>NC_083106.1:69037585-71579990 GCF_949774975.1 Lagenorhynchus albirostris
ACCATCATAACAGGCCTTGCTTTTGTCGTATTTTGTGGCTGAAAAAGCAGCCTTGCTTCTTCAGATATTGTAGTTATTTGGATGTATAATAGTTTAGCAAGATGTTACTTTTGTAAGACATCAGATGTTCAAAAAAGTGCATCCGAACTTGTACTAAATACTGCAGTGTCCCTTTATAAAAAGTCAGACTAAAACTGACAATTGTACAGCGAAGCCTGACATTTGGATATTTTGAAGTTTTTTCATAAATCATAGAAATTAGTATACGGCTGTAGTTTAGCTTTTTAGGTAAAAGGTATGTTTCATTAGTGCATTTCTTATTGCTGATCACTGCAAAAACGTGAGTCAGCTTTTCCATTTCTTATGCAGGTCATGATAACTTGTAGAATAGAGTACAATCATTTGTGCTATGTTTTTAATTTTCTAAAGCACCTTGATGACAGTGAGTGTTCAGTGGTGAAGCATCCTCTATTGAATCACCCTCAAAAAATTTTTTGCCAAGTCCTAAATTGATAGTTTAAAGTCAGAAGTGAAATTATAGTTTAATTGAGACTTGGTATAAAGAAATCCCTTTCCCCTTCCCCAAAGGGATACTGCAGTTATATCACATACCCAATAGGCACCATGATGAAGATCAGAGCTTATACTTAATTAAGGTTTTATACACACCAGTTTCCCCAGTAAATGCAAATTTAACAAGAAAATTAGACATGTCATATGTTCAAACTGCTCATGGCAAACAATCATTTTGCATTCCTGCAAATAAAATTGTTTTATACTGTAAGCTGGAGGCGAGTGTAACTTATTTTTGTAATAAAGTTTTTATTTTTTTTATGTGTCATTAATATAAATGTGTGTTAGTATAGAAATATTCTGGTTTAAAAACTTAGAAATGCACACATTTCAGTATGTTTATTTGTACTTACATAATTTTAGATAGTGGTTGCCAATAGCCTGTATGTTTCACATTAATTGGTTTTTTTTATGTTATCTTAATAAACCATTTTAGTATGTTGTATGTCAGTTACTGGGATAGCTGGGACATAGAGTGTAATTTAAAATTTGTCAATAAGTATTCATTGGAATATATGTAAATGTGCCTTGCCGGTTATTGAAACATTACCTACAAAATGAGTATGGGGTGACAAAAATTAGTTCCTGGTGCTTAATGAAACTTTTTGCCACTGATTTTATATATTACCCCGTGCTTTTTTAAAGTACATCTCTCTCAAATCTTAGTGTAAGTTTGAGGGCTACACAGAACATTTACATTTCATTCTAACATATAATGAGTATAATAGGTTGTGGAAAGTGGGTAAACTAAATGTAGCCTTCAGTAAAATTGAATCTCAGTGTAATCCTTGCTGCTGGCATTTCCCAGTTCCAAGGAGTTAAATAAATGATCCCATCAAAGAGGTCATTGCCATGCCTATTGGCACTTTACTGTCATACCCTTTTTAAGGGACACTGTCAAGGTGTTTAAGTTAATTCTCAGAATTATTTGTTGGGATTTTAGAACAAGTTTGTTTGACTTAAGTAAGAACTGCATTGTCAAAGTTGAAAGATGAACATTTTTGTGAGTTCACAAATGTGTTCTTAAGAAAACATTAAAATGTGGAGCTGTGGGTTTCCAAGACTATTTGGCATTCTTAGTTTGGGGATTTGGGAGGGAAAACTGATATTAAAAAATTGTGAAGAATTGATGGGTAATGTAAACAGTGGTGATGAAATATATACACACTCAAGTGAAATCACTTGACAGTGTTCATTTGACTAACTGAATTTAAGCCATTATAATTACTTTTAAAATTAAATAATCATTTGCACTGTTCTGATAATGGGTGCAGTTTTTGAGCAATATAATCAGAGCTAAATATGCATGTAGTGATTAGTGATGTGAACAATTAAGTACTGAGAAGAAATACTAACTGGTATTTTCAAACTTAAATTTCTGTAGTAAAATCAGTATCAAACTCTTATCAGATCAAGGAAAACAGGCAATGCATATAAACATACTTTTGAATGTTGTGTGGCCTATAAAGCAATAATGCAATTTTTATGGAATGTCATGGGATATGAGAAATGGAAATGCAAAAATAACGAATCCTTTAGTAAAAATGTCAACATGTTAAAAAGGGGAATGTTAACTAATGTAGGTTATTGCTATTTGTGATTTGTTTATGGGTTCTTGGCTTTGACAGCTTCAAAGAATGGACAGATGACAAGTTAAAGAAATTTTGTATATATTGTCAAGGAATGGGTCTTAAATCCAAGAGTCAAGTCCCTTCCTTGGGGTGAAAAATGTATCCTTAAAGCATTCTGATTGTTAAAAAAGAAAACTTGAGTTACCTAACCAAAGCAGACGCAAGATTTTGTTTCTGCAGACTACTTGGCAATCAAAAGTGATCATCACTTTAATCAGTTTTTAGAAAGTTGCTTTGTGAGAAAATTGTGTTTGATATATTTTCCCAAACATGAATTTTGTGGAAGGTTTTCCAGCATTGTGATTGAATCAGATGTTAGAAATGGGGGGGTGGTGGATTTAGCACAAAAAGAGCGGTTGCACACTCATGATGGCCACTGTAGCATCATGAGAAATTTACCGATTACTGCAAGTCTGATTTAAGAAAATACACTTTCTTCATGATAAACTAGGAACAACATAGGAATGGATTGGTGGGGTTACCTCGGGCATTCACTTGTATATAGCTATTTGAAAAGACTTGTATGAGGGTGAATATCATCATGCTAGGCAAAATTGTCACATTTAGGACAGCTTTTTTTTGATCACTAAGCCAAAAGTCACTGTTGATCAGAAACATAGCAAAAAAAAACAAACAAAAAAACCCCCAGTATGACATAGTCTATTTAAGGGGAGAAATTAAAAAGTAGAAGGACTTCATGCATTTAGGTGAGGGAGCTATCCCCCTGGAGTAAATGATTGCTCAGGTTCCTAAAACTTCCAAGAATACCCACCATGGTTTGTTTTCTCCCCAGTGATGTACACTGTAAAATTTTTATCTGACCGTAGGAATTCAGTGGTGGGTATAAAATGAATGAATAAAGAAGTAACAGTACATAAAATGAACAGACTTCTGGGGATGGTGTTTCAAAGTGTAGTATTAATTACGCAGTAATACCACTCAATAGGGCATGCCACTACTTTCTTGAGATGCTAATTATAAACCAATGTTTAAAGACATTTTTAACTGTGGGCAAATTAGATGGACTTTTTTGTCTGTCACTTTTTAAAAAAGTACTTAAGATGTAAGTTTTATTAGTACCACAGTCTGCCTTCAGTAATATGCCTAAAATATTTTTCAGGACCAGGAGCATTCAGTTGAAAGAAACAAATCTTTTTTATGAATGCAAAACAGTATTATAATTAATGCCCTGGTCCAAAATTAGGTTTTTAATGATATTAACAGTAGTCTGATAAACATTTAGAAGTCTGGCATTGAGAAACAAAAGCTTGTACCTGACTAGTATTTTTATTAAAAAAAATTAGTTCTGTTAGCTTATTTAAATTCTCTTACATTTATTTATCTGTAGAATTTATATTTATTTCATTCCTTTTATCTCACTGAAAACTGTCTGCAGGCTCTCTGATTTGGATTAGATGTGTGAAGTACTGTCTTTTGCCAAAAACCTCAAATTACCTGTTCTTTTCAACGTAGTGGGTTTGTGCTTGTTTGGAGATCAGTTCAAAAACTATCTGTACTATCTGTACTGCCTCTGATGTTAAGATTTTATGTATAGCATAAGGAAGCTAGCTCTGACTATATTTTCCTAAGAATAAAGACCTATTTTTGTAGCATGTCTTAGGATCTCCAGGAGTCCAAGAATTATTGTGGGTGTCCTCCATCGTTTTTCCTTTAACAGCTTTAAAATAGACACTTGGAATCTTTAGAAGTCTTTCGCCTTTTAATTACTCATACATTCAAAGTAACTAGCCAATGGTACAAACAAATTCCCCAAGATCCCTAATTCAAGCACATGATGGGGAGATGCTGTATAGGATAAATGTATAGTGTTGGTCTCCACTTAATTTTAATTGACGATGAAAATATTCTGTGGTCACACACACGCCGGTGGACTCGATGAAGAAGTTACTGGTAATTTGGCTCTGCTTTTCTGGTAACGTGCCCCCACCATTCAGTGCTGCATTCTCTGTCACTCTGGAGGTTTGGAGATGAGTGACGGAGGTTGTAAGTAATACAGGAGAGGGGAGTGAACAAACTATTTTGCTTTAATAGAATGCTGCACATTTAGGTGACTGCGCAAATGAGATTAGGTAGGTGAAATAGAGCTTAAAATGTGTTCTATTAAGCTAAGTTGGCAAATCATTATCAAAGAATGGGGAACTTTAAATATGTTCAGGAGGTTTTGGTTCAGCCCTAGGATATCTTGGGGGGAGGTAGTGTTGGCCACTTCATGAAGACAAAGATCCTTTTAGGTCAGTGCAGAGTTTGTGTTATGATTGCTAACATTTATACTAATGATTTAAAAAAGTTTTTGTCATTTCAGAATAGTCATGGAAGTTTTATACCTGAAAAATTCTTGTACACTACTAGGGGATTTTGAAAACCATTTACATTGCCTATTTGGCTCCCTGTGCAGATGCCAAACTAGTACTTTTTTTTTCTTGTTCATGTGAAGACTGCTGAATAAGACTTTTTGGGTGAGGGAGAAGTCCCAATAAACCACTTTGGAAATTAGTGTCTTCAACTGTAAGTTTCCTGAAAATTTTTTTTTTTAACACAAGCAATAGATCAAGATAAGGTTATTTTAGAATAATTTACTACAGGCTTCAGTGAATACCTGATTTTTTACTTTGTAGAGTGGTTTAAAAACAAGTTCTAATGAGTCTAATCTGAAGCTGCTATCTGTAATGCACATGAATTGTCATTTCTTCACCTTTTTAGGCTTTCAGTCTGTATTCTGAAAGGATTCTTGTGATACAAAATACGTTTTGGAGAGAATTTTGGGATACCTAAGGGAATTGACATCTGTCATTTATGAACTACAGCCAATTTCTACTTTTCCAAGGCAAAGGACAAAGGTTTTGATGTGGACAAGCCATTACCACCGATTAAGTAAAGAATGTGATTAGGGCGTGTTCACAGTACTAAATGTGTAGAAAAGAGTTGTAGATTCCAAAATCTAGTCTTCCAGGTACAGAAACATACCATGACATAAGAGTTCTAAGATCATTATATCTGGTGTGGCTCTATTGCTGTTAATTTCAAATGAGATGAAATTTGAATAATGATGCCATGTGTATAACAACTTTGCATTTCAACTTGTGTCCTGATTTATTCCTGTGTGAATTAGAAAATGCCAGTACTGCATCATTTGAACACAAAATTGCTAGAACTAGGTACATCTATGTCAAGAGTAAAAACCCTTACGACGTCATTTTTCAAGAGAATATTTTTTAATATATTGGTATTCATGTTGCCTTAATTGGAGGACTCAAAAATTAGGCCTCTAAAACTGCTTTATTTAACGCATGGGAAATTAGAAAAGCATATATACTAATTGTGTTTCTTAGTATACTTAATATTTGGAATGAGCTTGGAGGAAAACCAGAAATGAGCAGTATGTCAAAGGTCATCTATATAAAAATTGGTGGAGTACACTTTTCAGTTCTCTGCAGCCACGTGCATATGTAATCGCAGGGTAGTTCTGGCAAAATTTAATATCTTCTTGAAATAGTAAAAATTCACGTGAATTTGCATAAGTTGAATTCCTAGGAATCCTTCAACATTGACAGGTGTAATTTCTTCTAGGCACCCTACCTAACTTCAGGTTCATTTATAAATAGAATTAAAGCAGGATGAAAAGCTTTTATTCTAAAATTATACTCTAAGTCTTAGTTGATGGTTTTCTGAGGATCCATTTAGCATTTAGGACAGCAGCAGCAGTTAGGGGCCCAGCAGCAGATGCTGTGGTTTCTTTGGCTTATCCTCCCTGCTGCTTAGTGTCTTTTGATTAGTCTATTTGAAATACTACCACTCCTTGTTCTTTAAAGTTACTCTGTTTCTTCTCTATATGGTTTCTTTTGCCTCCTAGGATAGAAGCTCCTCCAGGGCAGGGAAATCTTAATGGTGCTAGGCATTTAAAAATATTTTTCAAAATATTTTTTAGTTTGGTGGAAATAAATTTTCAGTTTAGCATATTTGCTGAATTAGGCTTAATTGTGGCATGTTAACTTGAAGAAGGAATAAAAAGTTTTGAGCCACTTAATTCACAATATGGAAAGCTTAAAAATTAATGAACACGAAATACTAACGTTTTAAGCAAATTAAGATCATGAAGATCCACATTTAAATCGTCTGACATTAAAAAAGTCTTGAAGGGAGCTGTCGGTTTATAGACTGCATTAATTCTTATATCAAGTTAATTATTGACAGCCCAGCCCAACAATATTTCTTTATGTTGATGTTCAGCTTAATTCCAAGCTGCTGAACAAAACAGTATCCACCTACCAAACGCCATCTATACTTAACTTCTTTATGAGGAAGGAGTACTTCAAGATAGAATTCTTGTTTTGCTGATGAGTCTAGTTGGTTTTGAGTCCATAAAGTTTGTGTAAGGTTCTTAATGTAGAGCACTTTGGAAAGGATATGTAGTGATGCTTGAGAAAAGCATGAAGGCTAGGTAACTATACATTAACGTCTTGAGAAGAGCTATTTCTAAGAGTAATCCATACTTACTATATTTTAAAATAAAGCCATGGTTGCATCCATATGAATAGTCTTAATAGGTACCTTACAGTTGGTTGCTGGTTGAAGTTAAATCACTTGAGAAGGGAGGCTCTGAATTTAAGGCATTTTCTCACTACAGTATATATACCTACTTGTTTGAGTATTGATGGATAAAGGTGGTATTTAGACTTAAATATGCTTAGTTGATATTTTAACTTGATAGTACTTTAAAGAAAATTTAAAAGACTTATACCTGGAAAACAAGATAGAGCACAGGATGTGAAAGTCTACTTCTCTGCTCACACCCTAGTCAGTTAACAGAGATGAATGACCCTGTTTAGTTCTGATTGTAGTTAACCTCATATCTTTTAATTACTAAGTTTAAGCAGTATTTTTTTTACCCCTTGTGAGACATTTGGCTTACTCTAGTCCTCCTTTTTTTCTGAACTGTTTTAAGTTCAGTCGATTACCTCAACTACACCTAGTACCTGTTTGCTCTTCACTATATGGGGAAACAGCACACTCAATACTTTCTTTTCCTTCATTTCCCAATTCCTGTTAACTATCTTTTCTGTCACTTTTTTTCTTCTGGGGCATATATTGATTTTAAATTTTAGCAGTAGAGCGGGCTCATATTATGTATGGACTGTCTTGCTCACTCTTGAATTCTGTCAGTTTTTAAAAAGATAACCCGTTTCTTAATGCATTGAAATACTACTTCACTTTGGTTATCTACTTTCAATGCTTTTGATTTTTTTCTCAAATGTTTGGTGATTCTGTTTTTTTCATATTTATGAAAGAAAGATCAAAGTGGTCTGGTGTTCCTGGGCCTATCCACTGAGACAGGTGACTGTAAGTTGTGTGTGTGTGTGAGAGAACACAAGGACTAACAGGCTTTATTATCATTTCCTTGAGGGCAGGCAGGCAGGTAGGCAGGCAAGCTTACCCCTCCAGTGCCAGGAAGCAGAGTGCTCAATTGTAGGAACACTGACTCCTAGGCGGGCGAGTTATTTGCTTTGAGGAGGTGGGTAGACCCTGAAAGCAGGTCTGCAACCCTCAGGCACGTAAATTTCTTCCCTTTCCACCCTTGCTAGCCAGAGGTTTTGCCTTTTCTGGAAGTCACTCATCCCTCCCATGAAAAATGGCTCTTTTTCCTGCAGTCCTCTGCTTGCAAAATGAACATAGCCTCAGTTCTTCATCTTTTGTACTAATTTGTGCAAATTAATATAAAAAGTGATAATTTAAAAATAGAACTGAGTAGTAAAATACAACAGTATGGTGTACACTATCTTAGAAGAAACCACCTTAATCTCTGTATAATCACATGTGACAGCTCATTTAAAATAAATTGTCTAGGAAAAAGTTTGAATAAATCTTACTTGAAAAGAGAACAGCACTTAGCATGCTAATGGGTATATAGAAGACATTTTGTGAGTAAGGATGCAAACTTAGTGGCATTCTTGACTGAGCAAAGCAGATTATTTTGAAAGCCCTTTTTTTGGGAATAGTACGATAGATTTTACTTTAGCATACAATTTCTGAACGCTTAGAAGAAACCATTGAGCAGTATTTTGGTTTATCACCCCCCCCCTTTTTTTTTGTTTTTTGGCCACACTGTGTGGCTTGTGGGATCTTGGTTCCCTGACCAGGGATTGATCCCGGGCCAGGGCAGTGAAAGCACCAAAAATCCCTAGACCACCAGGGAACTCCCATTTCCTTTTCTTTTTTTTTTTCTTTGTCTAGTTACATTTAATACAGCATACCTTCATATATGTTCTTTTACTAGTTAATGAGACTACATTTATTATTTTGGTAGGGGTCTCAAACCTACCTTTTCCAGATTTGTTCTGGGATTTGGTGAGAGTCCATGTTAACATACTTGTGGAATATATTCTTTTATACTTTTGTCATATGCTCTGTCTTTGCTGATTAGAGGGTCTAAATCCTTAAAAAACATTTCCACCTAAATATGGCAATTCAAACATTTTAGGTCGTTTTGCCTATCCTTAAGGACCTCTTCCAGGTATGAAAACCATTTATTTTTTTGGCTGCACCGTGTGGCTTGCAGGATCTTAGTTCCCCGACCAGGGATTGAACTCGGGCCATGGCAGTGAAAGCGCTGAGTCCTAACCACTGGACCATCAGGGAACTCCTCCCTTAAAACCATTTTTAACAGGTTTTATGATATTAAATATTAATTAGTTGATATCAAGGGAGAAACTGATTTTCGAGGTTTTTGGTACCAAAAATCTTGGCTAAGTTTTGAACTAGTTTTCAACTAGTGTACCTAGACTGTTTCAATTAAAATTGATGGACATAAGACACACTAATCTCTTGTATTTATAGGGCTTTCCCATTCTAATAAGACTGATGTAGCCTGTTTATATTCACTTTTCATATAAACTTAGAAAAGTACAGGTTGCTAAAGCAAAAGACTGTGAGTTGATATAGTCTCACAATTTCAATGACTTAGATACTCCCTCTTATTTCCCCAAAAGTTTCAGTTGAAAAAATTATTTTTTTCTTAATCATTGAGACATTTAATAAAAGAAACTGAGCAAACACAAATATAACCTCTTTGGTCCTGAGTTTGCTTTCCTGTAAAAAAGAGATGCTGTTAGACTGTGATATTTTTCTAGCTTTCAGCATTCTATGAGATACAGCTTGTGTTAAAAAAAAAATTATGGGACCTCCTTGGTGGTCTAGTGGTTAAAACTGCTCGCTTCCAATGCAGGTGGCACAGGTTCAATCCCTGGTTGGGGAACTAAGATTCCATGTGTGGTGCAGCCAAAAAATAAAAAGTACTTAAAAAAATTCTGCCTAGATGGTTTTTTGCTTTATTTCATTCATACTTTTGTTGTGAAGACCTAGTTTTACAAAATGCAGGAAATGTTACATTACTGTTCATTTGCCCTGTAATACCTTACATATTATGAACATTTCCTGGTACATTATTTTTGTGATACTTAGTTACTATTTGAGGGAGAGAGTGGTAAGACAAACCTTTCTCAAAGCCATATATTCTAATAAAACTCTCAACTCTTCACAGAGCATCATTCAAGTTATTTCCAAGTTCCCTAAATTAGTGTGTTAATGTTGTACTAGTTAAGAGTCAACCTGTGTAAGATGTCAATTAAAATTAGCCATATGGATCTACTTTTGTGCTAGTATGTTTTTTAGGTTTTAGAATTAGTGTTCATTTACTTCGGTCTCTCTGTTCTGAAATTCTAGGCAAAACTCATTTAGTGTAAAGCTAATAAATATATTAACCTGATCAGGAAATAAAAGACAGTTTAACTGCTAAACCAGCCTCCCAAATTTGCTTTAATAATAATAATGATTCAAATATTTTCTAAAAATTATAGAGTGTAAGTGTTCTCCTAAGCACCAGCAATCTCCTCTTCCTCTCCGCCCTTAGTAAACTGTCTTTAAGTTGAAACACCATGTATTTCATTATCAGGATAAAGCATATTATTGCACCTTTTCCTAGGTAGCGTGGTGATTTTGGAATGATGCCCCTTTTAAGTTGATTTTCCTCTCCTCTCTGTTTTCAAGAACTGTTCACAGGATACCAGTAGGCTGATATGAAAGTTATATTTTTTTAAAGCTTTAGGGAATTTCCTGGCCGTCCAGTGGTTAGGACTTGGCGTTTTCACTGCCGGGGCCCGGGTTTGATCCCTGGTCAGGGAATTAAGATCCCATAATCTGCGAGAAAAGCTTTAACTTCTCTGAGGCATTGAATCACTCTGCTTGAAAAGTTTCCTTGCTACTTTGCTAGTTATCTTAATATTCTCTATCCTGTTCTTATCTGTTCTTATTTCCCATTTTTCTTCTGTACTTGTCTCCTTGATCTCAACTGTATTTCCAGCTTCGTGTCACATCTGTGTGGACTCCTGCTTTAATGTCAGGGTTTGATCTGTTATATGCAGGTTTGCCATTCCAGCTCTTTGCTGTACATGTTAGAGTGCTTTGCTCTGTCAGTGATTATATGCTGTTAATTTATCACATCCAGTTACACTTGATGACTTACTGAATAGGCCTAAAAATCCTCTCTATCCAAGTTCTACCGTACCCTTTGAGAAGTTCAGGTCAGGTCTGGCTGAACTTTATATTTACAAAGATCTTAAGTGGTTCCAGATTTATAAGTGGCACATTATAATGGCTCTCCATATCTATGTCTACAATAGCACTCTCTAGTAAAAATGCAAGCCATATATGTAATTTAAAATTTTATAATTTGGTCTGAGCTCATCCTTCTCACCTTAACCTTCCATTGGTATTGCCTGTAAGCAAACTGCTGGCCTGGTCTTTCTTTGGCTCACTTCACATTTCTGGTGTCTTATTAGTGTGTGCCCCCAACCCACCCTTCCAAGCCAAGCTCTCAAAAATCCTCTTCAGCGAAAATAGTAAAGTCTCCTTGCTGTATGTGCGTTAAAATGATGATCAACAAAGTATCCCTGAGGAACATGTACAGTTAGGGGAACATCAAAAGTCCTGGCTTTCTGGAGTTTATATAAGGGTGTTAGCTGATGTTTTTTCCTTTATTGCTTGTGCAGTAGGTTTGTAACATAGCTATTTATGTATGAGTCAAAACCCCAAATCTACTAACCTCTGATTAAAGGTAACTTTAGGAGCAAAATCATGGTTTTCAAATATTTGGCAATATTTGAAAATCTGGTATCTCTATGCTTTGTAATTGCAAGAAGAATCTTCAGAAACATTTAAATTAATAATATTCATTATATTTAAAACAATAAATTATATTCATTATTGCTGCTACCCTTCAAATTCATTTTCTGTCAACAGTGTATGTGGTAATTACAATTTCCCGTCCTCTACTGTGATCAGTAACAGCTTCATATGCTGCTTTACACAGTGGGAAGCAAGCTATGAAACTCGGCAGAGACTGAATATGTAAGTAGGCTTAAACTAATTTAGGGATAATACGTGATGTGTTATCAACATTTGAAAATCCAGTTCATGAAAAGGACTGTTTAGGTAGGGCTATTTGTTGTTTGTCTCTTAACTCTGAAGCTTTACAAAAATTGCTCCAATCCTACCACCAATGTTTCTGTGGGCATTCTTGGAGAAGCTTTCTTAGTCTCAAGAAATATGAAGAACTGAACGTGAGCTAATCTTTTAAATTACATATATATATATATATATATATATAAACTGAAAATAGAAGTGGTAGAAATGCTCAGTGAACATCTGGGATAGTTCTTAATTATATTGAATAAATAAGTATATATCTTGAACTGTTTTTACAAAATTGAAGAGTATAGGCCATATGACTTTCTGATAATGCTCAAAATTCAGACTGTTTTAAATGTGTTCATCTGAGCTAAAAACCCTAAATTTAAATGGTAACTGTCTTTCAATATACAAGGGCAATTTTCCAATAAAAATTTTTTTAGTAAGAATTTCCAATTTACTTATTCAATATTTCTACTTAGATATACTGTACTGAGTTGTGGGGTTTTCCTGTTTTGTTTATTTTTGGCTGTGTTGGGTCATCGTTGCTATGCGTGGGCTTTCTCTAGTTGCGGTGAGCGGGGGCTACTCTTAGTTGCAGTGCGCAGGTTTCTCATTGCGGTGGCTTCTCTTGTTGGGAGCACGGACTCTAGGTGCGCGGGCTCAGTAGTTGTGGCGCACGGGCTTCGTTGCTCCACGACACGTGCGTGGGATCTTCCTGGACCAGGGCTTGAACCCGTGACCCCTGCATTGGCAGGCGGATTCTTAACCACTTCGCCACCAGGTAAGCTCTGTGGGTTTTTTTTAATGTTTGTTTTTGATTGATTGTTTAATAACTGGAATCAGTTTACCAAAATACAGAAAGTTTCTTTTTAAAAGTGAAGATAAAAATTGATTTTAACTATTTTGGTAGCAACCTTACTAGAACTGGAATTGAAGTACCAATATTAGTGATCTTCACAATTTTGAACCAACCCTACCTAGCTGTATGGTGGTTTATATGTACCATGTCAAAGTGCTTTTGTTTTTGTATTTTAGAAAACAGCTACTGAGAGGTAAGAGGAACGACTGCAAAGACTTTCCAAAATATTTTCAGGAGTTACTGAAATCAGTTGAAAGCTGTATTTAAACATCTGAATATAGTTAGCATTTTTCCTTTATGAAAGAAAGCTATTGTGTCCATAGTAAACATAAGAAATAAGGTGGAATGCTTTACTTATTTAAAGGATAACTTTAAGTAACTTTTAAAAAAAATTTTATTTTGGGCTTTGTTGGGTCTTTGTTGCTGCACGCGGGCTTTCTCTAGTTGCGGAGAGCGGGGACTACTCTTCGTTGCGGTGCGCGGGCTTCTCATTGCGGTGGCTTCTCTTGTTGCGGAGCACGGGCTCTAGGCGCCTCGGCTTCAGTAGTTGCAGTGCACGGGCTCTAGGGCATGCGGGCTTGAGTAGTTGCAGCGTGTGGGCTCAGTAGTTGTGGCTCGCGGGCTCTAGAGCACAGGCTCACTAGTTGTGGCACATGGGCTTAGTTGCTCCGTGGCATGTGGGATCTTCCCAGACCAGGGATTGAACCCCTGTCCCCTACATTGGTAGGTGGATTCTTAACCACTGCGCCACCGGAGAAGTCCCTACGTAACTTTAAAAAAACTTTTTAGATGAGAAAGACATTGGCCATCTTATACAAAGAGTAGTAGTATTAGATTATAAGTGCCTTTTCCAATCTTTAACATTTATCAACAGGCAGGTGGATATATTTTCAGTTCCTAATCAGTTAATAATTTATATTTTCTGAAGTTATGACCTGTTAACATCAAAGTGAGGTTTAAGAGGATGGTTATTCCAACATATCTTAGAAATAAGATGACAAACATTAAATGCTTCATTTTTGTTGCTAAGATAAAATGAGACCGCCCAGAATTTCATGCTCAAACAGCTTTTATCCAGAGAGTATCTCTTTGATCCACTGGTTCTGTAAAGCTGTAGTTCTTCATATCTTACCATTGGAAGTTTTACTTCATGATCACACAAAAAAGTGGGGGTTAAATATGGAAATCGTAACTGCATTTTGAACATCTTGCACTCCCATCCAAAAATCCCTTAATGCTCCTCCTTGAATTTTACAGTCTCCATTGTAATGAGTTTCCTTTTTTTGAAAATCAAGGAAAGGAACATTTCTCGAAGTATAAAAGGCAGTTTAATGGTTCCTGTTACAGGTATTATTATGTCCAGAAGTTGATACATAGGGATAGGTTGTGGGGAGAAGAGGGTATTATGAAATGTAAAATTAAGACTGTAAAAGTAACATTACAAATGCCACAAAAGGTAAAACAAGAACCTTGATGCTTTGAGACTCGGGGGCGGAGGGTGTGGGGGGGCGGAGGAACTGGGGTTCGGAAATGCCAAACCTGTGACAGGAAAGCATACTCCAAATTACAGGAGGCAGCTGTGAGAGGGAGGGACTGAATGGCTCCAAGGGGTAGTGGGTAAGTATGCCTCTATCCTTTTCCTGACACATAATGCCACACAAACATTGGCCCTTGACAGTTAAAGCCTGGTGTACATTCAGGGTCCTCAGCGTTAAGTAGGCCCAATCACTGGGATTCAGGTAGTCAACACCATCTTTTCAGATTCCTGTACCAATGTAAAAAGCAATTTATGCAGTTTGTTGGTGGGTTGGGGGAATCAGGTTTAATCAGGTAGAAGCATTTTAAATACTTTGCCTAGTGCTGCATAACTGCTGAAAATTAGGTGAAAGCAAAGAGATAAATCCTAGTCTGCTCAAATTATTGTCTTCCCAGAGGACTTTCCTGATCCTCACCAGCTGAAAATTTCCCTTTCCCCTCACCTGTCATTAAAAAAGACTTCTATTATTACAGACTTTATATATAAATATGTCCTGTGTGATATATTATTTTTCATGTGTGACACATTATTTTTCATGTGTGACATGTCTCCTTCGCTAGATTGTAAGCCTTTGGAGGTCAGAAAACACCTAAATCATTGGTTCTACCACCGCATTTAGTACAGTGCCTTATACTTATTTGCTAATAAATATTCATTAAAATAATGGAGATATTGTAGTTTGGTGTTTATGAGCCCTTTAGATGAATGCGTTATCAACTATTTTTTACTTTTTGTAGTCTGCAAATGTTCCCCTAGCATATGTGCTAATTGTGGCATTTATAAAAAGTCTACACATTAAGTTGTACTGGCCCCTCCACAGCTAACACTAGTCTGGAGCAGCACCGTCTAGTAGAAGCACAATCCACATATGTAATTCAAAATTTTCTAGTTGCCACATTACAA
The DNA here is from genome assembly GCF_949774975.1 of Lagenorhynchus albirostris. Lineage (NCBI taxonomy): Eukaryota > Metazoa > Chordata > Mammalia > Artiodactyla > Delphinidae > Lagenorhynchus > Lagenorhynchus albirostris. The sequence goes on from NC_083106.1 coordinate 69,052,572, forward strand.
AAATAAGAAACACAAGAGATTAATTTTTAGCCCATTATTTCCAAAATATCGTTTAACATGTAATCAGCTTTTAAAAGTTTAGATACTTTATATTCTTGCTTTCATGCTAAGCTTTCAAAGTCTGATGGTGTGTTTTACACTAATAACATATGTCAATTCAAACTAGCCACATTTCAAGTGCTCAATAGCCAGATACTGGCTAGCGGCTGCAGTATTGCACAGTGCAGGTCTAACACTTGAGGGCAGGCAATAAAAACCGCTTTGGAAAAAAAAAAAACGCTTTGGACCTCAGTTTCCTGTAAGGTATCTCATAGCTTTGGTTTCATGTCATTGTCATGTTACGTTGTTGAAATCCAAATAAAGCTAATTGACTTGACTTTTTTTGTCATGTTTATAAATCCATAAAATAAAACTTTTTGTATTAGGCATTGTACAAAGACATTTAATAGGCACTTTCCACCCAATTTAATCTTCCTTAAAACTTCTGAGGAAGGTAACTGTTTAGAGTTGAGGATTCCAGGTTTGAGATATATGAAGTTAACCTTGCTCAAAGAATTTGCCAGTAGAAGGTGAAGCTGATTTCAGAACCAGGATTGATTACGGATATCTCATATCCCCACTAGGAAGTTCGTATCTTTTAATAAAAAGTTGGAAAAAAAATTCAAGCTCTGTGTATGAGTGCTGACGTGGATACCAGACCATAAGTTTAAAGAGAAAACATTTGATGGAGTAAAAATTTTATTTCATTAGATGAAGTTGGATCACTAGGAATTTTTTTCTTCTTTTAGGTGGGGATTTTGTAAAATTTTCTTATAGCATAAGTTTATTTTTATTTTTTCCTTTTCTGAGCATAAGAGCAATATGAAAATTTAAATTGGTCTATTGTCTAGTTAGCTTATTCTAATTGCCCCTTCAAAGAAAATCATATGGGAAAGGAGTTTTAGTTGGATGTTGTAAAGATGTCTAATATGAAAGAACAGAAAACATTTTATCATTAAAATGTACTGGCTCTCAGTGAAAAGTTGAACAGGAATTTTAGAATGAGCCTATAAAGAAGCAAAATTTTTTTTTTTTTTTTTTTTTTTGCGGTACGCGGGGCTCTCACTGTTGTGGCCTCTCCCATTGTGGAGCACAGGCTCCGGACGCGCAGGCTCAGCGGCCATGGCTCAAGGGACCAGCCGCTCCGCGGCATGTGGGATCTTCCCTGACCAGGGCACGAACCCGTGTCCCCTGCATCGGCAGGCGAACTCTCAACCACTGCGCCACCAGGGAAGCCCAAGAAGCAAAATTTTTAAACAGAAAAAGAAAGATTGGCAATGTAACTTCCCAACAAGTTTAATAAAGTAACTTACCCAATTATAAAGTACTCAAGTCCACAGTAGGTACTTGATGCATGTAAATTAATTCAACATACACCTTTTATTTATACTTCAGTTTAGCCCTAGAATGTTCATATAAACGAGGGGTTTATACGTAGTTCAAAGACACTAAAAAAAAAGTTGAAAAAGTGAAACAAACGTTTATGTACCTCAAAAAAAAAAAAAAAGCCCTAAGCTTTCCAATGATGTTGTTACAGAGTAATCCTACAATATATTTGCGATGTTAGTTTAAACAATACCTAATGATGAGGATCAGTGAAATTGATACTTTTATACCATTGTGGAACTGGCTAACCATTCTAGGAAGAACTTTGACAGTATGTATCATGTTCTTACTCTTTGATCCAGCAATTGTACTGATGTTGATCCTAAAGAAGTTATTAGAAATGTGTATAATTTGTGATCAAGGGTGGGAATACTCATAATATCAGTGAAATTAAATGGCATTAATAAAGGATGGTACATTCTGAAGGAAAATAATGCATAAAGATGATCCATGTATTCGGAATAATAACATGGGAAAATAGTCATTAAACTGTCCATACACCATGGTTTTTATGTTTTTAGAAAATCATTTCTGAACCTGTCTGTCTCCGCACTTTGGAGGGTAAGATACTAAGAAAGAGAAAAGACATACAGCATGAGAACCGGCTCTGGGGTTAGAATGGCTTCCAACCCCGGGTTCGCTAGCAGTATGATTCTGAGCAAGTTCCTCTCCCCCTCAGTAATGTCAGTAATCTAGCTGTAAAATAGGAAAAACCAGAGTACCTCTATCCGGAGGTGAATGTGTGAAGGTTAAATGAAAGTGCTTAGCGCGCCGCCTAAGTAAATTTTACTTATTATTACGATACTGTCTTCCTGCATCTGTCAAAGCAGCGGAGAATACCGAAATTAAAATTTAGAAATGTGATGCCTTAGTAAAGCGAAAGCCGCCGGACACTCTACAAGAGGTATGCAACCTAACCTTTCAAGCTGCCTCACCCAAACACCTGGGTTCTGGTTAGGCCCGCGGGGCTGTAGTGAACTGAGGTCTGCCTCGCCCGTGAGCACGTAAAAGATGCTTTCTCGCAGGGCTGGCGTCCCGGTGGGTTGGACTCTTCCGTGTTCCAGGGTTGTTTTACTCACCCACGCGCGGCCCGTGCAAAATAAGGACTGAGAGGTGTCCCCCCTCCTCCCATTTGGGCATCATGCAAACCTTGGACCTGTCCCCACGTAGAGCTGAGCTTACGGAGTGGAGGCGTGGAGAGTGCTGGGGGGCGCGTCACAAAGACTACAGTCCCCAGCGGCCCGCGAGCTCAGGGAGTCCCGCAGGCAGGGCCCGACGGCTGCGGGCGGCTGCAGTTTCTCCTGTGCTCGGGCACAACCTTCTGTTTTTCCTCCGCAATACAGGCGGTTACTGGGTGCTGCAGCTTCCCCCCGATTTCCGAAAAGGGCCGGTAGCTGGGGAACGGGGCCCTCCACCGGAGGCCGGCGCGTGGCTCCTACCCGGGGGCTGAGCAGCGGGACCGACAGGCTTTGCGCGGGGTGACGGCGGACACGTCGTACGGCTGACCCCCAGGCGGATGGGGGCGCGGTCGCGCACGCGCGGCGGAGCCCGTGGGCGGGGCTTTGGGCAGCTGCAGCCGGCGGACGGGCAGCTGCAGCCGGCGGACCGTCCGCCGGTCGCCGGCGGTCTGGGTCCGCTGCCCGGCCCGGGGGGGGAGACGCGGGAGGTTGATGAGGGGTCGCCTCGACCTCAGCCTCAGTCTGTAGTGCAGCTTCAGCCACGCCGACGGAGATGGCGCCCTGGGTGCGGACGTTGGGAGAGAAGCTGAAGCAGCGTCTGCGGCTGGACGTAGGACGCGAGATCTGTCGCCAGTACCCGATGTTCTGCTTCCTGCTGCTCTGCCTCAGCGCCGCCTCCCTGCTCCTCAACAGGTAACGCGACGGCGCCGAGCCAGCCGGGCGGGAGGCAGATGGCAGCTCTCCTCCGAAACTGCGGACGCAGGCCGCGTTGCATCGCTGCGCGGAGAACGTCGGGCTGCGCAGCTGCGGGACGTGGGGCCGCCTGCGGGGCCTCAGGGGAGAGCGGCTCGGGGAAGCCGGGCTGGGCGCCGGAGCCCGGAAGTGCGGGCGGGGTTGGGCTCGAGTACCCCCTCTCCCAAGGCCTCGCCTCCTCAGCCACCGGGACCCCATTCGTCCCTTGTTTTCACCCATTTTTTAAAACCTGGGCCTCCATCAACGATGCTTTTCAGAATGAAATCTGTCCGGGCGTTACGGTCAGCTGATAGAGGAGGGTGCAAGGTCCTGTCGCAGTCGCAGGTTTAGACGCACTCCCCTAGCTCTCACCGCGCGCGCGCACGCCCACCCACAATAAAGATCACAGTCGATCATGGCTTTTCCCGCAGTGTTGTTGATTACAGCGCAAGGTCGTAAAGATTTTCTGAACCCAAGTCAGAAAGCAAAATAGTACCATCATCTCTAGAATAGTTTTAAAGGGAAGACTGAAAAGTAAAATTGGTAAATTTAATTGACATTTTGAAAACGGAAGGTTCTGCCCCTGAAATAAACTGGTAGATTTTCTAGAAACGGTAGCGATGATATAGGAAGTAGTGGAGAAATATTCCTTTAGAATTATCTTCAGATTTGCATTCGGTGGAAAGAAATCTGAGACAGTTGTCAGCGACAGCATCTGCATGCTGTTTCCTCTGATGTTTCGGGCGTGCAGCCATCCTTACTCTTTATGTGGAAGTAGTTAATCCCCAAGGATAGAAACGGGGAAGCATTCACAAGAAATTTGGTAGTTTAATTTTGCTCTAAGATTACCGTTTCCTGTGACTGTGTTGAAGTTGGGTTTCTTCCCTGGCCTCTTTGCTTTCTTGTTAGTTAACTCTGGGTTTATATAATATTAGGTTTAAACAGCGATTGATATTACTGGAAAATGTACTTTGATTGTCATGGCAAGATGTTTGATTGTAAGAGTATGGAAGAAGTGGAATCCTTAAGAGAGTGGAAAATATTAAGTAATTACTTGCTTTGTCATCTGGAAGGTATTTCAAGCCAGATTAACAGGTTTAGTCTGAAAAACATGTAAACTTTATACGATTATTAAGTTTTGTCCAGGGATTCTTACTTGTCTTCTTTGGGAGTCGGGTCAGTTTAGGTCTCTAAAGTAGGGCAACTATGTAGGAGCAGGTTTAACTAGATTTCCAACTTAATCATAGCATCCGGTGTTCTGTGTTGTTAAGGAGTCATAGGATAGCATCAGGTCTGTATAACATCTGATCTCTGTACCCTGTATTTGTGTTATGCAAAGAAAGAAGGAAATAACACATAAGTGTTATCTCTGAGTGGTTGGATTTATGAATGAAATTGTTTTCGCATACATGGCACATCTATTCAGAAATTTAAAAATATATATGTATGTGTATATAATGCAGAAAACATTGGGGGCATAACTATGGAACTAGAAAAAAATGAGAAGATATGCTTTGTACATATGTTCAACAAATGATTTCTGTACAGGCATTTCACCAGTTAAGTTTTAGAAATAACTTTAAAAGAAATTTTCAGTTTAAAATCTCCCCTGGTTGGGAATTCCCTGGCAGTCCAGTGGTTAGGACTCTGTGCTTCCACTGCTGGGGGCCTGGGTTCGATCCTTGGTCGGGGAATTAAGATCCACTGCAACATTTAAAATGGATAACCAACAGGGACCTTCTGTATAGCACAGGAACTCTGCTCAATACTATGTAACAACCTAAATGGGGAAAGAATATGAAAAAGAGTGGATACATGTATATGTATAACTGAATCACTTTGCTGTACACCTGAAACTATCACAACATTGTTAATCAACTATACCCCAATATAAAATAAAAAGTTAAAAAAAATACCACAAGCCACCTGGTAGAGCCAAAAAAAAAACCCCTCCAAAAAACCCACAAAACCCCCCCCCACACACACAAAACAACAAAACAACAACAAAAACCACACAAAAAAACCCAACCAAACAAAAACTCCCCTGGTTAGTATGGTTAAACTTAGACTAATACTCTTTTTTTTTTTTTTTTTGGCTGTGTTGGGTCTTCGTTGCTGCACAGGCTTTCTCTAGTTGCGGTGAGCAGGGGCTACTCTCAGTTGCAGTGTGCAGTCTTCTCATTGCGGTGGTTTCTCTTGTTGCGGAGCTCGGGCTCTAGGCACGTGGGCTTCAGTAGTTGCAGCGTGTGGGCTCAGTAGTTGCAGCAGGTGGGCCCTAGAGTGTGCAGGTTTCAGTAGTTGTGGCGCACGGGCTTAGTTGCTCTGCAGCACGTGGGATCTTCCTGGAGCAGGGTTCGAACCCGTGTCCCCTGCATTGGCAGGCGGATTCTTAACCACTGCACCACCAGGGAAGTCCCGGACTAATACTCTTTTTGAAACTAATTTTTTCTCTAGTTGTCTTGAAACTTTAACTCCTAAAGAACTCTCAAGGTGTTATTTAGCATATAAAATTTTCTTTCAATATGCATTAAAATTATGAATCTTATCTGTGGAAAGATAAATGGATATAACCTTTGGACCATTGTAACTGATTTATGGGAAGAGTAGAGTAACATACTTTATATATTTCAAATTATGATATCACCTTTGCAGTATTGTTGGGATAAATTAAGAGCATAGATACAATTATATATAGATTTGTTGGCCAGTCATAGGATTGAATATTTGAGTATTATAATTAGGAACATTTTAAGTTAATCCTAATAATAATGGTAATAGTTATAATAGATAACACTTTGTGAGTACTTTGTTTGGCTCAGGTATTGTGTTAAGAGTTTTCATTTATTATTATTATTATTTGTATAGATTTTTTCCTAGCGTTTAACTGTAATTGAGGTTTTTAAAAAATATATTTATTTATTTTTGGCTGCGCCAGGTCTTAGTTGTGGCAGGTGGGCTCCTTAGTTGCAGCTCGCCAGTTCCTTAGTTGCGGCATGCATGTGGGATCTAGTTCCCTGACCAGGGATTGAACCTGGGCCCCCTGCATTGGGAGCATGCAGTCTTATCCACTTTGCCACGAGGGAGGTCCCCTTCATTTATTATTGAGGCAATTTATTGATGTGGTTGAAAGTTTTGAATCTGAAGCTTGATTGTAAGAATTTTATTCTGACTCCTCCTTTAACTAGTTATATGACTTTGGATAAGTAATCTAATTTTTATCTGTCCCAGTCCCGTAATCTGTAAAATGGGCATAATACTAGTACCTACATTATACGGTTACTTTGATAAGTTAAGTGGGTTAACACATGGAAAGTGCTTAGAATGGTGCTCAGCACATGTGCTCTTATTAAATGTTAGCAGTTATTTTTGTCTTATTTATCCTCACAACACTGTGAAGTAGGTACTGTTACTAGCCTCAGTGACTGTTTTTATGAGATATAACTTACAGAAAAGTGTATAACACATACGTAATTGTATAGTTCTGTGAATTTTAAAATATAGCTCCCCATGTAACCACCACTCAGATCAAGATGTAAAACATTTTTAGCAACTTAGTAGGCTCCCTTGTCAAAAACCTTCTCCTTGTCATGTATCAGTTTTGTTTTTGAACTTCATATTAATGGAATCATACGGTCTTGTATCTGGTTCCTTTTTCTCAACTCTCCTTTTGAGATTTATCCATATTGTTGCATATATCAGTAGTTATTCTTTTTTGTTATTGTGTCGTATTCCATTGAGACTATGCCACACTTTGTCCATTCTTTTGAAAGGCATTCGAATTGTTTACAGTCTTTGGCTATTATGAATAATGCTGCTGTGAATATTCTAATATATATTTCTTTTGATAGACATATGTACTTATTTCTTTTGGGTTTATATACCCATAAATGAAAATGCTTAATCATAGCATATACATTTGTTTAACTTAAGTAGATACTGCCAGACAGTTTTCCAAAGTGGTTATACCAATTTTACTCTTGCCAAAAATGTTTTACAGTTCTGTCTGATATGGTTTATAGGTTTAGTTTAGCCATTTTAGTGAGTGTATAGTGGTAGCTCATTGTAGTTTTAATTTGCAGGTCCTTGATTAGCCCCATTTTACAAATAAGCAAACTGAAGCCTAGAGTTGTTCAATAACTTTCTCAGGCTCATAGATAGTAGCAAAATGAGATTCTAATGTAGATCGTTCTGATTTAGAAGCCCAGACTTTTAAAATTACATTAAAAAGACATTGTTAAGAAAAAATACTTACTATTGATAACTTTCTAAATAACATTGACTCATATAAACTGTAAAGAAGTCAGAAAATAGAAATATAAAGACGACGTTAAAAATCACTCATAAATTTACCATTCAGAGTTGACTACTGTTGTTAACATTCTAGTCACTGTTACCTGCGGTTCGCAATTTTATTTTATAAATTGCGATTTTTTTCTGTATATATAGCCTTCTTCTATATATGGAGCCTGCTTAATGTGTTTTAGTATTATTTTTTTTATTACTTTTCAGATTACCACAACTGGCTTATATACACTTAACTTAGTATTTAAAAAAATTTATTTATTTGTTTATTCTTTTTCCTGCGTTGGGTCTTTGTTGCTGTGCGCAGGCTTTCTCTGGTTTCGGTGAGCTGGGGCTACTCTTCATTGTGGTGCATGGGCTTCTCATTGCAATGGCTTCTCTTGTTGCAGAGCACGGGCTCTAGGCACATGGGCTTCAGTAGTTGTGGTACCTGGGCTCAATAGTTGTGCCTCATGGGCTCTAGAGCGCAGGCTCAGTAGTTGTGGCTCATGGCCTTATGTTGCTCCGTGGCATGTGGGATCTTCCCAGACCAGGGCTCCAACCCATGTCCCCTGCACTGACATGTGGATTCTTAACCACACTGCCACCAGAGAAGTCCCTTAACTTAGTATTAAGACAGGCTTTTCCAAGTACTTTTATGAACTTATTTAATCATCATAACAACCCTATGAGTTAGGTGTTATTGTTATTACCCCATATTATAGAGGCCCAAGCAAGAGTCAGAGAGATTAAGTAATTTGCATTGTGTCATAGCCAGGATTAGAACCCAGACAGTCAGACTCTACAATGTTTTTGTTTCCAAACTAAGTGGGTCTTTCACTGTTATGTTCTGTTTCTTTTGTCTATTTTTCTCTTTCTACAACAGTACCAATTTTTTTTTTTAATGACAGTATTATAGTTTTGTAGCGTGTTTTTATATACAGCTGGGTTGTAGGCCGGAACATGTACATATGGCCTTCACGTGTGGCTTTTTTCCCAACCTGGTGCTGGGTTACAAGGGTGAGTATCCTGAGAAAGAGTTTCTGGTGGAAGCTGTATCTTTTTTATGACCTATCCTTGGAAGTTAGGCAGTTAGGGAGCTTCACTTCTGCCACATTCTTTTCGTTAGGAGTAAGTTATTAAGGCCAGCCTCTATTCAAGGGGAAAGAAATTAGGGTCCTGCTTTTGATGTGAGGAGGGCAAAGAATTTGCACAGTTTTTATTTAATTTGTCAATTAAATATTCTGTCAATAGAATTGATGAGTTAACTGTATTTAATGGTTTCATCCATGAACATAATCTTTCTCCATTCATTCAGATCTGCTCTGATGTCCTTTTAATAGCTTTTTTTTCATTTAAAAACTTTATTATGGAAAACTTAAAACACAAAATAAAAATAGAATAGTACAATGAAACCTGTAAATACCTATCACCCAGCTTCAAAAATGATCAGCTTAAAGTCCAGTATCACCCCCTCCCCCAATTATTTTGAAGGAAATCCCACATGATATATTTTATCAGCAAACATTAAACATTTCAGTATGTATCTCTAATAGATGGGAGCTTTTTTTCTACGTAACCACAATACCATTTCACATTAAAAAAAACTAATTTCTTAGCATCCTTAAATATCTATTCAGTGTTCAGATTTCCCTGAATTTGTTAGAGCTTTACCCTCCAACATTTTATGATGAACAGTTTTAAACATATAGCAATGTTGAAATTTACGGTAAATGACCAATTATGTTTTGCCTCGATTTTACATTAACATTTTACATATTTTTTTATTGGAGCATAGTTGATTCACAGTGTTGTGCTAGTTTCAGGTGTACAGCAAAGTGATTCAGTTATACATATACATATATTCATTCTTTTTTAGATCCTTTTCTCATATAGGTTATCACAGAATATTGAGTAGAGTTCCCTGTGCTATACAGTAGGTCCTTGTTGGTTATCTATCTTATATACAGTACTGTGTGTATGTTCATCCCAAGCTCCTGAGTTATCCCTCCGTCCGTGTTTCCCCTTTGGTCACCATAAGTTTGCTTTCAAACATTTTACTGTATTTTTATATGCTTTATTGTGTGTCTGTCTATCCATTACTGCATCCGTAATGAATCTTACTCATAAACAGCTTTTCATAGTTAATTAAATAAGATACAAATATGATCTTTTAATCTGAATGTTGCCTTCCCTCCCCCGTCCCTTTTTTTAACCTTGTAATTTATTTGTTGAGGAAACTGGCCATTTGTTCTGTAGAGTTTTCCACAGTCTGGCTTTTGCTGATTGCATCCCTGTACTGTTTTGGGGCATGTTCTTTTCCCTCTGTGTTCCCTGTAAACTAGTAGTTAGGTCAAGAGGCCTCATTGTTTTGATTTTTTTTTTTCTCCTTTAGTTCATGATGGTGTAGATTTAAAGATATTGAACTGTTTAAAAAATATGCCTTTCTTATGGTATTATTCTTTATTTTATGATATACTGCTAGTTTTAGTTAACTAATATTTTACTTAGTACTTCATATCTATATTCATAAGTAAAATAGACCTAATGATTTGCTTATATTATCTTTATCAGGTTGGGGAGTTAAAATTATATTAATCCTTTAAAATTAGCAGCTTTTTCTCATTTTTTTCCCCCTGAAAGCAGTCTGTATAAAGTAGAGATTATCTGTTTTATGAAAGTTTGGTAAAACCATTTGGGCCAGGGGTCTTTTTTTTTATAGTCAGGTCTCTGATTATATTTTAATTCCTCTAATGATACTTGGTCTATTCAAGTTCTTCACTTCCTAAGTTTTGGCATTTTTGTCTTTTTCTAAAAATTTATGTCATATAGGTTATCTAATTTATGAGCATACATATAGTTTTTATAGTCTTACTCTTCATTTCAGTTATAGCTATGATTATTTCTTTTTCATTCTGTATTGTATATTTGTATCCTCTTTTTTTTTTTTTAATTCCCTCATCTGTCTTGCTAAAACCTTGTCTTTTTAACTTTTGGTTTTGAAAATTTCCAAGCATATATAGAAAAAAGAGAGTGCAAGGAACCTCTAAGCACCCATCACTCAGCTTCAGTAACCATCAATGTTTTAAAAAAGTCTAACCTTCCTCCCTTAAAAAGTAAATTATTCTACACAAAACCATAACCTTACAAAATTAACAATAATTCTTAATGTCTTCTAATAACCAGTCCATAATCAAATTTTCCTAATTATATAAAAATTTGTAGGGGCTTCCCTGGTGGCGCAGTGGTTAAAAATCCGCCTGCCAGTGCAGGGGACACGGGTTTAAGCCCTGGTCCAGGAAGATTCCACATGCTGCAGAGCAGCTAAGCCCATGCGCCACAACTACTGAGCCGCGTTATAGAGCCCACGAGCCACAACTACTGGAGCCCGCGCACCTAGAGCCCGTGCTCCACAACAAGAGAAGCCACCGCAATGAGAAGCCCGCGCACTGCAATGAAGAGTAGCCCCCGCTTGCCGCAACTTGAGAAAGCCCACGTAGCAACAAAGACCCAACGCAGCCAAAAATAAATAAAAATAAAAAAAATTTATAAAAAAAAATTTGTAGTGCATTTGTTCTAATCAGAATCTAAGCTAGGTCCACTCATTGTATGTAGTTGATGCATTTCTTAAACTTCTGTAAATGTCTTATAATCTAGAACAGGAGTTGGCAAACTTTTTCCGTAAAGTGTCAGAGAATAAATATTTTCGGCTTTGCGGGCTACATCAGGTCTCCGTCCCATATTATTATTTTTAAAACTTATTTATTTATTTTTGGCTGTGTTGGGTCTTCATTGCTGTGCATGGGGCTTCTCTAGTTGCAGCGAGAGTGGGCTACTCTTCATTGTGGTATGTGGCCTTCTCACTGCGGTGGCTTCTCTTGTTGCAGAGCACAGGCTCTAGAGCGCGGGCTTCAGTAGTTGTGGCTCACGGGCTTAGTTGCTCCATGGCATGTGGAATCTTCCCGGACCAGGGCTCGAACCCGTGTCCCCTGCGTTAGTGGGCGGATTCTTAACCACTGCGCCACTAGGGAAGGCCCCCATATTATTTTTTAAAAGAGCCCTTTAAAAATGTGAAAATCTTTCTTAGCTTGAGGGCTATCCATAAGCCATAGTTTGTCAACCCAAATCTAGAACATTCCTCCTCACCCGCTCTTTTTTTCCTCCTTGCTATTGAGTTGTTGAAGAAACTGAGCCATTTGTTCACACCTTGGGTTTTGCTGATAGTTTCCTTGTGGTGTCTTCTGTTTTTACTCTCACCTGCACCTTTATATTTTTTGTAGACGGGGAGTTAGATTTATAGGCTCAATTAGATTTAGATTTGTTTTTATTTATTTATTTATTTGGTGCAAGAGTACTTCACTGATGCTGTGTACATCCTATTACATCACATCAGAGGATAACTCCACGTTAGATGGAGTTGCCTCACTTTGTGTATTCAGGTGGTGACAACTGCCCAACAAACTTTCTCTTTGGTTTCACCGTTTATTTACTCCCTGAATCAGTTACTTCATTATAGGATGCAACATGATGATTTTGTATTCTTCCATTCCTTCTGTAGTTTTTAGTTTAAATGCTTGTGTGGGGCTTCCCTGGTGGTGCAGTGGTTGAGAATCTGCCTGCTAATGCAGGGGACACGGGTTCGAGCCCTGACCTGGGAAGATCCCACATGCTGTGGAGCAACTAGGCCCGTGAGCCACAACTACTGAGCCTGTGCGTCTGGAGCCCGTGCTCCGCAACAAGAGAGGCCGCGATAGTGAAGGCCCGCGCACCGCGATGAAGAGTGGCCCCCGCTTGCCGCAACTGGAGAAAGCCCTTGCACAGAAACGAAGACCCAACACAGCCAAAAATAGATAAATACATAAATAATAATTAAAAAAAAAATTCGTGTGTGTGTGTGTAAAATTGCTTTACTCCATCCTCCATTAGGTGTATTTAGTTACAATGAAGTACATCTCAAATTGGAAAAGTGGGTTAAATACTTACACTTTTCTCTTAATTATCGGTTTTTAGAGTAATTATTGGTGCCCTAAAACTTTCAATAGTATCCAGTTAGAGGTTTGCTTATTTTATTAGTTTTTCCAAAGAACCAGCTTAATTTTCTTTTTTGTCTTATCATTATTGTCCACATTATTGATTTCTGTTCTTCTCTTTAGTGTTTCCTTCCTTTTAATGTGTTTGGATTTGCATTTTCCCCCCCATCCTTCTGAATGCTTAGCTTGATGGTTTTCAGCATTTCTTTGTCTCTGATTAATGCGAGGTTTCTCAGCCTCAACACTGTTGATAATTTGGGTCAGATAATTCTTTGCTGTGTGGGGCTGTCCTGTACGCTGTAAAATATTTAGCAGAGCCCTGGCCTCTAGTCATGTGATGTAAGTACCACAGTCCCCTTCTCCCTCTCCCTGCAGTTGTGACTATCAAAATGTCTCCATATACTGCCATGTGTCCCCTGGGCAGTGCGATCACCCTTCGTTGAGAACAACAGGATTAATGCATTTAATGCTATAGATTTCCTTCTTAAATAATGCCTTAGTTATTGCTTGACCTAGTTATAGCAGTATACATATTGCATGTAGTGTTTATTGTCATTCAGTCTAAGCACAGGTCTACAATTCCTAATCTGTAATTCTGAGATCCAAAAAACTCTGAAGAAGTAACTTTTCCCATAAGTTTGGCATTTAATAACAAAAGCTGACCTCAATAGACTTGAGACTATTTATAGTATTTATTTCTGACTTATTTATTTATTTATTGTTTATATGTTTTGCTGCAGAAATATTAATATCTGATTATGGAGTACTGTATCAGACCTCATTAACATATTACATTATGTTATTTATGAAATACATGCTATAAAACTGTTCAAGAATCCTAAAAATTCTGAATTCTGAGTCATATCTCTCCGGCTCAAAATGATTTTCAGTAAGTGGCTATGGACATGAATTTCATAATTTCCTCTGTGAATACCTGTATAACCTATTGAGTTAGTTTCCAGACTTAATGTTTCTTTAAAACTTGATGTCAATTATGGTATTGGTTGGAGTGAAGCTTTGTATAAAGGAATGAGAAGAAATAAGAGTAGAAAGGTGGGTTGGAGTCAGCTTGAAAGGGACCATAAAGGTTTAAGGGGTTTGTGTTTCATCCTGCAGGCAACATTAAGCCATAGCAAGTTTTTTGAGTGAATAGTAATCATGTTTATGTTTTAAGTGCTGAGTGAGAGCATTTAATAATCGGTATTTAGTGGATGTTTCTCAAGTGTAGAATTGCTCTGGAAGCCTGGAGACCAGGCGGTTTCATGTAGTTGGGTGGTGCAGCCTTTGTCTCACAGCTTTTGCACTTACTTGGTCACTGTCTATAATACGTAAGCATCTTTAATCATCTGTCTTCACCGTCTTATTACTTGGTGCTTTATTCCCCAATTCCGAAATCCCAGATCTTCACAATATCTTCTGTAACCTTTTCTATTCCATGCTGCACTTGGACAGTTGTCCCAGTCAAAGAACTGGGATCAATGTGGAACTCACTTGTGTGCTTCCCTTCTCTTAAAGATTCTGTTGCTGTATATTGCCTGTTATCCAGTGCCTAAAAGCAGTTGCTGCACATGTTTTGTTCAGTTTTATAGTTGTTTATGGCAGGAAGGCAAGTCTGGTACAAATTATTCTGTCAAAGAAATAGAAGTCTCTTACTCCTTTGGAACATATACCATCTGTCTGTTTTCTCACTGATCTCCAGGTCACTTGTACTATAAGCTTCTGGTTTATAAACTTTCTCTCCATTTTAAATTCTGCCATCATTCTAGATGACTCCAGTGTTTGGGCAAGTAGCCCATCAAATATGCTAGTCTATCTCGAGGTGACTCCTGTACAGCCTCCCACTTAGACCACCCTATGGTGGCCCTGGTTATCACCAGAAAGTATTCTACCTGTGAAATCTTAAAAATCAAACCTCCCACTTGCTGACCTACTTCTCTCATTCGTAAAAGCCTGCTTTCCTCAGCCTCCCGATTCCTCTGCCTTCTTCCTATCCATTTTCCCTCTTCTGTTGTCACTTACTTTCCTATGTGGTTTGGAGTCAGTGTAGCTTAGATTCCATTGCCCGTCACTTCAGCCACTCTATTGCCAGTATCTTTGGCTCTCTTTCCTTACATTCCACTCGCCTGACAAACTCCAAATCTTGGATCAGTGATGCTGCTTGTTTTTTTTAGTGTTTATATCCTGGTTACTGAATGTTGCTAGAGAAGATCCCACACCTGTAAATTTAACTCTTCAGCCTCAGTACTGCTCGGCAGTTCCCCAGGATACCCTTCTCTTTACTTCTTCCCAGCAGCTGTTTCAGAACTTCCCCAGTCTTCTAGAACTTCCGTTCATGCCACCCTCACCCTTCACTCTCAGCATCTCCTGTTTCACCTAAAGGCCATCATAAATTCTTGTTTTGAAATCTACAGGTTTGACTCCATTCTCATCAATCTGTTCTTTCTCTCTGGTATTGGGGAGGAGATATCTCTTCCTGTTTTAACTATTTCTTCTGTTTTGGCTCTGAATCCCAACTACTCCTATCTCTCTAGGAGAAAATAATTCTCTCAAGTTATCTTTTGTCTCCTACCTTTTTCTCTCTTTTCTCCTTCTCTCCTATTAACATTTAATTATGATCAGGTTTTTCTAAACACCTTTCCTCATGGTCCCTCTCCAGCTAAACCTTAGCTCTTCTTTCCTTTAAAAAGAGAATTATCCACATGTACCAGTCCCACTTCCCCACCTCTCTTCAACCCACTGCAGTCCTTTACCATTCTACTAGAATTGCTTTTGCCTAGTTCATCAGTGGCTCTCTTGTTGCTAAAACTGACGGACACTTCTCAATCTGTCTCACTTTATTTTACAACTATTTGATCATGTTAACTACTTCATCCCTGTTGAAATGTTTTCTTTCTTTTTTTTATCTTGACAGCCGTTTTGACTTGACCCCCAGTTGTCTTCTCAACTCTTCTAATTACTAGATTCCTTTACGGATTCCTCTTGTTCTGCTTATTTCTTAAATGTATTATGTTCTCTTCTTTTTTCATTCTGCAGCTTTTCCCTGGTCATGTCATTCGTTCCCATGACTTCAGTGATCTTTATGCTGGTAATTTCCAAACCTTTATCCTTGGCGCATATTCTCTGCAGAGATCTAAACTACCCAGTATTTGGCTGGTTATGGAACATTTCTGCTTGACACGTCTTGAGATATCTGAAATTCAACATGTCCAAAGGGAACTGATTTTTAATCTCTCCCTTCTCCTTGCATCTAATCAACTACTTAGTCCCCTTAATTCTTCCTCCTAGATGTCTCAAAACAGTCAGCTTCTTTTTATTTCTAAGTCTCTTCCCTAGTACAGGCCATCTGTAGACTCTCCTAGATTAATTACTTCAGCAGCTTTCTAATTAGCCTGCATGTTTCCAGTTTAGGCCATTCTCCATATTGCTGCCTGAGTGTCTACTGATCATCTGGTGATACTACTCTTTTTCTTAAAACTCTTAAAAATTCTTAAAATCTTCATTGTCTCCTGGGCATTACTTAGGACTCTTGATGGTAGATGAAAGAAACTCAGCTCACACTAGGTTTGGCAAAGAGGGGAATCATGGGAAGATTATGTAAGTGCAGAAAGAACTGGAGTGTAGCTGGGCCTCAGAGACACATAGAACCAGGGTTTGGAATACTGCCAATAGTTTCTTCCCCTCCTGGATTTTCCTGCTTCTCTCTGTGGATTGGCTTCATTCTCTTCTCACTACATAGTGATTTGTGGCCTGAAGAGCTGGCACCAAAGTTTGTACTGTATGGTTTGCACAGCTAACAACCGTGATGCGGTAATTAGAATTTGAACTGTGATGTTTGGGGGGCTGGTGTCTCACAAAGTTTTGGCAACTGAAATGTATGCACGTCAGAGCTGTGCGCTGTGAGGACTGGCCGTATCGAGACACCTTAACATGGCTTACTGTATGACACTGTGTCATGTGGCTTTGGCTTGGCTTTTCTAGATTCATCTCAAGACCACTTCTTCCTTGGAACTGTGCTCAGATCTTAGCCCACGTAGTTCTCTCCAGTTTGAATTCCCCTGCCTCTTCCCCAGTCCCTCCTTCCTCTACCCTGTCCTCTTCTGTTGGTTTTCTCCTACTCACTCTTTAAGGTTTTCCACAGACACAACTTTCTCTGAAAAGAGTTTTTCTGTCTTTTCAAGTTTGGGTTGTGTATTTTGCCCGAGGAGTTCTCATATCATGCATACTTTCTCTGTCATAATATAGAACACATCATCACACTGTATTGTATTTACTTACTTATCTGTTATACCTACCAGATAGTGTTTTCCATGCAAATAGAGACCATGGCAGTGCTGTTCCTTATTGTATCCCTAGAGCCTAGTACTATGTAGCACAAAACGGGCACTCAGTAAAATTGATTTAATGACAAATAATCAGAATTTTGGTGGGGTTTGAATACTACCCTGTCATTAGAAGGTATTCTGGAAAAATGTGGTATTGGCTAAATATGACAACCTAGGTACCAAATTATGAAATATTGAGAAGTTATACTTCTTTATACATTTAATGAAATATACATTTGATAGCATACATTCTATGATTCTTATAGTTAGTAGATACATTACAGAAAATCATGACTGGAGAAGTTGCTTCAGCCTAGTATGGTAGGTGCTTAATTAAAAACTTGTGAAATCAATGAAGGGACAAATTAGTGTTATATGCTGTTTTTTGGTTCTAATAATTACCTTCATTTCTAAGGTATCTTCATGTTTTAATGATCTTCTGGTCATTTGTTGCTGGAGTTGTCACATTCTACTGCTCATTGGGACCTGATTCTCTCTTACCAAATATATTCTTCACGATAAAATACAAACCCAAGGTAAAATATATGTGTTCTTACTTTTAAAAGAATTAGTAGGTATGACCCTGTGCTATTCGATATTGTTCATGAAAGCATGTTAAAGCAGTGATTTTTAAAAAATACCTCTGCTATTATTTAATAATGGAAGACATCAGAACATTTTTAAAGTGAAATTTGCATATATGTTTATTTTTAAAGTATATAGGTCTCCCAGGAGGAGCTAAAGAAAGAAAACAGAAAATTCTCAGAAAATTGGGCTCCACGATTTTAGAGTGTCCTTTGACTGCATATTAACTATGATGACAGTGAATTAAAACAGAGGTTTCCAAAATTGGTTGTACAGTAGAATCACCTGAGGAATCTTTTAAAAAGTACAGACTCCTGGGCCCTACCACTAGATTTTGATTGAATAGTTCTGGGTTAGGGCCTTGTAATTAGGACCTGTTCAAAGCCTTCCAGGTGATTCTGAGGCACAGACACAAACAGGGAACTAATTGTTCCCTAAATGTTTATTTGCTCCATAGAAACAAACCAGTAATATTTCTTTAACAAAAATAATTAGTTTTTCTGAACTTTGAACTCTTCCTTGAAAATTCTCCAAGTTGATGTAGTCCCTCATCTCAGGTTGGTTGATATTTCTACTCAGAGGAAACACAGCTGAAGGTGATATCCCGTATTTGGTCAGGAACCTTACTAGTTATCACGCGTCTTCTCCCTCATTGAATTCAAGGTTTTGGAGAAATAGAAAATAGTTTTTTCTTATACCTTTGCAGTAGAGTATCATTTTCAAATATAGATTTATATATTTATTTATTTATTTTTAGTAAGTGAGCGTAACAATTGACTTTAATTTTAAGCTTGAAAATTTGGCTTAGTTATTGTAAAGCATTTCATTAGGTATTTTTTTCCTATTGGCAGTTTGGTATAGCAAGTATTATTTATTATAAAGAATGGTTTCAGTGTTAAAGCAGATATTAGTTAAAAAAATCATGTCCTTTGAATTCATACATTGATTAACAAACTTTTGGAAAGTTGATTCTCTTCAGTAAATATGATACGTAAAGTAAAGACGAATCTCCCCATTTCCCTTTTTTAGCAGTTAGGACTTCAGGAATTATTTCCTCAAGGTCGTAGCTGTGCTGTTTGTGGTAAAGTGAAATGTAAACGACATAGGTACGTTAAACACTTTTAATTTGTTGATCCTTCCAGTTAAATTTTGGATTTCAAGCAGTTTAACTGTATGATTTTCTTTAGACCTGCCTTGCTGCTTGAGAACTACCAGCCATGGCTAGACCTGAAAATTTCTTCCAAGGTTGATGCATCTCTTTCAGAGGTAACTGATTTAAATAAAATTGCTATGTATACCCAAGCAGAAAGTATTAAATACCTATGGAAAATTTAATCATGGAGTATTTTAATATATGCTGCCTAATCAATTCTTGGCTGGTAGTTGATTGTTATACAACTTGAATGGTAAACTAGAAATGTTTTTGGATCCCATGTCTAATTGAAATGGACATTTTAGCCAAAAAAAGTACTGTTTACCTAGTTATTGTTTACCTCTTATAAAAATAGTCATTTTTATTATAAGACAGTAGAAATAACCATTTTGTAATTCCAGAGGAGACCTGAGCTACAAGGAGCCAATGTGTATCTTACTGAATTGTGACACCATTTTTGACACTAACTTGAGCAGAGAGTCAGATACATTTCAGTGTTTGTCCATAGTATAGGAATAGAAAGCATGTTCTCTTATCTTTGTTCCAGTCACATTTTATATGTACCTTTTTGGTAACATATCATGTTTTAGTTATTTCTTTGAGAGACTTGGTCTCTCCATCCAAGAAAGCAGTCAAGTCCTTGAAGGCAAGGAATGGGTCTCATTTGTTCCCAGCACCAAGTGCAGGTGCCAGATATATTGTTGGTACCTGATAGATATCTATTGAATTAAACTGAGTGCTAATTAGTTGAAGAATAGCATTAGGCATCTGAATCCTGCCTTAATTGTCCTTTTTCCCAGTTTGTATCTTTGTTTGGCGAAAAGTATGCTGCATAAATGCTAAACTGTTGGCAGTTTTCCTTTTCATTTCTTCTGTAAGCTCTTTTTCATCCTTCAGATTCCCTGATTTAAGACTGTGCTGTCCAGTATAGTAGCCACTAGCCACATGCAGCTATTGATAAACACTTGAAATGTGTTAGTCCAGATTGAGATGTGCTGTATATGTAAAATACAGTAAAATATGTACTGGATTTTGAGGACTTAGTAAGGAAAAAGAAATGTAAAATATCCTATTATATACTTTATGTTGATTACATATATGATAATATTTTGGGTATATTGGGTTAAATAAGATATATCATAAAATTAACTTCACCTGTTTCTTTTTACTTTTTAAAAAACATAGCTACTAGAAAATTTGAAATTATATTTGTGGCTCACATTATATTTCTGTTGGGGAGAGTGCTGATTTGAGGTCTGTTGAAGACAAGACATCTAGGAAGAGTATTATTTGTAGTTTGACACTTCGTTTCTTTTTAAAAATTGAAAAAACTGATGTAAAGCTCTTAGCCTAGTGCCTGGCACATATTGGTGTTCCTTAAATACTAGCTCCAATATTTAAAAATATTTTCTGAGATCTTGCTGTAGGCAGGAACTGGATTAGGCCCTAGGAATAAAAAGAGAAATCAGGTATGGTTCCTTTCTTCTGGGAACTTCAGTCTAGGAGGGGAGATAGCCATTTAAACAGACATATACAATATAATGTAATGCAGGCTATAATGGAAGAAATGTACAAGGTGTATCATTAGCACAGAGGACGAAGTGCATAACTGTTGAGAGGAGCAGTCAGGAAATATAACTAGAAGTTTATCAGCCTGATAGTGTGGGAAAAGGTATTTCAGGGTGTGGGAAGAGCTTTTGGAAAGAAAGAGAGAGGCTTTGAAACAAGGTGGAGTGTTCAGCAGACTGGAGGGTGAAATGCGAAGGAGGGTGTGGGCAACGAAGAGACCAGACTCTATTAGCTAGTATTTATCAATCACTTACTGTATAGTAGATATTGTACTAATCACTGTACTTGCATTATTCATGTAATCATACAGCCTATGAAGTAGGTGCTATTATTGATTTGATGGTTTTACCAAAGGAAGGGTTTAGAGAGTTTTAATAATTTTCTCAGGTATCATACTTGGTTGGTAGCAGAACTCAGTCTAAAACCCAGGACTGCCGTAGTTCTTAACTGATTTTTATATGGCCCTTTAGAAATCAGATCATCAGAAGACTTCAAAGGCCACGCTGAAGGAGTTTAATTGATCGGGAGTCAGTGATTTTCAAATTGTGTAACTAGAGTTTTCAGATGTGATTCACAGGATGCAGTGGGAGGTGAAAAGGAAGTGGATGGTCACAGGGACTGGCAAGCAGCTTTCTCTCACCCCTTCACAATCAGTGCAGCTCCACTTATCTTAACTTTGATATGTTGTGGTTTGATATATTGAGGGTTTCATGCAGCGGAGTGATGTGGTCAAATACATGTTTTAGATCACTTTAGCAGGTTTATGGAGGTTGGAGGGGAGCTAGCTTGGAAGGAGGGAGACTAGTTTAGAGGCTATTGCTATATATAGGGATGAGAAGATGAGGACCTGAATAGTGGAGCTGTAGAAAAGAGCTACTTAGGATGTAAACTTAGTAGGGCTTCTGATTGAATTTGAGGGAATAATATAATAATAAGATGAAATGTTTAATGGTAAATTTTCTAGTCTCCTCTCTGTGTCCTAACACTGTCTATATGTATCTTATTTTTCCAGGTGATATCACTAATGCTTACTTTTTTAGTAAAAAGTCCAAATCTTGTTGCCTTAGTATTTAGAGAGTCCACAGTCTTGATTACTGCTGCAGAGAAGGTATATAGTCAGATTAGATATATTGTTTCATTCCCTCCCTAGTGTTTTTTAAAGTTAATGCCCACTGCTACAAGTCCTTTTAAAAATTAAACTATACTGCTGCACCCAGGCTCAAGGAATGGAAGGTTTAACACCCAAGATTTCTTTGTTTTGTTTTGTTACTCTTTCACATATAACTTGATTTTCAGTGTACAGCTAAAATTTTCACGAAGTGAGCATATTCATGTAGCCGGCCCCCAGATCAAGAAACAAAAACATTATTAGCACCCAGAAGTACCCCTCATGCTCCCTTCTGGTCACTATCCTCGCTTCAAAGATGATCACTGAAACCTAACTTTAACCCTTTATGTAAGTCTTATATATTTGTTTCTTCATTTTATTCTGGGAATACTGACTTACAGAGAGGGTTAGGAATGCAAAAGACTAGCCTATTATTTTCCTTATTTCCATAGAAATTTTTTGGTTCAGTGAAGCTTCAGAGTCAGAACAATTTAGGTTTTTAAAATTTTTTTTAAATTATAGGAATATTTAAAAATGTGTGTCATTCTAATAGTAATTTTTCTTTTTTATGGTTTTCAAAGTATTTTTTCATGTTTTCTTTCATCATCACAACATGTAAAGTTGACATATACATTTTGTCATGTGAAAGTGTGATATTAGATGTCAATATATGGGATACTAAACTTAGTTTTTATTATATATTTCTTAGTAGTAGAGTTTATTTTCCCAGAATGAGTTAACTAACTTGATTTTTCTTTGAAAAATAATTTTTATGCAGGTTCTTGAATTAGTGTTGGAAAACTTCATTTACCCCTGGTACAGGTAAGCTCTTTCTATAAGACCTTTTTTCTATAGTATAGTGAATACCATTAAGTTAAGTGCTAATGATATGTTTTCAGTATAGGCCAGGATTTATCAATTTTGGCACTATTGACATTTTAGACCACGTAATTCTTTACTGTAGGGACCTGTACTGTGCCTTATAGGGTATTTAGCCGCACCCCTGGCTTTTTCCTAGCGAATGCTGGTGGTATCCCTTCTTCCCCTAGTTGTGACCACCAAAAATGTCTTCAGAGATTGCCACATTTACCTGGGAGGCACAGTGGTCCCAGTTAAGAACCATTGATTAGGTCATCAATTAACAGTTTAGTGATAGCAAAGAGGAACTTAGGCTACTTTTTGAAAGAGAAGTAACTTGTAGAATTTCTTTTTTTTTTTTTAAATCATCTTTATTGGAGTATAATTGCTTTACAGTGTTGTGTTAGTTTCTGCTGTATAACAAACTGAATCAGCTATATGTATACATATATCCCCAAATCCTCTCCCTCTTGCGTCTCCCTCCCACCCTCCCTATCCCACCCCTCTAGGTGGTCACAAAGCACTGAGCTGATCTCCCTGTGCTATGCAGCTGCTTCCCACTAGCTATCTGTTTTATGTTTGGTAGTGTATATATGTCCATGCCACTCTCTCACTTCGTCCCAGCTTACCCTTCCCCCTCCCCGTGTCCTCAAGTAACTTGTAGAATTTCTCATGACTCCTAATTGTAGGAGTGATTTACTATTTTGTATGCACTTTTTACATTTGAAATAGTTGTACATTTACAGGAAAAATTTATATTCAGATATTTCATTAAATTGAAAGTTAATTTCAATAGACTTTTCCTGGAAAATTAATATGTTTTTTCCAAAGCAACTTTGTTTTTGGTGTCTGAGGTGGATGTACAAGTGCCCTATGCTTAGCAGGATATGGATCTGAAAAAAATATATAGTTTGACAATCAGAAATCCCAAGTTATATTATAAAACAGATGTTCCCTTACATAAGCATCATGTATTTAGTTATGTATTTGAACACTTAAACCCGTATGACTTACAGATGTAATATTTAATGATAACTACCCAAATTTTATATAGATTCAGTATATTTTGAATTTCCTAATTTATCAATGCTAGTAGGGGACTTCCCTGGTGGTCCAGTGGTTAGGACTCAGCGCTTTCACTGCTGTGGGGCTAGGTTCGATCCCTGATCAGGGAACTAAGATCCCACAAGTCACGTGGCATGGCCAGAAAAAAAAAAAATGCTAGTAGTTGAGTTGATCTATAGTGTATTAAAACAAATTTAATATTCAGTTTATATGGCATATTTTCCTGAAAAGCTTATATAAATTACTTTTTTACATTTGAGTCTGTCTTAAATATGGGGCATTTGCCATTTAAGTAAAGTTGATGGTGAGGCCTTTTGTAAAATGAATCCTGTTGTAAAACTTCCCCACCGCGACCCCGCCCCACCCCTACGCCCACATTATGACTCTTCAGATATAAAATATGGCTGTATTTGTAAATGTTAAAGTCTGTATTTTCTCCTTTATGCTGTGATATCCCCTTCCTTGGAGTTAATAGTGGAAAGCATGATTGATACAATTATCTTCCTTATTTTACCAAGGGACTTAACAGGTAGCATCATCTTCAAGTTCAGAATATCACCATTATACGTACCTTTCTTTCTTGCCTTTGATTAGGGAAGTATCCTTATTCTTCTAGGGACCTCAGGACTACAGGAAAACTCAGGAGAAGGTTGTCAAAATTTCTGTTTAAAAACAGTTGAGTTTCAGTTTATTTTCTTTTTCAAATAGAACACACACTTTTTTCCCTTACTTTTAGAATTAGTTTATATTATTAATCTAGAAATATTTAAACTAATTTAAAATTTAGTATGTAATTCTGTTGCTTCTCAAAATTATTCTTTGTTTTATTTCTTAGATATTTCTTTGATGATGTTTAGAAAATGATCTTAAAAATCTTAAAAATATGACCACGTACATGTGAATGTCTGCAGGGAAATATGTACTATAATTTAGTTAACAGTAATTGTGTCTTGTCACTAGAATTATGGGAGATTTCTATTCTTTGTACATTTCTTTTTTTCTCTACTGTAATGCATTATTTGTTAAAAAAAAGTAGCGTAAGTAAATGGAAGAAAGTCAGTTCTAGACTTTTCTTGTTTTCTAGAAGAGGAAGCTGTGTATTTCTTTGAACTTCTAAATGCTTGCTTTTCTCCTCAATTGAAGGGATGTAACAGATGATGAGTCCTTTGTTGATGAACTGAGAATTATATTACGGTTTTTTGCATCTGTCTTAATTCGAAGGATTCACAAGGTATATATTTATAATGAGAAATTTGGGAATTTCTATACTGTATGTATTTGTTCCTCACTTTTAATTTTTTAGATTAAAAGATAAATGGATTACTTTTGATTAATTGATCAATTTTGCTTTCTTTATTTTAATGTTTGGATATCTTGGTTTGTGGCAATTAGAAATAAAAAGACAATTAGAGAAAAAAAAATTCATGTTCCAGTTAGATGAATTTACTGAATACAGGGTAATGATTATGATCTACTTTTTAAAAAATTTCAAGCCATAGTTTGTTTATGTTTGAGTTTCTGTCTGTATATACTTAACAGTGTGTTGGCTGTAGACATAAATACTTGTCTACTGCCTTGTCAGTTTGATAGAATTGAATATATTGACAATAAATTGGCATATCGTATCTGCCATTAGTAAATAAAGATAAATCTTGTTAAATGTTTCTATACCTATTTGAGAAGTGAACAATACAGTCAAGTACTGTGGCAAAGATATGCAAAAATTATGAATAAGTAGTTCACAAAAGAAACATATAAAATGGCCAGTGACTATTTGAAAATATGTTGTCTCACATGAAATATAGTCTTTTGATGAGATACTGTTCTTTTGCCTATCAGGTTGGGAAAGGTTAAAAACATGATAATATCTAGTAGTGGTGATTGTGGGGAAACAGGCAAAGCAAGTACAAATTCAGATTGATGTAACTCTTACCCTGTAAGGCAGTTTGGTAATCTTTATTAAAAGACTTAAAAATGTCTGTGCTCCCAAATTTAATTCCATTGTTTTTCTTAGTATATTTTAAAGAAATAATCACAGTAGTTTGTAAAAATGTATGTTCAAAGATTCATTGCAGTATAGTTTATAATAAGGAAGTCTGAAAAGGAAAACATGTCCAGTGGTAGGATTGTTGGTTGATTGAATATAATACATGCTAACTATAAAATCCTTTCTGTAGTTTTTGTGATTGCTTGCTTTCATTTAGCATAATGTTTGTGATTGGTTGTTTTCACTTAGCATAATATTTTCAAGGTTTATTCATGTTGTCATTTTGTAGCTATATCAGTACTTATTCTTTTTTATGTCTGAGTAATATTCTGTTATATGGATATGCCACATTTTGTTCATGTATCCATCCATCCATCAGTTGGCTATTATGAATAATGCTGCCATAGTGTTTGTGTATAGGTTTTCTCGGGAGGGAGGGGGTGGAATATTTGTTTTCATTTCTTTTGGGTTTACCTAGGAGTGTAATTGCTGGGTCAAGTGGTAACTCTGTGTTTAACTTTTGAGGAACTGTCAGATTGTTTTCCTAAGTGGCTGTACCACTTTGCATTCCCACCAGCAGTGTATGAGGATTCTGATTTCTCCACATCCTTGCCAGAACTAGTTATTATCTCACTTTTTGATTCTAACCATGCTAGTGGGTGTGAAGTGGTATCTCATTGTGGCTTTGATTTGCCTTTCCCTATGACCAATGATGTCGAGCGTCCTTTCAGATGCTTATTGGCCATTTGTGTATCTTTTTTGGGGAGAAATGTGTATTCAAATTCTTTGCCCATTTTTTTAAACTGAGTTATTTGTCTTTTAATTGTTGAGATGTAAGAGTTCATTATCTATTCTGGGTATACTTCCTTCATCAGATATATGATTTTCAAATATTTTTTTCCACTTTCTGGATTGTTATGGTACATTTCATTTTATCTGTATACTGTCCTGGGAGATAAGTGGGTCATTATCATACCCATTTTATAGAAAGTTAGTAATATTCTTTGTCAAAGTGTCAGAGGTAGTTGATGGGCAAAAGATTAGGCCTGGGTCATGTCATTCCTAGTACAATGTTATATCCTTGATAACATGGCCTGACTAGTGTAAATTGGGAGTTTGGGGATAATGAAAACAATCATTTAAGGTCCACAGTGGTTTTTTTTTTTTTCTTTGTTTAATCAAAGTTTAGTGACAAACTCACTATTTTTTCATTTTGATTTTGATCTGAAGTCTCTAAAATGGAACTTACAAGGGAAAATTTTCGTGCGTATTCTCAGAAGACAAGATTCCATAAAATATTTAAAAATGAAAACATGTTGTTTATTTGATAAATATATATATGAGACTAATTTATAATCACTGAGTACCAAGAGAGCAGGGATAAATGAAGAGTAATGTTATTTTGCAAAAAGGTGTGCTACTAGCAAAAACATCCCCTCTTATTGACCATGTTTGATCTTATACAGCCAAAAGATATCTGTAATCTGCTCTGGGTTTTACTAGTAAATCACTAAAATTTGGGGGATTATGATCCATTACACTTACTAGATTTATCAGCTTGTGATGTTTTTCCTTTTTCTTAATGAGGAATTTAAAAAGAACTGAAAAGTTAACACAAAACAACACTATTGTGATGCAGTTTTCTCATGCCTTTGATAAAGGGAGAATATGATGTGTTGAGCTTTGTGATGGAAGCTAAGCCTGTTGAACTCCAATAAACATGCTTTTTGGTGGTGATTTACTTAATTTGCAGGGTTTTTTTTTTTTTTAGTTATTTTATTTTATGTCTCTTTTATGTGTGTACTTGTAAGCCCCCAGTCCTCTCTTACTAACCTACCATAGTCATTACAGTTTCCAGCCTTTAAGTTGAACAATACCTGTGGGGAATGATGAAACTTAATTTTATTCCAAAATAGAATGCTTCCATATATCTTGAAACCAGGATTTACCTTGTAAGCTGAATGAAAAGTTTATTTTCAAGTGACCTTAGTAAACACAAGTTTATAACCTCAAAGGGATGATAAAGTTACTTGAGATTTTTTTCTTGAATGCATTTAGAATGAACACATTAAAGAAATAAGTCAAGAATAAAGATGCTATTTTGTGAGAAAAATTTAGTGTATAGGGTATGCATATGAAGGTGTATTTTCATTACTGTTGTAGTAAAACGGTCTAAATTTACAGTTAGTATGATCCAAGAATGTAAAGTGCTTTTAAATTATATTTTTGAAAGATTCCCAATAATACCACTGATTTTTAAGATCATATGTTCCAATACCTTAAATACATTGTTCCTGCCATTGTAACTTAGTGATAATTATTTTAAAAGTTTTATTTTAATGTTGAATTTTTCTAGGTGGATATTCCATCTATTATCACCAAGAAACTATTAAAAGCAGCAATGAAGCATATAGAAGTGATCGTTAAAGCCAGTCAGAAAGGTAATACAAAGTTTTATGTTTCTTACACTGCTACAAAGTTTGAGTTTGTTTTTATATACCAGCTTTCACTTTAAATATCTAAGTCTGAGTACTGATAAATTAAGTGATATATTCACAGATGCTGTGAAAGTATTAGTTTAAACTGAAATCTCTTTCAGTAATTTGTTAACATATAAGTGATTTTGAGAACTCAAGAATCTATGAAAATTAAGGTACACTAGGATAATCTTTAGTTATATTATTGATGAATCTTGTCTTTTTTTGCATGGTAGTCTGTTGACTTCATTACCTCCTCTGAGGTGTCTTTCACATCTCTTCCCTCCTTTTTTCTTAATGATTTCAACAGTTTTGATGAAGCCTATCCTATTTATTGCTACTATGTTAATTTCACAATGCCACAATTCTGTTACCTGCCTACTTAAAAAAAAAAAAATTAGCGAGTGCTACAGAGTCAAAACTGTCCTATATTTTAAACCCTTTCCTATTTAGTCAAGTATTTTGATCTACTCTTGTCCTTCACTATGTATGATACTTTAGCCAGGATGACCTGTTTGCAGTTTCTTATGTGTATCCTGGCCTTTATACTGTCATGATGTACACATAGCATACATTCACCAAACGTTTGCTGATTGGATGAAACCTTCATTTGGGGGCTTTTCTTGCTCTTAGATCAAGCTGAAATATACCTTTTAAACAAAATTACTTATATGCTCTGTACTTAGTTCTTTGTGAAACTGAGATTTTCCTTGTATCTGCATTTGGTATTCTTCTTTGTCAGTGCTTCCCCAAGTATGTTCTGCAGAATACTACTCTATGTAGATGACTATGTAGAAGAAGTATCATGGTTATATTTTCTGGTAATTACTATGTATTGTATTCCTCTTCTGGAAATACCCAGTAAGTACTAGCATTCCAAAATATCTCAGTATTCCTGCAGCAAAGAAATAACTTTAACTTTTTTTAACCCAGCACATCCCAAACTCATTTGAGCATGGAACCAATTTTCCCTCCCTCATAATATCAGTTTGTATAATCACAGTATATTTGGGGAACTTGTAGAGTGGTAGTTAAATTATTAGTTTATTTGTCCTTTGGTATGAATAATTCCTCAGGTATGAGAAGCATTTCAAATTACATTTAAAAATTTTTCTGTGTTCATCTTATAATATTATAACAATTCAAGTTTTACCTTCAACATAGTTAAAAAGTGGAAGAGTTTAAATATGTATAATTTAATTGTTAAATTAAAAAAATTAACTTTTAAAATAATTGTCCTATCACTGGCAAAAACACACCAGAAGATAGTAACTTTGTTGTAGCCATTTTGTTAAGGCTACTGTACTGTCAGAAAAAAATATAGAAAAGTGTTTTTTTTTTATTAGTAAACTTTACTTTTTAGAGCAGTTTTAAGTTTACAGAAAAACTGAGCAGAAATTATAGAGAGTTCCCATATATTTCCCCCCTTCCCTATTATTAACACCTTGCATTGGTTGGTACATTTGTTACAATTGATATGCCAGTACTGAGACATTATTATTAACTAAAGTCCATAGTTTTTTTTTGTTTTTTTTGTGGTGCGCGGGCCTCTCACTGTTGTGGCCTCTCCCGTTGCGGAGCACAGGCTCCGGACGTGCAGGCTCAGTGGCCATGGCTCATGGGCCCAGCCTCTCCACGGCATGTGGGATCCTCCCAGACTGGGGCACGAACCCGTGTCCTCTGCATTGGCAGGCGGACTCTCAACCACTGTGCCACCAGGGAAGCCCCATAGTTTTTATTAGGGTTTTACTCTTCATATTGTACATTCTGTGGATTCTGACAAATGCTTAATGCCATGTATCCATCAACACAACATCATACTGAATAGTTTCACTGCCCCCCCCGCCCCCTGTGTTTCACCTATTTATCCCTCCCTCCTTCCTTCATGAACCCCTAGCAACCACTGATCTTTTTACTCTTTCTACAGCTTTGCCTTTTCCAGATGTCATATAGTTGGAATCATACTGTAGCCTTTTCAGACTGTAGCCTTTTCTTTCATTTAGAACTATCATTTAAGGCTCCTCCATGTCTTTTTGTGGAGTTGATAGCTCATTTCTTTTTATTGCTTAATTATATTCCATTGTACAGATGTACCACAGTTTGTTTATCCATTCATCTTTTGAAGGATATCTTGGTTGCTTCTAAATTTTGGCAATTATGAATAAAGCTGCTATAAATATTTATGTGCAGGTTTTTGTGTGGGAAAAGTATTTTTAATATGGTCTTAATTTTGTTGTAAAGACAAACACTTTGAACTCAGGATATGAGTAAATTGAGTCTTTTATTTTTATTTATTTTTATTTTTGTGGTACACGGGCCTCTCACTGTTGCGGCCTCTCCCGTTGCGGAGCACAGGCTCTGGATGCGCAGGCTCAGCGGCCATGGCTCACGGGCCCAGCCGCTCCGCGGCATGTGGGATCTTCCCGGACCAGGGCACGAACCCGTGTCCCCTGCATCGGCAGGCGGACTCTCAACCACTGCGCCACCAGGGAAGCCCTATTTTTATTTTTCAATTGATCAGTTTAATAAAATATCCAAGTTATTTTGTTTCTGTGAAAGTGCTGTCATATATATAGACCAGTTTGACTGAAATTTATCCTTGAGTCTTTGCAAGAGAGGGGTTGCTAAATTGCTACTATTCATGCAAAAAATGGTCCTCAATTACAAAATCAGCATAAAATGCTAGATTGGATTCATTAATGACATTGTAATTAATGAATTCCATAGAATTAAAAGGCTAGAGGATTAGAAGGACTGCATTTTATCCAAAGGTCCTGGTGTTCTAAATATTATAACAGTGAATTAGACTTGTAAAAAAGGTTTTCAGGTTTTTGATTTTTCTTCTCTTTCATGCATGAATTTGTTTTCTAAATTCTTTGGCTCCACAATTGTGTATATTCAGGAAATTAAAGGTTCAGCTCTTTATACATATTCATTTTTACTTTCTTGGTGTTCTCTCCTTAACCTGCCTCTTGAGAGTAGGAATTACAAAGAAGTTTTCTATGTAAGTCCTTCTATCACCCTTAGAAATGTTGAAAATATATACATTAGAAGCATTGGTTTAATTTAAATTCAGTAGTAATTGAAGGATCTTATATCAGTCTTTCACCCTGAAGTTATCTCTTTGTTGTGGATTCTGGGGACTTTTCCTTTTGTGGTCTGAAAACTGCCCACTAATTAGACAGGAGATATACTGGTGATTAGTGGGGATTAATCCATGCCCCGTTTTTCAGCATCTATATATTATGTGTGAATGCTTAATTGCACCAGATATTATAATTACTTGTGCATTTTGCATGGCAGCTTTTTCAGTGTTAACTATTTAATGACTGTTTACTGAGGTGGAAACTGAGACTCAAAGGGATTATATCATTTAACATCATCAGTTAATAAAGAAGTAGAATTGGGATTTAGCATAGCTTAGTCTTCTTATTTTAAATCCCTGCTCATGATATAAATTTTTAAAAGACCTGTACCCCAAATTCTTGGGGCAAAATGCATGGTAAACTTGTATAATGATAAAATAAAGTACATTCTTATAAAAACTATGTCCTTGTTTGCCAGTCCTTCTTTTATACCTCTGGCACAGGTAGCCTTTATTTACTTTCTTAGTTCTTACACCATTAGAATGTATGTTTTGGCTTTTCTTTGGTAAATATGCTTGCATTCTGTCAATGAAAATAGAAATAAATTGTAAAAAATAAATGCCATTTGAATTAGGGTTAAGATTCCCTTCACACACTCCATGATTTTAAAACTTGGCTCAGAATGCAAATAGGGGAGAAAGCATGACTTGTTTTTCTCCTGCTCCTTTTTAAAGTATTAGTTTAGTGTTTGGCCTTTTAAGAAAACTTTTTGTTAGTGTAACTTTTATCATCAGTTAATGTTTATTAAGTAATCTAACTTCATGGACTTCCACCATATACAGTTCTGTACCTTTTGTGTCCTGTACTGTGGGCAGAAGATGCAGAACTGAACCAAGGAAGCCAGTTTCTATACTCTAATTTCTTCAAAGGGTTACCTGAATGATTTTGACTAGAACTTTAAGAGGGATTTTTGTTTGTTTGTTTTTTGTTTTGTTTTGTTTTGTTTTTTGCCGTACGCGGGTCTCTCACTGTTGTGGCCTCTCCCGCTGTGGAGCACAGGCTCCGGACACGCAGGCTCAGTGGCCATGGCTCACGGGCCCAGCCGCTCCGTGGCATGTGGGATCTTCCCGGACCGGGGCACGAACCCATGTCCCCTGCATCGGCAGGCGGACTCCCAACCACTGTGCTACCAGGGAAGCCCTAAGAGGGATTTATAAAATATTTGCAGGGGATGAACAGAATGTAACGTTTGATAACAAAAGCTTTGTGTGTGCTAGAAGATGTTTTCTTTAGTTTTTTCCACTTTAAGCAATTTGCTTTTCTTTAATATACTTTGTAATGACCTGAGTTTAAAGTTTTGTTTACCAAGGGTGAAAGGCTTTTTTATCAATTAATTTTGAATAATTAAAAAACTTCCAGCAAAGAGGAAACTTATTTTCTTTATATCCTTTTTGTGAAAAATTTCCCAGTAGAATACATATTGGAAAGAAAGGAAGGCTAAGAAAGGAATGGCTATGTTAAATTAATTTGTATTTGTTAGTGGAAATGGCTGAAGTTATTTAACATTGTTAACTTCTTCCAATATTTATTTTTTATCTCTATTTATAGTAGAAAATACAGAGTTTTTACAGCAAGCTGCTTTAGAAGAATATGGTCCGGAGCTTCATGTGGCTTTGAGGAGTCGAAGAGATGAATTACATTATTTAAGGAAACTTACTGAACTACTTTTTCCTTATATTTTGCCTCCGAAAGCAACAGACTGCAGGTATAAATAGACTAGAAAATGTCATAGCATACCATACCGTATGTATATTGCTATTCTTGATCATAATAGGAATACACTAAAACTTGAGATTAGGCTATGATATAATTTTTCATTTAAGAAATATAATTTATCAGGTCTTAAAATGCCATTTTAGGTACTAAGCATTCATGATGTATTGTGTTGCTAAGAATTTTTTCTTGGAAATTGATCGTAGGAAATCAAAGACAAATGTAAAAAATTAATTGTCTTACTTGAGATCATTATACTTTATTACTTCCTTGGTGTTCCTTTTAAAAGACATGCATATTATGATTCACTGGCAGAAACACTTTGAACAAATTATACAGACAAGTTTGGGTTTTAAGGTATTCACCTGGGAAGTATAGTTAGAGGTCGTTTAGTCCAGCCTCCCTTATTTCCAAAAGAGCACGTTTAGATTATTCCATAAAGTTACCTCTTTACTCTTATCCTAATAATCCTTAGAGAAAAAGACCATAGCTTATTTTTATTTATTTAAATTGAAGTATAATTTATAACGTTAAATTAGTTTCAGGTGTACAACTTAGTAATTCAATATTTTTATAGATTATACTCCATTTAGAGTTATTACAAAATAATGGCTATATTTCCCTGTGCTGTACAATACATACAACCATGGCTTATTTTTAGTGATGTACTTTAAATATTACTTTATTGTCTTTAAAATTTTTAATTAAATTTAAAAAATATTGTAAATATTTTAATTAAAATGTTTTTACTTTAAACAAATTGTTTTATAATAATTTAAATTAATTATAAAAATTATACTGTTACAGGTATTAGGTTTTACATATTAATTTATTATATGTAAAATTTTCATATTTGAGGTGGTGTTTTTCTAATGCTCACTCAGGTTCCTCCTGCTGAGGAAATGCTTTCTTCCTCTTCAGTAGTATTCTCTTTTAGCCAGTTAAGGGCTCTGGGTGCGGTCTGTGAACCAGTAGCATGAGCGTTACTTGGGGGCTTGTTAGAGGTGGCGGAATCTCAGGGCATCCCCAGACCTACTGATCATAGTCTGCATAATAACAAGGTTCCCAGGTAAGAACTGATGTAAATCACTAAATATGTACAATATTGTTCCTTTTTCCAGATCCCTGACCTTACTTTTAAGAGAGATTCTCTCTGGTTCAGTGTTCCTCCCTTCTTTGGATTTCCTAGCTGATCCAGTAAGACGTAAAAAACATTTTTTTCTTTAATTGTGATAAGATACATAAAATATAAAATTTACCATCTTAAATGTTTTTCTATGTACAGTTCAGTGGTATTAAATACATTTATATTGTTGAGCAACCACCACCATTACTTATCTCCAGAACTCTTTTTATCTTGTAAAACTGAAACTCTGTACCCATGTAAACAGTAATTCTCTATTCCTCCTGGCCCCTGGCAACTCTACTTCCTGATTGTACTTTCTGTCTCTATGAATTTGACTACTCTAGTTACCACATATTAGTAGAATGATGCAGTATTTGCAGTATTTGGCTTATTTTACTTAGCATAATATCCTCAGTGTTCATCTGCATTGTAGCATATATCAGAATTCCCTTCCTTTTCAAGGCTGAGTAATATTTCATTTTAGGTATATGTTACATTTTGCTTATTCATTCATCTATTGATGGATACTTGGGCTGCTTTTACTTTTGATCCAGTAAGATTTTGAAGAAATAGGGATAATTGATAAATGTTTTGAATGCCAAAGTCAGAATAACTTTTCTTTTCCCATTTTCACAAAAGTTGAGAACCCTGTATTGTAGATTTTGTTTTTAAGATTTATTTATTATTTATTTATTTTATTTATTTTTGGCTGCATTGGGTCTTAGTTGTGGCACGCGGGATCTTTGTTGAGGCATGTGGGATCTTTCGTTGTGCTGCATGGGCTCTTCATTGCGGTGCGTGGGCTTCTCTCTGGTTGTGGCATGTGGGTTTTCTCTCTTTAGTGGTGGCGTGCAGGCTCCAGGGCGTGTGGGCTCTGTAGTTTGTGGTATTCAGGCTCTCTAGTTGAGGTGGTTGAGCTCAGTAGTTGTGGTGCATGGGCTTAGTTGCCCTGTGGCATGTGGGATCTTCCCGGACCAGGGATTGAACCCGTGTCCCCTGCATTGGAAGGTGGATTCTTTACCACTGGACCACCAGGGAAGTCCGAAGAACCCTGTATTGTAGATTTTTAAAAAGCCCCTCTGTATTACATAAGTGCAGATGCTTTGCCACTGCTCCATTTGTTTCTTCATTTTTCCAGAAACTTTCATAATATGATAAAAGCTTTGAGAATTCTGGGCAGAACGTGGTAATGGATTTATTTTGATCCTTGTTTATTATTTTCCATTAGGATACTGTGAATCATTTGCTTATCATCTTCATAGATGACAGTCCAGTGAGTATTGAACGTGTTAGAAAGTACTTCAGATTGCATTGAGTTTTGATTCACATCTGTAAAATCAAATGACATGTTACTGAATTAATTCTTTCTTCAAAGCCTGAAAAAGCAACTGAACCACCTTCCCCTTTGGTTCCATTCTTGCAGAAATTTGCAGAACCTAGAAATAAAAAACCATCTGTAAGTATTTTTGGCAATAACTTATATTACTTTTGATATAAACAATTTTATCATGTATTTACATAGCTCTAACTTACTCTTTCTCCCATGTTGTATCAAGGTGCTGAAGTTAGAATTGAAGCAAATCAGAGAGCAACAAGATCTCTTATTTCGGTTTATGAACTTTCTGAAACAAGAAGGAGCAGTGCACGTGTTGCAAATTTGTCTGACTGTGGGTGAGGCTTATCTGTGTACTTTACAAAAGTCATTGTTAAACTTTGTCATATGTTTGACTGTTTAGATCAGATGTTGTAGCTGTCATCTGTTATTGTACTAAATTTCATTTGCTAGATACTCTAAGAGTACCTGTGAGTTATCTCTCAAGTGTCCACTCCTTTCCACATTGGAACATAATCTGTAACTGACTTCAACCAAATCCTCTTAGCAGAAAAATAACTGCCAAAAATTCAGAATAATGAAAATATGTTAAAGACCCAGTCATTAGCACTTTGTCACAGTTTTTATTAAGGATTATTTTGATTCAATAATCAAATACAAAAATGTTTTATTTTGGCTAGAAGTTCTATAACGTTTTACATTATTAGATTTAGAGACATTGTGTGGACTCTGTGAGCAGACTAATTTTTTAATGTACCTAATTTCTTTTTTAAATATAGCTTTTTAAAAATTGAGGTATAATTTACAGTGAAACTCATAGAACTTAAATATACAGTTTAATCAGTTTTGACAAATCTGCACTCTTTATAACCTACAAACCTACACCTTTATTGAGATAAAGACCATTTCCATCACCCTAGAAAGTTCCCTTAGGGCCCTTCCCAAATGATCCACCCCTGCTCCCACTCCTTCCAAAGCAATCACTGATCTCATTTCTCTCACCACAGATTAATTTTGCCTGTACAGTTTCCTTATATAAATGGAATCTCATAGTATGTACTCTTTTGTGCCTGGCTTCATTGATTGAGGATAGTGCTTTTTAAGATTGAATCATGGTGTTGTGTAGATGAGTGGTTTGCTCTTTTTTATTGCTATGTGTAGTATTCTTTTGTATGAGGATACCACTCTTTCTTTATTCATTCTCCTTGTAGATGGCTATCTGGACTGCTTCCACTTTTGGGCTATTCTGAATAAAGCTGCTGTGCACATTCTTACACACACACGTGCACACACACACACATATTTTGGCCCCGGTAGTTATTGGCATATTTACTTTTCTGGTGGTCTTTATTTTTTTCTGCAGAACCGGTTTCTATATCATTTTCCTTCTGAATTCCTTTTTTTTTTTTTTTTTTGCATTTCTTATAGTACCATTCAGCTGGGGGTAAATTCTCTTAACTTTTGTCTGAAAAGATGTTATTTTATATTCATTTTAAACGGATATTTTTACCAAATATAAAATTTTAGGTTGATGGGTTTTTTTCATTCAACATTCTAATTCTAAATCATTCTTCCATTACCTTTTGAACAGCACCATTGTTTCTCAGGAGAAATTAACTTCCATTCTTATGTTTGTTCCCCTGTATGTATGTCCCTTTTCTCCCTGATTGGTTTTTCAGTTTTCTCTTTGGGGGTTTCAGCAATTTGACTGTAACGTGTAGTTTAAAAAAAATTTATTCTGCTTGAATTTTACTTGAATGTTGGTGTTTTTCATCATTTTTGAAAATTCTTGGCTGTTACCTCTTCAAGTATTCTGCCTTATTTTCTCTCTCCTTTCTTTTTGAGACTCCAATTATATGAATTTGCTATCATCCCAAAGATCTTATATGTTCTCTTCCAGTTTTTTCTTTTTTTAAAAATTCCTTCCTTACCTCACTGGGTTTCAGTTTGGATAATTAAGAATTAAGGGGTAAGCTTCCATATTACCTCTTGTAGTAAAAAAAAAAAAAAGGGCAGTCAAGGACTTCCCTGGTGGCGCAGTGGTTGAGAGTCCGCCTGACGATGCAGGGGACACGGGTTCTTGCCCTGGTCCGGGAGGATTCCACATGCCGTGGAGCAGCTGGGCCCGTGAGCCATGGCCGCTGAGCCTGCGCGTCCGGAGCCTGTGCTCCGCAACGGGAGAGGCCACAACAGTGAGAGGCCCGCGTACCGCAAAAAAAAAAAAAAAAAAAAAAAAAAATGGTAGTCAATATTTTGGCTTTCCTAGTGCTGTTCTTTCACATTTTAGGAAAAAAAGATTGATTTGTTCAGACTCTGAGCTCCATCACTAGTCTACAGCCTCCATGATGGACAGAAATATTGTTTAAAAACATTGGGACTAAAAAAAGCCTTAGTTTTCACTGTTATTTAGGGAATCAAATTTCAAAATATTAAAGACCCTTGGTATAAGAAATTAATCCAATATGTTCTTTAAACAGAATTTTACAAGTGTGTTTATTATTCTAAATTTTAGAAAATTTGTATTGCTATGGAAATATGTATGCATTTTATATTCGTATATAAAATATTTGATTGAGCTTCTCTTTCATCTCAGCAGTTGTTTTACTCCCAATTAAATCTTTTTAAAAATCTTAAAATGATGAGTAGATTGCTTATATTTGCTGCTTTTAATATTGATCACAATTAGAGTGGGAACATGAAGTTTTCATTGAGTAGTTTTATTCTATGAAAATAATTCTTTTTTTTTATTCTTTCTGAATTTGCTAGAGGAATTCAATGACAGAATTTTGCGACCAGAGTTATCAAATGATGAAATGCTGTCTCTTCATGAAGAGTTGCAAAAGATTTATAAAACATATTGTTTGGATGAAAGTATTGACAAAATTCGATTTGATCCCTTCATTGTAGAAGAGATTCAAAAAAGTAAGTAAAAGATGAGGATGAATTCTGTAGCTCTTTTACGCTTTTCAGAGTTTTCTCTTGTATTCCCTGCTTATTGCAACAGCTGTGTGAGATACACAGGCAGGCATTATCCTATTTTACTAACAAGATGAAAGCTTTGATGAAGAAACTTATTCACAATTCACATAACTAATACTTGCCAGAACTGGAGCTTGGTTGTTCTAATTCCTCTCTAGTGTGATCTGTACCTTACAGTGGATTTTCTGCAAAACAGTCTTAGTATTGTTTGTATGCTCTTTTCACTGTAATGAACTTTAAACTAATATCTAATGTATTTGTGCTTTTCATAAACAATTTTTGCAATATAATTTTTTTAACAGTTGCTGAAGGCCCATATATAGATGTTGTGAAACTTCAGACTATGAGATGTCTTTTTGAAGCATATGAACATGTACTTTCTCTCTTGGAAAATGTGTTTACTCCTATGTTTTGCCACAGTGATGAGGTTAGTGAAAATATTAATCTTGTTTGAAGATTTTTCCTCAAAATTTATTAGTGGCTTTGATAACGTTACATGAGTAATGCAAATAACAAAATAAACAGGAAAATAAAACATGGTTAATTAAGAAAATGAATACTATTTTCCACTACATAAGTTAATGGAGATTAGAAGTTGGTTATAACAACAATTCTTAATACCAAAACCATGTTTGTATATATGTGATTAGAAGATTGCAACCAAATTGGTCTATCTGATTTGCCATATGCCTGAGTGGCTTTGTAGTGGTGATGCAGAAACCCCATTCTTCTTCTTTTTAAAATATTTATTTATTTATTTATTTGGCTGAGCTGGGTCTTAGTTGCGGCACGCACGATCTTTAGTTGCAGCATGCAGGATCTAGTTCCCTGATCAGGGATCGAACCCGGGTCCCCTGCATTGGGAACACAGAGTCTTAACCGCTGGACCACCAGGGAAGTCCCCCATTCTTCTTGTATATACGTTATTTACAGACTTGTAGAAGTCAAGTGGCTTGAATACCTCCATTTGCAATATCTTAATCCTTACTCTGTTTGACTGTGGTTGTATTCACTTGATTTAAGTAATGTTTCCTTTAAGCTCAAATCAGTAAGGTGAAGTAGCAAGTTTCAATATCAAATATTGGTTTAATAAATCATAATTATTTTTTAAGTATTTCAGACAACTTTTAAGAGGTGCAGAATCACCAACACGCAATTCAAAACTCAACAGGTAGGTATATTCAATCATATATATGTTTTTCTTTTTTTTGGTTCTTGTTGACGCTAATCATTCTGTGATAACATCATTATCTTTATTAATCTGGTTTCCTTGCTACATAAGTAGACAGGATTACTAAGGAATTGTAGAGCTATACTACATATAGTAATGTGAAAATGCCTGACATTCTTTCAGAAAAATTTAACAAGAAATGTACACCATTGCCTTGTTAATCTCATAATTATTATTGCTTGATCACCTGCTTTATTGGAGACTATGGACTGCATGCATAATTGAAATCCACAGATAACTCAGTTTTAGAGAGTAGTTTGTTTTTTTCCCATTTATTAATTTTAGTGAAACTCCTGTATAGGACTGCGAAAGAGGAAGTGGTTCTTTTACCTTATTAGCCTGCTGAGTAGCTAAGTGTAAGTCAGAGTCATAACCTCAGAGATGGAAAGCTGTCTTTGCCACTTGGTGAACACCTAGTTGTCTTCAACATATGAAGGCACTAATTTTGCTGGCTTTAGAATATAAAATTAATAGGAAGAAAATATGGGTTGTTTTCATTCTGGGTACTGCTTATAGTCTTTAGTTTTTCTTTATATTGACCTGACTCTTAACGTTAGCTATCAGTCTTGTCAGGACTCTGCTTCTGTGATACTTGATTGATTTACCTATATATCAATAGAATAAGTAAAAACCTTTCTTAACATTCTTTCATTGAAAATTTAGGGTAGCATTGCTGATTTGCTGTTAGATGACTTAAAATATGTAAAATGTTTATTCATATGTTTTATGTCTACATTCTATTTAATTGCATTTAAAAAGTAAAATTTTAATGCATGTTAATTAATATTAACCTACTCTTCTGTTTCATTCCATACTTAAAGCATAACTTAAAAAATATTTAGGGATCTTTTGTTACCTTTGCTTCTTAGTTTAAGTCATAACTTAAAAAAATACTCAAACTAAAAATGTGTGGAGCATGCACAATTATATCTAATATAGACATGAATTCCATATTAGAAAATACAAGTTTGTTTTCGATGCCAAGTTTTTGGTGGCTTAGTCGCTGAATATTTTCCACTGTATCAAACAAATGGTTTGCCTAAATGAGGGCAAAAAACCAGAATTATTTCCTGACATATTGAGTTTTTAAAAACTTTCTTTAAAATGATCTAGAATTCAGATTCCAACCCCCCCAAAATAGCCATTGTGTTTGTTTCTCTTTCCTTTATCATGTTATTCATAATGCTATCCATCTGTGTAACTTTTAAATTTTGTTTTATGTTCTAAAGTGAAACTTGTTTAATATCTGGGCTTTCTCTTTCTCTTTTCCTTGTGTAATTTCACATGTCTGTTATTGCAGAAGTAGCCTAAGTTTGGATGATTTTCGGTAAGTCTTGAGACAGCATGTGATTCTTTTCTGTATAAATTATCTGTTTAACTCCAATTACTGCCTTTATATCAGGTATTTGGGATATCCTTTTTTTTTTTTTGGCCATGCCGCACAGCTTGAGGGATCTTAGTTCCTGGACCAGGGATTGAACCTGGGCCAGGGCAGTGAAAGCCTAGAATCCTAACCACTAGGCCACCAGGGAATGCCCTGGGACATCCTTTTAAGATTAACCTCTACTTTTATTCTAGAGGTCTCCTTTTTGAAATAGCATTGTATATGTCATCAGAAAATTAAAATGTCAGCATAAAAATAAAGTGAAAAATCCAGTATTTAGCTTTTTAAGGCTGTTGACTCATTCTTTGTTGTTGTTGTTATTGATCTTGCTAAATTTC
The DNA here is from genome assembly GCF_949774975.1 of Lagenorhynchus albirostris. Classification (NCBI taxonomy): domain Eukaryota; kingdom Metazoa; phylum Chordata; class Mammalia; order Artiodactyla; family Delphinidae; genus Lagenorhynchus; species Lagenorhynchus albirostris. The sequence goes on from NC_083106.1 coordinate 69,093,592, forward strand.
TTTTAGAATTATTTGTGTTTAAAGAACTTTCTTTAAAGCAAGAAGTACAATATTTCAGTATTTCTGGGTGTAATCACAAGTGAAATATTTAAAAAATATGTCATTTCAAAAAGCCCAACTGTTTTATAATCTAGGTCTACTAGCATAATCTATCTAGATCCTAGAGATTTTAATAATATTTTGTTAAGATTTTCATATTTTTTTCAGAAAAATTTCTTCTCTCATAGAAAGTTATATTTATAATCCTGGATTTTTTAAAAACACTAATTGCATGCTTGTTTAAGTAAAACAATATTCTAGTTTAAGTATCCTTTTTACTACTACTACTTACTATTAGAGTTTTTCCAGGTTTAAAATAAGTTTGATTTACTCCTTGAACATGTATAAAATGCACATATCACTAATATACTGGTGCATTTGACACTTCATCAATTTACTTTTATTTCTGTAACTGTTGCATTATTATTATTATTTTATTTATTTTTTTTTTGCGGTACGCGGGCCTCTCACTGTTGTGGCCTCTCCCGTTGCGGAGCACAGGCTCCGGACGCGCAGGCTCAGCGGCCATGGCTCACGGGCCCAGCTACTCCGCGGCATGTGGGATCTTCCCGGACCGGGGCACAAACCCGTGTCCCCTACATCGGCAGGCGGACTCTCAACCACTGTGCCACCAGGGAAGCCCTGTTGCATTATTTTTATAAATACATTTTCTTATAGGAATAATAGCTATTCGTTAAGTTAGGCCTTCAACACCAATCTCCTTGAATTTTAAAATGGTCATTTTTCTTTGGACATCTGTCGTAAGGGCAGTATTACATAGTGAGTTTTAAATTGGATAAAAGTTATGTTTTTATTTGTTGAAACATGAGGCAATAATAAGTAGGCTGTAGGGGAGGAAATTTTTGCTGCTTTTTTTGTTGTTGCTTTTAGAAATTCACTTTTGAAAAAAATTACAAAACCATTATTTAATATATATGGCAGAGCAAGCTTCTTCCTTAGGCTACATTTGCTTTTATCTTTATGTTCATTGCTAACCCTTCCCTTTGGCATTTTATTTTTTCTTGTTATTATTTTGAAGTTATATATGGTGTATTTTATACTTCATTCTTCTTTTGAGTATTTATATGATTATAAAGTTGAAGAAAATTTTCAGAATTTTTTTGTTTTTCCATCTAAAAATGAAGTACTGAGAAGGTCATTGTTTTGTTTTGTTTTTTTCCTGTTACACTGTGCTTTTTTAGCAGTACAGTACAGTTTGAATAGGATAGTCTATTTTGAACGTTGGTCTAACCACATTTTTAATTTATTTCAAAAAATGTATGGCAGTAAGAAATATGCACCACTAGGGGGCTCTCATCTTTTATTCTTTTTAGTTCAGTTAATGTTTTAAGGTTAAATAGTAGGTAAATTTCAAATGTTTGTTAATAAATATTGTCCCATTAATTCATCCCCTCAAATTTAAACTTTAAATGTTCTGTCACTTTTGGCTATAGAGATGTTGAGACAGTCTATGACTGAGAACTCCAAAAAGTTATGTTTAGCTATACCTTCAGTTTATCCTTTTTGCAACCATTTTTATTATTGTTTACAGTAAACTGGACCGTTGTGATAATGTAATAATTTACTGTGTTCTTGATACATTTTTGTTTAATATTTAGGAGCACACAGAAGAGAGGAGAATCATTTGGAATTAGCCGAATAGGTAGCAAAATTAAAGGAGTCTTCAAGAGCACCACAATGGAGGGAGCTATGTTGCCTAATTATGGCTTAGCTGAAGGTGAAGATGACTTTGTAAGTAAAAATTCTTCAGTTTGTTGTATGTATAATTTCAGACTTAATGTGGCATAAAAAATTGGTTACGCTTGTTATTTTCCCTTTTGTTAATCTTAACTTCTTACTTCAGATTTTGTTTATGTTTCCCATTCTTTCACTAGTCATTATAGTTTCATGGTGCTAATCTAATTTTTTAAATTCCTGAGCACTAAGTTATTGCTTACTATGGCCAGATGGTTTCTGTTAAGCTGATATACTGCTAAATAGTCAAACAATTTACCACGTTTTGATTAAGCTTTTACTTCATATCCTGATCTTATCTCTTTCTAACCACATGGCCAGGCACACGGAGTTGTGTTCATCGATGTCTGACCTAACCCCTTGATATTCAGACTGTGATCTGTGGACCAGCAGCATCAGCATTACCTGGGAGCTTGTTATCAGTACAGAATCTCAGGCTTCATCCTAGACCTGCTGAATCATAATTTACATTTTAACAAGATCCCAGATTTATAAGCACATTATACCCTCCATGCTATTTTATTTCTCTGTCTTTTCACATGTTGTTTTGCTTGAAATGCCTTTTTTCCCCCTTTATTTACCTAGAAAATTCATACTTACCTTTCAGAATCTAGTTTCTTCCCATAAGCCCCTATCTGAGTCCCCAAGCAGAATTGAACATTCCCTCCTTTTTTTGCTTCTGTTAGATCATATGTTAAAACATGTACCACGTTGTGTTTGAAATTACGATTTTTTTTTTTTTTGGCTGCGCAGCAGGACTTGTGGGATCTTAGTTCCCCCACCAGGGATCGAACCCGGGCCCTGGCAGTGAAAGCTCTGAGTCCTAACCACTGGACTGCCAGGGAGTTCCCTGAAATTACAATTTAATTTATGTATTTGAAAGTATGTTTATGATTGTCTTTCCTACCAATTAAGGAGTTCTATAAAGGCAGATATTATCTCATTTGTACTTTGCATTTGTTTAAAAAATCTTTATTGAACAGACATCCTGGGTCTTCATTTTGCCTTTTAATGTCTCAGCACTGGAGATAAAAAGATGATTAAGACCTAAACTTTGCTCTTAAGAAATTTACTATCCTGGGTATAAAAGGGATGAATATTAGTGATTGGATTGGTAATGACCAAGAGGAAGGAAGTGGGGAGGGAAGAGTAAATAAACCTATTTTTCCTCTTTACCCCTTCCTTTCAGCCTTTGTCCCTTTGCACTGATAAATTGTTAAAAAGATTCATTGCTTCTTCACAATAATTTTAATGGAAGAAAAACTTATTTAATCCTTTTTTTTCTTTTTAGATAATCCAAATACAGCATTCTTTTCATGCCCATATTTTCCTTAAAAGTATGGGTAGAAGAAAGACAGTAGACCCGAGGAGGGAGTCTTTTAAAAAAAACAATGTTTATGTTTTTAGATTTTAAGCATCTCAATTTTTTAATAGTATAGAAAAATAGAAAAAAATTTAAAATACCACCGGTAATTCTGCCACCCAATAACTACTTCTATTAACATTCTTGTGATTCTGTTTTTTAAAAATATCTTTCCCCTTCCCATCCCCATAAATTAGGCTATATGTAGATTGCTATCCTGATCTCTGCCCACTTAATATAACAAAATATAACTTAAATATAACTTAATATAACAAAAGCATTTACCCATATTATTGTGAACTCGAAACATAATTTTTATGGGGAAAGATGTACTTTTTCTTTTTTGTTCTTCCCAATTACTTGAAATACAAGCTATAGTTTTGCTTCAGGAATAGGAGGCTTTTTTTTTTTTTTGGTCTGCACGGGCTCTAGGCGCGTGGGCTTCAGTAGTTGTGGCTTGCGGGCTCTAGAGTGCAGGCTCAGTAGTCGTGGCACATGGGCTTAGTTGCTCTGTGGCATGTGGGATCTTCTGGACCAGGGATCGAACCCTTGTCCCCTGCATTGGCAGGTGGATTCTTTTTTTTTTTTTTTTTTTTGGTATGAAAAAAGGTATACCTATTTCTTTCTTTTTTTTTTTTTTAACATCTTTATTGGGGTACAATTGCTTTACAATGGTGTGTTAGTTTCTGCTCCATAACAAAGTGAATCAGTCATACATAAACATATGTTCCCATATGTCTTCCCTCTTGCGTCTCCCTCCCTCCCACCCTCCCTATCCCACCCCTCCAGGCTGTCACAAAGCACCGAGCCAATATCCCTGTGCCATGCGGCTGCTTCCCACTAGCTATCTACCTTACTACGTTTGTTAGTGTGTATATGCCCATAACTCTCTCTCGCCCTGTCACAGCTCACCCTTCCCCCTCCCCATAACCTCAAGTCCGTTCTCTAGGAGGTCTGCGTCTTTATTCCTGCTTTACCCCTAGGTTCTTCATGACATTTTTTTTCTTAAATTCCATATATATGTGTTAGCATACGGTATTTGTCTTTTTCTTTCTGACTTACTTCACTCTGTATGACAGACTCTAGGTCTATCCACCTCATTACAAATAGCTCAATTTCGTTTCTTTTTATGGCTGAGTAATATTCCATTGTATATATGTGCCACATCTTCTTTATCCATTCATCCGATGATGGGCACTTAGGTCGTTTCCATCTCCGGGCTATTGTAAATAGAGCTGCAATGAACATTTTGGTACATGACTCTTTTTGAATTATGGTTTTCTCAGGGTATATGCCCAGTAGTGGGATTGCTGGGTCATATGGTAGTTCTATTTGTAGTTTTTTAAGGAACCTCCATACTGTTCTCCATAGTGGCTGAACCAATTCACATTCCCACCAACAGTGCAAGAGTGTTCCCTTTTCTCCACACCCTCTCCAGCATTTATTGTTTCTAGATTTTTTGATGATGGCCATTCTGACTGGTGTGAGATGATATCTCATTGTAGTTTTGATTTGCATTTCTCTAATGATTAATGATGTTGAGCATTCTTTCATGTGTTTGTTGGCAGTCTGTATATCTTCTTTGGAGAAATGTCTATTTAGGTCTTCTGCCCATTTTTGGATTGGGTTGTTTGTTTTCTTGTTATTGAGCTGCATGAGCTGCTTGTAAATTTTGGAGATTAATCCTTTGTCGGTTGCTTCATTTGCAAATATTTTCTCCCATTCTGAGGGTTGTCTTTTGGTCTTGTTTATGGTTTCCTTTGCTGTGCAAAAGCTTTGAAGTTTCATTAGGTCCCATTTGTTTATTTTTGTTTTTATTTCCATTACTCTAGGAGGTGGGTCAGAAAGGATCTTGCTGTGATTTATGTCATAGAGTGTTCTGCCTATGTTTTCCTCTAAGAGTTTGATAGTTTCTGGCCTTACATTTAGGTCTTTAATCCATTTTGAGCTTATTTTTGTGTATGGTGTTAGGGAGTGATCTAATCTCATACTTTTACATGTAGCTGTCCAGTTTTCCCAGCACCACTTATTGAAGAGGCTGTCCTTTCTCCACTGTACATTCCTGCCTCCTTTATCAAAGATAAGGTGACCATATGTGCGTGGGTTTATCTCTGGGCTTTCTATCCTGTTCCATTGATCTGTCTTTCTGTTTTTGTGCCAGTACCATAGGCAGGTGGATTCTTAACCACTGCGCCACCAGGCAAATCCAGGAGGCTATCTTTAAAAAGCTGAGAAAGTTTGTTCTGTTTTGTAGTGGCCCAAGGAGGAAGGAAATTCTTTATTGGTCTTTATTTACTTATTTTTTATTGAAGTATAATTTTTGTTTAATTTTTAATGGAGTATAGTTGATTTACAATGTTGTGTTAGTTCCAGGTGTACAGCAAAGCGAATCAGTCATACATATACACATATACACTCTTTTTTTTTTTTTTAGATTCTTCTCCCATATAGGCTATTACATAGTGTTGAATAGAGTTCCCTGTGCTATACAGCAGGTTCTTATTAGTTATCTATTTTATATATAGTAGTGTGTATACGTCAGTCTATCTCCCAATTTACCCCCCACCTTACCCCGTTAACCATAAGTTTGTTTTCTGCATCTGTGACTCTACTTCTGTTTTGTAAATAAGTTCATTTGTATGCTTTTTTTTTAGATTCCACATGTAAGCGATATCATGAGATATTTGTCTTTCTGTGTCTGACTTACTTCACTCAGTATGACAATCTCTGGGTCCATCCACGTTGTTGCAAATGGCATTATTTTTTCTTTTTTATGGCTGAGTAATATTCCATTGTATATATGTACCACATCTTCTTTTATCCATTCCTCTGTTGATGGACACTTAGGTTGCTTCCATGTCCTGGCTATTGTAAATAGTGCTGCAATGAACATTGGGGTGCATGTGTCTTTTTGAATTATGGTTTTCTCTGGGTATATGCCCAGTACTGGGATTGCTGGCTCATATGGTAGTTCTAATTTTAGTTTTTTAAGGAACCTCCATACTGTTCTCCATAGTGGCTGTACGAATTTACATTCCTACCAACAGCGTAGGAGGGTTCCCTTTTCTCCACACCCTTCCAACATTTATTGTTTGTAGATTTTTTTTTTAATTTTTAAATTTATTTTTGGCTGCATTGGGTCGTCACTGTGTGCAGGCTTCCTCTAGTTGCAGCAAGCAGGGGCTGCTCTTCGTTGCAGTATGCGGGTTTCTCACCACAGTGGCTTCTCTTGTTGCAGAGCACAGGCTCTAGGCGTGCGGGCTTCAGTAGTTGTGGCTCGTGGTCTCTAGAGCATAGGCTCAGTAGTTGTGGCACACAGGCTTAGTTGCTCCACGGCATGTGGGATCTTCCTGGACCAGGGATCGAACCTGTGTCCCCTGCGTTGGCAGGCAGATTCTTAGCCACCGAGCCACCAGGGAAGTCTTGTTTGTTGATTTTTTGATGATGGTCATTCTCTCTGGTGTGCGGTGATACCTCATTGTAGTTTTGATTTGCATTTCTCTAATAGTGATGTTGAGCATCTTTTCATGTGCTTTTTGGCCATCTGTATGTCTTCTTTGGAGAAATGTCTATTTAGATCTGCCCATTTTTTGAATGGGTTATTTATTTTTTTGATATTGAGCTGCATGAGCTGTTTGTATATTTTGGAGATTAATCCCTTGCCAGTTGCTTCATTTGCAAATATTTTCTCTCATTCTAAGGGTTGTCTTGGAAATTCTTGATTGGAAGCAAAGATAGTAATAATGGAAAGTAGGGTAAGAGGGCAAACTAATTGTTAGTACTCTGAAGAGAAAAGACAGGAGGTGGCTAGGGTGTTAAACCAGACCAAGATAGTCCCACTTAGGATTTGGGGGTACTGTGCTAGTTCTAAACTGTGGGACCTCGGGGAAATCTCCTTTGCCTTGTTTAGGAAGTGTATGGGAAAGGGAAATTGCCAGTCTCACTGCCAGGGCTAAAGTGATATGTGATCCAAAATTGAGACCTGGAAGATTTTTATTTTTTTAGAAAAGGATCAACTTGACGTGATCATTTGGTAGCAGTGCCTCCTTGCTATGTGACCTTGGGTAAATTGCTTAATTTTATTTTGATTTAACTTCCTCACATGTGAAATGGGGATAATAGTATCTAGCTTGTATATGGGTGTTGTGAGGAGTAATAAGTGATATATATGAAGCACTTGGGACAGTGCCCAGCACACAGTAAGTGCAGTAAGTACTATACAGTGTTATAATACCATCAGATAAATTATAAGTTAAATTGGCATATGTATACTGGCCTGGGAACCAAAGTCTTCTATGTAAGGTTGGGTCTGTCTGAAAATGCATTTCTGTCCAAGTTCAGAACTGATTCACAGATAAACTTCTGGAACGTAATACGCCCATTGGTATATTGGCAGTTATCCCCAACATAGGAAAGGCTAATAATGAGTTAAATTATAGTATTTCTCAAGGAAATAGGGGGACATCTCTTTGCCTTTTATCCTCTGCCTGTTTTATTCCCTGTCTTCTTTGTAGCGGGAACATTTGTTTGAAAATGAGAAAGCACTTGGTTTTCCTTTTTATAAAATTTTGGTTATATATTTTTAAATAATATTAAAGGAATCCCTGAAAATTCTTGAAGAAATATTGCCCTAGAGATTTTTCATTTACTTTTTTGATATAAACACCATTTAAATGGTAGCAGTAATAAAATATTAAACTTTGTTCTTTGTCTTTTATTGATATTTTTATGTTAAGAATTTTCTATTTTGTTTCTTAGATTGATTTTTATTTAAGAATGTCCCATTTCTTGGCTTTTAGTCAGCTTGTTAAACAAATTTTCTATCATTTTATGATTCATTTTATCATTTCTCGTCAAAAGCCAAGTCTGTTAACAAAATTACAGTTGTGATAACCATGGAAAATGCTGCCCTGTACCTCAGATTCCAAGCAGTGGAGTGGGTGTTTCCCTCACACATGCTTCTCTGTTTTTCTTCCAGGTTTGTAAGGAGATAGATAGCCTTGTCCCCAAAAGGCAAGAACTAACACTTATCGTCTGTTTTTACAGTTTCATTGTTTTAGGCCTGGAAGACATTTTTGTTTTCAACAGAGCATTAAGAAGTCTTCCTAAGATTCCTAACAGTCTTATTAGGGGTGACAGAAAGCCATTTTAGGACAGGAACAGAAAAAGGGATAATTGCCAAGGGACTTAGTGGGGGAGGAAAAGAATTCACTTAGAAGAGAGTTGGCTACCAGGTGTGGGAAGAGAGTAGAATGGAGAGTGAAGGTAGGGTGCTAGAATTCTGGAAAGAAATACCTCTTCTCTACTGGTTTGCTCTGACTAGACTGTTCAGAATTCTCTTAAGCGCTACAACCTTTGACTCATTTCCTTAAAAAAGTGTGTTCAAGATGGTTGTGTTTTATCTGTAAAATTTTGCCCCCTTTAACATGAATCAGAGATGTCTAGGTGACCAGGTGTTATAATGTGCCAATTCAGAGATTCTTTTCCGATTTAGTGAAGACAGACATTTTTTTCCCCTTCTTTCTGCATGTTTATTTCTAGAACATGTTTAACACTGCTTTTTTAAAATAATTGTTCTTCAAGTAATATTTTAAAGAATATTTATTTTAAATATTTATATTATTAAAATTTTAGAAGCTAGGAGATGAAAAAACAATCTTAATTGTATAGAGGTGGGTCCCTTTCAGACCTTTTTTCTAATTTTATATTATCTAATGCTGCAGTGAATATATTTATACTTGTGCCTTTTTCATAGTTTAAAAAAATTTGTCTAAAATAAATGCTTGTATTAGAATAAGTTGCCAGAAATGGAATTAACTTGGTTGAAACTGTTTTATGGCTTCTTATATTGATAAATGTATATGGGCAAAACGCTTTCTAAAAGGATCGTACAGGTATATCTGGTAACCAACAATATATTGCATATCCAGTTTATCTGTGCAGTTTCCATCAGTGGCTGTTATAAAATTTTACATTCCTAAATGAAAGATATCAGTACAGTAACTTCTACTTCTTATTACCAGAGTTAAATATTTTTCTGTATTTGTATATTTTTAATATCTTTTCCAGTAATTGCTGAAGTGTCTTATATTCTGTTGAATTTTCATATATTGGTGATGCAACAAAACCTGGAGTTGATGCTAGTAACTTGTTAGTTTTAGTTTTTTATCCTTAACCTTTTCAGTAGAAAATTTGATATCACTTAATTTCAAAAGTATTAAAAAATTATAGACTTTATATGGGCATATTACTGTGTAGTTACATCTCATATGCTATAGGTATAAAGGTCCTGGAAGTATTAATTTTTTTTTCTGATGATTTTTTTCCAGATTGAAGAAGGTATTGTTGTAATGGAAGATGATTCTCCAGTGGAAGCTGTGAACACACCTAATACTCCTCGAAACCTTGCTGCATGGAAAATTAGCATTCCATATGTAGACTTTTTTGAAGATACCTCCTCTGAAAGGAAGGAGAAAAAGGAGAGAATACCAGTGTTTTGTATTGATGTTGAAAGAAATGATAGAAGAGCAGGTATTAATATTATTAATGCATATAGCACTAATCAGGTATTAAAATGATTAAGACAGCATTTCTCCCCCTCCATTGTTGTGGGCTAATAATAATTGGTAAAAATATGATCAAACACAACTTTACAAGTTTTCTTTATGTTTTGCTGTCTTTTTTCTTTTGGTTATTTCATCCGTGTGTTACAGTCGAGACAGGGGTAAACAGCATCTATAGCAGGATAAATATTCGCCACCCTGGGCTTTGTCCAAGAGAGTGGGCAGTCTGTATAAGCAAAAACACATCAAAGTTGTGCACATTTTGGGAATGATGAGCAGAAAAATAAAGTTGACCTCAGGAAGAAGGGACAGTCTGTGAGGAAAGAAGGAAAAAGTGGCAGGGTTAGGAAATGGTTTTGAGAGAGGAGTGACGAAGTGATAAGATGAAGGTCAGTGCTAATGATTCCCCTTATTTATTTTTCAAAAAGTATTAGGTGTTTGATTTTTCTCAGAAGCTGATCCTGTTTCATGCATAGGAACATAAAATATAGGAATGGGGAAGGAAGAATGCTCAGAGTAGCTAGCAATGATATTCCCTATTGTAGTTAAATACCAGGCAGGATCTTGTTCTCTTCAGTTCTGAGTCACTGCTACTGGATTTTGCTGTAACTTCTGTTCGGTCTTGCTAGATGCTGTTCTATCTCAGCATTTTAATAAGTATACAGACAAACCTTTGTCGATATTAGAGTTTCATTTCAGTTTCAAACACAGTCACTTACGTCTTTTGTCTGCTGTTTCTGCTGATAGGAATTTTAAGTGTTAAAAAGAATTTGGAAAGGAATACCCTAGTTAACTTCTGGATTCAATTCTTTGCTGTGCCTAGTACTTAAAATCTGGCTTTTCTCTCAGTGTTCTTGGCTCTCAGAAAATTATTTAAAATGTTTGACTATCCAGATATAAATCCCTATCAATATAAATAAATTGCTTTTTATTGAGGTATAATTGACATACATTATTACATTAGTTTTAGGTACAATATAGTGATTCAATATAGTGATTCTGCATTTGGATACACTGCAAAATGATCACCACAATAAGTCTGGTTACCGTCCTTCACCATACAAAGTTAATACAATATTATTGACTGTGTTCCCCATGCTGTACTTTATATCCCTATGACTTATTTATTTTATAACTGGAAGTTTGTACTACTTGATCACCTTCACCCATTTTGTCCTTCTCTGGCAGCCACCCATCTGATCTCTGTATGAGTCTGCATTTTGTTTTGGTTTGTTTGTTTTGTTTTTTAGATTCCTTGTATAAGTGAAATCATGTGCTATTTGTCTTTCTTTGACTTATTTCATTCAGCTTAATACCCTCAAGGTCCATCCATGTTGTTACAAATGGCAAGATTTCATTCTTTTTAAATGGCTGAGTAGTATTCCATTGTATACATATACCACATCTTCTCTATCCATTCATCTGTTGATGGACATTTAGGTTGTTTCCATGTCTTGTTTATTGCAAATAATGCTGCAGTGAATATAGGAGTGCATATATCTTTTCGAATTAGTGTTTTTTTGGATAGATACCCAGCAGTGGAATTGTTGGATGATATGGTAAATCTGTTCGTAATTTTTTGAGGAACTTCCATACTGTTTTCCATAGTGACTGCACCAATTTACATTCCCACCAGTAGTACACAAGGGTTCCCTTTTTACCACATCCTCATCAACACTTGTTATTTCTTGTCTTTTTCACAGTGGCCATTCTGACAGGTGTGAGGTGGTATCTCATTGTGGTTTTGATTTGCATTTCCCTGATGATTAGTGATGTTGAGCATCTTATCATGTGTCTGTTTAGCCATCTATATGTATTCTTTGGAAAAATGTCTATTCAGATCATCTGTCCATTTTTTAGTAGGTGTTTTTGTTACTGAATTGTGTGAGTTCTTTATGTATATGGGATATCAAGCCCTTATTAGATATATGCTCTGCAAATACCTTCTCCCATTCAGTAGATTGCCTTTTTGTATTGTTGATGGTTTCCTTCACTGTGCAAAATCTTTTTGTTTGATGTAGTCCCATTTGTTTATTTTTGCTTTGTTTCCCTTGCCTTTAGAGTCAGATGAAAACAAAAAAATCACTAAAACCAATGTCAGGGAGCTTGCCACCTGTGTTTTCTTCTAGGAGTTTTATGGTTTTAAGTCTTTCATACAAATCTTTAATTTATTTTCAGTTAATTTTTTTACATGGTATAAGATAGTGGTCCAGTTTCATTCTTTTGCATGTAGCTGTTCAGTTTTCCCAACACCATTTATTAATTTTAATTTTAGTTTATAAGAATTTTTAAAAAATTTATTGATTAATTTTTGGCTGCATTGGGTCTTTGTTGCTGCACGCGGGCTTTCTCTAGTTGCAGCGAGCAGGGGCTACTCTTTGTTGCGGTGTGTGGGCTTCTCATAATGGTGGCTTTTCTTGTTGTGGAGCACGGGCTCTAGGAGCGCAGGCTTCAGTAGTTGTGGTGCACAGGCTCAGTAGTTGTGGCTCGCAGGCTCTGGAGCGCAGGCTCAGTAGTTGTGGCACATGGGCTTAGTTGCTCCACTACATGTGGGATCTTCCCGGACCAGGGATCAAACCCATGTCCCCTGAATTGGCAGGCGGATTCTTAACCACTGAGCCACCAGGGAAGCCCTAATTTTATTTACTTATTTATTTATTTGACCGCGCCGAATCTTAGTTGCGGCACACGGGATCTTCGCTGCTGTGTGTGGGATCTTCATTGCTGCCTGCTGGATCTTTAGTTGCAGCATGTGGGATCTTTAGTTGTGGCATGTGGGTTCTTAGTTGCTGCATGTGGGCTCTAGTTCCCTGACCAGGGATCGAACCCAGGCCCCCTGCTTTGGGAGAGTGGAGTCTTAACCCCTGGACCACCAGGGATGTCCCTATTTTTATTTTAATTTTTAAAAATAAGTCACACTGGTGGCGCAGTGTTTAAGAATCTGCCTGCCAATGCAGGGGACATGGGTTCGATCCCTGGTCCAGGAAGATCCCACATGCCGCACAGCAACTAAGCCCATGCTCCACAATTACTGAGCCTGCGAGCCACAACTACTGAGCCTGTGCTCCACAACTACTGACGCCCGTGCGCCTAGAGCCCATGCTGCACAACAAGAGAAGCCACTGCAATGAGAAGTCCACACATTGTAACGAAGAGTAGCCCCTGCTCAACACAGCTAGAGAAAGCCTGCGCACAGCAATGAAGATCCAATGCAGCCAAAAATAAATAAATAAAATAAACAAATTAAAAAAATAAAATAAAATAAGCCACCCAGTTTATGGTGTTTTGTTATAGCAGCCTGAGCAGACTAAGACGGTTACAGAAAGTTTGCAAAAAATAGTACAGAAAGTTGTCATACACCCTTTACCCAGCTTCCCCTTGTATTGACATCTTATAAAACCATAGTACAATGATTGAAACCAGGAAATTAGCATTGATGGGATATTCATTTGAATTTCACCAGTTTTCCCACTAATACCCTCTTTCTGGTTCAGGATCCAACCCAGGATCCCACACTGAATTTAGTCTTGTCTCCTTAGTCTCCTATGTTCTGTGATAGTTTCTCAGTCTTCCCTTGTCTTTAATGAACTTGACACTTTTTTAAAGAGTCCTGACTAGTTATTTGTAGAAAACACTTGAGTTTGTTCCTCCACTTGAGTTTGCTGCTCAACAATGTTTACTTATTAAAGGACAGAAGAGGCTCTCCTTTCCCCACTGTATATTCTTGCCTCCATTGTCATAAATTAATTGACCATATATGTGTGGGTTTATTTCTGGGCTCTCTCTTCTGTTCCATTGATCTATGTGTCTGTTTTTATGCCAGTACCATACTTGTTTGATTATTATTGGTTTGTAGTACAGTTTAAAATCAGGGAGCATGATACCTCTAGCTTTGTTCTTTTTTCTCAAGATTGTTTTGGCTAATCAAAACTACAATGAGGTGTCACCTCACACCAATCAGAATGGCTATCATCAAAAAATCTACAAACAATAAATGCTGGAGAAGGTGTGGAGAAAAGGGAACCATCTTGCACTGTTGGTGGGAATGTAAATTGATACAGTCATTTGGAGAACAGTATCGAGGTTCCTTAAAAAACTAAAAATGGAACTACCATATGACCCAGCAATCCCACTACTGGGCATATACCCTGAGAAAACCATAATTCAAAGAGTCATGTACCACAATGATCATTGCAGCTCTATTTACAATAGCCAGGACATGGAAGCAACCTAAGTGTCCATTGACAGATGAATGGATAAAGAAGATGTGGCACATATATACAATGGAATATTACTCAGCCATAAAAAGAAATGAAATTGAGTTATTTGTAGTGAGGTGGATGGACCTAGAGTCTGTCATACAGAGTGAAGTAAATAAGAAAGAGAAAAACAAATACCATATGCTAACACATACATATATGGAATCTAAAAAACAAACAAACAAAAAACACTGGTTATGAAGAACCTAGGGGCAGGACAGGGATAAAGACGCGGAAGTAGAGAATGGACTTGAGGACACGGGGAGGGGGAAGGGTAAGCTGGGACGAAGTGAGAGAGTGGTATGGACTTATATATACTACCAAATGTAAAATAGATAGCTAGTAGGAAGCAGCCGCATAGCACAGGGAGATCACCTCAGTGCTTTTGACCACCTAGAGGGGTGGGATAGGGAGGGTGGGAGGGAGATGCAAGAGGGAGGAGATATGGGGATATATGTATATGTATAGCTGATTCACTTTGTTATAAAGCAGAAACTAACACACCATTGTAAAGCAATTATACTCCAATAAAAGTGTTAAAAAAACAATAGACATAGGGATAGTCAAAAAAAAAAAAGAACTAGAACTTGAAGGTTTGGAAAATTCTCAGACTATCCATATATCATGCTCTGGAAAAAAGCCAAGGGTGTGGCTGAACAATGGTTTGCTGAAGAGATCAGGCATGTGACTCATGGATCAATCATCTCAGCAGAAGCCAGGAATAGAGCTGTGGCTATCCAGGAAAGATCTGTGGAGGACCCTGTTATTTGGAACTCTCTGGGCTTCTTGGACCTGGATGTCTGTTTCCTTCCCCCGGTTAAGGAAGTTTTCAGCCATTATTTCTTCAGATAACTTTTCTGCCCCTTTTTCTCTTCTCCTTTTGGGACCCCTATAATGCGAGTGTTATTTCACTTGATATTATCCTATAGGTCCCATAAGTTATCTTCTTTTTTTTTTTTTTTTTTTTGTGGTACACGGGCCTCTCCCGTTGCGGAGCATGGGCTCCGGACGCGCAGGCTCAGCGGCCATGGCTCATGGGCCCAGCTGCTCCGCGGCATGTGGGATCTTCCCGGACCGTGTCCCCTGCATCGGCAGGCGGACTCTCAACCACTGCGCCACCAGGGAAGCCCTATTTCCTCATTTTACTTGACTCTGTGCTTCTTTCTGTGTATTAGGGGAAACAGCTACCTCTCTCAGTCTTGAAGAGTGGCCTGTGTAGGTGATGAGCCCTCTAATTCAACCTTGCCCTAGGTCTTCTTTGTCTTTTGAACCTTTGTGATTGTCTAAACTGCCTGATTTATTCTTGATATATGCCTGTTATGGAGCATGTGCCAAGACCTATTAGTGTTCCAAGGGGAGGAATCCCGTTTATCGCCTCGTTTCAGGCTGATGGGAAGCCAGACACTTAGGCAGCAGCCTTTAAAATAGGCAGATATATACAGTCCTGCAGGGCCACAGTCAAAATCCCTACCTGCCTCCATTCCAGGAGATCTGTAGGTGTCCTCGGGGTGCATAGCTGCTTAGACGAGTGTATGAGCTCCTGAGAGTTCTTATTGAGCTGTAGTGAGGCCAAGGGGGTGTGCAGGGATGGTGTCTCCCTGCTTACGTTCTCTGGGTGCTCTTCCTTAGCTCCTAGATGTGTGGAAAATCTGAAGCCTGTCCCTCAGGCTGAAGCTCCAAGCTAAGTAAATAGGCCTTTTTCACAGGAAGACTGGGGGTTTATTTAGTGTGCTGTCTGTGCAGTCCCTGGGGGGCGGTGTGCCTTTCCAGGAACTGTCTTTCCAACTGGTACAGTCCCGTGGAGCTCAGTATTGCCAGCTCCCTTAGCCACCAGGGCCAAGTGATCAAGGGGTGTCCCCTGTGTGGATTGCACACACCTGCTGGCTTCAGCAAGGCAGCTGGTGAGTGTAGGGGGCAGGGCATGCTGGCCAGTGTCAGAAAGGCTGCCTGTGCTTGCAGCTCTCAGCAGTGCAGTGGGAGAGTGCCTTGCCTATGTGAGTGAGCTGGCTTTAGGCGGGGAGAGGAAGAATGCTGCAGCTGCTCGTGCTTGCCAGTCACAGCCCGGGAGCCAGGGAGCGCTGCAACCACTCTGGCTTCAGCAAGGCAGTGGGTTAGTGCTGCAACCACTTACCCCTGCCTATCCAAGCAAGGCTGGGGGGTGCCATTTCCAAGCTTGTCTGCCTGTGCTAGCAGGGTAGGTGGGGAGACAGTAATGGCATCTGCCCCTGCCTGCATCTTGGGAGAGTTTCAGCTGTCCCCTGCCCCTCCAGCATGCTTTTAGATTAGCAAACGAGTTTTCTTACATGTAGTCTAGGCACTTTATTTTCTTTTCTTTTTTTTTTTTTGGTACGCGGGCCTCTGACTGCTGTGGCCTCTCCGGTTGCGGAGCACAGGCTCCGGATGTGCAGGCTCAGTGGCCATGGCTCATGGGCACAGCCGCTCCGCGGCATGTGGGATCTTCCCGGACCGGGGCACGAACCTGCGTCCCCTGCATCGGCAGACGGACTCCCAACCACTGCGCCACCAGGGAAGCCCAAGGCACTTTCTTTTCTTTTTTTTATTGGCTGCACTGTGCAGCTTGTGGGATCTTAGTTCCCTGACCAGGGATCGAACCTATGCCCACTGCAGTGGAAGTGTGGAGTCATAACCACTGGACCTCCAGGGAATTCCCAAGAAATAATAAATTATTAAGACTGGAATAATTTCCAGCTTTGTATACTTAATGTTATAAATAGTGCATTCTTTTAGTAGTAGTTTGTAAAATTGTTTATTTCTCAGTGTGTATTCATTCATTTTGCAGTTGGGCATGAGCCTGAACATTGGTCTGTCTATAGAAGATACCTTGAATTCTATGTACTTGAGTCAAAACTAACAGAATTTCATGGTATGTTGTCCTTTTTGTATAAAACATTACATTTCAGCATTAGCTTTCTTGAAAGCTGTTGAACCAGCTTTCTGAAATTACTTTCTAATTTTAAGTAACTGTACTAAGGAAATGTAACAGTGACACTTGTGTACACTACTAGTGATGATAGGAATGTACTGTTTTTATCTCATTTCTGCTTATTTATATTTTTTAAGTTTTTACAATGCAAACTTATTGCTTTTCAAGCAATAATGATATTAAAATTTAAAAGACAGTGGCAGAGAATTTAAACCAGGGATTTGAGTTGCTCTTTTCTTTTGCCATCATCTTCTGTGGTAAACATGTTTCTATGTAACATGACAAATGTTTTGATTTAGCTCTTAGATTTCGATATGGAAAAAAAACCTTGTAGTTGTGTGTTTCTTTTAAGGGTAGATCAATCAGAAAAGCAGAGCACTCTTTTCAGTCTTCCTCTCACCTCTCAGTCTCTCTTATCTGTCCATTTATTTTAGTTAATATTAGGTTTATAGTCATGAAGTATTTCTAGTCATTTTGTATGTAAATTGCTGAGCTTGAATTGTGTATTCTGAATCTTTTGATTTTAGAAAAGTTCTGTGGAGTGTCCCCTGATCCAAATTCAGGTTGGTTTTGAATTGTAAAGGGCAGGAAAACTTCTCTACTCTGCTATAAGAACGAAGCCCACAATAAGGAGATTATAGAAAGATAAAAAATACAAGGTCCCACAAATCTACTTTTTTGTCTAGATTTTGAGTTTGTACTTGTCCTTAAATGGTTTTCTCTTTGCCTTTGCCAGTCTGGTACAATGCCATCCTTGTCTTGGTCTTTCTCTGAGACTTTTCCTTTTGATTTAGAGTTGAGAAAAGATCATTTATCTCCGTAATTTAAAATCCTGGACCAATCAAAGTTGGTTGGATTCCCAACAATATTTTTCCTTTTTGGTACTAAAATGTCCAAAGTTGGCCCTGTCTGAGAAAACATGTCCATGGTTTTTAAATTTTGTTTTTAAGCTTATATAGCATTGGCAAAATGCTGCCATTTTCTCGGTGAGAGAGTAGGTATTTCTTCAGTAAGATTTTGTCTAATAGAATCCCACCAATTTCAAAATAATCTCATGATAAGTTTTTGAAGCTTTTTTACTAGTATAGATGGCTAAATAAATCTGTGTCAATGAAGGGTGGTGATATTTTGGATATCAGTAGAGTCAAGTTCTTTGGTCTGGTCTTCTGACTTTTGAAGCTCTCTGATTTTGTCAAAATTAAATAAAGGATAATGCCACATCTCTACAAGGCAGCACTGGGAATCTGAAGTTGCCATAGTAAATTATAAATTAGGTTTAAAAAATAATAGCAGAACACAGTAATAACTTTCATATATATTAATTTCAGGTACATTTCCTGATGCCCAGCTTCCTTCCAAGAGGATCATTGGCCCAAAAAATTATGAGTTCTTAAAGTCTAAGAGAGAAGAGTTTCAGGAGTATCTACAGGTACAGCTCCAACTTAATTTAAAACATCCTCTAATTTGTCTCTTTTTCTCTTGTACATACATATGTGCTGTGTCTTACAATACCTGTCAATGTGGATTTCTAGAATCCTTTATTAAAAAATTTTTTCCCATGTGGAAATGAGTTATTGTCAAGAGTACTTTTTAAAAGAAATTTGATAACCAGTGAAATACCATATATTTTCTCGGTGGAAAAAATGTCTTGTATTGGGCATAGTTTAAAACTTTTGATGTGGGAAGTTAGAGAGAGAAAAAGAGAGTGAGAGAGAGAGGAAGAAAAAACTTTTGATGTAAAACATTAAATGCATTCTAAGAATACTGGGTTGTTGTTTTTTTTTTTTTCTTATTTTTTGTTTGATTTTGTGTTTAGCACTTTCTGAACTCTGGGATTTTTCCCTCCTGTTTTATTAATTATTATTTTTTTTTTGCAACTGTACATTTTTTTTTAAATACTTGGGATCTCCTGACTCTACCACCATTCACCACTTGGAATTGAATTCCGTTTTTCTCAGTGTGTGCACATTGTGTTGTGTAAACAATATAATTGCTATTTCCATTGTTGGTGCAGTCTGCTTAAAAGTTACCTACTTGAGACTCTTCCAAAATTAATGACCATTTTTCTTTAATCAAGTAAATAAGATCAAAAACTGGATAATTTTATTTGTTTTATTTTTTAAAAATCTCCTGGACTTCCCTGGTGGTGCACTGGTTAAGAATCTGCCTGCCAGTGCAGGGGACACGGGTTTGATCCCTCGTCTGGGAAGATCCCACATGCCGTGGAGCAACTAAGCCCACGTGCCACAACTACTGAGCCCACGTGCCACAACTACTAAAACCTGCATGCCTAGAGCCCGTGCTCCGCAACAAGAGAAGCAACCACAATGAGAAGCCTGTGCTCTGCAATGAAGAGTAGCCCCTGCTTGCCACAACTAGAGGAAACCTGTGCACAGCAACGAAGACCCAACACAGCCAAAAATAAAAAAATAAATTTAAAAAATTTAAAATCTCCTTTATTTGGACATGGAATTTTGTAGTTTTAATTAAGTGTTAATTCAGTTAAATTTGGCTGCCTTTTAGCCAACAATAAGTACTTTTTAAATTAAAAATATTCAACAGTGTAAAGGGGTGTTTACATTATATTTTCTGTATTTGAGCCAATGAATACCTCAACCCAGAAGGTATTTTTTTCATAACTTTTTGGTGATATGAAAAGTGAAATATGATATAAACATTAACTATTGCAAGGATATTTGAACACAGCGTATGCTAGTGTTAACCTGTGGTTTTGTTGATATCATTAAACCCATTATTTGAACCGACTAATTCTAAGAACTAGAGAACCTCATTCTAGAAGAAATATTTTTTGGTAATATGGAGTTAAATGTTGCAGTACTGGTATTTCATTTTAACTCTTTCATAGTTACAAAACTGAATATTAGGTAAGACTGGGTTAAATCTCACTTTAAGACTTCAGTTTGTCTTGTAAGAAGAAATAGTGTTGCAAGCAGATCAGGCAACAGAGTCTCCAAGTTATTTCACATTTCCACGTTTAGTTCTCTGCAAAACCCTTTATACCAGCTTCCTTTAATTATCAAGATAGATGTATGATATTGTAATACTTATTTTATAGTTGAGAAACTGAGAAATAATATTAGCTAATGTTTAATCTTCCTTCCTGTGTATCAGGTACTGTGCCTCTTCTAACAATACTGTAAGTAGGTAGTGTTATCTTCATTCTACACATCAGGAAACTGACTCTTAGGCAATATATGAACTTTTCTAGGGACAGCTAGCTAGCAAATGGAAGAGCAGAATTCAAACCCATTCATGTGTGACTATAGAGGTCTTATTACCCTCTTATATGATGCTATTCTTTCTATAAATGTGCTTTGTTATTATTCTGAATATGAAATAGCCTTTGAGGATTTAAAATTGTTTTCTTGGTTTAAAAATCATTTTAATGTAGTTTTCATCACTCTTCTAGATTGTTAAAACTGTTTTTTCCCCCCCTTTTTTTCTGTTTTTGTTCATCAAGAAACTTCTGCAGCATCCAGAATTGAGTAATAGTCAACTTCTGGCAGATTTTCTCTCCCCCAATGGTGGGGAAACACAATTTCTTGATAAGATACTACCAGACGTAAATCTTGGTAAGTCAATTTAAATAATCATATAGAAGAAGATAAACTGAAAAGAAAAGAAGCAGTATTTTCAGATTAATTTAGAAAAATAATTTATAGAGTGAAGCCATGTATCAAAACTCTGAAGGACTTCTTATATACTGTTAATGGGAATATAAATTTGAAAACCACTTGTAACTTTAACGGAGTATAATCTATAAAAATATTGAATCACTGTGTTGTACACCTGCAAGTAATATAATATTGTAAATCAACTATACTTCAATTAAGAAAAAAAGGAAAACCACTTGGAAAAACAGTTTGGTGTAAAACTGAATGACCCAGCAGTTCCTCTCTGAGATATACACTCTAGAGAATCTTGTATTCATATTTAACAATGTTCTTAGCAGCATTGCTTATAGTAGCCTAAACTGGAAATAATGCAGATGTTCATCAGCAATAGAGTAGACATAAATTATAGTAGTTTCACAAAATGAATACTTAGAGCAATGCATACCCATGGCATGTAGCTGCTTGGAACAGTGTTGATAATCTTAAAAACATGATGTTGAATGAAAGAAGCAAGAGGCAGAAGAATGTATGCAGCATGATTCCTTTTATATAAAGTTCAGTATAGACTAAGCAATAAGATAAGCTGGAAAAGTTTGAATAAAATTGTTAAATATCATAATGGAAGAGAAGCAGTATTTCTAAATATATTTTATATAATGTCATCTTAAGTATATATAGAACTAAATGAATAAATATTACAAGTGTGCATTTGGCTTTTATCTGTATCTCTACAATTTTTTTTTGTTTTTGCGGTACGCGGGCCTCTCACTGTTGTGGCCTCTCCCGTTGCGGAGCACAGGCTCCGGACACGCAGGCTCAGCGGCCATGGCTCATGGGCCCAGCCGCTCCACATCATGTGGGATCCTCCCGGACCGGGGCGTGAACCCGTGTCCCCTGCATCGGCAGGCAGACTCTCAACCACTGCTCCACCAGGGAAGCCCTCTCCAAATTAATACATATAGTTGAGCCAGAATATTTCGTGTGTGTCTTATCGAGGGAAAATGTGAGAACATTTTGTATTTGGTTATATGTAATGTTTAGGAGATAGAATTGGGTAGACCTGGTTACTGACTAGGTTTGACTGAAGAAGAAATGATCAAAAAATAATAAAATTTAAAAAAATATTTCAGATGTGGAAAACACAATATATTGGCTTCAAAATGTTTAAAAAGGCAGAATTAAAATGAATAAACATTTAATCAAGTCTCCAAAATAAAAAAAAATGATGATCCAGGTTTCTGTTTATACAACTGGATGAATGCTGTTACTTGCTGAGATACGGAATAAATTTAGAGTAGTTCTGAACTTGTTGAGTTTATAGAATCCAGTTGAGGAAGTTTTATAAGGTAGGAGAGGCCAGGAGAGAGGCACAGAATAGAGATTTGTATGTTATTTGAAATCAGATTGAGCAAAACATTTGGCTCAGGAAGAGCATGTAGAAGAGAGAAGCACAGGATGCAACACTGTAGTTCAAAGAACTTGGGAAATTCTGAGGTGGGAGGAGTAATTTATGGGGGTACCAAAGGAGAAATTTATGGGGGTACCAAAGGAGAAATAGGAGAAATAGGAGAAATAGCCTGGTGAGAGGGTTTTTGCCTTTTGCTATTGCCATTAGAGTCTACTTTTTTCTAAACCGGACTGAAAGAAATTTAAATTATATTAATCAACTTCGACTGATTTTTACAGTCATTTCTAAATGCTTGAGAAAATCTCGTGATGTTTGATATTTTATAATAAAGGAACCTGGAGATACGATCAAGAGAAAATTCTGGCAAACAGGATTAGAATATATATTCTTAATCTAAAGCTGAGAATGCAAACTATTCAAATAGCCAATTTAAATAGTGTAGCAACTTTTAGAGCTTCTTTTTCCTTTTGACTAACTTTTGCATACTTTTAGATATCTTTATATATTCACCATTGCTTAAAATGTTTTGAAAACATTTCAATGGAAAATTTCAAATATACACAAAAGTAGAGAGATTTGTATAGTGAACTCCTTATCCCTTCAATAGTTATTGACACTTGGCTTGTTCCAGCCCTTCACCTGCCTCTCACCCCACTGGATTACTTTAAAGTATCCCAAATGTTGTATCTATAAATAGTTAAGACTACCTGATTTATTGTAGATTTTTGTTAAGCGTGAAATGCTCAATTATAAATATTTTTTTTACCATTTTGCTTTTTACTTGGCTGTTTAGTGTTTTAAATTACCTAGTAAAGTATTTATATGAGCAGTTATGAGGTATATTATGCCTTGTTAAAATTAATATTTTACTTTTAATTGCAGGGAAAATTATAAAGTCTGTTCCTGGAAAACTAATAAAAGAGGTGAATGACTGATTTATGTGTATTCTATAAAATGATAGTTATAAGCATATTTAAATAGCAATAAATTTTAATGGGTTATATGATAATGAAAATCATAATCTTGATTTTTATACCATGATCTCCACAGAAAGGTCAGCATTTGGAACCTTTCATCATGAATTTCATTAATTCTTGTGAATCTCCAAAGCCTAAACCAAGTAAACCAGAACTGACCATTCTCAGCCCTACTTCAGAAAATAATAAGAAGGTACTGTGCATTGCCTCAGAGAGCCATTAAGTTTGAAGGTGTCCTACTTGAGATGACTTTTCCATTATAGGGAGAATCCTGTGTTAATGAAATGGATGGGACTTTATATTTTCCTTATGTGGAAATTAATTGTACAGTATAAGGAGTATATGTAGTTGCTTCGTTCTTTGCTTTAAACGGGATGGGTTTTTTTTTTCCTCTTTTTATAAATTTATTTTATTTGTTTATTTATTTGTGGCTCTGTTGGGTCTTCATTGCTGTGCACAGACTTTCTGTAGTTGGAAAGATCTGGGACTACTCTTCATTGTGGTGTGTGGTCTTCTCACTGTGGTGGCTTCTCTTGTTGCGGAGCACGGGCTCTAGAGCACAGGCTCAGTAGTTGTGGTGCACGGGCTTAGTTGCTCCACGGCATGTGGGATCTTCCCGGCATGTGGGATCTTCCCGGACCAGGGTTCGAACCCGTGTCCCCTGCATTGGCAGATAGATTCTTAACCACTGTGCCACCAGGGAAGCCTGGGGTAAGTGATTCTTTAGAAACCGTATTCGTAAACTATCATTCTGTATTTTGGGGAATTTTTAAAAGTGGTTTTCTTAAGCTGTAAATCACCTACTTCCAGTAATCAAGGAATTAATTGCTATAATATATTTATTTGCTGGTATTATATAATTTTAATGGCTTATAAAATATTTCATCGATTCATTGAACAAATACTTTATTGTGTGCCTGCTATGGAGAGGCACTGGGAATATAAAGATAAATTACCTGTCTGCAAGAAGCTTAGTTCAGTGCCAGAGTAGGACCCAGTATGGGGAGCTATGTGAGCCCAAAAAAAACCCTTCATTTTGTTTATCACTATAAAGGGTATCTTTAATTTTTTTCACTTTATAGGTTTATTGTTGGTAAACAGTAATACAGTTGATGGTTGTGTATTAATTTTTAATTCAGTAATCTTGCTAGACTTATATTAATTTTAGTAACGTATCCATTAATTCTTTTAGATTTACACATGAAAATGATGGCAGTTTTCTTTCATTCATGGCTAGGACCTGCTATACAAAGGGAATGGTTGCAGTGTTTCACCATTAAATAATAAATAGTGTAGCTTTTTTTGTAGAAATCCTTTATGAGGTTAAGGAAATTTAAGTCCATGTTTATGGGTGTACTTAGCCTATAATTTTTCTTTCTCATTGTATCCTTGTCAGGTTTTGGTATTAAGGTTATATTAATCTTTTTCTATTTGCTGGTAGAATTATAATTGGGATTATTAGTGCTTTAAATAAGTGATAACCTGTTAATAGTCATTTAGGCCTCAAGTTCTGTTTGTGGGAAGTTTTTTTTTTTTTACAACCAATTTAATTTCTTTTATGATTATAATATTCTTCAGGTTTATTATTTCATGAGTCAGATTTTGATAGGTTATGTTTTTAAAAAAATTCTCAAAATTTTGGCCTGAGGTTGTCAATAATATCCGTTTTTCTTTTTGTTTTCTCTGACATCTATAATTATGTCCCCTTTTATTCCTGACATTTTTTGTCTTTTTCTTTCCTTTTCCTTTTTGATCAATCTTGCCAAAGCCTTTGTCCGTTTTATCATTTGGTTTTGTTGGTCTTTTCTATCAGTTAAAAAAAATTGTTTTAGATTTATTTATTTATTTATTTGGCCACACAGCGTGGCTTGCAGGATCTTAGTTCCCCGACCAGGGATCGAACCCAGGCCCTTGACAATGGAAGCACGGAATCCTAACCACTGGACCACCAGGGAATTCCCTATCAGTTTTTGGTTTTAGTTCCTTAATTTCTGCTATTTGATTATTATTAATGATAATAGACTCTTTTTTTTTTGGCATACTTTTGGGGTAAGTAGGGCTGCAATTTAGTTGCATTTTAGCATTTTTGCTATAAGTAATTCTTCATATCTTGTTTTTGTCTCATATAGTAGGCCTTTCTGAGCTTTGACTATTATTGTCCAAATAAACTTTGCTTAAAGCTTAATGTTTACCTCTAAACATCCTTTAATTAAATAGTGATTTATAATCTTTAAATCATGTTAGAATTAAAATTAGCTATTATTGATGTTTTTATGCATCTTTATGTAGATATGTTCATTTGCTCCTTTCGGTGTAAAAAATCAAAGGGGTTCTTTATAGATAATGAATTTTCTGTTATGTCTAAAATGAAAGTCGATTTTTATTTAATATTTTGGCCCCCCGCAAAATATTGTATTTTTTAATTCAATTTTGGGTGTAAATGTGGAATTTTGGGGGCAGACCTTAACCTCTGTGACATTGTAGGGTTTTTAAAAATATTCTCTTTTGATTGGACAAAGTTTAAACGCCTTTGCTCTGTATCACTTTACCCTTAGTAATTATTATCAGCAGGTGTAATAAACTATATTTTTTTATTTCAACTTTTACTTTAGCTTTTCAATGATCTGTTTAAGAATAATGCAAACCGTGCTGAGAATACAGAAAGAAAGCAAAATCAGAATTATTTTATGGAAATGATGACTTTAGAAGGAGTCTATGATTACCTGATGTATGTAGGTAAGATATCTGTGGTTACTGTTAAAACCTGTTTCTCATCCATGTATTATATTTTTTCTGTGATGCAAATTAATGCTCTTGAGTATTGCCCCATTATAATCTTTTTTAATTGAAGGTACTTTTTAAAATAAGAATTCAATGTATATAATTGATCTTGAACATATTAAAGTTATTAGTGTTTACAAATAAAATATTGACCATTTGTATTTTTTGCATTGGAAAATGTTCAGATATCTATTTACCTTAATGAAGTGTTCTGTGTGATCCTTCTCAGGACGGGTGGTTTTCCAGGTTCCTGACTGGCTTCATCACCTCTTAATGGGAACTCGAATCCTCTTTAAAAACACCCTGGAAATGTACACTGATTACTATCTTCATTGTAAACTAGAACAGTTATTTCAGGAGCACCGTTTGGTTTCACTCATAACACTTCTCAGAGGTTTGTATTTTCTCATGTGTTTGTTTCATGTTTTGAGTACTTGTAAGGATTTTAATTAGACCTAAAAGAGCGAAAAGTCTTGCTTTTCTTTGTTTTATTAGTATTTCTACCATGAGGAAATACTTTGTATATAATAGGTGAAAATTCCAGCAAATGTTTCTTTTTGTCTCTTTTTAGATGCTGTATTTTGTGAAAACACTGAACCTCGCTCTCTCCAAGATAAGCAAAAACGAGCAAAACAGACTTTTGAAGAAATGATGAATTACATTCCAGGTAATGTAATATTTAAAAAGTAGTTTAATATAGATTAGCACTCTTTTGAGGTCATGATGTATAGTAATTATTGAGGCTAATTTTTACTGTGAGTTTTAATTTTAGAAGTAGTTACAGAAACCAATTAAAATTAACTCAATTGGTTAAATAAAATTTGGTTTTTATGATGTTAGCACTAAGAACTTTAAGGTAAGGCTGTTTCTACTCACACAATAGTCGGATTCTTTCAATAACTTAGAATCAGACTGATCAAAGTGATAGGTTTGTGGGACGGTTGGAGTCCTGCTGCCCAAGCACTTCACCAGGAGAAGAGCTAAACTAGTGTGTGTGAGTGAAAGGTCAGAATTCATTCATTCATCCCAAGTTTATTGAGCACGTTCCATGTGCCAGGCACTGTGCAGAACGCAAGGGATATAAAAATCGTACTTGGGTAGCTCAGTCTGGCAGGAAGGTAGACATACAAATAAAACATACATGTGATTATAGAGCCATGTTCAAGTTACATAGTATCTCAAAGGAGGAGGGTGATCCCCTCTCTTATAAAGGAGGTAGGCTTGGGCCACTAAATGAATGAATGGTAGTAACCTCTTACTGAGATGGGAAACATGAGGAAAAAACGTCAAGAGGTCAAAGCAGAGGATATTTAGTTTAGGACATTTTGAATGTGAAGTGCCTATACATTGTTCAGGAGGAAATGTCTAGTAAGCAATTAAATATCCAGGTTTGGAAATTGGAGGAATGATGATATAGGATAAATATATGGGAGTCATGTGTGAGTGGGTAATAATGCCCAGGGAGAAAATATAGAGTAAGAATGGAAAGCACCTTAGAGAATTCTCATCATTGAAAAATGAGTCTCAGAATGAGCCTGCTGCTCTGTGAAGACAGTTAAGTTAAATCCCTGGTCTGAATGTGAAAGTGAACCACAGCTGTTTTTGAGTGAATCTTCTCTAGGTATATAATGAAGTAATTTCTTACTTCTTTTGTATTATAGTGACCTTTAGCATTTACAGTTTTAATAACAGTCTTAGTTTTAACAACATGGAAAGCCAGTGAATGTAATAATTTCTTATTTTGCTCAGGCACGAATTTGAATCACATCTACTTCAAGACTTCATTTGGGAAGAAGTAATTTAGCTACTGAGGAAGCTTAGCATGCTTTCTGTTGTCCTCTACTCATTTCTTCCTTAGTAATGAAGAATCTGAAAGGATCGTTTATTTTTGTCCATTATGCTTCATGCATATTAATTGGGAAATTCTGTGTAGTATTGGTGAATTAAAGGATTCACAAAGACGCATAAATATCAAGGATCTACTAAACTTATTATAAATTGAATTTGGCTTTTGCCTCTCAGGGTTAGACTTACCTTATAAAAGCAAACATAAAATGAGCATTTTCCATGAACAGCATTAAGAGTTTCATTATGATCAGAGTGGAAAGGACAAATATTTAAGCACCTTGTTTACTTAAAAATAATTTTCTTTTCCTGCTTGGAGGAAAACATTCAGCACAGATTTTAATAAGGACTGACTGTGGTAATAGGAGTGATACATGACAGCTGTGTAGTCACACATGAATTGGAACTTTGGGGACTCTAAATTAGTGTGTAAACATTTTCCCAGGAGATTGTTCTGTAAGATAGTCAATACTAATTATGCAAAAAGTACAGAAATAAAGTGGTCATATTCATTGAAGAGAGTCTATGTTCACCATAAAATTAAATTAATTATTAAAAATATTAAGATATTCAAATATTATGAAAACAGAGAGAGTAAAAAGTAGAAGCCATCCTGTCCCCACTGTGCAGAAGTAGCTACGAGCTCCCGTTTGGTGTTAATCCTCACAGACAGTTTTTATGTATCTCTATACATGTATGTACAAATGTACGTGCATAATTTTAGCATTTTATTTTGTTTGTTTTACTTGAATGGGATAATAAAATATGTATTATTTTCTAACTGTCTTTTATCACTTAATAGTATAAACAGATTTCTTTACTGCAGCATTCCCCAGAGCTTGCAGTATGCATTGTGCATTGTGAATCTCCCAAAGGAGGATTCCCAATACTGCATTTCTTGACCACAGAACCCTTTTTTCCAAGAGCTTCTTGCCAGAACACTGATTTAGGAAATGCTAATTTACAGTTTTTGCATAATACCCGGGAAAGAGAGTGGAGATTTTGCTTTATGATCCAGTAAATGATAAGTCACTTTATAATATAAAATTGTTTCACATGTGGCTTTCTTGTTTAGATCTGATAGTCAAGTGTATTGGTGAAGAAGCCAAGTATGAAAGCATCAGACTTCTTTTTGACGGTTTACAGCAGCCAGTTCTCAACAAGCAGGTAAAATTCATTAAAGCAGGTTGACTAGTGTTGGCTAGGTTTAGCAAATGACACAGTAGGGTGTCTGGTATATTATTAACTGTAAAGTGATGCTATACTAAAGGAAGGCAATGTAATTCAAACATTTGGATAGGAAAAAGTATCTTTGTTAATAACTCTCTTTTGCTGAATACCTTTTTTTCTTTATAACATGAACTGTTTTGATTTAAAATAAATATATATTCACTATAGAAATTTGGAATATACTAAAAATTCATGAAAAAAGTAAAAATTTAAATATCAAGAATTCCATCATTCATTCAGGTTACATAGAATAACCACAGTTAACATTTTACTGTTCATAGTCTGTTACATAGCCCGTTGAGATCTTAATACAGCTACAATTTTGTATCCTGCTTGTTTTCTTTAAAATTTTTGTTACATATAAAATGTTTAACATAAAATGAATTATGAGGAATAATAGTAAAATGAACTCATGTGTATGTAAAACTCTTTAAAATAGAACATTATGGATACTATTGAAGCTACTGCTTTTGTGCTTGTTTTATATTGTCAGTTTTATTCCCTGCCTTCCCCTTTAGCGGTAACCATAGTGCTAAATTTGTGTTTATCGTTTCTATGGGTTTTTTTTGTCTAATGCCTTAAAAAATATTTTTTTGGCGTTTTAGCTGACTTATGTTTTATTGGACATTGTGATACAAGAACTGTTTCCAGAGCTCAGTAAGGTAACTGAAAAGCGCAATTTTTCTCTATGTTTTTAGTGGTATGCTGGCATTTATTTTAATTAGAGACATAAAAATTAAGGAAACCCTTGTGATTCTGATCATTTTAAAAATGAACACCCTTATTTTCTTCATTCAACATGCTCAAACATAGAGTGGATTTTGGGAGATAGGAGCTGAATAGCCTCTGCCTTGACTTCCTCCTTTCCCAATTACAGTCAGATAGGGACACTATACCCTGTAGGGCCAGAGGAACGTGCGAGTTTACCTCCTAGCAGTAGGATGGGCCAAGCTCTGCAGGCTATCATCTGCAACACTGAATGCTGTGTAACTCAGACTTGAGCATTTTTGAAGCAGTTGAGCTTATATGAACCCAAGAACACAAAATGAATTGGAATTGGAGGATGCTAATATTATTATTATATTGAATTTTGAGGATTTTGAGTTTTGAGCATTGCTTTTTACTGTTTTTATTTTTTGACCAATCCCTTTGGTCAGATGAAATAACTATTCAAGGTTGTGATACAGCAATGAAATGTCAGTTTCATAGAGGAAACCAGATTTGGACTATTTACCTACTGAATACAAGTTTTCAAGTTATGGCAGTATTAAATGTATATTAAAGCAGGGTGGCAGTTATGGATAGTTTGTGTTCAGTTTACATGGGAATCAGTACCAGGAAACCTCCAGCTCTCTGCTTGAGACTTTATGAGGTCTATCGCTATACCTTGCCATTTTTCTTCTCTCTAAAACGTAAATAATTTCTTGTGGATACATACACACACACACACACACACACACACACATATACACAATATCTTAGGTTAGGATTTTAATACACTGAAACTGTTAGGCAATTTACAAATCAACTCTGGTTTGTTTGTTTCTTTCTCTTCTATTAAATAGATTTCTTTTTAATTTAGGTACAAAAGGAGGTTACCTCTGTGACGTCCTGGATGTGAACATTTGGATTTGGGATAGAATAACCAGTTGAAATGTCTGCTATGCTAGTGTAGTCGATATGTGCTGTTTTTTCTTTTACTTTTGTATATTCTTATATATATCATGTAATTCAGTGTCTGAAATTTGGATTTTGTTTTAATAAAGACTAACACGGACTTAATAATGATGAAAAGTGATTGGGTCTCATAGCCTCCTTTATGAGTTTTTCATAGCAAACAAGGGACTTCTTACTCTTGCTGGATGATTGACAGGTTATATATAACCCTTTAGGGTGTAAAAACTGAGTACTTAAAGACATTTGTGTGATTCAATGTGTGATTGAAGTTGCATTTCATTGAACTGTATTCCAAAAACTTATATAAACAACTTAGTCAAGTAGATTTTGGGTTTATGTTGTCTCTCCAAAAGAAAAATATGAATTAACTGTATTCTTTGAGGAAAGTTAAATAATTATTTTTAAAGTTTCAATGTTGAGAATTCTACTGATAATTTCTTCCCATGATATGGTTTTCTCCTTCAACCACATTTGTCTTTCAAGAGTGGGCGTTTTGTGTTTGGTTATTGGCTGTAGTGTTCATTCAGAATATATTTATTGAGTTTCAGCCATGTATCAGGCACTGATAATGTGGGAACTCTAAATATAAGTTGGAAAACTAACCCATTTAATGGTACTATTCATGTATGTTTTTCAAAAGTTTGTAAAAATGGTCATTAGATATTGTAAATGTTTTAAAGGTTTTGCCAGTAGTTCTATTATTTTTTTTTAAATTATCAGCATAGAAATTTATTTGAATTCAAAATAATATGGTTATATTTAGGATAATATAATAATTCTCTAAAGCACATATCATCGTTGGCTCTGAGACAGTTCTAAAGATGTCATTCTTTTGAAGTCAAAATGTAGTAAGAATGTACAAGGAAGCAAAAATATAAAAAATAAGTTTGCTAAGTATTGGGAGTTGTTATAAGAGGGGCACACCAAGGTAATGTAACAGAGTTCAAGTTACATAGCATGCAGCAAGGAGTTCTCTTGCTTTACCAACTCCTGGAAAATAAACCAGTAACCTCAGAATGCAAGAATACCACCACTGGGTTAGCAGGACAAACTTTCTGAGGGACACAGGGAGTAATTCACTATACTTCCCCTTTCTCTAACTCCTTGCCTCACACCGATTTCTTTTCTTTCCTCCAGGATAGGTTTTATCCCATGGAAAAAAAATGTGGATTTATTTGTAAAATGGAGTAAATAATATCCTGTTTGAAGTAGGCAACGTTTTAACTGACAATGCTTAGGAATCAAACTTTTGAGAAAGGTCAGTCAGCTAGCTAGCAGAGACCATCAGTGGCTTGCAGAAAAAAAAAATTCAAATAATATGTGTTTGCTAAATATATAAAAAGAATAAGCAGTTAAAAATGGGTGGAAAATCCCAGGGTTTATTGTGACCTAGACAATCAGAAGCAGACAGGTGACCTTTGATTAAGCCCATTTACTTGTGGAGTGAGCTGTGAGGGGCTCCAAGATAGAGTTTGGTTTCCAACAGTGTCCACAGCCAAAGGGCAAACTCAGAACATCTCCTTGTCTCACAGAAACTGGAACATGGATGAGAGGTCTTTTTTGGAGTAGCCCTTCATCCTGTAGATCTGATGGGCCTGACTGCCCAGAAGGATTGCGCTCTTCGTGCTGGCAGCAGAGTCCTGTGTTGTTCCGAATCCACCCTGATAGTTATTAGCTGAGGGAACTCCATCCATCACCCCAGGTACAGGATTATAAGTGTCACTTGACCAACATTATCCTGAGCTCATATTTAGGATTTTAGCCAAGAGTTTGGGGTCAGGCCCTACCTGATTCCCAGATGCATAGCTGCAGCAGTCCCAGCCATACTGATAGCTAACAGCAAGTTGTCGCAGATCTTCGCAGCCTACCCAGTCCCAGCAGTTCCACGCCGCGCCACATTGCAGCCCACGCACCCCGGCAGCTCTTGGGCAGCAGCAAATTCTTCTGCGACTCCTCCCACCGCAAATGTGAGGCTCCCAGACCGAACAGCTCCCACACCACCAGAAACAGGGGCATCCGTGAAAACTGCTCCCATTTCCTCAACTTCTTTGGCCAAATCGTTCAAAACCATAGGATCAACAGTACTGGAATCTATTAAGAGTGAGCCTTTCTTCACTTGTTTTTAGAATTTCATTTGCTCCAGAACAAGCTTCTTTCGCATCGATGCTGGTGGGCAACATTGTAATAATTCTGTCAGCTTTTTTGGCTACATCTGCTGGGGAAGACACTACCTGTTCACCTGCGTCTAGAAACTCCTTGCATGCATCAGGGAACACATCATAAATAATGAGTGGATAGCCATGTTTCATGAGATTTTTTTGTCATTGGATTCCCCATGTTGCCTACTCCAGTGAATGCAACTGGAGTCTTAGAAGCCATTGACCTAGAATACACCGCTGCAAGGCTGGCCACCGCCGGTTGCTGCCGGCAGCTCCAGTACCGGAGGCCAGAGGCAGCTCCACGGAGCTGTAAGGAGGCTGCCATGCTGCCCCCGCCCCGCCTCCCCACGGTGACCTCCGCGGCTCCCAGTTCACCTACTGGCTGTTAGGGTGCGTGGTCTGTTATCTTTTTAATTGCTTAAAAGTTCTAGACTATGTATAAATTTCTTTGAATCAGTGCTTTACTACCAAGCCTTAAACATTTACTAGTTTCTCAGGGACAGGTGGGAAATTAATCAGTCTAATTCTTCACATTTAAAAATCCATAGCATTTTGCATATTATTATTTAAAGTGTCATGGTGAACTGGAAAAATAAAATATGTATAGCCCTTTTATGCCATCCTCACCCACTTTCCTATAAATTGTGGTATTTTGTTTATTTAGATGAGAAAAAAATTCTTATGAGTGTATCAAATGGCCTGGGCTACCATGACAAAATACCATAAATGGGGTGACTTAACAGAAATTTATTTCTCACAATTCTGGAGGCTGGTAAGTCCAAGATCAAGGTGGCTGCAAGGTAGGTTTCATTCTGAGACCTCTTCCCTTGGTTGTAGACGGCTGCCTTTTTTCACTGTGTGCTCACATGACCTCTTTGTGCGAGCGTGTGGGAAGAAAGAAAGAGATCTTTCTCTCTCTGCTTCTTCTTATAAGGCCACAAATGCTATTGGGTTAGGTTTTATGACCTGATTCAACCTTAATTACCTCCTAAAGACCTCATTTCCAACTATAGTCATACTGGAGTTTAGGGTTTCAGCATGTGAATTTTAGGAGGACACATGTAAATCTATAGCAGTGAGTGAGCTCTATTTAAAGAAAATGTGCTGTATAAAAATCTACAAATACAAAATCATTCGCTATATAAAAGGGAAAGGAACTAGATGCATTCTCTGTTGGCCAGGCATTTTATATCACATTTCACCGTCCAATAACTGTGAGATGGTATTATTCCTGTTTTATAGATGAGGATAATGAAGCCAGAGAGAACGGTAAAGTTGGAATTCAAACTTAGGTCTGTCTCTAGTCTTCGTGTTCTTGTCATTGTTGACCCATGAAAGGAGCCTTTATTTCCAAAAGCGGCCACTCTGGATCCCTTTAAAAAGTAAGTTCCCCTGGTGCATTTCAAATATTTTACTTTGCACATTCCTTTCTATCCATCTCTATGTGTGTCTTGTAGTGCATGAGTTTCACATTTTGAAATGTGTTTATTAGAAATAACTCTCTGTTTCTGGTTGGGGGATAAAATGAAATTAAATAGATGGGAAGATACTTTGAAATTTATAAAGGACATTATAAGTTTGTGCTATAAGTGTAATCATTTAGCTGTAGATAGCAGAAAATTCGGAGAAATGGTTGAAAGAAAGCAAACATATTTATTGACTTCCTAAAAACCGTTAGATTTTACAATAAAAAGTCAGAAGTCTAATCTGCCACTGTTCTTTGCAGACTGTATAATGATATATATACAAGTTGTAACTTCAGATATGGTCAACATTAGAATAAAAATGACCGACTGACTAAATGAATGAGCAAACATCTTGCTAGTCTGCTCCACTTCCATTTCAAAGACTGTTGTCTTTTATGTATCCAGTAGTGTCTTCAGTGTTGCTAGATACGTAAGGAGAAATCCTTAACCTGAGGCCTGTGGCCCCTAGAAGATCGTCAAATCCAGTGAAAAATGTTTTTTGTATTTCACTATTTTTTGTTAATTTGATGTTTATGATTTTCTTCTATCAAATTATATTAAAGTATTATTCCAAGTAAGGGATGTGGCTGTATTCCAGTAAAACCTTACTTACATAAAGCAGTGGCAGGCAGGATTTGGCCCTTGGGCTGTAGTTTGCTAATTCCTGATGTGGAAGAACGGAAGCAAGGAGGGAAAAGGGATGCTCTTAGAAAACTTGTAATCACCTTCATATTAGGGAGTGGCAGGGGGGAGGCTACAAAATTTACTCTTTGGAGAAAGGCACCTGTCCTTCTTGGGGAAGACTTAATTGGCCTTCTGGTTGCAGAGGGGTTAAAGAAGAGTCTAACTGCTCTGCATAATGAAAAGGGTGTTTAGGTAGAGAAGTTATTTTCTTAATTGCTTACTTTCTCTGGAGGGGCTGATACCGGAGAAAAAGGACTGTGTGGCTTTTGGACTGAGTCAGGAGGGTGGCAGAGAGGCAGGAGAGAAGGAATCATGCACGATTTGTTCACCTTATTCTACACGTGTGTATTGAGTGCTCACTATCTGCCAGGCAGTTTTAGATGCCAGGGATATATTTGTGCATTTCTAAGCTTACATTCGAACCCAGGGAGACAGACAATATAAACAATATAAATAAGAAAACAGTATATAGTATGTTAGAAAGTAACAAGTGCTCAGAAGAATAATACACTGAAAAGGAAAATAAAATGGTATGGGTGGAGGTGTGCAGTTTAAAATAATGTGTCCAGGACATTGTAGAAAAGACCGGAAGGAGGTGAGATATCAAGCCATGCAAATATTTTGGAGCCCATATTCCAAATATTTGGAAATAGCAAGTGCGAAGGTTTGAGTGGGAGTGTGCCTGTTTTGTAGAAAGAGTAGCAAGGAGATCAGTGTGGCTACATCATGGTGAGTGAGGGGAGATAATGTCAGAGAAATGACGAGAGACAAGATCACAAAGGGCCTTGGAAGCCATTGTGATAACTCCCTTTTACCTGGTGTATGATGGAAAGATTTTGAGCAGGCCAGCAGCTATATTGTGATAGAATTACTTTGGTTACTGCATTGGGAGTGTTGAGAACAGACTAAAGAGTAAAAGTAGAGACAAGGAGCTCATTTAGCAGGCTGGTGAAGTAATTCAGTTGAAATGACAGTCATTTGGATCAGGGCAGTACCTGTGGAGTTTTCGTGAAGTTGAGGTCTTTTGTTTTTAAGTTGGGCAACAGAATTTCCTGATGGACAGGTTGTGAGTTTGAGAAAAACGGAGCAGCCAAGGATGACCCCAAGGTTCTGCCTGAGCAATAGGAACGATGAAGGGCCTATTAAATGAGCTGAGGGAGATTGTGACTGGCACGTGTTTTGAGGGGAAGATCAGGAATTCATTTTTGGACACAAAGTTTGGGGGGGGCCTATTAACCGTCTTAAATAGAGATGCCAAGTAGGCAGTTGTATTTATGAGTCTGGAGTCCATGGGAGGGGTTATAAATTTGAGAGTCACCAGGATCAAGATGTAAAACTGGATGACAGCACCGAGAGATGAAGTGTAAACAGAAGAGAGAAGCAGTCCAAGGACCGTGCCCTGGGGCTCTCCAGTGCTTAACACTAAGGGAGCTGAGAAGGAGCCCCAGGAAGGACTCCCAAGTGATGGGTTTGTGGATGCTTTGTAGGAGCATTGATATCTCACACTGAGCTGTAAGTTTTCTTCTCCATTGTAACTCCCTCCACTTATGCCCACTTAACACTTCAACATTATGCTAGCTGCTCTTGGGAGTGGAGGGAGTACTGTATCCATATTTGGGGACAATGCCTGGCGGAGAAAATGGGTACGGCCTGGAGACTTCAGTTTTTAAAAGTGGCTCAAATGTCTGAAAAAATGGGTGACATTGAAATTTCTTTATAAGGAAATGTGTTTTAGGTAATTTTCTAAAGTTTGTCAGCTCCATTTTCGTCATACAAGAATGAAAACTGCATAATTTTCCCTGAGGGATTTTATTCATGTTACTTAATGTCAGAACTGTGCTTCCTATTTAACTTCCCTCCCGCCTCACCGCACACACAGGTGCTCAGGGGAACTTTCTGACATTTTCTCCTAGTGTGGGCTAGTTTAATCTCTTGATTGTAAGTGATGGAACTCAACTTTGCTTTAGAAAAAGAAAAGAGGAATAACATATTTTTTCATGTAACCCAACTACAGAAAGGCAATAATGGAGTTGTCCTCAGTATGACTTACCCAGCACTTGAATAGGGTCAGGACTCTCTGTGGACATATGTCCATTTCTTGTCTCAGCTTCTGTCCTGTTAACTGTTATTCTTGTGGATGCCTTCATGTGGGAGAGGACGGTTAAACAAACTGTGGAATCACGTGATGATACAGAGGGGCAAAGAGGGAGCTTGTCTCTCTCTACATCTATACCCATATAAAACCTTGTGGAAGGATTCTTATT
The DNA here is from genome assembly GCF_949774975.1 of Lagenorhynchus albirostris. Classification (NCBI taxonomy): domain Eukaryota; kingdom Metazoa; phylum Chordata; class Mammalia; order Artiodactyla; family Delphinidae; genus Lagenorhynchus; species Lagenorhynchus albirostris. The sequence goes on from NC_083106.1 coordinate 69,130,641, forward strand.
GTCTTGGCTTGCCTCTTAATTCAGACCAAGATGATCAGGCACTATAACTGTGAGGCCTAGGTCATATGCTTCCACCAGAGCTAAGAGATTGCTTCTGTAATTAACTGTCCCACCAGGACTACCTGGGATTGAAGAGGTTCAGTGTCTCCCCAAAATGGGGGCTCTTTCCAGGAGTGGGAAGAGTTGCTAGATTGGCAAATATGTGCATGTGTTTCTGTTTTCAGATGTTAATTTTGGCTGTCACTTCCACTCAGCTGTGAACAGTCCAAGTGCCAGGATGTGTCTTTCTCACCCCTGTATCACCTGTGCATAGTCCAGCAGCACCTGGCACTAAGCAGGTAATGGGCACAAAAAGACTAGTTTGTGGGGGGATGGACACAAAACGACTAGGTGAGTTGAGGTGGAATGTACGTGCAGGGAGTTAAGAGGAAGGGGTGTGGCCTGTGATCCAGGTCCCTCACCTCTCTTATGACTGTTGCCAGAGTGAAAGACATATTAAGACCAGGGCACATGCCTCTCTCTCTGTGATCCTGAACCAGTGCTGCAAGTAAGGTGATCATGTCAGCTAACCTCAGGACACTGGTGACTCATGTGCACACTCACAGATTTCTGAATCAGATAAAAGGCATTTCAGGAGAAGGAGGAAGCAGAGAGAGGTGTTGGAAAGAAAGGGAAAGGGGCTGCTATAGAGGTCTAACTGCTGAGAAGTTATAAGGGAGCACGAAGACTGATACTGATTTTTTTCCCCAAATAGCCACAAAAACAAGAAAAGTTACACTGAATGCGGCCAAAGTATTGAATAATTGAAGGACATTAAGTATATAAGAGATACAGCTGTGTGGACACTGACAGATACACTTAAGTTGAGGAGGCCGGTGAGCTGAGCACCAGAGGGAGGGAGAATAGCCCTGCTGAAGCATTGCATTCTGTTGAACTGCACCAAGTGCTCACTCTTTCAATTTTCGTTTTTTTTGGCCACACCATGCAGCTTGCAGGATCTTAGTTTCCCGACCAGGGATTGAACCCCGGGCCCCGGCAGTGAGAGTGCTGAGACCTAACCACTGGACCACCAGGGAATTCCCTCAATTTTCTATATTGATGAAAAGTTTAAAGATGTTCATGCGGTCTTAAATAGATTAATGATCTTTTGTAAATGAGGTGGACTTGTGTTAATTTTTTTTTCTTTTTTAAAATAAATTTATTTATTTTTGGCTGCGTTGGATCTTCGTTGCTGTGTGGGTTTTCTCTAGTTGCGGTGAGTGGAGGCTACTCTTCATTGCAGTGTGCGGCTTCTCATTGCGGTGGCTTCTCGTTGCGGAGCACGGGCTCTAGGCTCACGGGCTTCGGTAGTTGTGGCATGTGGGCTCAGTGGTTGTGGCTCTCAGGCTCTAGAGTGCAGGCTCAGTAGTTGTGGCGCACGGGCTTAGTTGCTCCGTGGCATGTGGGATCTTCCCGGACCAGGGCTCAAACCCGTGTCCCCTGTATTGGCAGGCGGATTCTTAACCACTGCGCCACCAGGGAAGCCCTTGTGTTAATTTTTACAGTCTATTAATATTTCTAATAGTTGTACACTCTCCTCCCTCTGTTAAGGGACCTCTGGCATTAAGCTGTGGCTGGTATCTAGAGGAGATTAGCAGTTGTCTCACTCTGGGATTGAGCCCACTGGGGTCTCTTGATCTAGATTTGAAGGGGATGACTAGTAATTTATTACAGTGAATAATATTTAAAATACTTAAGTCAATGTGTGATGTATTTTTTCTATTTATATTTTAAATGTGAATTGTATTGGCTTCCTCATTAGCCCTGTAATGCTACTCCCATTCACTTGCATTGTGGGCTTTCTTGAATGGGTTAGGGAGGGGCAGATGAAGCAGTGATCAGATAGTCAAGGAGCCAGCAGCCTCCTTATCTGTGGTATCATTCTAGAGAACAGTAATGACCGAGGTTACCTTACTAGTTTGTTCATTATGTCTTGTTCTACAGTAGTGTCTGGGATCTCTTGTTTTATAGTCCCATCTTCTCTTTCCACTTTTACCCAAAGATAGATACTCAGTCAGGAATAAGGCAAGGCTACGTGAAGAAAACTTGAGCAGGATAATGATACACCTGTGTGGTAGATGAGCAGGAATGATGCTATATGCATTTCTTAGTTATGACACAAGAGTTATCACAAAATCAGTTTCACAACACGATAAATTAGTGAAATTTTTAGGAATGCTATATAAATGTAAACATATAAGGTCAATACATTGTGATTTTACCAGAAAGATAAGACTTGTTTATTTTTTAAGTGTATGGATTTCCTTACTTCATCTGCAGAGTATAGATCTGAAAAAAAGTCAATACCAAATTAAAAACTCAAGCTCAATTAGAAATTTGATTAGCCATATTTATTTTTTCTTTATAAAAAAAGATATATCTTAGGGACTGATTTCATTACTAATATGCTTATTATTTAATGATTAAAGTACCAGAAAAAGTTTAGTGTTGTTTACTTTTAGAGTGATTTTGGCTTTCATAAAAATCTGGATTTCATACATGTGAATGTACATTGTTGGAGTGGAAGTTAAGAACTCAACATAGTTTTCAAGACACACTCAGAAGGTAGTGTTTTTATTTTTAACATCATTTCATATACATTTGTTGTACTAGGAGAGTCTCAGAGTACTCACAGGGGCCACTTCTCACTTTTGATTGTCCGGAAGTGGAACATCTTTATTTGGAGGAATTCCAAGGTAATTGGGGGAGGGGGCGTTGAAGGAAGCCAAAAGGCTGGAGCTGAGTCCTCACTCAGCCTTCTTTTATCTTTATGAAAGACAGCTTGGGCCTGAACCAGGCTCAGCTTGTTATTTGCTCCCATCTGAATGGAGGCAGGCAGCCAGTGGCCCTGGCAGGTGTAGCTGTGGTGGAGGTGAACCCAGCAGCACCAGGCTGGTGTATGAAGGCTGTTCCCGTGGCAGGGTTTTAGCCATGCCTCACTTTCCTCGCTTGCTCTCCATTTCTAGGCCTGACTCCACGCTTCCAGATGATTCTGGGAACTAGCTAATATTCTTCTGGTATGTCTCTGCTGATAGACTTGTTGTTTTTGCAACCAAAAATCCCAGTGAATAGTGAATCTATAATTTCCATTGTTGCTTTTATTTTTATTTTTGAAGTTTTTGTTTTATTTTTTAATTTACTTTGGCTGCACCACACGGCTTGTGGGATTTTAGTTCCCCGACCAGTGATCGAACCTGGGTCCACAGCAATGAAAGCCCGAGTCTTAACTGCTGGACCACCAGGGAATTCCCTCCGCTGTTGCTTTTAATATGCCAGTATCCATGTCATAGGTCAGAGTTAAATTGTCTTCATACCCTAACTAGCTTACTTGTTAACCGAATATTTTCATCAAGTATTTCATTCAGGTTCTTAGAGGGCTCAGTATGCCTTACTAGAGATTGGAGATCTCCCAGCTTGTTATAAAAGTTTAAAGCTCCTGCTTTTGACTGCATTAGTTAGGAAAACTCGTTCCTTTTGATTTGCTTGGGTTGAGCCAAATCAGCTTCTAAAATGTGTCCTATTTTACCAGCACAAAAATAACATTAATTGTAACCCTTCATCTGTAAGGTTGCCTCAGGGCTGCCCCGGCTGATTACGTAGATCATCTAGGGGACGGTTGTGGGTTGAATTGTGTCCCCTGAAAAGATGCTGAGGTCTTGTGGCAGGACTTTAGTCCCAACCCCGTGTACCCGTGAATGTGAGCTTATTTAGAAATAGGGATTTTGCACATGATTAAAATAAAGTCATTAGAGTGGGCCTGATCCAGCATGACTATGACTTTATACAGTATAAAGGGAAATTTAGACCCAGAGACAGACAGGTACAGAGGGAAAAGGATGTAAAAGCATGGGGAGAATACCATCTATAAGGCAAGGACTATCTGAGGCTAGCTAACCAGAGCTGGGAAGAGGCCTGGAACAGATTCTCCCTCCCAACCCTCAGAAGGAACTAACCGTGCCAAATTGATCGTAGACTTTTAGCCTCCAGACGGTGAGATGATGAATTTCTGTTGTTTAAGCCACCCAGTTTGTGGTACTTCGTTACAGCAGGCCCAGGAAACTAAATCAGAGACCGTTACTAATTTAGGCAAGCCTAGTCATGTATCCACAGGGCTACATACTCTCTGAGGGCACTTACTCTGCTGAAAACTGCTGAGGGCAGCTCTGCCACCAACTGCATTTAATGTGTCTGATCACGGTGTACCAGCTGGTCTGCTCTATCATCGGCATTAATTGAGGAAAATTCTTGACGTACAACCAGTTCAGATAAGTTAATTAAAATCCCTAACACTGTATGACTTGAACATTTTTATTTTTAGGAAACCACTATTGGTCTTAAATTCTGTACGTAAAAACCGTAAAATTTAGTAGTCTTACTTAAAATATCCTTTATTTACTGTTCTTTCCTACCTAAAAACTGCATGTATTTTTCTTGTTTTGGGGGTAAGAAGGGGGATAGGGAGTGTTAGTAGATGGCAGGGGCTGATAATCAAGGGAAGTGATACCAGTGATGAACTGGCAAAGAGTTTTCCATCAGTCATATTGTCTTGGGTTGTAGGTGTTTGCTTGAGAGAAGTAACTACCAGAGACAAGGAGTATATCTTCAATTTTATTGTTTGGAACCTACAATTGCAAAGTGTTTTCAGGTCATTTCTTAGACCACTGAATAATACATGTACACATATTTAGAAAACTTACAAAATGTTTTTTAAAAATTTGTGCTCCAATAGGATTTACCCTATTTTACAGGCCAAGCATAAGAAAATACACCCCAAATGCAATCTTATTGACATTTTCCTCTTACAGTCTATGGACATTTGGTTATTTAGGGCCAGTCTGTATATGCATAGAACCTAGGGCATTATTTTACTGCAACATTTACAAAGAGGTTGTGAAATTTAAAAGTATGTTTTGTATCAAGAATACCTAATAATTGTAAACATCAAGAAACATTCTCACTCTTCCATCCTTTAGCTGCTGTTCACTGACTCTGTGTAGGGTGAGGGCTCCCACTTCTTACTGAATCATTTCTACGGTAACGAGCAGGCTCACGTGGTCCCCCCACCCCCTTAAGCAAGTATTTGTTCCTTGTGCATAAATCATTCATTTCGTCGGTCTGGGTATTTCCTGAGCACCCGCTTAGAGGGGCACTCTCTCAGGCAGGAGTTCTCATATCTGTGCCTGAGAATGACTGAGAGTGACTGTTCAGATTTGGAGGCAGAGCTGACTTTAGATTTAGGTATACCACTTAAAAAAAATCAACCTTGGCTCCGCTCTGGATTTCCCATAACTGGGGGAGGGGGCGGAGTGTGTGTGTGTGAGACTAGAATCAGTGCTGGCATCTTGCTGGGGAGAGACAGGTGCAGGTTTAGAGCTACACCTTCTCTAAGAAGGTTCTCTTCTCATGACACCTTCCCATTAGGAAGAAGGAAGAAAGAAGCAGAGGGAGAACTGATAGAATCTCATAAAATTATTAGTAGCTAACTCCGTGTGTCAGGCACTCTGCTGCTACTCCTTAGCAAATACGTATTTAACAAGTGTAAATGGCCTTTAGCTCTGACTCTTCTATAATGTTAAGTTGGTCCTGGGCATCCTGGTCTTTCCTTCCCTTTCTCCCTGCCCCCTGACTGCGTTCTGCAGCTCCTGGCCTTTCCCATTATCTGCTGCACCTCTTGTCCCAGCTCCTCAAAGGCACATGGTGGTGCAGGAGAGAACGCCACCCTGTGTTTAGTCCGTTAAACTCCCTATAACAACACGCGCTGAAAAGGAAAAAACAGACCAGAAATAAAGCAGACTTGTTCTACATGAGTCTGGGGCTACGGATAGTTAAAAAGAGAGGAGACCATTAAGTATCTTCCTGAACAGTTAACTGGATATAATTGAAGGAGTGCGGGACTGAGGTCAGAAGGCCCAGGTGCAGGTCTGGGATCTGTCACTTTTAGCTATATGGCCTTAAACATGTCAATTCTTTCTGAGCTTTAGTTCCCTCATCTGTCAAATGGGAAAAACAATACCTGTCTTGCCTACCAGCGAAAGTTATGGGCATCAAATAAGATAGTGTGCTTAAAACTCCCTTGTAAATGATAAAGTTCTATGTAAACATAAGTTGTTTGGTGGATTAGAATGAATATAAAGGAGAAAAATGATGTGTATGTTTTAAAATTGTTTATAAAGTTTTATTAAAATTTGCATATGTAAACTAAAGATGGTTGGCCTTCTCCTCATGGGGCCCCTTTCATTTCTTTTCTTGTGTGTTTGTTAAGTTGCTGATCCTGAGTGATGATGTCAGTGTCTTCATTTACAACCCTCGAAGCTCAGCTTCTAGGAGACTGCAAGGATGGTCCGCACCATCACAAAGCCAGTTCCTAAAAGGTAGACTTGAATCTCACTTGAGAAAAAAATACAGTTCCATTAATGGCAAGGAGAATTTTTGGCTATTGGTATAAAACTATGATCACTGCCAAAACTGAAAGAAGTATTAGAGAAAAACTTCCATGGCAATGACTTCCTGCAGAAAACTGGATCCGACCTTCAACTGCTGGATAAATTACTCTCATTTTTGAGATGTATGCGGAAACCACGTTGATATCTTGGTCACCTAGAAAAATACATACATTATTTTAACTACAGAAAAAATAATTATCAATTAACAGTAAGAAGGGGAAAGCCAATGTACTTCTCGAAAGTCCTTTGTAATTAGATATAAGAGGGAAGATATTCCTTTCATAAGCAGGGATAAAGTGTCACAGAAGACAAGAACAATGGCGATCACAAGTGCAAAGAATCTGATTGCTTTTTCATGTTCCAGATGTGAAATGTGCCCATTGTCCAATATTGGATAATTGGGGGGAATAAATTGTCTAAGCTCTGAGATGACTCAATATAGAGGCTCTTGTCATCAATGCCTCTGAACCACTCCGGACTGAGGGCATTAGGGAACTGGGTCAATATCAGTTAGCTGAGACATAAAAGTGGCTTGTTTTTTTTGGCTTGCCTGCTCAGGAATCATTTTCACGTAACTGATGCTGAGGCAATGGAGTCTTCACTTGCAAAAGAGAGGAGAACCGACAAATACTAATCGCCTGTAACTACAACAAACCCCTAGGGACCTGACAGACTTTTATTTAAAAAATGCCACACTACAGGGCTTCCCTGGTGGTGCAGTGGTTGAGAGTCTGCCTGCCGATGCAAGGGACATGGGTTCGTGCCCCGGTCTGGGAGGATCCCACGTGCCGCGGAGCGGCTGGGCCCGTGAGCCATGGCCGCTGAGCCTGCACCTCCGGAGCCTGTGCTCTGCAACGGGAGAGGCCACAGCAGTGAGAGGCCCGCGTACCGCCAAAAAAAAAAAAAAAAAGCCACACTACAAATCATATATCTGATAGGGCGGTTAATATCAAAAGTATATAAAGAATGTATACAACTCAAATACAGGTGACCAACAAGCACATGGAAAGATGCTCAACATCACTAATCATCAGGGAAATGCAGATAAAACCACAATGAGATATCACGTCACGCCTGTTACAACGACTGGTATCAAAATGACAAGAAATAAGTGTTGGTGAGGATGTGGGGAAAAGGAACTCTAGTGCATCGTGTGCAGAAATGTAAATTTGTGCAGCCACTATAGAAAATAGTAGGAGGCTCCTCAAGACATTAAAAATAGAACTACCATATGATCCAGCAATTCCCCTCCTGGATATTTATCTAAATAAAATGAAAATAGTAATTTGAAAAGATATATGCCCCCCCCCACCATGATCATTGCAGCATTATTTACAATAGCCAAGATAAGGAAATGAGTGTCCATCAGTGGAAGAATGGATAAAGAAGATGTGATATATATATATATATATATATATATATATACACACACACACACACACACACAATGGAATACTCTTCAGCCATAAAAAAAATGGCCTCTTGCCATTTGCAACAACAGGGATGGACCTTGGGGACATTATGCTAAGTGAAATAATTCAGAGAAAGGAATACCATATGATCTCATGTGGAATTCAACAATAAAAGCAAGCTCAGATACAGAGAACGGACTGGTGGTTGCCAGAGGTGGGGGGAGTCGGGTGGGTGAGGATGCACAATGGGTGAAAGGGGTCAAAAGTTATTACAGACTTCCAGTTATAAAAAAAATAAGCCCTGGGGATGTAATGTACAGCACAGTGAATATAGTTACTAATACTGTATTGCATATTTGAAAGATGCTACGAGGGTAGATCTTAAATATCCTTATTAAAAGAAAAAAAATTTTTTTTGTGTGATTATGTGAGGTGACAGATGTTAACTAGACTTATTGTGGTGAGCATTTCGCAATGTATACAAATGTTGAATCATTATGTTGTACACCTGAAACTAATATAATGTTATATGTCAATTATACCTCAATTAAAAACAATATATTACTATCAATATAATACTTAAAAAAGAACTCTTCTCTCTGCAGTGGTTCTCACGCCTGGGTGTACATCAGAATCACTGGAAGAGACTTTTGCCCCACCCAGGTAAATCAGAATCTCTTAAAAGTTGGGACCAGTGCATTGGTATTTAATTTAAAATGCTCCCCAAGTGATTCTAATGAAGAGCCAGGGTTGAGAAGCCTTAGGGCCAAGGCTTCCTCAGCCTTCTTCTGTGTAAGGTCCTTCTGTCCAGCACCTGTCAGTCTGGCCTTGGTGATGCACAGTCATCAACTTCTTTGTTTCATGCAGGGCTCGAGAGGACACCTTTTAAGCCTGCCTTTCCATTTCCTATCATGGGATGGGTGGAAGTGCCTGGCGCCTTTCCTCCCAGGAAGGGCTGTCTCCTTTGCCCTGGATCTGTCCTTCACCCTCCTTGGGATACACAGCGAAAATGGCAGTCCCCTATGATAAGGCTGAAGAGGAACCTGGCTGAGCTCCTTGCTGGAGACAGATGCAGGGAAGCTGTGCACGTGTCTTGTAAACACACTAGTTTCTGCCCTGGAGAACAGGAAGGGGTAGTGTACTGGCAGTGGACTCTATGCATAGGAGGTGGTTCTCAGTTGGATTTTAAAAAATGAGCAGGTGGTATCATGACCCTCACTGCTGCTGGAAATATCACCTGGGGTCAAGTGTGGTGGTTCCTATAATTTGCTCCAACCCACTGTGCAGAACGGGGCAGGGGACATATCCCATCCACGCCTACCTGACCTGTTTACACTAAAAGCTTCTTCAAGAAAGTTTAGATGATTTAATATAGTTTCCCACATCCAGCCTAAAGTTCTAGAAGTCTGGTTTTTCTATAAGTGCCACACTGATTGATATTTCACAATTTAAATAGCTGGTTATATGTACTTAAAAGAGTTTTAAAACACATGTAAAACTATTTTTCCCTGGGCTTGGGTGGATGGGTACGTGTGCTGGGGAGAGGCAGGGCAATATTCCCTCAGGCCGTGCTGCTGTTTCCCAACAAACAAAGCAAGAAGTGGTCAGCAATGTGGGGACGCATCTGGATTTCTGGCTTTGCCCTCCGAGCATTATGCGTAGCTCCCCTCTTGGGACCAGTTCTGTTCTCGGGTACCTCTGGGCTAGGGAGGGGTGGAGACACTTGTGCTTACCAGAGTCATGTTTTAACACTTCGTCTTTTATCATCCGGAATCCATCCCCACCCTTGGCAAGGAAGTTCGGGAGGATCACCTTGTACACCTCATCCATTCTGAGGGGCTCGTAACTGGGCACGCGACACTGGGTGCAAAGGACCTCTAATTTGACCACTCTTTCCCCGGGGTTTCGGGAAAGATCGTACACCACGTGAATTCCTAGAAAAGAAATGAGCCTGTATGTTTTCACTGGATCCAAAGGGAAATTTCTGTTTTCTAGGAAAGGGCCAAATCTGGAATTGGGGCACTGGGCTTAGTTTTCATTTAGTTTGAGCTTGAGTGAAATTTCAGCAAGAGAGCTGAGGTGACATTGCAGCTACCCTATCTGGTTAGGTTTGTCCTTGAGTCCTTCTGGGAGGTCTGAGAACCCCTGGGAGGAAAACTGGCTCTGGCCCAGAGTGGGCGAGAGGTGACTCTGCAGGGAGAAAACAGACCTTTTTAAAATCCTGAGTTAATTGGTCCAGCAACTTGGTTCAGTGATTCTGGAAAATGAGGAACAGATGACAGGCACAGAACCTTGCACCATCTTGATGACTAAGAGACGTTAATAATTTGGGCTTGGGTGACTTTCACAAAACATACGACTACCCAGCACTGTGCTGGGGCACCAGAGCCCCGGTGTTCCCTCCACTCTGTCCTGGAAAACGCAGAATATCTGGGCTACCCCACAGGCAGCAGCCTGGACCCCACCACACTCTGCAGCCCCTCGATCCCAGCAGCGGAGTGCCCTGCAGAGGGAAGACTTCACAAAACAATCACAGCCCTCAGGTGCAGCCCGCTATCTACAGGCCGGAAACTCAGGCCAGAATGTGGAGTCAGAATCAAACAAGATCATTCATATTAATTTAAAGTTGAATTCATTGGACTGTGGACTTAATTATTGACGAAAGCATTTCAGAAGTCCGTGACAATTTGGGAAGCATTTGTTTTCCTTCCGTTTTCACTGCAATCCATGAGATAAGCAGGCCCATTTTCTCACCGTGCTCCTAGAGGCTGAGGGCTTGCCCCAGGTCCCACTGGAACCAGAGCCAAGTTCCTATGTTTTGTCCAGACTGCCCCACCCAGAAATCATCCTTGTTAATACTTATTGGACACTGCATTCCTTTGAACTTCTGTATGGTTCCAGGCACTCACAGAAAAAACAGACAAAAAAAAATCCTTTTCTGTTTTTTTACGAAGAATATTGAATGTTGAAGCAACTAAGATTTTAATAGAAACTAGACCTCAAGGCAGCTGACCTGCTTAGAGTTTGGGGGGCCAGCTCCTGCCGAGACCATCCGATGTCCAAATCAGACTTGGCAAATGGTGCTCATTTTCGGGGCCTTGGGGCTTTGACCCCGACCTACTCCAGTGGTCTGGCCGTTCAAAGACTATGCGTTGGTGTTGGGTGTGTGAAAACCCTAACAGGCCTGACCAAGAGGTTCTGGTAAGGGGGGAGCTAAGCCAACCAGCAGGAAAGCCCACCCCACCTTGCAAGGTGACTTACCGCCCACCTGCAGGAACTCCCCTGTGGACTGGCCATAGCGGTACACGCTGTGCTCGAAGGCCTTCTTCAGGGTGGAGCCTTTTAATTGGACCAGGTCAAAGGTGCCTCCAAAGGGCAACACAGCAGCCAGGTTCTCCCAGGTAATTGTGCCTGTGGGTAGTCACAGAGGAGGCGAGGAGGAAAACAGCTGGAGAACTAGCACACCCCATGGCCAGTGTCCTTTAGGACTGGCGGAGCAGGTTAAGGAGACACGGGGCACAGGGAGGCTCTGAGGACAGCACAGCTGCGTCTAAGTGTTCCTGACACTTAGGGGGAGGATGGAATCAAGGGGCCTCTGGCCGTGCCCTCCACCACTGAGGCTGACACTTTTTGACACCGTTATAAGGGAAGACTACAACAGTGTCTTGAATATCTGTCTGGTTGGTTTGTTTTACCATATGCTATAATCCTGGATACCTGTAAATGCACTAGAGGAACTTACCCAGCTCTTTTTTCCCAGCACCTAAGATGGGCAATTTTTTTTTGGCCATGCCGCATGGCATGTGGGCTCTTAGTTCCTCGACCAGGGATGGAACCCGTGCCCCTTGCAGGGGAAGCGCAAAGTCCTAACCACTGGACCGCCAGGGACGTCCCAAGATGGGCAATTTTGTCCTCCTCTTTCCAGATATCCAGGGGGAGGCCATCACTATTTTGCATATATCAGCCACCATTTGCGTTCTGCTGTGTGAATCAGAAGTTGAGCTAAACCTTGGTGCCAGTAAGGCTGGCTGCTCCCTCTGTGAGCAAATGCATCCAAGAACACACAAGCCTGTGTGCGCCCTTCAGGTGGGGCACTGACTCGAATGGCCGAAGGGCCTGGCACGGTGGGGGGGGTCTTGGGGGACTGGTCAGACAGCACGCTGAGCTGAGGCTGGGGGCCGGGAGCCGGGAGCATACCGTTGTTCCGCTCGTCAATGGGTGACCGGATGCTGCCTCCGTTTAAAATGCACATGGACACGTGGTTCCAGGACATCTCATCCGGGTGTCTCAGGTTGTTGTTAATCTGCAACAGCAGCATGAATTTACACTCGTTATTCTGGGTCCTCCTCCTTAGGGTCAGTGCCCGGAACTTGGTTAGCTGCACCGAGCAAATAAAGCTGCTGTTGCCCTGCTCCTGTGTGTGCCCAGAGCTTTCTCAAGTGTAATTCATCAGAACTAGTCTTATGCCCTGAGAAGCAAACCTCAGATACTGTGACCAGTCCCAGGTCAGACTCTTGAGTAGCCAGTAGCTCTGAGCCCCTCTCCTAAGACGCCTGCAACCCGCCAGGCCAGGGGCCCTTAGCAAAGCCAGCACTTGAAGTAGGAGAAAGGGGCTTCTGTGCAGACTGACCCACAGGGCTGCTCCCCCCGGGGCTCCTCCAGGGCAGGACCCACATTTGCTCCTAAGGGTGGAGCCCACAAGCCTTTCAACTCCAGACCTCAGGCCACAAAGGACCCTGGCATCCATGTCTAGGTCCCCAGCCAGTTCCCAAGTTGGCAATTTTGGATACAAGAGAGAGACGGGGGAGCCCCTGAAACGGGGGAGAGTCAGTTTCATTCTTCCTTTTCTTTTACAAAACATATGTTTAGTTACAAGAAATAAAACGAATTACATTCTCATTTGAAAAAATATGATGGTGGAAGAGGTGAGGGAGACACAGGGCCACAGGGCGGCTATGAGGGCAGCACAGCTGCAGTGTTCCTGATGCTTAGCGGGAGAAGGGGCTCATTCTCTCTTTGTTAGGTAAGCCCTGCTAGAGCCTGGGGTGTTTCCTTCCAGACCTGCCTCTGCACATTCACAGCTCTGGCTTCTCGTTAGCTGCTTGTCTCGCACTGACCGTGTGATGCTGAGCCTCCAGCACTTGTCCCACCTTGGAAAGCGTGAGTGTCGTCATTTACTTGGCAGACACTTATTGAGTGTGGCTGCATCCCAGGTACCGGGCACCCGGCACCGAGCTGAGCCCAGACAAAGGAACGGCCTCCTGGGTGCCCCTGGGCGTGGTGAGTCTCAGCTGGAGACCTCGGCTGGGCACGGCCCTCCCGGGGGGGCTGCCCGCAGACAGGTGGACAGAGGGGTGTTTTTGGTGTGGGAACTTGCTCTGGGACTTATTCTTGTGATAACGGCCTTGCTTGTGAAGGTGGTTCACACAAGGCCGAGTTCTCTGGGGTCAAGAGGACAGATCAGTGAAACACACTCTGGCCTAGTTAGGCCCAGGCAGATGCATTTAATTCTATGTCTACTTCTTGGGAGGAGCAGAGTTTGTGGATTCAGGTCATCTTACCAAAGGAAAGCAACATCCAATATTCGGACACCTAAGATGAGCACCTTGAAATAAAGGCTTCTGTCCTTTTTTTTTTGGCGGCACTGCGCAGCATGCAGAACTCACCTGAAGAGGGATCGAACCTGCACCCCCTGCAGCGGAAGCATGGAATCTTAACCACTGGACTGCCAGGGAAGACCAAGGCTGCCGTTCTTGTAAAGCAATAAAGGGATGGCCCACTGGTCTGGTTCGGGCACCTTCCCAAGGTACTCAGTGTGATTACACGCCAAGCTTTTGTCTGGGGACTAATTTCTAAAAGTCCTCAATTCAGTAACTGTCAGGTTGTCCGTCCTTGCATCCTCCCTCCCTAGGCACGGGCCCTGCTCTCCTGTGGACCACTCACCACAGCATCACAAATCAGGTTGCCCATGTTGCATTCTCGAAAGCGGCATGACTGAGTGGTACCATCCAGATAGACAATTGTTTTCCCCAGTTCCTGGGTCGAGTAATTATCTAATTTTATCCTCCATTTGTTAATGTCTGCTTTTATGCTTGGATCTAGAAGAAAACAAACAAATCAGCCTGCAGTTAAAGCCTAAATGTTGGAGAAAGGCTCAAACGTCATTCAGCTCACCTGGCGTGAGTACACAGTTCTTTACCGTATTTGTGTACATTTTGATTTTGACTGGGAAATTTCCTTAGGAACCTCTATTCCGTTTCCTGGGAGTAAGACCCAGCTTGGATTTTAAAGACGTGCCAAGTAAATCAGCATCAACTCGTCACATCTGAATGAGTGTCTGCTGGCTCAACGGGGAGGGCATTAGTGGTGGGGAGACAATGAGAGGCCCAAGGGCAGGTATAAAGGGTTGAGACGTCCGGCTACAGGGTCCCGGCCCCTCCCTCTGGCTGTCAGGAGCTCTGGCTCTCCAGGGCCCCTGGTCACCCGTCCTTCCCTGTCTGATCACGGTAAGCAGGAAGGGGCAGGCGAGAGAGAAGCACAGGAGGATGTTCATGTACACTGTATGAAATGCATGACATGAAATGTCTTTTCGTTTTGATTCCCAGATCAAAAAGTAAGAAAGACACACACACATTTGATGACCTGAAGCCCAGGGAGACTGGGCCGCTTGCCCAGGTACACTGCTCCCTTTGCCCCAACAATCAGCTCTCCTCTGGACATGGGCCGAGAGTGGCTCTCCTGTGCCAGGTGAAGCTGGAAGAGACGCGAGAGGCAGCGACAGTGTCTGATGCTGAGAGGGCTTGGAGAAGCACATGGGACTTTTGCAATTCGTGTGTGTTTTAAATCTCCTTATCCACGAAGAGGGTAGAGTAAACTCAAGGGAGAAAGAAGCTCGGGTCTTCAAAAACATTGTCCTGAAACATTAACCAAAAAATAAAAAGGAAAAAAAAAAAGAAAAAAAAAATCCAGCCACCAAATCTTTGTATTGGTGGATCACTGCCCTGAATTTCACGTACCTTCCAGAATGCTGCTGTTGAGAAGGATGGGATTTCCATGTGAAGTGACGACGTTTCCTTTTTCATCAAACTCGACCTTCAGATAGCCTAGGTATTTACCAAAAGCATAGGCCTGGACCACGGGAACCTGCCGTCCGTCATCGGACGTGACTATGAATGGGTACTGCCCCGCCGGCACCTCTTTGGAAGGTGGAGTGCCTGCAATGAAAGATCCAAAGTTAATCAAGTGGGCCCTTGTTCACGGACGGCCGGGAGCCTGCAGGCTGCCGGCGAGGTGACTGCGAATTCTGAACTGACGATTTGCCAGCTGCTGCTCTACACAGCTGGTCTTTCAGAGCCCAGCTCGGGCATCTGCCCCTGTTTCCGAATGCCCTTTTGGCATGTGAATCTTTCCATTCTCAACTCAGCAGCGGTTGCTAAGCTCTTGCTAAGTCCTGGGCACCGTGCCCGGTGCTACGTGGCATACAAAGATGCGACACTGCTAAGACAGTCCCGCCTCCATCCTGACCCTGGCTTCAGTCTCACCAGCTGGGGGAAGCAGCCAAGCCACTTCACCTCACCGTGCTTCAGTTTCCCCATCTGTAAAATGGGCATAATAACGGGTTATTGCTGCCATCCCGGGCTTGGCAGTGCCAATTTCAAAGCCCTCGGGCGGCGGACTCTTGTGTCTCCTGAGTCCTCCCTGGTGGCGGAGTCCTTCTGTGTGTGGGGAACATGTCGGAGTCCCCGGTTTGGTGCTCCGGTGCTGTCGGGCCTCTGTGATGTGCAGAGGGGTGCTCCGGGCGAGAGTGGGGTGGGGGGATGGCGGGTGCACAGGCAGGCTGTGAACAGTGCCGACTCCTGAGGTCCAGTATCTCACAGTGACCTCTAGAAAGGGTCCGTTCTTCACTGGGCCCAGAAAACCCCATACAATCATGCAAATCAAGCGGTTCAAACCTTCGTGTTCACTTTAAGGACACTCATGAAACTGCCCAGGCCAAAGCCACCAAGTATCTGAAGGATGTCACTTTACAGAAGCAATGTGTGCCATTCCATCATTCCAACGGTGGAGTTGGTAGGTGCGCCCAGGCCACAGTGGGGCCGGACGCAGGGTCGGTGGCCTCCAAAAGGTGCTGAATTGTTACTGCACACGCTCAAAGATGCAGAGAGTAATGCTGAGCTTAAGGGCTTAGATGTAGATTCTCTGGTCATGGAGCATGTTCAAGTGAACAGAGCCCCCAAGATGCAATGCAGGATTTACAGAGCTTGTGGTCGGATCAACACAAGCTCTCCCTGCCACATTGAGATGATCCTTCGTGAAAAAGAACAGACTGTTACTAACCCAGAAGAGGAGGTTGCACAGAACAAAAAGATACCCCAGAAAAAACTGAAGAAACAAAAACTTATTACCCGGGAATAAATGTTCCAAAAAAAAAAAAAAAAGCAAATAAAAGTAAAAGGAAAAAAAGGCAAAATAACAATTCCTATCTCACAGGAATCTTGAGAGGATTAAACATTTAAACTCTCTTGCTGGGACTTCCCTCGTGGTCCAGTGGCTAAGACTCCGTGCTCCCAATGCAGAGGGCCCGGGTTTGATCCCTGGTCAAGGAACTAGATCCCACGTGCCACAACTAAGTGTTCGCATGTCACAACTGAAGATCCTGTATGCCGCAACTAAGACCCGGCATAGCCAAATTAAAACAAAACAAAACTCTCTTGCCGACTGCCTGGCGCATAATACTCAATAAATGTGTATTTCTTTCCCCCATGAGGGAATGGCAACCTCTAGAAACCCTAGACACACACTCCAGAGCTTAGACTCTTTAGTGGAAGATCAGCAGAAATGACAAGAAATTAACACAACATTGTAAATCAACTATACTCAATAAAAAGTAGAAATGACAAAAGGCCATCCTTAGGTTTTTTTCATCCTTAGGTTTTGTTGCTGAGTTCTGTGTCCCGTCGGGTGCCTTGAGGAAGAGCCGCGTTCACCGGGGTGGCCGGCTGGCACACAGGCCTCCCGCCCCAGCCAGACCACAGACCTGCCAGGTTCTGCTGAGTTCTGTCTCAAAGGGGAGCCCTGGGGAGAGCCCGGGAGCCACTTATCTCAAAGGGGAGCCAGAGGCTGAGTCCAGTCCCAGCACGGTCTCCCGGACACACGCCGTGTGAGGGTGGGAGCCCGGCACTCGGAGCATGAGCCCTGGGCTCTGATCACCTGGCACGTTTCAGTTCTGCAACTGCACCCCTCCTATGGGTGCCCTGTACTTCCCATCTCACCTCCGGCGAGAGCGGGATCTCATCTGGGCTGTTCTGAGACAGAGACTATATAGAACAGATACCCTTGACCCGCTACTATTTGTATCACCTCCCTCTGCACACCCACTACCAGCGCTTCCTATTAGATGTTCACCGAGAGCCCGGAGAACTTCAGTTTGTGTTGGTTCCTCATTGGACCAGTTATGAGAGTCAGCCAGGAGCCAGCCCCGGGCTAGATCTCATTTAATCCTCCAGGAATCCCACGAGGCAGCTCCTATTATTATCCCCACACTGTAGACCAGAAGACCAGTTGTCACAGGCATGCGTCCATGGTCACGCAGCTGGTATGTGAAGGAGGGCGGGTTGAAAAGCAGGGCTGTGAGACACCGGAGCTTATGTTCTCTCCACTGCCCAGCACAGCCTGCGACGTGCTGTTCTCAGAGAGCCTGCAAGAGCTGGTTTCCAAAGGGCACTCACCAAAGCAGGTGCAAGCCCAGTGGCTGCACCTTTGTGCCCCAAGCTGTGTCTGGGCTTCCCTTTTCACTGAAGACATTAGGCTGTACACCTGGGTTTATGAAAAACCCAATCCTGCCTTGCACCTGAGCCAAAAGCAGCCCCTTTAGCTCAGTAACCACAGAGCAGAAGTGCTGCAAATACCAACATTTCACCAGCAGGAAATATTCATAGCTGTGGCCAATCTTAATTTCCCATTGTCTTGCTTCCTCTGGATAAAGAAGAAAGCCTTGGAATTTTATTTCTACAAAAGCACGGACTTGAGATCCAGTGCAGGCCGTGTCCCATCTCCATTTGCAGAGGCTTACGGGTGGCCGGCAGATGGTGGCGGTGACTGCCATAGATGGTCTGATGCATTGAAGAGTAGCATTCCGTTTTGTGGTGGTCCTTGGACAGACTTGGAGCCTGGCCTTTACTTCAGGGGACGGGGATGTGGCAGTCCCCTCACCTCAGCTGGGCACGGTTAGGGAAGGTGGCTCCTCCTCTGAGCCCAGAGAAGCCTGGCAACGTGCAGTTCCCATTATATCCACAAGGTGGCGCACAACACCTCGTCCAGGCCCTACATCTGTTTCAGAAAGGGGTCTGGCAGATTCCTGGAAACCCAAGAGAAGGGCAAGCCTGACTTCTTTAGCCTTTATTTTTTCTGCCTTCCATAAATATATCTGAGTTTAAACAGAACGTAAAAATTCGGAATCGAACTATGGGGTCAGATGCCTCATCAGATCAGCTTGCTCTTTACAAATAGCAGCCACCAACCCCAGCTCCTGTAGCACAGGGGAGTTTCTCCGGCGCTGAGTGGCCTCGATGTGCCATTTGTTAGGACAAAAGATGTGTCATCTTCATCTCGGATGGACTTAATCGGAGACAAGGAGGACGTTTCCCACGTGGCTGAGACAATAACCCGTCTAGTTTGGCTCCAGTCTGCGTTCCCCACAGCTGGGCCCTCTCTGCTTCCTGTGCACTTGGCAACCCCAGAAAACCATTGGCAGGGAAAGCAATCCAGGGCTTCAGAGTTCCCACAGCACTCTGTTCAGCCACAGAGGCTCACGCCCCAGATCGTCTCTCCACACACAGAGCCACATATCTGTCTTTAGAAACGCAGCCTGTCCTCTTGGCAGGGGGAAAACTGTTTACCAGAACCCTATTCCAGCCTTTTGGCAAATCAGCCCTCTTGGAAGCAAGCCTTGGAGGAGCCAGGAGCTGTGGGCTGACATTTAGAGCCGGTAACAGGGTATTCCCTAGAACAGCGAGGGTGTCTGAGGGAACGGAACAGCAGGAATGTGGGCGTTCCCAGCGCAGGCCCGGGCAAGCGCCTGCCCAGCTGATACGGAGCAGGGCCCTGTGGGACTCCTGGGCACAAGACTCCTTGCTCGGCACCTGGCAAACAAACGCTGTACTTTCCTTCACTACAACCTGGTGTCAGTGGACTGGCTTTTCTGCATGGCGGGTGAGCAGACCCACGTTCGCTTGGATAGCAACACTACAATTTTTGACGTGAGCATCATAGCCTATCAGACCCACACGATGTGGCCCAGCTTCATCTAGACCCTCCACCCTGCACTTCAGCAATCTTAGTTTCTCCCATTCCTAGACCACACCCACCTCCACAGTCATGAATATAGAGTAAGACCTGGAACCAGAGGCCCACAGGCAAATTATTTACATCTTTTTGTTTCAGTTTATTCATCTGTAAAAGGAGAAAATAACAATACCTGCCTTAGAGGTTGTTTCGAGAATGAAAGAAGTTAAGCAGCACATGAAGCCTGACTCAGGTAAATGCCCAATAAAGATTAGAGATAATTATTTACCAAGTTACCATCATCTCTAATGATTTCCCCAGACGTGGTCAGGCGCTCCTATACCTGCTCTCCCAGCATTGTGGACTTCTTCCTTCACAGCGTGCTTTGTAATTACATATGATTGATTTCTTTGCATATTTAAAAAAAATCTGATGGGCATCAGGATCCCTTTCAAGCCAGTAAGTTCCATGCGGGCAGAGGCTGCTGTGTCTCTGGGGCTGGCCCAGCACATAGTAGGTAGTCAATAAATGTTGAACGACTGATTTTAAGGGGTTTAGCCAACAGATTTCCAGAGATCAGACAAGATTTACATGCCCTTCCTGTGGAGGAATCCGTATGTCAAGGGGAGTCATGCCCCATCCCCCAACTCCCCTCCATTCAATTTCCTCAACTGATGAGCTGGGTGGGGCTCATGAAGCCGAACACCTGCTTGTGGAGAGAATGGGTTTTGGCGCCAGCTCCCTTTTCATCTTGTTTCACAACCTTGGGAGAGACTTTTAACTCCTGGGACCTAAATTTATTTCCTGTATTTGTAAAACAAGAGATTTGATCGTGTTTGACACCAAAAGTGGTTTAATTTTTTTTTTTTTTTTAAGTTATGAGCATCTTTCACATGCAGGAAGTCTTGTGGCGTTGCAAGCCATGAAGTAGGCTGGCCAAGATGCCCTTTTCCCCCCCAGGCAGTCAGGCCAGCTGCTGTCAAAAGGTGTTCCGCAGCCAGAGGGGTGAGTCACTGTCTCCTCAGCCATCTCTGTGCCCAACCCTGATACACAGGCTGTCATGTCTCCTCCAGGGAACTCAAGGGGCCACTGACATTCTCCATATTGGGACTGTGTCCCTCTGTTTTGTACATGCTTCGATAGACTGCCCACATTCTGGCTCTTGGACATTCAGTGATGACGGGAAGGTCTAACAGTGATGATGTATCTTCAAGTGGTACCCAGAGTGGGCACAAACTCTCATGAAGTCCAATCCGGGGTGTCTGCCTGTACCCGGTCCTGACTGGCTGGGGTAAATAAGAGACCCCGGCAGGGTGGGAATGGGTTCACACACATTCACTCACTCAACAAACACCTCCAAGCTCCAACAAGTGCCCAGTGTGTGGGACTCCACTGTCCCGTGGAGCCAGGCCTGAGGGCTTCGCTTCATCTCTGTGAGGCCTGGAGAGGCCACTCACTGGGGAAAGAGCAGGGGATGCAGTGATACCCCCGCTGTCCACCAGCCTCTTCTCTTCACGGAGGATCTCAGCCAGGGTGACTATCCTTCCAGACATCAGACTTCCCATTCGCTTTTTACATTATAGAACAGGGTTTTATGTAAAAATTAAAAACAAAGTCATAACAATGCAGCCATCCCCTGGTTCCATCACTATGGCCTGTTAAAATGCAAAGTCCAAAGGAACGGGCTGGAGAGAGAGAGACTGATTTTCATGTTAACATACTTTGTAGTTCCATTTGAAATTAAAAAGGAGGTCCACAGGGCCACGAATTGATGTAAATAAACCTGACATTTTTTTTTACGGAAAATCAGCATTTAGCTGGACAGGGCATTCCAGGGTGGTTCTGTACCCTGGGAAACGCTAGGTGCTTGTATTCAGTGAGGGTCTGAACCGCTGATTTCCACAGAGCATTAGCTTCGGCCACAGTGGCGGGCAGTGGAGCCCACGACGCACAATTCAGACGGGCTCATCTCAGAACCTGGAGGACTTCCGGTGGGGAAGCCCGAAGCTCTGCTTCCGCAACATGACAGACGATTTGGAAATTTCCTTACACGTGAGACGTCGAAACTGACAACCGTATGAGTTTCTAGGTTTGGGGGAAATTAATAAACTGAGGACAAGAGATCTGAGTGAGGCACAGCCAGGCTGCTTGGGACAAAGCACCGCACTCCCGGTTTCTTATCTTTTAAAGGTAAGAAGATACATTTGGTCATTTGTGTATTTAGCTCAGATTCTCAAATTGAGTATATGCCTCTCCTTTTAAAAAAATTTAACACACATATTTATAAGAGTTCAAGTTGTGAAAGTAACCAGGTCAGGCCCAAGATGGAGCCGCTCATGCTAAGATTCCCATCAGCAAACCAGAACTCCACTGCGCTTCTGCGTGGCTCTCCCAGAACAGGCAGGCCCGGCGCTCCCAGCCCCACAGGCTCCAAGACCTCCCCGCGCTCCACAGAAGGGAAGTTAACCGTCAGCAATGCCCAGGGCAACTTCCTTGTTTCTGCTCCCTTTGGTCTCTAAGACCCTATGGCCTCCTATAGCTCTTCCAAGCCCCCTTTTCTCTGCCACATGGGATGCTGCTCCGCCCATGAATTGCCAAATAAAAGCCTACTGATCAGTAAATTGTCTGTGGAAAATTTTCTTTTCATAAACTAAAGGATTAATGGTTCCGTTTCTAGGGTTTAGAGAGGTTAAAAAATTTTTCTTTTTTATCAAAGTAAAACTAGCATGACATATTTGGCAAATGGAGAAGAAAAATTTAATTGCAGTCCCACCCTGCCATGGCAATAACCAATATAATTTCTGTGAATTAAAAAATATATATATGTATGAAGAGACCAGACTTGTGGTGGCCAAGGGGGAGGGAGGGTGTGTGAGGGAAGGATTGGGAGTTTGGGATTAGCAGATGCAAACTAGTATATATAGAATGGATAAGCAACAAGGTCCTACTGTAGAGCACAGGGAACTATATTCAATATCTTGTGATACACCAAAATGGAAAAGAATATAAAAAAGAATGTAAATATATGTATAACTGAACCACTTTGCTGTACAGCAGAAATTAACACAACATTGTATATCAAGTATACTTCAATTAAAAAAATATATGTAGGGCTTCCCTAGTGGCACAGTAGTTAAGAATCCGCCTGCCGATGCAGGGGACACGGGTTCGAGCCCTGGTCCGGGAAGATCCCACATGCCGCGGAGCAACTAAGCCTGTGTGCCACAACTACTGAGCCTGTGCTCTAGAGCCCGTGAGCCACAACTACTGAGCCCACATGCCACAGCTACTAAAGCCCGAGCGCCTAGAGCCCGTGCTCTGCAACGAGAAGCCACCGCAATGAGAAGCCTGTGCACCGCAACGAAGAGTAGCCCCCGCTCGCTGCAACTAAAGAAAGCCCACGCACAGCAACAAAGACCCAACGCAGCCAAAAATAAGCAAACAAATAAATAATAAATAAAATACGTATGCACGGATAGCAAAGAGGGGGAAATGGGTAGCAGAATCCATTCTAGGGAAAAAATCATTTTCTGTCTAGTAAACACCTGTGAGAGGACCAGGGTCCGCCAGGCTTCCCTAATGACGGTCTTGGGTCCTCGTTCCTCTCCTCCTCCCCAGGGGGAGGTGAGGCAGACCTGCCTGGAAGGACGGTTCCCCGACAATGATGGGGCTGGTGGAGCAGGGGTGCGCACAAAGAGCTTAATTTTTTGCATAAAAATAGTGGGAGAAAACTTGACTTTCAGGGGTAGCCTTGGATCAAGGGGGTGAGGACAGGAGTAACAAGAGGAGAACCGGAATGGGAGGAGGGCCGGCCGCAGAAGAAAGCCAGAAAGCCAGCCAGCAAGGCACGCCCTGGGGCGGCAGAGACTTGGAAGGCAGAGTCATCCCAGGCTGCACAGCGGTGGGTCCCCTGCTGTGCGTAGCCGACTTGGAGGGAAGCTGCCTCATGTGGATGGAATTCAGGGAGATCAAGAAGAAAGGGCACTCTTCCATATTTGGGTCTCTGCTGCATGGACAAGAAGAATGGTTTGAAAGAGGCAAGAACAGGGGGGATACAAGTAAGAATCAGGACCCAGGGGATCAGGAAAAATAGAGGCTCCCCAAGGAATTATCAGATTTTGGGGGGAGGGGGTGAGAAGAGCTCCAGTGTTTCCCGAGTTTTGTAGAATAAAGAGTCTTTTTATTTATTCAAGAGAGGAGTGACCTCATAAATTAGTTTGGAGTTGTGTCAAGTGACTACAGTCTGGGTAATAAATGTTTGTATAGTTGTAAAAGAAAAAAAATTGTTGGGGCTTCCCCGGTTGGCACAGTGGTTCAGAGTCCGCCTGCCGATGCAGGGGACACGGGTTCATGCCCCGGTCCGGGAAGGTCCTGCGTGCCGTGGAGCGGCTGGGCCCGTGAGCCATGGCCGCTGAGCCTGCGCATCCGGAGCCTGTGCTCCGCAACGGGAGAGGCCACAACGGTGAGAGGCCCGCGTACGGCAAAAAAAAAAAAAAAAAATGTATCTTCCTCTTTTTCATTTAAAATGAAATTGTATACATTTTCCCATGTTGCAGAATATTGGAGAACTGACATATTTTTCTTAGACCCACTATGTTCTGTTCCTATACCACCTCATTTAATCCCTACGACATTCTCTGAGGTAGTCGTATCACTGTAGCGGTTTTTTAAAATAAAAAGCTGAAGCTCAGAGTGGTTAAGTAACATGTCTGAGGTCGGACAGCCAGCGGTGACGAACCCCGGGGGGAGACTGTGGCCGTCGGAGTCCAAAGCCCTCTCCATGAGCCCGTGCTGCTTGTCACAGTGAGGCCGGAAAAATGAGGTCCTTCTTGAAGACCATCAAGGGGCAAACTTAGGGCAACACGAATGGCAGCCCCGGGAAGAGATCTGCCCTGTGGCAGGAGCAGGCTTTGGATTTCACAATATGCAGTCGGTCATCAGCTTGCCTGACAACTCAACCCTGCCAAAGGATGTGACCCTGTTTTACAGATCATTTGGGGTTTGGCTCACCCCGCTTCGCCCTGGAAAGCGGTTTCATGAGACGTAACTAAAACCGATCAGTGTTATGTGGCTGCAAAAATCGTTAAGCAGAAGGCTCTGGCTTTGCTCCGTGAAGGAAGCTGGTGCTGTGCTGGGCTATGGCTGGAAGCTGACCGAGGGGTCCTGAGTAGCGACCCCTGGGACAAGTGAGTCCCGGTACCACCAAGGACATCATCTTTGAAGTTACCGGCCACACCTCTGTCCTCTGGCTCGTTCTCCCGGCTCACTCAATACACCCACACATCAGCAATCCTATGGACGCCCAAAGGAAGCGGTTCTTTGTTGGAGAGTGTTTCCCTGTCCTGTGGATGTAGTAAATAATAAGACCACTTTCTTGTTCTAAAAGACAAGATTATCTCAACCACAAGAGTGAAAATCAATGGCGAGATGAACAATGATTGCGAACCACAACCAAGGCTTTTGTCCTCGCTCGCTCATTCTAACAAAGCAGGGATGGCTCTGCCCCTGCACTCGGAGTACCCGGCCGCTGGCTGCCGTGGGTAGAACAAACGCTAAGGTTTCCTGGTTTTGTTTATACTTAAACTGTGAACTCCATTTGTTTTGAGAACAAAATACGGTGGTTATTAAAATCATTTATGTTCTCTAAGTCAATGAAAAGGCTTGAATTTCATATTCAAGAAACGTGTGCCAAAATCCAGAAGCAATACAAATGAGGAACTTAATACAAAAAGCTGTTCAAATAAAGAAATCTTACTTAAAAAATAAATTTTTTTTTTTTGGCCACGCCCTGCGGCATGTGAGATCTCAGTTCCCTGACTAGGGATCAAACCCATGCCTCCAGCAGTGGAAGCAGGAAGCCCTAACCACTGGACCACCAGGGAAGTCCCCAAAGAGCTTACTTTTAAAGGAGCTGCATCTGTCAGCATTCACTCAACAATCCTGGGCACCCGCCTTCCGGGTGTCAGCCAGAGACGTGGTGGTGAGTCTGTAATGGACGCTCCCAGGCTAAGGAGGAGAAGTGACACCTGCTGGGCTGGGAGGGGAGGAGGGTTCACCAGACCAAGGTTTCCGTGAGGCTGCAGGCCTCTTCGCAGAGGAATAAGGGTGAGAGAGCCTTAAGGAGAGGAGGGAGGTGGGCAGTGGGGCTGTGGGCATGCCGCAATTCAGGATGATGACCAGGTCTCAGCCCGTGGTCCCAGAAGTGAGGTTGCTGAAAAGGAGGCGACAGTCACGAGTTGATAGGATCAAGGGACTCTGAACTTGGGTACTGGCTCCACCATCCATATAGACACTCAGCCAGGATGCAGGCAGGAGCTGGAGTGCAGAGGAAGACAGGACGTTGGGTGCTAAATTCTTGGTGACACCGGGGAGGGGCTTAGGTGACAGTGATAACGGGGGGGAGACAGGGTAACCAGGAGGTGTGAGCCTCAAAGGAGCTGGAGGTATAAAGAAAATCACTGCAGTAACCTAAGGAAGTTAGAGAGTATTCTACCAAGAAATGTTTTACTTCCCCACATTCCCGCAAGTAAGCAGTCAGGCTCTTGGCATGGATGCCTTTCTAGGGAGCAGGGTGTTTGAATAGAAGGGATCATAGACGTCACGCTTGTAACTCCTTAACTGTGCAGATGGAGGAAAGGACGGACGTCTACACTCACCAAGGCCACAGCAAACTGATGGGCTTGCATGATCCAAAATCCACTTAAAAAAGCGGGAGGCAAACAGAGCGACGGCGTCTCAGGAGCCCGTCTGCCTTCAAGGGTCACACGCAGAGGAGAGTCCCCTGGCACACCTGCCACATCTTCCAACCTGCACACACTTTAACTACTTTTTTGTCCAAAGGCAACAGCATGGACCAGTTCCTTAACTCTAGGATTTAAATCCTTTAGAAGTCTGCATTCTAGCCCTCATCCTCGCAGCTCTGACATTTTGCAAGCCTGGACGTGGAAGTCCTCTCCTCTTCATCCCAACGTGAGAATGGTCAGGCAATACCAGGGTTGTCTGGTCTGCATGTGCACGGTGGCTGTAATCCAGAGAACCTGCAGGGGCTTCACTATTTGGAGGGGAACCGTCCATGTGCTATTTTGGTCGTGCCCCACGTAAAGCTGAGGTTTTAAAAATATGGACTGGTGACAAGACAATGAATCTTATTTAACAGGTAGTCACCAGCATTTAAAAAAAATTAAATAACAGAATAGAAAATACCAGGTGCAATCCCGACACTTTGTGAAATTCCCTTTCAGGTGAGTGTGTTTGTGTGTGTTCGGTCCTGTGTGTGTGCTGAAATGGTTCTCGGCAAGATTTAAAATTCCAAAAGATGTATTATTTTAACCCTAATTTGATTAACTACTCATATTTAACTTTAAGCTAATTCCAAAGGCAATTCAGCGGAGGGTTGTTTCTTGCTGTTGCTTTGTTTGTTTTTCGAGGCTGGGAAAATTTATTTAAACAAGCAAATACGCCTCATCCTCTACTGTGTCCTGGAATCACCTTTCATTGTTAAGTTCATTCCTCACAATGATGAATGTCCAAATTGAATATTTTCATGAGAACAAGTTTAATCTTGGTAAGCAATCATGAAATGTGAGATAAATGACAAAGACGCTACAGGCAGTCTTTTCCAGAGACTGTAATTATCTACTGTAAGGTTTATGGATAAGCAAATTGTAATTTTTATCCTCACATCTTTCTTTCATCCAGTCATTCATCATTCACTAAATTCATCTCCTTCCCAAAAGGCACATTCTCTTTTGCAGGATTTCATTGGCGCATCGTCACTGACATTCTGAAGCGAAGCTAACAGGTTCAGAGAGGGTGACTACTCAAGGTCCTTCAAGTGAAACAGGAATAAGGACTTCTGACCCAGTACTGTGTTTCTTTCTTTCCTTTTTTAAAAAAAAATAATTTGTGTCTCTTTTTCTCATTGTAAAAGCGACATACATTCATCATTTGAAAACACTCAAAGGTGCTAAGAAGAAATTAAAAATTACCCATACTCTCTTCTTAGTGAGAACTTTTAACAGGTTTGGACATTTCTTACTGCTTTGGTTTTTTTTTTTTTTTTTTTTTTTTTTTTTTTTTGTGGTACGCAGCCCTCTCACTGTTGCGGCCTCTCCCGTTGCGGAGCACAGGCTCCGGACCCGCAGGCTCAGCAGCCATGGCTCACGGGCCCAGCCGCTCCGCGGCATGTGGGATCTTCCCGGACCGGGGCACGAACCCACGTCCCCTGCATTGGCAGGCGGACTCTCAACCACTGCACCACCAGGGAAGCCCTGTTTGGGGTATTTTTAATTGCTGCTTTTATAAAAATAGGATTGCCTGAGATAGCTCACATAGAGACGGGCGAAGCAGCAAGCTCTCCAAGGGGAGGGTTGTTCCCCATTGAAGTCGTCCTTCCCAGAGCTGATAGAAGCCAGTTCCAGCAGGCTCTCCTGCTTGTCTTCCTTTTCTTGAAAATACTTTAAAGCCCCATGAAGCAGTGGTTGGGGCAGGGAGAGGGCATGGTGGGAAAGACTCACTGAGCCGGACCCAAAAGTTTTGCGACAGTATATGTTCAAATGGGAAAAAAAAGAGTTAGACTTTTCCTAACTAAAATTACCTGATACCAAGGGGGGAGAGAGAGAGAGAGAGAGAGAGAGAGAGAGAGAGAGAGAGAGAGACATGTGGAAGGAATGGAGGGAAGACGGGAAGGAAGGAAGAAAAGAGAGAGGGAAGGGAAAGAGGGAGAGGAGGAGGGAGGGATGGAGAGAGGGGAAGGGAGAGGAGGGGGGAAGAAATCGAGGGAGGAGAGAGTGCTTGCAAGAGCATGGGGGCCTGTGGCTTCTAGGGCACCACAGTCCTGGGATGCTGCAGGGTTAGGGCTTGAGCCCAGAGTTCCAGCTTCTGCCCCCTGTGAACCTACCAATCAAGTCCTGTCACCTTGAGCTGTGAAGGCCTTATTTACATTACGTTGTTTATGCTTAAAATTTTTATATGCATGTTGCTTTTTGATGTACAATGACTTTTAGTTGGGCCTCAGTAACCTTTTATATATTTGAATGTGTATGTTATATATATTTATAATTTACATAAGTGAATGGAATTGACATACTCATGAAACCAATAAGTTACTCTTAGTAATGTCTCTTTGCATGGAGGCAACCAAGATGTCCATCAACAGATGAATGGATAAAGAAGATGTGGTACATATACACATTGGAATACTATTCAGCCATCAAAAAGGATGAAATAATGCCAATGGCAGCAACATGGATGGACCTAGAGATTATCATACTAAGTGAAGCAAGTCAGACAGAGAAACACAAATATCATATGATATCACTCATATGTGGAATCTAACTTAAAATGATATAAATGAACTTATTTACAAAACAGAAATAGACTCACAGACATGGAAAACAAACTTATGGTTACCAAAGAGGAAAGCAGGGGACGGACAAATTCGGAGTTTGGGATTAACATACACACTACTATGTATAAAACAGATAACCAACAAGGACCTACTGAATAGCACAGGGAACTCTACTCAATATCTTGTAATAACCTATAATGGAAAAGAATCTAAAAAAGAATGTACATATACATATGACTGAATCACTTTGCTGTAAACCTGAAACTAACACAACATTGTAAATCAACTGTATATTTCAATAAAATGTTTTAAAAAGTCTCTTTGAGTAAGAGTTATACATGTTACCACTCAGTGTGCACCACCTGTGTACATTATTACATGTATATATTATACTATATAAGTAACGTATATCATCTAGCCCTCCCGCTGCCATTACCTGTGTAAAGAAACGTGTTGGAATGTCCTCCCACCACTACGTCCACGCCCTTCACTTTCTGAGCGATGAGTTTATCCATTTCAAAACCAGAATGTCCCAGTGCAATAATTTTGTTCACATTTAGAGTTTGTAGCTTATCTACTTCCGGTTGCAATGCAGCGATTTCATCTTCGAATACTAAATTCGTTCCTAAGGAAGAAAATAAATATGGACATTTATTGACAACAATTTTTATTATATTGCTTATTATACAAGCAGACCAATTAAAAACACCTTAATCTCCTAAAGCTCTTAAATTACTAAGACCAAAACTTATGTATAAATTCAGTATAAAATCTCTACAAAGCCAATACAAATTCACAGCAATACGCTCGGTTGCATTCGCTTAATGCTGCACCGGTTTAAGGTTGTGGATGATATTATGTTACTCAAATTCCAACAGTGAGGAGGCTTCAGATTTGGAATCTCTCTATTTTTTTACATCTATTTGTATATTTAGACTTCCATCAGGCCAGTGCTGAGCGTGGCTGAGCACACAAGCATGATGGGTTGTACCTATGCCAAGTCACTATGCTGCACACCTTAAACCCATACAGGTGCTGGATGTCAATCATATCTCAATAAAACTGAAAAAAAAAACAACCAGATTAGCTACTCTACAGCTTTGTTTGCAAGTTCAACATAATCAGTCTTCACACTTGAAACTCTGTCAGCAATTAGCCCTTGAATGCCAATTGTACGACACTGTTGACAACTCTGTCTTGTTCACTGGCTAAGGTCAGCATTAGAGCATCACGGAGCTCTGATTAGATGGCAGCGGGCGGGGGGTGTCCCATCCAAGGACTGCCGGCCCTGGGAGCATGCGCATCCTTCCCTGGAGGCTCGCCCCGCACTCAGTGGGAGCGGAAGCTTGACCGCTGGTGCAGCTGGTGAGTATGGGTGTGACTCCCCAGCTGGGCGCTCTGTGTGTCGCAGGCATGTGCTACCCCTGTGGCCAAACCCCAGCGCGGCCTGAGGGCTTATGGCTCTGACTGGCACAGAGGTGACTGCAAACACAGACACGCTGCCCTGAAGTCACAGCCAGCCGCCTGTGACTCGGGATCCTCTAGAGGATCCAGATTCCCTTATGCAAATATCTCAGAACCATCTCTCAAATGAAAATGCCGAAACATGAATCGGTCTCATAACGATCTTTCGAAACCCAGGAGTCTGCCATCTCCAGTGTGAAAAGTATTCAACTCTCTAAGGAGCTACAGGACTGTTAAACTCATCCCTTGTGATGCCGTGGGGTTTGGGGGGTCTCCGTGTGCTCCAGTGGGGAACTCTGGAGTCTCTCGAACCAGTCAAGCCAACACGTGCCAATGAGCACATAAAATAAACAGCATGGCTGATGGCAAAGCCGGGGGCATCCCAAACGGACGGCCTGAAAACGAGTGGCTCACAGATGTGGGGTGGGACCCGCAGTGCTGTAACTCACAGGCAACATTTAAAAATCAAGAGGTGATGTCTGCAGGGTAGAAATAGAGAAACAGACGTAGAGAACAAACGTATGGACACCAAAGGGGGAAAGGGAGGGTGGGATGAATGGGGAGATTGGGACTGATATATATACACTAACATGCATAAAACAGATAACTCATGAGAACCTGCTGTATAGCACAGGGAACTCTACTTAATGCTGTGGTGACCTAAACGGGAAAAAGAGGGGATATATGTATACATAGAGCTGATTCATTTTGCTGTACAGCAGAAACAAACACAACATTGTAAAGCAACTATACTCCAATTAAAAAAAAAAAAGAAATCATCTATCCAATCCTACTTTACTTTTGAAAAGTAAATAAATATCGATTTTTTTCAAAAAAAATCAAGAGGTGTAACAGCTTGGCCACCATTGTCTGCCATGAGGCCATCAAGAATAATATGCTTCTTGCCAGTCACCCCAAGAAGCTCAGGGCTCCCAGGTCACCCCCAGTGCCATGTCACCGTCTCTGTGAGCTGCTCATTGAGTCTCTCCTTAAAACGACAAGGTGAGCCCACCCCTATGCCCCACTTGCCACCCCGTCTCCTGCTTAATTTCTCTCTATATCATTTATCACCTACTGGCACCACACATTTTCCTCATTTCTTTCTTCTCCCACTAAACGTGAAGCTCCAGTGGGCAGGGCTTTTTGGGGGGTCAGTATCTCTGATGCCCAGAACAGTGCCTGGCACAGAGGCAAGCTCTCAGGGGAATGAATGAATGAATAACTGAAGAAACGTTTGCTGAGACTTTCAGACAACGCTACCGTCCTCTACTTCAGTGTGGCTGGCAAGAAGAAAGAGAGAAGTTGAGAGAAAGGCCTCTGAGGACAAAGGACTGTGTTCTCCTAACACATCAGAAACCTCACAGGATCGGTCATCTCACATACAGAAAGCATGGGATATATTTCAGTATATCATGAGGGGAGTGAGAGGAAGTTCATTATCTAGCTAAAATAAATTAAACGTGCTAGAAATACAAATGATACTTGTGGGTCACCAGCACGGGAGGAATGAGGCTGGATTTGGGGTCAGAGGTCTGTAGGGGGAGCCGGGCTGCTGGGACTGTGGTCTTGGGAGAAGCAAGTGTCCTTCTCCACCCCTGCCCAGCTCCTGCCCTGGCCCCTGCATGGTGCAGCCTTTCTCTCTTGAGAGCTGCTGGAAAGAGCATGGCCCCTTCGGAGCCCCTGTCTGTTGTAACCTGGTAAAGAACTAAGATGGGGTGCTGTCAGAGTCCCAGACAGGGTGGTCTGAGCTCTGGAGCCCTTTGTCTCTCCACCACCCCACTCCCCTTCTATCTTTTTACCGGTGACTATTTAAAAAAATTTTTTTTGAAGTCTTTATTGAATTTGTTACCATACTGCTTCTGTTTTATGTCTTGGTTTTTTGGCTGCGAGGCATGTGGGATCTTAACTCCCCGATCAGGGATCGAACCCGCACCCCCTGCATTGGAAGGCAAAGTCTTAACCAGTGGACCGCCAGGGAAGTCCCTTTCTTGGTGGCTATTAAAGGAGGGGTAATGCTTTTCTCCAAATCATGCTGAACTCCTCAGCCTGACAATCCAGTCTTCAGTCCCCCTTTCTAGCTTTCTCTGCTTAGAACCCATGTTCCAGAAAACTGAACACCCAGCCACTTTGGGACTGTGGTCCCACACCTGCCTGCTCTCACGAGTTCATTCCAGCAACTTTCACTGGGAACCTCCCCTGTGCTGACACCCAGCAGGTCCCCGTCCTCAGGAGCTTGCGTCCTATCAGGTGACTCTGACCTCACTCCTGGAATGCCCTTTGCCCCAGTTGCTTCGCACACCCTGGAGAGGCCAAGTAAGGTCTTCATCGCGTCTACCTCACCCCCAAGCTGGCCATCACGTCCTTCGCTCACCAGAACCCCTCCCTCTGCCTCCCTGACTTTGTTTATGACTCTCCTATGGCGTTAATTACATGCCGCCTTAAATGAACTCAAAACCCCCTGGGTGGAACAGACATTATGGAGACACATAACTATTCAGTTATTCAACACGTCCACATCTTTAGCCCAAGATCCTCAGCTGGCCACTCTGCTGGGTTCCAGATTTTCACTGAGAGGAGACCCAGCTGTGTCCTCAGGCTGCTCCAGTCATGCAGGAAGCCCAGAGCGAGGACAAATGTGATGAGGGGGAGGCGTTTTCTGGGGGTCACGGGGACCCAACAGCAGAAGCGTCCCACCCGAGGGCGCCCTGCGGCAACCAGGCCACATTACTCCAGCCCTACCCATGTCGGTGATTGGTTCACTCTGTAATCGCCACCCTGGCCTCTTGGCAGAAAAGCCCCAGGTGGTTCAGAGGCAGCACCCCCTGAGCCCCGGGGAAGGTGTGATCAGCCCGCACAGCGATGTCTGCAGGGGTGGGGAGAGGAAGAGGTCAGGCCGGGTGGTGGAGAGCAGCCCGAGACCAGGTCCCTCTGGTGGGACCACGTCCCTCTGAGGCAGAAGAGCACTCCTAAGACACTTCAAAAGCCAGTGCCTCAGCAGAAGCTAACACACCAGTGTAAAGCAATTACACTCCAATAAAGATATTAAAAGAAAAAAAGCCAGTGACTCATCACGTCCGTGGCTACCCTCTGTGGCTTCACAATGATCTCAGCAACAGCCGGCGACCGTGTGCAAAGGCTTGGTCACCGTGCGATAGACGTCCACCTGCCGCCTGGGGTGCCTGACAAGCCCCAGGTCCCCAGCCGTGGAGAGCGGCCCAGCCCTGCATCCAAGCCCCGCAGGACCCTCTGGGCCCCGGAGCCGCTCAAGGCCAACCGTTGACCTTTTCGTTGTTTCCGACGGCCTGCAACTATTTTAAACAGCAGCAACAGACATGTGACTTTTCTAACTGTTAATTAGATGTCCTTTATCAGTTCATTCTTAACGAAAACCCTTATTTCCCTTTTTTCTTCAAATGCGGAAAGAACACTGATTTGGATAATTTAGAAAAAAACATCTTTTTGTTTTTACTGCCAAAGTGCTCCTCTAAAAGTGGCTCAAAAATGTTTTCTGAATGGTCTCAGGGTTATACATGTGTGTGTGTGTGTGTGTGTGTGTGTATAGATATAGCAGATATATATATATCTCCTGTATGGTATATATACACATACACACACACACACACACACACACAAGACCATTCAAAAATGTATATATATTTCCCAGAAAGCCAGATACAACAAAGTTATTAAAACTGTAAGAGACAAATAACTAAGAACAGAGAAAGCAGAGTTAACTGGACATGTAATAATCATATCAGAAAAGGAAAGTTGAGGTAAATTGAGGTAAAACCCTGGCTCTGGGCTCTGCCTCCACAGGAAGAAGGGCGTGAGTCACGTGGCTCTCATCCTCCAGTGAGTGACTCTGTACGGTTCAGCACTGGATATCAGCGGCCCTCTCGTCCAATTCTGAATGCACTGAATTAAACAAAGATACTGTTTATGTCAACAAAGAAGTTCATCGAGCAGGAGGGCGAATGTCTTTAAGAAGTAACTCAGGGCAACTGGGAGACACTGGACTCGTTTTTCAGTGTCATCCTAAGCACACACGTGTCCAATACCACATGTTCCTACTTTAACCAACGGTCCAGAAAAATAATGCCAAGCTCTGATTCAGTGCATCTATTTTCAAGCAACAAGTGCTGTAAAAGAAGAAAATACCTGGATTGGAGAGGAAAGGGGTTTCTTTTGAAGTGTATCCGACAATCCCTACAACTTCATCACCAACAGGAAGAATTTTATACGGCAAATAAAGTCCTGATATTTGAGACGCCAGCGGCCCCTTGGCTTTAATGTTTGCACTCAGAATTGGAAATCTGGCCTCTTTGAGAAGTGGATCAATCAGGCCTTCTACACCATTATCAAATTCGTGATTTCCCAGTGCCTGGTAGAAAGGGAAAAGAGAAAAAGAATCAGGTACTCAGGAATTGCCAGTAAAAGCATACTTTAAAGAACATTACCTTGGGGAATTCCCTGGTGGTCCAGTGGTTAGGACTCCGTGCTTTCACTGCTGAGGATGAGGGTTCAATCCCTGGTCGGGGAACTACAACCCTGCGAGCCACGCGGTGTGGCCAAAACACAGTTACCCTGGCAAGGGGCTCCCAAACCTGGCGGAGCCTTAGGAAGCCGACTACATGACTGCTGTCCTTCTCAGGCTCAGAGACTTTATTCTGGGGCCCTGGGATTGGGCCCACGGGCAATCAGATCACCAGGCTGGTTTGAAAACTGCTCCCCAGGGTCCACACCACTTGCTGAAGGTGGCATCAACGTGCATAGGAGTCACCTAGAGACCTGGCTGGGTGTCCACTGACCTGCCACTCCCAGATCTGGGACAGGTCAAGAGTCTGTACGGGCTCAGAGCCAGGGTTTTGGGAGGAGCTGGCATGCTTTAACACAACCCTTGTTCCCACCTGCTTCCCTTGTTTCCTTTCCTCACTGTTCTGGGACTGGCTATAGGGGGCAAAATGACCACTTTGACGTCTGGCAGCTTCCCCTGGGGTGATGCTGACAAAACACAACG
The DNA here is from genome assembly GCF_949774975.1 of Lagenorhynchus albirostris. Lineage (NCBI taxonomy): Eukaryota > Metazoa > Chordata > Mammalia > Artiodactyla > Delphinidae > Lagenorhynchus > Lagenorhynchus albirostris. Next base: position 69,165,648 of record NC_083106.1, read on the forward strand.
TGCCAGCCACCTCCTCAAAGGTCTTCCGCCCCCTTGTCCGCGGGCCTCCTGGAAGAAGCCCACCTCCTGGGGGCACGCACCCACCTGCTCTGGCTGCCAAGGCTGATTTGCTAACTTAGTGCTTAAACCAGTGAGTCTCAAACTTTCTCAACACCACACCCGATTTTGCTCCACCTTGAGGGTCATCTGAGAACAGGCCTGGAAGTGCTGGCGGGTGACCCCTCTGTCTAAATGAACACCCCCCCCATATTCTCTTACTGCCCCGCCCTTCTCCTTCCTGCACGCTCCCCTCCGCAGCGGCGCGCTCTGCATGCCCGTGGGGTCCTCCCCGCGTGGAGGGCTCCCTGAGCCACTGCGTCCCACCACCTCCACCCTGCTCAGCCCTGGAGCCCCTCACCTGCCCGGCAGGTGCCCCCTGGGTGCCTGGGCTCTAAGGGCCATGTGCGTCGTGTCCTCACGTGCACTGCTTCTCCATGGAGAAAGCAGCACAGTGTCTTCATGTCCCCATGTGCCTGTCTCTCAGACCAGACTCAGAATTTCTGAACTTGCCTTCCCACCCCCTCCCCCGTCTCTGAGTATCTGCTCATTTTTACTTCTTCCTCTTACCTAACTGCTTCCCTCTTAAAGGCTGGCCGAGTTAAAGGTTCTCCCAGTCTTCGGTAATTGCCTTTTTCTCTTCTATTCTTAGAACATTATGGTTCTTTCCTATGGTGAAATAAGTCTGCCTTATGAGGTTACAATAACTATCTTGCTTAGCTGTAAAGTTTTTTTTAAAAAATGAATGTTCCTACAGCTCTTCACAAGAGATTATCCAATAAGTCGTCCGCCTTACACTGTACCATTATATTGCTAGCACTCCGCAACAGCTGAAGTTACATTTTTCCTTTATTCGTCTTGCTTGGTGTCTCCTCCTTGGACTTGAGTGTAATGCCCTGAAAGTGGTGACCTTGGCTGCCTTTTCCCCTCTCTGCCCCGCGGGGAGAGGAGCCCTGATCCGGGTGCTTGGAGCGGTGCACGGAGCGGTGCACGGGTGCCTGAAATATCTCCCTGGCACTCACACCTTCCACTCCAAACTGAACATCTGCTGCCCTGTCTTTTCTCCTGACTCTTCATCTGTCTGTCCAGCTGCCACGTGGACATTGTCCTCCAGGGTCTTACAGGCACCCCAAGCTCACCCGGTTCAAAGCCCCTGCCTCGGGCTTCCCTGGTGGCGCAGTGGTTGTGAGTCCGCCTGCCGATGCAGGGGACATGGGTTCGTGCCCCGGTCCGGGAGGATCCCACATGCAGTGGAGCGGCTGGGCCCGTGAGCCATGGCCGCTGAGCCTGCGTCCGGAGCCTGTGCTCCGCAACGGGAGAGGCCACAACAGTGAGAGGCCCGCGTACCGCAGAAAAAAAAAAAAAAAAAAAAAGCCCCTGTCTCTGGGATTCCCATCTTGGTCCAGGTGCTATCATCTCCCAAGTCAGTACAGCCAGAAGCCCCGGGGCAGCTGAATCCCTCCCCCTCGCTGCCTCTCCCACATCTCCCAGCAGCATCCCTTCCCTTTGGCTAAATGCTCTGGTCCAGCCCACCCCATTGCTCCCACCTGCCTGCGCCCTGGCCACTCCTTCTGGGAACTGCAACAGCTTCCCAGCCGGGCCTCCAGCTACCACTATCGCCTTCTCCGAACCATCCTGCACGCATCTGGCTGCCAGAATCATCTTTCCAAAACGCAAATCTGAACTTGTCCGTCCGACCTTAAGGTCCCACAGAGGCTCCCCACTGCCTCTGTGATAAAGTTCAATGTCCTGAGCTCTCTGAGGTCTGGTCTCGCCTTCCCCTTCAGCCTCCCTCTGACACCCACCCCCAGGCAGCAGTCAGGCCTGACGCCATGACTAAGGAGCACATTCAGGCACATTTCTAAACTGCAGCTTCCTCGGAAGAGCAGTCAATGAATAAAACAAAAGTCGTAATGGAAACGAGCCGGCATTTACTAAGCACTCTCCACACACCATGCGAGGTGAGTTTGCAGAGCAAAGCTGGTTTCCTGCTGTGACGTTGGTACTATTACTATCCTCATGTTACAGAGGAGAACCACCGAGCTCTACAGACATTAAATCAATCGTTCAAAGTCACACGATTAGGAAGCGGTGGAGTTGGGACCAGAGCCACTTCTGTTTGACTCCAATCTTCTTCACCTCTATGCTTGGATGTAATGGGTTTCGCATAAGGCCTAGTACAGGGGGAGCCCTCGAAGTAACATCCTGACTCCTCGTACTTTTCCACGCTCTCACGGATCTCTGTCCCTCTGTATATGATGGAGAAAAGATGATCAACTGATACATACATAGGGAGACAGAACATTCCTTTCCCATGCCAGGCCTTTACTACTTTATTCAACTAATGGCCTTAGCTCCTGAAGTCTGATGGTCCTTCTGGAAGAAAGACTTCCCCAAACCCTCGTGGTCGTCCCTGAGTTAGCTGTCCTTCTCTGCTCCGAAGGTCCCCTCAGGCAGCCCTAGCAGACCCCACAACTGCCCACTGAGTCCCCGTATCACCCAGCACAGTCCCTGGAGCAGAGCATGAATAAATGAATGAGCAGAAAAATCTCCATCAAATGTCCTTCTCCTACACACAGCTGACTCTTCCTACAAAAATCAAGGCAGGATGTGCTCCACGGAGTTGCCTGGGAGTGACCTGGTGCTCACTGCCGGCTCTCCCACCCTCCCCATGGCTCCCCGCTGCCCCCTATCCCGCCATCAACCTCCAGCAGGAACTTACCCTCAGTAAGCCAGTGAAGGAGACACTTGTGAGGATGCGCGTGATCCCAGGTGCTGGGAAAGAGTCCCCACAACCTCAGAGAAACCCCTGGAGAAGCGCTGCAACACCCAGGCGACCCTCCCTTCCCCTCACGACCCACCAGCCACCAAGCTCCGTTGCTCCTGCACCGCCCCAGCCAGGGCGCCCCTCCTCTCTGCGCTCCCAATGCCCCACTCTGCCTCATCGCTCTTCACCCACACCTTTGCAGAGCCTCCGAGCCGGTGTCTGGTCGCCAGGCTCACACACCTCTCGACCACAGCCCGCGGGCCCCCAGAACGCGCATCCCCAAACACCCACCCGACCGCTTCTAGCCCTGGTGTGAGTCTCTGCGAGACTCCCCCCCTGCCCACCGAAACCCCAGCCCTGCCTCCTCGGACGCCGTATGAGCGAGCCACTCCCTGATCTCCCTGAGCTCTCGCGTTTTTTCTGCCAGACCAGGTGCCCTCAGTTCCAGGAACACTAATCCACCTGCACGCAATGAGCTGCCTTAGATGCAGCCCAAGGTGAGCTCCGTGAGAAGCCTTTCGTGGCGCCATGACCACAGACAGCCCTCCAGCCACATCCGTCACACCTCGCTGCCGCTGTCCACACATCTTTCTCCCGGAGGCAGGAGTGGTGTCGACTGTCCCAGTGTCCTTGGTGATGCCAGATGAGCGCCTGGCACCAGCGCCCTGCAGGTGTTTACTGAACGGATAGTAAAACCACCTGCTTCTTTCAAACGGGCTCCATTTTCACCTATGATTTGGTAAGTGAGCCACTGAAACTTTTCAGTAGAAGGCAGGATATAAAATCACTTGGTAAATAGTAGTTAAGTGATATTTAGTTGTAAAACAAGAGAAACCAAATTGCTTGGAAGCAGGTGAACCAGACGGTAAGCTTGGAAGCTTAGCCAACTGCTTCACAATTCATCGCCTGGTCCTCTTATTTCATTTCCTGTGTGTGTGGGTTTTTTAATTAATTAATTTATTTATTTTGGACTGCGTTGGGTCTTCGTTGCTGCGTGCGGGCTTTCTCTAGTTGCGGTGAGCGGAGGCTACTCTTCGTTGTGGTGCCGGCTTCTTGCGGTGGCTTCTCTTGTTGCGGAGCACGGGCTCTAGGTGCACGGGCTTCCGTAGTTGTGGCGTATGGGCTCAGTAGTTGTGGCTCGCGGGCTCTAGAGCGCAGGCTCAGTAGTTGGGGTGCACGGGCTTAGCTGCTCCGCGGCATGTGGGATCCTCCCGGACCAGGGATCGAACCCATGTCCCCTGCATTAGCATGCGGATTCTTTTTTTTTCTTTTAACATCTTTATTGGAGTATAATTGCTTTACAATGGTGTGTCAGTTTCTGCTTTATAACAAAGTGAATCAGCTATACATATACATATATCCCCATATCCCCTCCCTCTTGCGTCTCCCAATCCTACCCCTCTAGGTGGTCACAAAGCACCGAGCTGATCTCCCTGCGCTATGCGGCTGCTTCCCACCACTGTGCCACCAGGGAAGTCCCTCCTGTGTTTTAATTTATATTTCCACTAATATCTTATTGGCATTTGTTGGTGAATAGATTTTTAAACAAAGTTTTCTGAACTGTTCAGTGTCTTGTCTTGCACATGTGAACGCTGTACAGATTTCATGATAGCAGTTGGCAAGAAAATGGAACTTTTTGAAGTGTCTTTCTATTGGGAATCTACCAAGGGGATCAACTCTTTGGTCTATCAAAGGATACCTATAGGGTATCTGAATTAGAAAGGGGACATTTCATAGCCCCAGTTTTGTCTACAAAGAACTGTGAAAATTACCAGTGAATTTGACATGAGGGAATTTCAAGAAAGAGAAAAAATTTTAAAGACAAAAAAATGACAAAAAGAAATACTAATAGTTAAGACTTCCCTGCTACATGGCCAAGCCCTGTTCACACATGAACTCATTCAATTCTCACAATGCTATGAGGTAGGTGCTATTATTTGTCCTTTATAGAGATGGGAAAACTAAGGCACGGGTCTTCCACAGCTAGCAAGAGGCAGAGCTGGGGTCTGAACAAAGCGAGGCTTTAGCATCCGGGACCTTAACTATTCTGCCAAACTGCCGCTAATACAAGCACCTGTAAACCATGATGTAAAAGGATATAGAAAGAATGTATATATACATGTATAACTGAATCCCTTTTCTGTACAGCAGTAATGAACACTACATTGTAAATCAACTATACTTCAATAAAAAATTATAAAGAAATAAAAAATAGTTATTATACACAGAATGGATAAGCAGCAATGTCCTACTATAGGGCACAGAGAACTATGTTCAGTATCCTATGAAAAACCATAATGGAAGAGATTATAGAAAAATACAAGCCTCTGGAAGGGATGAGTATCACTCAACAACCCACTGGTTTCTTCCAGATTTCTACAGCGCCAAGCAACACGGCCCTGGTCCTTGTCCTTAGGAAGGGTAGGGCAGACAGGGAGAGAGCGTGACATAAACACATCCGTCCATGCATCCATCAAGCAAGTGGGAACCACAGACGGGGACGTGTGTGAGAGAGCCTGGCAAGGACGCAGGCCCGCCCTGCCCGTTAAGGATGGCCAGGGCTCCAAGTGTGAGCTTCACTTGGTCAGGGGAAGCCCCCAGGCAAATGACATCAGCTATATTAACAAATGAGGGGATGAAGACATGACAGCTGAGATAGTCAAAAATGTTCCAAGTGAAGACAAGAGGCTTAAATCCAGGTGGAAGAGAAACGAAGGAAAGAAGAACTGATTTAAGAGCAGCGCAGGACGCATTACACAGAAGAAAAGAATTTCTGTTTTAATCCGCAGAACTCAATTGTGAGAACGTCAAAAAGCCATTTGTCAGAAATTTGCAACACATGAATTTAGTGAGTCATTTAGACACTAGCTCATCCCATGAAGGAGTCTGCAGGAAACCCTATAATTTAAGGGTGAGGGGAGAATCTGGTCTATCATACAACAGGGCTCAGCTGCCAATCACTCAGGGAGACTCAGCAACAACCATAAGTGGGAAGGATCACAAGGTAGGTCTGGCTTGGGTGGTACATTTCTGGCGCTGTGGCCACTTCTGGTGTTGGGTTGCACTCCACACCCCCAGTTTTAGGCCCTGGCAGGTGAATGTGGCACCTGATTGAATAGCAGAAAAGATTCCCAGACTTAATCCAGCTTTCCTGCACCTCAATGTTCGCTGAATGAATGACTGAACAAACAAGTACTGAACAGACAGCATTTCACATTTGCCATATAAGCTCTCTGTACATGCAAAATACCCATACCACTGTTACCTTTAGAATCACCTGCTCAACTACTTGGGTTCCAGGCAGGTTTAACTACATCTCGGAGGGGCTAGAAGGCTCCAGCTAATGTTTGGATTCTATATAGAACCAACTATTCAGGTGAGGGAAAAGAAGTGTCAAGGGGATTTTCAAGTTCTGGTTACGCAGCTGAAGAACACAGCCAGGGAAGGAGCTTACACAGCATTCAGAGGCGTCTGTGAGTGAAGTGGGGAACACTGTCAATCTGCTGTGGGATTTGTTTGGTTCCTTCCCCTTTTCAGTTAAGAAAACACAGATGGCTAGGACAAGATGAGCTAAGAAGCTGCCTTTGTTTCCTCCTCTCCGTGCCTGAGGCTGGTCTCACCCAGCCCAGCTCTGGTGTGGAAACTCAGACTGGAACAGGAAGCGTAAGGTCCGGGACCACAGCCACAGGACAGGGTCGGGGTCGGGGGGGTGAATGTTCACATCACTGAGGCCCGAGGATCCACAACCCACTAGACATGTACAACTTCTGAGGTCTGAGCTCTAGGAAAAACTATAACTTTCTTTGCTTTTAAAAAGAGAACAACAAAATTCCCGCTGCCATTAGATATCTCTTTTAAGCTTCCCAAACCAGCAAGGCTAGTCTGTCTTCCCAGAACATCTGCTTTGTTATTGAAGATAAACTCATTTAGTTTCCTCCATATGAGAGGCTTTGCCATTAACCACTTGAATATAAGGTGACTTCTCTTTGCTTAGAGATTGGTTTTCTGGGGAGGAGGGGAAACATGCCCACTGTTGATTTGGGCATATATGGTACCCAGGCATTGTCTTCTGCAGACAAGATGTTTAGCTGGAGAATCCCTCTGCACAGGTATTAGAATTTCAGTCATTTTTGCTTTGTTTTGCTCCTCCCCCCTCCCCCCTTCATAGGTCCTACCCAGCCTCTTTATGTGGTTATGAAGGGCTCAGGCGGGCATGGTCCCCTCCACTGAACAGTAAGTTTCACCCTGGCAGGTCTTGTTCACTGCCCGAAGCACTCAGCACGAAGCCTGGCACAGGCCAGTGCCTAGTGAATATCTGCGGACTGAATGAATAAAAGAACCTCACAGACAGCAGGCTTGAACCTGGGCTCATCATCCTCCCATTGTGGCTACCGCCTTCTATTACGAAGAAGGTAACCCTCCATCCAAAATCCTGGGAACCTGTTTGTCTGGAAGCAGTGGCCACCTGCAGGTACCTGGGAGAAGACCCAAGCCATCCCTCCATAAGGAAAGAGCCTCCATGAAAGGGATGGTGAAGGGGACATAAGAACGTTGTCGGGCAAACTTAGACTTGTGCGTAAAATTCAGGGCCAGCACCAGCCGAGCTATGTTGGCAGATTAGAAGCAAGACAGACGGCAAGGGCTGAGGCGCTGAGAAATGACAGGGGCAGACCACCCTCTCCAAATGCCCTGTTTCATAGAGGAGGGATCTGCTGCCCAAACCCACATAGATAATGACTTGCAAAAGCCAAGAAGTAAAACCTGGGTGTCCTGAGGTCCTGTCCAGATCTCTTTCCACCGCTTCTGTCTGCCACAGCCCTACAGGGTACAAGCATGTCCAGTAAGTTCAGGAAACGCCTTTAGCTGGAAATAACAGGCTTCAGCTGTCAGGGGGTAAGCTTACTACACCTCTGCACTCCTGAGGTGTAGTGTTAAACAATGCCGACTCTCCCCGTGTCTGCGGCTTGAACCCTCTTAGTCATCTTTTGATTATAACCTCTCCTGAGCCACTCCTGCCAACAGAAGGTGACCGTGGCTAGCACTGTGCAGAGAACTTTCCATGCATTATCATCTCCTTTAAACCCCACAGCAATCTATGGGGGGAAGACCGCCATCACACCCACCTTACTCCTGCGGAAAGGAAGGCTCCACGAGGTCCAAGAACCTGCTCACAGCCCATAGATTTTAAGTGGTAGAAAGGGGACCTGATCCCAGACAGTCACCCCCGAGTTCACCCTCACAGCCCTGTGCCACGCTGCCTGCCTACTGAAACTGGTCCCAGTGGCTTCAGCCTTTCTTTCCCCGTCACCATAGTTCCGAACCAGAGTCCCCCTAAAACTGAGTTCCCTTACTGAGTTTATGATTAATCTCTCTGTTCAAAACTTTATTCCCTTTCTTGTCCCCTCTGACCTCAACCACGTGCTAACTGAACAGTAATCAACCAGAGTCAGAGGAGGAAGATGGCCCATTGTAGATTTCATCATTAACATACAAACTCAGGTTGTTCTCCTAACAGGCCCTGGAGCCATGGACCACCTGGCCAGAGAATTGTAAACTGGAGACAGACACCCTGACTCCAGAAACTGTGATTAAGAAATGTCACAAGACAATGATTAATCCCAGCTCCTTTGTTCATCCCCTTTAAAAACACCAGTAACTCCAAGTCTAAGCTGGAGTGGATCTGAGGCTCATCTCCCACTCCCTTGCTTGGCGCCCTGCAATAAACCTTGACTTTGACACAGACTCCCACTGTCAGAGTTTGGCTTTCTGCGCCGTGGGCACACGAGCACTTTGCCGGGTTGCATTCAGGGTCCATCATCTCCCACCTAGACCGCTGGCCAGCCCCTTCTCCCCTCCTCTTCTCTGGTATCTTCACCCTCCCATCCATTTCTGTTCATCTTCCAAAACGAGGATTTCCTTCTGTTGCTGGGAGGTGTCTTCTCACATCAACCAGTTCTCTAGTTCTCTGCGGTTACCAACTGTGTGTCCAACAATTCAATTCCATTTTGACACTGTCTACCTGGAGTGAGCATCAGATCACAAATCCCAGGCTCAGAGCCACAAGCCTGCCCCTTCAGATGCCAGCTGCAAGTCTTGGGTCACTTGTACTTCTGACCCATCAGCTATAAATCAAGGATTCCCACGGCCCCTCCACAGGCTCGATAATTTGCTAGAACCACTCACAGGACGCAGGAAAGTGCTTTGGTTACTGTTACTGGTATATTTTAAAGGATACAACTCAGGAACAGCCAAATGGAAGACATGCATGGTACAAGACGTGCAAGCAGAGGGGTGCACGTGGCCTCCTGGAGCACACCACCCTCCGGGCACCTCAGTGTGTTCACCGTTTAGGAGTTTTTACGGAGGTTTCATCACACTGACATGATTGATTAAATCACTGACAACTGGTGATTGGTTCAATCTCCGGGCCCCCTCCCCTCCCCAGAGGTTGAAAGTTCCTACCCTCTGGCCTTTTCCTTTCTGGCCACCAGCCCTCATTCTGAAGCTGCCTAGGGGTTCCCAGCTATCAGTCACCTCATTAGCATACAAAGGACACTCATCACTCATCCCCAAGAGTTTGGGGAGCTATGCTGCCAGGAACTGCAGACAAAGACAAAATGTTTATTTTTCATTAACCACAGTCCCTCTACTCAGAAACCTCCAGTGGCTCCCCATGGCAACAGAGGAGAGCCCACACTTTTCAGGGTGGCCTGTAAACCATACACAATCTCATCTCCCCTGATTCCTGCCACCTTGCTCTGGTCGCTGATCCATCGTGCAGATTCCTGCCTCTGCACCTGTGCTTCATCCTCCTGCCCCCTCACTAAATCAAAATGGAATCAAGGGACTTCCCTGGTGGTCCAGTGATAAAGAATCTGCTTTCCAATGCAGGGGTCGTGGGTCTGATCCCTGGGCAGGGAACTAAGATCCCACATGCCGCGGGGCAATGAAGCCTGCGCACCACAACTTCTGAGCCTGCACGCCTCAACTAGAGAGCCTGTGTGCCACAAACTAGAGTCCATGCGCCCTGGAGCCCGTGCGCCACAACTAGAGAGAGAAATCCCGCATGCCACAACTAGAGGGAAGCCCGTGCACCACAACTACAGAGAAGCCTGCGCACCGTAACAAAGACCCGACGCAGCCAAAAAAAATTTTTTTTAAAAGGAAATAAATAGAAGCTCGTGCAGGGCAATGAAGACCCAACACAGCCAAAAATAAATAAATAAACAAAAGAAAATAAATAAAATAAATTTTAAAAAATGGAATCAAAACATTTCTTAGGGCGCCATTGGTTTAGAGATGTAAGGAACCTCAGATTTTATAGATGAGGAACTGATGACCCAGACTGCTGAATGGCATAGCCCCAGATTATAGATTCATTATCTCTCAAAGGCAGAAAGGTACCCATCTCTGAATTCCGGGGATGAGCGCTGGGGATGACAAGCTCCAAATGAACAAAGTCTTGTGTAAACTTTCAAAAGCACAAACCACCCACACACACACACACACACACACACACACACACACACACACAAAATTAATTTGATTATACCAAGTGGAGGATTTCTGTTCAGTGAAAAGACACTACGGACAAAATTACTAAACCTAAATAGAAGATATCTGCAATGTCTAAACTTGATTACAGATCAACACTTAGAATTCCTGAAAATCAGGAAAAATAGAGCAAACCTAATTTTTAAAAATAGAGCAAAGTATGTGAACATGCAATTAGGGAAGAGGAAACCCCCAAAGTTAACAAACATATCAAATTCACTAGTTATTAGAAAAATACAAGATCAAACAATGAGATGTCATTTTACACCTCCTGGAAAGCTGGAGAATGATGCAAAGCAGGGGTAAGGATGCGGGGCTCACATCTGCCTGGGGGTGGGTGTGGTGAGTAGAGGGCTCCAGGAAAGCAGTCTGGCGATCCTTACAGCGCAGTCCCTGTGGCCAGCAATTCTGCCCTTGGGTGTGGATCCCAAAGAAATCCTCACAGGCGGGACCCGCAGGAGGCTGCTCTGGGCAGCGCATTTGTGGAACTGCAGCACGATGTGTGCGATCTCCAAACCCATCATGGGGGAGCAGATGCTAAAATGTGTGGAGGTCTCCATGGAGCAGGATGCACAGTGTACGTATGGGGTAGATACAGAGTGACACCACTCAATGAGGAAACATTAAGAATAGCTCAGTCCAAAAAAAATAATCATCAAACCTCTGGTGATCCCTGCAAATACAAACTGCTACATGGTGTTACATGATTAGCATTTAAAAATAATTTTTTTAATAAATTTTTTTTAAAAAATGTATAAAAAAATAAGTTCAGACAATGGGACTTAGAAGAGATGGTGGAGGGGCCGGAGGAGGGTGGTAGGCTGTGCGGGGCAGTCAGAATCGGATTAAACTGAGAGCTGAAAACCCAAACCCCCATTCCTCACAACTTTTGCTTTTTTTGGCCGGGCACATGGAGCTAACCTTTACGGAGTACTCTGAGCCAGGAGGGTGCTAGGGATTTGTACATTTATTATCTCATGTATCGCTTGCAAAACTCCTACACCGTTGGGTAGGGGTGATCCCTCCTGTTTTGCAGTTGGAAACAGGACACTCAGAGAAAGCAACGTGCCAAAACCACATGGTGATGCACGTCGGATGCACATCTGAGCTGTCTTCCTGTCCCTCTGCCAATAAAGCGACACCAACTAGCGACTTGTGACATTCTCCCTCTAGAGTTTTCTGCCTGGCAGCTGGGTCCAGGGGTCTTCCCCAGGCTTGCCCTAGGCTCCAGAGCTATCAGAACCCCCCCCCCCCGCTCTCTCCCTGGGACACACGGGTCCAGAGGTCTAGGGTACTCCTGAAGTTAAGCTAGATTCTAGCAGCTTCCTCTTTGCCCTCCAGACCCACGCATCCTTAGATGTGGCTCCTCGAACCAGGTCCAGTTTCTAGAGAACTGGAGACGCCCCTGCACAACTGTCTTCCACCCTGATCTAAATCTCCAGCTTCCTGGGAGTCAAGATGTAGCGGCAGGTGGGTGGGCATGGGAGGAACATTAACAGCAGAAAAGCGATAAATTCCCTGAGAGCAGTATAAGCAAAAGGACAGTGAAAAACCTCTGTAAACCCAGAACACGGCAAAGCTTTGTTAAAGCAACGCGAGAACTAGGATTTTACGCAGGTCAAATCATGTTTGTCAAACCCCAGAACTGCACAGAGTTAAGTCTGATAAGATGCTATCAGGAACCTGGCTGTTGACCCTCCTCTCCCTCCTTACCCGCTGCCAACATTATATAAGCTGCCTAGTTTTCCTCAGGCCCCAGTCCAATTATTCTTAGTGAAACTGAAAAGAAAGTAATTCCATCCCATAGAAAGTATTCTAAAAGGTCCCGGTGGTGATGGGCTGTAACTTGCAGCAGACTGCTTTGGCTTTACCCAGAATCCTTCATAAACACTTGATATGATGACTAACATCATGAGCTTAATTTGACTTAAAGAGAAAAACATTATTATTCAAGAAAACTAGGAATTATCTATCTTTTTTTCACCAAAAAGAGTCTACACAACTGTGGACAAAAGAGTGACACAAAAAGAAAAGTTTAGAAAGTTGTGGTTTATACATGAAATCAGAACAAACTTATGTAAGGTTTATTCTTCCTCAGAGGAAATGGCAACGTAGGCTAGTAACAGGTTAATTTTATAAATATTTATTCTGCTGTTACCTTAGGGCAAAGCATCAGGCAGGATGAGCTGCGCAGATAAGAACGCGATGAGGCCACTCACGGAATTCTTGGGACCCACGATTCTTTGGTGGAGTCCAGATGCTGGCGAGCTCCCCAGATAAACTCTGGGGCTCAGGGGTCCCTTTGTATTGCTGCTGCTTTGAGCATCCCTGATAACCTTAAAACCAACGATCAGAATGGAGAGGAGAGCTCTCTGCCCTTCTTTCATCTCTCTACAATGAGCTTTCTTGGAAAACCCCCCCCAAACAAAACAACTCTACCCTCTTATCTTCTCCTGTCCTCCTCTCTCCAAGTTTCCAGCTGGGGTGGGAGGTGGGGGAAATACAGCACTGTGCTTTGCTGACCTCTGTGCTCTTCTGATACAAAGTGTGCCATTAGCCCTCTGTATTCCAGCCTGTACCACACCTCTCCCTGCCTTCCAGATGCACACACATGGACTTCACAGATTTCCCTGGACCCCTGCTCTGTTCTTCTAAAGCTCCTAGGATTTCTTGCCCCCAGTTTCTCCACAGAATCTCTTTATTCTAGGATTTTACACAGGGTTAAACTTGGTGCTGGTTTGAGTTACAAAAGTCATACCTATTTATTATTGTGTAACTAACTCCTCTCTGCTCCTTTTCTAGAATTCAGTCTAACCAATAAGGCACCACCTTTAACAGAGCACTGGGGAACTTGGACTTAAACTCTTGCCCATGTTTTAAGAGCCTCTCATCTCTTAAGCTGGAGTCTCTTCCTAAATCTCTTCTGCTAAACTGGTTTTACTGAAATCCTTTGAAACCCAGTGTTTTCAGCATTTTGGCCTCCTCTCGAAGTTTCTTTCTTTCTGTGTTTAAACCTCTACAGCAGGGTCTGGTAATAATAAGAACTAACATTTAAAGAGGCCATACTATGTGCTAGGCAATCCTCTGAAGTAGATAGAATTATTACCCCCATATTACAGAGGAAGGAACTGAGACAGAGAGAAAGTCAATTGCACACAGAAGGTGCCCAGCCTTTTTCCGAAGTCTGCCAGCTTAAATATGCTTAAGCTGCGGGGTCAAAGGGCTCTGGAGTCCATTCTTAACCTGTCTCCCTATTCTGGACCTGCATAATGCACTCAACCTCTTTGACCCTGAGTTAGTTTCACTTCCAATTATTGGTAAATCGAGATAAAGCATTCTTCGAAAGACCGACCAGTAAATGAGAGGTTCGTGACGAGTCTACCTCGGTCCCAGGCTCTGGATAATTGGGGTCCTACGCACCCCAGCGGAACGCCCTCACTGGCAGGGCTGGAACCCGTTCCTCGAAACGCCCCATCTCACGGTGAGGGTGCAGCAACATCAGTCCGTTTAAGACGAATCGGCCAAGGGACGTCTATGTCTGCGTCCACCTGGCACACTGACGGGGAGTCTCGCTTTCTCCCCACATCGCTCTGCGCCCCGGTCCCAGGCTCGCCACCCGTGCCTCGCCGTCGGCGGCTCCTCCACCCCGGCTTCTCTCTCGGTCCGGGGACTCTACCCAGGGGGCTCCCGAGCTTCCCGGGCTCGCCTTCTTACCATGGCATCGTAGCGCAGGGCGTTCATGAAGTGCGCCACCTCGGCGCCCTTGTACACGGTGAACCAGATGGTACCCTGGTACTGGTCGCCGGCGTCGAGCAGCAGCACGTGGGGCTCGGCGCGGCGGATCTGGCGCACCTTGGTGGCGAGCCGTGCCACGCCGCCCACGCAGCGGCTGGCGTTGACGCACTTGCTAGAGTCCTCGCTCGTCTGCTCTAGCCGGCTGTGCACGTCGTTGGTGTGCAGTATGGTGAGCTCCCAGCCGCCTGCCGCGGGCCACAGCAGCGCGCCCAGCGCGAGCAGCCTCAGCGCTGAGGCGCGTGCGCCTCGGGGACCCATGGCTGCAGCTGCCGGCGAGGGCGCGAGGGCGGTGAGTGCTGGCGAGCCGCGCGGGTGGAGGCGTGCGGTGGCGAGCGCGGAGGGCGCCGGAGTCAAATGCCCTGGCCGGCGAGCGGGCGGGCCGGCGGGCGGGCCGGCGGGCGGGCGAGGCGAGGCGGGGCCGGGCCTGGGCGGGCTCTCCTGAGGCCCGGAGGCCGGCCCCACGGCCAGGCGCACGCCCGCGCGGTCACCCGATACGACCCCGGCCCGCCGGGCTGCCGGGGCGCGGCTGGCGGCTGGCACCCGCTCCGGGCGGGAACAGTGGGGAGGTTGTTCACGCTGGGGACCGGGCACCGGCCGCGGGCCCGGCCCGTCCGGGGAGCCTGGTCGCCGGCGGTGGGCTGTTCTTAACGGGGTGCGAGGGAGGAGATGGAGGGTCCACCCCGCTTCCAGGTCCTCGCTGATTCTCGCCTCTTTAAAATTTTTCTAAAGAGGGATGCCTTGTTTGTGTGAGTGGGTTTGTGGTTGCGCGAGCTCATCACTTGAAAGAACGAAAGAGGAAAGAGGAGGTGGAAAGGAAGAAGGGCGAGACGAGGGAGACGGGAGCGCTGTGCTTTTGGGGCTGTGGGAGCCAAAGACGGGTCGTGAGCTGTGACTGCTCCTTGCCAGTTTAAGGACACACCAGGTCTGCGTTGCTTAGACGTAGAATCTCAGAAGCTAGAAATCATTCTAATCCAGTCGCGCGTTTATGGATGATTATAACCTTAGCGACACTACAGCAGCGGTGCGCGGTAGCTCTTGGAAGCTAAAACGGACCATCCCGAGTAAAACCAGTAGCGCTGAGGGTGTGATGCTGCCTTCTGTTGCTTTTCTCGGCTTTTTTTTTTTTTTTCTGTCCTATTTTAGAGGTTTTAATGTTTTAAGGATGGTGTGGGGTGTGTGTGTGTGTTTAAGGCAAAACTTCTGGCAAGGAAGGCAATGCTAATAGGAATGCATACAGTAAACAAATCATCATTATAATCGAGTTAATATTGCTGCAGAGTTTCCCTCTGTTTAAGAGATTGATTCCTGGGTACAGTTAATAATCGAATTTGGGAAGGGAAGGAGCCCTTACTAGGTGTCCCATTATTTATGCTTTAAAGAACAGCCTCTGTTGTCCTCACACTTCTCCAAAATGCATCAAGCCAGTCCTGCTGTATTTTTTAAAGCTTTGGGGAACAAAATATACATAACATAATTTACCATTTTAACCATTTTAAATGTGCAGCTGAGTGGCATTAAGTACGTTCACATCGTTGTGCAGCGATCACCACCATCCATCTCCAGAACTTTTTCATCTTCCCAAACTGAAACTCCATAGACATTAAAAAATAACTTCCCATTCCCCTCTTCCCTCAGCCCTTGGCAACCACCATTCCACCTTCTGTCTCTGTGAATTTGAGTACTCTAGGTATCTCATATAAGTGGAATCAAACAATTTGTCCTTGTGTGACTCATTTCACTTAGTATAGTGGTTCAAACATGGCTGTTCAAGGTTGTGGCATGTGTCAGAACTTTCTTATTAAAGGTTGAATAATATTCCATTATATGTATATACCACATTTTGTTTATCTATTCATCCATTGGTGGACACGGGTTGTTTCCACTTTTTGGCTGTTGTGAATAATGCTGTTATGAACGTGGGGTACGATATCTGTTCAAGTCTCTGCTTTCAATTCTTTTGGGTATACACCCAGACATAGAATTGCTGGATCGTATGTACGGTAGTTCTATGTTTCATTTTTTGAGGAACTGCATACTTTCTTCTGTAATGGTTGCCCCATTTTACATTTCCTTAAGCAATGCACAAGGGCTCCAATTTCTCTACATCCTTGCCAATACTTATTTTCTGCTTTTGCTAATAGCTGTCCTAAACGGTGTGAAGTAGTATCTCATTGTGGTTTGATTTTCATTTCCTTAATAATGGATGACGTTGAACATCTTTTCATGTGCTTATTGGCCATTTGTATATCTTACTTGGAGAAATGTCTGTTCAAGTCCTTTGCCTATGTTTTAATAGGATTACTTGCGTTTTTTTGTTGTTGTTGTTGAGTTGTAGCAGTCTTTATATATTCAGGGTGTTAACTCCTTATCAGATATGTCAGGGGTCCCCAACCCTCCTACCAGTACCAGTCCGTGGCCTGTTAGGAACTGGGCCGCACAGTGGGAGGTGAGCGGCAGGCCAGCCAGTGAAGCTTCATCTGTATTTACAGCCGCTCCCCATTGCTCGCATTACTGCCTGAGCTCCGCCTCCTGTCAGCATTATGGTGAGGTGTATAATTATTTCATTATATATTACAATGTAATAATAATAGAAATAAAGTGCACAGTAAACATAACATGCTTGAATCATTCCGCAACCATCCCCCCTGACCCCCACCCCAGTCTGTGGAAAAGCTGTCTTCCACAAAACCAGTCCCTGGTGCCAAAAAGGTTGGGGACTGCTGAGATATATGATTTATGAATATGTTCTTCCATTCTATGGATTGTCTTTTCACTCTGTTGATACCATTGCTGCACAGAGTTTTATATTTTGATGATGTCATATTTATCTATTTTTTTCTTTTGTTGCCTGTGTTTTTAGTATCATATCCAAGAAATCATTGCCTGATCTGATGTCATGAAGCTTTCTCCCATGTTTTTTTCTAAGAGTTTTATAGTTTTAAGTCTTCAATCCATTTTGAGTTAATTTTTGTTAATGGTGTAAGATGAGTGCAAAGGTGTTCTTTTACCTGTAGATATCCAGTTTTCCCAACACCAGTAGGATGGATATTTATTTATTTATCATAAGGTATTGGCTCATGGGATATGGCGAAGTCCCACGATCTGCCTTGCGCAGGCTGGAGGCCCAGGAAAGCCACTGATGTAGCCCAAAGGCCCAAGAGCTGGAGAGCCAAGGTGTAGATTCCAGTCTGAGTGTAATGGCCTGAGAAGCAGGAGTGCCAGGACAGGAGAAGTGGATGTTCCAGCTCAGCAGTCAGGCAGAGAGGGAATTCAACCTTCCTCTGTCTTTTTGTTGTATTCAGGCCCTCAATAGACTGGATGGTACCCACCCACAGTGGGGAGGGCCATCTGCTCTCCTTAGTCCCCCACCTCAGATGCTAATCTCTTCTGGAAATATCCTGACAGACACACCCAGAAATACTGTTTAACCAGCTATCTGGGCATCCTGTGGCCCAGTCAAGTTGACACATAAAATTAGCCAGCATGGAGAGTGTAAATCATTTGCCCAGGGAAAGCTGTACAGGTTAGGAGCAGCAGAGCCTGAGGCCATAAAGACCCCTTAATCCTGAAATTCATGCTTTGCAATATTTGCCCACCTGGCTGAAAGGTAGAGGAACTGGTAGTTATTTTTTAATTAAAATTAATTTTAGACTTACAGAAGACTTACAGAGGTAGTACAGAGAATTCTCACACACCCTTCACTTATCTTCCCCTAAAGCAAACAGCATATATAACCATCAAAACTAAACAAACGGGCTTCCCTGGTGGCGCAGTGGTTGGGAGTCCGCCTGCCGATGTAGGGGACGCGGGTTCGTGCCCCGGTCCGGGAGGATCCCACATGCCGCGGAGCGGCTGGGCCTGTGGGCCGTGGCCGCTGGGCCTGCGCGTCTGGAGCCTGTGCTCCGCGACGGGAGGGGCCGCGGCAGTGAGAGGCCCGCGTACCGCAAAAAAACCAAAACAAACAAAAAAAACCACTGAACAAACAATACTGAAACAAAACTATGAACTATGTTGCTGACTTTGTTTGGAGCTCACCAGTTCCATGACTGGTTCCAAGTCATATTCCATGACTTTTCTGTTCCAGCATATTCCAAGTCATATTCCATGACTTTTCTGTTCTAGCAGCCGATCCAGGGCACCCCACTTAGACCTTAATCTTGTCTCCTCTAATCTGTGACAGTTTCTTGGTCTTTTTTTTTTTTTTTTTGTGGTACGCGGGCCTATCACTGCTGTGGCCTCTCCCGTGCGGAGCACAGGCTCCAGACGCGCAGGCTCAGCAGACGTGGCTCCCGAGCCCAGCCGCTCCGCGGCCTGTGGGATCTTCCCGGACCGGGGCGTGAACCCGTGCCCCTGCATCAACAGGTGGACTCTTAACCACTGCGCCACCAGGGAAGCCCAGTTTCTTGGTCTTTTGTCTTTCATGACCTTGACACTTTTGAAGAGCACTGGTTTTTGTATACTGTCCCTCAGATTGAGTTTGTCTGATGTTTTCTCCTGGTGAGGCTGAGGTTATGGATTTGGGGCGAGAATACTGCAGAGGTGAGGTGCCTTTTCATCACGTCATATCTGTGGGTACATGATATCAACACAGCTTACCACTGACCACTGGAGAACTGATGCTTTGTTGTTTCTTGCTTTTTAAACCTGGGCCATTGAAATAGTCTTCAAAATTCCTGTCCTGGGGATGCCACCAAAATTCTGCTCCAACATCATTCCTCTGTCATTTGTTTGCACACAAGATCTAAAATGGCTTTGCTTGCTTATTGGATCAGATTCAAACTTCCCAACCTGGCCTTTTAAACAGTCACTTCATCCATCTAACTTTACTTTCCACTGTCCCTCACAGGTCCATGCTTCCTCTTTCCTTCCCTCCCCACCATTCTCAGCCTGCCCTCAGGCCGAGGCCCAAGTTTCCTTGAGGGCCTAGTTCAAGTCCCTGTGAAAGTTCTTTTGACTACTCCAGACAGCAGTGAGCTTTCTTTTCTCTGAATTTCTGATCTGTTCTTACCATCTCACTTTCTTGTGGTTTTGCCTTTTTCCCTAGGTGTTTAATGTGTGTGGCTTGTCTTTCCTCCAAGTGCTAAATACAAAGTAGCTGCTTCAGTAGTGTGATTCAAGTAGCACCCACCTAAAACCTACTTAGACATCATTCAGCTAGTAGGTGGCAGACAGATTTTGAATAGAATTGAATTCCAGCACTCAGATTACATTGTATGGTCCTTAAGTGTTAAGGAGTAGACATTATCACTCCTCTTTTATAGGTAATAAAATTTAGGTTCTGCATGTTAAATGGATTGCCCAAGTTTCCACAGGTGGACTTTTCTTTTTTGGCCGCAGGGAGGGGCATGTGGGATCTTAGTTCCCCGAACAGGGATTGAACCCATGCCCCCCTGCATTAGAAGCGCGGAGACTTAACCATGGACCACCAGGGAAGTCCTCCACAGGTGGACTTTTATCTTTTATGTGTGTAACTATATTTCACCCAAGTTCTCTGTCCACTCACAATGTTTATTTCCTACTGTCCTTCATCCCGGCATCTCTGATACCCAGGGAGCAGTTCTTGGGGATTTCTGAGGTCCCTCAAGAAGCTTGGGATCATCTCCTACAGCTTTTGCCATGGTCTCTTTGTGGCCACCTCAGGATGGTCAGTGTATAGCTGCCCCTTTCATAAACCACAAGGAATAGAATGGGTTGGGTCCGAGTCAGTCCGGGACACACAGAATTTACAGGGCCTGAGGACACAAGCCGTCGTGCCCACACACCCCCTCTGGTACCTCAGCGCAGACCCACCTCCCTCTCCAGCATCCTGGAGGCAGACAGATGTTCGATGTGCAGCCTCTCTGTCACAGCCCACTCACATTCCCCCCCACCCGAAGATGTAGCAGCAGTAGCATCTCCCCCCATCAGACCCTGCCCCCTCCACACAGTGGACTTTCTCCCTCCCCTCAGCCTCCATCAGAAGCCACATGGAATGTGGGGTTTTCTTCCTCCAGGTGGGATTGTGATGCTTTTCCCACAGGCAGGAGGACCTGTGACACTCCTGGGACAGAATCCTCTGTGGCGCTTGAGTGGACAGGTTTGAATATCACTGTTGCCTCTAGGCCCCTTCTGCTTCTACAGTATGTAGTACCATGTTGCTGGATTCAGAGTCCAGAGAATTCAAGTACATCCTTCTGTTAGATCCTACCAAATCACCAGGAAGAAAAAGAAAGGTGCACAGAAAAATGTAAATCCTCACTCCATTTTATACCAGAGGATCAACTTGAGAGCTACTGTGATTCTTTTTTTTTTTTGAACATTTATTTATTTATTTATTTGGCTGTGTCGGGTCTTAGTTGCGGCACACGGGATCTAATTCCCTGACCAGGGATCGAACCCGGGCTGCCTACGTTGGGGACTTGGAGTCTTAGCCACTGGACCACCAGTGAAGTCCAAGAGCTATTGCAGTTCTTAAAGGGAAAACTCTGGGAACCTTGTTCTCCGTTTAGCAGGGAACAACTTAAGAACTGCTCTTGCTTAGCAGTTTCCATTTACCATGAGCCCTAGATATTTATTTCCTAGCTCTTCAGAAAATCTTCCAAGATGTTTATGTCCATTTGAAGTCCTTAATGTGCTGGGGCAAAAATTAACTTTTCTTCCAAATTCTTGTAACATAACTTGGTGTCTGTTCCCCAAGTGTGTAGGCACTCATGCTTTAGAATTAGGGAGAGTTCCAAGCAGAATTGTCAGTATCTTCAATAACAAATAAAATTGTATCCAGTGCTTTGCCTGTAGTGTGTGCTCAGTTCATATTTTACTTGGTTTGAGAGAAGTCCATAGGAATTGGGATTGGAAGCTCTTTGTTCATGTATTCAGCAAATACTTACTGAACACTTACTATATGACAGGTGTCAGAGGAGGCCAAAATGTTATGGGTTGAATTGTGTCCCACCAACTGTGACCTCCAGGACCTCAGAATGTGACCTTACTTGGAAATACAGTCTTTATAGAGGTATCAAGAGGAAATGAGGTCATTAGACTGGGCCCTGATCCAGTATGACTGGTGTACTTATTAGGGAAATTTGGACACAGGGACAGGTGCACATAGAAGGAAGACATAGTGAAGACTGTTGAAAACAGACAAGAGACCCTAAGTGGAGCCACTTATGCTGAGCCCCAAGTCACAAAACCAAGACTTAATTACAGTTTCGACTCTCCCAGAAATGGAATCTTACACCAGTCAATAAGGCATAGCCTGACCAGCACCAGTCAGATAATCTGCCCGGCAGGCCCCTGCCATCCCCTATAAGGAAAGTAATCTTGCGATAACCAATCTGCTGTTTTGCCTCCTGCAACTTCTTTATTCCTGCTCCCTTCTGCCTATAAGATCTCTTGCCTTGTATAACTCTTCAGGGAACTTTTCCATCTACTAGATTGGATGCTGCTTGATTCATGAATCTTTGAATAGAGCCAATAAGATCTTTAAAATTTACTCAGCTGAATTTGTTTTTTAATCAAGACACACACAGGGAGAACTCTACATAAACTTGAAGGCAGATAGCAAGGTAAAGCTTCTACAAGCCAAGGAACGCCAAAGATTGCCTGCAAACCATCAGAAGCTAGAAGAAAGGTATGGAACAAATCCTTCCATCGCAGTCCTCAGAGAGAACCAACTCTGCTGACACCTTGATCTCGTTCTAGTCTCCAGAAAAGTGAGCCAGTAAATTTCTGTCGTTTCAGCCACTCAGTTTGTGGTACTTTGTTATGGCGGCCCTAGGAAACTATACATGAAAGCAGAACGAAGCAATCACAAAACTGTGTGACATGATGCACGGGGCATACATGTGACCCCTCAGGGGGAGCAGAAGCCGAGTCGTACAGTCCTTGAGGGCCAGTAAGGGCTTTAGATTTGCCCTTGGGTCAAAGGAGGGAAGATAGTGGAGAGACAAGCCAGGAGGTCCATGCCGCTGGCAGAAGGCACATAAGGATTTTATTTTTAGTTTTTTAAACCACAGAAGAGGACATATTCTTCCCCACCTGAACTCTTTTCTTCTAGCAGGATGGAGGCTTCCTCAACTGGAAACAGCTAAGAGATGGAGCAAAGCCCCAAGATCCTTGGCAGCAGAGGGAAGATAAGGAAGATGTAAAAGTACCCCTCGAAGGGTCTCACACTGGAGTGCATGCCCTGGTCCGGCTGCTCCCCCATTCGTGTTGCTCCAGGTGCCGCCCAGGCCACGCCGAGCTGCTGTGGGAAGAAGACCATGGATGGGGGCATTTTGATTTCACGTATTTGATGATTTTTAGCCAGAATGTCTGTGAATGAAATTATAACAGTTAGGTGAATTAAACTGTTTTTAAAGCAATGATCCTTTTTCTCCCCCAGCAGAGTTTAAAACTCAAGAAGGGAATTTATATTTGGGCCAATAAGAAGAAACCAAAGAATTGATAAGAAGCTTGGCATGAGACCAAGGTCTTCCAATCTTCCCAAGGTAAAAAACTAGATTCTAGAAAGGAGCAGGGAGTTGCCATTCTTTGGCGATGTGCTCATTTAAAAATAATATTTCTTTTTCTGCCAAAACTGTTTTTTCCAAATTTGAGGATTTTTGTATCGAATGCCCTTTAAATTTCAAAAGTTTTTTTTTAAACATTGCAATAAAACTGGAAAGATCTATGGATTTACCTTGATTTTAAAGAATATAATTTTGTGTTTCATTCTGTAGTGATACACGCAGTTATTACAGAGTGAAAAATTGGAAATTTGGTGTACAGTAAGTATTTGGATTTTTACACTAAAACCCAAAATGATAAATACTATGCAAATGTGATAAAACATGGGATTTCAATTGCAATTAGAGTGTATTATAATGGGAAAAAATAGTGTCTTTTAAGAAGGAAATAGTTCTAGCAGGACCCTGGACTTATATGAATCTATAATATTTTCCTCTCGAACATTCTGAGTAAGATTCATTTTACAGTCAGTGTTTATTTTTTGTTTTTGTTTTTTCCTTTCATATGTTTTGGTTATATATTATAATATTTTAAATTGGCTTGGGAGAATTTGAACTCATAATTTTAAAGTAACCGATATTTGTATTTATTCAGTGACTTCTGAGAATTTGCAGTTCTACACTATGTTTATCTGTAATTAAAAGAACGATCCTGATAATGTGAATTTCACCCAGGAATCTTTTGAACAAAACCTCAAAAGCCTGTATTGCATTGTTTCTTGATAATTGGTAGTAGGTACCTTCTCTGCAGGAAAATTAAAAACTTTGATGGGCATTGGTTAAAATAATACTAATAATACTAACTGGGAGAATCATTTGGATGTGTATGATACACACTTTAGAATAACTATTATATTTTAAATTTATAAGAGAATGTTGCATGTTTAAAACGACAAAAGTTTATAGGTATGAAAAGTGTGCAAAATTTAAAATCTTTGGAGATAAGGCCAGGATGTAACAAAGTTAAAAAATATATATACTTGAACATAAAAATTTTGATGTTACTAGAAATTAAACAGTAGGAGTTAGAATTGGTTTATTTAGTTAGAAATCATATGACTCTTGTATTTATAACTATTCAGTCATTATAGATGGACCAGAGGATGATGACAAATAAACTATTGTTTATCTGCCAGGATTTTCCCATTAATTCAAAACAGAGGACATCCTTCTATTAGTAGCTAAAACCAGCTACCATCTAAAACCAAAAGGAATTATTAGAAAGTTCTGAATTATATTCAGAATTGAGATTTGTATTGATACTGTATTTTTTTAACTTAAATTGTGGGATAAAGTAAATAATTATATTAATTTTATCAGGAAAAAGATAAGTACAAGATATTCAGTTTAGAGGAAATCAAAAATGGGAGCACCGACCTGTTACAACTGGATTGGAAATATCAATATTAAATCATTCCTTTAAAAGAAAATCCTGTTTAGCTCTTCCACTAAAATCGCCCAGGAGCATTATCGCCCCATGACACAGGCTAATGTCCAGTACTGTGATCTCTAGTACTATTTTCCTCTAAAACAAACAACTGATTCCATGTCTGGGGCTAAAAGCTACAAGTAAACATAAGAATTAGGCAATGTGTGTAACATGAATCTGGGGAAGTGGCCAAGGTGATCACCCTGTCCTTGATGGTGTGAAATCATTGTTATAACAACTGTAAATAGGGTTCTGGGCATCCTATCAGGATCAAAAAAAAAAAAAAAAAAGAATCTAGGTAGCTGTATGGCCCAAATCATACAGATGAGATGAGATCATTGACTTTATAAGAAGCAGCAAGTGGTCTTCCAATTGCTGTGATGGGAGACTCACACCGTAAGTAATATCATGAGATTGCCCATGATGGTTCCAATAACTGGAGGGCATACTGCTGTCTTCATTAAAGGCAGTCTATTCCAACTTCCTTTCAGAAAAACCGTGAGCTGCCAGGCCACACTTATTTCCACACCAACGCAACCTTTCCAGCTCAGAGTGAAACTGAGCGGGACCCTGTGGGGGTCCTGGGCAGGGAAGCCTTTCTGTCCCCTGTTTCTTGTAGGACTCCAGCCTCCACGACCTTCCCTGGGTTCTAAGGGGCAGATTCCAACGGTTGCTAATCTGGGAAGGGAGGGGATTCAGGGATGGGGAAGAGGAAGCCAGGAAACTGTAGTGCAGCCTTGGGGCGGGGTCCTGGTTCCCCCTCAAGGGATACACACAGCAATGTCTTTAAGCTCTTTAAGATGTCAGCATTTTTCACACCAGAGGAAGACTACCTGAGGCTACATTAAAGGAACCAGAGAAACTCATCCATAAGATTACCTGAGACCAGATTAGAGGAGTGCAGGCCCTGCACACACCCTAATCTCATCAGCAACCCTACCCTTGAACCGTTGCTGTAAAACTCCTCATCAGATCCTCCTGGGTTGGGATATACAGTTTTTCAGGGCAGGAGCCCGCTGTGTCGCCTTTTGCCTGGCAAAGCAATAGAGCTATTCTTTTCTACTTCACCTAAAACTCTGTCTCTGAGATTTGATTCAGCACCGGTGCACACAGGTTGAGCTTTCAGCATCAAGAGGTTCTTAAGGTTATCTGTGCAATGGACCTTTTGCCAGTCTGGCGAAGCCTATGGACTCTTCTCCTAATAATGTTTTAAATGCATAAGATAAATTGGATTACAAAATAAACTAATTATAGTGAAATACAATTATCAAAATATTAAAAAAATTGTGTTATAGTAATACATGTATTCTTTATTAACACATTAAATGACAAAAAAATTTAAAATATTGGCAAGGTAAACTAGGTTTTCTTTTTTGAAGACATTAGTGTGAAGGCAGTAGTTGCTTAGCTTGAATAAGAGAATTAAACTATGGGGAGGGCCTTTGTCAAGGAAACATGCATGCATGTTGGGAAGCCAGTCACTTTTGATCTTCTGTTTGGATGGTCACAGTGTTGAAAATCCCAGTTCTCAAAATATATTGTTGTGATTAGAATTAAGGCTTCCATAGTTCACTTTACAAGGCCAAGATAGGCAGACGTATTTCAGAGAACATCACAACTTTAAAAATTAAATGCCAACTGTAGTCAAATTTTTGTCCAGAAATCAGTGAGTTCTTCTTTGGCTACATCATTATTTTCAACATAGATTCTCAATCTTTCTTTTATGTTTAGTATTTTTTGCATCCTGTAGATGACCTGGGGTAGGCAAATATTTCTTCAACAGAAGATCTTCAGTATAAAAGTAAATAGAAATGATGGTAGTAGGCATCCTTATGTTCTTCTAAAATTGAGGTGGAAATCATTCACTATTTTCACTGTAAAGTATGATGGTTTTCTGTAGGGTTTTTTATGTAACTTTATCAGACTAAAAACAATCCCTTCTACTTTCACCTTGTTGAGGAGTTTTGGTCATGTTGACTTCTTTGAAAAGAGAAATCTGAGAACACTGGGGTCATTTCAGAGGCCTATCAAAAGTTATATCTATTTAGATGACATTAAAGTTGAATGACGGATTCACAGTTCTTTCCTTTCTGATATTAACTGTGTTCTCCAGCATTTAAAAGTTGAAAGGATCAGCAAAATATTCACAAATCAAATCCAGCAATATATGAAAAGAATTATATACCATGACCAAGTGAGATTTATCCCAGGTATGCAAGGCTGATTCATCATTCAAAAGTCAATTAATGTAAACAATCACATCAACAGACTAAATAAAAAATATCACATGATCCTATCAAGAAATGCAGAAAAAGCGTTTGACAAAATTTAACACCCGTTCATGATAGAAACTCTAAACTAGGAATAGAAGGGAACTTATTCAACTTGATAAAGAATATTGACAAAAAATCTAAAGCTAACATTATACATAATGGTGAAAAACTTGAAGTTTTCTGACTGAGATCAGGAATAAGAAGAGGATGTCCCCTCTCACCTTTGCTTTTAACCATTCTATGGAAAGTCATAGCTACTTTAATAAGGTAAGAAAAAGAAATAAAAGGTA
The DNA here is from genome assembly GCF_949774975.1 of Lagenorhynchus albirostris. Taxonomy (NCBI): domain Eukaryota; kingdom Metazoa; phylum Chordata; class Mammalia; order Artiodactyla; family Delphinidae; genus Lagenorhynchus; species Lagenorhynchus albirostris. Next base: position 69,192,278 of record NC_083106.1, read on the forward strand.
AACAGATTAGGAAGGAATAAATAAAACTGTCTTTGTTCACAGATGACATGATTATCTATGTAGAAAGCCTGAAGGAATTCCTGGAACTAAAATGCAATTATAACAAGGTTGCAAGATTCAAGGTCAATATTCAAAAGTCAATTGCATGCAAAAGAATTAAACTAGACTACTATCTTACACCATACAACAATATTAACTCAAAATGGAGTATGACTTGAATGTAAGACCTGAAACCATAAAACTCCTGTAGAAAACATAGGTGGTAAGCTCCTTGACATTGGTCTTTGCGATGATTTTTTGGCTCTGACTCTAAAAGCAAAGTCAACAGAAACAGACAACTGGTACTAGCTCCTTGACATTGGTCTTTGCGATGATTTTTTGGCTCTGACTCTAAAAGCAAAGTCAACAGAAACAGACAACTGGTACTACATCAAATTAAAAAGCATCTGCACAGCAAAGGAAATCATCAACAAAATGAAAAAGCAACCTACTGGGGCTTCCCTGGTGGTGCAGTGGTTGCGAGTCCGCCTGCCGATGCAGGGGACACGGGTTCGTGCCCCGGTCCGGGAAGATCCCACATGCCGCGGAGCGGCTAGGCCCGTGAGCCATGGCCACTGAGCCTGTGCGTCCGGAGCCTGTGCTCTGCAACGGGAGAGGCCACAACAGTGAGAGGCCTGAGTACTGAAAAAAAAAAAAAAAAAAAAAAAGCAACCTACTGAATGGGAGAAAATATTTGCAAATCATATATCTGATAAGGATTAATATATAAAATATAAAGAACTCATACAATTCAATAGCAAAAAAGTCAAACAGTCTGATTAAAGAGTTGGCAGAGCATTTTCAAAAGAAGACATACAGATGGCGAACAGACACATAAGATGCTGAACATCACTAATTAGGGAAATAAATAAAAATCAAAACCATAACAAGATATGACCTCACACCTGTCAGAATGGCTGTTATCAAAAAGGCCATGAATAACACAACATTGTAAATCAATTATATTTCAATAAAAAAATATTAAAACTAAAAAAAAAAAGACCACAAATATCAACTGTTGGTGAGGGTGTGGAGAAAAGGGAACCCTGGTGCACTGTAGGTGGGAATGTAAATTGGTGCAGCCACTATGGAAAACAGTATGGAGGTTTCTCAAAAAATTAAAAATAGAACTACCATATGATTCAGTAACTTCTAGATATTTACCCAAAGAAAACAAAAACACTAATTCAAAAAGATATATGCACCCCAATGTTCATTGCAGCATTATTTACAAAAGGCCAATATACGGAAATAACTTAAGTGTCCATCAACAGATGAATGGATAAAGAAGATGTGAGATACACAGACAGACAGACAGACACACACACACACACACACACATACACACAATAGAATACTTTTCACCCATAAGGAAGAATGTAATTTTGCCATTCACGACAACATGGATGGACCTGAAGGGCATTATGTTAAGTGAAATAAGTCAGACAGAGAAATACAAATACTGTACGATTTCACTTACATATGGAATCTAAAAAACAAACAAAACAAAACAAAATCAACCCCATAGATACAGAGAACAGAGTGATGGTTGCCAGAGGGGAGGGAGGTGGAATGTGGGGGGAAATAGGTGAAGGGGGTCAAAAAGTACAAACTTCCAGCTATAAAATAAATAAGTCCTGGGGATGTAATGTACAGCATGGCAACTATAGTTAATAACACTGTATTGCATATTTGAAAGGTGCTAGGAGAGTAAATCTTAGAAGTCCTCATCACAAGAAAAAAAAGGAAAAAATTGTAACTATGTATGGTGATGGATGGTAACTAATTGTGGTGGTCATTTCACAATTTATACAAATATTGAATCATTATGTTGTACATCAGACACTAATATAATGTTATATGTCAATTATACCTCAATAGAAAAAGAAAAAAAAGTAAATTGCTTTCCTATATACCAGCAATGAACAAGTGGAATTTGAAATAAAAAACACAATACCACTTACATTAAGACCTCCATAAATGAATACTCAGGTATAAATCTAACAAAATATATATAAGATCTATATGAAAGAAATCAAAGAAGAACTAAATAAATAGAGAGATGTTGCATATCCATGGATAGGAAGGCTCACTGTTGTCCACATGTCAGTAATTTCCAACTTGATCTGTAGATTCAATGCAATCCCAGTCAAAATCCCAGTGAGTTATTATGAGGATTTGGACAAACTGATTCTAAAGTATGTATGGAAAGGCAAAAGACATAGAACAGCCAAAACAATATTAAAAGAGAATAAGAAAGTTAGAGGACTGACACTACCCAACTTCAAAACTTACTATAAAGCTACAGTACTCAAGACAGTGTGGTATTGGTGAAAGAGTAGATACATAGATCAATGGAAGAGGATAGAGAGCTCAGAAATGACTCAAAAAATTACATATTGGTCAGTAAACTGATCTTTGACAAAAGAGCAAAGACTATACAATGGAGAAAAAGTAGCCCTTTTCAACAATTCCTGCTGGAACAACTGGACATCCACATGCAAAAAAAAAAAAAAAAATCTAGAAACAGACTTATATCCATCACAAAAGTTAACTCAAAATTAGTCATAAACCTAACTGTAAAACACAAAACTGTAAAACTCCAAGAAGATAACAGGGGAAAATCCATGTGACTTAGGGTATGGTGATGCCCTTTTAGATACAACACCAAAGACATGATTAATGAAAGAAATAATTGATAAGCTAGACTTCATTCAAATTAAAAACTTCTGCTCTGTGAAAACTCTCAGGAGAATAAGTAGACACCATAGACTGGGAAAAAAATATTTGCAAAAGACATATCTGATAAAGGACTGTTATCCAAAGTATACCAAGAACTCTTGAAGCTCAACCATAAGAAAACAAACAATTCTATTAAAAAATGGGCAAAAGATCTAAACAGATACTTCATCAAGGAAGATGTACAGATAACAGATAAGCATATGGGGACTTCCGTGGTAGAGCAGTGGTCAAGAATCCGCCTGCCAATGCAGGGGACACGAGTTCGATCCCTGGTCTGGGAAGATCCCACACGCCGCAGAACAAGTAAGCCTGTGCGCCACAACTACTGAGCCTGCGCTCTAGATCCCATGGGCACTGCAACTACTGAGCCCATGTGCTGCAACTACTGAAGCCATGCTCCTAGAGCCTGCGCTCTGCAACAAAAGAAGCCACCGCAATGAGAAGCCTGCGCACCACAACAAAGAGTAGCCCCTGCTCGCCGCAACTAGAGAAAGCCCACGCACAGCAACGAAGACCCAACACAGACAAAAAACAAAAACAAAACCCAAATAAGCATATGAAAATATGCCCCACATCACATGTCATTAGGGAAATGCAAATTAAAACAACAATGAGATACCACTGCATACCTATTAGAATGGCCAAAACCTAGGACACTGTAAGAGCAAATGCTGACAAGGATGAGTAGCAACAGGAACTCTCATTCATCGTTGGTGGGAATGCAAGATGGTATAGTCACTTTGGAAGACAGTTTGGTAGTTTCTTACAAAACTAAACATACTCTTACAATATAATCCAGCAATCTCATTACTTGGCAATTTACCCAAATGAGTTGAAAATTTATGTCCACACAAAAACCTGCACATAGTAGCTTTATTCAGAATTGCCAAAACTTGGAAGCAACCAAGATGTCCTTCAGTCAGTGAACAGATAAACTGTGATACATTCAGACAATGGAATATTATTCCGTGCTAAAAAGAAATGAACTATGAAACCATGAAAAGATGTGGAACTATGAAACCAGCTCCATTCCATAACCAATGGAATGTTATTCAGTGCTAAAAAGAAATGAGTTATGAAACCTTAAATGTATATCACTAAGTGAAACAAGCTAATACCAAAAGGCTACATGCTGGAAGGTTCCAACTATATGATATTTTGGAAAAGGTAAAATTCTGGAGACAGGAAGACGGTCAGTGGTTGCCATGGGTCAGAGTGAGGGAAGGATAAAGGGGTGAAGCACAGAGTATTTTTAGGGCAATGAAACTACTACATACGATACTATAATGGTGGGTATTTGTTATTATACACTTGTGAAAATGCATAGAAGGTGCAACACCAAGAGTGAACCTTTATGTAGAGTATGGACTTTGGGTGATAATCATGTAGCAGTGCGGGTTCATAGATTATAACCAGTGTACCGCTCTGTACAGGATGTTGGCAGGTGGGGAGACTGTGTGTGTGGAGCCAGGGGACATATGAGAATCTCTGTACCTTCTGCTCAGTTTTGCTGTGAACGTAAAACTGCTCCAAAGAGTAAAGTCTGTTTTCAAAAAAAGTTAGAAGGATGCCAGTCCTGTTCTCCTTTTTCATCTCAGCAGCTTAGCTGAGAAAGCGTATTATTTTTCAGTAGTATCCATGATGGTGACTGTAGAAATTTAAATGGAAAGATTTATTCATGTAAGTGTAACTAACTGGCAGGTAATGCAACTAAAGGATATGTTTTTTCCCCAAAGCCAAACAAGAATGGGTTTTCTTTTTCTCTTAGAAAAAGGGAAACTTCTGCTCATAGTTAAAGTGCTTTTAAAGATTTCCCTCTTCTGAGTGGTAGAGAAATGATCTCCACCATGTTCCCATTTCTTGATAAAATCTTAAAAAAATATGTGGTGATTCAGAGATCTGTTTCTGATAATGGTCTTGCCTCTATGACTAAAAATCATCTTCAGGGTAACATGAGGAGTCTTTGCTATCAGCGCCTGTCTGTGTAGTGGGTAATGACTGATGATTACCTGAGAGGTCCCTTTCTCGTGGAAGTAGCAGAACAAGCTATATAACGGAGTGTGGCAGGAGTTTTACCTGTGCAAAGAGTGTGAAGTGTTTCTTTTCAGACAAAGGTGTGTTTGGCATTATTTTTCCTTTTTCTTTCTTTTCTTAAAAAAAGTCATTTTGAAAACATTCAGTCATTGTAATTCCTAAAATGGACTAAAAAAAAAAAGAATTTTTCTTCAATAGCACCAGCAAACACATAGTGAACAAAACAAGGAGATGCCTATTTTAAGGAGATGGCCTGTCACTCCCACCAGCTGCATGCCGAAGGGAAACCTGAGGTTTTCAATTCTTCAGTGATGTGCTTCAAAATACCCCTGAGTATGGACCATACTTTCCTGTTTCTTTGCACATCTTATAGTTTTTTTTTTAAATTAAATACTGCATTTAAAATAATACATTGTGAAAATCAGACCATCCCCTCCCTTCCCACCCCCAACTAGAGTTTGTTGTTGCTGTTTGGGACTGTGGGTGTCACCGTTGTTGCTGTTTGTTTAGTGACTTTCCTGGATTAGTTAGAGTCAATATTCTCTGTTGTGTACGGTCACCGAAGTCTTTGCTCAGTTAACTTCGTGATTAGCTAACGATTGGACATATGTGTCCTGAAATTCCTTGACCCAGTACATCTCCCAGCCTTTGCCGGGGCGGGGGGGTGGGGGTGGCGGGGGCGGTTCTCTGTGCATATTGGGACTTACTTTCAAAGTTCTCACAGACAATTCACAACTCTCCTTTAGCCTTCACTTTCTGCTTGTGCAGAATCTAGACAGAGGGGGAATATTAGGACCTTCTCAGATCTTCCCTGGGCATACTCACAGCCCAGGACATGCAGGTGGCCTTGTAGATTCCCAGGAATATGTTGAGCTTTTCACATCCCCCTAAAGACTTCTCATTCACCAGATTTGCCTTTTAAAATATTTTGTTCGGTCTCTTATTTGCCCAAATGTTATTGCTAGGATAGGCGCCTGTGATGCTAAAGAATTGCCATGGATTGTTTTTGGGTTTTGTTTGGTTTTATTCTTTTCTGCCAACGAGTGTTTGTGATTTTTAAAAATTGAAGTATAATTGACTTAAAATGATACATTACTTTTAGGTGTGTAACAGTGATTTGATATTTTTATACATTATAAAATGATCACAAGTCTAGTTACCATCTGTCACTATACAAAAACATTATATTATTATTATGAACTATATTCCCTATACTGTATGTTAGATCCCTGTGACTTCGTTATTTTATAACTGGAAGTCTGTACCTCTTAATCTCCATCACCTATATCACTCCTCTTCCCATCCCTCTCCCCTCTGGCAACCACCTGTTTGTTCTCTGTATCTATGACTATTTCTGTGTGTTATGTTTGTTAATTTGTTTTATTTTTGAGATTCCACATATAAGTGAAATCATACAGTATTTGTCTTTGTCTGACTTATTTCACTTAGCATAATACTCTCCAGGTCCATCCATGATGTCACAAACGGCTGAGTGAAAAAAGAATTTCATTCTTTTCTATGGCGGAATAATATTCCATTATATATATATGTGTGTGTATATAAAATTATCACATCTCCTTTATCCATTTATCTATTGATGGGCATTAGGTTACTTCCATATCATGGCTATTTTTGTTTACTTGTTTTGACCATGCTGCATGGCTTGTGGGATCTTAGTTCCCTGAACAGGGATGGAACCCGTGCCCTCGGCGGTGACGGTGCAGAGTCCTAACCACTGGACCACCAGGGAATTCCCGTCACGGCTATGGAATTGCTGGATTGTATGGTAGCTCTATTTTCAATTCTTTGAGAAATCTCCATACTGTTCTCCATAGTGGCTGCACCAATTTACATTCCCACCAACAGTGCAGGAGGGTTCCCTTCTCTCCACACCCTCTCTAGCACTTGATATTTGTGGTCTTTTTGATAATAACCCTGGTGGGCAGGGTCGGTTCCCAACATGGCTCGCTGTGGGCTCCTGAATTTTCTGGAGCTGGTGTCGGCCTGCTGGTGGGTAGGGCTGGATCCCAGTGTGTCTAGCTGAGGGGCCCAAAGTGTCCAGAGCTGGTGTCGGTAGGCCGGTGGGTTAGGTCAGGGCCCAGGTGATCCTGGGGCTGGTGCCTGCCCACTGGTGGGTGTGGCAGAGTCCTGGGGCTCGTGTTGGCCCACTGGTGGGTGGAGCTGGGTCCTGGAGTCTCTGGTGGGTGGGGCTGAGTCCCTGGTGGCTTGAGGCTCAAGAGGGTCCTGTGGTAGCCTGCCTGCTGGTGGGCGAGGCTGTGTTTCCACCTGGTTAGCTGTTTGGCCTGGGGCATCCCAGGACTGGTGTCCGCTGAGCAGTGGGAGGGTCTGGGGTCTGGTTCTAATAAGCTAGAGGGAGGAGTCCAAAATGGGGCTTAGCGGCACCAGTGTCCTCACGGTTAGAGTGAGCTCCCCAAAATGGCCATGGCCAGTGTCTGTGTCCCCAGGGTGGCTCCCAGTTGTCTCCTGCCTCTCCAGGAGGCTCTCCAAAATTAGCAGATGAGTCCGACCCAGACTCATTTCCAGTTACTGCCTCTGTCCTGGGTCTCGGAGCAGGTGAGATTTTGTGTGCATCCTTTAGGAGCCGAGTGGCTGTTTCCTATAGCTCTCTGGCTCTCTTGAAAGTCAGCCTCACTGGCCTGTTGCATGCATGAATGCAATTTCGAAAAGTAGAGTCCTTCTCTTTGAAATCATGGCAAAAACAACCACTTCTTATTGCCCCAGAATTGACTTCTGACTGTGTATGCTGTGTCTTTGTTGTCTCTTTCCACACTGGAAGGAGCAAATTCTTTTTATTAGCTCTTGAGTTTGGGGGTTTGGTTTTGGTTAGAAAAGAACAATTTGCAGACAGAGTATAGTTTAAACAAGACTCATACTTCAGAAGACAACAACTCTGGGACATTTCCTGTGCATCGTTATCAGATACTTTCTACTCTGCCTTATCCACGCTCTATAATAATGTCATGCCCTCCAAGAAACGTGCTTGGTGCAGTGGAGAAGATGGAAAAGAGTAAGACAAAACCCAGAAGTTATGCTGCCAGGTTTGGATGTGTGATTGAGGGCAATTTCTACAGTCTGGGTGGCTGGAAAGAAAGGGGAGAAAAAGAGAAGAGGTGTAAACTCACAGGAAGCCTCAGAGCTGAAAATGCTAACATGGTAAGTAAGAGGCATAAAAGAACTTAAAATACTCTAGTGTTTGGTCTAACATTGACCACTCCTTCACCATGAGTTTCAACTCAGATTTTTTTTCCTTAGCATATAAATCAAATGGTTAAAAAGTAGTCAATGGGAATTCATCGCTCAGAGCTTTCTCCCTTGTTCAATTTGGCTATGAGACATCCATTCATCAAAGGAAGTGATCGTGTATTAACTTGCTCTGTGCAGTGGTTACATATTAGTAAACTCAAGGAGGGGGAGTTAGATTTAAAAGTTTCTAAGAAAAGTGAATGACACACAATAATGCTCTAAAATCCAAACTGAAGAAATGGAAAAATTATTAAATCCTTAATTATCAAACCTAAGGGGATATTTACACTTCAAACCCCTTTCTCTTTAAGAGTTAAGGGATTGGATGAAGGATGAGAAAACCATGTGACTTTTTTCAAAGACGGCTATAGTGATCAAAATTGAACAATAGACCTGGGGGGGCAGGGCAACGAACAAGGAACTGGGAAATTTCTGTTTCTCTCCTGGACAAGTTTCAATATAATTGCTTTAAAAAAAAAACAACAAAAAACCTCCCAAATTCACTTCTTTATAAAAAACAATAAGTACTGGCAAAAATTGTAAAAATTAACTTTTGCATTATTCTGGAAATTAATCAAAGGCTTGCAACAATCGATTTTTTCTATTTCCTCGAGAAAAATGGCTGGATCTCTGTAAGAAAAGAAAATCGTGTGGAATTTTAATTTGCCCTGTTCCCATCCCCATGGTAACCTTGAAATGCAGTAGTCTTGCAATCAGCAGCTGTTAACACAAGCAACCTAGCAGTCACCGGGGAATGCAGAACAGGTTTGACACTCCCCCAAAATCTCCATTCCCAAAGAACTGTCATTCTATAACCTGTGATAGCTCCCTAGAAACCTGCACTCACAGGGCTGGTTTTTATTTGACCTAACTCAGCACCTGCTCAGTGGAATAGCCTTTCCCCCACAAGGCTTGTCACAAACGATCCATGGGTGGCCAAGATGGTGGAGGTGGAAGGCACTGAGCTATCTCCTCCCACAGGTGCACCAATATTACAACTATTCACAGAGCAACTATCTATGAGAACAGCCTAAAGACTAGAAGAAAAGCTTTTCCACAGCTAAAGGTATAAAGAAGAAACCACAACTAGATGAGTAGGAGGGGTGCAGAACAGTGTAGATAGTCAAGACACATACCCCTAGGTGGGCGACCCACAAATGGGAGGAAATTTGCAGAGGTTCTTCCAAGAAGCAAGGGGTCTGAGCCCCACATTGGGTTCCCCAGCCTAGGGGTCCTGCACAGGGAAAATGTTCCCCCAGAACATTTGACTTTGAAGGCCAGCGAGGCTGACTTTCAAGAGAGCCAGAGAGCTATAGGAGACAGCCACTCGGCTCCTAAAGGATGCACACAAAATCTCACCTGCTCCGAGACCCAGGGCAGAAGCAGAAACTGGAAATGAGCCTGGGTCGGACTCATTTGCTAATTTTGGAGAGCCTCCTGGAGAGGCAGGAGACAACTGGGAGCCACCCTGGGGACACAGACACTGGCCATGGCCATTTTGGGGAGCTCACTCTAACCGTGAGGACACTGGTGCCGCTAAGCCCCATTTTGGACTCCTCCCTCTAGCTTATTAGAACCAGACCCCAGACCCTCCCACTGCTCAGCGGACACCAGTCCTGGGATGCCCCAGGCCAAACAGCTAACCAGGTGGAAACACAGCCTCGCCCACCAGCAGGCAGGCTACCACAGGACCCTCTTGAGCCTCAAGCCACCAGGGACTCAGCCCCACCCACCAGAGACTCCAGGACCCAGCTCCACCCACCAGTGGGCCAACACGAGCCCAGGACTCTGCCACACCCACCAGTGGGCAGGCACCAGCCCCAGGATCACCTGGGCCCTGACCTAACCCACCGGCCTACCGACACCAGCTCTGGACACTTTGGGCCCCTCAGCTAGACACACTGGGATCCAGCCCTACCCACCAGCAGGCCGACACCAGCTCCAGAAAATTCAGGAGCCCACAGCGAGCCATGTTGGGAACCGACCCTGCCCACCAGGGTTATTATCAAAAAGACCACAAATATCAAGTGCTAGAGAGGGTGTGGAGAGAAGGGAACCCTCCTGCACTGTTGGTGGGAATGTAAATTGGTGCAGCTACTATGGAGAACAGTATGGAGATTTCTCAAAGAATTGAAAATAGAGCTACCATACAATCCAGCAATTCCATAGCCGTGACGGGAATTCCCTGGTGGTCCAGTGGTTAGGACTCTGCACCGTCACCGCTGAGGGCACGGGTTCCATCCCTGTTCAGGGAACTAAGATCCCACAAGCCATGCAGCATGGTCAAAACAAATAAACAAAAATAGCCATGATATGGATGTAACCTAATGCCCATCAATAGATAAATGGATAAAGGAGATGTGATAATTTTATATACACACACATATATATATAATGGAATATTATTCCGCCATAGAAAAGAATGAAATTCTTTTTCACTCAGCCGTTTGTGACATCATGGATGGACCTGGAGGGTATTATGCTAAGTGAAATAAGTCAGACAAAGACAAATACTGTATGATTTCACTTATATGTGGAATCTCAAAAATAAAACAAATTAACAAACATAACACACAGAAATAGTCATAGATACAGAGAACAAACAGGTGGTTGCCAGAGGGGAGAGGGATTGGAAGAAGAGTGATATAGGTGATGGAGATTAAGAGGTACAGACTTACAGTTGTTAGGTGTGGGTTTCAGAAATGTATAACACAGATGATGAAATCTACCTGTTGTCCCACCTTTCAGAGATAACCAGTGTTAACATTTTAGTGTATACTCCTCTTGATTTTCCCCCATATGTAATATATATATATATATATATATAATATCAAGTTACATTTTTAACCTAATGTATCCTGATCATTTTTTCCATATGAATACATAGAGATTTTATGTTAAAAAAACCCAAACAGTTGTTTAGTATTCCATATTATACAAGAGTCCTAATTTATTTAATTCTCTTAATAGATCCTTGGGTTGTTTAGTTTTTCACTGTTGCAAACAATATTTCTATCGACCTTTACAACCTATACATAAATGTCTACGCATCTGGGTCAGAACAGATTTTGGTGTTTAGTTACCTCCAAGTGCTATCCCCTTCATGTTATGTCAATTTACACTATTACCAACAACCTGAGAGAGAAGCTATATCCCCCTATCTTAATCAAATGCTGAGTATTTTAGAAAAATTTTTTCCAGTTTCATAATGAAAAAATAATGTCTCATTGTGGTTTAGTTTATATTTCTTTTAATTATTAGGGAGATTGGGCATCTTTCATAAATTCATTCGTCTTTTGTGTGTCTTATGTGAAATGACTTATGTACCTTATCTAGGATTATTTGTTTATTAAATAGTATAGATTGAAAATATTTTTTCACATGTTGGTTCTTTGACTTCTGTTTCCGGTGTTTTTAGGCATATAAAAGTTTTACATTTTAATGTAGTCTAGTTGATTTTTCCATTTGGTCTCTGGGTTTCATGTTATACTCTGAAAAAGTCAAGTTTTCTTCATGTATTTTCTTCCAGAGTCTTAACAGTTTCGTTTTTAATAATTGTCCCAACTAAAATTTATCTTAGTCTAAGGAATGTGGGGTAGGGATTCACTTTTACTGTTTTCCCAAATGATTTGCCAGGTGACTCACTTCTATCATTGAATAGTTTTACCTTTTCCCAATTTATAGATAATGCAACTTTTTATTAAAAGAAATTTCTTTATGTACTTTAGTCATATTTATGTTTTATTTATCAGTCTATTTTGACAGACTTATCAATTATTGTTGCTACTAAAATCTAGTAGAACTACCAGTTCATTTACCAGGCTTGATCCAGGTTTTGTGTGACCTGAAGTTTTAAGAAAAAGAATACAAAATTATGAAAATTAGTACAAAAGAGAATATTTATTTAGAAAGAGAAAAAAATCATCACAAATTAGAGTTTTAGACGATGATAAATCCTGCAAACATCATAATATCTGGAAAAAGCATTCTTTTTTGTTTTTTGAGTAGTCATTTTATTTAATTTTTTTCTTACATCTTTATTGGAGTTTAATTGCTTTACAATGGTGTGTCAGTTTCTGCTTTATAACAAAGTGAATCAGTTATACATATACATATGTTCCCATATCTCTTCCCTCTTGCGTCTCCCTCCCTCCCGCCCTCCCTATCCCACCCCTCCAGGTGGTCACAAAGCACCGAGCTGATCTCCCTGTGCTATGCGGCTGCTTCCCACTAGCTATCTAATCATTGCCTCTGATCTTTCTATATTTCCCCTACTTTTTTGGCTGCATCCTCTGATTGTCTCTTCATATCAAACAATTTTATAATTTAATTTTCTGTAGAGAGAAGGAAAAAAATCAGTTTTTTTCTATCATGTATAGATGAGATTTATTTTTTATGATTGAAACATTTTTATAATTGAAGTTTATAATTTTTTAGGAATTTATTTATTTATTTTATTGAGGTAACAGTGATTTATAACATTATATAGGTTTCATGGGTACAACATTATATTTCTACTTCTGTATACACTACAGTGTGCTCACTACCAAAAATTTAGTTTCCATCATTGACGTACAGTTGATCCCCTTTACCCATTTCATCTTCTCCACCTCCCCACTTTGGTAACCACTACTATGTTCTTTGTATCTATGTGTTTTATTTATTGTTTGTTTGTTTATTTTTTATATTCCACGTATGAGTGAAATCATACAGTATTTGTCTTTCTCCATCTGACTTATTTCACTTAGCATAATAACCTCAATGTCCATCCATATTGTTGCAGATGGCAAGATCTCATCTTTTTATGGCTGAGTAGTATTCCATTGTATTTATTACTACATCTTCTTTATCCACATATCCACTGCTGGGCACTTAGGTTGTTTCCATATCTTGGCTGCTGTAAATAATGCTGCAATGAACATAGGGGTGCATATATCTTTTTGAAGTAGTGTTTTTGTATTCTCTGGATAATGTCCAGAAGTTGGTTAGCTGGATCATTTGGGGTAATTCTGTTCTGAGATTTTTGAGGAATCTCCATAGTGTTGAAGTTCATAATTTTTTATGATTGAAATGAAATTTCTTTCAGCTTCACAGCTTGTCATTAGTAACGTCATGTAAATTGGGGGAAGCTTCAAGTTTGGCTTTTCAATGTCCATAAACCTCTATAAAGTTTCTGTAATATATGAGCTATAAGAGCTATAAGGGCATTTTAAGTTTTTTTTTTTTCAGTGACTAATATATTCTTTGACATTTTTTCAAAAATTTATTTTATTTATTTTTGGCTGCATTGGGTCTTCGTTGCTGCAGACGGGCTTTCTCTAGTTGTGGCGAGCAGGGGCCACTCTTCGTTGCGGTTCGCAGGCTTCTTATTGTGGTGGCTTCTCTTGTTGCGGAGCATGGGCTCTAGGCACACGGGCTTCACTAGTTGTGGCATGTGGGCTCAGTAGTTGTGGCTTGTGGGCTCTAGAGGGCAGGCTCAGTAGTTGTGGTGCATGGGCTTAGTTGCTCTGTGGTATGTGGGATCTTCCCAGACCAGGACTTGAACCTGTGTCCCCTGCATTGACAGGCGGATTCTTAACCACTGCGCCACCAGGGAAGCCCAACTAATTGGTTTCTGATGTTGTTGTAGTCACCTTGCACCTCCACGTCCTACATCTGAGGGAGCTGGCATAATAGTAGAAATAGTCTTAGCAGCCATTCCTATACTGAGATGGCTAACGATGAGTTTAACTGTACATCAAAATGACTGAATACCACATAAATGTATCCAAATAAACCTAAACTAAATGAATCTTCAAGTCAAGTTCCTCTTACTTGGCTCCCCAAAACCATTATGTGCGCTCTGGTACCATTCATCACAAGAGAAAGTGGGATGAAGAGGAAGTTGGAATGAAAAGAGACAGAGGTCCCAACTGATGGTGGTTAAAATACCCTACATTTGAAGTTTTCACAAAAACATATGGCCATATGGATACATTGCTAGACCCCTCCCAGGACCTTGAAAGTATCCATGCAAGGGTGGGACTCTGAAGTTTAAGCTTATTAGCTTCATAGCAGGTCTATCTCTGTACATTACTCTCCTTTTCCATAAATCTCCAAGATGTTCTCCTTTGTTTATTTCTTCATAAAAGCTTTAGAATAATTTTATCCAAGTCACAGGAATCTTATTTGGTATTTTGGTTAGTGCATCAGTCAATGGAGGGAAACCACGCAATAATGTGAATGGGGAAAGTTTAATATAAATAGCTATTATCTACAACAGAGGATTGGAGTAATAAGGAATTGGCTAGTAAGAAGTGAATAGAACTCAAAGAAATTTAGAAATAGCAGATATAAGGAGCAGCCACTACTCCTATGGCTGAGAGAGATGCCCAAGGAAGAGCCCCCAGGCTGAAATCCAGAATGTTAGTCTCATGCACAATGTTAGCTTTTTATTTGAATAATATATTTGATCATGTTAAGAAAGTACCTTTTGATTCCCACTTTTCTAATTAAAAAAACAATTGATATTGGATGTAACAAATGTCTTTTCATCATTTATTGAGGCGATGCCCTGTATTTCTCCTTTGACCTTTAAACATGATGATTTGCTGATATATATATTTTAACATCTTTATTGGAGTATAACTGCTTTACAATGGTGTGTTAGTTTCTGCTTTATAACAAAGTGAATTAGTTATACATATACATATGTTCCCATATCTCTTCCCTCTTGCGTCTCCCTCCTTCCCACCCTCCCTATCCCACCCCTCCAGGCAGTCACAAAGCACCGAGCTGATCTCCCTGTGATTTGTTGATATTGAACTAACTTTGCATTGCCAGACTGAACTGCCCTTGATGGTGGGGTTGTGGTCTTTTCAAATATTGTTTGATTTTATTTTCTAATACTTTATTTAGGATTTTTGTGTCAATATTTATGAGACACATTGGGATACAATTTTCTGTTAAATTTTGAAATCAGTGTTACATGGTTTTGTACAAATAATTAGAAAGTTTTCCACTTTTTCCGCTGGAAATGTTAACAAACATTTAAATATTTGTTCCATGAAGACTGGAAAGACTTTGTCTGTAAAACTCTCTAGTCTCTGTGTTTTGGGGGATGTTTAGCCTTAGGCAACTTTAAAAACATTTTCCAGGGTTATAAGTTTCTTTAGATTATCTCTCTTTTCTTGAGTTATTTTTGGTAATTTGCGTCTTTCTCAAAAGTCATGAATTTCTTCTGGATTTCCAGACTTCTTAATAAGAAGTTTAAATTACCTTACTCTTGGTAGTTATTTTTACTTTTCATTCTTTTTTTTTCTTTTCTATTTTTTATTGAAGTTTAGTTGATTTACAATGTTGTCTTAATTACTGCTGTATAGCAAAGTGACTCAGTTATATATATATATATATATATATATACATTTGTTTTCATATTCTTTTCCATTATGGTTTAGCACAGGATATTGAATATGGTTCCCTGTGCTATACAGTAGTTTCTCATTCTTAATTTTGTGTATTTGTACTTTTAATTTACAATTTTATTACATTGGTATCAGAGAATGGTATCTGTACTCTTTCTGCTTTTGGAATTTATTGACTTTTTCTCTGTGCCAGTGGAGGACTGATTTTTGTAAATATTTCAGGGGCAAATGATTTAAACTCTTCGCTGTAGGATATTCCTTTTTGGCATTAAATCAGCTAAATGTTTTCGGGAGCAGGCCACATTCTTTCAAGTCCACACACTTTCTAGCTGAAAATATGGTCCCAAGACCATCAGCACCCACCTGGCCAGGGAGCTTGTCAGAAATGCAGAATCTCAAGCCCTATCCCAGACTTAATGAATCAAGCTCTATTTTAACAAGATCCACTGGTCATCCGTGTGCACATTAAAATTCTAGAGCGTTTCATCCTTCATATAAAACACTTAAAATGAACATACTCCAAGTTTGTTATTTATAAATGTTGCCCTTTTTATTTTTAATGTTGCCCTTTTAAAATGAATTGAATCTATTATTAAAATCTAACAAAAAGTAAGTTTTGTAAGGCACTGGATAGGATATAATTATAGCTGAGGCTGGCCCCTGGCCATGTGCTGACATCATCCTTTCTTCCATTTGCCCTGCCGTCCTCATCCTCCCTCCCATTGCTGGGGAACTGATTAGGACCCAAGGATTTTGGCTCTGCAGACCTGGGGGACATGGTCACACCCACGATGCAAAATCAAGTGTAAGAACAATGTTTTCGTCTGTATGTTTTTCTGGGCAGTTCAGGCTTGAGCTCAAGCCACGAGGCAGCAGTGCGAGACCTTGTGCCAAGTGCTAGCAGCAACAGAAGGAAACAAGAAGCACATTCTTTTCTCCCTGCAGCCCAGCAACCCCAGGAAGCCTTAGGAAGTGGGGGACAAGGAACGACCAGCAACCTGGGAGCCACCGAGGAGCTTAAAGGGTTAAGACTGGGCCCAGGTCAAGCCAGCAGTAGGAGGCATCTCAGGAATTAGTGCCTTTCAGATGTAATTCATCAGAAGTTCTTACATCCTCATCATGCCAGGCCTCAAGGACTTTTCTTAAGGGAATTGTCCAACGTCTAAAACAGGGCGAGTTGTAGGTTTCCTAGGCTATTGCATTTCGTTTTTGTGGAACTAACTCTCGAGATATCTCTGGCAGAGGAGAATTTCAAACCGAGCAAGGAGGGGATAGAGCACGGCAGCCCATCCTTACAGGGCCTGTCCAGTTACCCAATCCAGCATCATCATCATGTACAGCATCAGAAGCACTTCAGCAAAGGTGTAACTCGTTTATCTCAGAAGAAAATGCTGATTATTGGTCTAATCAATAGCCTGGATGAGTCTGAATTCTCATATGGATAAAGCTTGGCATGAAAAATCTACTTAATTGATGCATCTGAGAAATTGGCAATGCCTTGTTCCACAGTCATCTGAAATGTTCTGAAAGTAGGTTTTGACTAATGTAACCCCTTTAAGTTCTTATCAACTAGACAGGTGTTTCTTGGATTGTTTTATAGTCATACCTTTCTGAAATCAGGGGGTTGCCTTAGACTGAATTAGGTCACCTGTACCATTGAGGTCACTAAATGGACTCCTGTGACAGAGTTCCAGATTCTAGATCAGGCCCTCCGCATAGAGCTTTCTTCCTCCTCTCTCCCCTTCCCCTTCCTCTTTCCCTCTCTTGTCTTCCACCTCTCTCTCTACTTTCCATTCCTCCCTGGACTATGTCTGGGACCCCCAGTAGCATCAATACATCAACTCTCCAGTAGACCTCTACGATGCACCATGCACGGTGCTGGGCACTGTGGAGGATGCAGAGATGACCACAGCCTGTGTTTGTCCTTGATGAACTTATACCTTAGCTAGAGTAACGAGAATATCCACACGTAAAGATGACCTCACATAGTGCATGCTATGCTGTGTATGTAAATACTACAGGATAAATTCAGAACAGGGAGACATCAGCGTTGTCTCAGATGGTCAGGGGAAAAGACTTTCCAGGGCACTTGGGACTTGGAGAATAATCAGGAATCAATAGCTAAGATAGTCTTACTGATGATTCTTAAAGAAAAGCAAATATTGTCGTGCCTTGGACTAGTTCCTTCTGAACCTATATATTTTTTAAGTTCTCTATTGTCCAAAGTGAAATATTGAATTTCTGGAACAGATTTTGATGCTAGAAGGTCAAGCGCTCCCATTTTTTTTCAAATTTTTTTTTTTTTTTTGATGATGAGAAACAATGTCGTATTTTATTTTATTTTTTTTTTGCGGTGCGGGCCTCTCACTGTTGTGGCCTCTCCTGTTGCGGAGCACAGGCTCTGGACGTGCAGGCCCAGCGGCCATGGCCCACGGGCCCAGCCGCTCCGCGGCATGTGGGATCTTCCCGGACTGGGGCACAACCCGCGTCCCCTGCATCGGCAGGCGGACTCTCAACCACTGCACCACCAGGGAAGCCCTCCCATTTTTTGTCATAGGCTGTTTTTCCTACACTTGTCCTCTCCGGGTTATCTCATTACTGACACGCAACCACTGGCTCAGTTAAACTTCTTTAGGTTGCCCTGTTAGTGCGATCGCCCTAAGTACGCATTTTGGCAGCTGCCCCTGGTATTATTCCTGTCTTTGAGGTCATCATGAAAAGCAAACGTCTTTTGTTAACAGTCATTTCATTTTTCTTGCCTTAGTAGCATCATCCTGAAATGAGGAAACTCCTTTTTGGTGACAGTTCTGTCGGAGATAAAACTTAGATCCATGCGAATATTTGGTGTGATGGAGCGTCACAAAGAAAGAAGTGAACTTTCTCCCTCGTGTGAAGTTTTGGGCTCTCCTGGTGTGGGTTTGCATTCTATGTTGACTGGATGGTTGGAAATCCCCACCTGGAATTTGCAGCGATTTTCTACCTCCAGGCCAATAGACCATTCTTTGTTTTAGTTAACCTAATCTCTCACTGTGTATGGATTTTATTTTTTTTATTTCAAAAAATTTTTTATTGGAGTATAATTGATTTACAATGTTGTGTTCGTTTCAGGTGTACAGTAAAGTGAATCAGTTATACATATACATATATGCACTCTTTTTTAGATTCTTTTCCCATATAGGCTATTACAGTGTGTATATGTCAATCCCAATCTCCCAGTTCATCCCTCCCCGCTTTTCCCCCACTTGTAATTGTAAGTTTGTTTTCTGTATGGATTTTAAATGGTGAGTAACAAAAGTAAAACTCCTTATATTCATTTTAATTGGGAAACACGATTAAATTAGTCTTTCAAGTCAAGGCTCTTTTTCCTTTTGCTGCCTCGGTGCTGCTGACTAAGGGGTAAGGCGTCAGTGTCGGCCATCGTGGACTTTGCTGACCAGGGACGATTTTTAGGGCCTGAGGACGGGAAGCATTTTCTAGATAGCGGGGGAGGGAAAGCTCTGTCCTCCTGGGCCTCTGTGTCCCTCCTTGCTTATCTTGCTCGGGGTTGCTTTTTCCCCTTTTGAGTTCTCTTGAATAATATTATTGTTTATCTTTAGTGCTCTCCTCCCTGCTTTGACCAGTGTCCTCCCTGTTTGCTGAATAATGTTTTACATTTTCCTGAGGTCAGCACCTGGCTGGCCAGCCGGGAAACTCAGTGGCAGAAAGCACCAAAACAGCCTTTTCTCTAAGCGGCCTTAAAACACAGCTCGAGGGGACTGAAGTTCTAAAGCTGAGGGAGAACTGAGGTTGACCACAAATTCTGGTTGCCATGGATGTGGAGCTTCACTTGTTTTTCTAATTGTGTGTGTGTGTGTGTGTGTGTGTGTGTGTGTGTGAGAGAGAGAGAGAGAGAGAGAGAGAGAGAGAGAGAGAGACTATAGGTGTCTGTGTATAGGGCTGTCTTTTACATCCATGTTGCATTCATTCATTCATTCTCACCTTCTCTTTTTTTATGGTTTCAAAGTATTTTTTTTTCTATTACTCCTACCATTAAAACAAAACCAGAACTGTTGTTCACACGGTGCACAGTGGTATGGCTATGATGACTGTCAAATGTGGAAATGCTTTTGGACCTGATGGCAAATAACTGTTGCCACAAATCCGCTCCCCCCGCCAGTGCCGCCCGAATGCTCCTCTGCTGCCAGGGGTCCCCCAGCCTCCACACAGTCCAGCTACTGTCAGGTTCACCCCTGGCATAGGTGGGGCAGGATCCCCTGGGGCCCTAGGGCCCTGTACCCCTGCCTGCATCCACTCTGCTTAGTTGGTGCCGTCTATGCTAAACCAGGTATTACATATTCGGTTATCAGCTCCTGAAAATAACTGAACTTAACCTAGACAGTGCATGGTTATCCACTCAGTCTTAGTCCTGGAATTTATTTGTTTATTTTTTTAAAATTAATTAATTGATTTATTTTTGGCTGCGTTGGGTCTTCATTGCTGCGCGTGGGCTTTCTCTAGCTGCGGCGAGCGGGGGCTGCTCTTTGCTGCGGTGCGTGGGCTTCTCCTTGCGGTGGCTTCTCTTGTTGCAGAGCATGGGCTCTAGGCATACGGGCTTCAGTAGTTGTGGCATGTGGGCTTCAGTAGTTGTGGTGCACGGGCTTAGCTGCTCCGTGGCATGTGGGATCTTCCCGGACCAGGGCTTGAACCCCTGTCCACTGCATTGGCAGGAGGATTCTTAACCACTGTGCCAACAGGGAAGTCCCAGTCCTGGAATTTAGCCAAGATTTGTGAAGGAAGCTCAAGAAATCCCTGAACAGTGAGGATCGATCCCTCAAAGTCTAGGCACTAATGATCACACACTTTCCTCATAAGGAAGAACTTTATGATAACTTAGATGGCCACAATCCAGACCCAGCTATCTTGCTGAAGTGTGAGCTTCCTGTCACTAGAAGCAGACTTGAATGTCCTCCAAGGCCCCTTCCAAACGCGATATTTAAAAAATCATAAACCTTGCAAACTCTTTCACAAAGTGCATACCTCGCATGTTACATGAGATTCATAGGCATTAAATAAGTGAAGAACCAGGTGCTACCTTAAGGCCTCTGTTTGCCTGTCCTGGGTTTAGGCATATGGTGTCCACAAGAGTCAAGAGAATACAGTGTAAGTCTGCAATTACGGGACTTTATCTCGGAGCGCGGCTCATCCATGGCCACCCAGAGAACGTGGGATGAAACGACAAGCCTGTGTGTGGGATTACCAGGATGTTTAGGAAGGAAGTGGTTTGATGTGGGGAATAAGCAGTCGAGCTTCGTAAGTACAGTGATGACAATGACGGGAGGGTTTATTTTCTGGGCTAAAACTGAGATGGAAGGAATCCCTAGTCTCCTGAAACTGATATAGGGCAGCAGCAGCTGCAAGTCACTCCAGAGAGACATCAGCTCCCTAGTTCTTCGGGCTCTCCGGAGTTTGGAATCCGGATGCAGAGGTTCTGGTAGCCCAAGGTGCGTCCTTTGAAGAAGGTTGGAGGTGAGAGCCATTGGCAGTGAAGGAGACAGAAGTCGGGAGACAGGCCCACGGAACTGGTCAGAGGGACTCCAGGGGAAGCAGGCAGGACATCGGCATGCCTCCTGCAGAGAGGCCTCGCAAGGCAGCTGACTTGGTTGTGCTTCCGTTGTCTCCCCTGTAAAGTGGAGATTATAATATTTCCCCCTGTATCTTTTGCTAGCAATTGTGAGTTATGTGTTTGGCCGTGACAAGTGTCAGTATGATTTTTACTAGGAGCCCGGGAAGCAAAGTGACTCCTGGGAAAGGGAAACATCCTGGGGTCCTGCAGCCATGAGACCCCCTGGAACGCCCACATGCTCTCTGGCCATGTTGGGTTGGGCTGGATTGTATACCTTTCCTAAGGTAAAAAAATCAAATCCCGGGACTTCCCTGGTGGTCCAGTGGTAAAGAATCAGCTAGAGCCCGTGTGCCACAAACTACAGAGCCCATGTGCCCTGGAGCCTGCGCATCACAACCAAAGAGAGAAAACCCACACACCACAACCAGAGAGAAGCCTGCGTGCCGCAACGAAAGACCCTACATGCCTCAGAGAAGATCCCACGTGCTGCAGCTAAGACCTGACACAGCCAAAAATAAATAAGAAATCTTAAAAAACAATCTGAGGAAAATTGAAAGAACAGAATTATTAACACCCATATACTGGTCTTCTAGATTCACCAGTTGTTAACATCTTCACACACACACACACACACACACACACACACACACTTTCCTTTCCTTTTGTAAGCCATCCAAAGGTAGTGTGCAGGTATCATGACATTTCACTTCTATATGATTCCAAATAATGAATTTCTCGTAAACAAAGACATTTTCACTTTCCTAGCCAATAATCATAATATTTCCACATCTAAAGAAACCGTTAATTCAATAATATGCAACACATAGTCAATTATCAAATTTCTTAAATCGTTTCCAGAATATCGTTAGAGTCAAAGTTAATGCCTTGCATTTGCCGGCTGTGTTTCTTTAGTAGACGTCACTCTAGAGCAGCCTCCCCTTTTCCCTCTGTTCTTTTTTTTTTTTTTTTTTAACATCTTTATTGGAGTATAATTGCTTTACAATGGTATGTTAGCTTCAGCTTCACAATAAAATGAATCAGTTATATACATACATATATTCCCATATCTCTTCCCGCTTGCGTCTCCCTCCCTATCCCACCCCTCCAGGCGGTCACAAAGCACCGAGCTGATCTCCCTGTGCTATGCGGCTGCTTCCCACTGGCTATTTACCTTACGTTTGGTAGTGTATATATGTCCATGCCTCTTTATCGCTTTGTCACCGTTTATATTACTCAGCCATAAAAAGAGACGAAATTGAGCTATTTGTAATGAGGTGGATAGACCTAGAGTCTGTCATACAGAGTGAAGTAAGTCAGAAAGAGAGAGACAAATACCGTATGCTAACACATATATATGGAATTAAAAAAAAAATGTCATGAAAAACCTAGGGGTGAAACAGGAATAAAGACCCTCTGTTCTTTTGTATTGAATCTTGGAAGTGTCCAGGCCAGATGTTCTGCAAAGCGCTCCATGGGTTCCTATCACTGTTTCCGTGTTAGATGGTACTTCTGAGTCAGTCCTTCTAGTCCTGGTCTTATGAGTCATGGGGTTGCCTTTGATGTTTTAGCCTGAGAACCTTACTGGATGTTTAGGGTAAGCACTTAGAGAACTGAGTTTATTTTTATACACATTTGAAGACCCAACCTCGTTAATATGCCTCCGAAGGACTCCAGGTTCATTCAGTTCCTACTTATCACCATCTTAACCTATGTTTCTACAAAATCAGTCATACTCGACATACTGCGACCTCTGGGATCATTTCTAAAATGTGAAGCAGAAAAGAAACAGGGGTGTTTGATTCATTTTTCCTCTGCAGTGATGATGTGGACTCACTCTCAAGGCATCAAAAGTAAAGTGGATGTTGAATGCAGATTTGGAAGAAGAGGATTTGTTTTTTTCTGTCTTGGGTATTTGCCCACAACAGACTGACATACCATAGGTTGTAAATTGGGCTCAGACTTTGAGTTGTGACATGTCAGGTGAATAGAGTGGATGGAAAAGTGGGTTATCACTGCCACATGCCACTCCAATATTTATACAGATCCTCATTTCCCCAAGAATCTATAATTATGGAGACCAAAGGATCATTTTGCAGATGAGGAAATGGAGGCCCAGAGAGAAAAGTGATGTGACCGATGACCACCAGCTTGCTCGTGGGCAGACCCGTGATTAAAACCTGTCTCCCAAGTCCAGCCCTATGCTTTGTCTGTTATCTATAATGATGGAGTCGTTAGATTTTGTTTTCAGATGCTTGAGGAAACAGTTTTGAAACGGCAAGTGATAGGGAAGAAGAGAACATGATTAATTAAGCAGACATGAGAGACTCTCATAACTTTTGAAATCAGAGCACAGTGTTCCACTGCCATATCCTTGAATCTTGAAACAGGGCAAGTGTGGCATTCTCTAAGAAAAGGCAAAGCCCTTTGCTTCTTGAAAACTCTTTCCTCTTTCGTCTGCCAAAATCACTCTTTTAACCTTCAGAGTTTGACTCAAGATACTATGTGTTTGGGGGTAAGTAACTTTTTCTTGGGTTGTCATAATGGATTGTTTGTCTTTCAGATTGAAAACTGAATCACTTTTGGAATCACGTTTTTCTTTTATAGGCATTTTCCTTCTGAAGTAATTTTGCAAAAATCTCTCTCTTCCTCCTCCACAGGCGTATAAATACTCTTCGCAATTACCAGGTGTCTGTCTTCACCTGCCTATTGCAGAGAGTTTTCAGAAGTTCCAATTATATACCAAATTTCAGATCATGGCCTAGATGGTACTTTGATCTTAAAAACAGAATTTAAGGTAAATTTTCTCAACCAAGTTGCACGTATTGCTGTGGTTTTATTTTTTTGTGCACAAAATATATTTGTTCAACTAGGTCTCCTTTTTTCATTCTTAAAAAAAAGTATCTTCAGTTCCCTATAGAAAGGAAGGGAGGGAGGAAAAGAAAGAAAGAAAGAGAGGGAGAGAGGAATGGAGGAAAGGAGGAAGGAAAAGAAAATTTATCATCAGCCACTTGCACTTGGTCGCTGTTCAATTTTTTTCGTCCATTGTCTTGGCTAAGGATTTTTCATGCTTTTTTCAATGAACATGAAAACCTCCTCCTGAAGCAGTAAAGGAAGGGAGAGTTCCTTTACAGTAAAATGCACATCTGTATCAGTTAGATATTTCGGCAGCAAGTAGCAGAAACAGACAAAAAATAAGCCTTCAGACTGCCTTAAATAATAAAATCTATGGCTTATATAATAAGAAATCTAAAAATAGGGTGGCCTTCAGGGTGCATTGACTTTGTGACTCAATGATATCATTAGAGACTCAGGCTCTTCCCATCTCACTATTCTGCCAATGACAGTATAAACTTTGTTCTAAGGCTGGATGTTCTGGGGATCAAAATATACTTGTCAGTTGCAATTGGAGGTATAAGAGTCCTTGTTCTGGTTTAGTTTGAAAGAGTGATCATCTTTTCCTATGGTTCTCTCTAGTGGCAGGAAGATTTCCTTCCTTTCATATTAACCTGATTTGAGTCATGTGCCCATTTCTGAACCAATTCTCATCACGAGGGGAGCTTCATGCTTAGACCTAGTACATGTCGTATGGTGGGTTCCCCAGGAAGCAAACTCTGAGACAGTTTGTGTGCAGGAGGTTTACTGGAGGGTGTCCTCCAATGAACATTTGTTGGGGAGTGAAGGAAGTAGCACTGGGCAAAGGAAGGGGTTAAACAAAAAACTCAGCCAACTCCATGGGGAACTCTTGAGCTGAGGCAGAGTTGTCCTTCCTTGCATTAAAACTGCCTGGCTTTGTACTTACTCCGTGACCATTCCCTGGATGTGAGCTGACTCACATCCCTAGCATGTGGCCTTGGGGAGAGTGGCTTTCTTTGGCTTGCCTTTCCAGGGCAATGACCAGAGAGGGACTCGGCTGAGAGCCATCAATTCCCAGCACACCTAGCGGCTGGGAGGATGAGCGTTTCAGTCCCGGAGGGGGGATCTGGACAGCACAGCACAGCATACGTTACACTTCAGCTCTTGAACCACTTGGACGCACCTTTTTGGTATACTATGTTCTGGGAATAGCTCCTTCAGGATTCTGATTAGTCTGTGTTCCCAGGGAACTTATAAAAGGAAGGTTACCGGTCAGCATGAATTGCTGCCCCTTTGAGGGTTGAAGGGGTTGAATTAAGTCAACTTGCCAACAAGTGGCTGGTTAGTCTCTTCAAAGGATTGCCCTACTGCCCTTCACTTCCATCTGCAATAGTAGTCAGGTGGGGAAAGAATATCAGAATTTGGAGTACCACCAAATTAGCAGGGAGTTAACTATATTTTTTTCCTCAGGTATCGCCAGCCTGATCTCATTCAGTCAAAATGCAAAAGTAAGCATTATGGAATAGATAGAGACCCAGGAAAATCCTTCTAGTTCTGCCTTGAGGAGCAGAAAAGAACTCCTAAAACTCAGAGATTGAGGAAATCACTCTTTTGTTTTCCCTCCCCTTTTTCTCCATTCACTTTCACCCCAGGCCCCAGGCAGTTTTGTGGTGGGAGCAGTGGGAGCAAAGCAGCCCCTGTGGAAAACTGCAGAAGCCAGACTTCTGAGCAGGGGGACAGTGGAGCTGCAGTTATAAGAGGCGGGACCAAGCCACCTCTCCCTTCTTTTTTTTTTTCTTCACTTTCTGTCTCTGGCCTCTTGTCATTTGGACCCCAGATGTGACTCAGTCACAGAAGTGAGTGACATTTGGCTGATGGACTGAAAAAAGGAGACTCAAGGAACCAGACAGTGCTGGGAGATAGCGGAGAAGAAAGAGGTCAGGAAATGGATCCCATAAAATTGTTTGTCTTTCTGGGCTGGTCTCCAACCTGTGCTGGTCTCCAACATGTTCAACCTCTGCTCCTAATTAGCCTTCCAAAGACTGTGAGAACTGAGCTAACAGACCTCTTCCCTTGTCCCAGATTAATCACTGGGTGACATCCTTACAGGACACATCTCAATAGCACTTAAAGCCTTTGAAATCTGAATTGATGTTGTAACCACAACACACAGAAAGTGAGCTGGAACTTATGACTTGAACTTAACCAGGTCAAATGCTGCTAAAACAGAACCATCAACATTCTCTCATATGATTTAAACAAGACCCAGAGTCTTATAAAGTATTTACAACAGTGTGTTAGTTTCTGCTTTATAACAAAGTGAATCAGCTATACATATACATATATCCCCATACCTTTTCCCTCTTGGAGACGCAAGAGGGAAGACATATGGGGATATATGTATATGTATAGCTGATTCACTTTGTTATAAAGCAGAAACTAACACACCATTGTAAAGCAATTATACTCCAATAAAGACTTAAAAAAAAAAAAAAAGAAATGTCCTGGATACAATCCAAAATTACTTGGTATATGGAGAACTATGAAATTCTCAACTTGTTTTGGAAAGGACAATCAACAGATACCAATGATGAGATAATACAAATGTTGGAATTATTTGACAAAGACTTTAAAGCAGGTATTATAAATATACTCAAAGGAGCAATCATGAGTGCTTTTTGAAACAAAGTTAAAATGGAAAGTTAAAAATAGAAATAGAAGACATAGAAAAGAACCAAATGAAAATATTAAAACTGAAAAACACAATAACCAAAATTAAAAATCCACTGAAAGGACTCAATAACAGAATGAAGAACAGGGCAAAGAAATAGTGAATCTGATGCCAGATCAATGGAAATTATCCAATCTGAACAACAGAGAGAAAAAAGATTGAAATAAAATAAAGAACAGCAAATGGAACAACAGCAAAAGGTCTAGTATTTGTGTCATCAGACTCCCAGAAGGAGACAAGAAAATGTGGTGCTGAAAAAATGTTTGAAGAAATAATGTTTAAAAACTTAACACATTTTGAGAAAGACACATACCTACAAAGTTAAGAAGTGGAGCAAACTCCAAACAGGACAAAATCAGAGGAATTTATGGCTAAACACATCACAAATTTCTGAAACATCGAAGACAAAGAAAAATTTTGGAAACAGCTAGAGAGAAACAGTGACTTTTTAAAAATTTTAATTTTATTGGAGTATAGTTGATTTACAATGTTGTGTTAGTTTCAGGTGTACAGCAAAATGATTCAGTTATACATATACATATATTCATTCTCTTTTAGATTCTTTTCTCTTGTAGGTTATCACAGAATACTGAGTAGAGTTCCCTGTGCTATACAGTAGGTCTTTGTTGGTTATCTATCTTATATATAGTAGTGTGTGTATGTTCATCCCAAGCTCCCGATTTATCCCTCCCTAAAAAACAGTGATTTGATGACAATGATTCTTTCATTAGAAATCGTAGATATCAAAAGGAAGTAGTACATTTTTCAGGTGCTGAAAGAAAAGAATTGTCAACTCAGAGTTCTGTGTACAACAAAAATATCTTACAGGAATGAAAGTAAAATAAAGGCATCCTCAGATGCTTTAAAATAATTGCTAAAGGGAATTCTACAGATGGAAAGGAATTGATACCTGAAAGAAGCAGGGAACATCAAGAGTGAGAAAGAGGAACAGAACTGGTTAATATTTGGATAGTTGTAATAGACTCTTCTCCTCTTGAGTTCTTTAAAATACGTTTTATGGTTGAAAGCAAAAAGTATAACATGGTCTGATGAAGTTTTCAGTATATGTGATATTTAAGACAATACCTCTAACAATAAGAAGGGCAGGATAAGGGGAGCTTTATGATGTTAAAGTTTCTATATTCCAATGGAAGTGACAAAATATTGATTCTAAAAAGATTGTAAAAAGTTCAGTATGTATTTTGCAACCCCTAGAGCAACCACTAAAAAACTATATAGAGAGATGCTGTTAAAAATCATAATAGACAAATTAGAATAGAGTAACATTAAAAAGTGCTCAAATAATGCCCCACAATAAAAGACAAGAAAGGGGAGACAGAGAAATGCAAAATAAGAGAACAAAGCGAAAACAATAATAAAATGGTAAACAAATCCAAACATATCATTAATTTCACTAAATGTAAATACTTTCAGTACACCAATTAATAAACAAAGATTGTTAGAATGGATTAAAAAAAGCAAGTCTAAACTATATGCTGTATGTAAACAAAGTACTTCAAATACAAAGTACTTCAAATAAAAGAAAGATTGGGAAAAGATATACCATGAAAAACTAAATAAAAATGAGGCTGGAATGATTATATAATGGCAAAGCATACTTCAGAGGAAAGAAAATTCAGGGATAAAAAGGAACATTACACATTGATTACATAAGAAAAAAAGACTAATTTGCCAAGAAAACATAAAAATTCCTAATGTGCGGACTTCCCTGGTGGCGCAGTGGTTAAGAATCCATCTGCCAATGGAGGGGACATGGGTTCGAGCCCTGGTCCGGGAAGATCCCACATGCTGTGGAGCAACTAAGCCCATGTGCCACAACTACTGAGCCTGCTCTCTAGAGCCCACAAGCCACAACTACTGAGTCCTCGCACTCTAGAGCCCATGCGTCACAACAAGAGAAGCCACTGCAATGAGAAGCCCCTGCACTGCAACGAAGAGTAGGCCCCGCTTGCCGCAACTAGAGAAAGCCCGCGCACAGCAACGAAGACCCAATGCAGCCAAAAATAAATAAATAAATTTATTAATTTAAAAAAATTCCTAATGTGTATATACCTAACAACGAGCTTCAAAATACATGAAAATATAGTTGGAAAGATAAACACTTCTCTCTCAGTAATAGAAACAATAGACAAAATGTTAGTGAGGTTAGAAAGCTGAAAAACACCATTAACCAACTGAATCTAGCTGATGTTTATAGAAAACTCCATCCAACAGCAGAGCACACATTCTTTTTAAGTTCACAAAGAATATTTTCCAAGAGAGACCATATCCTGGATCATAAATCAAGCCTTAACAAATTTAAAAGAACTAAAATTCTATTCCTGCTAAAATCTGGAACACGGCAAGGATGCCCACTCTCACCATGTCTATTCAACATAGTATTGGAAGTCCTAGCCACAGCAATCAGACAAGGAAAAGAAATAAAAGGTATCCAAATTGGAAGGAAAGAGGTAAAATTGTCACTATATGCAGATGACATGATACTACATATAGAAAACACTAAGGACTCCACACAAAAACTACAAGATCTAATAAGTGAATTCAGCAAAGTAGCAGGATACAAGATTAACATTCAAAAATTAGTTGCATTTCTTTACCCTAACAATGAAATATCAAAAGGGGAAAGTAAAACAACAATACTTTTTAACATAGCACCAGAAAAATGAAATACCTAGGAATAAACCTGACCGAAGAGGTGAAAGGCTTATATGCTATAAACTATAAAGCATTAATAAAGGAAATTAAAGAGGATTCAAAGAATTGGAAAGATATCTCATGCTTTTGGGTTGGAAGAATTAATATTGTTAAAATGGCAATACTACCCAAAGCAATCTGCAGATTTAATGTGATCCCTATCAAAATACCCATGACAGAACTAGCACAAATAATCCAAAAATTTATATGGAACCATAAAAAAACCCAGAATTTCCAAAGCAAGCCTGAGGGAAAAAAACAAAGCAGGAAGCATAACTCTCCCAGACTTCAGAAAATACTACAAAGCTACAGTAGTCAAAACAGTGTGGTGTTGGTAAAAAGCAGATATACAGATCAATGGAACAGAATAGAGAGCCCAGAAATAAACCCACATGCCTACAGTCAATTAATCTTCAACAAAGAAGCCAAGAATATAAAATGGGAAAAAGTCTCTTCAGCAAGTGGTGCTGGGAAAGTTGGACAGTTGCATGTAAATCAATGAAGTTAGAACACACCCTCACACAATGCACAAAAATAAACTCAAAATGGCTTAAAGACTTAAACATAAGACATGACACCATAAAACTCCTAAAAGAGAGCATAGGCAAAACATTCTCTGACATAAATTGTACCGATGTTTTCTTAGGTCAGTCTTCCAAGGCAATAGAAATAAAAACAAAAGTAAGCAACTGGGACTTAATCAAACTTGCAGGCTTTTACACAGCAAAGGAAACCATAAAAAAAGACAACCTATGGAATGGGAGAAAATATTTGCCGAATATGCAACAGACAAGGGCTTAATCTCCAAAATATACAAACAGCTCATACAACTCAACAACAAAAGAGCAACCCAATCAAAAATGGGCAGAAGACCTTAATACACATTTCTCCAAAGAAGACATACAGATGGCCAGTAGGCACATGAAAAGATGCTCAACATCACTAATTATTAGAGAAATGTAAATCAAAACTACAATGAGGTACCACCTCACACCGGTCAGGATGGCCATCATTAAAAGTATACAAATAACAAATGCTGGAGAGGGTGAGGAGAAAAGGGAACCCTCCTACACTGTTAGTGGGAATGTAAGTTGGTGCAGCCACTATGGAAAACAGTGTGGAGGTTCCTCAGAAAACTAAAAATAGAATTACCATATGATCCAGCAGTCCCACTCCTGGGCATATACCAGGACAAAACTATAATTGAAAAGATACATGCACCCCTAGGTTCATAGCAGCACTATTCACAATAGCCAAAACATGGAAACAACCTAGATATCCATCGATGGATGAATGGATAAAGAAGGTGTGGTACATATATACAGTGGATTACTACTCAGTCATAAAAAAGAACGAAATAATGCCATTTGCAGCAACATGGATGCAACTAGAGATGATCATACTAAGTGAAGTAAGTCAGAAGGTGAAAGACCATATGATATTGCTTATATGTGGAATCTAAAATATGGTACAAATGAACCTATCTACAAAACAGAAACAGATTCGCAGACATAGAGAACAGAACAGATTTGTGGTTGCCAAGGGGGAGGGGGGTGGGGGAGGGAAGGACTGGGAGTTTGGGATTAGCAGATGTAAACAATTATATATAGGATGGATAAACAACAAGGTCCTATTGATAAACTATAATGGAAAAGAAGATTAAAAAAAGAATGTCTATATGTGTATAACTGAGTCACTTTGCTGTACAGCAGAGATTGACACAACATTTAAAATCAACTATATTTCAATAAAAAAATAAAGTAAAAATAAAATAAAATAAAATTCTATGAAGTGTCTCCACTTCGCTTAGTTCTTCTGTGGTTTTTTGGAACATATTCCTCTGTCTCCTCATTTTGCCTAATTCTCTGTGTTTACTCCTATGTATTAAGTAGGTAGGTTACATTTCCCATCCTAAGATATGTACTATATATTTCTCAGCTTACCAGATGCAGAACCTAGATATTTTTAAATAGACAGTTTTTTAGAGCAGTTTTAGGTTCACATCAAAATTGAATAGAAAGTACAGAGATTTCCCATATACCCCTTGTCCCCACACATGCATAACTCTCCCTTACCATAGTGGTACATTTTTTTTATAATCAATGAATCTACATTGACTCATTGTACTCACCCAAGGTCCATAGTTTACATTGGGGTTCACTCTTGGTGTTGTACATTCTGTGCATTTGGACAAATGTATAATGACATGAATCCATCATTATAGTAGTATACAGAGTATTTTTACTGCCCTAAAAATACTCTGTGCTCTGCCTTTTCATCCTTCCCTTCCTCTTCCAACTCCTAGTGACCACTGATCTTTTTACTGTCTCCGTAGTTTTGCCTTTTCCAGAATGTCATATAGTTAGAATCATACAGTATGTAGGCTATTCACATTGGCTTCTTTACTCAGTAATATGTGTTTAAGTTTCCTTCATGTCTTTTCATGACTTGATAGCTCATTTCTTTTTAACTCTGAATAATATTCCATTGTCTGGATGTACCACAGTTTATTTATTCATTCAGCTAATGAAGGACATTTTGATTGCGTCCGAGTTTCAGCAATTATGAATAAAGATGCTATAAATAAAGATGTAGGTTTTTGTGTGGACAGATGTTTTCAAGTCATTTGGGTGAATACCAAGGAGTGTGTGATTGCTGGATCTTATGGTGAGAGTATGTTAAGTTTTGTAAAAAATCACCAAGCTCTCTTCCACAGTGGCTTTATCATTTTGCATTCCTGGCAACTGTGACTGAGAGTTCCTGCTGATTTACATCCTCATCAACACTTGCTGTTGTCAGAGTTCTGGATTTGGGCCATTCTAATAGGTGTGTAGTGCTTTCTCATTGTTGGATTAATTTGCATTTCCATAATGACATATTATGTGGAGCATCTTTTTATATGCTTACTTGCCATCTGTATACCTTTTATTTTAGCATCTTTATTGGAGTATAATTGTTTTACAATGGTGTGTTAGTTTCTGTTGTATAACAAAGTGAATCAACTATATGTATACATATATCCCCATATCCCCTCCCTCTTACGTCTCCCTCCCACCCTCCCTGTCCCACCCCTCTAGGTGGTCACAAAGCACCGAGCTGATCTCCCTGTGCTATGCAGCTGCTTCCCACTAGCTATCTGTTTTACATTTGGTAGTGTATATCTGTACATGCTACTCTCTCACTTTGTCCCAGCTTACCCTTCCCCCTCCCTGTGTCCTCAAGTCCATTCTCTATGTCTGCGTCTTTATTCCTGTCCTGCCCCTGGTTCATCAGAACCATTTTTTTTTTTTTTAGATTCCATATATATGTGTTAGCATACGGTATTTGTTTTTCTCTTTCTGACTTACTTCAGTCTGTATGACAGACTCTAGGTCCATCCACCTAACTACAAATAGTTCAAATTCATTTCGTTTTGTGGCTGGGTAATATTCCATTGTATATATGTGCCACATCTTCTTTATCCATTCATCTGTCAATGGACACTTAGGTTGCTTCCATGTCCTGGCTATTGTAAATAGTGCTGCAGTGAACATTGTGGTACGTGTATCTTTTTGAATTATGGTTTTCTCAGGGTATATGCCCAGTAGTGGGATTGCTGGGTTGGATGGTAGTTCTATTTTTAGTTTTTTAAGAAACTTCCATACTATTCTCCATAGTGGCTGTATCAATTTACATTCCCACCAACAGTGAAAGAGATTTCCCTTTTCTCCACACCCTCTTCAGCATTTATTGTTTATACATTTTTTGATGATGGCCATTCTGACTGGTGTGAGGTGATACTTCATGGTAATTTTTTTGTGTGTGTGTGTGTTACGTGGGCCTCTCACTGTTGTAGCCTCTCCCGTTGTGGAGCACAGGCTCCGGATGCACAGGCTCAGCGGCCATGGCTCATGGGCCTAGCCGCGCCATGGCAAGTGGGATCTTCCCAGACCGGGGCCCGAACTCGTGTCCCCTGTATCAGCAGGCGGACTCTCAGCCACTGCGCCACCAGGGAAGCCCCTTCATTATAATTTTGATTTGCATTTCTCTAATGATTAGTGATGTTGAGTATCCTTTCCTGTGTTTGTTGGCAATCTATATATCTTTGGAGAAATGTCTATTTAGATCTTCTGCCCATTTTTGGATTGGGTTGTTTGTTTTTTTGGTATTGAGCTGCATGAGCTGCTTGTATATTTTGGAGATTCTTTGTCAGTTGCTTCGTTTACAAATATTTTCTCCCATTATGAGGGTTGTCTTTTCGTCTTGTTTATCGTTTGCTGTGCAAATGCTTTTAAGTTTCATTAGGTCCCATTTATTTATTTTTGGGCTTTTTTCCAATTCTCTAGGAGGTGGGTCAAAAAGGAACTTGCTGTGATTTATGTCATAGAGTGTTCTGCCTATGTTTTCCTCTAAGAGTTTTATAGTGTCTGGCCTTACATTTAAGTCTTTAATCCATTTTGAGTTTATTTTTGTGTATGGTGTTAGGAAGTGTTCTAATTTCATTCTTTTATATGTAGCTGTCCAGTTTTTCCAGCACCACTTATTGAAGAGGCTGTCTTTTCTCCATTGTATATTCTTGCCTCCTGTATCAAAGATAAGGTGACCACATGTGTGTAGGTTTATCTCTGGGCTTTCTATCTTCTTCCATTGATCTATATTTCTGTTTTTGTGCCAGTGCCATACTGTCTTGATTACTGTAGCTTTGTAGTATAGTCTGAAGTCAGGGAGCCTGTTTCTTCCAGCTCCATTTTTCTTTCTCAAGTTTGCTTTGGCCATTCTGAGTCATTTGTGTCTCCATACAAATTGTGAAATTTTTTGTTCTAGTTCTGTCAAAAATGCTGTTGGTAGATTGATAGGGATTGCATTGAATCTATAGATTGCTTTGGGTAGTATAGTCATTGTCACAATGTTGATTCTTCCAATACAGCAACATGGTATATCTCTCCATCTGTTTGTATCCTCTTTATTTTCTTTCATCAGTAACTTATAGTTTTCTGCACACAGGTCTTTTGTCTCCTTAGGTAGGTTTATTCCAAGGTATTTTATTCTTTTTGTTGCAATGGTAAATGGAAGTGTTTCCTTAATTACTCTTTCAGATTTTTCTTCATTATTGTATAGGAATGCAAGAGATTTCTGTGCATTAATTTTGTATCCTGCTACTTTACCAAATTCACTGATTAGCTCCAGTAGTTTTCTGGTAGCATCTTTAGGATTCCCTATGTATAGTATCATGTCATCTGCAAACAGTGACAGTTTTACTTCTTCTTTTCTGATTTGGATTCATTTTATTTCTTTTCCTTCTCTGATTGCTGAGGCTAAAACTTCCAAAACTATGTTGAATAATATTGGTGAGAGTGAGCAACCTTGTCTTGTTACTGATCTTAGAGGAAATGGTTTCAGTTTTTCTCCATTGAGAACGAAGGTGGCTGTGGGTTTGTCATATGTAGCCTTTATTATGTTGAGTTAGGTTCCCTCTATGCTTACTTTCTGGAGAGTTTTTGTCATAAATGGGTGTTGAATTTTTTGAAAGCTTTTTCTACATCTATTGAGATTATCATATGAGTTTTATCCTTCCATTTGTTAATATGGTGTATCACATTGATTGATTTGCATATATTGAAAAACCCTTGCATTCCTGTGATAAACCCTCTTGATCATGGTGTATGATCCTTTTAATGTGCTGTTGGATTCTGTTTGCTAGTATTTTGTTGAGGATTTTTGCATCTATGTTCATCAGTGGTATTGGCCTGTAGTTTTCTTTTTTTGTGACATCTTTGTCTGGTTTTCGTACCAGGGTGATGGTGCCCTCATAGAATGAGTTTGGGAGTGTTCCTCCCTCTGCTATATTTTGGAAGAGTTTGAGAAGCATAGGTGTTAGCTCTTCTCTAAATGTTTGATAGAATTCGCCTGTGAAGCCATCTGGTCCTGGGCTTTTGTTTGTTGGAAGATTTTAATCACAGTTTCAATTTCAGTGCTTGTGATTGGTCTCTTCATATTTTCTCTTTCTTCCTGGTTCAGTCTTGGAAGGTTGTGCTTTCCTAAGAATTTGTGCATTTATTCCAGGTTGTCCATTTTATTGGCATATAGTTGCTTGTAGCCTTCTCTCATGATCTTTTTTATTTCTGCAGTGTCAGTTGTTACTTCTCCTTTTTCGTTTCTAATTCTGTTGGTTTGAGTCTTCTCCCTTTTTTTCGTGATGAGTCTGGTTAATGCTTTATCAATTTCATTTATCTTCTCAAAGAACCAGCTTTTAGTTTATTGATGTTTGTTATTGTTTCCTTCATTTCTTTTTCATTTATTTCTACTCTGATGTTTATGATTTCTTTCCTTCTGCTAACTTTGGGTTTTTTTTGTTCTTTCTCTAATTGCTTTAGATGTAAGGTTAGGTTGTTTATTTGAGATGTTTCTTGTTTCTTGAGGTAGGATTGTATTGGTTTAAACTTCCCTCTTACACCTGCTTTTGCTGCATCCCATAGATTTTGGATCATCGTGTTTTCATTGTCATTTGTTTCTAGGTATTTTTTGATTTCCTCTTTGATTTCTTCAGTGATCTCTTGGTTATTTTGTAGCATATTGTTTAGCCTCCATGTGTTTGTATGTTTTACAGGTTTTTTTCCCTGTAATTGATATCTAGTCTCATAGCATTGTGGTCAGAAAAGATACTCGATATGATTTCAATTTTCTTAAATTTACCGAGGCTTGATTTGTGACCTAAGATGTGATCTATCCTGCAGAATGTTCCATGCGCACTTGAGAACAAAGTGTATTCTGTTGTTTTTGGCTGGAATGTCCTATAAATATCAATTAAGTCCATCTTGGGTAATGTGTCATATAAAGCTTTTGTTTCCTTATTTATTTTCATTTTGGATGATCTGTCCATTGGTGAAAGTGGGGTGTTAAAGTCCCCTACTATGGTTGTGTTACTGTCGATTTCCCCTTTTATGGCTGTTAGCACTTGCCTTATGTATTGAGGTGCTCCAATGTTGGGTGCATAAATATTTACAATTGTTGGATTGTTCCCTTGATCATTATGTAGTGTCCTTCTTTGTCTCTTTTAATAGTCTTTATTGTAAAGTCTATTTTGTCTGATATGAGAATTGCTACTCCAGCTTTCTTTTAATTTCCATTTGCATGGAATATCTTTTTCTATTCCCTCACCTGCAGTCTGTATGTGACCCTAGGTCTGAAGTGAGTCTCAGGTAGACAGCATATATACAGGTGTTGTTTTTGTATCCATTCAGCCAGTCTGTGTCTTTTGGTTGGAGCATTAATCCATTTGCATTTAAGGTAATTATCAATATTTATGTTCCTATTACCATTTTCTTAATTGTTTTGTGTTTGTTATTGTTGGTCTTTTCCTTTTCTTGTGTTTCCTGCCTAGAGAAGTTCCTTTGGCATTTGTTGTAAAGCTGATTTGGTGGTGCTGAATTCTCTTAGCTTTTGCTTGTTTTAATTTCTCCATTGAATCTGACTGAGATCTTTGCTGGGTTGAGTTATCTTGGTTATAGGTTTTCCCCTTTCATCACTTTAAATATGTCCTGCCACTTCCTTCTGGGTTGCAAAGTTTCTGCTGAAAGATCAGCTGTTACCCTTATGGGGATTCCCTGGTATGCTATTTGTTGCTTTTGCTTTGCTGCTTTTAATATTTTTTCTTTGTATTTAATTTTGGATAGTTTGATTAATATGTGCCTTGCTGTGTTTCTCCTTGGATTTATCTTGTATGTGACTCTCTGCACTCCCTGGACTTGATTGACTATTTCCTTTCACACGTTATGGAAGTTTTCAACTACAATGTCTTCAAATATTTTCTCAGACCCTTTCTTTTTCTCTTCTTCTTTTGGGACCCCTATAATTCGGATTTTGGCCCATTTAATGTTGTCCCAGAGGTCTCTGAGGTTGTCCTTAATTCTTTTCATTCTTTTTTCTTTATTCTGCTCTGCAGTAGTTATTTCCACTATTTTATTTTCCAGGTCACTTATCCTTTTTCTGCCTCCATTATTCTGCTATTGATTTCTTCTAGAGAATTTTTAATTTCATTTATTGTGTTGTTCATCATTGTTTGTTTGCTCTTTAGTTCTTCTAGGTCATTGTTAAACGTTTCTTGTATTATCTCCATTCTATTTCCAAGATTTTGGATCATCTTTACTATCATTACTCTGAATTCTTTTTCAGGTAGACTGCCTATTTCCTCTTCGTTTGGTCTGGTGGGTTTTTATCTTGCTCCTTCATCAGCTGTGTGTTTCTCTGCCTCTCATTTTGCTTAACTTAATGCGTTTGTGGTCTCCTTTCTGCAGGCTGCATGTTCATAGTTCCCTTTGTTTTTGGTGTCTATCCCCAGCGGGTAAGGTTGGTTCAGTGGGTTGTGTAGGCTTCCTGGTGGAGGGGACTAGTGCCTGTGTTCTGGTGGTTGAGGCTGGATCTTTTCTTTCTGGTGGGCAGGACCGTATCCGGTGGTGTGTTTTGGGGTGTCTTGACCTTATTATGATTTTAGGCAGCCTCTCTGCTAATGGGTGGGGTTGTGTTCCTGTCTTGCTAGTTGTTTGGCATAGGATGTCCAGCACTGGAGCTTGCTGGCTGTTGGTTGGAGCTGGGTCTTAGTGTTGAGATGGAGATCTCTGGGAGAGCTTTTGCCAGTTATTATTTCGTGGGGCTGGGAGGTCTCTGGTGGTCCAACGGCCTGAACTTGGCTCTCCCACCTTAGAGGCTCAGGCCTGACACCAGGCTGGAGCACCAAGACCCTGTCAGCCTCACGGCTCAGAATAAAAGGGAGAAAAAAAGAAAGAAAAATAAATAAATATAAAAATATTATTAAAATAATAATAATAAAGAGAGCAACAAAACCAATAAACAAATCCACCAATTATAACAAGCGCTAAAAACTAAACTAAGATAAAAATCAGAAACAAATCAGTTGAAGACAGCAAACCCCAAGTCTACAGTTGCTCCCAAAATCCACGCCTCAATCTTGGGATGATTGGTTGTCTATTCAGGTATTCCACAGGTGCAGGGTACATCAAGTTGACTGTCAGTATTTAATATACTGCTCCTGAGGATGCTGGGAGAGATTTCCCTTTCTCTTCTTTGTTCGCTCCGCTCCTGGGGTTCAGCTTTGGTTTTGGCCCCGCCTCTGCATGTAGGTCACCCTCAGGCATCTGTTCCTGCCCAGACAGGATGGGGTTAAAGCAGTGGCTGCTTAGGGCACTCTTGGCTGGAGTGACGTTGCACCAGCCTGAGGTGCGCCATGTGTTCTCCCAGGGAAGTTGTCCCTGGATCACGGGACCCTGGCTGTGGCGGGCTGCATAGGCTCCCAGAGGGTGGGTGTGGATAGTGACCTGTGCTTCTCATAGGATTCTTGGTGGCAGCAGCGTTAGTGTTTAATGCCTGTCCCTGGGGTCCGTGCTGTTACCTGTGGCTCATGCCCGTCTCTGGCACTCGCTTAGGCAGTGCTCTGCCTTCTGTGGGCACACAGGGAAGGAATCCCCTCTCCTTGCACACCCTGAAACAATGGTCTCTTGCCTCTTCGGCAGGTCCAGACTTTTTCCTGGACTTCCTTCTGGCTAGCTGTGGTGCACTAGCCCACTTCAGGCTGTGTTCACGCAGCCAACCCCAGTCCTCTCCCTGGGATCAGACCTCCGAAGCCTGAGCCTCAGCTCCCAGCCCCCACCCGCCCTTGCCGGTGAGCAGACAAGCCTCTCGGGCTGGTGAGTGCTGATTGGCACCAATCCTCTGTGCAGGAATCTCTCTGCTTTGCCCTCTGCGCCCCTGTGGCTGTGCTCTCCTCTGTGCTCTGAAGCTTCCCCCCTGCCCACCCTCCATCTCTGCCAGTGAAGGGGCTTCCTAGTATGTGGAAACGTTTCCTCCTTCACGGCTCCCTCCCAAAGATGCAGATCCCATCCCTATTCTTTTGTCTCTGTTTTTTCTTTTTTCTTTTGCCTTACCCAGGTACATGGTGATTTTCTTGCCTTTTGGGAAGTCTGAGGTCTTCTGCCAGCGTTCAGTAGGTGTTCTGTAGGAGTTGTTCCACATGTAGATGCATTTTTGATGTATTTGTGGGGAGGAAGGTGATCTCCACGTTTTACTCTTCCGCCATCTTGAAGGCCCCCCTACACGAATTCATTTTCTAATTTTGAAACAGCCTTGCTTTCCTGGGAGAAATCCCATTTGGTAGTGGTGTACAATTCTTTTTATACATTGTTGGATTTGATTTGCTGATACTTTGTTGAGGATTTTTGCATTTATGTTCATGAGCGATGTTGGTATATAGATTTATTTTCTTATAATGTCTTTGGTTTTGGTATTAGGAT
The DNA here is from genome assembly GCF_949774975.1 of Lagenorhynchus albirostris. Lineage (NCBI taxonomy): Eukaryota > Metazoa > Chordata > Mammalia > Artiodactyla > Delphinidae > Lagenorhynchus > Lagenorhynchus albirostris. Next base: position 69,231,944 of record NC_083106.1, read on the forward strand.
TATGCTGGTCTCATAGAATTAGTTAAGACATATTCTCTCCAATTCTAAAGAAAGATTGTAGAGAATGGGTATAATTTCTTCCTTAAATGTTTGGTAGAATTCACCAGTGAACCCACTTGGACCCAGTGTTTTCTCTTTTGGAAGATTATTAATTACTAATTTAATTTATCTAATAGATATAAGCCTATTCATATTATCTATTTCTTGTTGTGTGAGTTTTAGCAGATTGTGTCTTTCAAAGAATTGTTCCTTTTCATCTAGGTTATCAAATTTGTTGGCATAGAGTTGTTCATGGTATTCTTTATTGTCCTTGTTCATGAGATCTATAGTGATATCCCCTCTTTCATTTCTGATATTAGTAACTTGCGACCTCTCTTTCTTTTTTTTTCTCAGTTAGCCGGGCTAGAGCCTTATTGATTTTGTTGATCTTCTAGAGAGTCAACTTTTGGTTTATTGATTTTTCTCTGTTGATTTCCTATTGTCAGTTTGATTGATTTCTGCTAAAATTTTTATTATTTCTTTCTTTCTTTTTTTTTTTTTTTGCGGTACACGGGCCTCTCACTGTTGTGGCCTCTCCCGTTGCGGAGCACAGGCTCCGGACGCACGGGCTTAGCGGCCACGGCTCACGGGCCCAGCTGCTCCGCGGCATGTGGGATCTTCCCGGACCGGGGCATGAACCCGTGTCCCTTGCATCGGCAGGCGGACTCTCAACCACTGCGCCACCAGGGAAGCCCTATTATTTATTTCTTAAAGTTTGCTTTGGATTTAATATGCTCTTCTTTTTCTGGTTTCTTATGGTGGAAGCTTAGATAATTTATTTTGACTCTTTCTTCTTTTCTAATATATACATTCAATGCTATAAATTTCCCTCTAAGCGCTGCTTTCACAGCATCCCATAAATTTTGATAAGTTGTACTTTCATTTTCATTTAGTTCAAAATATTTTAAATTTCTCTTGAGATTTCTTTTTTGGCCTATGTATTATTTAGAAGTATATCATTTAGTCTTCAAGTATTTGGTGATTTTCCAGCTACCTTTCTGTTATTAATTTCTACTTTAATTCCATTGTGGTTTGAGAGCAGTCATTATATAATATCTATTCCTTTATATTATTAAGGTGTGTTTTATGATCCAGAATATGGTCTATCTGGGTGAATTTATTATACTCAGAGTTGATCTTAAGCTGGGTTAGGTACAAGAGAGACTGTCCGTAAATCAGAAAGTCACTTTATCTACTTACAATCGATAAATCATATAATCTTTTTACATGAATATTTATATCTGTGATCCAGGCCTCCCCCTAGTCCTGGTGCCTTTTGGTATTAACATTAATTTAAAAGTTGCTTGATGAGTTTGGATCTCAGGGCAAAGAAATTTTCATAGTCTTACGAGATAAAGTCCATCTCTTGGCTGACCTGAGGAGTCTAGGTGCTGTCGTGTCCAGACTTCGACCAGCTTCATGACTGTAAATCACTGTGCAGGAAGCTATGCAGCCTCGGCTAAGTGCTTGACTTTGGAGCCAGGCAGCGGTTTCGCCACCTACTTGCTGGGGGACCTAGGAGAGGTTATGAAACCAGATATTGAAAAACATCTCTACGGCTTAGCTTCCTCATCTATAAAATAAGAACAATAGTAGTCCCCATCTTATAGCATCATTGTGAAGATTAAGTTAATTTAAATTTGTAAAGCATTTTGCAAAGAGTATGTCATGTAAGTGCTCAGTAAATATTCACCATAAAGATGAAACTAGCCCTGTGGCTGGGATCTCTTTGACCTGGGACTCTACCTCTTCTCAGTGAACCTTCTCAGTGAAGGCTTCTAAGCCTTCTACCTTATTTCTCATACCTGAATCTCTGCCCTTACAACCTGCCCAGTTATTCAAGTTCTGCTAGACCTTGTCCCAAGACCTGGAGCACGTTCCCAAACCTGTTGGGGCCTGGGATGAGAGGGAGAATTGATAGAAGACATAGAGCTGAGTAAATTCTCAAAGGATAAGTAGATCTGAGAGAGATGAGAAGAATGGGGACAGGTGTGGAGAGGACTGTGTGAGCAGAGGCATAGAGGGAAGCACATCATGATGTGTCGGGGAAGCAGCAAACTCCTAAGTGGCTCTGGAGGGTAAAATATGGCACCAGGAATGGTGAAAGATGAGATCAGCGTGCAAGCAGGGGCCAGATCAGAGACATTTCCTCCTCCCATGTTAAGAAGTTGAATTTTGTAGCACTTATACCACAGCTAGTGAGAAGCACAGAAGCATTTGAAACTTGTGAGAAGCAAAGTGACATGGATAAATTTGAGTTTTAGCTGTAATCCAAAAGTCTCTGGCCTCTCCAACCTGGAGGCACACATGACTTAGCAATTATAAGAATTGTTAGAGGGCTTCCCTGGTGGCGCAGTGGTTGAGAGGCCGCCTGCCGACGTAGGGGACACGGGTTCGTGCCCCGGGCCGGGAAGATCCCACATGCCACGCTGGGCCCGTGAGCCATGGCTGCTGAGCCTGCACTCTGCAACGGGAGAGGCCACAACAGTGAGAGGCCCGTGTACCGCAAAAAAAAAAGAAAAAAAAAGAATTGTTAGGAGACTTTCTTCCTGCCTTCATTCGGATAACATTTATTGAACTACTAGATTCCTGGAATGTTGCAGGTGTTGTAAATAAATAAATGGTAGATAAAAATCTCTGCTCTCGTGGGGAAAGCTGACAGTTAACAAGCAATCAATGAAGCATTTTCAGGTAGAGGGGCTGCCCTAGTATGTGGAAGCAATGGTGGGCTTATGAACCAGGGCAGTGGGATCAGGGATGTAGCAGAGGCAACAGAGGTCACTTGTTTTTGTCCCTGGAACATACCATGTCAACCAGAGGCAGAATCCTACACCTATCATGATTATTCCTAGAAGACTCTATGCCCACAAAAGCAAAATAACACAATGCAGGCTGTGAGAAAGGGTTCCAGGGATCACCCTGTTGCAGAAACATGAAATTTCTACTGAATATTTTGTTCCTTCTAAGTTCTTTCTCAGCTTCATCTACCAGGGTGAGGAAGTGATGACAGACTGGAATTCTGTGGTTCCATAAGGGCTCACTGAAGCAGAAAGAGGAAAGAACATTCTGGGTAGAACACAATACAAGCCAAAATTTCCAAACCTTAAGAGATCACGCCAAGGTTGAAGAAGAGTGAGTAGTTCAGGATTGTTGTGCCCTGCTAAGATTTGGGGGAGTGGCATGAACAGAAGTAATTTTAGCAATATCTCCCTGATGTCAGGGTGGAAAATGATTTGAGTGGTGGAGACCCTAAATGTAGGGAGACGTGTTAGAATCTTGGGGTAATAGTAAGGAAGGAAGGGGATCCAAGAAGAAATAGATGAGTGGAAATAAATGGAAGTTTAAAGTCCTAGATATCTGTATGAGGTGGAAGGGAAGGTACCGTGGGAATGAGAACATGAGACAGCTAGGGGTTTGCTAGAGTAGGATATTGGGGTATCTTATGTAAAACTTAAGAGGAGGAAGAGTTCTGGGTGATGGAAAATTGAAGACGTGGTTCTAAAGGTGAGAAACCAAAGTCTAATGGCAGATAAGAGATGATGATGATGATGATGGTGATGATGATGATGGTGTGTGACTTGCCTTTCGTTTCATGATGGGAGAATATAGGGATAAAAGGCATGCTTGGAAGTGAGGTCATTACTTGGAACACAGCCTGGCACATTGAGGCATTCAATAAATAAATGAATGATGTGCCGGGTGTCCTATAACTCTCCTTGACATGAGTTTTTTGGTACCAGAACAAGCTTCAAGTTGCAGGCAGTGTCTGGCATAGTTTAACATAGGCAGGGAGGCTCTCTGATCCAGGTGAGGGCTTCCCTGCCCCATTAAATTCTTCCTCACCCTCAGGGATCTGGCTTGAGTGAGTCCGTCTCATGTGTGCTTGTACAGCACGTTATTTGCCCCATCTTCACAGCACATATCATGGGCTGAAACATTTTATGACTTGTTTTGCCAGTTTGCTCCCTATTCATGGTAGGACCTCAAAGGACCTGAAAAAGCAAAATCGTTTGTGAAACCTGGAGCTGGCCCTACTTGTAGGTGTATTAATTAATTAATTAAAGGAGAACTTGTGCATCCCTGCTATATCAGTCCGGGCCCCAGAAGGAAACAGAATAGGGTAACTTAAGAAGGTTTTATTTAAGGGACTGTTTACAAAGGCGTGAGCAGGGTTTGGGGGAACTACTGGGGAATTCAGTGTGGGGCTAGAAATAGCCTAGGCTTGAAGGGGCCAGGGAGGGAGTATGGCTACCAGGGCAGAGAGTCATATGGAAAGGCTGCCTTGAGAGAAGCTGGGACCTCTCTTTGGTGGAGGCCATCCTGCAGGAAGGAAGCCAGGGTAGTAAATACCTCTCCCTCCCTGTTCCCATCTCTCTGATCTCTTGTCGCCCCCCTTCCAACAAACCCATGGGAAGCTGGAGGGCTGGAGGGGCTCTTTGATGTGGCCTATCACCTAGTCTCCTGAGCAGAGAAGGAGAGGAAAAGGGGAGAGAGATATGGAGGTGCTAATAGGTGCTCTTAGCACACTGCCTTCCCCATTGGCCTGTCAGAGCAAGTGACATTCTCCCAACTTGCCTGGAAGATTTAGTCATCTCCAAAAGAGCAAGTTAAACTGTGACTAGGGGTAGAAGAGATGGGCCCAGTCTATTTGTTTATACACACCTTGCCTTTTCCTACAATGGTTAGGAACCCAAACCACAGGCAATAATGGGTAATGCATAAATGGACATATCACAGTCAGGCCCAATGGAACAATTCCCATACTTCCAGAGGGGGTTCACCAAGATGGCAACATAGGAGGCTCCAAACTCCCCTCCTCCCATGGACACACTAAGTACACGGGTACACAGGGAGCAATTACTTCTGAGAGAAATCTAGAAACTAGCAAAAAGGGATCAAGCAAAAACCACCCATTTCTCAGTCTTAACCTGAAAGGGGTCCATCTTCGTACTTTGAAAGCTGCTGCCAGAGGGTTAGGCATCTCATCTGTACACATCTAGGTGTGGCCTGCAGTCCTCTCTAGAGGCTGGGGAAACCGGCAAACACCTCCTTTTCCTTATCCCTCTAGCTGGCTCCAAGTTGCCAGTATCTCTTTGGAAGGAGTTTTACAAACATCTGGCACCCCGCTTTTTGTAGCTGCTATCTGAGAGATGGGCCCCCAGATCACCTGGCTCTCATAGTCAGTGGAGCTTGCATTCACAAGTCCTACAAGTTTCTAGCAAACAAATAAGCAGTTCTTAATGGGCACAAGAACAATCTCCTGTGGGCCCAGCGCAGAAAGAGCAGGTTAAAACACCCATCTCCCAGTTTCTCCCTGGAAGGACCTTAACTACATACTTTCCCAGTTGCTGCCTGAGGGTCCAGCTTCCAATCAGCCTGCATCTAGGTATTGAATGTAATCTTCTCTTTTGGGACACCGATGGGTCTTGGCATATTCAACTACTGGAAGCCACTAAGAACAAAGAAGGTGGCTTGGACAACCAAAAGGTCTGAAAGACAAACAGGAGCTCAGGCAGGAGTGATCGATGAGGTTTATCTCCTACACAAGACCACGCTGTCAAGACTTGTGCAGAAACTAACACTGAAAGTCAAGGAAAACGAAGAAAGCAAGGAATATGTCCCAAACAAAAACCAAAATAAATCTCCAGAAACAATTTTTTTTGTTTTGTTTTAGTTTTAAATTTTTAAACAACTTTATTTTTAGAGCAGTTTTAGATTTGTAGCAAAAGGAGAGTAAAGTACAGAGTTCCTACATACCCTCTTCCCTCCCTCCCCGCCACAGCCTCCCCATTCTCAACATTCCCCACCAATGTGGTACATTTGTTACAATTGATGAACCCACATTGACACACCATAAGCACCGTGAAACAGAGATAAGTGATTTACTCGATAGAGAGTTCAAAATGACAAGTTATAAAGATGCTCCCTGAGGTCAGGAGAGCAGTGCCTGAACAAAGTAAGTATTTCAACAAGAATATAGAAAATATTTTAAAAAGTACCAAATAGAAATCCCAAAGCGGAGGAATACAATAACTGAAATGCAAAATTCAGTAGAGGGGTTCAACATCCGACTAGATCAAGCAGAAGAAAGGATCAACACACTTGAAGACAGGGCAGTGAAAGCCATCCAATCAGAGAAACAAAAAGAAAAAAAGAATGAAAAAGAGTGACGATCATTTAAGGGACTTATGGGACCTCAGCAAGCAGACAAGTATATGCGTTATAGGGATGCCAGAAGGAGAAGAAAGAGAGAAAGAGGCAGAAAGTTTATTCAAAGAAATAATGGCTGAAAACTTCTCTAACCTGGGGGAGGAAACAGACATCCAGATCCAGGAAGATCAGAGAGTTCCAAATAAGAGGAACCAAAGAGACTCATGGTTTCATAACCATGAAACACGTTATGATTAAACTGTCAAAAGTTAAAGACAAGGAGAGAATCTTAAAAGCAGCAAGAAAAAAATCAACTTGTTATGTACAAGGGAACCCCCGTAAGACTATCATCAGAATTTTCAGCAGAAATTTTGCAGGCCAGAAGGGACTGGGATGATATATTCAAAGTGCTGGAAGAAAAGGAAAACTCCCAATCAAAAATACTCTACCAGGCCAAGTTTTCCTTCAGAATTGAAGGAAAGATAAGGAGTTTTCCAGGCAAACGAAAGCTGAAAGACTTCATCACCACCAGACAGGGCTTACAAGAAATGTTAAAGGGAGTTCTTCAAGCTGAAATGAAAGGAAACTGATTAGTAACAGGAAAATATGAAAATATAAAACTCACTGGTAAAAGTAAATATATAGTTAAATTCAGAATACTCTAATGTTGTAATGGTGATGGGTAAATCACTTATAACTCTAGTATGAAGATTAAAAGACAAAAAGTATTAAAAGTAGCTACAGTAATTTGTTAACGGATACACAATATGAAAAGGTGTAAATTGTGACATCAAAAACGTAAAATGTGGGGAAGGGTGTAAAAATGCAGAGTTTACACTTTTATTTGTCAATTACACCCCAATAAAGCTGAGGGTAAAAAATAGGTACTTTCATGCAAGGGAATATATTACAGCCATTACAATGTTTCAGAAAATGTTTAATGGCATAGGAGAATAAGTATGATACCTTATGCAAAAAATTCCTATTCAATAATTTGCAAAAAAAAAAAAGAAAGAAAAGAATTAGAATAGGCTCTTATACTTTCTACAGTAAAAAAGTATCACTTTAAATCATAAACAAACATCAAAAACAGTGTCTGAGAAAGAAGGGCCCTGGTTAAGGCTTTCTTCTTAACCACTTTTAATTAGCATTCCAGCAAGGGTGAGGTTAGGAAATTGTCACCTGAGGCTCTTTGGAAGTGACAAAGTGACAGATGACCTGGGACCTGGCTTGAGGTGGTTCTCATGTTGGGTTGTGAGTTAGAGTTGGGGAGAAGAATGAAGACAGTCACGGGTATATCTCTGTGTGAACCTGTGCCCTCTGAGGGTGAGGGGAATATTGGACAGCTTTATAAGGGCTGCTGCCTGCCCCTTAGAGGTGCCACCCGTCCGTCAGGCTGGGATGTATGCTTTCATATCTCACACAAAGGGACTGAATAGGCTGGTAGCTCCCCTGTAAGGGAGCATCTTGCTGAAGAGAGAGCAGGTAGATAAAGGAGCATTAGAGTGGGTGGAGAAAGGCCAGAAAACAGGAGGGATGTTGGGAGTTATCTCTAAAGGGCAAGGTCCACCCAGGTAAGGATTTCTCCAAGTCAGTGTTAAGGCTGACTTGACCTGGCTAGAACTGGGGCAGCCCTCCACCCTGGATTTTGCACTGGCTTATCAGGCGTTAACTTATTAAGACGAACCCACCCATCCTTGGAAAGAGGAATTTTTTTCATTTTATACTTGGCTTTTAGCCCCACCTTTCCTCTGGTTTGAGCCAAATATGTATGTAGTTTTTCCCTTAACAGTAACAACTAGCTTTCTTTCTTTTTCTGTGCAAAGCTTTATGGCTCTCAAAATCAGCACAGTTTATTTTGAATTCCTAGCCACAGCTTGAACTGGACTGGAAGGACATGGACTGGAATGAAATTTGAGGGATTGTGGTCTGGAAGGATGTATTATTTCAGCTTAGAAGAGAAATAAAATTTTCTCTTGTGACTTGGTGTGCTGTGCCCAGTTGAATACTGACACCTGTGATTCCCTTCCATCACCTAGGGGGTGCCAAGGATCTCTCACCTGTGTTCTGGTACCTGTGACCCCTTCAGCCAGGTTTGCAGTCAGGTCTCTTTTGGCTGTGACGAACAAAAGACAGGGGGGAGTAACTGGGTTTAAGTGGTTTGAGTCATGTGCCTCAGATGGCATTGTGAGTACACTTCACTGCCCTTTATTCTTAGGCGTAAGAGTTCACTCTGATTTTGGAAGGTAGATGAAAATCTTGCCTGTGTCTGGGAGTATTATTTATTTGCATAGGACAGATGGGCCTCACCCAATTTCCTGGACTGCCCCCAGCTTGACTCACATTCCCCAGTAATGCTAAATTATTCCATCAAGTCTGAAACCCAGGGACAAATTGTGTGACCATAAACTAATAATATTGTTCTTTTTTTCAGAGTTCATCTTTGGACACAAAATTCTAAATATCTTTCATTTTTCCAGCACATTGATAAAAGATGCTCTAAATACATACAGCCTCTCCTTGGTAGCTCCCTAATATTGTTCCTTTAAAAGGAACTTTAGCCATGCTACTCCTAAAGCTAGATTCCCAGACTGTTTTGATTCTCCTCATTTTTCCAGGTAAATGAGTAACCCCACTGAGTAAGGGCTCTTAAGCCGCCTTGCCCTTTTAGTTCAACAAATACCTGGGCACCAGTGTAACCCACCTTGAATCAATACCAGAGGATACCTGTTTCAGGGCTTCAAGTGTTTGGTTACAGCTGCATTGGTCCAATGAGTCAGCCAAACTAGCTTTATTTCTAAAGACATTCCAGAGTGCTGATTTACTCAACGGGCTGTATTTCCTGAGGATGTGATTCATTCATACCCAGCAGAGAAGGAAAGAACATTTGAAAGCCCACATAAGGAGGGGTGGATAAAACTGGTCTCTCTGGAAAACTGTCTTTTACAGTATGATGTGGATGTTTCTGGCATTTCTTTCTGGGGCAGGGGTTGGAGATGAGGTTTCTGAGGCTGCCAATGGGGATGTGAGGACAGCTTGCAGGTCCACCCCAAGGCTCTGAGAAAGGAGGGATTTTCTGTTCAGTGAAGACCGGCAATCAGGCCCTTTTTGGAGCTGGGGACAGATGTTCCCTGACCATGAGGATTCACAGTGGAAGCCACATTCTGTGCCTTGCTCCAGTACTGGCCATGGGGGTTTGGTAAATCAGGGAAGGGGGCCTGCTCTGGTGATGAAGCCAAGCAGGGCCCTACAGGGCCCTCCCAGGTACAAAAGCATCTCATTCTGTGTCCTTTTACAGAACAATCTGATATATATCTCTGGGTTCTTCTACAGGAACTAAGTCCCCACCTGGGTGGAGGATGGTAACTTCAGGCTGAGCCCAAGCACATAGACCCCAGAGTGGTCAGAGTCAGAAGGCTGATGACTGAGATTCCTGAAACACCACCTTGTTACCTCCCAACCAACCAATCAGAGGAGGGTTATACACCCTACAGCCCTCACCCCAAATTTTACCTTTAAAAACTCTTCCCTGAAAACCATCAGGGAGTTGCGGGGGGAGGGGTCTTTTGAACACGAGCCACCCATTCTCCTTGCTTGGCCCTGCAATAAACCTTTCTCTGCTCCAAACTCTGAGGTTTTGGTTCGTTTGACCTCACTGTGCGTTGGGCACGCTCATCAACGGTGACAGGAATCCAGTCTTCTCACTGTCTGCCTTCTTGTCAGAGGCAAGTGCTCTGGGCTTCTTTACTAAGGAATCTTCCCTTGCTCCAGGTTTGCTTTTCCTTCTCAGGCATAATATCTTTATTCTTTTGTTTAGAAAACATTCCAGGGACTTCCCTGGCAGTCCAGTGGTAAAGAATCTGCCTTCCAGTGCAGGGGATGTGGGTTCAATCCCTGGTTGGGGAACTAAGATCTCACATGCTGCAGGGCAACTAAGCTTGTGCACCTCTATTAGAGAGAGAAAACCTGCATGCCAGAACTAGAGAGAACCTGTGTGCCACAACTAGAGAGAAGCCTGCGCACTGCAACTAGAGAGAAGCCCATGCACTGCAACGAAGAGCCCGTGTACCGCAACGACAAAAAAAGAGCCTGCATGCCGCAAGGAAGATCCGCATGACACAACGAAGACCCAATGCAGCCAAAAAAAAAAAAAAAAGAATAAATAAAAAGAAATAAATAAGTAAATAGAAAACATTCCAGCCTGTAGGTAACCTCTATGCCATATAGGCTTTTATTCTGTCTGATCAGGAAATTGGATGACAGCCAGATGCCTTGTGCTGACTTGTCCATTTTCATGTATTCTGCACCTCAACCTGGAATCCAGCTTGATTTAGAGGTACACATGACTAGCTTCCGTTCATTCATTTGTTCATTCACTCCTTTACATATATTCCACCACTATTTATTAAGTGTCAGCTATGGGCCAAATGCTCACTCAGTTATTCATTTATGTGAATACATTTTATTCACTGGAATTTTGGGAGAAACTAGGAATGACAGGGGCTGGCTCCCAGGAGAGAAGCAGGCAGGAGGACATGGCCGAACTGGATTTCCCCACATTTCCATGTGTAGGATGCAGGTGGGTGGCTGGAGCTGGGGCTTCTGGAGACCAGGGCATGGGCGTGGGCTGGTTCTCTGAGAAAGACAAGAGGTGAGGGTGGGAGCCCTGTGATGTACTGTGACAAGGGCCCCCACCCCCAGGGACCCTCTGATCTTCAAGCCAACAACCATAACCATGATATGCTCAGTGTGTCTGAGTTCCTTTCTGGGAAAAATGATAGGTGTGGGTTTTGCTTTTAGGGTGCCTCGGGGTAGAACTGCCTGTGCAGAGGCAGGAGCAGAGACAAGAGTGTCTCAAAGGAATAGGGTTGGATGTCACAGCTCTTGTGGGGAAGACAAGAGACTCATCCAAGATGGTGCGATCGGGAGGCCTGAGCCAGGTTCATCTAATTTTTCTGAGGGCAAAAAATTCCTTAAGTTGACACCTTCTGAGTTTCAACAAGTTTTGATTCAGTTATAGCCCTAGACCATGATGAACATTCACATTAACTGGGCAGAAGGACATGTAAATAAACAAGCATAATATTCTATACTATACAGTATGAAAATACTCTTAACTCCTAGGGAGAAGCAGCTAACGTCTGGGGGTCTCTCAGAAGGGTTCATGGAGAAGGTGGCGTCTGAGTTGGTAGAAAAATTGCTAAGACACCTGACGAGCAGTTGCCATCACAGAGCCTCTGTAATCCAGCCCTTCCATCCTTGGGGGACTTTGACCTGAGCACATTGCTTATTTTATCAGTCTGCTCCCTATCACCCACTGATGGACACTAGTTATAAACGGCATGGCCCCAAATGTCTGCTTGTTCATCTGCCGAACGTGAGTAATGTTGACCTTGTTGGGAGCTCGGTGTCAGTGTCTCAAAGAACATTATCTGTGGTGGATGTAGTCTGATAACAAATAATAAACATTCGTTTAATCCATGAAGTAGTCAGTTTCCCTAGCTACTATTGATAACAGTAGGCAAGTGCATTTCAGTTCCAGGGTGGGACTTGCAAGACATTGCCCTACCTTTTGGGAGGTTCTGCTTTTAGGAGATACTACTAAATCATGATGATGCTTATGATAATAACGATGGAAGTAGCTGTTTATTTAGTACTTACACTGTGCTCTCAACTTTATAAAACCCTCACGACATCCTAGGTTCCTCATTGTACAGAAATGGAAGCTCAGAGAAGGTAAATGGTAAATAAGGGGCAGTCAGCTTCCCCCAGACTCCTCCCCTCCACTCCAGGCCATGTTGAGTCTGGAATCCAGCAGCGTGGGATTGCTTGGAGGTGCTCATTTTTTCTTTCTGAATGTTATCAACCCAGTCCCCAGCTAGGCTGTAACTACTCTGAGAGCAAGGACAGAACCTTCTACTTCTTCACCTCCCAAAATACCTAGCATGGTCTCTTGAAAAGAATCAATACATACTTATGGGTGGTTGAAGGATTGCTTTCTAAATGGGCAGTTCTGGGGTTGGTACAGTAAGGAGGAAACAGAGAAAGAGCCCACAAGGTAGAAATCTGCCTGTTAAAGTGTCTGAGTCTATTCAATGTAATGTTTGCTGTTTTTTCCTCCACAGGAGCTGTGAACACGTCTCTTGTTCGTGGCCACCACTTGTATTTTTAAGCACTTCCCAAGATCCTCATGGTTGCTGGGGGTCATTCCACACTTCTGCTTTTTAAAATTTTATTTTTATTGAAGTATAGGTGATTTACAATGTTGTGTTAGTTTCACAACACAGTGTACAGCACAGTGATTCATATATATATATGTATATATAGTTTTTCAGATTCTTTTCCCTTATAGGTTTTAATTTTTTTAAGATTTTTAGTTTTGGCTACGTTGGGTCTTCGTTGCTGCACGCGGGCTTTCTCTAGTTGTGGCGAGCGGGGGCTACTCTTCGTAGTGGTGCGCGGGCTTCTCATTGCGGTGGCTTCTCTTGTTGCGGAGCACGGGCTCTAGGCTCATGGGCTTCAGTAGTTGCAGCACTTGGGCTCAGTAGTTGCAGCACGTGGGCTCTAGAGTGCAGGCTCGGTAGTTGTGGTGCACGGGCTTAGTTGCTCTGTGGCATGTGGGATCTTCCTGGACCAGGGATCGAACCCGTGTCCCCTGCGTTGGCAGGTGATTCTTAACCACTGCCCCACCAGGGAAATCCCAAGATTTTTTTTTTTTTTGATGTGGACCATTATTAAAGTCTTTTTAAAATTTGTTACAATACTGCTTCTGTTTTATGTTTTGGTGTTTTGGCTGTGAGGCATGTGGGATCATAACTCCCTGACCAGGGATCGAATCTGTACCCTTTGCATTGGAAGGCAAAGTCTTAACCACTGGACTGCCAGGCAAGTCCCTCCCTTATAAGTTATTACAAAATATTGAGTATAGTCCCCTGTAGGTCCTTGTTGGTTATCTACTTTATATATAGTAGTGTGTACATGTTAATCCCAATGTCCTAATTTATCCCTCCTCCATCCCCACTTTCCCCTTTGGCAGCCATAAGTTTGTTTTAAAGATGTGGAACGCTTCAGGAATTTGTGTGCCATCCTTGGGCAGGGGCCATGCTAATTTTCTCTGTATTGTTCTGATTTTAGTATATGTGCTGCTAAAGTCAGCACTACACTTCTGCTTTCATTGTGCCCAGACCTTCCCGAGTCTGCACCTGGCATGTACACAGGTCTTTTGTTTTTGTTCTTCCCTTTCGTGTTCTCGGGTCTCCTCCCTCTTCTGTTTCTTAAAAATTGTAGCTAAGGAAGAGGTGCAGTTAGTAAGCTCTTTGCTTGAGGCTTCCTGGTTTTCATGTGATTTTGAAAATTCTGTTCTTTGAAGGTAGTTGTAAAACATGGGTGATGAGAATATTTGGCATTCATTAGGCAGTTTTATATTTGTGAATAAAACTGGTAGGAGATTCCAGCTTACCCAAATAAAATGATCTCCTCTTAGCTTAGCACCATAATAAAGTTAAAAAACAATAAAAAAGAAACAGTTCGAACAGGAATAATTTAAAAGTTTAATCCTGAGGAAACTTCTCACATTTTTGTTTTGCCCCAGAATAATAGCTCTTAAAGATGGTCATCTTTAGTTTGGTTTAGAATCAGTTTTGAGAGTGTACACAATTTCCCAGAGTTGCTTATGTTTATTTAAGCCCTCATTCTGAGCAGTGGTTTGTGCTAAACTCTGGTCAAATGTTCCTGAATCTTTGAAGACTCTGAGCTTGATCTGAGAATCTTTGCTTTAGTTTAAGGTGTCAAATTAGAGCTATTACAAAACAAGAGGACTGGAGTTGATAAAAATTGATAAGCAACTCTGAGTTTTATTACTGCTTTTACATTTATTTATTAGTCGATTTTAGGCTAATCTTATAATTATTAATGTAGAAAAATGTAAGATGTAAAAGCTGACATTCCCCCAAGAAATTCCTGTGTGAATTGTATAGCCTGATTAAAAATATTACATGTTGGCACCAAAATTATGGGCTTCTACTATTACCACCCACAGCGTTTGAGGGAAACAGTGAGGCATAAAGAGAAGCTATGTAGAATCCTGGAGTTGTGGTCTTCCTGGAGCAGCAGCTCTGTGGAAACATAAAGTCACAGTATTTGTAGGAGGAAAGAAAATGTGATGGAAGCATGAACGGAATAGTTAGTGAGGTGGAGAGTCAAGGATGTGGGTTGTGTGAGTGGTTAATTACTTGTCTCACTTGATTGGGCTTTCGGTAAACTTGAGAAATGCCAAGTTGTTTTTCCGGTCTGAGAGCTGACTTGCTGTTTGGGTCTGGACAAGTCACTGTACATTCATAAAGCATATTCAAAAGATGATTGAGAAAAGTTCCTGGTAGCCACCAGCTCCCACATTCCTCTTCGTCTTTTACAAAACCCAGGGACTTCGACAATCTCCTAAACAGAATCGGAGAGTAAAATACCCGTGATCTCTATTCTAGAACACTCCAGAATTGGGTCTTAGAACATTATATGTTAAATGGGTTAAATAGAATAGTGGATAAAAAAAAATTGGTGTAACTTTTCTAGATGGGTGACTTTACATTAAGATATAGGCAGTGTTTATGCAATATTTTTTTCCATTCATTCAATACCATCTAGATTTTTATTGAGCCCCATCCCTGAGTTCACCTGCAGCTGCAGCAGACAGCTCCTGTGTACACTGGCAGCCTCCCACCTTAAATGTTCATGTCTCTTTGCTTCAAGAGAAGCAAAGCAAGGGAGACCTGCAACCAAAAGGGTTTGTACAGTGCATGTACAAGGCTGCTGGAAGTGTGGAAATGGATGCCCGAGGTCAGCTCTTAACAGTGAGGGATGAGGGTCAGTGGATGAGTACTCCAGCTTTGCCATTCCTTGGTGGGATACTTCTGAAGGCTCCTTTTCAGGGGGTCCTCAGCGGGACTGAGCTCTCGCTGCCCACAGTGGCCATCAGCTCATCAGAGCATGCTTTATTGGCATTCCTCCCACCCCTGCCTTGCTTCCCCCACTTGTGTTTCTTGAGATCCTTTTCCTAATAAACACTCGAACCCAGCATTGCCTCAGGGTTTCTTGCAGAGGAACCCAGAAGCAGATAAGCATATACTGTGACTATGGCACCAGAGATACTCTCAAGGATCTAGTGATGGAGACAGAGAAAGGGCTAAGCAAAATGTATCACCAGCTGAATGGGCCTGCGTACTGTGAATGGGAACAAAATAACAGCTATAGAGGGGTTCAGAGAAAGGAGAGATGGTTTCAGCATAGGATGAACAAGATCATGGAGGGAGCAGGGTAAGGTTAGGATTTGAAGAATGAGTCAGAATTAAGTTATTTTCCTACAGGGTTGGGTGGATGACATTGAATCTGTGGTCTGAGCCTGACAAATAGACCCTTTGACTGGAAGGGAAAGGAAAGGGGAGGGAACCAACATTTATTGGGTGTAGGCTATGGGCCACAGCCTTAAGGGGGTTTAGGAATTAGAATTAGTGATTAGGAATGTAGATTTTACCCACACTGTCACATTTACCCCTTGTATAACCGTATGAGGCAAGGTATCTGTTGTAGTCAACTTGGGCTGCTGTAACAAAGTACCATAGAGTGGGTGGCTTATGAACAGCAGACACTTATTTCTCACAGTTCTAGAGGCTGTAAGTCAGAGATCAGGGGGTCAGGAAGGTCGGGTTCTGGTGAGGTTCTCTTCTGGGTTGCAGGCTGCTGACTTCTTGTATCCAGTCATGGCAGAAAGAGAGCTAGCTCTCTGGCCTCTTCTTATAAGGGCACTAATCCCATTCATGAGGGATCTGCCTTCATGACCTAATTATCTCCTAAAGGTCCCACCTCCAAATGCCATCAACATCAGGATTAGGCTTTCAGCATATTTGTTTTGGGAGGACACAAACTTTCAGTCCATTGCAGTATCATGATCTGTAGTTTATGGAACAGAAATTTGAGGTGCAGAGAGTTTCATTGGTTGGCTCAAGGAATTTACAGTTGGTAAATAGCAAATATAGGATACAGATCTCTAGAGGCCAGTCTTGGAAAGTGGATGCAAACGCAGCTGGTTGAAAAGTGAAAGATTAAATTGTCCCGTTGGACTACAGTACCCAAAATGATGTTCATTATTTACCCCCCACTCCCAAGTTCTGGCTTATTCTATGGCCAAATCAAACTTGGGAGACAATTTTAATCATGGCTACTCAACAGATGAAGGCCTAAGACCTGGGAGTTAATACTACCAGTTCCAGGACACTGCATTATTTTTTAGACGGAGAGACAGTTAATTCCCATCTCCATAGACACTACACAACACATTAAGGCTTTGATTTGTATTTAGTTTCAACTAAATAGAATAAATGGCTTGCATCTGGTCAACTAATGTAGATGTTTAAAAATATTCTTTATGTAATACTCTAGTTTGTCAGTGGACTTGATTAGGGTTGTTTATTTAGCTGAGCATTGCCCCCAGATCTGGTCTCCACCTAGAATGACTACTGTTACGTATTAGGAGGGCAATTAGTAGTCACTCTGTCTCTGGGTATATAGTTGGCTTTGTTAAGAGTGATGTAAATTGTTAAGTAGGTGTGAAATGGCATGAAAGGCTAGGCTTTTCTCCTTTAATTCAGAAACTGCCAAGAAAAGAAACAAATGACGAAGGAAGGCAATAAGTATTAAGAAAGGAGGAAAGCCAGAAGCCTTCTCTCTACTGCAGTTTTGGAATTTTGTGCTTCTTAGGTTTTTCAAATTATTTTCATTTGCTTTTAAATGGGTTTAATCTGGATAATATCGTGTCTAGAGATATTGCAATTCAAGGGGCTTCTACCTAATTAAAAATGAAAGAAACAACTTGAAAGCATGATGGAATATAATCCTAACACTCTTTCTCCATCCCCATGGGCAAAAGGGAGGTGAAGGTGAAGAGAGAAGTAGGAGAAAAAGAGAAAGGAGTGAGATGGAAGGTTTGCTTTAGCATCTTGGAAACACTAATGAGAATTAAAAGAATCATAGCCAACACTGATTACACACTTATATGTGTATACACATTTATACTTCTCTAAATACTTTACTTATGAAGAAATTGGGCAACAAGATAAGTGATTTTCGCTAAAGTGGGTCTGGGATGAAAGCCAGGCAGGTTCAGAGTGTGTGCTCCAAGCTTCTATATTCTTTTGCTTCAATGATAGTAACATGAGTGCTTAATAACTTTTCTTATGTGCTCTCTGTGGAAGGGATCATCTCCATTTTACAGACAAGGACATTGAGTTTTGGAAAAATTAACTCATCAATTAGCTCTAAATCAGACAACATAAATGATGGAGCATGGCTTTTAGTGCAAGTCTACTTTCAAAATTTGTGCTTTATGGGCTATGTTGCTTAAAGATCATGGTCAAACAGGTTATCATGTAGCTTTTCAGAAAGAGGTTTCACCTTTCTGTCCTCAGAGTTGACCTTAGCTTCCTGTGCCATGACCAGGAGACCTGGTTAACAGAACACCTGTGGTTCTGTGACTGCTCCTGGGCACTTGTGTTTAGGTGGGCAGGCCAGTCTTAAGGCTTCCAGGAGGGCTTCCAGGAGGACTTCTCTTGCTACTGTAAGTTCAAATGCTAAGTTAATCTCTTGCCAGCTCAGGAATGTTCTGTCACAGACCTGAGATCACATCTCTTTGAAATGTGACCATCAAAGAAGGTAAGGCCCTATCTCCAGCTTCCTGGGAGAAGATGGGCCTAATTTCAACTGTCCCCCAACTCCAAACAGCAATTCCTACCTCCAGTCATAAAGATATGATAGAATTAGCAATTTTGTCTTGAACACATAAATGCAGTGAATTGTATCCACTTAGCTGTGTAAAAGACTTTCCTCTGTCTTTGCTATCTCTTTGGCGAATTGCCTGTGATGAGTATCATATTCTGGTTTTATTCGATAATAAAATTGTTTTCTTTCTCTTTTACCTTGGTGGAGAGGTTTTCTAGGTTTGGAGGAGATTTTGTTTTTTAACTAAATTTCCCAAATAATACCTTATGTGGCCTCTTCTGGGGGAGTCTGGTAAGGCAAACTGCTTCTGAGAAGGATCTAGGGTGCAAGGGAGGGGGAAGGTGTACCAGACTCACTAGGAGGGCTTCTAGTATTGATAGATTTGATTGTCTGAACCATTAATTAATTAATTCAATATTTATTGAGCACCTGCTTTGTGCCTGGCTCTGTGCTAGAGTCGGAATGTCAGAGAAGTACAGTTCCTGATCACAGCCCCGTGGGGGCACATTTGAAAACATTGAAACATACATGCTCCTTGGGTTCCTAGGGACAGGAATTACCAATGGGTTCCCAGCATGGAAACCTGGGAGCTCTACAGAGAGATAAATAGCTGTAGAACCTAAGATCTCCTAAAGAAAGTATCAGCATGTCTTCTTGGGATTGGACCTTGAAGAAGGCCTAGAACTCTTTTTTTTCTAGACTGGCATTCTTAGATGGCACAGATCCTGTGTTAATCATCTTTGCCAGAGTGTGTCTGAGTGTCTAACAGGTAGTAGGTCAGCTATAAATGGTCATTGACTTAATGAATGAAAGAAATTAAACTTTTCCCTCTGGCCAGGAAAGACTCAGAGGCAAAATTCACTATGACCTTTTGTCAACTGAAAGAAAAGTGCACAACCTAAGAGTTGCGAGTTTAAGTTTATTCAAGGGCCTTACTGATGACTATAGCCTGGGAGACAGCTGCTCGGTAGCTCTGAGTAAACTCCGAAGAGGTAGGGGGAGAAGCCCAGTTTAATCATGATTGTTGGCTGGGGAATATGTGCAGTCAGGCTTACATCTCAGTAAAAGATGACAGCTAGTCACAAGGAACAGATATCTCAAGCTAATGATTTTAGTGCTTTTCTATGTACGGGAAGATGGAAGAATCCATCATAGAATAATTATTATTAGTTAAATAATAATTAATATAATTAAACATAATTAAAATTATCCCTGAGATAGTCATCTAACTAACCCTAACCCTAACTACCTACGGAGGCTCCTTGTCCAAAGCACAAAGCATGCTGTTATCATCTTAATTTCCTCTCAGAGTTCCCTGTCGTCAGCGACGACAGCAGCTTATGACTTAATCCTGGCAGAACTGAGTGGTGAGCAAAGAAAGCTCTTTGTTCTTTTTTTGTTTTTGCAGTACGCGGGCCTCTCACTGTTGTGGCCTCTCCTGTTGCGGAGCACAGGCTCCGGACGCACAGGCCCAGCGGCCATGGCTCACGGGCACAGCCGCTCCGCGGCATGTGGGATCTTCCCGGACCGGGGCACAACCCGCGTCCCCTGCATCGGCAGGCGGACTCTCAACCACTGAGCCACCAGGGAAGCCCGCTTTGTTCTTCTTTATTTACACTTTCAAAGCGTTTGTGGGCATGCCTTTTCATTGTTTCCCTCCTGGGGAGGCTCTTTCCTAATAATGTCATTGTATTAGAGCTCATTCCTTAGGGTTACAGTTTTCATATTCCAGAATGTCCCTCCTTTTTCCCATTTTACCAGCTCTTCACTATTCCCTTTCTCTTTTGGACTTGTTTCTCTCCTCCTCTCCTTCCCTTCTCCCTCAGCAACTTCTCTCCCTACTGAAGTTGAAACAATACTGAAACTTAATTAAGTAGCTACTGGAGCAGGACTGTCGTTTCTTTTGAAATATAATATAATGCCTCTTTATTACATGACACCCTTTACAATGTCTTCTTGCCATTCAGATTTGTCAGTTGGCAAATTAGCAGAGGAAGGTACATGTATTAGTTGCAGAGTTGCTTTAACAAAGTACCACAGGCTAGGTGGCTTAACCAACAGAAATTTATTCTCGCACAGTTCTGGAGGCTAGAAGTCCAAGGTCAAAATGCCAGCAAGGTTGGTCTCTTCTGAGGTCTTTCTCCTTGGCCTGGAGATGGCTCTCTTCTGCCTGTGTCTTCATATGGTCTTCCCTCCATACCTGTCTGTGTCTTTATTTCCTCTTCTTACAAGGACACCAGTGATGTTGTATTAGGACCTACCCTAATGACCTCATTTTAACTTAATTACTTCTTTAAAGACCCTGTTTCCAAATACAGTCACATTGTGAAGTACTGGGGTTAGGACTTCAACATATGAATTTGGGAGAACATAATTGAGCCCATAACAGTACACCTTCAAGTTTGTCTTTTTTTTTAAAAAAAAAATATCACTGGTGTAAAGCAATGTTTGCTGAGAGTGGCTGATCATAAGAATTACCTGGGGAGATTGAATAATTCAGACTCCTGGGTACTCCTCAAGTGATTCTCATTCAGTGGGTCTGAAATGGGATTGGGAATCTGAACACTTAAGAAACACCCCAGGTAATTCAGATAATTAGCTGGGTTTGAGAACCACTGTTCTAACTAATTCCTGGCATGTTTGTTAACATTCTAGAAAGACCAAGTCAAACAAAAGGAGAGTGGTTACTCAGGAGAACCATAGAAGGATTACCCCTGGTGAGGGCTCCAATGAAACTTTGCTGTTTTCTTTCATTTGGTTTCATTTTTTTCCCACTGTCTTCACTGCTTTTCATTTTTGCATGAATTCATTGATATAAGCTTTTAAGGCACCCAACAAATTCTGGTCCAAGTTTTATGATTTAATTAGCTGCATCTATTGGACTTCGGTTCCAAATAACTTCTTCTTTTTTTTTTTAATGAAGTGGAACTCCACAATTTTTGCATGAGTCTGTTTACTGCCATTACATTCTTTTATTTATTTGTTTATTTATTTATTTAATTTTTGGCTGCATTGGGTCTTTGTTGCTGCATGTGGGCTTTCTCTGGTTGTGGCTAGCAGGGGCTACTCTTCGTTTTGGTGTGCGGGCTTCTCATTGTGGTGGCTTCCCTTGTTGCGGAGCATGGGCTCTAGGCGCACGGGCTTCAGTAGTTGTGGCATATCGGCTCAGTAGTTGCGGCTCATGGGCTGTAGAGTGCAGGCTCAGTAGCTGTGGTGCACGGGCTTAGTTGCTCCGCAGCATGTGGGATCTTCCCAGACCAGGGACCAAACCCATGTCCCCTGCACTAGCAGGTGGATTCTTAACCACTGTGCCACCAGGGAAGTCCTCCAAATAAGTTCTGACTCATATACTCCTATCTCAACTACAAGTATTAATTAGGTATCTAATTTACGCTGTGTCTGCCAGTCATGGTAGATAATGATGAGATAAAGAAGGATGTAGTAAGGTTTGCCCTCAAGAAATTTAGGGCCTTTCTTTGTTAGATTAGCAAAGACATTATCTCCTAATGCTTCCATATTATTAAACAAAATCATATCATTGGAGACTTACTGTGTTTTGGGTTGTTTTGATTGGGTGCTTTTATTACCCAAGCTTTGGTGACACATCCACCGGTAAGTCTATGACTAAACCAGGCGTTGGTGGCCTAGGTTCTGTGCCTTGAAGCTGCCACCTTGATAGACTGACATGAGTTCCCCAGCTGCCTTTTCCCCAGCACAGCTGCAGCAAAGGTGGTAAAACCATGACTGAAAACATTTCAAAGGTTTTACTAAGCACAGTCCTCCCTAGATATGATTTTGTATCTGATTAAAGCCAATATCCCCAAAACGCTTTCTGGATTCCAGTGAAATTATGTTGAAGTAAACCATTTCTGTTGAAGTAAACCCAACAGCTGTTGTCAACATAGGGGATCATTTAGGCATTTAAAGATAAAATGCAATCCCTCTGTTAAAAAAAAAAAAAAGCCAAGTCAAGAACAGGGATCTTTCTTTTCCTAGAAAGTCATCATCTGTGTTACCTTGAGGGTAACATAAAATATGATTCTAGATTTAAAACTTTGCTTCAGGTCTGTTAGAGGCAGAAAACATGAAGGAGGCAGAAACAAAGAGGAATGGGTTCTGTTGTTTTGAGATGAGAAGTAGAGGTCAGCTCATGCTGGGGGCTTCAGAATGTTAGTGCAGGTTACCTATTGCTCTTTGACTGGTTATTTGTTCATTTCTTCTTTCACTCATTTCTTAAATCATTTATCACACATTTATTATTTGCCTCGAGTTGTAGAGATGAGTAAGAAACTATCTGTTCTCAGGAAGCTCAAAGTCCTGGAAGAGATGGCCACGTAGACCAATAGTACAGTAGGTGTGATGGGTGTGTAGTGGAGCTATGCTCAGGGCAACAAAGAGTCTGGAAGATGGATGACCAGCCACGTGGCTGGGGTAGGGTGTGGGTTCAGGGAAGGAAATGCTGAGCTGAGCAGAAGAGAGGAGAAAGGCACTTCATTCAAAAGGAATAGTTTAACAATAACCCACAACCTTCGGACCATTAACATATACACACTACTGTATATAAAATAGATAATCAACAAGGACCTACTGTATAGCACAGGGAACTCTACTCAATACTCTGTTATAGGGACTTCCCTGGTGGTCCAGTGGTAAAGAATCTGCCTTCCAATGCAGGGGACGCAGGTTCGATCCCTGGTCGGGGAACTAAGATCTCACATGCTGCGGGGCAACTCAGCTCCACACGCCGCACACTACAGAGCCCATGTGCTCTGGAGCCTGTGCGCCACAACTAGAGAGAGAAAACCCGCACGCCACAACTAGAGAGAAGCGCACGTGCTGCTACGAAGACTTGAAGCAGCCAAGACAAACAAACAAACAAACGAAAAACTCTGTTATAACCTATACGAGATGAGAATCTGAAAAGGAATAGATATATGTATGTATATGTAAAACTGAATCACTTTGCTGTACACCTGAAACTAACATGACCTTGTAAACCAACTATACTCCAATATAAAATAAAAATTAAAAAAGGAATAATATATGTAAATACAAATTACCCTCCCTTCTCCCCAAAAGCAAGTAGTTGCTTAAGTCTAGCTCATAACTTTTCATCTGAAAGGCAGGGTATCTAGAGCAACCTATCCTGGTGCATGTACTTCCGAGGCTGTAACAGTGAGAATAGTAAGAAACATTCTGTACCTCCAGATCTAACAAAACCTGGGCTGAACATGGGCGAGGAGGTGCACACGTTATTTCCATGCCACCTTTTTTCCAGGTACTATGTCCCTGACCTAAAGAGGCATTAATTACCTATTTGTTGAATTTGATCGACTTGATAATTTGTTTTCCTCATGAAGATAAGAGAGTAAGAAAGCAAATAGAGAACAATACATATCTTCTTTTTGCCATGAGGGAATCTATGGGAATCAAATCTCACCTGTGGTATTTTTCTTACAGAAACGTAACTGTTGTCATTAAGATGTTATTGTGGGGTCGATGTTCCATTTCAGTATGTTTTGTATCCACGGAGCAAAGGGAAATGACAATTCCACTGCAAACCAAAGGAAAAAAACCCAAACCCACCCCCTAAAGGTGTGCACCAGTATTTGTACTCAATAGTGGCTTGACTGAGTCCGTGGTAAGATGTCTTAATCTATATCACTGTTACTATCTCCTAGGAGGGGGAAGGACCCATCAGCCTTTGCAGATGAAGACGTACATCCTTTAAACAAGTGTTTACCGAGTGCCTGCTTCACGCTAGGCTAGAGATGCTGCCTGTGATGAGTGTGGTCGCTTGTTTACAAAGACATTTGCAAAATACCTCCCATGCTCTCACTCACTCCCCCTTGCCATGTGACTCTGCCTCTCCTGTCCATTGGTGGAATCTGTTTCTCTTCCCCCTTGAATCTGGCTGGCTTTGAGGCTTACTTGAGGGATAGAAGACAGGGGAATGATGTGCAACTTTCAAATTCAAGGCTATGCCTCTAGAGGCCCTGCCCAGGAGCTTGTGCTCTCACCGTCTAGGAATGCTGCTGTGAAGAAGCTCTGAGCAGCCTTCTGGGGACACACAGACCACCTGGCCGACAGTACCAGCTTCCAGATGTTAGACTCGTGCTGTCTTAGACCAATCCAGCCCAGGTGAGCTCTCAGATGACTGTAGCTATGTGAGTGACTCAGGCCAAGACCAGCAGGTGAACCTTCTAGCTGAATCTAGGCCAAAGTAGACTCACAGAATTGTGAACAAATAAAGTGGTTGTTGTTTTCAGACACTAACTTTTAGGGTTTGATGCACTAGTGATTTTTTTTTCTGTGCAAACGTCAAAGTCTTATTCTGGAATCAAACCAGAGCCTGTGCTCTTGCCTTCTCAATGCTTTGCCACTACCCACGGGCTGAAGAGACGGCAGCTGCTCATTTATTCTCACTCTCATGTGGATTATTTGCATTTGGACTGAAAGGAGCTCTGTTCTCCAGGATGGAACTGCCCTAAGGCTCTTCAAGAACAGGAATAGGAGTCCATCACACACAGCCAATTTGAACTGTGTCCTAAATAGAGGCATACAGACTGAGAGCCGAGGGACCAGGAATTATTCAGCGTCGCTCCCTCATTTTGCATTCATACCAGAGAGGAGATAACTTGCGTGGGTCCTCACAGCTCATTAACGGCACAGTCAGGACAGGGAAGATATGTCCTGACTACTGATCTAAAATGCTTTGAACATCCGAGTTGAACATACAAATTTGAACATTTAAACTTGAATGGATTTTTGAGCAAGGGGAGAAGCTAATCACTTCAAGGTATGATTTTGGGTATGATTTTGGGGTCACAGGACTTCAGAGACAAAAATGCCTCTGGAACCCAGGTGCTAATAACCGGGGAGATAACGGGCCTAACTTCAGCGGTCCCCTGACTCCAAATGGCAAACCCTGTTTCTAATCGTAAGGACAAAATAAGCTTAACAGTCTCATCTTGAAAATATGAATATAATGGGTTGTGTCTACTTAGCTATACAAAAAAAGTAAGATTTTCTTCTGTCTTTGCAATCTCCAGCCAAGATGTTGCCTGTGATCAGCATCACGCTGTTGCTTAATGATTATTCAATAATATATTTTTTTCTTTCTCTTCTATCTTTGGGGAGAAGTTTTCTGGGTTGGGAGAAGCTTTTGTTTTAAATATTTCTCAACAACTTATAACTTTCTTTCTTCCTTCCTCCTTCCCTTCCCTTCCCTTCCTTCCTTTCTTCCTTTTCTTTCTTTTTCTTTTCTTTCTCTTTCTTTTCTTTCTTTTTCTTTCTCTCTTTCTTTCTTTTTCTTTCTTCTTTCTTCCTTCCTTCCTTCCTTTATTTCTTTCTTTCATTCTTTCTTTTGTTCTTTCTTTTTCTTTCTTCTTTCCTTCCTTCCTTCCTTCCTTTCTTTCTTTCTTTCATTGTTTCTTTTGTTCTTTCTTTCTCTCTCTCTCTCCTTTCTCTCTCTCTCTCTTTTTGTTTTTGTTTCTGTTTTAACCTTGGCTTTGTGGAGGCTACTCACTTCCATTTTGTGGGAGTGTGTCCTTCAGTAGGCTTATCCAGTGAGAGTCTCTGGAAAGTTACCTCCTTGTCTTTGTGTGCTTTTATTTCCTCTAAATTCTTATAGTTAAGCCAGATATAAAACTCTAGACTGACAATTATTTTCCTTCATCATTCTTAAGATATTCAGCCATTGTCTCTGGCATATATGGTTGCTGATGACAAGTATTCTGTCTTATTGTTGATCCTTTTCAGGTAACCTATCTTTTCTCTCCAGGAGCTTCCAAGATTTTCTGTTTATTGTGGATGGTTTGGCAGTAGATAAACCTTTGTTTTTATTTATTTTGTTCAGTTTTGTGCATTTTCATCTGACATCTCATAACTTTCTTCAAATCTGGAAAATTCTCCACTGTTACCTCAAAAGTTCCTCTTTCCAAATCTCCTTAGTGTTTTATTCTAGAGCATCTGTTAAACATAGGTTAGAACTTTTCATTCTAGCTGCCGTATTCCTAACTTCTGTTTCATATTTTTCACCTCTTTTTCTGTCTATACTGTTCTCTGGATGCCTCAGATCTATATTCCAATTCATGAATTATTTCTTCATCCAAGTCTAGTCTATTATTTAGCCAGTTTAATGACTCTTTCTATTTTGACCACTGTATCTTTCACATTTAGAAGTTTCTAGTTGGTTCATTTTCAAGTCAACCTGTTCTTGTTTATTCTGTACCTTTTAAAAAGTTGTATTTACATTTTCTTTTATCTCTTTGTACAATTAAAATACTCAGCTGAAAATCTATTTAACAATACTCATTATTAAGCATAAATTCTTCCACTTTGGGGTCTTTGGACTTTCCCTTTTTGCTTTGTATTTCCTCATGTGTTTTATAATTTAGGTTTACAAGTTCGTCTTCAGGAAGGGTTATCTTTGGAGGGAATTCTGTCCGTGCCCTGGGTTAGAGAGTTCTCTTGATGACAAGGTTCACCATTGCCCTTGCCCAAGTCCTACTGAGTCCACTGATTGCGAACCAACTTTGACACTAGGTTCTCAGCTCCAGATTCCCATATTACACTGGTAATGGAAAGGTGGCTGGTTCTGTACTGGTACAGGCTCAACATTCAAACCTCTCTGTATGTGGCAGTGGCTTTTGAAATCTCTGTCTCTGAGAGCCTGAGAAAGTCAGCTCACTTCTTCCTGAAACCCTGGGCATGTTGAAGGAGATTTTCAGGTGTTTATGAGTTTTTCAGCACATTTTTGGACAGTCAGTGCTAAGCAGAATGCTCATTCCTACTCCTTGATATATGTGGGGACTGAGGCTTAAATTCCTTTCTCACAAAGGTATGAACTTGCCAGCCCTTAAGATATATATCAGGTCCAGTTTCTTCCAAGGACTATGTGGTTTTAAAAACCGCATATATTCACGGTGATGTGTTCCCTCTTCATTTCTGGCATATGAAGATGTCCATTTCTTTTGGGCTCAGCTGTGTATTTAACATGAAACAACAATATATATATTATAATATTATATATATTTTTAATTTCCTTTGTATTTTGAATGAGGCTGGAGATTCCTGCATCTAATCAACTGACGTCTTGAAGGGAGTGCCACAGGACCATTATTTATATTGTTTACATTCCCTGAGATGCCCTTCTTGTCCCTTCCATATCCCCATTCCCCATCCCCTAGTGACTTCCTCTCTACCTTGTGATTTCAGGTCAAACATTACTGACTCCAGGCTCACGAGATCAGGGACGTGAAATAACCTGTTCTAGTTTGTTACAGTTCTACCCGCCCCACTTATAATTCCTAGGAAAAGAAATATTCCAAAAGTCAAAGGTTAAGGTAAAGAAAACTGAATGTCAGCAAGTCCAAATTTAGAATTTTAGTTTTTAAGTCTTTGACAACTGCGAAAGGTATCGTGACATTATATGTTTTTGTATGTGTGTTGTGACATGTCAGTGTTAATGACGTTGTATTATTAACATATTTTTATAAGTAGGTTTAATTGTAGTGCTTGGGAGAATTACATGTGATTCAAATCTAACAGTCTCCAGCTCCCCCAAACCTGAAATTGCACACTGGCTAACCTATTGCTGGTTGAAGCTAAATGACCTCTAGGAAATGTAAGACTGAGGGAAGAGAGATTAGTCCAGACCTAGCTCACAGAATAAAAACATGGACAAGTCTAAGGATATCCTCAGGTGGCTCCACCAGACGTTGAAAAAATTAAGCCCCAGAATCAACAGGCCTAGATGAACCCCTGGTGGAATTCATGACTTGCATTTCGATTCAGAGCTGCACCAAAGCAGCTCTTTAGTTGAGGAACATGTTTTCAATTAAGTCATGAAAAGTTCTTTTAGCTTTGCAGCAGGGAAAGACGATGCTACAGGGCCTCCTGGAGTGCACTTGAATAACTTAATTAAGTTGTTAAATACCATTGCTCCAATTAAGCAATTAAAGCTGAGGTAATTTTGTGGGGTGCTTCCTGGGGAATGCTGTTCCCACGTCCTCCACTAAGGTCTCCTTCTACCTTCTCTGACTGCAGTTTCTTTCAGTAAGTGTACGGGGAGCAGCTCCAGGGATCAGGGCATCTACTCAGTGCTATGGAGGGACGGGGACAGATCAGAGCTCAGTGCCAGTCGTCCAAGTCTGGTAAGGTGGTCTGGAGACAACAGGCCTGAGGAAAACGGCAAGACACACCATCTTCAGATGACAAACCCAGCGAGACAACCCGAGTGAAGCAGTGAGGCTGCTGAATGGTGGTTGCGTGTGCACAGAGAGAGAGGGATCTTGTCTCCTTTGAGCGTCGTGAAGTCCTTCCCTCTTGCAGTGAGCAGCCATTTTTGTTTCTAGGTTAATATGATCTCGGGTGGCCTTGGCCTGAAGCAGGGTTTCGGTTCCCGGCCAGAGACTGAGGTCAGGCCGCGGCAGTGAGAGTGCCGAATCCTAGCCACTAGACCACCTGGCACCAGGGGCCAGTGACAAGGCCCTGGCCTGTCAGCTGTGTAGAAATGAATTTCCACATAGAGACGGAAAGTAGTGAAACAAATAAAGTGTTTATTAGGAGGAAAAAGAGTACGTGTGGATAGACACACGGGCGGGCTCAGAAAGAGTTGCGCCTCCGTGGTAGTCTGAATCACTTTTATGGGGCATTTCTTCTGGGTTTCCTCTGGCCAGTCATCTTGCTTTGCCTGGTTCTGAGTGTGTATTTGGTGTATCTCAGGGTCCCCCCCTGTGTGCGTGCGCCTCTCTTAGCCAAGATGGATTCTAGCGAAGAGGCCTATGGGTAGTGGGCATCACTTACTATGAGGTGACGCCCCCTCCCTTTTGACCTCCGGGGAGCCTTTCTGCGCATGTGTAGTCGAGAAGGTCTCCTTGACTTCGAGAATGAGGAATATGTGGTCTTTTTTCTCTTATCTGGGTAGGGCTCAGCTTCTCCTCTTTCCTGCTATTTTGGAGCATCTGTCCAAGGGGATGAACTCTGGCTGTTCAATCTGGGGCCCAGATTGTCTCCTGCCTCCGTGTAGCACTAATTTATTTTCTAACAGGATATGCTTTTCATTCCTTTTTTTTTTTTTTTTCCGCTGCTTTGGGTCTTCGTTGCTGTGCGTGGCTTTCTCTAGCTGTGGCGAGCAGGGACTACTCTTCGTTGTGGCGACTTCTCTTGTTGGAGAGCACGGGCTCTAGGCACATGGGCTTCAGTAGTTGTGGCTCGCAGGCTCTAGAGCGCAGGCTCAGTAGTTGTGGCGCACGAGCTTAGTTGCTCCACGGCATGTGGGATCTTCCCGGACCAGGGCTTGAACCTGTGTCCCCTGCATTGGCAGGCGGATTCTTAACCACTGCGCCACCAGGGAAGCCCTTCATTCCTTTTAATGCTCTACTGAGAGATTAAATGAGATAATGTGTGGAAGTGCATGGCCTAATGCCTGGCACAGAGTAAATCTTTAATGCATATTTGTTCCTGCCTATGAAGCCTCCTTTCTCCTCATTCTTTCCAAAATGAGGTCACTATACCTAGGTAGCCAGTAGTGAAGCTTTCCCTGGCTAGGTGAGTTGAATTGATAATTTTACTACTGGTGATTGATAGTCTTTGTATAAACACCTTATGACAGGAAACTGTTAGGACGCTCTGGAGCCAAAGGGCTGAGTTCTGATCCTCCCTCCCTCCTATGACCTTGGGGAACTGATGTACACATCACGACCCCCAGGAAACGTAACATTGATACACTTCTGTTATTTAATGTGAACTGTGTATCTATACTTATTTCTCCAATTTTCCCAATAATGGTTTCTTTATGGCTTTTTTTTTTTTGGTCAAATCAGTATTTGACAAAATATTTTGCATTGTATTTCCTTTCATCTAGCCTGTAGTTAATCCAGTTGATGTAATTTCCTTTAATACAAAACTATCTCTCTGCTTATTACTTTTTTTTCTTTCCGGACATTGACATTTTTGAAGAGCCCTGACCAGAGGTTTTGCAGAATATCCCTCAATTTGGTTGTGCATGAACGTGACTATTTGATTTTTTAACAGCTCTGAATTCTGAGACATTCTTCCTTTATTGAACTAAAATTTTGTTGTTATTTCTACCCATTGATGCTAGTTTTTAAAGTAATCTGCATGGTGATTATTTGTGAAGAACAGTGAATGAATATTAATGAGCTTTCAGTCAAAAAATCCAGGGGTTGGATAATAGACTTTTGGTGTCTGTAACTCAGGGACATGGTGCTCCCCCAAGGGAAAGGTCTCTATATAGGTGTCCAGTCAAACAAGCCATGATGTTCGCAGGTACCAATTGCATTCATAACGGAGGGGCGGCGGGGGAATGCAACCTTAAACAAAAAGATTGTAGCACTTGATATCTGTTGTACTTTTCTTCTAGTTGAGACACGCCCTGGTTTTACTTGGAAAAGGGGAGTGTGTGTGCAGTGGACGTGAGGTGAACAAACTTTGGACTTCTAAGCAACTAGTAATAGTGCCAGGGAGTTTTTACAAAATGGTTTCAGCCTTTTTTTTTCTTTTCCTTGAAGAGAAAACCATACTCCTCATGTTTGGTCTTATTAGAATCAGATATTATGCATTCAAATGTTCATTTCTAGTGCACATTATTGGCAAACAAGCAGCTTAGTGATTCATACTAACAGGGATGTGTCTGAAGTTCTGAATAAATGTTCTTGATAACAAGCACATGCTCCGTGCATTTGGCGTGGCCCTCAGGAGCTGGGAGTGAGTCAAGTTAGCACACAGTTCCTGAGTGCTCAGAGCAAAGCTCAGAAAATTTAATCTAAAAGTTACAAATAAGGCTTAACCACCCAGGGTGAAATAAAGGAAAATGAAAGCAAAAGCTCTCAACACCTGCTTTTTAGAAAAGGTGTCACAGAGCAGAATGTGGATGATTTCCAGGTGAATTGTAAAGACTGTGGTTGTTTGGGGGGGGGGGGGTAGAGGAGGGAGGAGTGATGTGGAAGTCTGCCTTTAACTCTGAGAAAGTTCCTTTAATCTCTTTCCACATCTATTAAAACAGGAGCATTGCATATGATCCAACAGTCATACTCCTTGGTATTTACCCAAAGGAGTTGAAAACTTCAGTCTACACAAAAAGCTACACACAGATGTTTATAGGAGCTTTATTCATAACTGCCAAGTCTTAGAAGCAACCAAGATGTCCTTCAGTAGGTGAGTGGATAAATCAGCTGTGGTACCTCCAAACAATGGAATAGTATTCAGTGCTAAAAAGAAATGTGCTATCAAGCTGTGGATATTAATAGGTGAAAGAAGCCAATATGGAAAGGCTACATACTATATGATTCCAACTAGATGGCATTCTGGAAAAGGCAAAATATGGAGACAGTAGAAAGATCAGTGGTTACCAGAGTTTGGGGGGCAAGGGGTGGCATTAATAGGCAGAGCAAAGAGGAATTTTAGGGCAGTGGAACTACCCTTTACAATACTATGATGATAGATATGTGTCATTATACATTTGCCCAAACACACAGAATATACAATACCAAGCGTGAACCCTAGTGTACGCTATGGACTTTGGGTGCTACATCAGTGTAGGCTTATCAGTTGTAGCAAAGGCATCACTCTGGTGAGGGATGTTAAGAAAGGGGAAAGCTGTGCACGTGTGGTGGCAGGGGATACTTCATAGGACATCTCTGTACCTTCCTCTCAGTTTTGCAGTGAACAAAACTGCTGTAAAAATGAACGTCTTTTTTAAAAAACATTTATTTATTTATTTATTTTATTTTTGGCTGTGTAGGGTCTTAGTTGGAGCATGTGGCCTCTTCCTCACGGTGCGTGGGCTTCTCTCTAGTTGCAGCCTGCCAGCTTCGTTGCCCCGTGGCATGTGGGATCTTAGTTACCCGACCAGGGATCGAACCCACGTCCCGTGCATTGGAAGATGGATTCTTAACCACAGAACCACCAGGGAAGTCCCTAAAGTCTTTTTAAAAAAAGAATAAAAATGGAACACAACATATCAAAACAAACAAGCAAAGAACCCAAACCAAAACAAAACAGGAGCATTGGAGTCAACGATTTCTAACTTTCCTTTCAGTATGAACACTTGAAATCCCATGAGTCTTTGAGAAGGCTCTATGAAGAAGGTGTTTGGCATGGATTAGATATGGTTGGGCTGGGAAGACTTGTTCCAGGTCAAAATAATAACCCATCCCCTCTGGACTCTTTCAATAAATGACATCACCTGCATCACCTCCACCACTATCACGTCATCACCCATTGATTGCCTACTATGTGTCTGTCTTGCGGATGAGAAAAGAGGTTTTAATTTATGTCCTATGTGGTTGTAGGAAAAAGATTGACTTAAATCAATGTCAACACTTTCATTCTGTTCTGCGGTGGAAGATTTCTGGATTCTGCTCCACAGCGCTTTCATTTGTACAGGTCTTGTCATTCGGAATCATATACTGCATCCCAGATGTGGTCCCTTTGCTATCAGTAGCCCTCTCAAGATTAGCTCAAACCCCATTCCCTTGGTAGTTCAGCACTAAATAACTAGTTAATAAACTCCTACCAAATAGCCAGCAATCACAGATTACCCACATTCACAGCTGGCCTCTCCGGTTATTTCAGCTGCGGAGAACACTGACTCCCCTTATTAATAACTTTTCCTGATGGTGGTTCAGCAACTCCTCTCCCACCACCACCAGGGACTGTCAGCCTTTTAGGGATTGTGAACCCCTGTGAAAGATTCTGTTGAAAGCTAAGAAATCCCATTACAGGGGAAAAAAAAAAACCCAGCATATACCGTGCTTATTATCATAGTTGGTATAAAATTTCAGGAACTTATTATTATAAACCTATTGCAAACTGCCCATAAAGTCATTATTTTTTTTTTTGTTAAACTCATGTCAAAAAAGAATAAAGTTGCCTTACTATATGACTCCGTTCACTAATTTCCCCCTCTCCACTTCAGAACGGGATGGTCTCAGGGCTGTGGTTGTCTAACTGAAATCTCTGTCGGGCTGACCTCCAGGTTTTCATTTACAAAGTACGCATTAAAATCCTTTTGAAAACTCCGCTGCAGGGATAGAAGACCCGTGTTATCTGATATAGGCCATGTCTTTAGTCTGTGTTTGACAGTCTTTCAATCAGGCTCTGATGCGGATGGAGAAGGCGAATCTGACCAGCCCAGGATATCTGGTTTCCTGCATCAGAGCCCGTTTCATCTGAGTGGATGCTTTGGGAAGGGGTTCCCCTCCCTCTTTTCTGTTTTCCCCTAGACTATCATCACTTTTCTGGCTTTTCTACAGATTCTTCAGGCCATTTGGCAATGATCGATGTCTTCCTCTTCCAAGTCCAACCGTACACTTTGCAATCACCTCCAGCCTTTAAAAAGCTAGAGCTAAATTCTATGAAGCATCCTCTGAGAATCTACTCTCGTCAGTCAGTGACAGTTTTAGACTCTGAGTTCGGGTGTCTTTTTACACTGTGGTGTGGACTTTTCCCAAAGTTCTAAGCTCAAAGAGCAGAAATCCCAGAATCCCAGAAATCATGGTACCTGAGACTGCAGGGCTCTGGCTTTTTATGTTACAGATAAAGAATTTGAAACCTAGAGTTGTTAAAAATAACATAGCTAAGATTTGAAAATGGAAGGCACTTTCTAATAATGATATAGTTTTCACTGGCATTTTTCTTTGGAGCTCAAAATTAAAACCCAATGAGTCTTGTGGGAAAATATCCATGTTCAACAGTGGGCTTCCAGGAAAATTAACTTTGGGAATGAAAAAGCTTTATAATGTATTTACTGTGACTACAGGAGTCAAATGGAAACTCCCAAAGAAGTCTCGCAGAAGTTGCTAAGGGATTTGTGATGGTTTACAGGGGTAACCCTTGCTTCTCCAAGCTCGAGTCTGGGGAGGATAATCAAGGAGACAGTAATAGTCACAGAGGCATCAGAACCCCCGTAAGCCTCCACCCCTGAGAATCAGTGGCCACATGTGGCCAGTGGCTACCATATCGGGCAGTGTAGATACAGAACATTTTCATCATCGTGGAGAGTTTTATTGGATGACATTGCTTTATAGGAGGGGTCGGCAGACATTTCCTGTAAAAGACCAGTTAGTATATGTATTTTAGGCTTTGCAGGCTAAGAGCCCAAATTGAAGAGACCATGTGACTCTGTGGCAACGACCCAACTGCTTGAAAGCAGCCACAGATGATGTGTGAACAAACGGGCATTGCTGTGTTCCAATAAAACTCATTGCACAAATAGGCGCTGGGCCTGTTTGCTGAGCCCTGGTTTATAGAGTTGGCTACTGCGATGCTTTCTTTGTGGCTTCAGTATAAAGCATCCTAATCTGTCTAATGCTTCTATCTCAACCAGATGGTCAACAGAATGTACCTTTGACATCATGCTAACAGTTTCACACAAACATTATCAACACGTGCTCAGAACAAATATAAAGGATTAGAGCTTAAAGTTTCCTTTTGGGGGGTGGGTAAAGATACCCCTGCTTCAGCACGATTTTATAATTTTATCAGTGTGTAAATTTTTCATCTCTGGTTCTTTCCTCAAGCCTTGACGTCGTCTTCGTGACGAGCAAAGTGTTCAGGTGAACACGATAAGGGCTTAAAACTGGTACAGGGATGATAAGTATAAACATCGCTCATGGTCCGATTTAGGCCAATCGGATTCCTTGTGTCTGCTGCATCCTTCACAGGACTGCTAACAGACCTCCCAGAGTGCTCAGCTGGAAGGCAGAGATAGTAAACATTAACTAGCTTTGTGACCTTGGGCAAATAATTCACATGATCAGGCTTGTGTTTCCTAATGTTACCTTCTAGCGCTTGAAAGTTCTGTTAGAGGCCTCTCCTAATGATCCAGTTGTCCGAAGCCTCCAGCCTGCATCTGCGCTTTTTATTAGATGATGTCGCCCTCTTCTGGATGCCTTCTGTATCTGCTCTGTGATTTCTTTCCAGGGCACCGTTTGCCTTGCTTTGCTTCGTTTAATTTAGCCTAGCCGATTGCTCAGGCCGAACTCCTCTGTATTATCATGCAGTATTTCATTCATGATCAGTGAGACATAAGTGTAGAGAATTTAAGTGGTCCCTTCACTTATTATTTTACTAAAATAAAAAAGCTGAACTGTACTGTAGAATTATAGTTACAAAAGACCTTAGACAGCAGGCCAAAAACTTCCAACAAACACCATATACTGTTTTCAAATACATAATTACATTGTGAGAAAATAAAAACACAGGCAGAAACGAAACACGCCAACTTCAGGATGGAGGTAGCTCCTGGGGAGGGAGGGGGATAAATGGTATCAGAAAGAGGGGACTTCGTTTAGTTTTATTTATTGAAAAGAAGGATCTGAGGACAACGTGGCAACATATTTATGTCCCGGCTGAGCTCGGTGGTGTAGATCTCACAAAATACTTCTATGTTCTCACACCACTGTTTTCACATCTGTGTATGGAAATCTCCTTTTTCTATCTCTGGATGATATTTGGGGCAGGTTCCAGAGCTTTTGCTGTCACTTTTAGGTATTAAAAATTTAATACCTTTAAGAGTTCTTTAAAAACTCAATCTGATCTAAACAAAAGCTTTTTTTTTCCTTTTTTTACCTCTTTATTGGAGTATAATTGCTTTACAATGGTGTGTCAGTTTCTGCTTTATAACAAAGTGAATCAGTTATACATATACGTATGTTCCCATATCTCCTCCCTCTTGCGTCTCCCTCCCTCCCACCCTCCCTATCCCACCCCTCCAGGCGGTCACAAAGCACTGAGCTGATCTCCCTGTGCTAGGCGGCTGCTTCCCACTAGCTATCTATCTTATGCTTGGTAGTGTATATATGTCCATGCCACTCTCTCGTGTCCTTCAAGCATCTCTCACCATGTCTGGTACCTGGACCTACAGGCTCGGACACTTCTGGTGTCAGCCTCTCCTCTTCCTTACTCTCTGCTGTCCCTTGAGCATAGAGACAGCTGCACGCACACACACACACACGCACACGCACACGCACACACACGAAGCAGGGGCGGGAAGGAGAGGTCAAGGCAGAGAAATTGGATCTGACCGGCTCAGTTTGCGGTTTGGGCTGGTGCCCGCTGGCTGAGCAGATGCCCATGTGATGTGGGGCACATCTGGACTACTTGGAGCATCTCCCCCATGAGGGACCCTCCTACTGTGCCTTTGTCTGGCGCCGTCCTCTGCGGTGCTTCTGGCAGTGCCCCTGGCACAGGGCCTTTCTGTTGAGGTCTCCCAGCCCAGGCAGATGGAGCTCTTGGATGGGGTTCCCTCC
Source organism: Lagenorhynchus albirostris (assembly GCF_949774975.1). Lineage (NCBI taxonomy): Eukaryota > Metazoa > Chordata > Mammalia > Artiodactyla > Delphinidae > Lagenorhynchus > Lagenorhynchus albirostris. The sequence continues at coordinate 69,268,177 of NC_083106.1, forward strand.
AGATGCTATAAGCCTTGCTCTCTTCCCAAGGTCCCTTCTGGCCGTGGGAAACACACCGCCTACTGTCAGCTGCTCTCAGCAAGGTTCCCTCCCCTCCCCTCCCTTGACCACCAGGGCAGCACAGCCACTCTCGCCTTTACCTGTCAGTGTGTCCCCTAGACTTCAGGGGCTCAGGCCAAGCTCTCTGTGGAAGCTGGACCTGCCCACTCTTGGAGTGAGTGAGGGGGACCCAGGACCCCTGCTGAGAGAAGGAAGCTCAGTCCTCTGACATCTCTTTGCCCACGGGTCTTCTCTGCCAATCTTCTTAAAGAATCTTTAGCTCTTTCTTTTATAGCCTGGAGATTGATGGACTTAAATGGCAGAGTATATTTTGGGACGCCCTCAGCAAGTCCCGCCCTGATGACCTTGTACCTCGTTTTAGAAAGGGTGACACATAATATTCTTTGTTCTCAGCTGAAGTCCAGAGTCCCATTTGAACATCCTTTTAGTCACCTCTTGGCCAGGTGTCTGTGCCCTTGCAAAACCCCAGTTCCAAATGGCAGATCTCCGTCTAGAATGCTGTTTCTGTAATTGCCAGCTGTAGGCACATGAGTCCCTCAGGGCTGGTTTCACCCCAGGCCTCGTTTTATAAGTCGGGGCCTTTTTGATGAGCCCAGGTCAAAGGGTTACCAATACATTTGTGAAGCTTGGTTTTTTAGGTACATGATAGTTATTACACTACATTTTATTTTCACTCTACAGAAATATTTAAAAATATAATTTAAGAAGTTATTCGAATCCGCCACACCGTATTCTGCTAGTGAGGAGACGGAGATCCAGAAAGGCTAAAGCCACCTGCCCCAAAGCACACACCCAGAGTCAGAACCCACACCCCAGCTGCCCCCCGGCCTTGGCTTTGTGACCTGGAAATCTGTTATACCACTTGCCCAAAGTGCAGAAAGAGTAATGCTCACTGCCTTTTTGAATTTGTGAGTATGAGTTTAAGATATTTTTAGCTTAGTTAATAGTAAGGGACCAGCTATCAAGTAGTCTTAGAGGTTATCAAGTTAGAGGTAACTTTCTGAAATTTGGAGGTATCTGGGGTCTTACTCATCTTTTTTTTCTTTTTGCAATTTTATTTTTTTCATTAGTTAATCTATTTTATACATATTAGTGTATATATGTCAATCCCAATCTCCCCATTCATCCCAACCCCCCTTCCCCCCATTGGTGTCCATATGTTTGTTCTCTACATCTGTGTCTCTATTTCTGCCTTGCAAACCGGTTCATCTGTACAATTTTTCTAGATTCCACATATATGCGTTAATATACGATATTTGTTTTTCTCTTTCTGACGTACTTCCCTCTGTATGACAGTCTCTAGGTCCATCTGCGTCTCTACAAATGACCCAATTTTGTTCCTTTTTTATGGCTGAGTAATATTCCACTGTATATATGTACCACATCTTCTTTATCCATTCGTCTGTCGATGGGCATTTACGTTGCTTCCATGACCTGGCTATTGTAAACAGTGCTGCAATGAACATTGGGGTGCAGGTGTCTTTTTGAAGTATGGTTTTCTCTGGGCATATGCCCAGTAGTGGGATTGCTGGGTCATATGGTAATTCTATTTTTAGTTTTTTGAGGAACCTCCATACTGTTCTCCATAGTGGCTGTATCAGTTTACATTCCCACCAACAGTGCAAGAGGATTCCCTTTTCTTCACACCCTCTCCAGCATTTGTTTGTAGATTTTTTGATGATGCCCATTGTAACGGTCATCTTTTAAGGAATAGCAATATACATACAAATAGAAGTCATGAGTGTACACACACACAATGACTTGTTGAAACCGAAGACATATTGTTCCTATTAGCTGAGGGTTTTGGTAATTAACAGTTAAGCCTAGTCTCACTTTGTAAAAAGTAAACATGTAAGTCGTGGCCCAACACAGAGCTCAGTAACCACTTTATCATGTCGTTGAAAGTTTAAACAACCTTCTTCCATCTTCCTGGGATAGTTATACATCCATTTGTCCATCCATGCATCCGACAAACATTTATTTGGAGCCTAGAATGTCTATCTCCTTCCTGTCCCCCACCCTGACAACTTATTTTATGAAACACATCCCACCTGGGTACCAGGTTACTTGATCAACTAACCACTAATGGTTCATTTGTCTCTGCTCTTACTCTGCCAGAAGGGGATGGCTTCAAGTTTCTGGGGATTGTTTAGGGTCATGATGAGAATGGGTCTCAATTGTGAGGATAATTGAGAAGACTGGATATTTAGAGGTGCACCCAAATGTAATGGATTTTTAGCAAATATTGGGGGTTTGGATCATGTCTCACTCCTTCCGGATTCCTACCGCTTGTAAATAGGTGTGCCTGGCGGTGCGGAGGTGACTGTGGCACCAGGCCAGGAGTGTATGGTGCGGGTGCAAGCGTGCACGTGTGTGTGTGCAAAAAGCCCAGAGTTCCAACTTTTAAATGAGGTACCTCTAGACATCTCTTTTGCCTTTAGTGAATCTTTAAACAGGTGGAACTTCAGCATGCTTCAGAGCACACCCACTTTTTCAAATGCCATTTTTAAGATTTCTAAGTTATTCGAGAAGTTCATTGTATGATTTGAAGTAGATTCTGTAATTTAATTATATATTCGGTGACTCGTATTCTCTTAGGAGAACAGCTGCTTCCTTCAGTTGCCTGATGGAAAGAGACTAAACACTTGGACATTTTCAGTCTCTTGTTAAGCGTTTGTCGACATGTGGAATGTGTGCATGTTTGCAGGAGTAGAGGGGGCCGCGGGAGGAGGGTGGGGTTGTGAAGAGAGCACAGCTGGCTGCTTAGGAAGTCGCTCCAGACCACCGCCTGCGGTGGGGCCACCTTGGGACCAGGGTAGGTGCTTAGCTTGTCTCCTCCCAAATGCAATTGTGTGAGTGTTGAGACTTAATTCTACTAACATCCCACAGATGTACTTTTTCTTGAAAATCAATTTGAGAAATTCTCTTCTGGGTAACTGATAATGGTAATTATAATCAAACCTCCTCTTTCTGGGATGGTACCAAAAATTACCACGAGGCTTGCAGACTCCCCCTCCTCTGGCCTCGAACATCCCTATTTTTCTGTGTAGACACAAGTCTCAATCATGTAAATAATTGATAGTACGCAGAGATTTAGAAGACATTTAGAAGGTATTCCTCTCCCTGTATGAGTCGTAGGGAGCACCTCATTCTCAGTGGGGAACTCCTGTAAATGACTCATCTCACTTCTATATTCACGTTTACTGGCTTCATGGTTGGAGGGTGTGGTGGGTTAATAGTGTCTCCCCCAAATTCATGTCCATCTGGAACCTCAGAATGTTCCTTATTTGGAAACAGGGTCTTGGTGGATGAAATTAATTTAGGATCTCGAGATGAGGTCATCCTGGATTTAGGGTGGGCCCTAAATCCAATCATTGGTGTCTTTTTCTTTGGCATTGGTAGTACATTGTTTATTTATTTATTTTTTTATACAACAGGTTCTTATTAGTTATCTACTTTATACATATTCGTGTATATATGTCAATCCCAATCTCCCACTTCATCCCACCACCCCTCACCCTGCTTTCCCCCTTGGTGTCCATACATTTGTTCTCTACATCCGTGTCTCTACTTCTGCCTTGCAAACAATTATTGGTGTCTTTATAGAGGAAAGAAGAGGGGGATTTGGATGGAGAAGACACAGAGAAGACCCCATGTAAGGAAAGAGGCAGAGGATGGAGTGAAGCAGCTAAAAGCCAAAGAATGCCAAGGATGGCTGGGAGCCACCAGAAGTTGGAAGAGCCTTCAGAGGGTGTATAGCCCTGCTGACACATTGATTTCAAACTTCTGGCCTCCGGAATGGTGAGGGAATACATTTTTTGTCATTTTATGCCACCAAATTTGTAGTAATTTGTTGGAGCAGCCCTAGGAAACTCCGTAGAGGGTGTTATTTATTGGTATTTCTTCCCAAAGTATTCTTTTTTTTTTAACATCTTTATTGGAGTATAATTGCTTTACAATGGTATGTTAGTTTCTGCTTTATAACAAAGTGAATCAGCTATACATGTACATATATCCCCATATCTTCTTTAGCTCACAACTCATTGACTACATTCAGCACAGGGGGTCTTCTATTGAACAAATGGAACAAAGTTTGGAAATTAGTCTGTATTTTTCCAAGAGATTACTAATGAAAATATAGTAAAAATATAATTCATTAATTATATTAAGTATATAGTGTATAATTCATAATTCATTAAGTATAGTTAATTATACTTATTAATTCATTTAATATACCCACATATATCGTATTCCTAACGTTTATGAGTTAAGACATATTTTCACAAGGGCTTATTTACTCCTTACAGCATAACCTATAGTAGTACCCTGAGTACTGGATTAGTTCTTTGGTGCTGGGCAGAGGAAAAGACAAGAAGTTACTCCCCACTTCTGGGACACAGAACCAACCAGACCTAATTTTTTTTTTTTTAAACAGATTGTTTGTTTGTTCAACATCCTCCTCCCTCATGTGCCTTAACCCTATCCCTAACCCTGCCCCACTCCAGAAAGGACGCTATGCTCTAAAATCATTACTGTCATCACCACCCAACCGTGCCCTCCACCTTCCAAACAAAATTCATTCCCTGTGCAGTTGATCTTTTATGATGTGGTTAATCAGATTACTTCTAATTCTAGTGGATGGGTTCTTGACTTTCTTATAAATTAGGAACATTGGCCTTTTAAGAGGATACTTATGTATTTGTTACCTGCCTTACTTCCAGCTACTGAAAGGTTGGAATGATCCTTAATGCTTCATCTTTAAAAAAAAAATTAATTTTAAAATTGAACTGTTGTTAATTAACAATATTATGAATATTGTGTTAGTTTCAGGTGTACAGCAAAGCAATTCAGTTTATATATATATATGTATATACACATACACAAATATATTCTTTTTCAGATTCTTTTCCATTATAAGTTATTATAAGATATTGAATCTAGTTCCCTGTGCTATACAGTAAATCCTTGTTGTTTACCTATTTTATATATAGTAGTATGTATCTGCTAATCCCATACTCCTAATTTATCCCACCTGCCCCCTTTCCCCTTTGGCAACCATAAGTTGGTTTTCTATGTCTGTGAGTCTGTTTGTAAGTAAGTTCATTTGTATTATTTCCTAAATTCCACATATAAGTGATATCATGTGATATTTGTCTTTCTCTGACTTACTTCACTTATTAAGATAATCTCCAGGTCCATCCATGTAGCTGCAAATGGCATTATTTCATTCTTTTTTATTGGTGATTAATATTCCATTGTATATATGTACCACATCTTCTTAATCCATTCCTCTGTCGATGGACATTTAGGTTGCGTCCATGTCTTGGCTATTGTAAATAGTGCTGCTATAAACATTGGGCTGCAGGTATCTTTTAGAATTAGAGTTTTTGTCTTTTCCAGATATATGCCCAGGATTGAAATTACTGGATCATATAGTAATTCTATTTTTAGTTTTTTAAGGAACCTCCATACTATTCTCCACAGTGGCTGCACCAATTTACATTCCCACCAACAGTGTACATTCCCTTCCCTCCACACCCTCTCCAGCACCTAATGCTTCATCTTTAAAAAGAAAGTACAATAGTTTCACCAGAATGCTGCAGTGCCTTTGATTGTTCTTAGGCTGGTCTGTTGGGAGCCAGAGGTGTACTGTCCCTGGGATGGGAGGTATCAGTCAATGGCCTGAGGGCCTCATCTGGGAGACGCAGAGTAAAAGGGAGCAAGGTCTAGTTTCAAGGGATTGAGGCAAGTGGAGGAGACTGGGTACTGGGTCCAGCTGTACTGACTGGGAGGTGAATCTCATCATCAGACAGCTGGTCTGATACTGGGGACTCAGCGTGAAGCTGAGGAGAGGAGCTGGGCTAGTCACCCAGCATCAGTGGTCCTGAGGAAAGGAGTGGAAAGGAATGACCTAACCTATTTTCACTTTTTCTTTATGCAGACTGAGGGTGTTTCACTTATTTTTGAGATCTAAAAAAAAAATCAATGCTATCCATATCTTAAGAAAGTCTAGATTAATATTTTTCGATCTCAAACACAAGTGGAACATGCTCAATCTGCATAAAGAAAAAGTGACAAGTATTACCTCGTACTCTCCTTTCTCATCCCCTCAGGGTGACTAACTAATCAACAGCTGGTGACTATCCTTACACGTCCCATATGAACATAGATACACACGTGTTGTTCTTACTGTTGATCTCATTTGACTTGTTCTCACAAAAATGAATTGCACTGTAAACATTTTGTGACACTTGCTTTCACTCAATCATATATCAAGGACGTCTTTCTGGGCAACAAAGCTATGAATCTCAATTGTTCTGTTCAATAGTTAGGTAATATCCCATCACATGGACTTATTGAACTTTATTCAGTCATTTCCTTATGAATGGACCCTTAGTTCCTCCTCCAGGTTTTTGACACTAAAGATATTCTTGTACGACATCTGTGCATATTTTTGGTAGCATAAGATTCCCCAAAGTGGGATTCCTGGGCAACACCGTATGTGTATTTTAACAGATATTTCCAATTTGCTTTCCAAAAACATGATCGCATTTCACACTCTGATCCACAATGTAAGAAGGTCTGTTTCTGACAGTCTCGCCAGCACTGGATGATATCACTCTTTTTTAGTTTTGCCAACCAGATGGATGAGTGATGTTTTCTCCTTGCTGATTTTACTTGTTTCTCTCATCTGTAGGCCTAGAGGGGAACTTTCCTGGGCTTTGGAAAAAAGTGATAGGTCTGATTTAAATCCTGGCTCTGCTAATTCCCAGCTCTGTGGTCTTGAGAAAGTTAGCTAACTTTTCTAGTTCTCAGTCTTGCAATTTGTAAAATCGTTACAATTACTCAATAAAATATACGACGTGAAACTCGTAACAATCTCTAGCAGCTGCCAGAACTCAATACATGGTAGCTGTTATTGTTATAATTAATAAATAATGATATAAGGGGCTGGAGAAAGAATTGCAGATTCGTTATTACATTATTTCTCTTGCTTGCTAATGTGGTCCGCTCAGTTTACAGACTAAGTTTAAATGGATTAAAAATACTTTTAAACTCTCTATATTTGACTTTATCTTAAAGGGGTAGTTTATTATTCATTAAGTTATTAATGCAATTACTCATTTATATAAAGGACATTTTTTCAAGTAATGGCCATATCATAAGGCTTATGCTAAGCCTTAGGGATTTATCAGTCATGAGAGGTTAGGCCAAGCTGTGGTGACAAAGCATTCTAAAATCTTGGTGGCCTAAACAACATGGCTTATTTCTTGCTCTCTCTGCATGTCCATTGGGGGTCACTCTGAGTCATCTAGTGTTTACTTGGGGACTTGTGGTGATAGAGTGGCTACTCTCTGGCAGAGGGGAAAGAGCACGTGGCTAATGCACATTGATTCATTGGCCAAAGAAATTCATGATAGAGAAGTACCATCCTACCAGGTGCCAGGAAAGAGATATTTGTCCTGGTGACAATCACAGAAGATAAAGATGAAAAAGACAGAGTTGTGATTTTGAAGGAGTTCCCAGTTGGAAGGGAGGGGAGAACAGCACAGAGAGAAATTCTTTACTTATAATTAAAATATATATATTTTATTTTTAAGTTTTTTAAAATTGAAGTATAGTTGATTTACAGTGCTGTGTTAATTTCTGCTGTACAGCAAAATGATTCAGTTATACATATGCATACATTCTTTTTTATATTCTTTTCCATTATGGTTTATCACAGGATATTGAATATAGTTCGCTGTGCTATACAGTGGGACCTTGGTGTTTATCCATCCTATATATAATAGCTTACATCTGCTAACCCCAAACTCCCACTCCATCCCTCCCCCACCCCTCCCCTTGGAAACCACAAGTCTGTTCTCTATGTCTGTGAATCTGTTTCTGTTTCGTAGATAAGTTCATTTGTGTCGTATTTTAGATTCCACATATAAGTGATATCATATAGTATTTGTGAGACAAATAATTTAAATTAGGTGCTAGGTGTAGCAGGAGCTCAGAGGAAGGAAGGACTAATTCTATTGGTGCTGGGAGATGGGAAAGGTTTTCCAAAAGATGTTGATACTTGAGATTTAAACATTTAAAAATTATTATTTTTTCTTTTTTTTAATTTTCCAACTTTTAAATTTAAAAAATTGTGGTAAAACACACGTAAAATTTACCACCATAACTATTTAAAAATGTACAGCGGCACCAAGTACGTTATCATTCTTGTGCTGCCATCACCACCATCCATCCACAGAACTTTCATCTTGCAAGGCTGAAACTCTATACCCATTAAACAATAAATCTCCGTTCCCCCCTCCTCTCAGCCCCTGGCAACCACCACTGTACTTTCCGTCTCTATGATTTGACTACTCTATGTACCTTACATGAGTGGAATCATACAATATTTGTCTTTTTGTGATTGGCTTATTTCACTTAGCATAATGTCCTCAAGGTTTATCCATTTTGTAGCATGTGTCAGAATTTCCTTCCTTTTTTTTTTTTTTTTTGTTTGTGCTGTACTCAGGCCTCTCACTGTTGCGGCCTCTCCCGCCGCGGGGCAACAGGCTCCGGACGCGCAGGCCCAGCGGCCATAGCCCACGGGCGCAGCCGCTGCACGGCATGTGGGATCTTCCCGGACCGGGGCACGAACCCGCGTCCCCCGCATCGGCAGGCGGACTCTCAACCACTGCGCCACCAGGGAAGCCCAGAATTTCCTTCCTTTTTAAGGCTCCATAATATTCCATCGTATGTACACACCACATTTTCTCTATGCAGGCAACTGTTGATGGACACTTGGGATGCATCCACATTTTGGTTGTGGTGAGTGGTGCTGCTACGAATATGGGTATGCATGTAACTCTTAGAGTTCCCACTTTCAGTTCTTTTGGGTATATACCCAGAAGAGGAATTGCTGGATCTGATGCTTGTGTTTTAAGGGGTAAAAAGTTCACTAGGCAGACTGGTTGGAAAGCGTGTGCCAAACAGAAGAGCGGGTGCCAGGATGGGGAAGTGGGAGGGTGCTGAGCCCTGGGGTGCTTGGAAGACCAAATGGTGGAGAAGAGTTTGGAGCCAGGCAGGGCCAGAAGGTGGAGGCAGGGCCTTAACGTGCCTGTTCAGGGTCTTGGTTTTGACTCCACAGCTATGGGGGGATGGTCTTAATGACAGTGTCACCCTGTCAGGTGAACACATGCTCTGCAAGGTCTGTGGAGAACCCTTCCAAAAGAGTTTAAATGATTTTTTTCTTAATCAGTCCATTTCAAAAAATTTAAGAAGTGTCTAGTATGTTGTTGACACTCAATAAATTACTGAATAATGGTAATTTTATTAGAAGAAAATTCCTATGATCTCCAAACTCTGAGTTTCTTTAATGCGCCACAGACTTCCTGCATCCTTTTCCAATTAAATAAAATGCAGTATCAGGCAGCTGTTGTCACAAATGGCCAAATTGCTTTTCTTAAGTGGCCACGTTTCTACCCTTTGCTGCTGCCAGACAGAACTTTAATAGCACGAAGTACACTCAAGCAGAAGAAAGTAAATTAAAATTTCCAATAGCTGTTACCTTTGGACATCTAGCGTGTCACCGTCACATGCCAGCTCCGCTAGCCCAGAGGTTCTCGGAACTCATATCAGAGAAAAAGTTATTAAAATCCTTATAAAGGCAAAAACGTGCCATGGTAATCTAAATGTGCCAGTGTTTTACCAAGAACCAAATAATTTGTGTTAAACGTATACATTCAAGGTGCTTGTAAAAACCACTCTCTGGAGAGAGGGATCTGGTAGCAGTCCAGAACCGTGTTCTTAGAAATGGTACAGCATTCTCTACTGGCCTTCCTCAAGTCAAGAATTTGCTGGTTCTACCAAAACCATCCTTTTCGGGGCCATGCCGTGTTTAAGGACAGTGTTTGGATTTCCTTCGAAACAGACTTGGGAAAAGGCAGGTGGAAGAACCCATGTTTCAGATGAAACCACAGAAATGTGTTTAAGTGATTTTACCCAAGACTGAGCTAAATGAACGTGCCGTCTTTGAGGGGGGCTGGACCTTGGGGAAAATCACACTGCTTCCTCCCCAATTCCAACCTTAGTGGACGCAAAATTAAATCTAATGAGCAATAAAGCAACGTGGATGGAGAGAAAGCACCCAAAGCACTACTTGAATTAGAAGGTGTGTTTCGGTGGTGGTGGCGGCGACCGGCTTTTATGGAGCATGAGTGCTTATGGTTATATTTCTGTTTTCATATGTTTTTCTCTTCAGTGAAAGGAAGCATAACCTTCTTTTTCTAAGCTCATGTGACTTTGGGGAGAAAATTTTTTGTCCTTTGGTTGGAACCCTTGTAGCCTGTTTTCATAGGAGGCCAGAAAGCTTTTGACTCAGGTCTTACTACAAAGGTTAAGATCCTCTCTCTAAAATGAAATGTCCCCTTTGTTGTCGATTTGACGCGGATGGAGGGTGGGTGGAGAGTGGGGATGTGTCCTCAGTCAGTACAGATATACTGGCCCTTCAGCTACTGATCAGAGGTCAACCCTCTGTTAGCGTAACCCAGCACCTACCAAGTGCACGGCCAAAATGCTGCTACACGAGAAAGGACGTGACTGTTTCGTTTCTGTTAGCACGTGAAGCATGAGGTTGTCCAGGAGTTCTAAGCCACAACCCCACGTTGAGTTAGATGTGCCCGGGAGATCCGGACTCCAGTCAGAATCCCACTGCTGACCAGTGTGACTGGGATCTGTTTTCACGTCTGTATAATGGGGATACTACTGCCTGCTGGGCTGACCTCATAGTGTAGCTATGCATGTCAAATAGATGTAAAATATGAAGTCCCATGCAAATGTAAAGGACTTCTTAAGGGATTAATATTATTATTGTTTGATAAAAATGGAAATATAGGCATGGGTAAATGTGGTGGAGGCAAAGGAGAGAGCTCAGGTGGACTCACTGGGTATCACTGCACAAGCAGAGAGGAAGTCTCGAAGGATGCCTGTTTCCTAAATTGGTGTGGAACCCGCCTCTTGCCCTTTGAGCCAGGGTGACCGACCCCCCAGAACTCTTCCAGGTGAGTGCTTGGGCCTCTCTTTGCTTGGAGGCAGCTTCTCTTGCTTTGGTCTTCTCTTTGCCAGACTTGAGCTCCTAGCTCCTTACTCCCATTCTGATTCTGCCTCTGGACCTGGTGTTTGTATTTGGTTGCCTCGAGGTTTGACTCTTCACTCTCCCTTGTTGAGTTTAGCTTGGAACACCGCTGGCCGTTGCCCTAGCCCTCTTGGCTGACAACTGGTCTAGTTCAGCCGTTGCCCCACCATGAGTGGGGAAGTGGCCCATCTGAGCATCAAATGCTGGAACCAGCCTTCCTGTGGGGTAAGCCAATAACCATGGATTGGCTCCATAGAGTAATGTGACTGGAAGCCTTGATCTTCTGGGATTTTCTCCATTTCAATGATTTCCCAATTCCCTTGTAAGTCTACTCAACCTCAGCAGAGATGTGTCCTCAGTACGAGAGCAGATGCAACTGGGAGCCATCTGGCTTGAAGGTGTAGCTTGAAATGCTGGACAAGGGCAATCAGGTTTTCTCTGATAGACCAAGATTTTATAGTTTTAGCTGCAAGTTTCATCCTAATTATGAGTGTCTGTAGAGACCTTCCTTAGTTCTTGGCCTCTGTTTTGTGAATACTTTTGTTATTCTGTATTCTCACCTGTGCCGTAAACTCTGTTTCAGTTTAATCCAATTCACTTGGCATTTATTGAGCCTCTTCTCTGTTCTAGGCACTGTGTGGAGATGAGTGACTCCTTGTGGTAGCTAGTGGGTGGCTAAGTGTGTCCTTTCTTCTATAAAACTGTCCAGGCACTGGGTGTGAGAGACCTCCACGTACCACAGAGTCAGGATATGGGTGGTGGTGTCCAGAGCTCGTTCTCAGAGAATTTGGGATGATACACTTCCATTTTGTGTGGTACCCATGGCTGGATAGGGACACAGAGAACGAAGAATGAAAATGGCAGCAGGAAGGGAGGGAGGATGGGGTTGCTGTCTCAGTTTACACAATACCTCACAATTTTTACTGTTTGCAGAATTCTCCCATATGTATTCCAGTACTTTATCACTCCTTGTGAAATGGTATCTCTGGTCCCTTTTAACAGAGGAGGAAACTAAATATTTAAAAGGGCTACATGACGAGTTACAGTCTCGTAGTTAAATTGCATCTTCTACTTTTGTTAACCCTTCTTCACTCTGCTCTGGGCACAGTGGCCTCCTGGCTGTCTCCCAAATGAGCCCAGTGTTCTCCTGCCTTAGTGCCTTTGTTCTTGCTGTCCCTTCTGCCCAGAATGCTCTTTGCCCCATTTATCTGCATGGCCTGCTCTCTTCCTACCTGACCGCCTACAGATGCCCTCTCCTCCAGGACACTCAATCCCCTTTCCCAGTTTTACTTTATCCACAACAGTTTCTACCCTCTGACACACCGTATGTTTCACTTGTTAATTTTATTTATCATCTGTCTACCTTCAGTAGTATGTAAGCACCACGAAGGCTGGGCTTTTTCTCTATTTTATTCACTGTTGCATCTGTACGGTGCTTAGTCCTATTCTTGGCAAGGAGGAGGTGCTCAATAAATAGTTTTGAATGAATGAATGAAGGTTCATCCAAGGGCCAAACCCAGTCCAGCTGACTTCAAGTCCTGCCTTCCATCTACATTGCATGAGGCCACTGGATTCTTTTTTTTGTTTAACTTTTTATTTTATATTGGAGTATAATTGATTAACAATGTTGTGAGAGTTTCAGGTGTACAGCAAAGTGATTCATTTATACATGTACATATCCTTTTTCAAATTCTTTGCCTGTTTAGGTTGTTACATAATATTGAGCAGAGAGGCCACTGGATTCTGAGTTGATATATAGATTGATGCAGAAGTATGTTGGCATGACTGGTGGAGATAGGAACTTACCATCATGGAACACCTTCAAAATAGGTCGAATTCTCGTGGCTGTATTACTTTAGAATGTAGAATGCGTATAACTTGACATTCAGAGCTGTCATAACTCTGCAGATTAGGCAGAGAAATCTAATGTCCTCTTGGTGGATACAGCCTCATGCCAGGGTACAATCTGCACAACTGGACAAAGAGACCTTATCCTGATTCCAACTGGGAAAACACAGCCATGTGCTGAAGTGGGTCTCAGGGCCTGGGAGCTGCTGAGTTGGGGGGAGGGGTCACCTTGCTCCCCTCTTTGCAGAGTGCTCGTCATGGTCACCAGAGCTGCCAGGCAGTTTGGTGGGTGAGAACGAGAAAAAGGAGAAGGGGAAGATTTCACTTGAGTCTCCTACCTCAAAAGTGCAGGGCGCAGGGCGTCTGGCGAGCAGCCTTGGGGGCGTGTGTGACTACCCGAGAGACTCTTGTGAGAGACCATGGCCCCCTGCTCCAAAGGGAGTTAGGCAAGCAGATTTCTGAGTCAGGGCAGTGGATGGCAGGGAGCAGATGCCGTAATAATCTCCTTATTAATCCGAGAACTCAAGGGTGAGTGTACAAAACTGCATGGTGTGTGACTTTGGACCTTGGCGGGGGCCCTGTGAGGTTGGCTGTGCGTCCAGGGCTGGTGATCTAGGGAGAATCGTTCCAGCGGTGTTTGCTGTGGAAGAACGGGTGACTTCCTTTGTTCTCTGGCCACATTCTCTAATGAATTCTTTCTTTCCTCAAATGAAATTGACGGACTAGAAACAATTTGCTAAAACACTGGGCAAGTATTCACCATGTTCTCTGGCCTGCAGAGGGCAGGTCTTATCCAGAGTTGCAGGTTTAGGAGAAGATCAGCCCTGGAGAAGGGAACAGTTAGTGTTCAGTAGCCCAAGGTCTCCGTGGGTCACAGGCTGCTTAGAGCTGGCCTGAAGATTGGATTAGATCTGGTAAGACCTTTCCTGCCCCCTCCTCGTCCAGAAAGTCCTCAGAACTGGAACTCACGGTGGCGCAGGAACAAAGGGGCAGGAAAGGGAGAGGACCTAAGGATTCATGAGATCCTACAAGTGCCTGGTACCGTCTCAGTCACTTTAGCTAGTAATTTCTTTTCAGTCATGCAAAACCTTATCAAGTGTGCTTTCTCTCTAGAAAGAAACTAGACCCAGACCAGTAGATTCAGCTCTGTAACTTTCCTGAGTTACAGAGCTCATCAGGGGTGGAACTGGATCGCAAACCCGAAGCTGGCTTTCTTCTGGGACACACGTGGCCACCCTCCCGATGGGGATAAACTAGAACCAGATAAACACCCTCCTGAAGCTTTCTAAAACGGGGCCTGTGCTCCACAGTACACAGATTCCAATCCTGTGGTCGAGATTTCCAAAGTTCGTGAGAGACCGAATATACAGACAATAACCAGATGATATATAAAAATAGAACTCTGACCCCCCATCTCCAGCAACCAGTCCGGGAAGCCAAAATCCCTGTGACCTACGGGCCTAAACAGCCAAGCCATCGTAAAATCCCTAATTTTCCCACACTTTCAACTTAGGACCAACTGGAGAAAGTCAAATATGCACCCTAAGCAACCAATCATACAGGGCGCCCCACTTCCACTCATCTCACCCACAGCTTCCCCAGGTCAGTAGCCTCCAATCAGGGCTTATCTGAAGTCTTCCTTTTTTTCTACTGTGAAACTTGACTGCTCCTCTGCCTGCTTTTGAGTCCCTGCCAAATGCACGTGATGGTGGCTGTCTCTCTTGCTATAGCAAGCTCTGCACAAAAAATAAAGATGAGTGGCAATTCACACAAAAAAGATGTCCATCGACAGAGGAATGGTTAAAGAAGATGTGGTACATATATACAATAGGATATCACTCAGCCCTAAAAAAACCCGAAAAAATGCCATTCGCAGCAACATGGATGGAACTAGAGATTATCATACTAAGTGAGGTAAGTCAGACAGAGAAAGACAAATACCATATGATATCACTTATATGTGGAATCTAAAATATAACACAAATGAACTTATCTATGAAACAGAAATGGACTCACGGACATAGAGAACAGACTTGTGGTTGCCAAAGGGGAGAGGGAGGTGGGGAAGGGATGGATTGGGAGTTTGGGGTTAGCAGATGCAAACTGTTATATATAGAATGGATAACAACAAGGTCCGACTGTACAGCATGGGGAACTATATTCAGTATCCTGTGATAAACCATAATGGAAAAGAATACACAAAAAAGAATGTTTATATATGTATAACTGAATCACTTTTCTGTAGAGCAGAAATTAGCATAACACTGTAAATCAACTATACTTCAATTAAAAAAAAATTTAAAAAAATTTGCTTGTTTTCATGCGGGTGGTCTTCATTTATTTCCACACTCTTCTCAAGTAATTTCCTGCAAGGAATTGTCCCGATCTCTTAGCCTACAATGATATAAGCACTTCCTTGGGTATTGATCTTTTTCATGTTTGTGTGTCTTATCTCCACAATGAAAACGTTAAGCTTTTTGAGGGAAGGTACTCAAATATTTTCTCTAACGTCTTCTCAAAGACCAGCATAATCCTATGTGCTTAGTTAGCACTTATTAATATGTAGTTGATGGATTTATTTTACTTTCATATTTCCATGGAAACTGATCATTTCTGTGGCAGAGTCAAGTTAGATGTTCCCGACACTTCCTTGCCATTTTGGAGGGCATATAAGAAAACGGTATTTCTCAAGCTCCATGAGGTTAGGCTGGGAATATTGGATTGAATTCTGGTCGATAAGAACATGAGCAAAGATGATATGACACTTGTGGTTTGAGGCAATTAAGAGAGGAAGGGCTTTCTCTACTCTCTTTCTGTTCCTTGTGGCTAGAGGCAAAGAACTCCAAGGTGGTGGAGTTGGAAGATAGAAGGCTTCGATATGCTCAGAGTAAAGCCTCATGCGATTGTTGCCTGACTTGCCTCCAACAGGGAAATGAGCAAGAGGTAGATCTGGGCTGAGCCTCTGAGATCTAGTCTACCCCCCAAGCCCCAAAACTGTTTGTGGAACCTTGACGAACAGTACAGTCTCCTTTTTTCATAGGTCACTGAGGAGGTCTGTCACTTGTGCCCTGCACCCTCCACTAGAACTTTTCTTCAACATAAACAATTTAACGATATTTTCACCATTGCAAAATGTATATTTGGTATGATCTCTTCCAATACACGCATCCAGGGCTGGCTTCGCGGGCACACAAGCTGTGTGGTTGCACGGGGCCAATATGCTTAGAAGGGCCCTACGTTTAATTTGATGCTCTGATGTCACTGTCTTAAAATTCTTAATACTTTTTGAACAAAGGACCCCATATTTTCATTTTGCACTAGGCCTTGCAAATGATGTAGCCAGTTCTGACCGGGTGAAATGAGAACGGGATTAGAAATGAATATCAGCTGTGGTGAAGGTGGGGTAGATTGCTCTTTCAACCATGACAAGACGTAACATTTAAATCCTATAATGTAATAAATTTGAGAATAAAATATCTGTGTTAAAACTTTTCCATGGCTGTCCATGACATAAAATTCACCATAACATCAGAAAATCATGACCCAGAAGAAACAAAGGAAGTTGCTCTGTTTCTTTGTTCTCCACAGGGCTGGTGCTCACCGCCATGGGAATGATCTCTTCTGGAAGGTCTATGAGTGTGGGAAAAGCTGGAATTCGTCTTGTAAGTCAATATATTTTCTAAATTTACTCTTCATGTTAACATACACATATGGTTATCTTAAATTCTTTCTGAAGTGAATTAAGGTATAAAAACATGAACATGGTATATGTTATGTGTTGAATTTTGTCCCCACCCCCCCAAAAAGTTATGTTGGATCCCAAACCATGGTACCTCGTAACGTGACCTTATTTGGAAGTAAGGTCTTAATAGACGTAATTCAGTTAAAACGAGGTCTTGGGTGGCCCTAATCCAAAATGATTGGTGTCCTTAGAAAAAGGGGAAATTTGAACACAGAGACAGACAAGCATATGTCATTGAGAGACATAAAGAGAAGGCCATCTACAAGCCAAGGAGAAGGACCTGGAGCAGATCCCTCCCTCACAGCCTTCAGAAGGAACCAACCTTGCCAGTACCTTGATCTTGGTCTTGTAGCCTCAAAAACTGCAAGACAATAACTTTTCTGTTGTTCAAGCCACCCAATCTGTGGCACTTTGTTACATCAGCCCTTGCAAACTAATACAGTATGTATATGTAAAAATAATATCATCATAGTAATTTTATCATTGCATATGTATCCAAGTTATCTAAGATGGGTATACTAAAAATCTTACTAATTCCATAAGGCACAGATGAAAATTAGCTTTAATGATTATAATCACCCTCTAAATAAAGAAAGAGATCTGGATTAATGCCATGAAATACATTCAACTTCAAGTGCCTGAATTATGCCATGAAGGAACCACAGTAATTTTACCTTTATACTTTTCTGCGTGCTTAAGGACACTTATTTCCCAACTAAAATTCATGAACTGGCTGTTCTCCCATAGTCTCAGCATGAATTTGGATGTTACATCTTCCCTGAACTCTTCCATTTTCTTTTTTCTTCCAGTTTTGGTCTGTGTTTTTTAGTTAATGTTGGCATCCATCAAATTGGAAAGAGCACCTCAGATTGGTTTCAGCTCAGACTTTATTTTAAAATATTGTGAAAGATGATACAGCAGTTACAAGACAATTGTTGGCCATCTCTTTGTTCCTGGGTACCTTGCTTATCACACCTCTCCTGTCAGTTGGTTTTAATTGTGCAAACTGACTAAAGACTATCGAGGCAGGAGAGAAGGAGGAACTTTAAAAACCAGTGGGCATCCTGAAGCAGAGGAAGACACTTTCTAGTTATAAAGTTAAGTGATTCAACAGTTATAGAAAAATCGATCCAAGCAAAACTAGTTATTGGTGAAATGAACTTCATTAGGGTAGGGATGTTTGACTCTGAAGTGGATGATAAATTCAGGAGCTGAGATTTTGGATGTTGGGTTGTTTGGTTTTGCTCTAGATATAGAGCCAGATGAACAATTCTAGGCACTTAAGAATTTGGAACCCCCATTTTTTTTTAACATCTTTATTGGAGTATAATTGCTTTACAATGGTGTGTTAGTTTCTGCTTTATACCAAAGTGAATCAGTTATACATATACACATGTTCCCATATCTCTTCCCTCTTGCGTCTCCCTCCCTCCCACCCTCCCTATCCCACCCCTCTAGGTGGTCACAAAGCACCGAGCTGATCTCCCTGTGCTATGCGGCTGCTTCCCACTAGCTATCTGTTTTATGTTTGGCAGTGTATATATGTCCACGCCGCTCTCTCACTTTGTCACAGCTTCCCCTTCCCCATATCCTCAAGTCCATTCTCTAGTAGGTCTGTGTCTTCATTCTCATCTACCCCTAGGTTCTTCATTACATTTTTTTTTCTTAAATTCCATATATATGTGTTAGCATATCGTACCTGTCTCTCTCTTTCTGACTTACTTCACCCTGTATGACAGACTCCAGGTCCATCCACCTCATTACAAATAGTTCAATTTCATTTCTTTTTATAGCTGAGTAATATTCCATTGTATATAGGTGCCACATCTTCTTTGTCCATTCATCCGATGATGGACACTTAGGTTGTTTCCATCTCCGGGCTATTGTAAATAGAGCTGCAATGAACATTTTGGTACATGACTCTTTTTGAATTATGGTTTTCTCAGGGTATATGCTCAGTAGTGGGATTGCTGGGTCATATGGTAGTTCTATTTGTAGTTTTTTTAGGAACCTCCATACTGTTCTCCATAGTGGCTGTACCAATTCACATTCCCACCAGCAGTGCAAGAGTTGGAACCCCCATTTTCTATTGGCATCAAGTAAGAAGTAAAATCTCCATTGAGGTGATAGGGTCCAGACTAAATTCAAATGTGAGAAATCTGTAAATCACAATGCTAGGACTTGAAAGCCAGGGACGCCGGCCATAGGCTGTGGTTGGAGACTTCAAGTCAATGTCAGAACTATGGCCACAAGACAGGAAGTAAGAGCAGGAAACCACACAGTGGGTCAGGCATACCTACTGGAGGCTCAGCCAGTTCTGTAAGCCAGGAGGGAGACAGCCAAGAGCCCCAGGTTAACATGCAGACGGGACTCTGGTCAAGCAGAGACAGAGGCGGAATCAGTGCCTTAGAGAAACAGAACTAGTTATTGCTCCAACGATCCTCAAGGCTTGCCCCTCTTCTGTGCTATAGCTGACCAAGAGGATGGTGAGTGGGTGAAGGCAGTGTGGGGAAGCGAGAGTGCGTGGTCCATGGAGACCAAGTAACCCTGAAATATCCTTTTCCGAGGAGTGCCAAGGTTAGAACTTTCTAGAACACCAGCCCTTTAATACAGACCTATATGGATATGGGGCTGATCTCAAAATTATATATTATTATAATATATGATCATCCTATATGGATTATTGGAGCTAAACTAGATAAAGGCAAAGTCTCAATGAGCCACCTTGAAATACTCACTAATGGTGAGAAAAGGAGCTGAAGGGCTTTCATTCAACAAACAGTTGTTAAATGTCTTCTATGAATCCAATTCTGTATAAGGCAGTGTAGGTACAAAGATGAAAAAGACTCCATCTCTGGCCTCAAAGAGCTCACAGACTAGAAAGGCAGGTAGACAGTGCGGCAGGATGTGTAAGCCAGGGTGTGTGCAGTGTGGGTCTGGAGTATGAGAGGGGCTTGATGGTAACAGTCTAATGGAGGGGTGATGACTGCAGGAGGGCTTGTCCTGAAGCTCAGTTTGCAGACAAGCCTATCATTCCTTACCCTGGTTGTACGCTTTTTCGGGGTGGTGTGAGGACGGAGTTTGGCACCAGCAGAGCTGGACCTAGGATAAGACATGTGAGGTACTTGCCTTGAGTGCAACAGGCAAGGGAGCACCAAAAAAATCAGTAATCAAGACACATGAAATTTTAATGCAACATTTTAAAAAATCAAAATAATAGATGATGAACAAAATATTAAAATTTTCAGTAAAGACAGCATCAGCTCTGAGCCACATCGGAGCCTGAAACAAGAGCAAAAATCAGTGATACTGATCCTATTTTTATCTAAAATTTTGAAGCTTTGTTCATCTTGAATTGTTTGCATTAATTTTGATTATTAAACACATTGTCTTTAAGTATTATTTATCTTCATTTTATTAGGTGAAGTAAGCCAGTCATAAAATACTGCATGATTCCACTTATATGCAGTACCTAGACTAGACAAATTCCTAGAGACAGAAAGCAGAATAGTTCTCACCAGGGGCTGGAGCGAGGGGAAATGGGGAGTTACTGTTTAATGGGTAAGGAGGCTCTGGAGGGAAGACGAATGATTCTGGAAATGGGTAGTGGTGATGGTCGTACAACATTGTGAATATACTTAATGCCACTGAATTCTACACTTAAGATGGTTAAAAACAGTACATTTTATGTTATGTGTATTTTCCCACAATAAAAACATTATTGGTTTTGATTACTGATTTGATTACTGAATGCTTTGGCATCCCCGGAAATGTGCCCCTGTGTTAGGTGCCTCATTCTCCTCTCTGTGTTTCCCAGCCTGGCACCAGCGCTTTATGCACGAGGTTTAGAGGCACCACAAAGAAAAGGAAGATCCTGTGGGGGATGGAGGAGGGGGCATGCAGGGTGTCAGGGGAGACCTGGCAAGGGAGTTATTACCTGAGCCTCAAAGGGGAAGACGTTTCCAGTAGGAGGCCCCGCATCTGGAGAGCATGGAAGTGTGATAGAGCATGGGTCCCTGGAGGAAGGCAGTGGGCCAGTGATGCTGGAGGGGCACGTGTGAGCCGGGGATGAGAGTGGGGTGGAGATTTGGGAAATGAAATGGCAGAAATAGTCTGGGACCAACTTGTGGAGGACCCGATGTGAGGGTTAACGTCCATCTGTAGGCAGTGGTGAGATGATGGCATAGTGAAGGTTATACACAGAGCAAATATTTGTTTCTAGAGTGCTGTGAACAGTGTGGGGTGTGGATGAGAAGGGAAGAAGACCTGGAGCCCGGAGAGCACCTAGGATGCTGGGATGCTATGATGGTCACTGAAGAGGATAGAACTGGGCTGGTGCAAAAACCAAAGGGAGGGAGGCAAGAAGAAGGACTTGAGACAGATTTAGGAGGTAGAATTGATGGAGTCTATCCTTCCTGGAGTGATGGTTTTGAGCTTGGTTTCCAGAAGCCAAATTGTGGCTCTGCCACCTACTGACTGAGTGACTTTAGGAAAGTTTCTTTTCTTTTTTCTTTTTTTTAAACATCTTTATTGGAGTATAATTGCTTTACAATGGTGTGTTAGTTTCTGCTTTATAACAAAGTGAATCAGTTATACATATATCCCCATATCTCCTCCCTCTTGCATGTCCCTCCCTATCCCACCCCTCTAGGAAAGTTTATCCTCTGGGTGCCTCAGTTTCTCCATTTGTAACATGCGGATAATGTTAGTAACTACCTCATAGGATTACCGTGAAGATTGAATGAGTTACTACTTGTGAAGCACTTTGCACTCACCGGGCACAGAGTAAGTTCTAAATGAGTGTTTGTTAAAATAACAGATATAAATAAGATGATGTTGCAGATCATCTTTCCGAGGCATTGTCAAAGAAGACGAGGGTGAAATTCCTGGACTTTTTAGTGTGGAGTCACTGTGAAGTACAGGAAGAATGCCTGGGGTCTGGGAAGTTGAGAGATCCTGAGTATGTTATTTGTGCAAGGGAAAACTCTGGCCCTGGGGACCTGGGGCAAGATGCTAGAGGTTTGCAGAAACAAAGCCGAGAGCTCAGTGGGATCCAGAGCTCCCTGCAGCTAGACCTGAGAACTGGAGGAACGCCCACTGTCATCTCAAGTGGGCTGTCCTTGTCCTGCTGTGGTTCCTGAGGGACCACCTCAAAGATTGCCAGAAAGCTTGGCCGCTGTTCTCTCATTTCCCGAGACAGAATCTGATGACTCAATTTGCTGCAGGAATTTGGTCAATTGCTGGGAAAGATTTATTGGCTTTTGCAATTTTTTTTTTTTTGGAGTCAGTTTTATAGAAACACTGTCATAAAACACTGTGGACACCCACGGCAGGTTCACATCCATTGACTTGACCCTCTCTGCCTGGAATTTCACAGTTGCTTTTCACAGGCTCATTGCTCTGCCTGGAATGCTTACCCCCAACCTCCAGTAACTCCTGTTCTCCCTCTGGTCTCAGTTCTAATGTCACATCCTCAGAGAAACTGTGTCCAATCCCCTAGAATTTATATGCCCCCTGGCACCAGGTGCCTTTCCTCTGTGTCCTTTGCCATGGTTTGTAATATGTTCATTTGGGGGATTATTTGCATGTTTCCTATTTTTTCCCCCTGGACAACAAGCTCCATTAAGGGCAGGTTTTATTTATTTTTTTGTTTACCATTGTATCCTTGATCTCGACGGGGTGCCAAGACATTATCAGTGCTCGCTAAATGTTTGTTGAACACAGTTATATTTTTGTTGAGTAGTGAATGACTGCATCGATACAAGGCTATACACTCCAGCCACCCAAAGTGTCTTCTGATTTTCTGGATCCATAGGGATTCCTTTGGTAGTAAATGGTCGGGGTGTTTGAGCTACTTTCAGATCAGGATTTATAATCTATAAATTTCTTCAGGGATTTCTTCCTGCAGACTCAAGCTCTTGGTCTCTGGAGTAGTAAGCTGAGTGGCACAGAATCAGAGCCTCTCATCTCAAGTGGGCTGTCCTTGTCCTGCTGTGGTTACCGAGGGACCACCTCAGAGATTGCCAGGGGTGCTGGTCTCTTGTCCAGGGGTGGGAGTATCACACAGAGTGGAAAGAGTTGAGTCCCCTTAGTTTTGTCGCACCCTATTAGTAACGGGGAACGATGCCATCAAGGTGTCATCAGTTCTAATGTGACTGGCTATATTAAATGCTGGAAATAATAATGGGAGAAATGTGAGCGTCTCTTTGCTGCAGTGTGCGTTGCTGAGGAAATGAAGATGCATTCAAACCCTCATTTCTCCTAACTACAAGGGATTTCAAACGACTTCATACCCATTATTTCCCTCTTGTAAAAACTCAGCCTGCAAAGTACACCAGCAGGTGGCGCTGCTACCCTTCCTAAGAATCACGTGGTTCTCACTGGAAGACAGTGACATCTGGATTATGGACCAAAGATGATCAAGCCTGATATTTATGACAGTCTAGTTACAAACCCCCAAAGAGAAAGGTTTATGATGGTGTAATTTATATGCTTTCTTTAAAAGTCACATGAAGCTATTTTGTGTAAGCAATCTGTTTGCCACATAAAAATGTCCTCTTTTAGTTTGGGAAAGTCACCTTGTGAAAGAAAGGATGACCCGAGCTTTGGGAATAGTGATTTAACGGGACCCAAATTCACACGTCATTTCAAGGTCATCTGAGCTGCTAGGGGTCGTAGGAACTTGGACGTGATTTCTCAGTGAATATGGAAGCAAGTAAGGGAGGTTGAAATATGATTATGATAAATGAAGGGGGGGGACATTTCATAGTTATTACACTAAATATCGAAATCTGGTTTTAGCTCAAGGGAGGCCTTCAGAGAGAACCTACAACAAGCAGGACGTTAAAGGGAAGCAAGTGGCCTCATCTGCAGGGGTGGAGCTGGTTCATCCAACTCTCTGGGATACGGTCCTGGTCTGAGGGGCCTGGGCTTTGGAAAATCTGTACCGCCTAACCAGAGATTGCTCCTGAAGGCCTCTCCATTTCCAGCTTGGGTTTCTCTCAGGGTTTTGTCATTGCAGACTGGAGTGGATGGTCACATCAGTAACACCAGACCCCTTCTCTTCACATAGCTCGAGGCCTTTCTGCTTCTGTTGCTGAAACAGAGGCAGATGGTGAGACAGGGCTCTGCCTCCCCAGGTGGGTGATGGCCCTTCACTGGTCTCCAGGGTGGCCCGCCCAGGGCTGTGGGTACAGTGATCACCCCACTTTTCTTGCATGATCCAAGCTTCTTTGATTACTTACTGATAATCCCCATATTTTTCTCTCAGGCCATTGGATGACCAACACAGGGGAAAACTTAAATCACTGCCAGGGGAAATGGAGGAAAAGCTGCTTCCGGGAACCCCTCCGAAGTGGAATGATAACAGTGGAAACAGGAGAGCAGGTGATCCCTCGAGCTGAAGGCGTGTGTCTCATTCAGGTTGCTGGCCACAGACATTTCCTGGGAAACAGCATTCTTAGCACCTGTTTCTTTAGTCCTGGGGCTGTTTCCAACACCTCCAATTCTTTCATATTAGTGAGGGAAACAAAGTTTACTTCCCTGCTGCTTCAAGCTAGCAGAGTGGGAATTCTGTTAGAAGCTGGCCCTGCACACTTTGAGGCGTGGTTGGGAGTCTGATTTGGGGAAGCTAAATAATGATCAATCCACTGCTTTTTAAAACAAAGGCAAATATTTCATGTCAGGAGTCACATGCAGCCTCCCTGACAGATGATCTACGAATCTTTCTTCCTTGTGAAGAATAAAACCTTCCAAAGCTCTCCAGTGTTTAGGAATTTGCCTCCCCTCATGGTGGCCTCTCCAAGGCGGAAGTGCTGCCACTGTCGGGGATGTGAGGAGGGGTTCCGGTTCTGAGACCCGCACCTGTGCCTTGGCCCCAGCTTAGAACAGGGCTCTGCTGTCTTAGGGGCTGGATTGGGCAACACCAGGCATATAAGCATGGGCAGATGTTGGGGTGTTTTGAGCAGAAACAAGAGGCCTACTCCTCTTTGCTGGGGTGGGATTGATTAATGCGGGTGGGACCAATGCAAATTCAACCAGCCAAGTCGCCTGCTGGCAGGAGAGCTGGTGTTTGAATACTTTTTGTAAAGACTTCGTGGAGGTCTTTAAAAACAGGATGAAGTTCCCATGTGTCTGGAGGTTTAGTGGGAGGTCTTCCTATAAGCCTGGGTGTGGATTCGATGAACCCTCAAAGTCTTTCAACGTTCTGATTCTGTGGTCAAGATTCAACAGACACATGTGGCCACAAAAGAAATAAAATAGGGATCTAATGGAAAGTTTTATGTTCTGTATCTTTAGTTCCTGCCTATTTCCAAATGGGAGATAATCTCCTATAATGCTGAAAGCTTGGGCCTGTTCTGTCTCTTTCAAGAGCTCAGTAGGATCGGTTCTCTTCCTCTTAGTCTTAGCATTCTACTTTAATGTAGAAACATTTATTCCAAATTCTTTTTAAAAACCTGAAGCAAAGGGTCTGAGAAAATGTACTATTCCAGGATGTTACAGATGTACTTATTTGTTCATTTTTATTGCATTTTTTTGGATTGAGGTATAGTTGATGTACAATATTACATAAATTTCAGGTGTACAACATAGTGGTTCACAATTTTTTAAAGGTTATATCCCATTTACAGTTATTATAAAATATTGGCTATATTTCCCGTGTTGTACAATGTATACATGTAGCTATTTATTTTTTTATTATTATTTTGCAGTACGCGGGCCTCTCACTGTTGTGGCCTCTCCTGTTGCAGAGCACAGGCTCCGGACGCACAGGCTCAGCGGCCATGGCTCACGGGCCCAGCCGCTCCGCGGCATGTGGGATCCTCCCGGACTGGGGCACAAACCCGTGCCCCTGCATCGGCAGGCAGACTCTCAACCACTGCACCACCAGGGAAGCCCGCTATTTATTTTATACATAGTAGTTTGTACCTCTCAGTCCCCTACCCCTGTCTTGTCCCTCCTCCCTTCCCTCTCCTCACTGGTAACCACTGGTTTGTTCTCTACATCTGTGAGTCTGCTTCTTTTTTGTTATATTCACTAGTTTGTTGTATTTTTTAGCTTCCACATGTAAGCGATATCATACAGTATTTGTCTTTCCGACTATTTCACTCAGCATGTTGTCCTCCAAGTCCAACCGTGTTGTTGCAAATGGCAAAATTTCCTTCCTTTTTTATGACTGAGTAGTATTCCATGGTGTGTGTGTGTGTGTGTGTATGTGTGTGTGTGTGTATACACCACATCGTTATCCATTCATCTGGTGATGACACTTAGGTTGCTTCCATATCTTGGCAATTGTAAATAATGCTGCTTTGAACACTAGGGTGCATGTATCTTTTCAAATTATAGTTTGGGTCTTTTTGGATATATACTGAGGAGTGGAATTGCTGGGTCATATGGTAGTTCTATTTTTAGTTTTTTGAGAACCCTCCATAGTATTTTCCACAGTGGCTGCAACAATTTACATTACCACCAAGAGTGTTATGATGTTTCCCTTTTCTCCATATCACAGATGTACTTTTTTGAAATCATTCACTTAAACCCCTCACCCCTAATTTCATCAAAATAATTTGGTTTTCTGTTAACATTTAAAATTTGTCCCAAAAGAAATAACAACTGTCCAAAACAAACCAAAAATCCAACAAGTGTTTTACAGAAACTGTCTTTTTCTTTAGAGGTGCTTCTTGCTTGAAACAAGAGGATCTTGTGGTTTGATAAAATATGTTTTGAATACCCAAGGAGAGCCTCCTTTTGAAGGCTTATACACTGCAGTCTCTCTCAAGATTTGAACTTACTCAGAGAAGAAAGGTGAACTGCATTTGTTCCAAGTAAAATATACATCCGTATTATTCACCATCGCACCCCTATTCCATTATAAACAAATACTGACCTTGTTCTTCTGATGTGAAGCCAGAGGGGGTGTGAAATATAGCAAGGAGAACAGTCTGATGCAGAAATACGAACATTCCAACCAACAGAAACACAATATTTAAAAGGAGTGGAGAAGGTCCCTAGTTGGTCTTTCTAATTCCTATTCTGTTGCTGAACAGGAAGGTAATGGGGAAGGTAATGCAGTAGTGGTCAGTCACTTAGGGAAAATTGCCTACGTTATTTCAGATAGCCTGTTGGATTTTTTTTTTTTTCTTTAGGATCTATTTCTTGGAAGTTCTTTTATTTCTTTCTTTAGTCCTCAAGAACTTCTTTTGAGAACTGTTTTTTTGGTGAACTTTTGACCTAAATACTAGAAACCAGTTTCCATTTGGATGCTGAGCAAATTTCCTCCTTTCAGAGGGGCTGGGAGCTACTCCCCTAATCATGATTTTTCTCAGCATGACATCTTAGTAAAAGGCTTTTGAATGGAAGAGAAACTTGGCAAATGTAATATTAGAAAAAAGAAGAGGAACACAAGTTGGGAAAAGATGGTCCAGATGTGGGGTTTTGATGTCAAATGAAAACCACTCCCAGTGTTCAGTATTTTCTTTTGTAAAGTCGGGATAAAAGGTGAATTAAATGAGATAATACAGTTGTTTCTCCTACAATGTAATATATGTTTTCCTAAAAATTGAGACATGATAGAATTTCGTGCAATAAAAAGGATGGGGCTCATGGGAAAAATAGAATTGGGTGGAACGTTCAACACCTGTATAGTCTAGTAAGGAACACTCTTCTAAAAACCTAATAAAAGTTTTAAACATCTTAAATCCCTAACAAATTTAAAAAAGACGATGGTACCTAGAGCATTTCACCTTTCAGAAAGCACGAGGTTTTCCTGGTGGCGTTGTACAGTGAAACATGCGGGCTTTTGAGTTATGGAGAAGAGGCGGAGGGAAGGGAATCAGAGGACAGCACGCTATGGCCCCAGGGGTGCTCTGGTTTGCTGGTCCTGTTTTCCTTCTGCATTAACTTAAAAAAGAAATCCAGTGTTCATTGTTTTGCCATTCCCTCCTTTCTTTAAGAAGCTGCACCTATGGCTCCAGGTGAGATGGGAGGCCACAGTACCAGCTGCTGTGCGTGGTGTTGGATGCGTGGCTCTCCGGGCCATGCAGGTGCCCGGCACCTGACGCCTGCCGCCCATGGCTCGGGTGAGCTCAGCCCTGGTGCACAGCGACACCATCAGCCTCTGCATCAGCAGCAGCAGTGCTTTATGCAGCCTCCTCAGGCTTGTTCAGGAGACTCTGCAGCCCTTACAGTTCCTTCTGCTCAACAGCTTTCTTTGATTTTTGCTGCACTGTCGCTGATGGTGCACGATGTCGATTTCCTTAGGCCTCTTGCTCTTGCTCTTGTGACATCACACATTCTCCTGTTTCTTTCTACATGTCTTATCATTGTAAGCTCCAGAGATGGACTGCCCTGTCTTCTGAGCACATTTACCTCACTCTACACAACAGATTTAAAGTTATATATAAGCACAAATAAATGCAACATCTTTAAAGTTGTATAGGAATAAAAAAGGTTAATTGAATCTTTTTTTTTTTTTTTTGCCCTTGCCATGCAGCATGCGGAATCTTAGTTCCCTGAACGAACAGGGATGGAATCCGTGACCCCTGCAATGGACGTGCTGAGTCTTAACCACTGGACCACCAGGAAAGTCTCTGAATCATTGTTTTTTAAAGACTAGTGCATTTATTCCTAAACCTACATGCAAACCAAACTCTGGGTGAGCTATTTAAAAATAAGGATTCCATGGGGCTTCCCTGGTGGCGCAGTGGTTGAGAGTCCACCTGCCGATGCATGGGACACAGGTTCGTGCCCCGGTCTGGGAAGATCCCACATGCCGCGGAGCGGCTGGGCCCGTGAGCCATGGCCGCTGAGCCTGTGCGTCCGGAGCCTGTGCTCCGCAACGGGACAGGCCCCGACAGTGAGAGGCCCGCATACCTCAAAAAAATAAAAATAAACTTAAGGATTCCAGAGCCCACCCCTAGACCTTGCTCAGTCTACCTGTCCAGGTGAGGGAATCAGCATGTCATGTTCAAAATCTCTCCAGGCTACTTAGAGGCACACCCCTGGCTAAGAAATGTTGACTTAGAAGTTTGACATGAGCCGTTAATCTCTACATGCAGTTGGTGTCAGGCTGATAAATTATTGACGGAAATGCAAAATGTGAAAATGTGTGAATCTTGAGGGTTGATTAAAAGTTGAAGCTGGTCTTGCACTCAAGTCTTTCAAAGCATATTTCAGATATGTTAACCAATTATCAATTCTGTATGATTAGTTCAGGTGGGAAGGACAAAGCATGGCATAGTTTGGGTATGTTTGTTTTTCCAATGCACTCATTCTTCTTAATGAATTAAATTAATTTAGATTGTCATGTGTTGAAGGGTAATGGACCCATAATGACCATTATGAGTGAATTAGGAACTTCCCCAAAGATTTTGAAAACACTATGTTTTGAAATTAAATTGACACAAAACATCAATGTACCATTTGGAATCTTTCTGAGGCCCCTGGTACGCCCCAGCACACACAGCATTACTGCTTGTGGTCACCCTCTAAGATTCCTAATAGCTCTGTCTTAAGTATTTTCTCTCCACTTGGCAAGCCTGGCTGGTCACATGGAGGCCATTCACAGCCACACGTGGTCCTCGTTAGCACTTCATTGCTCTGCATCACAAAGTCCAATTCCCCATTGATTAACTGAACACTATCAGCAGCTTTGGAGTAGACTTACTGAGAAGGTCAGACCACTAAATGCAGGCTGAAGGTGCCATGGTGTAGCATAAAGGCTCTGTTTAGGATACTTCTATTTTATGATGACTAGCGTTTAATGTGTGGACTTTCCCCTAGAGTGGTGGGTGCCTGTTTAATGATTCCCTTTGCTTCATATTATTGGGAAACACCTTCTCTATTTAAAAATTCATGTTTTGAGGATTTTTTTTTAGAGCCCGTGGTAAAAAAGGCAGATGTTGACTTTATTTTCTTTCAGTGGTGAGCAGCGAGCCAATAAAAACTAGTGTGAATTCCCATTTTTGCCACCTTCACCCATTACTTGACAGTTGGTACAGATAATGAAAAATAAAGTTAGAAATTTGGGAAATTCGAAAAACTTTGTATGAAGGGAGACTTCAGAGAGGCTATGTTGTATAAAAACACATCTGGTATAAAAAGGGAAATTTGATTTTCTAGTTCATGGAGGGAAAAGTGATTAGACTACAGTGTTCAGGAGAAACTCAGAACATATCTAACTACATTAATGAGTAGTAATGATTTTCATTTGATCAGGCACATGTTTTTTTAGAGCAAAACAAAAGCTGATATTATTTGGACATACGCAAAGCAACAGCCAGCCAGTTTGGTGTTGTAATAATAATAAGCCATGGTGTTGGGGAGTCTTTGTGGATACCACCTCCGGCGTCTGCACGAGGATACATTTTAGACCCTTGAGGGTATTCTGTATGTGCTGCTGGCTCCAGTGGAAGTTGGGCTGGGCCTCGGATGGGCCAGAGGTTTGCAGGGTTAGATCTTGAGATGCACATGCTGTGAAGGCAAACGAAGTCTAAATCTTGCATTCCCAATGCAACATCACCTTCCAGGGGGTAAATATTGTTCTTGGGAGGCAAAAAAGTCTTACTCTTTTTTTTTTTTGCTATACGAAGCATACATATATGAATACATTCATAAACAGATGTGTAGTATATCTGTGGTATTAAAATATCATTAGGAAGGGCAACTGGGAATAAAATAGTTTAATAAGGCTCCTTGGAGGGCAATATGAAAGAAACTTTAGCAACACTGGTCTAAGTGGAGGGGACAATTTGTCCCTGATGCTGAAGTCCGAGTGAGTCAAAGCACTTCTGTTGTCCGGAACCTTCTTTCCAAGTCCATGTGTAGAAAGACACAGGCCCATGGGAGGGAATGTCATCAAACTCTCATGAACAGCTCTGCTGTTTCCCTTCTGACATCCTCAGAGGGGTTCCGTGTGTGTTTGGAGCTCCCGGGAGTATGAGTGAAGAAAGAGCCAGAATCTACGTCTTCTGGTTCCTGTCTGCACCTGCTCGTGAAGGACCACAGCTCCTCCTGAAAGCCCTCCTCAGTTATTTCTGGGTGGCCCTCATTAGGTTTCTCTCAAGTGCCTGGGACTCAGGCTCTTCATATTTTCTTCTCCAGTGTCTCTGTTTGTGCCCACTGCTCTCCGTAATTAAGGGAGGGACTTATCCCTGTCTTGTCGCTGCTGCCGTTCACCTTGAAGGGTCCCTGGACTCCCCACTCTTCACTGAAGCCCCAGAGACGCCTCAGAGAAAGGGACCCAGTCGTCTCCTCCTCAGGGGTCTGATGGAGCATCGAGGGTGGGCTGGAGCAGGGGCTACATCCTGCCCTCCATTGTTTTCATCTTCTCCATCCCGCTTCCAAATTCATAACATAACATGACTTTCTTCTCACAGGATCCCTGTGTCCCCATGCGTCATAGTCTGTTCAGGCTGCTGTAACAAAATACCACAGACGGAGTAGCTGATAAACAACAAAAATTTATTTCCTACAGTTCTGGAGGCTGGAAGTCCAAGGTCAGGGTGGCAGCATGGTCTGGTGAGGGCCTTTTTCCAGGTTGCAGGCTTCTTGTTGTGTCTTTTTGTTTTTTTTTTTTAACATCTTTATTGGAGTATAATTGCTTTACAATGGTGTGTTAGTTTCTGCTTTACAACAAAGTGAATCAGTTATACATATACATATATCCCCATATCTCCTTCCTCTTGCATCTCCCTCCCACCTTCCCTATCCCAACCCTCTAGGTGGTCACAAACCACCTAGCTGATCTCCCTGTGCCATGCGGCTGCTTCCCACTAGCTATCCACCCTACGTTTGGTAGTGTATATATGTCCATGCCACTCTCTCACTTTGTCACAGCTTACCCTTCCCCCTCCCCATATCCTCAAGTCCATGCTCTAGTAGGTCTGTGTCTTTATTCCCGTCCTACCCCTAGGCTCTTCATGACATTTTTTTTTTCTTAGATTCCATATATATGTGTTAGCATACAGTATTTGTTTTTCTCCTTCTGACTTACTTCACTCCGTATGACAGACTCCAGGTCCATCCACCTCACTACAAATAACTCAATTTCGTTTCTTTCTTTTTTTTTTTTTTTTACATCTTTATTGGAGTATAATTGCTTTACAATGGTGTGTTAGTTTCTGCTTTATAACAAAGTGAATCAGTTATACATATACATATGTTCCCATACCTCTTCCCTCTTACGTCTCCCTCCCTCCCACCCTCCCTATCCCACCCCTCCAGGCGGTCACAAAGCACCGAGCTGATCTCCCTGTGCTATGCGGCTGCTTCCTACTAGCTATCTACCTTACGTTTGGTAGTGTATATATGTCCATGCCTCTCTCTCGCTTTGTCACAGCTTACCCTTCCCCCTCCCCATATCCTCAAGTCCATTCTCTAGTAGGTCTGTGTCTTTATTCCTGTCTTACCCCTAGGTTCTTCATGACATTTATTTTCTTAAATTCCATATATATGTGTTAGCATACGGTATTTGTCTTTCTCCTTCTGACTTACTTCACTCTGTATCACAGCCTCTAGGTCTATCCACCTCATTACAAATAGCTCAATTTCGTTTCCTTTTATGGCTGAGTAATATTCCATTGTATATATGTGCCACATCTTCTTTATCCATTTATCTGTTGATGGACACTTAGGTTGCTTCCATGTCCTGGCTATTGTAAATAGAGCTGCAATGAACATTGTGGTACATGACTCTTTTTAAATTACGGTTTTCTCAGGGTATATGCCCAGTAGTGGGATTGCTGGGTCGTATGGGAATTCTATTTTTAGTTTTTTCAGGAACCTCCATACTGTTCTCCATTGTGGCTGTATCAGTTTACATTCCCACCAACAGTGCAAGAGGGTTCTCTTTTCTCCACACCCTCTCCAGCATTTACTGTTTGTAGATTTTTTGATGATGGCCAATCTGACTGGTGTGAGGTGATACCTCATTGTAGTTTTGATTTGCATTTCTCTAATGATTAGTGGTGTTGAGCATCCTTTCATGTGTTTGTCGGCAATCTGTATATCTTCTCTGGAGAAATATCTATTTAGGTTGTCTGCACATTTTTGGATTGTTTTTTTTTTTTTTAACATCTTTATTGGGGTATAATTGCTTTACAATGGTGTGTTAGTTTCTCCTTTATAACAAAGTGAATCAGTCATACATAATGGATTGGGTTTTTTGTTTTTTTGATATTGAGCTGCATGAGCTGCTTGTAAATTTTGGAGATCAATCTTATGTCAGTTGCTTCATTTGCAAATATTTTCTCCCATTCTGGGGGCTGTCTTCTTGTCTTGTTTATGGTTTCCTTTGCTGTGCAAAACCTTTGAAGTTTCATTAGGTCCCATTTGTTTATTTTTGTTTTTATTTCCATTTCTCTAGGAGGTGGGTCAAAAAGAACCTTGCTGTGATTTATGTCATAGAGTGTTCTGCCTGTGTTTTCCTCTAAGAGTTTTATAGTGTCTGGCCTTACATTTAGGTCTTTAATCCATTTTGAGTTTATTTTTGTGTATGGTGTTAGGGAGTGTTCTAATTTCATTCTTTTACATGTAGCTTTCCAGTTTTTCCAGCACCACTTATTGAAGAGGCTGTCTTTCCTCCATTGTATATTCTTGCCTCCTTTATCAAAAATAAGGTGATCATACGTGCATGGGTTTATCTCTGGGTTTTCTATCCCGTTCCATTGATCTATATTTCTGCTTTTGTGCCGTACCATACTGTCTTGATTACTGTAGCCTTGTAGTATAGTCTGAAGTCAGGGAGCCTGATTCCCCCAGCTCCATTTTTCTTTCTCAAGATTGCTTTGGCTATTTGGGGTATTTTGTGTTTCCATACAAATTATGAAATTTTTTGTTTTAGTTCTGTGAAAAATGCCAGTGGTAGTTTGATAGAGATTGCATTGAATCTATAGATTGCTTTGGGTAGTATAGTCATTTTCACAATGTTGATTCTTCCAATCCAAGGGCATGGTATATCTCTCCATCTGTTTGTATCATCTTTAATTTCTTTCATCAGTGTCTTATAGTTTTCTGCATACAGGTCTTTTGTCTCATTAGGTAGGTTTATTCCTAGGTATTTTATTCTTTTTGTTGCAATGGTAAATGGGAGTGTTTCCTTAATTTCTCTTTCAGATTTTTCATCATTAGTGTATAGGAATGTAAGAGATTTCTGTGCATTAATTTTGTATCCTTTTACTTTACCAGATTCATTGATTAGCTCTAGTAGTTTTCTGGTAGCACCTTTAGGATTCTCTACGTATAGTATCATGTCATCTGCAAACAGTGACAGCTTTACTTTTTCTTTTCTGATTTGGATTCCTTTTATTTCTTTTTCTTCTCTGATTGCTGTGGTTAAAACTTCCAAAAAAATGTTGAATAATATTGGTAAGAGTGGGCAACTTTGTCTTGTTTCTGATCTTAGTGGAAATGGTTTCAGTTTTTCACCATTGAGGACGATGTTGGCTGTGGGTTTGTCATATATGGCCTTTATTATGTTGAGATAAGTTCCCTCTATGCCTACTTTCTGGAGGGTATTTTTTTAATCATAAATGGGTGTTGAATTTTGTCTAAAGCTTTTTCTGCATTTATTGAAATGATCGTATATTTTTTCTCCTTTAATTTGTTAATATAGTGTATCACGTTGATTTTTTTTGTGTATATTGAAGAATCCTTGCATACCTGGGATAGACCCCACTTGATCAGGGTGTATGATCTTTTTAATGTGTTATTGGATTCTGTTTGCTAGTATTTTGTTGAGGATTTTTGCATCTATGTTCATCAGTGATATTGGCCTGTAGTTTTCTTTCTTTGTGACATCTTTTTCAGGTTTTGGTGGCAGGGTGATAGTGGCCTCGTAGAATGAGTTTGGGAGTGTTACTCCCTCTGCTAAAAATATTTTGGAAAAGTTTGAGAAGGGTAGGTGTTAGCTGTTCTCTAAATGTTTGATAGAATTTGCCTGTGAAACCATCTGGTCCTGGGCCTTTGTTTGTTGGAAGATTTTTTTTTTTTTTTTTTGCAGTACGTGGGCCTCTCACTGTTGTGGCCTCTCCCGTTGCAGAGCACAGGCTCTGGACGTGCAGGCTCAGCGGCCATGGCTCATGGGCCTAGCCACTCCGCGGCATGCGGGATCTTCCTGGACCGGGGCATGAACCCGTGTCCCCTGCATCGGCAGGTGGACTCTCAACCACTGTGCTACCAGGGAAGCCCTGTTGAAAGATTTTTAATCACAGTCTCAATTTCAGTGTTTGTCATTGGTCTGTTTATATTTTCTATTTCTTCTTGGTTCAGTCTCAGAAGGTTGTGCTCTTCTGAGAATTTGTCCATTTCTTCCAGGTTGTCCATTTTATCGGCATATAGTTGCTTGTAGTATATCTCTCATGATCCTTTGTATTTCTGCAGTGTCCATTGTTACTTCTCCTTGTTCATTTCTAATTCTATTGATTTGAGTCTTCTCCCTTTTTTTCTTGATGAGTCTGGCTAATGGTTTATCAATTTTGTTTATCTTCTCAAAGAACCAGGTTTTAGTTTTATTGTTCTTTGCTATCATTTCCTTCATTTATTTCTGAATTGATCTTTATGATTTGTTTGCTTCTGCTAACTTTGGGGTTTTTTTGTTCTTCTTTCTCTAATTGCTTTAGGTGTAAGGTTAGGTTGTTTATTTGAGATGTTTCTTGTTTCTTGAGGTAGGATTGTATTGCTATAAATTTCCCTCTTAGAACTGCTTTTGCCGCATCCCATAGGTTTTGGGTCGTCGTGTTTTCATTGTCATTTGTTTTTAGGTATGTTTTGATTTCCTCTTTGATTTCTTCAGTGATTTCTTGGTTATTAAGTAGTGTATTGTTTAGCCTCCATGTGTTTGTATTTTTTACAGATTTTTTTCCTGTAATTGATATCTACTCTCATAGCGTTGTGGTCAGAAAAGATACTTGATATGATTAAATTTTTAAAAATTTACCAAGGCTTGATTTGTGACCCAAGATATGATCTATCCTGGAGAATGTTCCATGAGCACTTGAGAAGAAAGTGTATTCTGTTGTTTTTGGATAGAATGTCCTATAAATATCAATTAAATCCATCTTGTTTAATGTATCATTTAAAGCTTGTGTTTCCTTATTTATTTTCATTTTGGATGATCTGTCCATTGGTGAAAGTGGGCTGTTAAAGTCCCCTACTATGATTGTGTTACTGTCGATTTCCCCTTTTATGGCTGTTACCATTTGCCTTATGTATTGAGGTGTTCCTATGTTGGGTGCATAAATATTTACAGTTGTTATATCTTCTTCTTGCATTGATCCCTTGATCATTATGTAGTGTCCTTGTTTGTGTCTTGTAATAGTCTTTATTTTTAAGTCTATTTTGTCTGATATGAACATTGCTACTCCAGTTTTCTTCTGATTTCCATTTGCATGGGGTATCTTTTTCCATCCCCTCAATTTCAGTCTGTATGTGTCCCTAGGTCTGAAGTGGGTCTCTTGTAGACAGTATATGTACGGGTCTTGTTTTTGTATCCATTCAGCCAGTCTATGTCTTTTGGTTGGAGCATTTAATCTGTTTACATTTAAGGTAATTATTGATATATATGTTCATATTCCCATTTTCTTAATTGTTTTGGGTTTGTTATTGTAGGTCTTTTCCTTCTCTCGTGCTTCCTACCTAGAAAAGTTCCTTTAGCATTTGTTATAAAGCTGGTTTGGTGGTGTGCTGAATTCTCTTAGCTTTTGCTTGTGTGTAAAGGTTTTAATTTCTCTGTCAAATCTGAATGAGATCCTTGCTGGGTAGAGTAATCTTAGTTGTAGGATTTTCCCTTTCATCACTTTAAATATGTCCTGCCACTCCCTTCTGGCTTGCAGAGTTTCTGCTGAAAGATCAGCTGTTAACCTTATGGGGATTCCCTTGTATGTTATTTGTTGTTTTTCCCTTGCTGCTTTTAATATTTTTTCTTTGTATTTAATTTTTGCTAGTTTGATTAATGTGTGTCTTGGTGTGTTTCTCCTTGGATTTATGCTATATGGGACTCTGTACATCCTGGACTTGACTATTTTGTTTCCCATTTTAGGGAAGTTTTCAACTACAATCTCTTCAAACATTTTCTCAGTCCCTTTCTTTTTCTCTTCTTCTTCTGGGACCCCTATAATTCAAATTTGGTGCGTTTAATGTTGTCCCAGAGGTCTCTGAGACTGTCCTCAATTCTTTTCATTCTTTTTTATGTATTCTGCTCTGCAGTAGTTATTTCCACTATTTTATCTTCCTGGTCACTTATCCATGCTTCTGCCTCAGTTATTCTGCTATTGATTCCTTCTGGAGAATTTTTAATTTCATTTATTGTATTGTTCATCATTGTTTGTTTGCTCTTTAGTTCTTCTAGGTTCTTGTTAAACGTTTCTTGTATTTTCTCCATTCTATTTCTAAGATTTTGTATCATCTTTATTATAATTACTCTGAATTCCTTTTCAGTTAGACTGCCTATTTCCTCTTCATTAGTTTGGTCTGGTGGGTTTTTACCATGCTCCTTTATTGGCTGTGTGATTCTCTGTCTTCTCATTTTGCTTAACTTACTGTGTTTGGGCTCTCCTTTTCACAGGCTGCAGGTTCGTAGTTGCCGTTTTCGGTGTCTGTCCCCAGTGGCTAAGGTTGGTTCAGTGGGTTGTGTAGGCTTCATGGTGGAGGGCACTACTGCCTGTGTTCTGGTGGATGAGGCTGGATATTGTTTTCTGGTGGGCAGGTCTGCGTCCGGTGGTGTGTTTTGGGGTGTCTTTGACCTTACTATGATTTTAGGCAGCCTTTCTGCTAATGGGTGGGGTTGTGTTCCTGTCTTGCTAGTTGTTTGGTATAGGGTGTCCTGCACTGTAGCTTGCTGGTCGTTGAGTGAAGCTGGGTGTTGGTGTTGAGATGGAGATCTCTGGGAGATTTTTGCTGTTTGATATTATGTGGAGCTGGGAGGTCTCTTGTGGACCACTGTCCTGAACTCGGCTCTCCCACCTCAGAGGCACAGGCCTGACCCCCAGCTGGAGTACCAAGATCCTGTCATCCACACGGCTCAGAATAAAGGGGAGAAAGAAAGAAAGAAGATATATATATAAAGTTATTAAAATAAAAAATAATTATTAAAAATAAAACAATTAAAAAGTAATACAAAAAGAAACAAAGAAAGAAGAGAGCAGCCAAACCAAAAAGTAAATCCACCAATGATAAGAAGTGCTAAAAACTATACTAAAAAAACCCCAAACAGAATGGCTGACAGAACCCTAGGACAAATGGCAAAAGCAAAGCTATACAGACAATATTACACACAGAAACATACACATACACAGTCACAAAAAGAGGAGAAGCAAAAAAATATATATATATAGTTGCTCCCAAAGTCCACTTCCTCAATTTGGGATGATTCATTGTCTATTCAGGTATTCCACAGATGCAGGTACATCAAGTTGATTGTGGAGCTTTAATCCGCTGCTCCTGAGGCTGTTGGGAGAGATTTCCCTTTCTCTTCTTTGTTCTCACAGCTCCCGGGGTTCAGCTTTGGATTTGGCCCCGCCTTTCCGTGTAGGTCGCCAGAGGGCATCTGTTCTTCGCCCAGACAGGACGGGGTTAAAGGAGCAGCTGAGGGCTTCCCCGGTGGCGCAGTGGTTGAGAGTCCGCCTGCCGATGCAGGGGACACGTGTGCGTGCCCCGGTCCGGGAAGATCCCACATGCCGCGGAGCGGCTGGGCCCGTGAGCCATGGCCGCTGGGCCTGCGTGTCTGGAGCCTGTGCTCCGCAACGGGAGAGGCCACAGCAGTGAGAGGCCCGCATACCGCACACACACACACACACACACAAAAAAAAAAAAAAAAAAAAAAAAAGGAGCAGCTGATTGGGTGGCTCTGGCTTACTCAGGCCGAGGGGCGGGGAAGGGAGGGGCACGGAGTGCGGGGCAAGCCTGCGGCGGCAGAGGCCGGCATGAGGTTGCACCAGCCTGAGGCGCGCCGTGCGTTCTCCCGCGGAAGTTGTCCGTGGATCACGTGACCCTGTCAGCGGCGGGCCGCACAGGCTCCCGGGATACCGGCTTCTTGGTGGCGGCAGCAGCAGCCTTAGCGTCTCATGCCCGTCTCTGGGGTTCACGCTGATGGCCGTGGGTCTCTGGAGCGCCTTTAAATAGCGCTGTTAATCCCCTCTCCTCGCGCAGCAGGAAACAAAGAGGCAAGAAAAGGCCTCTTGTCTCTGGCAGCGCCAGACTTTTCCCGGACTCCCTCCCGGCTAGCCGTGGCGCACTAGCCCCTTCAGGCTGTGTTCACGCCGCCAACCCCAGTCCTCTCTCTGGGATCCGACCGAAGCACAAGCCTCAGCTCCCAGACCCCGCCCGCCCCGGCGGGTGAGCAGACGAGCCTCTCGGGCTGGTGAGTGCCGTCCTTTGCCTTACCCAGGTATGTGGGGAGTTTCTTGCCTTTTGGGAGGTCTGAGGTCTTCTGCCAGCGTTCAGTAGGTGTTACTGTAGGAGTTGTTCCACATGTAGATGTATTTCTGATGTATTTGTGGGGAGGAAGGTGATCTCCGCGTCTTACTCCTCCGCCATCTTGAAGGTCTTCCTTGGGGTTTCTTACATTTACAAAACAGAAATAGAGTTACAGATGTAGAAAACAAACTCATGGTTTGTTTTCCCAAGGGAGGAAAGGGGGGAAGAGATAAACTGGGAGATTGGGATTGACATATACACACTACTATATATAAAATAGATAACTAATAATAACTTACTGTATAGCACAGGGAACTCTATTCAATACTCTGTAATGACCTATATGGGAATAGAATCTAAAAAAGAATGGATATATGTATAACTGATTCACTTTGCCGTAAAGCAGAAAGTAACAACATTGTATATCAAGTATACTCCGGTAAAAATTAAAAAAAATAAAAGCACTAATCCATTCATGAGGGCTCCACACTCATGACCTAATAGCGTAACCCACGTCCTAACCCTATCACACCGGGTTTGGATTCGGGCATGCAGATTTCAGGAGGATGCACATTCAGACCATAGAACCGTGTAAGTGAACTCATTCATTAGACACACGTGAGGGAATACCCTTGGCTCCACAGCTAGCTTGCTGTCAATCTAGGCGCCCCTAGGCTCACCCAGCTACAGCTGCATGCTGATGATCAGCCAGTGGGGAATGTGGAATCTAGCAGGCGTCCACGTGCAGTTGGGGTGTCCTTTGCTTCGAGGGAACTCACTCATTTGTTAACACTTAGCCTCAAATTCCCAGAATTTTCATGGGTTTCTTTTTATTGGAGAAGTGTTGGTAAGTACCCTGGCTCCTTAAGGAACTGTAAACACCCAGAGAAAAGGAATGGAAAAGTGAAATTCCTGAAACTTTTAACAGAATATGAGAGATATTTTTAAAGAGTGGCAGAGGAGACAACCGGGAGTTGGGAAGGGGCTAGCTAGGGAGGTGAGTGATTAGGGCACCTCCCAGGATCAGGAGAACTAGGGTGGCAAATGTACAGTGGGGCTCAGCCTGCCTCAGCCCTTGAGCACAAGCCGACCTTCTTGGGTAGCACTGGTTTACAGCCCTATGACAAAGTCTGTTAGGAGATTTTCTTTGGGGTTAAAAACCTTCCATTTCATAATGAAATCAAAGTAGGAGTTGGGTTATTATTACAATCCTTTTGTGCCAGCTTTGCTGCGCTATATCGCTGAAGAAATATAGGATTATTTTAAACATTGCCTTCTTATTTTCTTTAACTGTGAAATTAGTGCATTTGCCCAGGAGCTAAAGAAAGTATGATGACCGTAAAGGGAATCAGGAAGTAGGTGCTGGAAGGAGAATGGATGCAGTTTGCCTATTTCCAAGGATAGTATTATGTCTGTCTGTTTGTCTGATCTCCACCTCCATCTCTGTGTAATCACACATAGCACAGGCACTGACCAGTCGGAGTGCCTGCCTCTATAGGTGCCAGGCATTAACCTTTTATTTGCTAGACTATACAGATGGCCGGGGAGGGAGGGAGCCCTCAGGTGGTGTAGAAGTATTTCAACCTTTTCAGAGCTGGTGCGGCCATATTGGTGAATATTTACTTAAACCTTTTCCTTTACTTACACTTTCCTTTAATTAGCTTTTCCTTTTATTAGCATTTGGTTTGTTTATTATGATTTTCTATGGGGCTGGGGGCAGGAGATGAAATGGTGCCCATGTTTCTTTTTTCTTTATATTAGATATATGGGCAATGATGGAAATGTGGGGAGACCTTGGTTGGGTGAATATGGCCAGGGCCAAGGAAACCATGGAAGCCACATGGTTTTGCTATTGGAGCCCTCCTGATTTTTGAAAGCTGTTTGCAAGAGTGATTTATTTGCAAAGAGCTACTGCAGGAAAGGTGTTTTTGTATCTGCTGTTGAAGGCCACCCAGTTCAACAGTGTAAAAGGTCCTAGGATCAAGTATGATTCCAGACTCACTGTTTAGTTATTCAAAGACTCATTGGTCTTTTTAAGATGGTGAATGGAATTAAAAAAAAAATGAGTAAGGCCTTTTTATGCTCTATTTAGTTCAAACAGTCCAAAAGTGCCAAGAAAACATTCTCAAGTTCATGTCTTACATGGTAGACAACTTCGAGCTTGAAGGACCGTAATGTTTATCATTTTACTGTTTTTATGATTCTGCTCCTCATGGTGGGATAAGATCATTTTTCCTGGGGAGTGACATAGAGCCGCTTTTCATTTCTAAACTTTAATTAGATCTGAGAGTTTGAAAAGTACAATGATACTTCTTTTCTCAGGATTGTACTGCAAGTTCTAGTTTTTTATCTTACAACTGTTGGAGTCATATATAGGTTTATGGTTTGAAGTAGCACGGAAGTATTATTCATGGTTCAGTTAAAGTAAGAAATTCTATTCCTTTTACTCAAAGTGCTGTAGTAGAGAGCTGGATCCCACCTGTGAATACTGGGAAGAGTGGTTCTGGTAATAACATCTCCTTTTGTCGGCCACCCACCCTTCTAGCATCAGTTCCAATCCATACTCATTATTTTCTCTTCAAATCCTCACTGTTGAGAGTTAGCTTTCCCTATTTGAATTCACCCTACTGAGTGCATCATACTTGGAATGCCTTATGGCAAGTAGTTTGTACTATAGCAAATTGTGATGAAGGATTATTTGCTCGTTAGAATTTGTCCTTCAGGCATGAGCCTATAGCACATCATTCATTCATTTATTCAATGAATATTTCTTTTTGTTTAATATTTTATTTATTTATTTATTTGGCTGTGTTGGGTCTTAGTTGTGGCACGCGGGATCTTTGAGGCATGCGGGATCTTTATTGTGACGTGCGGGCTTCTCTCTAGTTGTGGCACGCAGACTCCAGGGCACGTGGGCTCTGTAGTTTGCAGCACAGCCTCTCTTGTTGAGGCATGCGAGCTCAGTGGTTGTGGCTCACGGGCTTAGTTGCCCCGTGGCATGTGAGATCTTAGTTCCCCAACCGGGGATCGAACCCACGTCCCATGCATTGGAAGGCGGATTCTTTACCACTGGACCACCAGGGAAGTCCCTTCAATGAATATTTCTTGAATGTCTGGTATGTGTACCATGTCTTTTATATGATAAGGACTGAATAACTATTGGGTGAATGAATGAAAGAATGAATAAATACCAGTCAGTCTATTGGTGTCCACCATCCAGCACTGAATGAAAGAGACAAACTCCTAGACATTGTGGAGCTTACAATCAGGTGGGGAAAGAGGATAGATATTAAAAATGATGTACAATTCCATAATCAATATATTTATATTGTATATTTTATAAGTATACAACTAATCATTTAGCTGTCACTACTGTAAGAGGTACTAAGGGAAGACATTTGGTGTGCTGAGAAGGGTTAATAGAGGGACCTGACCCAGTCTGGGAGTGAGGACAGGTTTCCCTGTGGAGGTAGCATTTGAAAATGAGACCTGA
Source organism: Lagenorhynchus albirostris (assembly GCF_949774975.1). Taxonomy (NCBI): domain Eukaryota; kingdom Metazoa; phylum Chordata; class Mammalia; order Artiodactyla; family Delphinidae; genus Lagenorhynchus; species Lagenorhynchus albirostris. The sequence continues at coordinate 69,310,846 of NC_083106.1, forward strand.
AGGATGAGTAGACATTACACTGATGAAGTTTTGGTGGGGAGTACTTAGAGTTCTCCAAATATTATGGCATCTTTGCATCTCTTGAGTCTAGCACAGTGTCTTATGCCAAGTAGGTACTCAATAAAAGCCAATAAATACATTTAAAAAATAAATACCAAACACCTATTATGGGTCACCCACCTGAGGGGTATAGGGTGAGTGTGCCCTTCCTACCGTCTTGTCGTGGTTCCTTCTTTATGTCTTTGGTTATAGAATATCTTTTTTTGGCAGGTTCCAGTCTTTTTTTTTTTTATCGAGTTTTTATCCAGTTTTTTTTTTAACTGTTTAGCAATTAGTTGTGATTTTGGTGTGCTCATGAGAGGAGGTGAGCTCAAGGCCCTTCTACTGTGTCATCTTGTCTGTCTTCCACTAAACACCTGTTGTGACCCAGGCACGGGCTGTCTGTTAGGGACAGGGTGGGTGGGCACTGAGGATGTGGAGTGGGGCAGGGAGGAATTTCCTGCAGCATCTTCTGCAAACATCATGGCTTCTGCCCTTCGCTGCTGCCCCCCTTTCTCTTAACAGATTCCCTTGGCTGCCTCTATTCAGACGAACTGAGTCCATTGGCATGAACTTCCTCAAGTTTCTACCTCCACTCTACGATATCTCCTCTCTGCCCTCTCTGTGCTCAACTTATCACTAACCTCAGGGGCACCTCTGCCCTCTCTCCAGACTGATTCCTCCACCTGCGCTCTCGATTGGACTCTCTTGGACCTCTTTCAGGACTGTGCTCAAATTGCTGAATCCAAAGGAATCTTCATTACCCCTCTCTTTTTGTTTATATCCTTAGTGGAGTTTGACCCTGCTGACCATGTCTTTGCATTTGAAGCGCTCTCCAGCCTCAGAGACTCTTTCCGTGGTAACATGACCTCTTGGTCTTCCTCCAGTTGGCGAATATTCTGTTCTCCTCCGTCTCTGTGTTGGCCCCTCCTCCTCCGCTTGCCCCTAATATCGTGGGGAGGGGGGACTCCAGGTTCTGTCTTCTGCTTTATTCTCTCTCGACACACTCCCTCAGAGACCTGACCTACCCCTTTGCCTTAAACTGCCATGTATGTGAATATGGAGCCCAGTCCAGACTTCATTCCTGGTCTCCAGAATGATTTATCCATTGCCTTCTGGACATCCCCACTTGTCTTTTATTCAGTTGCTTCAAATTCAGTACGTTTAATATTGAGCTCATTCTTTTCCCCACAAGCCAAACCTGTTCTTCATGTTGTAAATATCACTGCTTTATGCCCTGTGATTCCAACTGGAAAGCTGACAGTCATCTTTGACTCCGCCGTTTCCTTTTTTTCAGTTCCTAATTGATGAATATGTTGCATGCATTCTCATAGTGTCTTCTTTATGACCCTCCTATCTCTTCTTCTACTGATTTATCAGGCTTTCCTCGTTTCTTATCTGCGTCACTCCAACAGCCTTCTAACTGGGACCCCCTCCCCACTTCAGTGTCAGAACTCTCCAATCCATCTTCCATGTGGCTATTAGAATGAGCTTTCCAAGATACAAATCTGATCATGTCTCTCTTACTTGAAACCATCGCTAAGGATAACCTTTAAATTTTTTAGGTGGCTTTCAAGGTATTTCATATCTGGACCTTGTCCACTCCTCTGGTCTTAACATTTTCTACATCTCACTATCTGCTGTAGTTTCTTATACTATTTCATGACTCCATGCTTTGCAGTTGTGTTTTCCTCTGTATGGAAAGCTGTTTTCTCCTTTGACCGCCGTGTTAATATTTGGGCCCTTCTTAACATTTAGTGCAGGGACCAGGCGTGTCTCAGGTTTAAGTGCATATGCATATCTGTATGTGTGTGAGTGATATAATTCCCTCATAAACAGGACACAAACCCAATTAATTTAAGAGTTAGGGAGGGAGATATACATATTATAAGTCTCTGGGGGGGGTCTTTGGTTATGTGTATGTCATCCTTCCTAAATTATCCCCCTTAAACACAAGGGTCCTAACACATTGGTTAGGAATTCTTCTTCCACATAGTAGGCACTCAGTAAAAACTGATGGTTGATTGATTATCTGACATTGAATGGAGCAGGTCAAAAGTCATTCACAGCTCAGGCTTCCCTGGTGGCACAGTGGTTAAGAATCCGCCTGCCAATGCAGGGGACACGGGTTCAAGCCCTGGTCTGGGAAGATCCCACGTGCTGCAGAGCAACTAAGCCCATGCGCCACAACTACTGAGCCCGCGTGCCAGAACTACTGAAGCCTGCGCACCTAGAGTCCATGCTCCGCAACAAGAGAAGCCATGGCAATGAGAAGAGTAGACCCGCTTGCCGCAACTAGAGAAAGCCCGCGTGCAGCAATGAAGACCCAGAGCAGCCAAAAATAAATAAATAAAATAAATTAAAAAAAAAAAGTCACTCACAGCCCAATGATTCAAAGGGGGTGAGTTGGGGGCAGGGCACAAAGCTGTGAATCAGGCCCCAAAAAGAGTGAATTAAAAATAGGAAGCTTCGGGTCTGTTGTTGGTTTCTCATTCAATGTCCTGGAATATTAATAGCATGAAGTGATAACTGGTCATCAGGTGGTAAATACCTATGTTGCCAGGGTAGTGGGTAGAACGTGGGTCTTCCTGACTATTCTGTGTCATTTCTTATTTTGGCAAAGTGAACCCACGGGTCAAGGGGCAAGTTTATTATCTCAAAGCTGTCTCCTAGCTATCTATTTCTCTTAGTGAACATGAAAGAAAAGATAAGAAAAATACACATACCTCTCCAAGTCTGAGGATGCACAGGCTCTTGAGAACAAGTCAGATTAGTGACTTTGAGAATGCCTGCTAAACCCCAATAAAGCCTGAGAAGAAGACTTGGTATTTCTTTCTAGTTGGCAGAGAAAAAGGTAGTTGGGGTAGAGATGAAAGCCAGTGTTAATAAATAGGATAGAAGCCTTGACTCTTTCTAAATGTACTGTGCAATTTCCTAATAAAACCACTTATTTATTTTAGCAAAGCCGTAGGTTTAGCCAGACTTTGGGTTTAAAGGTTTAGTATAATTTCAGCATCATTTACTGTAATCTAGCTCTTAAAGTTTTTGACCTTAAGAATCTTGAGAAGAAATAAAGTAGGAAATATATTGGATGTATAAAAAGTGGAGGCAAAATTTTCAATGGAAATTTAACGGTAAAGAGTCAGCTGGAAGCAGATTTCAACTTGGTTCTTAAATTAATTTTCATCTGAGAGAGTTTCTAGAGGAATGAACCTATTTATTTGGTTATGTGAAATGTCAAACTCCAGGCAGGCAGTCAAACTCCCTAATCCTGTCAGGTTTCCTCCCTTGAATAGGAAGGCAAAAAACAAAAACCCTGGAGAACTTGGTAGGGCCGCTCTGGAGAATAATTTTAAATTAGTGTGACTTTGAAGTGGAGTTCCTGTCGATCCTCCTGAATCTCTACTAGAAGAGAGTATCCATCACCTAACTGCTGAGGTTTAAAGTGTTACGTAGCCCGAGCGCCATTCATTGGAATGACTAGAAAATCTGCTCTTCCTGTCAGGCTTCCTTCCTGGCAGCACAATCCTTGGATTGCTTCCGTCATGGACTCCCGTGCCCTGTTGTAGGGGTTCCTTTGAGTTCCTTTGAATCCATCAGGTGGAGCATCTTGCATGTCTGAGGAATCTCAAAGGCCAGTCGGTCCACCCAGCTTCTTCCTCAGGATTCCAGTTACAGGTCCAGAAGAGCCAACTGTTTCCTCATCACAGAGCTAAAACAATCCAGGGTTTTGCAACATCTTTGCAGACATGAAATTACATTAATTTGATCTGATGGTTTTAAACCTCCCTCAGACATCCAGGATGGCTCATGTTCAGTTTGAGAGGTGTGAGCTATTTCCCTAATAATTAGAGACGTTGAGCAGCTTTTCACGTGCTTCTTGCCCATCTGTATGTCTTCTTTGGAGAAATGTCTATTTAGGTCTTCTGCCCATTTTTGGATTGGGTTGTTTATTTTTTTAATATTGAGTTGCTTGATCTGTTTATATATTTTGGAGATTAATCCATTGTCTGTTGATTCATTGCAAATATTTTCTCCCATTTTGAGGGTTGTCTTTTCATCTTGTTTATAGTTTCCTTTGCTGTGCAAAATCTTTGAAGTTTCATTAGGTCCCATTTGTTTATTTTTGTTTTTATTTCCATTACTCTAGATAGGTCAAAAAGGATCTTGCTGTGGTTTATGTCAAAGAGTGTTCTTCCTATGTTTTCCTCTAAGAGTTGTGTAGTGTCCAGTCTTACATTTAGGTCTTTAATCCATTTTGAGTTTATTTTTGTGTATGGTGTTAGGGAGTGTTCTAATTTCATTCTTTTACATGTAGCTGTCCAGTTTTCCCAGCACCACTTGTTGAAGAGACTGTCTTTTCTCCATTGTATATCCTTGCCTTCTTTGTCACAGATTAGTTGACCATAGTATGTGGGTTTATCTCTGGGCTTTCTATCCTGTTCCATTGATCTATATTTCTGTTTTTGTGCCAGTACCATATTGTTTTGATTACTGTAGCTTTGTAGTATAGTCTGAAGTCAGGGAGTCTGATTCCTCCAGCTCCGTTTTTTTCCCTCAAGATTGCTTTGGCTATTTGGGGTCTTTCGTGTCTCCATACAAATTTGTTCTAGTTCTGTGAAAAATGCCATTGGTAATTTGATAGGGATTGCATTGAATCTGTAGATTGCTTTGGGTAGTATAGGCATTTTCACAATGTTGATTCTTCCAATCCAAGAACATGGTATATCTCTCCATCTGTTTGTGTCATCTTTGATTTCTTTCATCAGTGTCTTATAGTTTTCTTCATAGAGTTCTTTTGTCTCCTTAGGTAGGTTTATTCCTAGGTATTTTATTCTTTTTGTTGCCATGGTGAATGGGATTGTTTCCTTAATTTCTCTTTCTGATCTTTCCTTGTTAGTGTATAGGAATGCAAGAGATTTCTGTGCATTAATTTTGTATCCTGCTACTTTACCAAGCTCATTGATTAGCTGTAGTAGTTTTCTGCTGGCATCTTTAGGATTCTCTATGTATAGTATCATGTCATCTGCAAATAGTGACAGTTTTACTTCTTCTTTTCCAATTTGTATTCCTTTTATTTCTTTTTCTTCTCTGATTGCCATTGGCTAGGACTTCCAAAACTATGTTGAATAATAGTGGTGAGATGGTGAGAGTGGACATCTTTGTCTTGTTCCTGATCTTCGAGGAAATGGTTTCAGTTTTTCACCATTGAGAATGACGTTTGCTGTGGGTTTGTCATATATGGCCTTTATTATGTTGAGGTAGGTTCCCTCTATGCCCACTTTCTGGAGAGTTTTTATCATAAATGGGTGTTGAATTTTGTCAAAAGCTTTTTCTGCATCTATTGAGATGATCATTTGGTTTTTTATTCTTCAGTTTGTTAATATGGTGTATCACATTGTTTAATTTGTATATATTGAAAACTCCTTGCATCCCTGGGATAAATCCCACTTGATCATGGTGTATGATCCTTTTAATGTGTCGTTGGATTCTGTTTGCTAGTATTTTGTTGAGGATTTTTGCATCTATATTCATCAGTGATATATTGGTCTGTAATTTTTCTTTTTTTGTAGTATGTTTGTCTGGTTTTGGTATCAGGGTGATGGTAGCTTCATAGAATGAGTTTGGGAGTGTTCCTTCCTCTGCAATTTTTTGGAAGAGTTTGAGAAGGATGGGTATTAGCTCTTCTCTAAATGTTTGATAGAATGCACCCCGGTCCTGGACTTTTGTTTGTTGGAAGATTTTTAATCACAGCTTCAATTTCATTGTGATTGGTCTGTTCATATTTTCTCTTTCTTCTTGGTTCTGTCTTGGAAGTTTATACCTGTCTAAGAGTTTATCCATTTCTTGCAAGTTGTCCATTTTATTTGCATAGAGTTGCTTGTAGTAGTCTCTTATGATGCTTTGTATTTCTGTGGTGTCCATTGTAACTTCTCCTTTTCCGTTTCTAAGTTTATTGATTTGAGTCCTCTCCCTCTATTTCTTGATGAGTCTGGCTAAAGGTTTATCAGTTTTGTTTATCTTCTCAAAGAACCAACTTTTAGTTTTCTTGATCTTTGCTATTGTTTTCTTTGTTTCTATTTCGTTTATTTCTTCTCTGATCTTTATGATTTCCTTCCTTCTACTAACTTTGGGTTTTGTTTGTTCTTCTTTCTCTAGTTCCTTTAGGCGTAGGTTTAGATTGTTTGAGATTTTTCTTGTTTCTTGAGGTAGGATTGTATTGCTATAAACTTCCCTCTTAGAACTGCTTTTGCTGCATTCCATAAGTTTTGGATCATTGTGTTTTCATTGTCATTTGTCTCTAGGTATTTTTTGATTTCCTCTTTTATTTCTTCAGTGATCTCTTGGTTATTTAGTAACGTATTGTTTAGCTCCATGTGTTTGTGTTTTTTACGTTTTTTTCCCCTGCAATTTATTTGTAATCTCATAGCGTTGTGGTCAGAAAAGATGCTTGATATGATTTGAATTTTCTTAAATTTACCAAGGCTTGATTTGTGACCCAAGATGTGATCTATCCTGGAGAATGTTCCATGTGCACTTGAGAAGAAAGTGTAATCTGCTGTTTTTGCATGGAATGTCCTATAAATATCAATTAAAGCTATCTGGTCTATAGTGTCATTTAAAGTTTTTGTTTCCTTATTAATTTTCTGTCTGGATGATCTGTCCATTGGTATAAGTGAGATGTTAAAATCCCCCACTATTACTGTGTTACTGTTGATTTCCTCTTTTATAGCTGTTAGCATTTGCCTTACGTACTGAGGTGCTCCTATGTTGGGTTCATATATATTTATAATTGTTGTATCTTCTTCTTGGATTGATCCCTTGATCATTATATAGTGTCCTTCCTTGTCTCTTGTAGCATTCTTTATTTTAAAGTCTATTTTATCTGATATGAGTATTGTTACTCCAGCTTTCTTTTGGTTTCCATTTGCATGGAATATCTTTTTCCATTCTCTCACTTTCAGTCTGTATGTGTCCCTAGGTCTGAAGTGGGTCTCTTGTAAATAGCATATATACAGGTCTTGTTTTTGTATCCATTCAGCAAGCCTGTGTCTTTTGGTTGGAGCACTTAATCCTTTGACATTTAAGGTAATTTTCCATATGTATGTTCCTATTACCATTTTCTTAATTGTTTTGGGTTCGTTTTTGTAGGTCCTTTTCTCGTCTTGTGTTTCCCACTTAAAGCAGTTCCTTTAGCATTTGTTGTAGAGCTGGTCTGGTGGTGCTGAATTCTCTTAGCTTTTGATTGTCTGTAAAGCTTTTGATTTCTCCATTGACTCTGAATGAGATCCTTGCGGGGTAGAGTAATCTTGGTTGTAGGTTCTTCCCTTTCATCACTTTAAGTATATTGGGCCACTCCCCTATGGCTTGTAGAGTTTCTGCTGTGAAATCAGCTGTTAACCTTATGGGAGTTCCGTTGTATGTTGTCATTTTTCCCTTGTTGCTTTTTTTTATTTTTATTTTTTTTGCTGTATGCGGGCCTCTCACTGTTGTGGCCTCTCCTGTTGCGGAGCACAGGCTCCGGATGCGCAGGCTCAGTGGCCATGGCTCATGGGCCCAGCTGCTCCACGGCATGTGGGATCCTCCCAGACCGGGGCACGAACCCGTGTCCCCTGCATCGGCAGGCGGACTCTCAACCACTGCGCCACCAGGGAAGCCCTCCCTTGTTGCTTTTAATAATTTTTCTTTGTCTTTAATTTTTGTCAATTTGATTGCTATGTGTCTTGGCATGTTTCTCCTTGGGTTTATCCTGCCTGGGACTCTCTGTGCTTCCTGAACTTGGGTGGCTATTTCTTTTCCCATGTTAGGGAAGTTTTCAACTATAATCTCTTCAAATAGTTTCTTGGGTCTTTTCTCTCTCTCTTCTCCTTCTGGGACCCCTACAATGTGAATTTTGGTGTATTAATGTTGTCCCAGGTGTCTCTTAGGCTGTCTTCATTTCTTTTCATTCTTTTTTCTTTATTTTGTTCCATAACAGTGATTTCCACGATTCTGTCTTTCAGGTCACTTATCCATTCTTCTGCCTCAGTTATTCTGCTATTGATTCCTTCTAGTGTATTTTTCATTTCAGTTATTGTATTGTTCATCTGTGTTTTCTTGTTCTTTAATTCTTCTAGGTTTTTGTTAAACATTTCTCGCATCTTCTCCATCTTTGCCTCCATTCTTTTTCCGAGGTCCTGGATCATCTTCACTATCATTATTCTGAATTCTTTTTTTGGAAGGTTTCCTATCTCCACTTCATTTCATTGTTTTTCTAGGGTTTTATCTTGTTCCTTCATCTGGTACATAGCCCTCTGTCTTTTCATCTTGTCTATCTTTCTGTGAATGTGGTTTTTGTTCCACAGGCTGCAGGATTCTAGTTCTTCTTGCTTCTGCTGTCTGCCCTCTGGTGGATGAGGCTATCTAAGAGGCTTGTGCAAGCTTCCTGATGTGAGGGACTGCTGGTGGGTAGAGCTGGGTGTTCTTCCGTTAGGCAGAGCTCAGTAAAACTTTAATCTACTTGTCTACTGATGGGTGGGCCTGAGTTTCCTCCCAGTTGGTTGTTTGGCCTGAGGCGACCCAGCACTTGAGCCTACAGGCTCTTTGTTGGGGCTAATGGTGGACTCCAGGAGGGCTCATGCCCGGGTGTACTTCCGGAACTTCTGCTGCCAGTGTCCTTGTCCCTGTGGTGAGCCACAGCCACCCCTGCCTCTGCAGGAGACCCTCCAACACTAGCAGGTTAGGTCTGGTTCAGTCTCCTATGTGGTCACTGCTCCTTCCCCTGGGTCCTGATGTGCACACTACTTTGTGTGTGCCCTCCAAGCGTGGAGTCTCTTTCCCTCAGTCCTGTCGAAGTCCTGCAATCAAATCCTGCCAGCCTTCAAAGTCTGATTCTTTGGGAATTCCTCCTCCCATTGTTGGACCCCCAGGTTAGGAAGCCTTACGTGGGGCTCAGAACCTTCACTTCATTGGGTGGACTTCTGTGGTATAATTGTTCTCCAGTTTGTGAGGCACCCACCCAGTGGTTATGGTATTTGACTTTATTGTGATTGTGCCCTTCCTACCATCTCATTGCGGCCTCTCCCTTGTCTTTGGATATGGGGTATCTCTTTTGGTGAGTTCCAGTGTCCTCCTGTCGATGTTTGTTCAGCAGTTAGTTGTGATTCCAGTGCTTTTGCAAGAGGCAGTGAGCACATGTCCTTCTACTCTGCCATCTTGACTCTTTCCAGCAAATTATAGTATATTTTGTTTTGAGAATTTTACAGCACAATCGGCAACAGTATGATGCTAAAAATAGGTTATAAAATGTCTGCCTTAGAATAATTACAAAATGATAGAGAAGTTTTTCATTTGGGAAACTCAAAAGGGATGTTGAAACTTGGAAAAGTTATCACGGAAGGGAATAATAAGCAAGCAGAAAGTGTCAAAACGTAGATGAGGAAAACTATAAAATATGTCAAGAAACACAAAAGTGGGTTTGATCAAATGGAAATGCATACTAAGTTCTTGGTTAGAAAGACTTAAGATTATAAAGATGTCAGTCCTCTGTAAGTTAACCAGCACCTGTAATGCAAATCCCATAAAAATACCATAAGGGTCTGTAAAGGAGAGCAAAGCAGCAAGAACATCCAGGAAACCCTTAAAAAGAAGAGCAATGAGGAGGGTGAGTTCTGTCAGATATTAAGACGTATTATAAGGCTTCTATAGTGAAAACTGTTATAGTGTTCATTCATAGAGAATGGAACTGTATAAACCTAATTGCAGATGGAAATAATGAATATGATGCAGGTAGCATCTGAGCTCAGTGGGCTCAGATAGAATTTTATTTATTTTGTTAATTTGAATAGTGTAAAAAACTCCTATAGAACCTTCCCCAAGGTTTACTTTATCATTCCCATTCCTTATCCTCATTTTTTTCCTCTCTCTCCCCCCAGCGCACACAAACACACACACAATTTATGTATATACTTTTTCTGAATCACTTGATTCAGGGACACGTCATGTGCCTTTATCTGATAATATTTCAGTGTGTATTTCCTAAGAACAAGAATATTCTCATATGTACCTACCATATGAGTATCAATGTTGGCACATCCAACATTGAAAAAGCACTTTAATATACAATTTGTATCCCAGTTCTGTCAATTATCCCAACTATGTCCTTCATAGCAAATTTTCCCCTAGTTCAATATGCCAATTGGAATCAAGTATTTCTTTTAGTTGTCATCTCTCCGTAGTTTCTTTTCTTAGCTTTTGTGCCATTTTGCTTATGTGCTCTATTTTAAAGAATATAGGCCAGTAATTTTAAAGAATATCTCTTAATTTTGGGTTTCTGTGATGCTTCCTCTCGATTCAATTCTGATTATACATTTTTAGTTTTTTATTTTTTCCCAGTTTTATTGAGATATAATTGACAGACAGCACTGTATAAATTTAAGGTGTACAGCATAATGATTTGACTTACATAATCATGAAATGATTATCACAATAAGTTTAGCGAACATCCATCATCTCCATATAGATAGAAAATTAAAGAAATGGAAAAAGTTTTCCCTTGTATTGAGAACTCTTAGGATTTTCTCTCTTAACAACTTTCACATATAACATACATCAGTATTAATTATATTTATCATGTTGTGTACTACATCCCTAGTACTTATTAATCTTATAACTGGAAGTTTGTACCTTTTGACTGCCTGCATCTAATACCCTCTCCCCTCTCCCCAGCCTCTGTTGACCACAAATCTGATCTCTTTTTCTATGAGTTTGTTTGTGTGTGAAGTTTACAGTTACACTTATAGGTTAGTACCTACAAGACTATGTTAGTTCCTGTCATACAACACAGTAAGTCAATATTTCTATATATTTCAAAATGAGCACCATGATAAGTAAGATAGACTTTCAAATGAATGGTATTAGGATAGCAGGATAACTATGTGGAAAAGGATACCACACAGCAGGATAAATTCTAAATGTATTAGAGATTTACTGTCAAAAAATGAAGCCATATAATTATCAGATTAAAACACAGATGAGTTTCTCTATAGGCTGGATAAAAAGTTCCTATGATTCAAAATCCATAAGCAATGTGAGTTGATAAATATGTAGGAAAAATAATTTTTATTCCCTTCCCCCAAATACCATTTATAAATAAAGTAAAATGGCAACCTGGCAAAATATTTGCAACTTTTCTTACAGATAAAGGATTTATATCCTAGTATTTAAAGGGGTTCTAAAAATAAAAAAGGCCAGCAATCCTATAAAAAAATAAAATAAGGAAGATTGACAATTCATAGCAAAAGAAATTCACATAGGTTTTAGAAATGTGAAAAGATGCTACCTTGTTTCTAACAAGAAAAATGTAAATTAAAACATCTCTGAGATAAAAATTCTCAACTATCACACTTGCAAAAATGCAAAAGTTTTACATTAAACACTCTCAATTTGTGGAGGATAAGTTCTCTTAGGTGTTACTAGTAGGAATGCAAACTGTTGCAGGATTTTGATAATATCTAGGCAAGTTACATATGCACTTATCTATTGGGCAAGCAGTCCCACATCTAGGACTCTATCCCAAAGACACTATCTGTCCCCAAAGTTATGTCCCCAAGTTATGCACAGGACAATTTATTGAAACAGTATTTGCTATAACAAAAGACCATGTGTCCTTCAGTAGAGGACTGGTTGTATAAATTATGGTACAGGCTCCCAATGGAGTACTATATAGCTGTAAAAATAAATAAGAGCACTGTGTAACTACAGTATTTTCACGAAGTGATCGCCAGAATATATCATTATGTATCGTTAAGTGAAAAAAGTAAGGTGGAGAAATTTGATAAAAGAAATCTCTAAAATATCAACTAAAAATGAAACAAATGAATCCAACCGAGTATCAAGTTGGTGACATAATCATATAAATCTATAATCATATAAAGTCTATTCCCAGAGACTTTTAAAACACATTCCTAGTGGTTATACACCTTAAGGACAAAAAATGTTTCCTAGAGAATTGTCTGACTTCAGCTCTGGAGTACAAAATATACAAGATAAGCCTGAAACATCTTACTATAACATAGAGCAAGGAGTTTATTAAAGAATATGAGATCTGGACAAAAGAACTCAGAAGCCAACTTGAAGGAATTCTTATTAGTTAAAAAATGGGACAATTTGATCATCAATAAACAATGGACTAATAAGTGCAATAGACTGAAATATACAAAATACTTTAAAATTCATGTGTTCATAATAATACTAAAAAAAGTCCTTTTGAGGATGCTCGTGAGCTAACTCCTTCTTTTGAAAGTTGATGAAGCAAAAGAACCAAGCATTTTACCTTCTTTCCTGTGCAAGGTGTACCTTAGGGTAATAGTTGACAAAGGAACCATTCTCTTTAAAGAAGTATTGAAGAGAAACAAAGAAAATAGAATGAGAATGTCTCCATTTTGCAACTACTAATGAAACAGTCAATTCAGGCAATGATCTGCAATGGCTGCGAACATTATAAAAAGAGGGACAGACAGCCATGGCCTGCTTCCTGATGCCTGTATTTAACCACTCAGGAAGTATTTTTGTAAAAAAAAAAAAAAAGAAACTGGAATGTAATCAAGGCTTTAGACCTAACTAATAGCTTACAGGAAGAAATAGGGGAAGAGAGGCATGTTAAAAGACACCACGGGAATACAACCAGCAAAATACAGAATGTGAGAAATGATTCAGGAAAGAAAACCTGGCTTTTTTCAACAATATGTTTCAAGAGAGAGAAAGGCGGGGAGTATAGATTGAGGTATGAGACATATCAATTGCAGTGTATGGACCTCAGTTTGAATGAATAATAAAAGTATTATGAGACTCAAGCAAGTTTGATTCCTGGCTGGATATCTGATTATATTAAGGAACTATTTAAAATTTTTACATTTGTTAATGGCTGTGTTAAAACAGAGCCCTTATCTTTTAAAGATACTGACTGAAATGTTTACAGATGAGATGGTATGATGTCTGGGATTTGCCTTAAGGAATCCATAGTTGGTGGAGGGGAGTGGTGAGTTATAGATGAAACGTGATTGGCCAAAAGTTGATAACTGTTGAGACTAGGTGATGGGTGAAAGGTTCATTATGTTAGTCTCTCTATTTCTGTATATGTTTGACATTTTCCATAAAAAGAGAGAAGAGGTATACTTAGAGATAGGATTTTCTCTCACCCACAGTTATGGTGAAACGATGGAATAAACTGGCCTTTTCTTTTTTTAATTTATCTTGTTGAAGCATAGTTGATTTGCAGTGCTGTGTTAGTTTTTGCTATACAGCAAAGAGATTCAGTTATACATATATATATATATATACTTTTTTTCCTATTCTTTTCAATTATGGTTTCTCACAGGATATTGAATATAGTTCCCTGTGCTATACAGTAGGACCTTGTTGTTTATCCATCCTGTATATAATAGTCTGCATCTGCTAATCCCAATCTCCTAATCCATCCCTCTCCCTCCTCCCTCCCCCTTGACAACCACAAATCTGTTCTCTATGTCTGTGAGTCTGTTCTGTTTCTTAGATAAGTTATTTGTGTCATATTTTAGATTACACATATAAGAGATATAATATGGTATTTGTTTTTCTCTTTCTGACTTACTTCACTTAGTATGATAATCTCGTGATTTGTCCATGTTGCTGCAAGAGGCATTATTTCATTCTTTTTTATGGTTGAGTAATATTCCATTGTACACATACCACATCTTTATCCATTCATCTGTCGATGGACACTTAATGTTGCTTCCATGTCTTGGCTATTGTAAATAGTGCTGCTATGAATATGGGGTTGCATGTATCTTTTCAAATTATAGTTTTGTTGGGATATATGCCCAGGAGTGGGCTTACTGGATCATATGGTAGCTCTAATTTTAGTTTTTTAAGGAACCTCCATACTGTTCTCCACAGTGGCTTCACCAACTTACATTCCCACCAACAGTTTAGGAGGGTCTCCTTTTCTCCACACCCTCTCCAGCATTTATTGTTTGTGGACTTTTTAATGAGGTAAACTGGCCTTTCCTTCATGCAATGGAAAGCTTAACTGCCATTTTGGGATCTTTGGAAGTACTATGAAGAGGGCAGCTGCATCCTCTAGAAACTCTGTCGTGGGCCTTCCTGGAGGTGTTTTGTGCACTTGGTGACTTCTAGCTCAAGTGTCTCCTCCAGGACACTGAGAGGGGCACTCATGATTTTGGATCCAAGTTCCACTCTTGCAACTTGCTCCCAGAAGGCTGCACCAACATGCCTTGTCTGTGAACTCAGACTGTAGGTGTGTGTAGCTCTCTCTGCTTCTGTTCCAGAAGTATTTCTCACTTCCCTCTGTGCAGTCTGTCAGTGGCTGATCAGGTGCTGAGCATGGCCACGTGGACCCCTCCCCAGAAGCCAGGCTAAGTACCCCATCTCATTTTGCTGAGTGAGGCTGTCAACTGGAATTGGTTTCCTGAAGGGAAAAGTCTATTTCCCGTACCATTGCCAGAGCCAGTCTTTCCCACTAGTGGTATTTTAATTGCATACCAAGCAGCTGTCTGCATATTTTGTTGCCCAACATGTCTAAATTTGTCCCCAAACGATTCCAGTGCATTTTCTCTTTCAGCAATGGAACAGAGTATTTTCAGGGAGGGTGTGTTGTACAGACATATATCAGGGTGACCTCCCTAATTGTCTGGAAGTGATACAATGAGTCTAACTTATTTTGACATCAAAAATTATATTTCTTGAAATGGTACAGTTCCCTCTTTCACACATTTGGAGGCAATATTAAAATTACAAGAGATATAAATCATTGCTATGGTACAGTTGAGAAAATTTGTCAACCTTAGACTGTTTCTGTTTTGACTATATCGTCTAGAAATAAAACTGGATATGTTGATCTCACCCTATTTTATTACCTGTTCCCATGGGGAACTGAGGGCATATTCCCACAGATGGAGGTTCTCAAAATGTCTTCTGGGCCTGACTTGACTTGAGAAATAAGGCTTAGAGCTACTGGATTATCTCTGGGTTTGGGGGGCAGGGGGACTAGTTCAGAACCAGAATCCAGTCCCTTTCCATACTTACCCTGGTTAAATCTATTGATGCCGGTGTCCAGGAGGAAGACATTCTCCTCTACCCTTCTAGGTTCTTCTGGCTGCTCTAAGAATTAAATTGATATGAGACAGATTAACAGGAGAAAATCAAATAAAAGTTTAATAACATACATACATGGGAGAGACCAAGGAATACTGAGTAATTCACCAAAATGGCCAAAACCCTCACCTTAAATACCATCTTCAGCTAAAGACAAAAGAGGTTGCTGGGGGTAGTGGTTTTGAAACCTCAAAGGGGAGGAAAGCAATTGACATGGAGATGGAACAGCAAATGGTTGGTAAACCAATGTTTGCTGGGTCCTGCAGAGACAGTGGGACACAGAGAAGAATTTTAACAAACAGACTTTGCTAGGTTCCTCCCTGTCTACACACCTGGTTCATACCCTAGTTATCATGGTGATAGCTCCCTTCCTGGAACAGGTCCTCTGTCTACATTCTTTTAGGCAGTTAAAGGGAAGGTCAGAGTTTCTTCCCAAGTCTTTGGGGCTTGATTGTTTCCAGCTCAAGATAATCTTCATGCTGAAGAGACGTTTGGGGTGGCAAGTTTTGCTTTCCTACATTGGCCTGTGCCTGCCACTAGCTCTGTCACACATTCAGAACTTTTTTACCTCCAGCAACTGTGTCCAGAGAACATCAGTGTAGAACAGAGAACAAGGTCTAGCCCAAGTGTGTGGGTAGTCACTTGTCAAGACCCTGTGTCTCGATTTGGGGTAGAGCTGAGTCTACTGAAGTGTCTGGAATTCCATTCTCTGCCTGTGTTATTTCTGGATTTTCTGTCTTAGATGCATCGTTTCAACTTGGAGAAGGAAGAAGTAAAAAGAAACCTTTCATTTTTAAGCGTTGTGTTCTTGCTTAAGCAAGAACACAATGGATGGGGAAAGCATGTCATCGAAATCCTTCAAAATCTGATTACAAAAAAACAGTTTCATGGCCCAAAGTAATTAAACTGATAGAAGTTCAGTAGTGTTCATTTAGTTCGCAAACATGGTGGAGGTTTTAACACTTTCCAACAGTGGGCCAAGTGTGGGGAGACTGAGGAAGACAGAGCTTTCCTCTTCAAAGAGTTCTCAGAGTGAGAAACCTAACAGTTATAGAACTGGACCTTTGATGTTCATGGACTTGGTAGGAGAGTTTTTGACTCATTTCAAATTATCCTCAAGGCCTAACATGGAGCCATTTAGAATTTTGCAGAGGTCCGGGTCATGGTTGGCAAGGGGGCCACTGAAACAGTGATTGAGTTCAGTGGACTCCCTCATCGCTTTCCTCCTTCCACGACAGTCCCTTTGGAACTGCTTTGTTGTTTTCAACGCCGGTAGCAATTTTATGGTGGAGACTCTCAGCTTCGTTATACTGAGGGGTGGTCTGGTATGTGACGATTTCAGGACTGCTGAGCTGAGGGTGGAATAGGCAAGGGCACTGTGGGAGCCAGCAGAAGAGCATGGACCCTGTCTGGATGGATCAGAGAAGGCCCCGTGGAAGATAAAATGCCCATGCTGAGCCCCGGAGAACTGGTAGGAATGGGCCTGGGAACACATAGTTGGCAGGCACTGAACATCTGGAATGAAACTCACATTCTGGGCAGAGGAAATAGCATATTCAGAGAGCAAGAGGGTGGACAGCAGGGCATAGTTTGAGGAAAAGTAAGTAGTTCAGCCATTCAACATTTAACAAATATTTATTGAGCAATGACTACATGCCAGGCTCTGTTGAAGGGCTGGGGATATGGTGATGAATGAGATTGATAAGCTCCTGTTTTTACAGAGCTTGGGGAGGACAGTAATTAAACACTCAATAAGTAAACAAGATAATTTCAGACGGATATAACTGCAAGAGGATGTACTAGAGTGGTTAAGAGGCAGGCTAATAATTTAGTGTACTGCTTCTCCCAGGCCTTTTATATTAAAAAGGATGATTATTTATTTATAGGAATGAAGTTCTAATTATGATATTTTAGAGGAAGTTTTATGATATGGCAGAGAGTCTGCTCAAATCACCAAACATGAGATTGGTCTTGCCCATGGGTATGAGCGGAATCATAGGCAGTATCTGATAAGGGAAAAAACGGAAGAAAATAAAGATGTTAGGGAAAGAAAGAGGAGGAATAGAGTGGTAGAGAGAGTGAGCATATTTTGGATAGATTAGTAATCACCATTGCTGGCATTTTTTTTAGAGTTGTTTATCATTGGTCAAGCACTGCGCTAAGTTCTTTTGATATATTAACTAATTTTATCTTTATCACAATCCTTTGAGGTAGTTACCAGTATCACCCTCATTTTATACTTATGGAAATGGAGGCAGAGAGAGGTTTGAGGACTTGTCCAGGGCTTCAAGCAAGAGGTGAGATGCAAACACAGATGGGCTGTCACCACAGTCCAAACTCCTTACCATGAGTTTTGCTGCTGCTGCCAAAGGTCTTGGATGGCTCTGTGGCTTCCTTGCTCTGAGTTCATTTACTGTGTACACATCTTTGGAGTTCCAGCGCCAGCTCAAATTTGTGAGTTCACAAACACAATTTTAGCCTTTCTAGTGTCATAACTTTGGGCTCCCCCTATCTTCTGTCTCCTAGGCTGTCACCCAGGTAGACTTTGAGGATCCAGGGAGAAACAAAAACCCAATACAGGGTGTTATCAGAATGTCTGTTCTGCTGCCCCAAAGATAAAGCTCCCACTGGGATGCAAGAGTCCCTCATTTGTTTCTCAGCCCATACCTGGGCCACTGGGATGGCCTGTGAAAACCCAGGTGCCTAAGAGTCATGGAGTTGAAGCCTGGAAAGGAAACATGAGGAGTTCCCTCAGGGATGTCATGATGGGGAGGGTCTGGAGACCAATTCTAATGACCATCAGGAAAGGTGACTTTGCCACATTCTTGGGTGGTTCATTCCCATGTCTCGCCACCCTGTGATCAGCACATTCTTTCCCTCTCTAAGTCTTATACTTACTGTGAGTTCATTGCAGATAAAAAAATTGCAAAATTTTCTATTACTTAGGCTTACTACTCACCTTCTTTTTAACACAGAGCTTTTTCCAGACTCTGCATGGGAATTTTGTACTGTTTTCACAAACCTGAGCAGAGGGTTTCGGGGAGGATTATGTGATGGACATAACTTTGTCTTGCTCTGTTTACAAAATATTTCTGGAATTGTAGTTTGATGTTCGTAATATATGAATTACTGCAAAATTGCTTCTTTGTATGGAAGTGAACCTTGATTTGGATGATGGGAGAAAACAAATATCGTACTAACGTTATTGATGTCATACTACCCTGGGGATAGGGCTGGGTTTGGGCTGTGGTTTTAAAAGTCAGGGACTCTAAACTTAGAAACAAAATGTAGGATGGTGGTTCCCAGGGGCTGAGAGGAGGGTGAAAGGGGAGTCGTTAATAAGTGTAGAGTTTCAGTTTTGCACAATGAAAGAGTTCTAGAGAGCTGTTGCACAAGATGTGAATATAGTCAACGCTACTGTACTGTAGACTTAAAAATGGTTAAAACGGTAAATTTTATGTTATGTGTTATATGTGTGTTTTTACCATTGTTAAAAGAGACTCTAGTGAACTGCTACGTTTTTTATCTCAGTGAGAACGTTCTTTTTAAAAAATGAGTACACTAAACTAAGTCAAGTTTATTTAGAGGTCTTTTTAAAAAAATTTTTTTTTGGAGTGTAGTTGATTTACAACGTTGTGTTAGTTTCAGGTGTACAGCAAAGTGAATCAGTTATACATATACATGTATCTACTCTTTTTAAGATTCTTTTCCCATATAGGCCATTACAGAATATTGAGTAGAGTTTCCTGTGCTATACAGTAGGTCCTTATTAGTTATCTATTCTATATATAGTTGTGTGTATATGTCAGTCCCCATCGCCCAATTTATCCCTCCCTCCCTCAGCCCCTGGTAACTGTAAGTTTGTTGATCTTGAGGTCTTCTTGAACTTGAACTCCCAGACACATCCGACTGACTCCCTATCGAGAATTCTCTTTCCCTCTCTCTTCTCCCCTACCTCTCTCTCTGGGGAGTCTGTAGAATTGTCTCTTTTGAGTTCATTTTAATGGTGAGCAAGTTGTCACAGGGTTCCTAAAGTGAAGATTACTTGGCTGGATTCGTTTGTCTTTAAGAACTTTTCCTTCATGTTGGGCCTGGAAAAATTTAGAATTTATCTCCAACATGGGAAATATTATCCTGCAGTGGTCTTCCTCAAAGCTTGTCCTCAAAGCCAGAGAGTTGGCAAAGGCTTACATTTGGTTTTCCGAGCAAAGAGAACTGAATTGATTGCCGTTTCTGTTCACAGTGTGTGTCTGGAGGAGGTCCTCTACGTTGCTTTTTCAACACTTTGTTAGATCCCCTGTGTTGACGTGGTGACTTGGAGGAGGGGCGAGCCGCTCTGTGAACATCAGAGAATCCACAATGAGTGGGGACGGGAGGGGGCGGTACTTCGAGGTGGGCCGAATTGAATGTGTGAGCAGAAGCAGATGTCGGCTTCCTTCCCAGCAGCCTCCACCCCACCCCTTTCCCTAGACTCTTTATTTATTTGGTGCCAGCAATATTTCTCCATTGCCGTACAGAATACATGAGTGCTGCGGAAGCTCCAGAAAGGAGCTTCAGAAAGGAAAAATCTTGAACACTCTCCTACTGAACACTTAGAAAATCAAGAGCACTGCCTGCCAAAAAGAAAAAGAAAACAGAGACTCCACAAAGGGACAAATGCCCGTAGCAAAGGTGATCCTTGTGGGGTTGCTCCTTCTGTTGGGATGTTGCCATCGCTGCCTTATCTCCTCATGGTGTTTCCCTTGTGGTGGACTCTTGCTTTCTGAACACTGCAGGGCAGAAGAGAGAGGCAAAGCTTGGTGGGCATGTGGTTTTGTGCTGGTGAGGGGGTGGGCTGCGATGGATTCTCCAGCTGAAAACAATAAAATCCACCTCAGAAGAATTCTTCACAAAGTCGAAGGATGGTTTGACAGTCCCAGAATGCTCACACAATCCCTGCAGCTGTGCAGTCCTTAAAAAAGTAAATTAAAAAAAAACAAGCTTTATGGAAAAAAAAGTAGACAATGGTTCTGAATTCCTTTTCCTGCCCCCACCCCTTGTCTGCCTGTAGGCACATGATCATAAGAGCTCACTTCTCACTGATGTTAATTCATTAGTCACTGCAAACACCCCTGTTCAGACGTCTCTGAAGTTGGCCAAGACATTTCTTTATTCTTGGTAAAGTGTGGTCAGTTTCATTCTTGTTGATTCTGTCTGGGTGGAGAACAGGGTCCCTGTTAAGTGTGTTTGGGTGCCGCTGGCAGCCTCTGGAGTTTTCCAGTTTGTGGCTAAGAACACAACCAGGTTTTCTACTTTATTGGGTCTGGGTAATCTTCAAGTTAATACTTTTGCACACCTTGGAACATGTAGAGGATGAGTGCTGAATTGCTACCTTAAATCTGTTTTTTTTTCCTTCTTGTGAGGGTTGCAAGAAGAAGTGATTTGACTTCTCAGAATTTTATACATGAATGTTCATATTAGCCAAAAGGTAGAAACAACTCAAGTGTCCGTCAATGGAGGAATGGATGAACAAAATGCAATATGTACATAAAATGGAATATTATTCAGGCATAAAAAGGAATGAAGTTCTGAGACATGGTACAATTTGGATGAACCTTAAAAACATTATGCTAAGTGAAAGAAGCCAGACACGAAAAGACACATATTGGATGATTCTTTTTATATGATAAATCCAGAATAGGCAAATCAATAGAGTCAGAAAGCAGATGGGGGAGGGGAGAATGATGGGTGTTCTGGGGTGAGAAGAACATTTTGAAAGTAGAAAGAGATGGTAGTTGCATAACATTGTGAATGCACTAAACACCACTGAACTGTACACTTTATATGGTTGATTGTATGTTACGTGAATTTCACCTCAATAAAAAAAAAGGAGTGTATACAGCAAAGGAAACCATAAACAAAACAAAAAGACAGTATGGAATGGGAGAAAATATTTGCAAACGATGTGACCAACAAGGACTTGATTTCCAAAATATACAAACAGCTCATACAGCTCAACAACAAAAAAAACAAACAACCCAATTGGAAAATGGTCAGAAGACCTAAAAAGACCTTTCTCCAAAGAAGACATATAGATGGTCAATAGGCACATGAAAAGATGTTCAACATCACTAATTATTAGAGAAATATAAATCAAAACTACAGTGAGGTACTACCTCACACCAGTCAGAATGGCCATCATTAAAAACTCTGCAAATAACAAATGCTGGAGAAGGTATGGAGAAAAGGGAACCCTCCTACACTGTTGGTGGGAATGTAAGTTGATGCAGCCACTATGGAAAATAGTATGGAAGTTCCTCAGAAAACTAAAAATAGAATTACCATATGATCCAGCAATCCCACTCCCGGGCATATATCCAGACAAAACTATAATTCGAAAAGATACATGCACTCCTATGTTCATAGCAGCACCATTCACAATAGACATGGAAACAACCTAAATGTCCATCAACAGATGAATGGATAAAGAAGATGTGGTACATATATACAATGGAATATTACTCAGCCATAAAAAGAATGAAGTAATGCCATTTGCAGCAACATGGATGGATCTAGAGATTACCCTACTAAGTGAAGTAAGTCAGAAAGAGAAAGACAAATACCGTATGATATCACTTATGTGTGGAATCTCAAATACGACACAAATGACCATATCTATGAAACAGAAACAAACTCACAGACGTAGATAACAGACTTGTGGTTGCCAAGGGTGGGAGGAGGGAAGGATTGGGAGTTTGGGGTTAATAGATACAAACTATTACATATAGAATGGATGGACAACAAGGTCCTACTGTATAGCAGAGGGAACTATATTCAATGACCTGGGATAAAACATAATGGAATAGAATATAAAAAAGAATATCTTTATATGTATAACTGAGTCACTTTGTTGTACAGCAGAAATTAACACAACATTGTAAATCAACTACATTTCAATTGAAAAAAGGAGAGCATAATTTGTTTCATTTTCAGAGATGTCATGTTTCTGTTTGGATGCTTGCCTCTTTTTCTTTGTCATCCCAGAGAGGCTCATTCTTCACTTTCCATCCAAAGTCCTTGGACTAGAGACAGTTACTATTTAACTCATCTCCTTATCTCTTCCCCCAGAAATTTATACATTCATAGTATCTCCCAATTTACCTCATTTTCTTAGTGGCAAACACATTCTTTTTTTCTTTAATTTTATTTATCTATCTATTTATTTATTTATTTATTTTTGGCTGTGTTGGGTCTTCGTTTCTGTGCATGGGTTTTCTCTAGTTGCGGCAAGCGGGGGCAACTCTTTTTTTTTTTTTTTTTTTTTGCGACACGAGGGCCTCTCACTGTTGTGGCCTCTCCCGTTGCGGAGCACAGGCTTCGGACGCGCAGGCTCAGCGGCCATGACTCACGGGCCCAGCCGCTCCACGGCATGTGGGATCTTCCCGGACCGGGGCACGAAGTCGTGTCCCCTGCATCGGCAGGCGGACTCTCAACCACTGTGCCACCAAGGAAGACCCGGGGGCCACTCTTCATTGCGGTGCGCGGGCCTCTTACTGTCGCGGCCTCTCTTGTTGCGGAGCACTAGCTCCAGATGCGCAGGCTCAGTAGTTGTGGCTTATGGGCCTAGTTGCTCGGCGGCATGTGGGATCTTCCCAGACCAGGGCTCGAACCCGTGTCCCCTGCATTGGCAGGCAGATTCTCAACCACTGCGCCACCAGGGAAGCCCCAGCATTCTTTTTAAGAGTCTGTACATCTGTGTTCAGTGTTATCCCTGATTGCAAGTGAGGGGAACTCTGGAAATTGGTAGAATCTCTGGAACTGGCAACTTGAGATGAATAATCTGTTAGCTTTTCAAAGCCCTGTAGGTCAGAGTGCAAGTGCATTAAAAAAACCCACAAAAACTGAACACCTCCTTTGCTTCTGCTCTTTTATTCAGTTTCCTTGGCTGGTTTCCTCGGTGGAATGTTTTAGTAAAGGAAAGAGTTTTTCTCCTGCCTAGTTCTCTATTGGAGCCTCAGTGTAATGGGAGATGCTAAAGTGAGCCTGTTTGTAAAAGTAGAACCCTACAAAACCTGCTGTCACTGGGCAATGGTAATTTATATTCTGGAATGAGAATGCCTCACTAGGAGGAGAACACGACTGGGAGGAGGCTGCAGAGGACCATGGAGAGAATGAATAGAAGGCAAGTAGAGGGAGTCACATGGAGCCCATTAGTAGCAGAGGGAAAGGAACAAGAGTGGGTTCTTAGGGTACTGGGAACCTTGAATGTGCTGATGCAAGACTTAGAGTAGAATCACCTCCCTACCCCACACCCCCCGCCAATGCTTATGATGCTACAAGAACTTCTGGATAGAATTATATCTCAGTTTGGTGGTCATCTTTCTCACATCTCTTAGCCACAGGAGAGAGAACAGTTTTCCTCCTAAAACCAAGGGCAGCCTCATGTTGAATAAACTTAGCGCTGAATAAACTTAGTGTTAAACCTCTTGGCAGCCAAGTTGATCAACCAAGTTCAAGCTGAGGCACTATGGGTTCAATTCCGTGTGCTGAGGATGAGAGTCAGTCTTCTTGTTCATAGAGAAAGATTCCGTGGCAGCCTTTAAAAAAAGTCTCCGGACTTCAGATAACTTAGTCAACGTTCAGATGAGCTAAGTGAAATTTAATCAGAAACACATTGAAATTTATCTTGAGGCACGTGGGTTTTAAAATGACAGAGATTAATTAGCATAAAAGTTTGAGGAATTCCAGCAAAGTGCTTCTTGCATTGAGTTTGTAGACATAGAAATTCTTAGATAAGAATTCAGATTATCCAGAAGATTCTGAAATCAGACCAGATTACTCATTGTTTGTGAGTATTTATTCTTGGCATTTCAACAGGGGGTCCTTTCATATTTCAAAATGAAGCCAAGAGGGACAATTCTTAAAAGAATAAGATTTTCAAGTAAGAACATTATTGTTTTTGGAGTAAAGTATAAAATTAAGGCAATGGAAGATCAGTTTGACCCATTGTATATGAGAGTTTCATCATTTCTCCCAACTACACTTTCAGAGTATCAAGAAGGAGTACCAGCTGATTGGATCAGGTGTGGGCACATGTCTCAAGATGGACCAATCAGATTTTAACTCACCTGGAGGAATGTGGAATTGGGTCATGGAGACTGTGTTAGTTCACTCTGAGTATCTGGGAGTCTTTTTTTAAAAAAATTAATTAATTAGGTTGCGCTGAGTCTTTAGTTGCGGCACACGGGATCTTCGTTTGTGGAGTGTGGGATCTTCCTTGCAGCATGTGGGATCTTTAGTTGCGGCATGCGGGCTCTTTTAGTTGTGGCACGTGGGATCTAGTTCCCTGACCAGGGATTGAACCCAGGTCCCCTGCATTGGGAGCACAGAGTCGTAACCACTGGACCACCAGGGAAGTCCCTGGGGAGTCATGTTGAATTGGAGGATGAGGTTGCCATTGATTAGTGGATGATTAAATTGAGAAACTGGCTGGAGGATAGAAGAGAATTAAATGTATGTGCAGAGAGACACAGCTGTAGGAGAATATTTGGTCCCAAAGAGTGGGAGGGAAGAGACCCCTGGTAACTTTCCAGTTTCCCTAACACCCAACTCTGTGCCTTTATTTGGCCTCCTTGAGGTTCCCTTGTGCTCTCATGTTTCTGAGGTGAGTTTTAGTTTCTCACAAATTCCACTGATCCCCAAATAATTCAACCCTTTGCCTGCTCCCCAGAGCCAGCCCCTCTAGGGCAAATAGTGATTTCCTTCATTTAAGAAAGCTTTTCAGGGATGGGGATTCCAACTCTCATAAAAGCCTACTGCAATATTTAGACACCTCTAATTAGAGTCTTTCTTATTCCACACCAAACCTTTAGAGAAATGAGAGCTCATTTTTTGCTGCGGTTGTTCCTTTTTGCTCAGTGGGATAGGTAACAGTTTCATTATTTACTCAAAGTAGATTTCAGATCCTTCATTAGTATTTCCTAAACTTGCTTCATCATAAGAATCACCCAGAAGGTGCATGTTAAGAATTCAGATTCCCTGTGTCTTTCTCTGGATCTGATCCAGGAGGTCTAGGGTGGAGCTAGGAGTCTGTATTTTTAACAAGCATCCCTAGTGATTCCTATAATCAGGGAAGTTGAGATACGTTGCATTTAAAGATAGTTAATAAGTTACCTCATGTGATTTACTGTCTCCAAAAAATTTCCTCACTCTAATTTCCTCCCCACCTATGTCTACAAGTTCAAACTCTTCATTCTCTTCGAAGTTCAGAACAAAAGCCAGTGTCTTCATGATCCCACAGCTGGAGGACAGCTCTTCCTCCATTTTAAGTGTAGGAAGACAGTTCCTGAGCAGTGTTTGGTGCAGGACAATCTCTCCTTGACCTTTGTCTGTGGCTCCTTTATGGAATTTGTTCTACTTTACCATTCTGGTTATTCAGCTACTTGTTGAATATCCCTTCTCAGACTCTCCACCCATTCACTTTGGAATCTTTGGAGTACCCAGCAGAGGGCTCTGTAGAAGGTGGATTCATATGGTACATGTGTAGCGACTGATGGAGATCTTCTTCCCTTGGAGCCATCCAGCAGCAGTACCTCAGGGGTTACAGTGGACCCCCCTGTTGGGAACATTCACTAAATTCTCTAAGGTCAAGTCCAAGGAGGGCCCACTTCTTAATGTGAGTCTCCCCCACCCTACCTCATTGAGAGAGGTTCAACTGTTTTGAGTTCTTTATCAAGAAAAAGTGTAAGTGGGTGAGTGGGGGAAGGAGCTGATTTTGGGGGAAATGCAGAATTTGTTGAGTGGCAATGGTATCTTCCCCCTTTCTTTGCCTTGTGGAAGAGGGAGCATTTGATTTGTTCCTTCGACTGCCTACAAGATTGGGGTGCTCAGACTATTCTTCTCTCCATAGTGAGGAATGGGTAATAGTCTCTTCTCTGAATGTTGCTGTGCTCCTAAACCCCAAACCATCAGAATGTGTGCCACTGCTTGTGAGGAAAAGGAGCAGGAGAGAGATGGCAGAAGTGCGAGGGAGCTCTGGGGTGGGGTGGGGGGCAGCCTGTGGAAGTTCCCTGGGGTCACATGGAGACCTCAAGTGGGGCCTGGGCTTAAGTAGGCTTCATCTTGGTAGGAGCCTCTATGAGTGATGTCCTTTTGCGTGAGGGTATTTAAGCCACAAAAGGGATAGATAGATTGGGACACCCGTTTTGGTGGATGAAGGTAGGGAGCAAGAGGCAGAGCCTCAGGTTTCTTACTTGCAGGGGGCACGATACAGGGAGAGGTCCCTGAGTGCCCTTTGAAGAACAACAAATGCGCCCCATGAGACAGTTGGCATTGGGGTGCCTGCCATGGGGAGAGAAGCAGCGACAAGGGACAGTGTACAAATCTTTGTATGGACACATGCTTTTGTTTTTCTTAAATAAAAAAAGGGTAAATACTTAGGGACTGGAATGGCTGGATCACATGATAAATGTATACTTAACTTTTAGAGACACTGACAAACTATTTTCCAAAATGGATACAGCATTTTGTGTTCCCACCAGCAGTGCATGAGAGTTCTGTTTCACCCACATCCTTGCCAACACCTGTTATGTTCAATCTTTTTAATTTTAGACATTTTACTAGGTGTGTAGTGGCATCTCATTGTGGTTTTGATTTGCATTTCCTTAATGACTAATCATGACAAACATCTTTTCATGTTCTTATTTGCCACCTGTATGTCTTCTTTAGTTAAGTATCTGTTCATATCTTTTGTCCATTTAAAAAAAATTGGATTCTTTTCTTATTATTGAGTTCTTTTGTGAGTTCTTTATATATTCTAAATACGAGTTCTATATCAGATATATGACTTACAGATGTTTTCTCTGAATCTATGGCTTGTTTTTTCATTCTCTCAACATTCTCCTTTGGGGGACAGAAATTTTAAAAATTTTGATGAAGTCTATTCAACTTAATTTTTTTTTGCGGTACGCGGGCCTCTCACTGTTGTGGCCTCTCCCGTTGCGGAGCACAGGCTCCGGAAGCGCAGGCTCAGCGGCCATGGCTCACGGGCCCAGCCGCTCCGCGGCATGTGGGACCTTCCCGGACCAGGGCACGAACCCGTGTCCCCTGCATCGGCAGGCGGACTCTTGACCACTGCGCCACTAGGGAGGCCCTCAACTTAATTTTTAAAATTAAAAAATTTACAAATTGTGTCCCTGGTGTTATATCTAAGAGATCTTTGCTAACCCAATTATGTGTTTGTTTTTAATCCATAAACTTTCCTAGAAAATATTATTTAGTTTTAGCCTGATATGTTGAGATTACCAAGTTCTGTTCCCATTTTTTTTGTGTGTTCCCTTTATGCACAATTTATTGAAGATCCCAGTGACATTGTGCTGCATCCTGTTAGTTAAGTTGCAGGTAAAGCCATTAGTGAATGCCAGCCACCTCACTCGATGACATCCATTAGATTGATGCTGAGTATAAACAAATGTTGGGGTTTAGCCCTCTAGTTGATTATGTACTCACACATGAGAAATATGATCTAGACCACACACTCTTCACTTATTGATAAGAACGTCAGATTTGGAGAAATCAAATTCTCTGGACTGTTGTTTTTTTCCTTTTTAACATGATTCATTTATTGAAGAAGAAAACTAAATGGACCTGGCACAGTATATCCTCCCTTTGAGTTCCCCAGACATTTTACACACACTTCTAGTAGTCATCTATCTTTAGGCCCACCTAACCTAGAGACTGATCTACACTAAGCACAAATAATCAGCGGTGTGAATGAGCACATGTTCAGATATATGGTGGCTGGTAAATATCCTTTGAACCTCTTCTAATATGATATTTTTAAAAAGAGCTTTTATTTATTTATTTATTCTGGCTGTGCCATGCAGCATGTGGGATCTTAGTTCCCCAACCAGGGATCGAACCCGAGCCCCCTGCAGTGGAAGCGTAGAGTCTTAACCACTGGACCACCAGGGAAATCCCATCCTCTTCCAAATGTTAGTCAAACTGATCTCAATTTTTTTGTAGCATTTATATCTTTTATTTTTAATTGAAGGAAGCACATGAATATATATATTTTTTCACTTTACCGGTCACTCTTGAGGGTCCTCTGCTGAATTCAAAGCTCTTCTGTCTCTTCTCTTAACTTCTCATGATGTTTGCAGAACCTCGCATTCCATCATGAGGTATTATTCTCCTCCCCACCAGCTTTTCACTGTTCAGGTTGTCATAAACCCCTTATTCGAGGCTCACATCCACTCTTCCTGGGTGTCTTGCTTCCAGCTCCACACACATCTTAGAACAAAGTTTACTTGTACCGTTTCAACCACAATTCAACATGCTTCCCTTTGTATTTCCTGCCTGGCTGTTTTTCGTCAGATTTGCAATTCTTATCTCTCTCTCCTTTGACATATTTGCTCTGTTAGAGACTCCACCTTATTGAGTTTTGTAGAACAATCGGAGTCACGATTCTTCTATGCATCTGTCCACCATCTTGCTACGAAGAGGCTAATTGTCTTGACATGACAATTTGTCAACATGAAATTCTAAAGTATTTTATGTGAGTTTTCTTTGTGGCCCCTTTAGAAAATTTGGAGATTTGAAAGTATCTTTTTGTGTTCAGCTTCAATATGATCCTGACAGTCCTGGGAGAGTCTATAAAATTATGTATGTATATATATATATATATACACACACACACACACACACACACACACACACACACACACACACACACATCTTCATCTCTGGTGGGCACTCAGATGAAATGTCTGTAGCTGAGTCACGAATATTCACTGCCTTTATTCAGTGATAAATGAATCTGGTGCTTGACAATTGTCAAGCCAGCATGCTTTGGGTTCCATCTTCTTCTACCTACTTTCCCTGGGTTACTATTTCATTGTTACATTAGCTCTGCAGAGAGGATTTTGGATCGATATGGAGTAACATGTGAAAATGTTGTCGTGGGTTCCTTCCAGTCTCCAGTGGCAATCTGTCCACATCACAGAGCCTCTGCATGAGGTGGCATGATTGGTTTTATGTGTTCCAGGGAGGCCTAGTATTTGACACGCCGGGAGTGTTTTGGATTAAAATGCAAGCATGTTGGCAGAATGATGTGGGGAAGCTTGCATAATGTATAATGCCTGTCAGCACGTTGCCCTGATCGAGCTGGTGCTTATGAGTCCCTCAGTTTAATGAGTCCAATATACACCTATGAGTTTTTATAAGCTAACACCAAAGCAAGTTAGAAAGAGTTGAAACACATATGTTTCTTGACCAACTGTGATATTTTCAGGAACTCACCCATGAGACTTTAAAATGTCTATAAAATTTTCAGTTGGAAGCAGTTTCTGGAAGCAATAGTGTGCTTGGGGTCTAAACTTACACAGCCCTGTGAAGGTGCATCCCCTTCACGATCTGAAGATCTGCCTTGTAGCAAATCCTTCTTCGCCTTTCTTCTGTAGTCTTGCATTCATTTATTTTGGCCATAAACTAAAACCTTTTGCTTAATCTAATGCCCCTTTATTTGAATAAATGCCCCCACTTATTCAGATAAAAAAAGTGGAGGAGGAAAGTGGTGCTTGTAATGGAATTATCTGATTAACTAAGACCTGGCAATGAATCCATTTTTCTTTCCTTCCTTGTTGATGAAAATCCTATTTGAACATTTTCCTAACCTTAGTAGGTTCTATGTAGAAAACATGAGGTAACCTTTATCTGATGATTGAAAATGTTGTAGTGCCTGAGGTTCACGTTTCTGAACGTAGACTCTCATTAGGAGTGGTCCTTAGCCTACTGTAGATGCTTGGTGAATATCTGATGGGAAAAAAATGAGGGCATCACACAGTACTGCCATTACAAAGATGTGAGAGAAGGTCTTAAGTCTGCATTGACACCAGGTCACACGTTGCCTATTTTCCTGTAAAAGACTCTTCTACTCTTTATTTTTTTTTCCAAAAGTGGAATGCTGAAAAGATCAGTTAAACTGTGCGAAGTTGAGATGGGTTTTGATTAACAAATATTTTTCTCCCTTTGTCCTTTGTAGAGAAAACATTCAAAAAGACTGACAGTATTAGTGAGAAACAGGTTTGCTCAGATGCAGCTTGAGACATTGTAAAGCTGTCTTGAGCATTCAAGAATGTAGTGGGTTTTGTGTGTGCCAAAACCCCTTAGCTTATACCATCCCAGCTTCAAGATCAGAAAGGTCAACGATCCACAGAGTCAAAAGGAGCACAGCTCAAGCCAAAAAGAGTGACAGGATACACAGTATATATTGTCTATTGCCCTCTTTTAAGAGATGCTTTTTCAAAGAGGACATGAAATGAGAATTCCCTAGCCAAGCTCTCTACTGTCATTATTACAGCATAATTGGCACAATGGTTTCCCGAACATCTGTACCAAAGATGTTGCTGATTGCTGAACGCATGATACTGGCAATGGTCGTCAGCTGTTCTGGGTTAGTGTAGCTGATGTAATCACCAAAGTTTCATTCATAACAAGCGCTCATCTTATATGGCCTCTTAACCACTTGAATATGGATTTGTGCTGTACAGGTCAAAGTTCGAGCATGTATGCAGCATGAAGCAGTCCAGAATGTTCTGGTAGGTATTTTATTTCCAACAATGTTTCTTTCAGTTCTGTCCAATAAAAATAGTTTGAGTGGATGGATGGTGTGGAGAGACAAGGTTCTTATACCTATAGGTCTCTCTGATCTTTCATCTTTCCCCCTGAGATCTCTACTACACTTTTCATCAAAAGCACGAGAAACATGCTTCTTCAGAATTGATTCTCTTGCCCGTTTCACAGCGATTGATGATGTGTGCTTTCCTTGTGGAGCCATGTGGATGGTGTAACTGATCTTCCTTGTTCAGCAGTTAATAAGCACTTTTCTTTGCCTGGCAGACTCCTATGTCTCTTTTAAGACTTGGCTCAGGCATCCTCTCTGTAAAGGTCATTTCTCGACACCTCCTGCCCCCAGCACCTCTGTTTCTACTCTCATAACATCATGTGCTTATGTCTGTCAAAGCACTGACAACACTGTATTGAAATTTTGTGGTGTATGTCTGTCATCCTCTCTAGAGTGTAAGCTTTTCAAGGTCAGTGGCTGCCTGGGATTTCAAGTCCAATTTTTCTGATTTCAGTCCGCCCACAAACTCTTCATACTTTGTCACACATGGGTTACAAAGTGAAGCTTTGGGTGCCTGAGTTCTAGGAATCTGGAAGAATCATACATTTAAACATTCACACAGTGCACACACAATTGCATACAATCAAATACTTCTTTGAAAGACAGGCCAGTATCTGATGGCTCTAGCAAACCATATACCAGAGGTCACAATCATGTAAGAGTTATCTTCATTGTGTTCAGTTCCACATTGCGAACGTGATCTTTGTGTAGAGGTGGACGAGCTAGAAATGTTTAGGGTCTGGGTTTTACTTCCCTTTGTTTTTCATGGTTTTGTAAGAAGATGGGACTCTTAAGTGGTCTTAAAAGTGGAAAGAATAATGTTGGTTCAGAAGCCATGGGAGCCCATGATGTTTGGAATGGAGAGGGGGCTTCACCTCTTTCTGGCACTAATTGTGAGGAGTGAATGCCACTGACTGGCCTTGGAGAGTTTGCCCCAAACACTTAATTCCTCTTCTGAGCAGAGAAGAGCAAAGTTATGGAATCTCAGGGTTGGAAAGCACTTCAAAGATTATCTTAATTTATTGGTGAAAGATACATTGAGTAGGTAATTATAACTTTGCATCCTTAGAGTGCTCAAGAGTTGGTTAACTAGCCATTAGCTCCTTCCCCAGACAAGTGTTTCCCATTAACAAAAGGTGGAGACACTAAATTGATTTGCTCCATTAGCCTGATCCATTACATATAACTCTTTGATACAATATTCCGAAGTGGTTTGTATACGTCTCTAGGGAGTAAAATTCAAAAATTATTTTACCAGTATATGTTATAAGTGCAGATGTGTTAGTCACATTGTCAGGTGTACAAAAAGAGTAACTGTCTTCAGTTTTCTATAACTCAAATTTATCTCCATCTCTCCATCCATGCCATGGCAGAAAATGAAATCTTAGGAAATGCCATGCAAATATAATCATTTTAGGTTAAAACTCAGTCTATTCAAGATTTTCCTTTTGCCTGTTTCTGCAGGTCATGACATCATTTTCTAGGGTTTCGTGCAGAAACTCTTGGACTCCCAGACTTATTGGGTCATTCTATAACTTTACCCGTTGGAGCTGACGGGGGTGGGGAACAACCCAGGGATTCTGTCTAAGGAGTTTTCATCAACCTCTACCTCTTGCTGCCCCTCTAATTCTTCTCCAGGCTTGTCTCACAGAATCTTTATTAGGTCTGGACTGAAAAACTGATTATAACACATATTACTTGCTTTTGTGTTTCTTGTTTAAACCAGGACTCAAACAATGGAAAAGATCCAGGGTTCTGCAGCTCAAAAGTCTTCCTCACAAAGGCATTATTTCTTCCAAAGATTCAAAATTATATTTTGAACCTCAAAAGCTGAGGCTGGATCACTAGATGTTGGGCCCATTGGAGTTTATTTCATTACAAATCTTTATAACATTTTATATAGTTTTGCATGAGTGAAATATTTAAAAAAAAACAACATAAGCAGCTACTTTCTGCATCTCTGCAGTAACATTTCAACTCTGAAGGCATGAGGCTGGACCACCCCAGCTGCCCAAACTGGTGGCAGGAACTCTGGGGAACAAGGATGTGCAGGAGATGGGGGCCATGCATTGTAAATTCTTCAAATAATTCTCCTTCCACACATATGAAACCATTCATTTTAATAAGGCTAATGGGGGCATTCAATGCTATGTTGCTTCTAATCTCCCTGTAATGGAAGCTTATTCCTACAGTCTACTCAAGGGTTCAATCAATTTTTTTCTCTTCATGTTATGGTTAACTAGGATCAATTAAATATGGAAGATAAGGAGACTTTTCTATTTCTTTAATTTTGTATCTATATGAGATGTTGGATGTTCACCAAACTTCTTGTGATAATCATTTCATGATGTGTGTAAGTCAAATTATTATGCTGCACACTGTATGCTGCATACAGTGCTGTACGTCAATTATATCAATAAAACTGGAAGAAAAAATTAAATACGGAAGAGGTTAGATAAATTTTTGATTGAAGTTCTTTAGCAGAAATTACATTTAAACATAATAACTTTAATTTTACATAGTTTTCATGTTGGTCTTTTGAGATCAGGGTATTTTTGGGGGGGTCTGGAGGCAGGAAACCCATTAAGAAGCTACTGTAATAGTCCAGGTGATGGTTGTGGTTGGCTCCCATGAGCTTAGTAGTCATAGGTTTAGAGAGGAGGGGATAGGTTCATGAGCTACTTGGGAGGAAAAATCTGCTGAAATTAGTGGCTGGATGTCAGGGGTGATATGAGTGATGTGGGCTCATGAGAAGCTGTCCTTACCTGACATGGGGAACACAGGAGCAGGAACCAGCTGAGAACCGTGAGTGTGAGAAGCTGCTAGCTATCCAGATGGAGGTGTCTCGCTGAGGTTGGAAGTGAGTTGGGAGCTGGAGGGAGTGGTCTGGGTTGAGACAGAGAATTTGGAGTTATTGGCGTGTATGAATGAACTGGGCCAGAGGAGGTGGAGAGTGGGGGGAATAGAGGGACAGGATGGGCCTGGGGAGACACTCAACGTTTTGTTTTGTTTTTATGGCTGCGCCACACATCTTGCGGGATCTTAGTTCCCCGACCAGGGATCGAACCCGTGCCCCCTGCAGTGGAAGAGCGGAGTCCTAACCACTGGACCACCTAGGAATTCCTGGGACACTCATATTTAAAGGTGGGAGGCGGAAGAGGAGACCTGAAGGAGCCTGAGAAAAAATAAAAATGGGGGCAGGGACCAGAATGTAGGGAGTGGGAAGTTAATGGGAGGAAACCAGTGTGGATGAACTTTAGAAAGCTTGGCTAGTAAGGTTTGGGGAGAGAAGCATTAGAAGGAAATAGGCAGAAAGTGGGTGAGCAATGGAATGTTTGAACATGAAGCTATGATGGTCCTGCTGGGATGGTCCAAGAATGGGGTTGTGACTGCATGAACCAGAGCGATGACTAGGAATAAGAGGGAAGAAAAGAGCACCAGGGACATTAGGAAGGAAGGCTTTCCAGGGCTGGGAGACTGGGCACATGCTGATGCTGTTGTCAGGAAGAAGGTCATATCCGGTCAGGCTGTTTCCAGAGATGATATGCTTCTAGGTTGACTAAGGTGTGGAAATTACAAAATAGAACAGGACCTGATGGTGTTATTCTTTAAAATCAGATTCTATCTGTATGTACTAGAAAAAGTGTTAGAATGATATTTTTCAGACACTCACTTTTTCTTTTTCTTTTTTTTAAAAATTGAAGTATAGTTGATTTACAATTATTTTTGATTTGCAATGTTAATTACTGCTGTACAGCAAAGTGATCCAGTTATACATATATACATTCTTTTTTAATATTCTTTTCCATTATGGTTTATCACAGGACATTGAATATAGTTCTCTGTGCTATACAGTAAGACCTTGTTGTTCATCCATCCTATGTATAAATGTTTACATCTGCTAAACCCAACCTCCCACTCCATCTCTCCACTCACTTTTTATTTAAATGTGCTGAGGCTGTGCTTTGAAGTGACAAATCAAGATAATACCAGTTTGCACCTCTTGATTGGAGGACAGGCGGTATAACATAATGTTTAAGCTCCCAGGCTACTCGTTTTCACTTGTTTAAAAGTAGGGGGGAAAAAAAAAGTAGGGGCAATAACATAGCTTCTTGAAAAGGTTGTTTTTTTTAAAAAATTGAAGTATAGTTGATATACAATATGATTTAAGTTACAGGTGTACGATATAGTGATTAACAATTTTAAAGGTTATACTCTATTTATAGTTATTATAAAATATTGGCTATATTCCCAGTGTTGTACAATATATCCTTGTAGCTTATTTTATACCTAAAAGTTTGTACCTCTTACTCCCCTACCCCTATATTGCCCCTCCCCACTTCCCTCTACCCACTGGTAACCTCTAGTTTGTTCTCTCTGTGAGTCTGCTTCTTTTTCGTTATATTCACTAGTTTGTTGTATATTTTAGATTCCAAATATTAGTGATATCATACAGTATTTGTCTTTCTCTGTCGGGTTTATTTCACTAAGCATAATGCCCTCCAAGTCCATCCATGCTGCTGTAAATGGCATTATTTCATTCTTTTTTTATGGCTGAGTAGTATTCCACTGTGGGGTGTGTGTGTGTGTGTGTGTGTGTGTGTGTGTGTGTGTGTGTGTGTGTGTATCACACAGCTTCTTTATCCATTCATCTGTTGATGGACACTTAGGTTGCTTCCATGTCTTGGCAATTGTAAATAATGCTGCTATGAACATTGGGGTGCGTGTATCGTTTTGAATTAGTGTTTTTGGTTTTTTTTCGGATATACACCCAGGAGTGGAACTGCTGGGTCATATGGTAGTTCTATTTTTAGTTTTTTGAGAACAACCTCAGTACTGTTAAAAAGGTTGTTTTAATGATTAAATGAGATCAACATACACATAAGCATAGTGGCTGGCACACAGTAAGCACGGATAAAAGTTTAGCTGTTACTTTTATTCCAATTTTGGCAGTTACTTTTACATGTGATTTTTATGAAATTTGCAATTTATTGAATAGGGCTTCAGTAAATTAAATTTTGTGATAATTCTAAGTAAGTTTATGTTTACTTCTGAGCTGTTAGTAAGAAAGAGATATTATTAGCAAAATAAAATTTACAGGAATCTTTAAAAGGAAATATGTACCTACTTAAGAAAGCTGTTTTTTCACCATTTTAGGAAGTGTCTTTCACCATTTAGGAAGTTTCACCATTTTAGGAAGTCTACATACAAATGATTGAATTCCATGTAAACTAAAGCTAACAGGCAGATAATTTGGGCACATTTAAATCTGTTGTTGAGTGCAGAATATCTACTAAACAGCATTTAACCAAATGCAGCCACAAGGCACTTAGCCTTAAAATTGTATTTGTTTATGTGTGTAATCCATAGCAGAAAAATTGTCCTGAATTCAGAAAATACTTCTCTCCAATAGTTTAGAATTACTGAGGGGTTTTGATAATTTTAAATTTATTTTTGCATTTATGTGGTAATATTGTCAAGACTAGGAGTGGCTTTATCTTATGTTCCTTCTGAGATGTGGCATTCTCTGGGACTGTATTCTGCATATGGAAGGTATTCAATAAATATTACTAGTATGCATGCAGGAATAAAATAAAATTTTTATAATTACTTTTGAAATTGGTTCATTATTTTATGCAGTTATTGGAACATTTTAGTATTTATTTTAGTCACCTAGTGTCAGGATGGGAAGATATCTCAATTTAATTGATGGTTTCATTTTCTTCTGGAACATGTATCTACAGATGATTTCCCTTTCTTTCCCAGAGAATAGACTAATTCATTACGGGTAGAGTTCCCGGAAATCTGATGCTTAGCATCAGGCTGTGCTTATTATATTTATGAGGGACACGAGTCAGGTTTCTCCTCTTGAGGAGGATTTGGGTTTCCTATCAAGGAATATTCATTTATCAATCTCATTTCCTCCACAAAACTCTGTGAGATATGATATGTTTTGAGGTAAATCTGAAATACACTATTTGTAAGCATCTTGAAGTAAAATGGATTCCTAAGAAGGTTTTTCAGTTCACCATGGATTTCCCTTTTCACAACTGTGGTGTTGGCTTCCATTACAGAATGAAAAATAGAGACAGGTTTGGGCTTCCTGTGTGAGGGTTCCGACCAGAAGCTCACTTGTAAAGAAGAAAATGCCAGACCCGTTCACTGTCCAGAGTGAATTTCAGGCCTGCCTGAGTTAAATCGAAAGAGAACATTCTCATATGATCTTTTCCTTCCATTCTAGGTGATACTGCTCATTGATCCTGACCTAGGTCATTTTTTTTTCTATTCGACTATTTCTGATTCCTTTCTTTGGAGAAAAGGAATATGTTTACGGAAACAAATCTGAAGTGATTCCAGCATGGTCTGTGTGGTTTAATTTGGTTGAGAGTAGAGGGTTCATGTTTGAGGGAAAGAGTTGGCACTGGGGAAAGAGATCTCCAAGATTCCAGAGTCCATCTGGATGACATTTGAGTCATTCTTCTTCAAGATCTTCTCTAAAATATGAATTTCAATGGGTTGTACTGTTTCAATGGTTGTACCATTGAAGGGTTATAGCACTTCACTAAACCCAATAGCTTATGTGTGTCTATAACTTCGTATTCACATTTATTTTCTCTGTTCATTGAGGTTTCAAATTCCCTTAATAAGAAGATAAAGCCTTCTGTTTCTCAATTATAGCTAAAATTTCTAACGCAAATAGAGTATAGGAGCTGAGTATTTAAAATTCACACTGAAGTGTAAATGACTTGCACCAGAATCTTTCCACAAAGGAGGGATCCTTTGCTTCTCATCTGGAGGGCCTGAAACTGGGCTGTTCTAGGAGCAGACATAGTGCAAATTGGATCTGTTGTTCACCATTTCTTCTCTTTCCTTGTGACTCTGTTTATGTCTTGAATCAACAGATTGACTCTATATATCACCAATAACACATTCATCATTTCTGCATGTTATCTCTTGGCTTTTGAATAGTGTGTGGAGTTGGAATAATTATAACTCAGGCTGTTGTGTTATAGATTAGAAACATATGATTTGAAACAAACATACCTTTAAGAAAAGACAGCATTTGGAACTTGTTATCTTTGTAAGCACAGTTTTTTTTTTTTTTTTTGAAAAGACAATTGTATGGGATTCGAATGCTCTGACTGACTTAAGAAAGAGCAGTAAGGGACTTAATGCTGCTTTCCTGGCCAGTGCCTGCGATCTGAATGATTGGCAAGCTCCGTAACTGAATTCTTTGGAAAACAAATGACCTCATAGATGGAGTGGCTCCACGTTAGGAAGTGCAAGAGTTATGAAACGCAGTCACAGCAGGGAAAGAAGTTTGTTTGCATTTGGATGGGGACTTTTTGTTTCTAAGGTGCTACAGTGTGGGTCAGGCTAATAAATGCCTTTAGTGTGGTCCTAGGGAGAGATTCTGTTTTCTCTTCCCCACTCTCCTCCCATTTAATTTTTTTTTTTTAATCTGGGTTTTTGGCAACACCTCTGAGTCATGTGATATGCTTCAGGCTACCAGGTGAGAGTGCCTTTTGGCCGGTATTTGATTTCAAGAAGCAGAGCTTCCTGGTTCCTGGCTGTTTTAGAACATTCATCCCTGTAGCCCCCTCAGTGGTTTGTAGTCATTTGTCTATGTTGAAGTGATGTATATTGTTTCCGATATTGTCATAGGAATTCAACAAGAGTTTAACTAGCACACCCTTTACATCTTCTCGTATATTCAGGAAGGGGAGGGGTGGAGACCCTGCCCTGGGGACTCAGGACAGGAAGGAGATGTCTCAGCAGGCTCTCAGTCACCAGCACATCCGGTCATCCCAGACGGAGTCACTTCTCTTCCCTACCCTTGTCTGGGTGGCTCCCAGCAACCTAGATTCAGCTTTTATCTTTCCCTTGTCTTCTCCTTATGTGCTGTCCTGGACTTTGGGGCTCAGAAGATTGTTCACCTATAAGACTCTTCTTCCTCTAGCTTTCTAGTTTCCATCGCCAAGCCTATCCTGGTTTTTTTTCCCCTTTTAGATAGACTTTATTTTTTAGAGCAGTTTTGGGTTCACAGCAAAATTGAGCAGAAGGTACAGAGATTTCCTACACACACACACACACACACACACACACACACACACACACACACACACACACACACACACACACACACACACACGCCCCACCTCACTCGCTGTCAACACCCCTTACCAGAGTGGTACTTTGGTTACAGTTGAGGACCTACATTGATTCATCATTACCACTCAGAGTCCATAGTTTACCTTAGGGTGGACTGCTGGTGTTATACATTCTGTGAGTTTGGACAAATGTACAATGGCATGTATCAAATTGAGACTTGAACCCAGTGCTGGGACCCAGCCAAAACCTAGATTAGGATTTGAACCCATGTGCCAGGACTTGAACCTGGCCAGAACCCAGAATGGGACTTGAACCCATGTCTTTTAATTGAGATCACATACCTGGTCTCAGGACTTAATGAAGCTCAGGTTCTTGATGTCTTGTGGCACAAAGAATTCAGTGAGAGACAAAGTGATAGGTAAGAAGTGGATTTATTTAGAGAGAAACACACTCCACAGACAGAGTGTGGGCCATCTCAGAAGGCAAGGGGCCCCGAAATACGGTGTGGTTAGTTTTTATGGGCTGGTAAATGAGTGGGAGGATTATTTCATCAATTTTGGGGAAGGGGTGGAGATTTCCAGGAATTGGGCCACCACCCACTTTTTGATCTTTGATGGTTAGCTTCAGAACTGTCACGGCACCTGTGGGTGTGTCATTTAGCTAATGTAGTACAATGAGCATTTGATGAGGCTCAAGGCCCACTGGAAGTCAAATCTTCCACCGTCTTGAACCTAGTTGGCTCTAACCAGTTTTTGTCATGTTCTATGACTATGTCATTCTTTCAAAGGTTGTGCCCTGCCCCCTTCCCTCCTGTTTCATATCCACTATTATGGTATCATACAGAGTAGTTTCAGTGCCCTAAAAATCCTCTGTATTCTGCCTATTCATCCCTCCTTCCCTCCTAATCCCTGGCAACCACTGATCCTTTTACTGTCTCCACTGTTTTGCCCTTTCTAGAAGGTCACATATTCGTAATCATATAGTATGTAGCCTTTTCAGATTGGCTTCTTTCACTTTATACACATTTAAGTTTCTTCCATGTCTTTTCATAGCTTGATAGTTCATTTCTTTCTTTCTTTTTTTTTTTTTTTCCTTTTGCGGTACGCGGGCCTCTCACTGCTGTGGCCTCTCCCGTTGCGGAGCACAGGCTCTGGATGCGCAGGCTCAGAGGCCATGGCTCACGGACCCAGCCGCTCTGTGGCATGTGGGCTCCTCCCGGACTGGGGCACGAACCCGTGTCCCCTGCATCGGCAGGCGGACTCTCAACCACTGAGCCACCAGGGAAGCCCTAGTTCATTTCTTTTTAGTGCTGTAAAAATCCTCTGTTGTCTGGATGTACTGCAGCTTTATTTATCCATATGGACATCTTGGATGCTTCCAAGTTTTGGCAATTATGAATAAAGCTGCTATAAATATACTTGTGTAGTTTTTTGTGTGGACATAAATGTTCAGCTCCTTTGTATAGATACCAAGGAGTGTGATTGCTGGATTGTATGGGAAGAGTATGTTTAGCCAAACTGTCTTCCAAAGTGGCTGAAACATTTTGCATTCCTACCAGGAATGAATGAGCGTTCTGCTCCACATTCCTGTCAGCGTTTGCTGTTATCAGAGTTCTGGATATTGGCCATTCTAATAGGTGTGTAGTGGTATCTCATTATTATTTTAATTTGCATTTCCCTAATGACACGTGCTGTGAAGCATCTTTTCATATGCTTATTTGCCATCTGTATATCTTCTTTGGCAAGGTGTTTGTTCAGGTCTTTTGCCCATTTTTAAAATCACATCATTCATTTTTCTGGTTGAGTTTTAGAATTCTTTGTATATTTTGGATAACAGTCCTTTATCAGCTATGTTTTTTGCAAGTATTTTCTCGCAGTCTGTGGCTTGTCTTCTCATTCTCTTGACAGTGCTTTTTGCAAAGCAGAAGTTTTTAATTTGAATGAAGTCCAGCTTATCAATTTTTTCTTTCATGGATCATGCCTTTGGTGTGTATCAAAAAATCATCACCATACACAAGGTAATCTAGATTTCCTTCTGTGTTATCTTCTAGGAGTTTTATAGTTTTGTGTTACATTTAGGTCTGTGATCCATTCTGAGTTAATTTTGTGAAGGGTGTAAAGTTTCTATCTAGATTAATTGTTTTTTTGCATGAGGAAGCCCTGTTGTCCCAGCACCATTTGTTGAAAAGACTCTTTTCTCCATTGTATTGCCTTTATCCTTTTGTCAAGGATCAGTTGACTCTATTTATGTGCCTCCATTTCCGGGCTCTCTCTTCTGTTCCATTGATCTATGTGTCTGTTCTTTTGATGATACCACACTGTCTTGAGTACTAGAGCTTTATAATAAGTCTTGAAGTTGGATAACACCAGTCCTCCAACTTTCTTCTTTTCTTTCAATATTTTGTTGGGTATTCTGGGGCTTTTCCCTCTCCATATAAACTTTACAACCAGTTTGTTGATATACAGAAAGTAACTTCTTGGGATTTTGACTGGATCCAAAGATCTGTGGGATCTATTGATCAAGTCAGGAAGAACTGACATTTTGACAGTATTGATCCTGTTTATTTTTTAAGTTTGGATACATTCAGCCAGGCATGATCTCATTTACAACTCATAATAATCCCATGAGACAAGCAAACGGCAGAAACTAAGGTTCAGAGAAGCTGGGTAATTAGTTCAAGGTCACTGGGTGGGAAATGGTGGAGACAGGATTTGAATGCAGATCTGCCAGGCTCAGAGCCCTTGCTCTGAGCCAGTTTCCCAAGCAGTATCATGGAGTGCTT
This sequence comes from Lagenorhynchus albirostris, assembly GCF_949774975.1. Lineage (NCBI taxonomy): Eukaryota > Metazoa > Chordata > Mammalia > Artiodactyla > Delphinidae > Lagenorhynchus > Lagenorhynchus albirostris. The sequence goes on from NC_083106.1 coordinate 69,352,572, forward strand.
CAGGGCACAAGCCCTGGTGTCAAACCATCGGGGGTTTAAACCTTGGCCCTTGCTGGATGTGACCTGGCTTATAGCATAACTTCTCTTGCTTCAGTTTCCTCATCTATAAAATAGGGGTGATAATAATAGCACCTGCTTCGTAGAGTTGTTTTGGGGATTAATGAAGTTTGTCACATGTAGTGATGTGAACATGCCTGGACCATAGCAAAAACGTTATGAGTTTTATTTACTGCTAGTATGGCCACTCCCTGTTGGTCATAATACTCTTTGGAGCTCAGGCTTCGGCATTTGTGCAATGCAGTTTAAGTATTTGTAGAAAGGACAGTGGCCATCTGGCACGTGTGGAAGAATGTCTGCTCCTTGATACAAAGAGATCTTTGTACCTAGGAGGGATGAATGCATGTGACAGACCAATACCTTCCATTCCATAGTATGATAAAACCCTTAAAATGCAGATATGTCTACAAAAGACAAATCTTGCCTTAAAATTTTTCTAAGGTATATATAACTCACATGGCAAATATTTTCCTCAGTACAAAAAAAGTTGTGTACCAGAACCTGGCACCTGAGACAGAACAGAAAGGAGGAAAAAGCATTGCAAATTGGGAACCTGAGACACTGAAGACAATCTTCATGACTAGGTATGTAAGAGAAACATCATTAACAAAACTGAATCTGGTGCTCTTTCTAGATCTAGACTAATGCCTCTCAACCTTTTTTAATTGTCACCGCTTTACGGAGAAAAATGAATTAAATTTAAATGAATGAATGAATTATACTAAAATTAAAAGGAATTTAATTTCTCCCTAATGAGAAAAATCAAGTACTAAGAAATAGTATTTTGTCACAAATATTGTTGTCATAAATAGTATTATAAACCATTATAATACATAGTCTAGACTATACTTGCCTCATCTGCCACATGAATTACTGTGATAAGCTCATCACTGGGCTTGATACATTTAAAGCTTTTAAATTGATCTACAGACCAAAGGACTTTGGACGGACGTTTATTTTTGGTTTCAGACTGGTGGGATAGGATGAGTTTGGGGATCTTCCTTGACATTTCCTTGCCACTTTGTTCTTGGTTTGACCTTATACTGGATTAAGTGTGATAGCCATGAGTGTGTCACAGAGTTGTGTCTAAATTCCATAGCATCTTAATTTAGGCCTCTGCCGAGGGGCTGCTTGAGGCCTGATTCCTCTAGCCTCTTAGAACCCGTCCATAATAGCTGAGCCTGTCACTTTGCTTTCTTCCACATCTAATGATGTACCATCATTCTCTCCTTGATTCCTTTTTTTAATTTAATTTTTAATTTTATATTAGAGTATAGTTGATTTACAATGTTGTGTTAATTTCAGGTATACAGCAAAGTGATTCAGTTATACATATACATATATCTATTCTTTTTCAAATTCCTTTCCCATACACATTATTACTGAGTATTGAGCAGAGTTCCCTGTGCTATACAGTAGGTCCTTGTTGATGATCTATTTTATATATAGTAGTGTGTATATGTTAATCCCAAACTCCTAATTTATCCGTCCCCCCACCTTTTCCCTTTGGTAACCATAAATTTGTTTTCCAAGTCACCTTGATTCCTTTTTAGTGCTTTTGTATCCAGAAAGCCTTCTGTAACTTTGTAGCCAACACAGACACCTCTCTTCCATTAACAACCAGCTCAAGAATTATTTCTTGTGTTATGCAGCCCCACATTCACCTTTATTCTCAACAGTTCAATTGCCCTTAGTCTGTGCCGCACAACCTCACCCTTGGCAAGGCATGTACGCACGTGCATGCGTGCGTGTGTATGTTTTCTTTGTAGTTCACGTGAGTGCTTGTTGTTTTACAACTAGATTGTAAATTCTTTTTTGGAAGGGACAGCTCTTTCTCTCTTCAGTAGCAATTCTAAGACCTGTACTGAGTCCACAGAAGATGGTCAGGAAACCCTTCTAGTCTTGAAAACTCTGGTATCCATTATAAATCACTCATGGGGGGAGCATCAAGGAAACCTCACATTCATCTGCTGTTGCCATATTTTAGCTGCATATTGCAGGAGGGAGACTGGATTAGCTCCTAGAACTTATTAGACTCCATGGACCAGAAGAAGAATCTCAAAAACATCCTTTTGGCCATAGAAGAGAATTGCTAACTTTTTAATTTTGCCAATTGTGGCCAAAATGCTAGCAACTGTCTCGTATAGTTATATTATTTCCTAGAAAAGGACGTTGACACATCAAAAGAATAGAAATGACATAGTCTTACAATTATACAGTCCTTTAAATTGAATAAATTAAACTTTATGAAAAACTTACTGTATTTTCCTTATTGTTTCTGACTTTTCCACCCATGAGGGAAAGCTGGCATGCACTAGCAGTTTTCCAAGGGTGAACTGATCAGATCCATCCTTCTCTTATTTGGTCCATTCTAATATCTCTTCCTTAGTTATTCTGGAAGTGGCCCAGTGGCCCCAAATAATATTTAAAAATCCATTACAATGGCAAATAAAATGATTTTAAAATTAAAAGCCAGTGTCCTGACCATTTCCCTATCCCTATTATTATATATAGTTGAGAGTCAAGTAGAGAATGTCTTCTAGCGCCAGTCTCATACTGACGTCTGTATCACCTGTGCCACAGTTCTATCCATAGCTTATTGTGGCCTTTTTTTGTTTTACCTGAAGACTTTTGTAAGACAATGATATAATGAATATCAATATTTGTAGCAGTTGGCATTTGGTTCATAAATTTAATTTATGAAAACAGTACACCCAGTTGCATTCAGAAGATTTAGATGGAAGCAGCTATTTGTCTGTGTTTCTGCATCACTAGTATTGGGATTCTAGAAGAGCCGGGGTCCTGGAGAACATGGCCAGAATCTGGAATAAGCACTTGCCCAAATGACGGCACATCAGCTTTGATGTCCTCAAAGGAAAGAGGATGCTTACAAAGTCACCACAGGGATTTTGTGTATTGACTTTGGTCAGCAGGGCACACAAAACAGGAGTTGGAACCTATGGTCGGCTGTCTTCCCACTTTGCTTTGCGGGGCAAGCTGTGGTCTCTGGGATTTAAATTGCACTTGATTTGTGAAATGCATGACACTCTTTGTATACTGCTCTGTGTGTGTGAAGTTTCTATCCTCTGCATGTGAGAAGTTTCAGGGGCAAGATATTTATTTCAACTCTAGTTGGATTGTGTGTGATCAAGCCATTGGAGATAAAATTCCCTTTGCACGTGGCTGTTTTAAAGTTCTGTGTACTTTCTTGGGCACCCCCCCAGCTCAGAGACCTCTCTGCCCTGAGGAGTTTTACTGAATAAATGAATTAACCCTCAGCTAACTGGACATTTCAGTTAAAGAGAACATTCTGATTTCTAAATCATGCCTGTCACCTTCGATACTACAGTGAATTATAGAAATATTTGAGCATAGTGCATGTAACCTTTCAATGAATTCTACAGGTATTGCTCCCTCACTTCTGAAGACTTTAAGGGGAACATTTTAATAGCAAAACAGCAAAATGTTTAGTGGTTTTCTTGCTGACCTTCTACAAGATTTGTTTAATTATGCTTTTTTGTTTGTTTCAAATGAAGAAAACATTACTGAATGCTTGAACTCTGTTCTGTCTTGCTGTTATAAGTCTATTATTGAACAGGCAGCATGGCGTTGTTTGAGGGGCAGAAAAAATAGCCAGTACTGGATAGAAAGTTATGGCAGATCTGGGACAAACTTACTAAGGGGGTATGCCGTCTTGATGTGCGCCCACATCGTGGGTCGCATCTATGAGAGGTAAGGGAGGAGGTGAAGGTGGAACCCCATGAATGGCATATGGGGAGAGATCATCACTTTTATTCTAGGTTGTGGGAATGGTCACCTGGAGAAATTTAGAGATCCACGATTCAGAAGCTTCTTTAAGCATTTTGAGCAAGAATACAAGGGTTGCGATAGAAATGTGTCCAGTTCAGATCCCTTGCTGCCTCTTATTATCTATGATTAATTTCCCTGTGACTCAGTTTTCTCACTTGTAAAAATGGAATAATAGTACCAGTATTGCCTGGGCTGGTGGAAAGGCTTTGCTGTCGTTCAGGGGTACAGCCTGACAGGGGCGCTGCCATCATAAGCACATGGCCTTGAAGCTCGGGTGGTTGCCCCATCCCAGTTAGCAGGAAGGGGAGGGGCATGGAAGTGAGACTCAGAAGTGGCTCATCCATCTTGCACGCAGACTCCATTGGCTAGAACTCGTCCCTGCGAGGGGGGCTGCAAACTGGGGATCAGCTGTGTGCTCAGGGAGAGGACGAAGGAAACGACATGGATTTTGGTAAAGAGTGAGAGCGGTCTTTAGTACCAAGTATACTGGCGCTTAAGAGAGTGTCTATTACTATGACCTCTCGGTGTAAAGTACTCTATATGCTCAGAAAAATATTCGTTCATGTGTTCACTTGTTTGTTGGTGCCATACATATTTGTTAAGACCTGCTATGTGCCATTCATCATACTAGGTTCTGGTAGCTAAAATGGAGATGACTTTGATTTCTTTTTTTTTTTTTGGTAGCGAAAGAGAAAAACTCCAAAATTTCAGAACGTATATGTGTTACGTTGCTTCATAACCTATAATTGAAAGCAGAAGTCATGCAAAACCCTCATTTCTTTTGCATCGGTCTTATGCATCTTCCAGATCTCCTTTCTGACTTGGCACAGTTCTGACTGAGCACATAGTAAGCATTCACATATATCTGTTGATTAACAGTGTATTTATTTGATCAAGGAACAAGCGTGCCTGAAACCCATTAATAAATATGAGTCACTGTCTCCAATATGTTCCCTAAAAGACTTTGAATTCCAAGAGAATATTTTGTTTTTTTTTATTAGGGATTTTGGCTAAATTCATTGACCACTTCATTTAGTGCTGTGTAGACAGGACCTTTTGTTCTTGGGGTAATAGATCTTATGGGACCAATTATGTTTTATCCAGGAAAGCAAATTTCCCTCCTCTGAATGAGATCTGATTTTCATTAGATAGGTTTGCTACAAGATTATTTCCTGAAAGGAATGTCCAGAAGCTTCTGACTCAATTCAAATTTAGCTTCTTCTCCTCCACCTGCATCCCTGTGGTGCCTGGGTCGGAAAGCAGGCTGGAATTCCATCTGGGAAGCTACCATTAAGGTAGTTTGGGCCAAAAGCTTAGCTCTCTATGGAAAATGAATGAAAGGATGCTGGAGCATGACTTTCCTCAGAAAAATAAATTAGGAATTAATATTGCATTTCAGCTAGATTTGGCCAATAGTTTTTTTTTGCACCATGGTTTGTCAAATAACATAATCCTTGGGTGAATCACAGAAACAAAAGGAAGGAAGGAAAGAAGTAGACCAGCTCAAGGGGGGAAATTGCGTGGGAAAATATGCTGAACCACCTAAAGCATATTTTAATTAGCCACAGTGGAGCAAGCACTAAATTAACTGTGCTTTGGATTCAAGACACCTTGAAGCAGCTAGAGGGATTTGGGGGGATGAATAGCTTCAATTTTGTCCAAAGTAAACCATTATGTAACACATGTGTTGGTGGTTAACAGATCTTCAACATATCTAAAAGGCCAAAAACATTGTATATTTAAGGAATATAGCTTCGAATTCAGTGGTAGAAAGGAAAACTTATTTGAAATGGGTCTTCCAGACTTACTTATGAGAACTTTTAGAACTATTTCAAGACAAAAAGTCCATCAACCTTCATAACACCTGTAGGAAACCCAACTATCTAAGAACATTTTGAGTAGCCCCACCAGCCTAGGCAGTATGCCAGCAGAGGAGTATGCTTGTGATAATTGTGCAGGCAAAATTGTTGAGGTCCGATGGCTCTCAATTCTGTATTATGCACTTTCTCTTCTCGTCTGGGTCATCATCTCCTTAGCAGATCTTACAGGGCACTGGAGCTGGGAAGAAAGTTGTGTATGGATTGGGAGTGGGAATGGGTGCTGACTCAGGATGTCTTCTCTGGGAAGGCTGGTTGTTAGAACAAAGAAGAATCTAGAAGTGGTTTTCTTTCTTTCTTTTTGGCCGTGCCATGTGGCTTGTGGGATTTTAGTTCTTAGACCAGGGATCGAACCTGGGCCCTTGGCAATGAGAGCACAGAGTCCTAACCATTGGACCACCAGGGAATTCCCTAGAAGCAGTTTTCATAACTGCTGAGCTGCTGCCTCCAAGTTACCCTGTAAGCCATCTTGGTGTTGGTCTTCTCCCAGTTGGGGGTTTTGGACATTGGAGGGTGTCTCTGGGAGACGCAGTGGCTCTCAATGCTGGCTGCATGTTCAAATCTCCTGAAGAACCTTTTAAAAAATGAAGATGCCCTTACTCACTCTCAGGATGATTCAGTTCGGTTGATTTGTGTTGGGGCCTGCCCTTGTGTATTTTAAGATGATCCTCAGGTGATTGTTGTGCTGTCTGCATCGAAAACCACGGAGACAGTTCTACGTGACCAAGACCCCAGGGGACAGTGACATACTACACAAGTTGCTTTTTTCTATAGTCACTTGCAACTTGTCTTTTCCAAGCCCAGTTCAATTTTTCCACCCTTATCACTGACTTTCCTATTAGGACACATTTTTGGAATAAGTATAGCATTATTCTTTTAATAGCTCCTGTTTTTCATTTGATCTGCATTACTTGCCACCTCCACTATCACAATTAGGTGGAATAAACCACTCTGGCTGCTGATTTGGGCCAGGTTAACTTCTCTCTGGTACTTTGAATTATGTTCTGGTTTCATTGATTTACTGTCAGTCAGCGATATGTGAAATAAAATTTGGTACGTATTGTACGTAGTGTATAATGGTAAAGTCTGGCATGTGGCACTGAGTGATTCTACAGTGAAAATATCCACACCACATCTTTACCTAAACCTTTCCCAGTCTGCACTCCCATTCCTTTGGCTGAATGCACAGGCCCTTTTATATGATGTAGTTTATGCAAACCATATTTTGTGAATGAAGTTGGAATGATAAGTTGACTTATTGAGCTAATCCTGCATTTTTGTATGACGTTATGGTCTTAGCTTATAGTCCCATAGTCTTAGTTCCCTACAGGCTAAATTGTCTTAGTTCCTTATATGATAGAGCCTCTTCTTTGGTGGATCTAAAGTTTGGAGAATATTCTTAGAAAAGTCAGTTGTAAACATCAGTAGTCCGCAATAAATTGGATAGATTGGAAGCCTATTTGCTTTGTTAAAGGAATTATCACAGGCTTTCTTTAGGGATCCAGTTTACTTAGGTATTTAAGGTGGGTCCCACATCCTCAGAGGACTATGATATCTTATTGTTTGGCTTCCACAAGGAGCACGCATATGGCATTCCATGAGAAGCGTCACTGCAATTCTACATAAAACAACAAAGGTTCATAAGGATATGTATCATGATTAGTAGGCGAAATGCTTAGCTGGTCCTGAAGACAACAGACCTGGGAGGCTGGGGAGGACAGAAAGAAAAGCTGGAGGGAGTAGGGGGTCTCAGAGGCAGCGCTAGCCAGGGAACTGGGGAGACAGCCCGGAGCTGGTCTTCCACCTGGCTGAGCTGGACTGCGTCTCACTTTCTTTCCAGTCCTGACAGCCTAGGTTTTGGTTCACTACCATATTTGACATCTTTGTTTTCGTGTATCAGATGAGTGCCTCATCGTGCTTATGACCAGGATTTACATGGTCTAAAGTGCCTTAAGATGATCATTTTAAGCCACTGATGGTCTTTAAAGGATTGTTAATTGTTGACTTTTAATAAAAGTAAGCTTCTTGCAGTCTTGTCAAGACACCTTAGGAGGGGCTGGTCACTGAGAGCCTTAGAGGAAGAATTGTGGATCAGGGGAATTTTAAAGGGAGGAGGGAGTTAGTGAGAAGTGGGGGGCAGGGGGAGTGTAAAGAACATGGAAACGTGTGGAAGGTAGAAGTGGGAGAGGTTTTATTTGTTTTTGTTTTTGGCCGCTCCGCACAGCATGCGGGATCTTAGTTCCCAGACCAGGGATCGAACCCTCACTCCCTGCAGTGGAAGCAGGGGTCTTAACTACTGGACTGCCAGGGAAGTCCCAGGAGAGGTTTTATTTAAAGGCGTCTTTCCTTGACTCCATTTGCGGTTGAAATCCGCATAGATGCCAAATCTGTATTATTATTATTTTTAGAAAAAGCTCATGAATCATGGTTGTTACTTTGAAGCTTTTCCCAACCATGTGAAAATAAAGATTACTGAGAACAAATCTCCTAGAAGTTAATCCACCTGAGTCCGAGCGCCAACATGTGCCAACTGTCCAGGCTGTAACTCTGGGCTGATGTCAGGTTGGAGATCAGAGCATGAACAAAAATTTCTGTTTCTCCTAATCCCTTACTGGCCCTCCTGGGCCCTACCAAAGCCAAATTCTAGGAGGTCCTCAGGGATATGGCTTCAGAGCTGGCCTGAATGAAGAGCCCTTTGAAGCTTCTGTGGGAGTTTTCTGTTATTTCCATTCCATGGAGGTCCAGGATGAGACCCCAGCTCCCTGTGAAGCAGCAGGTAAGAAAGGAGGTCAGCTGGACACATGGACAGGACCAGTGACCCCTCACTGAGAGAGCAGGTCTGGGGACAGGTGGTATTAACATTGAATTAATAATTTTCACAAGACCGGAAAATGTTGTATTGCAATGAGAGAGTCTGTCCTTTGGGTTTCTTTTTAAAAACTCTTAAAAATATACTTTATACGTGATTTTTCTGATCAGTTTGTTTCACTTTAATAAAATATTAAAACCACGGGATGTGTTCACAGGTTGAGGGGAGTTGGGACTAACTCAAGGAACATCTTAATTTTTTGTCTTCCACCTTTTTTCCTTCCCTTTAGTTCACTGACTACTTCCTTGGGCCGGACATCCTTCTCCCGGGTGCCTGGTGACACCTCCTGACGTTCGGGGACCCTTCCTTTGTCCCTCCCTGACTGGGCAGGGTGTCCTGCTCTGAGCGTTTGATTTCCTCCTTCAATCCGCCTCCTGCTTCCTTATTAAACTGTCAGGATGAGTTCCTCAGAGCTTGTTAGGACTGGGGCCAATGCAGTAAATTAATTCAGGATAAAGAGTTCATGGACCACAATGGTCCAAAGGAAGGGCCTGCAAACTTTTTCTTTGAAGGGCCTAATAGCAAGTACTTTAGGCTTTGCGGGCCTGGGGTTTCTGTCACAACTGCTTGACTTTGCTGTTGTTGTGAGAAAGTAGCTTTAGACAACATTTAAAGAGAATATATAGCTGTGTTCCAATAAACCATTATTTGTGGAACACTGAAACATGAATTTCATATAATTTTCATTTGATGCAGAATATTTCCTTTCAACTATCTACAAACATGAAAGCCATTCTTAGCTCACGGACCATACAAAAATAGGTGGCAAGCTGCATTTGGCCCTGGGGCCATAGTTTGCTGATCCCAGATCTAAAGTGTAAGTTCTTTCAGATAATTTTTCCATATTACTGGGACATTAAATTTCTGTAACCAAAAAGGTGATCAGCAATTTCAGGCATTGTATGTATGAGGGGTCGTGAGGAAGCTTTCACCAGCTCTCACAGCTTAGAGACCACTGCCTGTCTCTCTTGCTTCCTGGAGACCAAGTGTGGAAAGAGCCTCATCTTTCAAGTGCGTCTGGTCAGCCCCATATAAATAAGCTCCACCGTGAGTAGGTTTCACTGAATAAACAACAAGTGTTTATGAGAATAAACACTTCTCATTTAGGTTTTAGGACACAGAAAGCTCTGATTCACAGTGTGAGTCAATTATAGAGCCCTACTAATTTGTCTTTAGATATATCTGATGTCCTACTATGACACTTGTCCAGAGTGGCATACCTTCCTTGTGTCTTTTTTTTTTAGGGTGTGCTAGCTGTATGGAGTATGTAGCAACCTTAAAAATCCCAGTGGCTTAATAAGTAAAGATTTGTTGGAGTCCAGTGCAGATAAATAGCAACAGGTTGGTGGGGTGCAGGATGGGGGAGAGGTCTCTGTCCCATTCAGTTCTTTAGGGACCCAGGCTCCTTCATCTAGTGGCTTCATCATTCCCCAAGACCTTAGAGTATCCTGCTGACCCTCTGCATCTGCATAGCAGATAACAGGGTATGTGGAGGACCTTGTGAGGGGTGCTTTAGGGACTAGGCTAGAAGCCCAGCTGGAGGTATCGCCAGGAGCCTTGACTCCCCTCTATGTGGGCCTCTCTATGGGGCTGCTCGGACTTCCGCACAGCATGGCAGCTGGATTCCACAAGCAAGTGCAACAAAAAGCAGGTATGAGAAACTGCCAGCCTGGAAACTGGCACAGCCTCCCTTCTGCTGTATTCCACTGGTCAAGCAATCACAGAGACAACTCTGATTAAACAGGAGAGGGAAGGCTCTTACCTCTTCCATCGGAAGAGTTTCAGAGAACTTGCAGCTACCTTGAATCTCCCAGAGCGTTACGTGGAGAGTTGATATGAGTAAGTGTATAAATGTGACACTAACACAGAAGTCTCACTCACTTCCATTCTGAACTATGGGGCATGTTGGTGCTACAAGCTGACTGTCTAAAGCAAGGCTTGGCTGACTATAGCCTGTGACTCATATCTGGCCAGTGTCTATCATTGTAAATAAAGGTTTATTGAAACATAGCTATGATCAGTCTTTTATATGTAATTTGTGGCTGCTTTCAGGCTACAGCAGCAGAGTTAAATATTTGTGATAGAGACTACATGGCCTAAAGCCTAAAATGTTTACTCTCTGACCTCTATGGAAGTTTACTGATGCCTTCTCTAAAGAGACTCAGAAAATGCCCATCATTAGGCCTAAGTGCAGTCAGCTTGAAAAAGCAGTATCTGCCTTCGTGATTGACGTGAGGGCAAGCACATCACTGACAGTCAGGATTTGCTCTGGCTTTGATAACAGAGCCCTTTAAAAGTGTTCAGGTTGTGCATTTTCTGCCATCAAATTACCCAAATCTCCGGCAGGATGGAATTTTCTTGTAGTCGTACTTGGCAGCCCCTACCTGGCAGCAAGCTGTATGTTCCCTTTTACCAGCTTGTTCGGCATCCTCCAGCTCCATTGCTGCAATCATGTTTGCAGTTGGCAGACCTGGGGTGTGTTTCTCCAGCCTGCATAATTTGCATGGTGCTGCTTTAGGAGGCTCTGGAGCTGAGCTGGTCTTGACTTTTCTGTGGGTCTTCTCAGACATTGTTTGTATTATTGTGAATGGAGAAAGATCTCTCACTTGACACTCTTTCTTCTGAAGCAAAGTTCCAAGCACTGGTCTTATGTTTTCTTTTTGTTTTTTTTTTAAAGTCAGTTCTAGATTATTTGTATTTGTGGCATGTGTGTGTACATGCTGTAGGAATAAATTTAAAAGGAAGAAAAATCAAATCACTCATTTGAAATTGATATTTGGAATTCTCTCTTTCTCTCTCATTTTCTTCCTCTGTGAAGCCCCACTTTAATCAAGTAAGCATTCACAGACAACCCACATCGAAAATTCACATATAAAAACCCTGATTGTAGGAAGCCCAAGAGTCACTTTTCAGCCTCCTCCCATCTCTGTCCCTAGAGGGCTTATGGTCACACCAATGGCTTGGACACCTGAGAAGGACGCCTTGGATTACATGTGCTGTGTTCCACTTACATCCTGGGCCCCTTGGTTGACATTTTGTCTACGGACATGTAGAAGAAGATCTTTGCTTAACCTATGCTTTATCATCACATCTTCATTACCAAGGAATAAACAGAAACCTACAGATTTCACTCCCCAAGGAAACCAGAGACTTGAAGGCATCCAGAACTGAGGCTTTCTGTTTTCTTTAGACTCCGCATCAACGGGAAATTGTGTGTCCTCCTTTACTTTATTACTATTATTTTGCAAATTCTGTGTTGTGTTTGGATTTTGTTCCTTTGATTTGTGTAAATCTGAAACAGGCTGTTAATCCCAAACAGCAGAAACATTCACTGATTTGCTTCTTTAACATTTTGTGAATGTTCAGCAGAAGCCAGAATCATAGAGGTGATAATGAAATGACAGTGTGTGTTAGGTAGCCCCGCCCCATCACAACCACCTTAGCCCAGCAAGTCAAGCCAGGTCAACATGAGCACATGGTGTAACTATGTTACTACCCCTACATGCGCTGGCTTCTGTTAACCACATTGGAAATGGTAGAGGCTTTATTAGAAAAGAGAAGTGGCAGAGGAGATGGGTATAGGACTTAACAATTTGGGGACATGGATTTTGGGAAACTCATCCTCTCCTCCGAGATAAATGTGTACATTCTGTCCTTAACAGATAGGGAGAGCATGCTGGAAGGTTCTTGTAAGGAAACACAGCTGGTCATAGGTTCACAATCAAGGAGCTGCCCTCCTCCGTCTTCAGAGTTTTCCATCTTCCCTTCCCATGTGACGCCAGCTTGACCAGCTGAATAAGTTTGGACCATCAGTGGGATGACAAACGATATAGTCAAATTACCCTGACATTCACTCTGGTATTCTATTTTGTACGTTGGTTCAGTTGACTAATTAGTGCCCTAGTGTAGTAAAAAAGCTGATGTCCCTTTCCAAATACCAAGCACATAGCGTAAAATACCTCTGTTTTGGAGAGTTATTTGGTTTCTTTCATCCTTGGTATCTTTATCGAGGGAGTGAGAATGAGGACTCAGTCAGTCCTGAGTATAACATCCTGCAGATAAGGAAACAGGGCAGAGAGATGGCAGATGTCTTGGTTGAGTTCTCTGAGCAGACATTTAACTGTCAATGGGTCACAGCATTGCTTTCTACCTTTCTCTTTCCCAGTCTTTGGCTACATTTTCTCCACTTAATCCCTATCACACTGTGGGTCGGCATCTGTGACAGATGCATGGTTTTCAACTCTGGCTGCTAAAGCTCCTGGTTTTCCCTCTTTCCTTACACAAAGTCTCCTCTGCTGAATTGTCCTATGCATGTGATTAGGAGACACTTGTTCTCCTAGAAGTTGTCAACAGTCATTTCTCTTGGACAGAGGTTCACTCTTTTGGGGCCCTGGTGTTGGCTGGCATCAAACCTTGAGAGAAGAGAGTGAAGCTACTGTGTGGGGCAGGAAGAGAAATCTGTGGACTGCTGAGAAGTTGTGGAGGGAGGACAGGAGATGGCCATGGGATCATGGGATGCTATACAGTACATGATGGGACACTCCCAGTGCCCAGTGACATTACTTACTGTACATGTCATCTTGCAAGAACAGATTTCTTTGTGTAAATCGGAAAAGAGGCTTAGTTTCTGAGTTAATGTGGAGTGACACAGAGACAGTTTGCTCAACACTGAAGGCAGAATTGGAAGAGATGTCATGGAAACAAACCCTAAGGATCTTTTGGAACCCATGGGAGGGTTTGAACTGTCCCCGACTATGGAATTGATTGCTCAAGTATATATAGGTTCCTGAGGGTTGGGAAAGCCTCAGGTGACACCTGGGGTACACAGGTCAATCTGTTCAAAGCAAAGCTTTGGTAACTGTGGAATGAATACATGTATGGAGCCTTTCATTCCTCCAGTAGGGAGGCTTGAACTTGGCAAGGAGAGGGATTAGAAGAGCTCAACCATTTCTTTCTGGAGCTTCAGCTAGGACACATTTGAGTAAAGTCAGAAGCACGGGACATCTGTAACCACTGTGTCCTAGGGGTGGGGTGCAGGGAACAAGGTCAGAGTAACTAGTGGACCTTTGGACACCTGGACTGTAGCCTTCTGTGTGCCTGCCTTTGCTTCTCTGTCTCTTGCTTTCTTTCTCTCTCTCTCTCTCTCTGTCTCACAAGAAGGCAGATCAGGGTGGAAGAAGCAGGATGGGTTGTGACATCGTGCAGCATGAAGCCAGCATTTCCCCTGGACAGAGGAGGTGCCTCTCTTTTTCTGATACCTCTCCCCAAGGCTAAAATGCTTTGACCAAGTATTAAAGATTTCTGTTCATCAATTGGAAGTGAGGAAATAAGCACTCTTGAAAGAGGTTTCACCTTGATTTAAAATTGCACTGTGGGTCAACGGCCAGTGTCAGGATGTGGGATAAAGAGTGAGGGGGAAGCAGAGCCCAAGGAGGGCTGGGATGCAGGAGGTGGTAAAACTTAGACAATATCCACAGCTTTGGACTCTTGTACATTTTAATCCTTGCGATAACACCCTGGAAGGTGGCATGATTATCTTTAGTTTACAGGTGGAAAGAACGAGTCTTTTTTTTGTACAAATAGGGAAACCAAGGCACAGAAAGATATTCAGTATCCTTGGATACCCAGCAGTGGTGAGCCGAGGGCAGAAATGGTGCATAAAAGGGAACACGTTGTGTGGAAGAACAAATCTTCCTACTTCAGGATTTGCCTTGGGCTGGCTCTGATGGCTGTCGGGGGGTGGGGAACGGGAAAGACTGAGTGAATCCGGGAGGGGGGGACACTCAGATCGGGGGAAGAGAGGAGAGAGAGAAAAGTTGCAAAGAAAGGGAAATGAGGAGAAATGAGAGAAGAGCTCTTCTTTGCAGCAATAGATATTCATAGGAGATTTTTCTGTGTTCTGTTGGAACAAAATAAATGCAGTAGGATGTCACAATTGGAAGTCAATCAAAATATTGTGCATGGTCTGGAATCGGTTTTAAAAAAATCAAAACTGTCTAGGAGAGATTCTTTATTTTTTTGACTTTAAAAACGTTGCAGATAAATGTGCTTCTGATCAGAGGGGAAGCAAGAAGAGGGCACTGGGCCAAACATATGTAGGCAGGTGCTGTACAACTTCTCCACACGACTCTGCCAAAGCACCCTGCCGGTGACCTCGGCACTTAATGGAAAATGTGTGTTTCTCTGTGAACACATTGGGAGAAGGATGAGACCTCCCAGCTGATCTGGATTGGATATCAAGATGATATTTGAGCATATCGCTCCAGAGGTGTCAGAATGGGCAATTTCCTCTCCACATCTTGTCCTGCCCCATGACTCTACCCAAACTCACTCCCATGTCCTGATTGTAGTTTATCCAGCAGCGAAGTGTGGAAGGCTTTTTTTTTTTTTTTTTTTTTTTTTTTGTGGTACGCGGGCCTCTCACTGTTGTGGCCTCTCCTGTTGCGGAGCACAGGCTCCGGACGCGCAGGCTCAGCGGCCATGGCTCACGGGCCCAGCCGCTCCGCGGCATGTGGGATCTTCCCGGACCGGGGCACGAACCCGTGTCCTCTGCATTGGCAGGCGGACTCTCAACCACTGCACCACCAGGGAAGTCCTGGAAGGCTTTTTATCTCATAGGATAATGAGGCTGCTGAACATCAGTGTTGGCGGATTTTGAAAAAATAGCAGAGAATAAGTCTGTCTCCTGGCCTTCTCCCCTATTCTTAGAATGAGCAAGGTTTTCTGTTTTGCCTCTTAATTTTCTGTTGTTAGCAACTACAGGGTCAGGGAAATGAAGCATAATGAGATGAAGTGCGTTTATACCATCTCAGGACAGGTGTAGTTGCAGGTGTCCCAGCTTCAGCCGAAGTGGGTGGATTAGTTTCCTAGGGTTGCTGTAACAAATTACCATAACATTGGTGACTTAAAACAACAGAAATTTATTCTCTCACAGTTCTGGAGGCAAGAAGTTCAAAATCAAGGTGTTGGCATAGTGATGCTTCATGTGAAACTCTGGGTAGAATCCTTCCTTGCCTCTTCCTAGCTCCTGATGGTGGCCAGCAACCCCTGGCATTCCTTGGCTTGTAGCTGCATCACTCCAATCTCTGCCTCTGTCATCACATGGCCTTCCCGCTGTGTGTCTGACTCTTCACATGGCATTTTTCTCTTCTTATAAGGACACTAGTCATGTTGGATTAGGGCCCACTCTAACGACCTTATCTTAACTGAATTACATCTGCAAAGATCCTGTTTCCAAATAAGGTCACAGGTACCAATGAGTTAGGGCTTCAACATACATATTTTTTGGTGACAATTCAACCTGTAACAGCAGGTATTCAGGTCTGGTGTGCTGGTGGGGGCAGGAGCCTGGGCAGGGGCTCACAGGCTGTGGGGGAAGGACAGAGTTGGTTGAGATCTGTTGTATAACCTGGTTCACTCCAAAGAGGCAAGTTTGAGGCCCGCAGAGAACGGCTATGGGCTCAGTGGTCAGGGAACTCTGGGGGGCTCAGGTCATAGACTGGGGCCCAAGAGATGCAGCGTGCAGAGAGGGAGAGAGACTTTCTTCACTTTTTCAAGGAATGTGGTTTGACTTTGGCACATTGAGGACCCCAGGGACACAGCCCTACTTGGCACCTTGAAGCCTGGCAGTCTCAAGGGTGCTGGGGACAAATAGCAGTGTCAGAATGAGGCCCTCTCAGGATGTTTTGGGATAGAAGTAAAAGAGCAAGGGAAAGAGAAAAGCCCTGAGGACCCAGAATTGCTGGCTCTTTAGTAGAACGGCCATATAGACAATTGTGTGAACTGGGAGAATATCTGGGCGGAAGGGGGTGCTATCAATAATTACCCCTGGACAGCTGGGACTTGTAAGGCAAACCAGTCGCACAGTCACCCTGCTCTTCAGAGACCCGTGTAATGTGAGCAGGACAGTTCCATTCCGTGCTGACCCTAAATCACAGGCACAGTGGGCCTCTAGGGCAGTAATCTTTTATTGAATTGAATTGGTTTAGAGGTGGGCCCCAGGAGACAATAAAATTTATTGTTGTGATTTCAGACTTCTTTAAGAAAATGCCCTTTTAGGGTAATTGAAATGATCTAGACTTTTGCCATTGGACTAAACTCCAGAACAGTGCCCTCTTTGTTGAGACAACGCAGGAACTGCAGGAAAATGCACAAGTGCTAATTATACAGGGCTGGAGGGTCGGCCTGGGAAGGGAAGTGGTCTCCTCCCATCAGACTGTCAGACTGCTGTTATTGGTGGGGATCATTAGAATAGCAAGTGATCGCCTTTGACACCAGATCCTGAGGGGATGAGGGTTCCATTGAAGAGTTGGGGACTGGAAAAGGGACTCTTGGCCACTTGGCCTGGCTCCAACCCCGAACTGAGGGCTGAGGATTACAGATGGGGCAGGGGGAGTGGTGCTACGAAAGGGTCTCAGGAAAGGACACAAGGAGAACCAAAGTCATGCTATGCCTACTTCCAACGGGTCTAGAAACAGGCTTTCTTATATGTGGAGGGAATCACTGGTGGAGGAATTCAGAACCATTTAGTTTCTTTTCTTGGCTGGGTCACCATCATTCTCTAGGCACCAGGCTGGCTGGCTTCTCTGAAAGATGTTGGGTTGCAAATATGACATTGACAACAGAGATGCCATTATGATGTACCGTTCTAGGAGCTCCCTGCCTGCTGCTCTGGAAAAATGGAAAGAGCTTAGCTCCCAGAGGATCTTCATGAGGCTCAGAGAAATTCATACCAGTGGTCCCAGGCAGGCACGAAGAGTCTCTGAGGCTGACTCTGGCCCTACAGCTTTTCTAGTAAGCTCACACTACTACCTGGGATGCTGGCGAATTGAACATGTGTACACGAAGATCATTCTTTATAAGTGTCTCTGTCTTCAGTGAGCTGTCGCTTACAAGAGACTATTAGCTGAATGACATTCCAGTCCATTTAGTGACTAATGAATATCTTTTTCTCAGCTTTATTTTAGTCAGATTCTGACATGCACGGTCCTTGGGATCTTCAATATTAAAACACTGACATTTTCTCTAGGCATGCATTTCTCATGAACTTCTTTGGTGGTGACCTCTGTGACCTCATATCTTCCAAGTTCGTAAACTTTATTTTAGCTGTTTGATAACATTTACTCTTTCTAATTTTGTCTTTCACTGTCCCCTTCTTAAATCCTGTAGCTATTTAGTAAGCTTGGGCTGGTCCAGTGGAAAATGTGTTATTGGGTCCAGATTAAAACTCTTTTGAATGGTAATAATTTGAAAATTACTAATTCACTTTCTCTTTTGCCTTGATTAAAACACAAGCTTTGCTCTAGTTGGCCTAAGGCATCTCTTTGTTTCAGGGGAAGGAGGGCCTTTTGTTAGCATAGTGTGATGAGAAAGGATATTCAGTTTCTGTGGCATCCAGGAGCAGTCAGGGAAGCATAGCCACCATGAGGATGGTAGGAAGAAGGGCTTTAGTGTAAGAGTTAGACCTGACACAAAGGTAGGAGGAGCTGGGGAAGTGGCGATCTGGAAGGAAGGTTGGGGAAGGTCAGAGAGAACCCCTCCTGAAGCACTGGTACTGGTGAACTAGTTGGAACCCGCAAGGAAACCCAAGAAGCCAAGCACATGTGGCCATGAAGGTGAGACCATGAGGTGAGCTCATGGAGAGGTCTGTGGGAAGCTGCTGACCTTGACAGCAACTGCCTCTTGGGTCTGTGGCCCAGTATCTGGTGGTGCTGATCATTGGCAGTCAGGAAGACGAACTTGTCAATCTTTTCTCACTTCTCATTTGGACAAAGCTATATTCTGTCAGAATTTCTTCTCAGTTATTCAAAGGTTGAACAAGGGGTAAACCAAAATTCCCCTGCTGATCGAATATTGCTAAGACGAAGTCTATCTGTTTAAGGAACAATGCAACTGGGAAGGCAGGTGTGAGGTGAATGGTGATGTAGGTGAGTGAATAGGGGAATGGCTCTTGCAGCTCCCGCTTCTTCAGGGGGTTGGTTTGCAGTGGTCGGGTTTTGCAATAATGGTTGAAAGATTCCCAGTTCATTATTCCAGATACACATAAGTTCTCTGTAGCATGAAATGAAAATGTCATCACCCAAATCAACATTGTAGCGAGTGTGTAAACTTCAGATCTGATACCTGTCTGAATATCTTCTCTGCTAAGTTAATTAAAACAAGCAAACAAAATAACGGGGAGAACCCATCTTTCTGCCTTTTTAAGTTTAAGAGCCTGGCTAATTTGTTTTACTGTTTGTCTACTTTCAAGGTTACTGCCATACTTGGTTAATTTAATTTTCTACCCCTTATGAGCCCTGCATTTTATGTTCATGATATTGTAATTGCCTCTCTGTCATTTGATGAAGACTCCGTCACCACCCTTCTTGTCTTCCTTTTGATTTACCTCATTCTTCTGTACTCAGGCTGTTCATATTGTATGTCAAGGACAGTTTTAGTCACTAGGTCTCTCTTGCACATACGAGTAGGGAAAAACTCAGATATGATCTTCACCCCAACGAAAATTCAATTAATGCCCTTTATGGGATAATCATATAATAGAAAGCTACAAATAAGATAATCATCTATGGAAATATGTGTAATGAATTGATAGTAACCTGCAAATAAGTGCATATTTCCATGTGAGTCTATTAGTACAAGAATCTGGCTCTTAGAAGTACTTGGGGAGTGTTAGTGATGATGATGATGATGATGAGAATGATGGTGATGGTGATAATGGTGATGTCTAGAGTAGCACATCCATATATGTGCACATACACACACTGGGGACAGTTCCAACTGAATGTGTCCCCCATCACTTCAGACTCAACATATACCAAATCAACATCATGATATTCCATTCCAAGCCAGATCTTCTTCACTTCCCTATTTCTGTAGAAATACTGTTCTCTTAGTCATAGAGTTCTGATGCCGCTCTCTCCTGCCCTCTGTCTGTCTTCAGGGGCATAGGAGTCTAGGGGCTAGACTTTGGTCACTGTCATATCTCCAGGAGTTGTCACAATTAAATGAATAAAGGACTGAATTCAAGCAGTTGCTAAGTCTCATTGCTCCATTTTCATTCTTCCCACACACATTTATTATGCAGCTGTGATGTGAAAGGCGCTATTTGGAGAATGGTTTGGCTGCATCAAGTCTCAGAAGTAAGAGCTGGAAATTTCGTGCAAAGAGCAGTCAGTTTAGCTTGACTTAAACACACAGTCTGAATCATTGCATCACTGACCAGGAGGACAGGTAGATGGGAAGCATAAGGAAGCAGCCAACAGAGTTTTGAAGTCCACCATTTTGTCATGGTTTGGACAAAAATTATTCATAGCTACAGTGGGTTTCAGCACAGTGGAGCATCATGCTGATGTTTGTAACTGAAAATATTGTTAAAATTTTTGGAGAGCTTTGACTGTGGTGGTGGTGCTGGTGAGGAGATGGAGCAGAACGTGGGGAGAGAAGGAGAGAGACTGAAGATAAAAATCACCCAACAAAAGCATCGAAATAAAATTTAATAAATCTCTCCATGGCAGACCCTACTGGCTACCTACCACAGGGCCACCCAGCCTTGTTGTTTCCTAATAGAATCCTGCTTCTATCCAGGTATCTTTGCTTCTTTTATGAGTTTCTGAGGAGGCCGGCATCATTAGTAAACTCAGAGAGTTTACCAAGCCAATCATGATGCTACTCTTTCCTGTGCCAGTAACATTAGAATGTGTCATAATTCTGGCCAGTGAGGAGAGGTTGGTTGGAGGAATTCTAGGAAACATTTTCTTTTATTTTGAAAAGATCTTAATGTTGTCATGAGACATGTGATGTCATGAGAATGTGATGTCTGTGACCATGAGGGGAGCTACCCCGAGGATGAGGTTGCCATGCTGAAGATGGTGGAGAGGAAAGATGAAAATAATTAGCTCAACCTGGAAATGTGTTAATTTCTCCTTCATTTTCTGAAGGAGAGTTTTGCTGGATAATGGATTTTTGATTGATGGTCTTTTTCTTTCATCTCTTTGAACACATCATTCCACTGCCTTCTGATAGCTGTGGTTTCTGATAAGTCAGCCATTGATCTTACTGAGAAGGGTGTACATAATGGGTTGGGTTTTTTTCTCTTACAGGTTTCAAAATTTCTCTTTGTTTTTGACTTTTGAAATTTTACTATGGTGTATCTAGGTGTGTTCTCTTTGAATTTATTCTACTGGGGTTTTGCTGAACTGCTTGGATGTGTGGATTAATGTTTTTCATCAAATTTGGGAAATTTTCAGCCATTATATCGTCAAATACTTTTTAATGCCCACTCTCGCCTCTTTGGGGGGCTCCCATTATGCATATGTTGTTACATTGATAATGTCTTGCCAGTCTCTGAGGATGTTCATTTTTATTCACTTTTTTATTTGTGTTTCTCAGACTGGGCAAACTCTATAAACTCTATCTTTAAGGTCATCAATTCTTTGTCCTACCAGTTCAAATCTGTTATTGAGCAACCCCTACTGATCTTTTTTTTTCATTTCACTTATTGCACTTTTTGATTCCAAAATTTGTTTGGTTTTTAGATCTTAATAATTTTTACCTCTTTATTGATATTACTTATTTGATGAGCCATACTTATCATACTACTTTCCTTTAATTCCTTAGCTGATTTAAAACCCTCATCTAGGAAACTTGCATAAGCCTCTTAGGTGGCCTCATCCACCAGAGGGCAGAGAGCAGAAGCAAGAAGAACTAAAATCCTGCAGCCTGTGGAAAAAAACCCACATTCACACAAAGATAGACAAGATGAAAAGGCAGAGGGCTATGTACCAGATGAAGGAACAAGATAAAACCCCAGAAAAACAACTAAATGAAGTAGAGATAGGCAACCTTCCAGAAAAAGAATTCAGAATGATGACAGTGAAGATGATCCAGGACCTTGGAAAAAGAATGGAGGCAAAGATCCAGAAAATGCAAGAAATGTTTAACAAAGACCTTGAAGAATTAAAGAACAAACAAACAGAGATGAACAATACAATAACTGAAATGAAAACTACACTAGAAGGAATCAATAGCAGAATAAGTGGGGCAGAAGAACGGATAAGTGACCTGAGAGACAGAATGGTGGAATTCACTGCTGCAGAACAAAATAAAGAAAAAAGAATGAAAAGAAATGAAGACAGCCTAAGAGACCTTGGGACAACATTGAACACAACAACATTTGCATTAAAGGGGTCCCAGAAGGAGAGGAGAGAGAGAAAGGGCCCAAGAAAATATTTGAAGAGATTATAGTCAAAAACTTCCCTAACATGGGAAAGGAAATAGCTACCCAAGTCCAGGAAGCGCAGAGAGTCCCAGGCAGGATAAACCCAAGGAGAAACATGCCGAGACACATAGTAATCAAATTGGCAAAAATTAAAGACAAAGAAAAATTATTAAAAGCAGCAAGGGAAAAACAACAAATAACATACAAGGGAACTCCCATAAGATTAACAGCTGATTTCTCAGCAGAAACTATACAAGCCAGAAGGGAGTGGCATGATATACTTAAATGATGAAAGGGAAGAAACTACAACCAAGATTACTCTACCCGGCAAGGTTCTCATTCAGATTTGATGGAGAAATCAAAAGCTTTACAGACAATCAAAAGCTAAGAGAATTCAGCACCACCAGACCAGCTCTACAACAAATGCTAAAGGAACTTCTCTAAGTGGGAAACACAAGAGAAGAAAAGGACCTACAAAAACAAACTCCAAACAATTAAGAAAATGGTCATAGGAACACACATATCGATAATTACCCTAAACGTGAATGGATTAAATGCTCCAACCAAAAGACACAGGCTTGCTGAATGGATACAAAAACAAGACCCATATATATGCTGTCTACAAGAGACCCACTTCAGACCTAGGGACACATTCAGACTAAAAGTGAGGGAATGGAAAAAGATATTCCATGCAAATGGAAATCAAAAGAAAGCTGAAGTAGCAATATTCATATCAGATAAAATAGACTGTAAAGTAAAGACTGTTACAAGAGACAAGGAAGGACACTACATAATGATCAGGGGATCAATCAAGGAGAAGATATAACAATTATAAATATGTATGCACCCAACATAGGAGCATCACAATACATAAGGCAACTGCTAACAGCTATAGGAGAGGAAATTGACAGTAACACAGTAATAGTGGGGGACTTTATCACCTCACTTACACCAATGGACAAATCATCCAAAATGAAAATAGATAAGGAAACAGAAGCTTTAAATGAAACAATAGACCAGATAGATTTAATTGATATTTATAGGACATTCCATCCAAAAACAGCAGATTACACTTTCTTCTCAAGTGTGCACGGAACATTCTCCAGGATAGATCACATCTTGGGTCAAAAGTCAAGCCTCAGTAAGTTTATGAAAATTGAAATTATATCAAGCATCTTTTCTGACCACAGCTATGAGATTAGAAATGAATTACAGGGGAAAAAACCGTAAAAAACACAAACACATGGAGGCTAAACAGTACGTTACTAAATAATCAAGAGATCACTGAAGAAATAAAAGAGGAAATCAAAAAATACCTAGAGACAAATGACAATGAAAACACGACGATCCAAAACCTATGGGATGTAGCAAAAGCAGTTCTAAGAGGGAAGTTTATAGCAATACAATCCTACCTCAAGAAACAAGAAAAATCTCAAATAAACAATCTAACCTTACATCTAAAGGAACTAGAGAAAGAAGAACAAACAAAACCCAAAGTTAGCAGAAGGAAAGATATCCTAAAGATCAGAGCACAAATAAATGAAATAGAAACAAAGAAAACAATAGCAAAGATCAGTAAAACTAAAAGCTGGTTCTTTGAGAAGATAAACAAAATTGATAAACCATTAGCCAGATTCATCAAGAAAAAGAGGGAGAGGACTGAAATCAATAAAATTAGAAATGAAAAAGGAGAAGTTACAACAGAAACCGCAGAAATACAAAGCATCCTAAGAGATTACTACAAGCAACTGTATGCCAATAAAATGGACAACCAGGAAGAAATGGACAAATTCTTAGAAAGGTATAACCTCCCAAGACTGAACTAGGAAGAAGTAGAAAATATGAACAGACCAATCACAAGTAATGAAATTGAAACTGTGATTAAAAATCTTCCAACAAACAAAAGTCCAGGACCGGATGGCTTCACAGGTAAATTCTAACAAACATTTAGAGAAGAGCTAACACCCATCCTTCTCAAACTCTTCGAAAAAATTGTGGAGGAAGGAACATTCCCAAACTCATTCTATGAGGCCACCATCACCCTGATACCAAAACCAGACAAAGATACTACAAAAAAAGAAAATTACTGACCAATATCACTGATGAATATAGATGCAAAAATCCTCAACAAAATACTAGCAAACAAAATCCAACAACACATTAAAAGGATCATACAGCATTACCAAGTGGGATTTATCCCAGGGATGCAGATCTTCAATATACACAAATCAATCAATGTAATACACCATATTAACAAATTGAAAAACCATATGATCATCTCAATAGATGCAGAAAAAGCTTTTGACAAAATTCAACACCCATTTATGATAAAAACTCTCCAGAAAGTGGGCATAGAGGGAACCTACCTCAACATAATAAAGGCCATATATGACAAACCCACAGCAAACATCATTCTTAATGGTGAAAAACTGAGAGCATTTCCTGTAAGATCAGGAATAAGACAGGGATGTGCACTCTCGCCACTATTATTCAACATAGTTTTGGAAGTCCTAGCCACAGCAGTCAGAGAAGAAAAAGAAATAAAAGGAATACAAATTGGAAAAGAAGAAGTAAAACTGTCTCTATTTGCAGATGACATGATACTATACATAGAGAATCCTAAAGATGCCCCCAGAAAACTACTAGAGCTGATCAATGAATTTGGTAAAATAAAAGGATACAAAATTAATGCACAGAAATCTCTTGCATTCCTATACACTAATGATGAAAAATCTGAAAGAGAAATTAAGAAAACACTCCCATTTACCATTGCAACAAAAAGAATAAAATACCTAGGAATAAACCTACCGAGGGAGACAAAAGACCTGTATGCAGAAAACTGTAAGACACTGATGAAAGAAATTGTAGATGATAACAACAGATGGAGAGATAGACCATGTTCTTGGATTGGAAGAATCAATATTGTGAAAATGCCTATACTACCCAAAGCAATCTACAGATTCAATGCAATCCCTATCAAATTACCAGTGGCATTTTTTACAGAACTAGAACAAAAAATCTTAAAATTCGTATGGAGACACAAAAGACCCCGAATAGCCAAATAGCAGTCTTGAGGGAAAAAAATGGAGCTGGAGGAATCCGACTCCCTGACTTCAGACTATACTGTAAAGCTACAGTAATCAAGACAATATGGTACTGGCACAAAAACAGAAACATAGATCAATGGAACAAGATAGGAAGCCCAGAGATAAACCCATGCACCCATGGTCAACTAATCTATGACGAAGGAGGCAAGGATATACAATGGAGAAAAGACAGTCTCTTCAATAAGTGGTGCTGGGAAAAGTGGACAGCTACATGTAAAAGAATGAAATTAGAACACTCCGTCACACCATACACAAAAATAAACTCAAAATTGATTAGAGACCTAAATGTAAGACTGGACACTATTAAACTCTTAGAGTAAAACATAGGAAGAACACTCTTTGACATAAATCACAGCAAGATCTTTTTTGATCCACCTCCTGCAGTAATGGAAATAAAAACAAAAATAAACAAATGGGACTTAATGAAACTTAAAAGCTTTTGCACAGCAAAGGAAACCGTAAACAAGATGAAAAGACAACCCTCAAAATGGGAGAAAATATTTGCAAATGAATCAGTGGACAAAGGATTAATCTCCAAAATATATAAACAGCTCATGCAGCTCAATATTAAAAAAACAAACAACCCAATCCAAAAATGGGCAGAAGACCTAAATAGACATTTCTCCAAAGAAGACATACAGATGGCCAAGAAGCAACATGAAAAGGTGCTCAACGTCACTAATTATTAGAGACATGCACCTCACACTGGTTAGAATGGGCATCATCAGAAAATCTACAAACAGCAAATGCTGGAGAGGGTGTGGAGAAAAGGGGAACCCTCTTGCACTGTTGGTGGGAATGTAAATTGATACAGCCAGTATGGAGAACAGTATGGAGGTTCCTTAAAAAACTGAAAATAGAATTACCATATGAGCCAGCAATCCCAGTACTGGGCATATACCCAGAGAAAACCATAATTCAAAAAGACACATGCACCCCAATGTTCATTGCAGCACTATTTACAATAGCCAGGTCATGGAAGCAACCTAAATGCCCATCTACAGACAAATGGATAAAGAAGATGTGCTACATATATACGATGGAATATTAGCCATAAAAAGGAAAGAAATTGGGTCATTTTTTGAGACGTGGATCGATCTAGAGACTGTCATACAGAGTGAAGTAAGTCAGAAAGAGAAAAACAAATATTGTATATTAACGCATATATGTGGAACCTAGAAAAATGGTACAGGTGAACCAGTTTGCAGAGCAGAAATTGCGACACAGATGTAGAGAACAAACGTATGGACACCAGGGGGAAAGCGGAGGGTAGTGGGGGTGGGGGTGGGATGAATTGGGAGATTGGGATTGACATGTATACACTGATGTGTATAAAATTGATGACTAATAAGAACCTGCTGTATAAAAATATACATATATATATATATATATAATTCAAGTCATCCAAAAAATAAAAAAATAAAAATAAAAAATAAAACCCTCATCTGTTAAGCCAATATCTAGGTCTCCTCAGGGACAATTTCTATTAACCACTTTTTTCCCTCTGTGTATGGACTATACTTCCCTGTTTCTTTGGATGTCTCAGTTTTTTTTTTTTTTGGCTAAGAATTGGACACTGAAAACTGATATAATGTTGCCACTCTGAAATTAGATTTCCTTTTCTTTATTATAAAATATTGGTTATATTCCCTGTGTTGTACAATATATTCTTGTAGATTATTTTATCCATGATAGTTTGTACCTCTTAATTCCCTACTCCTATAATGCCCCTCCCTCTTTCCCTCTCCCCACTGGTAACTGCTAATTTGTTCTCTATATCTGTGAGCCTGCTTCTTTTTTGTTAAATTCACCAGTGTAATTTTTTAGATTCCATATATAAGTGATATCATACAGTGTTTGTCTTTCTCTGTCTGACTTATTTTACTTAGCATAATGCCTTCTAAGTCCTTCCAGGTTGCTGCAAATGACAAAGTTTCATTTTGTTATGGTTGAGTAGTATTCCATTGTGTGTATATATATATTATGCCATGCCTTCTCTAACCATTTATCTGTTGATGGACACTTAGGTTGCTTCCATATGTTGGCAATTGTAAATAATGCTGCTGTGAACACTGGGTTGCAGGTATCTTTTCTAATTAGGGTTTTCGTTTTCTTTGGATATAAACCCAGGAATGGAATTGCTGGGTTATATGGTAGTTCTATTTTTAGTTTTTTGAGAAGCCTCCATACTGTTCTCCATAGTGACTGCACCAAGTTACCTCCCCACCAACAGTGCACCAGGGTTCCCTTTTCTTCACATTCTTGCCAACATTTGTTATTTGTGGTCTTTTTGATGGTAGCCATTCTGACCAGTATGAGGTGATATCTCATTGTGGTTTTGATTTGCGTTTCCCTGATGGTTAGCAATGTTGAGCATTTTTCATGTGCCTGTTGGCTATCTGCATTTACTCTTGGAAGAATGTCTGTTCAGGTCTTCTGCCCATGTTTAATCAGATTGTTTGTTTTTGTGATGTTCAGTTGTATGAGCTGTTTATATATGTTGGATATTAATCTCTTATCAGTCATATCTTTTGCAAATATTTTCTCCCATTCAGTAGGTTGTCTTTTTGTTTTGTCAGTAGTTTCCTTTGCTATGCAAAAGCTTATAAGTTTAATTAGGTCCCATTTGTTTATTTTCCCTTTTATATCCTTTGTTTTAGGAGACAGATTCAAAAAATATTGCTACGATTTATGTCAAAGAGTGTTCTCCCTGTTTTCTTCTAGGAGTTTTATGGTTTCCAGTCTTACATTTAGGTCTTTAATCCATTTTGAGTTTATTTATGTATATGCTGTTAGAGAATATTCTAATTTAATTCTTTTACATGTAGCTGGACACTTTTCCCAGCACCACTTATTGAAGAGACTGTCTTTTCTCCATTGTATATTCTTGCTTCCTTTGTCAGATTAATTGACCATAAGTGAGTAGGTTTATTTCTGGGTTCTCTGTTCTTTTCCATTAATCTATGTGTCTGTGGAATTAGATTTCTAACGCCTCTGCCCTTGGGGTTTGTTGTTGTTGCTTTACTGTTGTTTGTTTGTTTAGTGACTTCTCTGTATAAATTCTGTAGAATCTGTAGTCCCTACGGTGTGTGACCACTAAAGTCTCAGCTTTTTAAAAAAGTCACTTATTTAAACAAATTCCTAATTTTATTTTTAAGCCTGTCTTTGTAGGGGTTGACCTGGGTCAGCATAGCTTATTGGTCAGTGTTGACCTAAAATAAATAGACTGCCAGATATTTCTTCAGCAGAGATGAATTTATTCTGCATCAGAGAGAATTGCGGTTCAGGATATGCAACCATGACAAGCCAGGTGCAAGTTCCCATATAGCAAGGGAAGGAGAACACTTTTATAGAAGAGAAAAGGAATTTGAGAGGGCTGTAGTAAACAGTCCATGGCTTTCCATTGGCTGAGTCATTGCTAGGAAACAAGAGGAGTCTTTCTCCTTCCTGTGGGGCTCTGCTATCTTCACAGGGTGTGAGAGCTCCCCCTTCTGGTCTCTTGACTCTACTTAATTGAGGTTTCTGTTTATTAATTTTTTATAGTCAGCAATTGATTGGTCGAAAGATTTCCTTAAATGCCTTGACCCAGCCACATTTTGATATGAGGAGTGTGTGTGTGTGTGTTGGGGACATACCTTCAACTCACAGGTCATTTATAAGTCTATCTTAATCTTTATTTTCTGCTTTTGCAGGGCTTCAAGGTCAGCCAGTGGGGAGGGATTGGTGCCCTCTCCGGTCCTCCTTGGGCATGAGAACATCCCTGCACATGTGTATGGTCTTCTAGAGCCCCAGAAATATGTCAGAGCTTTTCAAAGCCCTCTATGCAAGTCTCATTCCCCGAGATCTTCCTTTTATATTTTCTGCCAGGCCTCTATTTGCCCCAATTAGTACTGCATTGTTAGTTAAATGGAATTTTAAATAATTGAAGCTGATTATTTCCATCAATGCCCTAGGGACAGAGTCTTTCCTGTGGCGCTGAGCTCTGAATGAGTCAAATACACAACAATCTGTGAATGTGGCTATTTCAGGGAGCTGTGAGTCAGGTCAGATAGTGACCATGGTCTGAGGATAGGGCTTTGGGAGAAGCTCCAGAGCCTGTCTGTTCCTCTGTTGGCTGCAAGGCTGGTGGCTTTCCAGGCTAATGCTGTGCAGTTGGAGAAGGAAGTAGATAGGAGTAACTCAAGTTAAAATGTCTCAGTCCCTTATCTTCTTACCAAGGTTTAGTAGTTTTTTTGGAATAAACTCTCTTCAGATGGTTGCAAGCCTTTGGTTAATTTCCATAGTTCTCAAAAAGTTGATTTTGATAATTTTGCCAGTATTTTCATGGCTTTGATGGAGGATTGGATTTATGGAGGTTCTGACTCTGTTAGTCCAGAAACCTGCCTCTCTCCCAGTAGTTCCATTTTATTTTATATTTTGTTTGTTTCACTCTTCTTGAGCAAAATAACTAGGAAGCATCATTTCTCAATCCAGTAAATTCAGATCAGAATTTATATGTAACTCTGGCCAAATACTCTGTTTATTTGCACTAAAATGATTATAATTCCATGGAAGAAAAAAAATTTGTATCCATAGTTTATGCCCTTGGACTCAGAGGCCTTTTGTTTTCTATGTCTAAGAATGTAGGAGTGGTGTAAACATTCCAAACATTCTGGATACTATTCAGCGATATCAAGTTAAACAGAAAGGATTTGGAACAAATACTGGTGGGAAGGAAGCTAACATTTATTGAGAACTTAGTACATGCCATTTTATTAGAAAAATATTATCTTAGTTATCCAATGCATAGTGTAAGCAGTGAATTCTTCTACTGAATTCTTTTACTAGAGGTAAGGGAGAATTACTGGCAAGAAAGTGTTTAGAGTCTATTTTAAGACACTACATACCCCTCAGTATAGTTTTTGCTTTACTATGAGAATGTTGTGTGTGTACACTTGGCAAGTAATAAATGTTGAATAAACATGTTAATACATATATACATTTATGCTTTGCTCATTTTTGCTTTTGCAGATGCTGGTAAATTTTCTTTTGCTCCCTTTTCTCAATCAGATCCTAAGTTATTAGTCTATTTTTTTAAATTTCATAAATATTGCTGGTAAAAGTCCATCTCTGTGCACAACGTGTGTTCAGAAAGTTGCTGCCTGATTGACCGTCCACTTTGAAACCTAATCTTAGGCTGGAGAATGTCATGGCTATTCCCTTGAAAGAATTCCACCACAGTTCACAAAAAGTGAAATTTCTATAATTCTTGTCTACAAAAAGTGGCTTTACAGTATACACGGAGACATCAGTGCCAGAAATATGCCAAAAATGAAGCCAATTTTTGTTCTTCTTTGCTTTTCATAGCAACCAAAATTGTGTGTAAAACCTTAAAGGTGTATAGTTACCCAGAGGGAGGAAAACCTAGTGTGGATCAAACACCAGCTTTCATCTCTCTTTCTCATCCCCTTGACTCTGCTTCCATTCCACTTTACCCTAGTGCACTGAAGTTATACATCACACTGAGACAGACAATTCAGACAAGGAGGTGGGAGGGAAACTGAAGAGTGTTGGGGACACAGCACATGGAGGCAGACTGGTGCCTCAGTGAGGCAGAGAGAATAGAGGGTTCTGGATTACGTACTTTCCCAAATATTCCAAAAGTATATGACAATATTTACTACCTATCTTAGAAATGTGAGGGAACTTTGATGAAAGTGTAGAGAGAAGTCACATTTATTTTTATTATTTTTATTTTTTATTGAAGTATAGTTATGTACAGTGTTGTGTTAGTTTCAAGTATGCAGCAAAGTGATTCAGTTATACATATATTTGTGTATATATATTCTTTTTCATATTCTTTTCCATTATAGATTATTATAAGACAGTGAATATAGTTCCCTGTGCTATACAGTAGGTCTTTGTTGTTTATCTATCTTATACATAGTAGTGTGTATCTGCTAATCGCAAACTCCTAATTTATCCCTCCCTCCCTCCTTTTCCCCTTTGGTAAGCATAAGTTTGTTTTCTATGTCTGTAAGTCTATTTCTGCTTTGTAAATAAGTTCATTTGTATCATTTTTTTTTTTAGATTCCACGTATAAGTGATACCATATGCTATTTTTCTTTCACTGTCTGACTTCACTTAGTATGATAATCTCTAGGTCCACCCATGGTGCGGCAAATGGCATTATTTCATGCTTTTTTATGGCTGAGTAATATTCCATTGTATATACATAACACATCGAGAAGTCACTTTTAGATCAAGTTCTTGGGTGTGCTGTTTCTCTCCTTATTGTCACCTCTCGGAGTAACTTTAGGGATGGCAGCAAGGGTTTACTTCTCTGAACATGAACATTTGGCTGGTAGATTGCTGCTGAGTGGGCTAAAGGCTAGTATCATATTCAACACCTGGGAGCAGCTGTATCCATGTTCGAAAGTGAGCCTCATGTTCCAGAAGGCTTTGGAGCCTCTTTGGATGACTTTGGTCATATTCACCATCTCTGGGCTGGATGGAGTTTGGAGGACAGATTGTGGTCTGGAACCATTGCACATCTGCTCTGGGTCCGTGCTAGAACCTGTTGTAGCATCTAATTCTAGCGATCCTTTGTCAGCATAAGTGAGAGGAAGTATATAATATAACTTATTAAGTGAAACTGAAATCCCATGTGAACATTTGCATTTAATGCTTTAACTGGTGAAATTAGAAACAGAAGATTAACATGTCCTTTCAGAATCTTTGGGTGACTACTTTTCCCTCATGGATATAGAGATAACTATTAAGCTAAGCACAGACTGTTTCAAAACCGTTTATAGGATTAAAATCCAGGTTGTTTCCAAATTTGTCCTTGCAGGACCTCATCTCTCCTTGCTGCATTATGTGGAAAATGAGTGAGATACGAAGGCATAAAATAAGAACTTAAGGATACACTGAAATCTTAAGGCTAGACTAAAGTCATAGGTTTGACTTTATAATTTAGGCTCCTGACATCCTTAGTCCCTATACTACCTCCACCCCAACCATCCTGACCTTAGGCCCTTTGAATTCTGCAAACATGATGTTCCCATCATACAAGCTAACTTCGGGGTCATGGGCTCTCTGTCTGACCAAGTCTGGGTGGAAGAAGTAACCCTGGGAGGCTAAGACTTCTTGCTTCAGGGATATGTTTTTGCTCTCCTAAGTTTATCCTTGTCTTCTTGCAGTTAGCAATATTTCTGTTTCTCTTTATGTTGGCTTGGACTTCTGTCTGTGGAGGTGTGCCGTTGTGAGGTGGGGCATATAGCTGGCTGGGATTTGCTGACCATGAAAAGAGATGATTCCTTTGGCACCTCGTGTGAGGTTCTACTCCAGAACTTGTTTATCGATGAAGGTTTTCTCAAGGTGGGGTGTCTAAGTCCGGGCGCTGGGGAAAGTGGTGGAGACCCATTCACTGAGATCTCTCCTCTTCCAGTCCTGCTGTGGTCATGATGTTGGGAGCGTCTCATCCATGGCTTTCATGAAGCTGTTTAGTCTGTAGTGATGGGGACCCATGAGAATCCTTCTGCTGCTTCCACCATCTCTTGGAGAGCTGGTTGGCACCTACTCTGGGTAATTATTCAGCCCGGGAGGGGGCACTTCAGGGAGATGTGGGTTTTAGCCTTGGGGAGGTCACTATGCCATGGAGCATCTTTGGGAGACCGAGAGGAAGAGGCCAAGTCATTGGCTCTCCCGAACTCTTTCCAATTGCAGCTTGAAGGTGCTGACAGGAAACCTCCTTCTCCATCTTAACAAACAAGATAAGGAAATCTCTGGTCACATGAAGGACATATAAACAGAGGTGACTTACTTAGCAGACAAGGTAAACAATTGGGTCTGTCTGATTTCACCTATGCACAAAGCTAAGTGGAGAACTGAGTCAGGAACTAGACCCCTTTGTTTTTGTTTTTACTAATTTTCTGCTCTTTCCTATTATACCTCCCAGATGATCTTGCGAGGCCCAGCAAGAAATGATACACACATCACTGTTCATTCTTTATTTACTAAACTTTGTGTTTGCGATTTGTGAAGGAAACTTTAATATGAGAGTTGGCCTTTTGTAGAATAAAGCTTGTAAGTCTAACGGATTGAGACAACAAGTAGGCTAGAGTTTATAATTAAAACTTTTCTTGTGTATGTGTTCAATTTCTTTTGAATCTCAATGGAAGAACTGGCAATTCACTACATTGAAGGAAAGGCAAGGTTTTACTTGATAGACCACTCATGAGACCCCTGGTAGAGTGGAAGAATTCATTTGCATCACCTGAAGCCCATGGAAGCTGAAGATTATACTTAGGGTTTAGCTTTCTGTATCATGTAGAAAATGTGAGAAATATGAAAATGAAAGTGAGCTGAAAATCTAATGTTAATCTTTTGTCTTGAAAAAAATCATAGGTTTGAATATTTGTAGTGTGGTCTCATGACCTCTGCTAATCCCTGTCAATGGATTAGTCTTTTCTCTTTGCTCTCTTAGCATTTTTATTTTTTTACCATCTCTGTGATATCACTTCCCACACTTTGGGCAGCTTACCACCTGCATGTTGTTCTCCCCCCTACATTTTTAGCCTCCCCAAAGCAGGGCCTGGGACTAGGCCAGCCCTTAACACAGAGCCAGGCCTCAAGAAGGCCTCCATAAATGCTCGAAGAGTGGAGTTGAGTAGCGCCGCCCACACGTAAATAAATCCTTTTGCCTTCTCTCTCTTTTGGTTTTCTATTCTTCAGCCCTCCTGTGGTCTTGCTGCCAGCCTGCCCCATGGTACCTATTGTTTTAATTACTCCATCAAAATAACTGTTTTCAATCATCACTTTCCACACTTGCTGATCTTCACCTACTGTATTCATTCCCATTGAATTGTCAAAGTTAGAGCTGGAGAGGACTTATGATTATCTAGATCTTCCTCCTGTTGCTCAATAACTGATTAGAATCTTCTCCCTTGGACTTTCAAGGTTTATTGTAACCATATTCCCCTTGTACTTTCTGTACAATCAGAACAAAGCATAGTGTATGATGAAACCCTATCTTCATAATCCCCTGGGAAGGAGTATGTGGATTTCAATGCCTTTTTTTTTTTTGATGTCACAATACGCAGATAATAAGTAGCTATTCTAGGTTATTAAGCCAATTAATAGCAAAATCAACAAAACAAGTAGACTTTTCAATTCTCAGGTTAGTGTGTTATCTGGGGCTCTAACCCCCCTAATTATCCTTAGAAGGCTACTAGAAAGAATGAGAGGAAGGAAGGAAGGGAGAAAGGAAGAAAGAAGGAAAGAAAGAAATCAAGCCAGACCTGTATTCAGTACCTTGGTTTTCCAAAGTATATCAATTTCATCCTCTTGTAAGACGTGCAGAAGGAAAGAGCTTATTGCAGTGCTTCTTGAGACTGGCAAATCTGGATGTGTCATTTCTGCAAAGACCTGGAACTTTTGCTTCTGGAATCATATGCTTCCTACCATCATGTCTTACAATCACATTCTTCTTCTGTAAACATTGGTATTATTTCTGAGTTGTTAAAAGAGTACAATGTTATACTTGTAGCAGACTTAGAAAATAATGCTACTAGTTGACTACCAGCTTCTTTTTCATTCTTAAGAGAAGCCATGTGGCTGTGATTTTATTTTGATGCTGCTAGTTGGATGAAATATTTTAATAGCCGACTTCATATTTAAATACCTTTTATTTTCCAAAAGCAAATTTGTTCACTGGCTCTCTATTACACATTATAATAAAGTAGTTTTCTCAACATTTAGGAAAAAAGTGTCAGTGTTGACTGCAGAGATCTTTAACCATCAGATCATTTGGGAATTTTCAATGTCACATACATTTCAGCAAGGCGTTCAAACAGTCTCTCAGGATTTTAAACACTCCTGGTTATGAAAACAAATTTTCATCTTTATTTTTCCAAGCTGTCTCCCTACATATAGCACTTCAGAAAATTCACCATTACTGGTTTTACTGCCTGATTGCTTAAGAGTTCAATTAGTTCAGCACCTGGGCAGGAAGCTATTTTGGCAGAAACTCTGTTTCCTTCAAGTTCTAGCCATAAAATTCTGGATAGTGAATTGTAATCAGGCACTCCTTTTTTTTTTTTTTTTTTTTTTTTTACTACATAGCACACAAGAATACTAATGTGTAAGCTGAAGAAATTGCAGAGCCTCATTTGGAATATGGAAGTAGTTTCTCGGTCATAACTTGGCGTTAAAGGAGTACATTTCTTACTGGTTTTGGGTCTAAATTGTTTATATTCACTTAAAACATATAAGTTAATCTCACATACTTTCTTCTTACCACAAATTCTCCCTGAATGTATTATTTCATACCATTAGATAAGAAAGGGACTTGATGCCCTAAACTTTGTCTCTCTCTAATTCTCCTAAGTTGTTAAATTAGAGAAGGGAGGAGAAGAAAATGGACTAGTATATTTTAAATAAGGCCACGCCTGATAAGTTTCATACCTATGTTTCTCAGAACCTTTGATGTTGTTGTCATATCTTTTAATTAATTAATTAATTAATTAACGGCTGCGTTGGGTCTTCGTTGCTGCGCGTGGGCTTTCTCTAGTTGCAGCAAGCAGGGGCTGCTCTTTGTTGTGGTGCGTGGGCTTCTCGTTGCGGTGGCTTCTCTTGTTGTGGAGCACGGGCTGCAGACGAGCGGGTGTCAGTAGTTGTGGCGCACGGGCTTTGCTGGTCTGTGGCATGTGGGATCTTCCCAGACCAGGGATTGAACCCATGTCCCCTGCATTGACAGGCGGATTCTTAGCCACTGCACCACCAGGGAAGTCCCATTGTCACATCTCTTATACAATCTTTGTCTTAATTTATGGTGGCCAAAATTTGTGAGATGGTTGTTCACAGCACACTTCTCCATACCCCCAATCTGACAAACAGACGTCTAATTGTTAACCCAGTAGTTGGTGTGGAAGGAAGTACAGGGGTGCAGGACAGGGACAGGAGAGATGTGGAGCTTTAGTAAGTGTTACTGAGGACTGTGAATTGGGATCCTCATTATGGTTTTCTAGAAATATAGCAAAGAGTGGAATTCCTTTTAAATTACTTTTGGCTACTGAGCTGTGTTTTTTGAATGCATTACCACTCCAAGACTGAACCACATGGGGCCAGGTTTCATTAGGGTTACATGTTTGCTATAAAAAAGACAACTTCCTATATGTTTTGGGTTGGCCAAAAAGTTCGTTTGGGTTTTTCCTATCTTTTCTTACAGAAAAACCTGAATGAACCTTTTGGCCAACCCAATACTTAGCTTTTTCACAATTCTTTGCCCACTCAGACCTTTCTGCCCTGTTCTTTAAGAGGAACAGAGCATTGGTAGGTTGCTCTGTAAGACTTCAACAGAGCTCTGCGTGTTAATCTCAGCCCCAATAGGAGCATTTTTTACCCAGTTATACATAAAAGAATATTACTTTCACCTTTGAAGTTCCCTGTATGCTGCTTTATAATTTCATTGCCTGTCCTTCCCTTTCATGGGTGAGCTTGATTCTAAACTGTGTGTGTTTTTCAGTTTCTGCTTTTCTACATAGTTGCACCACATTCTGTGTGGTGGGCTTCTGAAATTTCAAAACTTAAGCCTTCTAGTTTGGGGAAACTTTTTTGGAATGATTTCTTCAATTATTCCTTCCAGTCTTCTCCTTTTGAAACTCCTATTATTTGAATGTAGGATTTCCTAGAACACCCTTCTTTGCTATTTTCCATCTTTTAATATTTTTATATGCTTTCTGTGAGATTTTTCTCAATTTTTCCTACCAGGTCTATTATTGAATTTATATGATAAACTATGTTGTTAATTTCCAAGAGCTCTTTTCTTATTCTCTGAATATTTCTTTAAAGTAATTTAAAAATAGTGTCCTATTCTTGTTTTATAGTTGTAATATTGTTTATCTTTTTGATGACGATTATCGTAGTATTTTTCCTTCGCTCTCAAAGTTTTTATTTCCTTAAGTTGCTCTTGTCCTGTTTGTTTGGGGCCCTTTCTTTAAAGCTAGAGGCCTTCCCCGTTTGCTGGCTGTTCTGTGTCTGCCTAGTCAGATATAAGAGTGGGGCCCTGAAAGGCTGATTGGAAAATGTGTGCCGATGGGCGGGTCTCCATGACACACTTCACGGCAGCGTGACTGTGTAATTTCCTTGGGGAACCCTGATGTTTGTATCTTTAGGTCTTCTTTTGAGATGGTTCGATTCCCCAAGGAAGACTATTCCAGTATCCAGTCTGGAGGCTCTT
Source organism: Lagenorhynchus albirostris (assembly GCF_949774975.1). Lineage (NCBI taxonomy): Eukaryota > Metazoa > Chordata > Mammalia > Artiodactyla > Delphinidae > Lagenorhynchus > Lagenorhynchus albirostris. The sequence goes on from NC_083106.1 coordinate 69,389,728, forward strand.
TGCCTTGTTGCCAGCATCCTGAGAGCCAAGTGGAGAAAGAGTGGGGAGTTTCAGTATTCAGTGTGTAAAGTGTCGTTTAATCTCCTTGTTTTCATCCAATATTACATGCTCTTAATTGTGCCTAGTGTTCCTCAGTCCAGAAATCTGTTTTATCTTCTCCAGATAATAAAATTCTAGTCTACTGCTGACATGAGGGAGGAGATGGGAGGTGATCACTTTTGAATTGGACATTCATCCAATCTTCCACTTTTTACTCCCCCCTCCCCCCACCATATCACTTTTCAGAAGTATCTGATGTCTCCAGTTCTTGAGCCTTTGGGTATTCTACAGTGGAAACTGGATTGAGTCATGGATTTTCCACCTGGCTTAGTCCTTTCCCAGGTTAATTACCTATCATGCATCTGTTTTCTAAGTTCCAGATTTTTGTTGGTCTTATGTCATCTTCCCTTCCCTCCTCCTCTTCCTTTTCCATCTTCTTCCAGATTTAATGACAAAAGAATCATTAAAGGAAAGCTTTCATGGAGAGGAGGAGGGGAGTATTGGTATTTGTTCACACTAGACTTAACATAGAGCCCATATTACCTTGGATTTCTGCATTTAAACGGTCAAATGATGATAGTTAATAAGGTAATTGGTAATTTTGTTTCTTTTACTTTTTTGGGGGTGGGGTGGTACGCGGGCCTCTCACTGTGTGGCCTCTCCCGTTGCGGAGCACAGCCTCCGGACACGCAGGCTCAGCGGCCATGGCTCACGGGCCCAGCCGCTCCGCGGCATGTGGGATCTTCCCGGACCGGGGCACAAACGTGTGTCCCCTGCATCGGCAGGCGGACCCGCAACCACTGTGCCACCAGGGAAGCCCTGTTTCTTTTACTTTTGATGATACTGATTAGAAAAGGCAAAAGAGAGGGGGAGGAATAGATAAACTTACAGTTAACCTGAATCCTATAAATATGCAAAATCCAAAGTTTATTGTTCTGTGCAATGTTTTTTTAACATGGACAGTAAAACAAATGAAACGAAGAACCCATCTTAGACACTTAGCATAAAGAATAGTATCCATTTTCAGTTTTCAAACTTTAAAGGAGGAATTTTATAGGAGGAAAGTGTCCCAAGAGTCAAAGGAACAAAACCTGCAGAATTTCAGTTGAAGGGCGAGGTGAGGGTGGAAAGAGAGTAAACTCCATAGTTGAAAAGCAGTTCTGGATAAAAGAAATAAAAATTCTCTAGGGATCAAATCAGCTGTGGACCAAATTTTAATCTCTCTTCTTTTCCAACTTCCCTGTTGCACATGTGCCTTGGATGTTAGAATTGAAACCCTTTCTTTGCCTGCCAAATCGCTGCCTGCCTGATTTTAATGATCAAACTGTAGAGAAGCTCCAGTTACGATGGTTTTAAAAGGAAAGATGGAAAATCAGTAAGAGGTTTGCAAAGCAAAGAGGGAGCCAGGAAGGGAAAGTTATTTTAACCTAGTAGTCTATAGAAAATACACCATATACCTTGGTTTTTGGCTAGTTTACAGCTGGTGAAAAGATCTGAAATATTGTCTAGACAGTGGGAGGAGAACGTGTTAGGAAATCTATGAAGGAAGTGAGGTGCTAAAGGATCTTGGGGTCTTTCTCATGAATATGCTTGTCTCTTCTTCTTGTTAGGGGTGGAGACGTGGCTTTCACTACTAGGTTCACCCAGGTATCTGTGCCACATTGGCAAACCAGGTGACAGTACTGCCTCTTGGGTACCCCAGACTGTCCAAATATGATCCAAGAATGGAAAGAGCCCAACAATTCAGAGGAAAGTACCTCCAATGGGAAATGGGGTTCAGAATCTCTTGAACTGGTGCCTTGTACTGTCATCTAACTGTATAACTTCCCATGTGTTTTATCCATGCTTCCCTATTGAGATCACCAGAAGCTTGAGGCACAAGCCAGATTCATCATTTATTCACTCAACAATTGTTTATTGAGCATCTCTGATTATTGTAGTCACTGTTAGTGTAGAAGGATTTGAAGATTCACATATAAATGATATCATATGATATTTATCTTTCTCTGTCTGACTTACTTCACTTAGTATGATAATCTCTAGATTAATCCATGTTGCTGCAAAGGGCATTATTTCATTCTTATTTACGGTTGAGTAATATTGCATTGTATATATGCGGAATGATATAAATGAGCTTATTTACAAAACAGAAATAGACTCACAGACTTCAAAAGCAAACTTACGGTTACCAAAGGGGAAAGGTAGGGGGGAGGGATAAATTAGGAGTTTGGGATTAACATATACACACCGCTATATATAAAATAGATAATCAACAAGGACCTACTGTATAGCACAGTAGGTCAATATTCTGTAATAACCTATATGAGAAAAGAATCTGAAAAAGAATAGATATATGTATATGTATAACTGAGTCAGTTTGCTGTACACCTGAAACTAACGCAACGTTGTTAATCAACTGTATTCTGATATAAAATAAAAATTAAATTTAAAAAAAGGATGTGAAGATGACTAGCACAGTCAAGGAGTTTAGACTACAGTTTTTAGCATTTTATCGTTTATAAACCAATTTTCTGATACATTAATTCCTAAGTGATTTAGTCTTTAATAACAACTATTTGATATACAGTTGATCTTTGTTATTTGTAGATTCTATACTTGCTAATTTGCCTACTTGCTAAAATTTACTCATAACCCTAAAATCAACAGTTGTGCTTTCATGGACATTCACGGACATGTGTGTGCTTAGAACAGTGAAAAATCTGAGCCTCCTGTCATGCTCGTTCCCAAAGCAACTGATCAAAGTAACTCTTTGCCTTCTTATTTAGCTCTCGTGCTGACAACAAGTGTCCTGTACACAGTCTATTTAGTGTTGTGTTTTTTGCATTTCTCTGTTTCTTGTTGGTGATTTCACTTTTTACAGTGGCTCCCAAGTGTAGTGCTGAAGTGCTATCTAGTGTTCCTAAGTGCAAGAAGGCTGTGATGTGCCTTATGGAGAAAACATCCGTGTTAGATAAGCTCTGTTCAAGCATGAGTTATGGCACTGTTGGCCATCACTTCAGTGTTCATGAATCTACAATATATATTAAATAAGGTGTCTTTAAGTACAAACACACATATGTACTGAAGGGGTGACAGAAATGTGAGCAGAGATTTGCTAGGATCAACCCTGTATTTCCCCTAGGAAGAAGAATTTAGTATTTTCCAATTCAATGGAAAATTAATATATACACACTACTATATATGAAATAGATAATCAACAAGGACCTACTCTATAGCACAGGGAACTCTACTCAGTATTCTGTAATAACCTATATGGGAAAGGAATCTGAAAAAGAATAGATATATGTATATGTATAACTGAATCACTTTGCTGTACACCTGAAACTAATGCAACATTGTTAATCAACTGTATTCTGATATAAAATAAAAATTAAATTTAAAAAAAGGATTTGAAGTTGACTAGCACAGTCAAGGAGTTGGACTGTGCTAATTATATTCATGGGTATTTTATAGAACATAATTAGCATGAATAACAATAATCAACTGTGCATGTTACATATATTCTTATTTTACAGATGCAGCAATTGCAGCTCAAAAGAGGGAATAGCTTTTTTAAAAATGTCACTTTGATAGTGAACTTGAGGCCCACTATATGAAACTGTATCATCTGATTCTAAAGACCACAATTTGCCCACCATAGCATATTGTTGGATGTTTTTATTCACCAGATGCATTGCCCATAGTAAACCTTCCAATATGAATGGAATAAACCATGTGAAAACCTCTTGGGCTGGGAAAGTTCCAACCACAATTTCAAATTTATACAGCTAAATATGAATATGAACTAATTGAAACTAACCCAGTTTCAACATTATTAAATAGCACTTAATGACATATATATGTACTACATATACATTATATATTATGTATGTATATAGAGCTAGATTTCCATTTGAATTTATATAAAAAAGAAAGAATATCTGAAGCTTTTTTGATGAGATAGGTAGCTCTGTCGTTTGAATTCTCAAGTTTTTTTTTAATGCTTCTGGAGGTCGTAATGTAATCCGAAGATGACATTTTACTTTCAAGCTTTTGTTTTCTCTTTGATACTTGACTAATTTCTTCAATAACAGGTTGTATGAAGTCATCATAGAAGAAGGCCTTTTGTTTACCAAGACACTGATGATTTCTGAAAGACCAGGTTCTGTGGTGTTTGCCGTGTAGTTCAGAACAGCAGCATTGAGATCTTCAGGTTGGAGTCTGAAATGCCAAGGAAAGAAACGTTTTCTGAACAAGTGAAAGTAGAGTCATGAACCCAAATGAACCAAGTTTCCATAATGCTTTCTTCTAAATGACCATGCACCAAAGTTCGTCAGTATGATGTAGAATTCTCCCAGAAATAAAGTTTTACCTGGTTTTCCTTACATACTGAGAATGATACAAGAGAATTCCTAGAATAAGGGACTTCTCCCTTAGAAATGTGACTTTTGAGGTTGACATGAAATGACAACCAGGCCCTTCTCAGATGCGTTTCCCTGAAGTGCAGTGCTCACTGGTGGTGGTTGCATGGCCTCAAGCCCTGTGATCATTCTTACGTTAGTCACTGTGCATGCACAAGAGGGGGGCATCATTTACCTACCCCAGTCACCACCATGTTCCTTTAATGTTCTGAAGGCATCCTCAGTGGGTCTGTTCTTTATATAATTGCAAAATCCTTGACTGTTAAGGACCTATATTTAGGTAATAAAAAAGTACACATCATTGCTTCATCTCCCCTGAGTAGAGAGGTCTTTAACTAGGACCCATAATGAAGAAAGAGGGCTTAAGTTAAATATAAACACGGTCTAAATTAGTTGTAGCTGGTTACTATGGCAAGTAAGATCTTTTGACTTTGGTTCAGTGCCACTAGGAATGTACAGTGTATTTGCAAAAGCTTCATTTTTGTAGCTGTGTCTGTATGTATGGAGAAGTCAGAGGCAGTGGTGTACCCAGCAATGCTTTTGAGCTATTTTGATCCTCGTATGTTGTCCTGTGCACAATCTAGCCAGCGTAAGAGACTTGGGATTGGCTGTGAAGTTTCAGAGGATGATAGTCCTGAGGATATGGGAAGAGGCAGGGACACTCAGGGAGACAGCAATCTGGTTTGTCCCTCTGATTCTGGACATAGATGAATGGCTAAGAGCACAAATTCTGGAATCAGACTGTTTGAGACTGGAATTCTAACTCAGTTTACTGACTGACTATTTTACTTAATCTCTTACTCGAAATTGCTTGTGGTCTCAGAATGTCAGAGGATTATGGTATTAAATGGATGAATCTGTGTAGCACTTTATGTATATGGATGACACTTTAGCACAATGCCTGGAGCATGGTAAGCACTCAATAAATGTTAGCTATTATTTCTTCCAGGTAAAATTGGTAAGCTTGAAAATCTATATCGTGATAGTTGCAAGAGTTGTTGAAGAAGATGGTGAAGATTTCACTGACATACTTTAGAAGTGAGATAGCCTTTCTGACGTTCTGGTGTAGTTTAAGGTGCTCTCGGACCTGATCTTGGCCAGGGAGGTGGGGGAGCTTTACAAGATCCTTTGTGATTCCTTTCAGTTCACTAAATTGATGACTTGTATTTCTGTCTTGATACACCTGTCCCTCTCCTGTGGCTCTCTCCATTCACTCATTACTTTTCATGGAGGAAAAGTGCCGGAACTTGAAGGAAGTAGATTGTTCCTCGGTATAGCTCATTTTCCCCCAGATCCAGCAAACTCAGACATTTGTTAGCTGCTTATAGGCTTTCATAACAGAATCTATCTTACAGATTAAACTGTATCCCAGAAGTTCATGTATAAATTAGATGTCCGGAACTTTTCCAATTTCTCCATATAATTCTATAAATGGCATTTCAATTTTTAGACAAGCCCCATCAAATATATTTAATACTAACCATTAGTAAACTCAAAATGCTTGTTATTCTACTGTGTATTCTAGGTTGTGGAAATCAGAGGCATGTAGTAAAGGAGGAGGGGAAGGAGACAGAAAGCTCTTTATCCTTTACCGGGTACAAGATTGAGTTCAGTGAGATTTCCAAACGGATATACTTTTGGAGGGAGTCACTTTCCTATCACATTTTTGCACCCTGGCTTATTCCCCAGCTCTCCTATCTTTGGAGCTCTTGGGCTGCAGAAATGATACACTTTTCCTTTCCTGGAAATCACAAGTTTACCACTGAATATCCTGAGGGCAGCTGGTGCCAACTACAAGCTAACAGGAAAACAGTCTGATTGAATTTCTTCATACTAATATATCAATGATTGGTAGTTACTCAACTCTTCTAGTGGTATAATATTTTTAAAGGAAGGTCAAACAAATGTTTAAGTAGCAGAATTCCAGAGAATTTAAGAAAGTGAAATGATACATTTAAAAAGAATTGGGGCAGAAGTAAGTGTACTTTGGATGGGAGGAACACTCTGTGAGGAATCCTGGTCTGTCCTTCAGAGCAGACATTCCAGTCTTGCTTCCAACACTGGCACGCATACGTCGGCCTGGGCAGGGGATGTGGTATATATTCGTGGACTGTCAATTTTCTTCATGGTAATTAATTTAAAGTATATAAATATTGACGCAAATACAGAAGTATTGGTGATAGAATGCAGACCCGTTTGAATAAAATGCTAGACTTCAATTACATTTCCTGTTTGCAGTGGGCTACTTCCAGCTATGCCAGCAGACTCTTTTCAGGGGACCAGTTTGCAGCTCTGCTATCTTGGATTCTCAGAGGAGACACTGGAGAAACACTATACAGAACTTTTTCTGAGTTTCCCAGTTTTTTTTGTTGTATGATCCCACAGATTCCTTAAAGGTTCCAAGTTCTCCCAAAAGGTAGAGTAGGGAGGAGGGACCAGGAAGTGAATAACTCCCCTAGTGTTTGAAAGTTGGGGACTAGTTGTACTTTAAAACTTTCAAAGTTTCAGCCAATTATAGTTGAACATTTCTGAAACAAAAGTAACAAGGTCTTCTAGACCCTCCAACATTTCCCCCATTTCAATCAAGTCATTTCAGGGCTGTTCTCGAAGAGAACGTCATTAAAATAAGTAAAAGATGGTGGAGCACGTCAAGTTATTGTGTTATTGTTGATACTGTGTTGGAAAGTTTTTTTGTTTTTTGAGATTAAAAATGCAAAAGAGAAAGAAAGATTTTTGTAGTTCCCCTCATTTCTTTAATCTAAAATATTAGATAAAATCAACGATTTTCCAGAACTGTAAGAAAATTCTAAGGACAAAACTTCTGGACAGAAGAGTGGATTGTTAGGCTAAGGTATTTGACCTTTGACTAAAGTGTATAGAATCCAGGGCTAATTTGCAGATGCCTTGAATGTACTATGACCTTAAACCTAGATAGGAAGAGAAGTGAGATTTTCTTCCTTCCTTCTAAAAACAAAAATGATTAAATCTCCTAGGCTTAGTGTAGAACCCAAACCACACAGTGTAATCAGGAACAGGAAATTCTTCCATGTGGACACCTCTACGGTTCTTCTATTTTCAGTATTAAAAACAGGCCTGTCCTCAATGAGCCTATAGTGAACCTTTGTTATGGCACATATTTCCAGTTTGGCTAAAGCCTATCCCTGTGCTACTGAGAAACTCAAGAAGTGAGTGCACAGGTCATAGTTTTTTGTTTTTTTTCTTTTTTTTAACATCTTTATTGGAGTATAATTGCTTTACAATGGTGTGTTAGTTTCTGCTGTATAACAAAGTGAATTAGCTATACATACACATACATCACCATATCTCCTCCCTCTTGCATCTCCCTCCCACTTTCACTATCCCACCCCTCTAGGTGGTCACAAAGCACTGAGCTGATCTCCCTGGGCTATGCAGCTGCTTCCCACTAGCTATCTATTTTACATTTGGTAGTGTATATATGTCCATGCCACTCTCTCACTTCGTCCCAGCTTACGCTTCCCCCTCCCCATGTCCTCAAGTCCATTCTCTATGTCTGCATCTTTATTCCTGTCCTGCCCTTAGGATCTTCAGAACCATTTTTCTTTTTTTAGATTCCATATATATGTGTTAGCATACAGTATTTGTTTTTCTCTTTCTGACTTACTTCACTCTGTATGACAGACTCTAGGTCCATCCACCTCACTACAAATAAATCAATTTCATTTCTTTTTATAGCTGAGTAATATTCCATTGTATCTATGTGCCACATTTTCTTTATCCATTCATCTGTCAGATGGACACTTAGGTTGCTACTATGTCCTGGATATTGTACATAGTGCTGCAATGAACATTGTGGTACATGACTCTTTTTTTTTTTTTTCCGGTTCGCGGGCCTCTCACTGTTGTGGCCTCTCCCGTTGTGGAGCACAGGCTCCAGACGCACAGGCTCAGCGGCCATGGCTCACGGGCCCAGCCGCTCCGCGGTATGTGGAATCTTCCCGGACCGGGGCGCGAACCCGTGTCCCCTGCATCGGCAGGCAGACTCTCAACCACTGCGCCACCAGGGAAGCCCAGTTTCTTTTTTTTTTTACATGACTCTTTTTGAATTATGGTTTCCTCAGGGTATATGACCTGCAGTGGGATTGCTGGGTCGTATGGTAGTTCTATTTTTAGTTTTTTAAGGAACCTCCATACTGTTCTCAGTGGCTGTATCAATTTACATTCCCACCAACAGTGCAAGAGGGTTCCCTTTTCTCCACACCCTCTCCAGCATTTATTGTTTTTATATTTTTTGATGGTGGCCATCCTGACCGGTGTGAGATGATATCTCATTGTAGTTTTGATTTGCATTTCTTTAATGATTAATGATGTTGAGCATTCTTTCATGTGTTTGTTGGCAATCTGTATAACTTCTTTGGAGAAATGTCTGTTTAGGTCTTCTGCCCATTTTTGGATTAGGTTGTTTGTTTTTTTGATATTGAGCTGCATGAGCTACTTGTAAATTTTGGAGATTAATCCTTTGTCAGTTGTTTCATTTGCAAATATTTTCTCCCATTCTGAGGGTTGTCTTTTCATCTTGTTTATGGTTTCCTTTGCTGTGCAAAAGCTTTTAAGTTTCATTAGGTCCCATTTGTTTATTTTTGTTTTTATTTCCACTTCTCTAGGAGGTGGGTCAAAAAGGATCTTGCTGTGATTTACGTCATGGAGTTTTCTGCCTATGTTTTCCTCTAAGAGTTTAATAGTGTCTGGCCTTACATTTAGGTCTTTAATCCATTTTGAGTTTATGTTTGTGTATGGTATTAGGGAGTGTTCTAATTTCATTCTTTTACATGTAGCTGTCCAGTTTTCCCAGCACCACTTATTGAAGACGCTGTCTTTTCTCAACTGTATATTCTTACCTCCTTTATCAAAGATAAGGTGACCATATGTGTGTGGATTTATCTGTGGGCTTTCTATCCTGTTCCATTGATCTATATTTCTGTTCTTGTGCCAGTACCATACTGTCTTGATTACTGTAGCTTTGTAGTATAGTCTGAAGTCAGGGAGCCTGATTCCTCCAGCTCCGCTTTTCTTTCTCAAGATTGCTTTGACTATTTGGGGTCTTTTGTGTTTCCATACAAATTGTGAACTTTTTTGTTCTAGTTCTGTGAAAAATGCCATTGGTAGTTTGATAGGGATTGCAGTGAATCTGTAGATTGCTTTGGGTAGTATAGTCATTTTCACAATGTTGATTCTTCCAATCCAAGAACGTGGTATATCTCTCCAACTATTTGTATCATCTTTAATTTCTTTGTTCGGTGTCTTATAATTTTCTGCAGACAGGTCTTTAGTCTCCTTAGGTAGGTTTATTACTAGATATTTTATTCTTTTTGTTTCATTGGTAAATGGGAGTGTTTTCTTAATTTCACTTTCAGATTTTTCATTATTAGTGTATAGGAATGCAAGATATTTCTGTGCATTAATTTTGTATCCTGCTACTTTCCCAACATGATACTATAAATAGACAATCCTAAAGATGCTACCAGAACTCTACTAGAGCTAATCAATGAATTTGGTAAAGTAGCAGGATACAAAATTAATGCACATACTGTCTTGATTACTGTAGCTTTGTAGCATAGTCTTAAGTCCAGGGGCATGATTCCTCCAGCTCTGTTTTTCTTTCTCAAGATTGCTTTGTTTATTCGGGGTCTTTTGTGTTTCCATACAAATTGTGAAATTTTTTGTTCTAGTTCTGTGAAAAATGCCATTGGTAGTTTGAAAGGGATTGCATTGAATCTGTAGATTGCTTTGGGTAGTACAGTCATTTTCACAATGTTGATTCTTCCAATCCAGGAACATGGTATATCTCTCCATCTGTTTGTATCATCTTTAATTTCTTTCATCAGTATCTTATAGCTTTCTGCATACAGGTCTTTTGTCTCCTTAGGTAGGTTTATTCCTAGGTATTTTATTCTTTTTTTGCAATGGTAAATGGGAGTGTTTCCTTAATTTCTCTTTCAGATTATTCATCATTATAGGAATGTAAGAGATTTCTGTGCATTAATTTTGTATCCTGCTACTTTACCAAATTCACTGATTAGCTCTAGTAGTTTTCTGGTAGCATGTTTAGGATTCTCTATGTATAGTATCATGTCATCTGCAAATAGTGACAGTTTTACTTCCTCTTTTCCAATTTGTATTCCTTTTATTTCTTTTTCTTCTCTGATGGCTGTGGCTAAAACTTCCAAAACTTTGTTGAATAATAGTGGTGAGAGTGGGCAGCCTTGTCTTCTTCCTGATCCTAGTGGAAATGGTTTCTTTTTTTCACCTTTGAGAATGATGTTGGCTGTGGGTTTGTCATATATGTCCTTTATTATGTTGAGGTAAGTTCCCTCTATGCCTACTTTCTGGAGGGTTTTTATCATAAATGGGTGTTGAATTTTGTTGAAAGCTTTTTCTGCATCTATTGAGATAATCATATGGTTTTTATCCTTCAACTTGTTAATATGTTGTATCACATTGAATGATTTGAAGAATGCTTTGAAGAATATTGAAGAATCCTTGAATTCCTGTGATTAAACCCTCTTGATCATGGTGTATGATCCTTTTAATGTGCTGTTGGATTCTGTTTGCTAGTATTTTGTTGAGGATTTTTGCATCTATGTTCATCAGTGATATTGGCCTGAAATTTTCTTTTTTTGTGGCATCTTTGTCTGTTTTTGGTATCAGGGTGATGGTGGCCTCATACAATGAGTTTGGTAGTGTTCCTCGCTCTGCTATATTTTGGAAGAGTTTGAGAGGGATAGGTGTTAGCTCTTCTCTAAATGTTTGATAGAATTCATCTGTGGATCTATCTGGCCCTGGGCTTTTGTATGTTGGTAGATTTTTAATCACAGTCTCAATTTCAGTGCTTGTGATTAGTCTTTTTATATTTTCTATTTCTTCCTGATTCAGTCTCGGAAGGTTGTGCTTTTCTAAGAATTCGTTCTTTTCTTCCAGGTTGTCCATTTTATTGGCATATTGTTGCTTGTAGTAATCTCTCATGATCCTTTGTATTTCTGCAGTGTCCATTGTTACTCCTCCCTTTTCATTTCTAATTCTGTTGATTTGAGTCTTCTCCCTTTTTTCTTGATGAATCTGGCTAATGGTTTAAGAATTTTGTTTATCTTCTCAGAGAACCAGATTTTAGTTTTATTGAAGTTTCCTATTGTTTCCTTCATTTCTTTTTCATTTATTTCTGACCTGATCTTTCTTATTTCTTTCCTTCTGCCAACTTTGGGGTTTTTTGTTCTTCTTTTTCTAATTGCTTTAGGTGTAAGGTTAGGTTGTTTATTTGAGATGTTTCTTGTTTCTTGAGGTAGTATTGCTATAATCTTCCCTCTTAGAACTGCTTTTGCTGCATTCCATAGGTTTTGGGTCATCGTGTTTTCATTGTCATTTGTTACTGGGTATTTTTTGATTTCATCTTTGATTTCTTCAGTGATTTCTTGGTTATTAAGTAGTGTATTGTTTAGCCTCCATGTGTTGGTATTTTTTACAGATGTTTTCCTGTAATTGATATCTAGTCTCATAGCGTTGTGATCGGAAAAGATACTTGATACGATTTCAATTTTCTTAAATTTACCAAGGCTTGATTTGTGACCCAAGATATGAAGTATCCTGGAGAACCGTCTATGAGGACTTGAGAAGAAAGTGTGTTCTGTTCTTTTTGGATGGAATGTCCTATAAATATCAGTTAAGTCCATCTTGTTTAATGTATCATTTAGAGCTTGTGTTTCCTTATTTATTTTCACTTTGGATGACCTGTGCTTTGGTGAAAGTGGGGTGTTAATGTCCCCTACTATGATTGTGTAACTACTGATTTCCCCTTTTATGGATGTTAGCCTTTGCCTTATGTATTGAGTTGCTCCTATGTTGGGTGTATAAATAATTACAATTGTTATATCTCTTTCTTGGATTGATCCCTTGATCATTATGTCATGTCCTTCTTTGTCTCTTCTAATAGTCTTTATTTTATAGTCTATTTGGTCTGATATGAACACTGCTACTCCAGCTTTCTTTTGATTTCCATTTTCATGTAGTATCTTTTTCCATCCCCTCCCTTTCAGTGTGTATTTGTCCTTAGGTCTGAAGTGGGTCTTTTGTAGACATCATATATACAAGTCTTGCTTCTGTATCCATTCAGCTAGTCTATGTCTTTTGGTGGGAGCATTTCATCCATTTACATTTAAGGTAGTTATCAGTATGTATGTTCCTATTACCATTTTCTTAATTGTTTTGTGTTTGTTATTGTAGGTCTTTTCCTTCTCTTGTGTTTCCTGCCTAGAGAAGTTCCTTTAGCCTTTGTTGTAAAGCTGGTTTGGTGGTGCTGAATTCTCTTAGCCTTTGCTTGTCTGTAAAGGTTTTAATTTCTCCATGGAATCTGAATGAGTCCTTGCTGGGTAGAGTAATCTTGGTTGTAGGTTCTTCCCTTTCATCACTTTCAATATGTCCTGCCACTTCCTTCTGGCTTGCAGAGTTTCTGCTGAAAGATCAGCTGTTAACCTTATGGGGATTCCCTTGTATGTTATTTGTTGTTTTCCCCTTGCTGCTTTTAATATTTTTTCTCTGTATTTAATTTTTGATAGTTTGATTAATATGTATCTTGGCGTGTTTCTCCTTGGATTTACCCTATATGGGACTCTCTGCGCTTCCTGGACGTGATTGACTGTTTCCTTACTTATATTAGGGATGTTTTCAACTATAATCTCTTCAAGTATTTTCTCAGTCCCTTTTTTTTCTCTTCGTCTTCTGGGACCCCTATAATTCGGATTTTGGCCCTTTTAATGTTGTCCCAGAGGTCTCTGAGGTTGTCCTTAATTCTTTTCATTCTTCTTTCTTTATTCTCCTCTGTGGTAGTTATTTCCACTACTTTATCTTCCAGGTCACTTATCCATTTTTCTGCCTCAGTTATTCTGCTAATGATTCCTTCTAGAGAAATTTAAATTTCATTTATTTTGTTGTTCATCATTGTTTGTTTGCTCTTTAGTTCTTCTAGGTCATTGTTAAACGTTTCTTGTATTTTATTTTCTCCATTCTATTTCCAAGATTTTGGATCATCTTTACTATCATTACTCTGAATTCTTTTTCAGGTAGACTGCCTATTTCCTTTTTATTTGTTTGGTCTGGTGGGTTTTTACCTTGCTCCTTCATCTGCTGTTTATTTCTCTGTCTTCTCATTTTGCTTAACTTACTGTGTTTGGGGTCTCCTTTTCGCAGGCTGCAGGTTCGTAATTCCTGTTGTGTTTGGTGTCTGTCCCTGGTGGTTGGTTCAGTGGGTTGTATAGGCTTCCTGATGCAGGAGACTGGTGCCTGTGTTCTGGTGGATGAGGACAGAGCTTGTCTTTCTGGTGGGCAGGACCGCGTCCAGTGGTGTGTTTTGGGGTGTCTGTGAGCTTAGTATGATTTTAGGCAGCCTCTCTACTAATGGGTGTGGTTGTGTTCCTGTCTTGGTTGTTGTTTGGCATAGGGTGTCCAGCACTGTAGCTTGCTGGTCGTTTAGTGGATCTGGGTCTTAGCGTTGAGATGGAGATCTCTGGGAGAGCTTTCGCCGTTTGATATTACGTGGGGCCAGGTGGTCTCTGGTGGACCAATGTCCTGAACTCGGCTCTCCCACTTCAGAGGCTCAGGTCTGACACATGGCGGGAGCACCAATACCCTGTCAGCCACACGGCCAGGTACGTGGGGGGTTTCTTGCCTTTCGGGAGGTCTGAGGTCTTCTGCCAGTGTTCAGTAAGTGTTCTGTAGGAGTTGTTCCACATGTAGATGAAGTTTTGATGTATTTGTGGGGAGGAAGGTGATCTCCACATCTTACTCCTCCGCCAGATTGAAGGTGCCCTACAGATCATGGTTAATAAGGCATAAGAAAGGTGAGAATTAATTACCTGTTTTTGTACATTAGCAAACTCAGTCATTTCCCATTACTTCCTTCATTCAGCCATTTGTCTCTACTTGCTTCCTCTATATCAGGATGTTTGGCAAGGTCATGAAATTCACAGCTCCTGGAGGGAAATCCTGATCTAAAAATTGAGGAAAATCCCTGAAGTTTTGTGCATTAATCCACTGATCTTAGAGTCCCCCAAAGGCAAAATACATATACTTATGTATATATGTGTAACTGAATCACTTTTCCGTATGCCTGAAAATAACCCAACATTGTAAATCAACTATAAGGAAAAAACTTTGCCTATTACCCAATTTCTAATTGTAGTAGTTAGATAAACATTTATCCCCAAACTAAAGCTTAGCCATGTCTTGTGAAGATTTGAGTGCTTATTTTAGACAGTTAAATTTTGAGGGTCTTCTTTCCTATTCTGGAAAATTAGTATATGGATGAGTGGGAAGAGAAGAAGGGAGAAAAAGAGGTGGAAAGAACGAGAGAATAGTTTTGACTGATGTATTGTAAAGCTCTTGCATAACAGCAGTCATAAAAGTGTTGAAAAGATTATTTGTCCAACTGTTAATGTAACTCTCAATTTTCCAAATTTCATTTTCTCTTTATGTTCTTTGAGAGGGAGCTTGGGCTAGTGAATTCGCCAGGCAATTTTTGCCATCTTGTCTTGCACATCCTCGTTTGGACAGAAAATTGGACATGAAAGCAGTTCAATTAAATAAGGAAGGCAGCCTTTTAGAGATAGTATGAGTGGCAGTAGTCACAACTGGTCCATTCTCAGTTTGCACAGTCTAAGTCCTAACACACAGTAGCATCAGCGATGCTTCCTGACCATCATTCAGTTACTTTTGGCTTGTATACTACAAGACGGGCAGTAGAAGCCCCTGGCTAACCCAAAAGCAGTGCTGTTCTTATAAAATCACCATCCTTGGGCTGTCATCTCAACAGATCTCAAATGAATATTGCGGGTTTCTTGTTATCATACTGGGATATAAATGTTCCTAGGAAAGGTTCATATTGAACACTTGAAAAATGAAATGGAGAATTCTCCAAAGTAACCCAAGATACTCTGTGCCCTTGGAATCTGGCCATTTTTCTTTCCTGAGGTTTGCTACCCAAAGTAGAGACCAGAGCAAGTTACCAAAAGAGATTCCAGTTAGAACACTGCAGATTTCACCATTTGCCATCTTCTGATGTGAAGAAGATGCTTGTTACTGAATGGCTTCAGTGACAAGGTGCCAGTCAACATGGCAAGCACACTCGCCCCTCTGTCAAGGGAACAGAGGGGAACCAACTGAAAAGAAACACTGCCTTAGGACCGGGAGGGTGCTGTAATCTCTCAACAACAGCATAAGACGCATGATACGTTCCTAGTTAGTGGACCACTCTGTCTCATAGAGAAAAGAAGAATAGTTAAGCCAAGATCATATTTCTTAAAAATAACTGTGGAGTTTGAGTCTCTCCAGCCCCATGAAAGACTCCCTGGGACTTGTATCTTTGGCTCTTTATGTGTGTCTGTTTGTAGCATTATGTGTTGCAACAAAAGTGTGTTGAAAATGTCTCAGAAGAGAATCTGAATGTTGGTCACAAATTCCTAATGGGTCTGGTTCTATTTCTTGTAAATTTATGTTATATTAGTGTAATTTTGTATTTTCCACCCAGGGCTAGACAAGTTAAAATCCAAAAATACATCCTAAAAACCCAGTTCTCCGGGGTTGCAAATGAGTTTTCATTGTATCATATAGACGGCCAGTCTTGAAGCCATAGAACAAATTTAGTACATTTTTCCAGGTCTCAACCTCACCTCTTTGTATGTTCAGTTAAGGGCCCCACGTATTAACTGTGGCTCAGAACATTATTTTCGCCCAGTGAGAGCACAGCGGCTTCCATCTGCCTTAGTGCATTTGTGGTTCGTGGACACTGCCTGACCCATCTCCACGCAGATAACGTTGACCCCTGCCAGAAGCGTACTGCCAACACTTTTTCTCTTTCAATGCAGTTCCATTGCATTGTGATGTTTGCAAAATGCATTTAGAATTGACCTTCAGACGTGAGCTGACAGTACAATAGGATTTACATGGTGTGTGTGTTCAAGTTGGGTCTCTTTCCCCACTTCCATATCCTGCCTTAGGTGTGAGTCACGGTCTCTGATTCCCTACAAAGCACCCTTTTCCTGAGATTTGAATGGGACTCTCAGGTTCATTTTTGATGTTAAATTTATGTTCTGCTTATTTCCTTGCTTCCACGCAAAGCCTGGAGATATATGACTGCTCAAGAAATGCCTTTTTAGGACAGAGGCCGGCTCTAAGCTATGGGTGTGTGCCAAAGGGGTATAGCCTTTCCCACAGTTACTTTGCCTGCTTGATGGTCAAAACTAGATTCTTTTTTAAACTTTGAGGGAGCTGTATGGTGGTGGGAAGAAGACATACCGAGTTCTACTCCTTTGTGAACACACAACTTCAGAAACTGTGTGCCAAGTTGCTGACTCCTGAACCTATGGGGGAGATGAGAAGAACAGAGATGAGAGGGATGGGAGAGGATGGAGTGAATGGTCCAGCCCCAAATGTCTCACAACCCCTCTGCTGGATGTTCCCATCTGCTCTTCTGCTTCCCTTCTCCACCCTTCTCCAGCCTGCTTTCTGCCCCGAGGCCCACCTGTGTGGGTTGAACTGGTGGACTCTGGAAACTTCTGGCTTCTTTTGGGTTCAGCCAGTGGGGCTTGGAGGGAAGGAAGGTGGTGAGGTCAAGGTGTTATTCCCTGGCCCTGGCTCAGTTAGGCTGTCTTAGACTGGCTGCTCCCCTGACATAAGGTAATTTCTCCTCTTCTAGAAAGCCCGTGCTCCACGGCTCTCCTTCCAGGTTCTGGGACCCTCTTCTGCCCTTTGTCCCTTTGGGTCTAGGAGTGGTGGCCACTCTGCTACTGTCAGCCCCGTGTTCCTGCATTATCCCTCGTGGTTCCCGTACATCTGCTGATGACTTTGTGATCAGTTCTTTGTAAATGATCTCTCTTTAATTTATCTTCATTTGAACACATTATCTGACTTGTTAGGACCCTGGCTAATATACCCTCTCTTTGAACTCACTAGTTAAATGAGTTATTTGGTTAATAAGCTCCTCGTTTACCAAGGAAGTACATCCTGGTAGGGTCAAGCCTGTATTCATACTAGATTATGAGCGACAAATCAGATTTTAAGGAATCTGAGAGGGACTTTCCTGGTGGTCCAGTGGTTGACTCCGCGCTTCCACTGCAGGGGGCATGGGTTTGATCCCACATGCCGTGCGGTGGTTAAAAAAAAAAAAAGGAATCTAGGATTTTTAACTTGGAGATTTGAAGGGAGGGAAAGAAAGGGGGCCATTTTTTTTTTTTTTTTTTTGCGGTACACGGGCCTCTCACTGTTGTGGCCTCTCCCGTTGCGGAGCACTGGTTCCGGACGCGCAGGCTCAGCGGCCATGGCTCACGGGGCCCAGCCGCTCCGCGGCATGTGGGATCTTCCCGGACCGGGGCACGAACCCGTGTCCCCTGCATCGGCAGGCGGACTCTCAACCACTGCGCCACCAGGGAAGCCCGAGGGGGCCATTTTTGAAGCATAGTGAGAATGGGAGAGGTGAGAATGTACAAAAGCCAGGAGTGGGCTGCATCACAATGCTTTACCCCTGCTTATCTCTGATGATTATCCATGGCATAATGAAGGGGGTGGAAGGGTGCCTGTTATTTCTCTACCTAAAAGAATTTCTCCATAAGCATTGCCACCCCCCTGGATGCATCCTGTCAGAAGTGTGTGTGCCATGGCCCCTGCAGCAATGGATTAAGCTGATTTTCCAAGCACTCACAGTTATGAAGTAGCAAAGGCAGGCTTTCAACCCAAGGGGTCTGACATCAGACTCCAGGCTCTCAACCACTATATGCACGTCTTTAACTGTGCGTGGCCTTTAGTGGCCTTTATGTGTCCAGGCCACAAAATAATGGAGAAACCATTCATTTGGTGGGAATCTTGGGATTTCCAGCATTTAAACCTGGTTGAGCCAAAGAGATTAGAAACTTCTGAAAACTACAGAGACTTACAAGAAAGCAGAACAAAATCCATTTGGAATTTGTGACCAACATTCAGATGTTCTTCAGAGACATTTTTATCATCTTGTAGTTGTGAGACTTCTTGTAAAGGGACTGAGGAAGGAGCCAGAACCATGGGGAATGATCAGGCCCAAGAAGACCTGTAAGGAAGTAATAATGACTTCCACACTCACCAGCAACCAGGATTTCCATGCACTATCAACCGTTTGTCGCTGAATCAGACACCTTGAGCCGAAAAAACTCTTTATCCCACTAGTAATCCTCTAGGCCACTTAAGCACTGGATTTAAATATTTTTCAGCTGTTTTCCAGCCAGGCTGTGCCAAAAGCTGTTTTGAGATGGAGGTGGCGAGTGTTAATATTTGAGAGAAGCAGCACTTCTGAGCACACTGCCTGCACCCACATGAGGTCATGTTTTTAGTTTGGGGCTTAGATTTAAACAACCAGGCGGGGAGAGCCTGCGCACCGGGGGATGACTGGGAAATCTCTGCTCTGATGACAAGCGGTCATTTCCATGGTCTCTGTGCTCCTCGGCCATCGGCACCGTTTGCTGAAGACACACCTCATAGAGGTGAGTGGAGCACAAGTTTCTCATACTTCCCATGCACCTACCAGAGTATTAACATTGCAAAGAAGAGGAACTAGACATAAACAAGCAGCTGGGTTCGACTTCTACAGGCAGTGGTTCAAAAGGTGATACACACCGTGTGTTTAGTACAACCACTGTGAATTTGAGATTTAATTTTAACCGAGACCCGATGATACATTAACTTGAAAATTTATTAGCTGTAGCAGAAAGTAACTCTTCCACTCCACTGAAATCTCTGACATGCTTTAAAGACAACAGCTGGTTTATTAATTTAGTCAACTTGCGTGAAGTTTAATCATGCCTCAGCCCTCCGAAGGACCTTAAAACTAGATGTGCACAAATGATGAACAAGCACAGTGACTGTCAGTGTTTCGTTCGTGGATTTTTGTGTTGGATGTGTTGAGTGGAAGTCAGAGCTAATGCACACTTTGGTTTCCCCCAAAACAAAACAATTAAATGAGAAAAACAAAAACCTCACTATATTCTGATTATGTTCATCTTTGGACGTTAGCCATGAAAAAGTACTTAATCAAAGACTGGCAAAGCTAGGAGGACTGCTAATCTAGTAGGTTTCTTTTAAGTGTGTAAATTTACAGGTAAAAATTTATGCTTTGACAAACTCCCCAAGTCTAGGTTGAAATTTAGCAGAATCCGAAAGTGGCTGAAGAAGCCGTGGGAGGAAAAAGTCTTTAGGCCCCATCTGTTACCTTCTCATTTTTTCTTTTCTTTGCTTTCCTTATTTATTTTTTGGCCATTAAAACTATATATCAAGAATGGACTTGAGGACACGGGGTGGGGGAAAGGGAAGCTGGGATGAAGTGAGAGAGTAGCTTGGACATATATACACTACCAAATGTAAAATAGATAGCTAGTGGGAAGCAGCTGCATCGCACAGGGAGATCAGCTCGGTGCTTTGTGACCACCGAGAGGGGTGGGATAGGGAGGGTGGGATAGGGAGGGTGGGAGGGAGGGAGATGCAAGAGGGAAGAGATAAGGGGACATGTATATGTATAACTGATTCACTTTTTTATAAAGCAGAAACTAACAACAATGTAAAGCAATTATACTCCAATAAAGATGTTAAAAAGAAAACTATATTTCAGCCCACTGTCTTTCTTCATATAATAAATGTTATTAATTTAGGCTTTTCTAGATTGGACATTGTGGCCTTTTGATACAATGATTCTGACGACGTTCTTTGCAGCTTTTATGAAGGAAAAGCCTTGTTAAAAGAATGAAGAGTGCAAACATGATTTTCGAGAGATGTTTTAAAATTAAGATAAAGTCTTTTAAGGATAGATACATGTGTATGTATAAAAAACAAGAAGTTTATTTACAAAAACTTTACCCCAGCAGGCTGTAACTTGCTGACCCTGAATTTATAAAGTCTGTACTCTAAAAAAAAAAAATCAGTCAGTCAATCAAAGGGGAAAAAGAAGATAAAGTCCTTTGCAGACTTTCTCCATTGACTGTAAGCTACTACAGACAATTGAATCTTAGGTTGCACCAGTCAATAAGATGATGAAGTGCTTATAGAACTTTGGCACATTAGTTAATAATGGGCTTTTCTTCCTTAAAGCCATCCTATTTGATTTCTTGGACTCAATTGGTGAGCACTGATACATTTTCGTACAAGTTTCACAAATTTTACTCGAGCTTTGTGATTAGAATGTTCTGCTTGAACTCTTAATGGCGGATGGAAGACAAATGACTTGTTAACATTTCTAGATGATTCAGAAGTCCATTCAATAAAGAATTAGGAAATCCCTGCTAAGGCCCTGGTGGTGTATAGGGGCTAGCTCGGCAGTGGTGGTGACAAGACAGTGTATAATGGGGAGACCCACGAGCCAAAGGATGATGACCCCACAGGGTGGTAAGAGCTCCAAGGCAGGGAAAACAAAACTTGTTGGAGCTGGAGAACAGGGCACTCAACCAGCCTGGCCCAAGGATCAGGATTGTCTGAGATAGCTTCATGGAGGACGTGACGCTGGATGATGCCTTGAAGAACTGATCAGGAGGACTTTAAGATGTGTTCCTTTCAAATTCTTGTGCTGCTTTGGATTTGAGTCTGAAGTAAAAAGTTGACCACAAGATCACAGGGGCTTCATATGTTCAAGATACCCCACATCTTCAACAAGACAACTGTGCGGCAGCTTTGCCCAGGGGTAGGTGATGCATACATGTGATTTCTTAAACTTAAGGTGGGGAGAAATGCTCTCCGTGACACCGTGTCCTTCTCACTGGCCAGGGTTCCCTAGCTCTAAATCCGCAGGGATTATCACTCAGGGTTCCTAACCTGACTCAGGGATTTGGTGATTTACTCGCATGGACCAGACATCCACTTTTGGACCGTTTTTCTGATGAGCAAGCATTTCAGAGGCCATGTAGGCAGGGCTTGCACAGTGAGTGCTTAACTGCTCCTGAGAAAGACCCTCCAACTTCATGGTATTACTCAATCCAAAATCTGAAAGATTTACAAACCAGCGGAGTAAAAAGTTCACCTCCAGCTGAGAACACTTTAATTCTTCTTAGCAGCAGTTGGAGAAAGAGGGTCAATGAGTACTTGATAAAATAGTCAGTAAAAACATTTTTTTATAGCAGCAATTCTCATGGGAATAGAGATGCAGGAAAATGGGGTGAGACACTGTCTTTACATAAGATCGCTTAATTTTTGGCTTTAAATTCTTGAGTTTTTCTTTGAGTCAGCTTTCTAGGAATGTTTGCTTTAGCTTGTGCCTGGCATTTCGTAAGTTGTCATTTACATTCCAGTAGATTGTAAAGTTTCTTATTTGACAGCAGAACCACGATGAGGCCAAATAGTATCGGCCTTTTAATCCAAACATTGCCTCTCCAGCCTCCACACCCCCATTCCCTATCGCCTTGGGAAACTGGCTCCCTTGACTCATTTTTGTTTTCTGCCTAATTCTTCTCAGAGTGCAATCTCAGCTCTGCCTCTGTGCCTCCATTTCCTCATCTGTAAAATGGGATATTACTATCTACCTCGTAGGGTTTGATATGGTTTGTAAATATTCACCTAGGTTAAGCGCTTAGAGCACATTGTAAAGTGCTCCACTGATATCAATGACTGTTATTGATATTATTATTATCATCATTTTTTTTTTTTTTTTTTTTGCGGTACACGGGCCTCTCACCGCTGTGGCCTCTCCCGTTGCGGAGCACAGGCCCAGCGGCCATGGCTCACGGGCCCAGCCGCTCCGCGGCATGTGGGATCCTCCCGGACCAGGGCACAAACCCGTGTCCCCTGCGGGTGGACTCTCAACCACTGCGCCACCAGGGAAGCCCTATCATCATTATTTTTTTCTTGCACAATTTGTTTTCACAAAGCCAGGAAGAAGAACAGCTTTTGCTGCTCATTATATGTAAGAGGAGAGGACAGTGCTTGCTGGGTGGCAGTTATGGTTCAGCAGGAAAAAGCTGGCTCCACCTGGACAGCCAA
Source organism: Lagenorhynchus albirostris (assembly GCF_949774975.1). NCBI lineage: Eukaryota > Metazoa > Chordata > Mammalia > Artiodactyla > Delphinidae > Lagenorhynchus > Lagenorhynchus albirostris. The sequence continues at coordinate 69,412,194 of NC_083106.1, forward strand.
GGCCTCAGAGAGGTCAGAGGGAGAGAAGGACCCAGTGGTCCCCAATTCAGGGCCCGCAGAATTCCCCCTAGACACAAAGGCAGCAGGGGGACAGACAGAGCTTTGCTCCTTGGGGTCTTGGTCTCTGGAAAACCACCAGTGAGGGGGCTTCCCTGGTGGCGCAGTGGTTGAGAATCTGCCTGCCAATGCAGGGGACACGGGTTCGAGCCCTGGTCTGGGAAGATCCCACATGCTGCGGAGCAACTAGGCCCGTGAGCCACAACTACTGAGCCTGCACGTCTGGAGCCTGTGCTCCGCAACAAGAGAGGCCGCGACAGTGAGAGGCCCGCGCACCACGATGAAGAGTGGCCCCCACTCGCCGCAACTAGAGAAAGCCCTCGCGCAGAAACGAAGACCCAACACAGCCAAAAATAAATGAATAAACAAATAAACTCCTACCCGCAACATCTTCTTAAAAAAAAAAAACACCAGTGAGCATGACTGGCCTGAAGAACTCAGGGCTGGGGGCCGTGTCCCCAAAGCTGTAAACCATCAGTGAATCTCACAGTGAGATTGATGGCCAGGCTCCTCTGAAGCCCACACGGCCGCCCTCTCAGCTGTAACAACACAGTTTGGTTTCAGGGTTTTATTACTTCAGTGGGAATCTCTCTGAAATCAGGTAGCAATTCTTGAAAAACAGCAAAAATTTTTAAGCATGAGCAATTTTTCCTCTCAAGATTATTTTGTCAAGCTTATTTGGAATAAGATAACATTTTGAGAGAAATCACAGAATGGTTTTACAGACAACAGAGTAACTGCACTTAAAAAATGCTGAATTTAGATTTTTAAAAATTATTTTTTGGTTGCGTGGCTTGTGGGATCCCAGGTGCCCGACCAGGGATCGAACCCTGGCCCTCGGCAGTGAAAGTGCAGAGTCCTAACCAGTGGACCGCCAGGGAATTCCCCTGAATTTAGATTTTTTTTTTTTCACTTGCACTTATACAACATTTTAAATGAGACATCATTTGAATTAATATACTACATGATAGCTTAATATGAAAATAGACTCTGCATGTGTATCATATTTCCATCAAAGCATCCACTATTAAATTTCCACTATATTTTGAAATAATATCACTTCACCTGGAGAAAAATGCCATAACTCTTAGCGCTGCCTCCTGAGATCCTTTGAGCCTGTGTTTTAAAGAATTAACGTCATAGTCGGCTGGAGTGATGAAATAGACATAGATGTTTATACTTACCAACAATTTCGATGTTGCTGTGTTCATCCAAAAGAAAAATTTCAGCCTTCAAGTCCCTAAATAGACCAAGAAAAGTATGTGTTACCTACTAATATTAGTGTTTTGTATTTGAGAATATTGCAGCTGTAGGCTAAAGGGGATTCTTTCCTTTTTTAAAAAATTTTATTTACTTATTTACTTATGGCTGTGTTGGGTCTTAGTTTCTGTGCGAGGGCTTTCTCTAGTTGCAGCAAGTGGGGGCCACTCTTCTTCGCCGTGCGCGGGCCTCTCACTATCGTGGCCTCTCTTGTTGCGGAGCACAGGCTCCAGACGCGCCGCTTAGTAATTGTGGCTCACGGGCCTAGTTGCTCCGCGGCATGTGGGATCTTCCCAGACCAGGGCTCGAACCTGTGTCCCCTTCATTGGCAGGCAGATTCTCAACCACTGTGCCACCAGGGAAGCCCGGGGATTCTTTCTTGACTTGAGTCTTAAAAGTGATAATGGATTAAAATTCTGAGTTCCCAGAAAAAAACATCAGAAAACAGGGCAATATGCTTTCAGATTTCTGTTCATAGCTTTGTCTTGACATCGACAGCCTGCTAACTTGAGAATCATCTCATTTTAAAGTGGGAAGCTTGTTGAGAAATGAATGATAAGCAGTCCTTATATGAATCATTAAGAAATTGACCAGACAAAATGGAGCTGCTGCTTTTCTAATCAAATCATATTTGGAAAGAATGCAGTTAAAATCCCTGACTGGCTCCTAGGTGACCATCCAGAATCCTGTCTAAATACAGCATTATTTTTGGGATTGTCTCTTAGAGGCATGGGACTCAGGGTGAATCATGCAGAGCACTCTCCTCCTGCCCAGTATTTCAGGCAGGTGAAATTTGGCTAAAATGGACGAACGCCCTGAGTATCTGAGAAGGGTCTTCTCAGGAGTCTGCATGGAAGAAATTAGAAGTATTGTCATCAAGTATCATAGGAGCCACATTTTTTTTTTGTTTTTGTTTTTTTAAGAATCAGCTAACTGAAAAACTAGAACAAAACTCTTCTAATTTTCTCTCAGTCACCCAATTGTGTGATTCATTTGGTAGGGCCAAGTCCCCTAAGTGGAGGTCCAAAGAAAGACCCCTAATTTGCAGTACCCTTGGGAGGCAGCAAAGGCAGCATGGCCAACTCCAGGTTTCCTTGGTAACGTTCCCAGGAGTTTCAAGGGCATTAAATAACATGATAGATTTGTATCTTCGCCATTATGTACAAAGATAATGTAGTAGGTGATCTCTGTATATTTTAACCAGAAATATAACGAGGGAGAAGAGATCAGGGAGGACTTAAAACAAATAATTAAAATACGATCATTAGAAACAAGAACACATTTTCAGACCTAGTTTGCTTCCTCTTCCCCCACTGCCACACATTCTATCAGAGCTGTTTGTTCTCCTGTTCATCTCTCCTCTCTTTGGTGTATAGGCTTATTCAAGGGAGAGGTGATGGTACCGGGTGGGAATGGGAACCCAGCTGGGACAGCAGGGCTTGGCAGGCCCTTGCAGGGGACTCTGCTGCCTTCTTCTGCCCTGACCTTGCTGTGAAGGACAGCAGAGCCTTCTGCTTCCTCTAGTCATGGCTGTGTTTACCCATCCAAGTGGTTTTGAGTGATTAAAAGTTTGACAGCCATTAGGCAATTAAGTGAACAAGTTGCTTTAAAAATAGCCAATTATGCAAGAGTTTGTCAGAAACCATCTCCCCCATTGCTCAGATGAGTATCTTCAGCATCTCTTCTGTTTGAAGTCCATTATTCTCCTTTCTTGGAGTTTGTCCCATTTGAGGAGCCCGTACATCAGTGCCTTTTGTGTGTTTTGGAAAGGGGTCATGTATATAGGAATACCAGGATGACCAGGAATGAAAAGCTATAGCACTAAGTTATAGGATGACTTGAAATCCCTTTCTAGCCTCTGGAATTCTACTGAAAAGGAGAGATGGAGAACAGTGACGTGAAATGAGCTATGTATAGTTTAGTGTATTCGGGATCTTGGGAATAAGCTACTGTGATCTTTCCCAAATCATAAGACACTTTATAAGGCATTTGAAAAATCTGGGTGGATGGGAATAATAGACACATTGTAAACCAGCTAATTCCATAGGCTGGCCTCAATAGAGTTTCCCCCCAATCAGTAAACCCATAAAAGTTTGCCTAAATCCCTCTCACATTCATCAGTGCCACATTCTGTTACTTTGATATATTTTATTTATAAGAAGAGAAAAAAAATCTCCCTCTAAACTGTAGTCCTATTTTTCACATAAACACAGTTACTTATGAGCTCAAACTGAGCGCTGGAAAGGAGAGGAAGAGATGGCCGCTGTTGCCTCAATTCTGTTCTCACGTGGATGTGTGAGCCGGTGCTCAGTTTCTCACGATGGCATATCCAGTGACGAGCTTCTCAAGGACGCTGATCTTCCCTCCAGAGAACTTGGCTGTGGACCCTGTGCTGGGCTCACTATCAGTAATTGACACTTTCACTTCCCTTTCACTCAGTTTTTTTTCTTTTTCTTTTCTTTTGATGTGGACCATTAAGTCTTTATTGAATTTGTTACAATATTGCTTCTGTTTTATGTTTTGGTTTTCTGGCGGGGAGGCATGTGGGATCTTAGCTCCCTAACCAGGGACTGAACCCGCACCACCTGCATTGGAAGGCGGAGTGTCAACCACTGGACCACCCAGGAAGTCCCTCTTTTTGTTTTTTAATTGAAGTATAATTGATTTACAGTGTTGTGGTAGTTTCAGGTATACAGCAAATGATTCAGTTATACATATATATATATTCTTTTTCATATTCCTTCTCATTATAGGTTATTTCAAGATACTGAATATAGTTCCCTGTGCTATACAGTAGGACCTTGCTGTTCACTTAGTTTCTTTTGATCCCAGATCTCATCCAGGCGGTTGCTGCCAAGGTATAGCTCCATCACCATATAATAAGAGATGTCTGTCTCCAGTGTTCACACAGCTGGGTAATTTTAGGGTGTTTAACCATTTGCTGGATCCAGGATTCATACTTTATATCCTTTAGAACATAGAAGTCTCACTTGCTTTCTTCTTGTTGATGATTTTGATGGCTGCCTACATCACTGGAGATGTAAATGATGCCCAGCGAACGTTAACTAATAAAAACAGCCAAAGCAGGCTCAATTAAACACACACACGCGCACACACACACACACACACACACACACACACACAGACACACAGCAGGGAGAATACATAACGATAGACATTTTCTAAAGTAACCTTGTTAAATTGGGACATGAATGAGACACCATATTCTTATGTATACCTGAAGCTGAACTCTTTAGAAGGTCAGGATTGATAGTAGCTATACTGAAAAGTAATTATATTTCAGCAGTCTATTAACTACACTGTTGTGGACTTTTCTGACATAGCCGTCAACAAAGCTGATAGGGTTAGCCTTTTAATTGTAAAGGACACATTTATTAATAAAAAATTAACAAATGGTTTACATCTTAGAATGCATATCAGCCAAAACCAAAAGACATAATTAGTTCAGAAAGAAAAATAGTTAAATATGGAAAGAAATCCTGTACACCAATAAAATTAGCTATAAGGCATTCTAGGAAAACTCGTTAAAATTCCTCCTTAATTCTTTTAATAGTTGTTAGTTTGACAGCAAGAATTTCTCCCTTTGTTTTTAGTAGGAACAGATAAAGAGGGATTTTATTTGAATAAGAAAACCAAATAGAAGTTATGCTGTGATTATTTTTATCTTGTTTTTTTGGATTTATTTTTATCAATTGTGAAAATGAATTGATTTTAATATTGGGATACACACACACACACACACACACACACACACACACACAGCTTTTCCATCACTTTGGCAAAGAGCCCTTGTTGATCATTTTGCCCACCATATATGTCCCAACCTTCATGGTGTGAGGGAAGGTCATCTCCAGATCGCAAGAGATCTTCCTGCACCATGCAGGCACCTGAGATCCCTTTGTTTCCTTTCCAGGGCTGAGAGTGCCTGCCCAGGTGATTGGGGCTGGTGACAGAAGCATTCACCATTGCGTCCACTGCTGCGGGCATCCTCGATGAAACCATCCTCTGTAAAGCCCATCGGTCCTGTGGCCCCAAAGAGGTGACTTGTGACCATTAACAGTTGCTGCTCTTGAATTCTGTGCAGACATTTCTGAAGCCCCTGGATAAGGCAGGTACCAACGCTTCCTCTCTCTTCCCTTGCTCTCTGTCCCTTCTGTGTGTGCTCAGGCATGCAGGATGCTCAAGCAGAATCAGCATGTGTGTTATTAACCTAACATGGTACATGATGTCAGTGAATGGCTTGCAGTTCCCTTGACACCCAATCCCAGGCCTTGTACAAAATTAACATTTCTCTTCACAGAGCAGAGAGTCAGACCATGTGTTAAATGCCTTATCAGGGAAAAATCAGCTAAATTATAATCAGGGCCTCTTGACTTGCTTTTTTAAAAAAATAATATTCTTTATATTTTAGGACAGAAAAATAGAACAGGTGCATACCCATATACCTCCCTCCCCTGTCTATGGTTTCTCCTATTACCTCTTGCATTAGTGTGGTACATTTGTTGCAATTAATCAACAATAGATGTTGATACATTATTATTAACTAAATTCCATAGTTTACATTAAATTTCACTCTTTGCATGGTGCAGTTTTATGGCTTTTCACAAATGCGTAGTGTCATGAATCAACCATTACAGTATCATATAGAACATATATATATTATTTTGAAAGTATTTTAATTGAGAAATAGAAAACATATTGAAAGAAGAAAAAGAAAGAAAAACACAAAATATATAGGAAATTTTTACTCCATGAGCTTCTCAATCCTCACTTGTTCACCATACCCAAGATGAAAAACACTTTTTTAAAAAATCAAACAATTAAATTTATTTTTTTAAATTCTTAAAAAAATCTATTTATTTAGGCTGCATTGGGTTTTCGTTGCCCCGCGCAGGTTTTCTCTCATTGTAGTGAGTGGGGGCTACTCCTTGTTGCAGTGCACAGGCTTCTCATTGCAGTGGCTTCTCTTGTTGTGGAGCACGGGCTCTAGGCGCATGGGCTTCAGTAGTTGTGGCACGCGGGCTCAGTAGTTGTGGCTCGTGGCCTCTAGAGCACAGGCTCAGTAGTTGTGGCGCACGGGCTTAGTTGCTTCACGGCATGTGACATCTTCCTGGAGCAGGGCTCGAACCCGTGTCCCCTGCATTGGCAGGCGGATTCTTAACCACTGCGCCACCAGGGAAGTCTGGTGAACACTTTTCTAAAAAGGTATTCAGTCACGAACAATGATGTTATTGATAAGAATGTGGACCAATTTCACAAAAAAGCCAAAGAATCCCATTATAGCAAATGAAATTATAGTTTCATTGGCCTAATAATCCCCTCTGCTTCACCTATTCATCCATCTCCACTCCCTCCAAACTTGTGGCAACTACTGACCCTTTTACTGTCTCTCCATAAAGTGGCGCCTTTTCTCTAATGTCATATAAAAGTGTATAGTTTTCATAATATGCATTTAAGGTTCCCTATGTCTTCGTGTGGCTTGATAGCTCATTTCTTTTCAGCACTGTATAATATTCCACTGTCAGGATGTGTGCAGGTTTTGGTGTGAACCTAAGTTTTCAGCTCAATTGGGTAAATGCATAGGAGCATAATTGCTGGATCTTAGGGTATGCTTAGCTTTGTGAGGAGCTGTCAAACTGTTTTCCAAAGTGGTGGTACCATTTTGCATTCTCACCAGCAATGAATGAGAATTCCTATTGCTCTACATTCTCACCAGCATTTGGTATTGCCAGTTTCTTTTTAATTTTAGCCATTCTAATAGGTATGTAGTGGTTTCCTATTTTTACTTTAATTTATAATTCCTTAATGACATATATGTTGAGCATCTTTCTGTATGTTTATATGTGCCATCTGTATATCTTCTTTGGGGAGGTCTCCAGGTTTTTTGTCCATAGTTAATTGGATTGTTTGTTCTCTTGTTGTTGTGTTTTATGAATGCTTTGTATATTTTGAATACCAGTCCTTTATCAGATATGTATTTTGCAAGTATTTTTTCCAAGAGCTGCTTTTGTAGAGCTGGAAACAGTTCTCTTTCTCCCTAAAAGACATTATACTACATATATAGGTCAGTGAAATGCAATTAGCTGCAAACTTGTGGTAAGGGCTTTAAAAGTGCTGAGTTTACATTGATGCCTGAGTATATATAACCTACCTTACTGCTTTTTATTGTAGCAGAGCAATTAGTTTTTGCAGTCTTTTCTGGAAGTATCTGTTTTTATAGTTAGGCAGACTTAAACTACAGCTAAAAGTTGGCTAGATTTTGCATCTTAAAAATCCTTAATGTTTAAGGGATAAAGCTGGCTATACATTTAAATTCCAAAGGGAAACTTGATAGCCACTGTTTAAAGGCCAAAGACTATTTTTTCTAATCATATTCTAAATACAGAGTTGTATAGTGCAAATCCTTGTTACCACTTTAAAATACTGGCTGCCACACAGCTAGTGGCATGTCGTCGTGGAAACAATTTCTTACCTTGCTTAGGAAGACGAGGGCTGTACTGTGGCTCAGAGCTCATGTTGGATCAGATACTATGGCACCCAGGCTCTAGAGCTTTCAAGTCCCCCACTCAGTTCTGCTACCTCAGTAGCAAAGATTGCCGCTCTTTCTACTCAAGGAAAACTTTATATATATAGAATGTTCTTGCTGGGAAACATTGGATGACATGAGTTTTTTCTTTTCGTTAGAGAAGCTTGTATTTTCTAGACTGAAGGAAACAAGGTCATTTTTTAGCTAGAACAGTCAGCATTTTCCATTTTTCTTAGTTGTCCTACCATAAACCTGCTCCGGAGGTGAAGAATGTTGATGAAATTTGGTTAATAGTTATCCAAATAACATGTGATATTTGTTTTTTGTGGGGTGGTGGAAAAACACAACAACTTATGACATTGATCATCTTCAAAAAGTGAATCCCATTTCAGGAGGAAATAAATTTGAAGAAACAATATCATAGAGGCTAGGAAGTACTCTCCCAGAAGGGTAAGGAAAGGTACCTGGTCTATGCCTTGAGATCAGGGTTTTTTATGTAATGGAGAAATCAGTCTTATTAACCACAACTTGGTGTTTATAAAAGTCTTTAAATCATCGAGCTCGGGCTTAATACTCTGTTGAAGTTATAGCAGCTTATCCTATTACATATTAGTGCTTTTTATTCTAGGAAGAAATATAATTCAGTATTTTCCATGCACCAAGTATTAGCCAGGACAAGCTCATTGCTGTAATGAACAATTCCAAAGTCTTAATGGCTTAACATGGTAAGCATTTACTTCTTGCTTCTGTCATGGTACAGTGTAGGCTGAAGGGACAGTGTGTGTGGAGGGGTCTACTTCACATGGTCATTAAGGTTCATTCATCTGAAAAGTCCCCCATCTCCAGGCCTTTGGAAGCCTCTTCTGGATCTTCTGCATCTGGCCTGCAATGAGAGATGAGAAGTGGGCGGATTTTTACGGATCAGGCTTGGAAGTGGCAAACGTCCTTTCTGGCCCTTGTTCCACTGGCCAGTCACAGAACCCCACCTATCTGTGCGAGAGGCTAGGAAGTGTAGTCTCAAAGTATGCCCAGGAGGAAAATAAGACAAGATTTAATGAATCAAAGTCATCTCTGCCACTTATGACTACACACACACAAATCTGTGGAGAGAAGATGAATACCTCGGGGAACCCTCAAAATTGGATGAAATTTCTAGTTACATTGCTTATTTAGCTTCTTTCTATGCTTTTGGGAATAACTGACTTCATTGATTTGACTTCTTGTATTTTTGGAAATCAGAAACCTAAACCTCAACTTTGCCCCTGAATAAATGGTCATCCATGAATGCATGTCCTAGAAGATTTGGGAAGTTTAAGCAAGATGTCCCCTGAGTGGGATCCCACAGTGCTGGATGATTCCTATTTTCTCCCGTCTTCTGCTGATTTCATTTGACGTGGTGGCAGAGAGATGAGAGGAAAAAAGGTACAAGATTTGTAATTGCAAAGCACAAATAATGGACTTGAACTAGCGTTTACTTTGGGCCTGTGACTGAAGGGAGAGAAGGAACAAAAACCCTCTTAAAAAAAGCCACACACTTTCAAACCTGACATCTGACTAAACTATGGATTGCTGTTATTGGGGATTAGCCCAAATTGACACCTTGAAAACATTCTGGGGTCAAGAAAGTTCCACAAATAGTTCTTAAAGTCATTCTCTTGGCACCTCATAGAATCTTTGTAGAAAAGAAAATTTGCTCAGGGCGGCTTTTTCTGTTTGGGAATATATTACTTTTATGAACACCTCTGCTCCCAACTGAATTCATTCCTCAAGTGTGAAAGCCACTGCAGATCTAAGGAGGCAGTTTCCCTCAGGGCTGGATTTGTAGCCTGGGTTTAAATGTCCTGCTGCATTGAAAAAGCGTGGGAGAAATCACAGATGCAGCACTCTGGTGAATGGTTTCCAGTCTGTGGAGAATAAATAGACTTCCGGAGAGAGGGAGTATTGGAAAAGTCCCAGTGTTCATCACGTGGGTTTCTGTTTAGAAAACCATTGTGCCTAAGTCATCCTCCTGGAATTCCACTGCCCTCTTAATTGTGCTTGTATGAAAAAGGTGTAAGTTTTTGGCCTTTTTGATCCGCTAAACCCCTTCTCCCTGAATCAGTGGCAATTTAATGAGAACACTAACCACAAATCAACAAGACGTTTTTTTTTTGGCCGTGTGGCTTGTGGGACCTTAGTTCCCCGATCAGGAATTGAACCTGGGCCCTCGGCAGTGAAAGCACAGAGTCCTAACCGCTGGACTGCCAGGGAATTCCCGAACAAGATTTTTCTCTGTCATATGAATGTTGGAACATTTATCCAAATGATGCTGACTGCTGGTGCAGGGCAGTGGGCAAACTTCTAGGCAGTTTTGGGGTAATTTTGGCTTATGTAGAACTACTGCAGAATCATAATCTATGTGAGATCTGTGCCCATACTCATTTTTTCGTTTTAGGTTGAAATTAGAAAACCACAAAATCATGTTAGAATCATTGAGTGACACTCAAGGTTGTTCTTCAACAATGATGGAGAAGGTTAGAAATCAGAAAGTGTCAAATAGTTGACAGTTTTTACCCAGGACCCTCAATTTGTGCCACCAGAAAATACCTGCACAGAGAACTCCATACTCCAGTGAGACATTTTTCCTTTTCTTGTTGGTATTCATTTTGGAGCCAGCCACACAGACAGCAACCCTGACTGTAGGTGACAGTGCTTGTTTTTCTTATTGTTTTGAAAGTTACAGGAAAATAAGAAGCAATTTCTGAGGTGGAATAAAGCAGGTTTTGTGTGTGTGTGTGTGTGTTTGCCTGTGAAGCTATAGGTCTGAATAGTATCTAATTAAAATCTGATGTAGAGTCAGTAGTCCTGCTGTTGTATTGAACAATTTATGCTTGATAATGCTAAGGAAATGGTCTTCTAATACTTCTTACTCACTTTCAGAGGATAACAAAGGTGTTTCTCAAGAAGGTGTTTGCCTCTTCTTCTAAGACTGGAGCAGAGGTAGGGCTGGTGTGGGTCAGTTCAGGGACTCTTTGGCTTTAAACCCATGGTCACTCTTGGTTTTCCAAACTCCCCTCTCCCGCACCACTCCCATCTCTAAATCACCTACCTCCGGTAGATCCTTATGAAAGGATCCCCTCTTATCCCAGAAATGCACAACTTTTATTATACATATTTTCTCATGTTTCCTCAGAAATACAGTACTTTCTTCTGCAGAGTATATAGTGCCAGAAATTAAGAAACACTAAGCTTTCCACAGAGGTGCACACATTCTGTCAATCAAACGCAAATAACCACCTCAGTAATCCATAATTGTCACTGACTGTATAGTTCACATCGAACATGTAATCATCACAGACAATGGCTTCATACTTAGCCCCCTGACAGACTAAGGCAAGAAGTATAACAATGGAGAGGGGTGTGTTCTGTAGACCAGTTGCCAATGCTACAGGCAAGTGGATACACCCTTCCTCGGGCCAGAGAGGAAGGTTATAGCTTCCTCCCTCTCCCACTAATAAAACGTGCATCTGCAAGTGTTCAGTTTGATCATGACTCTTCCAGTGCCTAAAGAATAATCATCTCTGGTTGCTCTTTGGAGAGAGAGCATCCCCACAGTGCAAAGTTGATGCAGCAGATTATAGGATGTGTGGGCAATTTAGAAGTGAGACTGAAAGAATCCAAGTTGTAAATTCTTGTTCCTTTAGAGTGACAAGTTAATTTTAAATGTGTAGACATCATCCTGGGTAAGGGAGGCCAGAAGCTTTCCCCAGAACCTCCTGTGGTTCAGATTTACTTCTAATGGTGGATATACTCAGGTTGGAGTCATTTTGCCCTGGTGACCATCAGCATAGGGAACACTGAGCTGACAAGGAGGCTTTGGACAAAGGCTGTGGAGGTGGGTGGCCAGTGATGTCTGACCCAGGTGTCCTAACCTCTGACACCATCACTCAGGGTTTCTTGTGACTAGGAATAGATCCCTGCAGAGTAGGAGTATAAGAGGGAGTCTAAGGCCCGGGGGCCTCCTGTCTCCACCCTTACCCTCTTGGGCTGCTCCTTCCTCTAAACAGAAATACCATCCTTCACACTTCTCTCTCTAACTCTCATTAATCTATCCTTCCATCCAGTGTATATTTGCTTGGCTACCAGCTAGCCTTGCACTAGGCAGTAGGGACACAAAGATGACAGGGCACAGCCTCTGCCCTCAAGGAGTTCATGTGGGGGACAGATATGTGAACAAATAATGTCAACACAGTAGGAAAAGCGACATGCCTAGTACTGTGGAGGATCAGGGGACTTGGTACCTTTTTCTGGGGGAGGTGGGGGTGGGTAGCTTGGAAGAAGAGTTGATGTTTGAGATGGGTCTTGAAGGAAGAGTAGAAGTATGCCAGGTAGAGATGGAGGAGAATTAAGGTGCTCATTTGGCAAAGTTTAGAGTTTATTGTGTAGGCAACATCAATCCATTCTAAGCAGGAGGGGACATGGTTGGACTATTAGAAAAATAACTCTAGTAGTAATTTAGAAGGCACCTTAAAGGACTTTAAGACAAGGAGACAATGAAGATGAGACATCATAGTCTGGTAGGCAAAAGTGAGGACCTGAAACAAGATAGTATGAGCACTTTCATTAGCTATGTTAAAGCTCATTCATCCAGAGTCTATTCGTTGTAAGCCAGAAGGTATAAAATATGAGTATTTAAAAATCTGTTAAACGTATTCCTCCCCAAGTACGACCAGGCATATTCTGCTTCATAGGATGACAGACAGATTTTGGGGTGTGCTTTGGTGCTCTGAATACTAACACTCCTACTAATACGAACACACTAACACTAAAGGCAATAACAAATAAGTCTTTTCTTTTGTTGGAGCAGCTCTGGGCCCTTTAAGATAGAGGGTTTCCGCATTTGGGCACAGTGCCCGCAGGGGCATGTGGATGGTGGGGACAGAGTGGTTGGGAAGGCCTGCTTCAGGGTCCTCAACCTTGGCCTCCCTAGGGCTTCCCTCCCAGGCCTCTTGAGGGGTGGTACAGATTAGAGCTGGAGTCTTAGGGGCATTTCTCCCAAGCAGCACTGTCCCTACACGTGGCCAAAAGAGCAGAATCTCTATGAGGATAAAGGCAGCTGAGGCCTGTCTCCTGCCACTGCTGATACCCTCTTACCAGAAGGGAGCTGGTGAACAGACTTGGCCTCCAACCTTGGCAAGATTTCTAATCCCTGCTCTGATACAGAATTTACTTTCCTTTCATCCCTATTCTTTGAGATAACATTGTATTTCTTGAAAGGCATAATGATTTCAGAGTCAAGTTGACATCCTCAACATTGGCAAGAAATAGCCCTTGTTAAAATTGAATAAGTCACATGAATTATTTATTCTCTTCACTGAAGAGAAGATGCACTCACACCTTTATTTAAATTCTTCTTCTATTCTTTTGGTACTGTCTCTGGAGACCTTTGAACTTTTCTTTTCCAAAATTACCCTAGAACCAAAGGCAGAAACCCGTCTAAGCGTAGAGGAAGGCCCACATCTTGTGAGGAGCAGTGTGAACAGACTGGAATCCTCAGTCTCTGGGATGAGACCCATGAGGATCTGCTGATATGATTTGCTTTATGGCATAAGGCAGTTTTCAGATCTTGTGTTTATGTGAATGCTATTCTAGGGTACAGATTTATTCGCAAATGTTTTTATTGCATTCTCCCGAGAACTATTTGATAAACTTCAAAGTACCGACATTTCTGTGGTTATAAAACAAGTGTCAGAGTGTTTATCAGGTTATTCTCTTGGTGTCATTTCTACTCCCTTTCCTAGCCCCACTTCCGCCTTAATTCAGAAACAAAATTCAAAATCTCATAATCAAGTACTTACTATCAAACATAAAAGGATTACTAGAAAAACAAACATCTTGAAAATGTCTTCCAAATCTGACCACAGTCATTTAAGTAATGCGGATGACAAAGAGACTCAAGTCAGATTTCTTAACTACGAAGGATGCAGTGTATCTTTCTCAGAGGGAAGGTTTTGAATTGAATTTTCAATGGATGAGGCAGTTGAGGTTTCAGAGATCAACTGGTTCGTCCAAGGTGATAAGTATAGCTGTTAATTTTATCGTGTGTGTGTGTATGTGTGTGTGTGTGTGTGTGTTTTCTACTAGGCTCCAGATGGAAAAGATCCCATAGCCCTTCTCATTTTTCACCTATGAATAGGCTCCCTCCTCATAATCCAGTTATTTCTGGTTCCCTTCTTTCCTACCATGTGCCCATTGGGATTTCCCTGCCCTTACCTTAAATAAATCTGAGCTCCTCAGGAACCCCCCTTGTCCCATTTAGAGGTCATTGCACCCGAACATGCTGTTCTGCTGCTTTCTTTAGTGAGTGACTAACGGTCCATGTGGGGCATCACAGAGATGTCTGTTGCTCAAAAATTACAATCTCCCTCTTCTATCAAGGGGACAGAGACGCATTTCATAAAACCTTTCAAAACGGGTTAAATTGGTGATCATTAAGATGGCCAGCACTATTCATTGCTATATTGGGCTGTTTCCCCATTAATAAGAAAAATCTTCCACTCACTTCTATTTGTCATTTATGACAATAGCAGACTCTTGGTGAGGAGAAATGTGACTTTCTCCTTTTGGGCTTAAGACTAATGAGCCCTTCCTTAAACCTTGCCTCCTGAGTTTCCCGATGCATTGTTTTTCCCTCCTGGAGAATATTTCACCGATGGTTTGGGTTCTTTTTTCTGTTTTTTTTGTTTTGTGAGAGGACAGCATGAATGTTCATGTGACTGGCCCGCTAAGGACACATGCATATTTCAGTGATAACTCCCAGGGTCCACTTTCCTCCCACTGGCCTCAGACAGCAAAGCTCTTCATTTTGGGGTTAGAACTTCTCTCTGGGATGTGGCACATTACTGAGCCACATCATTCATGCTCACTAAAGGAGAAAATTCTCCTCCCCTTGTGGGAGGCTCTGGACTCTATCTCAGTTAGGCAACATTTGCTAGTTTCAACCATGATGTTCCTGCCGTGAGGTTTCTGTGGGTGTCCTGCAGAGAGGTCGAAAACCCTCCAGGGTACCCACTGTGACTTTGCCTCTGAGAGACTGCGGGGGCCCCTCTGTTATGCATCCTGACTTCTGGTGTCTGTAAACTCTCCTGGTACCTATACCGCCTCTAATTTCCTCTGGGGAGTCATCCTTTTCCCTCCCCTAGTCCGTGTCATGTAGATGGTCCTGATTACAGCGGTGAGTATGGGTTCTATGTGTAAGCCAGCTCCTCGGAGCCTCTCAGCCACAAGGGCTGCTTCAGGGACCAGCCTTGAAGCAGAGAGTCCATAAGATGCAGTTAGACCTTTCCTGGGCTCCTAAGAGACGCGCAGGGGCCGTCCTTGCATTTGTGAGGAGAGGAGGCAGTTGCTGTGAGCATCTTGCATCCACGTGGATGCTGAATCTGGAGCCAGTGCCAAGGGAGCAACACTGAAGAGTGAGAAATTGGTCCCTGATGACATTGTTTGAGCCTTGAATCAACCTATGTGAAGCTAGTCTCCTCTGTTGCACCACCAATAAATGATCTTTTCTTGCTTAAAGTGGTTTAGGAGCGTCCTTCAAGATGGCGGAGGAGTAAGACATGGAGATCACCGTCCTCCCCACAAATACATCAGAAATAATCTACATGTGGAACAACTCCTACAGAACACCTACTGAACGCTGGCAGAAGACCTCAGACCTCCCAAAAGGCAAGAAAGTCCCCACGTACCTGGGTAGGGCAAAAGAAAAAACAGAGACAAAAGAATAGGGACGGGACCTGCACCAGTGGGAGGGAACTGTGAAGGAGGAAAGGTTTCCACACCCTAGGAAGCCACTTCGTGGGCGGAGACTGCGGGTGGCGGAGGGGGAAAACTTCGGAGCCACGGAGGAGAGCGCAGCAACAGGGGTGCGGAGGGCAAAGCGGAGAGATTCCCGCACAGAGGATCGGTGCCAACCAGCACTCACCAGCCCGAGAGGCTTGTCTGCTCACCCGCCGGGGCGGGTGGAGCTGGGAGCTGAGGCTCGGGCTTCGGAGGTCGGATCCCAGGGAGAGGACTGGGGCTGGCCGCGTGAACGCAGCCTGAAGGGGGCTATTGCGCCACAGCTAGCCGGTAGGGAGTCCGGGAAAAAGTCTGGAGCTGCCGAAGAGGCAAGAGGCCATTGTTTCAGGGTGCGCAAGGAGAGGGGATTCAGAGCACCGCCTAAACGAGCTCCAGAGACGGTTGCGAGCCGCGGCTAACAGTGCGGACCCCAGAGACGAGCATGAGACGCTAAGGCTGCTGCTGCCGCCACCAAGAAGCCTGTGTGCGAGCACAGGTCACTATCCACACCTCCCCTCCCAGGAGCCTGTGCAGCCCGCCACTGCCAGGGTCCCGTGATCCAGGGACAACTTCCCTGGGAGAACACAGGGCGTGCCCCAGGCTGGTGCAACGTCATGCCAGCCTCTGCAGCCGCAGGCTCGCCCTGCATCCGTACCCCTCCCTCCCCCCGGCCTGAGTGAGCCAGAGCCCCCGAATCAGCTGCTACTGTGACCTCGTCCTGTCTGAGCGAAGAGCAGACGCCCTCCTGCGACCTACACGCAGAGGCAGGGCCAAATCCAAAGCTGAACCCCAAAGCTGTGTGAACAAAGAAGAGAAAGGGAAATCTCTCCCAACAGCCTCAGAAGCAGCGGATTAAAGCTCCACAATCAACTTGATGTACCTGCATCTGTGCAATACCTGAATAGACAATGAATCATCCCAAATTGAGGAGGTGGACATCGGGTGCAACTGTACACGCGGGGTTTGCTTTCTACATCTCATTTGTTTCTGGTTTTATGTTTATCTTAGTTTAGTATTTAGAGTTTATTATCATTGGTAGATTTATTTATTGATTTGGTTGCTCTCTTCCTTTTTTCTATGCTTGGTGTGATTTTGTCTACATAGCTTTGCTTTTACCATTTGTCCTAGGGTTCTGTCTGTCCATTTTTTTTAGTATAGTTTTTAGCGCTTGTTATCATTGGTGGATTTGTTTTTGGTTTGGTTGCTCTCTTTCTTTCTTTTTTAAATTATTTTAAATTTTTAATAATTTTTTATTTTAATAACTTTATTTTATTTTATATTTTTCTTTCTTTCTTTTTTTCTTCCATTTATTCTGAGCCGTGTGGCTGACAGGGTCTTGGTGCTCCGGCCAGGTGTCAGGCCTGTGCCTCTGAGGTGGGAGACCCGAGTTCAGGACATTGGTACAACAGAGACCTCCCAGCTCCATATAATATCAAATGGCGAAAGCTCTCCCAGAGATCTCCATCTCAATGCTAAGACCCAGCTCCACTCAACGACCAGCAAGCTACAGTGCTGGACTAAAATTGGAGTGATACAGAAAAGATTAGTATGGCCCCTGTGCAAGGATGACACGCAAATTCGTGAGCGTTCCATATTTTTGCTGGAGAGGGTGTGGAGAAAAGGGCACCCTCTTGCACTGTTGGTGGGAATGTAAATTGATACAGCCACTATGGAGAACAGTATGGAGGTTCCTTAAAAAACTAAAAATAGAACTACCATCCAACCCAGCAATCCCACTACTGGGCATATACCCTGAGCAAACCATAATTCAAAAAGAGTCATGTACCACAATGTTCATTGCAGCTCTATTTACAATAACCAGGACATGGAAGCAACCTAAGTGTCCATCAACAGATGAATGGATAAAGAAGATGTGGCACATAGATACAATGGAATATTACTCAGCTATAAAAAGAAACGAATTGGGTTTTTGTAGTGAGATGGATGGACCTAGAGTCTGTCATACAGAGTGAAGTAAGTCAGAAAGAGAAAAACAAATACCATATGCTAACACATATATATGGAATCTAAAAAAAAAAAATTGTTCTGATGAACCTAGGGACAGGACAGGAATAAAGATGCAGATGTAGAGAATGGACTTGAGGACACAGGGAGGGAGAAGGGTAAGCTGGGGCAAAGTGAGAGAGTGGCATGGACATATACACACTACCAAATGTAAAATAGATAGCTAGTGGGAAGCAGCTGCATAGCACAGGGAGACCAGCTCAGTGCTTTGTGACCACCTAGAGGGGTGGGATAGGGAGGGTGGGAGGGAGATGCAAGAGGGAGGGGATATGGGGATATATGTATATGTATAGCTGATTCACTTTGTTATAAAGCAGAAACTAACACACCATTGTAAAACAATTATTCTCTAATAAAGATGTTAAAAAATAATAAAGTCGTTTAAGTGATTTGAATGGGATGTTTGGCCACTTGTAGCCGGAACCCTGTCTGCTAGACTCGTATGGTAGCCAAGAAGTAGCGTGTGTGTGTGTGTGTGTGTGTGTGTGTGTGTGTGTGTTTTCTTTTGATTTTTCAGGAATAGAAAAAAAGATGAGGACTGACCCATTCCAAAAATGCTCACCAGTAGATTACCTAATTATTTAGAATGACAAACTAGAATGTTAATTTTTTAAAAAGCCTTGTGAGAAAATAAAAAAATAGAAATATCTAGGAAAAAAAGACTTCTAGGTACGAAGGTCACTAAAAATTACAGCAAAAGGTGAGTTTTTAAATATTTGTATCATTTATTTACTCTTACCCACAGGCTATTCCAGGGTATTTTCACAGTTTGATCCTTTCTGTCGGCTATTAAATAGTTTGGTACAAAATACAGTTCGGTGTATTTAATAGACTTTGTTTGGGAATGTGGTTTGTTCTTTGACCCTGGGCAAGTTTCTTCACCTTAACATTTGAGGGATATTATTCTGGACTTAATGTACGTGAAGCTCCTAGATTGGGGCCTGGAATAAAGGAGGCACTCAAACGTGGGAGCAGCTGCTGTTTATTATTATTACCCACACTCTGGTCACTTGCTAGAAATATGAGTCACCCTCCCTGTGTGCCTGTTTTCACTAGTCCTGGTCAGGAAGTGTCTCGGGCCTGTTGTTGGTCTTCCCTGATGGTGTGGAATTAGCTGCCTTGCATATTGATTGTAACTAATGACAAAATGGCCCCTCCTGGGAATTCTGTATTTCTCCTCACCAGTCATTTCTGGACTTCTGATTTTTATTATCAACAAGGAAGAACATAAAATATAGTTACTTAAGGCAGAACTGGGAGATGAAACAACAACGGAAAGTGATGGATTGTCACTGCCCTCTGTGCAAACAGGTATGCTCGTAATCCTCAGGTTATTTCCTGCTGAGCAATACTAAAAAATATAAAATTGTGCGATGGTTAAGTAACATTATTTTATTATGTTATTCCACGGATGGCAAATACAAGACGTCTGTGGGGCCATCTCCCAGTCCCCTGATAATCTTAGTCCCGTTTCTCACTGAGCCTTAGCTTGGGCTTAGAGTCCTTCTCAACCCAAAGCACCAGAAATGGGATGCTTGAGTTGGAAACTTTTCTCCCCCTTTCATCCTTGGGCTTCTGCATTTTGAGATTTTATTACTGAAGTTGCTTACATATTTTGAAGTGTTTTAAACTTTTAATTCTCTACATACTTTGGCTTTCAATAGGAGAAGGGATTATTTGTACAGTCATGAGGCTAGAAGCATCTGGTCCCATGACTCAGTTTCCTCCTTTAGGGAAAAGGGACTGTCTTTCTGGGATTGCTTTCTTTTTTTTTTTTTAGTTTTATTGGAGTAGAGTTAATTTACAATGTTGTGTTAGTTTCAGGTGTACAGGAAAGTGATGCAGTTATACATATACATATATTCATTCTTTTTCAGATTCTTTTCCCATATAGGTTATCACAGAATATTGAGTAGACTTCCCTGTGCTTTACAGTAGGTCCTTTTTGGTTATCTATCTTATATATAGTAGTGTGTGTATGTTGGGATTGCTTTCTATCTTAGCCCAACATATGAGAACAATAGAAACAAGCAAAAACCCTCCATACAAAATAGGTAAAAAAGAATATAAATCTAGAAAAGCAATGGCGACAGATAAGAGTCTCAGAGGAGGAAATCAGGGAAGAGATGTCATAATCAAAAATTCTGGACTCAGTTTGGATTCATCAATAAACATGCAGTGGGACATCTGCTAAGTGAAGCACTGGGATGCAGAAATAAACAAGAATAGTTCTTGCCCTTGAGGAGCTCACAGTCTGGATAGGCGGCGGATGTGTAGAACAAAGCCCGTAAATACCAGGCACTGTGGCAAGCGCTGTGTTGTGTCTGAGGAGAGGAAGGTGGTAGGATTGAGTGTCTCAGGTGACCTGATCACATTAAGTAAAGGGGTCCCTGCTGATGCTGTCTCACACTCCTTGTTTCATAAATCACAGATTGGGTATTAATAACTACGTGAGTTGTTACTTGACTTTCTCTTGCCCTATGTGAAGCCCTAGTGTTCCTGGTAAGTCTGAGGAGCCAAGTGTGGTGATGAATAGTTCAAAAACTCAGGCTCTGGAATCCGACAGTCCGAGCTTTGAGTCTTGACCTGTGGCTTACTTGCTGTGTGACTCTGGGAAACTCAATGACCACTCTGGCTCCAGTTTCTTAATTTAGTGATTATTGTGGCAATTAAAATAGAGAGTATCTCTGAGGTATCTGAGGTACCTTAGGTGATAAGTAAAAAAATTTATTATTCTTTATTTTTTTTAACATCTTTATTGGAGTATAATTGCTTTACAATGGTGTGTTAGTTTCTGCTTTATAACAAAGTGAATCAGATATACATATACATATGTTCCCATATCTCTTCCCTCTTGCATCTCCCTCCCTCCCACCCTCCCTATCCCACCCCTCTCGGTGGTCACAAAGCACCGAGCTGATCTCCCTGTGCTATGTGGCTGCTTCCCACTAGCTATCTGTTTTACCTTATTTACAAAAGGTAGTGTATATATGTCCATGCCACTCTCTCACTTTGTCACAGCTTACCCTTCCCCCTCCCCATATCCTCAAGTCCATTCTCTAGTAGGTCTGTGTCTTTATTCCCTTCTTGATTAATTTTGTTGTCTTTATTATCAGGTCAATGATGTTGAACTCTGATTCAACAGTTGTGCTTTATTTGTCCACTTCCAATTGGAAGTTTATTGTTTCGAATTACAAAGAAAAAGATGAACTCAATTTGTGACCAAGAGACAAAGATTGGGGACTTGGCAATGGTGGAGGCAGACTTTGGACTTTGTGTTTGGGTTGGGAGATAGGGGTTGAGCAATAAAGATTCTGATTGAAGGGACAGAACCACCAGAGTGGAGCACAGTAGAGGTCCGGGAAGGGTGACCCTAGCGTGGGGCTAGAAGATGAAGAAAACTGACATGGAGAAAAGTCTGCTCCTAAGCGTTCTCCAGGGGGCCAGAGAAAACTATCGTAGAATTTTGGAACAGTTTTGTTGATGTGTTGACAGCTAAGGTTAGAGAGGTGTTTCCTTCTGAAAATCCCAAGTGTGTAGAGAATGAGCTCTTGCTGAATATTTCAGCTTTAGTTTAACTTCTTCCTGCATAACCAGTGTGTGTGTGTGTGTGTGTGTGTGATGTTTGTTTGTTGGCTGTGTGGAGTTGATTATATCCTAAATAAGTGAGATCTGAAAGGATAGAAGAAACGATGCAGCAGGGGGCAGGTAACCACAACACTACTTTTATTTGTTTTGTGAACCAGCAGTCAGCAGAGCCCAGCACACTTGACTGATGGGGAGAGCGCACGGGCAGAGGCAGCTGTAATGCAATGTTCTCAGAATTTGGCTCCGTCTCTACCTGGTGACAGCAGTTCGGAGTTGGGTAAAAATTCTAGCCCATCAGGATAAGGCGGTCACTAAAAGCTGTCTAGAACCTGAAAATTCCAAATAAGTGATGAGAGGAAGCATCAAAAAAAGACATTTGCACTTCAAAAAACAAGCAATAAAAATACCAATTTCCCAAACAAGTAGGTTAGGTGGCAATATTACTAGTTAACATTTCCTCATATGTTTCAATAAGTAATCTCTGAATTTGGTATTATCTCCATTTTGTAGTCTCAGAGGCTTGGGGTAGCTTGCCCAAAGTCACCATCTGGTTAGGGACCAAGCCTGGATTAGAACTGGGTCTGACTGGTACTAGAGAATGAACTCTCAACCACTCAGCTATGCCTCCTTGAAAGATGACTCACCATAGTAGTCCTTACACACACAAACACACACACGCACACACACCCCAAATTAGGAGTTGGTAGCTGAAATAAGATCAAAACATATCTTTTAAAGATTATATCTGAGCTTGGGATTAACATATACACACTACTATATTTAAAATAGATAACCAACCAGGACCTACTGTATAGCACAAGGAAGTCTACTCAATATTCTGTAATAACCTGAATGGGAAAAGGATTTGAAAAAGTATAGATATATGTATAAGTATAACTGAATCACTTTGCTGTACACCTGAAACTAACACAACATTGTAAATCAACTCTACTCCAATGTAAAATAAAAATTAAAAAAAAAAAGACAGTGCCCCATCCAAAAAATAAAGAAAGATCTTATCTGTTGTGTAGGACAAATGCCATACTTTCCACAGTGTACTTTTTTATTGGAATATGTGGATAAAGAACTAACTTTACCTAGTCATTCATATAATCTTGTTGGTAGAGCAACAACTTCCTTTATTTTTTTCTTCCTGGTGCAACATATCATTTAATTCCCTTTGACAGGTCAGGTTTACTCTTCTTTTTTTTTTTTTTTAACATCTTTATTGGAGTATAATTGCTTTACAATGTTGTGTTAGTCTCTGCTGTATAACAAAGTGAATCAGCTATATGTATACATATGTCCCCATATCCCCTCCCTCTTGTGTCTCCCTCCCACCCTCCCTATCCCACCCCTCTAGGTCGTCACAAAGCACAGAGCTGATCTCCCTGGAACAACAACTTTCTAATCTAGTTTCTCTGATGCTAAAATTCATTTGAGCAACTCAGGTCCTAGTGACTTTCTATGGCAGGGGATAAGCTAAAATTCTTCTGGATGACTTCACTGCTGGGAATGCCCTTCTCCGGCAAACACTGCGTGTAATATTAAAAGTCCTGGGAGCAGGGCTTCCCTGGTGGCGCAGTGGTTGAGAGTCCGCCTGCCAATGCAGGGAACGTGGGTTCGTGCCCCGGTCTGGGAGGATCCCACATGCCGCGGAGCAGCTAGGCCCGTGAGCCATGGCCGCTGAGCCTGCGCGTCCGGAGCCTGTGCTCCGCAACGGGAGAGGCCACAGCAGTGAGAGGCCCGCATACCATAAAAAAAAAAAAAAAAAAAAAAACCAAAAAAAAAAAAAAAAAGTCCTGGGAGCAGATAGGCTTGCAAAATGTGAAGAGCACTTGGCTTGTGAGCAGGGAGAGTATGGTAACCCTCAGACTGCCACTGGTACAAAGTGTCAGAGGAAGCAGTGCATATTACAGGGAAGCTGGAAGAATTAAAAAAGGGGGGTTTGTATCATCTATTAATAGTCTGTTTTATTTTTTTAATTTTTATTTTTTAATAGTCTCTTTAAAAAGTCTGTCTTAGTAAAGCAAAGAATTTTCTTTGCAAAATCAGAAAACTGGAGGCTCAGAGCACACGTGTGTTCCAGATCCTTCTTAAATATTACTGAATCTGCAGATGTCTGTCTCCTCAGTCAGTACAGGAAGTGCTGGTCAGTTGTGAGGAAAGGTCAACTGTCCACAGCACAGAACACTTCTGGGTCCTGACAGTCACAGAAGACAGGGGACCGGACAGGAGTCAGGACTGCAGCAAGGGTGTATGCAGCTGGGGTGCAGGGTGGCTGCCACCCTCCTCGCCCTCCTAAGCCTCTGGACACGGCCTAGCTTCTGTGACCCGGGGGCCAGAACCACGGACAGTGCAGCAAGGAGCCTGTTCTCAGTCTTAGATGGAGCCAGGGCTGAAGGGGTACAACACTACAAGGACCATCCTTGTGCCTTCAGAGAATTCAGCTGACGTCTGGGGGGGTCTGTGGGCAGGGACTCCGGAGCAGAATTGCATATGCTCTTACAGAAGCTGCCTCCCCAATGCATCTTCTCCCCAAACTTTACCCCCCAAGTGAGAAAGGCAAGCCACAAATATTATGGATTCTTTAAGAACCTTAATATTTGCCCCTCTTCTATGGTTATTCATAGAACATGTCATCAGTTTCATTTAGATGAGAAAAATATGAAAGCATTGTTTGCTCTGGTTATATATTAACACCTCACTTTTCCATTTCACAGAGTTAGTGAGTGGGGATGTGTGTGGGTGTATGTATGTAAAGGTAGACACATATGAGTAGGAATACATGTTCTCATTTAATCCCTGTAACTTTATAAAATAATATTATTCATATATACATATGTAATACATATACCTCTATACATATGTACATATCTACATACACATTGACTTTATAAAATGGCATGCCTATTTTATTAAAGAAAAAACTGGGACTCGGAGAAATTGACTGACAAACTTGAAAAGTTGATGTTCCTGAGAGGCACAGCCTGCATGAGAGCACAGGGCTTCTGACTGAGTCCCAGGCCCTTTGAACACTCCCCTCGCCCCCAGTTTCAACTCAGTGTCAAGCCCACTGACTGCCTTCTCCAGGTACGCTTGAGTCAGGACTGTCCTGGGATGTTTAGCCACCTGGCACAAGTCATCAAAATAAAAAAGTAAGGGGACAGACAGTTTTGAGGGCATTAACCCACGGTGGTCCCCTTTGCCTGGCAAAGCAATAAAGCTATTCTTTTCTACTTCACCCAAAACCCTGTCTCTGAGATTCAGTTCAGTGTTCGGCATCAGAGACATGCATGCAGAAGGTGGAAGCAAATGAGCTGGCTGGGTGCTGAGGATGAGGCTCCATAGAGAGGAGATAAAAGTCCCTGTGCTTCTCACTCTCCGGGATTCTCTGGTAATGTTTCAGCACCTTCAACTGAACTTCTGTACTTTTTGCAAGAAGCAAGATTGGGGTTAGTCTGCTAGCAGGGAGCTAAGCTTTTACAGAGGCAGTGAGTACACAAAGCAGTGAGAGCAGCACTGCCAAGCTCCCTTCTTTCCCAGGAACCACACTCAGCATCTGAGCATTGAACCGCTGGTTGGGGTCAAGTTCAAGTTTGCTCCAGCGTCTCATTCTCCTGGGACCAGTTGCCTCCCACAGCTGAGTCTGTGCCTTGTGGCAGAACCATCAAAGGGGCAAAGGAAACAAAGAGATGGGGCAACTCTTAATGTTTTGTGTTGAAATGGGTTGACATCCGCTCCTCAGAGTTCCAAAGGCCAAAGTTCCAAAGTCCATATGAGGGAAAGACTCTTCCCAGGGGTTTTCTCTGAAGATGGGGGAGGAGTAAGACATGGAGATCACCTTCCTCCCCACAGATACATCAAAAATACATCTACATGTGGAACAACTCCTACAGAACACCTACTGAATGCTGGCAGAAGACCTCAGACCTCCCAAAAGGCAAAAACTCCCCATGTACGTGGCCGTGTGGCTGACAGGGTCTTGGTGCTCCAGCTGGGCGTCAGGCCTGAGCCTCTGAGATGGAAGAGCCGAGTTCAGGACATTAGGCCACCAGAGACTGCCCGGCCCCATGTAATATCATTCAGCAAGAGTTCTCCCAGAGATCTCCATCTCAATGCTAAGACCCAGCTCCACTCAACGACCAGCAAGCTACAGTGCTGGAAACCCCATGCCAAACAACTAACGAGATAGGAACACAACCCCACCCATTAGCAGAGAGGCTGCCTAAAATCATACTAAGTTCATAGAAACACCAAAACACACCACTGGATGCAGTCCTGCCTACCTGAAAGACAGGATCCAGCCTCATCCATCAGAACACAGGCATCAGTCCCCTCTACCAGAAAACCTACACAATCCACTGAACCAACCTTACCCACTGTGGGCAGACACCAAAAACAACGGAAACTATGAACATGTAGCCTGCAAAAAGGAGACCCCAAACACAGTAAGTTAAGCAAAATGAGAAGACAGAGAAATACACAGCAGATGAAGGAGCAAGGTAAAACCCCACCAGACCTAACAAATAAAAAGGAAATAGGCAGTCTACCTGAAAAAGAATTCAGAGTAATGATAGTAAAGATGATACAAAACCATGGAAGTAGAATGGAGAAAATAAAAGAAACATTTAACAAGGACCTAGAAGAACTAAAGAGCAAACTAACAATGATGAACAACACAATAAATGAACAATAGCTGAATAAATGAGGCAGAAGAATGGATAAGTAACCTGGAATATAAAATAGTGGAAATAACTACTGCAGAGCAGAATAAAGAAAAAAGAATGAAAAGAATTGAGGACAGTCTCAGAGACCTCTGGGACAACATTAAATGCACCAGCATTCGAATTGTAGGGCTCCCAGAAGAAGAGAAAAAGAAAGGGACTGAGAAAATATTTGAAGAGATTATAGTTGAAAACTTCCCTAACATGGGAAAGGAAATAGTCAATCAAGTCCAGGAAGTGCAGAGAGTCCCGTACTCTCATACAGGATAAATCCAAGGAGAAACATGCCAAGACATACATTAATCAAACTATCAAAAATGAAATACAAAGAAAAAATATTAAAAACAGCAAGGCAAAATCAACAAATAACATACAAGGGAATCCCCATAAGGTTAACAGCTGATGTTTCAGCAGAAACTCTGTAAGCCAGAAGGGAGTGGCAGGACATATTTAAAGTGATGAAAGGGAAAAACCTACAGCCAAGATTACTCTACCCAGCAAGGATCTCGTTCAGATTTGTTGCAGAAATTAAAACCTTTACAGACAAGCAAAAGCTAAGAGAATTCAGCATCACCAAACCAGCTTTACAACAAATGTTAAAGGAACTTCTCTAGGTAGGAAACACGAGAGAAGGAAAAGACCTACTATAACAAACCTAAAACAATGAAGAAAACGGTAATAGGAACATACATATCGATAATTACCTTAAATGTAAGTGGATTAAATGCTCCCACCAAAAGACATGGACTGGCTGAAGGGATACAAAAACAAGACCCATATATATGCTGTCTACAAGAGACCCACTTCAGACCTAGGGACACATACAGACTGAAAGTTAGGATATGGAAAAAGATATTCCATGCAAATGGAAATCAAAAGAAAGCTGGAGTAGCAATTCTCATATCAGAAAAAATAGACTTTAAAATAAAGACTATTACAAGAGACAAGGACACTACATAATGATCAAAGGACTGATCCAAGAAGAAGATATACGACTGTAAATATTTATGCAGCCAACATGGGAGCACCTCAATACATAAGGCAAATGCTAACAGTCATAAAAGGGGAAATCGACAGTAACACAATAATAGTAGGGGACTTTAATGCCCCCCTTTCACCAATGGACAGATCATCCAAAATGAAAATAAATAAGGAAACACAAGCTTTAAATGACACATTAAACAAGATGGGCGTATTTTATAATTACAGGACAGTCCATCCACAGACAACAGAATACACTTTCTTCTCAAGTGCTCATGGACATTCTCCAGGAAAGATCATATCCTGGGTCACAAATCAAGCCTTGGTAAATTTATGAAAATTGAAATCATATCAAGTATCTTTTCTGACCACAACACTATGAGACTGGATATCAAATACAAGAAAAAAGCTGTAAAAAATGCAAACACACGGAGGCTAAACAATATGCTACTAAATAACCAAGAGGTCACTGAAGAAATCAAAGAGAAAATTTAAAAAACCCTAGAAACAAATGACAATGAAAACACGATGACCCAAAACCTATTGGATGCAGCAAAACCAGTTCTAAGAGGGAAGTTTATAGCAATAGAATCCTACCTCAGGAAACAAGAAGAATCTCAAATAAACAGCCTAACCTTACACCTAAAGCAATTAGAGAAAGAAGAGCAAAAACTCCCAAAGTTAGCAGAAGGAAAGAAATCATAAAGATCAGATCAGAAATAAATGAAAAACAGATGAAGGGTATGATAGCAAAGATCAATAAAACTAAAAGCTGGTTCTTTGAGAAGATAAAAAAGATTGAAAAACCGTTAGCCAGACTCATCAAGAAAAAAAGGGAGAAGACTCAAATCAATAGAATTAGAAATGAAACAGGAGAAGTACCCATGGACTGCAGAAATACAATGGACCATGAGAGATTACTACAAGCAACTATATGCCAATAAAATGGACAACCTGCAAGAAATGGACAAATTCTTAGAAAAGCATACCTTCTGAGACTGAACCAGGAAGAAATAGAAAACATAAACAGACCAATCACAAAACTGAAATTGAAACTGTGATTTAAAATTTTCCAACAAACAAAATCCCAGGACCAGATGGCTTCACAGGAGAATTCTATCAAACATTTAGAGAAGAGCTAACACCTATCCTTCTCAAACTCTTCCAAAATATAGCAGAGGGAGGAACACTCCCAAACTCATTCTACGAGGCCACCATCACCCTGATACCAAAACCAGACAAAGATGTCACAAAAAAAGAAAACTACAGGCCAATGTCTCTGATGAACATAGATGCAAAAATCCTCAACAAAACACTAGCAAACAGAATGTAGCAACACATTAAAAGGATCATACACCATGATCAAGTGGGGTTTATCCCAGGAATGCAAGGATTCTTCAACATACGAAAATCATTCAATGTGATACACCATATTAACAAATGGGAAGATAAAAACCATATGATAATCTCAATGGATGCAGAAAAAGCTTTTGACAAAATTCAACATCCATTTATGATAAAAACTCTCCAGAAAGTAGGCATAGAGGGAACTTACCTCAACATAATTAAGGCCATATATGACAAACCCACAGCCAACATCGTTCTCAATGGTGAAAAAATTAAAACCATTTCTTCCAAGATCAGGAACAAGACAAGGATGCCCACCCTCACCAATATTACTCAACTTAGTTTTGGAAGTTTTACCCACAGCAGTCAGAGAAGAAAAAGAAAAGGAATCCAAATTGGAAAAGTAAAGCTGTCACTCTTTGCAGATGACATGATCCTATATATACTGAACCCTAAAGATGCTACCAGAAAACTGCTAGAGCTAATCAGTGAATTTGGTAAAGTAGCAGGATACAAAATTAATGCACAGAAATCTCTTGCATTCCTATACACCAATGATGAAAAATCTGAAAGAGAAATTAAGGAAACACTCCCATTTACCATTGCAACAAAAAGAATAAAATACCTAGGAATAAACCTACCTAAGGCAGACAAAAGACCTGTATGCAGAAAACTATAAGACACTGATGATAGAAATTAAATATAATATAAACACATGGAGAGATATACCATGTTCTTGGAATGGAAGAATCAACTTTGTGACAATGACTCTACTACCCAAAGCAATCTACAGATTCACTGCAATCCCTATCAAACTACCAATGGCATTTTTCACAGAACTACAACAAAAAACTTCACAATTTCTATGGAAACACAACAGACCCCAAATAGCCAAAGCAATCTTGAGAAAGAAAAATGGAGCTGGAGGAATCAGGGGCCCTGACTTCAGACTATACTACAAAGCTACAGTAATCAAGACAGTATGGTACTGGCACAAAAACAGAAATATAGATCAATGGAACAGGATAGAAAGCCCAGAGATAAACCCACGCACATATGGTCACCTTATTTTTGATAAAGGAGGCAGGAATATACAGTGGAGAAAAGACAGCCTCTTCAATAAGTGGTGCTGGGAAAGCTGAAGAGCTACATGTAAAAGAATGAAATTAGAACACTCCCTAATACCATACACAAAAATAAACTCAAAATGGATTAAAGACCTAAATTTAAGGCCAGACACTATAAAACTCTTAGAGGAAAACATAGGCAGAACACTCTAGGACATAAATCACAGCAAGATCCTTTTTGACCCACCTCCTAGAGAAATGGAAATAAAAACAAAAATAAACAAATGGGACCTAGTGAAACTAAAAGCTTTTGCACAGCAAGGAAACCATAAAGAAGAGGAAAAGACAACCCTCAGAATGGGAGAAAATATTTGCAAATGAAGCAACTGACAAAGGATTAATTTCCAAAATTTACAAGCAGCTCATGCAGCTCAATATCAAAAAAACAAAAAACCCAATCCAAAAATGGGCAGAAGACCTAAATAGACATTTCTCCAAAGAAGATATACAGACAGCCAACGAACACATGAAAGAATAGTCAACATCACTAATCATTAGAGAAATGGAAATCAGAACTACAACGAGGTATCACCTCACACCAGTCAGAATGGCCATCATCAAAAAATCTACAAACAATAAATGCTGGAGAGGGTGTGGAGAAAAGGGAACCCTCTTGCACTGTTGGTGGGAATGTAAATTGATACAGCCACTATGGAGAACTGTATGGAGGTTCCTTAGAAAACTACAAATAGAACTACCATGTGACCCAGCAATCCCAATACTGGGCATATACCCTGAGAAAACCATAATTCAAAAAGTGTCATGTACCACAATGTTCACTGCAGCTCTATTTACAATAGCCAGGACATGGAAGCAACCTAAGTGTCCATCAACAGATGAATGGATAAAGAGGATGTGGCACATATACACAGTGGAATATTACTCAGGCATATAAAGAAACGATATTGAGTTATTTGTGGTGAGGTGGATGGGCCTAGAGTCTGTCATACAGAGTGAAGTAAGTCAGAAAGAGAAAAACAAATACTGTATGCTAACACATATATATGGAATCTAAAAAAAAAAAAAGGTTCTGACAAACCTAGGGGCAGGACAGGAATAAAGATGGAGACGTAGAGAATAGACTTGAGGACACGGGTAGGGGGAAGTGTAAGCTTGGACAAAGTGAGAGAGTGGCATGGAGTAATATACACTACCAAATGTAAAATAGATTGCTAGTGGGAAGCAGCCACATAGCAGAGGGAGATCAGCTGGGTGCTCTGTGACCACCTATAGGGGTGAGATAGGGAAGGTGGGAGGGAGATGCAAGAGGGAGGAGATATGGGGATATGTGTATATGTATAGCTGATTCACTTTGTTATAAAGCAGAAACTAATACAGCATTGTAAAGCAATTATACTCCAATAAAGATATTGAAAAAAAAGAATAGCCTTTTCTAAAAATTAAATCAAATATAAAAAAAGAAAGAATATACAATGGAGAAAGGACAGCCTCTTCAATAAGTGGTGCTGGGAAAACTGGACAGCTACATGTAAAAGAATGAAATTAGAACACTCCCTATCACCATACACAAAAATAAACCCAAAATGGATTAAAGACCTAAATGTAAGGCCAGACACTATAAAACTCTTAGAGGAAAACACAGGCAGAACACTCTATGACATAAATCACAGCAAGATACTTTTTGACCCACCTCCTAGAGAAGTGGAAATAAAAACAAAAATAAACAAATGGGACCTAATGGAACTTAAAAGCTTTTGCACAGCAAAGGAAACCATAAAGAGGATGAAAAGACAGCCCTCAGAATGGGAGAAAATATTTACAAACGAAGCAACTGACAAAGGATTAATTTCCAAAATATACAAGCAGCTCATGCAGCTCAATATCAAAAAAACAAACAACCCAATCCAAAAATGGGCAGAAGACCTAAATAGACATTTCTCCAAAGTAGATATACAGATTGCCAACAAACACATGAAAGGATGCTCAACATCCCTAATCATTAGAGAAATGCAACTCAAAACTACAATGAGGTATCACCTAACACCAGTCAGAATGGCCATCATCAAAAAATCTACAAACAATAAATGCTGGAGAGGGTGTGGAGAAAATGGCACCCTCTTGCACTGTTGGTGGGAATGTAAATTGATACAGCCACTGTGGAGAACAGTATGGAGGTTCCTTAAAAAACTAAAAATAGAACTAACATATGACCCAGCAATCCCACCTCTGGGCATATACCCTGAGAAAACCATAATTCAAAAAGAGGCATGTACCACAATATTTATTGCAGCACTCTTTATAATAGCCAGGACA
The DNA here is from genome assembly GCF_949774975.1 of Lagenorhynchus albirostris. NCBI lineage: Eukaryota > Metazoa > Chordata > Mammalia > Artiodactyla > Delphinidae > Lagenorhynchus > Lagenorhynchus albirostris. Next base: position 69,443,942 of record NC_083106.1, read on the forward strand.
TGGAAGCAACCTAAGTGTCCATCGACACATGAATGGGTAAAGAAGGTGTGAGACATATATACAGTGGAATATTACTCAGCCATAAAAAGAAACGAAATTGAGTAATTTGCAGTGAGGTGGATGGACCTAGACAGAGTCTGTCATATAGAGTGAAGTAAGTCAGAAAGAGAAAAACAAATACTGTATGCTAACACATATATGTGGAATCTAAAAAAGAAAAAAAAATGTTCTTATGAACATAGGGGCAGGACAGGAACAAAGACGCAGATGTAGAGAATGGACTTGAGGACACGGGGAGTGGGAAGGGGAAGCTGAGATTAAGTGAGAGAGAGGCATGGACATATATATACTACTAACGTAAAGTAGATAGCTAGTGGGAAGCAGCCGCATAGCACAAGGAGATCAGCTGGGTGCTTTGTGACCACCTAGAGGGGTGGGATAGGGAGGGTGGGAGGGAGGGAGACGCAAGAGGGAAGAGATATGGGGACATATGTATATGTATAGCTGATTCACTTTGTTATACAGCAGAAACTAACACAACAGTGTAAAGCAATTATACGGCAATAAAGATGTTAAAAAAAAAAAAAAAAGAAAGAGCGCCAGCACAGCACATGCCAGAAGCACACCTCCTGCCCGTGGGGTCTGATTTCACTGAAGTTGACTTCTTTTTTGCAGGACTGGGGTTAAGCTTTCATTGGCTGACCTTCCACAGTGGGGAGTTTAGTCGATTGTTCAACAACGTAGGAGGTGGTGTGGTGTGGAGGAAAGAGGGGGGCGGTTTGCAGCTGCACTGACCTTGGTTGGAATCCTGACTCTAGCACCTAGGAGACACTTATGTGTCCTCTTCAAATTACTTTGTGAACTTGCTTTCCTAATCTGTGAAGTGAGGATGACAGTACCTTCCAGAGCTGCGGTCTGATGCTTGGTGTCGTGGCAGGTGTCTCATTGGAGGTATGATTACTGCTCCCAGAGGCACAAGTGGCCCAAGAAGTGGAAGGTGGGGTCCTACACAGCCATTACCTAAAGGTCCCAATGACCAATATTTAGGGACCGAATGTACCCCAAAATGTGTTTCTTCTCTTTCTTCACCTGCGAAGCGTCTGTCTGGCTCTCTCTGCCTATCTTTCCATTTTGCTGATTGGATCAGCAGGGAGATGCAATCCAAGAGCTTCCCCCTGCCCTGGGGCCCTTGGTAGTGGCCTCTGGAGCTGTGCTCTCTAAAATGTGCAGTGCAATCGTGTGGGCATTCTGGGAAGCCACAGCTATCCTGGCAGGATCTGGGCAGTGGCTTATGCATACCACAGACCAGTGTCACTGCAGTAGAAACAGGATTTCCAGTCACCCCATTGTTTCTCGAGACTCACGGCCGGGGGGGGGCGGTGGGGGTGGGTGGGGGTGGGTGGGTAGGGAACCAGTTTTGACATCGTCCTGGTGTACTGTAGCTGGCTGACAGCAGAGGGCACCTCTCGCCTGCGCCCGAATGCTAAGGGACACCCACGCCCCTCCCCCAGAGAGCAGAGAGATGAGAAATAACCCATCGCCCATGGTGGCCACACTCACTGCTGCTACCTCCACTTCTCTTGCTGCAAAACGTTGCATGTGTTTCCCCCGCGTTTGTTCCTGACTCCACCACCTCTCGTGTGTGCTGGGACAGCCTGTTGGTCTTTCATGACTTCTGAGTGAAGAGAGAGCTTTGGACTCAGAGGAGGTGGCTTCCCCAGAAAGCCTGGGGACAGCCTGCAGTCACTCCTCCAGGCCTTTGTTGAGAGAGGCCTTCCAGTCGTGTGTGGAACTTTGGTTTATTAAATCTGATGAGTTCTATATTTCTGCCACATGTCATAGATCACCCACGTTGACTGAGCCCTGCCAGAGCCGGGCTGCTGTTACCCTGAAATGAAGCCAGAGTTTTTAAGTGGATGGGGGTAATTCCAGTTTGGTGCAATAAATTATATGGTTCTGCCTGATTTGCTGTGCTCTGGGCTGGGAGCAGTGACGATGGAGCATATCTTGCAGTGTGTGTGTCTCGGGGTGAGTGGTGGTGAGGGAGAGAATTGTAATTTTCTATAGTGAGTGGGTTGAAGTTTAGATACAAACATAGCCCCTGGCCTTTCTTTTCCATCCTTTTCCCCAACTCAGCTTCTCCTTTCTATTTTTATGCTTTCAAAACTTGGGGGCTGGCTTTCTAAAATTCCAGGAAGAAATCTGGGGACTCAAGTTACCCATGAAATGTGACAGAATTCCTTGTGCTCCTATATACTTCTCTGTCACCAGAGGAAACTTTGGGGACTTAGAACACCAAGAAATATGCCCTTTAGAAATCTTTTTTTTTCCTGTTAAGAGGCTGTTCAGCTTTGAAGGAGGATGCTGGAGAGGGGCGATGACCATTGGTTCTCACACACATTTAAGTGTGGCTAGTTTTCTGGGGAGATGCTCAAGGAACCGCATTGTTAAGGAAATAAGGTTTAAACCTTATCTTTCTCTTAATTAAATAGGAGATTAGAATCATCTGGACTTCAGGAGCAGGACACTAGTATGTAAAACACATTATGGGAGAGTCTAGAGAGGACAAAGTTAAAAATCTGCTTTTAAGTTCCGACTCTGCACCAGTTCCTAATCTCTCTTAAGACTCGCTTTGTGATTCTGTGAAAATGGGAGTAAAATCCACCTCACAGGTCTATCATGAGGTTAGGTGAGAAGATGTGGGTGAGTTCTACTGTGACATCAAGAGAGCTTAATAAACGTTTATTTTATTTATTTATTTATTTTACTTTCACACTGTTCTGAGGGGTGGATTCAGGCTGTTGTCAGGGAACATTTGTCTTCTGTGACTTTTCTTTGAACGGGGCAGTGCTGAGCAAACCCACCAGTATGACTTTCCTGGCCTTACAGGTCAGAAGAAAAGCCTACAGATCTAAAAAGAACTTCTGTAGAGAAACTGGGAATCACATTTTGGATACACTTCGTATTTATAAATGTGCCCTTCATTTATTTCCCAAACAGATAGATTTAAAGAGGCCTGAGATTTATTCCTTATTCAGGATCACTGTATGTAATTAATTCCAGGTTTGGAAGCTTACAAATAAAGTTTTAAAAAATTTTAGTGAGATCCAAAAGCATCCAAAAAATTCCTAAGTGAATAAAACACCTTTTTGCTTCAAAAAATCATTTTGGTAAAGCTTAGCTGACCAGAGTGGTGAAAACTTCTTTCTCATTATAACATTTATTTGCATTTGTACCACGTGGGATTGAGTTGAGTTGAAGGCGGCTGCATGGGAATGGTGGAAGCCATCGTGGGCTTTCTTCTCCACATCATGTGATTTGTTGGAAGCTTGGGCTCTGGCGAGAATCATTGCTATCCAAGTAAAAATGAATCGCCTTGCTTCGCTGATCTCTTTGTTTTTTTCCAGAGAGTAAGCTCTCTGCTTTCTGGATCGCACCTAAACACCTATTTTAGGTTAAAAAATTTCTTAACATTTTTACCTCTTATAACCTTGTGGATAAAAAGCTTAAGCAAAATTTTAAAGAGATGCTAGATTGAAAAAAAAAGATTTAGAATCCTCTGGCAATCAAAGGATTGAGCTGGGAAGACTTGCTCATGAGCGCAAGAGGCTGCCCTGTTAGAGAATCTGCTCTTTTACTTACGCCTGTCACCCTTCTCACTCTGGGCCTCCCAGCTGTTCCCCTACCCACCCCCCAAACCTTTACTCTTCCTAACCCAGGTACCAGCAAGCACTCTGTTTCCTCATGGTCTCTGCCTGGGGATGGCCATTCTCCATCACTCAATCTTCCCAAGATATATTATTACAGGAAATTAGCTAATAATAGTGTTGATATCTGTTTCTTTCAGCTCTATCTTCAGATTCCCTGACTATGCAAATACTCACTTTTCCCAGTGAAACTTTTCACGTGATATCTTCTCCTCTGTTCGACCTGCCAAAATGCAAACCTATTCATTTAAAATCTCTTGAGTAATAGATTTTGCTCTGTGGAATCACATGGAATTTGCTAAATCTTTCTTGCAGCACTTTACTGTAGGATGCCACATATATATCTACTTGAATTTCCCCAAACTGCACTATTAGTAGAACAAACACTTTTGATTTTTCTAAGTGTTTCAGGGAGTGAACTGGTGCTAAAAATAAAGAATCCTTTTCAAGATGAGAAAGAAAATTAGGCAGGCTTTGAAGATAATTGAAAGACCCTATAGTTATCAAAATGAACTGGAATATTTTAAGAGCTCACTGCTTATTCTCATAGCCACAGGATTTATATTATTTAATTCCTTGGACTCTAAATATATGTCTATTACACTTTTCTATTTTCTACATCATTAGAACTCAATACTCATTGAGTTCCCCTCTTGTGCTAGAAGATATTATATATCACTGGGTAGGACTTGAAATGGACAGAAAGAGGCACAAGACTTCATCAGCTCTGACCACATCTCTGCTCTATTTATAAGAATTATTTGCTTTATCTTTGAAGTGGATTAGCATTGAAGGCAGAAGGGAGATGGGGGTGGTGGGCCTCAGAGAGGTTGGCACCATCTCTGGTAGAATTTAGGATGTAAATGTAACTATATTTTAACTATATTTTGTCCTCCATATGTAATTTTAACTATATTTTGTCCTCCATATGTAATTTAACTATATTTTGTCCTCCATATGTACACAATGTGTACCTATTTTCCAACATCCATCAAAGAACTTCCTGATTCTTACTGATTCCCCCGGTTCATTCAATATACACTTGCCAAGCATCTCAACATTCACAGCACTGGTTTAGCCAGAGGGGAAAGCAAAGCCACAGAATATAGCACCCCACCCCCGATTTGGTCACAGTTGCAATTAGGGAGAAAATACATAACACAATATATTAAGTAACAGTGAATCAGTGAAAGAACGAATGAAGATATTAAATACAATGAGAGCCACAGCAGTGCCCTTTCAAGGGGCTCAGAGGGAGGAGAGAGCACAAATGTGGAGGTGGCAGTTTGGTGGAGCGGAGAAAGTTTTATGTGTTGGTTATTCACACACACACACACACACACGCACGCACGCACGCACGCACGCACGCACACACACACACACCCATTTTCTGCCCTGCTCCTGAGTCTTGGAAGGCTGACTTCCATGGACTGCATCACCAGCTCCCTTGCCCTCTGGCTTCCTATTGGTTCAACCAATGGGAGGCTTGCCAACAGCAGGCAGGTGGAGAGGCTGGTGTAGTTCTCCCTCATCCTCTCCACTTTTGGCCATAGGTCTTTTTTTCAATAAATAAATAAATAAATTTATTTATTTATTTTTGGCTGTGTTGGGTCTTCGTTGCTGCGCGCAGGCTTTCTCTAGTTGCGGTGAGCGGGGGCTACTCTTCGTTGTGGTGCGTGGGCTTCTCATTTCTGTGGCTTCTCGTTGCGGAGCACGGGCTCTAAGCGTGTGGGCTTCAGTAGTTGTGGCACATGGGCTCAGTAGTTGTGGCTCGCGGGCTCTAGAGCGCAGCCTCAGTAGTTGTGGCACACGGGCTTAGTTGCTCCGCAGCACGTGGGATCTTCCCGGACAAGGGCTCGAACCCATGTCCCCTGCACTGGCAGGCGGATTCTTAACCACTGTGCCACCAGGAAAGTCCCTGGCCATAGCTCTTCTTAGGCAGCCCCTCTTCCATGTGACCTGTTCTCTCCTCTTGCTGGGCAGGTGGAGGAGGTGACAGCTCTCCCTTGCTGGGATTCCCAAACGCTGACCACACCTCTGTAAAGAGTCACTTTATTTGCTACGGCTTTTTTTGGTACGCAGGCGTCTCACGGCTGTGGCCTCTCCCGTTGCGGAGCACAGGCTCCAGACGCACAGGCTCAGCGGCCATGGCTCACGAGCCCCGCCGCTCCGCAGCATGTGGGATCTTCCCAGACCGGGGCACGAACCCGTGTCCCCTGCATCGGCAGGCGGACTCTCAACCACTGCGCCACCAGGGAAGCCCTGCTACGGCTTTTGAGTGCCACTGTCCTGCCTCCTGCTGGGACTCTGATGGACACCAGAGGTTTTCCAGCTGCAGAAAACAGAATGGATGGAGACCAAGCGCAGAAACAAGCTTGGGCAAACCCAGTCAGAGCAGAGGAATGGGTTAAGTGAGAGGATGTACCACACAAGGTAAGTTTGGAGAAGATGGTAGAGGCCAGGTAGGGGAAGACATCAAATACCAAGATGTTGGAGTCTTGTGAAAAGGAGAAGTCACGGGAGGTTTGGGGGTTAAAAAAATCATAAGACAAAATAGTGTAGAAAAATCCATCTGGTAGTTGAATACAGATTAGAATAGAGGCAGGAGAGACTGGTGGTCAGAGAACTGTTTGGGAAGATATGATATAAATCCTGGAATTTTTGTTGAGGAAGTGTTCTGGTCTGTCAGGTAGAAAGCACTGAGAACGTGAGGTTCCAGCCCTACAGACACTCCTGAGGCTGAAGAGGTCACAGCTTGGGTACCCGCTGAGATGTCCAATATACAGATACATAGAAAATAATTATTGGCTTCCTTTGGATGATTGTAGAGAACACCTTAGCAGCTGCGAACTCACCTTTGCACAACAAAGGACTTGGCAGCAAGGACCATTTTAAAGGGGACATGTTTTCAGGTTAGTAATGTGTTTTGAATTAGGGATCCAGATATTACATTTCTTACAGATGTTGGAAGAGCATCTGCACTTCCCTGATTAGTTTCTGGCGGCTGCATCTGTGCCCCACTGTTAAGCTGTGGTCTGGAAGTCCCACAGTTTGGATGTTGCAAGTAGTTAAGCTGTGGGGTTTTTGGTCCTCTGTAAACACAGTTGGCTGGAGATTATGGGAACCTTTCAAGGACAGGTCTCAACTTTGCTGAGAGAGTCTAATTTGAAGTCCCACAGGCAGAGATGATACATAATGATACAGAATGAGGTCTCTGAGTGATGATCAGGGCTTTTCCTCCTTGTTCATGTGCATAGGTGGACTTCAATATGGTATCGCCATAATAAAGAAACAGATGCGTAAAGATGCTAAGAACAGGGCTTCTCAACAGTGGCATGATTGACATTTTGGGCCAGGTGATTCCTTGGGAGCTGTCCTGTGCATCGTAGGATGCTTCGTGAAATCCTTCGCCTCTACCCACTAGATGCCAGTAGTACTCTACTCCTCCCTCACAGTTGTGACAACTATAAAAACGTCTCCAGACACTATGAAATGTTCCCTGGGGGCAAAATCAGATCTCGTTGAGAACCACTCCTAAGAAAAAGCAATAATAAAAGCACTCTCGTTGGTAAGTTAAACAATTCTTTGCAAGTGGCCAGTGATGCCCATTCGTAAGAAACTGATAGCGGTAAGAGCTTGGTGTGATACAAATTAAATAGAGAAATTGATTGACCCGTGACCTCAGCAACACCAGCATGATGCTTTCACTCCCTAATCAATCAGCTAAAGACAACGGCAAGCAATACACTTTCTGGCTAGAAAGTCAACAGGACCATCCATGGCTATTTCACTTTAGCTTGGGAATTCCGTATTGGAATTACCATGGAAGCTACTGACGCCTTGCTGCTGTTTTATTGTATGGTCTTGGAGTTTGATTATTCATTTAGGGCAGGAAAAAAGAATCCATATTTCTCTGTACTTAAAAGGTTTTGAAGACTCTCTGGTAGCTAGAAACATCTAGGAGTCTCCAGATCAATGTTTTTCAACCCTGGCACATTAGTTGTATCCCATTTGTAGATCAGAAAATCATTAGTGAGCCATGATCAGTATTTTTTTTAATGAAATGAAATGAAATTGAAAATACTAGATTGCATCACACAAAGTAGGAGTAAATATTGGATTGAGAACTTTTCATTATGTGTGTGTGGGTGTGTTTGTGTGATGGGTTGTCATGTCTTCCAACAAATCCTGGTTAAGTTTTGAAGATCACTTCTCTTTATGGATGAAGAAAGAGAACTTTTGGTTATTCACTACTGGCAAATCATTTGGTTTGGAGTCATCACATGGAAAAACCTTCGGCTCAATGTAATCTATAACTCAACCACTTTTCTCTGGGTTCTTACAAAGTGACAAAACGCTTGATGATTATGAACAAGGCATGATGCTAGGAGCTGTGGGGAGTTTAAAGATGAAGAGAATATAATTCACACCTTCAGAATTTGAGAAATGCAAGCTTCAAATTCTGGCTGATGATGATGATGAAGCTTTGCAGGTTCTAGCTGACAAATATGTGGAACAGGTATGGGCTGCTGTATGACTCCAGAGATCTCTGAGGGCTGGGACTGCTTGTGAAAGCTGCTTGAGAAAGACAGGGTTAGGGTGTGCTGGGGCCCATAACTGAAAGAAGGTGTGTGGGTTTGTGTGGGAAGGGGAGGTGGGGGCCATCCAGGCTGGTGGTAGAATGTGATGGGAGACAGTGAGTGGACGGTTTGCCAGAAGGTTTTTATCTAGGTAGTTTAGAGTAAATTCTAAAGTTTACTTTAGGGGCCAAATTTGAGGGTAGTCCAAGGAGTCTGACTTTTCTTCTTAGTCTGGCAAAATCATGGAAGGCTTTGGGACAGGAGTTCCAAGATGAGCAGGGTATTTAATTTATTCTTTAACTGAACAGAGTTATCAGTCACTTACTATATAAAGAGAAGGGATGAGTGAGGTCAAAAGATGCATAATATCTGGTTCTTTACTCAGATTTCTTAAGTCCAGAGAGAGAACCGTACACACTAGTAGCCTCTGGAGTAAGACAAAGAAGGGCTTACAAGCAATCAGAGGAAGGGGAGATTGAGTTTGCCTGATCCTTCTGATCCTTCAAGGATTTTTATTTGTAGAGATGGGCAAGGACTTTATTAGGAGCAAAGTCAGAGGTTAAGAAAGAGGAATGAGTAATTAATCCAGTTGGGCTGGGGCATAAACATGTGAAAGTGAATCTTTGAAGATAGGACTGGTGAGGCTATGGGGACCCCAAGAAGGAAGCCCTTGGACACCCTTTGGTGTGTGTCCTCCCTTTGGCTGCCAAGAGTCTGTCCACCTGGAGACATGCAGTCAGAGTGCTGCTTTAATGTGAGCAGTCCGGAGGTCAAGTGCAGAATGGAACAGAGTAAGAAACACTGGATTTCGTAGCATTGCACTGTGACCCCCTGTTGTACCCCATGCTTCATCACACTCTGTAGTCCAGGGTGAGCCAGGCTTTTTGTACCTGGGATTGAGGGAACCAGGTGAGTGTCAGCAAGTTAACAAAGAATAGCAAAGCATGATGGCCAGTGCATTGTTCATTGGATGAAAGACGAATAAAAACAATAAAAGGATTTTTTTGTTCAACTCCTTTTTCTTTAAGTGATTTTTTTTTGATTTAAACAGTGAAAAAAAAAAAAACAGTAAAAGGGCAATATTCACACCGCTCCTAAAACATGACATCAAGTCTCCACTTTATTTCTAGGGCCCACAGCCCTGGAAAGCAGCTCGTACAATACCAGATTTCTAGAGTCTTTGTATTTCCTTCCCTCTGTGGATCAATAAATTAAGCAACACGTCGATACCGAGATAGCAGATGAACATCTGTCAGGGAGGACGGGTCCTGGGGGCTTTGTGCTCTGGTATGGAAAGTGTTTGATCTTGGTGTGCCGTCATAAAAGATGGGAGAGAGTTTATTATCTTTTATGATCCTGACTTACTAACAATACCTGACAGGGTGATTGTGTCTCGGCCTCTGGTTGGAACTTGGGATGTTCTCGTTGGCTTATGCCTGTACGAGGAACAGGACTTGCTGGTGAAACATCAAAACAAGCTATAATATGCCTCTGACCACGGGATTCAGAACAGCTGCAGGGCTTTCTCCTATAAGGGGCTGGCAGGAAGAAGAAAACGAAAGTAGAGCAATCAATCTCTACAGCATTCTATATATTAATAACGTTTGCCAGCTCCAGACACTGTCTAATCAATACCGGATGCAGGAGTTTGCAATGGTTTGTAAATACTTCGCGTGCCTTGTTGAAACAGCCTGAGCCCATGGCCTGGGGAAGGGGGTGTCCATAAATGCTCGTCCTGTGCATCCTCTGGTGCCTGGGCAGTAAAGGTGCTAGGACCTGGAACTTGACTAAAAAGCTAATTCTTGACATTTCGTCACAAGAACTGATTCCCAAAGAGGCTGGACAGCCCACTGTTTTCCCTCCTTTTGTCTCACACTTCTTGTTTCTGAGTCCTTCAGTGAATCCTAAGAGTTTTCCCATGAGAACAGCAGAGGAGAAGCGGGGTGCAGCCGCCAGGGAGAGCCCGTCGGTCAGAACCCACAGGACGCTCTGAGGTCCAGAAGACAAACACTGATTTCATGGAGTTCTGGGATTAGAGATGATTGTAAACACTTGGGAGACTCACTGAGTGCAAACGTTTGTAAAACAGTAAAAGTACAAATGAAAATCATCTAATGCCATTGAAGAATGTTATTTAGTTTAAGTTTGAAGGCACAGAGAAGGATTTTCCTCTTTGGAAGGTTGAATTGCTGGTAGGGGTTGGGGAGCCGCCGAGCAGTTCTTGCTAGCACAAAAGTAGGATGTAGCAAACACAGGTAGGCGTGCTGTGGGAGAGGCATTTCGGCTTTCATAGAAAACTTAAGTGTAATAAGTGGATTTATTTTGATGCAGTCAGCTGTCATCAGTAAACTTCTCCAGTTCTCGTGTGCACTGTTTTAAAGAATTCATCAAAGTAAGTCTTTGCTGCAAACAAAAACAAAAAAAGCAAAACTCCAGCCCCAAAGTTCAGCCCTTTTGCTTTCGACAACTACCTTCCCTGCACTCCCCCTGACATATTTTGGCAACGTCACTTAAAGACTGAATCTGCTGAGAGGTTGCCAAGTAAAAAGTGTGTGCACACACATGCATCTAACAAGCGGAAAACAAAAGCTGAGGTGGCAGTTTGCCCATAAACCAGGTAATTAAGCGTGTGCCAAACTACCTGTGGGGGACCCGGGATTTATCAGTAGCTTTTATTTACTGTTTAATAGTATAGCATGTTATATAAACCTTTAAGTAAAACAATTTGATTATAAAAAATAGCCTTTTCAAAGTCACAGCACCTCCCCTACAGAGTTCTAAAATCAGTGGAAAGTGGGCAGTATCCATAAACACAGGGACTTATGTCAATAAATGTTCTGCCCACCCGGGTACCTCGTTACCCGAGAGGTGTATAAGGACCAAGGTTTAAAAACGAAGATGTTTGCCAGTTCTCCTTCTATCATTAGGATCTTAGAAATGTAGATATATTTCAGCATAAATGTGAAAACTTCTTTTTTCGATGGATCTACTTGAAGGGTAGTCCTTTCTGCCTATATTTCTTGTTTCTGTATTTTCTTATTTTTTCGAGGCTGATTTTTGCTCATGGGACTGGAGCAGTGGTGCTGAAACCTGGCTGCACATTGGAACCATCTGGAGAAGTTTCAAAAGTACTGATGCCTGGGCTTCCCTGGTGGCGCAGTGGTTGAGAGTCCGCCTGCTGATGCAGGGAACATGGGTTCGTGCCCCGGTCCGGGAAGATCCCACGTGCCACAGAGCGGCTGGGCCCGTGAGCCATGGCTGCTGAGCCTGCACGTCCGGAGCCTGTGCTCCGCAATGGGAGGGGACACAACAGTGAGAGGCCTGCGTACCACAAAAAAAAAAAAAAAAAAAGTACTGATGCCTGGTTTTCAACCCCAGAGGTTCTGATAATAATTAACCTAGGGTTTGATCCCCAGATTAGAATTAAAAAAAAAATTACCCAGCTTGAATGTGCATAGTGATGACCTGGGAATCTCTGTAAAACCTGGCTCCGTAGGAGGGTATGGGGGGGTGTCTGTATTTGTAACAAGCTCCTGGGTGATGTTGCTGCTGCTCTCTGAGAACACACTTCTTGAGCAATGGGTGTTTCAGATGAATCTTTGAACTGTGATGGTCGATATGGAAGGGAGACAGAAGATGGTGTGGAAGGCTCTTTCCACTGTCCTCTTAAGTCTCACACTGTGGAATTTCTGGGCCCATTGGCTTAGATCCTTTCACTGCTTCTAGTGTAGGTAAATCCTGTTATAAGGTTAAGATTTTCCTCAGACAACAACGATCTGGTCTCGAATGTACCATGCTGAGTGGTGGTTCACTTAAGCTAAGGTGTTTCCAGGGATGGCTAGAGGCAGCAAAAGGAAAGAGAAACACATGTTCTAACCTTGGTTGAGCCCTTACTATGTGCCAGAAGCTATGCCAAGGTCTTGGTGTACTTGTGCGATTGATCCTGGGAAGGTGAGATTCTGTCTCCCTTTTTTTTCACAAATGCGGAAACCGTGGCTAAAGCAGAGAAGTTACTCCACCAAGAACAGAATTAACGGGTTGTGGGTGGGGATGATGTCTCTGTGCTGTCCATCCACGCTTTTGGGGTCCCGGCTACTCCCTGCGCCAGCCACAGTACCTGTCCCTCTCTGGGAGCCTGGCTTGTCCCATTGGGATGACCTATCTTCCCATTCTTTGTCAAGACAATAAAGTCTTCTCTTTGGCTGGGTCACAGCTACTCTGGTAAACTGATTTATGTTCACATATTTTAAAGGGTTTTGTGGGTTCATTATCATTGTTCCGTGACATAATTATTAAGTGTTTTCTCTTTCATCTTCATTTAAAAAGGATGAAGTTCTGATTGAGTTTCACTGTTTGCTTGGCGGCTCTTAAGCGATGCCAAAGTAACCAGTCAGTTCATTAAGAAAACAAATCTGTCAAGTGGCGTATTTGAGATCTTGCGGAACAAGCAACTGCTTGACTGACCATGTTGTTTTCTTTTCCTCCGGTTTGGTTGGCATTGGATGAACCTGACCACAGACTCTTAAGTACTTATTTTTAAAAACCTACCCGCTGACCTGCATCCAATCCAGGTGGCTTTCTCGGTGCACACGGTAACGTCATTCATCACTGCTGGCTGAGGAGGATACAGGGGGGGAGGGGAGGTTAGAGCCTGAAGTCTCAGGAAGGCCTTCCCACCCTCAGCTGACCCTACACCTCCCACTCTTCATCCCTCCAATCCCCAGGGCTCCTTTGGGGAGCAAGATGGGGATTGTTCTCTTCTTTTTCCCTGTTGAAACTTTCTAAAGCTTGGGGCACCGACTGTGCAGATATTTGTGTTGGGGAGAGAACAGTGGTTCTGATGGACGCGTGAAACAGGTAGCAAAGACTTCAGTTGCCACTCCCTGCCCGAAGCTGCCTCTCCCCACAGCTGCAACTGTTAAAGCACTGCTAAAGCAATCTTGTTCTTTTGTTTTCCACACTTAAAGAAAGGCCTTCAGCCAAACGGTGGCCCCTGATCTTGCTTTATATTTCCAACGTGCATTTTATTAACTCCTTTTTCATATGGTACATATGGAGCCTGCCTCCAGATGAGAAGGAGGTGAATTTTGCGATCCTGATGGAAAGAGCAGCGGTGAGCCATGAGAGATGCGATGAACAATTTTTGTAGCAGGTATATCACTTGTGTTGAGCTGAGCTCCGTTTGGGTAAAAGAGCTGCAGGCAGAGATGACAGAAATGCATTCAAGTTGTACAAGCCATTTTAGTTAAAAAACAAATACAAACCAACCTACCATTAGCCATGCATTGGAAGTCTTCTTGGAAGGGGAAAAAGTCATTTTGACTAGAAGATAATTGACGAGAACTAAAGGAAGATGCTCTGCCTGGTGATGGAACATTTACTTTTGTTCTTCAACTTGGCAGTTCACTGGGGCTGACTTAGCTGGAGTACTGTATCGCTTTAAAAAACAAATCCAAATCAAACTCCGTCTTGCAAACCCTTTCATTGATTTCTAACAGCCCTGTTCTTTCCATAACAACAGCCTGGAAAATGATTTCTGTCTATGGAGGAATGATATACTGCCACTTCTTTTTTTTTTTTCCAAAACCAAAGTTAAACTTTTTTCCTCGTTTTTCCCCCCAGAGCGTGCGCCTGTGTGCAGGGGTGTCTGTCTAATTGGCCACAAGAGGGAATGAAACTAAATAAAATCACTATCCACGGGGGGCCTCTAAATATGCCTTTTTAATTTGAAAATTTTTGTGGGTTATAGTGCAATTCAAGCTTTTCAAGGTTTATTAGTGCATAGCTGTGCACGGGGGCTCCCCGAGCTCAAGACTCCCAGTCCGATCCGCCTGCCGTGGGTCATGGTGCCTTTCATGTGCCGAACGCCCTACAGTGACACGACCTTCAAAAAGGCCTCCCTCCCATCAAACACACATCAATAAAGGTGACTGAAGGGAGTTGAAGTTGGTAATTTGTGCTGCTGACTTGACACCGCGTTCGTCATTCCCGCTCCGAGGAATTCTGACAATTCACTGCTCCGCCCCGGGACGCGGGGCATGACGATAAAGATGTTGCTGGCAGACGGGAGTCAATGCCAGGGACCTGTCGCGCCCGCGGCTGCGGAGTCAAAACACGCCGCTCTGGGTAATTAATCGCTGCGAGAGGAAACGGACCAATGGCGCCTTCTGCTGTGAAACTGTTAATGGGGAACTTATGGAGAGAAAGTCAAGTCCTCCCATCCAAATTGGAATGTGAAAGAAATCTGTTGGAAGGTGATGACAGAAATGAAGTAAAACAGTTGTTTCCTGATCCGCGTGCCAGGTGTGTCTCATACTGCGATAAATAAGATCTGCGTCTTACACGCCAGAAATTGGGGATATTACAAGCGTTTATTATGGGGAGGCACACACAAAAATCTGCGCTTGAAGTGCTTTGTTTCTCCCGGCACCAAACAGTGAATGGTTAGGGCACAAAAGCCTGGAGCTGCTAATTCCTTTGTTTAGGTTCTAGCCAACCTGGCCTATTGAAAGCTTAAATTCAATTTTATTGTTAAGGTATTTATTAACTGATTATGAAAAGACATTAAAAGACTCAAAATTGGCTCCTTAACTTGATTAATTCTTCCCTTTTCTTACACCACAGAAACGATCCGTGTGTTTGGATGGAACTGTTCACCACCTTGGCGTTACTTGTTTCAGCTCTCACCTCTGCTCCAGCCAGAGCCTTAAATTAAGGGAAGCTGTGAGAGCCGAGGGCTTAGGGTCACCATCGTTCCCCCCAGCTACAGTTGTGTGCAGTGCTGACGTTCACTTTAAAATTGCTGCCGTGTTTGACCCGAGGAGGGTGTGTGACTGATTCCTGACAAGTTTTGAAAGTGGCTCACCCTTACTTAAGAGGCTGTTGCTAAAATGTTCATGTGCACACGTGTGAAAATGCACACTCCAGGGAACAGGGGATGTGATGTACCCCTCAGGGACTTAGGTAGCTTATTTGTGGTTTGATCTCGGCTATCCATGTTCAAATGATCATTACACGGAAATGATTTTCCTTTCTTGTTTTTTAAAGTTTTAAAGTATTTTGATGTATTTCATTGACCGATTGCTTTCTCTAGAAACTTCAGGAAGAAGAGATAGACAATATTTTCTTCTTAAGGACAAAAAAAAATTTATGAAAAATCATTGAACATCATGACCATAAATTATAATCTTTTTCACTCTATAAAATATAAATTTATTAAAAAAATACATCTTTTTGACAATGGAATTTATTTATTGAAACTGAAAAGTTTTGTTTTTTAAGAGCAATAATTAATTCTTGGATAAACCTTACCGGCTGCAATCCTGCCAGTAGTCAAAACAGGATTTGCAACTAAAAAAATAAAGGAATTTTAATAACTTTGAAAACACAAAGTATCCAGCTACTGTTGAATCATATATTTTATTAAAATCTTTGGTTTCAGTACCACATCTCCCTGCTACTGTGCAGTCATTTAAAACTGGTTTAAAAGATGAGGAAGCTTAATTCTTTTTTTTTTTTTTTTTTTTTGCGGTACGCGGGCCTCTCACTGCTGTGGCCTCTCCCGTTGTGGAGCACAGGCTCCGGACGCGCAGGCTCAGCAGCCATGGCTCATGCGCCCAGCCGCTCCGCGGCATGTAGGGATCTTCCCGGACCGGGGCACGAACCCGTGTCCCCTGAATCGGCAGGCGGACTCTCAACCACTGCACCACCAGGGAAGCCCAAGCTTAATTCTTAAAGAGGCCCCTTAAGCATATTAAGGAAGTTAAACATACTTAAGTAGATTTGCCTGCATAATGAGTACGACTTACAAAATTATAAAATATCGAGTATAGCTATGCTTCTCTCAAGGATCAACTATAATTTTTGTACTCATGTGTATCATCGGGAATTTATAGAACTAGTACTAAAATTTTGAAAAAGATGTTGCTTTTTAAAAAAAATATGAGTATGGCCAATTTGAGGAAATTGCAACTTGATATCATTTGACTTTTTTTAATGTTGAGTTACTACTAATTTCAAAAATTTAAAATAAATGCTCACTAAAACTAATATTCTTACCCTGCACAGTAGTCTCAATGTAAAGTTATCAAAATAAGTGTTGTTGTTTGCCATTTAAAGTTGTCTTGTTTATTTCACAGAAATGTTACTTGAGAGATCAAATCACTATTTCTGAAGTAAAAATAGTTTTCTTATTTGTTACTCAAAATCAATAATCTTTCAAATAATATTCTTTATGCAGTACAGGAAAAATAAGAATTATTTTATCTGAATTATTCTCATTGGAATTAATTTACCAGTCATTTTCCCTTCATTGGTGAAGAAACATAAAAATGGGATTTTGTAGTTACCATGCGTCTTGAAAATGTAAGATCAGCCTGTTTATTTTTCAGTCTTTCGATAGGGTATTTCTTTCATTCATTTCATTCACTCACTCACTCATTCAACAAGGATTGAGTCTCTATAATGGGCATTTTGGGATCCTAAGGACTGATAGTAGTAATAAAACACAGTCTTTCTCCTTGAAAATCTTGACCTAACAGAGGAATGTATAAAAAAAAGTGGATTTGGGGGAAAAAACATGACCCAACTACCTGTTTTGCCTCTTCATACCTTGAGTGGAGAATCAGAGAATAATAATCTACAAATCATTCATGTTTGACTGTGGGTAAAACCATCTACATGATTGTCTCATCTCTCCTCCCACTGATCAGTCTCTTGGCCTCTTTTCTGTCTCTGTCTATGGCCCTTTCTCCAAATCTCACAGCACACACCTCACGTCCAATACATCCACAGCCCACAGCCCTTTTCTGATGGTTCCTGATGTCCAGCCAGTGTCAAGTCACAGCCTTTCTGCCTCTACATGGTCTGCTTTGGACAAAAGAAAACACAGTCCCCACAGAGGGTGTATCTACTTCTGTGACCTCCCCTACTGGGCTGTGTTGGGTTCTAGGTTATAGAAGGCTTTCGAGCAAAGGAGGCAACTGAAGAACAATCCCATGTCCTTCAGAAAGTCCCCCTGGGCGTCCAAATGGCAAGAATGATGGGGCCGTGAAGGAGCTGTCTCTTAGTAACAGAACACCCATCCTCACCCCGGGCTGCCCCAAGCCAATGGTATCTGGCAGGCAAATATTATCTGGTGCCGGACTGCAGCCAGCACACCTCCCACCGCCTGAGTCAAGGCCTGTTGGCAGCTACAGGAGTTAGGTGTCGCTGACTGATGCGTGATTATGGCGGACAGAAAAATGTAGACGTGTTAGCAAAGTCAATATTATGGAAGCCTCTGTCTTCCCAAATATTGCAAATTAAACGATACTTCTAGGGTATAGCCAATTACATTCTCTGTTTTTACGACCAGTCACAAATGTATTTTTTATTAGCTGGTGTGTTCAATGTTTTGAATGCATAGCCCTTATTTCAATCTCATTTTAGTTTGTGGTAAGTGCAAAAGGATTTTTGCTGACTTGAAATAGTGAAGCTGCTCTCTGGGAACTGAACCGCTGGGACTGTGGCACTGAGAGTTTATTCCACAGCCTTCTGTGACTCTTGACTGTAAATTAGTCTGTGAAGTGGTGTTTATTGCTGAACCGGGAGGTTAAGACAGCCTGATTCTATGTCTGTGCAGGAGGAAACACCATGTCCCCACCATGAGCAATTATCCTGTCCCCTTTTCACAGCTTAATCTAGCTCCAGCTAAGAAGAAAGAGGAGATGGCCTGTCTTCACTACAGACTTAGCTACCGTGCGTTTTCAATATTAATTAGAAATTTTGTTCACTGGAAAAGTGACTTCTTCCATAAGTCAGCCTTCTGCCAAGTGGACGGCATCTGGTAAGGCGACTTGAGGTGTCTTTGTGGATTTGATCTCTAATTTTACCCATGGGACAACACACAAGTGGGACTCCTGCCATGCTGTCAACTCTATTGCCTGGTGCCATTTTCCCTTCTTTGTACGTTTAAAGCTCTGTATGGCAGGAGAGAGACTGTTAGGATCCTGGGGCTCTGTGTAATTTTTTTTCTAGAAATGAAAATCCTGCTTATCCTAAGGGACTTTTTCTTATGTTAAGAAGGATGTAGTGAATGAAAACCAGAATGAGATCAGCAGGTCAATGTCTTTAAAGTTGGTCATAAAATGTATCACAACAAAGAATCCATGGGTAGGAATGGCATGCCAAAATACTCTGTCTTTGTTCTTGGACACTTCTCTGTCACAAGGACAGCATACTTCTGGTTCTCTTCAAAAGCATTTGCCTTATATTTTTCATGTACAGGCACAGGCTGAAGTCTTACGATGCCTAGGTTCAATTTCCTCTTAGGAAAATAAAGGATGCCCTCATGTCTTCTCGCACTCAACCAGAAATGCTCATTGTCACTGAAATGAGCTGTTCTCTAAGAAACAGCATCTCAAGCGTGGTCCAATCTGCTCTGAAACGATGAGTTGCCTCTAGGGAAATAGACTTCTCATTACTAGCAAATTTCCAGGCTATCACTCAGTTTTCCCCCTCTTTATCCCATGTCTATGAGTTTTGTTTCTAGGATGAAATAACATCTCTCCTTTCTTTCTTTCCTTTTCAGCTGTCAACTTTCTTTGCTTCTTAAACAAGACTTCAGCAAGACGCCCTTATTGGTTAACCCTTTCTGGGTTCTCCGTTAGCTTAACTTAGTTTCTCTTTCTTTTTTTGCCTCTGATTATTCACACGCTGTGCTGGAGGTCGAGACGAGAAAAGCCGGAAAGCAGTATGGAGAGCAGGTTGAATGTTTTTCCACTCCATTTATTTTAAGAACCTAAAACCTTTTCACCATGTTGTAGGACAGCCAAGAACTCTAGGGTGATCTTTTGCATCTTTTTCTCCTTCCCACTTTCTTCCCTGCCTGTCCAAGGAAAACGATTGGGGTGGATTGAAGCTGGCAGAGCTTTCTAGTATCTTCCTTATTTTGAACTGCTTTTCAAAAACTGCCTGAAAGACCGTGTACATCTCCCAGTGAAATCATATCAGAACTCCCTAACCACTCTCCTCCTATTCCATGATATGCCAGTGACTTTTTCCGACTAGAAGCCGCTGACCTTTTGGCTGGCCTATCATACTACAAGCTCATTCATTTAATAGACATTTGACGAGCACCCACTATGTACTAAACCTTATTCATATAAGGCTGCTGCTGGTTTCTCAGACTTTTCGTGCTGTTCTAGAGCACATCTTTGTTTTTTGACACATAGGTTTTTTTTTCAATTTTAATCCAAATTTCTTTGAAACAGTCTTCATCTCATGAAGCAGCAGTCTGTTTTGACCCTTCAACTTGCCAGAGTGACAAAGCGATTGTCTTCCCTAGAAGTGTGTTGATATTATTGAGTCTGGTTAATGGTGATCTGGTGGGGTTCTGGGGCAGGGGACAGTGCTGTGGCCATAGTCCCCGGAGAGGCCTCTCTCACACTTTAAACCATGACTATCTTTGACATCCATTCTGCCTTAGCTCTCTCTTTCTATCAGGGAGTTACATGAAAATGACAGGAAGACTTTTTCGCAATGGGAATCTATTTTCTAATTAATACATTTGAAAGGGGCCCTTTGGAGTTTGGAACTCAGATTTAATCTGGCTGAAGAAAGCCCAGGTTTAACCTCTGCACTCTGTCTCCTCTCTGAAGGCTGGAGAGTTTACAACCCTAAGTCCAAGGTCACGTGGCTTGTTAGCAGCAGACTGGGGCTAGACCACGGGGTTCCTGAGTTCCCCTTCAGCACTCAAGCCACACACCCCGTGGAGTAACAGCCTATGTAGCCCAAGGCACCGTCTGCCATATTACTCAACAGCTCTAGCCTCGACTTTGTTCAACGTCAGTCATCTTGAGAAAGTTTTCAGAAGGATTGCCAGAGCATTCGTCACCAAGTCCATTTGAAAACATAGAAATAAACCTTGAGATAAAATTCCATAGCTTATATTAAATTTGTGCTCAACTTTGCCTCACTCCTGACTTAAACTTCAGCTTTAACCAGGTTTCTTGGGATTGTTAGGTCCAAATTAAAAGCTAGCCGACTCTGTCTTATATTCAAAAGTGCTGGTGCTGTGTTTGTGTTGAAGTGAGGAGAGGGAGAATTCTTCTGCTATAGGGAGGTTTATGGGACGAGAAAGTAGCAGCATCCAACCTCAGGAATTCCCAGGAAATAAGCCCTGCTGGGGAAGACTGCTCCTCTACATGATGACCCAGTGGATTGGAGTGAGCACTTGAGTCCTGGCTTTGGGAGGCGGGTTAAGGAGGACACGACAGAAGCCATCACAAGACATGGAGGAGAGAACCTGGTCATCAAGGGTGGAGAGACTCAGGTCTGAATATGGGCTCTGCCGCTTCCTGGCTGTGTGCTCTTGGGGCAGTTTTCTAGCCTTTCTGAGCCCGCTTTCCCATCTCTAAAGTGGGGCCCATAGAACTTAATTCACAGTGAGTCATGACTGGTGAAGGAAGGGATGGATTGTGTATCATACATAATACTGTGCCTGGGATGCTGGCTACGTGCCCATGCCCCTTGGTTCCCACGGGCAGGTGGCATGCTCCCTGATCCCCTGCTTCTCGAATGCCTGATGACATATGCTTGACCAGTGATTTTCACACTGCAGCCTGCAACCTATTAGTGAGTTGAAAAATCGATTTATTGTTCATGGTTATGGTAGGCTGACTAATGGCTCCCCTGAAAGATGTCCACATCCCAATCCCCAGAACCTGTGAGTATGTTACATGGCAAAAGGGACTTTGCAGATGTGGTTAAGGATCATCAGAAAGGGTGATTATTCTGGATTTTCCGTGTGGGTCCAATAGAATCACAAGGGTCCTTTTAAGAGGGAGGCAAGAAGACCAAAGGGGAAGTAGAAGCTTTTACAGCAGAAGCAGGAGGTTGTTGGAGTTATGTGAGAAAAGGGGCCACAAGCCAAGGAATGCATGTGAGCTCTTCAAGCTGGAAAAGGTAAGGAAATGGATTCTCCCCATAGAGTCTCCAGAGAGAACCAGCCCCGTGAATGCCTTGGTTTTAGCCCAGTGAGGCTTGATTTTGGAATTCTGATCTTCAGAACTGTAAGATACTAGTTATGTGGTTTTGAGCTACTAGTTTTTAGCAATTCGTTACAGAGGCCATAAGAACTAATCCACTGGCCAACATGTTATGACAAATGAGGCAGAAGAGCAGACACAAGTTTGGTTTCAGTACACGTGTGTGCATGTGCATACCCACATACACACACAGGCATATCGCGTGTATGCACTGGATTGCCATGGTACTGCACGGTATTCCTAACTGTGGCCTGTGGGGAGGCGGCCACTGCCTCCCTGGGTGTTTCTGGATGGACACATCTTGCTCTTCTGTGCTGTGCTAACAACTTGAGGAGTCCTTGCTCTCAAGAGCAGCTGAGTTGGCAAGACCATCTTGCCTCTCCCGAACCTTAATTATTCTTCACAGCCAAAGCCAAATGAAAGTCTGGCTTATAGGAGGCATATGGAGAAAGTGCCGACTTGGGCTCGAGAGCAACATATGAGCTTATGGACAAATCACGAGGTTGTGTCTGACAGCGTTTCACATTAAAGTTAGAAGTGGTTTTTCTGTCGGTGACGTGAGTCAAATGTGAAGTAAACTGAGGAACGCTGGGACTCAGCTGCAGCTGTAGGACCTGTGTACATATGAATTTGGCACACGGTAGGTGTGTTGCTGATAGATTCTTACAGGAAATAGACTAAAAAAATAAAAAATACCAGGACCAATAGTCACTGGACTGTGTATTTGCAGGTGTGGTCTGTGAACTCAGAATGAGTTCTTTTCAGAATGCAGGCAGGACTTATCCTGAAATAAAAGTGTAACTCCTGAGTGAGGAGTAAATCTCAACCCAATGACGGCAATGGCCAGCTAGCCGAGTCCTTAATGACAGACTTTCAACATCAAACACAGCTTCAGGGCAAGTTTTGTCAATGACACCTCCTCTGTCTTAGCAACAAGTGATGGGCAAGATTTTCCAATAATAACATCTTCTGCTGGGATGTGGAGAGTGGAACCCAGTCCCACCAGAACTTGTAAAGCCTCAGGAGAACCTCTGTCATTCTGCCGTAATGAAGACACATAAGGGCTTTTCCTAGATCACCTCACGCCCACCCCTTATTTCCCCTCTCTTTACTAACTAGATGCATTAGCAAGTTCCTGGTCCTGGTGACTTGGTCAGGTCTTCAGGAAGCAACATAATACAAAGATTAAGCAATTAGACTTTGGCATAAGACTGCGTGGGTTACATTACTTACAAACCACGTGACCATGACAAGTTACTTCACCTCCCCAAGCCTCAGCTTCCTCACCTATACAATAAGACAGTAATAATACCTACCTCATTGGGTTTTTGTGAAAATTAAGTGAAACATCACAGGAGGTGCTTGTTCCAAGGTAGCTGTTGTTAATATTTTCCTTTTATACTAAGGAAGTGTAAAATTATCCAGAAACATTATTTTTATTACTTATGTTTATGTTAGCCTGGATACAATGAGAACTCACCCAAAGGGACTGAAAATGTAAATATCCTTTGTTGTTGTCTTCCTCTCCTCAAGTTTAAGAGCTAGAAAGATGACAACTCAGACTGAACCCCAAAGAGGCTCATGATCCTGTGATTTCCTCAAGAAATCAGAGGTAAAGAGTGCTATTTATTATATGATGGCGCAATTCAATTCTTCCTTTAATAAAAAACAAGTCCAGTATGATGAAACAAAACTTTCTATAATTACAAAAAGAATCCTCACCATTTGCTGCTTCATTTGGGAATAGTAAGATCTCCGGGGAATTGAGATATCATAATTTCTTCTCTCTGTGTTCAGGCCAAATCGCCACATGTCTGTGTCTTGAAGAGTCTGGGAACAAACAATGAACTGATGCTCAACACCACCTCAAAGTGTATGTTGCACCTGCATTTTTTTCACCTATAAATCTTGCTATCTGTGTGGCCAGAGAGCAACTAACTAGTGAAATCTATCTGGAATTTCAACCTAAAAAGCTGTATTTTGCAAAGCCACCAAACATTTGCTTAGGAAAGAAATTTTGTTAGCAGCTGGGGGAAAAAACTAGAAATTTCTATCAACATGGATCGTCATTTAAAAAACTGCCCTCCAATGCATGGTAACTTAAGTAGCTTCATCTTGTTAGGATTATCATGATAATAAATCAAATATATTAGTCTTCTTTTGAGTAGTGCTGGTCTCTTAAACCATCCTGTGTTCTATATATAGAAGCTCATATACACAATCTTCCAGAGGTACTGAATTCTTTGGTTTCCTCTTCGCAAAATTCTGATAAATGCAAAATAGAAGAGGTATGTATCAGAATACTTGCGACAGGGAAAAAAATGTCCTCATTTTCAAAATGGAAGAATTAGTGTAGCTAATTAAACAGATCACTTGTAAACAGGATGGGAAATAATGTAGGATCCAGAGTTTACTAAAAATAAGTTTCACAAAACTGAACTGAACTTTTTTTTTAGTGGGGTTAATACATTTTTCTTAATTTCATTTGGTAGAACCACTTTCCAAATAGTTAAGGATCTCAACTATTCGGGGGTTGAGTAATTCACTCATAATAATATTCCTGCAGCTGCCCAAAACTGGCATGGTCCCTAAGCTAGAAGTCCAAGGATTTCAGCAAATCTTTGGGGATTTCCTCATGTACAATACGGAGAAATGTGGGTAATGGTTGTTTATCTTGGCCCATTGATAGTTGCTTGAACAGTTGCTCCCAAAATGAGTTGATTAATGGATCAATGGCAACCATGAGATGAATGGCTTGCCGAATATCAGGGGGCTCTGTCCCTGCCCTGGCTGGGGAGCCATTGAACACTAGTCAGACCTGTGGCAAGCACAGAGCTGGAATGTTGCAGCAGTGCAAAGATGGATTAAATATTCCAGTGACAGGCTTTAAAAAAGGGGCCAAAATCATGTGCTGACGTTTAAAAATGAACAATTATGTATTTGTGTTGAAGAGCCAGTGACGCAACCACGGAATGATGGCACTTTGCTTGTGAGCGGTTAATAATGAAAATAGACCACGATACTGTATAAATAGTACAAAAATAATGTAAAATGACACCAGTACCAGCCTATCCTTGCTGAAGACTGTTCTCAAGCACTCCTAAGTGCTTGCAAGCATTATCTCAGTTCCTGTGGGAAAGAACCATGTATGATAAAAAGTAAATACAATCTGAGATTCTACAGATGAGAAGTGAGTCACCCTGTACTCTGTAGTGACCCCTCAACCACTACATAATCAGGTCTCGTTCCAGATGCCAGATGTTAAGAAGTAAGTGTGAGGAAGAGCAGCTTTGGTTGAGGAGGTAGGACTGCCTTGAGCGTGGAGCTGAGGTGGCGTGGTACCTGGCTTCACCTACTTGGATGAGGCATAACGTGGAGGCAGGGGGGCAAGAGCCCCACCACAGGGTTGAAAAAAACGTGAAGACTCTTGGCTTCCTAACCACCAGAGCCATGAGGCTTCAACACAAGCCACTCCATGAAACCCTGAGCACTCTGGAACTGTAAAGATTCAAACTGACGTTAAATGCCCACTTTTTAGAGATGTTGAATGTAAGATCATAAAATCAATTGAGAGAATAGAATCTATCTCTACATCTATCTATCTTTGTATCCATCTTTCTATCTACCTATGCACGTATCTATCTATCTATTTACCTACCTATCTATCTATCTATCTATGTATCCATCTATCTTCCTACCTATGTACATATCTATCTATGTATCCATCTATCTACCTACCTATGTACATATCTATCATTTATCTATCTACCTATCTATGTATTCATCTATCTACCTATGTACATATCTGTCTATCTATGTATCTATCAATCATCAGTCCGCATTATTTCTATAAAGCTTCATGGATTTCAAGACACTGATCAACAAAATCTTACTTTATGTAAGTCTTTTTTCAACTCTACAAATCCTTCATGCTAAGTTTTCTGTGGTCGATGATGTTGAAATTCCTCTTGCCCCTCTTTCTTCTCTACTAAGGTTGGAAGCACGGGGCTTGGGTCTCTGTCGTCTTTGGAGAAGAGCCTCATGGAGACAGGCCAAGGGGGGAATTCTTTCCTGATGATTTCAGTCTAATCAAAGGGGCTGTGATGACAACTATGCTTCCAGGTCATTTGCTCTTCTTTGTCTTTGTTCCACAATTCGATCCTGCAGATGCTTAAAATGGAACTCCCTTGTGCTTTTTGCATCAAAAATATTGAGGGCTTCCCTGGTGGCGCAGTGCTTGGGAGTCCGCCTGCCGATGCGGGGGACACGGGTTCGTGCCCCGGTCCGGGAGGATCCCGCATGCCGCAGAGTGGCTGGGCCCGTGAGCCATGGCCATCGAGCCTGCGCGTCTGGAGCCTGTGCTCCGCAGCGGGAGAGGCCGCAGCAGTGACAGGCCCGCGTACAGCAAAAAAATAAAAAAAATAAAAAAAAAATAAAACATTGAGAAAGATGTATGTTTTTCTTTAGGGAAACACCCATCTCTGGTGTCCTGTGTAATGAGCATTTTGTGATCATTGTAATAACTTCATTGGAGAATGCGGGGGGACAAAAATGTCCCTGGATAAATAAGCCGTTGAGGTATTATTACGCATGCTACCCTATTAACAGCCACGAAAGTCAGTGCTAGTCATCAGCTGTTTGCTTTCAAAAGTATGCTCTGTTCTTCCTTCTCCAATGTGGACTGAGGGGCTGACTCCTGAAGACTCTCAGGTTCAGCCAGTGGGAGGCGCTGGAGGGCAGCTGAGAGGTAGGAGAAAGGGCCAAGTCAGGGCATTTATTCCTTTTCTCTTCCTTCCAGATGATCTCAGAGGCAGTGTTTTCTCGAAGGCTCCAGCTCCTTCTTGACAGACCTTCCCTTTGGGATCTCACTCCCTCTGGGAGGGCTTCACTGCTGTGCTGCTTTCTGTGGGCAGCCCTCCCTCCCTTTCTTGGGTGCCTTCAGCTCTGGGGCCGGCTGCAGCTTCTGCCTTTGTTACTTGACCAGGTTTTCTAATGAGGCCTTTCAGCTCTCCCAATGCCTTTGTAACTATGTCCTGATATTAAGTCCTCCCTACAAACTACTTAACATGGGCTCTATTTTCCTGCCTGGATCCTGACCAATGGGATATCTAATCAAGGTTTGTCACAGACAGCATCAGTGTTTAGTGCCAAGAAACAATAAACTTTGGCTGACAAGTTATAAGATTCTTTTCCTGGAGGAGTAGTCTAAGGAGATGTCAGGCTGGATCCTGAGCCAGAAGGGGCTCTTGATCTTCCTGGGACCCATAGCTAATGGTGGACTTTCTCAAGTGTGGAACCAAGGTGTGTCACATACGAACACCTAACCAAAGTGGCTCAAATCAAATAGGACTTTACTTTCTTACATAACAAGTGAGGAGGTCGGCAATTGTTGATCCTTGTTCAGTGGCTTCACAGTATCAGGACTGTAGATTGGCATCTCTGTGATTCCCTGAGGGCAGTCTAATCAAAGGGGTCACTATGATGACAATTATCATTCCAGATCATTTGCTCTTGTCTTTGTTCCACATTTCAATCCTGCAACTGCTTAAAATGGAATTCCCTTGTGCTTTTGCATTAAAAACATTGAGAAAGATGCATGTTTTTCTTTAGGGAAACACCCATCCCTGGTATCCTGTGTAATGAGCATTTTGTGATCATTGTAACTTCATTGGAC
This sequence comes from Lagenorhynchus albirostris, assembly GCF_949774975.1. Taxonomy (NCBI): domain Eukaryota; kingdom Metazoa; phylum Chordata; class Mammalia; order Artiodactyla; family Delphinidae; genus Lagenorhynchus; species Lagenorhynchus albirostris. The sequence continues at coordinate 69,470,931 of NC_083106.1, forward strand.
AATGTTTGGGGGCCAAAAATGTTGGCAGTTCTTTTCCTCATCCTCTCAGTGCAGCTATAGCTGCATCCATCTTGGGGTTTAAAGCATGAGGCAGGAAGGCAGGTCAAGCAAGGTGGTGAAGCTAGCTGTGTCTGCAACTTTTATCAGGAAAGTAAAATCATCAGAGCAGATTCTTTCTTATGTCCCTTTGGCCAAAACTAGGTCACCCATAATGACAAAGGAAGTTGGGAAAGTGGGGAACAGGGGTGTCTCAAAGAATGTGAGGACAGAGAGCTGCTGCTGACAGTGGGAGAGATGCTTTCTCCCTTGTTTTCATTCTGTTTCACTACTTAATGCATGCTCTCTCTCTCTCTTTCTCTCATTGCAGGACTCTATGTCAACTCTGATTATATATATATATTTTTTATTTTTTTATCTTTATTGGAGTATAATTGCTTTACAATGGTGTGTTAGTTTCTGCTTTATAACAAAGTGAATCAGTTATACATATACATATGTTCCCATATCTCTTCCCTCTTGCGTTTTTGAATGAGCGCAGAAGCCAAAATTTATTCTTAGTCTTATCTGTTTCTTAGGGAAATGTCAACATTAAAGAATTTCTTTAGAGTTTCTTACATAGAGTTTCTTCCATAAATTGCATAGCAACCAGCAATGATCAGTTTGCCCTCAACAGCAGGTACCTAGTCCCGGGGAAGTTGCTTTGCTATGTGATGAGAGCTCATGACACCTGGGTGGAGGGGTTTGAATGTCTTTCTCCAGAATAACCAAATATCCACATGGAAGAAAGTTCTAAGCTTAGGCAAGTACCCCGACGAAGGCAAGTTCTGTTTGGCATGGAAGCCAATCATTTGGATGGAAGCATAAATTAAAAAATTGGGCCCTTTAATCAGGGAACGATCTGCTGCCTACCTAATGCAAGATGTATATGAAACATAACCACGTATTAAACGAAAGCAACCAATAATTAAAATAAGAATTAAAATTGATTTCCGTGTCCTGCCTCACAGTCCTTTTAACTCCTCTAGGAGCAGCTGTGAACCAAGTACAGTAATGGTTGCCAGATGCTGTTTCTTGGTGAGTGTGAATCATCTGCTCTTGGGGGAGGGGGACAGTGCACTTTATAACATGTATTTCTTGTTCGAAGTTACCATTAAGGGGGAGCTTGGAAAAAAACAAATTGCTTAACGATCACACGGAAAAAAAATCAGTACCCTCTACCTTTTGTGTCCAGTGTCAGCAACTAGAAATATTTGTGGTTGGTGCATCAGATGTAGAGGCCTTCTGATTTTAAACACTTACAGCGAGTCCACTAGTACCACTGTGGGTTCTGACAAGATTGCGGAGGATGAGGACAGAAAACTATAGGGCCCTTGTGGTCTCTCTGGAGTATTGATGTCTTTGGTGAAAAGAGATCCTGCCAGCAAATGGGCCTTAGTTGGTCATGTTATCCCAAGACTCCATTTTCTAGGCTCTGTCTGGTATTCATTGCCTGTCATGATACCATAGGACAAAGTTAGAATTTTGGAGTTGAAATGGATTTTAGGAGCCATTAATCCAAAATTTTGTCCAACAGCCTTTTAACTGGTATCCCTGCCTCTGATTTGATCCCTTACAATCCATTTTCTCACACTGCACACATTTTCATATTGCTTTCTGCTGCACCTTGAATAAAATCCAGCATCTCTCTATGGTCTGCAATGACCTCCTGGTCCCAACTTACCTCTCCAACTCTATCTTGTATTCTTTCCCCCCTTGCTCAGCCACATTGGATGCTTTTTCTTCCTGAAACATGCCTGCTTCATGTCGACTCAGGACTTTCCTTCTTGCTGTTATCTCTGCCTAGGATGCTTTACCACCATGCATCTTCCCCTGGGCAGTTACTTCTTGTCATCCAGAAATCGGCTCCAATGACACCTTCTCAGGGAGCTATTCCTGACTGCATCTCGGGACCCCTATCCCACATCACAGCATAAAAAGACTCATTGCACTCATGGCCCTTCTTAAGCTCTGAAATTATATTTTTCGTAATTTATTCACTCATTTATTATTTCTCTCCCCTTTCTAGAATGGGAGCCTGATGAGAACATCAGTCTCATCCATTTGATTTACTAAAGTGTCTTCCCAGCACTCAGGATAGGAACTAGTACATACTAGGGTTTTGGTTGTATCTCCACGTAAAAGGGGAATTGGCGTTCCTAGGAGAAACTGTGGAACCATGTGGACTTATTCAAGCGAAGTTATAGAGGAACATCTTAAATAGATGCTGCCGTTGGCACAACTGGTGCACCTTCTTAACTGAAAATTCAACTGAACGACTTTCTGACAGTGATATTTGGGGCTGGGGTCAAATGTTAACTAACCACAGTCTATCAGAATGCAATTGTTACGCTTCAGGGAAGATTTTGCTCATGCCCTATTTGAACAGGAATAATAAGAAATCATTTAGTGTTTTCCAGTGAGGTTGTCCTTGGCATTTTGGAATGGACATTAGTTAGCTGCGTCTGACTTTCCCAAGCTTTAATAGGACATTTAACATTCTTGGTCCCTGCCCACTGTTAGTGGCCTGTCACACCCCATCACTGTGACAGCCTAAAAATACCCACACATTTGCAAATGCCCCTGAGAGGAGTAATGATATTACACCTGGTTGAGGACCTTAATTAGAAAGTATTCCGTAGAGTGATCTTAACCAATCATTTGAATAAGTTAAGAAAAGGAAAACACTCCCCCTCCCTGTTATGTGCATTTTAGTAAGGGGGCTTCTTCATCTTCCCTTCTTCCTGATGGGTCTATGAAGACCACCGGGAAAGCAAGGTGTTGAGACAGGCAGGCCCCGGAAGGTGAATGGCCTCTGCTGGAGAGAAACCTGATTCCTGCTCAAATGATGATGACCAGGTAATGGCTAAATTTATGGAGTACTTATTATGTGTCACACATGATTGTTAACAATATCCAGTCAGTCCTCCGTATCCACGGGTTCTGTATCCATGGATTCAACCAACCCAGGATCAAAAATAGTTGGGGGGGAGAAAAAGGGCCAGAAATTTGCCAAAAACAAAACTTGAATTTGTTGTGCTCTGGCAACTATTTGCATAGCATTTATAAAATATTTAAAACTATTTACATAGTAATTTACATTGTGTTAGGTAATAAAAGTAACCTAGAATAAAGATGTTAAAAAAAAAAAAGTAACCTAGAGATGATTTAAAGAATATAGGAGGTTGTGTGTAGGTTATCCTCAAATACTATGCCATTTTATATAAGTGACTTGAGCATCCTCAGATTCTAGTATCTCTGGGGGGTCCTGGAACCGATCCCCCATGGATACAGGGATGACTGTTTGTGTTTTAAATCATTTAATTCTAACAGCAATCCAGTGGGTGAATATTATAACCCCACTTTATGTTAAAAAAACAAAACAAAACAAAACTGAGGCACAGAGAAGTTGATTAAGTTGTCCAAGCAGGTAAGCTGTAGAACTGTGAGTCTACCCCTACGGGTACAAGGCAGAAAACATGAACAAGAGAAGTGGGCCAGGTTCTGGAGGTGAGCAGGGTGGTGGGGATGGTGGTGATGTGGGGCAAATATTCCCTACCTGGCGCAGACCCCACTCACCTCCAGCCCTTGTGGTCAAGCAGGAAAGTGGCCAAATCTTCTGGCTTCTTTTCCAGGGATGCAGACCATCTGCAAAGTCAATTTTAGAAGATTGACTAAAGTTAAAAAATATTCCGTGACCCACATGAGATATTGATTTCTGCAATAGGAGAACTCCATGTTTCTGGCCATAAGTTTCTTCCTAGCCAAGCAAAAACTATAGGCTCAGGTCAAAACGAAAACTCTAGATTTCAGGTAATGAATAAGATGGGGTGTGCCGGATTTTCTCCATTCTCTTTTGGCTCCAAGAATGTTCTCTTTCTGTTTTCTCAAGTCACAAACATCTGTTTATGGCCATCCAGCTAATTGGGCCCCACTGAGTGTTCTAATGAGGGCAGAGCGAGCAAACGAGTGGATTTAATGCCCGTGGAAATGCATGTTTCTAATTGTGCTCCAGTGAAGGTGGAAAGGTTAAAGTAATGAGCTGCTCTCGAGAGTTCTGGCCAAGAGAGAGAGGGCTTTGTTGTTTCACATTCCATCTTTGTTATTGTCACTGAGATGTGCGCTTATTTCCACCATGGCATTGATTGCCAAGAGGTTCTGCTATTACATTTCATTATCATGCCATTTCTGAAGGAAGGAGTCTGTTCTTACTAAGCAATGACAGTGTGCAGGCAACCATAATCGCCCCTCTCTCTGCTGCACTCCCCAACATCTTGTATACAGCTGTGAAGGGCTGTATTAGTGCCAATTAATCTGGGGGAGGTTTCCTGAAGGAGGGAGTGCTGTACTGTACAAAGGGATAGTGCCTGAGTTTTCCAAGTGGAATTTCTAGAGAAGATATGCTATCCGAAAGGAGCAGACAGACAAGGAGGCTGTCAGTTTTAAGTATTAGTAAGGATTGACATCTCTCCACTGTTCCTCTCAGCCAGCTTTCCAAGTAAGCATGAAGACAGGGTCCAAATCAAAAGGCTCGATTTAGTCTCTAACCCAAAGGATTAGAGCTGGAACTGTGTGTTGTTTGAAGACCTTGTGAAGGCCTGCTTTAGTTGAGTCACACTCGGTTAACTTAGTGACCATTGCTGATGAAGATGAGTTGCTATTCTAGAAATGAAGGGTTTCTGTGGCAGGGAGACCCAAATGTTGGGGCCCTGAGGCCACAGAATAATTGGGTGTGGTAGAAGGAATCTTTTCCTTTCAATGATGATGCGCATCTTACATGTTCAAACTGTCGTAAAATAAATAGAATCGTGACTTCTGTTTCAGAATTCAAAGTTCTGACGGTTGAGAATTTTTCCCCATTGTGCCTTCTTTCTGCCTCCCTCATTGATCAAGTTGTGCCAACCAGGGCCTCCTTAAGGTCAACACTTTGAAGATTAAGTATCTCATTTAGATGATTTGGGGTTAAAATATAATTTAAACCCTGGCATTGGACTATATTTTCAAATTCAAGGGAAATGAGATGAAACTCCAAACCCCTTATTTTGGCTGACCTGGCAGGCCTGACTGGGCCCCTGCTTAGCCAGCTCCCTGGTGCTGTATGGGACCTATGGCCCCCTCTTATTCTCCTTTAGCCACATGGATCTTCTTTCAGTTTCTTGACCCTTCTCACTTCATTTCTGCCTCTGAAACTTGGCACATCCTTTTCCAAGGTGCTTCCCATCCCCAGGTTTTTGCTTAGAGGTTTCCTCTTACCTGTTCAGTCTCAGTTTAAACATCACCGAGCTCCTCTGATCATTTCACTGATGGACATTCCACCTCCCTCCCTACCTTGGATCCTTACCAAGATCTCCATCTAAGCACCATTAATTCCTTTTTAACAGTTATAACAAAAACTTACTTTGTTAGGTTTGTTTTTTTCTTCCCCACTAGACTGTGAGGTTTCACAAGAATTACAGTTCTCTTGTTCCTTATATCTCTACTATCTGGTTCATAGTAGGTCATCCATAGAAATGTAGAGGGGATAATTCAAAGATATAAAATAAAAGGATTCAGTGTTAGTTGTTTCATTTTGAATTCCCCAGTATCTGTCTTCTATGCTGGATTACTCAGCTAGAGGACTCCTGTACCAGGTGACAGTTAAGAGGTGGCTTTTGCTATTGATTACTGCTTTGACCCTCACGTCCTAGGAATAGAGACTGAGGCAAAGCGTAGCTTTATTGTAGGTGAAGAGTAAAGGAAATGAGGCAGGGAAAGAGGGAAAGCAAATACAAAGTATGTTGCAGAGCTGGCCATAGGAAAACACACCCTGGAGCTTTGTCCTGTGGTTCATTTCTGGATAGACTTCCTGGAAATACAGTACCCTGGAACAGGCCTTCAAGTACCCCATACAAATGTATCTGCTGGGTCCTTCCTGTCTTTTGTCTTTCATTGGCCAAAGTTTGCCCCTTAGGGCATCAACTCCCCCACCCTTCTGGGTTGTGTTAATTGCCCCTTTGGGCATCTTCTGGGAAGTCAAAACCAGTGGCAAACATTGCCCCAAAGCATAGGGCTTAATCTGGGTCCAGATGTAGTGGGAGGATCCAGAACCTCCAGGCATCTGGTTGGCTTGGGCTTGAGGCTCCATCAACCAACGGAGGTGCAATGGAAGCCTTGCCCAACCGAGTTCTCATCTTGAGAGAGTTTAAGATAACTGGTGGAATTCAGAGGTGAGGTGGGTAGCTGGAACTTTCTGTTGAGTAACTGGCCAAAGACTTTGGAGGCAGGTAGAAATGGACAAATCAGACGAAGCACATAAATCAGATACAGTGCAGACTCCTCAGTTCCTGGGAGCTCGTGATTTTAGACAAGCCCATGGCTTAGGGGCTTGAGTTATTTTATTGGAATGTCACACTTTTCTTAGTTAAGTTTTCAGTGACGAACTTCAGAAACAATTCTTCCGTTAACTGTCACTGACTCCCATCTGTGCCATTTTATATATACACACACACACACATATATATATATATATATAAAAACAGACACATATATATAACAGGCATATATATGTACAGACATATACACACATATATATACAGTATACCTGTTCTGATATATATAATTATATTTCTGATATGTATATATATATATCTCTGAGGAAGAAACTTTATTATGCAAATATGAAGGCAAACAAAGTGTATTTTCTTTTGTTTTAATTTTTATTTTATTTTTGGCTGTGTCAGGTTTTAGTTGTGTCACGTGATCAGTAAGTTGAAAATAGATAGTTTAGGTAGATTGTGCATGTATAAGGAAATGAAATAAAAATAGTTGAGTTAGTTTTGTGCAGTGTTTTCACTGATCTGGTAAGAATTAAATATACGTGCATGCAGGCACCACAGATGCAAGTGGAGTAATTTTGGTAATTCTGCATAGGAATTAAATGCTCTTATATTTGCATTTAAAACTGGCATTGAACAATATGAAGATTAACAGTAAAATTTACACTAATAGCTTAAAATTTTAATTTTTCTCTCCTGAGAATAATATTATATAGCAAAAAAACCCAAAAATAAAACCAAAACCACCGTAATAAGTCAAGAGAGAGATCGCAGAAGAAAGGAAAGGCTTTATACTTTTTAGTACCATTAACAGCACCTTTTCTCTGCTCTTTGAACAAGGGCCCCCCCCCATTTTATTTTTCCCTGGGCCTTGCAAATTCTGTAGCTTGCTCTGCCCTTCCCTTATGGACTGCTTGTTGTCTATGTATGTGATTTAGCAAGGAGTCCCATTTGTCCACTGATTTCCTGTTCTTGGGCATTGAGTGGGGAGTGAATGAATCAGTGTGGACTCTTGGTGACAATTGAAGGCCATCAGACCCTGGCCACCATGAAGGAGTATCTTCTGGAGCTCCTAAGGATGCATATCCAGGGGGCCAGCCTCCAGCTGTTTCAAGACGGCCTGAAGGATGTCAGGCTTCTCAGAGAAAGATTAGAGTGTAGGTTGATCAGGCGCAGTGAGCCAGTCTTGGAATGTTGCAGAGGGGGTGTTGGTTTCCCTTTGGCCTTCCCTGTCTCCACCAATATCCCATTGTCACCCCCAAAGCCACCCAGATGGCTCCATGGGATTTGACCTAGGAGCAGTCTTTATTTTCTATTGTGTTCAGGAGGTCAGCACAAGGATTCAGTTTCCTTTGCAGAGAGCACTTCCTTCTGTGGCACTAATTCCAAAACTGAAGTGGTCAGCTTTTTATCATTGGTTAAAAATTGCCATAACTTAACTACATTTTAGGAATGCAAAAATAGCATATTGTGCCTCAGAGTATACCCTGAAGACTCTTCGGCCAGCTGAGATTTGGGAAGCATAATAACAGTATACATAAAAGAAGCACTTTATCCTAAAAACTAGTTTGTAGATAATTCCTTTTTGTTACCTTCATTCAGCCAGTAAAAATCCCCCAAAGAATGAAGTAGCACCCACAGTGCCACTAATACAAACCCCCAAACAAGGCACTCAAATTAAACCTTTGGTGACACAGTCAGTTTTCTGGCTAGAATAAAGCCAGCAAATAAATCCCAAGCCCTCCAAAATTCTTTTTCTTTTTGCAATCTGGCTTTTACTTTTATTAATGTGCATTCCCACCTCTCCCACATACATCAGTTCCTGCTCCCAGGGAGCAATCACTTTCAACCTAGAACTGATTATTTTTTGTCTATTATTTTTTGTATTTCTATATAACATGCAGCAGGGTTCCCACTTGATTTTCCTGGTTTTAGACATTTCTACTACCTTTCCATTATGAAAAATGAGGGGTTTGATTGCGCTTCACGCCCTCCCACTTCCTAACACTCTCTCTCTCTCACACACACACACACACACACACACACACACACATTCGCTGTACCTTCATCCTCCCAATGTACTTAGCTTCAATTTTGGTAGATCTTTCAATAAATATTTTAATTTACATTTTTATTGTGTCAAGACAAGTGAAAGCTAAGCAAGATTTTATTATTCCTTTCCCTTTCCTCCATATCCTTGGTTTTCTTGGAACTTGTAAATGTTTGTTTTTCTCCTTCATTTCTCAATTTTCCATATGCACATCACTGTTTTATCACCACACTCCTCTAACCGTGTGAATTTCCTCTGGGTAAATTCAAACATACCTGTTAGTCTATCTACTTTATCTGACTGAACAAATCTCAGCAGTCTTCTGAGCTGACCTGGTGGGTCTGATTGATCTCTAGGCCTCTCTCTAGCCATCGTCGTCCTATCATCCTGGGTATTCTCTTTGCCACTCTCATGAGTTGGAGGCCCCACTTCCTGGATTCCATCTTTTCATCCTTTTAAAAAACGTATTCCTTTGTTTTATTTAAGCACGTGCTGCTGTTTTTCCTGAGAAAAAGTTTATGAATGGTAAATTTTATGAGACTAGGTATGTCTTTTCTTTAAATCAAAGTATAGCTGATTTACAATATTATAATAGTTTCAGGTGCACAACATAATGATTCAACATTTTTATAGATTATACTCCATTTAAATTTATTATAAAATATTGGCTACATCTCCTGTGCTGTATAGCATATCTTTGTAGCTTATTTATTTTATACATAGTATTTTGTTCCTTTTAATCCCCTACCCCTATCTTGCCCCTGTCCCCTTGTCTCTCCCCACTGGTAACCACTAGTTTGTTTTCTATATCTTGTCTGTTACTTTTTTGTTATATTCACTAGTTTGTTGTATATTTTTGATTCCACATATAAGTGATATCATACAGTATTTGTCTTTCTCTGATTTATTTCACTTAGCATAATATCCTCCAAATCCATCCATGTTGTTGCAAATGGCAAAATTTCATTCTTTTTTTATGGCTGAGTATTATTCCGTTATATATATGTACCACATCTTCTTTAACCATTCATCTGTTGATGGGCACTTAGGTTGCTTCCAAATCTTGGCTGCTGTAAGTAATGCTGTTATGAACATTGAGGTGCACGTATCTCTTCATATTAGTGCTTTCATTTTCTTTGGGTATATACCCAGGAATGGAATTGCTGGGTCATATGGTAGTTCTATTTTTCATTTTTTTCAGAAACCTCCATACTGTTTTCCACAGTTGCTGCTCCAATTTACATTCCCACCAACAGCATATGAGGATTCCCTTTTCTCCACATCCTTAGCAACATTTGTTATTTGTGTTCTTTTTGATGCTGTCCATTCTGACATGTGTGTATGATATCTCATTGTGTATTTGATTTGCATTTCTCTGATAATTAACAATATTGAGCATCTTTTCATGTGCCTGTTGGCCATCTGTACATCTTCTTTGGAAAAATGTCTATCAAGGTCTTATGCCCATTTTTCTATCAGGTTGTTTGTGTTTTTGACATTGAATTGTATAAGCTGTTTATATATTTTGGATATTAACCCCTTATCAGTCATATCATTTACAAATATTTTTCTCCCAGTCAGCAGGTTACCTTTTTGTTTTGTCTATGGTTTTCTTTGCTGTGCAAAAGCTTTTAAGTTTAATTAGGTTCCAGTTGTTTATTTCTTTTGCCTTAGGAGACAGATCTAGAAAAATATTGCTATGATTTATGTCAAAGTGTTCTCTGCCTATGTTTTCTTCTAGGAGTTTTATGGTTTCCAGTTTTACATTTAGGTCTTGAATCCATTTTGAATTTATTTTTGTATATGGTGACAGAAGGTTCTAATTTAATTTATTTTTACATGTATCTGTTTAGTTTTCCCAGCACCATTTATTGAAGAGACTGTCTTTTCCCCATTTTATACTCTTGCCTTCTTTGTCATAGATTAATTGACCATAAGTGTGTGGGTTTATTTCTGGGCTCTTTATTCTGTTCCATTGATCTATGTGTCTGGTTTTGTGCCAGTACCATTACTGTTTTGATTACTGTAGCTCTGTAGCATAGTCTGAAGCCAGCTCTGTTCTTCTTTATCAAGATTGTTTTGGCTATTTGGGGTCTTTTGTGTTTCCCTACAAATTTTAAAATTATTTATTCTAGTTATGTGTAAAATGTCATGGGTATTTTGATAGGGATTGCATTAAATCTGTAGATTGCTTTGGGTAATATGGACATTTAATAATATTAATTCTTCCAACCCATGAACACAGCATATTTTTCAATTTCTTTATATCATCTTCAATTTTACTTTTACAATATCAATGTTTTATAGTTTTCTGAGTATTCGCCTCCTTGGTTAAGTTTATTCCTAGGTATTTTATCCTTTTTGATGTGATTTTCAACAGGGTTGTTTTCTTGCTTTCTTTTTCTAATAGTTCATTATTAATGTATAGAGCAGCAAGATTTCTGTATATTAATCTGGTATCCTGCAATTTTACTGAATTCATTTATTAGTTCCAGTAGTTTTTTGGTGAAGACTTTAGGGTTTTCTATATATATTGTCATGTCATCTGCAAATAGTGACAGTTTTACTTCTTCCCTTCCAGTTTGGGTGCCTTTTATTTCTTTTTCTTGTCTTATTGATGTGGCTATAACTTCCAATTCTGTGTTAAATAGAAATGGTGAGAGTGGGCATCCTTGTCTTGTTCCTGATTTTAGAGAAAAGGCTCTCAGCTTTTCACCATTGAGCATGATGTTAGCTGTTTGTCATAAATGACCTTTATTATGTTGAGCTAGGTTCCCTCTATACCCACTTTGATGAGAGTTTTTAATCATGAATGGATGTGGAATTTTGTCAAATGCTTTTTCTGCATCTATTGAGATGATCCTGTGATTATTATTAATATGGTGTATCACATTGAATGGTTGCAGATATTGAACCATGCTTGCATCCCTGGAATAAATCCCACTTGATCATGGTGTATGATCCTTTTTATATATTTTTAAATTCAGCTTGCTAATATTCTGTTGAGTATTTTTGTATCTATATTAATAAGAGTTACTGGCCTGTAATTTTCTTTTTTTGTAGAGTTTTTGTCTGGTTTTGGTATGGGGGTAATTGTGGCCTTGTAGAATGAATTTGGGAGTGTTCCTTCCTCTTCAAATTTTTATAATAGTTTGAAAAGGATAGGTATTAGTTCTTCTTTATATATTTGGTAGAATTCCCCTATGAAGCCATCTGGTTTTGTTGGCTGGGTGTTTTGGGGTTTTTTTTCCCCTACAAAGTCAATTTCACTACCAGTGATTGGTCTGTTCCAATTGTCTGTTTCTTCTTGACTCAGTCTTGGCAGGTTGTATGTTTCTAGAAATTTGTCCACTTCTGCTTGTTGTCCAATTTGTTGCCATATAAATGTTTGTAGCATTCTATTGTGATTTTTTTGTCTCTCTGTGGTATTGGTTGTTATTTCTCCTCTATCATTTCTTATTTTGTTTATTTGGGTCCTCTCTCTTTTCTTCTTGGTGAGACTGGCTAAAGGTTTATCATTTTTGTTTATCTTTTCAAATCATCAGTTCTTGGTTTCATTGATCTTTTCTATTGTTTTTGGTCTCTATTTTATTTATTTCCTCTCTGATCTTTATTATTTCCTTCCTTCTGCTGACTTTGGGCTTTGTTTGTTCTTCTTTTTCTAATTCCTTTAGATGGTACGTTAGGCTGTTTATTTGAGATTTTTCTTGTTTCTTGAGGTATGCCTACATTGCTTAGGTATATCTTTATTCTACCCTCATACTGCATTTAGAATTTTGTTAGGTATTAATTTTAAGTTCAAAGTGTTTTTTCTCTCTTAATTAAACGTATTCTTCAGTGTCTACTAGTTTTCAATGTTACTATTGAGAATCCAAAGCCATTTTTATGCTTGATCTTTTGTACAAACCTGTTCCCCCTCACTTCTCCTCTACTCCAATTAGAGAGCTTCTAAGATCTGTCCTTTTTTCTTTCTTAAAAAATCTCAGGCAGTCTGAAAATTCACAGTGATGTGTATTACAGTTTGGATTGCCAGGAAACAGACTGAGAGATGGAGATCAGTGTTAGGGAGGTATATTAGGGAGTACTCTTGGGATCAATACCTAGGGAAGGAAGGAAGGGAAGTATGAAAGGGGGGAGAGAGAAGATGACTTGTGATGTACTCTCAAAGAAACCTTAGCATGTGGGGTCTATAACTGGGATAACCCTTCAGAGTTTACTAGTGTGGAAAGGAGGCTGGTCCTTTATAGCCTCATGTTGATTGGATATGGCTGCCCCTGGAAGGAAACATGACCTTGGGTAAGGCAATTTTCTCCTGCTGAGGCAATCCCAAAGAGGGATGACACCTAAAGCACTCCCTGCAGCAAGGGGAATACCTTTCCTAAGGAGAGATCTGAGGAATGCATCACAGAACTGTCACAAGGTGCCTTGTGGCATGGGTCTGATTTTATCTATTGTGCTAGCATGTGGTGAATCCTTTCAACTGGAAACTCATCCACTGGTCTGGACCATTTTCTTAAGCTTCTTTTGTTTGCTTCTTCCATCTTCTTTGTTTTTTCCTTCTGGAACTGCTATTATTCAGATGTGGGATTACTGCTAATTTCTTATCCTTTTGACCCTATTAACCTCTCTTTGTCTTTTTGGCTCTTCTTTATGTGATTTTTTGGTCAACTTTAATTTCCAGCCTGTTCCCTTGTTCCCTTAAGTTTTTTTTTTTTTAACATTTACTATTTTCTTTCTAATTTCCTTGGACTTTTAAAATATTGTTTGATTTTTAAACATTATGCCATTCTTTTTTAATGGGTGTAATGTTTTCTCCTGTCTTTCTGAGAATATTAGCAATAGCTTTTATGAAATTTTCTTTCCTTGCATTGTTTTTTTAGTGGTTTTTAAATGTTTATTTGTTTGGACCTTCCATTTTTCATATTAGATGCATTCTTCAAAGTTCAAAGAGTCATGTCTTTGCTCATGTGTAAGGGTAGGGCACTAGAGAGCTGACTGCAAACTGTGTATGTTGCTGAGGCCAACTGTGGGCTGAAGAGCAGGATGATCTTTTTCAGTCGTTTCCCTGAGGCAGCACCAATGTCAATATCTTTGGGCTTTTTTTCTTGGGATATCCAGATTCTCTAGAGAAGGATATTAAAATGTCTTATTGGAGGAAATAGTCCAGGTTTCTGGAAGGCAAATATGGAAAGAGATCTGGAAAGCAGAGGTCCTGATTTCAGTGTATCCCTGTCATTAACTGAGCCTGGTGTCCTTCAGGTCAAAGAGCCTCTGTTTTACCTTCTATGGGGGATAAACATTTGTTTTCTTCCGTTGTAAGAGGTAGCAGTCTCCTGGATCTTGATATTGAAGTAGATATTTGGAAATCTCACAAGACTGTCAATCAGTAATCCTTTTATTAGCTCTACCTTCACCCCTATTTCTAAAAATCCTAGATGCTGCCAATTCCTGAACCTCTTGGAGGTCTAGGGCATGAATATAGCTTCTTCTTGGCTTTCCCTACTGCTGACTTAGCAGTTAGCTTTATTGGGTCTGCAAAATCTGTTGCTCTCATTCGTTTTCTTTCCAGCGTCCAGAATTTTGTTGCTTCTATCTTCTCCTCCCTTGGTCTTGTAGGTTTATGACTTAAACAAAAATTTGTTTGCTGTCATTCTAATAGAGTCCCTCCAGTAGAGGGAACAGAGATAATACAATAAGCTGCCATCCTTAACCAGAAGTAAATACACAAAACCCTTGATCTTTACATTTCTCTGAAATACCCTTGAAGTATTTTAAATGAAACCAGATTGATTTCGGTATCCGTTAAAATCTGCAAATGATAATATCCTTCTATTTAATTTCATAATAAAAATGTTAATGTTCTCTAATTTGTAAATTTCCTCTGTAAACATGGGAATTAATGTGGAAAACACAATAGATTGACCAAATTATGGATTGAAAGTTAGCAAAAACACAGCAAAAAAGCTGTGTATCTTGTGCCTGGTAGCATTTTTGTGGTAGAAACAGTAAAAGCTTGGATCTCTATCTTGCCTCTGCTACTTAGTAGCAGAATAAAACTTAATCCCTTTGAGGCCTCTGTAAAATAGGCATAATAAACCAATACTGTATTTAGCCAAAGGCAAGGCTGAGTAGGGGATGGATATAGGAGCCACCAATGTCTAGCATAGGGGCTAGTGCACAGCAGAAGTTAGTTCTCTTCCCTCGCACCAAAGGAAGTGGGAAGAATGATGGCAACTCTCAGGGGAGGTGGAGGAGGATGGGACTAGGAAATGCTCCCCATTCCTGAGGGCCCTCAACTAATCTTTGGAGCCCATAGTTACTCATATGAAACTTACATGTTTTCAGTAAGAATTCAGGGAAAGGAGGCCCTGGAAAAAGAGGGTTAGCTGGAAGTGAACAGGAAAAAAAAGAGAAAGAGAAAAAAAAAAAGAAAAGAAAGTGAGAAGAAGAATAAAATGAAGGGCATGTTGATAGACATACTGCTGGAAGAATCGACAGTAGTGGGACATCTGGTCACCTCAGGCATAATATACAGAATAAAAACATGCAGTTAGTAAATTAACCTAAAACCAAGGATAAAACAGGTTCAACTTTGACTCAGGAGTGATCTTCCAGTTAAGGGATTATATGGTCTTTCTTCTCCTTGGATCTCCTTCTCCTGTTGCCTGACCCTGGCAACTCATTAGTCTTCTCACTAGAGGAAAGGTAAGATAAATAAAAGATGAAACTTGAACCAATACTTTATACAGACTAGTGACTTTTGTGAAAGTTTGATAAAGGAAGGCAAATGAGCTTTCTTGATCATCAGTGCAATTAAGTTATGCCTGCTGTGCCTAGTTTCTATTATGCCTGCTGTGCCTAGTTTCTATTATTGGGGATAATTGTGAGTTGGCTGCATGTCAATGCAGAGGAATGACTTGTAGTTTAAATAAATTATCTACATCTGGAAGTTTCTGTTTCTCTAAAAAGAAATCTAAGGGCTGACAAATAGTTGGATGACTCTCAAAATTTTGAATTTGTCAGATTTTAGCGGTCATTAGTAGAGAAGCAGAAAGAGCAGCAAAAGGAAGGTAATTAGTTACCTGGGGAGAGAGACTACTTAAAAAGGATTAATCTCCAAAATTTACAAGCAGCTCATGCAGCTCAATAACAAAAAAGCAACCCAATCCAAAAATGGGCAGAAGACCTAAAGACATTTCTCCAAAGTAGATATACAGATTGCCAACAAACACGTGAAAGAATGCTCAACATCTTTAATCATTAGAGAAATGCAAATCAAAACTACAATGAGATATCATCTCACACCAGTCAGAATGGCCATCATCAAAAAATCTACAAACAATAAATGCTGGAGAGGGTGTAGAGAAAAGGGAACCCTCTTGCACTGTTGGTGGGAATGTAAATTGATACAGCCACTGTGGAGAACAGTATGGTGGTTCCTTAAAAAACTAAAAATAGAACTACCGTGTGATCCAGCAGTCCCACTACTGGGCATACACCCTGAGCAAACCATAATTCAAAAAGAGTCATGTACCAAAATGTTCATTGCAGCTCTATTTACAATAGCCAGGACATGGAAGCAACCTAAGTGTCCATCAACAGATGAATGGATAAAGAAGACGTGGCACATATATACAATGGAATATTACTCAGCCATAAAAAGAAAGGAAATTGAGTTATTTGTAGTGAGGTGGATGGACCTAGAGTCTGTCATACAGAGTGAAGTAAGTGAGAAAGAGAAAAACAAATACCGTATGCTAACACATATATATGGAATCTATGAAAAAAAGAAAAAAAAACGGTCATGAAGAACCTAGGGGTAAGATGGGAATAAAGACACAGACCTACTAGAGAATGGACTTGAGGATATGGGGAGGGGGAAGGGTAAGCTGTGACAAAGTGAGAGACTGGCATGGACATGTATACACTACCAAACGTAAAATAGATAGCTAGTGGGAAGCAGCCGCATAGCACAGGGAGATCAGCTCAGTGGTTTGTGACCACCTAGAGGGGTGGGATAAGGAGGGTGGGAGGGAGGGAGACGCAAGAGGGAAGAGATATGGGAACATATGTATATGTATAACTGATTCACTTTGTTATAAAGCAGAAACTAACACACCATTGTAAAGCAATTATACTCCAATAAAGATGTTAAAAAAAAATTGTTAAGGTAACAATGTGCAACTCTGCCCAGGTAAGAAGGAGATTGGGTCAGGCACTGTTCCATGAGGAAGGCTGCTACTTATCCTTTGTCATCATCTAGGATCCTAATTGCAGCCCTCAGTTGGATCCACCCTGTGCAAGTACCTTTATAGAAATCACTGGAGGGGTTTCTTACTTGGAAATTTGTGAATATAACAAAGGAGTTTGAAAATGATTGAACTTTTACCACTGAGAGAGCTCTGCAGCCTATAAAACAGTCTCTTTACTTAAGAGAAAATATACTTAACAAAGCAATTATGATATGCAGTGGTGTATCTGGTGGTTCCAATTCCGCATCCCTAGGGCGTCAGCATAACCCTTAGACAGGTATGGTTCAGGGAATAGTCCATGCCTGGTTTTGTTCAAACCACCCTATTCTTTCATCATCTTGTTTTGCACCATTTCTGGTCTTCAGTGTCCCATGATGCTCTGCATCCCATTTGACCAGTCACATCCTTGCAATGAGATGAATATCCGAATTGTGGCAAATATTACTGTCACTGCTGTGTTTGCTCAGACTTCATTTAAAGTGTCATCACTAGCTGTATTTCTACTGTGAATATAACTGCTGTTCCTAATTTGCTCACACAAGGCTGATACCTACAGGGCTGAAATATAAAGGAGGATTTCTCTCCTTTACCATGTTTCTCTCAACCCTCCCCAGACTCTTGACTGTCTCTGGGCTCTGTTCCTGTGCTCTGCACATGCTCAGGAATGGTAGAAGTTTTATAGAGAGACACAACTTAAAAAAATGTGTATATGTATATATATATTATTATATATAAAGCACAACTTAAAAATATACATTATTATATATATATACACACACACATACATATATATACACATACATACATATATATGTATATCAAGCTTTTTTGCTGAAATTTCTACCATCTGGAAATTTCTTTCCCACTTTGTTGAAGTCATTGACTGGAGTATATCTCTTGGGCTATACTTTCAAATATCGTTCTAACTGTGGAACTGCAGGGTTTGCTATTTAATTGTTTGGGGTCTATTCTGTGTGGCCATAGAACCGGATAATAACTTCATAATTATCAATACTATGGTATATAATGTAATTTTAAAATCCTATTCTGAAATATGTCATACATAAAAAGTGTGCATAAAGTTTATGTACAACCAGAAGACTAATAACTTGAGCCTCATTTACCCACCACTTACCTCAAGAAATACAATATTGTCAGTCCTTTTAAAACATCTGTGTGCCTCTCTACTCCCATCTTCCTTCTGTCCATCAAAGGTAATATTAGCCTGAATTTTGAGTGAATCATTCTCTTGCTCTTCTTTATAGCTTTAATACATATGTGAATATCTAAACAATGTATTGAACTTTAAATAAATGGAATTCATCTGTACACATTGTGAGTCTTTTTCCACTCAGTGTTACATTGGTATAATTCGTATCAATGCATATAACTATAGTTCATTCATTTTCATTGCTGTATAATATTCCATTTTATGAATATCCTATAATTTATTCATTGTACTGTTGGTAGACATTTGTGGGTTGCATATTTTTTACTCTGACAGTTAGTGGTGCTCAGAACATCATCATGTATCTGTTATAATAAGACCTATGAGGAGAATTGCTGGCTTATAAGGTATCTATGCATGTTCAGCTTTCCTATATAAACACAATTTTTTTTCATCTATGCATGTTCAGCTTTCCTATATAAACACAATTTTTTTTCAAAGTACTTATACAACAACTTACCCCCTACCAGCAGTCTATTAAAGTCTTCATTGCTGCATATTCTTGCCAATACTTAGTATGGTCAGAATTCTTAATTTTTGCTAATGTAAGGGCTGTGAAATAACCTCTCATTATGTTTTTAATTTGTATTTCTTTTTTTTTTTTTTTTTTGTGGTACGCAGGCCTCTCACTGCTGTGGCCTCTCCCATTGCGGAGCACAGGCTCCGGACGCACAGGCTCAGCGGCCATGGCTCACGGGCCCAGCCACTCTGCGGCATGTGGGATCCTCCCAGACTGGGGCACGAACCCGTGTCCCCTGCATCGGCAGGCAGACTCTTAACCACTGCGCCACCAGGGAAGTCCTAATTTGTATTTCTTGATTACTAATGAGGTGGAAACCATTTTAAATATTTGTTGCACATTTCAATTTCCTCTTTTTGAAGTGCCTTTTCAAGTCCTTTGCTCATTTTTCTATTGGTTGGTATATATATATATATATATATATATATATATATATATATATATATTCTCTCTTGTTTGGGGGGCGGAGGTACGCGAGCCTCTCACTGCTGTAGCCTCTCCCATTGCGGAGCACAGGCTCTGGACGTGCAGGCTCAGCGGCCATGGCTCATGGGCCCAGTCGCTCCACGGCATGTGGGATCTTCCCGGACCGGGGCACGAACCTGTGTCCCCTGCATCGGCAGCAGACTCTCAACCACTGTGCCACCAGGGAAGCCCTGGTATATATATTTATTAATCATCTGAAGAAGTTCTTTATGTATTCTGGATACAAGTTCTTCATTATTAGTAAAAATTGGAAATACCTTTTCCTACTCTGTGACTTATTTTTTTTCATTGAAGTATAGTTGATTTACAATGCTGTGTTAGTTTCAGGTGTATAGCAAAATGATTCATATATATATATATATTCTTTTTCAGTTTCTTTTCAATTCTAGGTTATTATAAGATATTGAATATAGTTCCCTGTGCTATATAGTAGATCCTTGTTGATTGTTTATTTTATATATAGTAGTTTATATCTGTTAATCCCATACTCCTAATATATCCCTCCCCTCTTTCCCATTTGGTAACCGTAAGTTTGTTTTCTGTGTCTATGAGTCTGTTTCTGTTTTGTAAATAATTTCATTTGTATCATTTTTTTTAGAGTCCACATATAAGTGATATGATATTTGTCTTTCTCTGTCTGAAGTCACTTAGTGTGATGATCTCTAGGTCCATCCATGTTGCTGCAAATAGCATCATTTAATTCTTTTTATGGCTGAGTAATATTCCATTGTATATATGTGCCACGTCTTCTTTACCCATTCATCTGTCAATGGACACTTAGGTTGCTTCCATGTCCTAACTATTGTAAATAGAGCTGCAGTGAACATTTTGGTACATGACTCTTTTTGAATTATGGTTTGCTCAGGGTATATGCCCAGTAGTGGGATTGCTGGGTCACATGTTAGTTCTATTTTTAGTTTTTTAAGGAACCACCATACTGTTCTCCATCATGGCTGTATCTATTCCCATTCCCACCAAGCGTGCAAGAGGGTCTGCTTTTTCCACACCCTCTCCAGCGTTTATTTATTGCTTGTAGATTTTTTGATGATGGCCATTCTGACTGGTGTTAGGTGATACCTAATTGTAGTTTTGATTTGCATTTCTCTAATGATTAGTGATGTTGAGCATC
Organism: Lagenorhynchus albirostris; assembly: GCF_949774975.1. Taxonomy (NCBI): domain Eukaryota; kingdom Metazoa; phylum Chordata; class Mammalia; order Artiodactyla; family Delphinidae; genus Lagenorhynchus; species Lagenorhynchus albirostris. The sequence goes on from NC_083106.1 coordinate 69,490,946, forward strand.
CTTTCATGTGTTTGTTGGCAATATGTATATCTTCTTTGGAGAAATGTCTAGTTAGGTCTTCTGCCCATTTTTGGATTGGCTGTTTGTTTTTCTGATATTGAGCAGCATGAGCTGCTTGTATATTTGGAGATTAATCCTTTGTCAGTTGGTCGTTTGCAAATATTTTCTCCCATTCTGAGGGTTGTCTTTTCATCCTGTTTATGGTTTCCTTTGCTGTGCAAAAGCTTTGAAGTTTCATTAGGTCCCATTTGTTTATTTTTGTTTTTATTTCCATTTCTCTAGGAGGTGGGTCAAAAAGGATGTTGCTGTGATTTATGTCATAGAGTGTTCTGCCTATGTTTTCCTCTAAGAGTTTTATAGTGTCTGGTTTTACATTTAGGTCTTTAATCCATTTTGAGTTTATTTTTGTGTATGGTGTTAGGGAGTGTTCTATTTCATTCTCTTACATGTAGCTGTCCAGTTTTCCCAGCACCACTTATTGAAGAGGTTCTCCAGTGTATGTTCTTGCCTCCTTTATCAAAGATAAGGTGACCATATATGCGTGGGTTTTACTCTGGGCTTTGTATCCTTTTCCATTGATATATATTTCTGTTTTTGTGTCAGTACTATATTGTCTTGACTACTGTAGCTTTGTAGTATAGTCTGAAGTCAAGGAGTCTGATTCATCCAGCTCCATTTTTCTTTTTCAAGATTGTTTTGGCTATTCGGGGTCTTTTGTGTTTCCATACAAATTGTTAAACTTTTGGTTCTAGTTCTGTGGAAAATGCCATTGGTAGTTTGATAGGGATTGCATTGAATCTGTAGATTGCTTTGGGTAGTATAGTCATTTTCACAATGTTGATTCTTCCTTTCCAAAAACATGGTATATCTCTCCATCTGTTTGTTGCATCTTTCATTTGTTTCATCAGTGTCTTATAGTTTTCTGCATACAGGTCTTTTGTCTGCCTTAGGTAGGTTTATTCCTAGGTATTTTATTCTTTTTGTTGCAATGGTAAATGGGAGTGTTTCCTTAATTTCTTTTTCAGATTTTTCATTAGTGTATAGGAATGCAAGAGATTTCTGTGAAATAATTTTGTATCCCGCTCCTTCACCAAATTCATTGATTATCTCTAGTAGTTTTCTGGTAGCATCTTTTGGGTACTCTATGTATTGTAACATGTCAACTGCAAACAGTGACAGTTTTACTTGTTCTTTTCCTATTTGGATTCCTTTTATTTCTTTTTCATCTCTGACTACTGTGGCTAAAACTTCCCAAACTATGTTGAATAATACTGGTGAGAGTGGGCAGCCTTGTCTTGTTCCTGATCTTAGTGGAAATGGTTTCAGTTTTTCACCACTGAGAACGATGTTGGCTGTGGGTTTGTCATATATGTCCTTTATTAAGTTGAGGTAAGTTCCCTCTATGCCTACTTTCAGGAGACTTTTTATGAGAAATGGGTGTTGAATTTTGTCAAAAGGTTTTTCTGCATCTATTGAGATTATCATATGGTTTTTCCTTCTCTTTGTTAATATGGTGTATCACACTGATTGATTTGCATATATTGAAGAATCCTTGCATTCCTGTGATAAACTCCACTTGATCATGGTGTAAGATCATTTTATTGTGCTGCTGGATTCTGTTTGCTAGTATTTTGTTGAGGATTTTTGCATCTATGTTCATCAGTGATATTGGCCTCTAGTTTGCTTTTTTTGTAACATCTTTCTCTATTTTTGGTGTTAGGGTGATGGTGGCCTCGTTGAATGAATTTGGGAGTGTTCTTCCCTCTCCTATATTTTGGTAGAGTTTGAGAAGGATTGGTATTAGTTCTTGTCTAAATGTTTGATAGAATTCACCTGTGAAGCTATCTGGTCCTGGGCTTTTGTTTGTTGGAAGATTTTTAATCACAGTCTCAATTTCAGTGCTTGTGATTGGTCGTTTATATTTTCTACTTCTTCTTGGTTCAGTCTCCGAAGGTTGTGCTTTTCTAAGAATTAGTCCATTTCTTCCAGATTGTCCATTACATTGGCATATAGTTGCTTATAGTAATCTCTCATGATCCTTTGTATTTCTGCAGTGTCACTTGTTATTTCTCCTTTTTCATTTCTAATTCTGTTTTTGCTTTTAACTTAAAAAAACTTTTTTCATTTTTATTTATTTATTTTTTATTGTTGCATTGGGTCTTTTTTGCTGTGCATGGGCTTTCTCTAGTTGTGGAGAGTGGGCGCTCTTCTTCGTTGTGGTGTACGGGCTTCTCTGCAGTGTCTTCTCTTCTTGTGGAGCATTGGCTCTAGGAGCACAGGCTTAGTAGTTGTGGCTCGTGGGCTCTAAAGTGCAGGCTCAGTAGTTGTGGCGCATGGGCTTAGTCGCTCTGCAGCATGTGGGATCTTCCCCATCCCCTACATGGGATTCTTAACCACTGCACCACCAGGGAAGCCCCTCTAATTCTGTTGATTTGAAACTTCTCTCTTTTTTTCTTGATGAGTCTGACTAATGATTTTTCAATTTTTTTATCTTCTCGAAGAACCAGCTTTTAGTTTTATTGATCTTTGCTATCATTTCCTTCATTTCTTTTTCATTTATTTCTGATCTGATCTTTATGATTTCTTTCCTTCTGCTAACTTTGGGGGTTTTTTGCTCTTCTCTCTCTAATTGCTTTAGGTGTAAGGTTAGGTTGTTTATTTGAGATGTTTCTTTTTTCTTGAGGCAGGATTGTATTGCTATAAACTTCCCTCTTAGAACTGCTTTTGCTGCATCCCATAGGTTTTGGGCTGTCATGTTTTCATTGTCATTTGTTTCTAGGTATTTTTTGATTTCCTCTTTGATTTCTTCAGTGATCTCTTGGTTATTTAGTAATGTATTGTTTAGCGTACATATGATTGTACTTTTTACAGTTTTTGTCCTGTAATTGATATGTAGTCTCATAGCATTGTGGTTGGAAAAGATACTTGATACAATTTCAGTTTTCTTAAATTTACCAAGGCTTGATTTGTGACCCAAGATATGATCTATCCTGGAGAATGTTCCATGAGCACTTGAGAAGAAAGTGTATTCTGTTGTTTTTGGTTGGAAGGTCCTATAAATATCAATTAAGTCCATCTTGTTTAATATGTCGTTTAAAGCTTGTGTTTCCTTATTTATTTTCATTTTGGATGATCTTTACATTGGTGAAAGTGGGGCATTAAAGTCCCCTACTATTATTGTGTTACTGTCGATTTCCCCTTTTATGACTGTTAGCATTTGCCTTACGTATTGAGGTGCTCCCATGTTGGCTGTATAAATATTTAGTCGTTATATCTTCTTCTTGGATCAGTCCTTTGATCATTATGTAGTGTCCTTCTTTGTCTCTTGTAGTAGTCTTTATTTTAAAGTCTATTTTTTCTGATATGAGAATTGCTACTCCAGCTTTCTATTGATTTCCATTTGCATGGAATATCTTTTTCCATACCCTAACTTTCAGTCTGTATGTGTCCCTAGGTCTGAAGTGGGTCTCGTGTAGACAACATATATATGGGTCTTGTTTTTGTGTCCATTCAGCCAGTCTATGTCTTTTGGTGGGAGCATTTAATCCACTTACATTTAAGGTAATTATCGATATGTATGTTCCTATTACCATTTTCTTCATTGTTTTAAGTTTGTTATAGTAGGTCTTTTCCTTCTCTCGTGTTTCCTACCTAGAGAAGTTCCTTTAACATTTGTTGTAAAGCTGGTTTGGTGATGCTGAATTCTCTTAGCTTTTGCTTGTCTGTAAAGGTTTTAATTTCTCTGTCAAATCTGAATGAGATCCTTGCTGGGTAGAGTAATCTTGGCTGTAGGTTTTTCCCTTTCATCACTTTAAATATGTCCTGCCCCTCCCTTCTGGCTTGCAGAATTTCTGCTGAAAGATCAGTGGTTATCCTCATGGGGATCCCTTTGTATGTTGATTGTTGCCTTTCCCTTGCTGCTTTTAATATTTTTTCTTTTTATTTAATTTTTAATAGTTTGATTAATATGTTTTGGCAAGTTTCTACTTGGATTTATCCTTTATGGGACTCTCTGCGCTTCCTGGATTTGATTGACTATTTCCTTTCCCATGTTAGGGAAGTTTTCAACTATAATCTCTTCAAATATTTTCTCAGTCCCTTTCTTTTTCTCTTCTTCTTCTGGGACCCATATAATTTGAATGTTGGTGCATTAAATGTTGTCCCAGAGGTCTCTGAGACTGTCCTCAATTCTTTTCATTCTTTTTTCTTTATACTGCTCTGTGGCAGTTATTTCCACTATTTTATTTTCCAGGTCACTTATCCGTTTTTCTGCCTCAGTTTTTCTGCTATTGATTCCTTCTAGAGAATTTTTAATTTCATTTATTGTGCTGTTCATCATTGTTTGTTTGCTCTTTAGTTCTTCTAGGTCCTTGTTAAATGTTTCTTGTATTTTCTCCATTTTATTTACAAGATTTTGGATCATCTTTACTGTCATTACTCTGAATTCTTTTTCAGGTAGACTGCCTATTTCTTCTTCATTTGTTTGGCCTGGAAGGTTTTTACCTTGCTTCTTCATCTGCTGTGTGTTTCTCTGCCTCTCATCTTGCTTAACTTAATGTGTTTGGGGTCTCCTTTTCATTGGCTGCAAGTTCATAGTTCCTGTTGTTTTTGGTGTTTGGTCCCAGTGGGTAACGTTGGTTAAATGAGTTGTGTAGGCTTCCAGGTAGAGCGGACTGGTGCCTGTGTTCTGGTGGATGAGGCTGGATATTGTCTTTCTGGTTGGCAGGACTGCATCCGGTGGTGTGTTTTTTTCGTTTTTTTTTTGCGGTACATGGGCCTCTCACTGCTGTGGCCTTTCCCGTTGTGGAGCACAGGCTCCAGAAGCGCAGGTCCAGCTCCGTGGCTCACGGGCCCAGCCGCTCCGCGGCACGTGGGATCCTCCCGGAACAGGGCACAAACCCATGTCCCCTGCATCGGCAGGAGAACTCTCAACCACTGCGCCCCCAGGGAAGCCCGGGTAGTGTGCTTTGAGGTGTCTGTGCACTTAGTATAGTTTTAGGCAGCCTCTCTGCTAATGGGTGGGGTTGTGTTCCTGTCTTTCTAGTTGTTTGTCTTGGGGTGTCCAGCACTGGAACTTGCCTGTCATTGAGTGGAGCTGGGTCTTGGCATTGATATGGGAATGTTTTGGAGAGCTCCCTCTGATTGATATTACGTTGGCCAGGAGGTCTCTGCTGGTCCAATGTCCTGAACTCGGCTCTCCCACCTCAGAGACTCAGGCCTGACGCCTGGCCGGAGCACCAAGAACCTGTCAGCCACACGGCTTATGCTTGAAGGACACTTCCTCAGATTATCTATCTTCTCTTGTCAGATTCCGAGCTTCCTTAGCAGTGTTCTGGTTATAGTCTGACTTCTCACTATAGATTTGCCATACAGTTCAGCAGTTGCACTCCTTGGTATTTACTCAAAAAGTTGAAAACTTATATCCACACAAAAACCTGCTTGAGGGCTTCCCTGGAGGCACAGTGGTTAAGAATCTGCCTGCCAATGCAGGGGACACGTTTTGAGCCCTGGTCTGGGAAGATCCCACATGCTGCGGAGCAACTAAGCCCATGCGCCACAACAACTGCGGAGCAACTAAGCCCATGAGCCTGGTCTCTAGAGCCCGCAAGCCACAACTACTGAAGCCCGCATGCCTAGAGCCTGTGCTCTGCAACAAGAGAAGCCACTGCAATGAGAAGCCCGTGCACCGCAACGAAGAATAGCCTGCGCTCGCCGCAACTAGAGAGAAAGCCCGTGTTCAGCAACGAAGACCCAACACAGCCAAAAATAAATAAATAAAATAAATAAATAAACAGAAAAACAAAAAAACCTGCTTGAGTGCTGAGGCACCTTCTAGTCACTGTCCAGATGATTTTTTTTAACGTAATCGCTCTTGGCGCTGGTGTAGCTGATCTGGGTCTCGGTCTCTGCGCTGCTGCAGCAGTGGCAACTCTGGCCCCTGCAGGTGGTTGCTGCAGGGTCCATGGTGCCCACGTTGCTGCCGCTGCCCAGCTCACTCTGGGCCCTGTGGCTGCAGGTGGCTCCGGGAGGCCAGGACGCACGGCTCGGGGGGATGGCATCGGCAGTTTTGGTCTGGACAAAGAGGCTGTGCAGGGGGGCTGCGGGGCCCTGCGACATGCTGGTGGTCTGGTGGGGTGAGCTGGACTCGTCCAAGTCCTCGCAGTAGATCACGCCATTCTGTGAGACTTGGATGCTGTGGGCGCAGCCCATCCCATGGCCAGCCTGGGTTCTCATTTGTGTTCCATTGGCCTACTTGTTTTTCCCTGGTGTAATTCTACACTATCATATGTGCTATAATTTTATGAGTCTTTATATTTAGTAGAGCAGATCTTCCTACCTCCTTTTTCTTTCTCAAGAGTGCCTTGATTCCTTACACATCTGTATAATTATCAGAATCAGTTTGTTGAGTTACACACAGACACATAAAATACTTACTGTAATTTTGATTGAGATTGCATTGAATCCACAAGTCAATATGGAGAGAATTGATAGTTTTATAAAGCTGAGCCTTCCAACGGATGGACATGAAATCCACCCATGAGGCTACCATGCTGTAAGAAAGTCAGGTACATGGGGAAACCACAAGTAGATTCCTGTCAGCAGTCCTAACTTCAAGTCCTCCCAGCCCAGGGGCCGGGCATGTGAGTGAACAAATCCTCAGATAATTCCAGTGCCCAACTATAGGGTCATTCCCAGCCTTCAAGTGTTCCCAGCTTAGGCTCTAGACATCATGAAGCAGACTTTTTTTCCTTTTCTGAATTCCTTACCCACAGAAAATGGGTCAAAATAAAGTGATTGTTATTTTAAACACCTAAGTTTGGTGGTTTGTTGTATAACAATAATAAATAATAATAGATAAGTCTTCAATTTCTCTCAGTACAGTTGTATAATTTTTCACTAAAGGTCTTGCACATGTTTGTTATATTGACTCCTAAGTATTTGATAAAGTTATATATCATTGTAAATAACATATTTTCATATTTATTGATCATGGGATACATTGTTTTATTTAGTTTTCTAACAGATTAATTGAATTGATATTTAAGAATTGATTCTGAACTCAACAACTTTATAAACTTTCCTATTAAGTTAAAAAAATCTTGTGCATATTTAAAAAATTTTTCCACGTATACTCTTTCTTGTGGTAATTTATTGGCTCACATAACTGAAAAGTTCAAGATAGTTTTGTTAGACGTGGCTGGGTCCAGGTATACTCTTATCACCTATAAATTCTGTCAATTTTATCTCTTCCTTTTTTTTTTTTTTGCGGCACGCGGGCCTCTCACTGTTGTGGCCTCTCCCGTTGCGGAGCACAGGCTCCGGATGCGCAGGCTCAGCGGCCATGGCTCATGGGCCCAGCCACTCCACAGCATGTGGGGTCTTCCCGGACAGGGGCACGAACCCGTGTCCCCTGCATCAGCAGGCGGACTCTCAACCACTGCATCACCAGGGAAGCCCTATCTTTTCCTTTTTAATACATGTAAAATAGATGATATTTATTTAGTTGTCTTGCATGGCTATTCTGTCTAGGCTCTCCAATACAATGGTGACGATCTCTAATGTAGTGGCATTGGCCAAAAAATTGTCCTATTCCTGATCTGAAAGACCAGTATTCCACCATAGGTTTGTTGTGGGTTTATTGTAGGGTTAGGAAGTTATTTTTTTATTTTTAGTTTACTAGGAGTTTTTATTAAACGTTTAAAAAGCTCTTTAATGCCTATTCTTCATGTATTTAGATAAACATATGTTTTCTATACATTTCTGGGTTTGCTTTGCAGATATTTTGCTTAGACTTTTTGAATTTATGTTTATGATAGGCCTGCAGTTTTACTTTGTTGTTCTGTCTTTGGTTTTGGTATCAATGCTGTACTAGCTTCATAAAATAAATAGAGAGATATTCCCTCTTTTTTTATTCTCTGAAAGAGTTTGTAAAAAATGGAAATGTTTGTAAATGTTTGTTCTTTCAGTATTTGGTAGAAATCATGTTTAAAATAATCTGGCCCTGGTGTTTTATTTTGTGTGTAAAGATTTGTAATTCTGGAGTAAATTTTTTTAATCAATAGAGGAAAAGTCAGGATTTCTGTTTCTTCTTAAGTAGTGTGTAAATCTATATATTTTTAAGAATATTTCCATTTTACCTATATTTTAAGTGGTCTATTTGGTACAGATTCTTTGAAGTTTGTGGACATTTGCTTTATGGCCTAACATTTTTCAATGTTTACAAGTTAACAAAAAGTTGTTCATTATATTCTTTTATTATCTTTATAATCCATGCTGCAAACGTGGAGTTATAATCTTTTTAGTTGTTAATACTGTTTATTTGTGCCTCCTCTATTTTGTTCTTGATAAATCTTGCAAGAGATATATCAATTCTACTAGACTTAACAAAAAAGGAAGCAAACTTTTAGTTATTAGATTAGCTCTAATGTGTCACTGTTTTGTATTTAATTAATTTCTGCTCATATTTATTCCCTTTCTTCTGTTTTCTTTGGGGTTTATTACATTATTTTCTTTTTCTAACTTTTTAAGTTGATGCGTAGGTCAGTTATTTCAACTTATTTATTTTAATACAAACATGTAAGGCTTCACATTTTTCCAAGTGTCATTTCCAAGTTTGATAAGTGTTTTTCATGATTGTGCATTTTTGATTATTTTAAAATTTCTTTGATGTGTGTATTATTTACAAGTATATATTTCAATTTCCTAATACAAGTGTGTTTTTAGTTACTATTTTCGTCTTAATTTCTAACTTAATTTTGTTGTTATAAAGTGTGGTCTTCATGCTATAGAATCTTCGAAATTTGTTGAGAATTATTGGGTCTACTTCTTGTTTAATTTTTGTAAATGTTTTTTGTGTGCTTGAAAAGAATGCATTTTCCGGTCGCTGGGTGCCATATTCTATACATGTCTACTGGCTCAAGGATAGTATTTGTGTGTTTCTAATACCCTTTGGTTGTTGATTGTGAGCTCTGCTTTCTTTTTTGTTTTGGCCACACCCCTTGGCATGTGGATCTTAGTTCCCAGGCCAGAAATCGAATCCGTGCCCCCTGCAGTGGAAGCTCGGAGTCCTAACCACTGGACCACCAGGGAAGTGCTGTGGGCTCTGCTTTGACCTGTGTGCCTGTTTGCAAGAGCATTCCTTCTGAGCTGACTTTCCTTTGCCTCTGTCTGGTGGGCATATGAGGGCACTGTCATGTGAGGCCATTTTAAACTATATTTTTAGTTTAGATTTTTTTGTTTGTTTGCTCTTTGACCATGTAGGTGGCATAAATTCAGGCCCCTATATCTGTCCTCAGTGAGTGTGGCTTGAGGTTAGGAATTAATTCTCAGTGGGAGAGACAGAGGGGGGCAGGTATTGGCATTGTCTCCTTCCATGCAGTGGATTTTATTCTATTGAAACTTCACCCACTGAGAAAACTGGTCCCCAGAGGTCCTGGCTTTTAAGTTTGTGTCTGTGACCTGAAGCCTGCCCTGCTCAGAGCACTAATGATTGGCATGTATCTCCCAGACAGATGCTGGCTCCAGCATTTACTTACCCCTGAGGATTTATGCTTTCTCATCATTTCTGACATCTGAGGAATTCCCTTACTCTCTAGCCAACTTATCCATGCATTAAAATCATGATTCTATATTTTAACTAGCAGTTTTATTTGTGCAGTACTTGGAGGGGTTTCCACATTGATAGAAAGTTAAGTCTATAATGTAATTTGGGAACCAAGAAAAGTTAGCGTAATCCAGCATCAAACTATGATTTCAGGTGAAAATGGCTCTGGATTTAATTTTCCAGTTAGACTGTTCCAGAGTACAGGAGGAAATAGTGGAGTTAAAAGAATAAATGGAAAAAGAACTAAAGAGTATGGAAGATTTCTCATCTCTATAATGAAATTAATATTGTTACTTCCCAGATTTGTGAAACTTTAATAAGGAAAATGCTATATGTGGGACTTTGCATAGAGAAAGAAAGCACTCAGTAAGTGTGGGGTAGCACTTCATGCACGTGCTAATCTCAAAATGAGAAATTCGACTAAATCAAATAGAATGGTGACAGGCAATTCCACAGGAAAAGAATCACTTTGAAGCAAACATTCTTCTGGGTGCCCTTTAAACACAGGTCTCTGAGAATTCCCACAAAGTTCCAAGGAACATGGGCTCACAAGAACTCAAAAAACTTTAAGCCTGATAGATTTTAGACACCATCCTGATTCTTTGATTCTCAACAGGGCTGCTCATTTGTGACGGTGGTAAATGGGAGACAGTTCCCTGGATCATAGAATCAAGGATAAAATGTCAAAACTTACTCTTACTGCCTTCATTCTTATTTGATTTTTTCCCATGTGCATTTTTTTATAGAGTGGGTAAGTTTTAATTGCTGAAAGGCAGAAGAGCAACTTTGGGTCATTTGGGTATGCAGACTGGGAATCCCGGGATGCCTTACAATCCAGTGAAATGTGGAGGCTTCAACTTGGCTCACTCAGGGTGAGCACAGATTATCTTTGACATTTACTGGATGGGGACATTCTTGCCACAGGAATGAAGTGTTTTCCAGTTTATTTTAAATGGAGAACGCTCAATTCACTGTGATAGTAGGTTTGGCAGAGTTAGTTGCCTTTCAAAACTCCTCCCCCACCTTGAATGAAACTTAAAATGACTCCGAGTCCGGATAAAGAAGGAAAACTTGACAGAGTAACCCTGGGCACTGAGTATGAGTCATAGCAAAGGAAAGACATCAAGGGCATCTGTCACTGCACATCTCAAAGACCTTGAATGATGTGAGGAATGGACTCCAGGTGGTCACCTGGTCACACTCGTAGCTTCCTCCCCTGGCACTTGGACCACTTCTCATGTTACTTAACGAGGGCTATGGAAAAAATTGCCTCCAGCATATATCACTCTCAGATCCTTTATAATCTGCACGTGTGTACACATACACATACACACACGTATGATGAAAAGGGCAGTGAAACAAAAGAATAAAGATAAAATGAGATATTTCCACCAATGGTTAGAAAATTTGTAAAGAAAGTAGTGCACGTGAATTACTGGAAGAAAAGCAGAGTTCATTAAAGAAGCATATTATGGTTTCATCTGCATTTCTTTTTGACCCTGGACATGTAAGTACGAGTTAGTAAGCTTATAACATGCACTATACAATGTTAGGCTCTTATCAAAGGCTTGTTATCTAAAATAGTTACATGATTAGATTGATTTATAAGTATGCGTATTTTACGATGACAAAAATGGGATGCGAAGAATATTTTCAATTACATCTATTATTTCACTATGAATATAATAACAATAGTTATTCCTATGATGTATTTCACTTGCATACTGAAAAAGACACGAACTTTTAGATTGTTATGTTGTGCTTTCCCATCAAGAACATTTTCATAGAACTGATTCAGAGTAGCATCAAACAGGCCCATGTATCAAACATTTTGGTCCTCTGAAATGAGATACATTTTTCTTTTCTAGAACACTTGATAAAGTTTAGCTTCCTGTGGAATTTAATTTGATTCCAATCTGCAAATCAAGCATTGTGTATTTTGTTAATTGATAAAAATCAGATGTAATCTATGTGAAAACTAGAGAAAGATTTGTTTCCTTTTAAAAACACAGTTTACTACATTGGGCAAGGGTTCCCATCTGAGGCCATGAATCCCCCCAAATGTGCAATATTTTGTGTGTGAGAAGTAGTGCATCTGTGTAGGTTTGTGTGTGTGTGTGTGTGGTGTGTGTGCATGTGTGTGTGTGTGTGTGTGTGTGTATGAGAGAGAGAGAGAGAGAGTTGTTTGTTTGTTGATGTCATTTTTTTTTCTGGGGCAAAGTCTACAGCTTTTATCAGATTCTTAAAAAGGTCTGTCGCTAAGGACCCCTGTCCAAAAGTAAGAACACTTTCTCAGGTGAGTTATTTGGTTATAAGAGCCTTTTTTCTGCAGATGGAAACAGATTGTGTTGTATTTCTGAAATAATCTTTTCTAAAACATTTATCATCAAAAATCTTAATGTTGGAGAAATTAAAATGGAACCTTCTGCTAGTGTTTAAGAAAGAAGTGTTCAAAAATAGCTTTTGGGAGAGCCCCAGAATTTTACAGTATTCTGCAACTATGGCCTGTTTTCCTGAGACATGAATAATAAAGATATATGGCTCTATTTGACTCAGCGTCTTAAGGCTTATAATTTAGTTGTTCCATTTCACTTTTTTGTTTGCTGAGTGTTCATATCCATAGTTCTTCAACCGTGTCTAGAATTATGAAATTCAATTATGAGTTGATTGGAACTTTAGGATTGCATTCAGATAACCACCCTCCCTTCCTTCTTTTTTCCTTTCCTTCTCTTCTTTTTGTTTTATTCTTTTTACTTTTTGTAGTAGTCTAAAAATGGGTGTGTTTTGCAAAGAACCCTGTACAATATTATAAATAATAACAACAACAATAAAGCCTGATCACCTAAGATCTTTCTTATATTTATTGCTTATGATTTATTTCTCTAAGAAAAAGGAAAATTTATTTCTCCTACCTCATTGAGTAGGAAAAAATAGCTATCCTTATTAAACTAACATCTGATCTACTGTAGTTCTAACTTCCATTTCAAAGCATTAATAACTTCTCATTGGTAGAAATACTCTGAATAGAGTACCGTCCCTGATTGACTGCAGGGCCATAATTCAATCACCAGCCTCTGCTGACACTGTGATCCCCAGGGGTGTGGCTTGAGGCTTTAGGAATGGCAGCTAAATCCCAAACCTGAATTACAGCCCCGTTATTCAATCCGGAGCCATGCTTTGTTATTTATAGTACTTAGAAAAAGAGTGTGGACTTTTCAAAGAGGAAAACAATAAATCACACTAACAAGATGACTGGCTCTAATATTAAAATGTAAATCTCTATGATGTAGAGGTAGAAAGATTAATGAGCATATGATGTAGGGTTATTAAAGGTGTGATGGGCGGGAGAGGGAATGGATTACGGGGAAATTAAATGAAGTATTTCACTGGAAGGCAATCAAGTTCCGTGGAAGTTTTTAAATGACCAGCTAGTAGAGCCAGTTTTACTACCATAGTGACCTAACCAAAACTCACAGGCCTTTCTCAGACACCCTTTCTCTTAAAATCCCCAAGTCTTGATGTAGTGACATACAATCACAATGGCATGCAAACACAATTACATGTTACCGCAATGCTACTGATTCTTTTTTTTTTTTTTTTACAGTTGTTGCTCTCCTGGGATGGGTAATCATGTCATTTGGGAAGACCTGAAACAAAGGAATAATAAAGTGATGGTTATCAGGAATGACCACCAAGTAATAAATGTACCAAGATCATTTGTCCGAGGTCATTCAAAGATATTAATATAGGTTGGAGGAATGAGCAGAAAAACATGTTTTCTGATGGTTTTGCTTGAGATAATACACCAGTTAAGATATTTACGAGTTAATATCAGAGGATCCCAGATTATTGGCTCCTGTTTCTGTGTAACAGAATCAGTTGCTAAAACCAATTTCTCAGCACACACCTTTTAACCTTTGCTCTGGTGTTTTTGCAAAATCCGTTTACCTGATCCCTTCTTCCCCTCTGCTTCACCATCCCTTCAATACTTAAGCCTCATTTCCTGACTAGCAGTTCATAAAAGAAAAATATCACCCCCCTAACCCTCACCCAGGCCACCCTCCTTTTCCTTCAGATTTATAGGTGTTTGTCTTACAGTTTTAGTTATTGCACCTTTGTTTTAAGTTTATCAACCTGTTAAACCCAGCGAGTCCAAACCTTCAGAAATCTGCAAGTTGACGCTCAGTCTAACAACTGAGGTATCATTTGCTTCAGTGCAGAGTCCTGAGGCTGTATCAGAGGAACCTCTGTGAAATGTGGAAAGGGAGACAAATATGGTGTTAAAAAACCCACTCCACCAAAACAACAAAAAGCCTTAACTAGATATGGTTTATACGTTTCTTCAGGGTATATGAACGTCACTGGAGATCCAGTGGGACTGATCGATCTGGATGCTTTCTGTGCCTTCAGTCACTTCTTTGGGGTCTAAGAGGGACTTGACCCTCTGCTAAATTTCACTCCAGAAATGTATTGAAGTAAAATTACAGGGACTGCTTACTATAGTTTCTTATGGAGGAACAAACATTTTAAAATTTGTATACTTAAAGGTTCTTCTCTATTAAGCAACTGAGCCTTAAAAAAGAATTTTAAAAATTCTTTATATAGAACTTGGTTTGCTAGTGTTAATCAGTGAATTGTTAGAGAACTAATGAGATGCAGTTCCTTTAACAAACACTTCTATTGTTACTTAGAGTATTTTATATTTTTACTTCTCTTGAGGGGAGAGATGATCTCAGGATGGTAGAACTGAAGAGGATCTTAGCTATCTGTTAGTTTGCTAGGGCTGCCATAACAAAGTACCACAGGCTGGGTACTTGAAAAACAGAAATTTATTTGTCACAGTTCTGGAGGCTGGAAGTCCAAAATCAGTGTGTTGGAAGCTTTGGTTTCTTGTGAGGCCTCTCTCCTTGGCGTATAGATGGCTGCCTTCTCACTGCCTCACATCGTCTTTTCCCTGACTGTCTGGGTCCTAATTTCCTCTTCTTATAAGGACACCAGTCAGCTTGGGTTAGGTCCCACCTTAATGACCTCAATTTTATTTAATCACCCCTGTAAAGGCCCTATCTCCACATACAGTCACATATAAAATACCAGGGGTAGGGCTTCAACATATGAATTTTGAGGGGCATACAGCTCAGCCTGTAACAATATCATAGTCTCTTTATTTTGGACAAGAAGAAACTGAGACCCAGAGAGACAGAGTAGATTGTCCAAGGTCACACAGCTAATTATTGGCACATCTGGCATCAGGATTGGATCTCAGACTTTGTAATTATTAGTGTCCTCTTGGCCAATGTTTAAACGAAAACAAATAGAAGCTAATAGAGAAGAATGTGAGGCCCCAGCATTGGTCAAAAAGTAAACATTCAGTAATATCTATGGAATGACTGACAGCCTTTCTTGAATTAGAAATAAGGACTTGTTACAGATTTGGTGGCTTTTTAAAGTGTGTGTAGGCAATACATTTAAAAGAATAAGGAAAAGGAGAAACACTTGCAGAATCCATGGAAGAATATTTGGAAGGATTTAATAGGAAGTAACTATTTAAAAAAGTCTTTTATTGATAAAGATGTATTCATTTTTGTGGCAAAGAGTAAAAATAATTTAAGGGATAAACTGAAGTAAAAAAAGAAATTATTCTATTGAACAGTAAAACCCTCTATTTCTTTAAAAATAGATTTCTTAAAAACAAAATAAGATGCCAGAAAGGAATTTCTGAAGGGGTGGTTTTATTTTGCTTCTTCAGACATGAGTTATGTTAGAAGATTACATGCTGTACATGTTTTATATTCAACAATGTGTGCACATTCTAAAGATAGAAGCAAGACAAGGGCAGTTATTCCCAACAATATGAATAATAAATTCCTACTTACCCTGGAAAAGCTGTCTTCATAAGGACATTTACTTTGAGATAATTTTCCCTATTTTTAGTCATTTAGTGTACTATTAGATATGCCTTTTCTTTTTCTGAACTTCAATTTCCAGCCTCAGTCTAAGTCTGGAAAGTTATTAGAACTTATTTCTTTATATTCTTTTTACCTGTGGTTTAGGGAAAGACACATTTCCCAACTATTACTATTTTGGTGGACCAAATTCATACATACCCTGAGTATTAGTGGGGATATACGTGAATTTTATATATATGGTCATATCTCTAGTAGAAATTGGTTAGAATAGACTTTTAGAGATGCTTACTCTTGCTTTAACAATCATTAGTAGGAATCAACAGAATGGAGTGATGGGAAGACCATGAGCTTAAGAAGCTGACCTGCCTGAGGTCGAATCCTTGGCTGTGTCCTTAGGTAAATTATGAAACTCTGAACCATGATTTTCTCACAGTATGATAAATAATTCCCTGAATTTAAATGAGGTAATATATTGCAAAATATGGCTCTTAGTGGGCACGTAATACTTTTAGTTTCCTTTCTTTTTCCATCAAGCTTATTTCCTATTCAAAGATAGAATTCTGGTGAACTACATGGGCACTTGGGAACATATTCAAGGCTGATTGATATTACTTAATAAATTCATTGGTTATTCCTGCTAATCTGAGCCCACAGACATCCCTGTGAAATCCTGCCAGAGGTCCTTTGGAGGATGGCATTAGTACAGCATTGACAGCTAAGGGAACTAGAAATAAGCCAAAGGTCCTAAATTGCCAAGCCTTTTACAAAGCCAAACATGATGGAAACTAAATGCCATTTTGGGGGTGATTTGAAAAGCACATGGTTTGGAGTTATTTTGACGGATTAAGTATTTTTCCTGAATCATCTAGGTTCGAAGATTAAAACTTGATTATAAAATACCAAAATGTTTTTAGATATAGGAATAGTTGAGCATAAATCAAATACTCTGGGTTCCTGAGAAAATAATCAAGTGGTCAAGTAATGTGGTATTCTTTTCTGTCTGATATTGGAACTAAGAAACATTACAACAGTTTATTGTTCATAGAATAATATATTCTTACAGAATTATTCTGGAATGCAGGCACTACCCAGAGCTGATTGGTGTTTGGCAACACACCAAAATAATGCCCATGATGAAGGAAAGTTATGAGAATGTAAACTTTTCCCCCTAGTACCTTATGTCTTTTACTTCAAATCCAGATAGAGGTGGTTTCTTAACTCTTCTATGGTTGAAAGACATTCCAGGATAGAAGCTTTCTGGCAGAAAAAGTGACATGATTGTCTAAAGCAATGGGGCTTAACTTTTTGAGTCACAGACCCATTTAAACAAGCTTTGTGGAAACATTTAAAGTCTGCATGATAATATGAAGCCCCCCAGAATGGCTGTGAGGTGCCATTCCAGGTTCTTGGCAGTTATAGCCAGTCCCAGTGAGACTTGCCATGTGATGGGAGAAACCCTAACCCTTGCCCCTGATCAGTTCTTTATCCCATTCTCAATAGCTATTCCTTAATTTACTCTTATTTTCCATAATTCTTGCCCAAATGCAGTCTCAGCAGGGATCTTTTTTCCTTTCACTAAAAAAATTTAAAATGCTGTGTGCATGAACCATCTTAATATCATCCCCACTCTATCCTCACCCCTCTCTCTTTCCCTCCTTCCCTCCTTCTCAAATTCAACCGCCTGTGCTTCAGACTCCAGGTCCCTTCTATTTCTTCCATAACTTTGCTGGAAGATCTTCCCTTTTTCATGATCGTTGACCTCTTCTTTTCTAGTGGTGATTTCTACCCCTCAAATAAGCACTCTTACCTCTGCCTGCACTTATGCTAAGAAAACTGGAAACAGGAAAGCCCTCTATGTATGCATTGTGGAAAGTATCAGAGGGAAAGGGTAGCCAAAATGACCACAGCAGAGAAGAAAGGGGCAGGGGGTGCAGTTGGATGGATATGAGAGGAATTTCCTGGCCACTTCCAAGAGCATGCCTGATCGTGCAGACTGGCCCTGGGGGTGGAGTGAGCTAAGGACCGAGGGAAGGTGTTGCCAAAGTGAGACTCAGAATGAAGCCCTAGAAATGGGGGAATATGAGCACAGAAGAACATGAACAGCACGGAGGCCCTGCATGCCAGCCCACGAATAAGATTAAATATCTCTGGTTGTGGATGAGGTACACAGAGGGTGTAGATCAAAATCACCAGAAATTCTCCCTGTTTCTAGGCAGGCCATCCATGGATGATTTAAGATACGCTGTACAATGTGACATTTTTGGTCCACCAGACTTTTTGATGTGTCTTTGTGGTAAGAATTCTAGTTCAGTATTTCGGATGTACCCACGGGTACTGGGAGAGGGTCAGACTGGGAAGAGGAGGGCTTGGAAGATGGGGAAAAAGAGCACATGGCTGAGGTCTATGAATAAGGTCTTATGCAATTAATAACCAGAGGAAGTGAATGTCACAAATGCATGGATTGAGGGATGTTTGCCAAGTACATGGCTAAAACAAAGACCCATCCACTGACTCTAAAGCCCTGATTTACTTCTCAAAGAATCCTACAAAGAAAATGATGTACTCAGTGTCTTGAAGAAACAGGTATCTCCTTATGCTTGTACGATTATGTTTCATTAATGATCACAGTCTGCCACTTAGGTAGGTCAGGATAAGAGTTTCATTGTTCTTCATTTATATACGAGGAAACTGTTGGTTGGAGCAGTAGAGTGGTTTAATCAGAGAGGGAAAGAGTAGAATTGAATCCCACTTACCTGTCTAGAGTTCTACTCATTGGAGTTCAGCTTCCTTGCTGCAGCCAAAACGTGTCATGCCATGATTTGACATCGTCTCTGGAGAACACCGCCACTCTGGGGGACCCTAGTGCTCTCCCCACCCATGGGAGCCCCGGGAGAAAGCAGTCCCACCTCATGGCTCTGCTGGCTATGGAAGACCAACCTCCTTCCCTTTGCCTTTTAAGGAGTACTTGGTGTTCTCGCTCTTTATAAGCGTCAATGAGATTTTGGTTATGGAGGGCTTATTGATACTGTTTCATGGATGTTTTAACGCATTTTGACAGCTGGAAGCTAGTTGAGGAGCCAGTTTGAGAAGCTTGTAAATGAGAACTACAGGGAGTGGTCTTTCCCTAACAAATTCTGACCAATTGGCTTCTTAGTATCACATGAGTCTTTGTCATTTTCTGGGTGGGCTTTTCTTCCTTGATGAATCTGAGCCTTGTTAGCTTGCAGAAGAATAAATATGACAAGAGTACATATGGGAAATAATTGTTTGCACAGACTTTTGAAAGTCTTCAAGCCCTGAGTCATGTTCTAAGGGCATGCAGGTTGCCCTGATCCACTGTCGGGGGCCAGCACCTTGAGGGCAGGGGTTGTACCTGGATGGGCAAAAGCCCCCATCCTCAGAGCAGCAGGGTCTGTGGGAGTGGAGCCCTTCACCCTCCCTTCCCAAGCCTGGAGGCCTGTGACTTAATTTTTCTTAAAAAAAAACTATTCATTGTAGAACAGTTTTAGATTTATAGAAAAATTGCCAAGATAGTACAGAGAGTTCCCATATACCCTAGGCCCATTTATCCCTTTTACTCACATCTTACGTGAGTAAGATGAGTACATATGTTTTCATGAATGGACCAATATTGACACATTATTAATACTGTTAACTAAAGTGAGCAGCTTATTTAAATGTCCTTGCTTCTCCCCTAATGTCCCTTTTCTGTTCCAGGATCCAAGGCACCCACATTACATTTAGTCATTTAGTTGTCATGTGTCCTTAGGCTCCTTTTGGCTACGTGAACTTTTTAGGCTTTCCTTGTTTTTGATGACCTCGACAGTTTTGAGGAATACCGGTGAGGTGTTTTGAACACTGTTCCTCAATTAGGATTTGTCTGACGAGATTCTCATCATTCCACTGTGGTTATGGGTGTTGGGGATGAAAACTGCAGAGGGGATGGGCCATTCTTATCACATCATATCAAGGGTACATATTATCAGCATCACTGACGTTGATCTTGAGCACTTGGCTGAGGTCATGTTTCTCCACTGTAAAGTTACTTTCCCCCTGATACCAGTAGACCAGGGTTCTTGGCCTTCCCCAATCAATAGAAATTGATAAGAGACCAGTCAAGAAATTCAGGCAAGGCTTTATTGGGGCCCCTGCTGCAGCAGGGGGGAGTGAAAACAAGTAACAGGTTCCCTTGCTCGCTCCCTTATGGGAGGTGAGCTGTTTCCTTATATGGGACGAGGGTAGGGGTGTGTCCAGGGGTCGGGCCAGTGGGGTGTCTTAGGTGGTTTGCCCACCCCTTTGGTGGTGTTGAGTGCAGGGGGCATGTGCAGTACCCTGCTTTTTCTCCTAGCTCTTCAGAAGTGGCAGTTGGGTTTTTTTTTTTTTTTTGGTCTCTTTGTGTCTTATTGTCCAGAATTTGCTCAAACTGCAGTGCACACAGTAATTTTTAGTCCTTTATAGTTTCTTTTTATTTTGTTGCTGGACCAGACGCTTGTCCAGGTGCAAGCACTGCAGCAAAGGGTCCCAGATCCCAGGTCCCAGCCTATCTCAACCCTACCTTTCTATGCTGTCCTCTCTGAAAGGAAGTCACTTCTTGCAGTCCATGCTTGAGAGGGGCATTATGCTCAATTTCCTTGAGGGTAGAGTGTCTATGTAAATTATTTGGAATTATTCTACATGGTATGTTTGATTTCCCTATTACTTATCTATTTAGTCATTTATATCACTATGGACTTGTGGACACTTGCTTTATACTTTGAATTATAATCTAATACTACTTTATCTGTTTTGTTGCTCAGGGTTTCCTAGCTCTGTCTATTGGGAGCTCTTTCAATTGGTTCCCCTGTCCCTTTGACATGCCCCTGTTTTGTGGGGTTAAAAGTTTCAGTGTTTCCTTGCTTTCTAGTACTACAAGATACTCCAGGCTCATACTGTATATTTCAAGCTCTAGAATCAACCATTTCTCCAAGGAACCCTGGTTCCTTTTACTGAAGAATAGTATTAGAAACCATGATCTGTGTCCTAGTTGTGCTGGTTGCTTTTGGAATGTCATTGCTGCACTCATATATATCAGGTGTGCTGATATATATGAGTGTATACTGACCCATGTATCTAGACACATCTATAGATAGTCCCATAGGCAACCATCTGTTTCTATACGCAAATGTGAGTTTACACCAGTATCAATAACTCTAGAGACCGGAACCGAAATTTGACATATGATAGTGGGTTTTCTCCTTTATTCTGGAAAGTTGTAGCTTTCTCCTTGTTTTAACCAGAGATTGGAGGGGCGGCAGATGGGTAGTGCAAGGAATGGGAAGAATTACAGGCGGTCCATAGCAACATGAGAAGCAGCAGAGGAAAATAGAGGCAGCTACGGTTAGTAGAAATAGAAGTATCAAGTAGAACATTCTGGGTGCATTTTGGTGTAGGCACAACAGTTTAATAGGCCTATTGTAGCCACCTAAAGAAAAGTGTCAAGAAAGAGAGTCAAAACTCCTACAGATGAGAGCAGTTTAGAAGTCTGGGCTCTTAGGGAAATAATCAACAATGCCTATAACTCGGCAGAGTCGCCAGCACTCTTCATTGTGATTCTGGTCACCAAGAAAGGTTGTGGCCTGTTTACTCTGTTTATCATGGTTGGGGGCACATAATATATTTTGGAAAGATTTCCATTAGAGTGGTTAAAAATTGTTTTGGTGCTTTAAGCATTATTAGATTTGAATTTTCTGCCTTAGAGTCCACATTTGCTATGAACCCAGATTGCTAAATCCAAGGCCTCCCGCTGAGATTTCTAGAAGCCCAAATTTTGTAAAAAATAAAGTTGCTTATAAGAAGATTTGATTTTAATGAATTTCTGAACTGTGTCCCTTGAGCTGCAGTGTTACTCTGCCCCGCTTTGCCTTGGTCCCTGGCCCTTGGCAGCCAGAATTTCTGGTTAATCAGTCCCTCCATTCCCAGGCCTGGGGAAGTCTGCCTGTTTTGAGATATTCACTGCCTGTTGCTAAATGAAGTCCAAGGAAGCTGCTTCCAGCTGGGTAGAAGGTCTGAATACTTTGGACCCTCAAAAGATGGCTTCAAGGATCAGAGATGCATGTCATCCACACTAGCCACTTAAACCCCACCCTCCTCCCTTTCTGAACAGCCAGGTTTAGGGGCAGTGATGTTGAGAGGCAGAGAGAGGTTCTGTGTCTTTCCTTCTCTTCCTCTCCTTCCCCCTCCCCCTCCTTCCTCCCTCTTCTCCCCACTCTCTTCTTTGTTCAACAAATATGTCTGGCCCCTTACCATGTCCCTGGCACTGTGCTGGCTCCGAGGAGGCCAGTGGAGTCGTGGACTTTGATATGTTGGAGCCTTCACTCTATTTGGAAAACAGACATGAAACAGTGTACTCAGCTCCTCAGTTACTCAGTTGTGTTAGGTGCCAGTAGAAATGCGATCTCACCTATTTGGTTGAGGTGGGTTGAGGCTTCTCTGTTGATTGAGATCTAAAGGAGTCTGGTGTTCACTTCGACTAACTATGGTCCTGAGCTAAGCACTCCGCCTGTGCTGTCCTATCTAATTCTTCTACCAGTACATCTTTTATCTTCATTTTACAGATGAGCATTTTTTTTATCTTCATTTTACAGATGAGCATCCTGAGATACAAAAGGCTAAGGAGCTTGCCCAAGGGCACAGAGCAATGAAGTGAATGTTTCAGGACTTGCTTGAAGTCAATCTGGATACAAAGCCTGTGCTCATTGCCACCTGGTGTCCTACCCACCTCCCTGCTCCGCAGGTCTCATCAAGGGAAAAGCAAGTGGGGGGTAGGGGAGGAAGTGATCAGATAATGAGTAGAAGTTTCCTGTGGTCAACAATCTAGTCACCTGTTCCACTCATTTCACCAGGGACCATCGAACAATATTTAGCTATAATTATTTTTAAAAGGCTGACCAAAGGTTTTCGTCTTTGAGCCCCACAGGTACAGGATGGTCCTTGTCCGAGCCTTTCAGGGATGGATTAGAACAGAGCAGTTATTACTCAGCCACCGCAGTTATTACACCACATAGAGTATTCACTGAATGTATGTGATACGTTAATGTTGGTTAATTTGTTTTCTTCGAGACCTTTGAATCGTCCTCTCCATCCAGCTGCCACTGCCTTTTTTATTTCTGAGTCATTATCTCTGGCTTAGACCAATGCAATGCAATTTTCATTGGTTTTTCTGCTCATCTCTTTTCAATCTGTTTTCTGTTGCCTCTTCTGTTTAAAACCCTATAGAAAACCTCCACTGCTGACAGAATAGAGTCCAACACAGCCTCCTCATGGCCTGCGGAGACCTGCACTTTCTCCCTTCTCAGCTGCATCTCCCTCCACACCTTTGTTCTCCCCCCATGACCTAACCATTCTCAGAAGCCCCCCTCCCCTTTTGCCTGTTATCGTCTGCCTTTGCCCTTATTCCCGGCTGATCCTCCGTGCTTCCGCTCTGCGCAGGCGCTCCTTGGCAACCCATCCCCGCCTCTGTGGACTGTTGCATTATGGAACAGATCTCTGTTATCATACGGTCAGCAGACCTTTTCTGTAAAGGGCCAGATAGCAAATATTTTTGGCCTTGCAGGCAACAGCATCTTCAATGCAATGACTTAGATCTGCTATTGCAGTTTGAAAGCCACCATAGTTGATATATAAGCAAATGAATGTGTCTGGGTTCCTATACAATGTTACATACAAAAATTGGCAGCTGGTCGGATATAGCCCCCAGCCTGTAGTTTGTTGTGGAACATTCCAATCATTTGTTTACTTGTCTCCCATCCTTACTAGCTGGTGAGTTTCCTAAGATGAGAGAGCGGGTCTTGTTCATCTTTCTATTTTCAGCGTCTAATCTGAGCCTGGCACATAGTGAGTGTTGAATAAATCTTGCACGGATGAATATGTGAGTGAATAAATTAATCAAGTCAAATCAAGTTGGAAACTAAGCATTTAATGGTGTCAGTAAGAACCGTGACTGAGTGAATCATGGTGAAAGTAGAAACATCAAGTCTGTACAGGGGGGAATAAATCTTTTTTGCTCATCTCAGGGGACTCAGATATAGTACCTTTGACAGGATCTGGATCAGTGTGGCTAGAAAGCTTTGACCCTTCCGTTGTTGGGCTGCCAAGGGTTAAAAGGAGCCTGAAGCCTTGGGCGGTGGGACCAGTCCTCCACCATTCTAGTGTCTGTAAATAAATAGTGTTAAAACTCAAGAGTAAGGTTATTAAATGTGGATTTTGCTTCGTACCTGCCACTTTCTGTGGAGGAATCTTAGTCACTGATGGGTTTGCTCCAGGGGACGCTAAGTGTTTGCGTGCACAACCCTCAGCCTTTATGCAATTTAGGATTGGAAACTGCTATAGCCCAGCATTTACTGACACACAAGGGTTGGCCAGGCCTTATTCATTCAGCCCAAGGTACTGCAGGGGTGACCAGTTCCCTGTGGTGGGAGAGTTCGTAGACTTTCTAAGTAAGGTCGTCTGAGTTGGGGGAGGCTATCTGGAAAATTCACTTACTCTGAGCATCTCTTTCTTTGACAAAACAAGAAAATGAAGAAATTAGTGTGCTACCAGGGAAACACATCACCACTTGTTGGGTCTCTAAGATAGACTTTTTAAAAGAACTTTTCAATGTTACAGACATCTTACTGAGCCAAAGAAATTACAGAGTTATGTTGAGTAGCATTTGGGTATTGACTTTTGATTTGGTAGGAGAGGAAAATCATGGGCACACAGGGCATTTAGAAATTTTTTCCCTTGTGTAAAATGGAACAGAGGAACACAGGATAGACACTTTGATTGGAAAAGGGAACAAATGACTTGCACTTAGCTGAATTGGATTGATTTTCCTTTTTACTGAATACTTTCCTCTATTTTGTGCTATTTCAGTTTGCTTCGCAATACCAGGTCCAACTCCTCCCATAGGATTTCATACCACGAAGAAAGGAAAAGTAAAGAGCCATTTCTGTAAGAATCCTCAAAACATAGTATGATAAACCTAATGCATAGATATATTTTCTAGGTTATTTTTGGTCCAAATGTGTAGATTTCCAAAATTGCATGAAGCTGAACATTAAAAAAAAAGATAGCAGACATTCCAGCCTTTCAATTGCACTCAATAAATATTTGGTGAGAGCCTCTTTTGTGCCTCTAGGTATCATACTATAAACTAGGATACAGTGATGACTGAATGTTTCCCCACTTTCCAGGAGCCCAGAGTCTGATTGGGAGGTGCTCCAGTTGCCTGTTTTTGGGTAACAAACTGCCCTAGACTGAGTGACATAAAACAACAACCGTTTTATTTTGCTCACAGATTCTGTGGCTCAGAAAATCAGACTGGGCATGGTGGAGTAGGCTTCTCTATGCCCCACAATATCTGGGAACTTGGCTGGGAACATTCTAGTGGCTGGAAGAGACTTGAGTGGCTGAGGCTGGAATCCTCCAGAGGTTTCCTTACTCCCATATGTGGTGTCTGGGTTGGGATAACTCAAAGTGTAGGCTCAGCTGGAGCTGTCGATTGGAGCATCTACACATGGCCTCTCCATGTGGCTTTAGTTTCTCTAGCATGGAAGCTGCCCCCAAAAAGGAACACCTAAGAGGGGCATCCAAAGAGAGAGCTTTCCAAGAGACCAGGGTAGACGTTGAAAGAGCTCTTTTGAACTATCCTTGGAAGTCATGCGCTGTTACTTCTTCCACATTCTGTGGCTACAAGTAAGTCACTATGGACACCCCAAATTCAAGGGGAGAGAAATTGGACTTTACGTCTTGAAGGCAGAATGGCAAGGATACAGCAAAAGAGTATGGGAGATGTTGCTGCAATCACCTTTGGAAAATCTAGCCCGCTGCAGAGAACTAGACATGTAAACATGTAACTATAATATACCATAGGAAATGTTTCAGTTACCTTGCTGGGAAATAACCCACTCCGTAGCTTACTGCCTTGAAACAACAATTATCAGTTATCAGCTGGTGGGTCTGTGCCATATGGTGTTGAATGGGGTCACCCATTTGGCTGCATTGAACTAGGAACTTGGAATGCCCAAGATGGCTTCACTCATGTCTGCTGCCTCAGCTGGGGTGGCTTGGGGGCTCCTTGGTTCTCTTCCACATGGTCTTGTGTCAAATAGTAAACTCGTCCACGCTTCTTTATCTGGTGTCTGGCTTCTTTTAAGGCTTAGTCCCAGAGCTGGCACAGGGTTACTTCTACTGGATTCTAGTCAAGTCACAAGGCCAGCCAAAATGCAAGGAGTGCAAAATACACGGGAGGAGTGGCATGTACATAAAGGGATGGGGGAGGTTATTGGTGACCATTTTTGGAGAAAATCTACCACATTAGAGGTGTCAAAAATGCTCTGAGATCACAGATGGAGGATCAGTTTTGTCAGGTGGCCTCTGAGGGTTTCTGTGTCAGGCTGTGGAGACAGGGGGGGTGCTGGTGGGGGCATGGTAGATAGTGGGGTATCCAGGAAAGATGTAATATTTGAACTCTGAATGCCCTAGGTAGACAAGATGTGGAAGCATTATAGGCCCAGGAAATTCCATGAGTAATGACAGGGAAGCTGGAAAGGGCATGGGGACTAGAGGGTGGTGCAGTAGAGCTACAGCAGTATGTGTATATATTCGGGCACGAGAACGTGGTGGATCTGGGGTAGAAAGAAATGGCAGGAGATCAGGCATGTTCGTGAAGGACTTTCTGGGTCCTGCTGAGGTATTTGGATCTCATTATATTGGGAATATGAACTGAGAGTTTTTAAAAGGAGGAAACATAAGAGATGAACTAGAGGGAGGAGAGATTAGATGTAAGGAGAGCAGTTGTGATGATATTGTGACAGCTCAAATGAGATCTAATCAAGATTTGTACAACAGACAGAAGGGAACGGAACCTCCGTGAGGCAAGATATAGAGAAAAAGCAAAAACCATTTGTTCGGAGAAACTGGACCAGCAGGGACAGTGTTGTATATAATCTGAGGGCCATCAGGAGGGTAACCTGCCAAAGTCCTCTTCTATTTATTGATATTATCATTCTGGAATTCTGCTGTTGTGGTTGGTAACATTTGTATTAAGACTTGCCTGTTCCTTTAGTCCCCAGAGCAAATCCTAGTGTCCACGACTTCATCAGAACTATTTCCTTGGAACAAAAAAAATCCAAAGTAGTATTCAACCAGCATGGAGTTTTTAGAACTGCTGCCTCGGAAGCATTGACATTAATCTGAGCTTTATGGAAGCTAACTGGATACTAGAGGCATTTCATTTCTACATAGGCTCAAACTTCTTACCACTGTACAGGTGTTTCCAGTAGAACAGACTAGCCATTCACCCATCCAATAAATATTTTTCAAGTGCCTACTACATGCAAAGCACTGTTCTTGGAGATGGATATGGCAGTGAGTAAAATAAAGTCCTTGCTCTCATGGATGTTCTTTATATCCTAGTAACATGGATTTATCAAACCCAGAGCGGCTTTGAGAACTGGATATGGAGTTTTATCAGGCTGACCTGGTATAAGCGATGTTCTCTCCTCAGTGGGTTAGGTGTGCATTTTGTGGTGTCTCAGACCATAGAGTTGGCTGCACTTACCACTCATCATTAACTTGGGCGATCTCACTTATCATTAACAAGGAAGTCATCCTAAGAGCCTGAGCACAGAAGTGACAGTATGTGGCCTCCCAGAGAAGGAAAGGGACATGCTCAATTGCTGGGACCCAAAGTTTTGTCTGCTTGTGCCTATTCAAAGTCTGACATCTGAGGAGTATGTTCATTCACATTGTGCATTTGTTTCCATCCCATTTGATTTATTTTTTAACACCCATTAACTGTCATGCCTTTGCCTCTGAAATGGGTCTCCAGCAATTACTTGACGGGAAGGATTTTGGCTGTGAGGGAATGTGTTTCCAGTTGCTGCCTTTTACAGTAGCATGCACAAGTGTAAAGCAGAAGCCTAGGGGCCACATGCCACAGAGAATTAGAGCAGTGTTTCTCTGGGCTGTATGTATGTATGTATTTTTTCAGTGTCTACAATCAATTTTGTTTTAATATGATCTAAATGCACACCGTTTAGAAAATATCAAGAAAAACTTATGTACAAGAGTTGACGCTATTGCATTTGGTTAAAGCTGGCAAGTTCTTCCTAGCATAGACCAGGAAACACCGAGGAAACGAATATATTGGAATAGATGTTGTGGTGTTTGGCCCACAGTTTGATAGCTCTCAGGGTTAACCTGAAATTGTCTATGTTTGGTACTAGATGTAAAATCTCATCAGTTACCCTGCAATCATTAAGACTTCTTATGCATCTTATATCTAGATTTTTAAGCAGACTGTCATCTCTTAAGTCCAAGTCTTCTGGGGTAGTCTGTGGTGCTAATCTTGCAAACAAAATATCAATCTCTATCCCAGCAAAGCACAGTTTGATAACTGGTACAAAAGCCTCCTCAGCAGCTCTTAAATCTTTTACTTCTTCCTGTAATTTCAACTTACAATAGAGTGAGGTGAAAAAGTCACTTCAGTCAACATGTCTTGGTGCAACACACAACTCATCAATATCGGCACCTTTTGTATGTACTCTTTTGCACGGGGGATCCTCCCGGACCGGGGCACGAACCCGCGTCCCCTGCATCGACAGGCAGACTCTCAACCACTGCGCCACCAGAGAAGCCCTTGTATGTACTCTTAATCCATAAGATCCAAATGTAAAAATTTCCCCCCAACATTTTCAATTACAGACTGTGGAAGATTCTTGCTTTCACTGATTTCTTGTATCCATTCTTTTACCAGGTTATTTAATTTTCCCCAAATTAAAATTCTGTGCTGCAGTCCCTCTTCCTCTTCAAAAACCCCAAAAGACTTCAGAGTCTCAGTTCTTTCCTGTGTAAGTCAGTCTCCTTGGGGGCTGCTAAACTGATGGGAGAGGTAATGCCACAGTGCTTCTGTGGCGGCTGTGTTTGTTGTGATCCCTGCGCTGTAACTGGAAAAGGCGTTGTCCCCTGTGCGGGCACCGTCCAGTCACTCCCCTGCTGCTGCTGCCCTGGGCATGACCCACTGAGGCAGGAAGGAGGGGGGTGCCTGCCTCAGCCCTGGGTCCAACCCCACTCCTGCACCCTCTCCCGCGGCTTTAAGTGCTTCTCCTCTGGGTTGTATAATATTTAGATGGGCACTTAGAGCAGTCCAAGTCTTGACATTAATAAAACTTGGAAGGGCTACACTGCAAGGTAAATGTCTCTCTGGGTAACGCTGAATTTCATCTACAGTAAACTTTCTGGTATTCGTCAGAGTTCTGTTAGCTGGCACTTGCATACAATTGTAGTTAAGTGATATTTCTTGCTAACCATGGTGACTATAAGGCCCAGAAATATTTTGAAAAACCTTTAACTGCCTCATCAAAGAAAGGGGATGTTCTTTTAGAGTACTAAGTATATTTTATGATAGGCAAAATTACTGATTCACATATGGAACACATATTAACCGGAGCATCTCCCTCGGCAACCAGGCAAGATAACTAATAATTTATGATAAATTTTTTTAAACTCAAATTTTTAACTTCCTTTTTTAGCCGACTTGCATTTTTTTTTGGACCATGTTTTTGTTCAATTATGTGCACCGCACTCTCAATGACTTAAATGGTAAAAAATGGTCCACAGTTTATCTGAAATTCAAACAGCTGTTGTCTTTACATTTTTATTAATATGTATTAATGTTTTCAAAGTAATTTTGCTGCTGGAATGAGAGTGTGCTTGTGTGTGTGTGCGTGTGTGTGTATTGTATATGTGCACACGCACACACATCATTCTGCTCAGAGGCATTTTTGGCAGATAAGAACATGATCTGAGTAGCAGATATATGATCTCATTTTTTTTCCTGGGTAGTTTGCAATTTGGATTTAGGCTCAAAGGATTAAGTGTTTTAGCCTATGATGATTTCATAGACACCAATGCCTAGAACTTCTAATCTGCACCCCTAAGCTATTTGGTAATTTTTAACTATACAAATTATAGAGCCTCTGTGAGCCCATTCTACTAAGATGGAAAGGAGTGTGATGCCTGTATTTTGGGAAGATGACTAGAACCTTTGAAGCATTTAATTCTTACTTTCAGCATTTTGTTCCTCAACAAGGATATTTGGAAGCAGTAGTAGCAGGAGTTTACGTGTTTTGGAATTTCCTCTGCGTTCAGTTTTGGTGGCAGTTTCTGATGAAAAAGACACCAAGGATAACACTCTATGCACACCTATCTAAAAATGAGAGAGTGAGGATTCTGCCTTTCAGCTGGAACCCTCAAGGCCTTATCTAACCACTGAAAACTTGATCTAAATAAAAACGGGATTAAGAATAGCAGAGATCAGAGGTGGGCAAACCCTCACATCTGCTGTGTCGTGTTGCCTTTTCTTATTCATTCATCCTAAACATATTGGATGAACAGCTATAATGTGCCAGGCACTTTGTGTGTGTGTGGATATATCAGTTAAAATAGATAAAGATCCCTGTTTTCACGAACTTTACTTTCTAGTAGGGGGAGATGGGCAATATAAAATAGACATGATAATTAAGTAAATTGTATGATACACTAGAAGGTGATAAATGTTTTTCAGAGATAGAAGAAGGAGAGCAGGATAAAGGAGATTCTGAAGCTTTGGAACTGGTGGGGGAGATTTGCAATTTTAGGTAACCATATTAGGTCTTACTGAGGAGTTGGCATTTAACTGAACTAGTGAGACAGCTAGTCATACTTAAATCTGGGAAAGGAATGTTCTAGGCAAGGAGACTGCCAGTGCAAATGCCCTTCCGCAGGAATGTGCTTGGAGTGTTGGAAGAACACAAGGAGTCCAGTGTGGCTGGAGATAGTAGGTGATGAGGTCATCGGCATCACTGTGGAGTCAGTCCTGCAGGACCTTCCTGGCTTTTGTAAGGCTCTCAGCTTTTTCTCTGGGAGGAGAGGGAAGTCACTGGAGACTTTTGAGTGAATAAGTGGGATGATCTGCCTTATATTTTAAAGGAACTCCTCTGGTTGCCATGTCGAGACTAGACTTCAGTGGGTATATAAATTTCCTAGGTTTTCTGTAACAAAGTACCACAAACCAGGTAGCTTAAAACAGGAAAAAGTTATTCTCTCAGTTCTAGAGGCCAGAAGTTGAAAATCTAGGTGTTGGCAGGGTTACCCTCCCTCTGAAGTCTCTAGGGCAGAACTTTTTATTGCCATTCCTGAGCTTCTGGTGGCTGCTACCAATCCTCAGTGTTCCTTGCTTGTAGCTGCATCATTCCAATCTCTGTCTGGTTGTCACATGGGCTTCCCTTCTATGTGTTCCTTTGTTTCTTTGTGTTTTCTTCTTTCCTTATAAAGACACCAGTAGTTAGATTTAGGGCCTACCCTAATCCAGTATGACATCATCTTAATTTACATCTTAATTACTTTTACCAAGACCTTAATTCCAAATAAGGTCATATTCACAGGTACTGGGTATCAGAACTTGAACGTGTATTTTGGGGAGACACAATTCAACCCATTAAATGGGAGGTAGAGGAGGGAGACCAGATGGGAGACAGGAGCACAGATGATGAGGACCAGAGTGGGAACAGTGGGATAGTGAAAAGTAATCTAATTCCAAATGTGCTTTGAGGGTAGAGCTAATGATTCCCTGACAAACTGGCTGTGAGAGAAAAAAAATCATCAAGGATGATGGTATGATCTGAATGTTTGTGTCCCCCTAAAACTTATATGTTGAAATCCTAATGCCTAATGTGATGGTATTAGAAGGTGGGGCATTTGGGAGGTGCTTAGGTCATGAGGGTGGAGCCCTCATGAACGGAATTAGTGCCTTGTAACTGAGGGTCCAGGGAGATCCCTAACTCCTTCTGCCAGACGAGGATGCAGTGAGAAGGCTCCAGCTATGAACCAGAAAGAGGACCCTACCCAACTATGCTGGCACCATGATCTTGGACTTCCAGCCTCCAGAAGTGTGAGCAATAAATTCCTGTTGTTTTTAAGATACCCACTCTGTGGTATTTTGTTATAGCAGCCCAAACGTACTGAGATAAATGACTCCAAGACTTCAGACCTGAGCAACTGGAAGAAAGAAGTTGCAGTTAGCTGAGATGGAAAGATTGGTTTTGGTGAAAAGATCAGGAGTTCAGTTCTGAATTTAATTTTGAGATGGTTTTAGATGTCTAAGCAGAGATGTCCTTGTGCAGTGTGGACTGTAATGAATCCATGTTACCTCTGGTGTCACTTAGTAATTTATTAACCACTGAAAATTCACAATTTGGGGGCAAACTGCACAGGCAAACCATGGTTTCCATCATGGACAGGCCAAAACCAAAACTTCTTTTTATCCACTAGTTATCTTTTCTTCCAGCAAAACCTTCTAACTTTACTTGTTCTTCAGAAGCCCACATTATTGGGTCTGCTGTCCCTGCCCAGTGACTCATCGAGTAGCATTTGAACAATAAGGAGCTCCTAAATCAGTTGTGGGGAATTACAGAGGGACTTCTGGGCTAGAGTCACCAAGAATTGACAGTCAATGTAAAATATATTTCTGTTTTCTCATCTGATCACTGTGGAGACTCCAATTCAACATTCTCTCCGAAACTTCTCTGTGCTCATATGTTCTCTTTCCTCTCAGTTTTCTTCATATAAACCAAAGCCTGGCACCACTGAGTGCTGGGTTAGCAAGTGAGGCATGGTAGCTGTGGGGCCTCCCCATAGCCGTGAGGTAGCCCATTTCTGATGGGAAACTGCACTCCCTCTGGCCAGCAGAGTCCCTTTTAGTAACCTAAAGTCACTAAACACATTGTAAGAAAATGGGCTTAAACTTGTAGAGTTAAATTTGGGTTGAAAAATCATACTTACACTTTTCACTATTTTTCCAGGAAATCTTTTTCTGGGAATTATGTACATTTATTTTGCCAACTTCTCTTACTTTTAGTCCAGGATAACACTGCACTTCAACTTGTAATTTCCTGCATTCTTAGTCTAAGCATTCTTAGTCCAAGTTTTTGAAACTGGCAGTCTTTGGTTCAGTAGGTTCTCTTGTAAATATGTAGTGGTCACTATTACTGATGCTTACCAGTGATACCTTCAAATCATATCTTGAGTATGAGGGAGACTCGTAAGGTTGTAAATTGTTTCAACTGTTTTGCACCTTTATTCAAAGATTATAATTTTAGAATTTTTTCAATAAGACATTGATATAAAAATCGTGGAATATTAATTTACTCAGCAAATGTTACTCAAGGTAGTGAGGATACATGAAGAACAATGTGGACAAAAAAAATCCTGTTCTTGCATAGCCTTCATTCTAGAGGGGAAGGCAGAAAATTAACACCTATGTAAATAAAATAATCTCTCATGGAGGTGATAGCTATAGAAAAAAATAAGGTAGTCATAAAGTATTTAGAATGTTGGGGGAAGACGGAATGTTGCAGTTGTAAATAGGGAGACCAGAAACAAATGTTAAGAAGAAGATACTTGAGTAAAGACCTTGAAGAGGTATGAGAACCACATAAATATGGGGGACAAGAGAGTCAAGCACCAGAACAACAAGTGCAAAGGCCCTGAGGCAGAAGAAGCCCTGACATGTTGAGAGAAGAGAAAGGAAGCCAGGTGGCTTAGAGTGAAGAAAGTGAAAGAGACTTTAAAACAAAGACTCCTACAAGAGACAAAGAAGGACATTACATAATGATCAAGGGATCAACCCAAGAAGAAGATATAGCAATTGTAAATATTTATGCACCCAACATAGGAGCACCTCAATACATAAGGCAAATGCTAACAGCCATAAAAGGGGAAATCAACAGTAACAAAATCATAGTAGGGGACTTTAACACCCCACTTTCACCAATGGACAGATCATCCAAAATGAAAATAAATAAGGAAACACAAGCTTTAAATGATATATAAAACAAGATGGACTTCATTAGATATTTATAGGACATTCCATCGAAAAACAACAGAATACACATTCTTCTCAAGTGCTCATGGAACATTCTCCAGGATGTACTTGGGGCACAAATCAAGCCTTGGTAAATTTAAGAAAATTGAAATCATGTCAAGTATCTTTTCTGACCACAGCGCTATGAGACTAGATATCAATTACAGGAAAAAATCTGTAAAAAACACAAACACAAGGAGGCTAAACAATACACTACTTCGTAACCAAAGATCACTGAAGAAATCAAAGAGGATATCAAAAAATACCTAGAAACAAATGACAATGAAAACACGATGACCCAAAACCTATGGAATGCAGCAAAAGCAGTTCTAAGAGGGAAGTTTATAGCAATACAATCCTACCTTAAGAAACAAGAAACATCTCAAATAAACAACCTAACTTTACACCTCAAGGAATTAGAGAAAGAAGAACAACAACAAAAAAAACCCCCAAAGTTAGCAGAAGGAAAGAAATCATAAAGATCAGATCAGAAACAAAGGAAAAAGAAATGAAGGAAAGAATAGCAAAGATCAACAAAACTAAAACTGGTTCTTTGAGAAGATAAACAATTTTGATAAACCATTAGCCAGACTCATCAAGAAAAAAAGGGAGAAGACTCAAATCAATAGAATTAGAAATGAAAAAGAAGTAACAACGGACACTGCAGAAATACAAAGGATCATGAGAGATTACTACAAGCAACTATATGCCAATAAAATGGACAACCTGGAAGAAATGGACAAATTCTTAGAAATGCATAACATTCCAAAACTGAACCAGGAAGAAATAGAAAATATGAACAGATGAATCACAAGCACTGAAATTGAAACTGTGATTAAAAACCTTCCAACAAACAAAGCCCAGGACCAGATAGCTCCACAGGCGAATTCTATCAAACATTTAGAGAAGAGCTAACACCTATCCTTCTCAAACTCTTCCAAAATATAGCAGAGGGAGGAACACACCCAAACTCATTCTACAAGACCACCATCACCCTGACACCAAAACCAGACAAAGATGTCACAAAGAAAGAAAACTACAGGCCAGTATCACTGATGAACATAGATGCAAAAATCCTCAACAAAATACTAGCAAACAGAATCCAACAGCAAATTAAAATGATCATACACCATGATCAAGCAGGGTTTATCCCAGGAATGCAAGCATTCTTCAGTATACACAAATCAATCAATGTGATACACCGTATTAACAAATTGAAGGATAAAAACCATATGATCATCTCAACAGATGCAGAGAAAGCTTTCGACAAAATTCAACACCCATTTATGATAAAACCCTCCAGAGTAGGCATAGAGGGAACTTTACTCAACATAATAAAGGTCATATATGACAAACCCACAGCCAACATCGCGCTGAATGGTGAAAACTGAAACCATTTCCACTAAGATGAGGAACAACACAAGGTTGCCCACTCTCACCACTATAATTCAACATAGTTTTGGAAGTTTTAGCCACAGCAATCAGAGAAAAAAAAGAAATAAAATGAATCCAAATCAGAAAAGAAGTAAAGATGTCACTGTTTGCAGATGACATGATACCATACATAGAGAATCCTAAAGATGCTACCAGAAAACTACTAGAGCTAATCAACGAATTTGGTAAAGTAGCAAGATACAAAATTAATGCACAGAAATCTCTAACATTCCTATACACTAATGATGAAAAATCTGAAAGTGAAATTAATAAAACACTCCCATTTACCACTGCAACAAAAAGAATAAAATATCTAGGAATAAACCTACCTAAGGAGACAAAATACCTGTATGCAGAGAATTATAAGACATTGATGAAAGAAATTAAAGATGATACAAATAGATGGAGAGATATACCATGTTCTTGGATTGGATGAATCAACATTGTGAAAATGACTATACTACCCAAAGCAATCTACAGATTCAATGCAATCCCTATCAAACTACCAATGGCATTTTTCACAGAACTAGAACAAAAAAGTTCACATTTGTATGGAAACACAAAAGACCCCGAATAGCCAAAGCAATCTTGAGAAAGAAAAAAGGAGCTGGAGGAATCAGGGGCCCTGACTTGAGACTATACTACAAAGCTACAGTAATGAAGATAGTATGGTACTGGCACAAAAACAGAAATATAGATCAATGGAACAGGTTAGAAAGCCCAGAGATAAACCCAGGCACATATGGTCACCGTATCTTTGATAAAGGAGGCTAGAATATACAGTGGAGAAAAGACAGCCTCTTCAATAAGTGGTGCTGGGAAAACTGGACAGCTACATGTAAAAGAATGAAATTAGAACACTCCCTAACACCATACACAAAAATAAACTTAAAATGGATTAAAGACCTATATGTGAGACCAGACACTATCAAACTCTTAGAGGAAAACATAGGCAGAACACTGTATGACATAAATCACAGCAAGATCCTTTTTGACCCACCTCCTAGAGAAATGGAAATAAAACCAAAAATAAACAAATGGGACCTAATGAAACTTCAAAACTTTTGCACAGAAAGGAAACCATAAAGAAGAGGAAAAGACAACCCTCAGAATGGGAGAAAATATTTGCAAATGAAGCAACTGACCAAGGATTAATCTCCAAAATTTACAAGCAACTCATGCAGCCCAATATCAAAAAGCAAACAACCCGATCCAACAATGGGCAGAAGACCTAAAAAGACATTTCTCCAAAGAAGACATACAGACAGCCAACAAACACATGAAAGAATAGTCAACATCACTAATCATTAGAGAAATGGAAATCAGAACTACAACGAGGTATCACCTCACACCAGTCAGAATGGCCATCATCAAAAAATCTACAAACAGTAAATGCTGGAGAGGGTGTGGAGAAAAGGGAACCCTCTTGCACTGTTGGTGGGAATGTAAATTGATACAGCCACTATGGAGAACTGTATGGAGATTCCTTAGAAAACTAAAAATAGAACTACCATGTGACCCAGCAATCCCACTACTGGGCATATACCCTGAGAAAACCATAATTCAAAAAGTGTCATGTACCAAAATGTTCATTGTAGCTCTATTTACTATAGCCAGGACATGGAAGCAACCTAAGTGTCCATCGACAGATGAATGGATAAAGAAGATGTGGCACATATAAACAATGGAATATTACTCAGCCATAAAAAGAAATGAAATTGTGTTATTTGTAGTGAGGTGGATGGACCTAGAGTCTGTCATACAGAGTGAAGTAAGTCAGAAAGAGAGAAACAAATACCGTATGCTACACATATATATGGAATCTAAAACAAAACAAAACAAAAAACCAAAATGGTCATGAAGAACCTAGGGTCAAGATGGGAATAAAGACACAGACCTACTAGAGAATGGACTTGAGGATAAATGGAGGGGGGGAAGGGTAAGCTGGGACAAAGTGAGACAGTGGCATGGACATATATACACTACCAAACTTAAAATAGGTAGCTAGTGAGAAGCAGCCGCATAGCACAGGGAGATCAGCTCAGTGCTCTGTGACCACCTAGAAGTGTGGGATAGGGAGGGTGGGAGGGAGGGAGATGCAAGAGGGAAGAGATAAGGGGACATATTTATGTGTATAACTGATTCACTTTGTTATAAAGCAGAAACGAACACACCATTGTAATGCAATTGTACTCTAATAAAGATGTTTAAAAAAAAAGTAAAATCCAAAGTTAATGTTATTTTTAAAAATTAAAAAAGTTAACTTTATCTATAGACCTCAAAAACTGTTTGCTGAATGAGAAAATGGAGTAATATGATTTTAATGCAAATAAAAATATCAATTGGCTAGAAAAAAAAGATTGCTTTGGCTATTCTGGGTCTTCTGTGTTTCCATATAAATTGTGAAATTTTTTGTTCTAGTTCTGTGAAAAATGCCATTGCTGGTTTGATAGGGACTGCATTGAATCTGTAGATTGCTTTGGGTAGTATAGTCATTTTCACAATGTTGATTCATCCAATTCAAGAACATGGTATATCTCTCCATCTATTTGTATCATCTTTAATTACTTCATCAGTGTCTTATAGTTTACTGCATACAGGTCTTTTGTCTCCTTAGGTAGGCTTATTCTTAGGTATTTTATTCTTTTTGTTGCAATGGTAAATAGGAGGGTTTCCTTAATTTCTCTTTCAGACTTTTCATCAGTGTATAGGAATGCTAGAGATTTCTGTGCATTAATTTTGTATCCTGCTACTTCACCAAATTCATTGATTACCTCTAGTAGTTTTCTGGTAGAGACTTTAGGATTCTCTATGTATAGTATCATGTCATCTGCAAACAGTGACAGCTTTATTTCTTCTTTTCCGATTTGGATTCATTTTATTTCTTTTTCTTCTATGATTGCTGTGACTAAAACTTCCAAAACTATGTTGAATTATAGTGGTGAGAGTGGGCAACCTTGTGTTGTTCCTCATCTTAGTGGAAATGGTTTCAGTTTTCACCATTCAGCACGATGTTGGCTGTGGGTTTGTCATATATGGCCTTTATTATGTTGAGTAAAGTTCCCTCTATGCCTACTCTGGAGGGTTTTATCATAAATGGGTGTTGAATTTTGTCGAAAGCTTTCTCTGCATCTGTTGAGATGATCATATGGTTTTTATCCTTCAATTTGTTAATACGGTGTATCACATTGATTGATTTGTGTATACTGAAGAATGCTTGCATTCCTGGGATAAACCCTGCTTGATCATGGTGTATGATCATTTTAATTTGCTGTTGGATTCTGTTTGCTAGTATTTTGTTGAGGGTTTTTGCATCTATGTTCATCAGTGATACTGGCCTGTAGTTTTCTTTCTTTGTGACATCTTTGTCTGGTTTTGGTGTCAGGGTGATGGTGGTCTTGTAGAATGAGTTTGGGAGTGTTCCTCACTCTACTATTTTTTGGGATAGTTTGAGAAGGATAGGTGTTAACTCTCCACTAAGTGTTTGATAGAATTCACCTGTGGAGCTATCTGGTCCTTGGCTTTTGTTTGTTGGAAGATTTTTAATCACAGTCTCAATTTCAGTGCTTGTGATTGGTCAGTTTATATTTTCTATTTCTTCTTGTTTCGGTCTTGTAAGGTTGTGCTCTTCTAAGAATTTGTCCATTTCTTCCAGGTTGTCCATTTTATTGGCATATAGTGGCTTGTAGTAATCTCTCATGATCCTTTGTATTTCTGCAGTGTCAGTTGTTACTTCTCCTTTTTCATTTCTAATTCTATTGATTTGAGTCTTCTCCCTTTTTCCTTGGTGAGTCTGGCTAATGGTTTATCAAATTTGTTTATCTTCTCAAAGAACCAGCTTTTAGTTTTATTGCTATTGTTTCCTTCATTTCTTTTTCATTTAGTTCCGATCTGATCTTTATGATTTCTTTCCTTCTGCTAACTTTGGGGTTTTTTTTTTGTTTGTTCTTCTTTCTCTAATTCCTTGAGGTGTAAAGTTAGGTTGTTTATTTGAGATGTTTCTTGTTTCTTGAGGTGGGATTGTATTGCTATAAACTTCCCTCTTAGAACTGCTTTTACTGCATCCCATAGGTTTTGGGTCATCGTGTTTTCATTGTCATTTGTTTCCAGGTATTTTTTGATATCCTCTTTGATTTCTTCAGCGATCTCTTGGTTATTAAGTAGTGTATTGTTTAGCTTCCTTGTGTTTGTATTTTTTACAGATTTTTTCCTGTAATTGATATCTAGTCTCATAGCTTTGTGGTCAGAAAAGATACTTGATAGTATCTCAATTGTCTTAAATTGACTAAAGTTTGATTTGTGTCCCAAGTTACGATCCATCTTTGAGAATGTTCCAAGAGCACTTGAAAAGAATGTGTATTCTGTTGTTTTTAAATGGAATGACCTATAATTATCAATTAAGTCCGTCTTGTTTAATATATCATTTAAAGCTTGTGTTTCCTTATTTATTTTCATTTGGATGATCTGTCCATTGGTGAAAGTGGGGTGTTAAAGCCCTACTATGATTTTGTTACTGTTGATTTCCCCTTTTATGGCTGTTAGCATTTGCCTTATGTATTGAGGTGCTCCTATGTTGGGTGCATAAATATTTACAATTGTTATATCTTCTTCTTGGGTTGATCCCTTGATCATTATGTATTGTCCTTCTTTGTATCTTGTAATAGTCTTTGTTTTAAAGTCTATTTTGTCTGATATGAGAATTGCTACTCCAGCTTTCTGTTGATTTCCATTTGCATGGAATATCTTTTTCCATCTCCTCACTTTCAGTCTGTATGTGTCCCTAGATCTGAAGTGGTTCCCTTGTAGACAGCATATATATGGGTCTTGTTTTTGTATCCATTCAGCCAGTCTATGTCTTTTGGTTGGAGCATTTAACCCTTTTACGTTTAAGGTAATTACCGACATGTATGTTCCTATTACCATTTTGTTAATTGTTTTGGGTTTGTTTTTGTAGGTCTTTTCCTTCTCTTGTGTTTCCTGCCTAGAGAAGTTCCTTTAGCATTTGTTGTAAAGCTGGTTTGGTGGT
The DNA here is from genome assembly GCF_949774975.1 of Lagenorhynchus albirostris. NCBI lineage: Eukaryota > Metazoa > Chordata > Mammalia > Artiodactyla > Delphinidae > Lagenorhynchus > Lagenorhynchus albirostris. Next base: position 69,530,839 of record NC_083106.1, read on the forward strand.
GCTGAATTCTCTTAGCTTTTGCTTGTCTGTAAAGGTTTTAATTTCTCCATCAAATCTGAATGAGATCCTTGCTGGGTAGAGTAATCTTAGTTGTAGTTTTTTCCCTTTCATCACTTTCTTCTGACACTCCCTTCTGACTTGCAGAGTTTCTGCTGAAAGATCAGCTGTTAACCTCATGGGGATTCCCTTGTATGTTATTTGTTGTTTTTCCCTTGCTGTTTTTAATATTTTTTCTTTGTATTTAATTTTTCATAGTTTGATTAATATGTGTCTTGGCATGTTTCTCCTTGGATTTATCCTGTATGGGACTCTCTGTGCTTCCTGGACTTGATTAACTATTTCCTTACCCATATTAGGGAAGTCTTCAGTTATAATCTCTTCAAATATTTTCTCAGTCCCTTTCTTTTTCTCTTCTTCTTCTGGGAGCCCTACAATTTGAATGTTCATGCATTTAATGTTGTCCCAGAGGTCTCTGAGACTGTCCTCAGTTCTTTTCATTCTTTTTTCTTTATTCTGCTCTGCAGTAGTTATTTCCACTATTTTATCTTCCAGGTCACTTATCCGTTCTTCTGCCTCAGTTATTCTGCTACTGATTTCTTCTACAGAATTTTAAATTTCTTTTTGTGCTGTTTATCATTGTTTGTTTGCTCTTTAGTTCTTCTGGGTCCTTGTTAAATGTCTCTTTATTTTCTCCATTCTATTTCCAAGATTTTGGATCATCTTTACTACCAATTCTCTGAATTCTTTTTCAGGTAGACTGCCTATTTCCTCTTCATTTGTTTGGTCTGGAGGGTTTTCACCTTGCTCCTTCATCAGCTGTGTGTTTCTCTGCCTCTCATTTTGCTTAACTTACTGTGTTTGGGGTCTCCTTTCTTTAGGCTGCAGGTTTGTAGTTCACATTATTTTTGATGTCTCTCCTCAGTGGCTAAGGTTGGTTCAGTGGACTGTGTAGGCTTCCTGGTGGAGGGGACTAGTGCCTGTGTTCTGGTGGATGAGGCTGGACCTTGTCTTTCTGTTGGGCAGGACTGTGTCCGGTGATGTGTTCTGGGGTGTCTGTGACCTTATTATGAATTTAGGCAGGCTTTCTGCTAATGGGTGGGGTTGTGTTCCTGTCTTGCTAGTTTTTTGCAAAGGGTGTCCACCACTGTAGCTTGCTGGTCGTTGAGTGGAGCTGGGTCTTAGTATTGAGATGGAGATCTGTGGGAGATCTTTTGTGATTTGATATTACATGGATCCAGGATGTCTCTGGTGGACCAGTGTCCTGAACTCAGCTCTGCCACCTCAGAGGCACAGGCCTGACACGAGGCCGGAGCACCAAGACCCTGTTAGCCACATGTCTGAGAAGTAAAGGGAGAAAAAAAGAAAGATTGAAAAAAATAAAATAGAATAAAGTTATTAAAATAAAATTTAAAAGGTATTAAAAATAAAAGAATTAAAAAGTAATAAAAAAGAAGAAAAGAAAGAAAGAAAGAAGAGAGCAAGAAAACCAAAAAACAAATCCACCAATGATAACCAGTGCTAAAAACTATACTAAGAAAAACAAAAAAGCAAACAGGCAGAACCCAGCACAAATGGTAAAAGCAAAACTATACAGACAAAATCACACACGGAAGCATACACATACACACTCACAAAAAGAGAAAAAGGAAAAAAATATATATATCATTGCTCCTGATGTCCACTGCCTCAATTTTGGGATGATTTTTTGTCTATTCAGGTATTCCACAGATGCAGGGTACAAGTTGATTGTGGAGATTTAGTCCGCTGCTCCTGAGGCTGCTGGGAGAGATTTCCTTTCTCTTCTTTGTTTGCACAGCTCTTGGGGTTCAGTTTTGGATTTGGCCCCGCCTCTGCATGTAGGTCGCCTGAGGGTGTCTCTTCCCGCCCAGACAGGACGGGGCTAAAGGAGCGGCTGATTAGGGGGCTGTGGCTCACCCAGGCTGGGGGGAGGGAGGGGTACGGATGCAGGGTGCATCTGCAGCCGCAGAGGCCAGCATGAGGTTGCAGTAGCCTGATGCACGCTATGTGTTCTCCTGGGGAAGTTGTCCCTGGATCATGGGACCCTGACAGTGGTGGGCATCACAGGCCCCCAGAAGGGAGGTGTGGATAGTGACCTGTGCTCGCACACAGGCTTCTTGGTGGTGGCAGCAGCAGCCTTAACATCTCATGCCCATCTCTGGGGTCCGTGCTGTTAGCCGCGGCTCGCGCCAATCTCTGGAGCTCGTTTAGGCGGTTCTCTGAATCCCCTCTCCTCCCGTACCTGGAAACAATGGTCTCTTGCCTCTTAGGCAGCTCCAGACTTTTTCCCGGACTCCCTACCGGCTAGCTGTGGCGCACTAACCCCTTCAGGCTGTGTTCATGCCGCCAACCCCAGTCCTCTCCCTGGGATCTGACCTCCGAAGCCCGAGCCTCAGCTCGCAGCCCCGCCCGCCCCGGCGGGTGAGCAGACAAGCCTCTCGGGCTGGTGAGTGCTGGTCGGCACCGATTCTCTGTGCGGGAATCTCTCCGCTTTGTCCTCCACACCCCGTTGCTGTGCTCTCCTCCGCAGCTCCGAAGCTTCCCCCGCTCTACCACCCGCAGTCTCCGCCCGCGAAGGGGCTTCCTAGGGTGTGGAAACCTTTCCTCCTTCACAGCTCCCTCCCACTGGTGCAGGTTCTATCCCTATTCTTTTGTCTTTGTTTTTCTTTTGCCCTACCCAGGTACGTGGGGAGTTTCTTGCCTTTTGGGAGGTCTGAGGTCTTCTGCCAGCGTTCAGTAGGTGTTCTGGAGGAGTTGTTCCACGTGTAGATGTATTTCTGATGTATTTGTGGGGAGGAAGGTGATCTCCACGTCCTACTCTTCCACCATCTTGAAGGTCTCTTTCTCTTGTATTCTTCGAAGTTCCCGTAGTTTTATGAGTTTTCACCTCATTGGAGGTGCACTGAAGGGCTGAGAAAATGTGATAAAGTTACTGACCACAAACTTGACAGCCTAAAGTTTGGAGACAAGCAAACAATTTGTCATTGGAAGATCTGTTGCTCTTGGACAAAAGAGTGAGTGTGAACTGTGAGGGAGATGAGCTAGTTGGCTGCAGAGAGGCGGGTAGCAGAGGGCATGGTTTTCTATCTTTATATGGGAATATCATTTGCATGTTTTAATGGGGTTTCCAGATCATTGATGAGAAAATGGAGATCTGCACAGAGTAGGGAGGGTTGCAATGGAACATCTGAACTCCCCTTATTTTCCCTGGAGCCAGATCAACACCAGGTTGCTCCCACCCACACCTCTCCATGTCAAGCAGGAGACATTGATGTCTGGACAGGCATGTTTCCAAGGATATGGCTCATTCCCTGCTGGGTCCCCGATGTTTAGTGTAATGCCAGGTACATCAGGGCCACTGTGTACACACTTGTTGAATGAATGAATGTTGAATGAATTCCTTAGTCTCACAGACGTGCAGGAAAAAGTTTATCAACTCAATATGACAGGTGAAGGATCCTCTCACTTTTCTGCACCTGTTGGGCTAGGAATCCTTGCCCTTAGTAAATTTGCTTAGCAGCCCTTGGGAAAGTAACATTGAGTGATGGAAGGAGCATGGAGCTGGGAGTCCACATCCCTGGATCCTAGTGCTGGCTCAGCCATCCCAGGATGTGTGACTCAGAGATTAGATGAGGAACATAGCATCTAGAAACCTTGGTTTCCTCCAAGGAAACGTTAAAGAACAGTACCAATTAATAGTTTGTGGAATCCTTGGATTCTCTATTTCTTCCCTATTTTTTGTGGAGGAAATGGGCCTCACTGGAATTCAGATGCCAGTTTCCCTCTGATAATAAATATTCTATTTGGTCCACTTCCTTTCATTGTAGTAAAACTAAAATAAATCATTTTGGATTTAAAAATTTTTAAAGATGTGTAATGAGTCAAAAATTCTATATATAATTTATCTTCATAATGTGTTGACTTTCTTCTGTGTTTACATATGAAATCTACCACCTTCCAAATGATTACTGCTCCATGAAGCATTCTCTCTTCCTCCCAAGCAGCAGAGACCTCCCCTCCCCTCAGAGTTTCAGTGGGCATCTGTGCCTTTCCCGTGGCACAGATGGTCTACTTCACAGCTCTTTCTATCGTATTCTTCCTTCCATCACAGATTCTTAGGTATCAAGGACCAGTATCATCGGGTAATCTCCTGAACGTGTCTCTGGTACAGTGCTAATATTTGTTTAATTAAATTTTATGAGCAAATTACTTGAATGCCAATGGATTTCAACTTCATCCTGTGGCCGAGTGTAATGGACTGTTTTGGAGAAGGGGAGTGATATGAGACTACTAGTATTTTGAAGTTGGTTTGGATAATATTTCAGAGAATGGTTGCAGAGGGAGGAGACTGAGGGAGCAGGGTGCAGGTTGGGGGTGGGTGGGTGACGACAGTGGTCCAGGATGGAGACAACAGATGCTTGAACAAGCATTATGATGTAGAGGAGGACATGGAAACGGGAAATAGTTCATTGATGGAACTGATCAGACTTACAGGCTAATTTAGGCTTATTAGAGACAAAGAGAAGACTGGATGAACCAACTTCTTGTTTAAGAGAGTGAGTGGATGGTGATTTCTTTAACCAGGCAGATGAGCAGATTTGAAGGAGGAGGGAAGTCAATGAGTAGGACAAGCTGTGTTTCAGAGGCCTGTGCTTGGGACCAGAGTGGACTGGTGAGTGTTTTGAGTCTGAGTACCCTTCCCTAGCATTCATCCAGGGGGTTAGGCTGGCATTTGTGGCTTTAGCAGGGCTAGGGATGGTAGCAAGAGAATCTTTAGATTCTAGAAATCTAATCTAAATCTAATCTAATCTCTATTTCTAATCCATAGAAATAGGTGTTAGACCAGTGGTGAGAGATGTTATTAATTAAGGATCATGGATCAGGGTTAGGTCATTGTGAGAACAGTGGTCCCAAGTGGGTCATCCAAGCAGTGGTGGCTCTGGGCTGGTAGCAGGAAGCAGAAATCAAAGCCAGGATGGCAGGAGGAAGTAAGGCTGAGTGAGGAAGTGTGGATGGGGCCGAGCAGGACAGAGACTATCCAGTGCTAAGCTCGATGCTCCTCAAGGTGGGAAGACTGGACCTAAGGGGTCCCGACTAGAGTGGAAAGTTTGAGCAGCTTCTTTTAGCAGAACCACGTCTTTCACTGAAAGATCAAATCTGCGCTTGTTTATTTTGCCAAGTTTGCTTACCAACATGTCCTTTTGTAACTCACATCATAGCCTGGACAATTTCCTGCCAAAGATAAACTTGTATCTTCTTTCTGAACAGAGAGGTGTAGGAAAGGAAACTGTCAGGAGATGAGGTTCACGTCAAATGCAGAGAATGACTTTCTTCACTTGGCAAATGTCTTTTACACTTCATGATCTGGGTGTAGGAATGGGAGAGCCGTTGAATTTCCATTCTACACCACGAACTCTCACTTACCCGCCCATTTATTCACTTGTTCAAAAAGTATTTGAGGGCCAGGCATGAGCTTAGCACTAGGGATGCAGCAATGAGGAAGACATAAGTAATCCTTCCCTCAAGGAGCCTGGAGAAAAAAATGGGCGATGGCTGAGTGCCGAAAAGGAAAAGTGTAGAGGATGCAGGAGTTTGACAGGTCAGGGATGTCTTCCTGAACAAAAAGGCAGCGTTTAAAAGCCAAGGGCTGCAGGATAAGGAGAAGGAGATGCTAGCCAGGCAAGGGGAGGTGGGGTGGGGAGAGACTGTGGAGGGGGGTGGCTTCAGTGTAGGAAGACCTGAAGGAGGCAAAGAGCAGGGACAATAGAAGAGCTAGAAACGGGGAGATAGGTAAAGCTGCAGAGGTGGGCATGGACCATGTGGGTCTTGTAAATTGTACCAAAAGTTTATTTTTAGATAAAGAACAATTAGGGGCCCATTCATAGGGGGTGGTGGTCCAAAAGGAAGTAATAAGAACTGGGGTCGTTTTCCATGTGGGCTGGGATTGTGGATTGTATTCTCCCAGGTGTGTGATGTCTCATGGCAGGTCCCGGGGGCAATAGTTTCTTTCTTAGAGACAGGGTCATTGTAAACGTGAGGGGGGAAATGTCAGCTGGAAAGGTTTGGAGGCTTTTCTCTAATCTTTTTGGTTAAGTACAGAGTCGTTTTAGTAGTTCCTCTACATTTTAGTGTCAGTCTCATCAAAAACTACAGCTCAAAGTTTATTGTCAACAATCACTTCAATAGAATTGGAAGCATCCCTTCCAAATTGTAGGAAAAAGAGCTGCATTGGACCAGTTTCATTAATGTGCGTTAAGGTCTGCAGACAGCAGTGCTAGGGTGTCCAGGTGCAGTATGTCACCTGTGTTGTATGGGAAGTTTCTGGACCGAAAATTCCACCCTCCGGAGTCTTCCCTTCCGTGGCCATCCTCTGCAGCCATGCACTTGTAGTTCAGCAGCACACAGCGTGTTACTCGTACATCGAAGGGGAAGGTAGGATGTGGGGAGGATGAGTTTCAAAGGTGCTAATATTTAATGAAGCCAAATAATAGAAATTTTGATGCATTAAACACATGGGGACAAATACAGGTTTTCTGGTATTATCATTTCCCAGAACAGTACACTTTGTTTTTACAGACCTTTGACACTGAGTTTAACTAAAAATATTATATATTCTATATATTCTTTTGTTCAGTGATACATACTTCTTTTGGGTAGCTCTGTCTGCATTTTGGTGTGTTTTCCCACTTTTTATTTTACTTCTATGATCAATGCTTCTTGCTATATTTTTAAATTCCATAATTAGGCGTCTTTGTGTTCTCAGTAGGTACAAGCTAGCGGTGCTAGCTCTACAAATTATAAAAGGATGCTCCCTCTAGGTGAATAAAGTACAAAATGATGTCCTTTCCGGTGATAAAATTACATAAAGGACTCTCTCCTCCAGGCCAAGGTGTAAGCCTTGGCAGCATATAGGCTGGATTTCAGCCCCTACTTGAGCTGCTTGTCCCCTCAGCAGGTACCTTTGTGCAGTGCACCAACTGTGCAACCAGACAAAGTGACCTGTGGTGTTTTTATTGTCTTCATCTTCAGGCTCCTCAGAGTTTATTTCACTCAAAAATATTTATTAGACAAGGCACTATGTTAGCAACTCTGAGGGATGGGAAGATGGGGGGCTTTCAGGTGCTTCCCTGGAGCGGTTTACAGTCTAGTACTGAAAGTAAGACAAGCACAGACACTAACAACCATATTAATTCTCTTTCTTTGTGTATGTATATATTTATATATATATATATATTTATATGCAGTGCTTCATCCTACAGAATGTATGTGAAGCTGCTCACAAGTGCCTCCACAATAAGATGATGTTACATTTAAATTAGGACATTATTAAATTTAAAAAATCCTGATCACATACAAGAAGGGGGAATAACGTGAATGGCGACCCTGGAGGTCAACCTAGAGCTTCGAGTTCTGAGTTTCCTGGCATCCAAAGTGAAGAGTGAAACCTGTCCAAGTACATAATTCTCAATATCAAATATTAAGTCCACCCTGAATTGATCAGGATAGGCCAGGTCATGCTGGCTCCAAATCTCAGAGGCATCCGTCACAACAGGTACTTATTTCTCATCCCATGACTAGACTGCAGGTAAAGAAGCTCTCCAGGACAAGGCACCATTGTGACTGCAGGGTCCAGGCCACCTTCATCTCGTTGATTACTTCAACCCAAGGCCTCTGTGTTGGCTGTAGGAGGGAGGACGAGAGTGAGTAGAGAACATGTCACTTCTGCTCACAGCTCATTGGCCAGGATGAGTCATATGACCGTACCAGACTATAAGGGGCCAAGAAATGCAATACTTGGTCAGGTTAGCACCTCTGCCACACACACGGGCCGTGCAACCTTCTCATAAAGTGGAATTCTCCAAGAGCTCTTTCACATGGGACTTTCTTCAAGGCAGAACCTCAGAGGAATAAACATTGTGTTGTGGGGATTCGGAGAGAGAGATGAGGCTCTGTTCACTTACTCAGGGTGATCAGTGGAGACTGCATTGGAGGAGGCTGGAAATAAAGTAGGTTTCAAAGGTTGAAGGCAACTTTGGAAGATGGGAAGGAGATCAGGCAGGAAGGAGGTCATTGCCCAGAGATGAAACGCTGGAAATTCCTCATTCTCTGCTGGGAACATCCAACGGTCTAGTTTACCTGGTGTTTGAGGAGGCGTGGGGGGATCACATGGCATGGGTGGTGGCCGCAGTGCAGAGAGCGGAGGCATTTGTGTTTATTTCAGTAACAGTTTGGTGGCAGGAAGCCCTTGCTGCTACTCTTTTAACGTCTTGTATTCTGTGGAGCTGCTGAGTGCTCTCCAAAAATCTTTAATCACGTTTTAAGGGATTAAAAAACACAGAAATCACACAATTTTTTCCCTCCTCCCTTCAGACACATACCTTAGCAGCAAGAGATATATCCTTAAATATTTCCTCAGGAAAAATTAATGAAGTGCATTAAAACGGACCTTCTTTCAAGCTGTTCCCAACGAACTCATTTCATAGCCTTTATCGTGGCTTCCTTGCCATTGGGGAAATTTATCTAAGTTATTAAAAAAAAAATTCTCAGCTGAAAAATTGGCTTCTGTTTTTTCTACAGAGCTAACTCACCTGATTTGTCAGAACAGCTTGAAAATGAAGTGCTAACTGGTGGATTTTATTGAAAGGAAACCAAGTGGAACAACATATGTATTTTCTTAGGAAACTCACAGTCATGTGGTGTTCCTCGGGGTGAATTCTTTGTTATGAATTACAACCTGCTTACTGATGAGTTGTTAATAAAAAGTGGGCCTGCCGGGCCATTATTTTTTTCCACACAGTACACACAGTTTAGTTTTCTTTCTTTCTCTCTCTCTTTTTTTTTAAAGTTTTCATTAATGCACCGAGTGTGAATAAATGTTTCTAATTTGTAATTGTTTGCCCTTCATCTGGACAATAATTTATTGCCAAATCTCACACTTGTCCATTATTAGCAGCCCTCCCCACAGGAGCACGCTTGAATTTTTCTTATCCCCCATCCTTTCTTGCCCCCCTCCCTGCCCGCAACCCACCGCCCTTTTTAAACTGAGGGAATGTGGGACCAGAAAGTTGCAGGATGGCAGGGATCTTGTGCGTGGAGGTCACATCCAAATCTGGGCTCACGGAAAGCTAGAGGTAACCCAAGCGCTCGTGGGTCTGTCCACGTTGCATTGTAAGGCCCACCAGCTGGAGCTGTTTGGAGCTGAGAAAACAAGCTGAGGGAAAACTGTTGAGGCAAACTCGAAACAGATGGTAACCTGAGGTGGCAGGACAACTTTATTTAGCGTGGCAGTTCGACTTTATTTATTTATTTTACACGTGCATCTGGTCGCGCTTGGGCGCCTGTATGCATACTCGTTATTAGACTGTTAATAGTGGATCTGATTTGCCAGGGAATATGAGCAATTAAGTTCACTATGTATTCAAGTCGATTCTTATTTTAGGGGGCCTTTGTGAGGCATGTTAGTGGTTAGGGTTTTATGTGGAAAGGGTGTAGGAGCTGCCCGTTTGAAGCTCTAGTGGTGTGGAAAATGCATATCTACAAATTAAGGATCTGAAAGTGGCCCCGCCACCGGAGAACACGCCAAGTTGTCCATAAATGGCCAGCAGGATGCTACTGCATTGCTGTGGATGCATTCTTGATTTTAGAAATATTTGGGGTTGCTCCTTTGTGGACAGGTGGACGGTGGGTCCGTCGCTGTTTTCATTGGTGGCGTGAATACAGGTCTAGGGATGGGTTTGGGATGCTTAATTCATTGGCCCATGTGTCCTTTCTCCATCAATAGCTCCATCAACACTTAAAATTAGAAAAATCATTTTGTGATGGGAGAGAACGTGAGATGGAAACTTTCTTTGGCAAGAACAGAATAAAAAACTCAGACTGTTTTTTCTTTTAGTTCCTATTGGGTGTAATTTTCACCCTTCTGAATTTGATCTGGGTCTTAAATTTCTAAAAAACTGCAATCACTGTGGTGGTTTCCATTGAGTTGCCAGGGCTCGGTCTTTGGGACAGGTGGCTTCTTGCCTGATTTATAGCTAATTTTGCGGAATTGGGAAGCTTAGCTACTTTGAGTTGTCACCTGGAAATCTGACGAGTCTTATCATTACCCAGCAGATTCAGTTTTTCCAACCACTGGGGGCTCATTCCCGATGTGTGCAGAGCTCTATCTGCTCTAAATGTACTGGTCATCCTGACCCTTGAATTAAATCCACAAGGAACTTGGTACAGAGGACATTGCATACGTGAGCAAGGCTGCCAGTTATATAGTCGCTGCTCACCTAAGAGCTCCAGAACTTGTCAGTAATGAAAATGTCACTGAAGTAAGATTATCGAAGTGTGTCCTAGTAAGAAGAGAGTGTGTGTGTGTGTGTGTGTGTGTGTGTGTGTGTGAACTAGACTCTTTAGGTATGTTATGATGATGTGAAAAGGATAAACACCCTCTGTCTCTCAGCCAATAAGGACACGGCCCTTTTATGAATGAGAGCAGGCACTGCTTTGGTCTGAACTTAAGGGGCGCGGGCTGCCATTGCAAAGCTGGATGCTGCCGGGGAGTAGTAAGGATGACATGCAGGCATGTCACTCCCCTGGGAGTCTGTTTGCCTCTGCTGGTGCCCAGAAGACGGTGCTGTCATCACTAAGCAGGTCCTGCCCCATGGCAGTATCACAGATGAGTGCCAGTTGGCTACTTGTTCAGCTGTAGATGTGGAATGAGAGAACAGAGACGAGAGACAAAGGAGCTGGGGACTTTCAACCCAGGACATTGATGTCAAAGTGTCATAGAATGTTTTACATCCAGGACAGTAGACATCTACAAAAATTCCATCCATTTTCACTGAGTCAGCATCTGTTTAATCAGACCCACCATAGACGCACTTTCTTTTTCTCTAGACATTAGAGTTCTGAATAAACAAGGACTGTATCATGACTGGTTATGACCAGAATGTCATATTCATTGCAGGAATCATACTCGATGGCTGGTGGGCTGACAAATCTCCCGCATCTCCAAACACTGAAAAGGAAAGAGTTTAGGCTTTGGGGTCCAACTGACTGGCTGTGTGATGATGAATAGATGAGTTAACCTCTCTGAGCATCTAGAGAAACTCATCTAAAAATACTCCTGCCCCAGTTCTTGTGAGGATTAAACAAGATAATGAATGGAAAACACATAAAGATAATAAGAACTTAAGCAAACAGGCAAAATAATCAGTTTCTTCCCTCCCTTGTTCTTCTGTGGAAAATACTTGTTAAGGATTTAAGATTAGATCATATTTTATTCTGCTAACGTGTAGCCACATGTGGAGTCTTCATGACTCTTTGAGCCAGATTTAGTCACAACTGGTCAAGGAAGGAGGTTTTCCTCAGCCACCAAAGCATGATGAAGCCTGTTGGAACAGGGATCCATGTACTCTGAAGTCAGCATGTCCTGATAATGAGGTTAAATGAATCCAGCCTTTATTTTTGCGGTACGCAAGCCTCTCACTGTTGTGGCCTCTCCCGTTGCGGAGCACAGGCTCCGGACGCACAGGCTCAGCGGCCACGGCTCACGGGCCCAGCCGCTCCGCGGCATGTGGGATCTTCCCGGACCGGGGCACGAACCCGTGTCCCCTGCATCGGCAGGCGGACTCTCAACCACTGCGCCACCAGGGAAGCCCCAGGCTTTTTTAAAATCACAATTCACATGAAAAAGTTGAGCAGTAAAATATATATTGCACGCACAGAGATGACTGTTAAAACCTTACATCCCCTTTAAAGACAGAACAACATTACAGATGATAAAGGTCAAGCAAAGAAAGAATCGAAGTAGTGAGAAGCCTTTTGATCAGAGGTTTAAATCCAATGAAGGAGGACCACTTCAATTACCTTTTCTTCTGAGCAAACGGGTGGACTGGTGTCACCTGTGATGCTTCCAACTAAATTTCTGCCTCCTTCAGTCCCTTCCCTGGAGGATAACTTAAAGAGTCTCTGCTTTCTCACTGAAGGCAACCTGCACTGGAAAAATTCTCTGCAGACATAATTATATACATTAACAAAATCCGTGCGTATGTGTTTGTGTGTGTGTGTGTTAAACCACACTTAATTCTTCCCTTTGGCCCTGATTTTTAGGACTCAAGCCCAGAAACAATAAGAGCCTAGCACCTTACTGTATGATTTCTTTCATCTTGTTTATTTTTTAAAGCTTGTGAAAAAAAATTCCTGATCCCTTGAGTTCAAAGCACTCATATGTCCCCCATCTCCTAAAGGACTTTCTCCAGCCAGGCCTCTTCTTGATTCATTGGGTCAAATCCTCCTACACAGCCTGCTTGTTTGGCAGTGTGGATCAGCTGGTATCTGGCCCCCTCCTATCACCAGGGACTCTTCAAACCCCATAGTTCTCATCCCATCGGTGACATTCCCTCTCTGGGCAGGATTTTCTCTGTGTGCGCGTGCGTGTGTGAAAATCCAAGTTTTTACTATCTCTCTCATCGTCTCCAGGGGGAGTTCAGGCTTCCTGTTCTGTGTTTTTCACAAGTCTGGATATTTTCAGCTCCCACTATACAACTTTACACATTCCTTCGTCTGGATATCAGCTGTGGATCTGGGAACATAATGACGCATCTGAGTACATTTCTCAGATGAATAAAACTGGTGAAACTCCCAGCGTTTCCATCATGTCTTCACCAAAGGAAACTGCTGCTGTCCTAGGTGTCTGCAGCTTTCCCTCCTTGGTTCTGAGGGGTTGAAGGATGGGATGTGGTGAGGCGATGCATGTAGAATCTCTCAATAGGGTTGGAAATATTTTCTCTTCATTGAGGGACTACATATTCAGCTCAGTCCTTGGAGTTGGTAAACTGTTGAGGAAAGTTCAGCCGACTTCTAAACTTCGCCCCGGGCCAGCTTTTCTCAAGGTCTGCCCTGCCTGTCATGGTGAATGGGCATGGTTGTCAGTGCAAACGGTACTCTGGGAACAGTTGGCATATCCTCTCTGTCATGAAGGTGGGCTGTGATGCAGCCAGACAGCCATCCTGCCAGCAGTGGCCAGGGTCAGTCTGGCGGGTCCACGTTTACTGTTTAGTGTTTAGTGGATCCACAAACACATTGTGAGGAAGAAGAGTGACGGAGAAGGCTCAACACGGCCCCCTAGGGCTTGGTGCAAGTTGGAAGTCAGAACAAACCCCGAGGATATAACTGGACGCATTATTTCCAGAGGTCTTTTCAGACCAGGATTTTGCTTCCCTGCCACCCTTCCCCCCAAGAGGTTATAAAGACATATGATTTTCTACACACCATGTTTCTTCTCTTGTCTCTATTACAAGTATGACTCCCACTGGGCTTGTTTTACCCTGTTCTTAAAAAAAATGTTAATACCTAGCAAAATGTTATTTTCAGGGAACTATTATAGAGCAAAATCTAGACGGAATTAATAAACTCTCTGGTATTGGCTGACTTGTGTCTGTTCAAAATCATATGTTGAACTACGCCTAGTACCTCATAATATGACTGTATTTGGACATAGGTCTTTAAAGGAGTAATTAAGGTTAAATGAGGTTGGTGGGATGGGCTCTAATCCAATATGACTGGTGTCTTTACAGGAAGACGAGGTTCAGATACAGACATGCACAGAGGGAAGACCTTGTGAAGACACAGGGAAAGGCCATCTACCAGCCAGGGTGAGAGGCCTGGGAACAAACTATATCTGCTGACAGCTTGGGACTTCCAGCCTCCAGACGGTGAGAAGTAAATTCCTGTTGTTTAAGCCACCCAGTCTCGGGTACTTTGTTATAACAGCTCTAGCAAACTAATACACTCGCCTTGAGAAAAAAAAATTTTGTTCAAAGGGTGCAAATTTACTGAAAACAAGTATATTGGCTTGGAAAACTCTTGAGTGTTTTTCTTGAAGTTTGTTTCCTCCTGAAGCTGCATTTTACAGGTAAAGTATAAACGTGCTAAAATTTCTTGAAAGATTTTTCTTATAAGAAGATCAGCTACGTTCCCCACCAACTTCCTAGCCTATGAATGCACTTAGCAGATTATTTATTTCTTCACTGATAGTAGAAAAATAAGCCTAGACAGAGTGCAGGCAAATGATCATACACTACAAAGGAATGAATTCAAATCAGTTCATTTTTCAGATATTTCAGGGGTTTAAAAACTGGCTTAGCTTGAAATAAAATCTCCCCCATGAAACATATCTAGAGGAATCATGTTCCCACTCAGACAACCTTTGTGTGGATCGTCAGTGGGAGTTTTATTCTTGTTTGTCCCCTGCCATGTCCGACCATTCAGCACAGTCTGTGTCATAGTGGGATTGCTTCCCTAGTCTGTGAATTTCCATGTGGGAAACATCCCAAGACTACTTGTTTTCATTTTTTCCTTCTCTGGGAGAGACTGACAGAGCTAGGAGTTTGTAGAACCTATGCCCCCCCCCCTTTAAGTTTACTTAGAAAAAGGAATTGACATTGGTTCCAAAGTGTGCCTTGCAAAATGCCCAGGGAACACACACTTCTGCTTGCCTCACACACGGCCAGAGCTCAGGAGGCTTCTCCCACCCCCTGAGTCTCAGCTGGGCAGCAGGGAGACCCTCCATCCCACTGGCAGACCTGTGGTTCCCATGGTCACCCAGAGGATGCAAGAGCAGAGTAGGGACGCATTGCCAAGGCGGCTAAAGGCTCGCGTAGCTGGCTGACGGGCAGGAAGGGCCTTCTCCCTTTCGGTTTGGTTTTATCACATCAGCCTCCTGCCCTCCTGTGGTCCATTAGCTGAGGAAGGGGCGTTGCAATAATGCAGGGGGTGAAGGAAGGGAGTGAGGATAGTTACTATGGAAAGAGGCAAAACCAGATAAGAAAAGAGGACTCTTGGGGTGGAAGAGAAAATGGGCTGGGAAAAAGGACCCTGAATTAGAATTATTTTATGAGAAGTTTTAACCAGTTCCCAGAGGGGAATTCAGTTCTGAGACAAGGGTTCTTATGAAAGGGATTTTCCTTGACCCTCGAAACACGTGGGTTTGAACTGTAGGGTCCACTTACACGTGGATTTTTTTCAATAGTAAAAATAGTAATAGCCCTACACGATCCCCAGTTGCTTGATTCCCTGGATGTGGAAACCACAGATACGGAGGAACCATGGAAATGGAGGATTCCCAGATATGGAAGAATCGCATATATGGAGGGCTGACTATGATTTTCTGATTTTCTGATACTCTGATTTTCAACTGTGCAGAGGGCCTGCACCCCAACCCCGCACTGTGCAGGCTCAACTGTATTAGGAAGCATTCCCAGGGAAAGCCTGTAGGGGGATGGGAAAGCATGAATTCATGATTAGGGAGAGAGGGCAGGCAATGGTGTAGTATTGGGCCAAGTCCCAAGGAGGGAAGCCCTATTCCTTCTATATTTCTGTGTAACAAATTGCCCCAAACAACAATAAACTTTTATCACCTCTCAGAGTTTAAGTGGGTCAGGATTTCAGGAGTGGCTTGGCTGGGCAGTGCCGGCTGGTGTGTCCTTGTGGTTGTAGCCACAGTATCAGTCAAGATCTCGGCAGGTTTACCTGGGGCGGGAGGATCATTTGCAAAGCAGCTCACTCACCAGGCTGGAGAGCTGGTGCTGGCTGTTGGTGGGAGGCCTCAGTTCCTCTCCACATGGGCCTCTCCCAGGACTGCTTGAGTGTCCTCCTGCTGTGTGAGTCCCCAGGTGTGTAGCCCAAGAGAGAAAGCCAGGCAGAAGCTATCCATTTCATGACCTAGCCTGGGACCACGACGAGCATCGTTTCCCCCATCTTCTGTTCTGCAGAAGCACTCAGGCTGGCCTTTATTTTATTTTTTATTTTTATTTTTTTTGTGGTACGCGGGCCTCTCACTGTTGTGGCCTCTCCCGCTGCGGAGCACAGGCTCCGGACGCGCAGGCTCAGCGGCCATGGCTCACAGGCCCAGCCGCTCCGCGGCACATGGGATCCTCCCGGACCGGGGCACGAACCCGTGTCCCCTGCATCGGCAGGCGGACTCTCAACCACTGCGCCACCAGGGAAGCCCTGGGTTGGCCTTTATTTAAGAGGAAGGGAATTAGGCTCCACCTTTTTTTTTTTTTTTTTTTTTTTGCGGTACGCGGGTCTCTCAAAAATATGGAATGCTTCACGAATTTGCGTGTCATCCTTGCGCAGGGGCCATGCTAATCTTCTCTGTATCGTTCCAATTTTAGTATATGTGCTGCCGAAGCGAGCACTAGGCTCGCTTGAAGGGAGGAGGGTCAAAGAATTTGTGGACATTTTAAAACTTTGGCTGTGTCCTGCAGGGAAGCTCTGGAGATAACATAGTTTACCACCCCCACCCCCGCCCGCCCCCAGACTGGTCTCCATCAGGGGCCGGGGAGCTGGAATACTTGTTCTCTCCTACCTGCCCATCTTTGGATCCGGGCTGCCTGAAGTGGGAAGGGCTTCAATTCCCAGGCTCCCAAGGGCAGAGTCTGAGAACAGCCCTTGGAGGAGCGAGGCAGGTGCTGGCTGTGGAGGGTGAACCAGCCCCTTGCCCCGCCCCCATGGCAAGCAGGGCAGAGGGACCTGAGGGATGAGATGCGGCACGCTGACGAGGTCTTCCTTCCCTTTTTTGTGCGATTTCGTCTCTGAGCGGAATTCACTGTTGTCTCAGAGAGCCTGGGAGCAGATGTCGGAAAACTACATAATGAAATCAAATAGCAAAATAGAACCAGGCAGATGCTTGCCCAAAGAGAAGGGGAAGGAGATGGCTGGACACCAAGGGTTATTAATAGCACTCTGTACTTTGATGGTGTCTTTCATCTGCGTTTCCAAGAGCTGCACGGCCATTTAAGTAATCCAGGGAGTTATTTTCTTGGATAGAACCCTGAAATCCAACAGGTCTTTTGAAAGTTTGGTGCTTTGAATGTTTTACTCTTTCTGGATTGTTCTCGAGGGAGAAATGATTTTGATTTATAAATCATATGGAGGTTTTTAAAAGTCAGTTATTTCTTAAAACAATAGATAGTTGCACTGCCTTTGGCAACATTCTGTGGAATTCACAGGGCCTTCTTCTTCCTTGTCCGTCTCAAAGCTGTCTTCATGAAATTATTTAAGTGATAGAACATTTCTGTTCAGCAGGGAAAACATGTCTAAAGATCCTGTCCGAAATTCGAGTAACCATGGTTCCAGGCTTCTAACCATCTGTTACTCCTTCTTCGTGAGATGCCAAATGACGGGTTGCAGAGGTCTGTTCTGCTCTTCCTCTACTATATACACCTAGAGAGGGAACAGGGCTGCAGCGGTAAGGTGGCCCTGGCATCAAGAACGGGCCATCTCTAAGCTGATATTTGGCTGGTGACTAACTAAGAACGGAGTCTGTGAGCCACTTTGCCTTGGCGGTTCTTCACCAGAGAAGCGAAGCACAGGAGAGAGATCCCACCTGGACGTGGAACCAGAAGCAGGTCTCCCACGCGAGCCGATGCCTGCCTTGATTAGAGTCAGCCGGCACCGGGCACACTGCGGCTGCGCGGACCTCCTGTGAGCGCCGGCCTGCCTGTGTGCACGCGTGAGGTGCGACCGGGAAGAGGCTGCGGCTGCATCTCATTAACTTGGCACATCTCTTCCCCCAAAGTGGACGAGCATGTGTTTTGCCTACTGACTGGTCACTGATGGTTTCATCACCAATGGTTTCAGTCCTAGACTGAAAAGGGCTGCCGCATAGCAAAGCCCAGACCAGGAAGAGAAAGAGTCCGCTGCCAGGACTGGAACCACAGCAAAGGATATGTCCCAGAAGGGCCCAGGATTCACCTGCCTTCTGCTGCCTGCAGCGCCGGCTGTGTTTCTCCAGCGCTCAGCATGAGAAGCGTCGCTGGGCCTCTCAGGCCTACAGGGTGGACTAATAAGGGATGTGTTTGCAGCTGTCAGGAGGCTGGTTGCTGCTGCTCTACAGATACTCTGGACAGGACATGTTTTCTTTTTTTTTTAAATCGGGAAGCAGGAAGTTTTCCTTTCCTGGCCCTTCCCAAGCCTTTGTAGTTACCAATTATATCCACTAGGTGGCAGCACAGAGCGCACGGCCACAGCTCGCTCTACTCTCCAGCCGGGGTCTGCGTCTTAGCAGGACGGAGAAGTCCAGGATGGCCTCCCACCCGCTTAGCAAGGGTTCATTCTGTCTCTGCCTTTCCTTTGAGAAACGACCATTCAGAGGCTTGTGCCTTTGAAGACTGTTTCAGCAGTGGGTCCAACTTCCTCCCAAATGGCCTACTTCTTTGCGTAAGAAGTGAGAGTATTTTCTGCCCCAGCTTTATTTTGGGATAAGGCAGGCATTTATAATTCCATTTGTAATCATGCCACATTACCTTTTATACGATCTGAAAGTGTGTGGAAATGAATGATTCTCTCTGGAGGAAGGGATTCTGTTCATCCGTTGATCATTTCTTTCTTTTGGAGGGTTTGTCCCCCGCCCTTGGTTGAGTCTGGGTCCCCTGGGCTCCAGGACATTTTGCCAAACATGAGGGGAGTGAAAGGGGAGTGGAAGACAAGGTCCTGGCCCTCGAGGGATTGAATGGGTCCTGAGAGCCCTGAGGAACCCAAATAAATACAAGTCCACTTCGTTTGTATTCTGTGAGCTTTGCTCTAGTTTTCTGTCGCATTGCCTTGACACTTAGTTCCAGCGCGCTTCTGGAGGGGCAGTCTGTACAATTTAACGTCAGTTAGTCAGCTCTTCTGGGCAAATTAAAAAACCCAAATGTTGTTGAGTCACTAATTTATTCCTCACCGCTGTGATTCAGAGCTCCTGTCTCATTTCTCCAAGTCTCCCCCATTCCCAAGCCCCATACCCCACCCCTCCCCGGGCTGCAGAGCAGACAGCGCTTCCTGTCTCATCTGTGTTCACTGCCCCCATTTCTTTTTTTTTATTTTTACTGGAGTAGAGTTGATTTACAATGTTGTGTTAGTTTCTGCTGTACAGCAAAGTGACTTAGTTATACATATACACATATCCACTCTTTTTTAGATTCTTTTCCCATATAGGCCATTACAGAGTACTGAGTAGAGTTCCCTGTGCTATACAGTAGGTCCTTGTTAGTTATCTCTTCTATATATAGTAGTGTGTATATGTCAATCCCAGTCTCCCCATTTATCCCTCCCTTTCCCCCTTACCCGCTGGTAACCATAACTTTGTTTTCTACATCTGTAACTCTATTTCTGTTCTGTGGATAAGTTCAGTTGTACCCTTTTTTTAGATTCCACATATAAGTGATACCGTGTGGTATTTGTCTTTCTCTGTCTGACTTACTTCACTCAGTATGACAATCTCTAGTTGCATCCATGTTGCTGCAAATGGCATTATTTCATTCTTTTTTATGGCTGAGTAAATTCCATTGTACATATGTACCGCATCTTCTTTAGCCATTCCTCTGTTGATGGACATGCCCCCATTTCAACACGCCTTCACTGTTACTGAACACTAAGGCCATCTCCCCCTAACCGTCCAGAGTGAAACAAAAGAAAGGCCAGTTCTGAAGGGGGCAGAGGCAAGGAGCCGAGTCCAAGAAAGGCTGCCTGGGAGCCCATGTCTGGGTTGTTAGCATCCTTTCAATCTTCTTCCTATAAGAGTACCTTGGATTTCTTACGGGGGGGACATTATATGTCCCCTCCCCACTGCCGCGGGTTGGGGAGACATGACCCTGCCCTCACCGCCAGGGGCAAGCCTGATTGGCCTTATTCAATCTGCATATTTAATCCTCCATGCCAGTTATGGACGCCTTGATTGGGGGGCCCACGTGACCTGTCAGTGTGTTGACCTCTCAGTATGTGGAGCTCAAGGCATTCACTGGGTCTGCTGAGAACTAGATGTGAACCAAAGAGCTCTTGGCATCCGTCCTGCACTCATGAGAGAAAAGCTGTCACAGAGCAAGCCAGGATGGAGAAAGGAGGGCAGAGAAACAGAAGAAACCACATCCTGAGGACGTCACTTGAGCCCCTGGATTAAGCTTTGCCACCAACAAGCCCTACCCTTGAAAATTTTATGAGCCAATAAATAAATACTTTTTTTCAAAAAAAATCCAGGGTGAGTGAAGATTTCTGATACCTATCATCTAAACATTTCTGGTTGATGTGCTCTGGGAAGGGTAAGATTATCTCTGTAGAACATGATGAGAAATGGACCAATGAGGGGCAGTCAAGCCAATCTTGTCCCGCCAGAGTCAGCTGCTATTCCATCTCCGTAGCCCAGGTCCTGGCCACCTTCTTAGCCCACTGCTCTCAGAGACATAGTCCTCCGGTGGCTGGGAGGAACCAACCTACGGTTCAGGTGGAGAGTTTAGACTTCTAGCAGCTGGTGATGCCCAAAGATCTTCATGGGCTGTTGGAGAAAGTAGCCAAGGAAGAATGGCAGTTCAGTGGTGGAAGGTTCACACCTCGGCAATGGGAAAAGTTGTGCTACTGGGGAGTCACGGGTATAGGTTAGGAGAATGAAGTGTAAGGGAAGAAGAGAAAAACGAGGTGAGGAATGAAGTAGGATAAGTACACTCTGGGTCTCACAGTTCAGAATTTATGTTTGAACTGAGCCTAAAATGTTAAAAACGTCCAAAACACATGCAGAAAGATAGCAGGGAGTAGAGAGAAGTGCTAGGTATGTCCTATCAGGCAGATTCTGGTTGCTTTTGCTGATGCGTGCAGACTTTGCAAGGGAGATCTTCTGTGATGATGAATCTCTTTGCTGTCTGGTGGTCTTTCGTGGTAGCACTTGAGGAATGATATAAAAGTCTCCACTACATTTATAATAGGCTGAGACTTGAACCACATGTTTTAGCAACCATATGAACCCTGCGGAATCAATTGCTGGGTGAAGTTGAGCATGTATTTAAAACATGTGAGGGGATGTTTCGTGTCTCACTAGACTAATTTTACTACATAGAGGCTTCATCTCTCTCTTACCTCTGGGGTTTTAGAAAAAAGTCTACCTTCTGTACGTCTGATGAAACTATGCGTTTGCTGTAACCCTGTGGTTAGTCATTAGGGCTGTTTGCCAATATTTGGGGCTTCCGGGCACATGGGAGAATTAAACTTTCCCTCTTCCTTTGAACTTAGGCAAAGCCATGTGACCTATTTTGGCTAATGAAACGTGAGTGGAAGTTATGTGGCGGAAGCATTAAAATCCAGAACACAATTTGTATGCTTTTTTTTTTTAGCCTCTGGCATGGTGACAATCAACGGTTGGAATGGTGGCCGCCCCATCCATCTGAGTGACTCTGATTAGCCCAGAGATGCCACCACTCCATCTAACCCCAGGCGACTGGGGTTTCTAGCCTAAGCAAGAAACAACCCTTTGTTGTTTTAAGGCATTGAGATTGCTGGCTTGTCTGTTACTGCAGCAGAACCGAATTCATCCTGATGTATATAAAACTAAAAATATTCTAACAATTGTACTTGAAATTGGGATGAATCAGATTTGCCACTTAACCTTTGGTAGCTCACCATCTTGAGAAACGATGTGAAGAAAAATTATAGAAGGCAGTGCTTAAAATATTAATTAAAAACTTTAGGGCTTCCCTGGTGGCGCAGTGGTTGAGAGTCCGCCTGCCGATTCAGGGGACGTGGGTTCGTGCCCCAGTCCAGGAGGATCCCACATGCTGCGGAGCGTCTGGGCCCGTGAGCCATGGCCGCTGAGCCTGCGCGTCCGGAACCTGTGCTCCGCAACGGGAAAGGCCACAGCAGTGAGAGAGAGGCCCGCGTACCGCAAAAAAAAAAAAACTTAAAAAAACTTTAAAGTACTTTATAATTTACTTTTAATTTCTTTAACTGTGATGTAACTATTTCTTGTTAGTTCTATTCATAATGTACATATATAGATATATTCATGGTTTTTATGCAGTTATAATTATATTGGATATACCTTGGTGTACTTAACTGTCTTATTTAAGATTATTGACAAAATAAGTTTACATTAGTCTTCACTGTTATAAGGGATATGCAAGATTAAACTAATTTTGATTCTGTTAGATTCCTTTGGCAGAGGAATCAGAAAACCTGAACTCAAACTAGCTTAAGTTACAAGAAAGTTTAATATTTCACAGATACGGGATTTTTCACATATAATGGAAGCTGAGGCTTTGGGATGATTGACTTAGTAGCTCAGTGCTGTCATCCTGTCAAGGACCCACGTTTTTTCCATTTCTCTGGGGAGCTCACACCACAGTGTTGAATTCCCCTCTGGTGTATCTGAGATGGCGGCACCCGTGCCAGGGTCCGCATCCAGCACAGTGCCCAGAAGATGAGCTGTTTCTTCCCGTGCCTTTTTCTTAGGCGGGAGATACATTTCCCCCAACACTCCTAAGGAAACTTTTCCTCTCATCTTAGTAGGCAGAATCAAGTCCTGCGGCCATTCACAAGCCCACACTGGCCTGGAGGTAGAATTATTATGGTCAATGGGGATCACAGTGTCCCCATGGACTAACCATAATTAGATAACCAATCTTTTTTTTTTTTTTTTTTTTTGCGGTACGTGGGCCTCTCTCTGTTGTGGCCTCTCCCATTGCGGAACACAGGCTCCGGACGCGCAGGCTCAGCGGCCATGGCTCACGGGCCCCCCGCTCCGCGGCATGTGGGATCCTCCCGGACCGGGGCACGAACCCGCGTCCCCTGCATTGACAGGCGGACTCCCAACCACTGCGCCACCAGGGAAGCCCCCCAATCTTTTATTGTTGGCTGTTTAGGCCATTTCTTGTTTTCAGTTGCTGGAAACAGTTGGGTATATGTCTTTTCTACTCTCTCACTCTTTTCAAGTTTTCCTAAAGATTGAATGATTGAGTCAAAGGGAATAAATATTTTTACTGTTCTTCCTATGTATTACTAAAATATTCTTCAATTTGATAAAGATTATACCAAAGTACAGTGCCATCAGCCTTGGGAATAATATTCTGTTTTATTTCTAACACATGCTATAGAGTAGTAACTTATTGGCTTGAGTTACAATTCCTTAATTACCAGTGAGGCTGAACATTTTTCCAGAGTTTGTTTATTCTTTTTGGAATGAGTTCCCTCAGAAGGTAGCCTCTCTGGCACAAGGGTCAAAAATATTGAAGTCTCAATCCCCCAAGTAAACGGCATCTGGCTCTATCTCTGACCCAGCAACACTGGAACTAGGGACTGACTCAACATAAAGTAAACGCAGATTGCCCAGAGACTCACACGATCCAGATGGAACCCATGGGGGACCCTTAGCAGGGAGATGTCACCCAGGCTTTAGGCCAAATAAAAGGAATTGCAGCTCTTGGAACAGAATCCTTGGAGAGCTCTTAAACACAGATTATTTTTATGACCACGTGAAATTATTGAGTTATAAGCATCAAAAATTTTAAAATGATACCCACATTTAAACACTTCGAAGAATGACCTTATTCTTAATAGAATATCTCTGAAGGAAACAAAACGGGATATAGAACCATGTCTTGACCTGGGTTTCGCACAAGTTTTGATTTAATAGACTCCGCTGCCTTCACTGAAGCAAAATAGTTTGGGGTGGTAATTTTGTGTTGAATGACACAGCTGTCTTTTTCACCAGTTTCCTGTTTCAGTATCTTGATTAAACACTACTGTAGGGTTCAAAGATGTTCGCGTTATTGCTTCTCTAGAGTGCTACAGGTGGATCTGAGGGGGTCTATGAACTTGACAACGGCGGTAGAATGTTGTGGGCGTGCGCATTCCACCCTGGCTCCCGGGCTGCTTCGCCAGCAGACTTTCAGGAAACCAATCAAAGGGCCCACAGTCATTCCACCTGTAGTTTTCATTCATTTTCATTTTTCCTACAGCTCCCCTTCACCTTCTCCTACCCTCTAGTTTGCTTCCTTTCTATTATTTTCCACTCAGTTTCCCTGAAAACCCGGTGTTTTGGCTTGGGCTGCTCTCCGTAGGGTTTCCTCTCTCTGCTGATTTGAACACTTTATGTGGCTCCTTTTCCTTCATACGGGATGGTCAGGGAACAGGATTTTGGGGTTAAGATGTTACACTGAATGTCTAAGTTTTTTTAAAAATGTGTTAAAACATATTCAAGGATATTGGACATTATTTATGGATTCGTTGGTTTAGAAGTTACTTCAGGATGTTTTGTTGTCTCATATCAACATTAATTTTCACTCTAACAGTAAACAAAGGGTCATTTCTGCTTTCTGGAGCCTCCTTTGAGCTTGTTACATTGGAAAAGTGCAGCAAAATTATGGAAGGCCTCCAAACCCTTAAAGGAGGTAGACCTATCTTGTCTGTCCCTGGTGAGCTCAGCTGTATCCTTCTGGCTTAAAAATTAGATAATTGCATGCATGTTTTTTGCTTAGCCCTAAAAGTATTCCATGTACGTAAAGAAGTTCGTATTGAGTTCAGAGACTATAGGATTTTAGATATTTGTTCCAATACCGGAACCTCAGGAGCATATTTTTCTCTCCTCTGATAGAAAATGACAAAGAATAAAATCAAGTTTAAAATTAGATCTTGTGTTTTAGAAACCAGTAGATATCAACGAAAAAAGTAATCTAAGAAAAACACTTCTCTGTCAAAAGAAGAGTCAGAAACACAAGGGCTGTAATAGAATCTGAAAGGTGGGCTGGATTTCAGAGCATCAGCAAAGTACAGCATGGCAGGGACAACTACCTCCTTTATTTTTAAAGATAGAAATCTTTTTATCTTTATACAATTTATTTTTAAACATCATTCATGAGACAGAGAGAAAGGCTCAGTGTAGTTGCCAGATAGGCAACATATGATCCCTAACAGGGGACCCCATCTGGGTGAAATATGGCTATGCAGCAAAGGGGCAGGGGCTTCTACATTTTATGTAAATCCAGACTGAGTGCTTGAGAGCTTCCGAGGAAGAGCCGTGTGCAGAGATAGGCTGTGGATCCTGGAACACGGTGCCTTCTTGACTGTGGGATGCTGCTGAGAGACCAGAGCGAGGCCCACTGTCTTAGTGATGTTTGCAAAGTGATGGTTGAGGTTTTCGTGGTGGTGGTGATTGGTGACTTAATGCCGTGTGCTCTGATCCCAGCTGGTACCAAGGAGGTGGGAGACCACCCCTGACCTGGAATTTGCGGGTGTGGGAAGGGGATACGTGGGGCTAGTCTCTTCACTGTTAGGGCACACTTGTTGACTGCATCTGGTTTAGAAGAGCAGCAGATCAAGAGTGTGTGTGTGTGTGTGTGTGTGTGTGTGTGTGTGTGTGTGTGTGTGTGTACGCACACGCACTGAATTTAATTCCATAGTACAAGGTAGGTATTTGTTGGTAATAAAAATGTGCATTTGGAGAATTTTATTTCTGCAGTCCATGTTTCTACACAGGCAAAGTCACTCTGAATTTAATTATTTTCTCTCCACATTCACGTTTGTTTGCCCTGTTTCAATTTAATACATTTAATGGTCTTTCACTGGTATTTGCTTTTCAATATTTTTTTCTCTCCTTTTCTTTGAATTCTTTCTGATCATCATCTGTTTCTCTCTTCTTTCCTTTATCTCTGTTCTTCTACACCCCTTTTCAACTTTCTGTTGATCAAGTTAATGAAGCCCAGTTTACCACTCTTTCCAGCCATCGCGTTGACATAGGGTCCTTTTCTTTTTGGCCCATGAAGAGAGTTGAAAATTCTATCTAAAAATCCCTCTCCCTGGAGTTAGTTGCCAAGGGTGGCTCTGGTGAAGTTGGGGCTAGCTGAGCTCTTTCTGGAAAGATAGATGGGTTTTAAGCAGTGGGAAAGATGCCTAGAGTATGGACTAGCGCTAAAGCAAAGGCATCTGCATAGAAATGACTTTTAATAAATACCCTTGGCACAATTTTCTATTTACAACTTTTGAAATCTGAGAGGGGTTAAAAATGAAGAGACCATAAATCTGCAATGGGATGCTGGTAGGCGGAGGTGTGGTCAGACCCTGCAAAGTTGAGGCACTAAGGGCCAGTGCATAAAGAATGAGAATATGAAGAAAAATGCTAGAAATCTCTCTACATGGCGAATGCAGAAAACAATGGGAAATTTGCTTCCAAGCTAGCCTGGATAAGACTGTGTTTATAGCTGTGAATGTAAACAAGGAAGCAAAGCACCGGGCTCACAGCATGAGGGCGACATCATGTTTTCGTTACAGTGACTGAAAACTATGCATAAAAATTGGAAGATTACTTGGTATTTAAATACAAATGTGAACTTCGTTACAGACCTCTAAAGATGCATTTAATTTTATAATTCCTCTTAACTCCGGCATCTTGTAGCAGGTATTTACTTATTAACCACCCATGCCTAATTTTTGACCTATCAGGCCTTATACTGACTCAATAAAGTAAATAGATATTTAGGTCAAACGCGAAAGATATCACAAGAGTGCTAGAATTTGACATGCCCAAAGGGAGAAGGCTGATTCTGACAGCAGGGATTATAAATGTCTTAAAGTAATTAAAACCTGACTTGTCCGACTTGATGTATGCCTTTTTCAAAGTGTCTGATTGTTTGCACAATTTAAAATAAGGGGGAAAAAACATGGCAACTTTACTGAGCCCAAGAGGGAGTTAGGTGAAATGGTTCAAGTTCTGTTTAGATTCATGAACGGGTATTTGAAAGAGCTCGGAGGCTGCAAGAAAGGATATT
Source organism: Lagenorhynchus albirostris (assembly GCF_949774975.1). Taxonomy (NCBI): domain Eukaryota; kingdom Metazoa; phylum Chordata; class Mammalia; order Artiodactyla; family Delphinidae; genus Lagenorhynchus; species Lagenorhynchus albirostris. The sequence continues at coordinate 69,557,415 of NC_083106.1, forward strand.
TTTCCAGATGATTAAATGCAAATATTGTTGAAAAATGCTTAAGAAAATGATTTCAGAATAAGCAGGAAATAAAAAACGATGGAGGTGGGGAGCACAGAGGTGAAGGAGGGGATTGTTTGGGAGGGATTTCTCCTCCTGCCGTGACCCAGTCTTGACGTCCTGGGATCTGAAGAGTCTTTGTTCTGCGGGAGAGGGCTGGCAGGAAGGAAGATGATGAAGATGCTGAGGCAGCACTCGGGCCTGCATGCATGCTTGCCTGCCAAGAGGTACCCAGGATGAACCCTCATCACTTTCCTCTCCAGACGGGCGGGCAGTGCCTACTTTCCCCAGGACACGTGAGGTTTCCGAGGTCACTCGTGTGTACAGACCCTTGAGCAAAGCACAAAAGACCCATCCTAACCCCACGCATCTCCTTTCCAGTATTCGATACTAAAACCCACACCACAGTGTCCACACCAAAGGACCAGCTGGAAACCACAGTTCTGATACAGCCTTTCCTCCTAAATTCTATCAGTTTGTATTTGGCTTACGTTAGGATTATATTATGTATGAGGTAAGCGGAGACTTATTTTAGTCTGGGCCTTCTATAGCTGATGGCTGGGCTACACTGCATGTTGGATCCTGGTGGGTGAGTTTGGAAACATCAAAGGCTCTTGTGTCTTAAAAAGGTCATACCGCGGGAGCATGATGGGAACTCTCCCAAAGAGTGGGAGCCGGAACAACTGTTAGCGTAGGTTGGGTCAACTGTTCTGCTGCGGTTGAGGTGAGACCTGGTGCCATGTCTGTTGACACCCCAGCGTTCCTGCTTTTCATCTAACATGAGTTCAGAAAAGGGAAAACAAGCCCTGAATTGGAGGAAGTTTCAGAAGCTTCAGGGAATTCTGTTTCCCATGGGTTTAAATCGTCTACGTGCTGACAAGAATGTTTTATCAAGACAAGAGTTCTCTTTCAGTTCTGAGTGTCGATCCAACTTACAGAGATTCTGGAGTGGAATTGTTTTAGCATTGGCAAGGGAGAAAAGGCGAAGGAAAGGACTTCTAAAGCCTTCTTGGACATCAAATGGCTATTTCACAACAACTTTGTGATGAGTTAAGTGTAAATGAATCAGAAACATACGGATGAAATTTCCTTTGAAATTCACATGGGTGTAAGATTAAGGCAAAAAAGTTCTTGGCAAAGAGTATTTTGGGATTTGCCAAATTCAAGCCATTTGAGAAAGAGTCAGAGATGCTCTTCGCGGACCCCAGAATGCTGCCGGGCTCCATCTCTGTTTGTTTGTTTGTTTGTTTTTGGTTTTTTTTTTTTGCGGTACGCGGGCCTCTCACTGCTGTGGCCTTTCCGGTTGCGGAACACAGGCTCCGGACGCACAGGCTCAGTGGCCATGGCTCACGGGCCCAGCCGCTCCGCGGCATGTGGGATCCTCCCGGACCGGGGCACAAACCCGTGTCCCCTGCATCGGCAGGCGGACTCCCAACCACTGCGCCACCAGGGAAGCCCTGGGCTCCATCTCTGTTCGTTCCTCTTCACCACCCATCCGTCGAGGTGTCCCGCAGCCTGGAAAGCTTCAGGTTGGCTGGAAGTCGGGCATACAGGAAGTCCTCCAGTGTTTTCGTGGTCTGCTAGGGAGTGTCAGCACCATGCTTTAGAGCCAGCAGTGGAGAGCAGTGCTTGACTCTGCAGTCAAAGGGTCCAGCAGTTTGGATCCTGTCCACATGGGTGCTGCTTCGCATCAGGGCTGCATCCGAAAATTGCATAGTTGGCGAAAGATTTTTCAACTCTTTTAGGAAGGATTTGGCTACTCAGTGGGGAGTATCTACTCTGGAGGCAGGTAGAAATGTTGGGCAGAAGAACTGACTTCTTTCTCTAGACTTGGTCTTGTTGCTTGTGCTAAAGAAGGAGCATCTCTAGGGCAGAGACCCAGGGGTGGTGTTATTTGTTTTTTGCACACAGACTTTCCTACGGGAGATGTCTGCAATGCTTGTTGTACCGAATTGAGAATGAATTACAGAGAAAGTGGTTTGCAAAACTGCAAAGCAAATTTTCAGTGAGAATCAGAAAATATCATCAGAGGAAAGGGTTATTTTAGCAATATTTGGGGATTTGGACATCACTTACTTGTTGTGAAGAGGTTTTCACTGCAGTGGAATGTGTTCAAATGGAATTTAACTTAGAAAGTGGGGAAAGGGACTGGAGAGTGGTGCTTTTTTGTAAGAGGAACGGCGTGTAGGTGTGTGATGATGTACAATATCCAGCAGGGGAGGGGCAGTTAAGGGGGGAACAATGAAGAGAGAAGCTGGAAGTCCATGATTCAGAAAGGTTAGAGGACCAAGCTGTCCTGTTCCTTGAACCACAGTGAGGGTCCCGTCTGCTTGCCAGCATCACTCTCTATGCAAGGAGAGCTGATGCCCTCTTGGTGTCCCAGGCCCAGCACATTCTCCCAGAGGTGGTACCTGAATTCAGATGAGCCGATTCCCTCCTCAAAGCCATGAATGCGGTACCTGGCCCATCCTGGACACTCAATAAAATGTTATCAAATGAATGAAGGCTGTGTTTTGTGGATGGCTGTTAGCTAATGCTAAAGGAGGAAAAGGCAAAGAAGACTGAGCATGAATGATCTCAGAGGGAGGCAACAGAACCCCAAAGAGTTAGAGACCCCTAAAACAATGTAGGAAGGCCATCGTGTAGATCCAAGAGACGCAAGAGGAGGACAGAGGATGAGAAGCTGTTCGGTTTAGCTGTCTGGGACTGTCTTCTAACTTTTCCAAGGGAGATTTCAGAAGAGAGAGAGAGAGAAATAAAAAACCCAGGAGGTGAGAGTTTATGGGGGGGAAGTAGAGGCAGTGGATGTAGATGTTGCCGTGAGCTTTCCACTTGTCTGTCATCCATTGACTCATCCGGCAGCCATGTCATGAGCACCCCCTGGGAGCCAGGCCCGGGGGGAAGCACACACATGAATGCTGCCACCTCCAGGAGGTACGTGGTCTTTTAAGAGAGAAAGGACCACAAGCAAACAATGAACACAAGCTGATTAAGAGAAACTCTGGAAGGAAAGCACAAATTGCTCAAGTTTGAGAAAAAAGCAGTTTCCTCTGGCCAGCCCGCGGGAGAAGGTGATGTCCAAGGTACACTCCGTGTCCTGCCTCGTTACACTCTGGAGAGAGCTCTCAGCCTCCCAGCCTTTACATGCCTCAGCTTCCCAGCCCGGCTGTGCAGCACCTGCCAGAATTCAGCCTGCCTCAGAATTCACAGAGTTTCCCTTCCAATCCCAAGGCAGATGCTAACTAAGTAAAGCCAAACTGAAACCTGGGGCCAGGACCACACGAGCCCTCGTCTAAGGGAGCACTGCTTCTCAGAGAAGAAAAAGGACTTGTGAGGTGGAGGGTCCCAGGCTGTGCGTGCCCACCTGCCTCTCGCCCCACCTTCCCTGATGCCATAGCAGCCCTCAGGGGTTTCTGGACATCTGTGTCTAACATGAACGTACGCAAGCTGTTTGCATTTCCTTAGGGAAGGCCATAAGATACCAGTTTTCATTAGTTCAGGTGTTTACCTCCTCCAACTGCTTATTTTTGAAGACAAAGACAATCTGCTGTATATTTTCTTGACTGCTTTGAGGTCATTGGTTTCCAAGGGTCCAGGGCTCTTTTTTTTTCTTTTGTTTCTGTCCAGTACTAAGCGCTCTGAGATGGCCTCATCTCTCTCTGACCTCTCTCTGTTCCTTTCCTAGTTCTTTTCCACTCAACTGTCCATCCTCCATCCAATTCTAAAGGATTGGGGCATCAAGACCCATCCTAGGAGTTGAGGGAAGCCACAGAACAGGTATATGACAAACTCCCCTCAAGAAACATCAGGGCTTCTCAGAATTCTGCTTAGTCTCCTTGACTTTTACTGACCCCTTGGACCCCTGCCATTCACGACTGCTTGCTTTTTCCATATGTGATCCTGTAGGAAAGAATAGAATTTCTGTAAAAAGAATTAAGCTGGGAAAGAAAAGACATTTTGGCAAAATCTGAAACATAGGCAATATTTATATTTTAGGAATGTTTTCCAGAGCTAAAGTCACTTTAGTACTTGGAGAACATTAAAATATGTGATGCAGTCAACAACTTGTTTTGCTCATAGAATGATTCTATTTGATATTCAGTATAAAATATAATTTATTCAGGAGTAATTGAAACTAGCTAGTTTGAACTTACTTCTAAATGTTTTACATTTTTTTACAAAATAAATTTTGAGTCCACGAGCTCTGTGGACTCTAACAGCTCTACTTTTTGCCAGTGTATGAGCTGGCAAAAAAAGTGGAGGATGACACCCCAGACAGGCTAAACTTATTCTGGGGAATTGTAAAAATAACAACAACAACAACAAAAGCAAGCCTGCTTTTTCCTCCACGGGGACCTTCTTTTCTCCGGTGCTTTCCTCGGGCGTTGGGGGATGTCTAATGAGTCTCTCTGAACTTCGTGTTGTGTCGGCCCCTGATGGGCAGGTAGTTCTCTGTCATCCTGGATCTGACTGCTGGCTTCGTAGTTCTTCCCCGACCCTTTGCTCTCTCTAGTTCTCTTTCCACATGGCTGATTTGAAGCATTTGAAGAAAGAAGTGTAGGCGTGCATTGTTTCCAGTTTGCAGCTGTTCTCCGTGGTTTTTTGAGTTACTCCATGGTTGTCTTACTCTGTGTGTAGATGGACATCCATATGAGTAACTTGGGAAGTACAGCTGCGATCTGTTGGCAAGGAGGCCTCTCTGGGGTCAGCCTGTGGTCCTTCCTCTGTCGTGATTCCCACTGACTAAGGAAGGGTGTGGTTAAGGGGTCTTGATGGTTGGTTGTTAGGATTGGTCCTCCATGACTAGATGACGGAGCCCCTGAGCACAGATCTGTTTTTTTAAAAAAATATCTTTATTGGAGTATAATTTCTTCACAATGTTGTGTTAGTTTCTGCTGTACACCAAAGTGAATCAGCCATATGTATACATATATCCCCATATCCCCTCCCTCTTGAGCCTCCCTCCCACCCTCCCTATCCCACCCCCTAGGTGGTCACAAAGCATCAAGCTCAGAGGGCAGATCTGTTTTACTCACCTCTGTCTCTCAGTGTTTTAACTGTGTACCCAGCACCGTAGTTGGTGCACAATATTTAATGTTGCTTAAATGAATGAACAAAGAGTTTAAATCTAAAGTGCCTTTAGTAATAGAGTCCTTAAATGTATATGTATGTTATCTTGGATTTTTAAAATATTGCTATGAGGTACTTAAGCCAATTCTATAGTTATAAGCCCAGTAAAATGTTACCATTGTATCTAAAAAGAAATAATGATACAAAGTATTTAGTACCTGTTATAATTAAAAGTAATCTAAGAGGAGAACTTGAACTTTTTGGAGATTAATGTGGACCTAAAACATGATCTTGAAGCTGTGCTTACTTAGCACAAGCTTAGTGTTGCCAAAAAGACTTTTAAATCAAGAAATTCCATGAGTTCAATTGTTTTTCACAAAATATTATGTTTTGTTCATCCAGGTCCTCTAAAAGGAAGACATAAAAATAGAATTAAACATGCAAGGATTTTATTAAGGGAAGTGGTCTGTGTGAGAGAAAATAGAGAAAATAGGGAGAGGGCTGGGAGACCGTGGTCAAGGCTGATCCCTGATCCCGAGTGAAGACAGGAGGAAGGTTGGGCAAAGCATCTTGGACTGCTCTGCCGTCTAAGAAGTTTCAGCAAAACTGTCCAGAGTCTTTGAGCCAAAATCAGCTGTCAGAGGTGTCCTGGGTCTCTCAGGAATGAAACTGTCTTTGCAATTCTGCCCCAGCCCTCATTGGCTGGGAGCAGCTGCGGAAGGTGTGGCATGTGGTCAATTTACAGAGGCTCCCCGTGATGGGAGGGCTGCAAGTACATTCTCATGGTGGTCACATCTATATTGGATTCATCTGAAACACCCAAGAATAGTGCTATGTGAGGAAACATCCTTCACTTTACACTTGAAGTCAGATTCATTGGAAATATCAGGAAACTGCCTTATGTTATAGAGTAAGGTATACACTTCTACATATAATGTCTCAAGTGAACATTTTAGCAATGATGTTGACAGGACAGTATAGCAGCCTGGCACTGATTTCCAAATCCTATCCCCTCCTTTTCCCTTTTAATATAACTCCTGACTTGCAGCTAAGACAATGACATTCCAGAATAAATATCGATTTCCCAATCTGCCTTTTAGTAGATGTGAATGTGACAAGCTTCTGACCGACAAAAATAGAAGTGTTGTGTGCGACCGACAAAAATAGAAGTGTTGTGTGCAACTCACAGGAAGTATGAATGGGAAGTGGTACACCCTTCTTCTTGTTGGCTGGAATACAGATGTGATGGTTGGAGTTTGAGCAACTATATTGAGCCCTGAGGTAGAAATCTCATGCTGAAAAATGACAGAGCAACAATGTAGAAGGAGCTTGGAGCCCTGATTCATGGGGTTACCCTGGATTGCCCACCTCCAGATGTCTTTTATGAGTAAAGGAAATAGACTTCTGTTTTTTTAAAGTCACTCTTATTTTTGGTTTCCTAGCACTCAGAACTAAACCTAATTTTACTAATATAGGCAGCTCTTTCTGAAATTGGGTCCAGAGAGACTGAAAGTAACATGCTTCTTATGACATAGCTAATAAGTGGTGAAGTTGGACTTTACCCAGTTCTCCTGACTTTTAGGTTGAATGCCCTTGGAATTAAATTTGAACTGTAACTAAATTAAATTTCACTGTGCTACCGTTACCTAGGCATTGCTGAACACATCAAGAGAGGTCTTCTCTCTCAGCCTGAGCTTCTTTATAAAATGGAGAGAAACATTTCTGTTACCAAGATTATAGGGTTTCTGAATTATTTTGATGAGATAATAATGACTATGTATCTATCTACTTTGTAAAAACCAAGTCCTCAGAATGAAGAGTCATTTTATCATCATCAATTTACTGACTTCAGGTTTGAACAATAGGAACAAAAAGCTTATACTCCTTCATACAAGCTGAGACTGATCCCAAGAAGCTTCAGGCAAAGTCCTAACCAGATTATTAAGCGTAGACCAGAGCATGAGGGAGAAGAAGAATTTATCACTTCAGTAGATGATATATGATATTTTCTACTAATTGTTTCCCTGACTTACCATCCCTATGGCATCATAAACTTCTTAGAATCCAGAGCCATGTCTCACATTTCTGAGTGTCCTATATTTACTGTGTGTGGTGAATTGGTTGGGTGCTTGATAGTTACTGTGAATATTATTCCTTGCAGCTAAAAACAACTGTGAGAATCTATGAATGCTACCATTTTTAAAAGATGATGTTCTTCTAAATTCTTGACCTCACTTTTATCTTTCCTGATTTAAAAAAAGCTAAATAGATACTGATTGCTTAAATTACCAAATTTTTTGTTCATTTCTTTAGGTTTTTTGAGCCAAACTCCCCTCTTTTTTAACTCTTAATCTTGATTCTGCCTCTAAAACATGAGGAAAATGATAAAACATATTTTTCTGAAATTGATTCAGAATAAATTATGTAGCTTGTTTGTATAATTTTTAGCTCAGAACCATGTTTATGTGAATCCATTTGATGATAATGATAAAACATAATGAAGTAATGGAAATTTTGTTATGGAATATTTGGTGGTATTACAACTCTAATGGAATGAATTAATAAGCAAGAATTCATAGGGTCATAATCTCCCTACGGCTTGAACAAATGATGCTGAATCTCAGATCGCTCTCTGAAGTAAGAGACTTACTTCAAAAGACAGGGGTTTAAGCTCTCCTCTTTATATATTTATATAAAGTAAAGATAACCCTGCCCTGCCTATTGCAAATGAGATCATATTGCATGAATTTGTTTGTTATATTACATTCCATTCCACAAGGTAATAGCAAATATAAAATTGTTCCAGAAACATAAAAAGAGAATCACATAGATGAGCTAATTCATGTGAAAGTCCCTTTAAATGTAGTAGCCACACGAGTTATCATTAAGTATTTGAACAACAAATCTCAGGAACTGTGTATAGGCAGGGATGATAGCTATGGTGCTAAGGTATTTAATAATGTAGAGAAACATTTTAGATTTCTGAAGCCTGCACTTTTTTAGATGTTTAGAAGGAAGCATTTAAGCATTAAAAAGCCAAATTATTGACTTGGGCTGACACTATTTTAGGCAGCTCTAAAGATGTTCATAGTCACAAAGTGCCCTTGACTGCAACATCATAATGTAACCTAAATTTCCAGGTTATGGAGGAGGAGGCAGCATGGAGTGGTGGCAGTAGCCGTAAGTCATGGGTTCAAGCCTCAGCTTAGCCACTAGCTAGGAATGGGACTCTGCACAAGTCTCTCAACTGTCTTGAACTGCACGTCAGTTTCATTCTTGGTAAAATTAAAGGTTCAGTTTTGCCTTTCCAAATTGACATTCACCTTTCAACTGGAATAGTCTACATTCTACTGCAGTGTATGCGCCACACAATTAAACTATAAGACGTAAGACTCCAGTGCTCATGGAGCTGAAAATTTCATGTATTTGTATTGAGGAAACACTACATGGGAAATATTGGAAAAGCTGATATCAATTTGGGCTGGGGGCTGACTTGTAAAACAGAGGAATGGTGGGTGCAGAGATTATGTTCCTTAACTGTGAAAGTTTGGAGTCACAAATTCTGTGTGCACATGATTCAGACGAAATCTGAAACAATTATTAGATATTTTCTAACTACCCAGGGGTTTGTAATTGTGTTTGACAGACCACATGGTTGACATCACATTTTTCAATTTTTATCCAGATGTTAGGCATCACATGAGCCCAGTCAAAGGCGGTCCATACTTCACAAAGGCAATTGCAAGTGATGAAAAAAATTAGTTCTTTTAGTTGCCACAGAGAACATTAAAAAGCCAAATTATTGACTTGGGCTTGACTTTAGCATGGTTGAGTTCAGCCAAACTGAACTAACTGGGTGGTTATTGGTTAAGATCCTTCCCTTTGCTGTTTATGCTATCAGTCTGCTTTTTATTTTTTAAAAATAATGCCCCACCCCCTTCACTTTCAGCAGACAGCTTCATTCTATGGTTTAGGACTCTTTTCAGCAAATGAGAGAAAACCCAGCTCAAGCTGGCTTAAGCAAAAGTGGAATTGACTGGTTAAACTAATTGAAAAGTCCAGGAAAAGATGTAGCTTCAAATGAAGCTCAGAGCAGAGCCTTGAGCTCTATCACCAAGACCTGATTTTTCTCACTCTCTCTCAGCTCCATTCCTTCTGGCTTAACTCTATTCTCAGAGCGTCTTTTCCCACCACAGAAACAAGATAACTCAGACCATCTCTGCTTGAAGCCCTGTGGGAAAGTTTACCTGCCTCTTAACCAGAAGCCTCAGCCAATGTCCCATCACATCCTGTTAGCTCCAACTGTAACCCACGCCTAGACCAGTCACTATAGACAGAAAATGTGGTGCCCTGATTGGCTGAGGATGCGATCATGTGTCCCACTCCAGAGTCACAGGGTGGAGAATGGAAAGGGGTGGTTCTCCAAGAGAAGTCAGGCTTTGGTTACCAAAAGAAGGGGGCGTGGAGGCTGGGCAGCCAAACCGACGTGTCCTCTGCACTGGGAACCTACTTCATCAAGACAAGTGGACGCTTTTCAACTTCCCAGTTCACATCCTCTTTCTTGCCATGGTCTTAGAAGAATAGATTCCCCCTCCTCCTGTTCATGGCCAGCCTATCCACCAGTAGCCCTGACTCCTTCCATCTGGTCCAGGATCTGACTTTATCAGTCATGGTTACTATTTCATGTGTCTTCACCTTCTTCCTTTCTACTCGCTCCTGCCTTAGTGTATAAACCTGCTCAGGTCTATCTCATAACACACACACACACACACACACACACACACACACACACACTCTCCAATATTTTGCCCCATCTCCCCTTTCAGCTGCTGTCTAATATGTTGCCTCTCCTTCTCATAAGGGTTTTCCCCCTAAAAGTTTGTCTATGCTCCCTGTCTCTACTTTTTTCATGTATCACTCACTCTCAACCTGCTGTCATTACACCGCTATGACACCATACTTTCTATATTAATAAAGGTTTGTTCGTGAAGACAGACCCTATTGTATTTTAAGGAAGAGATTTTTTTTCTTATGGTTTTTTTTTTTAACATCTTTATTGGAGTATAATTGCTTTACAATGGTGTGTGAGTTTCTGCTTTATAACAAAGTGAATCAGCTATTCGTATACATATGTTCCCATATCTCCTCCCTCTTGCATCTCCCTCCCACCCACCCTCCCTATCCCACCCCTCTAGGTGGTCACAAAGCACCGAGCTGATCTCCCTGTGCTATGCGGCTGCTTCCCACTAGCTATCTATTTTATGTTTGGTAGTGTATATATGTCCATGCCACAGCACTGTGTAAATTTAAGGTGTCCAGCATAATGATTTGATTTACATTCACCATGAAGTGATTATCACAGTAATTTCAGTGAACATCCATCATCTCATATAGGAACAAAATTAAAGAAATAGAAAAAATTTTTTCCTATGATGAGAACTCTTAGGGTTTACTCTCTTAACATTAACTTTCATATATAACCTACGGCAGTGTTATCCTTATCGTGTACATTACATCCTTAGTACTTATAACTGGAAGTTTGTACCTTTTGACTGCTGTCATCCAGTTCCCTTCCCTTCCTCCCCCACCCCCAGCCTCTGATAAACACAGATCTGATCTCTTTTTTCCATGAGTTTGTTTGAAATATAATTGACCTACAACATAGTTAGTTCCTGTTACACAACATAGCAATTGCATGTTTCTATGCATTAAAATGATCACCATGGTATGTCTACTTATGATATGTCACCATACAAAGATACTACATAGTCATGGACTATATTCCCCACACTGTACATTTCATACCTGTGACTCATTTATTTTGCAACTGGAAATGTGTACCTCTTAATCTCCTTCACCTATTTCTCTCCTCTCCCACACCCTCCCCTCTGGCAGTCACCAGTTTGTTTTCTGTATCTATGACTCTTTCTGTTTTGCTATGTTTGTTCACTTGTTTTTTTGGGTTTTGTTTGTTTGCTGTTGTTTCAGAGAAAACACAGTGAGGATTTATTGAGTGGGAGTTCGCTCTCGGGCAACAGTGGGCTGATGCAGGTGAGCAGCTGCCTTGTTTTGTTTTATAGGTTCCACATAGAAGGGAGCTCTTATGGTGTTTATCTTTCTCTGTGTGACTTGTTTCGTTTAGCAGAATACCCTCTAGGTCTATCCATGTTGTCACAAATGGCAACATTTCATATTTTTTATGGCTGAGTAGCATTCCATTCTGTGTGTGTGTGTGTGTGTGTGTGTGTGTGTGTGTGTGTATATAGTACATATATCCCAGTGTGGTGTGTGAGTGTGTGTGTGTGTATGTGTGTGTGTGTGTGTGTGTATATATATATATATATATATACACACACACACACACACACATACCCCATTTTCTTTATCCATTCATCTACTGATGGGCACTTAGGTTGCTTACATATCTTGGCTATTGTAAATAATGCTGCAATGAATATAAGGGTGCATATATCTTTCCTAATTAGTGTTTTTGTTTTCTTCTGATAAATATCCAGGAGTGGTATTTCTAGATCATATGCCAGTGCTATTTTTAATTTTTTGAGGAACCTCTATACTGTCTTCCATAGCGGCTTCACCAATTTACATTCTGACCAATAGTGCACGAGGGTTCTCTTTGCTCCACACTCTTGCCAACACTTGTTATGTGTTGTCTTTTTGATAACGGCCACTCTGACAGGCGTGAGGTGATATCTCATTGTGGTTTTGATTTGCATTTCTTTGATGATTAGTGATGTTGAGCATCTCTTCATGTGCCTGTTGGCCATCTGTATGTCTTCCTTGGAAAAATGTCTATTCAGATCCTCTGCCCATTTTTTAATTGGGTTGTTTGTTTTTTTGATGTTGAGCTGTATGTGGTCTTTGTATATTTTGGATATTAACTCCTTATCAGATATATCATTTGCAGATATCGTCTCCCATTCAGTAGGTGGCCTTTTTGTTTTGCTGATAGTTTCCTTTGCTGTGCAAAAGGCTTTTAGTTTGATGTAGTCCCATTTGTTTATTTTTGCTTTTGTTTCTCTTGCCTGAGGAGACATATCCAAAAATATATTATGAAGACCAATGTCAAAGAGCATACTGTCTGTGTTTTCTTCAAGAAGTTTTATGGTTTCAGTTCTTACATTTAAGTCTTTAATAAATTTTGAATTTATTTTTATGCATGGTATGAGAGAGTAGTCAAGTTTGATTCTTTTGCATGTAGCTGTCCAGTTTTCCCAACACTATTTGTTTGAAGAGACTTTATTTTCCCCATTTATATTCTTGGCCCCTTTATTGTAGATTAATCACCCATATAACTGTGGGTAAGAAGTGATTGAAAATGGGAAATTAGAAGCTTTTGCTTCAGGGAGCAAAGTTTAAGGAAGCTGCTGTTAGCTCCACAAAATCATAGTAAAATACAGCCCAAAACTCTGCTGCTTGCGGCACTGAAGTGGATGATTTCAGGAAGATGCCCAGAAGCTTCTGTTAAACATTCAAGGCCACCAAGCTCAAGCACAAGCCTTCAGAGAGTCACATCTTCTTCTCTCCTGCCTTCGAATTCTCATGTAAGCACCTTCTATTTACAGAGTTGAATGGAAACATTGCTGTCAAGGGAGTCGGAGAGATATATTTTCTAGGCTTTCAGCCCCTGCCGTACAAGGAAGAGCTCAGAAGGGTGAGACTAGTCTTGAATGTGAATACACGGTCTTCAGCACATTATCAGGCATAGGCACTTTGTTCTCTCCCCGTTAAGTCTTTTTGCTAAGAGTTCTGTCCTTGCGCTAATACTTGCTTACACTGCAAACTCCCCTTGAGTTATCACAACTACTCTCATCATTCCAGTCACCTGCAGGCTGCTGATGCCTTAGTCTATAACTCCAGGGATTTCTCCATGAATTTCATGTTTGTACAGCTCTCTACTGGACCTTTTCATCTGATTCATACACAAGGACTGCAAACTCAACTTGTTTGAGAATGAAACGTTTATTTCTGCTCCCAAACCAGCTCTGCCTCCAAATTCCCTGTCTCTTTTAAGCACATATTCAACCACTCAATCTAATTTTTAAAATCTTTCCTGGCTTCCCCATCCCTACTCTACTGTCCTGGCTCAGTGACTCAACACCTTCTACCTGGGCCACCACAGCCTGTTAACTGGCCTTCCTGTTCCCAACCTTACCCACCTTGAATCTGTTCTTCAGAGCTGAAGAGATGGATCTCAAACACGAATCTGCAATGATTCGCTTTTGCCCAGAACCCTTGATTGGCTATAAGACTAGAAAAAGGAAGCAGTAATTCTTCAGATAATTCTCAATAATTCATCAAAGAAAGTACAAGAATACTACAAGTATTCATTCATGAAAGATCAAATGAAGTTGAGAACTGGAACAAGGAAAGAAAAAATTGTATTCCACATGCTCTGATTCTTATTTCTCAGAATGAATGTGCCACTGTATCGGGTAAGCTTTCAGAAGGGGAAAATCGGATGAAGAATCCAATCTTTTATGCTCTGGTTTTTAATATGGAGTTTACTGGACAGTCTGGTTACGTTTGCAGGTTCTGTGTTGATTCCTCATGTATTCTTAGTTTATTTCTTATTTTCAGTGTGTGCACTACAACGTGTAGACTCTTTAGATACCAGATAGAATGTGACGCGTGGGAAGAAGATAGTCAGAAAAAGACAGAGAGATGAAGCGGAAATAGAACTCTGCTACATAAAACAAAATCAAGGGAAAAAATCCCCTGGGAAGCAATAACAGCCACCTGCCTGCTGCTACCCCAGAATGCATTTGATTCACCTGAATCACAGCTCTCATTGATAGTGCTGCTCTGGGTGCTGCCTTCTTCTGAGTCAGCTTGGGTCTGTGAGGAGGAAAGGTACAAGCGATATTGTCTAAATTCCGCCTGGAGAAGGGCAGAGGGAAAAAATACCAGTAAAGTAACCTTCTCTCTTTTATTTTTTTAATTAATTAATTAATTAATTTTTATTTTTGGCTGTGTTGGGTGTTCGTTTCTGTGCAAGGGCTTTCTCTAGTTGTGGCAAGCGGGGGCCACTCTTCATCGCGGTGCGCAGGCCTCTCACTGTCGCGGCCTCTCTTGTTGCGGAGCTCAGGCTCCAGACGCGCAGGCTCAGCGGCCATGGCTCACGGGCCTAGTTGCTCCGCAGCATGTGAGATCTTCCCAGACCAGGGCTCGAACCCGTGTCCCCTGCATTGGCAGGCAGATTCTCAACCACTGCGCCACCAGGGAAGCCCTAACCTTCTCTCTTGAAAGTAGATGTACTTCCACAAACATGTAACATCTGGATGCCAAAACTGGGCAGCGATTTCTGTGGCCATCAATCCTGCTTCGTTTCCTAGAGAGGAGACTTCCTTCAGTGTTGGAAGCTTGGCGTGGACCTCGAGCTGCTTCCCTACTCTATCTCTGTATGGCTTTCCACATCCTTGCTCTCTCCCTACCTTCTCTTTCTATCACATCAAAATTCAAAATTTATTAAAGACTTAAATGTAAGAACTGAAACCATAAAACTTCTTGAAGAAAACACAGACAGTATGCTCTTTGACATTGGTCTTCATAATATATTTTTGGATATGTCTCCTCAGGCAAGAGAAACAAAAGCAAAATAAACAAATGGGACTACATCAAACTAAAAGCCTTTTGCACAGCAAAGGAAACTATCAGCAAAACAAAAAGGCCACCTACTGAATGGGAGACGATATCTGCAAATGATATATCTGATAAGGAGTTAATATCCAAAATATACAAAGACCACATACAGCTCAACATCAAAAAAACAAACAACCCAATTAAAAAATGGGCAGAGGATCTGAATAGACATTTTTCCAAGGAAGACATACAGATGGCCAACAGGCACATGAAGAGATGCTCAACATCACTAATCATCAAAGAAATGCAAATCAAAACCACAATGAGATATCACCTCACGCCTGTCAGAGTGGCCGTTATCAAAAAGACAACACATAACAAGTGTTGGCAAGAGTGTGGAGCAAAGAGAACCCTCGTGCACTATTGGTCAGAATGTAAATTGGTGAAGCCGCTATGGAAGACAGTATAGAGGTTCCTCAAAAAATTAAAAATAGCACTGGCATATGATCTAGAAATACCACTCCTGGATATTTATCGGAAGAAAACAAAAACACTAATTAGGAAAGATATATGCACCCTTATGTTCATTGCAGCATTATTTACAATAGCCAAGATATGTAAGCAACCTAAGTGCCCATCAGTAGATGAGTGGATAAAGAAGATGGGGTACCCAATTTTTTCCAATTCATGTTCCCAGTCTTGAATAAATGGTTGCAATTATATGTGCTCAAGTTTTTCCTTTCTTTCGTTCTTCCTTCCTTCCCTCCCTCCTTCCTTCCCTTTCTCCTTCCTTCCTTTCTTTCTTTCTTTTTTTTTTTTTTTGGTTTGGCCTTCCTTCTTATTTTATCCCAAATGACTTACCTCTTCAAAATAATAATGATAATTTATGCACAGTTGGGTTTACAAGGTATTCAGGGGAGCATGATGCTACATGTTATATTCAAGGATTAACAATCAGGCCATAGGTTGGGGATTTAGACGTACCCACATTCCCATTCTTGGCCGCATAAATCCCTTTTGCTTCAGTGCTGTATAATCTGCAACTGGCCATAACTGACATGCTTGTATTTTGCCTCAGGGCTTATCTGTAAGATACCTTTTCTTGCTCTGTACTCAGTAGGAAAGCTCCATATTCCTTTAGGTCTCTCATGGCTAAGTTGTTTCCCTCTTTTGCCACTAGTGTCTGCTCCTCTGTGAGAGATAAAGTCTGTAAGTTTCAGGGAAAAGGGCTAAATCTGTCATTTATGGTGTGTTGACCCTCTAGTAGGTGCTTTATATAAATTATCTTCGAATTCAGCTTTATTGTTTCTATCTCCCTTAATCATCTGCCTTATATTTGACATAACGTTGAGGGGTGAAGTGGTGGCATGAATTAGAGTTTCTTACAAGCTATTAAATAATTGGTGTCAAAGGGTCGTATGCTGGTGGGTCCAGGGTTTCCTTATTACATTCTCTCCATGTTAGCTTGACTATTGATGTTCATTTAATATGACTTTCAATTAACACGTTATTATTCTGACTGCAGAATCAATATATTTTTTTGAAGAAAATTTGGAAAGTCACCCAAAGTAAAGAGAAGTAAATAATATCACTCATAATCTCATAGATAATACCCTTGAACATTTTGGTGTTTTTCCTTTGAACGTTTCTTTCATACACCCCACGCTCGCAACCAAATTGGAGTCCCTCACTTACGTATGGCTCTGTCTCCTGTTTTTGTTCAGTTAGCATTATACGGTGAGAATTTGGTGATATAAAATACTCGTCAAAGACACGATTTTTAAGGCTACACATGTCCTGCCTTCAGGTTTGCACTATCAACCCGCAGTGATTCCGAGTCTCACTCTAGGTGACAACTCTGGGATAAAATTCTGTCCTTCTCTGACCTTCTGCCTCAGCTTGGAAAGAAGCCGCTTGGATGGTCAAACAGAGTAAAAAGCAGTTCCAAAGCATGGTATGTGTTGGTGCTTCACACTGCTTTACCCCAAGGACCTTGCAGTCCGAACATGGAAGGATCCTGGTTTGTCCCAGTGATGAGGCTTCTGCTTCAATCTTTTGGTTCCAGGCTCCCAACGAATAAAATCGTACAAAGCCCGCATCCCGAGACTTCCCCAGCTGTCCCCGCGCATCTCCCTGCGGCTTCTCCCTGCATCGCTTTGCCTGCCCTCCCTGGCCTCACTCCTGCGCTGTGTCCTCTTCATGACCTGCTCCCCTCCTTCCTCTTTTTTTCCCTTCTATTTATTCTTCAGGTTTCCAAATCTCTTCCTTAA
Source organism: Lagenorhynchus albirostris (assembly GCF_949774975.1). Taxonomy (NCBI): domain Eukaryota; kingdom Metazoa; phylum Chordata; class Mammalia; order Artiodactyla; family Delphinidae; genus Lagenorhynchus; species Lagenorhynchus albirostris. The sequence goes on from NC_083106.1 coordinate 69,574,394, forward strand.
TGTTTCCCCCTGTTCTCCACACAATCAGTGGATACTTCCTCTGTCCTTGTAGACACTGGTTCTTCTCTCTTAGTAATTTGGGGAGTTATTTTATTTGTTCATATTTCTAGTTCCCTCACCATGAAAGTGAAGGTGCTTGATTCACCTTTGTAATTTCAGCATGGACTCCGTGCTCCACCCACTGTAGATGTTCAATAAATGTTGAATGGTTGGAAGATGGATAAAAAAGATTAAATAAATACATGGTCCACTATAATGTTACAGGAACAGAATTATGCTATGTTTGCTCTGCAAAGTATTATAAAATTAGGATTTCTACTCTAATGGAAAAACCATTTTTTGTGTTTTTAAAAATCCACAATAAATATTTGAGGTAAGCTAAATACATCCACAGAGATATTCAGTACTGTCCACCTCTCCAGCCTCATTTTCCATCTTCTCAGTATTTCCGTGCCAGCTTGCTCTGGTTCTTCCCCCATGCCATGCTTCCACCAAGCATGTGGACCTGCTGGTCCCCCATCTAGAGGTCTCATCCCCTTCTTCCTTACTATTTTAACTCCCACTAATCCTAAGAACCCCCAGCCAGTACTCATTTCCCCAGGAAGGGCTTTTCTGACCCCCTTTACTGATAGTAATGAAAATAACAGTGAGTGGCAATCATAATAGCTAGCATTTACTGAGAGCATCCTATAGGACAGGCACTGTTATGAATACTTACAGTGATCATCTCATATAATCCCCCATAACAACCCTCTGAGACAGGGACCATCATTAACCTCGTTTAAAAATAAGAAAAAGTAACACAACATTGTAAATCAACTGTACTTCAATTAAAAAAAATAAGTAAAAGATTCATCTGTCAGTGGACACTTAATGTTGCTTCCATGTCTTCGCTATTGCAGTTAGTGCTGCTATGAACATTGGGGTGCATGTATCTTCAAATTAGAGTTCTCCAGATATATGCCCAGGAGTGGGATTGCTGGATCATATGGTAACTCTATTTTTAGGTTTTAAAGGAACCTCCATACTGTTCTCCTAAATGTCCATCAACAGATGAATGGATCAAGAAGATGTGGTATGTATATATATGTACACAGTGTGTATATATATATATATATATATATATATATATATACACACACACATATACATATATATATATATATACACACACACAATAGAATATCACTCAGCCATAAAAAAGAATGAAATAATGCCACTTGCAGCAATATGGATGGACCTAGAGATTATCATGCTAAGTAAGTCAGGCAAAGACAAATATCATTTGATATCACTTATATGTGGAACCTAAAAAAATGGTACAAATGAACTTATTTACAAAACAGAAATAGACTCACAGACATAGAAAATAAATTTATAATTACCAAAGGGGGAAGGGCAGTGAGGGATAAATTAGGAGTTTAGGATTAATAGATACACAGGACTGTACATAAAATATATAATCAACAAGGACTTACTGTATAGTACAGGGACCTATATTCAGCATCTTGTAATAGCCTATAATGGAAAAGACTCTGAAAAAAATATATATAACTGAATCACTTTGCTGTATACCTGAAACATTGTAAATCAACTGTACTTCAATTAAAACATGAAAAAAAATAAGAAAAAGAAGCTCAGGGAAATTAGGCAGTGTATCCAAGCTAACACAGCTGAAGTACACTAAGTTATCAACCATGCACCCTCTTCAGACTTCTTATTTTCTTATCCCAGGTGCAGTTCGATGTTCATTTGCATGAGTTGTTGATTAATGTGCCTGTAATCCAGCAGATTGTAAACTCAGTAAGATCACTATATCTGTACTCCTGATACAGAGCCAGATGCAGTTTAGATAATCAGTAAGCACTTGTTGAATGAATGCATTGCTTTGTTTGATCCAATATTTCAGGCTGGTATTGGTCCAGGCAGTGTTACTATTTCTCTGTAACTGTCAGAAGGTAGCTTTAATAGCACGTGTTAGCTTGTACCCTTTTCATTCGAGTTCTATTTCTCACTGTACCCTCTACAACGATAGAGTTTATGTATGCTGATGTCCAGACAACTGATCTCATAGAGACATCCCTGTTAACTACACACCCCCTCTGGCCACGAAGGATGTTATTTCAGTCCCAGCAGCCTGATATCTGGTTAGTGATATAGTGCCGTTTCTGCATATAATCCTGAAACAATATACTTTGTCATTTGAAAAAAAGTTCCACAGCACGTTTGCCTTTTGGCCCAGTGGCAATGTTATGTCAGTCTTCAGGAATGTGTCTTTTGTATCCAAAAGCAAATTTAGCTTAGAGAAATGTTATCGGCAGTTCACCAAGAGGTTTAATTGTATGCTTTGAATGGCAGAAGAGGGGAAACCCTAAAAATTCAGGTTAAATCTATTAAGCTGAACATCCTGGGTTTGGTTGGCTGCCAAAATACATCATGATAAGAGTTTCAAAAGCTAATAACGGAGGAGATTAAATTGGTGTCCATTACAGATTTGTGGAAAGCTATTTCTTTGCATTAAGACTTAACAGCTGAACTGAATAAAGTATTCACCCTTCAATTTTTGTGTTTCATTTAGCTATAATTGCTGTTTTGGCCCATGGACCCAATTTTCTTTATGGTGTTTTGGCACTCTTCCTTCATCAAAAATGTGGTGAAAATTCCATGTAGCAGACCCTACGTGAGATCCTACCCTTCAATATGGGAGTTATGGACGGGGAAAATGGGACACCAAATAAACTGTGTTTGAAGTTATAAATTATTTGTGGGTGGTAATTTTAGTTGAAAGTGAGATGTTGTTGCTATTTCTCAAGTACTCATTGACAAATCTCTTTGGGGCTGTGTTTCTACCTATCTACTGGTCTAAGTTCTGTGGCTAACCAAGTGCATAGGTGGTCTAGATATACACATTTTCCTGCAATATACAATTACTTTGATGAGTTTTGTCTCTCTTGGCACTTTACTATTTATCTTTAAAAACCTAGAGTATAATACATGCTCATCTAATTGCAGAAGTGTTAGAAATTTAACCACATTCTCAGAACTTCAAATAATTTTCTAGAAAGCAGGCGTTCCACGCACACGTTGATTGAATTAGCGTGTCCTAGAAGTTATCATGGGCTTGGAATCAGAAGATCTGGGGTCTATTCCTTAGGCTGGCAACTATTTGAGGTAATCTTGAGTTAATCACTTTCATCTCCTGTTTTCAAAGTATGATGTATAATTTCTAAAATGCCTTCCTGTCAGTGTTGAGTTGAAGCAGTGGGTCAATAGTATTCAATTTTTTGCCACCGTAAAGTTATTTTATTAGCTCCTCCCTTGATATCACCAGTGCTATCGCCCCTACCCTATACACTATTTTATAAACTAATAGTTTTCCCATTTTACTGAGTCGAAAGCCTATTTCACTGTAATTTCAGTAAAAACACAAAGGACTTTGTTGCTTGAATTAGCCTGTGCCATATTTCTCAAGTAAAGGTATGATTTCCATTTAATCTGATTCAATACTTTATTTTATTTTATTTATTTTTATTTTTGGCCACACCGCAGGGCTTTCGGTATCTTAGTTCCCCAACCAGGGATCGAGCCCGTGTCCTCAGCAGTGAAAGTGCAGAGTTCTAACCACTGGACCACCAGGGAATTCCCCTGATTAAATATTTTAATAACTCTCAAAGAATAACATTCAGATAACTAAACAGCTTATAGATGCCCCTATTTTCAGGGGCTCCAAATTGAGAATGGCTGAGCTAGGTAGAAAAGTGTGAGCCTATGTCAATGAGTGCAGAGTTTCTTTAAAGTCTCAGTTCCGAAAATAAGTGCATTTTGAGTTACCTCTATCCTAGAGGTGAGGAGAAAATGTTACTTGGATGTAAGTTCCTCTCTGGGGGAGACCATTTACCATGGAAACCAAGGGCCCTGAAGAGTAGCTGGTGTGGAGTAGACCAATATGAGAAATAAATGTTGAGGAGTAAGAGGGGTGGGATGCGGTGACAAGGTGGGCAGGACACTGGGTGGAATAGTCGGGGGATCGTCAGACGCCTCAGTGCTCTCTGCTTTCCATTGACATCTGTTGTCACGACAGCAGCACCCTGGGGCCAGCCATGAAGTTATCAGGTCTTTCTGTCAAGAATACAGTGTCGGAGCCTTTTTTTCAGCGTTCTGATATCATTCTGGCACAGGATTAAGTTCTGATCTCATCAGTTACCAGTGATGTGAATGTGAATGAGTTCTATAAGCTCTCTCTACCTCAGTCTCCCAGCTGTAAAATGGGACTAACTATCTGGTAGATTTAAAGTCAGATAATCCATGCTGAAAGTCTGTCACATCAGAGACACATCACAAATATTGGGCCCTTTCCCCATTCTTAGCAATAAATTACATGGAACAGACCAGGCGATTGGTCACAAATCCTTCTTTCTAGGCTCTAAGCTAAGACCAATACCTTCAAAGGAGATGATGAAGGTTTTGCCATCCCACTTGGAGTAGCTGTAAATGACTAAGTCTCCAAAATAGTTAAAATAAGTTCCTTGAATAATCAAGCTGATTTTTGCTTTTTTTTTTTTTTAAACTCCTCGGACTACAGTTCAATCAAAACTTTGGCAAGTGTTCAGATGTTTTATACCTCAGAAGAGCCAATGACAATCACCATCTCTTGCACACTAGCAGTAAGCGACCATCTTCCACCAATGCTACATTTATTCTTCTTCAAGATAGAGAGAGAAGTTGGCCACATACTGGGCTAAGCCAGGTCCAGTACCATTCTTAGAACAGTTCTCCACCGAGGGACCAAGGAATAGAGAGGAGGCCCCTCTTACACAAGTCTTCCATTCACAAAGCTAAGAGACAGACGTTTTACTACAATGCTGGTGAGATGCCAAAAACAAACAGAAACAAGAATAAACACAAGGGTTCTTAGGCAAACAAGCCCTGTCTGGTTAGCATATGGCTCGACACAGAAACAACTGTCCTCCCTCCCCGACCCATCTATGGCGGGAGCAGCTTCAGTGCCATAGCTCTGTGGAAGCCTCACTGACTCAGAAAAGGGAAAAATGTGGCCAGCGAAGAACACATTTTGCACAAGCTGAGCAAACATGGCTTTGACGTCAGGGAGGGAGCCTGTACACGGGTAACAAAGGAGACGTGCACACATGGGGATTTTGTGGTACCTGGGTGGCTGCCCAGAGCACTAAATCCTGGAGCTGAGAATCCCTTTGAAGACCCTTCACAACGCTTGGGAATTTCAAAGACTATCATCATAACTCAGAAAACCCTCCAAGTGTCATTTTACCTTTTTCTTCTGCCTCCCCATTGAGCTCGCTGTCCCCAGTGAGGGACTGCAGCCCAGCCATAGCCCGGGGGAGGGGGCAGCTGCAGCAGATGTGCACATCTGGATCACCTGCGGCCAGCCCATCGGCTCCCAGGTCTCCTGTGGCTTTAGCTTCCACATGACAGGACAAGAGGGTGGCTTCCTCTCCACAGTAACTGAATCTTTCAGCATGAGAGTTTTAACTATTGAGTAAAATATTCTGTACTGTTCAGGTTGACCCGTAAACTACACATACTCCTCTTTGGTCGATGGAATTGTCCTCATTTCCTTGTATGTGAATAAGTGGCTCTTGGATTGTAGTCCTTATAAAGTATTTTTAAATGAAGAGTACATAGCAGGGGGTGTTGGGAGAGCTAAAGACATCTTTTGGGTTCTCTTGTTATACGAGTAACTTCGGCAAAAGGCGGCTTTGATTCTCACTCTAAATTCTACCTTCCCTCTGTGGGTTTTCAGCACAGTTCCTCTGAATTCAGAGGGAAACCCAATATCTACATGGTGACTTTCAACTCTGTCCTGCCCTATGCAGTTCCCTTGTTTTTAATCATTAAGTGGTGAGTATACAATGACACTGCACATCTGTTTCTGGTCTGAGAAGATCAGTAAGGACGAGGGTGATTGAGAGCTACGTTAGGTGAAGCAATTACAGAGAAATGTTAAAAAGTGGAAGTGTACCATTTCCCGATTTGGTCTAATACATCCAACATCTAATACCATTTCCAACATTTTACCTAATACATCCAACATCTGGGAAAGGATGACGTGAAGCTCGGTGGATGTGGTACAGTGGGGGTGGTGACTTTGGGTGATGCATTAAATTTGAGAAAATGTCACACTAATGCTGCAATAACCTCACTGCAAACATTGCCTGCCAGGAGATGTGTCTATAAGTGATGGCAAAACCTGTTGGCATTTGATGGTGGAGTTTGTCCCCATGTGACTTTGAATATGTGATTGCTTCTTATGTTTTGTCTTTTAAAACAGTCTGGTACTTAACTACAATTTGGCATTCCCCTTTGATGACATTTCTTCTATGTGGGATTCCAGCTATCTAAAAAGCTCTAGGTAATTTTTTAAAACTGCCAGACTTGTTTCTAACAAGTAGCTTAAGCGCTAGCAGAAACTGGCATATTAATATTAAACCCAATGGAAATGCAATTTTTAGTTTGAAGAATAAACATATGTTGGGAATTGCAAAAGTCAAAGTCCTCCAAGCAAGGTTAAGTTGCTCTTTAATGCATTGAGTGTACGTATTTAGAAGTCTGGGGATTTACAATCGGCCAGAGCACTGTAACTTTCTCTTTTTCTGATTTGGTGTGTGTAAATTTGTAGCGCAAGTGGTTCATTTCTCTAGATATTTGCATTTAATTTGCTGCTGATTGCTATGTGAAAAAAAAAATTTAAAGGTAAGGAAATCATGCTCCAGAATGAATGCCTTACGCTTTGAGGATGACGCTAACGTTTTCTGTTGCATGTTGTAATGATACCGTAATCTGATGGAAGTGTGTGCAAAACTCCTCTCAGAGCACCTATTTTTTTTTTTCAAAACGAACAACTTTTTATCGAAGCATAGTTGATGTACAATGTTGTGTTATTTTCAGGTGTACAGCAAAGTGATTCAGTTTTACATATATATATATATATATATATATATATATGTTCCTTTTCAGATTCTTTTCCATTATAGGTTATTACAACAGAGCATCTATTTTGACCTAAAAGAAGTATTTCCAAAGATTCCAAGTAGTCAAAGAGCCCAATTCTGCCTTATAAAATAATAGTTTAATCTTGATTTGTGTCTTATTTCATTACTTAAAAGGACTATCACTTTCAACCCTGATTGTCACAATCCTGTTCTAGGTCACTGCTGGTTCCCCGTGTGATGCGAGTGACAGCATGCATGCTTTTTCCTTTAGTTTCTCACTCATCTCTTTCCTGGATGTTTTCCTTTTTTTTTTTTTTTTTTAACTTGCCACTTTCAGGAACTTAAAATCAAAAAGGGAGGGAAAGCAAATAATTAGAAGAAAGTAGTCTAATGCTGCAGTGACATTTAGACTTAGAAACATTTACAGTTTGTCTGCCTTTGGGAGAATTTGGGAATTATTATACATTGGAGATTTGACTCCATAAGGAGATTTTTTTCAGCGATTAGGACCAGTCTCTTGGAGATGGGTCTGGCAGCCACCCAGAGAGCAGAAGTCGTTGAACTTGAGGCATCTTCTCTAGTTTAAGGGCGCAAACACAGTGGAAATATGGGATTAAGTGTATCAGGCAGAACGAGTGCACCGGCCCTTGATGGACCTGCTCTGGGCTCCACAAATGCCAGCAGGTGTCCCCCAGACACGCCGTATGCAGACAGTCTATCATGGGGTGAGGATAAAAATAGAGAGAAAAAGGACACATTTTTGTTGTTGCTGTTTACAGAACCCAACTCTTTGGTCTTCAAAGGTCTTAGCCTCATGGAGCTGTAGGTTGTTGTCTTTCACTGATTTCCCCCGAAGGAATGTGACGGGGTGGGAATATTACAAACATCCCCTGCTTTGGCATTGTTTGATTTTTTAAAAAATTAATAAAAACAGCTCCTAGCAGCTGGTTGAAACAATTCTGCTCTTCACAAAAGCCTTTGCAGTTGACACTGAATGTTAAGAAAATAATTCTTTCAATTAGTGTGTGGCCAGTGCACCTGTGAACTGGGATCATCCAAGAAAACATATCTGTGAATGTCGTGAATGTCAGGGAGAACAATTCAGGAATTCATCCACTCTGCCTTTTTCTTTTGCCACATTTGCACAGATGTTAATCCCGGGGTGCAAACGCTGGAAGGGCCGCCTGCCTATAATCCCAGGAGCATGAGAAACAGGAGTTCAGATCAGGAAAACTATTAATTTCCAACTGTCTGCCATCAGTATCATTCCTCCTTGTTTTTAGGTATGCTTCTGTCTTATATTATTTCTCAAACTGTGATACATAATTCACTGGTCCTGGTATAGAGTTGGCTGTCAGGTACACGGGCAACTTACCAAGCCCTTATTCCTCAAAATCATTTATTGATCACTCTATGTGCACAGCATTGTGTTTGGTATAAGGGATACAAATGTGAATAAGACCTAACCCCTGCCTTGGAAATGCTTATGATTTCTGTTAGAACCAGTTTTCCTTCTCTGCTGGTATTTTATAATGTATCATCATCCTATGTTTTTCAGTGTTCCATTTTTTTTTTTACTTCTTTATTAGAGTATAATTGCTTTACAAAGGTGTGTTAGTTTCTGCTTTATAACAAAGTGAATCAGTTATACATATACATATGTTCCCATATCTCTTCCCTCTTGCGTCTCCCTCCCTCCCACCCTCCCTATCCCACCCCTCCATCAGCGTTCCATTTTTGTCCATGGGAGTAAACAGGGGTTTCACCTTGTGTATCAATTATTGAATTGCTATGTAGTGGAGCACCTCAAAATAACGGCTTAAAACCGCTACCATTTTTTAATGCTCACCCAGCTCACAAGCTGGGTCATTCTGCTAAACTGGGCCAGTTCAAGCGACCCAGGAAGCAGGGCTTACTCAGTCATCTGTGGTCAGCTGGTACCTCAGTGGGGATTGGCTCAGTCTAGGATGGTCTCATTTATATGTCCAGTGATTGGCTGGCTCTTGGTTGGAGTGATGGGGGTGACCGGGCCACCTTATCTTTCATCACCCAGAAGGCTAGCCCAGGGTCATTTGAAGAGTGATGACAGGTTTCCAAGGAAGCCAGCGATGGCATGCAAGGTTTTTTTTAAAGCCTAGGCTTGTAAATGGTACAATGTCCCTTCTCCTCTGTTTAATTGGCCAGAGCAAGTCATAAAGCCATTCCAGTCTCCAAAGGTGGGGAAGTAGACTCTACCCTTTAAATAGGAGGAGCTGGAAAGTCACACTGTAAAGAGTTTGGATTCAGGGCAGAGTGAAGAATTGGGGCTATTTTTGCAAACACATCCTTCTTATTCTTTAGAAATGGTCCTGAGAGTAACCTGTCACATCCTTATACCTTATTGAATTTTATGAACCTTGCCAGAGAATCAGGGTTTTTCTGAGAATCACCTGGATCTACCTTAATATGTACGGATCGTCATCTCTAAGCGACATTATGGCTTAGGAAAAAATATGGTAAGAGAAGGGGGGCGGGTGTTGCAGAAGAATTTCTCCAATCCTTTGATACGTTAGTGTGCCTGTGAGTGGCTGTTGCATCTCCTAGTCTTATTTGATCTTTTTTCAAGGGATCACCTGTGTTTCAAGGAACAGTTTGTGGAAAATGGTGCTTCAGGATGTGTTTCCAGTCTTGGACATTCACTTATGGAATGCCAGTTGTGGTAAGAGCAGACCTCTAGACCAAAGGGAGAGAGTGACAGAAGTGAAAGGACAAACGTAAGGGAGGGGCCTTTGGGTGCTTGGAGTCCGTTCAGCCTTTCCTTGTGAGGGAGGAAATGCCTCTATGCGTGTCATAGCATCCTTAGAGCTGCGAGGGTCCTGGGAGAGCACCTGAAGAGAAGTCTCAGACCCTTCCCTCCCACGTGGCTTGCCCAGTGGCACACTGCTAGTAAACGGCACAACTCCGGTAGCACAGCTTCAGCAGATGCTCAGAGTGCTTGCAGTGGTAGGACTGCCTCATTCGTGCCCTCGTGAAGCTTATGGTCAATGTCAGTGTCCACATTCACGTTGACTACTCACCCAAACAATTTGCTCAAAGCCATTTAATAAGAGATAAAAAAGAATTTGATTATAAAAACTATGCTTCTTCCACTAAGTTTTTGCAGTTATTCTAGCACACATATTTGGGACAGGTATATACTTACATGAGACTATATATTCCCTTGTCTGGGCTTCTGTAGTCCTCTGATCATTTTGCCATTTATGGTGCTTTTGTTACTATGCCAATATTTCTGTGTGCATCTGTTCCTAAAGCAGGCTGTGAGCATCTCAAGGGCAAGAGCCATGTGTAACGCACCTCCTTTTCCTTTCCCAGCTTCGCCTGGTACTGAGAGTTGCTCAGGGCACCTAGAATGACTGGTTCCCCTTGCTGATCAATATGATCATTTATTTTATAGATTATTCATTACAAAATTATACATTTACAAATGAAAGACATGGTTATTATTAGTGTGTTGTTTCTTTAATAACAAGAAGTCCCCTTATTAACTGTTTTGCAACTGGAGTTCTTTCTTTCTCTCTTATGTGCCAAAGCAGATAATCCTGGACTAAGTAGCTAAGGTTTGTTTCTTAGAAAATTAGAATCAGCTCCAAATAACGCTGGCTACTGATGTCTAATATTTGAGAGGGGGGAAAATAATAGACGTAGAGATTTGGGGCAAATCAATGTTTTAAGGACATGCTGTAATTACTGACTTCATGACATTCTTGTCCCATTGTTTATTTTTATTTATTTATTTACTTGCTCCCACCAAAAATGGAAGCCCTCAGATTGCACTGAAGAACCTCATGGGTCAGGCAGGTTCTTTGGATGGGAAGTTCCTTTCTGAGCTCCTTCTACAGTCAGGGGTAAACTCTGCCCTTTCTGGCTGAGAACCCAGCCCACAGGCTACAACCTGGTGGGCATTGGAGGGGCGGTTTTCCTTTGGAGGAAGCGTATTTTGCCTGTGCCTTGTCCATGTTAGAGAGGAACGGGGCATACAGGGGTGTGTTTGTCTGCCTGACACATTTCACAGCCGAGGATGGTTCTTACAGCTCTCCACTCACCTGAGTGTCAGAGCTGGGGCTGATTCCAGGTTTTCCACTGGCTTCGCTACGGGGCTGACCCGGAGCCTTGCGATCAGTGTGCTGAGAAAATCAGCTAGCACATCTCAGTGTGCGTATGTGCTCGCATGTGGTTCTGTGTGTTGAAGATGGGGGCTCTGTATCATCGCCAGAGCATCCGGCACAACACAAACATCTCCATGAAAAACTGTATCTCATCATTAAAGTTTTCTTCATTGTTCACAAGACCTATGTGGGAGCTCACTAATTCTTCACATATGAAGTTTGGGCAGTGGTCCTGGGGTCTTCTTGTTAGTAATCCACACTGGAAATGTCATTATAAACTGAAGACAGATGATACCACCCGCAACGCCATGTGTCTCTCATTTAGCCTCTTGCCATCCCATCGCAATTACAATCCATGGCCCCAGCTCCTTCTGGGAGTTGCCAGAGGGAGCGCCAGACCTGGCCTCATGGGGGCGAGAGGAGCATCCTTGCCTTGGGAGCAGGGCACGAAATGAATGACAAGCAGTTTTCAACGGGAATAGAAATCACCTCTCTCAGACCAAATCACCGAGCTCAATCAAGGACCTTGATGACAAGTGAAATTAAATAAAACATGAGTGATGAAACACTGTAATATGTTTACCGTGAGCTAGTAGAGACAGCTGATAATTAACTGTTGCCCAAACAGTAACTTGGCAGTACATGATTGTAACCAGGACACAGAGCAGTAGTTAACTGAAAGTATTACTAAAGATCTTTGCATCTGGGAAGAAGCACGTGACCTTCAACAGGGAAAGGGTACAGGCAAGCTATGGACCCTTCCAGGGCATCAACTGACTGTGGATCTGGATTCTGACCTGTGCTGGGTTTTGGCTTGCACATTCCTGTCCACCGTGGTAATGCTCTTTATGTGGTACAGTCCCCAAGCAAATGTCTCCGTGTGTTTTTTCCTGGGCTACCACCCACGGAATGTACAAAATCTGAGAACAAATAAATGCAGATGCGCACAATTTAAATGAGTTAAAAAACATGTTTTTATTATCTGCCCAGATTCTTACACTTAAAATAGTTTTGGTTTGAATCCTCTTCAGCCCCCTGGTTTTGTTTGTTTGTTTGTTTTTCTGAATTTGGAGCAACCCTGCAGCGAGGAAAGATAGTATTTAGAAAAGGAAACAAATTCCTCAAATGAATTTAAGCAAAATTCACATATAAACAGAAACCAAGAAACTGAAAGGAGGTCTTGAAGATTCCCTGACTGCTTGTAGTCTCAGTTTCCTTATCGGTGAAATGAAGATCGGACCAGATGACCCGGTGGTCCCCTCAGCTCTCCTGCTTCCTGAACTATTATCAGAATCGTATTCAAAGAATGTGAGGAAGCTAAGGCCAAACACATGTGATTTAAACGTGATTCAGAAGTAGAAGAAATGATCATAAAATATCACCTCTAACCCGAAGTTCTCCCGTGGCTCCCGGGACGCCCGCGCAGGGGGGCGGGGCTGGCCCCAGGGTTTGGTTGGTCAGACTCTTCAGCTGGTGCCACACTAATAAGTACCGAATCGTGTGCGCCCTTCTCGTGTTTTGGATTGTATTATTTTCTGTCCTCACCCCATTCCCCTCCAACCTCATAAGCACCCATTCTTGTGTCTGTCCTTGCAAATTCCATTTAGTTCTGTAAAATGTGTATCCTTGAACAACACAGTGTGATTACGTTTTTAAAAATTTACATGAAGAATATTTGCTACAAATCTCATTCAGTTTTACTTCTTTCACGTACGTTTTTGAGATCTATGTATCTTCAGTATCTCAAAGATATCTACATCTTTGCATTGCTCCTCAGAGCAACTCTTGTGGCATTTGAAAAGAGTTCTTCAAGATGAAAAACCATGCCTTTGAGGTGGTGGCCGTGGATGCCAGGAGGAAAAGGGCGCCTACAATCTGGGTCAGTTGCACTGACAGTGGTCATCTCCCCAGCTTGCCATCTTTAATATGCACGTCTTCTCTCTTGTGACATTTATTTTCTTCCCCACCCCCAGGGTGTGGTCTTCAAGCTGTCCACTTCTGGAATTTGCAGGTTTCACAATGTGGTACTACTTCTTTTTGTCTGTAGGTTATTTCTCCATATGAATGTGAAGAAAAGCAATATGTGACTGGCTCTTGTTGTTTTCTATAGTGCAAAATAAAAAGAGTAAAAGGAAAATTTATATTTATCAGTGCCTCTGATCACTGCATAGTATTCTGTTGATTGAAAACATGCTCCACTTTATTCATTTCCTTATTGATGGAGTTTTTGATTGCCATGATTTTCATCCGTAACTCTGCAGAGAACATCTTTATACAAGTCTTCATGGGCATCTGCGTGAAAGTTATCACAGGGCATGTGCGCAAGAATAGAATCGCTGGGTCCTAGGATACGTGTGTATTCACATGCACTTATTGCTCTGAGAGTCTCTGCCGGAATGAGTGCGGACATCCACCCGTGGTCTGTGATGGTTCCTATTTTCATTCACCTTTGTATCATTTGACTCTCTAATTCTTGACAAACTGATGAGAGGAAATGGTTTCTTGCTGTTGTCTGGCTGTGCATCCTCTGATTACGCTTGAGGTCGAGGAGCTATTACATACTTGACCGAGACCATGCTGTGTCCGCTACACAGTTCCTTTTCTAGACATAGGGGAAGGTTGCAGTTAACAGCTTCCATTGCAGTTAGGTTGTATTCCCACGAATGAGTCCTGGCCAACTGAATGTGGGTGGCAGTGTGATTACTATTAACATGTATTATTTTCTGAGGGAGTCTCAAACTTGTTATTCTCACTCTGCCCTTTTCTCTTTCCTCCTTACACAACCAGGAGGGGTACGTTTGGGGGCAGTGGAAATCCATTCTCATTCTTGACTTAAGGAATGTGCTATTAGCAAACATCACAATCATTGCAACTCAGAGGTTGAGGGACCTGATAAAGTAACACCATGGAGCCCTTGCCTTATGAAGTCCCAGCCAAAACTTGACACATGAAGTATACGGGAAAATGTCTTATTTATGAAGGTTTCATCCAGCTAAGGAAGTCTTCATGGAATTGTACAAAGATTCAGAGCTAAACAGAAGTAGTGAATTTCTGCTTTCAGGAAAGCGCTATACTGTAACTATCTGAAGTTGTCACTCTGGGTCCTCAGAGTAGTGGTTTTCAGCCTTCCATAGAAGCCAACAAGTAGAAGGAATCTGACTTGAACTTTAATAAAAAGATTATATTTATAATGCTCTATCTTAGCAGTGTACTCTTTAGAGAGACAGTATCTTTATTCTAATATGAATCAAGATATTAGGAGTAAGGAGGTGTGTGGTCACAGGTGAGAAGTCGTCCAGCCTATTATCTGAGTGGTTATGTAAACTGGAAGGTGTCTGAATGTTTCACTATATTAAGAAATATAATTTTTCCTACTTTTGAGAGGAGGGAGTGACAGTCTTTCCCTTAAAATAACACAGTCCATTTTCTTTATGTTCTTGGATACACTTCATCATCATTATCCAACATCAGGCACATTTTTTGGCTTCGGGATCTATGATGGATCACATAGCCACTGACTGCCTCGTTGTGTGCAGCTAGCAATTATTGTTTTGTTCCTTTTGGAAGAGTTTTCATTGTCTTCAGTCTAAAGCTGGCATCACAGAATTACTGGCATGATTTAATAGTACATTCTTAAAGATTTAAAAATATATAAGGGCATAATTTTAGGTTCCCCCCCCAATCCACCCCCCCGTCTCACATTTACATTAAATCGAAAGTAAAAAAAATGGGTCCAACTCTTGAGTTTTTTTCAACTCCTCAAATGTTTACATATTAGATTAATTCAGTCGTTTAGATGGTAGTCTCCAAATTCGGATGTAACATGCCAGTGGGTTAAATAAACAATCCAGAGGGCGCAGGAAGAAAGGGTTAGGACCGCTACTCATCTGTTGTTTTAATCTAAAAATGAGGAAAGTAATTAAGTACTGTTAGTGTTTAGTGCATGTATTGGCATTGCTTCCATGCTCAGTCTGCCATGCTGCTGTGAGCAGGGTTTCCTAGGAAAGGCAGGTGTGCACTTTTATTATAAAGTTTGAACCCAACCAATTCTCACAAAATGGTCAAGAGGCTGAAAAAGATTCTTGGGAAGAAACGGTAAGATGAATGCAATCATAATGCAATATGCAAGCAGACCACAAGAAGACAGCAGAGCTGTCCCTTACCCCATGCTTAGCACCCTGCTCCAGTTCTGCATCAGTCCTTTCAGGAAGGAAAGCAAAGAACGAATTAGCTAATCAGATCTGACAGGAAGGTGAAGAAATGTAAAATTACCAAGAAGACCATCTGAAACATGGATTTATAGGCGTTCACATTAATGATGATCCCTGCCACGAGCGTATATTGTGTCTTGAGATATTAGCTTAAAGTATGAAGCCATCATGATTATCAAGATATTTTAATGTTTTAATTGTTTATTATTTTCTTCATGCTATATTAACCCCTATGTCTTTCATCTCTCTCTCTGTGTCATGCACACTCACACACATATATGATAAACAAGTAAATATTTATATATGAAGCCTGTGCTCAGAAATTGCCTTAGGATGCCTGCTCAAAAAGGTGAAGAAGGGCTTCCCTGGTGGCGCAGTGGTTGGGAGTCCGCCTGCCGATGCAGGGGACACGGGTTCGTGCCCCGGTCCGGGAAGATCCCACATGCCGCGGAGCGGCTGGGCCCGTGAGCCATGGCCGCTGAGCCTGCGCGTCCGGAGCCTGTGTTCCGCAGCGGGAGAGGCCACAACAGTGAGAGCCCCGCGTACCGCAAAAAAAAAAAAAAAAGGTGAAGAAGTGGCTGGACGATGGTGTGAATGGGAATGAGGCTTGGTTATGCTTCTCCCTACACCAGGTTCACTTTCCCCCCTGAGCATTTTTGTCTTCATGACTCCCGTCTATTGACGAAGAGCTAGTCTTACCCGGGGAGCCCTTCAAGCCTCCTCTAGGACGTGCTCCCGAGCGCTCCTGACTAGAGCAGGTGTAGGACTTACACTTGTTTCTGTCTGTTTGTTTTCCTCAGTGCTTACTTTGTTCTCTAGCCAAGAGTAGTATCCTCTGGAGCCTGAATGGCTCAGCTCCAGCATTCCCTGGCCAGGTAGCTGGTGGCAGGCTGCTTTTGCGTTCTTTGCTGGAGGCTATCGAGACCTGGCAGTGAGGGGACTCATAACTCTGGTCACAAGTTAGCTTTGTTGATCATGAAAATGGAGGATTACAGCCAGATACTTCAGGAAGAAAGACAATGGCCAAGATCTAGTGAAAGGTCTTGCTCTAGTGAAAATAAGAGTGGATCCTTGATTAAAACACAGAGTGAGGTACCTTGGAAGGAAGCCCAAGTGTCGTATCAAACGTTGGCCAGGTCACCGCAGGATCTGGTGCCCGCAGAGTATCTATGGTCGACCGAGTGAAACTGGAAGAAAGAAGTGAAGGTAGGGTAACCCAGAGGCCAGGGGCCAGGAGGCTGGAGCCTACAAAGAGAATACTAAGAGGGTAGCTATCCAGGATCTGATTATTTTTCCTGACAACACACATTCTTTTTATTTTTACCATCTGAGTCCTCTGTTTTTCACTCTTCCTTGTTCATAGTTGGTTCCCGAGGAGCAACCAGACCCTCAGACCCATGTAAGTCCTTTGGTAACCGACTTCTTGGTTGGACTCAGACCCTTTGCCTTCCTTTGCTTTCCTCACCTGTCCACCTGCCTGGCCAGGCATCAGAGTTGTACTGCGTGGGACCTAGATGCCACCTGGGCACAAGCTGGCATGTAAACTAAGGAAAAGAATGTAGTTTTCTTTCTACACCTTCATTCTATGACTTAGAGGGAATCCGCAAGGCCTTCCCCAGGATTGTTGAGACTATGTAAGAGACTTTTGTTTTCATGCTCACTCTTGACTCTGAGCTCTTGGTTCCACAGAATCAATTCAGGTTAGGGGTTTTCCTTCATACTATTAGGTACTAGGTTTTCTTAACTATGGAAACCAGACAATGTTTTGTTTTCTTTTCCGTATCACACACATCCCCTTTATGAGATCATTGTGTGCGTAGCAGGTGGTACAGAGAGTGTGGACAAATGGAGCTGGTATTCTTGTTCTCCAAATCCTCTTAGCTGTCGCATCACTAGGACTTTCCCACTGACTGTGCCACCTCACAGAATACCTCTGTCTCCTCTCTACCTTCTCTCTGATTCCTCTTGGAAATAACCAAATTTCTGTGTTTTTGATTGACACCAATTAGGCTGTCCTTAGCATTTAAACCCCACCTCCAAACTTGGCTCCTTTGAGATATCCAAACTGTGGAAGCTTTTAAGAACTGCTTGAAAGATCGGATCAGAAATCTTAAGTCAAGGAGTCAACTTCATCTTCAGATTGTAACTTAGGCGTGGAGCTGGGTAAAGGTTTCTCAGGTTTCAAGGACACGTCCAAATTCTGCATTTGGAATTGTGTGGAATAAAATACACTTACTGAGCCAAGGTCATTTCTAGGCAAGGAGGCTGAGTATAGATGTCATGAATCACTATTGCACTCCCCCAACTAGAAAAGCAACTCCAAGTTCGTGATGGATGATCGCATCATCTTAAACTGAAGGGCTGGCACAAGATCTTATTCAAAGGGCAGCGCATCCTTAGGGGAAAATGGAGAGTTATGCAAACACACCCAAACTGTCTGCAAAGGGAAGCTTTATTCATCCCCAAATGCTGTATTTCACTGATTCTGAGATGCAAACTTTTCACCTTTTTAAGTGGGATGCACCTTACAATTGCTGTTAATCAGGCCGTGGTTTTGACATAATTGCTCAGCCTGTGCGTGTTCATACTTGGTCATAGCTGTTCATGTTGCTATCATTTCCTGGAGTTATGTGTATGGGTGATGCTAAAAAAGGTTGAGTTTAGTTGTTTTTTAAAATGTCCTCAAAAAAATTACACCATGAATCGGCACTGAAGTTTTAGTATGCACATAGAAAGACACAGGAACAGAAAAATATGATATATAATGAAATCTATACCTCAGATGAGTCTCAAAATAGTTTTCAATAATATACAAATGTTAAATGATTAGAAAATAGTGTGTCAGTTTAATTGATGGTATTTTTTCTCTTTAGTGGAACATAGAATAATGATTTAACTTAAATTTAATGGAATATAGCAGTAATGCTACATGTGCCTTTCCACTAACCTTTTAGGTGAAGGAAGTAGACAACAAAAATCTATACCTTATTTATCCCAGAAATTGGCTTGAAGTCCTTGAAAACTTTGATGGAAAAAGTAACCTCAACATCCCATTACTGTTTCTTTCAGATCACAGTACTGGATTTTGTATAGCCCATAAAAATACCCTCTCTCACCAGGTAGCTCTAGGCCTCCCCTTCCTACCCCCATCGTGGCGTGTCATACAACATACCCACCTCCAGACCACCACCCCTTTCCTCCTGGATTAAGATTGTTCCATTTTTAAGTGGGTGAGGATAAGTAAGAACATCCGATTTAGTGGGGTGATTAGTGGTGTGATAAAAAGCTGGGTAGCAGTTAGTTTGAGGAATTAAAATGTTACCGCTTCTTTTCATGGTTCAAGGCCAAGGCTGAACAGCTTCGTGGATTAGCATCTGCTAGATGTCTCCCACCTGGAGCTTATACTGTAAAGCAGCACAGCCAACACACCAACACTTACCATACAGAGACTACACCTACGTACTTTCATTACACTTTAGTGTTACTTCCTTTTCTACCCCTAAGCGTGGACAAAAGCACCAATTTTGAGATGATGTCTGATTTTTCACCCGCTGCCTTCCTACTGCTTTTTCCTGCCATGAGTCGTTAATGAAATGGCTGAACACTTTTACTTTCCTGGTTCAAACCTGTCTCATTTTTTTCCCTGAACAAGTTTTCCCATAAGCCAGATCTCTTTCTGGCTAGTCCTAGAGAGGAGTTCTGTGCACCTGAATTTCTTAGGCTTTTTTGGTCACCTAGCAAGATCACATGTTGATATCTCTGCATGGCAAACATGTCTCTTCTCCTCGGCTTAAAGGTGGAAGCAAACTAACAGCAAGAACTCTATCACCAAGTATGTCAGAGTAATCGATTCAGATGGTAATTTAGTTCTTTTCCTACATATATTCTCCCTCCCCCAGCCCTTTGTCAAAAGAAAGTTTGGTTGCTAAGAGAAACTATGCCTACAGTCTTGGGCTCTTCCTGTCTTTTGTAAACACCTGAACTCATAGAAGAAACGGAATGTTTCTAGAAGGCAAGGGAGGGAAGTGCCTAAGGATAGGAAGACAGGAAAGAGGAAGATATCATTCCCCAGCTTGGGAAAGGTAGAAAGGTGTGCAGACACTTCAACTAGTGGGCGTATTTGACCCTGATCAGTCTCTGGGGAAGTGGCAGAAGCTCAGAGGGAAAGGCCAGGCACACCTGGGGAGGCTGGATCCCCTGCGTGGACCAAGGAACAGCCTGGCAGACATTCCTGTGCTCTACACGTAGCCCATCAGCAAATTTTCCCTGGACGGCGGGGGAGCGTACAGGCATGGACGGCTGAGGATATCCATGATGACAATAGCGTAAAGACTAGGCAACCTCCCCTATCTGCTGGGTACCACTTAAGCCTCCAGATTCTCATGAGGCTATCAAGGAAAAGGAAGGAGCCCCAACAGTGACCAAGACTTAACTTCCCACTAGCTTATATTCCCAAATATAACATCAAAATACATTACAATGGTGATAAACTGGAAAAGGAGTGCCAAGTCCCTGAAATTAACTGGATGTGAAAGAGAATCAGTGTAGAAGAAAAAGGGAGTGAGAGATTGAAAGCAAGAATCTTTAAGAGTACAGATTTTATTTTTATTTTTTAGAAATAGAGGATTTTTTAATTGGAGTATAATTGCTTTACAATGTTTTGTTAGTTGCTGCTGTACAATGAAGTGAATCAGCTCTGTGTATACATATATCCCCTCCCTCTTGAGCCTCCCTCGCACCCACTCCCGTCCCACCCCTCTAGGTGGTCACAGAGCACCGAGCTGAGCTCCCTGTGCTATACAGATTATAAATAAAAAATGGGCCAGATGGGGACCTCATATTAGTTAATTTTTTAAAAAATAGAGAAATACAACATTTCTCAGTCACACTTGTGTTGCTATAATAATATTCTCCCTGCTATATAGGAATTTTTGTAGTTAGATAAATTTCTAGAAGGTGGGCTTCGAATCCTAGAAACATTACCAGTGGAATACACGCATTGGGAAGGTGTTTATTTTTAAAGGGCACAACACTAATTTCCTAATCTCCTCTCCAAGTAGAAAATTGCGTGCCATAGCCAGGAATTAGCCCGATCGATATTCCCTGGAGAAGAATTTTTGTCATTCGCTTGGATGGTGAAATTGTGTGTGCACTGGTAAAGTGGCAGATGATGTAAAAAATATAACACCAGAATATATCACAGCTGTGAGAAACTGGAAAAGGAGTGCCAAGGCCCTGAAACTAACTGGATGTGAGAGAGAATCAGTGCAGAAGGAAAAGGGAGTGAGAGATTGAAAGCAAGAATTGTTAAGAGTACACATTGTAAGCAGAAAATGGGCAACACTTGATTCCGTATAGTTAGGGCAGAAAACAATTTGTCACGACAAATTCACAATGAGTAACTACTGTGATCAAAGCAGGTACAAAAAAAAAAAAAAAAAGCAGGTACAATATTGTGAACAATTTATCAAAGGATGGCCTATCCATGCCTTCGTGTATTTATTCACTCAGAGAGGGATTACATAGAGGGTGGTCCTGCACACAGACAGCTCGCTCTCTCTCTCTCTCTGTTTTTTTGCAGGTATACTTTTTTAATATTCCATCTTATAAACTCATTTTGATACCAAAAATGCTATAATTACAAAATGTAATGATAAACAAGTCGTACCTATTATTTAATTGGTACAGCAGGTAGCTGCTTTGTCTGTTTTTCTGTGTCTGATGTTGGTCATAGTAAAGTTGACTCTGGCCTCATCTATATCAGGGTTTGAAACAACAAAGCTAAGTGCTTACAGATGATTGTATATGTCAAAATCAGTAATTTAAAAAATTAAGTAATATCTAAATTATACACTTGCTGCACAACGCATGCAAGGAAACATAATATACTTAAAGAACTTATACGCTGCTCTGTTGTCTGCAACTTCCTTATTTTAAAGTTTGAATCCTGGCTCAGGTATTTATAACTTGTGTGACCTTTGGCTGATTTCTTAACCTCTCTGCACCTTGATTTCCTCATTTGTGGAATGGAGATGAAAACAATATTTATGTCATTGAGTTGTTATAAGGTTTAATGGAGTTAATATTTGTAAAGCACCCAGTGAGCGCTATACAACCAGTGTTCAATTAAATACATACACTCCACATATATTTGTTTCTCCAAGGTTTAAACCACTTCTTTGTGCACCATAAGGATGCCAGAATAGTCCCTGTCCTCAAGGAGGCTTTACAGAGAAAAAACTGGAACTGTATACAAGTCTGAAATCACTACTTCAGGAGAGCTTGGAAAGTAGCTCAGCAGACACAAAAAGACCATAGAACGATAAGCATACTGTAGCTCTTCTAGGGTGACAATGTAAAAGGACTTCTGGGTTAGTCTAGAATGTAGGAATATAGAAGCTTTCCTTCATGACTAGCTGTTCTCCATTGCCATAGAAGTTGGAAATAGAACCAAGTGAACTGATGTTATTTCAAGAGGATTTTAAGCTGGTGAAGAAAAGTTTCCTGGCAGAGATGATAGTCACATGTAAGAATGTGTGACATTTGTGGGGGGGGGGAGGTCTTAGTATAACCAGGCTGCCTCTCACAGCCCTGCTCAGTCAGCAATAAAACAGTGGAAAATGCATAATACATCCATTTTCATATAACACCTGTGAACTTATTGCTATCAGTTCATTTATGAGTCTCAGTAATCTTACCCGCTACAAAAATTGGAGCAGAGTACAAGTTTTGGTAATTTCAACTTCAGATGTACTTTCTTAACTATCAGGTAGCATTTAAATGTCATTTTTATACAATTATTTTTACTGTGAATACTTAAGTAATGCATGCTTGGGAAACATCACCTCCCCATTTTCTCTCTGGATGGACTGAATTAATCACTATAGGAGAAGAATTACAGCATCCTCCAATTTAGATCAAATAATGTTCATGCCATTTCTCACAGAGGGAAAGAGATTTACCTTTTGCCTCTCTATAATCCACTTAAAAAAAATCAACAGAAAAAGTTGTTAGGATAAAACCTTTATGCTGGGTTCATATACTGTTAGATTTCATGCAGAGCAGCAGGGCAGGAAGGGGTCTTAGAGAGAAGCAGAGAGAAGAGAATTTGGAGGCAAACACATTAGGAAAACACCACCACTGTAAGTGATTTCCACCCGAGTAAAGATAATGATAAAGAAATAAGTAGGGCTTCCCTGGTGGCGCAGTGGTTGAGAGTCCGCCTGCCGATGCAGGGGACACGGGTTCATGCCCCGGTCCGGGAAGATCCCACATGCCGCGGAGCAGCTGGGTCCGTGGGCCATGGCCGCTGAGCCTGCGTGTCCGGAGCTTGTGCTCCCGTTGAAAAAGAAATAAGTAAACCAGAGCCTCACAACAGCCAAAGAAATTACAGTAGGAAAAGTTTAAAAACAAAAATGATGATGAAATAAAGAAGAGAAATTTTATAAGGACAAAACTATTTGTGAGATGTGTTTTTAACGAAACAGAAATTGCCGAAATGTCTCTCTTTTCTGAAATATCAATAATCATTGAGAGATGACCGCACGGGAGGGGAGACATACAGGAATGTCTGGATCCTGCTTGGCACAGGGTATCAGTTCTCTAAGGCAGAAATGCCAGTACAGTACTGTTTTCATGAAGAATCTGAACACTGGATTTGTTTTCCTGGGAAGCCTGGTGCCCATTCCAGCAGCCAAGGAGTTCAACTATCACCTGCCTTACAGAAAATTACTCTGCTTGTGCATTTCAGAGTTTTATGAGTGGAGCCACCTAGAACTAGATACATCCTTATGGGTTGCTTCTCCACTGCCTTTGTATCACCAGAGTCCAGCCAGCACTGGTGGGTGTGTGTTGTCACCACCCACAGAACACGGGCACCCCAGGCTCTGTGCAGCCTCTTCTAACTATGGCCCTCAATGTCAAACATATCCCCTAAATTCACATCCTGAAATATGCATGAAATCCAGAACAGTACAGGCTGGAAAATTTTAAGAGTTGTTACTCTGTTTTTAAAAATTGAAATCCCTTGGCTGTTGAGAAGGTAGGATTGGGGTGTTAGTGTGAGCTGGCATGCTGAATTAATGGAAACTAAGTCTGGGAGTTTGAAAGTTGTGACGAGTTGGTGGTTGGGCCATCTATCCCTGGGAGCCAGTTTCTTGGATTTCACTTTGTAATGCCCAATCCATATCCCCACATCTCTCTAGAGCCTATTATGGACTGAATGTTTATGTCCCTTCCAAGTGCCTATATGGGAGCTCTAGCCCATAATGTGATTGTATTTGGAGATAGAGCTTTTCAAGAAGTAATTAAGGTTAAATGAAGTCATAAATTGGGGTTCTAATCTGATAGGATTGGTAGCCTTATAAGAAGAGGAATATAAGAGCTCTACTGGTGGCGCAGTGGTTAAGAATCCGCCTGCCAATGCAGGGGACCCGGGTTCGAGCCCTGGTCTGGGAAGAGCCAACATGCCATTGAGCAACTAAGCCCATGCGCCGCAACTACTGAGCCTGTGCCCTAGAGCCTGCGAGCCACAGCTACAGAAGCCCGACCGCCTGGAGCCTGTGCTCCGCAACAGGAGAAGCCACCGGAATGAGAAGCCCACGCACCACGACGAAGAGTAGCCCCCGCTCGCTGCAACTAGAGAAAAGCCCACGTGCAGCAATGAAGACCCAACGCAGCCAAAAATAAATAAATAAATAAATAAAATAGGAACATGAGGACACAGAGAGAAGGGGGTTGTCTGTAAGCCAAAGAGAGAGATCTCAACAGCACCCTACCATGCTGATACCTTAATCTTAGACTTCCAGCCTCCAGAACTGTGAGATAATAAATTTCTGTTGTTTACACTATGCAGCCTGTGGTATTTTGTTAAGGTAACCTGGTCTGATGAAGACAGAGCCAGGTTTACCTAAATCTAAATTCTAGTCCTGAAACAGGCTAGCTGTGTGACACTAGGCAAGTTGCTTCCCCTCTCTGATCCTTAGTTCTTTCATCTGCAAAGTGAGAGTAATATGAATCTTTTACAGGAATGTTGTAAAGATTAAATAAACTGATATAGTTACTGTGACTGACACATAGTGATCAGTAGTCAACAATTATCATTGTCATTTATTATCTGAAAATGTTACAAAAGCCTTTTTTCCTCCTCCAAAAAAATCTGAAACCATAAATTGTTTCTTTAATTTTAATAGAATCCTGCCTTGGCAAATAAAAAATTAAATCCTTTCATTTTAATAGAATCCTGATTTGGCGAATACCAAAAGCCTAGGGAAAAAAAAAGGCCTGATGTGTGTTAAAGAAACTGTGTTTACTGATTTCCTGACTTATTCACTCAATAAGCATTTAATGAGGCCTGCTAGATGCTTTGGGAGATGGAAAGGATTATGGTCAACTAGTAGTCTCCGACTTATACCCATGAAACTTCTAAAGTTATACATAGCAATGGAAATTTACATGCTAACAGGAAAGGTACTGATGGGAATGGATGAAGAAACCCAGAGGAAGAGGGGGAGTCAGGGAGGGAACGCTGGGCTTCTGGGGGCTGCCTCCCAAGAGGGGCGAGCCAGGGACTGCAGGTCTTGGGAGTGAGCAGGCAGAGAGCCATGAGAGACAGAGGGACCCCGGCTGTGAGCACCGGCCTGCTTGGGCCTGGAGTGGGGTGTTTAGCACAGGCATGGTGTCCTTGAGTTGTCTGCAGAATATGTTCCTGGTTCTTGGTCTAAGATGAACTGGAGAAGATGAAGAGACGAAAGAGAAGGAATGAGCCATTGACCAGCAACTGTGCGAGGCACGCTCTGCCCCTCTGCCCGTGGGATAAGTAATTGACATTCAGGTGACCCTGGGAGGAATGGAAAGTAGGCGGCCATGCCCCGCATGAAGGGAAAATGCGGGGCAGTGGGTGCCGGGAGATTTTTTTAGGCAGAATGCATGGGGCTTGGGGCTTGGCACTTGGGTAGAATGTCAAAAGCGAAGGAGAAGAGGGACCAAAGATAACTAACTGGTTTCCACTTGGGATACTGGGAAAGGTGGTTCTGATGAAAGAGAATGGAGAAATGGAAAAAAACAAAAACCAAAACCCTGGTTTTGGAGGGGAAGTTGATGAATTTGGTTTTGGTTTCATAAGACCTGTATTTCTGGAAAGAACCAAGAAATTCTTTCAGATAATAAGTTATTGATATACTGATTTCCAAAGGCAATTCCTCACATTCTTTTTCATTCTTTCTGTGTCTTGACTTTTCCCCTCTTATATTTTCCTTAATTGTTATGACCTTGTTTTCATGATTTATAAATCTCCAAGAACAAGTGGACCTATTTTTATTTTTTTCTTAACACACTCTTCTCCTCATGTTTGTTAGCAGCAGAAGCCATTGTGGTTTTCTAAGACACAAAACCATTCCACAGGAAAAAATTTAAAACTTCATTGTTAGACAAAGATGGATAGTTTTTCTTCCAGTCACTATTCTCCAAAAATGTCCCATTATAAATAGAGTTGTTTTTTAAACATGTAAACACTGTGTCTGTCAAGAATGTCATTCTCCAGTCGATTTTTTAAAATGATCAGTGTCAACTTTTCTCCTTTATTTTGGGAAAGGAGAACATAAAACTATCTTTATTTGCAGATGACATAATGGTCCATATAGAAAATGCTTAGGAATCCATAAATATTCTAGAATTAAATGAGTTTATCAAAGCCACAGGATAACAGGTCAACATACACAATCAATTGTATTTGTATGTATTAGCAATAAATAATTGAAAATTGAGATTTACAAAATACCAATTATAACAGCATTGACAATATTAAATACTTAGGGATATATTTAACAAAATATGCCCAAGACCTGCACCATACTGGTGGGTCAGAAGGTTCATTATTGTAAAACTATCACTTAAATTGGTGATACTTCCAATAAAAAGCCCCAGGAGGGGTTCTTATAGAAACTGATGTTATTTCTAAAATTTGTATGAAAAGCAAAAAACCTAGGATATGCAAAATAATTCTCAAAAAGAGAAAATTTAGTGACTTATTCTATGTGATTTTATTTTAAACAGAAAAATTATGAATAACTAGGATTAACAGAATGATGAGTCACAACATTTTATAGAGACAGACCTTTCCATTTACCTAATGAGTATTTATTATAGCTGATTTTTTTCAGACAGACTCAAGGCATTTTAATGAAAGTGAACAGTCTACCCAGTTATTGCTGATTTTTTAATGTCATCTTTTCTTATATGCATTATTGGCCCTTGTATTAAAAACATTGTTAATCTGTTGCCATGTTATTTTCTGTACTGTTAACACTAAGATAGACATTCAGACCATGGTCAGAAATACTGAATCATTTTAGAAAATAAATACACCTGATTACATACAGGTAAAAGGTTAAGATGGGGTGGCAATTAAATGCATTAATTTAGAATTTGGCATTAGAAGAAAGTGGGGAATTGAGAAGCAAATTCATTCGTTAAGAAAGAGTAATGGTGAATTAAACGCGGCACGGCATTCCCATATTCTTTCTGCCAGGAGAAAATCAGACTGTTTAGTTTTCCAAACTATGATTTAACAATAGTGTCTTTCCTTAGACAGTTGTGTCTAAGAAGAGAAAGAATAGTTACCTCACATGGTCATTCTATTTTTGCATTTCAGGTCAGTTCTGTTCTTTTTGCATATGTGTCATTTCATTGATCATCTTTCTTCTTTGTCAGTTTCTCTGGATTTCTCCCCCACCATTCATATATTTTATTCTTGCTCTCCAGGTGTATGTCACAGTGTCCCTCCTTCAAGCCATCTGATCCCACTGATTCATCAAATGCTCAATGGCCTCTGCGGTGTTCCATCTCTTCAAAGTGTGAGTCAGCCTCTCTAACTCTGGATTACTGTCTAATTTGATCTGGTCAGTTCTGAAGGTATTAGGTAATATTAGACCCATCTCCGGCCCCATGGAATTACATATAATATCTCTCCCCTATTTTCTGCCATGCCAAAAATCAATGTATAAGAAAGGTGAATAAATCATTTTTCCAACTGTAATAAGATCATTGCATTTTAATTACTGAGCCAGGAGAATCTTTCCTCGGAGCAGATGTTGAACCCAGGTCATCTGGGAGAACACCAGGCAAACTCACCAATATAAGATGACCGAAAAGCAGTCTGTGAGGAAAGATCCTTTTACAAGATTTTAAGCAGAGGTCTTGTAATTAAAAGGTAATTACTATTGTTCATGTATTTATTTTTTCATTCATTAGTATTTAAGGATGCTTTATAATTTTCAGACTTAAGAAATGAATGGGAGTTATCTGAATTATTTCTGATTTAAGTTCTTTTTGTGCCATGATTGTCCTCAGTCATTGTTAAGATTTGGTTCTTAGATGTATGCAGTTATACATGGGCTCATTTCCAACTCTGAATTACTCAGTCATGGAGCTGGGTAAGGAACTGTGATTATGGAACAAAGGGAAACATTTTGTGCCTAATGGTATAGACAGGATAAACCTTTATAAATATTTAAGACATCAATCCTTAAGGCGCACACACAGTCATTTTTATTACTGTACTCTGACTAATAAAACAAATTTCTTTTGTTAAAAAGCAGTACTCTTAAATAATATACATTAACCAAATTCACTCAAAAGTCTAGAGCTCAGAAAAAATTAATTTTTTAAGTAATACTGTGCTTAAATATCTAGATTTTTCTTGTATAGAAAGTAGCAAGTAACTTTACTCAATGCTACCATGGTAATTTTATAGTTGTCTCAAAATAGTTGATAAACATTTCTGTGATGTTCAAAACATAATCTTAACATGTGTTTATTACACTTGAAATAGGTCCAAATGAAACTCAGAAAGCAATCCCGTTCCTCCTTAACTATTTGTACAATGGATCTGGAATAAGTTTTAGAATGTTTTAGGAAAATTGAAACATTTCACACATACAGTACTGATTCAGGATACTTTTATATAGGAAACATATGTACATAACTTGTATTTATTAAACGGGCATTAGAATCGAAACTCTCTGATTAACGTCCCCAGGGAGAGAATAAGCAAAGCATTTCTCCTTCTATGAACACATTCTTTGGTGTCTCCCTCAATCTCTTCTCCCCTTTTCTCCACCCCTACCCCAAGTAATTCTAAATGCATGTGTGCACGCGCGCACACACACACGCACGCACTCACACTCAGTCACATATCCTTCATTGCTATGTGGAAAGGGCAGTGAAACAAAGAGGTCATGTTGAAACAGGACAAAAAAGGAGGAGATAAAAAATGAAGAAAGGGTTAAAAATGGTCTAATAGAACAGCATTCAAGAAGGAAGGAATACAGATAGAAACAAGATGAAAAGGAATGCGGGGGAGAGGTAGAGATTCCGGAAAGAAGTTTAAAAAGAATAAAGAAAATACGAATGAGATATAAGAAAATGTTGAGGAAGGAAAGTGATGCACACAAATGGATTATAGAAGTAGATGAGAGAGAGAGAGAGAGAGAGAGAGAGAGAGAGAGAGAGAGAGAGAGAGAGAGAACCAAGGGGATTAAAGATCAAATGCAGGGGGAAAAATCAGAAAAATTAAAAGGCTGAAGATACCAAGAGTATTAGGAGACAGAGAAAAATGTTGAAGAAAAAAGATATCTGGGGGAAAAGGGGGCTTAGAAATACAAACTCAGAAATATAAATGTATCTTAAAAATTAAGCATATCATGTTTTGTAATAGGAGTAAGAGAGCTTTTACTCCTATTCTGGTGTTGTTTAAAAAGTAAAAAATAGAAATTGGCAAAGCATTGGGCCTCCAAGCTGGGACTCTGACGTGAATAAGTTCTGTGGCCACCACAGGACCGTGCTTGGTGGCTTGGTTTCCTTGTTCACAGAGTGGAAGAGGACATCAGTTGTCCCCTTAGCGTCCTTTCCACACCAAAATTCAGCGAAATAAAACAGAGCCACACAGTGAAGTAGAAACAAATTTTTAAATTAAAATTAATGTTTGGAGTTTGTTAGTTTATTTTTCTCTTATTGAAATTTATAGGAGGTTTGAAAAGCATTTCTAGCAGTTGCTGACAGGTGCCCTTGGCACACTGCGTGGCCAGCGTGGTGCTACAGGGGACAGGCTGACAGATTTGTACATAGGATGCAACTTTTCTGGCCCTGTTGTCTCATTCTACTATGGATATTCCAATCTCTAGAAAGCCACTTTCTCTCATCGGTTGTATGTGGAGTATCAGGATCAACTTTGGGTCATTTCTAAGGTCAGAGCTGGGGTTGGGGAGTGTGGCATATGGAAGTGCATCGTTTCTTAGCTGGGGATAAAACAACCGCAAACTGGGAGTGGATAAAGATTGATAAGGAGCCAGGAGGAACAAGGAGAGAGCCAAGTAGGAGTCAGAGCCGCTCCTAGGTGTGTAGGTGTAAGTCTTCCAAGAACTTGACTAGCTCCCAAAATCATGGACCTCTTCTTCAATTAAAAAATAGTTTTTTCTTTTTTTCTTTATCATTATCAATGCCTTTAGAATCAATTGCCCTTAAAATACGGTTTAAGGTAGACTTGGCAGGAAATGTCAGCAGCGTTACCTAAGCAGCATACCCTGATTCGTAACAAGCTCACTTTGGATTTCTTTAGAAATAGAAGCTCAATGTTATGTCATCATCGGTGGAAGACATTTCAGTTTCAAGCTCTAAGAGGGAGAATCTGGGAGAACAACAACTTTTAAGAAATGCATAGGAGGGAGCCTCTCTCATACCTTTACGGGGTTTCCTGGGAGCTGGAAAAGGGAGCCTTTACATCATCTTGCTGGGCTGAAACTTCCTCTTGCTTCATTTACATTTTTCTTTTAAGGCACAGGTCTTTTTTGTGGTCCACGGAAGGAAACCCAGGCTCCTTTGCGTTTTAAGCCTTCATGCGGCATCCCAGTCCAGTGAGAAGGAAGAGGATCAGCCTCAAACCCTGGACAGGGTCTCCTTGGCTGCCTTTCAAGTGGGTGATGCCTTCAAGCCTTTAGGAATGGATGTAGTGTGGGCTTTCTTAGTCTTTTAACCAAGTTTCTGACATCCACAGCAGAGCCATGAAAACCTTCCTAGTTTTATTCCATAGCCTGATTTTGGACCTGCGAAATGGAGGCTTTGAACAGCGGGCACAGAGCGCTGTTCTGCCTTGGAGGGTGGGAGGTGGAGAGAGCCATTCCTTGTCTTTGGGAGCTGGAGAAGGGCTGCCAGCACCCAGCTGGGGCGAAGTGGGTTTGTCAGAGTTCTTACTCATTTGCTCTCCTCCAGTAGCTTTAATAGGAAATACGAATCTAAGCCCAAACACGTAATTCAAGCTGAAAAAATGTGTTGTGCCAACACCGACTTGGGCCTCCTGGGGGCCTTCTAAGACCTGAGCATGTGTGATGTTTTAGCTCAATGATGGGCCTCCACTCATCAACATGAGAGGTGGGAATCAAGCCATTCAATCATTTTGACCAAGATTTGACCTACGTAAAATGCATCCAAGTTTGCATTTTAAAATATGTGCTTACTTCAAGGGAATAGAAACAATATTGTTTACTGAGGCCTTTGCTAATTGTCTGGAAAAATAAAAGCCTAGTGGTTGATGATTTGAATTGCTTGGTTTTAACCTGGACCCAAAAGGAAAAGGAACTTCCAAGGGTTTGCTGGGCAAGGGGTGGGAGGAGGGGGCAGGAGGACGGCCCAGATAATTATGGTGGTTTTTGAAGAAACCTATTTTGTAATTTGTTAAGAAAAATCTTTTAATAGAAAATCCCAAGAGATCTTTTAAGCATTCTTTTTCTTTCATTATAGTTCAATTCATATGTCGAGCAGCTACCTGATTGGGCTCTGTCTCCAGCCCTGCCTCCTGTGAGTACTTGAAGACATGGAAGACACGTCTATCGATGTCAACCATAGAAGACATGGTTGACAACCTTGGGGAATTTACAATCCCATATAAGAAAACAGCCAACAAAAGGACCAAGACGTTTGGATGTTTGCAAGGTGACTTCGGGATCATTTATTATTCTGTAACCCGGCAAGGATCATATCAGGGCCTACTTCATGCGCGAGGTGGTGGCACGAGGGTTAAAATGAAATCATACGAAAAGAACTTAGCACCATGCCAGGCACACTATGCGTACTTACAAATATTATCTGTGACATCGTGAATATTATAGTTATTATGCTACATGACAGGTCTTTTTCTTGGCTTCATCAGCCTGAGACTGAAATAGTCATAAAGAAATGAAGAAAATATTTCCCTACGTTGATCTGAAGAACTGGGGACCCTCCTAGACCTGGTAAGTCCCTACTTTCCCATTCAAGCTGCCTTGACTTTCTCAAAGGTTGACCCTCACACTCCAGCCCACCCCGCCTTCACCAGTGGTCTCCAGCATATCTAACCCTCTCTTCACATGGACTTTTCTGTTTCTCCCTCTAGGGGTGAGTCAGTCTGCTTAGAGCAGGACCATCCAGCCACCTGGGTCCCCCACCGGAATAGCTCTATTTCTTCCATAGTTAAGAACGAAGTATGTTTGCAGATGGCAAAGACCATCATCATTCACTTTTAGCTGTATTTCATCACTTTAGTACTAATATTGAATTCGTTTCTTGCCTAATCTATGCAGACTTCCTGGGGAAAATAGTCTCCTAAATGAGTTTTGAATTTAATCTGACTATTCCTGGCATAAAAATCTATAAAAGAAAGGAAGCCAGGAGATTTATGAAGAAACAAATGCAGAGGGTAATATACGGGCTCCCCACCCTCAGGGGCGTCCAGTGGGGCTCAGAGCCTTCATGTGTGTGTTTACCAAGCAGCCCAGGTGATCATTCTCAGTGAACTTTGAGACACATTGGGAGGGAGCTGTCAAGACAGGACAGGAGGCGGAGAATGGGTCCAGGACTTTGAAGACAAGAGCTCGGAATTTGAATTTGCTGTGGTGGGCAATAGGGAAACACTTAATTATAACCAGAAGGATCATGAAATCCACTGACTGTCATACTTCCTGCTTGTCAACTCACATGGTAGGCAGAAGGAGTCTGTTTTAAAATATTTTATAGAAATACAAATGCAAACAATAAGGGCCAGTCCTTTGCAAACTTTGAGGAGTTATAATACTCACTGCTGGCAAAGATGACTTTCTGCATTACATTTACAATATAAATTAGTACAACACTTTTGGAAAGCAATTTATTAATACACAGAGCTATTAAAATTTCTTGCTCTTTGACCCAGTAATTCCACTTCCAGCAATCTAATCCAAAATGTAAAACAAGCCATACAGTTGAAGATTCATCACAGCACTGTTTATAACAGTAAAGGGTTATGCAACCTTTAATATGTTAAATATGTTGACATAGAAAAACACTTAATATATAACACTAAGTGAAAAAAGCAGGGTCTAAACCTGTATGTTTGCAACTATTTAAAAGCATCTTTAGGAAATAAAGGACCAGAAAAAATATATAAAAATTATAACCATTGTATTTAAGGAGGAGGATTTTATTTTATTTTTTTCTCTTTTCTCCAAACTTTAGGTCATAAGATTACCTTACTTCCTGATTAAAAATAAAATTATAAAGTCAGTTTGCTTTAAAATTAGCTTATATCATAACTCATTTACTAACTATAAATTCAATTTATATTCTAAAACTTCTATGAACCAGTGCCATACTTTTCATGATTTCCTGGAAATGGAAATAAAACGAGAGAAATGTGAAAGCTTTGGTAACTTTGTTATGGAGACAAATTAGTGGACAGAAATCAGCTTTATTTTAGTTCTATCTGGATCTAAACTTTCTCATAAAATAACTCAATATTGCTGAAATGAAGACAATTGAGTACTTTGGAGAGACAACTCAGTTATATTCATAGAGTAAACTTTCTTTCCTGGACCTACAGCTTATTACATTCCTGGTGCTTTGGTGTTTTTTCTTTTCTTCCTTTTAATTTTTTTTTAATAACATTCTATTAGGAAAATTTTTAAAACATACAGAAAAGTTGAAGAATTATGGAATGAATCACATACACACACCACATAGGTCCAAACTTAGCTTTAATTTCTCACCAACTGATTAGTTTATTAGAAGAAAAAATCATATATATACAATATATATATTTGTTTCTAAAATCTAAAATATAGTTCATGTTTTATCATTAATGTGGTAGAAATTGAATGCGAGGCACCTGCAGCTTCACTACTAAAACAAAAAATGTCAGATATTTGTCAAGTGGAAGAAAAAGATATAGAAGGTTTGTCTGAGCTACCACCTTGGAAGCAAATTTTCCCTCAGAATTTTCTCCAACAGGGCAGCATTCTTTCCTTCCTTACCTCAAGGGGCTCCTCTCTACTTGTGGAATCCAGCACTGTCTTCTGTATAGTATTTGCATTATGGAATCCTGTGGTTAATATTTTATTACAGAGGTTAACATTTTACCTTCAATGTATGATTTCTGTGCAGCCAAATACTATGTTTAAAGTGAATTTTCCTCCCGTGGAAGACACAGCTTTTAAATTATAACATAAACAAGAAGGGAAATAATTCAGTTTGCAAAGTTGGATTTCTGTCAGTGTTTTCAAGAATACATATCGATGTTCAAGAAAATTTTTTTTTTTTTTTTTTTTGCGGTATGCGGGCCTCTCACTGTTGTGGCCTCTCCCGTTGCGGAGCACAGGCTCCGGACGCGCAGGCTCAGCGGCCATGGCTCACGGGCCCAGCTGCTCCGCGGCATGTGGGATCTTCCCGGACCGGGGCACGAACCCATGTCCCCTGCATTGGCAGGCGGACTCTCAACCACTGCGCCACCAGGGGAGCCCTCAAGAAAAAATTTTAAAGTGATATTTGCCTGAAAACCTGAACATCTGGTGAGGCAGTCTTTAATAGTGGAAAGAATTTGTACTTCAGCACCCCACAGATCTGAGTTCAAAGCCCCATTCTGCCATTTCCTAGCTGTGTGAGCCTGGAAAAGTTACCCCACTTCTCTGGACCTTCCTTAAATTGAGTTAATAAAATCTACATTGCAATCTTTTTATGCAAAGTAAATGTTTAGTACAATGTTTTGCACACAGTAAATGTTTTAGAAAGACCATTTTTATTACTATTATTGTTTTATTATTATATAATTACTTGACTTTCTAATTCTCGCCTCATTTATGTAATGGAAGCAGTCACATCTAATTAACAAGAGTATTATGAGCATGAAATGATGCGTGTAAATGTTCTTTGCAAATTTCTAAAGATCCATGTCATTAATTTAAGATGATTGTTTCTATTATTATAATGGGATGATCCCCAACTTATCAACTGCAAGTGATCCTATCAAGGTCGCTGATGTCATCATTGCTAAATCCAGAGGTGACTTTGCAGTTATGATGTTTTGTGACCCCGTGGCTGTTGAGCCCCCTTGGCTCCTTGAGCTGTGGCCTTTCTTTTGCTTCTAGGGCCCTGTACTCTCCTTATTTTCCTCTTGTCCCCTCTGGATGTTCCTTCTCAGTCCATCTGTGACTTCTCTTCCACTAGAGCTCCTCAAACATTGGGCTTCCTTAGGATGTCGTCTTCTCTTCAAATTCTACTTGTTCTGATTGATGAGCTCACCTACATCTTTGTCTTCCATTGCCTCCTTGATGCTGACGACCCCTGTGCCTTATCTTCAGCCCAAACCCATCCTGAGCTTCAAAGCCAAACATCCAACCACCCACTGGCCCTTTCCACCTGGACATCCCACAGACACCTCAAGCCCAGTGTATTCAAATGGGCCCTGGTCCATTTGGGCTTTGAAAGGCATCACCATTCACAGATTTGCTCAAGCCAGAAACCTCAGGACTGTTTTCGAATTCTCCCTTTCCCTCACCTCCCATGTCCAATTAGTCATTAAGACTTGTCAACTCTTCCTCTGAAATAGCTCTCAAAATACACATGTATATGTAAATCTATATTCGTAAATATAAATTAAACTTAGAAATGTAGGACTCTGTGCTATAAGAGAAGCTTGTCTCCCCCTTTAAATGGAAATGTTGGTAGTATTAAAAATAGAGTAGCAAGCGCTCATTATGAAAAGATCTTGTGGTTACCAGGGGTTGGGAGAGCAGAGAGAGGAGGTATTAGTCAAAAAGCAGCAAGTTTCAGTTATACAAGATGAATAAGGTCCTAGAGATCTACTGCACAGCACAGAGTGTATACGTATACATATACAATATGGTATAACAATACCATATTGTATACTAGAAAATTTGCTAAGAGAGTAGATCTTATGTTAATTGTCTTATCACTAAATAATAATAATAATTAATAAAGACGACAAGAGTAAACTTTTGGAGGTGACATGTATAGCATAGATTGTGGTGCTGGTTTCATGGGTGTATACTTATTTCCAAACTCATCAGGTTGTACACATTAAGTATGTATAACTTATCTTTTTTGGAGAGTTAGAATACCACATAGGTTATTTTATTTATTTTTTAAATTAATTTTTATTGGAGTATAGTTGATTTACAGTGTTGTATTAATTTCTGCTAACACAACAGCTGATTTTGTTAACACACAACTGATTCACAGCTAAGTGAATCAGTTATACATAAACATATACCTACTCTTTTTTAGATTCTTTTCCTATATAGGTCATTACAGAGTACTGAGTAGAGTTCACCCTGCTATACAGTAGGTTCTTATTAGTTATCTATTTTATATACAGTAGTGTATATATGTCAATCCAATCTCCCAATTTATCCCTCCCCCCCCACTTCCCCCTTGGTAACCATAAGTTTATTTTGTACATCTACGGCTCTATTTCTGTTTTGTAAATAAGTTCATTTGTACAACTTTTCATGTCAATCATACTTCAACAAAGTATAAGAAAAGAAATGATCCAGATTGTTGGGAGTTACTAAATAATTCTAAAGATAAAACGGTCAAATACTGTCATTTGTATCTATAAGGATAAGAAAAGCTACGCCGTGTGGCAGGTTATAATGTGTGAATTGAATGTGGTAGTGACATATATAAGTAAAATGGCAGAGATCTAATCTGAAAAAACTGGGTGTGAATCAAAGGGGCTGCAGAATCCAAATGGGAAATGCAGCAGATGCCTTTTGCTGTCACTTT
This sequence comes from Lagenorhynchus albirostris, assembly GCF_949774975.1. NCBI lineage: Eukaryota > Metazoa > Chordata > Mammalia > Artiodactyla > Delphinidae > Lagenorhynchus > Lagenorhynchus albirostris. Next base: position 69,610,802 of record NC_083106.1, read on the forward strand.
AGAGCTGCGGCGGCTTAGCACGCGCTTATTCCACTTGGCCACCGCCTGCCAAATGAGAATAACACACTTCACATCAGAAGGGAAGTGCCAAAATATTGAGAACTTCTTTATGACATCAACCCTAAGCTCATGGTCTCCATCATTCAGCCTTTTATTGTTCCTTGCAAAGAGATTTTATCCAGAGTACATCAGCTATAAATGCAAAGGGCATGCGGCTTCAGCTTGGAAAAGTTACGTACGAAGTGTCCTAATTGACTTAGATCCTTAAGACTGTCCACATTAGTGGCTAATTAACTTTAAAAAAAAAAGAGAGAAGGAAATAAAACTACTTTTGGCTTAAAAAAAAAAAACCCGGAGTTTACACTTTATGTTCAGTCTAAGATCAAGTATGCACTTTTAACCTTTCACCTTCTGACTCTGCTGTGTAAGGGCCAGGTCAGCCTCCAAACAGGACCTCTTCCAAGTGACTGGTATTTTTTATTGGTTTTCAGTATACGACGTTGAAGCACTTTATTGTCCAAAAGTAATTATATTTATTTAAGACTGTTACTGGAGGAGGGAAAATAAATATCCAGTGGGCCTTTATAAAGTTTTAATATAACTTTCTGTAAAGTATTAAAAAGCATACATACTTATTTCCACTTTTCATACTCTTTTTTGCTTACTAATCACATAAGAAATATTTATCCTTTCTATTTATGTGCACTAAAAATCCTTAAGGAACTAAGACAACACCACTACCACAATTATTTTACTTTAAATGACACTATTTTCAAAGATTTTTTTTAAAAAAACCTCTCTCTTCCTTTAATCACCAATTACTCTTTCTTGCTCTCCTCTGAGTATATCAGTCCTGGACAGCTAGACCAGACTTTTTAAAATAGTTGCTTTAAGAAAACAAAAAATGGGGAGATTGGGATTGACATATATACACTAATATGTATAAAATGGATAACTAATAAGAACCTGCTGTATAAAAAAAATAAAATTCAAAAAAAAAAGAAAACAAAAAATGATTTAATAAAAAGAAAAAATATATACTATTTCCTTAGAACCTGTGCAGTATTATCATCTTATATAGTAATCTCTCTGTGCCTCAGTTTTTCCATCTACAAAATAGGAATAATAATAGTGCCTATGTTCCAGGGTTGCTGGGAAGATTGAACGTGCTAATGTATAAAGACTTAGAACACTGCCTGGCATGTGGAAAGCACCCTGTGTATAGGCTATCGTTATTGTTATTTTCCCCAGAGGAACCAATTACCTTGCATTCTGTGGAACAGCAATACTGAACTTATAGATCCCCATAGGTACCACACTGCTTGATGGCTTCATTCATGCTGTTCCCTCTGCCTGGAATGACTTTCCTTACTTTGCTTGTCTATTTCCAAGTCTGATTCATCTTGAGAAACCCCTGTTCAGCTCTAATAGCACCTCTTCTGGGAAGGCTTCCTTGAAAACCTTCTCCCATCCCACGTGAAGATTCCAGATCTCTTCCCCCTGGGCTGTCTCTTTACTTTGAGTACGCTTCCACTATTGTTGTTATGATAGTGAATTATAATTTATTTGCTTACATTTCTGTCTGTGTTCTTAAAGTCAGGGACTATGTAGGACTGCCTGATTCCTAGGAGGTTTTCAGTTCATGCTCCTGGAATTGAAGTATTATTCAGTAGCATCATGTTTCTGTGAAGGAAAGAGAAGCAAATTAGATGCCATACATTTTACAAAGAATTAGGATTTCAGAAAGCCTACAATTACTAGTCAGGACAAGGAAAGCCAGCAATATGCAAATCACCTCACTCATCTTTAAAGTCAATTTGTTTCTTCAACACTATTGACCACTTTCTCTGGGCCTAGTCCTGCCCTTGATCCTTGGAGTGCAGAAATGAGAAAAAAAAAAAAAAAAAGCAATCTCTACTCTCATGGAGCTATTGTTCTAGCAGGAGGGAGTCAGACAACAAACAATACATGCAAATAAAAAGTAAATTATGGGGCTTCCCTGGTGGCGCAGTGGTTGAGAGTCCGCCTGCCGATGCAGGGGATACGGGTTCGTGCCCTGGTCCGGGAAGATCCCACATGCCACGGAGCGGCTGGGCCCATGAGCCATGGCCGCTGAGCCTGCACGTCCGGAGCCTGTGCTCCGCAACGGGAGAGGCCACAACAGTGAGAGGCCCGCGTACCACCAAAAAAAAAAAAAAAAATAGAGGAAGAAGCCACACATAAATTTGAGGCTTTCACAGTCATACTTCAAAATGAGCCAGGCCAGGAAAAATATCTAAGAGCTTGGAGACAATTCTGAGTTTCATCCCAGGCCTCTCAGTAGTTTGTACAATGCAACAGCATTTGGACAAGAGTGATGGGAAATGATTCCTCTGTAACTTTGGGGTATATTTATATTGTGGAGACTTGGGCAACTCTAATAATATCTTGCAATGAATCATTTCATTCATTCATTCAACAATATTTATTAAGTGCTTACTATGTGTCAGGCACTGTTCTAGACCCTAGGGAGATAGCAGTGAATAAACAGCCCAAAATCCTCCTCTTTATGGAGTCAATTGAAGAATATACAAAAATATATGTCAGATGGTGGCAAGGGCTCTGGAGAAAAATAAAGCAGGGTTAGGACAAGTGTCAAAAGCAGTGGAGTCAGGAAGATCACTATTTTATACAAAGCAGCCAGAGAAGTGCTCTCTGATGAAATGACAGTTGGCAGACACTTGAAGAAAGTAAGGGTACAACCATTAGGATATAAGAGGATTCCAGGCAGAGAAACCGCTAGTGCAAAGGGCCTGAGGCAGGAGTGTATGGGAATAAATAATGCTTCATGGTTTATGGATCACTTTCACATTCTTTCTTTTATTTCATCCTCATCAGATCCTTGGAAAATAGAAAAGACAAGTTATTATTTTTTCCCTTTTACCAATGAACAGACGGAGGGCACAGTAGTGGTTTGGTGAAGAAATGCAAATAAGTGGTTTCTGGAGAACTTGAACCCAAGTCAATCCAAGTTAATGCTTGTCCACCCACTACCCCCTAGATACCTTGAGGAAGCCAGACATGCTGCAGGGCCTCTCACAGACCTTCAGGAATAAGCAAAGCAGCAAGTGACTTAGGTGTTCACCATGTGCAGTTTGTGGGCAGGAGCCCTGGAATTGAGCATCCGTCAGAATCACAGAACGTTCACTATTGCTTCTGATCCAGCGTGAACAACACTGACAGACACAGAGGGGACCCATCTCGGTCTGCAAGGAATATGCTGTTTAAGACTTTTCTGAGTCCCTATTTCCTGACCCAGGATCCGACTCTTCCCACGATGCCTGGGAGCGCAAACACCCCTCCCTTCAGGGGAAATCTGACCTCTCACCCACAAGAGTGCGGTCTCAGCTCCGACCCCATTCCCCACCAGGGCGATCGCTGCAGAGCACAATATCCCAACAGCAGTACCGTTCCCAGCCCTGGGGGATTCAGCCTTAAATAATACCACATGTCTGACATTCCCGGACAGTCCTGCTTCCAGCTTTGCCCAGCCCGGCCCAATTTCTTTTTTTTTATGGTGGTTTTCCTGCTTGAAGTAAAGGTTATGCCTGCACAGCCCTCCTGCAGCTTTATCAGTCTCAGTTCCCCAGCTCCTGTCAGCAACTGCTCAAACAAGAACACACACACACCCCTCCAAAAGAAAACGCAAAAGTATACAGGCTCCTTCACAGCTGTCACAGAACACTGTTGATTTCAGGTAACATACAGGTGAAGTATCATTGTAGTCTCTCTCTCAAATATATGAGTATATATACATGCACATATATACATATGGACTGTATACACATATACAAATGCATACACATGCATATACACACGTACTTAAATGGCTAAACAAATCATTTATTTAGTTTTGTTTAACATTTATCGTGTTCTCAGGATTGGCATGGCAAGTTACTGATTTGTGTGAAGGACTGTTTTAGATTACAAAAACAGTCTTAGAAAAATAATTCTTGGACAACTTGCAGTTAACCAGGGAATAAGGATATCAAAAATAGCAAAACCTCCCCACAGCGGACACTGGCAGCCAGGCTTCCGGCCCTCCTCTTGCGCTGGGGTTGTTTGACTCCTAGGATTGATTTATAAATCAGTTTTGCAACAGTGATTCCTATAATCCCCCTGGTGAGGTTTTTGGCTGCTGCTTCTTCATGTCTTTTAAATTTATATATAAGTGAAAGCTGTATATATAAATTAGAGTCTTTGGTGTTGGGGGATAAGTCCTACAACCTGATCAGCAGAACATCAAGATGTTCTCAGACCTCTGTTTCTAAGAGTAGATCAGAATATTTTTCTTTGTGTTCTTCCAGTCCTTTGCTTCTGTTTTTACTGATATACCGTTACTTTGACCCAAGTAATTTTATACAGCGCAAAGAAGAGTTGTAATTGTGAGACTATCCAGTTAGGTAGGTGAATATAAATGGCCCAGGTGATGTATGACCACCAAGTCTTCAGTGGACCCACCCTCAGCATTAACCCCCATCTCCTCCACTTTTCATCTTCAGGTTATCTGTTTGGATGCTGAATATCCAACCTAGACTCTAGACACAGCCATAAAACTGAGTTTCAGACATTGAAGTCTGCTGTCAGAGCAACCAGTGCTTTGATGTTCTGTAACGACGTGAGATCAAAAGAGTTTATAATTTTTTCAAGTTTATTATTTGACCATTATTAATGGAATGTGCTGATCATGTAACTTTACTTTTTGTGCTTCCTTAAGTATTGAGGAAGGCATTTATTTTCATAGAGAGCATTAAAAAATGTGATGATTCTAATTCCCTCTGTAACCCATGGTACCTTCTTCTAAAATTTTAGACCCCTTCCTCCTCTGTGTTATGTAGTGATTTTTCCTGGACATTTAGGAGATAATGCGATGTTTTGGCAGAGATGTTTATTTCCAGGAACTACTGCATTTACTATTCTGTTTGACCTCCAAGTCTGGGGTCATGGATGTTGAATGAAGAAATCCCAAAGTGACCAGATGTGAATTAAATGTGCTGGATAGGAGATGATTCGAGGAATGGCTAGCTGGAAGATGGAACACAGGGCACTGATGGTTTCCTAAGGGCAGCATTTATTGGGCAACAGTCTGCCAGCTGGTAAAGGGAGGCACTTGTTCAGTCCTGGTGCTTTATTCTAGCCAAGAGGAAAGGAAAGCCTAAAAGATCAAGTATACAAATGAAAAACAAACATGGAAAGCTGCAAAGTTAAGAACACCAAGAGGGGGAAGCCACAAGGGAACCAGATTATATTTCAGAGTTAAAAAAAAAAAAAAAAAGCACAAAAAACCTATAATCTGTCTTGTAAATTAATTCCACACTTAATTTTTGAAATTCCTTCCTATTTCTCCAGACTTGAGACAATATGAGGGAAGTGAAATGTTATAGGGAAGTGGCAGCCAGGCATTTAGTGGTAAACTAGTTTACTTTCACAATTTCCTTTCATATGTAGATTCAGCCTTGCCTTTTCCTTTGTCATTGCTTACAAAGATCTAAGCTTCCTTCCTAAGGCATCATCTTTTATTAATCAGCTTATCCACAACAGAGTCCAAGAGACTGGAGCTGGGTTCAGACAGATGTTGATAAATGTCTTAAGTTTCTTATAAACGAAATCAAGGCCAGCCATGTTTTATTAATCAGTTATCCTTCATACATATTTTGTCCTCCGTATATTGGCTCACACTTTATATGCCATCCTGTTTACACTGTCCTGATTTAATTCAAGACTGTTAGCCTCTACTTGGAAAGACAGGTAGTCCTGTATGAGTCTTTACATATACTTAAGGGCTAATATAAACAGTCATTTATAGACGTATATTTAGCAAAACAACATTAGGTGTTAGGAAAATGACAATCATGCATTTATGAAGTATGTTTACTTTATTGACAAAGGTAAGAATATAAAAATGGTCAAAAATCTGCTGGTGGAAATGTTTAGGAACTTACCTTTCAGTATCCTTATGCCTCTGCTCAGAAAGTCAAAAACATATTGAACAAACATACTGCTACTAACAGAGCCTCACATGGTCTGATTTTGTCCTATATTCTCATTTAAGGGATTCTGACTCGGGGCTCCAAAATAGTAAATGCAAATTACTATCAAAGCAGGTCATCTTCCTGATTGTTGCTATAGTGGTTATATTAGTTCAAGGCATATTACAAGGATAAGAAAATAATTAAGCAAGAGAATGATGTTCCACCTATGGAATAAATTATGTATAGTAACAAATAATCTTCAGGTGTAAACTATGGTGTTAGTCTGGTGTTAATGACCAATTGGTCTATGAAAACCTAGGGTAAAGTTCTTAGAAACAAATTTCCTGTCTGCCCTAATTTATACCTTTGCATTCTTCGATTGTCCCACCTTTGGGTCTTCTATATGTGCTGTGCACCTGTGTATCCCACTCTGGTCCATTCTGTGCTCCATCTGGTAGCAGAATTGTTTCTGATTATACAGAAAGTCTCTTGGACTGCAATGTCTTCATGTTCAGGGTTTAAAGAATAGGCCTTCTACCACAAATACACAGGGTTCTGCTCTGCAGTTTTGTCGTTTTTATTTTGGGGCCCAGTTACTATCACTGAGTACAGGCAATGGATCCAGTGCAGGCGTTATGAGCATCCCATCACCCTCTCCCCTGTGCTCTGTGAAATGATCTTTCATCTGCACTGTGTCAGGAGGAGTTTCCTGTACCTCTTTGATTCTGGATGGAATTAGGATACATTCTGGATTAGGAAGCACCTGAAAAACTCTGTCCCATTACCTCAAGGCCTATTCCTCTTTGGCTGTTACTCTTTTCTTGTTACAAAAATACCTGTAACAAAGAAACTCTCTGCCCTGGATTGACACTGGGCCTATCAGGGAGGAACCAGTATTTTGCTTATGTTCACACTTAGGATTTGCAAACTGACAAGACAGATTCCTTCAAAGTAAAAACAGGTGATTCTCACAGCATAAAAAATATCTCCTGAGTACGCAAGCTGATACAAAGCTAGATACCATAAATAAACCCTCCCTTAATTTTTTTGTATTTATAATATATCAGTGGGCAGTCAGCAGTTATATGTTCCTGGATTTTGGATATAAGAAAAAAAATAATTTTAGCAAATAACTTCTTAGAATTTTAGAAAATAGGCATTTATGTGTTATGTTTAACCTGCTTTGATCCTATGCTGTATGTTAACATGAGATAAAATATTTTAAAGATGTTTTAAGGTTGATGATTTTTTATGAGCATATTTTTTTTTAATTTGAAGTATAGTTGATTTACAATATTGTGTTAGTTTCAGCTGTACGACATAGTGATTCAGCTTTTTTTTTTGCATATTATATTCCATTATAGGTTATTATAAGATACTGAGTATAATTTCCTGTGCTATACAGTAAATCTTTATTGCTTATCTATTTTATGTATAATAGTTTGTATCTGTTAATTCCATACTCCTAATTTGTCCCTCTCACTCTCCCTTTCCACCTTGGCAACCATAAGTTTGTTTTCTATGTCTGTCAGTCTGTTTCTGTTTTTTATATACATTCATTTGTATAATTATAAGTGATATCACATAGTATTTGTCTTTCTCTGTCTGAATTATTTCACTAAGCATAATGTTCTCTGAGTCCATCCATGTTGCTGCAAATGGCAAATTTCATTCTTTTTTCTGGCTGAGTAATATTCCATTGTATATACATATACCACATCTTCTCTATCCATTCATCTGTTCATGGGCACTTGGGTTGCCTCCGTGTCTTTGATACTATAAATAGTGCTGCTATGAACATTGGGGTGCATGTATCTTTTCAAATTAAGAGTTTTCATTTTTTTCCAGATATATACCCCGGAGTGGAATTGCTGGATCATATTGTAGCTCTATTTTTAGTTTTTTAAGGAACCTCCATACTGTTTTCCATAGCAGCTGTACCAGTTTCCATTTTCAGTGGCAGTGTACAAGGGTTCCCTTTTCTCCACACCCTCTCCAGCATTTATTATTTGTAGAATTTTTGTAGACAGCCATTCTGACAGGTGTGACGTGATACCTCATTGTGGTTTTGATTTGCATTTCTCTAATAATTAGCAGTGTTGAGCATCTTTTCATGTGCCTGTTGGTCATCTGTATGTCTTCTTTGGAGAAATGTCATTTAGGTTTTCTGCCCATTTTATGATCAGGTTGTTTGTTTTTTTGACATTGATTTGTATGAGATGTTTTTATATTTTGGATATTACCCCCTTGTTACTTGTATTTTTTTCAAATACTTTCTCCCATTCTGTATAATGTCTTTTCATTTTATTGGTGGTTTCCTTTGCTGTGCAAAAGCTTTTAAGTTTGATTGTCTCATTTGTTTATTTTTGCTTTTATTTCTTTTGTCTTGGGAGACTGATCTAAGATAATATTGCTATGATTTATGTCCAAGAACATTTTGCCTATGTTCTCATCTAGGAGTTTCATGGTGTCATGTCTTACATTTAGGTCTTTAATCCATTTTGAGTTTATTTTGTACATGGTGTGATGAAAGGTTCTAATTTTATTTATTTATTTTTATATGTAGCTGCCCAGCTTTCCCAACACCATTTCTTGAAGAGACTGTGTTTTCTCCATTGTATAGTCTTACCTCCCTTGTTGTAGATTAATTGACCATAGGTGCATGGGTTCATTTCTGAACTCTCTATTCTGTTTCCCTGATCTATATGTCTGTTTTTGTGCCAATACCATGCTGTTTTGATTACTGTAGCTATGTGTATAGTCTGAGGTCTGGGAGGCTTATACCTCCGCTTTCTTCTTTTTTCTCAGGATTGCTCTCTTAATTTCCCTTTCTGATAGTTCATTATTAAAGAAAAGCAACAGATTTCTGTACATTAATCTTGTATCCTGCAACTTTATTGAATTCATTAGTTCTAACAGTTTTTGTGTGGAGACTTTAGCGTTCTCTTTATAGAGTATCATGTCATCTGCAAATAGTGAGAGTTTTACCACTTGCCTTCCAATTTGGATACCTTTTATTTCTTTTTATTGTCTGATTGCTGTGGCTAAGACTTCCAATGATTAGAAGTGGTGAGAGTGGGCATACTTGTCTTGTTCCTGAATTTAGAAGGAAGCTTTTCACTGTTGAGTATTATGTTGGCTGTGGGTTTGTTGTACACAGCTTTTATTATGTTGAGATATATTCCCTCTATACCCACTTTGGTGGGAGTATTTTATCATGAATGGGTGTTGAATTTTGTCAAATGCTTTTTCTGCATCTGTTGAGATGATCATGTGGTTTTTGTCTTTCCTTTTGTTAATGTGGTGTGTCACATTGATTTGCATATGTTGAATCATCATTGTGACCCTGGAATAAATCCAACTTGATCATGGTGTATGATCCTTTTTATATATTGTTGGATTCAGTTTGCTAATATTTTGTTGAGGACTTTTGCATCTATATTCACCAAAGATATAGGTTTGTAATTTTCTTTTTTTGTAGTGTCTTTGTCTGGTTTTGGTATCAGGGTGATGGTGACCTCATAGAATGAATTTTGGAGTGGTCTCTCCTCTTCAAATTTTTGGAGTAGTTTGAGAAGCAAGGTATAATTTCTTCTTTATATGTTAGATAGAATTCCCCAGTGAAGCCATCTGGCCCTGGACTTCTGTTTGCAGAGAGTTTTTTGTTTTTGTTTTTGTTTTGTGGTACGCAGGCCTCTCACTGTCACAGCCCCTCCCGTTGCGGAGCACAGGCTCCGGACGCGCAGGCCCAGCAGCCATGGCCCATGGGCCCAGCTGCCCTGCGGCATGCAGGATCCTCCAGGACCAGGGCATGAACCCGCATCCCCTGCATTGGCAGGTGGACCCCCAACCACTGGACCACCAGGGAAGCCCTGCAGATAGTTTTTTAAATTACATATTCTATTTCCTGTCTATTGATCAGTTTGTTCAAATTATCTGTTTCTTTTTGACTCAGTCTTGGCAGGCTGTATGTTTTTAGAAACTTGTCCATTTCTTCCAGGTTGTCCAATCTGTTGGCATATAACTGTTCATAATATTCTCTTATAATTTTTTGTATTTATATGGTATTGGTTATTATTTCTCCTCTTTGATTTCTTAGTTTGTTTATTTGGGTCCTCTCTCTTTTCTTCTTGGTGAGCCTGGCTGGAGGTCTGCCAATTTTGTTTACCTTTTCAAAAAAACACATCTTGATTTCATTGATCTTTTCTATTGTTTTTTATCTCTATTAAATTACTTCCTTTCTTACCTTTATTATTTCCTTCCTTCTGTTGACTTTGGGCTTTGTTTCTTCTTCATCTTCTAATTTTTTTAGGTGGTAGGTTAGGTTGTTTATTTCAAATTTTTTTAATTTCTCGAGGAAGGCCTGTATCGCTATGAACTTCTCTCTTATAACTGCTTTTGCTGCCTCCCATAGACATCTGTGAAGTTGTCTTAAGGTATTTTTTGATTTCTTCTTTGATTGCATCAGTGACCCACTGGTTTTTCGTAGTAGCATGTTGTTTAGTCTCCATATGTTCTTTTTTCCCCCATTTTTCTTTTTGTAGTTGATTTCTAGTTTCATACTGTTATGGTCAGAAGAGATGCACAAAATAATTTCTATCCTCTTAAATTTGTTGGGGCTTGGTTTGTGACCTAGTATGTGGTCTAACCTAGAGAATGTTCCATGTGCCTTTGAAAAGAATGTGCGTTCTGGGTTTTTTTTGGATATAGTGTCCTATAGATATCAATTTAGTCTAACTGGTTTACTATGTTATTTAGGACCTCTGTTGCCTTACTTATTTTCTATCTAGATAGTCTATCCATTGATGTCAGCGGGGTGTTAAAGTCTCCTACTACTATTGTATTATTATCAATTTCTCCTTTTATGTCTGTTAGTATTTGCTTGATATATTTAGGTGCTCCAATATTGGGTGTGTATATGTTAATAAGTGTAATATCCTCTTCTTCTATTGATCCCTTTATCATTATATAATGCTGTTCTTTGTCTTTCTTTATGGCCTCTGTTTTAAAGTCTACTTTTTCTCATATGAGTATTGCTACCCCCACTTTCTCGTCATTTCCATTTGCCTGAAATATCTTTTTCCATCTCCTTACTTTCAGTCTGTGTGTGTCTCTCACCCTAAGGTGAGTCTCTGAGCACTTATTTTTTAGAATTAGGCATAATTTACGTACAATAAAATGTAGGGAATTTGTTTCCAGTTTGAAGACAATTGGACAGCTGTATCCACCTGTGTAACCACCACCCAAAACAAGTCACAGAACATTCCCAGTACCCTATAAAACATTCCCATGTGGCCCATTCCAGTAAATTTCCACCTCAAGCAACCACTTTCCAATTGCTAACAGTTTAGATTAGTTTTGCCCAGTTTGGGCTTCATATAAATGGAATCATACAGTATTCATTCCTTTTTGTCTGGCTCCTTTCACTAAACAGCGTTTGATAGCTTCATCCATGTTATAGTTACTAAGTCTGATTGCTTTCTGTTTTCAAAAATATTATGAGGTACATGCTGGATCAAAAATACTGAGAAATTAGAAAGTATGAAATAATAAGTTTTTTAATGATAAAAATTACCTTGAAGATCCTTCTGCCCTAATTTGCAGCCCAGCTTGTGAGCCTCCCATATGATGCTTGTGCTACCTGGAGCTCTGGCCTTTGTAGGAACATCTCCAATACAGGAACACATCACTTCATGAGGCATCTAAGGTACCATGAGTCCATACTTTAAAAAAGATGTAAGAATACTATGTAACTGGGCTTCCCTGGTGGCGCAGCGGTTGAGAATCCGCCTGCCGATGCAGGGGACACGGGTTCGTGCCCCGGTCCGGGAAGATCCCACATGCCGCGGAGTGGCTGTGCCCATGAGCCATGGCCGCTGAGCCTGCGCGTCCGGAGCCTGTTGCTCCGCAACGGGAGAGGCCACAACAGTGAGAGGCCCGCGTACCGCAAACAAAAACAAAAACAACAGAATACTACGTAAGTTTCCCAGATTATTAGAAATGATCCTCCATAGTTTTAATGGAAAGGGCTCTAGTGAAGAAGGGAGAAAATTTCCTCAAACAAATAATATTTTGCTAAAGTTTCAGTTTTGTTTCTGAGTCGGAATATCTGCAGTCCTAAAAGAAGGACTCTGTTTCAAATTGCTTTCCTCCTGTAAAGAATTTGCAAGTCGTAATCATATTTTTTTCAGTAATAGATTTCTGTATTTCTAAGGAAGCCTACATAAAAAAATCATTAATTTTACATATTTCCTATCTCCTTTATTATTTTACACAGTTGAATAAATTCCTTTCAAGCCTGATCAATGTCCTGGTCAGTGCTTGGGTTGTACTTAATCTTTCCTGAAATCAATCAGATACTCTATGTTTTATCTCCTCAAGTAGGGACAGAATCAGGATTATTAACAATACCAATAGATGACACTCAACTTTCTGGTTTCCTCAGCGTAAGTTAAGCCCTTAAAAAGAAACTCTATATAACATTTTATTCTGGTTTTCCTATTGTTTATGATTATATTTCCATTTGACTAACTACATAGTAAACAACAGCAATGCAAGTGATAATGGCAGGGATAAATTAATCACTGAAATTTGTCAGCCAAAGATTATCTAAGCACTTACTTTAAACTGATTTATGAAATTTGAAGAATATCTGAAAGACAGAGACTTTTAAAAATAATGTCACATTTTACTATATATATCAGAATATAGGGCATCAAATCCAGACAGTTATATACATCATGTGTTTCTTGAGAACAAGGACTTCTTCATCTCCCTTTTCTTCCCCTCTCTCCATATGTTTCTTTTTTTTTTAAACATCTTTATTGGAGTATAATTGCTTTACAATGGTGTGTTAGGTTCTGCTTTATAACAAAGTGAATCAGCTATACATATACATATATCCCCATATCTCTTCCCTCTTGCGTCTCCCTCCCTCCCACCCTCCCTATCCCACCCCTCTAGGTGGTCTCAGAGCACCGAGCTGATCTCCCTGTGCTATGTGGCTGCTTCCCACTAGCTATCTGTTTTACATTTGGTAGTGTATACATGTCCATGCCACTCTCTCACTTCGTCCCAGCTTACCCTTGAGCCCTTCTACATTCTAGCTTGGTACTCAAGTGTAAGTTCCATGTCTCTGTTCTCTGAGTAAGATTTCTTACCTAAGTAAACAGAGTTGATGATGACAGACATAGGAGGAAGCTTGGCTTCTGTCTCGACCTCTCTCTCCACATAACCAAGTCAACTACATTTTGGCTGCTAAGGCTGTTGGCTCTTCCCCAGCTCCACCACCCCTGTTTTATTCTAGACTCTAAATGAATTTGTACAATTTGTTCCTAAACTGGTCTCTACAACCTGACTCCTAACAATACGTCCTCCACATGGTCCCCAGAAGAGCTTTTTATAACTCAGACCTGACCATGTCACCTTCCTGCTTGAACTAGGCAATGGTCCCCCATGATCTCAGGTGAAAAACTAAAATCTTGGCTTAGCCTATAAGGCCCTGCAAAACCTTACCGTTTTCCAGCTCTCCACCTGCATTTTCCACCTGCTCACTGTAGCAACTCAAGGCTGCTCAGGTACATGAGAGTCTAGTCTCTGAATGTATTTGTGCCTGCCTTTTTGTTGCTGTTGTTTGTTTTCATCCTGAAAGCCCATCACCATGTCTGCACCTGGCTGATCACTATTACATTACCTTGGACTTCCAGGACCTCCCCTCCAGCCCTCATCTTTGGTCGGGTTAGGCCCACACAGTAACCTTGGCCCTCGTCTACCTCACCCCTAACCATTAATATTATCTGTATCTCCATAGATGACATTAGCACCTGATTCTCAGTCTTCTGCTGCCCCTAGCCCAGATTGTCCTTTTATCACAATGACTCTGTGTGGTTGATCAATTCAATAACTTAGCTTCAAAATTCACTGACCTCTTCCACTCCGTTTTAGCAGCTCATTCCAAACGTTTTTTTTTTTTAATATAATCATTGCCTGGACCTCACCCCACTCTGAAATCTTAAACTTTATTATATCAGTCTCCAAGTAAAACCTTCAATGCCTTTGCCCCTTTCACTCGCTTCTTCTCATTACATCTTCATGACCGCTCTTACTTTGGCTGCAACTTTTCTAACAGTCTACCCACATTCTGACTTTGCATGCTCCTCCACCAAAGAATATTTTACACTCATTCAATCTACTCCAACACAACACAAATTCATCAGTTTGCAATTAAGACTAGGCCCCCATAGTCTTTTAATGAAGACTAGGTTTCACTAAAATCATGGAGCAAAGATCACTAATCCCCTCTTGATTAACAGATCCAATGGACTCATGTCAATCCTGGTATTTCTTCATCTTTCCATGGCATTTGCCTCCACTTATTCCTTTCTTGGTTTCTTTGTCACTGTCATCCCCTGGTCTACCTGGTTTGTCTTCCCAGTCTTCTTCATGCACTTATTGTTCCAGGGGGCAGTCTTCAGCCCTCCTCTCTTGCAGGCCATTTCCACAGTCCCATGGCTTCAACTATGATTCATATACTGATGACCCCAAACTCTCTGCCTTTAGCTCAGCTTTCTCTCCTATATACCAGTGCCCCATGAACTTCATCACAAGAAACTCAAGCCCAAGAAATCCAAAATTGAGCCTGTTGTCACTGCCCTAAAATGTTATCTTCCTCTTGCATTTTTGTTGTTATTAATAAACTCAATTTCTCTCCACTCACTAACTCAAGCCAAAAATGCAAGAGTCTTCACAAATCTCTTGGTTTTCTCATTCCCCACATTAAAATAGGAATCAAGTTCTTTCTCTCCTACCTTATTCATGTCTCATATTGTCCCTTATCCATTCCCATCACTGTGTGTTGTTCACACCCCACCATCTCTTACAACAGTCCCTCCAAGCTGACCTCTCTACCCCCAGCCTCACGGTCTTCCAGCCCATTTTTCTCATCGCCGTCAGAGGGAGCTTCCTAAACACAAATCTCATCTCATTAGGCTCCTAGATCTCAACTTTCTATAGCTGTGGCTTCTACATGTGGTTGCACGTTAACATCGCCTAGTGAGATATTTTTAAAATGTCACTCCTACAGATTCAGAGAGAACCGGTTGTGAACAGGATTGGGATGATGGCATTTTTTAAAAGTCCCAAGTGATTCCACTATAAAACCGAAGAGCAATGATCCTACAGAATAAACCCCAAAGCCCTACTTCTTGCTCCATTTTCATATTTTCTGCCTCTATTCATTCTATACACAGCTGTATACAGTGACCCTTCTCCACTGTCTCTGCTATCTTGGCTTCCTCTGCCTAAAACTCCTTTTCATAGCAAGTCAAGACTCTAGTTATGTTATGGGCTGAATTGTGTCCCCCAAATTTATATGTTGAAGGCCTAATTCCCAGTATTTCAGAATGTGACTGCATTTGGAGACAGGACCATTAAGGAGGTTGAAATGAGGCCCTCGGGGGGGGGGGCTCTAATCCAATCTGACTGGTGTCTTTAAAAGAAGAGGAAATTTGTACACACAGAGAGACATCAGGGATATACACACACACACACACACACACACACGGAAGACCATGTGAGGACACGACTGAGAAGGCAGCCATCTGCAAGCCAGGAGAGAGGCCTCAGCTGAAGGAGCCACCTCCATGTGGGGCAGTGCAGTCATTGTGACAGAAGCAAACGAGGGCATGGCAAACAGTAGGCTGACCCTGAAAACTTCTGCTTAGAAGTGACAGTTAGAATAACAACAGTTATTCTCACCTCTGACTTGACCTTCCCCAAATAGGAATACAGTCTCGACCCATGTACCTGGAAATCAGACTTCCAGCAGCCTCAATATTAGGTATTTACCTGTGAACCTGAAAATAATTTTAAAAAACCATGTGAGAAGCTTTGGAGTACCAAGGAAAAGAGTTACTATCAAGCACGTGCCTTTTATTCACTGATGGAGTGTAGCACCTTACATGAAGCCTTAGCTAAGGCCCACTGGCAGAAAAGAGTGTCTAAAATATTTAATGTAGAGACAAATATTACAGGCATACCTTGGAGATACTGCAGGTTCAGTTCCAGACCACTGCAATAAAGTGAACCTCGCAATAAAGTTAGTCACATGAATTTTTTGGTTTCCCAGTGTGTATAAAAGTTACATTTATGCTATCCTGTAGTCTATCAAGTGTGCAATAGCATTACGTCTCAAAAACGTTCATATCTTAATTAAAACATACGGTATTGCTAAAAAGTGTCAAAATAGTAACATCAAAGATCACTGATCACAGATTACGATAACAAATACAATAATAATGAAAAGGTTTGAAATATTGCAGGAATTATCAAAATGTGACACAGAGACATGAAGTGCGCATATGCTGCTGGAAAAATGGAAGCAGGGTTGCCACAAACCTTCAATTTGTGGAAAACACAGAATGTGCGAAGCACAAGGAAGTGAGGTCTGCCTGTATAGTGCAATTAGGTAGCAGATGTTCAGAATTAGAGAATTTAGATGAAGAAATTTTAAAGATCATCTTCTCCTGTGCTTTTATTTACAAATATATATATATACATAACATTAAGGACCAGAGTGGTAAAAGACCTCCAGATCACCTTTCTGTGAACCAAGACTGGATCTCTGGTTGTCCTGACCCTGTGTTCCAGAGGCCTTTCCATACACACTTCTGGCATCTCATATCCTAATTCTGGATTGGAATATTTAAGAAGCCAAGGATCTGAGTCATTCCGTTTAAATAAATCTCCACTGGAGAGGTTGAAATTAAAGAAAAATCTGTTCCTGTTGTGAGGCTTGCAGTATCTGGGGAACTGACTTCTCTGGAACAATGTGTTCCCTGATGCTGATGAATAAATGAGGCCTCATTGTTCACAGTTTATTTACAAATGAATCTATAGAAGCATAAAATTTAGAACTGTTCTCGATTAGTTATTCTTTCATGTTTACTCGCTCAAGTATTAAATCTTCCACAATCATGAATTTCCTTTGGGAACAAATCTTCTGGTTTTGATAGTTCCCACTATTGAAAAGTTTTTTATTGATATTTGACCTATTTTTTTCCCATACTTTTATCCCACTTATCCTACTTATCCTGTTTAGATCAGGCCACATCATCTTCCCCAAGTGCTTATGCTTTTCATATATGTTATGACTCATCCAAATTATCATTTAGTCGGGCTCTCCATGTGCATTGCTTTAGTGTTGTTATGGACCTTACTCTCTTTACTAGAATAAATCTCTCGTAATGAGATACAAAGCCCCGGGAATATCACCATACTTGTAGAGAGAGGGGCTAACTGTCCTTGTGTCTTTGTTATTAAGTGTAATATGAGGCGCCTATGCTAAAAAAAAAGAAAAAGTTTTTCCTTTCACATCACCTAGTACACTTCTGTCAATGTTTAGCCCACTAATTTCTATATGTTTTTTCCTATAAATTAGATTCCAACTAGTAATGGGTTTTATTCTTCAGATCACATTTAACCAAAGAAATAAGTCAACGTATCCATCAGTATTCCTATTTAATGGCTTCTGTTATTCTTAATTTCCTCACCTGTTAATTGGAGAGAAGAGCCTGGTGCCCTACTTTGCACAAAGTAGATACGTAATTATTAGCTTTCTTTTCCTCCCATCATTCCCAGTTCTACTTCCCACCAGTGCCTTTTTCTTCCTTAGATACCCCATGAGCTACCTATGCTCTGCCCTTATCCCTAAGGCTTCTGCTGACTGATGCTACAGCTTTCATTAGCACCTTCCCTGGATCATGTCATTATTTCCTTTTGTTTACAGAGTTTCAGCCCTGTTTTCCAGCTAAGTGCAGCTTCTCTGTTCCTAACAGAAAATAAATTCTTTTTGTCAGTAAATCTCAGGAGACCATATTATGTCCTTTACTAAAATTCCAATATAACATCTGCTGAATCTTACAGTGCAAGCCAAAAAGAAGTTATTAAGCTTGTATAGTTTGATTTGCTTTTTGTAAACGCTGGTTATATACTGCTAATCACTTGTATTCTAATAGGTGTTCAAGTTACCATCATATAATCTATTCCTTCTAGAACATGGATGCAAGTCTATTTTAAAATAACATGACGTTTTTAATTATAAAAGTGGTACTAGCTCATTGTACAAACTTTGAAAAGTCAGGTGAAGTACAAAGGAAAAAGAAAAAGAATGCCTGCAGTTATGATACATTGCAGAGATAACTCTCTTAACATTTTAGTGTATTTTGCTCACATACATTTTACCCAAGTTGAATATATGAAACTATGCGCCTATTTCTTTTCTTATAAAACAATACAGTAAACTTTAATGAGTACTATATTGTTTTCATTTTTTCTTTCCTCAACTTTCCACAATTAAATTTCTTCCATATAAGTCAACAAATATTAACCTCCTAAATACAGCATAAATTTAAATCATAACTCAACAGCCAATGTAAGCACATACTGTAGCTCAGTGGACTTCAAAAGAAGTCATTACAGATTTTAAACAAATATGATTTGGGTTTTTTTATTTTCTAAAATTTCTGCTTTTCATTAGGGGCTGACTTTGAAGCTCATCATTACATTCTAATGATTCTCAATTTCTCCATTGCCTTTCTCTTGTTATAAATCACCAAGTGGTAATAAATAATAGAAAATCCAAAATTGGCTGACATAAGGGACAATTTTGTTTTCACTGTCTTTCCGTGGACAAACTTGCACTCATTTTCTTTACTTCTAATACAAAGATCCTCCTAATCTTGTAGCAATCTATCCATATTTTGGTTTGGCTTTAATCTTCACCTTCCTTTCTTATTCCCATCCCCCCCCCAGTTCCTTTGTAATGAGTTTTTATTATGTTGAGCATGATTGTTCATCATTGATAGAAAGTTTTCCTAGTATTTTCAGACTTCCAGTGAATTCCAACTAGGTTGACTGAATACAGATGCTGCTTCTTTTTTATGACTCACCAAATTGGCCTATGAATAAATCCGAGACATTCTTGAGAGGTTATATTTTAGCTTTGGAATGATTAGCAAGCTCATAGACAGATGGGTAGTTCTAATTTGCCAGGAGTGCCTACATTTTTGCAAGATTTAGTATGTCTACTTGCAGGGGAAGAAGGCTGTTCCACTTTTCCTCGGGTTGTAGTTTCTGAGACAGATGCTCATTCAGACACTTCATTGTTGGGCATTTGAGGAGTTCACTGCTGCAACCCTCCCTATCCTACAGTGCTGCACCTACACTCCTTAACGCTCTCACTCCAGCTGGGAGGAGATTCATGAACACAGTGACTGGATTTGGTTCTTTTCTGAATCTCCAGTGTCTGATCCAATGCTTGGCACCTAATTGACATTTGAGTTGAAATGATCAATCAGATATGGTAAAGCTCATTCCATATCAATCTCCTTTATTCTGTACAAATCATGTCAAATGACTAACCTAAACATCATTACACAAAAGTCAACAATACAGTGTTGTGATTAAACTAGTGGGCTTGGGAAGTAGTCTGTCTAGATTGGATTCCCAGCTCTACCACTGACTTGCTCTGTGAACTTGAACAGATGACTAAGTTGCCTCAAATCTTCTGTTTACAAAATGGGAATGATCCTAATACCAAAATGACAGGATTGCAATTAGACGCGCATTTTTCAGGACAGTGCCTTTCACGTAGTACTTGTTCAATGCATACTAACAGCAATTATTGGTATGGAAGGTCTGTGATGGAACACAAGGGAGCACTCATTTACACTGGACTGTATTAGTGTAAATCAGTATAGTCTAGATGTGATGGAAATGAAAAGAGGAACACAAGCACCTAAAAAATACTTCTGGGCATATAAATTTTGATCTAAGAGGAAATGCTGATGGAGTTACTTTCTGGATAAAAAAGCACAGGGAGATCGCACACAATAGAACAGTGTCATCAGCACTTGTCTGATTAAATTCCATCTCTGGAATCTTCTTTCATTGTATCTCAAGCCTAAGTCCAGTCTCCCCAACAAGAGTATACGTTCCTTGGGTGTCAAGTCTGGGTCATAAATTTCTGGGTGACACAAAAAGTGGGTTGGGTTAATAAATAAAAAAACAAATGGATTACTCTTACAACTTTGTTAGATTGTTTCCATATATCAGTCCTATTAACTTGGAAAATAAAAAGTGAATTGAAAGATTAACTTTATTATCAGTTTAGCCCCAATGTTTCCTTTCAACCTTGTATGAACTCACTGGCCATCCTCCTCCTCCAGCAATGCACTAACCCCCTATTTGTAGACTCTTCTGACCGTTTGGTTTCAGTTCCCACTTTCTTTACCTGGAACTTAAAGAAACCAACAGCTACTATTGTGTTTTTAAAATCTTCAAAAGCAGGTGAGAACGCCAGCTCATTGAGAACAGAAGGGGTGGTCTGCTCTTCGAGCACCAGTGTTTAAGCTTAGGTGCCCCCAGGATTTGTGATATCTGAGACCAGTGAGTAGCCTCCTTGAATGAATGTGCTTGGTTCAATAAATCACTGTGGAAGAAATAAACTAATTTCCTAGTTTAAGGAGGCCATTGTCTCCTGAAATACTATTGTTCTTGTAAAACTGGGAACAAAAACAATATGTTTTTAGACAAATGTCTGATTTGGTGGTTCTGGGTAAGATGTGTTGTCACTAAAGGTTTGGTGAAGCAGCAGTTTTGTCTTCATTAAGAATGGCAAGATAAAAGATAGCAGAGGAGGTGGGTTTGGATATATTGGCTTGGCCAAAAAGTTCGTTCGGGTTTTTCATACCATCTTATGGAAGAACCCAAATGAACTTTTCGGCCAACCCAATAATAAATTAAACTTAAACCGTAAGGTTTAAAAACCCAATAATAAATTAAACCGTAAGGTTTCAAGCAGATTTCTGAGGTGACCAGGGTAGCCTCTCTCCTCTGGAGACCTTTAGTGGGCTCAGTCAGGGGCTTTTGAAACGGTTTTCCTTTGATTCGACAAAGATGTTTGGTTGTTTTGGACAATAACTTGTTACCCATCCCCCTTTCCCCTTTAATTTGTCTACTGTCAAATAAAGTCATCTTTTTTTGATAGCCGGAATTCAGGAGGCATTGACATCTTGTGATGTGAGTTAAACTCTTCTGTGGTCACTGCCCCCGTTACCTGGCCTAAAGCCAGCCTGAAGTCCCCTCTGATGCATGAATCTCCTTTGCTAATCTGGCATTTATCTGGCCCCTTTCTGTACATCATGAATCTCCCTAACTTGTGAATCCATCCTCTCCTTAGTAGTCATTCATCAGAAGGATCCATTTTATCTCCTCAAAGAAATCAGATTCATATTTTTCTGTTGTAAAAAACAGTCATCCAGATGAAAGGGCCATTGATCGTTAAACACTGAAGCACCTGCCAAGGGAAGGTATGGCTTTTGCTCCAGAGAAAGTCCTCAGGTCCCAGAGCCATACGTGGGGTGACTTACAGAGTCCTGTCACAGGCAGGGTTAGGCAGGGCCTTCGTGAGCAGTGGTGTCCAAGCTTCAGGGCCTCAGAGCTCACTCTAGAGATGAGTAACTTGAGGGCTAGAAAGGAACCATGAGTACGAAGGCAAGACTTCACTTAGAATTCTACAAAGCTTTGCAATAGTAAGTCCAGGAACACTGGGTGAGATTAAACCCGAGCTGAGTCAAACAAATTGACTCCATTGGACAAAGATGCTGAAACATCATGCTCTCCTTGTTCTACGTTGTCCCTGCCTCTTCCCCATGGCTCCCCAATGTGGACTGGTGGCTTTTCAGTTAGTACACATTTCTTGAAATTTGAACACTGATCTTTATAAATTCTGCCTAAATATATGCACGTGTTTTTCTAGCTATAACATTTACATAATATTGAAGAAGCAAAATAATATTACCCATTCACTTTTGTTTCTCAATTTTCAGAAAGTTTGTATTTCTTCCCTCTAAGTTTGGACTACGTGAACAGGTCATTCCCAGAGTAAAGCATTCAGGCAGATGTTTCCTTCAGGGGCAGACAGCGTAGGAGGAAATCTCTTTGATTCTTTTCTCTCTCTTTCTCTCTCTTACCCTCTTCTGCTTCTTTCATACCCTCTCCTGTTTCTTCTCACCTTTTCTTCACAGCGTATGGGAAATGAGGACTCAGCAGTCACCCTTTAATGTAGACAATATAAAATCTAAACAAGATAACCCAGGCCCTACAGAGGAAACAAAAGTGAGCTCTATAAAACATGAAGAAATGGAATATGCAACATAAACACAGAACAAACCTTGTTTCTCCGGAAACTGGTCTTCTTTAGCTATGAGCGGTGAGTCTTGCTTCCTGGAAATGACCACTGTAAAATGGATAAAAACACACCCATGAAACAGAGATAATCAAATTAATCTTTTGACCCTACTCCTATTATTTTAATCTTTAAAAAAGAAAAAAAAAGCTATTCATTATTGTTACGTCAGAAAACATTCTAGTGTGATTCACGTTTTATCCCACTTTCTCTTCCTAAGAGGCCAAACAGCAATAATTAAGAACATACAAGTGCCAAATAGGGCAAAGAATAAGGAATCCTTTCTGCAGAACTGGAAAAACCTGTATTTGATTTACATAAGGACCCTTTCTTTTTTCTTCATTTTAGTTAAATATACCAGTTTCAGAAAGCGTTCCCCATGACATCGATTTTGCCACTCTAAAAGAAAAGTAGAAGAATTAAATGTACTCTGTTGGGTATTTATTGTTATAATAATTAATAATAATTATTATATGAAGGTTTGGTTCTTAGGAAACAAGACGATTATCAAGGCTCTTTTCCAAAGACCTTGATTTTGAGGCGTGAGTAAGGAAGATTGCTGAACATCTTGTCTTTCTATCTTTCATATAGACTGCTCCACTGTTTATTAGTACAATGCAGAAAGATGCATCCTTCCTACTTTGTTTCCCTAAGAAGAATTCAATTGTACTATAAATCTTATAAAATAGTAGAATCACTTAGTATATATTTCTTCTATATTTGATAATATGTCTGAAAAATGTCTCTATAAACATTTAAGAGATTAACTTTGACTCTCCCATTTGGCTTCAAGTCCCCTGAAATTAAAAATGTGCTATTTATTTTGATGGAATAGGACATAAAATTGGTAAGCCTTCTCCGTTTGTCACTCACAATTGTCTTTTTTTCTCTCCTAAATTTATGAGGTCTTTATATCCACTCTGTTTTCTTTCCTTTTTCCTTATAGTTCCTCTTCCAACAGTGTTTGCTTTTTACCAGTCCCTGAAGAGCTTCTGTTGTCATCATTTAACATTTGAATGGCAATAATATTTTACAAAATGCTTTACAATTGCTTTTTACAAGTTCTCATGCCTTCAATAACTCTTAGGTTATTATTCGCAGCCCAGAGTTTTGCTGTTATTTGTAAGCACACAGGCATTCCTCCTGACACAGCCTTTTCCAGTAGGTTTGGAAACCTTTCACTGGAAATCATGTTCAGTTTTTTTTTTATTTTTTTATGTTCAGTCTTAAGCTGCACAGGTTTTGAATATATTAGTTGTAGAAGCCTTAAAACTTTCTTGTGGTTTTTTGTTCTTAAATAGGAAATGCCATTTTAGATCAAAAGGAAAGTATTTTATTTTGTCTCTTCAGACTCTCTGAAAAATACAAGAATATGGGGTAATTTGATGCACACAATATTGAACCTGGAAAATCCTCAAATAGTAGATGAGATAAAAAGTACAGAAGTCCTAAGAAATACGAGTTATTGGAATACATATTTAAAACTTCAGACCTATTCCTGGATGGGATTTTAAAATAGCGTATTTTTTAAAAGATTCTTTGTGTCTCCACAGTTAACAGAAATTCTGATCTGTATCACCACTCAGTTAAAGAATTTAGTATGAATGTTGATTTATTGATGTACGTTATTTTAAGAGTATATTCATGCTTCTTCCCTTCCTGTTCCCAGATAGTCGCCAGAAGAGTGAAGCTTTGAAGCGATTTTCCCAAATACCAAACTCTCTCAAGTTCTATAAGATTCAGTCATTGACTACAACTTCAGACAACTTCTATACGTGGTCTTTATAAGAAACCACAACTAATGCCCATACAGGTTTCCACCATTAGTGCACTGGGAGCCCCATTAGGGAAATGTGGCAGAGGATGGGTGTGCTGCTTTCTGGAGTGTCTTTACACTCTGATGTCTGAGGAGAGCACACGCTCCTTTAAATCTCCTAAGAAACAACTTGAGCTAAAGTCACATTTGAGCTAATGTCAGGTCACACGTTTCTCCTTGGTAATATTTTTGACTTTTGGGTTATCTTGGGCTTTTCGTTGCTCTACTGTACTTTGCCTAACAATCAGTTAAATTCATTCCCCTAGGGCAGTTATTCCCAAGCTTTTTCGTATCAAGTCACATATAAAACGATTGTATTTGTACAGCACATCAGAGTAAACTGGGGAGGATTTTGGAGGTTTCTACATAGCACTTGGCACTTGGCACTTATATACAAAAAAAAATATGGTATTTTCTTTACCTTATATAGATATGCTAAGAAAAGCAAACCACAAATGCTAGGGAGAATATTACATGCTGAGTTTGTGTACAATTTCCAAATAAAATCTTTTCACATTTTAAAATGAGAAATTGGAGCTTGCTTTAGCATAATAGCATTTTATGATAGTTTTATGGCTTGCTGGCCACACATACATCCTAATCAAGATTTCTTTAATGATGGTCTCTTCACATTCTTGATAGAAATCATGTGTGAGAAACTTTGTTCACAGGAGTAGGAGGTAGCAAATAGCAAAAACATATTTATTACTTTTTTTGACAGACTCCTTCATACCATTGAGCACAATTCGAACAATGCAAACTCTTTAAACACCAATAGTATATCAATGTTTTAAATATAACAACTCTTCTTTTTCCTTCATTGATAAATATAATATTTGAATTTCTTGTTATACAAAAACAAATTTCAAATCCAACTGGTATTTTTAAAAATCAAGTATTTCAAATACTGATGAAGATTTTCCTCAACAATACACAAATGTTACTTGATCTTAATAAGTTTTTGTAAATACTCAAATTATTGTATTGACTACACATCCCTTGCCAATTATTTTAATCTCAATTTACTAAAGTTGAAATTTTGGCCTTGTCATTACATATGAATACATTTTCCATAATCTTTGCAAATTTCCATCAAATAAGCTATTTTGAAGCCAAAACCTATACTTCAGCCAATCTGCAAAGTGAAAAATGTCCAATTTTTTTCAATTTCTCTTTTAGTTTATAAACTGTTGACAAACTTTTCCTTTGGACAGCCAATGCAAATAAATATGAACCAGCAGAAAGTGGTATTCTGATAGTATTTTTTGCAAAAATCTGAAAATAGGACTGTGGATGCTTGGATTTTATTAGATTATCATTTTGATAATATGTGTAATTCAGATCTATAGACTGACATTTATATCTGAGAGCACCTGTATAAATAAGACAATATATTACTTAGTCTCTGGACGTTCAGAAGGAATTCTTGATGTAAAGCCTTCTTGCGGTGCTACCATAATATATTCTTTTTTTTAATATAGATTTATTTTATTTATTTGTTTGTTTGTTTTTTGGCTGTGTTGGGTCTTCGTTGCTGTGCGCGGGCTTTCTCTAGTTGCGGTGAGCGGGGGCTACTCTTCGTTGCGGTGTGTAGGTTTTCATTGCGGCCATTCAAATCTTATTGTTGCAGAGCACGGGCTCTAGGCACATGGGCTTCAGTAGTTGTGGCTCACGGGCTCTAGAGCGCAGGCTCAGTAGTTGTGGCGCACGGGCTTAGTTGCTCCGCGGCATGTGGGATCTTCCTGCAACAGGGCTGGAACCTGTGTCTCCTGCATTGGCAGGCGGATTCTTAACCACTGCGCCTCCAGGGAAGCCCATATTACTTATTTCTAATGACTGTTGCAACTCTAGTAATTTGTTAGGAAATTTTCTGGCAGAGTAAATATGGTTCTCCCAAGTATTTTTCTTCAGGGCTCTGACAAGCATTATTACTATTAGTATTACTCAGCAATGAAAACGTTTTTTGGTTTATAATCTTCTGGGTCAATATTTTCTCTGTCACCTGACATGTTATCAATGAATCTACAAATATTATTATTTAAAAATAGGCCCGTTTGGATTCCTTTTCCAGCTAGCTCCACCTGATGTACGAATATGTCTCATGCAGTGTGGTGAAAAGAAAAGGTCTGTGATAATGTGAGAAAGCTGACTTTGGTTGTTAATTATGCCACCTTGGAAGGAGGTTTTTTGAGTTCAACATGCTGCCATTTTTAGAATTAATCTCTTTGTAAAAATCATGTTTCTTATTTTGTACCTTAAAAAGTTCAAATTGTTTTCTGTGTCCAATGACTCTTTTATTGTGAGATGTCAGTGTTTTGTTTTATTGACATCATTATTTCATTTGATAATTTTTCTATGTAAGTAAGATATTTAGGCTGAGAAAGAGAAAACTTATGAAAGCATATGAATCTGTATCTGAAATAATCATTTTATTATTGATTTTGTAACATACACTTTTTATTTGGACTACTGGGGTTGTCTTGTATATATATGAAGGTATATGTACTTTGTTGTGTATTTGCTATAAAATAAATACCTGTAAAAAGTAATTCTATTTAAATATAAAGTTCTTGACTGTAGGCCTTTGATTCATGTTTAATTTTTTTCCAAATGCATTTTTAGGTTGTCTACATTTTCAGGAAATTTTTAAAATAACCCATGAAAACTGAGTCAATTTCAAGTAGTGAGACACTCATTTCTATTTAATTCAATAATTAAAATTCTAAAAATTAAAAAGTACAAACATCACTTACTCTAATATGACAAAATATTTTTTAGTTTGATTTTCTGAAGCTGTAAATTTTAGAGTCCCCTTAAAAATTGATTTGAAAGAATTACTTTTAACGATTATTTTTTTAAACATTGTTTTTTTTTCTAAATTTCTAAAAGCAGAAAATAATTCATTGTGAAATCCATTTAAAAATCAGGTCTCAGCCAATTGTTAACACCAAAAGCTAATGAAAATACTTTAAAAAAGAATTAAGAAAATTAACAAAATTACTTTATCCCTTCCTTGACCTTCTGCTTAGTAACCCTGAGCTACAGAGAATTTTGTTGGTTCTATTTTTCATAAGTAGAAAATTCTAAAATCCCTTTTGGGAACCATCATGGTATTAAATAATTGAGAATTATTTCTTACATAATTGAGATTACCAATTTTCTCCTTGTTTGTTTCTTTAACCACTCCACTTCCTTCCCTCTTCTCACTGCCATCACCCAGGGTCAAGTATTCAAAAACTTCCACGTTGTTGTTTCTGAATCCAAGGACACTCCCTGGGCCAAGCCGTCCTATGCACAGCTAGCAGTTTGGTGTGAAATCTGATTATGGGGCAACTCTGCCCAGAAGGTTGAATGGCTTCTGGTCGTCCCTAGAGCCAGCTCCACACTCAGTGTGGCATTCAGGACCCTCCACAGCGTGGGTCCAGTTTGCCTTTCTAATCTGGCTTCTTGTTGTTCCTCCACTTCTGCATTCTACACAGTTAAGCTCAGTGGCCTTTGTTAGAATCCTTGTAGGAAGAGTGCAACCAGTAACTAGCAAGTGATATGGGGAACTAGTTCTAAGTGGAGGTACTAACACCAGGAGAACTTGGGCCAATTTCAGTGTTTCTAACGTGTCCTTACCTAGCCAGTCTGGAGCCACTTGGAATACTTTGTCCCCATAGCAATCTCTGAAGGGATGTACTAACAAACAGTTAATTTCAAATAACTTCTTCCAGGTAGTCCCATCTGATCAACCACCCAGGCATCATACTTTTTCTTTGCTTCAAAGAACAATGTACTCTGCCATTTATTGAACTCTGCTATAGCTGTTTTGGTTTTCTTGGTTTATCTCCAACTATATATTTTTGCTATACCAAGGTAGAACCCTTAATGTATTGCTTTATGTATGTCACATGGTCCCTGAAATAATCTTTTTCATAAAAGGAGCTTTACCAATACTTACTGAATCAAAACAAATGTGTTTATAAAACCTATTCAAATGTTGATGTATTTTATTAATACAACTCATCTGAGGCAGTTTATCTGTCAGGAAGATGGTATTTAAAGTGACTGGGGTTTCTTAGAAGCCATAAGAGGGTAAAGTCACCACCTCCTTCTTTTTTGGAGAAAATATCTGGTATTCCATAAGTTTAATAACAATAATGATAATATTTAGAGAGAGAACAGCAACTCCTTTAATCTCAAAATAAGAGTGTGAATATATTTAATGACTGATAATTCTCTACTACAAAATTCAAAAAGAGATCAGAGTTTGCAGGCAAACCAGTTTTGTATGGATCAAGTGCAGGAAAACATGTGTGAAGTACTCAGTTATCAAAGGTACATTCTGAATCACAATAAAAATGCTCAACAATCTTCTATGAAGAAGGTAAAAAAGTGCACTCTGGATTTTACTAGAAATTAATAATTGTTTTATTCCTGATATTTAATACTGATTTTGAATACATATAAATACAATGGTTGCAAATAACATTTTTGACTTGCACAATCATATCTAATTAGTTGCTTATCATAAGGAGTAGGAAAGCCAAGTAGATGGAGCAAGTTTGTATTGTTTTGCAGTAATGATGCTATATTTATGGTTTCAATTTTTTTTACTTTATTAGGATGTTTATAAATGAGTTAACCACTTAATATTGTACTTTGTTCTATCATATGAGCCCCCTGGAAAATAAAATAAAAGTAAAATAAGACAAGATAAAATAAACACACACTTACCTTCGGAGAAACTTTGTTTCCCTTCCTGCAGTCAAAAGTACTAGCATATAGGCTTCCTAAAATAATCTCCAAGAATATTTGTATGATCAGACTTGTTGAGAAGTTTTGTGGCAAATCAGGCTGTAATCCTTTCATATCACTGGACTGAAAAAAAGGTTTGTCTTATTGAGGAAGGGAAATAAAAATCATTTTTAAGGATAGTTTGTAAAAGATTTAGATTCACAGACCATGAAAGCTGGAAAGGACCTAGGTAGCATAACTCCTCATTTCTTTCAGAGAAGGAAATGAGGCACAAAGAAGTTTCACCAAATGACTATTTTAACGACAAGCCTCATGCATGAGAGAGAGAGATGTAAGAATGTAGGTGTCTTGAGTCCTGGTGCAGTGTTCTCCCTACTGTTCTCACTTTACTTCTGCTAATGACATTCTAGTTTTATCTGTAAGCCTTGGGAGCATGAGTATGCCACACTGTCTTTTACAAAACTAAGAAAACTTCAGCCAGATGAACACCTCTCCAGTTAGCTGCTCTTATATCTTTAATGAGGAGGGGAAAGCAGCTGGGGAAGGAGGGGCAAAGATAATTGCAGGAGAACTATCTGAGAAGGAGACTGTGGGAGGTTTTCAGAGGATTGTGGTTGCAACTCAGGTTACAGAGTAAAATGCTCCTACTGTCTAGCTCTCCTATCTGACCACGAAGGTACTTTGTTCCAAATGGTCACTAGTTTTGCTCCTAATGAGTTGGAATAGGGTCAGGTTGGTGACAAGGTCAGATGGGGATTTGGAATCACTTGACATAGAATCCAGTTTACAAAAGAGAACTCCCTCCGCAAAGGATCGTATTTCTATCGCCGCTGGGTTCCGTCAGTTGCAGAAGCACAACTCAGGTTATTCTTCCTCAGTCCCTTCATCAAAACCTCAGACACTACCCATGTTATTTTTTCAAATATGGGAACAAAATCATTCTATTCATGGAAGAAATCCCCCTCTAACTTATAAATTAAATCTGAAGAAAACTTTCCCCTTTCTCAGGAATGTTTATAAAGAAAAAAAAAATCATTTTTCATGACTGAGAAAAGCTTTCCTGTTGACTGGTTGATAAAGGGCTTTGGCCCAAAGGTCTGATTCGACCTAAAGAAAAACCATCACGCTGGAACAGTCTGGGAAACGTTTCCATTTTCAGAGTATGGGTGAGAATAAACTTACACTTTTCCAGAAGAAATAATTTCTGCAAGTTAATCATATCCTTATGTTTCAAGATAGAATTTGGAGCCAAATTGGCAAAGAAACATGGCACAACTAGCTTTTTAAATCCATAGTCTATCTTGTTTCTCTCTGCAATTATTTAAAATTTAAACCAGCTTCCCTCAGATGTTTCTATGTGTTTCCCAAACTCATCCTTTCAATAATCAATGGCAATTATATTTGGTATAATATTTGTTGAAAAATTATTTGTTGTAAAGACAATAATCAAAAGCTTTTGGTTATTTATTGAGTATGATCATCCCCACTATTTCTTCCGTTAGTTAAGACAGTCAAGAAAGAGTTGTCTTTAAAGCCATGAAGCAAAGCCTAGTTAGAACTTGGAGATTTTGATTCGTGCTGCCCCTTAAATTCTCCTGAGGTAAGTCATACAGGAAGAACACGAAGCATATTTCTTCCTGAACCCATTTCTCTCCACACACAAGAACATTTTAGGAAAAGGTCTCTTAAATCTATCAATAAACACCAATAAAATTCTGTACAATTATACATATTTTAAATGTTTCACTTTTACACCTATTACTTGAAATTTAAAAAATTAAGCTGCTAGCTGTCACCTTGATGAAACAAGTTTAATGCAGCCCTTTAAAAAAGAAATTGCAAAAGATGGTTTAAAAAGTAAATTAACAGAACTCTATAACATTATTAAACTCAATAACATTATTATTTAGCCTCTTGCTGAAGCTACGGTGAAAAGAAAAGGACATTATCATAAATCCCTGTTGGAAATGCATATTTTTAGAAAATCCAGAAGAATTTCTAAGCGACCCATAGCAACCGTTGGTGCTGCAGGCTAAGAAAACCCCCTTAAATACGTACAACCCACTTTAGCCTCAAACTCTTTTCTGCAGCTTGTTCTATGAATAGACTTCTTTAAATAACAAAAAATAGTATATATTTTTTTAATTAAAAAAACACTAAAATAAAGAAAAGTAACCTGTATTCCCAGCACCCAGAGAATTACTATTACACTGGTTACATATTAATGTATCTCTAATTTATTTTCTGTATACGCTTACTAAAATATGAAATGTATTCCATATAGTGTTTGTAACCTACTCTGTATCTTAGTGTACAGGACATACTTCCATATCACTAATATTATTTAATAAGTTATTAATTTTAAACTTTAATTATTTAATCTTCTGTTATTGGATCTTTGCATCATTTCCAAGTTTTTGTTATCTTAAACAATGCTGTAATCCTTCTTACCTTTAAGCCTTTGAACACATCCATAATTATTCCCTTAAGAATATGTCCTACAAATAGAATTTCTGGGTCAAAGATTAGTATATATTTTAAGACTTTTAATACATATTGCCAAAGTGCCTTCCAAAATCGATACAATTTATCCTCCCAGGATCTGTGAACAAATGTTTCCACCTCTCAATCTTTAACAACCTCAAGTGTTATAATTTTTAATCATTCTTTGGCAATTAGGTTGGTAAAAATTGCATTCCTTTATGGGCTTAGCTTGAATGGCTTTAACTGAACCTTTTTTTTTAAAGGAGCTTCAAATAAGTTAGTAATAGGTGATGTCAAAGAATGCAACCCAGTGTTTTCGTAATTCACAAGCCCTATGGTGCAAATTTCTCCATTGCATCTCCATTTAGCAGGCCCCATCACTGGTCTTAAAGAATGGCTTTTACCCCAAAACTAAACCAATAATCTATTAAAATTATATTATCATACGTATTTTTTAAAGATCTCCTAGAAATACTTTCACATATATTCTTGTATACCTTCTGTATTTTAGTATCATTCTAGGAAAGACCACCGGCTATACCACCAGTATAGCTTCTCTATTTTAGTATCATTCTAGGAATTCCCCACAATTCACCGGGCAAGCAGTGGAGGCATCCAGGGAAACCCAACTTTCTATGTGTTCTTACTGACTGAGAGCAAGCTGGGTCAACTCAAAGGCTCAAATCAACTATTTTGACTGAATTTACCCATCACTTAAGGAAGTCACTTACTCTGAATAGAACTTTGACTAGTAATTTGTCAGAACAGAAATCACTTCATATAAAATGGCTCAGTGATTTTCATACATAAACTTAGCCTCCACAAAATATTCGAGAAGGGAAAAATGGAATCATTTGGCCATGGAATGCAAGGGAGGAAACACATCTGTAATCAATGAACAAGTAATTGTTCAAAGCTTATTACCTGCAGAACATGGTGCTGGAAGTACGAAAATTATGAAAGAAATATAGAAAAGTGTTTCTGTCCTCAAATTGTTTACAATCTGGTTGAGAATTCATGAATGATTACAAGAATTATCCTAGGAGCAATACAGGACAGTAAGTCCATCCATGCCAAATGACGCAGTACCGCGTATTTTACGGGAGTGAGCTCAATTCAGGGTTTTGGAAGGACAGGACTGTGATGGGAAGAGAAGACAACAGTGGCTGAGAGCAGCCGTGCAGGAACTGGCCTCACTCCCGGCTGCCTGTGTTTGTTTCCTTTTTCTCCCTCAACCTGAATAGTCTTCTCCCTCTGAACAGATTACTAGCTTTGACTTTATCATTTATTTTAAAATTTTGTTTAGGGAAAAAAAAAAGACAAAATTAAAGGCAGATTATGAAACTGGGAAAAAGATTTGCCACATCTTTGACAAAGGGTTAATATTCTAAGAGCAATTACCAATCAGTAAGGTCAGACAAACACACCAACAGAAAAAACCAAACATGAGCTAAAGACCATAAGCAGGCAACACTCAAAAGCGATACGGGGCTTCCCTGGTGGCACAGTGGTTGAGAGTCTGCCTGCCGATGCAGGGGAAGTGGGTTTGTGCCCCGGTCCGGGAAGATCCCACATGCCGCGGAGCGGCGGGGCCCGTGAGCCGTGGCCGCTGAGTCTGTGCGTCCGGAGCCTGTGCTCCGCAATGGGAGAGGCCACAACAGTGAGAGGCCCGCGTACCGCAAAAAAAAAAAAAAAAAAAAATTTACCAAAAAAATAAAAGATACGACTGGCCAATTACAATATGAAAAAATATTTAACTCTATTGACAAAGACAACTGAAATCTATGTACCATCCGGTAAGATTTGTGTGTGTACTAAAACATATACACAATAATAGTACATGCCTCACCACGTAAGACTGTTGAAGGAGTTGCCACTGAAGGAAAATAAGCTGCCACCACTTTTGAAATGTGACAGACGTCGCCTTAAAAAGTGAATATTAATTTGCAAGTATGCTATTCACTGGGCAAGGGCCTGTTTTCTGCTATGCCTTTGATGACCGATCAACATATTTAAAAGGTCTAACATATTAGACTTAAAAATAGAGAAATTTCTAATATTTAACAGAAGACTGAACTTTCCTAATCCGGAATTTGAAACTGACTTAGTGTGCGGGTTAGAGTATAAGCAGTAGTAGGTCTTTGAAGCTTAAAGTTTAATCCCTTTTAGATCATCAAGAACTTGAGTATGTTCATGTCTGTTTCTCATAAATGCACATTATAAACACTATCTGTCATCATCCCATGAAGTGTGGTACAGTTGATAGTTTTAGTGAGCAAGAAATCACTTTGGGGCAAAAGTCAGTTTTTAAGACTAGTGATGGAGTCTGCTAAATAGAGGTGCAATGGAGAAATATGCACCAGAGGGCTTATGAATTACGTAAACACTGAGCTGAATTCTTTGAGGCCACCTATTATTAACTTATTATTTGGAATTGCTCTTTTTCTTAAAAAAAAAAAAAAAGGTAGTTCCTATTACCACCCAGTAAAAAATGTACTCTGCAATCTTTTCTTGTTTTGCATATGATTGGTAGCATACCTTTTAACTGCTGTAAGTAATAAAAAAAATATATGTGCAAGTTGGCTGTAAGAAATGCCCAAGTTTCACCTAATAAAATTTTGGTATGCCTCAGTTTTGAAAGTAAATTTGATTTATTTGAGCCACCAGCCGTCCGATGACAGCCCTGTGTTTTTTATATGAGTCATGTCCCAAGGGGTCTAGAATATGCCAATGGTGTACCTTGGAATGGGTCCAGTGTCCGCAAACAGGTTTTCATTAGACTTTGATGCCAGTCACATT
Organism: Lagenorhynchus albirostris; assembly: GCF_949774975.1. Lineage (NCBI taxonomy): Eukaryota > Metazoa > Chordata > Mammalia > Artiodactyla > Delphinidae > Lagenorhynchus > Lagenorhynchus albirostris. The sequence continues at coordinate 69,644,898 of NC_083106.1, forward strand.
TGGAGGAGAGAGGCTGCTGAAAACCAGCTTTACTTTGGGATCACTTCTTTCTTTTAGAAAAAACAACAAAGATCTTTTTTAGCAAAGCTTTGTGCGTCCACATTGTAGGTGTATGGTAATATTTTAGAGAGCAGTAATCTGTTATTGCAGGTGGTCAGGCTTCAAGCACTTCCGTATTTTGAGAATAGATCAGACGAAGTGCAACAACTTTTATTGAAAAATTGCCGAATTTGAAAATTAGAAACACATTTTCTGTGGCTAAGATTAAGTTAGCATGTATTACAGTCACTTGGACTTTTCTGTAGCACTAAGGGGAATATAATTACATAGGTTATTCCACATGTCATGAGATTGGAACCTTAATCACAGTTAGAAACCTTTATCATGCTGATGTAGACCCTTACAGTTTAATCTCTAGTAATTGCGGGGCTTTTCTATTTTTTTTATGAAGAATATGGAGTATGCAAGTCAATGAGAAATAAAACAAACCCACCTTTTATTTTTATGCATCAGAAGCAAGTTTTATTCCTGATTTTTTTTAAAAATTGTGTATCCTTTCATGGTCTTAGAGAAGGTTATATGTGAGGATGGAGTCCAAGATTATCCTTTAAAATCTATTTTTTAGACATACATATATATCCATGAGAATATATGTATGTGTGTGTGTATATACGTATATACAAAACATTTTTATGGAACTTAATTTAAAAATGAGATTTGGAGTCTTATTGCATCTACAAAATGTAAATGTATATTGTTTACCTCGTGGCAGTAAGGTCTAAGAGTTTTATCGAATGAAAATTGTTACCACCAGAATAACCAGATCAAAAGAAAAATGAAGGGACAAAAAAAAAAGAAAGCCCAAGAGAATCCCAGGGGGCCTAGGTCAACAGAAATATTGCCAAAGATTCAGAGCATAAACATGACATTAGCTGTTATCCAAGAATATAATTACATTGTCTTCTGACTTTGAAAATCTGTCCTGTGTCATTCTAAATGAGGAAGAAGTATTTTATTGCTCTTCCCGTGATACAGACTAGGGTACAGCATCTTTTTGAAAGAAAAAGGTATTTTGAACCCCCCGGTTTGGATCAAAGTCAGTAATATCATAAACTACTTCAATCAACCAACCAAACAAGTACAGAATTGACCAGACTTTTCCCTATTTTATCAAATAAAATAGAAAGAAAACACTACAGAGTAAACTATTATATAATTAATGATCAATGATAAGAGGTAGGCTATTGGTTTTCAGTCATTTGTGCTTGGGTAACCCTTACATTTTTTTATTAGCTAGGAGCTCCCTTCTCTTATTCTTAGGTTGATATCTGAAAATGTTTATTATAGTTTTATATAGATACATCAGATACAATCTCCAGTGCATTGTAAATATCAACATTTTCACTCTTTTAAATGTTTTCAGTGAAATCTAAATAACATAGCTATTTGATACCCATTGTTTTCTATTTTTAGAATATGCAGATTGACTGCCAGGGGGCTCAAGGGTATTTCTGGGATAATGGAGATGGTCCCAAGTGGGAATGTGGGAACGCTGCACTACTGTATACATTTACTAAAAACCGCGCAGTTGCACTGTTACAAGGGGTACATTTTACGATATGCAAATTATACCTCAAAAAAGTTGTAAAAAATACACAAACAAGTTGGAAATTTTACATTGTTTTTTTCCCCCTCCTTTGACCTGTATTTCCATCCTACTTCCCCTGTAGAATCCCATCCTACTGGAGTATATTTTCAGGATTAAGTGTCTTCTGTTGAGGATCCGATATTTCTTTGCAACAAAAATGTGTATATAAATTTAAATTTAAATATTTTTTTATTATATGACATAAGGCTCTAAATATTAAACCATGTATTCTATATTGGATTATTATTATAATTAGCACACGGCTGATCAAAAGCAACGTTAATATACACTCAATGTTTTATAAACGTAAAAATGAACATTTATTAGACATGCATCATTTAATGAAACACATGGAACTCTTTTTTTCATTTAGTTGTTCCTTTTCAATTAGTCATTGCCAAATTAGATAAAATTCAACATCAATTTTATTCCAAGGTTTTGGTTTTATAGATTTAAGCACCAAGAAACACTTTTTTGCATAAATCATGAGACGAAGAAGCAAGGAGCTTATGTAAACAATATGGCCATGGTTTTTTAAAAAAAATTTTCTTTCAGTATTATACATCTAGAGTGATCTAGTATTAAAATGCTTTAATGATCTAAACTCAATTAGTACCTGGAATTCATTCATTCACTCAACACATTTATTAAGTCCCAGCTAGACCATGTGCTAGGCTTTGGGTGGCCTTATGGAACTCTTTTCAGCCCATACTCCAAAATCTAGACTACTCATCACACCGGACTACCCAGAACTCTGCTGCTGAAGTGATGCTGGATACAGGATACTAAAAATATGCGCCAGTGTGAGGGGCATCCACAAATACCCTTGGTGCCGTATCCTGCTTTGGGGGCCCTCCCTAGTCTATATTTCCTATGCACCTACTCTACACATTACCTAAATTACCTAGATGGAATAAAAGATTGCAGACTGCTGACTGTAGCTGGCATCAGCACTGTAAATTGTTTTCTAAGCATAAACAGATATAGACACAGTCTGTATCCAAGTTTATTCACCTCCAGTTGGTGAAATAAGCCACATCCAAAATATAAATTTCCCGGAAGAATTTCCTTTCAAATGCATTTCTGTCAGAAATAGTCCCCAAGTTGTTTGTGGCTACTGATCTTATATTTAGGGTGAACCATGCTTAGGTTAACCCAAAGGCTTTTCATTCCCTTTAGAAAAATGACAAAAATGAAAGGGAAACCTTAAACCTCGAAGGATTGTGAGTCCAGGTTCCTCTGTACTCAACTTCCAACTCTATAAGCTTGAGTTGCTTCTTCCCTAACTTCCGTTCTATGACTTGGCATCTTTGAACACAGCCTCCCTGCATTAGGACCATCCCCTTGGCTGTTCTCTCCAGAATCCCCGCTCCAGCATCCAGCACTAGGTCACCCCATTTTCCTGATTCCACCCCCCGGCCAGGGTGCCCTCTGTCCTTCCCGTACCCTGAACCAGGGGTCCCCAAGCCCCGGCCTGCAGACGGGGCCACACAGCAGGAGGTGAGTGGCTGGCGATGGAGCCTGTTACATTGTTGTAGCCACCTTACATTGTTGCTCATTTTGAATCCCCGGCACTTAGGAAGGTTCTTGACACTGTGACTGTTGCTCAGTACATGTTTGTTGAATGAATGAGCAGACTAATAAGGCCCTAGTACTCACTATGTACCTAAAGAAGAAAAATAGCCTAACAGCAACCATGGGTTCCAATTTTATTCCTTAGGATTCACCAGTCATCGTGGGTCTGTGACACTTAAAGTGCAGGATTTGGGGTTTTGTTTGTTTGTTTGCGTTTTTTTTGCCTTGCAGCAGCAAATGTGTATATGTGTGTGTGTGTATAAATATGTGTTTGTAGCCTTCACCGTCACCTACAAATCCTAGAGTTAAGTCTTATTTTTCTGCCTTTATGCTACCCCCTCACAATTTTCTATTCTCTTACCATATCCATTTGCTGCCACACACACACACCCCTCAGGTCTCTCCTACGGGAGATAAAATACAGAAATATGGAAACATCAGGATCTCCACCCCGCCACTTTTCGGCGACTCATCCAGCCAACTCAAAGTGAGATTTGCCATTTTAATTGCCTCACCAGTAAGTCTCTTTTGGGGGTAGTTTGTGGGTTTGGGGTGTTGGACATTAAAAGTAGCAATGTTGGAAGTAGAAACTAAGCTGGATAAACATGAAGGACCCTCAGGGTCCTTGGGCATGTGGAGATCCTCTGGTGGAAAATGAATCGGCATGTCTAAAATTCCTGCTGATGTAGGGAAGGGGCTAAGTAATGACCCAGCTTGTGAAATCAGCCTTCTGGGGCTGGCATAGAGTCATACACCAGGCCAATTAAATTCTTAGAGGAAAATATAATCGTGTCAACTTCAAATGTTGAGTTGAACTGTTCAACAGTGAGCTGTTCTTTTAACTGCCCAGCTTCTGAGCCCACCTCTTCCTATGTTATGCCAACAGCTAAGGGCAGCTCCAGGCTTAGGTGTCTGGGTGCTAGGAGTAATAAAGCCTTTTGCCCAGAATTTCAACAACCCAAAAGGCAAAACTGAAGTGATAGTGACGAGACAAATGCGAATTGGGGACTTAGGGTTGATTCGTGAATGGGTTAAGACTTTTGGGCTGGGATGAACGTATCTGCATGTGAGAACTACGTGATTTATGGCAAACAAGAGGGTGGTGGGTTACGGGCTGAACTGTCTCCCCCCAAATTTCATATGTTGAAGTCCTAACCCTGAGCACCTCAGAATGTGACTGTATTTAGAGATAGGGCCTTTCAGAGGTAATGAAGGTAAAACGAGGTCATTTGGTGGGCTCTCACCTGATATGACTGGCGTCTCCTTGTAAGAGGAGATTAAGACACAGACTTGTGCACACGTAGAGGAAAGACCACATGAGGACATGCAACAAATTTTAAAATTGCAAAGGGCTGATAAAGACACAATCATGCGATCGCGTGGCAGGACTCTCCCCAGTGATGTGCAGGGCGGGGCCCTGAGGCTCACGCTAGGTTAGCTGTGTGGTGAACTGCCTGTTTGAAATGATGGGAAGAGAGTGGATACCTCAAGGGTTAGATTTTCTGTCTTCCCATCCTCTTGTTAGCTCTGTGACAGTAGATTTGTAGAGAGGGTTTCTTTCTCATGAGCCTCCACCAGGCTCTTACGTTTATGTTTTCAGTCCAGCCAAATAATCTTCTTGTACAAATGTGCCTCCTGGAAGAATCTTTGCAAATACCCTGCCCTGTGTGGTAATTAATCATGGTCAGTTACTCTTTTCAGCGGCATTTGATGGAGATCTCTGGACTTGGGCTTTCTGGGCCCTGTCAGCTGCAGGTGATAGAGCAAAGGGGTTGGGGGTAGGGTCACTGGATGCAAAGGAAAACTATTCTGCAGTTGCACTGAAAATTGGAGGATTTTGGTGAAATTTTTCAGTTTCAGAATTTGTTGGATCTCCAATCAGGTTGCCAGTGCTGAGGTCATTTGCATGACCCTTTTACCATTTTCAAAGGCAAAGCTTCCCTCTTGCTGAAGACAAAAACTCATAAAACGGTGCCAGAGAAATATGATTTTTTTCACACTCCACAAAGCTGTCAAAAACTAGGTTTGCTAGGTTTGCTTTTAATGTGTAAAACCTTTCACATGGCTCCAGGCACAACCCAGCATCTGGTGGCCAACCTGTTGGATTTCCTTCCAAAGGAAACAGTAGAAGCACTGTTGGAGAAGAGGATGGCATTGGCTTCAGCTGGAGCTGGAAGGGATGTTGCCCACTCTCAAAAGTGGGGAAGCACTGGCTTCTACAGGGACAACCTCTATTTTAGAAGTAGGTTTAAGAGCACACATGCATAGTGTGTGTGTGTATTTGTGTGTGTTTGTGTGTGTGGTATTTAGGCTCTAGCTGGGAACTCTGATCTGTGGCTCTACCTATTCATGGGAGGACAGATCCAGATGACCCAGAATGCTATCTTGGAAACAACTGAGGCCTTGAGTCAACTGCTCTGGATTCGAGTCCTGGCTGTGCTAGACCACAAGCTGTGACCATGGGCAAGTTACTTAACCTCTCCAAACTTCAGTTTCAACATTAGTATAATGGAGACAATAATTCATGAGCTCCTTGTGAGGTTATATTGGGATTGTGTATTTAGAAGTTTTAGTACAGTGCTTGCTAAAAGGGTGATGAATGTAATTAACATTCTTGTTACCTACCTGATAGGGTTATTGGGAGAGGGAGAGATGATGAAAATAAAACTCCAGGCACATCATGGGCCCTCAAGAAATGGCAGTTACTTTTAATTTCTATTAATAAATGCAATCATGTTCAGGAGTACTGGCCGTGATGTTTTCTCCCTAGGAGAGTCAGTTGGGCAGAGGTTGGCAGAGCCAGAATCTGGGGGAAAGGATTATGGAACAACTGGGGTCCCTGCATTTGATTATACTAAAAGTAGTTCATTGAGTACTGAGAGATATGCCATGGATTTCATCACTTGAATGTTAACCTTTTCAACATTTGAAACACTGAGTTTTGGAGAAAAGAGTTGGTGAATGGTCACAGGATATGGAAAACAAAAGACATTTCATGGACACCAAAGGGTTTTTACGTACTTTGCTAAAAGGGATACAACCAGAAAAAACAAAAAACAAAAACCTAATGAGATTCAAACTGAATTTGTCACCTCTACTTTGCTTTAATCACACTAGGGATTTGTTGCATGCACTTGGCTAGCTGTGTGTTCTTAACTGTGGAGCCCAGTCACAGACTGTCTGTCTAAGGGGACTCCAGCAATCCTACCCCATCTGCACCTTGGGCTCCGGGTGCAGACTCATCATCTAGGGATTGTGTTCACATGCGTTCTTAGTTTTGGTAAAGTTTTACTGAAAGTCAAATCCAAGTTGCACATATAGAATGCAAGAGTAGCTCTGGGGTACAAATATTTATAAAAATAGAACTTATCTATTATAGAGTTAATTTGTTTCCCAGCCAATTTATTTTTCTTTAGAAAAAAAACCCCACACATTTTATAAGACTGGAGTATTTTGAGTTTTGAAAAAAAAATTTAGTAAAGGATGAACATATAAAGCCCCCTATAATCTCTAGAGAGGTGAGGCAGGAAACACCAGCTTGAAACTTACAAAAATGGTAATGACCAAATCTCCTAAGAAAGTAATCTTATAACATTTTATGGTCATCAGTCCATTTTACACATGAGTAAACAGTGATAAAATGAGGTGATATATAAGCAGGTTTGTAACCAGCTGTGCCTTTTATGACTATATAGATGCCCTAACTCTTTATAGAACAGGAGTTAATTTCTTTAGTTGAGGGTGACAATCACTACATTTATTCATGTAATTCTCTTGCAAGGGAATAATCCTGTGTTAATTAGCGAGTTAACACATGTATTGTTTATATTTTTATTTTTTGTATATTATGATGTTTTGACACCTGAAAAACCTGGCTGGGGAGAGACTTCCCTCCTGGGGCTAGCCTCAATTCTTAGAAATAGCTAAGCGCCCAGCTGGGAACGCGCACTTCACATACAAACTAACCAATCCAGAGCCACACCTCCTTTATGTGGCCCAAGCATCCTTGGAGGCAATATTCCTCTGCCTTTATCATCCCAGGGTTAGGTGCCAGGCAACCAGGGACCATGCCCATCGCTTAGGGTCTGCCAAAATAATTCGAACTAGCCAATCCTAAACTGATTGCCTTGTCCTTCTCAAAGAAACTCCCCTCACCTCGGTCCATGTAACCTCCTGACGACACTGGTGCTTCCACATGTGCTGCTGTCTGGCCTGCCTCCTGTCTCTACGGCCTGTGAGTAAAATACATTTTGTTTTCCTGACCCTCTCCTTGTATCCTCTCATGGCCACACGTGAATGACCATCATCCAAAAGAACACATAACTATATGTGGCAATATGGGTGACATCAGGTTTCTGCTACTAGATGCCATGCTACCCTTTCCAGATGGGCAGAAGAACAAGCGTAGAGCCAGGCCACTGGAATTGAGAACACATCTGAACAGAGCTGAGCATGCTTTTGCCCTCCTTGCCCCCACATGGTTCCCAGTTTCCCTCTCTTTGTCAGTCCTTTAAGCCTACTTTCAGCTTAATGGTTCTTGTACATTTCTTGCTCAGACCTGGCTACTCACCTGCTGACATGTGGTTCTTGACCCTTGACCTCTTCTTCCTCTACCTGAACCCAAGGGTAATGCTGCCCAGTTCCTCTCCAACCACCCCTATCCCTCTCACCTGGCAGCTCACTTTAGTCCGTGCCACACTACATCCTACTTGCTGAGCCCCTCGCCCAACACACACACGCTCACACATACAGTAAGAGGTGACATTTGCCATAGCTACCTAAAATAGGCAGTTAGTTCAAAACACTAAATAAACAGAAGTTTAATTAGTAAATGTGTTAATACTTTCTCCTATTTTAAGATATTTAGGAGTTATGTAAATTCACCTCAAATTATGTATGCATGCGAGTACACTGCCTGTTACACTGTAGGAATATAATTACCATGTCACTAATTAACAAATAAAAGAAAGCTGTTTTCTATTACTGAAAAAATGGTTTAAAGAATTTCTCCCTGTTGACACTAACCGATATTTACTGCTGTCTCCGTTTTAGTGAATAAAAATTTCATTTATCTGTTTCTATACGATCGCTGTGCTAAAGTAAGCAAATCAGTAGCACCATGTTCTCTTCAAGCTAAACAAGCCCCTTGAAATATTTTTTTAGACCATTAAATAGTTTGCTAAATATTTACTTAGGAGTGGTATAAAGACCAACTTAAACCTGGATGAAATAAGCACAAATAGAATTAATAAGCAAGTCTTGTGATACTGTTTGCTGAATCTTATATATGACACAAAGATAAACTTGGATCAAAAAAACACAAATAGAAATAATAAGCAAAAGTTGCAATATATATTCGCATACACAAACCTGCAAACAGTTTTTAAAAACACCCTTGGGTGGCATTCACCACTACCCCTGTTTACCCTCCAAAGGAAACTCACCTTCTCACGCCCTCCTACGAGTAGTAAGTGGTGACGTCTCATATCTATGAAAACCTCACTACGTTCCAGACGCTGTTCTGGGTGTGATACATGTGTTACTTAATCCTCCAAACTACATGCAGTAGGCGAGAAAAGTAACTCACCCCAAATCCCTAACAAGTGGTCAGAGACGAATCCAACCCATTCTTCCTCCAGGGCCTCCGGAGTCAAAGCCCCTGTGCTCCACCACCGCCCCATCTCACCAGAGATCAGAATCCCTCCACGGAGACGAACTGGAGAGAGGCCGCAGAAAACGTTGCGGGACCACCATCTAACTTCACTCCTTCCCTCAGCCCCAGTGAAAACACCAGCGAAAGCGATTTCTTTTAAAGACAAATTCAGACAGACGGGAAAACAGGAGGTGAGATGGCGGCAACAACATTTAGAAAGCTGGAAAAGCTGAAGGATGAGGAAGGACTAAGTAGCTCATCCAAGAAAACTGGGTCCTAAGTTCCCAGCGGGGAGCCTAATTGTAACTAATTAACACCCTCCCCCAGCCCCCATCACCACCCCGCCAATGGACCAAAGTCCAATTCTCAGGAATCAGTGGAGCCAGGAATCTCTGGCCTGGGAGTGAGGGAGAGAAGTGTGGGTGAAATCCTTGAGCAACAGACTCTTGGATCCCACGCCGCCCCAGAACGTGTCCTCCCACCCTCTATTTCCCTAAACCTGTAAGGGTTCCTCCTGTGCTTGGTAGTTTACCAGTGAAACCGTCTGAGTTCGGAGTTTTAAAGATTTAATTACAATTTTAATTCCTTTAATCAGTACCACTTCATGCTCATGAGAATGGTTAAAATATTTTTAAAAGACTGGCAAAACCAAATATTGCTGAGGGTATTGTATAACCAGAACTCTCATCTGCGGCTGGTGGAGACGTAAAGTAGCATGACCACTTTGGAGAAGGACTGGAAGGTTACATTTCCGTTTATCCTGTCACCTACCAACTTCGCTCCTAGGTGTTTATTCAGTACACTGTGTCTCTTTCCGTACCTGCTGCCTGTTCTACTGGGCACAGGCATATGTAACCGTTTGCAATCACGGCTTCAAAAGATTGTTTCTGTTAACACTTTATTTCTGGCACCGTTAGCATATACGCTTGATAATGTTTCAGTCTCTTGCACTTGTCTTAAAGACATTTGAAGGATGAAATTATCCTTGCCCTCCTTTTCTTCAAAGCCAATTTGTTTAGTATGAAGTTATAACACAAACAAACCACACTTAAGCATTTGCCACACTGATCAATGTTTTGAGTATTCTACATAATTCCACTTAATCCTCACAAAAATTATTGGAAGGGACTGTTATTATAATATAAAATCAAGGCCCCATTTATAAATATTTTACAAAAATGAAACAGAGTGAAAGAAACACCGTAAGTGTAGGAGCCAGGATTTGCAATCAGCCATCCTACCCCAAAACCTTCCTTACACTGCTATGTGCCATCCCCTTAACCGCCCTCTCAGCAACTTGGAATCACTGATCAACAAGACTTGACGGCATTTAGTTGTGCACATGCAGGTGTGTGTGTGTGTGTGTGTGTGAGAGACAGAGAGACAGAGACAGAGACAGAGAGAGACAGAGGGAGAGAGAGACAAGAAATGAGCATAGATGGTAAGAATTTTTGTTGGGGGTGGGTAGAAGATTGTAAACAGGGGGAAATTTTCTTTTAAATGTCACTTGCTAAAATGCAAAACGAAAATGTCATTTTTGAACATCTAGTTCATGGTCTGAGGCTGTTAGAAATTTTAAATGGATGAACAAACAAAGGCTGAGTTCTAAGAATGGGAAAAAAGTTGAATAAAGTTAGCATCAGATAACAGTAAATTTCTAGGCTGAAAATGTCTTCTCTCATTTAAGGAAGAAAGTTAGAGACCCATTAGACATAGAAAATGAGACTTTATGTAGTAAGAATGTTGCAAGGAAAATTATTTCTTGTCTAAAAATAATGACTCCTTAAATGAAGAGGAATGATCACAAGACAGATATTAGCAACTCACTAAATGTATCTAACATAATATGAGCAATTTTTTTTCTGTAATTCAGTTTCTGATAGGTATAAGATTGTTGCATGGAATGAGACTTAACCGAGACGTACAAGCAGAGTATTATATATAATAACCTTACATATAATAAATGCTATTAATTTATTGTATCATGTAATAATAATGATATAAAAGGGCACAACAGGAAAACCTGAGTTTATTTTATTTTCTAAAATGGTAGTAAATGGTAGATTAACCGAACCAGGTAGATTGAGCACTTCAAATTGGAACAATGTTATAGAAATAATGTTTCTCAGTTTTTGATCTCTCTTTGAGTTGTTTTGAACTATTGCACCATGCTGCTTCTAGATGAGGATTTCTGAAACCATGAGTACGCAGGATTAGTCCTGGACAACAGCAAATACAGTCAAGGAACCGAGAGGTAGGATTGGAAGAAGAAGCAGCGGGTGTTGGCTAGCCAAAGTCAATATTGAAAAGTCATGAGGACATGTTAGAGCTAAGCTAGAAAAGTGGAGGATGCAAGCACTGCAAGTAGTTTCCAGAGCAATCCACGTGTCTTTATAATGGTTGAAAATATACATATTTGCTTTTGCCACATGGCATCTTAAATATCCTCTTACTTGACCCATGGTAGAGTTGTTGAGACATTTAACTTTCTGAAATTCATCAGTATCATTTATGTTGACAAAGTAATCATGTTCTGCATGCATTCCTAATTAGACAACTAGGACTGAGCTAGAAATATCAGCATGAGAAAAATTAACTGTATTAAACCTACAGCCATACTTAATGGCGAAGTAGTAGTGTGCCTCCAGAGTCACACTCCGAGAATCTCCAAACAGATAAGACCCTGCTCACTATTACTATTAGTACAACTGGTTTTCAGGTTTTGGTTAACAAAGTAAGACGGTACAGAGAAACATCACGCATGCCTAAAGAGAAGAGAAAAATTATTATGTGGATGTGAGATTCTTTCAGAACTAAAAAGACACAACTAAAAATTCTTAAAATAAGAAAGACACTTCAGCATGATGATGAAGTTCAAGATAAATATCCAAAATAACTTTTCTTTATATAAACAATAGCCAGTTAGAGAATTCCAGTCACAATAGTAAAACCTAAAACCTAAAATAACTAGACAAAATACTAACAAGAAAGTGTGACTTTTGTTTGAAGTGAGCCACAGAAGTAACTTTTCTGAAGTAAACCATAACAGTAATTCAAAAGATACGCAAGAAGAGAAAGAAATGTCATGTTTCTGAATGACACTAAATATTAAAGATAAATTACTCATTTACTAATCAAAATTTATTTTTTAAATTTTAGCTTATTGAAATGATTCTAACACTGAACTAGCTCATAAAAGTGGAGGTATGAGAATGGCTTATAAAATCTAGAACAAAGGAAATATTGAAGTCAGACTCACACTACCACAGAATAAAATGTAACATGGAACTCTGGTGATTAAAACCACATGGTATTGGCAAAGAATTGACAGATCAATGAGACGGAATGGATAACTTTAAAACAGACTCTAGTATGTAGAAGACATATTATGTAATAAAGGAAATGTCACAAACTGATGGGGAAGGCTTTTTCATCTAGCAAACAAGATTGAGAACACTAACAAACTTCAGAGAAAAGCAAGATCCTCAGAGAAAAAGAAACACAAACGGTGAATAAACACATAAAAATGCTCAATCTTGCTAGTAATTCAGGAGATGCAAATTAAGACCACATTGATTTATCTTTTATACTCACTAGATTGGCCAAAGTTAGCCAAGATACCGAAATTGGAGAAAAGGTAGATCAAGGCAAAATCTTACATGTTGATGGTAAGAATACAAATTGGTACAGTCATACTGAAATTCGCATTATCTTTTAAACTTAAGGCTCACATCCCCTACAACCTAGCAATTTTAATTCTATATGTACACTTCACAGAAATTCTTGCATATGTGCACTAGTAGACTTGTACAAAATGTTCTTAGAAGCATTGTTCGTATTAGCAAAAAAAAAAAAAAACCCAGAACAACAAAAAGAACAGTAAACAAACAAAATATTCATTGACAATGGAATAAAAATTACACTGGGGTATATTCACACAATGAAATAATATACACCAGTAAAAATAAATGGACAAAATGATAAACGACTACTAAAACAAACTATGGAGAAAAAAAGGAGGTCACAGAATACTGCGTGCAGGATGATAATATTTTTATAGAATTCCAAAACCAGCAAAAGGAAATTACATATTATCTAGGAGATCATATGTATGACGAAACTATTGTTTTAAGCACAGTCACGCTAAGTCAAACACACAGAATAGAAGAGAGTTTCTCAACCTTGGCACTACTGGCAATGGAAGCAGATAACCCTTGGTGGCGGGAGACTGTCCTATGCATTATTGGATGTTTAGCAGCATCCCTGGTCCCTATCCACTAGAGGCCAGTTGCAACCTCCATCCCAGTTGTGACCACCAAAAATGTGTCCAGACATTGTGGAATGTCCCACAGGAGATAAAGCTGCCCCCAAATGAGAATCCCTGGAATAGAGGTTGCCTCTGGGTTGGGACTAGAGAGCAAAGCAGGGAGACTGTAGAGGAGGAACCCAAGGGAAGGTGCAAGTTACTGATAATGTGCTAGTTCCTAGTTTGAGTTGTAACTCAGGGGTGTCATTTTATAACTGTGCCTCGTGGCTTATACGTTTTTTGTATATATCAGATAGTACATGATTTTCAAATTAACTATATATGGTAATACACAGTGAAAATGCCAGAATAAAATATCCCCACATTAGCAGTATATATTATAGGTGAAGATTATTGATGGTTTCTAGTTTCTTCTCTGTATCATGTTTTCAAAAGAAAAAAGGAACATGTATTAGTTGTACAAAAATTGTTTTAAAAACCTTTACACACGAGATGACATGACACTGCTTAATTATCAAGGTAGAGTGTGACACAAGCAGAATCCTTTCAGAACTCTTGAAAAAGTTCATTCCTTATTTGTTGTTTATATTTATTGTACATTTAATTTTGAGAAACAGCATTTGATCTGGCATGATATGGGTTCTTCCCTTGATTGTCTGTGTCTCAGAGAATGCTTATGAATCTAGTATGTATCCAGCTTTATTTCTGTAAAGGATAATAAGAAAAAGGATTTGAAATTATTTAAGGGTTTGCTGTATTCGAAACTGCTGGCTTGGGTAGTCCCAGGCCTGTGATAAACCCTGGCGTTTGTTTAATCTGTTCTCTACTGGCAGCTGACGCACAGCATGCTCTGCTCTTTATATTTCTAATTTTTGTGACCCCTTTGATCAAAATCTGATGATGTAAAAAACAAAACAATAGGATCAGTGGCAGTGGCAGCTAAATGAGTTCAAGAAGTTGTTTAAAGCATTGTCACAGTTGAGAAAATCATTCCTTTCCTTCGAACTAGATCCAAATTCTGGATGCTAAAGGAGAGAGAATTAAAGATTATTTTATTTATTCCTGGTGCGAACGGGCTGCTGTAGCCCCACTGATAAATATCCAATATGAACGCCATGGAGCCCCCAATTCAGAGGTCGTCTTAGCCAACATGTACTGGAATTTCTCCCTGTATCACAGGGAAGGAGACACTTAATCTTTCTCTGTTTATGGGATGCATAACTAGATATTTTTACGGTATAAGCATTTGCCACCTGTCACTATTTAACCTTTGTTTTTAAAAGAAGTCTGAGCAACAGAAACCCTGGATTTGATACGAACACTTCTTGTATAATCTAGGAAAAAATCACGTCAACGCTCTGAAATTTAGTTTCCTCAACCATGAAATGAGAGTAACCAAAACCCTTGACCATTTTACCTTACAGGTAGTTGAGAGAATTGCTTAAGGGTCTGTCTGAGAAAAGTGTTTTGGGAACTATTTGCCTCTGTTTACCTATACCTGTATGTAAGAATGTACCTATAGCTCTACAGAGACGTAGTGTGTAATAATTAAATTCATGGGCTCATTATGATCAGAATGTTTCAACTCTGAGGCAAGCTATTCATTTTCATGGGGGTCACAAAGGGCAAGTGCAACAGTTTGTGGAGTGTGTGTTTGCTTGTTTGTTTTGTAGGTGGCCCCATTTATACTGCTCACAACTCCTGTCTCTTTTCCCAACGGTCAAGCATTCTGACCACCAGCCCCACGGCTTGGAACACTCTTGCTTAAGCTAAAGGCCAGTGTCTGGGCACTCATCTCAAAAACTCCACACACAGATTTGTCTAACTCAGATGTTCTCAGCCAGGGCCAGTTTTGCTCCCCTTGTTCCAGGGACAAATAACAATGTCTGGAGATATTTTTGGTTGTTACAAGTAGGGTGGAGGCACTACTGTCATCTAGTGGGAAGAGGCCAGGGATGCTGCTAAACATCCTGTGATGCACAGGACAGCCATTCTCCCCCAACAATAAAGAATTATCTAGCCCTGGATGTCAATAATACCAAGATTGAGAAACCCGCATCTAAGTAAACAGTGGACCATTGAGAAATGGTCCAAGTGCTCGTGCATCCAGAGTAACTAACTGATTTGAAAGGACTTCAAATGGTCCTACTTGCTTTGGCTCACTTACATTATTGTATCAAGAGGTTTGAATAGGTGTGTGTCCGTCTCTCTCTTTACAATTCATTAGACAGCCTCTGGGGAATTGAGCCAACTGAATATCTTGATATTGGATTCAAATGCAGTCAAGGAGAATTCTTCTTGGTCTAATCAGTATCTCTGATTTTCTCTACATTGGGTCTCTGCAATTGGTTCCTCTCTTTGGAACCAATTCTGGGTCATTTGCTCTGAATTTAGGTAGAGAAGCTCCTACTTAGCATTGAACGATTCTACTATATCTTAAAGACATTCAATCAGGCACGTCCTCCATTATATTGGAAGGAATTCTAGTCAGCCAGAGGGCAGGAAACAAAGCAGCGAGTAAGGGATGGCAGATGGTTTTCCAGGCAAATGAGGAGGCAGCTGCAATGCTGATTGGCAAGAGCAAACAGTCGCGAGCCTGGGGACACCTCTATCAGTTTAACACCGTAGACAAGAACCCTGGAGGATTATCACTTCTCAGTATATTTGGATAAAAATGTCTCCCTGCAATCATCAACACACAATATAGAATAATAAAACCGTTAACTGGGTCAAAGTCATACAGCCAATAAGACACTATCCAAAGTATCCTTCATTGTATTCTTATTTATCATTACATGCTAATGTTTTTATTAAGCTGGTAATATAGTACTACAAATTGACCTGTTGGAAATGTTGTTACATATTTTTTAATAGCTCTCTTAGATTCCACTGGAATTTGGGAAACAATTTTGAAGAAATGCTTCCAAAGAGAAATCATTACTGAGTCTCATATGAAGATAATATGTTTTTTTCCTTTTTCTTTTCTATCTCCTAGACATTGACAGTGTGACTAATGTGTTTGGTGGTATGAGAAATCCACAAGGCAATGACATCACAATATGTAATTTTTCCCTTGTGTATTGGGGAAAGTCATAGTTCTCTTGTACACTTAAAGAATCAAAAGGCCTAACTTGAAATTGAAATAGTATCCAAGATAAACAAGTTGTAATGTTCTCTTTCCCCCTAAACCCAACCTTTTCCCCTGTAGTTTTAAAGTTTGGAATTAGGCTGTCATAATAGTCTGACTTTCATTTTTAATTAGTCAATGATTTAAAAAAGAAAGAATGAAAGAAGAACTTTGCTGTGCATTAAAATCATTGATGTGTAGTTTTCTTTGGGTTCTGGTGTTTGAAGTGCCTTACACTGATTTTTTTGTTGCCAGCAACTGAAATACCTACTAATGCTTTCTGGCTCTAAAAGAATTGCACATCATTGGCTACATATGTTTACCATTATCCACAGAACTGTCAGACCCTTTATTCCAGTGGAGGCATGCATGGAAATAGGCCAGAACGCGAGGGAACACAGTTCCGGTAGTGAAATTAGCAACTGGACAACATTCCCAGGGAAGTGGCTGAGTTCAGTTCTGGCAGAAGTCCCACTGCTGCTGGTACAAAAGGAAAAAAAAAAGGAAAGAAAGAAAAGAAAAAGAAATAACAAAGGATAAAATGTATCTAGGGAATCAAAAGGAGGTAAATGCATGTGACTTGCACAACCTATCAAAAAATAACCCTGATCATTCTTTCCATTTATTCTAAAGTTTTGGTTATTGGGTGACTTCTGATTCTGAAATGGCACATGCTTTTACGAACCTGGATTATGAATGAAGATTGAACACTTAAGACTGTCAACCTTTTGAACTTTGAAGAGAATTTTAAGAGTTTATCCCACTGTTATGGTCACAGGATTTGAAAGCCATCATTATGGTTGAATTCAATCGTAGCCATTATTATTATTTTTTTTAATTTTATTTTTTTTTGCGGTACACGGGCCTCTCACTGGTGTGGCCTCTCCCGTTGCGGAGCACAGGCTCCGGACGCGCAGGCTCAGCGGCCAGGGCTCACGGGCCTAGCCACTCCACAGCATGTGGGATCTTCCCGGACCGGGGCACAAACGAGTGTCCCCTGCATCGGCAGGCAGAATTTCAACCACTGCACCACCAGGGAAGCCCCATTATTTTTATTTCCACCACATTGTATCAATTCACCAAACTAAATATGGTGAAATGGAAAAAAAAAATCTATTTTTTCAGTGTAATCTGCAAAATTTTGGTAGAAGTAACTTAAAACATGGATAATCATTAGATGAGATGTTACCAATTTACTGTTTTTATTTCATGTTCAATTAGGTTGCTAGGTAACATGAGTGCATTTGTAAAATATTGCTGAAAATTCAAAATATCAAGGAGGGCATTTTAACATCACAAAACTTGCTAGGGACCAGGCAAAATCTAAAATTACACAAATCTGTATAACCATAAAACAAAATATATCTTGGCCTTTCGGATTCAACTAACAATACTATGTGTTTATCATTGTATATTTATTATTCCCTTTATGCTTAACAACAATTGCTGAAATCAGCTTTATTATCCCTTAAAAGGCAAGGAAATTGAGACATGAAAACTCACATAAGAATTCTTTGTAGAACTAGAATTTGAACCCAGATCTGCCTGACGCTAAACACACATTGTGGGCTCACTAAATTCATTTCCTCTTCTTCCTGGACCCCTTGTAGTCGCTTGTAGTTAGATTTGGTCATGTGACCAAGTCCCACATACTGGATGTAAATAGAAATGATGTGTACCATTTCAGGACTGGCCCATAAAATCCTTCATGCAGAACGCTACTTTATGCTATTTTTCCTTCCATGGGCTTGAGGCAAATATGCATAGACACCTTGGATATGGTAAACATGACGGGAGCACAGGAAGGAAGGTGCTGGGTCTCTGCTTTGCTGCTTGACAAAAGTGTCATCTGCTAATCAGACACATCTATTTTGGAATTTACGTGAATGAGAAATAAACTTCTATTGTATTTGAACCATTATACATTTGGGGCTTTGTTACAGCAGCTGGCATTGCTTTGCCTATATATTACCTGTATATTATAACACAGGTTTTCTTCATACTGAAAAGACCTGGAGGAGCTTATACAGAAGGGCAAGATAGCTATTGATATATATACTGGCAAATGTTTATTAATAAAAGTTATTTAAATAATTTTAAAATAGGAATCTGGAAAGATCTGAACAAATAAGGAGACTCTTTTAAGAGTCATCAACTTTTTCAAAAAAAAATCATCATTTAGAAAGGGCATCTCTTATTTTTCTAAGTTATCAACAACGTCTCAAGAACCTGGTTTAGAATCATAAAGATATAAAATCCATCCACTAATGGATATTCGAAAAATAGATATACTGTAGACCAGTACTATGTACGCAGAAAGGTTCAGTAATCATTTTTATCTGATAGATTTTATTCGAAAAACTCAGAAGGCAAGAGGAAAGAAAAGCAAGAAGACTCAGTATACCTAAATGGGATAATTCAGTTCAGAGCAAACAAGAGTCACTTACAAGTCTGTAGAATTTTCAAACTCTTAGGGATATTAAATTTCACTTCTGTAAATTCTAGTGATTGAGAATGAAATGGGACTCCTTTAAGAATCAACATTCATGTGATGAGGTTTCAGGGTAGTTATGTTTGTATGAAAAAACATCCCTAAAAGCCTACATTTTTGGGCATGTGTTTTCTCATATGAGAAAAAAATATTTAAAGAAGCCTTTGAGATGAGGCTAAAGCTTTGTAGGATTGTCATAAAAAATTTATAACTAACTCTTAATGTATGCAAGGAGAGTAAGGCGGTTCTGGGTGGAGCTGGGACAGTAGAGCAAAGGCTGCCCCTTCCACAGTTGTCCAAATCCATGTCCAATCTGGTCTGGCATTGATATCTGAGTGTCCTGTGTAGTGGCATCTCTGGAAGACGGGGTCTTTAAGGATGGTGGATGAATAGTGTCAAAGTTCCAGAGACGAGGGGTTGGAAGTTCATAAATTCTGGAATCAGAGGCACCTGCCTCTTCTACCTTGTAGCTGTTTAGCTGTAGTTAAGGCATTAGATATCTCTAATTCTGAGTTGTGGTTTATCTGCAAAAGAGGACAATGTTATCTACCTTGAATGGTTTTGGTGAGAATTTCCAGTAATATACAATGAGCCCCTGGCAGACACAGGTAACAAGTAGAGTGATGGCTGTTGTCGGAGCAGAGTTCAGCCAGCGAGCAGAGTTCAGTCTCCATGGAGGTAAGTTGACAAGACTTCGCTAGAAGGCTCCCAACTATGGTCTAAGGGTCAGAATAGGGTTCCAGTTCCAGAGGGGAAAGAACTGGGACACAGACACATGGAAAACAGATGCTCAGTCATGAGGATGGAGAGAAGGTTTCAGGGAGCATAGGGAGCCACTCCAGGATCACTAGGTACTAGGCTTATGACAGCATAGCTGCATCCAGAGCTCGGTCGCTGAGGGGATGGAGCTCCTAATACACGGACAGACATGGTAGGATTGTCTCAAGAACTGGATAAGGCTGAACCTTCAGGCTGTAGGTATATAATGTATGTGTCTGTGTGAGGCAGGCAGGGACTGAATACTGTTATGGAAAGTGAGCTAGAGTCCTCATTTCTTTTGCTTTTATTTTTATATCACATTCAACTATCAACCCTTCCCAAACTTATTTGCAATCATGAGAAAGAATCCTTCACATGTATAGGCTAATATCATGAGATTTACACCTCTATATCTTCTAAATTATTTATGATTCTCACTATATTTCTCCTTGAATGAACTGGACCTGTCCCCCACACCAGGACTGAAACGGGGGGAGAAGATAGGAGAAAGGTAAAGGGTAGGTCTGCAGGAACAAGCAGAACATATGGACACATTTATCTTTCTAAAAATCTTTTATAGATACTGAACATACAGTTACTGAATTGAATATTATGCTTTATCAGTTTATAAAGACAAGAACAAAACAAAAAAAACCCCACCAAATTGGATTGCCAACATTGTCTTTTCATTAAACCTCTTTTTGTAAATCCCATATCCCACTCCTGTTTCCTTCCTTCCTTTTTCTTTTTTCTCTCTCTCTCTCTTTCCCTCTTTCTGCTCTCTCTCCCCTTCCTCCCTTCCTTCTTTCCTCCAACTGAAATTCAGTCTCATGGGGCTCAGAGATGTAAGGTGATGCTATTCACTATGATGAGGGCTATAAAAGGAGGTACAGAGATATGCACAAAGGGCTATGAGAACAGAGAAGAGCACTTGCAAGTCTTCCACAGTGAATCAGGAAGGTTGAGGCAGGAGATGTTCTTGAAAAATATTCCAGGTCTGTCTGACAGAATGAGAAGCAGGAGGACTGCTCAGATGCTGGCCAACCATGAAGAATTTCCCGCTGCTTCCCTAACCCTCGTGTTCAGTCATGGGCTCTGTGAGCGGGGTGTAGGGGTGGCCCCTAGAGATAGCTGCTCCTAAGGCCCCCTGGCTCTAGTGAGAGGGAGGGAGTTTCTAACTGGGGTGAGCATTTCTAACTGGAGGAACCCCGACTCCAGAAGTCGGCTTTCACCGCAGGCCTCCTAAGGTTGGATATGGATATGATTAGGGTCTGCAATAAGTGACATCTGTTTGCTCTGACCTTTGGGTAATGTGGCGTTTCTTTC
The DNA here is from genome assembly GCF_949774975.1 of Lagenorhynchus albirostris. Lineage (NCBI taxonomy): Eukaryota > Metazoa > Chordata > Mammalia > Artiodactyla > Delphinidae > Lagenorhynchus > Lagenorhynchus albirostris. The sequence goes on from NC_083106.1 coordinate 69,665,744, forward strand.
TCTGGGGCAGATGCTAGAAAGGTGTTTATTGTGAGTTGACAGGGGTCTTGGTGGGTGGTGAGGTGTAAGTCAAAATTCGACTATGCATTTTGGCATTTTGTCTACAGATGTTTCTCAGATGTTTGTGGGCAGGCATGTCTTTAAATAAAGAAATACTAAATGTGTGTGTTTTTTGCATGGGGGGGAAAGGAAAAAAGTCGCACTTGAAAACTTGGCCTTTTTATGCCTTCCATGACACTCTTGTTTCAGGGCCAGATTGGAATTAGTTGTTGCATGTACTTTCTGAAGAGAAAATTCGCTCATTTAAAGAAAAATCATCTGTTAGTTTGAAATTAACATGCTGATGAAGAAGCTGAATATGGCAGTGGGGGGAAGAATGGAAAATTTCAGGAGGTACCAGGTAGTAGTTTTATGTAGTCCAGCCTTGCTTCATTCTCCCAAGGTACCATCTCCCCCTACCCAGGCCAGGACACAAGAAACCTTTGGTAAAGCTCATTCTTAACTCGAAATTGTCACTGCAGTGAGAGTTAGGGGTGTCTTCAGAATTCACAATCTACACCCATTTGTTATACCATGGAAGTCATACCTTCTATTCCAGGTGCCAAGATGCTGACTTGATAATATAGGAGAGAGAGGGAGAGAGAGAAAGAGAGGTGATCTTGAAGGACATTCAACTTTTAATTCCTTTAGAATTACCTTAAAATATACTTAAGAAAAGAATTGCAAAGAAATGAGGAAAATCAAACCACATTTTTGAAATTATCTTCTAAAAAACGAAAAAGTCCAGTTTGGTTTTGATTTCCAGAAATCTTCTGAAGTTCTAAAGAAATCCTCTAGCTTTAGTTTAGTTTGAGAAGATCTACTTGAAAAACTTCACAAATGGATGGAAGAAACTCCTTACAGAGTTGATTAATCTGATTAGCGAATAAACAGAAAAATAGTGATGATGGGATGTGCCTGGAAACCAAGAGCTTAAACATTACATAGAGTTTTCCTGCTTTGTATCAAAACTTCTTGAAATAATGTTTTCAACAGATGCTCACTTTGACCTCCACTTGTTAGCAGTTACATGGAATTTACCACCCCCCCCCCACAAAAATTTATTTTCAAAAGAAGTTTGTTGTGTATGGTTAAAGAGACCAACTTTTTCGGCTTGGCTCACTTAAAATTCTAAACCTTAATGACTATCTTGACAGGAAGGAAATGTTTTATCTAATGTTGCTTTTTGAAAAAGGTAACTGATGAATGATTATAAGCATAGTTCATTGCAAACAAAATAGTAAGACTTGTTGTTACGTTTGTTATGACTTTTTTCTGAATATAAAACTTGCTTTTTAACTTAGCCGCCATCTAGATCTACCCTCTAGGTCATCTACAGAAACAACACAGAGAAACATGAAATGTGCAAACCCCTTAAAATTTGCTCACAGTCTTGATTTCCTTCTCCTGAGTTAGGGTAGTTTGTTCCAGCAAACCTAGAGAACAGAGCACCTTAAGTACTTAAAGTACACAATTTCTTCACTTCAACTCATTGGTACACTAATGACGGACTGTGGTCATCAAAGTCTTGTGGAAAGCGGGCCTGTCTCCACCGACATTTGGGGCACTCACAAAGCTTAGTTGTAGCCACTCAGTAATTGTTGCTCAGTCAGAAAATCACAGGCTGTTTCCTGTTTTCCTTACCTTCTCAGTCTTACGCTACTTCCTCCATCCCTTTCCCCACTCCTCAATTACATGGAGGGAAAAGTGGTGGTAAATAATGTTTCTTGTCCAAAAAAAATGTTCAGCCAAATGCCCCAGGAACAGATCGCCCGGCTTTCCTCGCTATTGTAGCAGGACGGCAACCGGTGTTTATGAAGCTCAGTACTACATGCTGCTCCAGGATGTTCAAGGCAAACGTGTCAGTCAGGATAAGTCAGGTTATGCTGAGCAAACAAACTACCCAACACTCTCAGAGACTGAAAGCAATAAAGGTGTATACCTTGCTTACACTAGACACCCAAAGCAGATGGGTGGAAGGCTCTGCTCCCTAGACCCAGGCTGACAGGTGATCCCCATCATGGGAAACTCCCTTCTCTTTTAAAAAAAAATGTTTATTTATTTATTTATTTTGCCTGTGCCGGGTCTTTGTTGCAGCATGTGGGATCTTTAGTTGTGGCATGTGGACTCTTAGTTGCAGCGTGCCTGCGGGATCTAGTTCCCCGACCAGGGATCGAACCCGGGCCCCATGTATTGGGAGCGCGGAGTTTTACCCCCTGGACCACTGGGGAAGTCCCAAGGGAAACTCCCTTCTTATCCAGAGCTTCAGGGTTTGCTGTAAGAGGGAATAAGAATAGGGAGAACTGGGGAGCCATTGTCCTGGAAGAGACATACGCCACTTCCCTCCATTTCATTGGTCAGAATAAGGGACATAGTCATGCTTACCTTCCAGAAGATAAGGATTGGAATTCTCTATGTTCCCACAGGTAAGGAGAAATACTAATGTTACCACAAGTCTACAGATTTTTTTTTTTAAAACTAACCGTCCTAGACACAGGCACAAAACAAAGCATCTCTGAAATAAAAACTACTGCCTTTCATGTAATGAGCACTCAATAAATATTTATGAGTGGCAGTTCATTATTTGTCTATCGCTGCATAGCAAACTATCACAAATTTGGCAACTTAAAACCACACCATTTATTATGTCACGGTTCTGCAGTTTGAAAGTTCAGCATGGTGTGACCAGGTTCTCTGTTCATAGTATCTCAAGGCTAAAATCATCGTTAGCCAGCCTGAGTTCTCATCTAGAGGCTCTGGAGAAGAATTTGCCTCCAAGCTCATTTAGGCTATTGGCCAAATTCAGTTTCTTGCAGTTCTAAGGCTGAAGTTCCCATTTTCTTGATGGCTGTCAGCAGGGTCACCCCCAGCTCCCAGAGGCTGCAGGGAGTCCTTGCCACGGAGGCCTCCCAAAGTTCAAAGCCAGCAACAGAGAATCGCCCTCGCATTGAATCCTTCATATGCTTTGAATCTCTCTGACTTCCTCCATCTCTGACCTCTAGACCCATATTTTAAGGGCTCCTATGGTTAGGTCAGCCACACCCAGGCAATCGCCTTATCTTAAGGTCAACTGATCTGGGGCCTTAATTACAATTGCAAAATTCCTTTTGTATCTGAAGTGATGTGATCAAGGAGATGTCTCATTATATTTACAGGTTTCACCAACACTTTGGAAGAGGAGATTATTTAGGTCATTAGGCATCATGTTAGAGTTCAGTCTCCCACAGGCAGCTGGGGCAGAGTGAAAAAAGCAGTACTGAATTGAGCCAGATGACTTGGGTTCAAGTCACAGGCTCTACTAGTTAATAACTGGATAATGTGAAACAAGCCATGAAGCTTTTCTTCTCTCAGTCTCAGTTTCCACAATTGTAAAATGGGTATATTATTCCCTGTTTTGCTAGCCCCATAGAGTAGTTGTGAGAATCAAATGAGACTATATAAAAACATTTTGTGAACTTAAAAGACCAATACAAATGCAAGTTATTGAGTTTGAGCATTATTTTACTTCTGAGGACCTGTGAGACCAGATCTTTTAAAGACAATGCTGGAAGAGGAGGCAGGCATAGGGGCAGAGGAAGGGTCCTGAGAGACGCAGGCTTTTTGGCTTTCTGTCCCCACAGATGCAAATCTGATGAGCTAATCATAAAATACATGAAAGCGTTTGCTACATATTCCTTTTTTAATGCATGAAATAGGTGTAAAATTTTAGAGAATCACTTTGGCAAGAGGCTTTTGGCCTCTGTTCTATATAATGATAATAGTATATTACCATATATTTATGTGGTGTTTTCTGAGGGAACTAAAACGCTTTACAGACAGTACTGTTCCTCCTCTGACTATGCCAATGAGGTAGTAGCAGATGTGAAGCATTTATCCATGTATAATGTAAGCATATAGACCAGGCCACTCCAGAACACAGGACCCCAATGCCACACGTAAGTATTTTTCCCCCCTGATTTATGTTATTTCCAGTTAAAGAAAAAGTTAAAGAAAGTTAAAGTTAGTTAAAGAAAGTTCGGTACTTTTATGTACCCCAAGCCCACCCTGTTAGCACATGCTTACTCCATATTTCTTTTATAGTGGGGGGTTGAGCATGAGAGTAATCGCATGTTTTCAGCTGGACATTCTCATTTTGTTATTGGTATTAAATACATAAAAGTTCATATTGATTGAATGGATTCTTTGAAGGTATCACTTAATGCACAGCCTTCGAAGTAGCTGCCTTATACACAAGTACACAAAGTGATAGACCCACTTAGGTCTTGAGACATAGGACTAAAGGATTCAGATCAAGATGGTGTTGGAGGACGTGTAGCTCATCTCTCCCCTTGAACACATCAAAAATATACCTACATGTGGAGATTCTCACTGAAAACTAACTAGAGACGGGCAGAAAGACACTTGTACAAGCAAGCCTGTAAGAAAGATCCACGTGTAATCAGGTAGGAAGGGAAGAGAAGTGAGCAGGTCAGGACTTTTATATACACAAACATAAACTCAAAATGGATTAAAGACCTAAATGGAAGGTCAGACACTATAAAGCTCTTAGAGGAAAACACAGGCAGAACACTCTAGGACATAAATCACAGCAAGATCCTTTTTGACCCACCTTTTAGAGAAATGGAAATAAAAACAAAAATTTAAAAAATGGGACCTAATGAAACTTAAAAGCTTTTGCACAGCAAAGGAAACCATAAACAAGACCAAAAGACAACCCTCAGAATGGGAGAAAATATTTGCAAATGAAGCAACTGACAAAGTATTGATCTCCAAAATATACAAGTTGCTCATGCAGCTCAATATCAAAAAAACAAACAACCCAATCAAAAAATGGGCAGAAGACCTAAATAGACATTTCTCCAAAGAAGACATACAGATTTCCAACGAACATATGAAAGGATGCTCAACATCACTAATCATTAGAGAAATGCAAATCAAAACTACAATGAGGTATCACCTCACACCGGGCAGAATGGCCATCATCAAAAAATCTACAAACAATAAATGCTGGAGAGGGTGTGGAGAAAAGGGAACCCTCTTGCACTGTTGGTGGGAATGTAAATGGATACAGCCACTATGGAGAACAGTATGGAGGTTCCTTAAAAAACTAAAAACAGAACTACCATACAACCCAGCAATCCCACTACTGGGCATATACCCTGAGAAAACCATAATTCAAAAAGTGTCATGTACCCCAATGTTCATTGCAGCACTATTTACAATAGCCAGGACGTGGTAGCAACCTAAGTGTCCATCGACAGATGAATGGATAAAGAAGATGTGGCACATATATATACAACAGAATATTACTCAGCCATAAAAAGAAATGAAATTGAATTACTTGTACTGAGGTGGATGGACCTAGAGTCTGTCATACAGAGTGAAGTAAGTCAGAAAGAGAAAAACAAATACCATATGCTAGCACATATATATGGACTCTAAAAAAAAATGTTTCTGATAAACCTAGGGGCAGGACAGGAATAAAGATGCAGACATAGAGAATGGACTTGAGGACACGGGGAGGGGGAAAGGTAAGCTGGGACGAAGTGAGAGAGTAGCATCAACATATATATACTACCAAATGTAAAACAGATAGTTGCATAGCACAGGGAGATCAGCTCGTTGCTTTGTGACCATCTAGGTGGGTGGGTTAGGGAAGGTGGAAGGGAGACGCAAGAGGGAGGGGATATGAGGATATATGTATACATATAGCTGATTCACTTTGTTATACAGAAGAAACTAAAACAACATTGTAAAGCAATCATACTCCAATAAAGATGTTAATACAATAAATTAAAAATAATACTTATATATCAAAGTGATACCCACATACAATTCTGAATTGGACATCACCTGTAAGGTGCTTCTCACATAAAAAGATGAATAAAGAGTCCGGTTTGACCATATTGGTGGCTCCTAGCTATGCTGTACATTTTATTTTTGTGAAATCTCTTTGGTGCCTCCACATGAGTACCCGGCAGATTTAAGAATCTTCTGGTTCCTGCATGGTTCCATACTTTGTGAACATGCTTGAAGGTGATCTAAAAAGTGTTATTGCTTTATTGCATTTCCTTTAGCCAAGCTGGGTGAGGCAGAAGGACAGCAGGACAAATTCTGAATCTGTATTGCTCACAGGGAAAGGCCAATGAGACGAGCTTGTTAGCTGTTCCCACGTGTGAAGTGCTCGCACAAGCAACCTTGCAGGTGGATTCGGTATGAGCATCATCTCCGCTTCACAAGCGGGAAATGCTTATAAGGTGCCTGGACTCCACAGGGTATTTTTGCATATTTAATTCTATGAAGAATTGTATGTGGTGTATTATCATCCCCATTTTACAGAAATGGTAACTAGGATTCAGAGAAAATAAGAAACTTGCCCACTGTAAGCTGTGACTCAAATGTCAGTCTGACAGACTAGAAAGTCGATATCCTTTAGTTTACTCATTTCCTTCCAACTCCTTAAAGAGGCAATTATAACATTTTTCTTTTATCATCCAGTACTATTTGAATGCCTAGTTATACATCCAGTAGGACTTCTATAAGCTTCATTAGGAAGTCTTTATGGCAGGAACTAGAAAACTCTGGGGTGATATGTTTCCAAAGGAAGGGTTAAGTGAATTAGCTGCAACAACTTAGACTTGTCTTTTCTCAAAACTCTATCTAAGCCTTAAACACCTGGGATAGGATGACTCACAGAACCCAGAGGCTCTCACTGACTTAAAGGGGAGCTGCAGTGTCTCAGGGGCAGTTCTGTTTCGTGCAGACTGTTCTATGAAGGATCCAAATTCTGACTAAATGGTCCTTTGTAAAATTTCTGGAAGTAATGCTACCCTCCTAGACTGCACTCTTCTGTGGCACCAGCATGATACGATGGCTCTAATGTGTGGACAACAACCAGAGTGACATCAGAATGTGAATTCTTCAGGACATACACTTTTGGTGGTTTTGGCACAGTGGTTTCTATTGAGTCTTGTATGTTTATGGGAAATATTAAATAATCATTTGATTGGTGATTGGAGATAACAGATTGAGGAGCTGGGGAATATAAAGGGTGGGGTCAGAGAGATTTTCTTGACTATAGAAGGAGTTATAATTTGTGGGAAGCTTTTATGAGATAGAGCAGTCTCTATGCAGAGATTCTAGGCTGGGTGTGTGGGCATGAAGAAATTAAGTCTACAGACTAATAAAAATATATTTCCAAGAAATTTTAAAGGTGTGGAGAATTGGGGAAGACAAATGGAAGAGGAGAGGGGGCAAGCTGACCTGACAGACTTGCTGGCAGAGTAACTGAAAGTTCTTGACCAAAAGTGCTAAACGAATAGAGTCATGCATATTTCCTCAACAAAGAGAACACTGCAGAAATGCCACCAAATTCTAGAGGTGCAAAAATCACCTCTTGTTTTATGTGAAAGACACAAAGCTTCAGGAAAAAATCCAGATGGCTTCATAACAATTCTGGCTGTGATTGAGGCAGGGACAGAGATATTCAGGTTACTTTACACCTCGACCAGAAATCTTAGCCCAAAGCTTTTGTGTTGAGCTATTGAGTGACCCTATAAAATAAGCACCCTCAGATTTACAATGGAACTTGAGGCCAAAATGTGGAAGAGTGATGTGATTTCGCATCATGGTGGATTCAGAAAACATACAAAACAGGAAAGGACTCTTTACTTCATTTATCAACTCTGCAATAGTATCTCACTAAACCTTGAGTCTGGACCCTCAAGGGGCAACTTTCATTGTGTGGTTATCTTGCTGTTTATCAACAATGAGTCAGTTTTACTCTTAGTGTAAAAACACTTGTGAAGAAGAGTCCTAGACAGGCTAGAGGAGCTGGTCTGAGAGGCAGCAAGAGGCCACAATGCCACACTTTGGGAAAAACAAACAGGAAGCTGTCAGTCCTCCGAGGTACAGGCAGGAACACCAAATGGAACTTAGGGAAGGAAATCAGATCCTAAGGTGGGGTGGTGGTATGACCCTAGTTTGAGAATCCTTGGAAAATAGTACCGGAAACCAGAAAGAAACTTGCCTGAAGAGGTTAAGGAAGATGCCAGTTATAGGAGCAGGGCATTAAGACAATAACTCTGAACAGGCATCCAGGCATAGGGGAGGTGGTACCAGGAGGAGGAGACCCTGAAGATGGGTGAGCTCTGACTCACGGCCACACAGAGAAGGTTATCGTGAGTAGAGAAGGCCTACCATCAGACTCAGCAAGTAGTTCCAGAGCCCCACACTGGGCCCTGACCTCTGCTGCACAGGAATACTTGGCCCCAAATGGCTGCTGGGAGTTGTTCTGAGATGGAAGGGGGATTGGGGCAGTGTAGGTTCTGGCTCAGACAGGATGGCGTGGAGAACTCTGATGGGCATTATCATTCAGGCAAGGCCATTACAGACCTGATGGCGAAGCACCAGGGAAGACAGGGGAGATTGAGTGAGACCAAAGGATGCCCAGAGAAGGCAATGAAGTTCTCTGGTTTATCATTTCCAAATTCGTCATGTCCAGTCCAAGCCATCATCAGCACCAAAGGAACCAATAAATCTTATATAATGGATTCTTTACTTATTCCAGTCTGAGTCTTACAGTTCCTGCCTGGATTGTTGGAAGAGCCTCCTAATTGTTTTTTCTTAACTGTGGCTGATAGACTGGAAGGTAGCTTCCATGCTCCCCCACCTCCTGGTACCCATACCTTTGTGTAATCTTGTCCCTCCCTTGAGTGTAGATGGGGCCCATGACTCACTTGTAACCAATGCATTTTGGCAAAGTACTGGGATGTCACTCCACAATCCTGTTCTGTTATATAAGACTCTATATTGCTAACAGACTTGCTCTACAGTCTGGATCTCTCCCTTTCTCTCTCTCACAATCTTTCTCTCCCCCTTTTTTCTCACCATGGCTAGTTTTGAAGAAGACATCTATATGAATCCTACAGCTGCAAAGGAATGAACTCTGTCAACAACCTGAGGGAGCTTGCAAGTGGACCCTTCCCCAATCGAGCCTCCAGATGAGGCCTCAGCCCTAGCTGATATCATGACTCCTGCCTGCAGGGGACCCAGCTAAGCTGTGCCCACACCCCTGACTCAAAGAAACTGTGAGATCAGAAATACATGTTTTTTAAGCTGCTAACTTTGTGGTAATATGTTACACAGCATAGAAAATGAATACACGAATATTAGCAGCTCTTCCCAATAATCCTATTCTCAACACCACAGCCAGAGAATCGTTTTAATTTGGAAGTACTTTCTCTATTTAAAACCCTCCAGTGTCTTGTTCGATACAGAGCAAAAGCCAAAGTTCATACCACGGCTCACAGGGCCATTTGTGCCCACTGCCTCTCTCTCCTATTACTCTCTCACTGCTCTCTTTGTCCATGCTTGTTGCCCTGCCAACTCTCCAACATGCCTGGCACCCTCTCTGGGCCTTGGGGTTTGTCCCTCTATCTGGAATACCCTTCCCTCCAATATCCACATGGCCACTCCTCCAGCTTTTGCATGTCTTTGCTCAAATGTCACTCTCTCAGTGAAGCCTTCCCTGATCGCCCTATTAAAAACTGTAATATCCTTCCCACCCCATCACCCCTCACCAGCCTTTGCTGTTTTACTTTTCTCCCTAGTATTTATACCAACTGATATATGTTCTACTTATTTGTTTATTGTCCGTCTTCCTGCAGCAAGACATAATCTCCATGAGCACAGGGACTTTTATCAGCTTTGTTCACTGCTTTATCTCCAGCACCTACAACAGGTCTGACACATAGTACATGCTCAATAGATGTCTGTTGAAATAAAGTTCAAGAGGCATCATGAAATCTGCTTCTAGGTTATATTTCCAAACTTAAAGTAAAATCTTCCATTTAAGCATGACATGAGCATCATCAAAAATTCTCAAGCCTCTTCTCCAGGTTATTTGCTCTATGACCAGAAGTGTGGGCCATTTTAGGAAATCCATTTTGTGCCTGGGAGAAGGCCAAGATCAACCCGACTCAGTGAAACGCTCCACTTATCCAAATTTTCCTTAGAATTTACAGATCTGGAGCCCAACTCTCTACCATAAGAGCAGACTGCCCAATAGGGAACTGACAGAAAACTAAAGCACCAAAATCAAGATGCTCTCCTTGTGACACAGGAGTTCTCAAACTAAAATTCTACCAACTAACTTTCTCTATGGTTGCAAAGTGAGAAAACTTGTTTCTTTAAGCAACTTTAAAAATAAATTTCGTTAACACCTATTTATCACTAGCTGGCAGAACCAGATATGTAAGGCCTTGCAGCTAGAATCTTTATCAATTCTGCTGAGCAACAAGCATCCCAGCTTGGTCCTCTGACTGGGTCCCCATGCTGAACAGGACTGTGGGGCGGGGAGGTGGCAAGATACCTCCAGAGCTGCTGTGTGGCAAGCAGAAGTGTAATAATTACACACATATTGGAGAACACCTGCTTGAAAAGAGGGAGCCTTGGTGTATGGAAAGAGAGTGAATCTTGGAACCAGAAAAACCTTCTTAGTTTAAATCCCAACTCTGCTCCTAATGCCCCGACCTTAGGGAAGTTACAAATTTTCAGTTCTTCATTTCTTCATCTATAAAATGGGAATATAGTTCCGTCATCATGGAATTGTTATAATAAATTAATGTGATAATATGTGTAAATTCCTTGGAATGATGGCTGGCACATAGCAGGAGCTTGGTCAATTGTAGCTACTATTAATAATAAAGACACATTAAAGAACAACTTCAAGCAATACATTATTGGTGTGGACTAAAAGCAAACACTAAAGAACAGTTTGAGCAGTGCATCGTTGGTTTGGCAAGAAAAACAGCAAGGCTAGGTTTGAATAAAGAGAGGTATATCCCCAGGAGAGAGCACAGAACTGTCTTCACATATATACCTTGTAGGCATTTGCTTATGTATAGATTTGACCTTTTGGTGACCCACGTGGATGATGACTGAATAGAAGGATTTCCTGACATCTTACACACACACACACATACATGCACACACACATACACACACACACACACATACACCACACACACCGGTTTGATGATTCATGTTTCTGTATAACTGGAGAACCAATATTCTGCCTGGTTTTGTTTATTTATTTGTGGTTTAGTGTACTTCTGGTACTGGCAGAATGAAGTAGATGGCTTCCAAATTCCCCTCAAGCCCTGACTCTAGGAAAAGCTTCACCCAGAATACCTTTACTCTCTTAGGGTAAATTTCTGGAGCATACAATTGAGACCAATTGAGACAACTCAACTTTCATACTCACACCATCATGCCTGTCAAGAATACATTGCCCCGATGTTAGGTGAGGGGTGTAGCAGCACGAGAGACGCTGCTTCCCAGAGCCTGTGTTCTATTGCTACTATCATAGGGAGCAGGGGAGTCCCGTGGGGACCTTACAAGCTGATCCAAACAATAACCAGACTTTCCGGCTGGGGCGAGGGCTCTCAGCTTGGCGTGGTTTCTGGAAACAGCTTCCTGGATTGCAGCCATATTTTCTCAGAATGTGCTGCTTCAGGAAGGTTTGCTTTCTTATGGTGAGGGAGGTGTCATTTGCTATGGGGGTGGCGATAGCACCAATGAAATAACACCCCACTGCGGTGTCATGAGAGCCACAATGCCTCTCCTTGGCCCTTTTGTTCCTGTGGTCAATGACTTTGTGGACAGCTCTGTGGTCATGTCAATCTCACCTGCCTATGCAGTCCCTCACTGTGCTGACCCCTCAGGAAATGCAGTGGTTCAGACAGGGCTCCTTAAGCCAGCCCACACTATCCCCTTCTATCAGGCTCATGTGCGACACAGGAGCAGATATGGCGAACAAAAAGGAGAGTCCACTGGTTCCCAGGTGCTGGAATTGCAAGACAAGTAAAGTTTTCCAAATTAAAAGCACTGATAAAAAGTAACTGCAATCTAATATCAGAAAACAAAGTTTAGGGGGAGGAGCTTCAAGATGGTGGAAGAGTAAGACACGGAGATCACCTGCCTCCCCACAGATACATCAGAAATACATCTATATGTGGAACAACTCCTACAGAACACCTACTGAATGCTGGCAGAAGACCTCAGACGTCCCAAAAGGGTCTTGGTGCTACAGCCAGATGTCAGGGCTGTGCCACTGAGGTGGGAGAGCCAAGTTCAGGACACTGGTCCACAAGAGGCCTTCCAGCTCCACATAATATCAAACGGTGAAAATTTCCCAGAGATCTCCATCTCAACGCCAAGACCCCCCTCGACTCAACGACCAGCAAGCTATAGTGCAGGACACCCTATGCCAAACAACTAGTAAGATAGGAACACAACCCCATCCATTAGCACAGAGGCTGCCTAAAATCATAATAAGGCCACAGACACCCCAAAACACACCACCAGACGTGGACCAGCCCACCAGAAAGTCAACATCCAGCCTCATCCACCAGAACACAGGCACTAGTCCACTCCACCAGGAAGCCTACACAACCCACTGAACAAACCATAGCCACTGGGGACAGACACCAAAAACAACGGGAACTATGAATGTGCAGCCTGCGAAAAGGAGACCCCAAACACAGTAAGTTAAGCAAAATGAGCACACAGAAAAACACACAGCAGATGAAAGAGAAAGGCAAAAACCCACCAGATCTAACAAATGAAGAGGAAATAGGCAGTCTACCTGAAAAAGAATTCAGAATAATGATAGTAAGGATTATCCAAAATCTTGGAACTAGAATGGAGAAAATACAGGAAACGTTTAACAAGGACCTAGAAGAACTAAAGAGCAAACAAACAGAGATGAACAACACAATAAATGAAATTTAAAATTCCCTAGAAGGGATCAATAGCAGAATAACTGAGGCAGAAGAACGGATAAGTGACCTGGAAGACAAAATAGTGGAAACAACTACCACAGAGCAGAATAAAGAAAAAAGAATGAAAAGAATTGAAGACAGTCTTAGAGACCTCTGGGACAACATTAAATGCACCAACATTCGAACTATAGGGGTCCCAGAAGAAGAAGAGAAAAAGAAAGGCACTGTGAAAATATTTGAAGAGATTATAGTTGAAAACTTCCTTAATATGGGAAAGGAAATAGTTAATCAAGTTCAGGAAGCACAGAGAGTCCCATACAGGAAAAATCCAAGGAGAAACACACGAAGACACATATTAATCAAACTATCAAAAATTAAATACAAAGAAAACATATTAAAAGCAGCAAGGGAATTTGGTAAGCAGGATACAAACTTAACGCACAGAAATCTCTGGCATTCCTATACACTAATGATGCAAAATCTGAAAGTGAAATTAAGAAAACATTCCCATCTACCACTGCAACAAAATGAATCACATATCTAGGAATAAACCTACCTAAGGAGACAAAAGACCTGTGTGTAGAAAATTTTAAGACACTGATGAAAGAAATTAAAGATGATACAAATAGATGGAGAGATATACCATGTTCTTGGATTGGATGAATCAACACTGTGAAAATGACTCTACTACCCAAAGCAATCTACAGATTCAATGCAATCCCTATCAAACTACCAATGGCATTTTTCACAGAACTACAACAAAAAACTTCACAATTTGTATGGAAACACAAAAGACCCCGAATAGCCAAAGCAATCTTGAGAAAGAAAAACGGAGCTGGAGGAATCAGGCTCCCTGACTTCAGACTATACTACAAAGCTACAGTAATCAAGACAGTATGGTACTGGCACAAAAACAGAAATATAGATAAGTGGAACAGGATAGAAAGCCCATAGATAAACCCATGCACATATGGTCACCTTATCTTTGATAAAGGAGCCAAGAATATACAGTAGAGAAAAGACAGCCTCTTCAATAAGTGCTGCTGGGAAAACTGGACAGTTACATGTAAAAGGATGAAATTAGAACACTCCCTAACATCATACACAAAAATAAACTCAAAATGGATTAAAGACCTAAATGTAAGGCCAGACACTATAAAACTCTTAGAGGAAAACATAGGCAGAACACTCTATGACATAAATCACAGCAAGATCCTTTTTGACCCACCTTTTAGAGAAATGGAAATAAAACCAAAAATAAACAAATGGGACCTAATGAAACTTAAAAGCTTTTGCACAGCAAAGGAAACCATAAACAAGACGAAAAGACAACCCTCAGAATGGGAGAAAATATTTGCAAATGAAGCAACTGACAAAGGATTCATCTCCAAAGCATACAAGGAACTCATGCAGCTCAATATCAAAAAAAAAAACCCAATCAAAAAATGGGCGGAAGACCTAAATAGACTTTTCTCCAAAGAAGATATACATATTGCCAACAAACACATGAAAGAATGCTCAACATCATTAATCATTAGAGAAATGCAAATCAAAATGACAATAAGATATCATCTCACACCAGTCAGAATGGCCATCACCAAAAAATCTACAAACAATAAATGCTGGAGAGGGTGTGGAGAAAAGGGAACCCTCTTGCACTGTTAATGGGAATGTAAGTCAATACAGCCACTGTGGAGAACAGTATGGAGGTTCCTTAAAAAACTACAAATATAAGTACCATATGACCCAGCAATCCCACTACTGGGCATATACCCTGAGAAGACTGTAATTCAAAAAGAGACATGTATCACAATGTTCACTGCAGCTCTATTTACTATAGCCAGGACATGGAAGCCACCTAAGTGTCCATTGACATATGAATGGATAAAGAAGATGTGGCACATATATACAATGGAATATTACTCAGCCATAAAAAGAAACGAAATTGAGTTATTTGTAGTGAGGTGGATGGACACAGAATCTGTCATAAAGAGTGAAGTAAGGTCAGAAAGAGAAAACCAAATACTGTATGCTAACACATATATATGGAATCTAAGAAAAAAAAAAAAGGTCATGAAGAACCTAGGGGCAAGATGGTAATAAAGACACAGACCTACTAGAGCATGGACCTGAGGATATGGGGAGGGGGAAGGGTAAGCTGTGACAAAGTGAGAGAGTGGCATGGACATATATACACTACCAAATGTAAAACAGATAGCTAGTGGGAAGCAGCTGCATAGCACAGGGAGATCAGCTCGGTGCTTTGTGACCACCTAGAGGGGTGGGATAGGAAGGTTGGGAGGGAGGGAGATGCAAGAGGAAAGAGATATGGGAACATATGTATATGTATAGCTGATTCACTTTGTTATAAAGCAGAAACTAACACACCATTGTAAAGCAATTATACTCCAATAAAGATGTTAAAAAAAAAAAAAGAAAACAAACTTTAGGCTGTAGAGTCAGACTATCTACTTGGTATCCAGACCTTGAAGAAGATGCTTAGCTACTCTGTGCCTCAGTTTTAGTCTCTTTACAATGGTGATGACAGCTGTACTCACTTCCTAGGCTTCTCCTGAGAATTACACATAAATTACCTGCTAAATGCAGACAAAGCACCTAGCACCATGCCTGGCACATGCTGTTATTATCCTCATTATTTTAATTTCAAAAGAAAGATTATTTTAATGCAAAAAGGTTGAAAGTATCTCAGGGTAAAGGAAAATCATTTCTGAGAAAACTCAGCTGGCAAAATAAATACATACGTATTATATATATTTGCGTGTGTGTGTGTGTGTGTGTGTGTGTGTACACAAAAATGATCACTTAAAGTTTCATTTTATAAATGACAAAATACAATGTTTTTCTGAGACCTTCTGGTCAGTTTGCAGATATATTCAACAATGTAATTGAAATGAAAGTCAAATTCAGCTCAGTTCTGTACTTTGTTATTTAAAATGGAGAGTGTTGAAAATACAGTTTCTCTTAGGCTTCTTTTGGAAAATGGAAGTAGCACAGTGCTAATACACCTAATCCAAATATTTTGAGCTAATTAGGAGAGCTCAAATATGAATAGCCCCAAGGAACCAGAATGGTAGTCAGCTCAGTTTCAGCTTCAGGAAGGTGGCAGGGAGAGGGCTACTGGGTGATCCTAGCTCAGATTCCCTATACCAGGGCCCAATCTATAGGAGCGCTGTCACACTTGTCTGCCATGGACCTGAGACTACTTCTCTAAATACCTGGTCAGGGACTTCCAGCTCTGTCTTGAGTTATGATGCTTTTGTTACGCTGTCCTTGCCCATCACCCTATTCCTGTCCACCACTTGGAAGAAGAATGACATGAGAATGTATACATTGTTCTATGTGCTGAGTGATTTCCATACTATTGGAAAATTTATCATGGGCTTATACTACCATATTTAAATTCTCCCTACATGAAGGGGATGAAAGGCACAGTGGTGTAGATTCCTATCTGTCCTTCTGTTTCACACTTGAAGCAAGACAATAAATTAGTTGACCTCCCAAGGTGACCTCCTAGCCACCATAACCAATTACCACATGTCACAGCATTAGCTGATGGAAATTATATTGGAAAGAAATAGAAGCAGGACAATGGATAGTATACTGAAAAACAGAAAATTCAAAACCTAGACCTGAAAATTTTTGAAACACTTGATAACTACAACAATGACACCATAATCATTAGTTACTATTATCCTCATCACACCTAACACAAAAGCAGTGTTTTGGTCAGGGTGTCAGCCGAAGACAGAATACACTTGGGGAGACACCCAGCTGCTGACAGACAGGCAGTGCTGAAATAGCTAGGGAGGGAGGAAGAAATACCTCAAACCCACTTTTTCTTGCCACCCTGTCGCCTCTGGCCAGTGTCTCCTATTGGGCTCCTGGGTGAACTCAACTGGCAGCCAGCCAGCAAGAAGGACATGGTGATGCCACTTGCAGGGGCCAGTCTTGCAGGCACCAGGCAGAGCAGGATGGAGAATGGATGTGGGGCAAACAGGATAACTAGAGCGAGCACTTATGCCAGACCCTGGGCTGGGTGCCTTTACATGGACGATTTTATCTAATTGTCAAAAAGCTTCTATTATCCTTGTTTTACAGGCATGAAGATGGAAGCTTACAGCGGTTAAATAACATGCTCAACAGAGCACACTGCCTGAAAATAATAAAGCCAGACGGTTTGACTCTACTAAATAGTCAGAAAAAAAACAGGAAATAAAATTTGAGATGTTACATTAATCAGGGTGTCAGAAAACCAGACCCTTGGGCCAAATCCAGCTTACCACCTGTTTTTGTAAATAAAGCTTTATTGGAACACAGCCACTCCCATTTGATTATATTTTGCTGCTTTCACACTAAGGCAGAATTGAGTAGTTGCATCAGTGGCCAAATGTCCCACAAAGCTTAAAATATTTACTAGCTGGCCTTTTACACAAAAGTTTGGTAATAGAAGAAAAGATTTTACTTGGAGCCACTTCCTGACTTCTCTGCTTCTTAAAAGACCACCTGATACCACCACAAAATACACAGAATGAACTCCCTCTAATTTGGGCTCAGCCTATGCCTGCCTGATGCCATCTAGGCATGGGAAGACATGGATGTCAGCATCGCACTGGGCTCCAGATGGAGGCACTGATTAAAAATAAATTATTAATTTCAAGTATTAAAATTATTAACATTCACTGCACAGAATTTGGAAAATACAAAAAGTATGGGGGGACTTCCCTGGCGGTGCAGTGGTTAAGACCTCGCCTTCTAATACAGGAGGGGCAGGTTCCATACCTGGTCAGGGAGCAAGAATCCCACATGCCTCGCGGCCAAAAAAACAAAACATAAAACAGAAGCGATATTGTAACAAATTCACTAAAGACTTTAAAAATGGTCCACATCAAAAAAAGAAACGTGAGGAAGAAGATAAAAATTATGCCACTCAACAATATGTTAATTATACACAGACATATGTAATTTTAACTTTTCACAAAAATTAGTTTATACCATGTATACTGCTATGTAACCTACCTACTGAACTGCCTTCTAACCTAAATATTCTATGACATTATATATTTTTCCTCAAGGATATTTTAATGGCTATTGAAATAATGATTCACATTTAGGTAATTATTTATTTGAATCACATTAGTCTTACCCAAAATTGATTGAACATCTTTTATATGCCAACACTCCACTAGGTGCTGGGGATAAATCAGTGAATAAGAGGCATTTTATATGCCTTCAGGGAACTTATATTCTGGAAAGGAAGGCAGAGAACAAGTTAACAGGAAAATAAATAAAAGAATTACAAATTGTGATCAGTGTTATAACAGAAAGAAAAGAGTAAGAGTAACAGAGAGAACTTACGTGGAGGTGCTTTATATAGCCCAGTCAGAGAAGGTTTCTCTGGGGGGTGGAATTTTAGCTGAGACCTAAAATGATGAGAAGAAACCAGCCATGCAAAGAGTGAAGGAAGTGCATTCCCTGCAGAGGGAACACCAGATGCAAGGACCCTGAGGATTCAAAAGAAGCTTGTCCAAGGAACCAATCAAAGATCAGTGTGGCTCGAGTTTAGTGAGTACAGAGAAGAGTATCATAAAATGTAGTTAAAGGTAGGCAGGAGATTAATACCTGGGGTATACAATGAACTACTACTAGCAATAAAACAGAATCCTGTTATGGGCAACAACATAGATGATCTAAAAAAATCACTGTGTGTAGTAAAAGGAACCAGACACAGAAGAGATGATACCATGTACTTCCATTTATATCAAATCCTGGAACAGGGTTTCATCAAAAAACTCATTTTTGATGATAGAAATCATAACAATAGTCCCTAAGTTAGGGAGTAGGGCAGGGATTAACTGAGAAGGGTATTTTTCTGGGGTGATGGAAATGTTTTATATCCTGATAGGGGTGTGTGTTACATGGGTAAATACATTTGTCAAAACTCATCACAGTATACACTTATATCTTATAAATTATAATTCAATATAAAACAAACAACAAAGGACGCACACACACAAGAGTAGCTGGGGCCATTTCATGCAGGGACTCTGAAGTGGTGGTATGGGTTTAGATTTTATTTCAAGCACAGTGGAAAGCCCTTGGATGGTTTGCAGCAGTGGAATGACATGATCTGATTTATAGTTTAAGATCAGTGTTGCTCCTGTTGAAGAATGTATTGGAGGAGGACAAGTGTGAAGATCTCAAGACCAGCTAGGATATATTGCAGTAGTTCGGTTAAGAGATGATGGTGACATAAAGTGGGGAGTATCTTGGGTCTAAGGTGGAGGCAGTGGGCTGGTATTCAGCATGTAAAGGTACCAGGATAGGCCAAATCAGCCCCTGATTAAGTGACATTTGTTCTGTTCCCTTTTTGTATTATTTCCATTATAAGCTATCCTACACCCTTATAGATCAATGTTTAAGCACATCTATGGTTATATTCTTGGACTAAATAAATTCTTAGAAGCAGAACTGCTAAAAGAAAGGGAATAAACATTTTTATTTAGATACAGGTCATCAACTTATCCAGAAATCAGCAAGTTTGAACACCCATGTCCCTGAATCTCAATTCAAACTGGCTGTTAATAATAATAATGATGATGATGATAATAATACTATTAAACTAAATAATAGCTTCTTGTTATTTTTTATTACTACAAAATTTGATTTTTTTAATATTGTTTAGGCATTTGAATTTAGTTTCTGAGTTATCTATTTATTTCTTTGGAAGGTGGTCGTTCTTTAATAACTCTCCATGGTATTGATATTAAGCTTTAAGCTAAAATACATCATTATTTCCAAGACTTGCAATTGGATTTCATGAGTTTCTTCCAACAAAAAAAGACAGAATTGCACATTATAAGTGCATTGTATAGCCAGGTTCCATTTCCCCATGTGGGACTTGATTTAGCATACTACCTTGGGTGAGCTATTTGAGCTCCCAGTGAATTAACCTTCTAGCTGGGTCAGCATCCTTCTAGCAGTATCTGCGTGACTGTTTTCTGTTTCTCTCTTCTCACTGTCATACTGAGATAGCACCAGAGAGATCAGACGGCAACTTTGCATGAGATACCAGAAGGCCTCTATCTGTCTTCTTGTTTTCTACGCCTTAAGAGCAATTAGTAGAATGAAGTTTGTTTTAATGGTTGAACCTATTGAGTGTACTCCTCCAGAAGCTCTTGTTTCTCCACAGTTGATGTCATTAGAATCTGTGAGCTGAACTGGGATCCAGTTTTCTCTTGTGTTTCCCAATGTCCTTCTCTCCAAAATCCTTTCAGTATCTATGCATTCTCATTGGTCAAAGCCATCTGTCAATAAAGATTTAACATACATTCCTCTCATGCAGACTTACAGTAAGATTAATTGTGACAAGACTATTGTCTGCATTTCCTACTTGACTTTTATTAAAACAAAAATTCATCGATATTTAACAACTACTTCAATACAAAGGATTTCCATTCTTATATGAAGGCTTCTAGTATAATATTCACCCTAGCCCTCCATTCTTATCATACGCTTCCCACATTCTTCCTAGTAATGTTCAGTATACATCTTGTGTAGTCATCATCTATAGTAGAGAAATTAAATTCCTATAGACTAATGGTTCTGTTCGGAAGGTTGTTGGACTTTTCCCTTCAAAGGTCCTTTGCTTTTTTCAAAATGGTTTCAGAATCTTCCTAGTCTTTTCCACAACCATTTGACTTTGGTAAGTTGGTTATTTGAATTCCTGACACACATGGCACAGGTAATGGCTGTACCACCAACTGGCAGTTGTTATCATAGTGATTTATGACTTTGTAGACTTACAAGTTCCTTAAGGACCAAGACCATGTCTTGTATATCTTTAGTTGCCTTTAACCAATTTTTTTTTTTTGCCAAGTGCCAACCAACATTGTCAACACTTGACATAAGTTTGTGGACAACCTAATGAAGGAATGAATGAATGATGGGTGAATGGTGAATTAAGAAAACAAAAATACAGTCTGTGGCTGTGGAACAGTCTATGAAGGGATGCTGTGTATTTTCTCTCCTTAATACCATAGTATCGCCAGTCACACTCTCAGAACACTGTAAAGCTTAAATTATAATATATTTAATTCAAGTCCTTATCAAGCACCTTAATATAAAATAGGCTTATTTATTTAAAGAATTTTATTAGAAGTCTGAAATCCTGGATATTTTTCTCCTATGCCTAGTTTGACATTGTGCAAGGAATTTAAACACGCTGAGCCCTTTGTTACCTGTCTATAAAACCCTTGAGGAACTCATAGTTAAGATTTATGAAAAAATACTGGGAGGTTGCTTTGAAACTACTGAATTTATATAATTGTACCATAAAAGTACACACCAACAATCATAATCATCATTAAAAATAAGTGAATGTTTTGGGTTTCCTTTAAAAATATATTTAGTTCTGAAAAGCATGAAAAAAAGATATATACAATTCAGTCAACAAAGTATGTACACAAATTAAGTTTTTTAAAATAGAAAATTTATATGCTAATAAATGCCTAACCCTGGGAAAACTGCTGTAAGCTAAAGTTCAATAAATATGACTGAGCAGGAATGAGAGCGAATGCTAGGAATGGTGAGAAACTTCATTACTGCCTATTTCCCGGAAATAAAACCTGACTTCTGGGTGAAAATGCTCTAAGTCTGTGAATTTCAAGTATGATTCCAGGATATGGATGACACATAAGGATTCTCAAAATGGTGCAGGCTAGCTTTTTGTAGTGCTGCAGTAATACAGACAATAAGGAAATGCCTCTAGTTTCTACCATGAATTTGTATTTATTTGCCATATTTAATACAAGGACGTGCTTGTGCAATGTCCTTGCTCTTGGAGGGTTTACATTCTCTTTGAGAAGAGAAAATGAAATAAAAACTAATGCCTAATCCAGTTAAAATAGTGTGAACAATGCTTGTCAAACTGTAGGTCATAATCTGTCATGGGTTACGATATCAACAATGAAAATATCAGAGGGCATCACATGGAATAAGGCAAAATGTTATTTTGTGAAAATATTTAAGAGTTGTGTGTTAGTGTTTAGGTATGTATCAAATGTATTCTTGTGTTTTACTGTGGGTTGTGTCTCCAAATGTTTGAAAGCCCCTGAATTAGCAGGCCAGTGCAGATATGCTATATAAACTAAAATAATAAAAATGAAGAGCTGCAGCCCAGCTTGGTGGCCGGGCCATTTCTGCAGAGCAGGTGAGCTGCCTCCTGAGCTTCCATCAGCTGTCAGGAGTGGTACAGCTGCATCTGAATGTAAGGAGCTGGGGCTGGAGAATTCATTCTTGCCTTCATGACAACAGCAGCAGATGGCCCTGTTGGGAACTCTCACTGGCCATTCATTCGCTGGCCAGCGTTCACACAGAGAGAGCAAGTGACAGAGCTTAGGAGCAGAGTGTTGTAAGCTTTAAGAGACTCTGGAGACCATGAAGCCCAGCCCCTCATATTATATCCTAGCCAAGAAGGATGTGTGAAAACCTCCTGGTGTCCAGGGATGGCTCCAGAGCTTCTCTCCCTTTCCCCTACCTCCACTCCTCCACCAGATAATCCCGCCTGACATGAGGGATTTGATAGAAGTATGTTGGCATCTTCAAAATTGGGACCTCTCCATTTTACATAAAGCTAATCAACACAAGGCTTTCCCAAGTTGAAACTTGCCCATGATTACCAAATGATGTACGGTTGTTTGTGATACAGATAACATTCCAATAGGGACCTCACTAAATATCCTCTAAAAACTCCTATTAAACAAGACCTCTGGCTGAACTTCAACCTTCTGCTAAGGAGTGAAAAAGAGTCGTGCTGTATCTGTTAACACGCCTCTCCCCAGCTCTATTCCAAATCCTGGAATTGTTAGGCAAATTACCCTATTTACCTTGTAAAATTTTGCACAAAGTGAGGCATCAACCTCCAGAAGAGTGTAATTAATTAAAGATAACTGGACTGATTGAATTTAACATTCAACTCTGGAGTGCCTATAAAAAGGACAAGGTGACCATCTATTATTAAGTTCTTAGTAGCTTTTGGCTTTCTTTATAACAGACGTTTTCCTGTGTTGGTCAATAGTATACTATGGGTTATAAAATAAAGAAAGAAGTCTGAACAATTGATTGGCAAATTTCCCAAACTTAGGTCGGCCTCAAGTATATGAGAAATGATGCTACACTGAGGGCAAATACCAAAACAAATCAATCTGATTCTACAAAATCTCTTTTAGTTTGGCTGGATGCTCCCTGAACTCCCACTGCAGAGAATGGCAAGCAGACAGTGCCTGTTTCCAGAAATCAATATCAAAGATGTGTTTGTGTGATAGTACTACACAATCTCTTTAGATTTGTTATGTAGGTTGCTATTAATCTAAGAGAGTTGTTCTGTGTTTGTCATTGGTATTTTCCCTTAGAGTGCAGGGTAATATGAATATACTCTAATTGCAAGGTTATTTTTAAAAATGAGAAGATTAAAAATCCATCCTGATCAACACTGACCAAATATTAAGTGTGATTGAAAAAGTATTTAGACTTTCTAAAAACCAGACATGCCAGAATTTATACATCTCAATAAAGCCATTTGAAAGGTTGCAAACATCATCTATTTTCCTTGTTCAGAATTAGAGCAATTAGAACTCATTCTTTGGCTACTTAGAATTGAATTACCTTGGACAAGCATTTTAAACTCTCAGAGCCTCCAAGTCTTCATCAGTAAAATGGGGATTTTTTCCATAGACATCTATCAACAGAATACAAATGCAGCAAAACTGCAAAACTATTTTTGAGGATTAAGTAAAATAACATATGCAAAGTTTCAAACAGCAACTAGCGCACAGTAGGCTCTTAATACATGGAAGATGTCATTATCTTTTACTTATATACAACTCCTTCCACAAGACATAAATCTCATTCTTTCTTCTGAAACAATATCCTCAGAAACAAAATAAATAAATAAATGATGGTACAAAGGTCATCATTCTGCCCAACCATCACTGTTTCTGTCCATTCACTGTATTAGAAACAGCTTTGTTCAGGGGAAAAAAATCCATTTAATATCTCTATTTAAGGAATTCTTCAACATATTGCACATTTAGACTTCTTAACAATCTGGCCTCTGCCTACTTTTCATTATAACCTCCACACTGAATCCCATCACTAGTGCACAATACCATGCCTTTTGTGGTCTGAAAACAATTTCCCTCTGCTTGCAATGTCTGTCCTTCATTCTTTATCCAGCAGCCCCAATATAATAACATCTTTTTTTCTCACTTCTGCAGCACAAGTTATTCTCTCCCTCTGCTGTGCTCCAGTATTACACTGTACATTCTTTTTTGTTGTTGTTGTTTGTTTGCTGTTTTTTAGGTTTTTGGAGGGTTTCTGGACACACCATGTGGCATATGGGATCTTAGTTCCCCAACCAGGGACTGAACCCGTGCCCCCTGCAGTGGAAGTGCAGAGTCTTAACTACTGGACTTCCAGGGAAGTCCCACATTGTACATTCTTGATGCACTCAAATTACTTGCTTGATTTGAACAATCTAGATGAACACAGAATAATTTGAACATAGATGCAAAAAGATGCAACAAAATATTAGCAAACTGAATTCAACAATACATTAAAAGTATCATATACCATGATCAAGTGGGATTTATTCCAGGGATGCAGGGATGGCTCAACATCCACAAATCAGTCAATGTGATACACCACATTAACAAAATGAAAGATAAAAATCATATGATCATCTCAATAGATGCAGAAAAAGTACTTGACCAAATTCAACATTCACTTATGAAATCGAGGGAACATACTTCAACATAATGAAGGCCATATATGATAAGCCCATAGCTAACATAATACTCAAAGTGAAAAGCTGAAAGCTTCTCCTCTAAGATCAGGAAAAAGACAAAGATGTCCACTCTCACCACTTTTATTCAACATAGTATTGGAAGTCCTAGCCAGAGCAATTAGGCAAGAAAAATAAATAAATAACATCCAAATTAGAAGGGAAGAAGTAAAAATTGTCACTATTTGCAGATGACATGATATTATACGCAGAAAACCCTAAAGACTCCACCAAAAATATAAATTGGTACAACCACAGTGGAAAACAGTATGGAGGTTGCTCAAAAAATTAAAATTAGAACTACCATATGATCTAGCAATTCCACTTCTGGGTATTTATCTGAAGAAAACAAAAACACTAATTCAAAAAGATATGCTCATGCCCATGTTCATTGCAGAATTATTTACAGTAGCCAAGATATGGAAACAACCTAAGTGTCCATCAATGGATGAATGGATAAAGACATTTTAGGTATATATCCAGAAAAAAAATGAAAACACTAATTCGAAAAGATACATGCACCCCAGTGTTCATAGCAGCATTATTTACAATTGCCAAGAAATGGAAGCAACCTAAATGTCTATCAACAGATGAATGGATAAGGAAGATGTTGTATGTATATATACACAATGGAATACATATATCTATATCTATATAAAATGGAATACTACTCAGCCATAAAAATGAATGAAATTTTGCCATTTGCAATAACATTGATAGACTTTGAGGGCATAACACTAAGTGAAGTCAGACAGAGAAAGACAAATACTGTATACCAGTTATATGTGGCATGTAAAAAATAAAACAAACTAGTGAATATAACAAGAAACAGACACAGATATAGAGAAAAGACTAGTGGTTACCTGTGGGCAGTGGGAAGCAGGGAGAGGCAATATAGGGGTAGGGAATTAAGAGGTACAAACTATTATGTATAAAAGAAGCCACATAAGCTACGAGGTTACATAGTACAACAACAACAACAACAACAACAGGGAATATAGCCAATATTTTACAATAATAATTATAAACGGAGTATAATATTTAAAAATTGTGAATTACTATATTGTACACCTGTAATATATAATACTGTATATCAACTATACTTCAATAAAAACGATGCACAAATAAAAGGAATTTTAGTTTAACTATACTATTATTCAACCATAAAAAGTTGAATAACTTTTGTCGTGAATGGTGAAATCTCACCATTCACGACAATGTGACTGGACCTTGAGGACATCATGCTAAATGAAAAAAGTAGACAGAGAAAAGTGAATACCATATGATTATATGAGCTCTCTTATATGTGGAATCTAAAAACAAAACAAAACAAAAAGCTCATAGATATGGAGAACAGGTTGGCAGTTGCAAGAAGTGAAGGGTAGGGGGTGGGAGAAATAGGTGACCTGGTTACGTTTTAGTTTAAATAAATTGAATAAAAATGTTAATAACAAAACAAACAAACAAAAACCAAAATTACTTGCTAGCACATTTGTACCCTCCAATAGAGCTTTTATTAGTATCCTAGAGTAAAGACGATGGAAGACATTGTGCGGAGGTTAAGAGCACACATTCTAGAGTAGAACCAAGCAGGGCTCTGCCCTTTACCAGCTTGGGTGGGTGACTTGACCACTGTGAACCTCAGTTTGCTCATGTAGCAAACAAGGATCCTATTAATACCTGCTTTATAGGGTGATTGTGAGGATTAAATGAAATGATGGGTAATCAAGACTTCACACCATTTCATGACATCTAATAACTGTTAGCTGCTTTGGTTTATGTATTTGTTTGTGGGTTTTTTTGCTTATTTATTCCTTGAGGCTTTACTGCAGCTGTAGCCTAGAACACAGTAAGTCTTCGATTAAAGTTGAATGAGTGAATGGTGACTTAAAAAATATCTCAGAGATCTACCTCCTTACATGTAAGAAGTATTTAAAAAATGATATTCTATGATTCACTTGAATAACATACTGAAGTAGCTTACAATTCATACAGTGAGAGATGTGACAGAAGAGACGTGATGAAAGAAAGATGATTCTCTTAAACATGTACTCTTGTTAGAATTTTTATGTTGTTATGATTTAGGTGCAACTCAACAAAAGTGCTACTTTTCGGAAAAGTCGCTCCTATGTGAATCATGAAATAGATGAATTATTCACCCTGACTTCACAAAGAGAGACCTTTCCCATGGAAAAATGTTATTGCAAAAGTACACTAAAAGGGGCAACAATCTCCATCTTTGAGCTTGGAACTACAAGAACCGTCTTCAGACTAATCGGTCTTTTTGTTGCCACAGTGTTCCCCAGGGTTTCAAAGGTTGTGGGTACGGTTGCCTGCCTTAATGGAAAGCGAGGTACCTGCCTAACAAGTTCCTGACCTGGAATGGTACCTGAAAAGCCTGGTCCAAGGTTCGCATTGGTGGTTTCACTCCTATCACAGGAGCGATAGGAAGACAGGAAGGTAGAGAAGTCCCGGATTCTTCTACTGTCTTTCATTATGTCAGGAGTTTTGCTAAAGATAAGAAAATATGAATCTACTTCTATTTTATGCTTTGCTATAAAATGCTTTTCATGGGATTTATCTGTATCATTATTATTACTATTATTATTATTCATACCTTTTAAACAAAACCTCACCCTATAAATTTAAATGCATTATATATTTGACTTCCTATAAAACTTTTCAGGACTTTTAAAAGAGCAGTTTTACATTTACAGGAAAATTAAGAGGAAGGTACAGAGATTTCTCATCCACCCACCTGCCCCTACATGTGCACAGCCTCCCCTATTACCAAATTCACCACCAGGATGGTACATTTGTTACAACTGATGAATCTACATTGACACATCATATTCACCAAAGTCTGCAGTTTACGTTAGGATTCACTCTTGGCGTTCTATGGTCTTGGACAAATGTATAATGATGTGTATCCATCACTGTAGTATCATACAGATATTTTCACTGCCCTGAAAATACTCTGTTTTGCTTTTTCATCCATTCCCTTGCCAAACCCTCTTTAAAATTTTTACTCTATCCCTGTAGCTCCTCCCATTCTATTGATACTATCTCTTAAGCGTGTATAAAGTACTTGTTTCTTCACTGGCAGATAGTAGGTGGTGTAACCTTTGTTTTATATACGCAGGAGGTGAAGTTTTCATTATGTTAAAGATTTGTGCTCTGCACCTTTCCCCAGCAATATATTTCAGGAGGAAATCTGCATTCTTTATGAGTCTGGCCCTAAAACTCCATAGATTTCAATTATCCTCTGAGTTTAGTTATGCATCAAAAGATCTCTTTTTTTTTCCCCAAAAAATATGGTGGCTAAAATGAAAAGCTGCTAGGTTGTTCATACACTGTGCTTTAAGGAACAGCTTTTCACAGATGGAAAGGCATAAAAATGATGGGCTGTTATCTTGTAGCCTGAAACTCCAGGCTCTGAACATATGAAATATTGATATTAAATCAAGCTGTACCTGGTTTCTCCCATATGAATCCTTCCAAGTTCTTGACCTCTCTTCTGTTGCTGTTTCATTTTAGGCAGAATTCCAGAGGCAGGGGGTGGAAAGAGGGGATATGTGGCCTCAGTGAAAGACAAGATGAAATTGGACTAGCCTGTTTGTGTATTAGTAAATTCAGGGATGGCAGAAAACAGTAAAAATAAGGGTAGTGACAATATGGTCAAACAGAGGAACATTTATTCAATGTGAACTCTTTCATTCATGTGCAATGGCATCATTAAAAGCTGACAACAGCACTTCTAATATTCATAAGTAATAGACTGTGAAAGAAAATAAATTCTATATAAGATTCTAATTACACAGATTATTAGTTAAGGTAATGCTTGCTGCTGTAAAAACAAATCCAAAGCTTGTAACGGTTCAAACACATATTTCTCACTCATGGATGGCCAGATGAGTGTTCCTGATTTGATGGGGCTCACCTCCGGCCACTGATTCAGGGTACTTCCCTCCTCCCATCTGTGGCTCTATCAGCTTTAACACAAAGCTGTTGCCACATTCCTCGGCATCAATTCACGTGAAGGAAAACAGCCTAGAGAATCTATCAGGGGAGGTTTTTATACACCAGGCTCAGAAATGCTACACATCACGTCTAACTCATTCCATCAGTCACCTGGCTACATCTAAGTATAATACAGTCTTATAAAATGTTATCTGGCTGCATGGCCTGGAAAAGGAAGAAAAGCTTTCGTTGATCATCTAGAAGTCTTTTCCATAGCTGGCATATTTTCAATAGGAGCACCTTCAAAACTTTTCTTCATAGATAATTGGACAAGATCATGAAACAAATGGGTTATTGGGATAAAGAGTGGTTTTCACAAAAAAGCGGGAGAAAAAGATATCTCATATTTTTAATACATCCTGAAAATGCAGTTTGCCTTTTCAGTCCCTGTAATTGTCTTACCATTCTCTCTGAAAGCAATATAGTAAAAGAAAGTCATACACAACTGGATTTTCAAAATTCACAAAGATATGAAGGCAGACATAGCAATTAAACTCAGTTCTGTCAGTTGTCAAAGCCCAAACCATCAAACACTAGAAGATTCTGCCTTTCATTGGCTACCCTGGGTCTAGTCCAAACCTTGGTTCTTAATATCTGGTAGAACAGCTACAGAATCATGAGGACATGGAATGAAACCAAGAAGAAAAATTTCTGGAGTGTTAGTCATAAAAACTTACAGTGTCAGTAACAGGTAATTACTGCTCTTTCCAGGGACTCCTATATAGGTAACAGTTATTCCAAGCTCTTTGTAATAACTCCCATCTAATCGCAGAGTACTTATATCCATCCTGGGGATAAATTGTACACTTTTTGGAGGTTAACTGTTTCAAGACCTGACATATAATTTAGATTAAGAATTCACTAGTTGGCTCCCAGGGGGCCCAACCACCAACAGGAAAACTAATTTCCAAGATCATCTTTGCAACCAAATTCTATTCATATAAATTTTATTTCTAGCTTTAAAACCTTGCATTTCAAAATCAATTTTGTAAATATTCTTTGAGGTATACTAGCAAAATAGAAGAGTGACAATGTTATGCTGAAATTCATTGACAGTTTACCATCCCAATCCCTGATACTGGCTTTTATCCAGAAGCTTTGCCCTCTTCTGTGCTCTGTTGTGTTAGTTTATCAGTCTTAAAAATCACTTGGAAAATCAGAAAATTTTTCCAATGTCACTTATATATAATCAATAATTTCTTTGCTAAACACATGGCTTCTGTGACTCACGAATTAAGAATATGTTTCTTAGAGAAAAGAAATATGTCGTGGATTAAATACATATATTCAGTTTCCACACATTTATGAGCATTTTTTTGAACATCCACTAGATGAAGACATCATAACACATTGAACATAAAAAGAAAAAATGGACATTTTTTGCCCCTATGAGGCAAAGGTGGAGAGGTAATATATTTACCCAATATGAACCAATGATATTCACTAAACAATAAATAATAAATCCTCTCATAAGGAACAATAAGTCAACAAATGAAAAATCCTCTCCTAGGATGGCAGGCTAAAGAACTATTTGCTTTCAGGCTAGATCATGGAATTCTAGAAATGAATTATTTAACTGAAATTAATATGCCCTTGATGTGCTGTTAAACAAAATAGTAAATAAAGCTAAAGAGTAATCTAATAATCTGGTTTAATATTTAGGATTCATAAGAATGAGTAAATAAGGTAATGTGAAAATATAAGAATTAGTTCCACAAATGCAGGGGTTAAAAAAGAAGAGACCCCGTTAATGAGAATTATTGCCTTTCTGAGTATAGATCCTTAAAAATGTCTTTTAAAATACCTCTGATTTAGCAAGGTGGGTGGAAAACTCCTGGTAACTTCAGTTTCTTATGTTCACTATTGTTCTTGCATGAGAAAAGAATAGCTAATTTCTGATCCCAATGCTCTTTTATGATCTTTCAGAGATAAGGTGTTTTTAAGATATAATCCACAAAAGAAGACCTGGGGAAGTATATATTGATCCCAGGAAAGCATAACCTTAAGGAAAATATTTTAGCAGGAAACTTCACACAGTGATACTATAGCATGGTTTGATATCATTAGCCCATACTGATAAACATTCCACTTTAAACCAAAGTGGAAAATATAGATTACACTTCAGGTAAAAAATTATTTCACCAAATTAATAAGGGAAACCTAGGCCTAAGTTACACAGCAATCAGGATACGCTAAAAAAAGAAAGTGGTGAGCCAAGTAAAGTTGGAAAGCAAATGTATTCTTGGTCTAAAATCCTTTTCGAAATGTAACTGCACCAAGTTGACAGAAAATCAGTTTGTTTTGATTCCAGGGTTTTTGACTGTGCAATTAATAATTTGCACTCTGAATTTAAAATTGTTGGAAGCAATATGGTGAAGATGACACACATCTGGACCCAGAGCCCACATGCACCATCTACGGGTTCCCAGCCTTGTGACCTTGGGCAAGTCCCTTCAACCCTCTATGTCTTGCCCTGACACCGTATGTACTGGAGTGTCCTCCATCCTGCCTGCTGCCTCCTGCTGTCCACCATGCTGCTCTCAGCATTCTGACTGGCGAACAACCCCAAGCTGCTGGCTGACTGTGGTAGGGTGAGTTTGGAAGATGGGTGGTCACACCGGAGAGCTCTGGAGGGAAAACCATGCTGGATGAGGTCTTTGAGGTCTTTAGAAAAGACAGCTCATGCATTTCCAGAGTCATAAATTGTCACACGAAGCCAATGATCTCATTTTAGTGATATTTGTTGTTGAAAGAAGTATGGTGACAACTTGTCTTAAAATCATTTCATGACGTTGTGGTAAATAATGTCAGCCCAGCCCCGAGCACAGGCATCTCACGCCGCCTTTAAAGGTGAACAAACCAACAAAAAAGAAACTTCTTGATCCCCCTCCAACCAAAAGAGGCGGAAGTGCAAAATCATCATATCTATTTGAAAATATAGAGTATACCTCCATTTTTGTCGTGAAGTACAGCGCCGTATTTGCAAGATTATTTTTATTTTCTATGTACCCTGTAGTGCTCAACATTTTAATTGAGACTTCCTCAATAAAGTTATTGGAAATCTTCCATCCTGCCATTAGCGCTTGCAAAATAACTGTTAACAATAGGTTATCCAGACACAGAAACTTTATAATTAATGTTGGAATAGTCTTCAAAGCCTAGTGACTAAAATATATCCTATAAAAATTACTGGACTTCATTCAATGCTGTTCTGCTGTTTTAAAGTTCAATAAATGTGTTGAGGGGGAGATATTTGGCAACCTAAGTTGGGCAGTCTGGCAGTGAGACCTGAGATGCTGGAGGGTTTGATTTCTGTTTTGTGGTAAATGCACCAAAGGCCTCCAGTTTCAGCACAACCCCTGAAAGGCTGAAGGAGATCTGACCAAATACAACCCCCGGTGGGAATCTGAACAGTCATCTGGGGCTGTATTCCCACCTTGACAGCTGATGAGGCACTGGGACAGGTTCCATTTAAGCAATAAAACACAACAGGCCATGTATATATCTGGGTGATTATAGCATAACTCAGATTGCGTTATAAGTCATGAGGCTGAAGGCCAAGTGTCTTAACTCCATGAGAAGTGCAATATTGGCCCTGAAACACACTGCCTGAAGTGTCTTACTGCTGTCAAGAAATGGAATTTCTATAGTACATTAAGAAAAGGAAAACACTTAGCACAGTGGATTTAAAATAACCATGGCTATGACATCACTGACAGCTAATCAAAACTCTAATTGCAACCAGAGTTCTGAGGCTATTGTATGAAAGGTCTTAACAGACCCAGTCATGGATACAAGGAAGAACAATGCCGATGCCATGAGCAAAAACTTCAGTAGCACAGGACCTGAAGCAAGAATGGGGTAGGCTGGCAGATTTCAGACAATCTCATTAGCAGTGAGTTGGTAACATTGCAGTGAACTCACCTTGAGCAGGTTAGCCAAGAAAAAGCAGTGTAAACACCCCCTGAATACTCTTTCTCCTTCAGTAGCAACCTTCATTTTCATACAATTAAATATTTCTTTAAATGATTAAAAGATAAGGCAGCATAAATGGAAAAAAACATCCAGTTCACATGCTCTAGAAGAAATGAAAGATTATAATGAACTTAGAGGAGCTTGGGGGTCACATGTTACTCGTGATCCGTGCAAGTTATTTCCAGTGATATTAAGTTGAAGTTGCCCAAAAGGACTGAAGTCAGTATGTGGTCATAAGGACCCAGTTCAGATTTTACATCTGAATCTGTGTAGCACCACAAAGTGGAACGTGCCTTTCAAGGTCCAGGTAACAGCCTCAATTAATTTAGTCATGCCAAAGCACACACTGAGAAGTACATTCAGAAGGCATGTATCAGGGAAGCATATAACATCATAAGTGAGAGCAAAAAGAGGGCTTGTCTCAGGAGCCAGAGGATCTGAGCCTAATGATTTTCTGGGTCACCATGGATAAGTATTTAATTTTCGTGGGCTTTAGTTTACCTCCAGTGAGCTCTCTTGGAGTCTGGTTATAGATGTTGCTTCCTCAGCCTCAAAATGGAGCTACTCTGCCATTTCCTGAAAGTTTATTGACAATGCCATAAAGAGGTAGATTATAAATTAGAAAGGCTACCTTTCACACATCGTGGGACATACATGTACATTTGGAAATAAAAGTTACATACGAACTTTACATCAGTTTCAGCAAAGATAGCCTTAGAGATAAGCCATTACTAAGGATCTCCAATTAATGGTACTGGAACAAAAAATTATTCATGTTCTTGTGGGAAAAAACAAGGAGGAGTTTGTCCCATTAGAATCCATTCAAGTTCTGGAATGAACACAGCACAAAAACATGTTTCTTTCTTCTCAATTTATAGAAAAATTTTACCTATATCATATCCGTCAGCCATAATTATACTAATATACAGGTAATAATTGTACCCTACCTGTGACAAAATATTTTTAATAGTTTTATTTTTATATATTTCTAATAATCTTTATTTATATCGGCTTGGGTTCTTTTGGAACTATAAAAATATTAAATGGGTAACCAAATGACTAAAATTGGATATAAGTAAAATTATTATTCCTTAAAAATATTAAACTCTTATTCTTAAGAAATAGATCAAACAATTATTTTATCATATCAAAATTGTATATATCTGGATTTTAAAATTCTGCTTTTTTTAGCCAATCCATTAAAAGGGTTTTAATGGCATCTGAATGGTTTTAATATATATTTTGGTTTAACTTGAAATAAGCCACATTTCCAAATTCGTTTTTAACTAATGATCCTGCAATAGACCGTTCATAGACTAGATCCTTCATAATTATAATACCTTTCTCTATGATAAGGCAAAGAACTAGAGTCCAATATATTTACAGTTAATGACTTAGGATCTAAAATATTTCCACAACCTCAAAGCTAGTCACTGAATAGTTTAATAAAAAATATTCCAATAACACCACTATTCCTAGAGTGTTGTGTCCTGTAAAACTGAAGTATTATATAGAAATCCAAGCTCTAGGGTCTAATGACCAGCTAATAATACATTAGTCAGAGCCACTATGAAATGATATTCTCTTCCGTTGTACATCAACACCATGAATAAGTGCAAAACTGCTGTCGAAGTACATGCTTCATACTTCTTGTAACAATCTAACATAGTTTCACCTCTGAACTGACCTGCCTAGGACATACTACGTACGGGCTCCCACAATGGGGACAATTCCTAATTATTTGAACTAATGAATGGCCTGAATAAGTTAAGCCAGCAAATAAACCCAGTTCTCTTATTGTAGACATTGCTTGTAACATACTTGTTAGAACTGTTGCTGGGATGTTGACATATTTGGCTAAACGATCCAAAAAATACATATTCTGCTCTAACAATCACCTCTCCTCAGAGGTTCCTGCTGTGCCGCATGCGCACACACACGTAAAGGGAAGCAAAGTGCGAAGTGCTGGGGTTGTTTCTTGGATTTTATTGGCTTAGCCCTGCCCAATTATCTCCAGTGCAAAATGAAGGTGAAAACTCGATTGGGCTGTGTATGCAGCATAGTCTAAACTACAAAGTGGAGCCACTTCTCACCCCTACTCCTAACCCATATTAGGCTCTTACCACCTCTGGCCAGTCATACGACACAGAAATCAGAGCGATGACCAACAAGTGCAGGCATACTTTGAGGGGAGCAACAAGACAGCTTCAGGCTTTCTCACTGCACCAGCAGCACCATGGAGGGGCACGGAAGAAAGCCCCTGGGTGCACGAGCATGAATACGGTAACCTGATCATCAGACCACCAGTCAATATTCCTGGACTCTAAACAGTCAGCTTAGCAACTCTTCCGACTTGGGGACGGGTGAGGAAGAGGCTTGAGCAGAGAGGACTTGGAAAGGCAGAAGATCTCTCCCTTCCCATGTTTCCTCTCTGCCCAACAATCCTTAAATTCTACAGGTTTAATTACTGTAAACATACATCTGCTGGGAAATGGGAGAGAATTGTGGGATTCTTTCAAGTAATATAATTGTCAGGGGTGTTTTCTAGGGAGTAGCTTCAGAAAAGAGAGCATGAAGAAGGAAGACGTTGTAGAGTGGGCAACAGAGAACGGGATTATCCGGCAGGCATTTTATTAGAGTCTATGGACTGTAAAACACCATACGGAGAAGCCTGCCGATGGTTCATTATTCACCGAAATCTCCTTCCCCCACCAACCAATAATCCTCCAGGTAGCAAAGGGACAGTGGAAATATGAATATACACCCCATGAGGGGGAGGGAGGGGGATGGGACAAGCCCTTGCCCCACAAACAGAGCCTGTCTGCTGTGTCATCACCAAAATGATGTAACTTAAATCTTTCTCTGCTGGATAAGCCAATCAAATTTTTTTTTAAAAAGAAAGGAAAAAAAAAAGAAAGAAAAATGTCTAAAAAGATGTGAATCAAGTATCAAAGGAGAAGAAGAAAAAAGACAAGCCTAAAAGAGCCACAAAGCGATGAACCAACCCTTGAGTAGTTACAATGGATTGAATAATGTTCTCCCCAAATTCATGTCCCCCCAAAACCTGTGAATATGACCTTATTTGGAAATAGGGTCTTTGCAGATATAATCAAGTGAAAATGAAGTCAAACTGGATTAGAGTGGGGCCCATGTCCGATATGACTGGTATTCTTACAAAAAGAAGGAAATCTGGACACAGGCACAGAGAGAAGATGGTCATGTGAAGATGGAGACAGAGACTGGAGTTGATGCTCACACAAGCCAAGGAAAGCCGGGGATTGCCAGCACCCACCGTAAGCTAGGAGGAGGCAAGGAAGGATCCTCCCCTAGCGACCTCAGGGAGAGTACGGCCCTGCTGACACTTTGATTTTGGATTTCTAGCCTCCAAATCTATGGGAGAATAAATTTCTGTTTTACGCCAACCAGTTTGTGGTAATTTGTTATGGCAGCTCAAGGAAACTAATACAGACACTAAGGGTGTATTACTAAAACTTGTATATTAGTTACATTGTTCTTTCTTTACATGACAATTTATTCTATTCACATACCAAAAAATTATACTTTTCCATAGGAAAATAATATGATTTACCCGCTCCCAGAAAAACATGGGCTTGGAGTTTTCTTCCACTTCTACAAATTAATAGGTACCAAACCCTCTCCCACTTCCTCTCCATTCCTCTTGTGATCATCATCATGCATTTACAAACTGGAATATCAGACTATGAGTACAGTTTTCAATCATGGAGTAAAATATTCCTCTGTGCTATGAGAACTACATGGAGATAAAATCTGCAACCCAGCCTCATTAAGACTATTATCTCCTCGATGACAAAATATACTAACTGATCCAAGCCACAGTGAGACCATTAGAATGATTACACAGATAATGTGGATAAATTACAGCATTTCTTTTAGGTATTGGTTTCTTTTCATTGTAATATGTATTCAGGAATTGTAAAGCATTTAGGATGAAATAAGTCTTGCTTCTCTAAGTTGTAGTAATGTCTTTTGAGGTGCTTAGAGGGTTTTTTCCTCTACCTCATGCTACTGATTGAGAATTCCTTCTCTAAATTAATTTAATTTGCATCAAGGGAAATATAAATGGTAATGGCACTAAACTTCGGCCTTTAAATGCACTCAGAAATAATGATCAGAACTATCCCACTGTGAGTTATATGTTGGCAAAGTGGATTTATCATGCAATGGGGTCTAATGGGACCCAAGTATCCTGACTTAAGTGGAGGTTTTGGATAAAAGCCCAATTCTCAGCATTCTTATCTCGGTCCCAATGTCCAGGACCTGAATAAAAATTATAATCATAACGATAACAGTACCAAGAGCGACAGCTAACATTCATTGAACATTTACTATGTTATAGACACCATGCTAAGAATTTTACCTCATTTAACCATCCCCAAAATTCTATGATAATAGGTGCCATTATTATCCCCATTCTATAAGTGAGGGAACAGATTTAGAGATGAAAAACAATTGTACCTGTTGAGATCCACCCCAGCAGGGAAGAGATGCCACCCCAAAAGGGGTAAATAAAGAGAGTTAAATGAAGTGACTATTTACAAAGTTGTGGGTAAAATTAGGGGAAACCAGCAAGCAATGGTGAGAGGATAACCCCATCAGGAAGTTCTTACTATTGCAGGCTGGAACACTATAAGACCAGCCAACAGCTTTTTTTTTTTTTTTTTTTTTTTTGGCGGTACGCGGGCCTCTCACTGCTGTGGCCTCTCCCGTTGCGGAGCACAGGCTCTGGACACGTAGGCTCAGCGGCCATGGCTCACGGGCCCAGACGCTCCGCGGCATGTGGGATCTTCCTGGACCGGGGCACGAACCCGTGTCCCCTGCATCGGCAGGCGGACTCTCAACCACTGCGCCACCAGGGAAGCCCAGCCAACAGCTTTTGATAGAAGGACACAGCCACTGCCAAACTGTGACCTGGCAGGCAGGTGGCCAGGAGAATAAATATCCTGACCTCTGTCTCCCCTCTCTCTGATCTCCTGAACCATATCACATTGGCTGACTCAACTAGAAACCACAGGACAGGGGAACTTGGTGATGCAGTCTCTAAAGGCCAGCCTCCCAAATACAGAGCAAGGAGGAGAAGAGTGGAGAACAGATCTGGAGAGGCAAATGGCAGCACGGTAACACACCCAGGACATACAACTACTCAATGTTGAGTAAAGGCAAAATGTTAATATGGGTAGAGCTCCTGCACTTAACCACTATACTGTCTAAAGAGGAGGAAGAAAATCGTGATGCAGAAACCAGTGGAGGATGTGAGAGGATTTTTCTCTCCTTTACCCTTCTTGAAATCCACCTATAGCCCCCTTCTCCAGCTGAACTCTTAGTCTTTGCAGAGAGCTCCTCTGATGCATACAGAGAGGGTTTCTGCAGAAACGAGGGTACACACAGCCTTCTCCCACTGAAACGTAAGCTCTATTAACACAGAGGTTTTAGTCAGCTTGTTCACTGCTATATCCTTATAAATTCAATCACTGGGTTCCAAGAACTCCTTTGGAACAAGAGGTGCTGAGCTGCCCACTTCAAAAAGAAACCTGCTAGCAACAGAATGTGATCAATGAAACATTCTGACCGCCCTGCTTATCTTTCTTGTATCCGCTTCCCTGTTTCTTTCACTTGTGTGGTTGTGAAATGGTGCTAGTCTTTGATTAACTGTTTAATATTTTTTACAGTGGAAATCTAATGAGTGCAACATGTCCTGTTTGGTGCTAAGAGCTTTATGCAGATTTTCCTACTTGACCCTCATCGTCACATTCCTCTGAGAGCAACACTATTATTATCCCAATTTTACTAGGAAGCAGACTGAGACTCAAACACAGGTATATCTTATTTCAAACACTGAACTTTAAACTACTTACCCCATTCTGCCTTTCTGACTATTTCTCTATCACTGTTTAAAAGTAACAACTCCGTTGGTGAGGCCCAGACCTTGATGGTACTAGGCCCTCACACCCACCTTTGATGACTCATGAACCACCACTAAAGTCTGAGGCAGGGGGAGGAACTTCAGGATGGCGGAAGAGTAAGACGTGGAGATCACCTTCCTCCCCACAAATACATCAGAAATACATCCACACGTGGAACAGCTCCTACAGAACACCTACTGAATGCTGGCAGAAGACCTCAGACCTCCCAAAAGGCAAGAAACTCCCCACGTACCTGGGTAGGGCAAAAGAAAAAAGAAAAAACAGACAAAAGAAAAGGGACAGGATCTGCACTAGTGGGAGGGAGCTGTGAAGGAGAAAAGGTTTTCACACACTGGGAA
This sequence comes from Lagenorhynchus albirostris, assembly GCF_949774975.1. NCBI lineage: Eukaryota > Metazoa > Chordata > Mammalia > Artiodactyla > Delphinidae > Lagenorhynchus > Lagenorhynchus albirostris. The sequence continues at coordinate 69,704,724 of NC_083106.1, forward strand.
GCCCCTTCGCGGGCGGAGACTGCGGGTGGCGGAGGGGGAAAGCTTCGGAGCCACGGAGGAGAGCACAGCAACAGGGGTGCGGAGGGCAAAGCGGAGAGATTCCCACACAGAGGATCGGTGCCGACCGGCACTCACCGGCCCGAGAGGCTTGTCTGCTCACCCGCCGGGGCGGGCGGGGTTGGGAGCTGAGGCTCGGGCTTCGGTCGGAGCGCAGGGAGAGGACTGGGGTTCGCGGCGTGAACACAGCCTGAAGGGGTTAGTGCGCCACGGCTAGCTGGGAGGGAGTCCGAGGAAAAGTCTGGACCTGCAGAAGTGGCAAGAGACTTTTTCTTCCCTCTTTGTTTCCTGGTGCGCGAGAAGACGGCATGAGACGCTAAGGCTGCTGCTGCCGCCACCAAGAAGCCTGTGTGCGAGCACAGGTCACTGTCCACACCCCCCTTCCAGGGAGCCTGTGCAGCCCGCCACTGCCAGGGTCCCGGGATCCAGGGACAACTTCCCCGGGAGAATGCACGGCGCGCCACAGGCTGGTGCAACGTCCTGCTGGCCTCTGCCGCCGCGGGCTTGCCCCACATCCCTACCCCTCTCTCCCCCCAGGCCTGAGTGAGCCAGAGCCCCCAAATCAGCGGCTTCTTTAATGCCATCCTGTCTGACCGCAGAACAGATGCCCTCCGGCGACCTACACGCAGAGGCGGGGCCAAATCCAAAGCTGAACCCCGGGAGCTGTGCGAACAAAGAAGAGAAAGGAAATCTCTGCCAGCAGCCTCAGGAGCAGCGGATTAAATCCCCACAATCAACTTGATGTACCCTGCATCTGTGCAATACCTGAATAGACAACGAATCATTCCAAATTGAGGAGGTGTACTTTGGGAGCAACGATATACATATTTTTTTCCCTTTTTCTCTTCTTGTGAGTGTGTACGTGTATGCTTCTGTGTGTGATTTTGTCTGTATAGCTTTGCTTTTACCATTTGTCCTAGAGTTCTGTCTGTCCGTTTTTTTTTTTGTTTTTTTTGTTTTTTTAGTATAGTATTTAGCACTTGTTATCATTTGTGGATTTGTTTTTTGGTTTGGTTGCTCTCTTCTTTTTTTTATTACTTAAAAGAATTTTCTTAATACTTATTTTTTATTTTAATAACTTTATTTTATTTCATTTTATCTCTCTTTTCCTTCCTTCCTTCCTTCCTTTCTTTCTTTCTTTCTTTCTTTTCTTTCTTTCTCCTTCTTTCTTTCGTTCTCCTTCTTTCTTTTCTCCCTTTTATTCTGAGCCGTGTGGATTACAGGCTCTTGGTGCTCCAGCCAGGCATCAGGGCTGTGCCTCTGAGGTGGGAGAGCCAAGTTCAGGACACTGGTCTACAAGAGACCTCCCAGCTCCACATAATATCAAATGGGGAAAATCCCCCAGAGATCTCCATCACAACTCAAAGACCCACCTCCACTCAACGACCAGCAAGCTACAGTGCTGGATACCCTATGCCAAACAACTAGCAAGACAGGAACACAACCCTATCCATTAGCAGAGAGGCGGCCTAAAATCATAATAAGGCCACAGACACCCCAAAACATACCACCAGACGTGGACCTACCCACCAGAAAGACAACATCCAGCCTCATCCACCAGAACACAGGCACTAGTCCCCTCCACCAGGAAGCCTACACAACCCACTGAACCAACCTTAGCCACTGGGGACAGACACCAAAAAAAACCGGGAACTACGAACCTGCAGCCTACAAAAAGGAGACCCCAAACACAGTAAGTTAAGCAAAATGAGCACACAGAAAAACACACAGCAGATGAAAGAGAAAGGCAAAAACTCACCAGATCTAACAAATGAAGAGGAAATAGGCAGTCTATCTGAAAAAGAATTCAGAATAATGATAGTAAAGATGATCCAAAATCTTGGAAATAGAATGGAGAAATATTCTATTGGATATTTGGAGAAATATCCAATAGAATGGAGAAAATACAAGAAACGTTTAACAAGGACCTAGAAGAACTAAAGAGCAAACAAACAATGATGAACAACACAATAAATGAAATTTAAAATTCTCTAGAAGGGATCAATAGCAGAATAACTGAGGCAGAAGAACGGATAAGTGACCTGGAAGAAAAAATAGTAGAAATAACTACCACAGAGCAGAAAAAAGAAAAAAGAATGAAAAGAATTGAAGACAGTCTCAGGGACTTAAACGCACCAACATTCGAATTATAGGGGTCCCAGAAGAAGAAGAGAAAAAGAAAGGCACTGCGAAAATATTTGAAGAGATTATAGTTGAAAACTTCCTGAATATGGGAAAGGAAATAATCAAGTCCAGGAAGCACAGACAGTCCTATACGGGATAAATCCAAGGAGAAACACTCCAAGACACATATTAATCAAATATCAAAAGTTAAATACAAAGAAAACATATTAAAAGCAGTGAGGGAATTTGGTAAAGTAGCAGGATACAAACTTAACGCACAGAAATCTCTGGCATTCCTATACACTAATGATGAAAAATCTGAAAGTGAAATTAAGAAAACATTCCCATTTACCACTGCAACAAAATGAATCACATATCTAGGAATAAACCTACCTAAGGAGACAAAAGACCTGTGTGTAGAAAATTTTAAGACACTGATGAAAGAAATTAAAGATGATACAAATAGATGGAGAGATATACCATGTTCTTGGATTGGATGAATCAATCCTGTGAAAATGACTCTACTACCCAAAGCAATCTACAGATTCAATGCAATCCCTATCAAACTACCACTGGCATTTTTCACAGAACTAGAACAAAAAAGTTCACAATTTGTATGGAAACACAAAAGACCCCAAATAGCCAAAGCAATCTTGAGAAAGAAAAACGGAGCTGGAGGAATCAGGCTCCCTGACTTCAGACTATACTACAAAGCTACAGTAATCAAGACAGTATGGTACTGGCAAAAAAACAGAAATATAGATCAATGGAACAGGATAGAAAGCCCAGAAATAAATCCACGCACATATGATCAACTTATCTTTGATAAAGGAGGCAAGAATATACAGTGGAGAAAAGGCACCCTCTTCAATAAGTGGTGCTGGGAAAACTGGACAGCTCTATGTAAAAGAATTAAATTAGAACACTCCCTAACACCATATACAAAAATAAACTCAAAATGGATTAAAGACCTAAATGTAAGGCCAGACACTATTAAACTCTTAGAGGAAAACATAGGCAGAACACTCTATGACATAAGTCACAGCAAGATTCTTTTTGATCCACCTCCTAGAGAAATGGAAATAAAACCAAAAATAAACAAATGAGACCTAATGAAACTTCAAAGGTTTTGCACAGCAAAGGAAACCATAAACAAGACAAAAATACAACCCTCAGAATGCAAGAAAATATTTGCAAATGAAGCAACTGACAAAGGATTAATCTCCAAAATTTACATGCAGCTCAATATCAAAAAAACAACCCAATCCAAAAATGGGCAGAAGACCTAAATAGACATTTCTCCAAAGAAGACATACAGATTGCCAACGAACGCATGAAATGCTCAACATCATTAATCATTAGAGAAATGCAAATCAAAACTACAATGAGATATCATCTGACACCGGTCAGAATGGCCATCATCAAAAAATCTACAAACAATACATGCCGGAGAGGGTGTGGAGAGGGAACCCTCTTGCACTGTTGGTGGGAATGTAAATTGAAGCAGCCACTATGGAGAACAGTATGGAGGTTCCTTAAAAAACTAAAAACAGAACTACCATACGACCCAGCAATCCCACTACTGGGCATATACCCTGAGAAAACCATAATTCAAAAAGTGTCATGTTCCAAAATGTTCATTGCAGCTCTATTTACAATAGCCAGGACATGGAAGCAACCTAAGTGTCCATCGACAGATGAATGGATAAAGAAGATGTAGCATATATATACAATGGAATATTACTCAGCCATAAAAAGAAACAAATTGAGTTATTTGTAGTGAGGTGGATGGACCTAGAGTCTGTCATACAGAGTGAATTAAGTCAGAAAGAGAGAAACAAATACCGTATGCTACACATATATATGGAATCTAAAACAAAACAAAACAAAACAAAAAAACAAAATGGTCATGAAGAACCTAGGGGCAAGACGGTAATAAAGACACAGACCTACTAGAGAATGGACCTGAGGATATGGGGAGGGGGAAGGGTAAGCTGGGAGAAAGTGAGAGAGTGGCATGGACATATATACACTACCAAACGTAAAACAGATAGCTAGTGGGAAGCAGCTGCATAGCACAGGGAGATCAGCTCGGTGCTTTGTGACCACCTAGAGCGGTGGGATAGGGAGGGTGGTAGGGAGACGCCAGAGAGAGGAGATATGGGGACATATGTATATGTATAGCTGATTCACTTTGTTATAAAGCAGAAACTAACACACCATTGTAAAGCAATTATACTCTAATAAATAAAGAGTTTAAAAAAAGAAAAAAGTCTGAGGCAGCTCATGGCCTGGCTCTAGGTCTGCTGGGGTGAGTCAGGATACCATCAGCCCTTGACCCTGCCAAGCCTCAGTCCCTTCTCTATTATGCCTCCTACTCAGGCTACTTCTAACGCAAACAGCTGCTGTCTCCTGAAGCTCTCAGTGCCCTGATCCATCAACCGCCCCCTTGATGAGTGCTGGAAAGTTTGCTTTGTGGTGCAGACTCCCCAAGCAAGCAATGAAAATGCCTGTTCAACTTTACTGATTTGGGGAGCATAATTGACTATTGCCTCTCCTCCCCCTGCTGCCACTCTGGACTATTTTCACACCAAGTGCACATTTCCCACTGGCCACTCCCAGGCAATGCCTGAGCATGGCAGAGGCACTCTGCCAAGATGTGGGGATTCTCTAATACGTGGTGTTGTTTGCGGACTCATTAGCCTGGATGAACCTTTCTTGAAATCACATCACAGTACAAAACTAGACTCCTCTTTCCCATCCACTTTCTTTCTCTCTCATATTCCACAGATGTCAGACCTATGTGTGGCCTGAAGCCTCTCCCCACCTCCTCCAGCTCCTTCTCCCAATAAATCTCCTACATGTCTAATTCCATCTTGGCATCTGCTTCTCAGTAGGCATGAACTAATGCAAGTCATACTGGAGGTGGTCTGAGAAACAGGTGGTAAGATAGGAACATGAGACTGGCTTACTTGTCACAGAAAGGCAAAAAGGATGCTATCCTGAATGGTAAGTGGAGCATAGATAGTTCCCGACACAAGTTGGCAGCTCAGTTGCTAGAGATTTCACTAGTGGTTACCTGGGAAAATGTCTGAGTGGGAGGAAATATCTCTGCAGTTTAAACAATCCAGACATTTGAAAGATGTGAAGTAACAATAAGAACAGTGGAGGTGACTACTTATTTCTAAGTTGTTTTGATTTCCTACAGAGGGATGATGAGAAACTGTGCCATTAACAGGCAGTTAAGAGCTGAGTGTGAGAGCCAGAGCATATCTTTGGTAGCTCACTAAGAGGTCCTTAACCCCTGAATGGAAGAGCAGACACAGCAGAGCAACATCCTAGAGATCTAGAGATCTGCCAGCTGAGTGTCGGAGCTCCAGAGATGCTTGAATGCTCATTCTGTTAGGCTAAGAACCCTGGCTGGGAAAAACTGAGCCCCTGAAATATGGCACGAGGCCATCTGGATGGATGCCCCTAAAGACGATGGTTCTGCAGAGCCCCTTCAGACTGTTGGAACTGTGTGTCTTCTCATTTGGGGGAAGGGTGAGAATTTCTTTACTTGTGAGGAAGATAGCTCTATCTCGTTAGGAAGAAATAGGGAGTGGTACGGTTGTTGCATGGGAGTTCTCACGGGTGTACAAGAGTGTATATGGAGCTGAACAGCTTCCACTGGTGACCCCACAGCCCTTGCCTGGGCCTGGTGACCACCTCGCTGCAGTTGCCCTATCATCAACACCGGTGCACTCCAGGACTTGCACTGGAAGTGGCACCCTAACTCCTTCTTCGTGCCTACCCACCAGCTTCAGCTTACCTACACTCCAAAGAGTTACGTCCTACTGCCTGACAATGGCAGACCAACTCTGACCCAAGAAACCCAGCAAACATCTCAACCATCAATTGTAACCACACCTACCACAGTGAGGTCTGAAGCCTGGCCTTGGGGACGGAGCCTCAGTTCCAAGCTGTTCCTTCCACGGGTATGCTTCCTTAGTCCGAGGGGTTCCTTTAGGGTTCTTTTTGCACCCCTATAGTTATTGCATCCCTTATATGGTTTAACCATTATTTATATTAAAAATCCCTTGTTCATATTACACTGTAGTTTCTGTTTCCTGACTAGACCTAGACTGATACAAGTATCCAGAATGTACATCAAATAATCCAGAATGTAAGATTAAATGAGCAAAAACATTTATTGTCCAAGCCAGTATATTTACATTTAATATCATGGTAAGGATCCCAGGTGATGCAACAAACTCACTGCTAGAGTAGCTCTTAGAAGCTTCTAAAAAACTACGGCCAATGCTGAGAGAAATGGAAATGCTTGGGTTGCCTTGGCTGATGGTAGAGGAAGAAATAAAGAGGCTGAGGGAAGTGGACATGGTGGAATGAATATATTAAAAGGCCAGAAGATTATGTTCCCCAGTGAAGTCGAGAGAACAGAACGTATCACTCACTAAGGCCATTAAAATGGCAATGGAGGGAGGGGCGTGAGCAACAGTAAATATTCATGGTGGCCCTTCTCTGTAGGCTGGGCTCACTGTAGGGGAGGCAATCAGAGAGCTGAGCTCAATAACATTCAGCCCCAAAGTACTAGAGGCCTCATGGGGGTCCTTACCCACCAGAGGCCAGTTACCATAATTATTACATGCAAGACCAGAGGGGTAGCCAAGAGGTCTTGACGCACAGGGAATTGCAGAGATGGTTAACGTAACATGGTGGCGTCTGTAGGGGCAAAATAGACCACTGAGCGACAAGGATGCTGCTTTACTTCTACAATCAGAAAAGAAGTACCAATCCCTTGCTCAGTTTTCAGATCCAGAATCCCTTGACTTGAAAGGGTCCCTTGAAAGAACACTACAACACTGCTATAAGGACATATTGTAATGATTTTCCCTGTTCTTCCCCAATGGGATCTATGGGCATATACTTGGGTGACTGGATATACTAGGGAAAGGGGAATACCCAGACATATTGAGGCTACTGGATTCAGAGTCTGAATTGACAGTGAATCCCAGAGGCCCAAAGCATCATCATGGTACCCCTGCTAGATTGGGGGCTTATAGACGACAGGTAATAAATGCAGTTATGGCTAAAGTCTGGCTTACAAGTTTTAGAGACCTACCCAGTGGTCATTTCCTTAATTCTCTACCTTATAATTGGAATTGACATGTTAAGCAATTAAAGTAACCCCCATATTGGGTCCTCAGCTTATGGAGTAAGACCTATCATAGTAGGGAAGACCAAATAGAAACCTTTGAAACTGCTCTTGTCTCTAAAGACCAAGACAGTAAATCAAAAACAATATCACATACCAGGAGGGATGGTGGAGATTAGTGCCACTATTAAAACCTAAAAGATACAGGGATGGTGTTCCCAGTTATATTTCTGTTGAATTTGGCAGTCTGGTCCTTGCAGAAACTAGATGTCTCCCACTAAGCCTTGGGCATCTTTACACAGAAACAGAGCACATGTTGTTATTTTGTTGTAATGATTATTGGGCACTCAAATTTCATCACTTGAACTCTAATTTATCACTCAAGTTATTGAAACCTATAGATCATACCAAATTAGAACTAGAGAGAGCAATATGGGTATGATTTTAGATAAAGATTACCTTCTGGACATATTATAATCATCCTAACTGTGCTCCATCAGCAATACACTCCGCAACATTCTCCAAAGAGGCACATTGCTGCTTGGTGCTTTACTGCTCCAAGCTCCTCTACACGGACTATTATTCACCCTATATTTTGCCAGGTATACTATAGCATCTATTTTAAGACTCAACACAAGAGCTACCTTTTCCAGGAAGTCTCCCTGAAACCCCATCCACACACCAGGCTAGTTTAGAGGTCCTTTCTCGCTGCTCCAGTAATATCTCCTGCAGTTTTATACTTGCCAATAATCTCTCACCTTGTTTTATCACTGCCCATTATTATATCTGTCTCCCCACTACGCTGTGAGTTCCTCAAGGGCAGGGCGTGTATCTCATTCATCTTTGAGCCTCTGTAATTTAGAATAGTGCTTGGCACACGGTTGGCAGCCCATAAATACTTGATGAATGAAAGAATAAATAATTTAAATATTCTGTGTTGATGTTTGGATTGAGTACCAGTTCCTCAGAATGCAGCACTCTATGAGCGATTTCTTCCAGAACACATTAGACTGTTTCATGAACGTGTATGTAGGCACATTTCCAATTTATCCTTTTGAACTGGAACAATACCCTGCTCCAGACCACCCAGCGAGAACCAGTCTGTGCAGTCACTGCTCTGTAACCAGACTGAAACATCAGCTTTCAGTCTATTCTGGATGGAATCCTCGGCACAGTCATCTCCACAGAAGGTCAGATGACCTATCAAAAGCAGAACTATTGACTGTGGGTACGGCCGGAGCCTGGCACCTGGCTCACTTTCCACAGAGGGGCCAAGTCTGCCAAAAGTCCCTTTAGGTAACACGGTTCTTTACTCTCCGCTCAAAGCATCACTTTAGCAGGTTCCACAGAATTATGTCTACCATGTGCCAGAGAGAAGAAGGCTCTAACATGGCAGTGTGGTCAGCTGTAGCTCAACCTCAGAAACTACCTTAGGTCAGATCTTGTACTACTTCTCAAGCCACACAAGCCTGGTCTTGCCATCTGGAAGGAGCTGCTGCAATCAAAGCTACAGCCAGGATCCAAGTGTCCTGCTTATAGAAAGCCATGCATTACAGCACAATTAATATAAGTGATTGAACCTTCAAACATCTCTACACAGCAACGAATACGGTGGTTATCCTTTTGTACCTGTTTCCACTGTCTGATTTAGTCTGCCCAGGTTCGAAGTGTAAAAATATGAGACATCAATAAATCCAGATATATGTCTTAACCAGTGCAGAAAGGATCCAACTATACATTAGGACCAAACAACAGCACCATCATTGTTCCATCCTTCATCATTGTTCAGGGGTGGGAGGGAAAGAAGGAGGAAGGTGGCTGTTGAACTACACTAACTTGTATTCTCATCCAGGCTCTACCACTTCACAGCAGTGTGACTATGGACAAGTCACTTCATCTTATTAATCCTGTTTCACTGCCCATAAAATGGGACAGTCTGTTTAACTGCAAAACTTGAGCTCCTTTCATCATATCATGCTGCTTCCCATTATAAGACATGATCTTTGCCCTTGGATAGCTAAAAACAGAAAAACAAATAATTAAAATACAATCTAAACACCTCATGGAAGGCTTGGCCCAGGTTTCCAGGGAAACATCACTGGTTTAAGATTTAGAAACAACATAAACCAATGTCTACCTCAGTCTCTGATACAGAACAGATACTATGGAATAACAATATCCTGACCACTTAAGTTCAGCTGGATCAAAGCTGCCCACTTAGTCACCCTTCTGGGAGCCCCTACAGATACCAAAATCCACAGATGCTCAAATCCCTTATATAAAGTGACCATAGCACAATGAATACGGTTGGCCCTCCAGACATCTCAGCATAGATGATGCGAAAATAAATCTTAACTCCACTACTCACTAGTTACTTGACTGCAGCTTCTCATCTACACAGTTGAGTTTATAATACATACCTCACAGGGTCAGAGTGAGAATAAAATATGATAGTGTATCCATTCAAAAACATTCCACAAATAATTATCAGGTAACCATTCTTAAGGAGTCTTAAGTGAATGCTCATAGCAGAGGCCTGACACAATATACTGCTCTATAAATAGCAGTCAATAGAAATAGAATTCTGATAGCCAGAAGGATGCTCAACTGTAGAAAATCACAAGGGAGACATTCTGAACCCCTTGTCTACAACAAAATGCTGTGCCTATGGTCCCTTATAGTCTTTATTACACCATTTTGTGGCCACGGGCACTCTCATAAATATTATTTCAAAGTATGTTAGTTCTAGAGGACTCCAAGGATAATTTATATCAACCCATAATAAAAAGCTCCCACTGATATATATACTTTTAATGCCTCCTATGTAAATCATTTCTTTAAACTTAAGAAAAAAGAATAGCATTTAGTTCCAAAACATATTCCCCCAAGTTGGATGATACTACTTATTACCTATGCATGGTTTTAGGCATATCAACCTAAACTGCATTTTACAGAATTTCTTCTGGCTGAGCGTCTGTTTTTCTCATTCCACACTGAGTAAGTTATCAGGTCTAATTTTGAAATATGAGAGCTATTATCCAAAATGCACCGGTATTTCCAGGTGCGCTTTATGGAAGTGTAGAACTACTTCTCAGAAGCATAAAACAGTTGTTGAAAAATGCTTTAAAGTGCCAACAAGTTAGAAGTCTTATGAGTTGAGCAGGGCCAGGCTCAGAGGAGTTGAACCCCGAGGTCCATTTGCCCCAGCCCTACAGTCATGATGGGCCTCATGTTCAGACCTCTGACAGCTTACAGTCAAAAGGGAACATAATACATTCTATTTTGAGGGTTAAAAGCTCTACTTTACTTCATGTAAACATTTAAAATATACCACATGATTTTAACTCCATTTGGCACTTTATTGGTTTATACACTGCAAGTCTCAAAAGTAGCCCAGGCTCCCTCAAATTCAGAGAAGACCTGGAGGAGAAGAAAGAGCTTCAGGCAGCCTTTATATTCTAATACATTTGATCAGCAGAGCTTCAAGGGGAAACATCAGTGATCTTCTCTAGTGATCAGACTTTTGGAAAACTCATATAACTGTAAGTCATGAGACTGATTTATGGCAAAATCCTAATTCAGTGATTTACTATTAGAAGTACAGTATACTGCTTACGCACAGGTAATCAGTGCATTTATACAAAGGACAGGAAAGATGTTAGGAAAGCCTACTTAGGGAACCCGTCATGAGGAGAAAGCAGTTTGCTGATTCTGTAGCTTTTATTTCTTTAACCAGCATTTACTGAATACCTAAAATGTTCTGGGTTACATGCCAGGTGCTGTTCAGAAAAAATAAAATAAGACAATTGTTTTGATTCATGGAGCATTTATACTATGTCAAATATTTTGCAAAAATGATCTCATTATCTCATTTAATTATTACAAAAATGTGAAATGTTACAAGGCCCGCTTTAGCAAATGAGAAAGTTGAGGCTCAGAGAAATAAACCTGCACAATTACACAGCAGTAAGTAGCAGGACTAGGAATCAAATCCAGATCTATTTTTCTGCCAAACTCTATCTCTTTCCATCACATCATGCTGCTTTTATTTTATTTATTTTTATTTTTTTGCAGTACGCGGGCCTCTCACTGTTGTGACCTCTCCCGCCACGCAGCACAGGCTCCAGATGCGCAGGCTCAGCGGCCATGGCTCACGGGCCCAGCCGCTCCGCGGCATGTGGAATCTTCCTGGACTGGGGCACGAACCCATGTCCCCTGCATCGGCAGGCGGACTCTCAACCACTGCGCCACCAGGGAAGCCCCATCCATCTCTCTTTTGATATTACCCATCTAATCATGCATATTGTCTACCTTTTCCATTAGATCCTTTGATGTATTAGCAATAGATATTTTAAATTTCCTGTCTGATAGTTCCAATACCTGTGTTATATCTGAGTCTAGTCTATTAATTTCTTTGTCTCTTGAAATTGTGTTATATTTTTTCTTGCTTCCTTGTATGCCTTACATCTTGTGCAGCAGAGACCAAGGTAAATAGATTCTATGTATGAAAATATTCATACCACTTCTTCTGTTAGGACTTTAGTGTGGGGGAGGGGAGTTTGACTCAATCTAGTCAGAAATTTAAATGGGTCGGGGGATGCTGATGCTAAGGTTATTCTCAGTGCGCCATACGTTTCAAATTCCCATAGAATTACTTTGTGCTTATTGTAGTGGTTGGTTTGTCAGAGGGTTTTCCTCAGTATCTGAGGAAAAAAAAGTTTTCCTCAGCTTTAGGTCTTCGTTCCTATGCCTCAGACAGGTGTCCCTGCACTGTCCAGCCCCTCTTCCAGCAGTAGACTGCTATCAGCTATTGCTTAAAGATTCTTAGTCTCTGTTTTGGGAAGAGGAGGTGGGATGTTTACTGTGTTGCTCTGATTAAGCTTTAGTTTTAAGCAGGAATTATGTCCCTGGGTTGTACTGGTGGGGCCCTCTTGTGATCCTGCCCTGTCCCCAGCTGTAGAAGACCTCTAATGGTCTAGGACCAGGAGTGTTCTTGTACCTCCCTCAGAGGTAGAGAAGATTTCTCGGTTCCCTGCCGCCAGCTTCCATGTGTCTTCACCAATACCCTAAGTGCCACAGGGGTCACTGCCCTTCCCCCAGTAGCTTAGGACTTTTGTCTCTTAGGGAAAAAATAGGAGAGAAGGACACAGGCTGGTCTTCTTGACCTTCTTACTGTGGATGCTCTCCCCCTCTCCCAGATCCTAGGATGGCTTTCTTGGTACTCTCATCCTACCTTCACTGTTCTTGGTGAGCACCCCTTGAGATCTGCGGAGAAGAGCCTGAAAATGGCGCTATTTCTCCTTGTGTCTGCCACTTGCAGGCATTCTATATTTTCATGCTGGCCCCTATTCGGCCTTAAGCAATTTGTGAAAGTTTTTAGCAGAATTTTTCCTACCAGTTTGTGTGGCGTCTGGTAGCACCAGCCCCAGGTAAGCCCTAATTGCTCCTGTTTTGTCTCTCCTTGGAGGTACCTGTGCTTCCTAAGATTTTGGATGAGTTGGTTGCCCTGTGATCTCAACTTTCTGATGGTTTCATGAAAAATCATGATTTTTCAGATTATCTGGCTTTTTGTTATTGTCATTGTTTCTGTTGTAAGTTTGAGAGTGATGCTCTTTCCAGTTTTCTACACACTAAGTAGCATGAAAATTTTAAAAATCATCTCAGATTACTATGAAACATCAGGATGTCTGTTTCTGGCGCTCTTGCACTTACTCTTACTTCTGGTTCCATATCCAACTTTGGCACCTTTGGTTTTACAGTCTGTTGGTCCCATCTCCCAGCTTGATGGGCTCAGCATTCATGCATGGGTTTATTCACTTCCTTGGTTTCTATGTACCATCTTCCTCTGGTCTTATGTGAGAACTCCTGATTTCAGCACTTAGTTCTCATGGGTCCACCTCTGGGGACACAGTGGTAGGATGGCATCTCCTACAGCAATTCCTTTCCCAAACTTGGGGCAAGGAGTTGAACAATAAGGTAAAACCTTCCTAAAGTGCCTTGAACATTTTTTACAAAAGTTTTAATTTAAACTAATATTTGATAAACTGTATCAGACATCTCTAATGATTCACCTAATATCTTAACTCTTATTTTACTTCACCCATTGCCGTAGCAGTCAGCTTTGGTAAGTGCAACTGACAGCACTTTTTCTCCACTGCACCATATATCTCCTATTTTTTGCCCATTATATTGATAAAAATGGAAAGAAAATAAAAATATTTACCTACAGTTCCTCTCTTCCAACAAATCAAACTTTCAGTTTTTCTGTGTCTCCACCTAACGCTTGATCATATATATACAATAATTGTAGGCAGTTGATTTAAGTTTGCATTCTGGTAGGGATTTTGTTTCTGAAGTTTACTTATTTGTTTTGCTTAATATGACATTATAATAATCTGTTCATGTTGCTAAATAGTCACTGTACTTTTCATTTAACAGGTGAATACTATTCTATGATAATTGTGTACCCTAATTTAACTACATGCCTCCATTTAAGGTTTTTCTCAGAAATTTCAGTAATAAATATTGCCCTTGCAACCACCAATCTAGTCTTCGTTTCTATGAGTTTGGCTTAGATTCCACATACAAGTGAGATCATACAGTATTTGTCCTTCTCTGACTTATTTCTCTTAGCATAAGCCCTCAAGGCATACACACATTGTCACAAATGACAGGATTTCCTTTTTTTATAGGCTGAATAATATTCCAGTATGTGCACGTATGTGTGTGTGTATATGTATGTGATATGTATATATATATCACATCCTCTTTATCCTTTCCTCTGCTGACACTTCATGTCTTGGCTATTATGAATATCCTGCAATGAACACGGAAGTGCAAATATCTCTTTGAGGTACTGATTTCATTTCCTTTGGATATACCCTCAGAAGTGGGATTGTTGTATCATATGGTAGTTCTATTTTTAATTTTTTGAGGAACCTCCATACTGTTTTCCACAGTGGCTGCATCAATTTATATTCCCAAAAATGGTGCACAAGGGTTCCCTTTTCTCCATATCCCCTCCAACACTTAACTTTCTGATAAGAGCCATTCTAATAGATGTGAGGCGATATCTCATTGTGATTTTGATTTGCATTTCCCTGATGATTAGTGATGTTGAGCACCTTTTCAGGTACTTGTTAGACATTTGTATTCTTTGGGAAAATGTCTGTTTAGGTCCTTTGTCCATTTTTATTTGGATTATTTGGAGGTTTTTTTTGGTATTGAATTGTATGAGTTCCTTATATGTTCTGTATATTAACCCCTTATTATTTATATGGTTCGTAAATATTTTCTACCATTACATAGGTTGCCTTTTCATTTTGTTGACTGTTTCTTTTGCTATGCAGAAACTTTTTAGTTTGATGTAGTGCCACTCATTTTTGCTGTTGTTGCTTGTGCTTTTTGTCATATCCAAAAAATCATTGCCAAGATCAATGTCGAGGGATTTTTCCAATGTTTTTTTCTAGTAGTTTTATGGTTTCAGGTATTGCATTTAAGCCTTTAATTCGAGTTATTTTTTGTGAGTAGTGTAAGATAGGGGTCCAATTTCATTTCATTTTTTTTTTTTTTTGCAAGTGAATATCCAGTTTTCTCAACACCATTTGCTAAAGAGACTAATTTCTCCATTGGATATTCTTGGCTCTCTTGTCAAATATTAGTTGACTGTTTATGTGAGGGTTTATTTCTGGGCTCTTGATTTTGTTCCATTTGTCTGTATGCCTGTTTTTGCCACTACTATACTGTTTTGAATACTATAGCTCTGTAATATAGTTTGAAATCAGGAAATGTGATGCCTCCAGCTATGTTCTTCTTTCTCAAGATTGCTTTGGCTCTTTGGGGTCTTTTATGGTTCCATACAAATTTTAGGATAGTTTTTTTCTATTTCTCTGAAAAATGCCATTGGAATTTTGATGGAGATTGCATTGAATCTATAGATGGCTTTGGGTATTGTGGACATTTTAGCAATATTAATTCCTCCAATCCATAAACATGGGATATCTTTCCATTTACTTGTGTCTTCTTCAATTTCTTTCATCACAGTCTTATAGTTTTCAGCACACAGATCTTTCACCTCCTTTGCTAAATTTATTCTTAAGTATTTTCTTGTTTTTTATGCTATGCAAGTGAGATAGTTTTCATTACTTCTTTTTCAGACAGTTTGTTGTTACCATACAGAAATGCCATTGATTTTTGTATGGCTTCTTTCACTTGGCATAATGTTTTTAAGGTTCATTCATGTTGTAGCATATATCAATACTTCATTCCTTTTTATGGCCAAATAACATTCCATTATATGGATATACCACATTTTATTTATCTATTCATCAGTTGATGAATATTTGGGTTGTTTTCACCTTTTGGCTATTATCAATAATGCTGCTACAAACATTTATATGCAAGTTTCTGGATGGGCACATGTTTTCATTTCTCTTGGGTATATATCTAGGAGTGGAATTGCTGGGTCATGTGGTAACTCTATGTTTACTCATTTAAGGAACTGCCAGACTATTTTCCAAAATGGCTGCATACTATTTTACATTCCCACTAGCAGTGTATGAGTGTATCTGACTTCTTTATTCTAGCCATCCTAGTAGGTGTGAAATGGTATCTCGTGTTTTTGATTTGCATTTCCCTCATGGCCAATGATATCCAGCACTGTTTCTTGTGCTTATTGGCCATTTATATAACTTCTTTGGAGAAATGTCTATTCAGATTATTTGCTCAGTTTTTAATTGGGTTATTTGTCTTTTTGTTACTGAGTAGTAAGAGTTCTTTACCTATTCTAGATACAAGCCCTTTATCAGAGATGTGATTTGCTAAACGTGTATAGCATTTTATTTGCATGTTTTGGTAACTCTCTACACGATCACAGTCTTCTTTTAGACACATTTCCTGCATTCAAGTTAACGTCAACATGCTTTATAATTAAATCCTGCAAATTAAATGCATTGGATACACATTCAGTATCATGCCTTCCCTCATCAACATTTCTATTAGATTCACAATACTATATGCACCAACACATGGAGGTGTTGTATAGTAGTGGTTTTGCAGGGGAGAGGGAGAGCTCTAGAGGTAGAGAGCCTGGGTTCTAACACTGCCTCCACCACTTACTAGCTGTGGTACTTGGGATATTACTTCCTCACTAAGGTTTAATTTCCTCATCTGTAAAATGAGGCTAATGATAATATATACTACATAATAATGTAATAGTGATTAAACTAGGCTAATGTGGTAACAACTTGACCATAATTTCAGACAAAAATAGTGGTAGCTATTATGTATATTATTGCTGTTATTATTGTGTTTAATCTATTCCAAGTAATCTAAAGATTTTATGTATATCATTTAATTTAATGCTCAGAACAATTATATGAAGTTGATATTATCATAAATATTTTCCTTTTCTTAATATACAGACACAATCTTAAAATATTATTATTATATAGCCATAAAACACCACACTTGGTAACTACTGCCTACCTAAGTATAATTACTGGATTAGAATATTTGTAAGACAAATTTAAATTTTAATTCTCAAAGTCCCGGTTTGTTTACCTAATCTTGTGGATTCATTATTTAAATATAGTGTGACTTAAAGGAATACTTCACTTGTTTAATAAAGAATATTGACAGAGTTTGTTTTGGCTTCCTATTAAATTCTTTAGCAAACATTCACATCTTTATTTGAATAGATTTTTGTAGTCTTTCCTCAAACATGTTTTAATGATTTATATTCACTCATCACATTAATGAAAGAAATGTTGAATGGTTAATTTAAATGTTTATTTTTAAAAGTGACCAGAGGAAAAAATTTCGGGAGATGGAAATTTTGGAACAGCACATATTTAAAGAGAAAGAAGGAAAAAGCTTTGTGGTATTAAATTCCACTGTCCCTGAAAACAGTCATCAAGCCTTTTATATTTGCTCAATTTATAATTTATAGATGGCACTGGAGTGCCAATTATAAAAAAATATTTTGGAGGACTGCTGGAAGTTTGTAAAGGCAGTTTTTATTGTTAACAGATGCATTTATGTATAGGCTTTTTGGCCTTTGATAAACAGTGTATATGCTTTTGAGCACTAAACATAGGTGAATGCTATCACAACACTGATACTTCATTTATTCCTAAGAACAATGCATAGAGGTAGGTTTTATTATTACTCCTATTTATACAGAATAGGAAACAGAAGTTCAAAGAGGTTGCATGTCTTGACAAAAGTTCTTCAGCTTTAAATATTTAAGAAAAATCTATTCTATTGCTTTTCCACCAGGAGGTGATGAAGTCTTAATTAGTGAGGAGAGTGGGCTTTTTTTTTTTTCCATCTTTCCAGGACTTCTTCCTTTAGGAAAGTCTCTTTCATCCCCAAATAATCTGATCATTTTCTCTCTTAAGTACTACAGCAGTAGTTCTTCAAGCATGATCCTGGATCAGCAACAGTGTAGAATTACCTGGCAACTTGTTAAAAATGCAAATATCCCAGACCTACCAAACAAGCCCTCCTGATGATTCGGACGCACACTGAAGTTTGAGAATCGTCACTCTACAGAAATTGCTCTCTAAATGGTCTCTGTCATTCTTAATTCCAAATCTACCAGTGAGCTTAGTCCTCATGAAACTTTACTCTGTGGTGGCATTTAATAGAATTCACCACTGTCTCAATCTTAAAACTGTATTGTTTTCTAGAACATGTTGTTATCTGATCACCCATTCTGATACATCCTCACTACCTCTCCTCTTTATTCCTATATGAGATTTCCTAAGGTTCCTAAATTCTCTTTTCACCTCTCTTTAAGCTTTTGATTGTTCATTTCTTCAATTCCCACAGACCCAAACATCACACATATACTGCTGACTTCCAAATACCTATCTATTCCCTAGACCTTTCCATCAGTTGAATTATTTAGTCATTATCTCAATATATATTTGATACTGTGCAGTGGTCATAGTCAAACACCGTTTGTTGGGGACACCACAGGAAAAGAGATAAACACAGCCCTTGCCCTAGGGAGCAGATAATTAAAATTTGTAAATGATGTAAAACTTGATGTTCTTTAGATTTTATCTCAACACAATCTGATTGATTAAAATCACCTTCCTCGTCTCATCGCAGTTAAAAGTGTCGTCAGTCTCACTGAAACTGTAACTGACTCCCTTTCCTTATCCCACATACATAGATACAACCAACCTTCCCCCAGCAAGTCTTTTGCTTCTTTAAAAACGTGTCTCACAAGCATCCCCCTTCCTCGTAGCCAATGTCTTGGGTCCTGTTCTGATCTATAATGTAATAGATCGTAGTATAAATTATACTGCAGTAGATTCCTTTTTTTCCTATTCTTTTTCCCATTGAATTTTTCTTTCACAGAGTTGTCTGACATTATTTCCCTAAGATTAGATATTCTGTCACATCCCTGCCCTGCTTAAAAACACACAAATAACAAACAACACACTTCAATGGCTCCCAATTGCCCACAAAGACCAAACTCTTAAATAAACCATTCAAAATCCATCTAAATGTGCCTTCAACTTCCCTTTCCAACTACATGCCTCCACCTCCTTGGGCTACTTCACCAATGTGGCATCCACTGTCACTCTGCTATGGCTCTCCTGAGCTATGTCCCTATGTGGAGTGACTTTATCAACAACTTCTTCCTCGGGTAACATCCCACATCAGCACCCAGCTCCAATGTTACCTTTTCTGGGCACATCTCCCACCCCTCCTAACAACCTTGCTCCCAAACCAGACAAAAGTAATAGCTTCCTCTTTAATGCTCCTAGAATACTTTGTTGATGGCACTAATAACGCCCCACTGGATTTTAAACAACTTGAGACTGAGGATTATATTAGTTCATATGTGGATGCCTGGCATCCAGCTCAGTGCTTGGCACGTAAGTAGGTGTTTAATAAATAGAGGTGGAATTGATCTAACCCAACTTTAATACTTTTGGTTTCCATGTTGCAGCCATCTGGAAGCAGAAAAAATTTAAAGGAATATAGTCCTACCTTGTAGATGCAGGCACACTGAAAGTAAGAAGTGGTAGAGCTGACGAGGAAAACAATCTTACAAGCACAGTCCTCATAAGCAAGTAGTTGCGGTCTCCTGGATGATGGCATATATAATCATAGCCCTGTGTCGTGATGCCTGTTAATCATAAAGAGATTAAATCACATTTTGAACTGTTTAAGGATTAGGGAAATAAACTGTGTTTTGTTAAATAAATATTTTAATACAAATATCAGGATTTTAAAATTATACTTGTATCATTAAGGACTGGGTTCAGCAAATAAATAAAACACCACTGAAAACTATGGAATCTAATTTCCTTGTCTCACATCCGTCTGACACTGCAGCTGGGGCTGATGTGCCACACTGAGTCCACGGAGAGAGGGGCTGAGGCTCCATCTGTCCTGTTGCTGTGCTTTACAGGGCCTGCACTCCCAAAGCAGCCAAGCATAGCAGTGTTGGAGCCCCAGCAATTAGGTCCACATTCCAGGGCTTTCCCTTTCAGGCTTCCCAGAAGTTGCCACACCACCTCTGCTTACATGCTACTGTCCAGAATTTAGCAAATGACCACACCTTGCTACAAGGAAGCTGCGAAATGTAGTTTTTATTCCAAGGGTCATGGGTCCAACCAAAGATTATGGGTTCTAATACCAAGGAGAAGAAGAAATGGAGGTTGCAGAACAACCAGTCTCCTTTTAACCAGTATTTTAAGCTTCTATTTTCTGAAGCATTCACCTATATTAAGTTTCACATTCTCATTCTCCAATAATGACCCATAAAGGAAGCAGCACTGTACTTGAAAGGTTAGTGCCCCTCCCACACCTGCATTTACAAAGTGTCAAAACAGACAACAACTTGGAGACCATGCACTCCATTGAAAGTCTGTTATCAGTTCACAAAAATAAGATCAAAAACAAAATAAACACTTATAAACTTACAGTAATTTGATATTTCTGTGACATGCAAGCGCACGATCAGTAGTATACTCATCTCGTTGAACAGAGTGTAAACCAGTTTGGGTGTCATCTAATTCACCTGGTAAGTCACATGTGGCACAAGCTGAGTGCATGTCATGTACACCAGGACCATATGTCAATCCAAAATGGGTTGACATTCAAAAAAATAATCCTGCACAAAGAGTCTGAAACACTGGGGCCAGAACTTGGGGTTCCTGACCTCTGGCTCAGCACTGGCTGCTTTGGTCCTTTGTTGCTCTCAGATGCTGACACTGATGTCACCAGCCCACATCTCCGACCACCTGAAGGGCTCCAGAGCCATTCCCTAACCACAGCTCTAAACCAACTGTAGGTGCTTCTGAAATCTGATTGGCTTCTTTGTGTCTGAACTCCAGTGTTCATGGGACGGGCCCTGTACACATGGGTTCCAAGAGCCGTTTCACCCCCAGCATTTGCCTCCGCTCCTACCTTACCCTCAATACTATTCTGGATCCTGCTCCGAACTGAATAAACTATAGAAAACTATGAGTCTATCTCTCATCGAGCTCTGAAAATCTCCATTACCTAAATGCCACTACTGCAGTGCTCCCCCCTTCCTCAAAACACACACACACGCACACACACGCACGCACACGCACACGGATACGGAAAGCAATTTAGATCCAACCCACTCTCACTTGAATCAGTGATCAATGGTCACCCCTTACTGGTCTGACAAAGTTTCTGAATGACCGATTCACTGAGTTATTGTTGAATTTTTTCAAAAGATGAGTTTTGGTGATTGTTCGCACCAGTAGTTTTCACAAATGACTGGAAAGGACAGCTCAGTTATCAATTTCCCATGTGATTCACACTTCAGATGCTGAAGCAATTCTCCAGCACTCAGCATTGAAGATGTGGATGGACGAGCTTTCCTTTAAACACTCTTTACAGCCTTTTCTATTTCTGCAGGTGTATGCCCTGGCCCTGCCTCTACTTCTGCTGGTGAAAAGGCTCTTTACAAACCTTCTCCACCCTGGGAAAAGATACATACCTGACGGTTTCCAGCAATTGGTAATTTGGCAAATTGATTGTCAAAGAATTGATCTGGAGCCATCACCAAGTGCCACATACTACCGTACTTATGTTTCCATTCACGTAGCAAATGATTTTAGCAGCTGGAAGTGAACTTTGGGGGAAAAAATGGTCTCTACCAACATTACTGTTTTTACATGTACTTATGGTGCCAAACAACATACCAAAAAAACAATCACCTCCACACCACCTCCACCCAGAAATGCTGTTTCCTGTGGAATTCTTTCCTTGTGCCGCAATGAAGAGCCACAACAGTTTGTGTGTGGATGTGGGGTTGGGAAGCTACCTGCACAGCACTTTACCGTTTTAAAGCACTTTCAAATATACTGTCTCATCTGATCCACAATCAGTTAATGTGTTTGCCAGGGTCCACATTACTCTATTTCTTGGATGAGGAAACAGAGGCGCCTAAAAGTTAAAGAACTTCCCTCAAAGTCATATAGGCAGTAAGTTAAAGGATCTGCACCAGAAACAACCTCTCAACTCTTATTCCTTCACTTGACCCTGACTCCTATTTGGGCATTTTTTAAAAATATTTCTGCATGAAAGAATACCAGCCAAATATTTTCACCTTCATTTCCTTTAGGTATTATCATTGGTTTGCCTCTGACCATGCTTTTCCTGCCCTATTAATACAGTTAATTTATTTTTGATTTTTCACACAGTTCATTTAGCTATAAACTACTGAAGGTAAAGGCCAGGTCTTCTCCACGATCAGTATAGTTCATGACTTATGTCTCCTAGCACTCAAGGGATCCCCATTTAGCTTCTCTCTTTGGCCAGAGCCTTCCTTAGGTGCTTTGAATCTGTCCAGTGAGCATTAACCAAGTGGCTTCTAAAGTTCTGGCAAGACTTCTAAGACCTCCTCACACATAAGTTCAGGAATGAAAATAATAAGGCAGGCTATTTTAAACAATAAATGCAACTATTCTAAGAACAGACAGCACAAAGGTTTTTCTAGTCTCTTCGAAGACCAGAACTACACATCAATGTGTGATGTCCATCACCTCTCTTAAAAAAGAGGAGATTTAGAGTTTTCTTCTCTTAACTATACTTCTCATCTGGAAAATTTGAGCGTACTGGTGTTGAACCAACTATCCTAAATGGTATTACAATATACTGTTCAGTGAGAAAGTAAAATGCAAGAGTGTGTTGGGAAAAGAACTTAACAAGAAGGCTGCAACCACTTTAGAAGTGTAAAACTCTGTCCAAAGGGGAGTTGGGACACTAAAACTTCCATCAAAGCACATGAAAATGACATCAGTGGTCTGTTATCCCCTCATAAACGAACCGGCCCCGGGCAAGGACGTTCAAGCACAACCCTTGTCAAACCCCTAACAAAGTTTGACATCTGTTAAATCATTAAAGGTACAAATAAAATGTTAACCAAGACAGAGAAGGAAGGGAGAGTGCTGATAGCATCTATTAGGACTAAAAGTAAAAGGCCAGAAAAGACATGATTAATTCCTGGATTTTGGAATATCACTATAGCTTGTTGGCTAAACCTTCCCAAGTTCCAAGTCACTGGAAACTACTCTGGCAATAAAAACACTATGGAGATCTGTAATAGATGGATTTAGGGCTTTTAACACTGATACAGCTGTTTCCACAATAAGTGGAGATCCTTTGGCTCGTCACATCCTCATTTTCCTCCAGACACCTTGTTTCAATTCCATGGAATGTAATTCTCCCTGACCTCAAAGAGAACTTTGTCCTTGAATCAGCTCCGTAAAAGCAAAAACCAAATATTGGCCTATAGTACTCATCTTAGTTTTTATACCTGATTAAACAGTGCATTCTATTTTCTCTGTCCTTTTGAGTCTGGAGCATACTAGCCTTGGACATTCCCTTATACAGAAAAGAGTGGGGTTTCCCTTCAAAACTTGTAACAGAGAAAAATCAAATTTACTTCTATTTTCCTGGGGAAAAAATACTATATTCTCCAGATTCCTTTGCAGGTACAAGGGGCTTTGGGATTGCCTTCCGGTGTGAACAGAGGTCATAAGTGTCACTTCAAAGCTGAGGTCATTAAGAATAGGTGTGCTTCCCCCATACATTCTTCTGTTTCCACGGCAAACTTGGAAGTCAAGTTGCAAATAGCATAGCTACAAGGAGTCAGCCTGGGTGCCTGAGTCACCAACTGGAGGAAAGATGCCACCTGACCCACGTGGGCCTCTTAAGTAAGTGAGAAGTAAACTAGTATTGGGTTATTCCACTGTTATTCAAGGATTGTATGATATAGCAGTTAGCATTACTTTCCATGACTAATACGTAACTTCTACAATGTTGAAATTTTCTAAAATAAATAAGCCTGAAACTTATATGATAAATACACCACAAACGGATGGGGATGAATGTGCGTTCAACTGAACTCAAGGAAACCTAACTGGCCTGAAGGGGACCAGCAACCAGCCTTCACATGTGGGTACATGGGTACTTCCTGCAGCTACAAGGAGAGGTGCACAGGAAGTACCATTCCATACCTTTGGGCCTGCCAGTCAAAGAGGGGACCTTTAGAAGGAATGGCCAGAGTGCATTAGCTCACTTTTACGGCTGTGTGGGTGAAGGGAGCGAAGGAAGAACCAGAAGAATCCACAGCAGGAAGAAAAGACAAGTGATCTGGACCATCCCAGCCCAATCTGACACAGGCAAGAAGGAAGCACTTTAGCAGGGCTTCCAACATCTAACACCCAAGCATGTATGCAGGCCCAGCGATGGGAAGCTGGGGTGACTGTGGAGATAGTATCAGTAACCAAGGCAACAGGCAAGTTTAGCAACTTGGTGGCTGCAAGCAATAGTAGCAGAAGCTCTAGAAGCACCAGTTTTCCAGGGAGGAAATGCAGGAGTGCTGTACCAGCTGGCCCAGGCTGAGGCTCTGGGTGGGCCACAGCATGAAGGGCTGCTCGGAGGAGCTCCAGTTAAAGGTAAGCATAGAGGACGGAGGGATGGGCTGGGCTGTAGGCTCAATGACCCAATTGATAGAGGAAGCAAGGAAATGCCTTATTGTGAGAACTTACTGTATCCTTCTCTCACAGCATTGTTCTAGAAAACAGTCTACTGGTTCTGCCTTCAGCCTTAATTCTGGAATCCATTAAAACCAGCAGAGGAATTCAGATTCATATACTTTAACAGAGTATAGCTGTCTTCTCACTCCTTCTTTCCCTTCCCCTGAGAGAGCTTCAGAGAGTGGGCAAACGTGGCCACGAAATCCATGCCACAGGAACAGGTAGGCCTCTCTAAACCCCTTCCCAGGGCCAGGTGGACCCCACTACTGGCTGCACACCACACTGCTCGATACCCACTATGCACCTAATTAGCTGGGAAAAAATCCAAAAAGCCATCATAAGGCTGCTTCCCTTCTGCCACATTCTGTGCATTTGCTAAGGACAGAAGCTGGAGATTTATTCTGGATCATTTGGCCTGTACTCCACAAACAACAAGCACAAGTGTGCTTCTTGGCATCTTAGTCTTGGGGCCACCTCAACCTGAAACAAATGATCTGCTGTTCCAAATTCAGTCAATGCACAAACACCATGACGTTTTTGACCTTGGGAGGCTTACAATCTTGTAGAACAGGTCACACATGCACATATACACCTTCATTCTTTTCTAAGATACAACTAACTTGGAAAATACAAAGACTTAGATACACTAGATTGATATTTAACCCGTTATCAACCTGCAAGCTTTAGCAGGAGAAAGGTGAGAGTTTCCAACTGCCTGGATAGTCTTAGGTGGTGGATCCAGGACAGAGAACCTGTCTCCATAAAACCTAGAGCCACTACTGGATTCTTCGCAAGTACTCAGTTTAGAAGCTCTACACAGTAAGAGGCAGGGTGAGGGAGGATGGGGGAAAGGGGAGGCTCACCTTGTATTTCGCTCCTGCACCAAATCCTCAATACTTACAAGATTACTGACTTTCTATAGTCGCCTGCACAACTGTAGTGCTCTTTTTCCCTCCAAAAAAATACTCAAGAGATCTACCTGCCTTCTCCTGGAACTCATTCATGGAATGACTCACCTCATTATCAAGGTCATCCAGACAGTTGCCATCCCCACTGGTGACTAGAAGTGCAGCTGCTGTATAGAACCCACCTGCAGCCGCAGGGACTGACGCCCTTTTACACTTGCTGTCCATCTTACCAATACCCCCTTCTCTCCCCAGAAAAATACTACAGGTAAGTAGGGAGAGTAAAGGTCATTATCAAGGTCATCCAGACAGTTGCCATCCCCACTGGTGACTAGGAGTGCAGCTGCTGTATAGAACCCACCTGCAGCCGCAGGGACTGACGCCCTTTTACACTTGCTGTCCATCTTACCAATACCCCCTTCTCTCCCCAGAAAAATACTACAGGTAAGTAGGGAGAGTAAAGGACCTCAGGGACCTTGCTCATATAACTGTACTGACAGGTCTTCAAGTCTAAAGCCTGGCATTCTCATTTGCTCTGAGGCCCAAAAGTAGAAGTGGCATTGAATGCTGTGTAGCTGTGGAAAAGGAGAAAGGAAACTAACATTTGTGTTATGTGAAGGAAAATAAAAACAGCAACAGCCTCACACCAAGAGTTTCTTAGTGTCAGGATGTAGAAAACTATCTCCTATAAGCCGATGGGATAAACTGTCTCCACTTTATAAAGAAAACTGGGTCTCAGAGAGAGAGATTAAATGCCTTGCCAAGGGTTACAGCAGAACCCTAAGTGCAAAAGCCAGTACTGAATTCAGCTGTCTCTGATTCCAAAGTTCCTTCCAGATGCTAAACTGCCTCTATGCAGAGAAGCAGCTTTTAGCCTAACTGTAACAAAGTAAAAACAACCCAAGAAGAGTATCTGAATGTGTTGGGAGGCAGGGAGGGGAAGGGCAGTTGATCTCCCAAATGGAACAGCTGCTGCTGCTAACATCGTTACTATCATCATCATTATCATTTTAGGGAACTATTGCTTACTATAAGGAACTGATTAGATTTCTCCCTGTGCACTATAAGGATCTTGTTTTGCTCTTTACTCTTGCTGCTAGGAAGCTTGGAGACAAATCCAAAGTTCCTGTTTAATAACTGTGTAGTACTCCACATGCATATCAGAGTTATTGTCTTCTTATCTTGATTCTGGATTGTGATTTCTATTTTACTTGGTTCTAATCTTTACTTGCCATTTATATATTTACTCATTATATATATTCTCATGAGACTCCTCAAAACTTGAGTGGAATAACATTTAGTAGGCATGACATTAATTTAAAAAATAATTTACCTGGGTACAGCTTTCATCTGTAGCATCACACACATTCTTTAGTCCTTTGAATTATATTGCTAAAATATCTGAAAAAAAATCTAGATACCATCTGGTGCCTTTGGAAAGACAGAGGTAATCAGGTCTTTGATCTGCTCTGCACATGGACTGGGAGAGGGAAAGAGGACCAAATCTCCCTGACACAGACAATCATTTGCTTTATTAAACAAGTGTCTTATATTACACACAGAGTAGTGCACTATTTGGATGCACAAGAAAAAATTATGAAAAGTAGATACTGAGCGTACTGAGCACTTTGGGTTTTGAAACATTAACATCACAGCTGTTTCTAATAATTTTTCTCTAACTGCAAGCTTATTTCCACAACATGTACTAATGTAACTGTAACTGCCCCAAAATGTTTTTCATTTTTTCAAATGAAGTCTTCTTAGAAATAACTATGCAACTGAAAGCCCATAGCCATCTTAGCTCACTACCCCCATATACAGGTTATTTTGTATTCATTTTTTCCTCTGCTATATGATTCAAGATGGGACAGTTTGCAACAGCTGACCTACTTACAAACTTGTGAAATGTGCCTTTCTAAACAACAAAACAAACAGCAACAAAAAACCCAAGAGAACCTCACTAATGAGAAAAGTCAAGAAAGTTCATCAGTAGCGTGCCCTGCAGTTATAAATGGAAATGACAACGAGAAGTTCATTCCTCGCCCTCTTATCTGGCGCACTGATAATGGTAACAGGTCACGGGAACTGGCCTGGCAACTACGCGCTAGCAGGCCCAGGGCCTGGGGAAATTTAAGTCCTTTTTTGTTTGAGGGTTAACCTGAACTCAGGTGCAAACAAAATGTACATTAATATTCCTTTCAAGTTTCTCCTTCTATTTACCTTTTAATTCTCAACTGTTTCCCTCAATCCATATGGACGCTTACTTTTTTTAGATGGTTTTATAGTTTTGTGAAGAGTTGGTGGGACTTCCTTCTTTGATACTCTCCGCGGAGGTCTGACCATCAGAGGCCAATGTCTTCTCTGGGGTTGGTTTCCCTGCAAGACTCAGGGTCGCCTCCACTGCGTCCGCAGATCAGGACAACCTACAGGGCTTCCCTTTCTGCCTGGGTTCAGTCGGGGACGCTCAGCTCCTGCTCTGGCCAGAAGTTCCGGAGTCTCCTACGGCTGCTGCCCTCGGCGAGACGGTGGGGTCCGCGCAGAGCCGAGTACAGGGTGCCGAGAAGGCTGCTCCGCCCCAGGCCGAGCTCGGGACAGTGAGGCCGAAGGTCCCCAAGGGCGCCACGTGCCCCAGCCGGAAGCGTGGCGGGCTCTGCGCAACCTAAACGACCACGAGCCCCTTTCTTCCGGGAGGTCGCAGGCCGGGGGCTGAACTACCCCCGCCCTCCACCCTCCAATCTGGGAGGGCTGTGAACGGCCACCCAGCGGAATAGTCGACAGTCTTTGCCAACCCTCCTCAGTCCTCCACCGGAATATATTATCCAGCCACCACCTGGCGGGCGAGCCAGCAAGGTTTATTATCCCTGTTGTAACGCTGAGGAGGTTAAGGCCGGGACACGGCCAGGGTCCCAAAACAGATGCGTGCGGAATCCCGTCAGGAGGGGAGCTCAGCCCGCCTCCCCATCGCCCAGAATCCTCAGAGCCGGGCGGTCCGCCGGCCAAGGCGCAGGCCGAGGCCCGAGGCCAGAGTGGATTCGGGTTTACGCCCTCGGGGGAGGAAGCGGTGGGCGGCTCGGCTACAGAGGTCAGGGGCCCGGGATTGCCGAGCCGAGCGCGAGAGGAGGCCTGCGCTGTGGAGTCCAGGAGCCACGAAGAGGCCCAGGTGCCCCGGGATGCGGCCGCCCGACCTCAGCAGCAGACGCGGTGGGCGCCCAACTCCCGTGCGCTAACCCCCGGAGAAACGGGGCCTGCGCAGCCCCGGAACTAGAGCTTCCTGCGGAGGGAGGGGGGGCGCTTAGGTTTTCACTCACTTTGTTCTTTAACCCATTTTTAAAAGGAGAGTCTTGATTCGAAGCTATAGAAGACAAAAATGGCCTCCTGCCCCCTCCTCCAGACACTGCCCGTCTCCCACGGCGACTGGGACTGACGGCCCGCGGCGAATCCGCACGCACACGCACGCTCACGCATGCACACATGCGCACACGCCGCGCACGCTGTGCCCGGGCTCTGCGGTGCACCTCAGGCTCCCCAGGCAGGGTGGGGCGAGGCCTGGGACGTCGTCAGCGTGGTTGTGCGGTCTCCTGGGTCTGGGGACGTCTCTGAGGGTTTTGATGAGCCTTATTTTTGGTTCCCCTCGGAGGAGCTAGCGCCGCGCCAGGCGAGTGGTGCGCTGTGGCCGGGGCAGCGCGCCCTTCTCAGCCAGCGAGCAGAGGCGCAGGCGCGGCGCGGCGCGGGCGCCGGCTCTAATCAATAACCCTCAGCGGGCTCTGAACTGCAGGGGGCTGAGAGGCCTTTCCGAGAGAGCAGCCCCGGGAGATGATGTATTTATTCTTCGCACTTACTGTGTACTTAGCACCGAAAGGGCTGTTCTTTGCTCTTAGCAACAGAAACCCGCGGCTCGTCAGCCTTGACTCCCTGTGGCTGCTGAGCGCGAGTCCGCCCGGGGGCGCGGGATCTTAGGCTTGGTCTCTCCAACAGGTGGCGAGGGCCGGCGGCAACCGACCCGAACACTTTCCGCCCTGCCTGACCCATGTCTCCTGGGTGTCGCGGCCAGCCACCTCGCTATGGAGAAGGGGGCGAGGACTCGGCGTGTGCACTGGGGAGTGAATATGCAGGCGGGCTCCGGACTCCAAGCAGTAACAGCGCTAACGCAGAGAGCTTTCCAGGCGCCTTCCTTGATTTTCCGTAAAATAGGTTTAATTAATAGCTGAGACGAATCTCCTTTTCAAGTGACTTGAGCAATCAAAGACGCTCCTCTGGGATCCAGAGGAAGTTGGGGGTTGTTACTCCCTGCTCAACCCCCCACCCCCGAGTTTGCCTTCCTAGTCCTTTTGACTTCACTCGCACACAACCCACTGGAGAAGTCTCAGTGATAAATTACGGAGTCGCTTAGGCGTGGCCATGCCTTTCTCCCCTAACATGTCCCTTCCTCGGATGACTCTGAACTCGGAGTGGAATCCGATTCCCTCTCGGATCCCCGTGGCCGAGCCTCGCTCACTCAAGCCAGGCGAGCCGAGCGGCTGCTGGAAAATCGCGGCTGCAGCGGGCGCGCGGCTTCAAGCGCGCTGCTTCCCGAAGCTGCCAGGATACTGATTTATGCTCCAGCCGCTCGCGAGAACCCCAACGCTTTGGCTGAGTTAATTTTTGTCAATTGTTCCTCATCACACTGAGATAGTTTGCAGCTTGAGGCGTGTTTTATTTATCACCTTGCACATTTGAAATACAGTCAGACATAAAAATAACTGACTCTGGGACTCTGGCGCAATACTGGAGCCGTCGGGGAATAATTTGGCTAACTGACTTGGACGTTTCACCTTCTAAACAGAAATGCAACTCTCAGTCAAACTGTAAATCAGATTGTCTTTGCAAATGGGGGGGGAAAAAAAAAGCACGAAACCCAGGAGGGAACGGAAACAAAATGAAAGAAAACGCAGGTATTGACCAAAGCAAAACGAGCTTCAGACACCCAGACTGGATTTTAATTTTAGGCGTGGAACCTCATCGAGAATGTGAATTCGTAAATGTTTTACCAGTCGGATCTGCCTTGGGGTTTCTAGGGTACCCTGGAAACTGGACTGATTTCTTTATTTCTTTTTACCGTTACTGCTGTTTTTGTTATTAAATAATATATGCTATCTTGGGGGGGTCCCCTTGAAGAGCTCCAATTGTAAAAGTTAACGAGAACCGTCTGGGCAGGACAGGGTGGGAGCTCTGGAAACGACCTACGACTTGGAGAAGGAAACCAGAAATTTCTTGGCACTTTCCATGTCCCCAAATTTCTGTGAATAAGCAGAAAAGAATCTGATAGTCTTTTCTGCGCCTCAGGCATTCTTCTCCTCCACCTGTCTGGAAGCCCCTAATAATGAAAGCTCGATATCTTACCGCCGCACATAGATCGAATGGTCTAAAGCCTGGGCAGGACTGGCCTTCAGTAAGGCAGGATCTGGAAGAGAAAACCTACTCAGGCGACCACTCAACAATTGATCACTTAGGGGAATTCAAAACGCAACCAAATAAAAGTTCTGCCAGGGTGGAGAGCATCTGCTATTATTTTGGCATTATTTCACACAACCCGCACCCCAGCAAGTAAATTTCATTCTAACACAGCAAAACGGAGATCAGGCAGGAGCGTTTCCCTGGCTTCCACAAGGGGAATCTGAAGACGGTTTTCTTGACGTGAAACCACAGCGACCTTAAATTTAGGCACCTGCCCCAGTCTTAGGGTATTAAACAAGTATATATTTGTTTAAACTTCTTTTTGACCAAGACCATTCACACAACATGCTTCTAACATTTCTCCAAATAAAATGGAACAGGAGACTGTGACTCTTAAGATCCACAAATTAAAATTAAATTTAAAGATACCAAAGGGGGCTTCAGGTAGAAAGTTGGAGGGATTATTTTCAAATAACTTTGAAGGTTTAAGAGAAGATATCTTGGTAGTTGATAGTGCTTGGTATCCATACCGAATATATAATATTAAATTATGACTTCAAAAAAACGTTTCAAAGGCATTAAATAAAATTAAATTAAATCTAATATTTTGATGGGGAAAACGATCAGCAAGTAGTTGGAAATTTTTCTCAAAAACAAATTATATTGGTGTGGTTTTGACATTTGTGTGATCCAATTCTTAATCTGGTGTTTTTTATATCGACCCCAAACTGGTTTTGCTCAGGTTGACATCTCTGCTTCTTCAGAGCTGGAACTCAGTAAATGCAGCGTGCTCTGCTGACGGGCAACTTCTGTGTTGTGAGTAATCCTTTGCCAATAGATGGTCTGATGTCCTTTTCACTGTAACCAACTGGGAAATTAAAAGAAAAATGTTTGCCTCTCCACATATTTATTTTTATTTGTTGTTTTTTCTTTATTTCTAACACATCAAGATGAGTTCTTTCTCTTAGAATCCCAAGCCACAAATTTCTCCTAAAAACGTGTATTTCAAAAATTAAATCTACAGGTGTAATACATACTGTGAACCCTATAAAATGCATTTACAATGTGGTCTTAAAGAAAGAAATTTATAACTTTCATATGTACCTTCCTTTTGCAATAGGCAACTGCCATATGTTTCCGACTTCCATAATTCAGTTTTTCCTGGACATCTGTAGCAGGTAGTGAGTGCTTCTTAAAGTACATTTTATGTAATTTGAGAAGGAACCTGCACCAAAGAGTAAAGGTTAACAGAAAAAAGCACAAGTCTTTCTAGAAATGCTAGTTATTCAAAATTTACATCACCTATCGTGCTTGGCCTGGATAGCTTTTTTCCTCTCTTTCTTCTTGAGACTGAATTTGGAAATGCAGTGTTATATATGCTGAGAATTCTTTACAAGCAACACTTCCAAAATTTCTAAATGTTTTGGTAAAGATCCTCTTGTTATTACTGTTCTTTTGCTTGAAGATTCTAATTTGGCTCTTCCTGAAAACCCAGGTTGGAAGTGTATTCCAGTAAGATTATTTTGTTTGAGAAAAATTTTAATATTTTTATATCAAAAACGGGGAAAACCTTAAACTCGTTCATTTTTCAGCTATCTTAATTGTTCATCTTACACTCGTTAAAGGATGGAGAAGTTTACACAATTAAAAGTGAAAACAAAGCAAAACCAAATGTAGAAAAGTCAGAACTTGTTCTCAAATTTTTTGCCCATGTGTTCAAATTCAGGGATCATTCTTAATAGAATTTTTCAATAGCTCACTTCTTTTTGTGCAGTTCCAGTGCTAGCCTTAAATTAATCTGTTAAAAGTCTTTTCATTCAGCTGAAACTGAAATGCCTCATCTGTCAGTACAAAAATATGAATAAATTTCAGCCACATTCTTTATTGTTCGTACTTTCAGCAGATTATATAAATGCCCACAGAATTTTCACTGTTTAATAACTGTGGGTATCTACAGATGTGAAATAGGAGAACAGGGCCCAATTTACAGCCAATTAGAGGGCGTAATAATTTGTATAAAAAGCTAGACATCCTACCTAGTTATTGGAGCCTAAACAGGCACTCAGTTCCCTTTTCAATTCATTTAATTAAACCAGCAGACTCAAAAAAATCTTTGTTTATGGGGAAAAATAGCATTAAATTTTTAATTCAAAGAATATGAAGCTGCATATCTTAAATATCAATTTAAACATCATTTTATAAAGCATAAACTATTAAAATGCCCATTAACTATTTAGAGAATATTAATTTCTCCATTCATTGTCTCAGTTTGATTTATGTCCAAATTGACCTGTTGCAATTCAGCAATGTCCATCTACCCATCTTTGGGTATCCATTTACATCTAGGTGTTAATTTCATTACCTCCTTGAAGCCAGCTTGTATTTGGATCAGGTATTAGTGATAGAGACAAGTGTTTCCTTCTTGGACATTTCTGTTACTAACCCCTTACTGTAGTAGTGTCGTCAGAGGAGTATAGGTCAATGAATGAGGAAGTGAAGGGGGCGGTTTTTCATGCACAGGGTGAAAAATAATTCCAGCATCATCTGGAGGTAGAGCAGATACTGCTGGAAATTGGACATGAGTGGCGAAGCTCATTCGTCCAGCCGAGTGAGTTTTCTTCCGGATACATTACAGGTTTATTACGTCCTCACAGCCCCTCGACTTGGTGGGTCAGGGGCCTCACTTCTCCCTTCCTTTACCTTTCCCTGGAGAACTGGAAGTGGAGGGAGGGAGGGAGTAATGACGACAAGCTTACCATTAGAGTACACGCCTTTTGCTCTCTCCAAACAGCGCACCTCCCCTAAACCTCACCGAGAATTGAGCATTGATTGAAAAACCAGCACTAAAAGGAATCTCTCCGGACCCCAAACTGAGTTTGGGCGCTCGGGAGCCCCGAAGAGCACTTCGGTGGGCTGCGCGATTTCTTTGCTATCGAGACTTGGTCTCAGCTGATGAGAATACTTAAGAGACTTGTTGGAGGAGGAGAATGGTAAACAATCGCCAACATGTGGGATAGTGCTGTGTGTGTGTGTGTGTGTGTGCAAATCCACGACAGAAGCAAGCCGCGAGGAATCGCGGTTCGGGATCGCTTTCTCCACGGGGCCTGGGTTTGCAGCTGCAGCCGGAGACCCGGCAGGAAGGAAGCCCTCGAGAGCGCAGCGGTCCAGCCCCTGGCTGACTGAATTTACTCCCGTAAATTACTCTTTGTAAACTTATACAGGTTATAATTTATTGTTTTTATTAACCCAGATCAGAGGGAGAGGCGAGAAGAATAGCAGGGCAGATAACGAAGAGAGTGGAAGATGGTAAGGGAAGGAAGGGAGGAGAGAGGGAGCCCCAGCCAGCGAGTAAGGTGCTGCCTGGTGACTCGGCGGCTCTGACGTCCACGCCCCCAATTAGGATGTACCTTCTTCCCAAACTGTTACAAATTAAGGCAGCCAAATAAGTACCCCCCTTGGTGCTAGGATTGGGCCCTTGCTCACCCCCACTCTCCCGTCTATTTCTGTACTTCTCGCTAGGTTAATCTTCTAGCTAATAATAAAGTTTTTTTTAATTTTTACTTTTTAGCGCATGGGAAGGAAGTCCGGATCATGCCTGTTCGGAAACTTGGGGACCACCTGAAGCAACTCCCACTCAAGGGCCAAGAACAGACTGTCTTGTGTGCCAGGGCTCACCTCCTGTGTCATGTCTTGAGTGTGGGAAATTAATCGTAAGGGTTAGAAACTCTTATGGCCAACGTCAAGTGTAAAAGAAAAAAGAAGTCTATCTAGAGAATGAAATCCTAATGCATAGAATTTTTAAATTCAGAATTTAAAAATAAGTAACTGTTTATAAATACAAGTAGCTACGTCAGGTAAGTGGAAATAGCAAGCTCTCTCCAAACATATATATGTTACACTATATATAGGGTGAACAGGCTCTAGGCTGAGAAAGCACAGCGGAAACCGACAGAATGCGTTTAAAAAAAATCTTTTGGAACTGTCTAATTTGAAAATGCACAGAGAAAAATAAGGAAGAGGAACTGACTACGCTTTTCAACGCCCACCCCCCTCCCGCGATAGTTTTGCTAACTGGCTGAACACAGATTCCACTAGGTACCATTCGCAAGGCTCTTGTGTCCTTCCCTCTCTCCCCGCCCAAGTTCCTGAGAGAAGCCCACTCTGATAACGTTCTTCCCTGGATGACTTTTATTTGAAATAGAGCCGTGCTAGTCATGCCAGAGGCCTGACAGTTTAATTCAGTTTTAATCGTTTCCTTAACATAGCTCATACTGGGAACAGACATTTTCTCTCTTAAAGTGACGAGAGGCACACGCTCCCTGGCACACATGCCCACCCATGTTTACACCCTCGCAGGTGCACACACGCGCATCCACGCACATACAGGCACGTGCACGGGCGCACCCTGGCCATGCTTTTGAGAAAACGCCCGATTAGTGTGGTGGCTTCGCCAGCGCTTCGAAGGCCGAGACTCCGCCAGCCTGCCAAACCCGCCTTCCTCCCCTCAGGCTCCTGGAGAAGCTCGGCTTCCCCTCTCGGGAGCGAAGGTCGGGGGTGAGCTGAGGTCTGCGACCTTCTGCTTCGTGGGGTCGGGGGCAGCTGGTCCCGCTGGGTCCCGGAGTCTGAGCTGGATTCCATGCGAGCCCAAGGTGGAGAGCGGCGGTGCGGCTCTGTCGCTGTGGTTCCCAAAGCCCAGCCTGGATTTGGACTAAGGAGACCAGAGTTGGTCCTGTCCCGGGCGCCCAGGGCACATCTGGATTATTTTTAAGGGCCACGTTCTATCTGACATAGTGGATGTGTGTGAGGCCCGGCTTTCCAGCTTGTCTGTAGGGTGCAAGTCCCCGGCGTCCCGAGGGCTGAGCCCCTCGCTGCCTGGGGTAAAGGAGAAAGAAGCGGTGTAGGGATATCGGAGGCCTTGGGGCCCTGCAGGCCCGTGTAGTCCCTTCTAAATCAGTTTTGAGCAGCGGGGCCTGTAAACGGACAAGAACCCGTCTACAAAGCAGGCTTCGCGTCTGGAAAACCGCGGTCGTCCCTGGCGGCCTGGGGTTTCTCCAGAGGAGCCGTTCTCCCGGAGTAGGCCTCAGGGCCCCGGCGACTCCACCCTTGGGCCTCAGCGCATCCACCTCTCCAAGTCCGCAAGGGCAGCTCAGAGGAGCCTCGGGTCGCTCCTCCTTGGGGCCACTGAAAGCCTGGGCGTGGAGCGGGGCGCTCGGTCCCCGCAGGCTGCGGATGGATGCTGGCTTCAGATGCCCCGGACGCGCGGAGCTCGGTGGGCAGCCTCCTGCCAGGTCTGCGGCCCTCCCTCTAGCGCATCCCTCCCCACTCCCTGCCCCAGCCCTCCAGGCGGCCTCTTCGCTCTGCCGGGCTTGCGCCCGTCTTCGGGCAGGCTTCAGAAACCAGGTTTGCGCTTACTTTTAAGGCTGTACTACCCGCCTAGGTCGCCGCAGACTCTGGAGGTCCACCAAGGTCCGGACCGCTCCAGACCGTTCGCAAAGCCATTTTTTGCAAATGCAAAACACCTCCTCCTAGTTGAGTCTGGTTCTCAATCTTTTAAAAGAGGCCTCCTCTTCAGGTAGTTAGGGAGTCGTGTTTGACCCTGAGGCTGCTGGGCCCGCCGGGCGGCGCGTGCGGAGACTCCTCTGAGCACCGCCCGCTCTGGTTCCCGCTCTTCTGGTTTCCTTGGAGGAACCGCGAGTTCCCCCTGGAGCTACGGTAAAAAGATCGCAGTGGCGAAGCTACTGCCTGAATCACTGTACTGGAAACTAACAGAGAAGTAAGAGATAATGGGGCAGCCAACAGTGTGGAGGTTAAACAGAGCGAGGGAGAGAAAACAAAAAACAAACAAAAAACCCTCAATCCTTTGTCGTGTATTTTATACCAGAGATTTAAGAGTAATATCCATGATGAGTTTTATTCTACAAAGAGACTTGCTCTATTTACATCACATCCATTATTTTTGTTAATCCAGAGCAAAAGTCGAGTTGAAACTACAAAACAAACTGTACAGATACATGTTAAGTGTTATTCAATTAAAAAGAGGTTTTAAAAAATTGTTTTAAAGAAACATGTTGGCTCTTTAAAAGCCCGAGAAAAGAAGTAGCTACCTGGCAAAAACAGGGCAAACATGAAATTACGTTAAATCACAGAGAAATTTTCTAAAACTGCAATGGAAATTTTATTGCATCTTAAAACTTATTTCACTCTGCGAAGTGTTTAGGGGTCTTAAAGTTAAGTCCTTATCATTAAAGACATAAAAATTAAAATACCAGGTTTAAATTAGCGATCATTGTTCGAAAGAAATGGGAGACTCAGGAAAGAGCGTGCTTTTTTTTGACAGGTTCAT
This sequence comes from Lagenorhynchus albirostris, assembly GCF_949774975.1. NCBI lineage: Eukaryota > Metazoa > Chordata > Mammalia > Artiodactyla > Delphinidae > Lagenorhynchus > Lagenorhynchus albirostris. The sequence continues at coordinate 69,741,786 of NC_083106.1, forward strand.
ATAAAGGACTGAGCAATAATGGGGTAAAATTTTGCTCTCCTAAATATAAAGGATTTAAACGTATCTTGAATTCCCCCTCCCTCCCCAAGAAAAATCCACGGAGTAAAACAAATAAGTCTAGTGCCACGCCCGGCGCAGAGTGGGTGTTACTAAATGCAGAATGTGTCCAAGAGAAAAGACGGGCCTGGTGGATGTGAATTCTCCCCACTCCTCAAAATGTTCTGAGTTGTAGCAATATTAAGTGATAAGGGAATGGGACTGGAACTTAAGGTTTCTTGAAAAATTCTTGATATTCTAATGTGGTGATCATTTCGGTTTAAAGCCAGGAGCCTCAGCCTTTCCAGGTCCCGGTGGGGAAAGCTGGAGACTCCCGGACTGGACTGGCTGTGGGAGGCAGGGAGACTGACCCGGTTCAGGGCCCGGGCTGGCACTTCCAAGCCAGACGGCGGCGCTTTCCACTCTAGGTTTTTTGCGACCTTGTAAGGAAGTGGGCGCGGGCGGAGCGGAGTCGGCGCCTCCTGATTGGCTGGCCGTCTCGGTGATTGACAGGGCCCCGGACTCCGCCCCCGCCCCTTTATTGACACTAATGAGCAAGTTCTTCCCACCGCTCTCCTGCCTGGAAGTGCTGACAGATCAAGGCAACAAATTTCAATTACAATCCCTAATTTGTGTCCGCAGAGTGTTTTTTACCCATGTTAGTCCTCTCTGGCGCATCAGTCGAGGCAGATCTTGGAGCTGCAGGAAGAGGTGGAGAGGGTGGGAGCGAAAGAGTCCATCACTGAGAGAGCGCGCGAGAGACCGAGGGAAGGAAACTTGGCGGGCGCGTCGCTGGTTCCTGGGATCCCAACACAAGCACGAGAGAGGAAACGCCAAATTTGTTTTTGCCCGGGCGGGGAAGAGGGCAGATCTGGGCCTGCGGGAGGCCCCGAGAGTCGTTCAGATTTTGGTAGGGGAAGGAGAGCGAGTGTGTGCGTGTGCCTGCGCTTGTGTATATGAGCGAGGGGCGGGCGCCGGGCGGCGGGGATGGCCGAGAAACGGAGGGGCTCGCCGTGCAGCATGCTAAGCCTTAAGGCGCACGCCTTCTCCGTGGAGGCACTGATCGGCGCCGAGAAGCAGCAACAGCTTCAGAAGAAGAGGCGAAAGCTGGGCGCAGAGGAGGCGGCCGGGGCCTTAGATGACGGAGGCTGCAGCCGCGGCAGCGCCGCCGGAGAAAAGGGCTCCTCTGAGGGAGACGAAGGCACTGCGCTCTCGCCGCCGGCTGGGGCGGCATCCGGGCCCATCCGGAGCTGTGCAGACCTGGAGCGGAGCTGCGGTTCCCGCGGAGCCGGGGGTGAGTCAGCCCCTTCCCGCCTAACTTCTTCCTTAGACGTCCTCTCCCGGTCCCACGGGCCAGTACCGCCGCGGAGAACCTGAACTACTGCGAGTTGTGGGCGTGCGCGCGCGCGGTGTCCCTATGCGCCCGGGGCAACTCAGCCATCAGAGCGCTAGCCTGGGTGTCAGGGCGCAGAGCTCGCGCTGCCCTGGACGCTCTCGCCGCGCAACTCCGGTCACCCTCCAGACAGTAAAATGCCGCTTTCAGCCTGGTTTCTCAGGCTGCTGCTGCCACCACCGCCCACTCACACCGCGCCCTCAGCAGCTGCAGTTTGCGGCGCTCGGCGGTGCACATCTGTGCTTTCCGCATCTGCCTCCCTTGGGCTTCCAGCCCCTGGGTGCTCTTTTTTCTTTCCTAACTTTTAAAAGCATGGGAGTGGGGGGAGCGACGGCATACCCACACCCCCGAAACCGAAACGAATGCCTAAACGGTTTGGGCAAACCAGGAAGAGGGCGGCATATTTGCAAACGTGGTTTCCCGAGGGGTAGCTGAGCGGTTCCCTTGCCTTCCTCTCTTGATTCCCGCTGCCAAGGCCGACGGCGATCGTGGGCTTGTTTTTCGTGCTCTTCTCTTCCCGCTGCTGCTTTGCTAAGAAGCTCCGGGCGGCCGGGGAGTTTGGCGAGAGCGGTGTTTGAAGAGCTTTCTAGAGGATGCCTCCGGCCGGGCCCGAAGCAAGGCGCCTCGGACGCCTATTACGAAGGGAGGCCCAAGGGCTTGGGACCAGGAGCCGGGGCGCCAGGCGCTTTTGCTCCGTGCTCTCCATGGCGTGGGGTGTGTCGGGGCCTGCACTGCGGATCTGGACTCGGGAACCCATCTCAGGCTCCGTTGGGCATGCATCCCAGACTCCGGCTGCGGCACAAAACTTATTTTGGGGCCTTGACCGGGCGGAAGCAGGGAGGGTGGGGTGGACGCTGGCCGCACGCCTCTGCGGGACTTGAGACTTGGGGACCGAGAGGGCTCTACTTGAAAGTCGAGTGTCCGTCCCTTTGGCTGGCGGAGCGCGTATTTACCCACCCATGGGCCTGTTTGTTGTAAGGGCCGGATGGCAAGAAAGCTTCCTCTTTCCTCGCGGTCCTTTTCCTCTCCCCAGCCGCCCTCGGGGGTTCATCTCCCCACCAGGTTTCCCATTTCGAGCCCTCACCGGTTACCCCTCTCTGCCCTTTGCTGCCCAGGCGGCTGTGAGGACGGCTTCCTGCAGGGCGCTTCCCCACTGGCATCCCCAGGAGACTCCCCGAAGGGGTCCCCGGTGCCCGCCCTGGCCCGGCCCGTGACCCCGCTGCCCTCGCCGCAGGCCCCACGGGTGGATCTGCAGGGAGCTGAGCTCTGGAAGCGCTTTCACGAGATCGGCACGGAGATGATCATCACCAAGGCCGGCAGGTAAAGGGCACGCTGGCGCGAACGGCCCCGGCTCTGGCCTCACCGCACCTCTTGGTGGGTTGGGAAGAAGGACCTGCCAGAGCGGTGGGGTCTCTCGTTAGCAGTTTCTGCAGACAAGGCCCTGGGTAGTGGTTCATTTTTGAGACTGGCTTTGCCTACCTAACCTGGAGTGCAGTCGGCCGGCGAGGGACACAGCCCGGCTGTCCTCTCGTTGGATGCTAAGGAGAAAATCGCTGTCGCCGCGGAGGCGGTAACGGTTACTGTTGATAATCCGCATGCAGGGTAGTTATAGATTCGTGATCATACTTCATATCTGTTCAGGCATTTATTTAGGCTTTAGTTATGTTTCTGAAATTAAGGAACAGATTATCCACCCCTCCCCCCGTTTTTAAAAAAACGCAGTTTACTCTTTAGCAAACTATCGTTTGCTTTTTTAGATTCGAAACTTCCAGTTGGATCTTTATCAAAAGATTTGCAGGCAGTATGAGAACGTGATGTGTTATGCTATTTTGATATTAGATTAGGATGAAAATTAGTGGAATCACCAGTAATACATGCTTAATCCCTGCAAAAACAATTGCCCCGATTTTTAAAAACCATTCTTTTTATAGATTCACAGTTACGTGATTACTTTTTTTTTCTAAATGAATTCCAACAAATTAGCCTAAATTTGCTGAGGAATACCAAAAAAATTTGTAAGTTATATCTATTTTTTTGAAAGTGTGAAATTTGCACATCCGTCAGTTAGTAAAATAAATTGATTTGTTGCACAAATCATGTTAATGTGAGGGAGGGACAGAAATATTTGCGTTTTAGAGTTTTCAGTTCATTTAGTGCAGTGAAATCGGTGAATACTATCTTCCTTAAAAGAAACTTTAAAAAGCACACACAACTCTTTCAGGGAGTACCCATGGCAAAAACCTGGATAGCATAAAAGTATCCAAACTTATTAGAAATTACAAAAACATATTTTATTGAATCCATATGCTACCTTCTACATTTTCACAGAGCTTTTTATTAATGATCCAAATTCAGTCTTCAACAACACAAAGCAACAGTTGTCTCATAAAGGATGTAGTTAAAGACCTTTACTCTTTATCTTACAGGTGCACTGAAATAACACTAAAACAGCCAGCGTATTAAACTGTTCTCATGCCTAGTTAGGAATAATGGACTTTCTTTTCTCTGGAAGTGGTCTTTAATGGCTTTATTGTTATAGGAAACATTTCTGGTAAATAACAGTACTAAAATTTGTGTTAGAAGGTTAAATTAGCAAAAATTAGATTAACCGGAAGGGTCCTAGACATAAATCATTTGATGAAAGTTTTTTTTTTAAGAGAACTGCTTTGTTTTTTTATATACAATAATTTGCTGCTGTATTCCTTGCAGCTGTGCCCTTTTTAAAAGATAGGTGCGTTTATTTCAGCATCTCCTTTTATATGCATCTCTGGGAAGCCAAGAGAAATGTGGATTTTCATTATTTTAATTAGCAAATTTTGAGTAAGTGTGGTTAAATAAGAAAGTGTTTTCAGGGTATGGTGGGGGAAGGAATGATTTGGCAAATATACATTGTGTTTAGTTTCTGCTTTCAATAAAGAAGTTTTACTATACCTTTCAAATTTAGAGCAACTTTTGCACTTCACCTTTACCATGCTGCAGACAGGAAGTCCTGTCTCAATAAAGAACATATTGTTTGGTTATGGCGTGGCACATTGGCTCCTTGTGCTTTTTTTTTTTATAACCCTTTTAAAATTTCACATTATAATATATTTTATCACTTTTAGAAATTCAAAATTTCTATTTCTACCATTTGGAACACTTTATTATTTGTATTATTAAAGTTAATCTGCTTACCAAATTTTGTTTAAAAAATAAAGTGCTTTCTGTGCCATTATTTCTTCAGTGTACAATTTTTTTTTTTTTTTGGCTTTTAGCTATACTGACATTTCAGTAAACATGGAATAAAGTACAGGGACAAATGACATTTAAATGATTCAGTTTTGATACGTCCTGTGTTCAGATTCTTTGAATTACATTACCAAAGTGAATGTTATAAGTTTTTCCCTGTGAAAAATACAGATTCGAGAGTTTTCTTTGCTTATTCATTCTCCAAGTGTAATCATAAACAAAAACAGAACCCAAACCATCTTTCCTCCCCTCCCTTATACATAGGCGCATGTTTCCAGCAATGAGAGTGAAGATATCAGGATTAGATCCTCACCAGCAATATTACATTGCCATGGATATTGTGCCAGTGGACAACAAAAGATACAGGTACAGTGATCAGATGGATACAGAGGATAAGAAAACGCTGGGATTTTACAGGATACGCCTATTTAATCTGTGCTGATTATGATATTTGTTTCCAGAAGCCTGTAGACTTATCAGATCCATAATCCAAACCCTGTCACTTCCAGTAGTCTAGATGGTGCCTTCTCTTACAATAAATGTGAAAAAAAATTTTGTTTTGCTTTTAGTAGATACAGAAATGTCTTTAAGTGTTGAGGAATTTTAATAAGGAGTCAGTTTAGTGTTGCTAAACTAAATGTGACTTTAATGTTGATTTACATTTTGATTAGGATTTTGAGACAAAATGTTGAGTCAAGTTTGTAGATATACATAATAGTTAACAGATTGTTTCATTTTCTTTGTGATTTTTTGGACATTTAAATAATTTCCCTTTATTGTGTTACATACAAAATCATAGGCTTCTTCACAGGCTTTTTTCCCTTTAATTTGAGAAAATTATTGAAGATATTTTACAATTTAGAAAAAAAATTCTCAATTCATTACTATATTAAGACATCTTTAAGCTGGCAATGAATTTGTTACCTCACTGTTGTTGTTTTGGCTGGTAGTTAACACAGTAATTTTTAAAAAGTTTTGTAGTGTTTGGATTTTGAGAGAATATATTTATCTAGATATCAAGTAAAGTTGGAAAAGATACTTTCTTCGGTATCAAACCAACCTTTGCTTTTCCTTCTGCAAGTAAGCAAATCAACAGTCGTCAATGGCAATTCTTTTTATTTTACTGAGGGGCTGAACTGATTCACTTTGTTATAAAGCAGAAACTAACACACCATTGTAAAGCAATTATACGCCAATAAAGATGTTTAAAAAAATGCTAACATTTAAAAAAGGAAATTCTGAGTGGAAAATCGGAAGATGCTGCTTTAAATTTCTTTGTTTCTGTCTTTTAAATAAACAGCTAGAGCATTTGGTAAGTTTTTAAATGAAATCAGATTTGGTTTTTATTACTCTTTAAAGTTGTATCCCTTATTTTAATTAAATAATTCATTAGGGAGCTTTGCTAAAATTATCTACTACATGATAGAAGCTAGAAGGCATTGAAGTTTATTCTTTAAGTTTACTTGGTTTAAAATCCATATTCTAATTTGGGTTTTGCCCTTAGGAAGACAATGTAATTCTAATGAGCTTAGAAATTATTCCTTTTTCTTCTAAGTTTGTCTTCTATTTCTTTCTCCAGATCTCTTCCATATATTTTGGATGCTTTATTTTACTTAATTGATCCTTATTATTCACACATAAAGCAAGAAAAATTTCAAGTATTAAGATGCCATATTATAAAAGGTCAAATTATAAAACATAAATTTGCTTTCACTTATATTGCTTCTCAAGAAAAAAATTGTTTTTAGCATTTGTGTTGAGAATGTTTCACAAAGAATATGTAACATGTAGCATTTATTCTCTTAGTGGGTGTGGATTTTTGAACTATTCAATATGCATACTTTTTCAAGGTTTTGACAGAGCATATCACTCTATTTATTTTGGCAATAGCTCTATATTCATTGTGCTGCTTTTCTTGCATTTCTAAGATTTGCATTTTATTTTCCAACTTTTTCAACAATGGTAGAAACAAATATTTTTGGCTTATTCTCTGCTATCAAAGAATGGTATTTGGTGAAATGAAAAGTGATTGTGATTTATTAGAATGTAAAATTAATATTCACAAAAGGCCATGCACTTAGGAGCTTATTTATTGAAATTGCACTATATCAATTAAGGGGAATTGTTTTTATTATTATTCTTTATTTTGTGATAGTGTATTTTTTCCCAAGAAAAGGAATTAAAGAATAGAAGGCATATTGAACTCAAAAGAGAATGAAATGTGTGACCATATTGAAACAGTGAGCCTCACCAGAGATATTATGAAACTGTTTCATGCTATTTTAAAAAGAAATTTGCATATATACTGGTAGAATTCTCTGAGACTATTTGTAAATTGTTGCTTTAAATTGTATGCCATATTTTAAAACAAATGGAAGAAAAACATCGAAGTATATAATTTCATTTTCTACCCTTTTCTAAGTCAATCATCCATATACTAGTTTCTAGTTTTTGAATTAGTGTATTTTAAATGAACATTAATAAATTATGGTCTGAATATAAGATTAAACATTATTGTCTTATATACTACTTGAAACATTGTTATTTAAATGATTATTTTTATAGAGTCAATATAGTTGACATACACAAATAGAATAAGATGTTTTGTCTCTTAGTTAGAAAGGTAATGTTAATTAGATATATCATAATTTTTAAAGTTTGATGTGTATTTTAATTAGTGGTATAAAAAATTGAAAGAATTTTCTTACAATAGTCAAAACAAAGAGAAATATAGGAGATAAAGGCCTATGTTTTATGATTTTACAAACTTTTAAAATTAAACAGAATATCCTCAGTTTATAGTGTAATAGAGTTAGAAAAAATAATTATAAATGATAATAGATGGAACTTTTTTCCCTATGAAAATAAATTTACTGAAAGTTCTGACAATCCCCCCTTGCCTTTCTACCATCTATCTCATCAGTTTGAACATAAGCATAAAATGGGAAGTGATAAAGAAAGTGGGACACTTTAAGGTATAACTCTCAAGTATTTTTGAGATTTCGTTAAAGGAGAGATTGAGAACTTAGTTTCTTCATGTCAATTGAACATCCAGATGAAAAATGGAAAACATCAGAATACAGACAGAATGTCTAATGTCTTTAAGTGTGATTCATCCAAATTAAAACACTTGTATTTATGGTGGGAATAGTGTGCATATTTTTCACTAAATCCTTAACATACCACTTTGAGTGGTCAGTAGGTTATCACTACTTCAGAGAGTTTTTAAAAAGTGCTTGAATTCTTATTTTATATGCATTGAATGTAAAGAGCAAATCGTCAAATTTTAGACTTTTTAAAGGGTGCAGATTTTGTCTGAGTCTACTGAGTTGGAAATTCCAAGAAAGCAACAGTTCACAAACTGAGCCTTGTCATTGCCTTCTAGGTATGTTTACCACAGCTCTAAATGGATGGTGGCGGGCAACGCTGATTCCCCTGTGCCACCCCGGGTGTACATTCATCCAGACTCGCCTGCCTCAGGGGAGACTTGGATGAGACAAGTGATCAGTTTCGACAAGCTGAAGCTCACCAACAACGAACTGGATGACCAAGGCCATGTAAGTACATGGCCTCCCTAATTTGCCTCCATTGGATGGCGTGGGCTGTATCTGTACTGCTCCTGCCTGAAGGAAATGAACTTTTCTAAGATCATGAAATTCCTCTCCTGGTTGACTAGCCTGTGCACAGTCTGCGCAAAATCTAGGTTATAGTTGCATCAGAGATTATGCCTGTGGCTCGAGTATTCTATGAAGCATTTAATAGGGAAAACTAGATATTGCATTTGTATTGGAATGAAAGAACCTCAGGCAGCCATTTTTAGCCAAAACATTTGTTTGAAATCCCGTGAGGTGCCAATTATTATACTCTGAATATGAATTCTTGGCACTTGGGTGAACAGTGATAATGATTTATTGTGTCCTGCCTGCATCCAGTTCTTTCTCCAGTGAAGCTCATGCTTCTCAGTAACAGCCCAGGCTTATGCTGTTTGCGTGTTCCACCTGCAAGCTCCCAATTGTTTTGTAATGACATCTAAGGTGTCAAATACGTTGTAATAATTCCTTTTCGTCTTAAAACTGCTGAAAAAGATATATATGCTAAAGCCAGCCATTTCAATAATATAGTCATTTTTAACACTTTATTAATTTTTACACAGTATTGTTCCTAGGGAAGACTACCCTTATTATTTTAATAAATAAGTAACTCTGGATACATGCTGATTTCCACTCAATGCTAGCATTTCTATTAGGTTTCTGTTATTTGAGAGGATTTTGACTGAAGCAGGATTGAAATGCCTTTTTAAGAGCATATATGGTATGTAAAAGGAATACCAACTAGTTCATTTCTCAAAGGGGTGACATGAAGATAGCATATTTATGGGCCAATCTTTTCAAACAAAAATGCAAACTGTCATAAGCTAGTAATACAGCGATGACAGGATGTGATTTGTAAGTTGCTAGATAATATCTTAAGCAAATTGACCTTAATGAAGACATTCAAGTACAAATTTCATTGTGGTACAGATGCAGCATCTGGATTTTTAAGACTCATCTCTCTCAAACTGCCAGTACTTTTGTTTATTTGTTGCCTTTCATATTCTAAACCAGAATCAGAAAAGTAACAGTGTACAGTTTATTTCTGAATCCCACTTCATGCCCTGTACTTCAGTGCATTACTTTGCTTCTCTTCTATTTTTTCTGTATATACACAGTCAGGTTGTAACAGTTATTTTTCATTTGATTTCAATGAAAGAACACTAGTTTCTTCTGTCTCATTGAGGGAGCCAACTGTGAAATTTTGCCAGTGCATCCATTGAGGAGTCTTTAATATTTTTTACAGTAAAAAATTTTAAAATAAATGGCACTAAGTGTTACCTGTTTTCAAAGCTTAAACATACCCTGCTTTTCTGAGTTCTATAGTTTGAGAATATATCTTTTAAAGAGATAAGTGGGTCTAAAAGCTATACACTGTCATATATAAGGGACAAACTCCTTTAAATAATTTAAATAAATATAGTCATTCTATAATTCAAATTCTTTCAGGTCAAATTACTGGCTTTATATCTAATATCTACCATATCTACAAAATTAGATATAGATCTAGTAATTTATCCATCTGATTTTAACTTCATAATTTCACTAGACTTTATTTAAAACAGCATTCTCTAGAGAAACAGAACCCACAGACTGTATAGATATAGTTATAGGTATATAGATAGATATAGATAGAAATAGAGATAGAGATAGAGGAGGAATTTGTTTTAGGGAACTGGCTCACACAATTGTGGTGGCTGGTAGGTGTGAAATTTGCAGGGTGGGTGGGCAGGCTGAAGACCCAGGGAAGAGCTGATGTTGCAGCTTGAGCCTCGAGGCAGTTTGGAAGCAGAATCTCCTCTTCCTCAGGGGACCTCCACCTTTTTTCTCTTAAGTCTTTCAACTGATTGGTTAAGGCCCACCCACATTATGGAGGGTATCTGATTTACTCTACTGACTTAAATGTTAATCTCAACTGAAAAGTACCTTCACAACGACATCAAGACTGGTGTTTGGCCAAACATCTAGGTACCATGGTCTAGCCAAGTTGATACATAACATTAATTATCACACAGCATTTGTTTTAAATACAAAAGAATAGATTGCAACTTGAGCCACAATTGTTTATACCTAAATAATTATAACATTTCACTCTTAAAAAAAATAAAAACATAGCAGAAAACAGACACAATCTATAGAAGTGTGTCATTTTCCAGTAAAATTCTTTTAAGGTTGTGACAGGATGTAATACTTTAATAAAGGAAAGTAATTAGTGTGCGCAGGGAATAGGGAGAGAATAATATGTACCTGTGCATTTTGGAAGCGAGGAAATTGCCTTTGCAAATAGTAAAAATGTACATATTGCTTGATACTAGAGGAGAAGGTAGGAGGGAAAATGCTCTTTTCTGTTCTTTATTTAAAAACAAAGTTTTGAAGACTTTGTAAAATGTAGTAAGAGATAAGAAGCCATAGTCTCTGCCTTCAGTGAGCTTCTAGCCTAGATGGGGAGAGAGGACAGGCACACAGGTGATCGTGATGTCAGCGCACAGCAGTGCTGCTACCATATTGTTCCAGCCAGGAGACATTGGGAAGGCCCTGTGAAGAAGGTGTCTGCTGTGATTCTTTGCTCAGTTTGGTGACCCTAAATAAGGTTAGATTAGAGATTAGGAAGTCATTTCTTATTCTATTGCTGATGTGATTCAGCGTCTGAGAAGACAGCAGTACCATTGTGATGGGACTAACTCAGCAGTCCCTTTCCTGATGCAGAGACCTCTCAGGGACTCTCACCTCTCTGCCCTCATACAGTTGAGTCTCCCCACCCCCCAATTCTGAAGGAAGTGACACTAATCTCTAACCAATCAAGCTGTAGATTCAAATGCGAGGTAATTTGTTTTCTAAATTGGTTTCCTACTTTTTGTCCTCTCAGTTCCCAGTTTTATTCGGCTAAAGATGTACAAGTGTTCAACATGGTGACTTGAGAACTCCATGTAGACCTGGGACTTTTATTAAACACAGAGAGATTGGAGGAAACAAATTGTCACAGGGCTGTGAGTGGACCTGGGGCTGCACATGAGATTATGTGCCGTTGTGATTTTCCCCAAAGTGATTTTTCATCTTTCCAAACACCAAGAATTGTTTAGAGAGGAATACTGGTGAGAATCTAGAGATGTAGAAACGTCCCACCACTCCAGAGCTAATCTGTTTTTTTTTTTTTTCTGTTTAGCGTGTCAACTTTTTATTAAAGAAAAATTAATCTTATAATTTTTAGGACTACACATGTATGTCTTTTTTTAACATCTTTATTGGAGTATAATTGCTTTACAATGTGTTAGTTTGTGCTTTATGACAAAGTGAATCAGCTATACATATACATATATCCCCATATCTCCTCCCTCTTGCGTCTCCCTCCCACCCTCCTTATCCCACCCCTCTAGGTGGTCACAAAGCACCGAGCTGATCTCCCTGTGCTATGCGGCTGCTTCCCACTAGCTATCTATTTTACATTTGGTAGTGTATATATACCCATGCCACTCTCTCACTTCGTCCCAGTTTACGCTTCCCCCTCCCCGTGTCCTCAAGTCCATTCTCTACGTCTGTGTCTTTATTCCTGTCCTGCCCCTAGGTTCTTCAGACCTTTTTTTTTTTTTTAGATTCCATATATATATGTGTTAACATACGGTATTTGTTTTTCTCTTTCTGACCTACTTCAATCTCCACAGCTAATCTTGAATGTTGTGAAGACTTTATAATCCCTACTTGTCCTTTGGGGAGACCGTAGTCAGCTTTGTCTTGGATTATATACAAACCAAGACTGATTCTTGGATTACCTGGGAGCAGATGGTCAGCATGCTTGGGTGGGGTATTTCCTTCTCATTATGTGCATGTTCCACTTGGAATTTGCTGTCTGGAGGGAAACATTCAGGTGAACATTTCCCTGCAGAATTAGATAATTCTATATCTAAGGTAATTCTATATCTAAGGTAATGGTGCACCTTTAACCAGGGCAGGACTTGTACCCACAGTGCTGGTGTACTTTGGAAGGAAGCACAGTCAGGCATCTACAGCCAGGAAACTTGTCGGAGGGTCTGTTCTTCCAGCTGCTGAGGATTCACTGATACAGTCACCCTAGCTCTGAGTTTGTCCTCACCCTCTTCCCATTTCTGCTCGAGAATCAGATGGGGAAGCAAGAGGTCACAGGGGAGATTGCTAGATCTCCCTGATGGAAGGAACTTGCCATGGCTTAGAGGGCTAAGGTTCATAAGCAAAAAAACTTTGACTCTCTGGGCCTTGGTTCTCTCACGGGTTATATCGGAACCAGAGAATTTTGAGTGACTCAAATGAGCTGATGAATTTGAAAGTCCATATTTGTAAGGGCACAGCATCACACTTGAAACAAAACCCAGGCCACTTTGCTATGGAGCTTGCGACCCTGTGTACCTACCCTGATCCCTACCATTGAAAGCAAGTCTGCATCTGGTATCACCAAAAATGCAGGGAGCCAGGTTTTTGTTATCTGCTCCTTCTTGGTCCTTTGCTTGACTTGTTCCAACACTGGCATTTAGGTCATGTAGAAAATTTCCAGAGTCAGCAGGTAGTGTTTCCCTGTTGAGCTGTTTTGTGAGGGACAGGTGGTGTATCTGTCAAACTACAGGCACTTAAGGCCCATCAGATCAGAAATACGTAACATCGTGCTTCTTTTGACTCAAACCTAGTATCTTTAATGTGGGAAAAAACTGTATTAACCTTCACGTGGGAAAGCACCCCGTGTTTATGGACAGAGGTCCATGTGACTATCTATGCTACTAGGTAATGCCCCAAAGAAAAAACAGCCTCCATCTGAACAGAACAGAGAGCACGGAACATGCAGATCAGTTATAATTATTTGAGTTTCAGAAATGGGCACTATCATTGTGGTCTCCTTGTTTATAAGGCCAGTGGTTCTCCTTGTTCTACTTGTTCTATTAAATAAGCAAAATATTCTTGATGAATGGATAAAGAAGATGTGGCACATATATACAATGGAATATTACTCAGCCATTAAAAGAAACAAAACTGAGTTATTTGTAGTGAGGTGGATGGATCTGGAGTCTGTCATACAGAGTGAAGTAAGTCAGAAAGAGCAAAACAAATACCGTATGCTAACACATATATATGGAATCTAAGAAAAAAAAATGTCATGAAGAACCTAGGGGTAAGATGGGAATAAAGACACAGACCTACTAGAGCATGGACTTGAGGATATGGGGAGGGGGAAGGGTAAGCTGTGACAAAGTGAGAGAGTGGCATGGACATTTATACACTACCAAACGTAAGGTAGATAGCTAGTGGGAAGCAGCCACATAGCACAGGGAGATCAGCTAGGTGGTTTGTGACCACCTAGAGGGGTGGGATGGGGGGGTGGGAGGGAGGGAGATGCAAGAGGGAAGAGATATGGGAACATATGTATATGTATAACTGATTCATTTTGTTATAAAGCAGAAACTAACACACCACTGTAAATCAATTATACTCCAATAAAGATGTTAAAAAATATTCTTGAACACTTGTCATTATAACTTTGATAGTTCATTAAAAAGCAAATAATGGAAAAAAAAAAGCAAATCATGCTATTTTATGAGAATAACTAAGGCTCGTTTAGCATTCTCTTAAAATTTCCAGGGATATACTATATTCCTATAGATCATATTGAAAGTATATTATTTTCCTTGAATAATTTTCAGGTTGCTATTGGCAGTTACCCTTTAATGTGCAAACATAGGCATGCCTCATCTATTTCTGTACCCTACCCCAGTATACCCCACCTTAAGTCATTTTGGAGATTTCGTAAGGATATAAACAAATAAATGAAATTAAAGTGTATATAGCTATACAGAGAAATCTGCTTGAGAGAACAAAGACTTTATAAAACAAGAACCCACTTTTCATTGACTAGTAAACAGAAACCCAAATGAATTTTTGTTTCCTTCACTACAAGCCAGTTCACTCTCGTCTTCTTGGCCATGCACTGTATTTTTGTTTGTTTAATGTAAAGTGGCTTTTTCCAATTTTTAGTCTGCTCTGGAATTTGCTAATCATTGGAATTAAATCTTGCTTTTTCATACTTTTTACCTGACTCACAGCCAGACATACATTTCATGTTAGACTTAGTGTACACACACACACACACACACACACACACACACACACACACACACACAGAAAGCAGACAGTGTTTTGGAAAACAGTATCTATTCTTACTACAAGCAGCACACTCTATTTTTCTGCTTTATTTGCTAATTTTACTTATTTTAAAAATTTCCAGTTGCAACACTTTAAACTGATTTTGTGAGCCATGAATGAGTTAGTTGAAATTCTGTCCTTTTTTAAACCTGGAAACAGACTTTTCCAGAGGTTGCTGATTTGCGTTGTGTGTCCCTGGGTGATGATGAAAGCTCTTGTCCCCTCTTGTCCTTTCCTCAGACTCATGCTATTGTTCCATCAGGAAGGTCTGGTGGGTCCCATCATTAGATCTGCTATCCAGGCATTTCCTCCACTGATAGAAAGAAAATTTTAGGGTTAAAAAACCCCCAAAACTGTTGGTTAATAACAGAGTGTAAAGACATCCTTTGGGGGCAGCAAACACACTCTACAGGTAGAGGGCTATTTGTGTTTGGGCGGACCAGTGATTCTGAATGTGGCTTATTTAAACTGCGCACATCCTGAAAAACATGAGGCAGGTCAACCAACCACTGTGTTTTTCCCAGACCTTTGTTTAAGCATTTCTCCAAACTCCTAACTCCTCAAAACCGGAATTCAAATTGTATAGCTCAGGAAACATATAGATTCATTAACTAAACTCATTAGTGAATATATTAATTTGGATTCCTGGCAGCAAATAGAAAATCCCATTGGATAGAGCTGTTTCTTTTTTTTTTTAATCATTGACATATACAATTTTTTTTTTTTTTTTTTTTTTTTTTTGCGGTACGCGGGCCTCTCACTGTTGTGGCCTCTCCCGTTGCGGAGCACAGGCTCCGGACGCGCAGGCTCAGCGGCCATGGCTCACGGGCGGGCCGAGCCACTCCGCAGCATGTGGGATCCTCCCGGACCGGGGCACAAACCCGTGTCCCCTGCATCGGCAGGCGGACCCTCAACCACTGTGCCACCAGGGAAGCCCGACATATACTATTTTTAATACACAGTCCATATTCAAAAATTTCCAGCTGTCGCAATAATATCTTTTGAGTACGGTTTTTTCCTGTCTGGGTTCCAATCCAGAATCACGCACTGCATTTATTTATTTATTTATTAACGTCTCTATTGGAGTATAATGGCTTTACAATGTTGTGTTACTTTCTGCTGTATAACAAAGTGAATCAGCTAAATGTATACATATATCCCCCCATATCCCCTCCCTCTTGCGTCTCCCTCCACCTGGTCCCTATCACACCCCTCTAGGTGGTCACAAAGCACCGTGCTGATCTCCAGAAAGTAGGCATAGAGGGTTAGGGCTATTTCTTTACCCCACCTGCTCAACCTTGACAGTATAAAACGTATAAAGAAGAAGAAAGCATTCACGCACAATTCCATCATCCAGAGCTGTGACCACTCTTCATATCTTTGTATGGGTCCTTTTTACTATCTACTTTTATGTAGTTATGATAAGTTGAAAAACAACTTGGATCCTTTATTGTAATTTAAGATTTAAAAAGAAGCGTTTCATTATGTGGTTAAAAATGTCCTAAAAGCGTTAGTAATGGCTGAATAATGTTGTATCCCACTGTGTGGACTTTCATTTACCTAACCAGTCTACTCATGTCAGTGGTTTATAGTTTTTCCACTGTTATAAATGGTGCGCTGCACATCTTTGTATATGAAACGCTTTTCTGGATTTGGAATATTTACTTAGGATAAATTCTCAGAAGTGGAGTCTTTGGGCAGAAGGCAGTTGAACCGTATCATCAGATTCCCCTAGCTGAGTCTGAGAGCTTTTGCATCGCCAGGCATCTGGGTTTTGGAAGCCTTGTTATGATGGGAGCACGGACGCTGGGCTCTCCAGGCAAACCAGAGACTTTGTGAGCCACGCATAAGTCACACCCTGGGGTATCCTTAAAATCCCTTTGCCCTTGAATAGACATGTTGTGGTCACCAACAAGGGAAAAAATGTTTCTGAAGAAAACCTTGGTGTGCAAATATTTATTTTTAGGGGATGGGTGTGGTAGAATTCAAATAATCATTTCAGTCTCACTCTTAGTTTTATTGTCTTGGACTCTGTGTTCCATTAGGCTCATTATAAATAAAAGGCTTATGAATTTATTCTTGTGTTTTTAGAAACAGAAAATTTGATGTTACATTCGTATGTTTATACACAGGGTTCCGCCAAAATAGTGATTACTTTTTTTCATTTGTATTTTTATGCACACTTTGCAAACAGCTTCCTAGCAGTCTCAGTCCAATTTTGATATACTTTATTAAATTGGCACTTTCAGAGCCTTGGATATTTTTATTTCCAACTGGGATTCATTTTGCACGTTAAAGATTTAGTCAAGGCAGAAGTTGCTGACAAATTTGGCTTCTCTTTCCTTGACATAGATTATTCTTCATTCTATGCACAAATACCAACCGCGAGTCCATGTCATCCGTAAAGACTGTGGGGATGATCTTTCTCCCATCAAGCCTGTTCCATGTGGGGAGGGAGTGAAGGCATTCTCCTTTCCAGAAACTGTTTTCACCACTGTCACCGCCTATCAGAACCAGCAGGTACTGTTCTTAGAATTGGGATCTTTCTAGCCGTTTAATTTCATGTGCAGATTGAAAGCTACTCTTCTTTTCACTGTATCTAAATGTTATGAATTGTCATAAAGCATTTGCCATCCAGAATATATATGTATTGTAATAACAATTATTTATCCATTATTCCTCATGTAAAGCTACTCTAATGAGGATTTCTTTAGACCAGAGTGTGTCTCATGACTGGCAGTGTAGGTTTACTTTCCATTTTGAGACATTGAATCCTGATGTCGTAATTAAAATTAGAAAGCATGTGTATTGACTAGGAAATAGACATGTAGGATATGAAAGTGAGTTGCGTCACAGGGCATGGGATTTGACAGCTCACTTTATTTTAAAGCTACCATCCATATATTATGGGAAATATTTCAGAAGCATTTATCCTATGCAGTCATTTTAGTATATATATATACAAAAGGGCTATTTCTTTCAAGATATGCTTTAATTGTGATAGAGGGTGATGCATATGCTTATATAGTCTGAGAGATGAGCGATTGTGGAGTAATCGTTTCATAAAATTGGAAATAATTTGAAAAGTGAAAAACTTCTTTTCTATATGAGTAAGTATATGTACTTCTTTAAGGCTGTGTCAAACAGGTGGATAACTGAATTGAGGCAATTATTTGATCCATGTAATTCTGGACAGTTTTCATAAGAAATAGCGAAGGAGTTGAGGCTGATGTGGTCTGTGGTAGATTTTTTTAAAATTTCAACGGTCAGCAGAATTATTTTAGGTTTCCACTTCTCTTTACATTTATATACATCTCAGTTAACAATTTTAGGCTTTATAAACTCTCTGTTGTGTTTTCTGTTGTTTTAAAGCTTCTTAGGAGATTTGGACCCTGTCCTGTGCGTCCTCCTTTAGGGCTGAGAGGCTCATCTGTTCTCGTCCATGTGGTGACACCTGTCCCACAGCCCAGGCTGTCCTGTCCTCTCATACTCAAGTTGTCACACTTCTATACAGGTTTTTGGGAGGGAACATGAAATTAACCTTTAAAAGGGCTGGAGAGGGCTTCCCTGGTGGCGCAGTGGTTGAGAGTCCGCCTGCCGATGCAGGGGACACAGGTTCGTGCCCCGGTCCGGGGAGATCCCACATGCCGCGGAGCAGCTGGGCCCGGGAGCCATGGCCGCTGAGCCTGCACGTCTGGAGCCTGGGCTCCGCAGCGGTAGAGGCCGCAACAGTGACAGGCCCGCAAGGGCTGGAGATAATTAGGAAGATATTCTTAAAATATGTCAGGTGTAGAAAATGTTTTTTATTAAAGGAAAAATATAATGCATGGGGAGAAAAGAGCAGAGGCATTTGTTACCCAGTTCATCTTTTTTCTCTGTCTGTCTGTCTGTCTGTCAGTCTCTCTCCAACGCACCCAATTAACTGTGTTAAAAGTGTATTTTCTACTAGCCTCTGTGATACAATAAACGAGCTGCAGTGGGCTTTTGGTACATGTTGGTGACTAACACCAATTCACAAATGTTGACAAATCGATTAAGAGGATGGAAAAATTAGAAGAAAAGAAAATTGATGATGAAAAACCATGTTCATTTTTTTAAACTTCCTGGCTGCTATTTTGAAGAACTTTTGGAGAATTGGTAAGCAGCCCATGCTTGGTGGCTACCAGCGTGGGCTCTAAAGCCTGGGGTGCTAGCCCAGTTCTACGGCCAGTTAACCTTATGATCATAGGAAACTTAACCCAGTCTAAAAGAAACATAAAATTGGGATAATAACTACATCTAAGTTGCTATGAGAACTCAATAAAATAATATGCACAAAACTCATATTACAGCATACATGGTATGCACTCAACAGATGTGATGTCAGCAATAAAAAATCATTATAATAGTAATTGCGAAAAACCTATATTTAGACAAGGCACCATTATATAAATATGTACTCTTTTTTAAAATACTATTTTAAATGAACACTTAAGTTATTAAATGTTCTTTAAACATGATTTAAATGAACAGATAATTGAGCTATAATGAATTATAAAGAATTCTTTCAATGGCAGAGTGGCAGACATGGTGAATTACTTAGCAGACTCTTACATTATCTCGTTTATAATGTAGTTTTATCCACAAACTAAGACAGCAGCATATGGAGTACACCTACCTCAGGTGTTGCATGGCTGATTGGCAGATGGTTGAGAGCATACACGGCATAATATAGGGGGATTGCGGACGACTTTCCAAGGGTGCCTTTCTTTGCCTTAGTGTCGTCCAGCAGTGTTCATTTGTCCTTGGCCAAAATGGCACAATAAGAAAGAAGGATGTTCATTAACTTTGGAGATTCCACTAAACCAGGGAACACAGAAAACAAAGCACGATGTGCTTCTTAGAATAGGCTGTTAACTCCTTTGGGCAAAGTGGAGATCTGGTAAGAAACAAATGGGACATTGTTTACTAGTGTCAGTTTGGTTTCAGGATTTCAGGATGGTATGACTACAAAAAGTTGTTTTTAATGGAGACGATTAGACCACTTGCAAAAATGTTTCCCTCAAATCTTGGGGTCTTCCTGGGCAAAAATCTGGTTGTGAGTCAACAAATTACAACTGTAGTTAAAATGAAGCCATTATTTATTTCTCCTACATATATAAGATTGAATCCCATTAGAACCTTCAAGTCATGGTTACCTCTGGTTAGACATTCACTGTAGTGCTCTGACCAGGTCACGAATCCATAGATAAAAGAGGAGATGAGAGCCATAAAGATGATTCAAGGAGAGACAAAGTTAAAGGAATGTATATTGCCTATTTCTGAAGAAGGTTAACAACATTCGAGCGTATAAATGTCTGTTAAATAGAAGCTGGATATTAGCTGCTCTGCATCACCACTACTGCAAGAGAAACAGACACATGTCACAGCGTTAATAAAGGGAAGAACTTTAGTTTAGAGAGATTGTCAAACAAAGGGCAAATTATCAACAGATGATTCAGAATCTCCTTCTCCAGGGATATTAAAAGCAAAGCAAACTTTATCTATTACAGAGCTTGAACAGAGGCGGGGGAATGTCCTTTTCATAGCAAATGAATGTCTAGATGATTTCTGAAATTTTCATGTAGCTTTGCTACTAATATAATAAAATACCTGAGAAACAGGGAAGAACACAGTACATCCTCTGACAGTTAATTTTGGAGTTACTTATCGTTCTTCCATCATTTCCATTTTTAATAACCTTCCTTGGCATTTATAATAAGACTTGATGTGATTTTTTTTTCTGCTCTGCAGATTACTCGCCTGAAGATAGATAGGAATCCCTTTGCCAAAGGCTTCCGAGACTCTGGGCGTAACAGGTGAGCCTTAGTGAAAAACATTCTGGCTGTGATAAATATATTTGATTTTTTATTGTGAACTTTCCATTACAAAGTAAACAATTAAATTTACTGACATGGTTTTGAAATCACTTCTGATGAGGATTTAAATTTACTAATATCATTGAGCCTTGGATGTAACTTATTTTGGGTGTGGCATTTTGCCCATTTCTAAGATTAATATTGATGTGAAATGCTGGGGTGAAAACGGAAGTTCTCAGGGTGTACAGTGCATGCTGCCTCTGAAGGGGCCTTGTGGAAACCTGCCCCTCAAGATCCAGGGGCTTTAATATCCCAAATCAAAATACTCTCTGCATCTGCTCTTGGTTTAGAATTTGCTTAGTGATGTCACAATTATGTATTGATCTGTCTTCGAAATAGGACAGACTCTTGTTCACTCAGATTTCCAACTAGAATATGAGACTACTCCTCACTGCCAAGACAGCTGATGTTCTTTGGTTTCCAAATTTGTCTTGGCTCTACTGACAGCCACACACTTGTTTATTTTTTCTGTGTCGTGTTTTATGGTGTTTGTACTAAGTGGGAGAGCTACAATAATGAATTCCACTCTATTATTTTTTATCAAAAAGCAGACCACCCTAGTCTGTGTGCCAAGAGTTTTTGAATTTATTGATATGATTCTATCCCAATACAGTTCGGTGCAACGTTTTCTAAAATAACTGTTGATAGTAAGAATAGACTAACGTTCTCCAGATGCCCTTTCAGGGTAAGACTTGGACTTAAATGTTTTTAAAAGCACTTTGTTTTTAAAAAGTATTTGAGACATTTTTTTATCACTTTACTCCAGAAATACTTCTTGAAAACTTGGTATTGATAGGCGGTGTCTACATGAGGTCAAAATCCCCGATTATCTTATTTTAGGAACAATTTCACTTAAAATTGTAGAGAGAAAACAATCAAGCAGTAGTGCAGACTTTTAGTTCTTTCAGCTGATTAGCTGGGCAAGGTAGTGTAGACAGAGACCTTTTCTCAGAATAAACTCCAATGCTTGCAGAAAGACTTGATTTCATCTTCATATGCAATGATTCATTTAAACACCTGCCCTAAGCCTTAAACTTAGCGCAGGCAGATCAACAAGACCGACTAATAACAGGGCTTCACTCTGTAGGAAGATTTGCAGGTATTCCTACTATACATTGTCTGCTGTATTGAGATGATTCTGTCATTTTAGATGTCTCTTTCCATGTGCAGAAAAACTTTGCTTGGCTTTTGTTATGTTGCATTAGCTCGTGGTTAACTTCGCTTTTCAGAGGAGTTTCTGAAAGTTGAATAATCTAGTAACTGGGGTGGTCACTGGTAAGGTGACTGAAGGAAGCCCCTGGGATGACTCCTTTTCTACCTTGCCAAATACTTTGATGGAATCTTCTTGTGGTTTTGGTTATAGCCGAAGAGTATTTATCTATTTATGACCCTTGCATTTCTTTCAGTTCTTTTTTTTTTAAAGCAGAGAATAAATTTATTAAAACTCACTGAAACTCCAGGAGGGCAGCATTTAGGCTTGAGACTATACATCCAGGAACTAAGTCCAGGCTCTCCTGTAGGATGGCTCTAGCAAAGACCTCACTGCTGTTGACATTGGGGGGGGGGGGGTCACATGGCTTGTACGCAGTCTTTTTTTTTTCTTCCACTTTTATTGAGATGCAATTGACATACAGCATGCCTAAGTTTAAGGTGTCCAGCATAATGATTTGACTTACATACATCATGAAATGATGACCTCTATAAGTTTAGTGAACATCCATCATCTCATATAGATACAAAATTAAAGAAATAGAAAAACAATTTTTTTTCCTTGTGATGAGAACTCTTAAGATTTCCTCTCTTAATAACTTTCCTCTATAATATACAGCAGTGTTCACTATATTTATCATGTTGCACATTACTGTCAGTTTGTTTTTGAAGCAATAACTTTAAACATATTTTTAAAGGTATATTTTGGGTAGTAGTCATAGTGGATAAGCCTATAAGTAGAAGTGAGATGATAAGATACATATTACAAGGTTTCAGGAAGAATTCTAGATAAGTCAGCACAATGAAAAGATGTTAGTTTTTAAAAATTTAATCAGTGAAAAAAACTCAGAGGCATTGGTGAAAATAAACCACTAAGTCTCTTGTTTGGTACCATGAGGTCAAATGCTAGGTTTGATAGAAATTTTTTCTTCCCTTTGGCTGTTTCAGGAGTATATAAGCATGGCATCCATGGTGCTTGGTACTGTTTATTGCCTGACTCTAAACCTTTTAAAGTTTTTAATGGACACGCAAAAAATAATAAATTATGTTTTAACACTTTTTAAAGGTTGTTAAAATTTTAAATTTTTATTTTACTCCAAATGTTTAAACAATATCTTAGTATAGGAAAAACATGTTGAACTTATACATAGCTTTCTTGTTAGTGAAATGAAGAGTTTCACTTTTTTTCTCATTTAAATGACTTCTGCTTATCATAGAAAAGCTCTTCAGTGCCCATTTTGGAATGCTAAATATCTATGGATCAGTATTCACAGTTTTAAAAAAATCTGATTTTAACATTTTCCACTGATAAATGCAAAAGACACTTATAATGAAAAGAGAGAATTTGGTCAGCTTTAAAGATTTCTAACTTATGTATTATTTTCCTTTAAAAAGAAAGTTATCTGTAAGACCAGGAAGGTGCGTTGCTGCTGAGGACTTGGGGGAGGGGTGATATGTTTTCATATATTGATAGAGAAAAAAGCCCATGAGAAAAAATTCAAAATATTTCTTTAATACCCCCAGTTTTCTTGCACTGTTGTTACTGCTTTTTAATACACATTCTGTTTTTATTTTTCCCTAGACATGAAATAAACAAATTATGCAGGACAAGAAACTTGGACTTGTGATTTTTTTAAACTTTATAAAACAACTGAATTAAAAATTATACCCTCCTGGCTATTTATGGTTCTGCAGCCTATTTTATAGGAATCAGTAGCTTCAGCCCTTAAAAGCTCTCCTGCAAGACATTTGTTACGTGAAGGAGAATTTATGTGCTGAGAATAGTTTCATTCTTCAGTTAGGCCTTACGGTTGACCCTATAAAATGTTTTACTCAGGAAGGTACAAAAATTTCTTCTCTTTAAATACTTCAGGAAAAACATAACCATTTTACTAAATAAACTTGGCCATTTGATAGCATAAATTAGCGAGGTGATAAAATGTGGAAATTGTTCAAAAGCATCTTGTATAAATTACCGTCTTGGCTACACTCCTGCAGGAGGTGTCTTTTATCTTTTCTTTAACTAGATGGGAAAAAGTCTCCATTACTGGAGAAAATGAAGGCTTTTTTTTTAAAAAAAGTCCAGATTCAGCTAATAAATATTTTATAACTGTTTCCTGCAAAATATCTGAAATCCTTTCTAGAACTTGCAGTGTGAAACAACAGCTTCAAGAAAAATATCAATAGGTCCAAATCAGATCACATGTCGATCTGTCACCTTCAGAGCATCCCTTTACAGCTTAGGGTTATATATTTGTGAGGATCAATAACTTCTCCCTAAAAATTTGGTCTGTGGGTTTGTATTTGAAGCATCATACAGTTTACACTGCTAAAGCAAATAATGCACTGATGGTCATCTCCACAGCTAATAAATTTCTAGGTCCCATCGATGCTCAGGACTTACCTCTTTGTAAATTCCCCTTGAGATCACTCCAGGACTACCTTGGTATCCTGAATATTTAAAACTACAATTACGAAAACTCATCTCTGCGGTTTCACAAAGCAGTTTATACAAAACTGTGTCCTAACTTCTTTAGCTTAAAAAAGCTTCTTTCTAGAAAGTCATAAAAATTGAGTATTAGTACAAGCTAAAAATAGAGCAATCAGCTCAACAGCACCCAGCGTTCATAAGTTGAGTATTAAATGAAACCTGCAGGTCATGTGGGGCTTTGGGACTGACCAGGCTGCCAACCTTCTCCCCAATCCATACTTTAATGTACATAAAATATTGCTGAGTAGAGTGGTCTTGGATCTGGTTTGTAGTCAGCCACAGATAGCATGTCTTGTTTGGAAAAAAATCACTTCGTGGTGAACAACTTGAGAGCTAGGAGAGGGTTTAAAGCTTTGTATTCCAATCCTCACTTTGTGGGAAACTGCAGTCCAGGGAGCTTCAAACATTTACTCAAGGTTAGTGGGTTGTAGTTACAACCCAGTTCTCCTGATCTCCAGTCCAGTGTCCTTACCACAAAATAGTCCTCTCTCTGGGGCACACTGATTCCATCCGAAGACAGACTCTGTCCTTCATGCTCAGGGCAGCCCAGGGCAAGCAGCGGAAGATGGTTTTAGCTGCACGCACAGGTCACTTACCATGGGTCTTTAGAGAGCTCTCGCCATGTTGTACAGGGGGTGTGACTCTGTGAGGCGGTTTTCTCTAGTCTTAGTTCATAGCTCATGACTTGGGGATGGAGGGAAAGTAGCACGTGGAGTCTAAGCTATTAAAGATAGACCCTGTCTTTAATATCAGCATTAAATACAGATTATCTGTATTAAATAAAACTGCATCTGACAATCACAAGAGGTGTTCGTGTGCTGTTTGACACTCGGGAATCAGACATTTCCTACAGTGGAGCTATATATTTCATGAAAAGCACAATGTTACCTAGATTAACAAATTGCTTAGCACTGAGATGATTGAGGAAATAGTTGGTGAGGCCTTGAGAATGTGCTAGTTGAGTGAAGGGCCTCATTTCTATGACCTAGAGGACTTAGTTATCTGATGTATGGAAGTGATATCTGAATCACTTACAGTAGGAGGTACATACATTTATTATGTATTTAGAGTAGTCACCCTTGTTTTAAAACATGCATGTATCCACGTAAGTAGCCCATAATGAAGTTATCCTGTCTCTCTAAGTGTCCATTCATTAAGTGTGTGTAGGGGCTTTAAAATAATGTCTGGTGCTGATACTAGCTCCATATACCGTAGCGCCCTGTGAGGTCACCTTCCTGGGATCATCCTCCAGGCTGGGCTGAGAAGCCAGGGCTGCCCCCTCTTCCCCAGAGCCCGCCCTGGCTGCCCTGCGTGTGGTGATCATGCCTCTGAGAGAGAAGTCAGTTTTCTTAGGATGAGTGCTCTTCTCAGCTGGCTGCCGAGGCACCGGATGCTGGATAGAAATGCCTCTACAGGGCGTGCTTTTGTGGCAGAGCTCTCCACATCAGAGGGAGAGTGGTGTAACAGGGAGAGAGTCTGAGCTCCAGATCACAGCAAAGCCGTGGACTCACAGCAGCTAGGATGGACTCTCTCCACCCCAACTTCCTGGTACAAGGGTACAGCTTTTTATCCCCTGAGATCAGCTAAGTTTTCTGAGAACGTTAACAGGACATCCTGGGTGGATTCCATCCTCTTGTGCTCCTGGTGACAGAATGGTAGCTCATCTCTGAACCATTTCTTTTTCTGTTTGTGCCAAGCTCCTCACCTGCCAATGTGGGGGGCCACTGTCAACAGCAGCGGTGTTTTCTGAGCTGCTTATTGTGGCTGCAAACTCCAACTGCTCCTAACTGAGCTTCTTGTGTTCACCCCCATCCTGACCCTTCCATTTAGAATGGGTTTGGAAGCCCTTGTGGAGTCATATGCATTCTGGAGACCTTCACTACGGACCCTCACCTTTGAAGATATCCCTGGAATTCCCAAGCAAGGTAAATCACAAAGTCTCTTGGGTCAGGGACTTCCCTGGTGGTCCAGTGGTTAAGACTTCACCTTCCAATGCAGGGGGTGCAGGTTCGATCCCTGGTCTGGGAGCTAAGATCCCACATGCCTCCCGGCCAAAAAACCAAAACATAAAACAGAAGCAATAGTGTAACAAATTCAATAAAGACTTTAAAAATGGTCCACATCAAAAAAAAAAGACTTAAAAACGAAAAAAAAAAAAAGAAGTCTCCTGGCTCATGTATACAGCCAGGTCCTGCCTAGATGCTCAGGCACTGAAAACTGCACAAGTCATTGCTTGTGCTCTATAATGGCGACCTCATTACCAACATCCTCCCATTACAGGATCCCTCTCTTTTCTGTCTGGTATGGGGATGGGCCAGGAAAATGGCCG
This sequence comes from Lagenorhynchus albirostris, assembly GCF_949774975.1. Classification (NCBI taxonomy): domain Eukaryota; kingdom Metazoa; phylum Chordata; class Mammalia; order Artiodactyla; family Delphinidae; genus Lagenorhynchus; species Lagenorhynchus albirostris. Next base: position 69,768,118 of record NC_083106.1, read on the forward strand.
TTGTGGTCAAAGGTTAAGTCTTGGATGTTTTAGGCTGTTTATATATTTCATAACCTTTACCCTAAATCTCTTCTTAAAATTAGAGGTAGACTAGTTGGCCCTGGTACCAGGTGTACTTCACAGATAATTGCCCATGCTGGTCCCGGTTTACCCTTTCTTGCCAGCTTCCTCTTCCTTCAGCAGAATTGCCTCTAGGCAGGGTTCTCTTGTATTTATGATGAGAAGGTCAGGCACACTGAGGCAACCTTCCCTGAGCTCCCCTTTGAGTATTTCCTGCGAGCCCAGGGCTGGTGTTTCCTCAGAGGGAGCAGCATGGAAAGGGATGACACTTCCTTCTGTACTTGGTAGGTAGGACTCGCGGCTCACTCCTGCACTCAGGCATTTTACATCTGATCCTGCCCAGCACCCCGTTGAGAATTTAGCATTGCTGGGTTTTAGATAATTATCATTGGGCAGATTGGGCTTTTAGATTATTTTAAGAAGCTGTATAAAACACTGTCACTAGAGCAATGAAGGTTTTACAACCTATCCAGCCCATTGGAATTCTCTTCTCTCCCTAAGTTCCGTCAAGTTGCAAACATCAATCTGTCAGCAAATCCAGAGGGGGGAGTCAGCCGCCACCACTGTTATTGATTGGATGCAGGGTTAACCCCCCTCTCTATTTCACAGGGCTGTTTACTTGCTGGACCTCTGCTCTTGTGTTAGCATGTGATTCACCAAACCATTTTCTGTTTGGAAATGAGATATGTATACCTGTAGCTGATTCACTTCGTTGTACAGCAGAAACTAACACAACATTGTAAAGCAACTATACTCCAATTAAAAAGAAAATAAAGTTCTAGATGGTTGCCTTATTTCAGTAGCCCTGAGTGGTACAGTCATTGATGCACACAAGCTTGCAGTGGGAAGTTGCAAGTTTGTTTGAGGCAGGATGTGTCTTTGACCAATTTGGCTCTTTTCTTTGAATTCCTTCTTTTTTGGCAAGAAAATATATTGCTCCAGAGGAAGCTCTGCCGAAAGAAAGAGTAAAAGTTGGGTAGGGGCTTCCCTGGTGGCGCAGTGGTTGAGAGTCCGCCTGCCGATGCAGGGGACACGGGTTTGTGCCCCGGTCCGGGAAGATCCCACATGCCGCGGAGCAGCTGAGTCCGTGAGCCATGGCCGCTGAGCCTGTGCGTCCAGAGCCTGTGTTCCACAACGGGAGAGGCCACAACAGTGAGAGGCCCGCGTACAGCCAAAAAAAAAAAAAAAAAAAAAGTTGGGTAGAAGTGAGGTGATGGAACTTTTGGAACAAGATACAGGGTAAGATGAAATTTATATTTTCTAAAGTTGCCAGGAAAGTCAGTATTTGTAGTGTTTATTATTAAAAAATGAGAAAACTCTGAGAAAGCTAATTGAGGGAGAAAATGTGAAAATTCTATGTGATAGTGTCCTAATATCTTCTGGAAAAAAAAATAGTCACTCCTTGGGGAGATAATTTCCTTGAAAATATTGAGAGGATTTATGTTTAAAATATTTCAGTCTGAATTCAATTAAATTACAATTCCTGAGAGTGGAGACCATCTCCTTTTCGTCTTTGTACCCGCCCCTTGTAACAAGTCCGTCTAGCTCATGTGTACACAGTTGAAAGGAAAAGATGCTCTTTACATTTCAATTTCTTTTGTAGGAAATGCAGGTTCCTCCACCTTACTCCAAGGTTCTGGGAATGGCGTTGCGGCCACCCACCCTCATCTTCTGTCCGGCTCCCCTTGCTCGTCTCCAGCCTTCCACCTGGGACCCAACACCAGCCAGCTGTGTAGTCTGGCCCCGGCTGACTACTCCGCATGCGCCCGCTCTAGCCTAACCCTCAACCGATACAGCACGTCCTTGGCCGAGACCTACAACAGGCTCACCAATCAGACGGGCGAAACCTTCGCCCCGCCCAGGACTCCCTCCTACGTGGGCGTCAGCGGCAGCGCCTCGGTGAACATGTCCATGGGCGGCACGGATGGGGACACCTTCAGCTGCCCACAGACCAGCTTGTCCATGCAGATTTCCGGGATGTCCCCCCAGCTCCAGTACATCATGCCTTCACCCCCCAGCAACGCCTTTGCTGCTAACCAGACACACCAGGGTTCCTATAACACGTTCAGGTTACACAGCCCCTGTGCCTTGTATGGATATAACTTCTCCACATCCCCCAAACTGGCTGCCAGTCCTGAGAAAATTGTTTCTTCCCAAGGAAGTTTCTTGGGGTCCTCACCGAGTGGGACCATGACGGATCGGCAGATGTTGCCCCCCGTGGAAGGAGTGCACCTGCTTAGCAGTGGGGGTCAGCAGAGTTTCTTTGATTCTAGGACCCTAGGAAGCTTAACTCTCTCATCATCTCAAGTGTCTGCACATATGGTCTGATGAAGCCTTTAAGTTAAACTACATTGGAATCTGGCTAATGTATATTCTTTCTTCGTTTTCCTTGTCTTTTCTTTTTGGAAAGCAATATGAAAAGAAACTTATCAGTAGTTTGTAAAATGTACATATAATAGAAAATGAAGGCTCACTGAGTTTTTTTGACTTTCTCATGGTGAGATTGTAATTATCTTTGGTACATATGTATACTGTATATGGCATGTGGGGTTTTGCAGCCTACAAAACCACATCCTCCCTCTATTTTTCCCCCCAGTTACACAGAGTATTGGCATAAATGTAGTATGTTTAACCAAAGTTCTCATACTTTTTAAAAAACCAAACAGCAAACTTAAAACTTGGCAATGACACTAACCAGACTAAGACATATAACTTAATTTATCAGGAAAATGCTCTACACAGTTTCCTACTTGAGGGTTGATAACCAGCAGTAACCAGCACACAGAGTCTTGTGAATTCTGCTATTCTTGGGCACAATGTGAGAACCTAAGTCAGTAGAAGTCTTAGTAATAGTACTGAGGTATCTGTAATCATGAAGGATTAGCTTTTGTGTTCCTATTTGCTCTTATTTATCACAGGTATTAGGTGACTTTGGTCCTATAAAAATTCATAATCCATAGTAATTACTTTCTTAAGGAAAATGGAAAAGCTTGTGATTTTTTTCACTTTCTATTGGACATGTAAGAGGTATTTATTCATCTGCAGAGAATAAATTTCCAGTATTTTGGATTTTTTGCTCATTTTATTTAGTATCAAGTAGACTATTAAAGAATGTCCTATAGACATTTTAAATTCCAGTTTTCACCAGGGAAGGAATATATGATATGACTGGAATGGCAAAAAGAAAATAAATCCACCTCAAATTCTTTGATTCCAATGAGAAATGTCTAGCTTTTTAAATCAAGAAGAATTATATTGTTAGCTATCCCTTAGGTTTTTATAGTGGTTTTTTTTTTTTAATTCAGGATTTTTTTCCACCTTGCTTTGAGATTCCTGACCCATGGTCTATAAGTAAGGGAAAAAGGCATTTATGCTACTTATTTATATCTCATAACTCCTACAAATTGAAACCTTCCCCCCTCCTGAACCTTGTCCCTTTGTCTGAAGTCTTTCTCAAAACAGATAGATTCTAGGCCTTCATGGTGTTAAATAACGCTGTAAGGAATTTCAGGGGGTTATCTCCAGCAATCTGTCTTTTGGGGGTTGCAGTGCAAAGGCCAAAGCCCATTACTATAAAGTTCCTCTTGGAAGACTAAGGAGGAAGATACCAATTATGATAAAGGAGCTGTAAAACTTTTAACCTCAACATCATTTTTAACCTCAAAACTGAAAAAAAGAAAATGAAAGCAGTATTATTTTTTAAAGACCCCTAAAACAATGTATACAGGGTTTCGAAGCATGTAGTAACTTTGATAGCACATAATGAGATGAATAGGAAAGGCTAAGAATGCAAGGTGAAGAGGATTACCGAATGTCTATTGAGGATAAAATCATGTGTCTGTTCATTGACTCACTACATTTCATATATTTGCCAAGCAAAAGCAGTGTGTTTCAGTGCTAACCAGAATGGCTTTAACCGATCCCTAGGTTAGATGGGGCTAGGGCGAAGCTCCTGGTTTGCTTCTTTACTTTAAAACAGCATGGCTGTTACATATTGAGGGAGATTACTATTTAAACAGTATTTGCACAGAATGTGACTCTGTTTATATATACTGATAAATTTCCTCATGGGTTCTCTAACAGTTTGTCCAATTAGTATTGATCTTTAAATTTAAAATTAGCATGAAGGCACATGACATATATCCAATAGGTAGATCTACATAAGATGTTTGTGTATGGTATTAATAACTTGACAAAGATTTGGGAAACGTCCTTATTATGAGTACATCCCAGCCTCAGTGCTTGGTATAATTTAAGGAGAACAAGAGAGTTTTCCATCTGGAGAAAACATAGAAAGTAATGATCTATACCTATATGCATTAATACGATGAGAATTTTCCTTTTTGCTCTTTGTGATTTGAGATGACACCACAATACAAGTAGCATTTTTAATTAATCTTTTCTTTTCAATTTAGCAATATTGTACAAATGCTGTTTCCTTTAGGCTTTACTGTAAATATTAATCATCATGTCACTTCAAAGACTAGCCTTTTATCATTATATTAAATGACATACAGGCATTGATAATTATATATCTGTATTTTATTAAAAAATGCTTAAGAAATTATATATTAAAGTGTGTTACTAAACCCTTTCATGGCTTTGGAGGGGAATCATTTGAAGTGTCTATAAATGTTGTTCCAAGAACAGGCCCACACACGCATGCTCCAAACACAGATTTTGTAGCTTATGATTACAAGGCACGGGGAAATGGGCCTGGTATTCACTTTTGATGTGTTCGATATAATTTCTTGGTGCCTTGACCATTTCATTGAAGGTGAAGACCTGACAAATGTTGAACACATGAAAATTCACATGTGAGAAGAGGAGGGCAGAGTGGGATGTTTTGTTTCGGGTCCGGGGTGGGGGGGGAAGGGCAAGGACATAAGAATGAGCTGCTTGTACCACTGACCAGCGATGACAGATCACTTTTAGACCCCTTACTCAGAAAACATTCCAAGGGACATTGTGATGAGGTGAGGTTGCTGCTAGCACGACCAGTCACATTTTGAAAATTAACACTTGCTTCCATACAAGCTCCCTCCCAGAGGTCACCAGCTTTTCACAAGCAGGGCACCCACTTGCTGACCCCTGATTTCTGGAATGTAGGGGGTCAGGAGACTTTGGTGGCCCCCAGAGAAGGTTGGGGCACAGTGTTGCTGATATAGCAAAGGATCACACTCACTCTTTATATTAGTGGAATTTTGAGCAAAATGCACCTCACTTTTAAAATGTGAATTCCTCTTGAGACCTCACTCCCTAGATTTAAACCTATTAGCAACTCACACCTTAGTATGAAATAGATAAACAGACGTTTTAGAGATAGCTGGAGGTTTGATTAAGAGAAAGGAGTAATTTTTGGAGTAGGGAAGTTCTGGGAAAATATGAATGCGAAGAAGAAGGTGCAAGAAAAGTGATCACTAACCAAGCCTGGTGTAAAGCCATTATACCAGCCATTATTTAATTTCATGAGTTTCTTTCAGGGGTCATGGTAGAGTTGGCGGATGCTATGCGAATGCTGTCTTTAATTAGACAGGTTTGTAAAGAATCCTTTATTTCAAAGTGTAACTCTGCTGGGTTTCCTCATGGGGAGTTTATTGACTCATCTGCATGGAGATTTTCTTAAGCCTTCCATTGGTAATTAAGTCATTTTATTAAATTATTACCATATTGTGTTTTAATCTCATTGATCACCATTCCTTAAAATATGTGCTCAGATAAACAGTAGGTGAGGTTGAACATGTGAACAGTGAAGTAGACATATGTGATTACAGCCTTCTAGGAGCTTAAAACTTGAAAACAGTATCAGTGATGGAAATGAACAAATATATATATGTATATATTTTTTTCAAGTATAGAAACGTCCAACAGATGTTTATAACCTTAGTATCCATCTGCATGCTGATAGATTTTCAAATGGTGAATTTTCTGTTTTTGGAATTTTGCTATGGTGAGATCATCACTTCCTTGAGAATAGGGAACTTGGTTTCAAACAATGGGTTTCCCAATCAGGATTTTGGACAAAAGTTAACCACTTTAGAGCTCAGTTTTTTTATATGTGAAGGAAGTGTCTGGGATGAGAATCTGTACTATTCCTTTCAGTTTCAAATTCATATGACCTTAGTGCATAAAAAATATTCAGCTTGATAGTAGGAAAATAGCTTTATAAAAATATATCTTTGGGAGATATGTACATATATTTGGATATATATATTTCCAAAAGGTATGTTTTTATAAAACTATTTTAGATATATATCTATCTTTATAAAGAACATTACATCACCAGGATTATTTAAAATTTATTGGATTACTTAGAGTTTTTAAAAAATGGAGCTGTGCTTTATTTAGTTATAATATATAAGACGTACTTTTGTATATTAGTATTTGAAGGAAGCTGCACTTAATTATGTATTTGCTACTTTATAGTGAACAGAAAAAGACGTTAATAAAATTTCCTTTTCATGATGCTCTTAGTGGCATGGCGTAAAATTGTTTCACTTTGGAAATAAGTGAAATAATTATGGAATCTAGTAAAATATTTAGAGATCATTCCAAGCCATTCAAAATTCATTTAAATCTTCACTGAGAAAAAAACATGAATTTGTCTTTTTGAAGGGTTTTATTCATGCTGAGACTCAGATACAAAATATAAAAAAGTTGATTACTCTGCAATTCATTGAGTTTGCACAAGGCTGGATCAACATACCAATCCTTTGTTCATTTAAAAAATTATATTAATTTTAAAATAATATTTTAAAACTATATTCATTTTAAAATATTTGATAATTTTAAAATTATATTAATCAGGTCACTAGAATAACTTAATAATAAAGCAAAGACATTTTTCTAAATAACAGCTTTATTGAGATATAATTCACAAACTGTACAATTCACCTGTTTAAAGTGAACAATTCAGTGGTTTTTCGTGTAATAAGAGTTGTGTAACCATCACCACAATCAATTTTAGAGCATTTTCATTACCCTGCAGAAAACTCCATGCCCATTAAGTCACCCCTTTTCCCTCTGCTCTTTCTTTAACCCAAAGTCCTAGGCAATCACTAATCTACTTTCTGTCTATAGATTTGCCTATTTTGTGTTTCTCATGTAAGTGGAATCATACAATATGTGGTCATTTGTGACTGGCTTCTTTCACTTAGCATAATGCTTTCAAGGTTCATTCATGTTGTAGCACGTATCGGTATTTAATTTCATTTTCTTTCTGAATAATAGTCCATTGTAGGTATACACTACATTTTATTTATCCACTCATTGATGGACATTTGGATTGTTTTCATTTTTTGGTTGTTAGGAGTAATGCTGGTAAAAACACTGGCATACATGTTTTTGTGTGGACATATGTTTTCATTTCTGTTGAGTATATGCCTAGGAACGAAATTACTGGATCCTGTCGTAATATTTTGTGGAACTTCCAGACTGTCTTCCCAAGTCATTGCACCATTACACATTTTTACCAGCAATGTGTGAAGGTTCTGATTTTTTCCATATCCTTACTAACAGTTGTTATTATCAGTCTTTTTGGGTATAGCCATCCTAGTGGGTGTGAGTGATATCTCATTGTGGTTTTGATTTTCATTTCCCTGATGACTGAAGATGTTGAGCATCTTTTCCTGTATATCTTCTTTACAGAAATGTCTGTTCAGATCCATCACCCATCTTTAATTGGGTTGTCCTTTAATTATTGAGGTGTAAGAGTTCTTTATATATTCTGGATACAAGTCTCATCAGATATATTTCTTGCAAATATTTTCTCCCATTTGGTGGGCTGTGTTTTAACTTTATTGTTCATGTCCTTTGCCTCACAAAAGTTGTTAATTTTGAAGAGACTCAATTTATCTATTTCTTTCTTTTGTTGCTTGTACTTTCATTATGTGGGCCAAGACATTTTGATGAACTTTTAAGATCTGCCTTTTCACATTCTTAGTAGAAGTAGTAGTAACAGAAGTGCATTTTAGCGTGCTTTTTGGGTGAATAAACTTAATAGTACTTGATAATTACACCTCCTCCCAACACACCTGAAATGTTGTCGTTGGGTAAATAATTTTACGTCCTTAAGTGCCTTAAAAGGAGAGTGAAAAGATCCCAAAGCATCATGAAGTTTTTATTACCATAGAAAAAGGTTGGCACTTTCAGTATTTATTCAATCAATAAATATTTATTGAGCATCTACATTGGCATTATCTTAGACATTTGAGGTATTGCAGTGAAAAAAATTTTGGTGTCTTCAAATGCCCTGTAAAAGTTGAAATGCTGGTTTCCTACGGAAGAAAACTTCATACTGTAACATATCACAGTTGGCAGGAAAAAAATGTTGCCTCTTGGCTTCTCTGTGAGCTGGTGCCCTCGCCCTTATCATGATATTACATATCCCAGATGGTCACTGCAAAATGCTTGCTCCTATGCCAAGGTACAACAGGGATGCATTATCGCCTTAATTCTGAGTGTGTTCCGTGGTTTTCTTTGGAAACCCTAACATCATTTAAATTGTTTCAGTTTGGCTCTGTTTACAGAACTGTAGTAAATATTTCCCTATTAATAACAGGAAGGGGAAACCTTACTTGTTTAGGGTTTTGGAAAACTCCTGCATATTGTTCTTAAAGGTGTTTGGTGAAATGGATTGCAGAGATTTGCAGATTTCTTTTTCTTAATTTGCCTAAATGAATTTCAAGGGAAAATTAGTTGAACCGTATATTTTTCAAAGAGAATAGAAGCTCTCACTCATCAATGATAAAGAAAATTTTAAAAGTCATTTCTATCAAGGAATGTTACAAAGTTCCAGTAGTCCCTGGCTTTAGGGACTAAGGAATGAATGAACATCATGGCAGGTCCCTTGTAGCTTCTGTTCATTTTTTTTTTTTTTTTCTGCATTTGATGACCTTGGTGTGTGGAGAAGAGAGGAAATAGCAATTGCCTATGTTTAAATGTCTGCTGTCCACTCAATTTTACCTTGGGAGGGCACGATGCGGAGACAGAAATATAAAAATTAGAGCTAGAAGAGCCTGAGTGGTCAAGTAAGAGAGTTCTATGTGGAGAAGCAACTGACCTTCAGAGGTAACAATGTTGACCATCTACAAGCTTCAGACAAGATATTCAGAAAATTTCAGTGATAGCCTCCATCAATGACATTAAACACTTTCAAGCTTCCTTGTCTTTCTTCATGGTTTTCTCTCAGCCCTGAATGTCCTTCAAGCCTACATTCTCATTTTTTAAGGAATTACTTACTCTTTCTTCAGTGAAGCCTTTCCCAATTACCATTCTTTCCATATTCCTTTCCCCAGGAGAAATAAACTCGCCCTCTAGAATGTTACCACAGCACTCCATGCATACCTCTCTCAAAAGAAAATAACTCAATATATGCTCTTCATGTAGGCCAACCAGCCCAGCTACAATGGGAGATCCATAAGAGAGAGAGCTGTATCTCGTTTGTTTTCGCCACAGCGTACAGTGAAGATAAAAAAGTGATTAATGAAGGAGCGGATACATGAGTAAATATGTGAATAAATTAATAAAAAATTGAATAAATTTTGTAGGCCTACAAAGGAACCTAAAATTTGATAGGTCTGGAGGTTTTGCTTGGTGAGCTGCCAATTTGCCATTATCAGCAGAGACACAGAGGTCAGTAGTTCCTCACAAAAGGACAGGAAAGGAAAGACTTTCTCTCTTCTTTCCTTCCTTCATTCCTTCCTTTGTTTCTTCCTTCGTTTCTTCGTTCCTTCCTTTGTTCCTTCCTTCCTTCGTTCCTTTGTTCCTTCCTTCCTGTTAGCATTGTGGCTGACACCTACATAAGATACTCCTCCCCATATTCTATGTATTTTATCATGACTGTCTTCAAAAGCTATTAGGATACTATATGAATTCAAAGGGGAAATACTCCTAAGGGGAGAATGTATTATATGCAGCATGGAGATCATTCATTCTAGGGAGCTTCAGCAGGCAAAGCTATATTTTCAGGAATTGACTGTTTCTGTTGCAGGCATCCCTAGAGTTGCAGGCATCCCTAGAGTCTAGCAATAAGAGGAGGAAAGTGGGGCTTTCTACATCCTAGGACACCCAGCTGGACACAGATGTGTTGTTGATTGAAGTGAGATGGGTAGAGAAGTCCAGGCTTCACAGGTGATGGATGTATTGTATCCTGGGAGCTATGGGCCCAGTGGCTCTAAAGGGATTGCCATATGAGGTTATTAACATAGTTACTTGTAGGTTATTAGTTGTACATCTGTGCAAGTGAGTTGATATTACAATAAATATCATTTCATCTAGAAAAAGCACCTATTTTGTAAGATTAAAAAATAAAATTACAGAAGAGTACCTAGAGATCTCTCCAACTCACATGGATTAGGGGGTGCTCGTCAGGATAAAAATGTTTTCTCTGTTGGTGGAGACCCAAGACACCTTGGAGAAAAACTTCTTTGCTGTGAGGAAACCTGTAACAATGACTGTTGACCTAATAGCACTGCATATCGGGGCACACATGCCCCTTCTTGCTCTCTGCCTGTTCCTTTTTCTCTGGTATACAGGGGTGAACAGCTTAGATGAGTGAGGCACTGCATATCGGGGCACACATGCCCTTTCTTGCTCTCTGCCCGTTCCTTTTTTCTGGTATACAGGAGAGAACTTGGCTTGGTATTTCTTCTGATTCTAGTAGTAAGATCTACCTGAGAGGTTGACATAAGCAGAGACTAGGGGAAGGGAGCAACCATAAAGCAGGCAGCCCCACTGTGTCCACAAAGTAACTTCTACCATAGCTGTGCTTTGGGGGTACCAGCTATCTGCCCAGATTGATAAAATTGTACTTTGTTTCTGTGTTTTTTCTAATTTCCTGTGTGTGTATGATGCATCTGTCAGAACCCCAGGGAGAAGACTGTGAATGACACCCTGCCCTCCTAATACATGTGTTTGCTTATTTACATGTGGTTCAATCATTAATTCATCCCTGCATTTAGTGTTTGTGGAACACTTGCCACATGCCAGATTCTGTGGCTGGAGATGTGATTAGCAAGAAGAATTTGCTCTTTGGGGGGATGCTCAGAGCCTCATCAGAGGGTCCCACGTGTTAAACACAGAGTCCTGACACAAGGTGGTAAATGTTAAAATAGAGGTAGTACCAAGAGCTGTGGGAACATTGGAGGGTGTGACTAAGGTTATGCGGGGCACAAGGAAGGGATCAAGAAAAGCCGTGAAGCTGAGGCACCATTTGATAAAGGCCAGGGAAGGGTGGTGGAAGTGAGGAGTGAGTATTCTGAAACAGAATACTCCAATAGTCCAAAAGAACTTTCTGCAACAGTGACGATATTCTCTGGCTGCACCAACCAATACAGTAGCCACCTGTGGCTACTGAGTACTTCAAAATGAGGCTAGTGTGATTCAGGGAATGAATTTTTAACTTTATTGAATATTAGTTATTTCGAATTTAAATTAAAAAAAAAACCACACGCGGCTAGTGGCTATCACGTTGAACAGCGAAGCTCTAGAAAACTCTGTGAAACAGAAAGCAATGCACGTCCTAAGAGAAGTGTGGATACCGGGCAATGGAGAGAATAAATCTTCCTCAATACGCAGTTCACCCCACTGTGTGGATGATACTTCTGGAGGGTTACTACCAGTAGGTGGTGACTGTGCCATCACTGAAAACTGAGTAGGCTACAAGACTCTGCCTGGCAACCCATCCATGATGTACATGTTTATTGAGCATCTATACAGTTCTCCTCTGTCCTCCACATGGCTGGGCTGGTTGCATAGTCATTTGGTGACGACCCAGGCCTCAGGTCATTTCCCTTCTATCAGGAAGAAGCCAAGAGAGTCCTTTCGGGGGCATTTACACATTGTAATTCTCTTTGACAAGGCTTGTTTTGGGGAGAGCGGTTATTAATTCTGAAGCAGGAAAGACAGTTTCTGGTATCGGTGGTTCTCTTCCTGGCTGAGGAGACTTGGGTGCCCTGGCCCCTTTCTCCTTGCTCTGCTCTTTACTCTCTCTGTGCAGTACCCACTGGTGAATTACAGGATGAAAGGTTGTCATCCTCTTCCCTTGATTAAAGCCCAGATAATCATTTATTAGTGAATGTGATTCTTTCTCTCGCCTTACCCCCATTAAATGAATTAAGAAGACAATTCCTCTTAGCGGAAGATGGGGAAAAATTAATGCAAAATGTTCCTCATAGGAGATATTAAAAAATGACTAGCGTTTGCATAGCATTTTATAGAACATACTGCATAATCACACACATTATTCCATTTAGTCTTTACAACACTCCTGTGAGATGTTTCGATCCTCAATTTATAAGTGAGGAAACTGGAGCTCACAAAAGTTAAGGACTTGCCCACAATCACCGGGCCATCAGGTGACAAACTGGGGTTCAGCCTGTTTGCTGTTGCCTGAAGAGCGTCTGACAGCGTGGAAGGAAGGAGATTGGGGCAAAAATAATGACTGAGGGGAAAGCCTGACTGGGAGGGAAGGGAAGAGAAAAAAGGGAAAGAAAGTGCTCCTTGCTGATTCCGCATGACCGAAACTCCTGCCAGGGGAAGCAATTGGTTGGCAGGAATAATCCCCAAAACAAACCCTTCACCACAGCTTTCCTCCCTCTTTTCACCAGCTTCCCGGGAACAGTCCCTACCTTGGATGGGTAGCTAAGGGATTCAGAGCTGGCTCGAAGCCAGTGGGAAAGTCCTGGTTAAATTTAGAGTTGTTAAAAGATAAACTGAGGCATACTAAGTGTCTTAAGAGTTTATCTGAGCGAAAATCAGTTCTAACCTGGCAGTGCTAAACCGAAGTGGTTAGGAGAACTCCACAGACAGGACCTCGGGGTCAGACTTTTATAAACTCCAAAGCAAAGCAAAGGGAGGGAATTATGGCTTGACTATTAGCTCACAGCCCAGCCTAGTCAGCTGTTTGATTGGCTGTCCCTAGGAGTTTGATTTTGGAACCTTGAAGACTTTGCAGGCTTAGATTTGGGTTTGCTTACATAGGTGAACTTAGAGCCACAGCAGTCTAATGGCCTCATTGTGTAATTAATTTAAGTTTACTTCAATTCAAGGGATTGAAAAGAGGAAAAATGAAATGATCAGCTTTTCCTCTTATGATCCCCCTGGAAATATGTGTACAAAATGTCAAAATGCTATGGGACATTATTTCTGAAGTCAAGCCTTCATCTGAGAAATGTCTTTTCTCTACATCTCTTAAAAAAGGGAGCAAATATGTGGAGATAGTGAAGATAGAGTGGAGGAGAATTGTATCAATTTGTTTCTTGATGGAAAAGTTGACCTCATGCCAAAGTTCACTGATCTTGCTGTATTGGCTCAAGGAAAAGTGCACCAACTTCAAATTTAAATATTATGATGGTTGGTGTCATTGCCTGAAAATCTTTTAACATGAGTTATGATCCCAAAGCTCCTTTACGTGTTTTAATTTTTAAAATCCTAACAAGGGGCTTCCCTGGTGGCGCAGTGGCTGAGAGTCCGCCTGCCGATGCAGGGGACACGGGTTCGTGCCCCGGTCCGGGAAGATCCCACATGCCGCAGAGCGGCTGGGCCCGTGAGCCATGGCTGCTGAGCCTGCGCATCCGGAGCCTGTGCTCTGCAACGGGAGAGGCCGCAACAGTGAGAGGCCCGCGTACCGCAAAAAAAAACAAAAAAAAATCCTAACAAGTATTATTTAGTACAATTTTATAAATAAGCAAACTGAAGCAAAATAAGGGTTTCACCTAGTCAGGGCCACCCAGCTGGAAAGGAACAAAATCAGGATTTGAACTCAAATCCATCTGATCCCAGATTTGTTTTCGCAGTAATCCCTGTGTTACAAAACATAATGCGAGGCAACAAAAAGGCAATAGCCTTTTGTTTCAACACGGTATCCTTACGTAGTCTTCTTAGAGACATTTTATTTTGCAGTTAAACTCAGCCCCTGTTGTACCAACAGTGCAAAGAACTCAAAGGGGGACTCCCCTGGTGGTCCAGTCAGTGGTTAAGACTCTGTGCTTCCAATGCCGGGGGCCTGGGTTCGATCCCTGGACAAGGAACTAGATCCCACATGCCAGAACTAACAGCCTGCATGCTGCAACTGCAAGATCCCGTGTGCCACAATGAAGCATCTCACATGCCGCAACAAAGACCTGGTGCAGCCAAATAAATAAATAAATGTTTTAAAAAATAATTCTTAAAAAAAAAGAACTCAAAGAAAGTGATTAAAATAAGACCAGTATGACTGAATGGGCCCACGGCGTGCAGGCAACAATGATTTCATCGTAGCTGCTGCCTGGCTACAGCGACTATAAGATGCCATCAATTCGAAGAAGTATTTCTGTTTGGAAGATGTTCAAAATGTGAAAAAAAGTTACATATCCTCAGATCTTTGAAATATGATCCACTATAAGTTACTTAAAACACGTTATAGAATCTCTATGGAAAGTCTTATATCCGACTGGAAGTTCAATGGAAGTGAAATTAAATGTGTTATCTGATCTCAATTGACTTGTCCCCCTGTGTTCCACCTCCACTTTGTCTCTCAATCTGTCCAAGACTTTTCTCTCCTTCTAGGAAAGCAGAGGCTTTGCAGATACCCTTGAGGTGTTGTCATGAACTTAAACCTGCTGCCGATTTTTGACTAATCTCAGTGAGAGAGGCCCCTACAGCAAAGGCTGAACAGCTTTTCTTCCTGCTCTGTGAACACTTGGCAGAAGCGTTGATGACAGTTGCAAGAACGTGATGCACAGCAGTATTCTTTACAGCAGTTTAATCTGTGTCATCAAATCCCCAGAAACCATGATTAATAGCAGCTCTTGAGTTTGTTCTCAAGTTGTATATTTGGCAGTGGTGAACTTTGATCTACGGTTTCACTTTAAAGAATCGTTATGACACAAACTTTTCCTGTAATCCTTCCATCTAATCAAGCTCCACACAGATACCCTGTAGGGAAACATTTCATGCCATTACTGTAAGCTGTGTGTTTATTATACCATTTGAAGCACTTTGATAAGAGGAGGGGACATGTCATGTCCAGGCATTTAGTCAGTGTCACACAGAACAATCTCACCACTCAGAAGTGGCCAGTGAAGGGTTTTGGTTAGGAACATGGAATGGAAAATTAACCCTACAGGGAATTATGAGCCAGTGGTGTTGTCTCAAATAAAATTACTTTCCTTTCATAAAGTTAGATGGGCTAAATTAATAGTTACTCATTTTTCCCTCCTCTATCTTTCTCCCCTTACATTTCAGTGTAGAAACTACTCTTTCAATTCTCTTTATAATTCTTTTCCAGAGCACCACTACCCAATAGAAATATAAAACGAGCCTCATGTGGATATTTAAATTTTCTAGCGAACACATTAAAAAAATCAACAGGTGAAATTAATTTTAATTAAGTATTCTATTTAGCCCAATATATTCTAAATATTATCATTTAAAATTGAATTAATATAAAAACAAGTAATGGGATAGTTTACATTCTGTTTTTTTTGGACTAAGTCTTTGAACGCCAGTATCTATTTCACACTAACAGTGCATCTCAATTTGGATGCTAAATTTTCAGGGCAGCCCTTTCAAAACTAAATTTTTGTTTAATGGAAAAATATTTTACATTGCTTCTGTTTTGAAATTGAAGCTTAAATTAATTAAGATTGAGTCAAATTTAAAATCTAGTTCTGTAATTACATGAGCAGTATTTCAAGTGCTCAATAGTCACCAGTGTTTAGTGGCTACCATATTGGACAGCATAATCCTCAAGCTTCGGTGAGAGCCAGATCTCTGTGATTTGGGAATTTAATTTCATTCTATTAAACACTTGAACATATGCAGTCTTATACCCAAGTTATTGGAAAAATGAGAAGTATGAGCATTGTGATCCCCAGGAGGGCTTGAATGGGACTTGGAGCTAAAAGGGCATCTTTTCTTTAGGAAGTAAAGGCTGAAAAGAGAAACTCATAGAAGCAGACAGCAGGATCACTGCAAGTGATGGCTTAAAAAGCAGGAGCCGGGCTTCCCTGGTGGCGCAGTGGTTGAGAGTCCGCCTGTAGATGCAGGGGACATGGGTTCGTGCCCCGGTCCGGGAAGATCCCACATGCCGCAGAGCGGCTGGGCCCGTGAGCCATGGCTGCTGAGCCTGCGCGTTCGGAGCCTGTGCTGCGCAACGGGAGAAGCCACAACAGTGAGAGGCCCGCGTACCGCAAAAAAAAAAAAAAAAAAAAGGCAGTAGCCATTACTGTGAATTTGTTAGCCTTATATAAATAGTATGAATGTAAGATCCTTAAAGTCACAGAATGGGACTGACACATAATAGGTACTTACTAAGTGTTAATACCCTTTACTTCTTTTCTCATATCCATTGTAGTAGCCATGCATAACTTAATCAGTAAAAGGATAGAAACAAGCTTATTTATCCCAATGGTGACTAATGGCTGTGACTCAGGATAGACTCTCATAAAGACAACCATTGGAAGAGTGTTGCAGAAAAGAGGAATTTCTTTTATACTCCATGAAAATGATTATTGGCTTATGACAAGTGTTAGGTATACCTGGTATGCTAAAGTGGTATGTATTTTGTAAAGAAGACATAGTTGAAACTGGATTTTGGATTTATTTGCCACTATAATAGAAGTGGAGGGGGTCACGATGGGGCAGCTGGTATGGAAGCAAGTAAAATTGCTCAGAGAAATGTGGAAATTTGTGGGCTGGCCAGTGGAGCTGTTTTGAGTGTGGTTGATTCTGATTCCCTATTGTTTGGACAGTAGAGGTTTGTTCCCAGCCTGAATCTTCCCAGGATAGCCCATCTTTGGCTTCTCTCTCTGCCACATGGTTTTAGATGTAATCCAGGCTTTCTGAGAGGGCACCATGCCAAGACAAGGCTGGAGGACAAGATGATAACTTTTGATGGAAATGTGTCCAGCCTGCACGATGCAGAGAGTTAATTAATGATGTTTAAAGTACTAAAATACCCTCAGCTGTAACAGTTACAGGAGCTGAGTCTCCATGAAGAGCGCTGAAGTAATGGAAATCCAATAAAAAGTAGAGTTGGCATTAGATAAGGGGGGAAAGGCAGCTATCATAGAGGAAGCTGGACTTTATGTCTGTTTAGCTGACCCATCATAAACTTCAAGAAAAATCTGCTGGGTCTCAACACCATCTTCCCTCCTGAAGTGAAAATAGGTGGGATAAGGAGGATTATCACTGTAGCTTCTAGAGACTATGATCTCTTTCTGCTGTTGCTGCATTTGTAGGAAGAAGAGAAAAATGTGCTGTTCCCAAAGTGACTCATTTATGGGCTTCCACAGTGGGAGGATTCTGTAAGTCCTTGAAGCGTGTGAAGCTGAACCATTCAACCCTGATGAGTGTCACTTTTTGAGAATGGAACAAATGCAATAGCTCGTGAAGATTATGATCCTATTAAAGTCATTCTTGAATTCCCCCAGCTCTGCCGCTCTATTGGCTATTTGGCTTGGGTTTTTTGCTTGCTTGTTTGTTTCAGGCACAGAGAACTGAGGTCACTGGCCTTTACAAAACAAGATTTTCTTCCTAAGTTCTTTGAAATTTGGTCTCCATGTTGATTCTATTAAAGGTAAGTCTCTTTTCCTGAGCAAACAGCCTGGGGTTTCTCCTTAGCCCATTTCTTTTCTATCAAGCATGAGGAGAAGGCTTTTTCAGATGCTTAACGGTATCTGAAAGGAAGAAAGCCAGAGACCTGGGAGGTTTCCTTTCTCTTCCTTCTTCCTGGTGGAGGCAATTCCTACCCTACACTCCTCCCTGACTGAGGGGTAGCCAGCAGCAATAGTCATAGCTGCTCTTAATTGTATACTTTCTATGTTTCAGATACTCTCTTAAGTCCTTCCACTACTTTGTATCACATAACCTATGTAACTGTGCTAGGAGGGAGGAAATATCATTACCCTCATTTTACAGATGAGGAAACTAAGACTCAACCAGATTAAAAAATTTACCAAGGTTACACAGCTAGTGACTATTCAAGACAAGACTCATACCAGGTCTGATTCTTTCCAAAGCCCACTTTATCAAGGGTTCTTAAATGTAGGAGGGAATAGTAAGTGAGAGTCTTAAACTTCAGTCTCCTTGGCCCCAGCCCCTTCCTCTACCTACTGCCTTCTCTCCAGGCTCCTGTGCTTCCTTTTCCATCTCTAATTTATACGTACAACCTGCCCTTTGGGTTCTGCTCCTGCTTGTGTTTTGGGAATGGAAAGCTTCCAAAATTTATAATGCATAAAAAGTTGGCAAAGGAAGCTTACATTGATTAAAAGACACACACACAAAGTTGTAAAAACTAGGCAATCAGGAAATCCAGGACAGAATTGGGCCAAGTGAGGGGTGAAAAGAGAAGGATGCAGAAACAAGAAAGGGAAGTTTTGATGTTCTCATCTGATGGCTTCAGCTCTGAAATAACACCTTTCTTGTGTGTGTGTGTGTGTGTGTGTGTGTATGTGTGTGTGCGCACAGGAGCGTGCAGATGTGTGTTTTAAAGGAGCAATCACTTATATGAGGCTTTCTACGTGCCAAGTAAAATTCTAAATGCATCATACATATTAACACATTTGGTCATAAGAATAAACCTCTGGAATAGGTTACTGTTATTACTATCACTATGACCCTCATCTTATAGATGTGCACTGAGTATCAAGGAGAGATCAAATAATGTGCCCAAGGTCACACAACCTGTAGGTTTTGCACCCAAGGACTCTGGCTCCAGAAATGATGCTTTTTTTTTTTTTTTTTTTTTTTGCGTTACGCGGACCTCTCACTGTTGTGGCCTCTCCCGTTGCGGAGCACAGACTCCGGACGCGCAGGCTCAGTGGCCATGGCTCACGGGCCCAGCCACTCCGCGGCATGTGGGATCTTCCCGGACCGGGGCACGAACCCGTGTCCCCTGCATTGGCAGGGCGACTCTCAACCACTGCGCCACCAGGGAAGCCGAGAAATGATGCTTTTCATCACCGTGCTATCCCACCACCTGTGCTGTGTTAGAGAATGTCAGGGTTTCCAAAGCATCTGAGCAGTGATCGAGGCTCGCAGAGCAGGGGGGGCTGCAAGGCTGCGATTCAGTCCCAGGTCTTGTCCCTGTCCAGGACTCTGTGTACTTTATGTCACACTGGGTTGTTTTCACAGTAATATGTGTTGAATAAATGAATATTCTAGAAAGGAGGCAGGGAAAAAGTTTTTTTTTGAACATTGTGATGCTGGGAATAGATACAGGTATACTGTGGGAATGGATGGCTATTCTTAATTCCCAGCTGCAGGACACGGTCCTCATTCCCTCACTACACACACACGGACAATACCCTATTTCGTTGCCAACTGGCGCACTACCCGAAACCAGCTATAGGTGTCAAGTTCCTGCACAAATGCATCCCTTGAGCAGTTTCTTGCTGAGAAAGAATAAGTGTCATTTTCATGGATTGGCAAGAGGTATTTCTTATTTTATACCCTTTTCAGGGATCACTTGCCCAGGCCCAGGCATAGACCCGCAGAGCAAGCAGAGTGGACAGAGAACGACGGTCCAAGCCCGTCCCTGATTCCCCAGCGGACTGGCCTGTCCCAGCGTCCGAGGACAAACGTGTGAGCCAAAACACACGAGCTCTTGAACGCAGCCTGTTTCTTTCCTGGCAGCTCTGTAAAATCAAAGTTTGAGGCACCACAGGAGCTCTTTTAAAACGTCCTGGCCGGCGTGCTGCAGCCCAGATGTTGTTCCAGCCCCGCCACAAGCTCCAATCAGCGCACTAGTTGCTCCCCCCCGGCTGCAGCCCCGTTCGCCTCCGCTGGCGCTGCGCCCTAGATGTTACAGATGCCACAACTCATTTCTTTGAAGTCAGTGTGTTTTTTTAAAAAACACCCCTTTCCTCAGATTTGGCCCAACTTCTCATTATATAAGCTGATCTGTTGGAACATCTGTCACCATTGCGGCTTCAGCTCCCATCCTCCATTCAAGTATCATAACTTGACATTAATAAATAATGAGGCGGTGCTGGGTTTAACGCACATATTAGGAGGCATGGAGGCTAAAATGGCAGGCTTTCATCTTTCGGGAAGAGCGGAAGCCCAGATTAAGCAAACAGGGGAAACGCAGCTAGGGCCCGGATGAAGACTTCCAACTACTCGCTTAAAAAAAGAATGATAGCGTACCTCGTGTAATTGACTGTCTCTTGCTAAGACAGATGGACCCAAGGTTAATGGGAAGGACTGGAGCTTCGTAGCTGGAGACTTATTAACATAGCAACAACCATTCTGCACCCTCTTGGTTTCCACTCCCCTAAATGCCCACTTCTGCCCAGAGACAGTATTTTCTTAGCAGAAACGGCTGTTATAGTTCAGTCTCATGTTGACCTCTATCATACAGAATGATGCCCTTGTGGTCATATGCACTTAGGTGCCACCAACGCGTGAGAAATCTCGTTGGTGCTGTGAATGTCTGTCCTTATTCTTCTGTGAGGGTCACCTTGCGAACTTGCTATGTGAATACCTCCTGGGAACATCTTTGGGAATGCCCTTTGGGCAAATAGAAAAGGAGGCAGAATCTGGTTATGCTCTCCTGTGAACTCCAGGGCTTTGGAAATTCAAATATATTTCCATATATTAATGGTCAAAGATAACCTAAAATCAAGGCAAGCACATGGAGTTAGAAAGATGGCCAATGAGACGTAGCTAAAGGTATTGTTCTTTAGTGCACAAGCATGCGCGCGTGCGCGCACACACACACACACAAATCTGCACACTCCTGCCCTGTACTTAAGTGCTCAGATTCCGCCTGTGTTTTGCATCACGAAAGCTTTTTAAAGCCAGGGACGGGGTCTGTCTGGTATAGCCTGTACAGCTCCAACTTTGTGTCACGCATGTGGAGGCTTAATAAATATTTAATGACAAAGGAAACAGCGCTGTAAGTGAGGACGGCTGCTATTATTCCCACTGCAAAGATGAGTGAATGGAACGAAAGAGATGAATTGCCTGAAGCCCACACGGTGAGTCAGTCGCAAAGTGCAGCTTGGAAGCTGAGTCCCTGGGCTGTGCCTGCGTTTCTTCAGATCTGAGCATTGAACACTTACCTTTGGGGTTGGCTTAGAAGCTTGCTGAAATGAAAACAAAGCAAAAAACCCTGACATCTGGGAGCTTATATTTTAAAGAGAAGATAGTGCAGAGGCCAAAATAAGAGTACCAGCAAGAAAGCCCAGCCCAAATTAGCAGATACTGGTGACAGAATGGAAGAAGGATGGGAAGGTTTCCTGCTGTTGCCATACCCAGGAAAGACTTCTCCAGAGTTCCTTTAAGGAATGCTTACGCATAGTTCAAGGTGGTCATGAAAAAACTCCATTTTTTTTTTCCCTCCAGGTCACATTTCAGCATCGTCTACCAGAGTTCTTAGAGAATGTGACTCACTTGAGCTTGCAGGCCAGATCACAAAAACAATTGCTTCTGCCCATCGTCATATCTAGGGTTGACCTATCTGAAAGCGATGGAGGATACTTTTTGTTTTAATACCGCACTTGCATTTATTTTCCATTTTAATGCAAATTCTCCTATAGAAACTGATTTATTGTCGTTCTGATTCTTTTCCTTCAGACTGATGCTATGTAAATATACAATTTTTGCTTGACTCAATGCAAAAATATCCATCACCTCAATGTGCCTGAGCTCAAACAGTTTGCTACAATGCTGAGTGATTTTGACATTCATTTTTATTCCTGGACTAGGTTTCTTTTAATTAGGAAGAATAGTTGAGTAGTCAATGTTCTGGTAACTTAGCTCATTGGGTATACCACCTTCCGTTTCTTAGCAATTCATGATTTGGTCTCAGAATTCAGAAAAGAGAACAAAAAGATTGTAAAAATATTTATATCTGGATGTAATAATTTTTTTTACATCCCATCTGTCTAGAGTTGACTGGTTATAACAAAATCCTATGTCACTTCGCAGGCTGCTATGCAGAGCTTATCCCTGCTCGATTGATGTATTTACCTAATTTCTGTTACCAAAATATATTGTAACCTCTCTGCACTATTGGCTTTGACTCTTTGGGAGACACTGCAAGTTGCCTACCCAGTAACCATTCTGTCTTTCTTCCTCATTATCAGAACTTCAGTTTTCTTTTGGGAATTATTTGCTTTGCCAGACTCCTTTGCAGCTGTTACTGACTATGTGAAGACTTTAGGCCAGTAAGATATAAACTGATGTGCTTGAAAAAACTTGAAAAAGTTTTGCTTTCCTTTGTGCCACAAAGGAAATTTGATTTCTTATTGATTTCTTATTCCCTTCCACTTTTATTCTTCTGCTCACTTAAAACACAGATATAATCACAGAGGTAGAAGAGACATTTTGTGAACATCAAAATCAAGGCATACTAAAAATAAGTTTAAAATGGAAGATCTGAGCAAGATGCAGAGGTCTTGTATGTCAGACCAAGAACTGCGGACATTTCCCGGGGGGCAGACAGAACCACTGACAGCTTTAAGCGTAAGAGTCGTAAGGGTAAAGTGGCGTGTAGGGTCAACTGTAGAGAGGGGAGATGCTACAGAATTGCAGGTCGGAGGTAGGAACGTGAGGAGGCTGGGCTTTAATCAAAAGACTCTAAACTAGGATCCTGAACCATATTACGGTGAACGCCTGAATCACTAACTAAAACTGGGTTGGGGTGCCCTTGATGTAAAATTGATTGTTAATAGAATCTGGAACCTGACTTTTAGGTAGAGATGAACAATTCAGCTGAATAGTCACTATATATGAAAGTCCTGTTTTTTCTTCTTGTGTTCCCCCTCCTTCTCTGTCTCCCTCCCTACTTCCTCTTTACCCTCCTTATTTGTAGCTTTATTCAAATCCAGGAATGATCACTTTGGGGAACTTAGAGATTTCATTGCATGCACGTGTGTGTGTGTGTGTGTGTGTGTGTGTGTGTGTGTATTCACACATGTGTACATTTAGCCATGGAACTAGGGTAAAAATCGATTGATAGGACACACCGAAGAGATACTATCCAAGGCCATTAGTGGTTTATGTTATGTTATGTTCATTAACATCAATTTACAGTCCCCAAATCTTCCTTCTTTGGCACCATGATGTTCGGAACTTCACTGTTAGCTGCAACCATAACCTCATGACCCCACGGTGGTGAAAGCTTGGCAAGCTAACTGGTAGATCTCGTGCTCTACTTTCAAATACTGCTCTTTGGTCTGGAGTGAATTTTTGATGGGAAATGGTCTACATGTGCATAAATTAAACTGAATACTACTTCCTGCCCTCACCCATTTCCCTCCAGATTAAGGAAAATCAGTGTTTTCTGGATTTTTTTTTTGGCCTACTGCATATTTGGAAGGCATTCATCCCCTTCATGGTGAGCATTTAGTTGATTGCTATTTGGGGGTGGGCTTGGAAAGTGAGAACATTTTTGTTGCCCTTTCTGTAGACAGTCAGAAACAAACAAACCAAGAAAATCTATAGGCTCCTAACAGATGGGCTTTAAAAAGTAGGTCATGTTTTGAGCCCACCAACTTTGATGACATCCCTGTAAGAGAAACTGGATTCCTAAGTGTCAGGATAATACAAATGAGGTTCTAAAATGGTCTCTGGATCTGTTACTGCTTCCAAGTACAGCTGGGAAAAAGTTGTGGAGGGAAGTCTCTGTGGATTCAGGAAAATAAAAACCATGCTGGGAAGCCCTGAATCCACTGCTCTGTCTCCCCTCCGCCCACCCCCCCACCCCATAGAAGACACTGGGATTGACTAGGTCCTGAAGGGATTAAGATGATATGGAGATTTCAGGAAAGGAAGTGTGCGTGTGTGCACGTGTGTGTGTGTGTGTGTGTGTGTGTTGGGAGGGCTGAGGACCATTTTTCTCCTCTTCAGTGAGAAGCTTTCTCAAACAAAGCCTATGGAGGGTAAATAACTAGGCAAAGAGATTGTTCCTGCTTTGCTTTACGGTGGTTTGTTTCTGGCACCTGAAAAGTTAGAAGGATAAGGTGTGTGGCCTTTGACGAGGGAAGAAATTCACTCATCTTCTTCCTGGCCCAGGATGTGTGTATGAGGGAGCCCACTTGATAATGAAATTACATACAGGTCAAGTTAATAACCTTGAAGCTCAGAGGAAGAGAGCTATAGGTCTATGAGAACTCGCAGGACTAAGATAAAGTACCCTTGTGTATTTTCCACTCTACAGCCCTGGAGAAGGGAAATAAAATACCTTCTTAGATCCAAATATGTGTGGTTTCCCAGGCTTCATGCCTCACTGCTGAGTGAGAACAACAGTTGGAAGCCAGGAGACACATTTATACATCAACACAGTTTTGCCTCCAATGGAATGAAGGACAAAGTGGCCTCCCCGGATTACGTCTTGTTGATTGTTTGGCTGACCCAAATGCTTGTCCATCAGAAATCCAGTTCCCACCTCAATTCCCTCAAAATATTGTTAAGCTAGAAATACTTTTTCATTCCTTTTTGTCTTGTCTAAAGAGTGTTTGCCCTTCCTCTCTCCCTCATGATCAATCTGTGGCTGAGATCCAAAAACATGTTTTCTTTTATAGCTTTGTCATCTTGAATATACACTTTGACTGATACAGAAATTCAACATCACAGGCTGTTTACCAGGCATTGTCACCCATGTTGCCTCTAAGGTGATTTTTGTACTCATATTCCAACAATGATGCTTCTACAGAATAGGTCCACACTTGTGAAGATGAGTGATTTTGTGCCATCAGTCTAGCCTTTCCTTTCCAGCCAATCCTCTTGGTGGCAAGGATTTCATGTTCACATTGGGTGAGGAAAGAAGGGGGCAAGACAGTATAACATTAGCAATAATAATGATAATATTTGGCTAAAAAATATGTATGTATATATATATATATATAGAACATATCTTGATGGTATTTGAATTGCTCTTAAGCATCCCCTCCCTGCCTCTTTCCTCTTGCATAAAACTATTGTGGGACAGAGGTTTACCTGGTATGTGGAAGCTATTGTCCAATTGTATGGAGATACATTGTTTCATCTCTGAAAATCCTAAAGTATACCTACAATTAGGTTAATGGCTCCTGAACGACTCTATGCTATTCACATGCAATTATTCAGGACCCATTCTGAAATAGCTCTGTGGGAAGAATAACAATGATATAAGATACCTGATTTCACCCCAACTTTCAACAAGGAATGTGTATTTTGTTTTTAATTTTGTATGGATACTTTCAGCTTTCCTATTCTTATAAATAGAGAATGGAAGACCCCGTAAGAGAAAGAAAATCAAGGAAAGTTGATAGTCCACATAACTTAAATTCTCCTGAGCTTTGACTTCCTTACCTGTTTTTAAAATGACCTCAATTATCATGTTTTTCATCTGACATTCTTGGATAGTTCTTTGGGTTCTATAGGTACAGAAAAAATCATTTGGTTTCTGTATCACATTCTTATGAAAGGGACTTTGTGCTAAATTTGCAAGTGCATGTTCAGATCCTTACACTTTCTATCTTTGAGACCTTGCACAGGTTCCATAACTCCTCTGAGTTTCTTTATCTGTAAAAAAGGAGATAGGGGCTTCCCTGGTTGTAGTGGTTGAGAATCCGCCTGCCAATGCAGAGGACACGGGTTCCATCCCTGGTCCAGGAAGATCCCACATGCCGTGGGGCAACTAAGCCCGTGCTCCACAACTACTGAGCCTGTGCTCTAGAGTCCACGAGCCACAACTACTGAGCCCGAGTGCCCCAACTACTGAAGCCCATGCGCCTAGAGCCTGTGCTCCATAACAAGAGAAGCCACCACAATGAGAAGCCCGTGCACCGCAACAAAGAGTAACCCCTGCTCACCACAACTAGAGAAAGCCCGCACGCAACAACGAAGACCCAATGCAACCAAAACTAAATACATAAATAAATAAATTTATTTCAAAAAGAGGATAATGATAGTGTCTACTTCACTGAGATGTTGTGAGGTTAAATCATCTCATATATGTAAAGCAGTTAGAACAGTGCCTGTATGAAATCAGCATTATGTAAACACAGCATCACTAACTTAAGTACATTTACCAACTAACAGAATTTCTATAAAGAAGTTTGGATGCCATTAGACATGAAAAATGACTATCAAGTTTTCTAGGCTATTTTTTAAATTAATTTTTACTAGAGTATGGTTGCTTTACAATGTTGTGTTAATTTCTGCTGTATCTAGGCTGTTTTTGACCAACTAGAGTTGGTCAGGGGAAAAGTTGACATTATATCAACTATACAATATACAGTATGGAAACTATTATGTTTGAGACCATTGTATCTTCATTGTAAAGGGGTATTCCTTTGCATATAAATTTTCTTTTGGACCTTTATTTATGTTAAAATTTTTTTGGTAGTATAGTTGATTTACAATGTTGTGTTAATTTCTGCTGTACAGCAAAGTGAATCAGTTATACATATATCCACTCTTTTTCAGATTCCTTTCCCATATAGGTCATTATAGAGTATTGAGTAGAGTTCCCTGTGCTATACAGTAGGTCCTTATTAGTTATGTATTTTACATATTGTAGTGTGTATATGTCAATCTCAATCTCCCAAAGGGCCTTTAAAATATGGAGTGTGCATAAATATTACCCAGGATAGCTTAGATTTTGAACATAGGCAGCTCTCAAAGTTGGGAGGTGGAGACATACACACAGGTAGCCATCTCTCTTACATGTCCCATAGTCAGATTTTCTTGGGGTCCTACAGGTATATTGTGAAAAAAACCTCCACAGATCAATCTGATAAGCCCCTCCCTCATCATCTCCTACCCCTTCCCCTTGGATCCAGTTGAGAATCCCCAGGAAAGGTGACCTGTCACCATTTATCACTCTGCTCCCCACTATATAACATCAAATTGGAAACTGTGTTTTCAAAATAGAAAATCAATGAATTGAAAAAATATTTGGCAGTTGCTTCCCAAATGGATTTGTATTTGAATGTTCTGTTGTGTTTGCTGACATTAGTATACAGTCTAAGATGGCTTCAGTTTTTATTTCAAAATTTATTTGACCACCTTACTTATTTTTAAAAATGGGATCAATAATAATGAAATTAAGTTTCCTCTGCTCAATGAGTTGGACATTTCAGTGTAGAAAGGGTTACACATATTTTAAAGAAATACACCCAGACAAAGTCATGAACCATGCTTATCAAGATGTTGAAATCAAATACAGAGTCTTTGCAGTATCACAAATCGAAATCCATCACTATAGGATGTGATAGACAATACTTGGAGAGTCCTGTATATTAGGTTCAGCTTTTAATGGCTTTTAATAGAATGCATAGGTTAAATTGTTCCATTCAGTTGCTCAAAAAAATCAATATGAAAGAAGATGAATAAGATGAATAATAATTAATTCAGTAAACATTTATTGAGGTACATTCTGGGAAAAACGACAGCCTTCCCTAT
This sequence comes from Lagenorhynchus albirostris, assembly GCF_949774975.1. Lineage (NCBI taxonomy): Eukaryota > Metazoa > Chordata > Mammalia > Artiodactyla > Delphinidae > Lagenorhynchus > Lagenorhynchus albirostris. Next base: position 69,795,556 of record NC_083106.1, read on the forward strand.
TCCCTCCATCCGAAAAAAGCATTCAATTAAGAAAATTGGCAACAAATAAATTAAAGGAAGATTTAGCAAAGCAAGTGAAATACTATAAATTCTGAGCTTTAGAATTCCTTTTCATCTTCTTGGAACTTGACCAGTCACTATTAGGTTCATCTCACAAGTTCTGATAGTTGGCAGCGTATAGTTACTTTTATAATAAATAATTAAGTGAATTGTGATCCTCAAGAGGGAAAATCTGGGTGAAGAGAAACCAGCTTTCTCTTCCTTGGATGCTCTCTTTTGTAAAATCTATGAACTATACACAGGATCACGATTCTAAGCTTCATGATCATCATTTCACAATAGTCCAAAGACCTTTTATACATAAGCAATTACTTAACATTAATACATGCACCCAAATTTATGTCATAAACAGAGTGTACAAAATGTATACTATTTTCTTACAGAGTTAGTATACTTTATTTAGACAGAAAGGGATCATTCTGGACATAATTCATTCATTACTTTAATCATATTAAGAGAGAAATAAATACTAAACATTTTACTATGTGCTGGGAATAGAGGTAAATGGTGACTGCCTCCAAGAAATTTATAATTTAGTATTTTAGGAAAACAAATACAGAAATTAAAGGTTGAAGGTGCTATGATTAAAATACATGTGGGATCCAGTAGAGTCACAAGAGAGTAGGTGATGATTCTATCCAAAACAATTTGGTAGGAAATAAATTAAGGGTATATTTAGTAAAATAATGAATTGGTCAGAAGTTAAGATTCCCAATTACTTCTTTTTATGTTATTGGTAATTTTGTTGCATATGGGAGCAGTTTTTCAAATTTGTTATTAATCTTAGGCATAGTTGCCCATAATTTTGTGAGCATTTCCTCTTTTAAAACAAATTAAAAATTAAACAAACAGACAAACAAAAACAGAAAGGATACCTCCTGGGAGCAAGGAAGGATTCAGTCCTAAATCCTACTGGGATAGGTAGGGGAACAAATAGAATATGGTCATCAAAGTCTTTCTAAAAGTGAAGTTTAAGCTGAGTTTTGAAAGCTTCCAAGTAGATGAGAGTCAGGCATGGAGCTGGGGCAGGAGACCATTTCAGGCAGAGGGAGTTGCCCTTTGCCCAATTGAGTGCATTTTATTTGTACGCTACTTTCTCTGCCTTCCCTGAAACATGTGGCATGAGCATCCCTGATCTTGGTTCAAGGCAGCCAGAAGACTTGGTGAGCTGGGCTGAGCATGGGTGACTGAGACCAACACTGCAGAGGTGGGGACTTGGGCCAAAGCAATAGGGGTATTGGAACAACAGCGTGTCATAGTAGTAGGGAGTATACCAGATCCTGCAAGTAGCTTGGAGGGAAGAATCCCTATACCTTTGAGGCTGTGTTACTACAGCAACTCTGTAATGAGGAACACTGGAATAGTAGTGAGGAGAAGTTGAACTGGATCTCTGGCTCTGAGCTAAAACTGTTTAGAAAGGCTGAAGTAGTTCCACGCCATAGGTACTCATTGATGACCAGTTGAGGCAGAACCAAACTTTCTCTGAAGGAATGTTTCCCCAAATTAGGGCTTTAGGAGTTCCACAGAATACAATCAAGCCATAAAGTCACATGCAAGGATTACCAAACACACTAGAAGGAAGACCACGATGAAGTAGAGGTGGTAGAAAGAACAAACAATAGATTTGGACCTCCATGGAATACTAAACTTTAAATGTTTTCTTTTAAAAAAGGAAGCAATTATAAAGATAAGCATACAACAAAAAACAGTCAAAACTTTTTAAAGAACACAATACATAGTGAGAACTATATTTAACAACACACACACAACCAAATAACTGAAACAAAAGTCTAATGAAACAATATGTGATACAGTATAATTTTTTTTATCCTATCCTATCCCTTTCTTCCTAAAAATTGCCTGTTGCAATCCACTAAACTGATTTCATGTCCCACTAATGGCTACAACTCACAGCTTGAAAAATACTATTTTAGAACAACTCCTCTGTTTCCTAGAAGAGAACACTGAAGCTCAGAGACAAGAAAAGAGTTGTCTGAAGTCACTGTTATTGCAGAGCTGGGGTCAGAGCTCAGCTCTCTTGGTCCAGAGGGTCATGTTGTCTTAGGACAATTTGCGGCTCACTTTGAATCCCTTGAAACAGGGATGAGTGTAAGGACACATACACTTACGGCTCTGCTCTGCCTTCTCTCTCCCGCCTCCCCTGGCAGAGGTTGCCAGGGAATGTTGGGCTCTTCCCCTGAAGGTAAGTGGCTCCTTGTGAGATCCTCCACTCCAGGAATGCAGGGATGTGAGGACAGACTGTATGTTTCCTAAGCTAGGCCACTTGGTCTCAAGGCGAACCAAACTGCAGTACAAAACGTGAGGTGAGCTTGCCTAGCCCCTTCATCATTTATCCTCCTTTAATCAAACAGACAGAACATTTTCATGGGAAAGAGGAGGTTGTTATCCTTGGCTTTCTTGTGCCTTCAGCACTATTTTTCTTAGGAATGTGTTAATAGCTGCAAAAATTTTAACACATCTTCAAGTGCCTCTCATGTTAGGAGATTCTTCTCCGTTATGGGAAAAGTGGTTGTCGGTTTGCCTGGTGTTTAAACAAAATCAAAGTGTTTCTGACAGGTAGATTATGCTCTTACTTCAAATGTCCCATCTTTAGTGAATGTGCAGCTGGAAGTAGCAGAGAAGAGACATTTTTCTTGCCAACTCTGATTCCTTCAGTCCTCATTCCTCCCGAAGCAGCTGGGTCCAAAAAATGGTTAACTCCAGGGCCAGTGGAGGAAAAGACTTGGAAGTTTCCGATTTCAAGACTGTGTGTTTTGGGCCCTTTTGCAGAGAGCAACTTTGCCCTGCTGATCAAACTCCTTTACTTTTACATTTTGTTTGAAGAAACAAGAACATTTAAGTAACAAATAGGAAGTATATTGTGCAGAAGGCAGTTCCAAAGGAAGTTGAGAGCCAAATGCACACAAAAAAGAGAGGAGATTCCTGAAAATAGCTATTAAAGTTTTTGTTACCCTTTCAAAATATATTTATTTAGTGGAATCAAAAACTAGGGTGGAGTGAATCCGGAATTCATCCAAGGTGACAAATTCCTGCATATTCCATTGAAAGAGAGATCTTCCTCTGTGGACATAACAGAAAACAATTGGCCTTCTGTGTCCATATAACACTTCCCAACTCTTATTGCCTCAGCAATGAATGCTTTAGGGAAGATACATAAATGCTTCCAAATGGATTTTTTTTTTTTTTTTTTTTTTTTTTGTGGTACGCGGGCCTCTCACTGTTGTGGCCTCTCCCGTTGCGAAGCACAGGCTCCGGACGCGCAGGCTCAGCGGCCATGGCTCACAGGCCCAGCCGCTCCGCGGCATGTGGGATCTTCCCGGACCGGGGCACAAACCCGTGTCCCCTGCATCAGCAGGCGGACTCTCAACCACTGCGCCACCAGGGAAGCCCCAAATGGATTTTTAAAAATTTTCTGTGGGTCAGCTTGACAGCTTTTCTGATCTGGGTAGCATAACTAATCTCGCCTCAACTCACTCCTGCCTCTGAAGTCAGCTGGTAGATATAGGACGGTCTCCTGCGCACGTGTGACACTTGGCTCTCTGTTGGTTGAGGCAACAGTAGTGATTGGATCATGTTTTCCTAATCATCCAGCAGGCTAGCTCAGGCTTCTTCTTATGGGTTCTAAGAGCAAGAAGAAAAGGCAAACCCTTTTGCCTTTTGGGCAAAAGTCCCTACTTGCATCACAATTGCTATTATGTTTAGACTATCTCAACGAGAGCAAGCCAACACTATGAAAAGAATAAATCACAGGGTAGTGTTCTGAATGTGGGTGTCAGAGTGGTGCGTCCAAAGCAGTCACTGTTAGTATAATAGTTCATCATTTTTTCACATGTAAGCTCTTTCTTTTTGTCCAAACTGGAATTCTCTCTATTGTCTTTTGTCTTGAGCTCTTTTATCCTTTTCTTTACCCCTGCCCCTCATTTCTTCTTTAACTTCATTACTTTCTACTTCCTTTCTCTTGATTTTTCTCCTTCTTTCTCATCAATGATGGGCTAAGACCCATCATTTTTACCCAGAGACCTACTTCAGCTCCAAGGAAGTGGTTTATAGAGTTAAAAAGTTTGCTGAGTACTGAGGTACCTGGAGCATGGATGCCCAGAGATTTGTCTCTTAAAGTGTGATCATTTTGCCCTGAGAGGAGAAAAATTCAGCAAAGCCATTCTTCCCCTTTATGACTTGTTGAATGGAGTTTTCTCTATGCTATTCCCTATTCTGGTGTCAACACGCTTCCCTTCTAACACCTCCCCTCTCTTCTAGTTCTATAAAGGTGGGCAGGGAATAGGATGGAATGAATGAAATCCTTCCCCCGAGCAAGCTTCCCTCACTGATTGAAGGGTTTCAGTTCTATATACCCTTTGGAAACCAAGCAAATTATTAACTAAAAAGTGTGCTTCAGAGGGCAGTCCTGGAGGGAAGTGAGGACATTGTTCACAAGCTCAGCAAGAATAAAATTTAGGCTTTTGGCCACTAGACAGTAAGTTCTTTGAGCTCAATTTTCATCTTCCTTGTATCCCCAAAACCGACAAAGTATACGGTACCTGGTAAATAAATGTTTGAATAAAAAATGAAAACCTTTGAATTGATATGGATAATGGATGGGTTTATCTGGAGCTGTTCAAACAGATGGCTTAGAAATGAATTTCCAGTGTGGTCATTTCATCACTTTAGTCAAGAGGCAGTCTACACCTAGACATGCACATCCTATTTCAAGACCAGAGTTGGGTCCAAAGACAGAAAAACATCTCTGAATCAAGTGGTTGCCTCCTAATCAAGAGACGGAGTGTATGGGCTCTTGGCTCATTCTGTATCCCTGAGTGATATAGAGATAAACAAAAGAAAATGGGTATTTTTTAAAGGCTTTCATGTATCTACTAGTTCCCTTGCAAACTGGCTCCAGAGCCTATTACAGCAAGTTCTGTGGCCTTAGGCAGGCTAGAAAATAGTTTTAATTTGCTCAGCGCCCTAAATTATAGACTGTGTATTTGCAACTGTTTTGAACTAGTCAGCAAAGTCATAGTTTTCAACATGTTTTAAAGAGGCACTTCAGCTCACAGGTCATAGTGTTTTAGATTATTTTGTTGCAAAATAAAGCAAATTTAGGCTTTTCTTTCCCCCGAGGAGTGGGAAAATTGAGCAGTATCCAAGAAAAATGAATAATACTCATCCTGTATTAAATTACTCATCAGAACACGTAATTGTTTTTCTCTTAGTTTTACTTTTTTTTTTTTTTTTTGGCAACTTTCAGTTGCAACAGGTACTCAAACTGGCCCAATACAATCGGGGGTAGACAAGTGATCTTCGTGAGATGTATATTGGGCTGAATTTGTCTCACAGGAACTGGAATCCTGTTGTAAGACATATGGTTTTAATTAGAATGCTGATAGATGTGCAACCAGAGTAAACATTCATTAGACTGTAGCATTTTAAATGCAATAACTGAGTGTTATATATGCTAGGTACTTCACAGTTGCATTTAAACTTTGCTAACCAGTATATGATGTAGTTTTAAACTTTTAAAAACTTTGTTGCCACTGACATTCATCATTATGCTCTAATATCTCATTTTTTTTTAGTATCTAATAATTGTTTGTTGAACACAGGAAAGGACATCTGGGTTTTCTTTATGTACTGGAGAGGTTTGCATTTCTGAAAACTATTCCTGCAATTTCAGGCATTTCCACCAGGTGGACAAAGGAGCTGCTGCAGTTTGGTTAAGAAAACTAAGAAGGGAAATAAAAATATGAATGAACCCTGTTATTTTTTAGAAAAATTAACTGCTCGTTTCTATGTTCTTACAAATTAGATAAGTTGGTAAGAGATGAAATAAACACAAAGGAAGTGTACAACAAGATTTTTTTTTAGATATAGTATTTAGGCATAATGTGTTCACTCTTACTCAGTTTGCACAATAACCACTAACTTTTTTCTGGTTTCCTCCTTTATTCTCAAGACATCTTACAAAACAAGTACGAACTTTGGCTTATCTACAAACAGGTTACTCTTAGATTATTCATAAGCTGTTTTGCAAGCTTTAAAATTAAAATTCCCTCAGCAATTTTCCCCTGCTTGTTATGAGACCTATTGCTTCCCAATTACTTATTTAAGGAAATTCCCCCACTCAGCCTCTGTTTTCAGATTTTGTTACTTTCTCTCTATTCATTCTCTCCTAAGGGAAACACCAGAGTTTTTGTTTTCAATAATACTCTAAACTTTCAAAACACTGTTAAAAATGATATCCTTCGTTTGTTAAGCCTGGGAACTATGTGTTCCAAATACATGTTAAAGAGGAAAAAGAAATCTCTGAATAAACATTACTGTTTCCTTGTATAATTCCCAAAGTGATTTCATTAAAGAATATTAATAGAGCCTCTAGCATTATCTACTTGCTGTTTGATTGTAGATTATCCAAATCAGTTTTGGATGGAATAAATAAGATGGTCTTACTTTCTTTAGGAAGTAAAGGCTTTAGACCACAATATTATTCTGTACTCTGATATGTCAATAAAAAAGCTCTTCCCATGGGTCCCAGGTTGAGCAAGTCATGATATCTCTGAGCCTTAATTTTTACTTATTTTTGTTTAATGGAAGTGCCCACAATGTTTCAGGTAGAATAGTAGATTCCGGGGGTACAGTGATACACAGGACAAAGTCCAGGCTCCCAAGGAACTTACAATCTAGTGGAAAGTGAATAATAGAAAAATGGGAATAATAATATAACCTCACAGTGAAGTTTTCGGGATTAAAATGAAATAATTTATATGAAACTGCTCTGTAAACTCTATAACATTAATTAAGTACTAGATATATTAAATTGCATGGTACTTTTAAGAATCCAGTGAGAGGGAATATGAATATATATATATTATATGCTTATTTTAAAGATGAAACAGCCTTAGAGAAATGACGTGGCTTACTTCAGATCAGGTCATAAGCTCTACGATTTAATTAAACATTATACATTGTGTTAAATTGCTTTATGTTTTTAAAAAATCTCTAGTGAATGATCCACTAGTGAATGACTAGTGTAAGTGTGTGTATTATACATGTATTTTAAAGATGAAACTGAACTTGTGACAGATGATGTGGTCTGCTCCAGGTCACACTGTTTGAAGTCATACCGTTGGTTTGAGCCTAGGTGTTCCAACTCCTATTTTCATTCTCTAAACATTTAGGACTCTCTAGCCCATTCTGTTTATCTTTGCTGGTTCATTAAGGTATGCATGTATTCCTTTCTTATTTATGTCCATATACATTGTGGAATTGACAAAGCAGTCCTTCCAGGCACCATCTTCCAGAAGCAGGCTGGACTCTGTCTGTGCTCATTGGATCTTCAGTGTGCGGTTTGTCAAGTGGATACAATAGTTCTGTAGTCCGAATCAGGTTCATGTAGTAAAAATCAGCTGCAGCTCTTCATGCTTCAAAATGTTAAAGAGCGTTTTCGGAGTATCTGCTGTGTGTAGAACTCTGGGTTAAGTGCTTTAATAGAGGATACAAAATAAATGATAAGGCTGGGCCTCTGTTTCAAAGAGCACAGAGGCAGGGTCTTTCCGGGCTCCATGCAGTGAAGTGCCTCAGAGAACAACTTCTCACCATTTATCCCGGGTAGACCACGCTCCAGACTCAAGTGGGACTTGCATGACACCATTCACATTAAGATCTAGATTAAGCTCCTTTTGAGAAAACAAACAAATGCCAAAGCAACAGTAATAACAAGCAAACAAAAAATAGGGCAGTGGGGCATAGAGGGGTGTGTGTGTGTGTGTGTGTGTGTGTGTGTGTGTGTGTGCGTGTAGTTAATCCCACCATGTCTAGTAAGGAGATATCTCAAAGATAATTTGATCCACATTGTCTCCTATTCCCTAAATCTCCCAGGGGACAGAAAAGTGATTCAAACATCACAGATTCCAATGTTCAACAGACTGAGTTCTTTCAGTGTCTGTAATTACATATCCCATAAAGCACTTCAGGTGCATTTCTTTTTGTTCTGTTTACTCATTCCCAAATATTTATAGATGACCTATTATGTGCCAGTCATTGTGCTAGTAGCAGTTACAAAGAGTCATAGAAAATAGCCATGGTCCCTGCTTTCATGGGACTTCTTAAGAATGACTTTCTGAATCACCAATAATTTTTAAAAGACTATTTTCTAGATATTGCTTTCCCAAATTAACACATTAACTGAAGAAAAATAGTGAGGACTATTACTTTTAGTTGCTCTACTCATTCATATGATGTTCACTAGTGCAGAATAGAAAAGATTTTATTTATTTGGACTTCAGATGCAGAGAAAACTGAGCTAACCTTACTCCTTAGTTCATGGCACACTGTTGCTATTGGTCTGTGTACAGCTTTTCTCTTGTTTAGTTTTATTATCTTAGCCTACCCCATCATTCATGAAATCCACTCTTAGTCCCATCTTTCTACTTGACAGATGCCTTAGCATATATATCCTTGGATATGCAAGCAACCTTGAAAAATATATAATGCTGTTTTCTGGAAATATATCATTTTAATTAATACATGATGTTATTCTACATATTTTTCCTCTCCTTTTCATAATCAAGGCTATGTTTTTAATATCTACCCATGTTGTTGTATATATATGGAATTCAGTGCTCCTAACCACTACATCGTATTTCATAGTATGCATTTTACTTATTAATTCACCTACTGATGAATGCGGAGGTTGTTCCCACTGACTTGTTACCACAAACAACAGTATAATATGTACATCCTCATAAATGTCTTCTTATGCATCTGTGAGAGTTTCTTAGGAGTATATCCAGGAATGAGATTGTTGAGTCACTGGACATTTGCAGAGATAATTTCATTGAGAACTGAATGGCTGTTCTAGTTTATATTTCACCATAACGTAAGGTTTCTTGGTACCCCATACTCTTGCCAACAATAGGTATTGACTTTCGGACTTTTGCAAATCTGCTGGGTATGAAGAAATAAATTTTGTTGTTTCTGATGTGAATTTCTCTGATTGAATATGAGGTTCTTATATTTGTTAGCCAGTTAGATTAGACTTCTTCTGCCATTTTAAAATAATTTCTTGCTTTCTTATTAACTGGTAGATGTCTCTTGTATATTACAAATCAATCCTAGTGGATTTTAGAAGGTACAAGTATCTTCTCTCAGTCTGTTAAAGATTTGTTACCTTTGTTTTAAATTTGATGTAAAGTACATTGATTTTTCCTCCAATGACATGTTTTCAAAGGTTTTGTCTTAAGAGACCTTCTTCTTACCAAAGTAAGCATTTTTCTATGTTTTTTCCGTTACCTTCATAGCTTTAAATTTTTACATTTATTTTTTGATTTGGTTGGAGCTCACCATTAATAACTAGAGATTTGATTTTACTTTCCTCCGTCTAGCTTTCATAAGAGTATCTATACTGAGTCATCCACTTTTCGTGATGCTACATCCATCATTCCGCAAGTTGAATTACATATTTATAAGTTGTTTATTGAGTTTAATTTTGTATTAATCTGTTCTTGTGCCAGTAGTATATTGTACTTATTACCATGACTTCAGAAGGTGTCTTAATAATCTGGCTGAATGAATCTCTTCTTTTTCTTCAAAAATTTCCCATGAATTTTAGAATCACTTTGTCACGTTCCCCTGAGGGGGGGAAAAAAAACTAGCTATGATGTCTTATTTTACAGTTTTATTGAGATATGATTGATCTACAATATCTGCACATATTTTAAGTACACAATTTGATAATTTTGCCATTTTTATAAATCATCATCCCAATCAAAATAAATGCATCCATCATTCCCCCAAGTTTCCTTGTGCCCCATTATAATCACTCTCTCCCACTGCTTCCTGCTACCCCTCCAACTCCCAGGTGATAATTGATTTGTCTTCTATCACTATTGGTTAGTTTGTGTTTTCTAGAGTTTTATAAAAATGGAAAAGAAGTCCAATATCTACTCTTTTTTTTTTGAAGTGTTCAATCACTGAGCATATTTTGGGATTCCTTCATTTTGTTGTGTGTATCAGTAGCTCATTCCTTTTTTACTGCTGGGTAGTATTCATTTGTGTAGATTAAAAACAAGCACCTGTTGAAAGACACCTGAGTTGTTTCAGTTTTTGGTTTTTACAAATAAAGTCTTTGTATAGACGTATGTTTTATTTCGTTTGGGTAAATAACTAGAAGTGGAGTGGCCAGGTCATATGGTAGATGTATGTGTAACTTTTTGAAACTGCCAAACTAATGGAAAAGGGGTTGCACCATTTTACAATGACATCAGCAGTGTATGAGAGTGACTTTGAATTCTTTACTCTTGGATTTCTTTTACATCCTGAATAGACTTAACACTTTTTACTATAAATAAAGCATCTTAAATTCCCTAGATATAAAAGTAAATTTTTGTAAATTGATCTTATATCTGACAACATTACTGAAATCTAATGTCTGTTGATTTTATTTGGAGCCCTGGGTAGAGTTAATATCTACACATCTGCAAATAACTACTATTCCTTTTCTGATTATATTATGTGAGGACTTCTGTTGTTTCTATGTTTTATAGAAAATAATAATGGCTATCCTTATCTTATTCTTAACTTTAATGAAAATATTTCTAAAACTTCCTTATTACTTATGTTGTTTGATCTACTTTTTTGGGTAGATTGGCTTTGTCTTGTTAAAAACATTCCTTTCTATTCCTATTTTTATTTTTTTAAAAAAACTATAAATGTATGCTAAGCTTTATTGAATATTTTTCTCTGTTAAAATAATATGACTTCCTCATTTTTTCCAGTAGTGTGCCAACTATCTTGATAAATTTTCTCATGTTAAACCTTGAATTCTTAGAATTATTTTTAACATCCTATTAGGTTTAGTTACCTAATATTCTATTTAGAATTCTTACGCCTAAGTTCAAAAAGGAAATTTGGCCTATATTTTCTCTTCTTCATTTCTTTTCATCTTGTTTTGGAATAAAGATTTAGTTTTGGAATACATTTCATACTAGTTTCATAAGACAAATCAGGCAGATTTCCTTTTTTTTCCCCCCACAATAACTTGTATAAAATAGGGATTTTCTGTTTCTTAAAAGTTTAATAGAACTCACATTTTAAACTAACTGGGCTTGGCTCTACAGGACATGGCAATGGAAATTAATTTTTAAACATTTTATGTCTGTAGAGATTGTTTATTGATCTATTCAATTTTTAAAATTTCTTCTTGTGCAAATTATGACATTTTATATTTTTTCATAAATGTGTCCCATTTTGCCTGGGCTCTCATATTTATTAACATATGGTCATTTATAACATCCTTTTGTGATGGTAAAAAAACTCTATTTATAGTTATCTCCCATTTTTATTATGCATTGGTTTATTTAATTTTTAAAACACTTTTTAGTGCTTTTATTGGTCAGCCTTATCAGATGTTTATCATACTGATCTTTGTGAGAACCAGTTTTAGTTTGGTTAATATCTTGTTGCTGCTTATGTCAGTGATTTGCATTATTTCCTTTCTATGTTCTTCCTTCTAGTTTTTTGGTGGGGAGATAATGGCTTTTGAGGGGGGTGGTTGCCTCTATTCTTTTCCTAGTTTTTGTGTTGAAGCTTGAGCTTACTGTTTTCAAGCTTATTTTAGGATGAAAACATCTGAATGTTTAAATTTTCTGTTTATCACAAATTTTGATATGCAGTGCTTTCTTTTCTTTCAGTTCCCTGTATTTCATGTTTTCCTTGAAATGTCCTTTCTAACCTAAGATTTTTTTCTATTCTTTTGCTGCTGCCTCTTGTTGTTTGAAGATTATTTTTTTGTTGTTGTTTTTCGGTACTCGGGCCTCTCACTGTGTGGTCTCTCCCGTTGCGGAGCACAGGCTCCGGACGCGCAGGCTCAGCGGCCATGGCTCACGGGCCCAGCCGCTCCGCAGCATGTGGGATCTTCCCGGACCGGGGCACGAACCCACGTCCCCTGCATTGGCAGGCGGACTCCCAACCACTGCGCCACCAGGGAAGCCCCTAGTCACCTGTTTTTAAAAGCTTATAACAGGCGATGGTTTTTCCTTTAATAACACGTCACTGGAAGATAGAGTAATTTAACAATATATTCACGCAGCATGCCCCAAACTGAACTATCTTACTCCTCAAACCTGTTCCGGCTCCTGTGCACCCTGTCTCAGATCTCTGCATCTTCAGTTGCCCTGAAGGTGACTCTGCCCCTCCCCCATCACACTCTCACCCACCAACCACTGGGACCTGTTGATTTTCTTGGATTATCTCAAATGTCTCTTAAATGTCAAATGTTGCCTGAGGGGGATGTGGCCCCATGGGGATGAGACTCTGTCTGAGGAAGAGAGCAAGGGCTCTTTACTGCCAGGTGGAGTGCTGTGGTGTGTATGTGATTCAGTACTGCAGATTTGAATTTCTTTTTTTTTTTTTTCTGTCTCTCTACAGATTTTGAATTTCTAAGGAGGAGTTGGAAATTTCGATTTTATGTGAAATCAGTCTCAGGATTTTAAAATCTTGGCAACGAATTCAGGCAAAACAAGCTTACATTGCATGTAGTTCAAACAAAACATTACGACAAGGTTGAATTTGCAAGCTGTTTGTGATGTTTTCTCTAACCCTATTCTTTTTTTTTAGTTTTTTTTTAAATCGAAGTATAGTTAATTAGCAATGTTGTGTTAATTTTAAATGTAGAGCATAGTGATTCAGTTATATATATATATATATGTATGTATGTATATATACTTTTTCAGATTCTTTTTCATTATAGGTTATTACAAGATATTGTGTATAGTTCCCTATGCTATACAGAGATAAATTAGGAGTTGGGGATTAAGAGATACACACTACTATATATAAAATAGGTAAACAACAAGGACCTACTGTAGCACAGGGAACTATACTCTAACCCTATTCTTGTTCTCCATTCTCACTGCTCCTGTACCATCTTCTGTCAGCAGCGTCCTCACTGTTCTTGACTTCTGTCATGTTCCCACTAATCATGCTTCATCCTGGCTCTTGAGTGAAGATTTAAAAACACACAGTTGATCATATTACTCCACTGTTAAAAAGACAAAACAGAACAAAGCATGTTTGATGATTGCTGTGGCCCTCAGGCTAATCCTAGACTCTCTGACCTGGCTGGACCTTCCAGGTCCAACATGATGTGGACCCTCCCAACCTTCCTAGGCTCTGTCCCTGTGGTTTCCTTAACCATAGCCTTAGTTTCAGCATACTGAACCACTCATGAATCTCAGAAGAATGTGTAACTTCTTTTTAGATGTTGGTTCTTTAGCAGGGAATATCTCTCTCAAGTTCTGCTTATGCCGCAAAACTCAAATATAATTTCCCCTATGAAATGCAGGGTATAGTATGCACTCAAAAAATCATTGTTGAGTGAATGACCAGCTAATAATTTCTCTAAGCCTGCTCCATAGCAACCATTACCACTCTAGTCAAAATTAGTTTCTTCATGTTTGTTTATACCAGTAGTTTTGCACCTGTCACTCTGATCATGGTTAGAGGTACAGTGTGCCTATATTTCCTGTATTGAATTGTGACCTTCCCCTTTTCACAGATTCTAGCACAATGCTTGACATATGATAATCAGCAAAGAAATACTGGGGAGTTTCAAGGTCTGGCTTATACTCTAAGAGTTCTCTTGGCCTCTAGGTGAAGGATGGACTATAGGGGGCAAGGGTGGAGACACAAGACTGGGTACAAAGATTTGTGGTGACAGATAGGAGTAATTTGGGCAAAGGTGGTAGCAATGAAAAGGGCAAGAGTGGTCAGATTCAAACTACATGTTAGAAGTAGACCTAACAATGGGCTGATGGATTGGAGACAGGATGTGAGAGGAAAAGGGGAATCAAGGATGACTCCTGGGATTTTGGTCTGAGCAACTAGATGGATAGTGGTACCACTTATCAAGATGGAGAAGACTTGGGGACAGTGAATTAGGGAAGGAGGATGAGATTTAATAATTCTGTTTGGTCTGTGTTAAGTATGCAGTGAAAATTAGACAACTAGAGTTGTGAAGGAGCAGTTGGATACATAAACATAGAGCTTAAGACATTGGTCAAGTTGAAAAATAAGATTCTGAAAATCACCAGTTTAGATACACTATTTTTTTCAGCTATATATACATATATATTTTCAGATTCTTTTCCATTATAGGTTATTATGAAGTATTGAATATAGTTTCCTGTGCTATACAGTAAATCCTTGTTGTTTATCTATTTTACATATAGTAGTATGTACCTGTCAATTCCATACTCTTAATTTATTCCTCCCCTGACCCCTTTCCCCTTTGGTAACCATAAGTTTGTTTTCTATGTCTGTGAGTCTGTTTCCATTTTGTCAATAAATTCATTTGTATTATTTTTTAGATTCCACATGTAAGTGATACCATACAACATTTGTCTTGGTCTGACTTATTTCACTTAGTATGATATTTTATAGGTCCATTCATGTTACTGCAAATGGCAATATTTCATTCTTTCTTTATAGCTGAGTAATATTCCATTGTGTGTGTATATATATATGTATATATATGTATATATATACATATATATATACACACACACACACATCTTTTTTTTAATATCTTTATTGGAGTATAATTGCTTTACAGTGGTGTGTTAGTTTCTGCTTTATAACAAAGTGAACCAGCTATACATAACATATATCTCCATATCCTCCCTCTTGCATCTCCCTCCCACCCTCCCTATCGCACCCCTCTAAGTGGTCACAAAGCACTGAGCTGATCTCCCTGTGCTATGTGGCTGCTTCCCACTAGCTATCTATTTTACATTTGGTAGTGTATATATGTCCATGCTACTCTCTCACTTCGTCCCAGCTTACCCTTCCCCTTGCCATGTCCTCAAGTCCATTCTCTATGTCTGCATCTTTATTCCTGTCTTGCCCCTAGGATCTTCAGAACCATTTCTTTTTTTTTAGATTCCATATATATGTGTTAGCATACAGTATTTGTTTTTCTCTTTCTGACTTACTTCACTCTGTATGACAGACTCTAGGTCCATCCACCTCACTACAAATAAATCAATTTCATTTCTTTTTCTGGCTGAGTAATATTCCATTGTATATATGTGCCATATCTTCTTTATCCATTCATCTGTTGATGGACACTTAGGCAGCTTCCAGGTCCTGGCTATTGTAAAGAGAGCTGCAATGAATATTGTGGTACATGACTCTTTATGAATTATGGTTTTCTCAGGGTATATGCCCAGTAGTGGGATTGCTGGGTCATATGGTAGTTCTATTTTTAGTTTTTTAAGGAACCTCCATATTGTTCTCCATAGTGGCTGTATCAGTTTACTTTCCCACCAACAGTGCAAGAGGGTTCCCTTTTCTCCACACCCTCTCCAGCATTTATTGTTTGTAGATTTTTTGGTGATGGCCATTTTGACCGGTGTGAGGTGATACCTCTTGGTAGTTTTGATTTGCATTTCTCTAATGACTAGCGATGTTGAGCATCCTTTCATGTGTTTGTTGGCAACCTGTATATCTTCTTTGGAGAAAAGTCTATTTAGGTCTTCTGCCCATTTTTGGACAGGGTTTTTTGTTTTTTTGATATTGAGCTGCATGAGCTGCTTGTAAATTTTGGAGATTAATTCTTTGTCAACTGTTTAATTTGCAAATATTTTCTCCCATTCTGAGTGTTGTCTTTTGGTCTTGTTTATGGTTTCCTTTGCTGTGCAAAAGCTTTTCAGTTTCATTAGGTCCTATTTGTTTATTTTTGTTTTTATTTCCATTTCCCTAGGAGGTAGGTCAAAAAGGATCTTGCTGTGATTTATGACATAGGGTGTTCTGCCTATGTTTTCCTCTAAGAGTTTTATAGTGTCTGGTCTTACATTTAGGTCTTTAATCCATTTTGAGTTTATTTTTGTGTATGGTGTTAGGGAGTGTTCTAATTTCATTCTTTTACATGTAGCTGTCCAGTTTTCCCAGCACCACTTATTGAAGAGGGTGCCTTTTCTCCATTGTATATTCCTGCCTCCTTTATCAAAAATAAGGTGACCTTTTGTGCATGGGTTTAGCTCTGGGCTTTCTATCCTGTTCCATTGATCTATATTTCTGTTTTTGTGCAAGTACCATACTGTCTTGATTACTGTAGCTTTGTTGTATAGTCTAAAGTAAGGGAGCCTGATTCCTCCAGCTCCGTTTTTCTTTCTCCAGATTGCTTTGGCTATTCGGGGTCTTTTGTGTTTCCATACAAATTGTGGAAGTTTTTGTTCTAGTTCTGTGAAAAATGCCATTGGTAGTTTGATAGGGATTGCATGGAATCTGTAGATTGCTTTGGGTAGTAGAGTCATTTTCACAATGTTGATTCTTCCAATCCAAGAACATGGTATACCTCTCCATCTTTTTGTATCATCTTTAATTTCTTTCATCAGTGTCTTATAGTTTTCTGCATACAGGTCTTTTGTCTCCTTAGGTAGGTTTATTCCTAGGTGTTTTATTCTTTTTGTTGCAATGGTAAATGGAAATGGTTCCTTAATTTCTTTTTCAGATTTTTCATCATTAGTGTATAGGAATTCAAGAGATTTCTGTGCATTAATTTTGTATCCTGCAACTTTACCAAATTCATTGATTAGCTCTAGTAATTTTCTGGTAGAGACTTTAGGATTCTCTATGTATAGTATCATGTCATCTGCAAACAGTGACAGCTTCACTTCTTCTTTTCTGATTTGGATTCCTTTTATTTTTTTTTCTTCTCTGACTGTTGTGGCTAAATATTCCAAAACTATGTTGAAAAATAGTGGTGAGAGTGTACAACCTTGTCTTGTTCCTGATCTTAGAGGAAATGGTTTCAGTTTTTCACCATTGAGAACGATGTTGGCTGTGGGTTTGTCATATACGGCCTTTTTTACGTTGAAGTAAGTTCCCTCTATGCCTACTTTCTAGAGGTTTTTTTTTTTTAATCATAAATGGGTGTTGAATTTCATCAAAAGCTTTTTCTGCATCTATTGGGATGATCATATGGTTTTTCTCCTTCAGTTTGTTAATATGGTGTATCATATTGATTGATTTGCATATATTGAAGAATTCTTGCATTCCTGGGATAAACCCCACTTGATCATGGTGTATGGCCCTTTTAATGTGCTGTTGGATTCTGTTTGCTAGTATTTTGTTGAGGATTTTTGCATCTATGTTCATCAGTGATATTGCCCTGTAGTTTTCTTTTTGACTGATTTTGGTAGCAGGGTGATGGTGGCCTTGTAGAATGAGTTATGGAGTGTTCCTCCCTCTGCTATATTTTGGGAAGAGTTTGAGAAAGATAGGTTTTAGTTCTTCTCTAAATTTTTGATAGTATTCGCCTGTGAAGCCATCTGGTCCTGGGCTTTATTTGGTTGGAAGATTTTAATCACAGTCTCAATTTCAGTGCTTGTGATTGGTCTGTTTATATTTTCTATTTCTTCCTGGTCCAGTCTCAGAATGTTGTGCTTTTCTAAGCGTTTGTCGATTTCTTCCAGATTGTCCATTTTATGGAATATAGTTGCTTGTAGTAATCTCATGATGCTTTGTATTTCTGCAGTGTCAGTTGTTACTTCTCCTTTTTCATTTCTAATTCTATTGATTTGAGTCTTCTCCCTTTTTTCCTTGATGAGTCTGGCTCACTCAGGCCAGGGGAAGGGAGGGGTATGGAATGTGGGGCGAGCCTGCGGCAGAGGGCGGCGTGACATTGCACCAGCCTGAGGTGCTCTGTGTGTTCTTCCGGGGAAGTTGTCCCTGGATCACGGGACCCTGGCAGTGGCAGGCTGCACAGGCTCCCTGGAGGGGAGGTGTGGAGAGTGACCTGTGCTCGCACACAGGCTTCTTGGTGGCGGCAGCAGCAACCTTAGCATTTCATGCCTTTCTCTGGTGTCCGCACTGATAGCTGGGGCTTCTGCCCTTCTCTGAAGCTCGTTTAGGTGGTGCTCTGAATCCCCTCTCCTCGCGGACCCCGAAACAATGGTCTCTTGCCTCTTCAGCAGGTCCAGACCTTTTCCCGGACTCCCTCCCAGCTAGCTGTTGTGCACTAGCCCCTGCAGGCTGTGTTCACACAGCCAACCCGAGTCCTCTCCCTGCGCTCCGACTGAAGCCCGAGCCTCAGCTCCCAGCCCCGCCCGTCCCGACCCGCAGACAAACCTCTCGGGCTGGTGAGTGCTGGTCGGCACCGATCCTCTGTGCGGGAATCTCTCCGCTTTGCCCTCCGCACCCCTGTTGCTGTGCTCTCCTCCGTGGCTCCAAAGCTTTCCCCCTCCGCCACGCCCCGTCTCTGCCCGCGAAGGGGCTTCTAGTGTGTGGAAACCTTTCCTCCTTCACAGCTCCCTCCCACTGGTGCAGGTCCCGTCCCTATCCTTTTGTCTCTGTTTTTTCTTTTTTCTTTTGCCCTACCCAGGTACGTGGGGAGTTTCCTGGATTTGGGGAAGTCTGAAGTCTTCTGCCAGCGTTCAGTAGGTGTTCTGTAGGAGTTGTTCCACATGTAGATGTATTTCTGGTGTGTTTGTGGGGAGGAAGGTGATCTCCATGTCTTCTCCACCTTCTTGAAGGTCTCCATATACACATCTTCTTTATGCATTCATCTGTTGATGGACACTTAGGTTGCTTCCCTGTCTTGGGTATTTATAAATAGTGCTGCTAAGAACATTGGAATGCATGTAGAGATACTATTAAAAGGCATGGATTAGGTGAGAACACCCAGGGAAAATTACAGAGAAGAAGGAAGAGAGTAGATCCCTGAGGCATTCCCAGATTAAGAGTTATAAGAAAGGAGAAAAATCCTGCAAAAAAGTCTCAAAAGGAGGGCCAGTGAGGTAGAAGGAAAAGCCAGCAATTGCAGTGTTATGGAAGGCTATAGCACAGAATAGTTCAAGTAGGGTGGAGCCATGACTATAGTCAATGCTATCTAGAGGCTAAAGAAAGATAAGTGATGTTGACTTTGGCATGGTGTAGTATATTTGTGACCTTGATCAATGCAGTTTCAGTGACAAGTTAAGAATAAAAGTCCAAATGGAGTGGGTTAAGGAAAAGACAGGAGATGAGGAAGCTGGGCTTTGCTGAGAAAAGAAAAAGAACTTTTTGTTTTTTGAAAAATACTAAGTAAGTATAAAACACATTCATAAACTCTGTCCCACCTACTGTCAAAACATCTTTCTCTTCACACAAATCTGTATGTAAGAGTTTGTCATTATTTATTTCAAACATGATTCACTCAGTATTTTACTTCTACAAAACTTGGATGTTGGTAGATCCAGCCTTGTAGATTACACATCTTAGATCATTTCCAAAAGAACTGACAATGAAAGCTTAAGACACAAACATAATTATAAGACATTCTTAATTATTCTGCTCAGAACAATACATGAGGACTTATTAGTACATAAGCTTTAGAAAAACAGTTTTATTAAATATGTCTCAAACTTAAACTTAAGCAATGAACTTTTTGGTCATTCTGGTATTCTTTTCCAGTTTATCTTTATTCTGGTTTCTCTGCTCGTTTCTTGGAAACATTGTTTATATAATAAGATACAGACACAGCATGATCTTTGGCCCTCCAACCAGATAGTTGCCATTTTGATCTGCCAGTCAAACTCAAGTGTCTGCCCTGAAAGTTGAGACAATCGATCATAGTTTGGACACTTGAGCAGTGTCAACTAATTTTAGTCTCCAGGGCTGGAATGATGTGAGCGGTGACTGGCAAGGCACTTGTTCCAAATCCCAGCAAGGGTTACGACCGTCCTTATGGTTAACAACTGCACAAATAGAAACAGGCTGAGTATGAGGCTACCTCCTATCTGTATTTATTATTCCAGCTCTTGGCATAACGTAGATGAAAAACTCTGTTTACTTTAAGCTTTCCCATTAAAGGATCAGTGATGCTTCTCTTCCCTACTCTGTGTGTACATAACCAACCATATGCCTAGGCCAAGACACTACCTAAACAAAACCCCAAACAACCCTCCACCCGCACCCGAATATGAGGTCTGTATGAAGAGCAAGTCTCCTTGGCTTTACCTTTCTTCCTTCATAAATTTTTGGGGGATAGGGAAGAGATGAGCAAAACCCTACCTTGAAACTGGAATAAATACATTAAAAAACAAATACAGGAAGTGAAAGTTTTAGAGTCCTGGCAAGTCTTCACCCTCCCCTGTGATATGTTTCTTTCATGAAGGAGCCCACCCAGAACTTCAGACAATAGAGTGGGAGTGTGTGTCTAGGAGTCTCTGTGAAAAGTTCTGGATGGGAATAAAAAAGTCTGTTTGCTACTTTTCAGTTGCCTTATGTGTTGGACACTGATAACAGAAGATGACATACAAAGATATCTATTCAGGTTTTATGGCCCTTTAAGGTTGGCGTGCTCTCACATGACTGCCATTGGCTTGGAAGCTGGGGAAACGTTGAGCTGTCAAAATTTTATTGGGTCCCTAGCTGTCCATAAAGCAGCTTCCCAGCTTTCCAGGTTTTGTGCCCAGAGTTCCAGTAGTTTAGCCACAACCCACAACTTTCAGAGTCTCTAAGTGATTGGTGTCTCTGATGACAGTGATGTCCCTTAATCTATTCTCAGCCAAAATCGACTTACTTTTATACTTGACTGAAGCAATGTTTTTTATCTAAGGTGTTAGCACTCAAGGTGTTGAAACACAAAACCTAAGAATTTAGACTCAATCTTTTAAAAATTAATTGTTGGTGACATTTTAAATACATTTAAAATCTTTAATTTTTAATTACAAAGTAACAAATACTCATTGCAAAGTTTTAGAAAATGCAGCAGCCTGTAAAATAAAAAATTCTCTTCTTCCCAATCGACTGCTAGAACCTTAGAGTTTATCCTGGCAAAGATTTTATTCTATGTATATAATTCTATATATTTGTAATTATACACATACACATACGCATATTCTTTTTAAAACTGCAATTTTTTACTTAAATTTGTCAGAAAAATTTGTCCATGACACATATAACATGTCAGAGATAGATAAAAGCTATTTGTCCAGTCTTTCAATAACAGTACTATATAAATGTACAAATGAATGTATATTGGAACATTCATTTATTCACTTACAAACATTTATGGAGTCTTTAATATATTCTAGGCAGAGATGAACCAGGTTTGTTTTTCAGTTTGCGAGTTTTTCAGTTTGCGAGATTATCCATTCACTGTGTACTGTGAAAGATGAGAAGTTTGTACTGCGAAAGATGTGAAATATGAGAACTAGAGTAACTCTCTAGTTACTCCCAACGCACACCATATACCCACACCACACCACACACACACACACACACACACACACACACACACACACACACAGACTCATACTTCTTCATACATCTCAAAATAGTTATGTAGCTTTTGTTAAACAAGTATTCAAGTTTTTCATTATTATGACCATGTGACTTTATTCACAGCTGAGCCACACGGTATACTTCGATTACCTCTAATTTCTCTCCCCAGTGTTCCTGAGGGAAAGTGTAGCAGGACAGTAAGAACAGCAACTTTGAGACCAGGCTGCTGAAATCCATACCCCTTCTTGTCCATTTACTAACTGGGGTGACCATGGGCAAGATTTTCAACGTCTTTGTGCCTCAACTTTTTCATAAGAGTTATGACTTCACAGGAATTCTGCAAGGAGTGAGTGAGTTACTATATATCAAATGCTTAGAACACTGCCTGACACACACTGAATATTATGTAAGGTTTGTTATTTTTGTCATTACAGTCTCCCAAGAAAGGACATAAGTGAGGTCATTTTATCAACCTGTGTCTTTATTCTATACCCTCACTTGATTAACAGTCCTGTGTATAGGAACTAGGTTGAAAATCATTTTCCCCCCTCGGAATTTGAAAGCATTTCTCTATTGCCTTCTCATGAGTGGAGTCTCTTTTTTTTTTATGAATTCTAATGTTATTTCATGTCTTTTTTGGGTATGTGTGTTGATATTTGTTTGTTTGTTTTCACTGGTTAGTTTTGCTTTGTTTTGTTTCTCTGGGACTTTTAGTGACCTCTCCCAATACCTAGATGATGCAATATTTCATGATGACATGCTTGATTATGGATCTTTCTCATAATTGTTTGGGATATATGTTGGATCCTTTTAAATCTGGACATCACATCATTCAGTTTGGAGAAGTTTTCTTGTATTATTTTTTTATTATTTACTTTCCTCTAGTTGTTCTGTTTGTTCTTCCTGGAACTCTTACTAGTTACATATTGACCCCTCCCCGGAATAAAACATCTAATTTTCATATCTTTTGCTCCCTTCTTTCCATCTCTTTGTCCTTCTGTTTTAAATTTAGGGTATTTCTTCAACTTTGCTTTCCAACTCGTCTATTGAAATCTTTATTTTAATATGTTTTAGATTTCAGTGAGTTTATTCTTCCCTGAATAGCCATTATCATTATTCAGTAACATTCTGTTGTTTCATGGCTGCAATATTTTATCTTATCAACAAATATTGGTCTTTTACAACCATCTCAGCTCTGTCCTCCGATTGCAATTCCTTTTGTTTGTTTAGATCTCTGTCTTCCAAGTGAAAGCCTTCTCCAGAGAGTATACTTCCACTTTCCTGGACCAGGGAGAGGACTTGGGAGGGCCTCAATACAGACTTTCAACCAATCGTCCTGCTTTCATTTTTGCACCCCACCTTGGCTTCCATAAATACCTTGAACCTCCAACTCCTGGGCCTGGCTCAGTTCAGTAGCGTGAATTGTTTATGACTTGATGGCTTCCTCCCCTATAAGCATGTATGTTTCTGAGTTCTCTACTGTGAAATCAATTTTCAGTCTTTCTTTAGACTTCTTTCTTCAATTTCTTTTGATGTATTTGTTTGCTTTCATTTCCTCTGATGTGTCTTTGTCCCTGTGGTCTATATCTTATTTTATTTATTTATTTTTTTGCTGTCTTCTCATTGAATGGAGTTTCAGGAGGAAATGGGATAAACAGAGTTGTTCCGTCTGTCATGTTTAACCTGAAGTCTACAATACTTTTAAATAAACATTTTTTTAAAATTCAGGACTTTTACTAAATGCCTACTATGTGCCAAACTCTTCTTTGGGAGCTGCTTCTTGGACTTTTAGTGTTTACACTGTGCTTCAGTCTTCATTAAAACAAATCCCCTAAGTATTTCTGCTGAACAATCAATATATTAAACAAATGACTTCTTTTGGATTGTTGAAGTTACTAAATGTGTTTGAAAAGAAAAAGTTAAATGGTATTATGTTATAAAACTGGCATAAATCAGGTCATTTTTCTTCCAACTAGTGTAATACAGAGAGCCTTCCCCTTTAGGTCTTCATGCTTGTGACTGTACATGTATGTGTGCAAGTATATGTATGTGTGTGAGTGAATGTGTAGTGTGTGAGTGTATATATGTGTGTGAGTGTGTGAGTGTAAGTATGGATATTTCCATGTGAAAGTGTATGTGTATGTCTGTGAGCATATGTGTGTGCCAATGTGTATGTTTGTGACTGTGTGGGAGTATATCTGTGTGTATATACGTGTGTGTGTGTGTTTATGGCACCGATAGAAAACAACTCTGCTGGTGACTCTAGCACCAAGGTCCTTGTAATCCTTCTGTGCTCCTGTTTCTCCACTTAAAACACTGGAATTACCATTCATCTTGTAGATATAGAAATACATCATATTATAAAACACTTGGAAATACCTCTATTAGACATAAAATAAACTGCTGCCTATAAAACTGAGATTAATGAAACATTAGAAGCAAAGGTGTTTTCACACACAAGGTTTATGTTCCACTCACGCAGGATTATTGGGTCTGGAATTGTTGTTGCTTCCTGGAATTATACTGCTTTTCGTCTGAGAACCCAGTAGCCAGTTAAAGACGAATGTTGATGAGCAACCACAGAGTTGCCTTTGTTCTTTGCCCAGAGGGCTGGGGGCAAAATGGAAAGAGGAAGAAGTTGGAAAGCAGCTCATCACTAGTACTAAAGGCTCTCCAGGGAGAGCATTATAAAATTTAAATAAAACTGAGTAAATACAACTTCCTTTCAAACCTTGCTGTGCAACACCAGGAATGTTCACATAACTAACCAGCTATCTAGTCTGCATTCAGAGATATAAATAAAAGACTTCTTTCAAAGTGATATCATAGGGTTTTAGATAGCAAATATGCCATCCTTCAGTCTGAAGTAAAGAAACACTTACTTCATTCAACAGTTAAGTGAGCTGCTATCTGGCCCTCATTATAGCTGTGATTTACAAGGACTATGCAGGCCTGTGTTGCCCACGTCAGAGACCACCAATATAAAATGCAGCAAATGGGATTTTTATCTTTCAGCACGCCTCAGAGTTGTTGCACAAGATACACTTCTCAGTCTGCATATAATCAATCTAACGTAAACCATTATCTCTCCACAAAAGACTAAGCTGAAAGCCCCTGTGCTCAAGATCATACTTAAACATGCCTGACATTCACAGCTCCCTGGATTCCTTGCAAAACCCTGGGCCGTGCAAGATGTTCCATGCTGAGACCAAGCTGGGCTGAATGCGTGAGTAAAAAATACACTATCTCAAGAGGAGTTTGTTGACAAGCTGGGGAGTGAACATTTCACCAAAAATCAAAGGGTGATTTCTTCCCAAGCTTCCAAATTAACTGGTAAAAGCTGGCATATCAGGAGTGGGATTGTCCTTAATGTTCAAACTCAAGGTCGTTACTTTTTGTCTCTTGCCATTAAAAAGATGTACATGGGCACCTCGTATTGTCTTTGTTTGCTAGCAATATTATTTAGAGATTCTCAAAGATGATTGAATTTAAGCTTCTTTTAGAAATGACAAAAATGGTATTTTTTGGTAAAGGCCAGAAGAGTAGGTGACTTGCCCTACCATTTTGGCTTCGTATATTTTTACGTATTATTTTGCTTTACAGAGTCCTTATTAAACAACCATCTTCAGGGTGAATGTTCAAGACATATTCTCACCTTTCATTCTCAGTACTGATTTATGCCTTGAGTCCGGAGCTCATTTTCTCCTCAGGTAAGGAGTTTTGCTTCTTATATCATCAACGTCCATTGGGTGTTCACCAGCACTCACTTTGTAATGAATGAATAAACATCTTGATGTCAGCATAAATGACAAGTGAGGTCTGTGGTTCCAGCAGGGAGTCTGGGAGACCAGGCCACGTGTTAGATGCTCCCTCAGGCAATTAGCTTGTCCGCAAACTGCTAGCACAGGCCCTCTAGTCTCACAAATATACCCTCCTAGACACAAAAGAACCCAGAAAGGTGTGTGTGTGTGTGTGTGTGCGTGTGTGGATGAAAGTTTATAAATTAAATTATCAATTTTTTTTTGTGAACTCAATATGTGCCTTATTTTGAGAGAAAGTGACAGCATATTACTTTTTAAAATGAATTAGTTCACATAAGACTGAAAATGGAAAGGAGAGATTGATGACTACCATAGTTTCTCTGTTTCATATATAGAATCTGAGTTAATGTTGACACTGTCAGCATTAAGAAAAGGATTGTTTTGGGGCTTCCCTGGTGGCGCAGTGGTTGAGGGTCCGCCTGCCGATGCAGGGGACGCAGGTTCGTGCCCCGGTCCGGGAGGATCCCGCATGCCGCGGAGCGGCTGGGCCCGTGAGCCGTGGCCGCTGAGCCTGCGCGTCCGGAGCCTGTGCTCCACAACGGGAGAGGCCACAACAGTGAGAGGCCCGTGTACCGCAAAAAAAAAAAAAAAAAAAAAAAAGAAAAGGATTGTTTTAAAGAAATAAAAGGGAGTAAATGAAATATATCAGGTTTCTACAGATATCTGGAATATTAACAAAGACTTCAACATAATTGAGACAATCAAATCGTTCAAGTAAAATTCTGAACACCTGTGAAGACATACTTTTCAGATCTCTAGTAATCTGAAAAAGTAATTTTTCAAATAACTTTCGGTAATTCTATGGCAATTCCATTGTCTCTGGGGCATCACAGGGAGAACGGACTCCACAGCCTGGACAAGACCTCTTTGGCATTTGTCTTCTGCAGCCTTGAAGAGTCTTCGCTGACCACTCTGGGTAAGTAAAAATGCCACAATATTTATTCCCAAATAGTTAAACTGGTTTTGGCCAGCTTCTATTTTGGGAAATTGCACGTTGCCAACATAAAGAATTTCCCACATCATTTCTGTTATAAAGTATTCTTCATTTCCTGCTCTGTAGTGGAACAGTGCTTTCTTTTTTTTTTTTTCTTCCCATGAAACTGGCTGTCTTGTAGGAAGGAGGAGGAGGTGATTTCTTTATTTTGGGACCATTTTTCAGACAGTAAGCTGCCGAATCCATTTGAGTATTTTCCAAGAACCAGCATTCTTATACTTCACCTTGTAGCTGTTTAGGAGATATTCCAGAAACTTCACTTATTGGGTACCATAAAACTCAAGCCTTCGACATAATTCTTTTCCTATAAAAATAAAGACATGTGGTAAGGCAAGACATACTAAGAACAGCAAATATGTGGATAACAGGCTCACAGAAACTTCTCCTTCCCTTTCCACCCCGTTACAGGCACCAGCAATGCCAACATTTGCTAGAAAACCATTATGGTTGTCATGCTTGTTGGGACCACAGCTTGGCTGTGAAAATTACAACTCACTTTTGGTTTATGGAAGTCCTGGTGTATATTGAGCTGATGAAGCTAAGAATGAACAGTAATTTCTGCTCTAACTCAAAGTGACCAGCCACTGTGAAGCTGGGTTCTCCTTTGCTGAAACACAGTGGTCAGCCATCAAACTGAGGCAAAAGGCAGGGAGCCATGATCCTGGGATCAGTACTTGCAAACCTGTTCACAGTGTTACACTTGCCCCTAATGTTTCTGAGGTCCTAGCAAGACTACAAATAGAGGTCTAAATATTTATATATAAAGCTAAGAAACCAATGCACAATATATTCTGTCCTCCTACCTTGACAAGTACACCTTCATAGTGACATGGAAGTCTTAGACTTTGTGGAGTTAATTTATACTATAATGTGAATGGCAGATTTGAGAGAGTGCCTTTTTTTTTTTTTTTTTTTTTTGCGGTACGTGGGCCTCTCACTGCTGTGGCCTCTCCCATTGCGGAGCACAGGCTCCGGACGCGCAGGCTCAGCGGCCATGGTTCATGGGCCCAGCCGCTCCGCGGCATGTGGGATCTTCCCGGACCGGGGCACGAACCTGCGTCCCCTGCTTCGGCAGGCGGACTCCCAACCACTGCGCCACCAGGAAAGCCCTGAGAGAGTGACTTTTAATGGAAGGGGTGGGGCTGTATTACAAAGTCTTGGTAAAAGATACAGAGAGAAGATATGGATATGCAGAGACAAATGTAATACTACTCTGTAACTTTGCCAACTACTGGATTTGCTGTGCTACTTAGAATAAACATATCAGACATGGAAAGACCTCTGTAGATCTTTTTCCAGAGGTCTCTTTTAGACCATGGCTTAAAATAGGCCTACAGGTATGTTTTATCTCAGTCTTTCTTTCCATTCACCTCTCTTACTGCTTTTTTTCCAGGTTGGGGACCCCGGGAAAATTAGATAGCTCCCACTTCACCAAGCTCATGTTGTTCCCATTACTGTATGGAGTTCTTCCTTACTCACTGCTTCTCTATGTCAGATCTTCCAACCTTCTCCCTGCACATCTTCTCCTATTCAGTTTAAATAGAAAGAGAGAAGTTTCCTCCTCCTCCCAGCTTTCCTTAAGCCCAGGGTTGACTTCTTTCTCTTTGCATCACCTAAGCCACTTTCTATTTCTCTATACGGTCTTATCCCATTGGTCTGCTCAGACGTGTCTTAAATCCTACTAGACTGAGTGCGCTCAGTGATGGGCACCTTGGCACGATCATCTTCATATGTCCTATATCACCCTCTGTAGTTCCAGGAACATATTAATGTGCAGAGAACATGTTTTTAAAATTAAAGATGAATAAATAGCTAAAGTTAGTGTTTAACCTCAAGAACTCTACCTTCTAGTTGAGGAGAAAATCCTAAAACACGAGGCGGTATAGAATGATATCTTTGTTTCACCATCATTACTGTTATCATGTGTGATTAAAACTGGGTGGTAATGCCTATGCTTGGGATTTGGGGAGAGAAGCTCTATGAGGGCTGCCATGATGGGAGAGGCTTCATGGAGGAGACAGGACATGAACTTGACCCTGCAGGATAGAACACGGCACGCAGTAATAATACTAGCAGCTAACATTTACTGAAAACATATTTTGTGCCAGACGCTGTATCAAGCCCTTAACGTGCCTGATTTCATTTAATTCCCATAATATTCCTCTATGGACACTCTTTTTATCCCCGTTTAATTATTAGGAAACAGAAGCTTTTGCTGTAGAGTCATTAACTATCTCAAGTTTGGGGCAAAGACGGAATCTGAACCACACTTCCATATAGCTTTCAGGAGTAAGTGCTGATAAATAGGAGGATGGGAACAGTTTGCTGAATGACTAAGTAATCACATAATAGCTAAAAGAAGATGAGGCAGGAGTAGGCTATTCCGCTCAAAAACAACATGAGCATATGGGAAGACAGGCTTTTAACTCACAGAGGGTTTATTATGAGAAGGTTAGGGAGAGAAGGTTTTATTCCCAACACAAAAAGAAGGAAATTGTGGATTCTTACTCAACCCCAAACAGTGGGCCTCTCAGCCACTCGTCTTTCTCCAAGACTCAAGTCGCTCTTCCTGAGGGTTCAGGGATTTTAGGTGTTCATTTCACTAAATTTTGAAATGCAGGGCCTCGTAAGTTCTAAAAGGATCCTGGTGGAGTGTTGTGTGGACAGCAGGCAACACAACTCCTTCTACTAACTGCTGACCCCAGCATCACCTCACTTTTACAGCGAACTTTCACAAGCATTAGCTACTCAACAAGTATTAATGATAGGGACAATGGCTATGGAGTTTCAAAAAGTACATTATATTTGTAATAAGTTTGTCATTTTAAAAGTTGCTTTTTTTTCATTTTAATTATTGTTCAACTTTCTATCCTCCCTTGTGTGTTATGATTTCACCATGTTGTGTTCTTCTGGTAACTCTCCTCCTTGCCCAACAGTATGTGTTCATATAAAGTTATGTGTTGAAAAAATAATTTTTCACCACAAATCCACCGGGCAACACCATAAGCAAGAAAACATTATTTGTTACCATGGCAACAAAGAACCACTCTTCTTTCAAAAGTATATTTGTGGACTTACCAAGCAGTCCTTTTCCCTTCCTTTTTATCAATGCCTAAAAAGAAACAAATAACTAGAATACTGTTAAGTTCCTTTGTCAACATTGAGGTTGTTATGGAATTTTTTCCTAGGATTCTTGCCATGTCTTTTGGAAAGTAATAATTGTACACAAATGTGAGTAAAACTTCAGGTTACAAGCAGTATTTTATTACACAAAGCGAGAAAAGTATAGTTATTTCATTTTTCCATGTTTGCCCTGTGGCATCTTGTTACAGGGCATCTGGTTATTCCTGTCATTGCATTCCACATTTCTGATGGATGACTTAACACATGTCTACTTTGAACATTTCAAACTTGGAAAAGTAAACTCTTCAGTAAGTTTCCCACCACCTTCCCATCCATCACGGGGGTAAGCAGTTGTGTTTCACAGTATCATCTCCTTCAGAGCACTGCCAGACTCTGGAATATGGTGTGGAACTGGGGGAAAACAGATAACAAAGGTTTTGTATAAGGTGGCAATTGACAATTCACTTTAAATAATCTGGTTACTTTAATATGTCAAACTCTTGACAAATGTACAGATTTAGAGGAGGAATATGATGTGATTATTTTTTTAAAACAGGAAAAAAAAAGAAATATTGGCTCTGATTTGGGTTAAAGAATTGTGATACTTTACATGATTTGGTTTGGTGTGGATTTAATATTGGGGAATTCTTCTTTTGGGACCAAGAATAAGTAAAAATCATGACAGTCAAAAAATATCCATCCAGAATGTGAAGTTGAATGGAGAGTTAGGGGGTGATTATTGAAGAGTACACAGAAAAAACAACCATGAGAAATTAAGTGGAAAATATTGGAAAGGAAAAATACACATGGCTTGAATTCTTTATCACTATTAACAAGTCATAAGATTTATTGAGGGTCAGGTACTGGTTTAAATGCTTTGCAAGTGATATTTTTTTATTTAATCCTCACAAAAATTCTTTAATTATCATCTCTTATAAAAATGCATAAGGGCATTACATGACTCAGCTCCACAGCCAACAAGTGATGGAGATGGGGGATGGACATGGTTGAACAATGGAGGTTCCACCCTCAACTACATGACACCACCTTCCTCTAATATTCCTTAGAGGAAAGTCAACTTCCTTAAAAGAAATGCTCTACTAGCGAAGTACTCCTCAGCTGCTTGAGTAGGATCATTTATACCACATATGGGGTAAATCCAAAAATCACTCTTCTCGGGCTGCACCTAATGTCTCAGGGTAGGACAAAGGATGGCTTCTGGATGGACAGCTAGTATCTCTGCTTCTGAAAGTGGCTATCAGAAGGGTGGAGTGGTTGTTGCCTATAACCTCCAAAGCTCTCAAAAGAAATACGTGTGTCACCCCCCAAGGACAGAGGCCACGTGGCATGTGGAAAAGACATAAGATCTCAAGTGATGCAAATTCTTTTTTAATAAAAAACAGTACTTTAGCAATCTTGAAGCCATAGAATTAAAATTTCTCATTTAAATAAAGAGGCAACTGCAGACTTTTCCTAGCTTCTTAGGACCCCCCCTTGTTTGGATCATAATATAGCTGTGTATTTTCCATAGAGTCGGTCAAAATTGATAAAAGACTCTTGCTTCGAGATACATCTTACCTTTACCCTGAGGGATTTTTGCAGTTTGTAAGTGCGGAGACTGTATATACACACTCACAAATCCACGTTTAATCTTTCTTATAAAATTCTTGCTCAGGACAATCTTGTCAGGAATATTAACATATTAACCCTACCCCCATTTTTCTACTGCTTCCTCTTATCCCTTTCCATATATATATTTTAAAGGTAAGGAAGTGAAGCAATAAAGTAAACTCCCAAGAATTTCTCATTGGCTTTGAAGTGAGGCAGACATCAGTTTGAATCTTAGCTCTGCCCTTCCTAGCTCTGAGATCATGGGAAATTTTCTGAACCTCATTTTGCTTATTTGCTAAATGGGGCTGAGGTGAGGAATAATTTAAGAAAATGTACAGAAAGCCTATACATGTGTGTGCCCTGTACAGAGAAAGTACTTAATGAATGATGGTCCATTATTTTAAGGAAGTTAGGGGCCAAAGCACATTTAAACCTCAACACCTCCACATAGGCAGGCTCCAGCTAAACCCCACGCGGCTTGTTTTCCTTAAAAAAAAAAAGCAAGCAGTGTCTTGGGGGAAATGGGTTAATGACAAGTGTTCTAACAGTGCTGTAGCGTTAAAATGTCTTTCTTCCTACATCTTTTTCCATTTTGTCCCTGACAAGCACCGCCTCCCAAGTGATGAGTAGGTAATACATGATCTATGAACGAGCAGACTCATTTCTCTCACCAGCACGTTTCTCTGGAGGAGCTGAGAAAAACTGGTGTTTTTCAGGAAGAGACACTGCCACTGCTTCAATCACCTGCATATCAATCAACTTCTACGAGGCCAGAGTTCAATTAACTGATGACACCCTGGAGACACCCAGAGCAGTTAACAAGTCTCTAGAACTTCGTGAAAAAACAAGTTGCAAGATTCAATCTCCCAGAAATCCCCATTGTGGGGTTCCATCTCCTAATTTATCCTTGTACACCAAATACCCCTTCTGTTAAGAAATACTTTGCAAGAAGATAGCATAGAAGCCAAATATTGAAAGGTCACAGCATAACAAAATGAAATATTGGGACAATACCTTTTATCTATGACTGTGAAGGGATACCATTTTGTTTTAAATCCTATAACATAATCCATTCTTAAGAGAATGCATGGGGGGTTTCATAAAGTAACACCCCTCTCGCCAGCATGCATTTTAGTGTGTCAGCAAGTCCGTGTTCATGTTCTTAAATGTGATTGTCAAAAAGCTGAACCACAATGGGTCATGACTCTGCATGATGTCCTCAGTTATTACAGAGAGGTAGTAGCTTGGAGAAGATGTAGGGTTACAGTACTGATGCTTGGATGAGTTTTGTTAATATAATTAAACAAGGAGACCATTAGGCTGCGGTGGCTTTTGTTATCTATGAGGATACCTTGGTAACCTAGCAAACAAACCAAAAACCTAAGCCCGAGTCAGTGCACTGGAACCTTAGAAAATAAAACTTAAAAACAACCAATAAGAAACAACCAACTAGGATTTCCCAAATAAGGCAACTGTTTAAGTTGTAGCCAATCAAATAATTTCTAGGCTGTGCTTCCTTATCTCCTCCATAAAAAGCCTTGCTCCTAGTCTCTGTAGGAGGAGCACACCAAACCGCTTCCGGTTTGGGGCTGCCATATAGGAATCACTTAAAAAAAATTTTATTTATTTATTTATTTATTTGGGGCTGTGTTGTGTCTTTGTTGCTGTGCGCGGGCTTTCTCTAGTTGCGGCGGGTGGCGGCTTCTCTTGTTGCAGAGCATGGGCTCTAGGCAGGTGGGCTTCAGTAGTTTGGTACGCAGGCTCAGTAGTTGTGGCTCGCGGACTCTAGAGCACAGGCTCAGTAGTTGTGGCGCACGGGCTTAGTTGCTCTGCAGCATTTGGGATCTCCCTGGACCAGGGCTTGAACCTGTGTCCCCTGCATTGGCAGGTGGATTCTTAACCACTGCACCACCAGGGAAGCCGTATGAATCACTTTTTTTTTTTTTTTTTTTTGCTGTATATGGGCCTCTCACTGTTGTGGCCTCTCCCGTTGCGGAGCACAGGCTCCGGCCGCGCAGGCCCAGCGGCCAAGGCTCTCGGGCCCAGCCACTCCGCGGCATGTGGGATCTTCCCGGACCGGGGCACGAACCCGTGTCCCCTGCATTGGCAGGAGGACTCTCAACCACTGCGCCACCAGGGAAGCCCTATGAATCACTTTTGAATGAAGTAAACTCTTCAGAATTTTAATGTGCCTCAGTTTATCTTTTAACAGTTCATTTATGCCACTTGGTGGGTGGAGGAAAACTGGGTAAACCAAGGCTGTTTTCTGGCCCTTGACTCAGAAGCTGAATCCAAAGCTCCTCAGCTGGGACCCCTTTTACAGCAGTCTCTCTGGGAACCTCCAAACAGTCTAGATGATAGCCATACCTACAACTGAGAGAATTTGAAGGTGTAAATTACGGAGGAAGAGGACTTATGGTCCAGGGACAAGATTAAATTGCTTTTTTTCTTTTTCATTATACCAGCTAGCACGTCCAGGTAGTAGCTTTCATAAGACCTACTACAGTAACCACACACATTTGATGGGATCATCTACATCATATCTGTACCCAGGGGGGAAAACGGGGAGCCTTCTAATTCATCCCTTTCACTTTCCAATCTGCAGCACAGCCCTCAACCTGCTACTTTTCTGGTCTCATAACTATTTTGTTTATTGGCCCACATGATGTTTGCCTGTCTGACCCTCACCTATAATGCCAGTCCCTTGAGGTTAGGGTTAATGTCTTTTCTATTCTGGATTTAACCAAGTGCTCAGAGCCATAATTACTGGCTTACTGTCAGTTTATCTCACAGCTCTTTTCAGGGTTTCTATATAGGTAGCATATTTTATTCTCCAACTTGTATTTTAATTCTATGCCTAGTTTAAGAAAGAAGACTCTTCATAGAATCATTTGGTCTGTCATCAATTTTGGAGCCACACTGTCATGTAAACAAAACTAACGTTTCTAATCTCCAATAAAGGGAAGTACAAAAAAGTTCAATGTGCTTCAGTTTATAATGAAATATATAAATACTTCTGCATCTCATAAAAAAACAACACTAGACATATTGTAAGCCATTTGGATTTGGCATCACTCATTTTAGCATTAGTGTTTCATTTAGAGACAGATTCCTGAAAAATAGAACCGTGACGAGACACCTTTTATAAATCAAAGCCATGTTGTCACGAAACTATGAGGTCAATGGGAAGGGGTGAGCCATATGCCGACTTTCAGAACATAATGAGGGTACCTAGGGTTCCATTCTATGTCCCTACCCGGGGCCCCACCAGAAAAATGCTTTAGGACCAAAGTGGAACCCATTAATTTCATTTGTCATCCATAAAACATGCATTTTGTGTGAGTTTAATTGAAATAGAACTAATTTCTTACATTTTTCTTTATTAGAAATCATGAAAATATTTAACATACCCAAACTCATCTCATATTACAACTGCTAGTTAACCTTTTGCTAAAACAATTTCTGAAAGGTTATACTACTTTTCTACTTTGCAGTCACATTTTTTATCTCAATATAACAACTCTTTTACCCCAAAGCCCACTAAATAAACATGCTAGCAGAAGTCATGTATTGACATTGTGATTTCAGGCAAAGACCCATTACTTGACAACAGCAGTTTCTAATTGGAGAATATCATATGGAACAAATTTGAATTGTGTGCCCTGAGTGGATGAACCCAAGATGCTTTGCTTTGCAAATATATATCAAATGAAAGGGATAAAAAGGTAGTGTCTTCTATGGTTCTCCTTTCTATTGGGCATGTGAGCTCTTTCCATGTGCTTCAAAGCTCTCTTGTGCTCAGCATTTATTTTGTTCTAAAGATGTGTTTCTGTTCTCTAACTTTATACTGTGTGGTAGTTTGTTGTAGTAACGACATCCAGTTTGTTCAAACTTCTTTCCACCATTAGGTTTTCTTCTTTCACGATGACAGAACCCAGCCATATGACTTGCTTTAGCCAATGGGACAATGGCAAATGTAATGTAACAAGAGGTTTGGAAAGCACCTGTGCGTTGGGGTTTGCCCTTTCCTGCTGCTCTTTGGACCCTGAAACCACCCAGAAAAAGCCCAGGGTAGCCTCCTGGAGAGTGAAAGATACATGGAGCAGAGATGAGCCATCCTAGCTAAGATGTTGTAGATCAGTGGTTCCCAAGATGTGGTCCCCAGGCCAACAGTAGTAGCATCACCTGTGAACTTGTTATAAATGCAAGTTCTCCAGCTTTACCCCAGTTCTACTAACTCAGAAACTCCGGAGGTGGGGGCCAGCGATTTGTGTTTTCATGCTCTAGGTTATCCTAAGACATGCTCAAGTTTGAGGACCATCCCCTAGACCAACCAACTTGCTAACTGCCAAACACATGAATGAGGCCATCCTACACCAGGGGTAAGCAAGGGACACAGCCACACCCATTTGTTTACATGTTGTTCTGGCTGTTTTCACACTACAATAGCAGAGTTGAGTAGTTACAACTGAGACAACAGAGCCTGCAAAGCTGAAAAATATTGACAGAACAAGTTTGTCCGCTGCTGTCCTAAACCAACCAGTTCCAGCTGAGTCATTAGCTAACAACAGGGATCGGCCAAGCTGGCTGGGACCAAAAAAACGGCCCCGTTAACCCACAGAATAATAAGAAATAATAAATGTTTGTTATTCTGAGCCATTCAAGTTTAGAGTGTTTTAGCTTGCATTAAAATATGCAAGATAACCAGGAGCTCAAAAAGGTTGCCTGTGTGAAAGTCGATCACTGACTCACCACCTTTTCCAGAAAATGACTTGCTTACACTTTGCCTCCAGGCTACCCACCTATAATCAAGGCTTTTCTTTTTTTTTTTTTTTTTCCCTTTGGTGAGTACAATAAACCTTCATTACATTAAATTTTATGATCGGACTGTATTTATTTACTTTTCAATGATTGCTATTTATAGAAACTGATTTCATCATTAATTTGATATATTTTTCTATCTGTACAAGTCGTTTGATACCTTACATTGGGGTGGAACGTGTCATTTTTGCCATTAAAATTAATGGAAACAGTTTTGTAATTTAATGACTTTTCACTTAGCAGCAGGGTTTGCACAAATGAATGAAGTTATTAAAAAAATAAAATCTGGAAAGAAATAGATGTCAGTAGTTATGTGTGTTTAGTAGGATTATTTATGCTTTTTAACTTTTGTATGTGTGCACTTTCCTTTGTTTTCCCATTAAAAAAATCATGAATACATATTATATTAAAAGTGGGACTACTCTTTGTCCCTCACAACAGATATTATTCACTTGTTTTGTTTTGTTTTTGAACTTTGATTCAGTTGTGTAGTGTGTTCCAAAATATTGCCTATATAATTTAAATGACTAATGCCTCTGGGTTTTATCTTTACTACTTACTATTTATTGAACTTAGGGTGTGGTTGGAGGAGGTCTAATTTGAGACATGAAATGCACAAGTCCAAGTTAATTTCACCAGAGAAGACTCTGCAAAGGACAGCTTCTCTGATTTGGCAATTATCTGTGGAAGTGAATGAGACCCACCCCAGCGAGAAAGTGAGAAGAAAATATGCCCACTGGTTGGTAGCGTTCTCCAGTTCTTACGAACATGGCAAAAGGGGAAATGAGTTTTCCTGGGGATAGAAGGGTCATAGCAAAGGACATTTAATGGGGGAGGGAAGGGCAGATTCAAGAGCATTGCCAAGGTAGGGCTGAAAAATGTCCTTTGCTGCATCCCTTTCAACCTACATTAGACTACCATCCACTTGGTATTGTTGAGATGAAGAGCCTGCCGGAGACAGAGGGGCGGATAAAATGACCTATTGAACTCTCCAACCTTGCGATTTTGTGAAAATAAACCAGGAATGTGAGTTTTCGCAAGTAAATGTTCTCCATTTGTTTCAAGTTACCCATAGTGACTCCTGATTATTCAAGGAAGTGCGTGAGCATCTGGAGCTGGGGTGGATTCCCACTCATGGACAGATTCCTGCACAGTGTTTAACAAAGCAGCTTCTATGTGCAAGCAATCCTGGATAGATTGCTGATTGCATCAGCCAGCCTGGCTCGAAAGAGTCATGAATCTAATCAGACGGCACCAGCCTGTTTCAGAAAGTCCAGTTCGATTCTGGCAGAAGTAGATGTGATGTGTGAGGTTTAATGCTAGAGGTTATATGAAAACACATTCTCCACCACTTTCACAATGTGGAAAAGGAACCTTAAATTTTCAACTAAATGAGAAAAAAAGATGAGTAATTTGTTCAGAGACCTTTACAATAAGGTCAGCCTACTTCTGCTTCAGTAAAGTTATAAGATTTTTATGAAGCAGAAGATCTCATCAGTTTGCAAGTACCCCAGATGGGGATCCTTGGGCCTGATTCAGAGAGAAATGCCTGGAATGGGTCCAAATTCCAAGCTGGGGAAATAGCAGGGATTGCTTTCTCCTGACTATGTTCAGTGTTTTTAGTATAAATCACTTATCAGTCAGAGGTCCTTGTAACTTATGTACTAAGGTATTTTTTGTATGTGGAAAAAAAGTATCAGGGGAAAAATGAACTAATCTCTTTCATAAAACTCTGGTATTCAAAGCTCTTTTGGACACAACTGACAATGACTTTCACCACCCAAGATGAGGCGAACAAGCAAGTCTAATGGTCTTACATCTTCAGAGATGAGATGACAGCTGCCACTCACATACAAAACCTTCTATTGCTACAATATCCCCTGAGTTATCACTGTGTATGAAAATAAACAAATTCCAAGCTGGAAGGGTTTTGCCTGATTAACAATAATATTTCAGGGCTTCATATGAGTGTGAAATTACCTGGGACTATTCCAAAACACTGGATATTCTTCTTCTCTTTCTGCAAATGATTTTTC
Organism: Lagenorhynchus albirostris; assembly: GCF_949774975.1. Lineage (NCBI taxonomy): Eukaryota > Metazoa > Chordata > Mammalia > Artiodactyla > Delphinidae > Lagenorhynchus > Lagenorhynchus albirostris. Next base: position 69,833,304 of record NC_083106.1, read on the forward strand.
TCAGGGTTTCTCTTTGGCAGGCACTTAGGCTAAGATTGCTTTGGGGCCCTTGGACCAGCGGGGGTCCATCTGTTGGTTGTTCTGATCTACAAACAACGTTTCTTCTCTCTGAAACTATTTCAACTCTTCCTAAGAATTTAGGCCCAATAGTAGAATGTCTTGTGATGAACTTTACAAATCTCATCAAACATGCTAGAGGGGTGAGTAAATCAGTGCTAGCAGGTGCCTGGTTGACATAGCCAGATACTTCTCAGAAGCCAATTGCTGTGGTTTTATGTCTCTAACTGAAGACAGAATCAGACCTGCTAATTGGCCGAAAAAGACGGCAGGAAGCAGATGAGCATCTGACCTCCGTTGCACTGCTTTGAAGGTCTCAGCTGATCAGTCCTGGCAGGTTGTTAATCCACTCAGGCAAGACAAACCCCAGGGCCAGCTCTCTTTGGCGCTGCATGCTGAGAAGTCTACTGTAGTAGATTTCTTCGTAGGAGAACTCTGTTCTGTGTGATGTAAAGAATATTAAGCATTATCTACAGAGGAAGGACAAACAGAGGTCCTGAGAAAGTGGAAGTTTATGCAAATGGAAGAGCTAGTTCTACAAGGAACTCCAATTCCAGTGCTCTTGGTCTAATATCCATACTATCTTTATCATGGGTGGAGGGTAGAACTATGACCTGGGTAGACATGAGATCTCCATCATCACAGAAATTGTTTATTAGGTGCTTACCATATGCAAGGCACACTGTTAACAGAAAGTTGCAAGAACCAGTCCCAGGTCTCAGCAAGAAGGACCAGAAGGTGATGGCTAATAACAGTGGGAGTTTGAAGGGAAGATGGGTTTGGACAAGGCAGGAGAATCAGTGACCTCTTAATATGTGAAGATATGTTTCTCGCAAGCATAGAGTGGGCACTTGAGTTTAAATGTGCCCACAGAAGTTTTATGGTGTTGGATCTTTGTTTTAGTCTTGCCTTTAATTTTAAGAAAAATTTCCTCTGTAGGCTCTGATGATAGAGAGGGCGCTTATTGATCCATTTACTTGGTAACTCTCTGGGTTTGCCAACTCACAGTTGAGTGGCTTTAGAACAGGAAAATAGAACAGAGCTCAAATCACCTGACAATTTGCAGCAAATATATTATTAGAATATTCAAGTTAATTGGCTGATGCAATTAATTTCTTCTGCTTTTAATGGCTTAAAAATCCTTCAAATGCACTGTATTTTCTATTTGTTTTCCCAGTGACATGCTATACTACACTGGATTGCTTTAAATCCCATCTGGCCTGAGTCAAGGATGGTTCCACATGAATGGATCAGTTATTTGTTACAAATTGAAAATGACTATTTTCTATAAAGAGGAACCTTTTGCAATATTCTTCTCTGCCAGGGCTGCCATCTACAGCTCAACAAGGTACAGACTGGGCAGCTCCGCAAGCGTCACTGGGGACTGTGCAATGTTGCGGGCCTGTAAGTGATTCATAAAATTGAAATGGCTCTATTGACTCCTAACTAGCAAACACATCGTGATAAACTGTAGTGTGGTCTTCCCAGATTGTCTAACTCCTGATTCTCTTCTGCTTTAACCTATATGGGTTATACAGAATGACTGAGGCAGGACAAGGTGATGCCCTGTACAGGTATATCAGTTAGGATTTGATCAGGGAAGTAGGACAACTCTGAATGATACAGAATAAGGGATCTACTATAGAGATTAGATCTCACACAAGGATGGGAGGTGGTGAAGAAATCTATGGAAATCTATTGCCTCTATATCTGGTGTGGACCTGAAGTCATTGCAGGCCAACAGGACCAGCTGTTAAGATAGTAAACTAGACATGAAGTGGAGGAGAGCATGGTCATACTGGAACCTGTGAGGACAAACCAGAACCTACCTAGGCAAATTGGAACCTGCCTCTGTCTCTCACCATCTCCAACCTCAATGCCTTGGAGACTTGAAGAAGTAAGTACCTTTGCCATGAAGCTGTATATGCAATGGGCCCAGGGCTTGGAGAAATTGGAGGAAGAGATCCAGCAGGAGGCACTGTGGACCTGGCTGCTGCTCCATGAGCAAGCACCCCGGTGACAAGAGGTGTAAACTACCACAGAACCTGGTGCTTTTTTTGTTTGTTTTTTAATTGAAGTATAGTTGATTTACAATGTTGCACCAATCTCTGCTTGCAGACAAAACATAGAAATGACCTAAATGTCCATCGACGGATGAATGGATAAAGAAGATGTGGTATGTATATACAATGAAATACTACTCAACCATAAAAAAGAACAAAATAATGCCATTTGCAGCAACATGGATGCAACTAGAGATTATCATACTAAGGGAAGTAAGTCAGAAAGAGAAAGACAAATACCATATGATATCAGCACCTGATGCTTTGTACCAATCTTCAGGGTGTAATACCAACATCACTTTTGTCTTCTAAATCTTGTGCAAATTTTTCCTGTGGCCCTTCCTTAACTGGGGGCCATAGAGGATGGGAATTTGGGGAAATGTTGTTCCAACTCGGCTAAGTTGACCTAATATAAAACCAACATAGCAGATGTGTGGAAGACACAGTGACTCACTTTATATTTTTTGGTAGAGAGGGCAAAGCTAGGTGGCACACATATAAATATGTTAACTTGCTGTTCTCACTAAATGAGTCAGTCGCAGTGAAACAATAACTGATTTGAGTAGACATATATTAACGGTATAATTTTATTTTAAAAACTGCTATTCTATTCACTTCCAAAATGAGCCAGAGCTAATGTTCCTTAGATTCACAATTTTTTCTCAAAATCAAATTATTAAAGCGGCTTCAGAAATTCATCTTGGCCACTCCTTTATTACCTGCACTGAGCTAGATTATACTGCATTCATTTATTCAGCAAACACATATTGATCTACCATTGATCCACATTCTGAGGCTAAAAAGATGATCAAAATACAGTCAAAATACAGATCAAAATACAGCTGACTCAGGTCAGCTAGTCATTACAACACTGGTTGAGATGTCCTCAACCTGAAGGGCAGTACCAGGTGATATAGGGGTGTCTGGGAAAGCTTCTCTGGAGAGACAAATCTGAACTTAAATCCAGCCTTGGTTGAGAAACAGAATTTTTATTTTGAGAGGAACCTGAAAGACGAGTCAGTGAATGTGAATAAACTTGAAACGCCCACTCATTTTAACCTCTTCTTCCTGACCTCAGAATGACTTTCAGGAAGGGGAGCCATTCATCTCCTCCACTGGAAACAGCAAAGAAAATAAAAGAAAAGCATTGTGCTTTCTACAGTCACTAATCACTAGAAAAGAAAGGAGGTTGATGTATCACCCTTTAGAAAGTCAAACTTGGTGTTCTGGGGCTTCCCTGGTGGCACAGTGGTTGAGAGTCCGCCTGCCGATGCAGGGGACACGGGTTCGTGCCCGGTCTGGGAAGATCCCACATGCCGCGGAGCGGCTGGGCCCGTGAGCCATGGCCGCTGAGCCTGCGCGTCCGGAGCCTGCGCTCTGCAACGGGAGAGGCCACAGCAGTGAGAGGCCCACGTACCGCAGAAAAAAAACAAGCTTGGTGTTCTGAGTCAGATCATTCCTAAAAGTGAAAAACAGAAAAATTGCCTAATGGTGTTAATAAAAATAGGTAAGACAGGTTGAACCTTTTAGGCCAAGACTCACAGGGTGTTGCAATATTTGGGGACCATCTCGGATTCTGAATCTGGTCCCCAGCACTGCAATTTGAAAGTCTTGGTTTTGCTATTTCTATCCCAATGATCAGGCTCTAAGGAATTGATTTATGTCCCAGAGACATAGAAGATTGATTCATAAACCCAATATTAAGTTATAAATCTAAAGTTTCTTAATGATCTTCAAATGAGAGTAACGTAGTTGGACATTCTTTAGAGATATTTGTATCAAGATTGATGGATTACACTTCTTTACTGTAGAAGCATTTGTTTTTATCTAAAAAATGTGATGGGCCATTTGAAACAGACTTCCCCCCTGCCCTTTCCCCGCAACCTCTCTCTTCAACTGGGAATCACAGAAGAAAATTGTGCTGTGTGCGGGCTTATCGGTTCATCCAGGAATGGTGATAGGGTTCTATCCTGCTTGCAGGCTCTAGTATGTAACAATAAACTGAATATGAAGAAATTTTTATCAGAGAAGCAGGAGGAAGTTGTGGAAATTTGAAGAGAGCAGAGAAGTTTTGAAATAGTCATTATGGAGAAGGGAGAGTGAACTGACCAGGGATAGTGATGGGAAGATGGCTGGGGAGGGCAGTGGTCTTAAACTTATCCATCTTCCTTAGGAACTAATCCATGTCTGTCCACAGGTGCCCAGAGAAGGCAGGTGTTTGGATTCACGCAGGATTGAGCTCTGCCCGGCAAGCAGGTACAAGGGGATGAAGGATCGTTGTATGCCCTGCTCCACATCCCAGATAAACTTTATCTGCCCAGCTCTGAGGACTTCATTATCCATATCTCAACAAACACTGAATTCAAAATGAAGCATCTTTTCTCTCTAACCACTGGACAAAATTTAAATGTTCTTTCCTAAATACAGAGGAATGGACAAGTAAATTTAGCCAAGCTTTCCTGCTGAGTTTTAAAATACTAATTTCAAAAACACTTGGATTTTGGAGAAAAGTGTTTTCACATACAAGGCTTTGTAGTACTTCTAGCTATTTTGTGTCTTGGACTTTATTTAAAATCTAAAGAAAATTGTAACCATGTAAACATTTACAGAAATTTCCAAATGAGTTTAGTCATGAAGTCCAGGTTAAGAGCTCATTAGACATTTTATTAACATTAACTGGTATTTTTGCCTCCAAACATTTACTGCCCTTCCAGCAGCAATGATGATTTCATTCTGAGGAATAGCTTCTCTCCCACTCTGGGTCGTCTCGGTTCGGAAGTAAAGCAAGATACTCTATCCTCTCATAACCAAGAGGTAGTCACAGGTCCAAGCTAGACCAATCACATGTTTTCCCTGTATGCTCAAACACTAGCCAAGTTACAAAGATGACCGGTAGGAAGGTGGTAGGTAAGTAAGATGGCTGGAATGCATAAATTCATTTTGGACAATTAGAAAGAAAATTTACTTAATTAGCGTTAAGTAGTAAGAATTATGAGTCTGAAACAGTCATCCATTTACTCATTCCACAAACAATTATTGAATGCCTACCCTGTACCAAGCAGTTCATCCAGGGCGGAACTGGTGTGTAAGAAGTAAATGGACAGCTACAATACCACATAGTAAGTTGTACTAGGGGAGAAACAGGTGCTATGGGGGCTCAGAGAAGGGGCGGGACTAGGTGCTCATAACTAAGATATGAAAGACGCCATCAAGTAGTGGCTTTCTGAGCCCAGTTTACGGGAAAATGAAGGAATTAGGCACTACAAAGCTAAAAAAAAAAAAAAATGAAGGTCGGGGACCAAGCCTCAAGGGGAATGCCCAGGGAGGGGGACAATGGATGGACGTTGAAGATGAAGAAATAGGTGAAGACAAAGAAGAGAAATGGCAGTTCTCAAGCTTTCCTACACGGGAGAATCTGGGGACCTCACTTAAAATGCAGCTTCCTGGATCCTACTCTCCCAAATTCTGATACAGTAGGTTTGGGGCAATGCCAACGAAGCTGCATTTCTAAGAAGCATCCCAAATGATTCTGATTCAGGTGGTGGCTTCTGACCTCACTTTGAAAAATACCTTGTGTTGTTAAAAGTCCCCATCACAATATGGTCTCCTCTGCTTTCCCACTTCACCTGGATCTTCCCCGTGATCACATTTACACATCTTTCTTGGCACTCAAGTGAACAGGTATTTTGTAAATTTCTTCTAAAAAGATGCTCTCTTTTAAAAAGTCTTCAACATTTTGGAAACACGATGCATTGGTGACTGAAGCTCTGCTAACACCCCTCTCTGTCTTTGCTGCCTTTTCCTGTCCTTGGGGAGCAGGGTCTAGACACCAGGTTCTGTGGAGCCCAGATGTGAGCTGCTCCCTGGGTAACGTGGATGCTATCGGCAGGATAGAAAATGTGACCTTTGTCCCAAGGAGTCTATTTCTCAGCTCATATCCCCTCTTCCCCAGTACCTTCTGTGACCCCTCCGGAGCATGTGAAACTCTCTCTGTAAGCAAAGTAGGCTAGCATCCTGGCTTTGATTGAAAATTGGAGCAATGGAAGGCGTACTGTGAAGCAGTAGCTCCCCACAGCAAGGGTAGACCCTAAAGTATGATTTATAGTTACGCCACTCTCTTCTGTAGTTTACAGACCTCTTTCCCTGAGCAGGGAGTTAAACATGTCTTATTAACACTGGCAATTTTAGCACTTCCTTCCTCATGTCGTAATAGTAACTTCTCTAAGGTTTCTTGTTCGGGAACCAGCAGAAGTTATTGACAGACTGTAGAATCTTGCTGCGGGCCTTCCCAGGGCTGTCCGCTAATTAGCCGGGCTGAGTAAACTTGGTGAAGCCTAAAATTCAAACACACTTTAAAACATACTGCATTTTAAATGTGTTTTGAATGAATCAGATCTGTATTTCAAGAGACTTTATTTTTTTAATTTTTTATGACCTTTTTAAAACACGCATGTATGTAATGAGAATTACATAATACACCCTCTGAGCTCCATTACCCCAAATCAAGGAATATCCTGATTTTTCCATCTTACTTCTGTTTTTTGGATTACTTTTTTTTTTTAAACTGAAATATTTGAAAACAAATCCCATCCAGTGTTGCTTCATCCTTACATATGTTGAACATATTTCTTTAAAAATGGGCATTTTCTTATCTAACTACAGTGTCATTATCTCTTTTAACAACAATAATTCATTGATATCATCTGGTACCTGATCCATAATTAAAATTCCTGAAATGTCTCAAAATGTCTTTTTGCAATTGGTTGGTTAAAATCGGTTTCACAATGAGATCTACCTTTTAATGACTTCATTTTAGAGTTGGGTTTATGAAATCAGCCAATCTAATCATAAGGTGTTTTTTTTCCTTTCTTTCTTTTGGTTTTTTTTTTTTCTGAAACAAGCACAAGATACTGCATTGGTTCTTTCTGCTACCCTCTTTCCTCCAGAAACTTTAGGATCAAGAAACGCAACCTCTTTTCTCATGCCATCTTGCATTTCCTGTCTGTGAGGCTTAACTTTAAGACAGGATTGATATGAAGTCACATTAAACTACCTTCAGACTCCCTGAGCCTCCCTTGCGGTTATTTATGATGAAAATCGGTGGGAAGTTTGTTGTCAGCTCTGTATCGTGTGAAGGAGCTTAGCAGTGTTTCTACATACCCCTCCCCCTGAACCACATTTCTGCAATATAAAGTGATGGGGCAATAGGAACCCGATGTTCTTTTTTTTAAGGCTACACTCTCCAGAACCCCCTGGGACCTGCCACCCTGTTCAGACATTTCTAGTTAAGGCCAGCGTCAGAATGACATGGTACAAGGTTTCAGCATCAGCTACCCCTGATTCAAATACTCTGTCCTCACTAACTGTACCAGCAAATAACTAAATGTCTTCGAACTTCAATGTTCATATCTGTAAAATGGGTATAATGATGCCTATATTAGAGGTGAATTTGTGAGGATAAAATGGGGTAACCTGACTCACCTTGAGGCATAACTGCATTGTGGGCACTTAAATGTGACTTCCTTCCTCTGCCTCCTTTCCTCTTAAACTACTAAAGAAATAGGAAGCCTTTGACAACTTCTTACAAAATGTGTCGTGTGGCCCTTAATCTGCTTTGAAGTACTTTCTTGGAGGGATTTCTCTTCACCTGGTAAAGTTACCCTAACTTGGCAAAACTGACATGCAAATGGGACGGCTGTTACTGGTTTGAGGAGATAATACATGTAGACGGTGGATGGCTTAGAGACAATTTACATGCTGGTTTAGCAGACAAGCCTCCCAAGGCCTCTTTATATCCACACTGGCCAACTGCAGCTTAATCTGACAAGGATAATGTGCAGAATGTAAATATTACCATTTGTTCCATGTCATCTCAGATCAGACACTAATTTGCAAATGTAATTTATCATGTGTAAAGAAAACCAAAATGACAGCTCTTACCAGTATTTGGTATTTTTGTGTTAACAATAGTTCATTTATGATTGTTATTGTTTCAGGCAGAAAATATGTCTCAATATGTTCTGCTGACAATGTGGGCTTTTATATCTCAAACCTCTGCTAGCCTTTTCCATCTTCTCCCTTGTTGCACACTATTACCTAGGTTGGTCTTTTGATTGTTCCTCTCCACTACACTTTTATGCAGCTGAAGGAAATGTTGTGCCAATATTCCAAGTTCTGGGATCTGTTTCGGATGTAGGCTAACATGAAGACTGAGGGTCACATTTGATCTAAAGTGCCTTTTGTCTGTTTTCACTAAGGGTCTCCATCACAAAGGAAATACATAGAGCAGCGAAATTATTGAAAAAAACTGGCTAAAGCCAAAATATAGATGAATTCAGGCTGGCCAATTTGTGACACTCAACTTCAAGCACTAAACAGTGGGTTCACCGAGAAGCCACAGTATCCAAATCGACTAGGTTTTACGCACCACAGAATATTAAATCTGCCCCCAAGGCAAAACCATCTATCTGTGTGGAGGAAGAGGGTTCACTATGTTTTTTATATTAAGTGGGTTCCCATTAGTTCATAATTTGTTATTCTTTCTTCCTCCTCTTCATGTCTCTTTAAAAGTTGGCAGAAGATTCTATGTTGGCAAGTTGATAATCTCTTTTATCTTCGTAAGACCGCTGCCGTACCTTGCCCAGCAAGCTGTAGAAAGATCAATGTGTCCTTATGTGACTGCTGGTGAGTTAGATGCCAGGAAAGAGGGAGGGCAGCGAATTGCCACTGGCCCTGGCAGTCCTTGTTTCAGAGTGGAGGCCTGCCAATCCCAGTAAAACACTCATGACATTTCAGAAGAACTACGGGATCTTTCTGCCTCATTTCTCACATGGAAAAATAGGAAGAATCAAGTATCCCCATCTGGAAGGAATATGTTTTTGTTTATCTTTAATTGAAAACAATGTTCCACCATAGAATTTATACCAGGTCCTGTGCTTCTCCCAGTGGTGAATGGCACAGGAGATAAGAATAGAAAGGGTCCGGGAGGGGCCCGGGACTGCAGATAACACTTTTGTCATCCTGATTGGAAAAGCTTGTACAGCTGCTTTGATTCAGTAAAGCTAAATTTCTAAGATTTCCTTGACCTTTACTTAAACTGCTTTTGAGACAGTCTATTTTTATTATCGCCTGATGAGCTAGATGGAGCTTATAAATTAATCTCAGTGTGAATAAATCCTTTAAAAGTGCAAGATAACTGACAAAGAGTTCTGAGCTGAGAATTATCACCTGGGTGATGGCAACAATGTAAACATTATTCAAGGAGCCAGAAGTTGGATTTTGTATATTTTGTGCTAGTTCCTTAATTGTTGCGGACAATGGTTGTTTCAGACATGCATTTGGGAAGACTCACTAGTATTAACATAACTTGTGTGAAGCTCTTGTGAGTCCTTGCATGAAAAGTCTTAGCTTTGGAGTGGGCTGAATTTTCTTCCAGAACATCAGTGTCCACAGGGGCTTTTCTTAGAGCTTTGCAGTGGTTTTTGAGATAAAGTAGATACCACCACCATCAACACCAACAATGACAACAACAACAGAAACAAAAAATCTCTACATAACTCCATAGGGCAAAGGATTAGGAACTTGGTAAAATGAAGATTACAGTGAAACAGAGAGTGATTACAACTCTACATTTCTGCCGAACATAACTAAAATTCAGTCTCTTTGTTAGCCTGGGGAGGGTAGCTTGTCGTAATGGATATAATCTGAAATCCACACAAGAGTATTTGGGACTTGTGCCATTGATTATTTATTCAACCTCACTTTATTATTAAAAGATGTATGTTGCATAGTCTTCTTGATTTGCTATTATTTGTTAAACATATACTACCCTCCATTATGTAAAAATAAAACAAACTCAAACCTCCCAAGCATGATTTTCTCTTAAAATAAACTACATTATAGTCTAATCATCAATCATTTTACAGATTCCAATCATTTTACATTTTATAGACTACTTTCATAGTTTCTTAATTCCTACAACAAATAAATATTGAGTAGGGTATGGCCAAGTTGCAGAGTAGGAAGAACTCAGGCTCACCTCCTCCCACGGGTCCACCAAAATTACGACTATTTACAGAACAACCATCTATGAGAACTATTTGAAAGCTGGCAGAAAACATTTCCCACAACTCATGATAAAAAGAAGGAACCACTATGAGATGGGTAAGAGGGACAGAAACACAATATAGTCAAGACCCACACGCACAGACAGATGACTCACAAACATATAACCACAACTGCAGATATTCTCCTCAAAGAGCAAGTGTTCCAAGACCTACACTGGCCTCCCCACCCCAGGAGTCCTGCACTGCAGAGACAAGTACCCAGAGTGTCTGGCTTAATGCATGCCTGCCTTTGTGTACACCAGAAGGGCTTGCATATGGGAGAGCCAGAGAGCTGCAGGAAACAGAGGCTCCGCTCTTAAAGGGTGTGCCCCAGACTTCACATACTCCAAGGCCTCACACAGAGACAGTAATTTGAAAAGACCTTGGGTCAGCTGCACTTGCTGATCTTGGGGAGCCTCCTGGAGAAGCAGGAGGCAACCAGGACTCCTCCTGGGCACAGAGAAGCAGACAGCAGCAGTTTGTAGAAGCTCGTGTACCACAAGGACACTGGTGCTGGCAGGAGCCATTTTGGAGTCCTCCCTCTAGCCTACTAGTGCTGGGGGCTTACCCACCCTACCACAGGGCTGAAAGCAACCTCACGGCAAGCCAGGCCCCACAGCCAGCCGCACCGGAACACTGCCGCACTGCACAGCAGGTTAGCAGCCACTCCATGAGAAAAGGCCTGGCAACCAACGGGACCACGGGTCAGCCCTGCTGACAAGCACACCCACAGCAGCCATCCCATCACCACAGAAGGACCCGTGCAGCCCACATAGGCTGCACCCCTAGACATAGAGCTCTGACAAAAAGAGGGGTGTGTACTGCCAAGATGCATAGGACATCTCCTGTATAAGGCCGCTTCTCCAAGATCAGGAGATATAACTGACCTACATAATACATAGAAATAAACACAAAGAATTTGGCAAAAGGAGGAGACAGAGGAATATGTTCCAAACGAAGGAACAAGACAAACCCCTAGAAGAAGAACGAAGTGAAGTGGAGATGAGCACTATAGCCAGCGTCACCCTGATACCAAAACCAGACAAGGTATCACAGAAAAAGAAAATTACAGGCCACTATTACTGATGAACATAGATGAAAAAATCCTCGACAAAATGCTAGCAAACCAAATTAAACAATACATTAAAAGTATCATATACCATAATGAAGTGGGATTTATCCCAGGGAGGCAAGGATGGTTCAGTATCTGAAAATCAATCAATGTGACATACCACACTAACAGGCTGAAGAATAAAAATCCTATGAGTATCACAATAAATGCAGAAAAACGTTTTGACAAAATTTAAAATCCACTTATGATAAAAACTTTCCACAAAGTGAGTATAGAGAGAATATACCTCTACATAGTAAAGGCCATAATGACAAAACCACAGCCAACATCATACTCAACAGAGAAAAGCTAAAAGCTTTTCCTCTAAGATCCGGAACAAGACAAGGATGCTCACCTTTATTCAACATAGTATTAGAAGTCCTAGCCACAGCAATTAGACAAAGCAAAAGAAATAAAAAGAATACACTTTGAAAGGGAAGAAGCAAAACTGTCACTGTTTGCAGATGATGTGATACTATATATAGAAAATTTTATAGATGCCACCAAAAAGCTATTAGAACTAATAAATGAATTTAGTAAAGTTGCAGCATACAAACTTAAAATATAGAAATATGTTGTGTTTCTGTATGCTAATAATGAACCAGCAGAAAGAGAAATTAAGAAAGCAATCCCATTTACAATTGCATCAAAAATAATATACCAAGGAATAAATGTAACCAAGAAGGTAAAAGACTTGTACTCAGAAAACTATAAGACATCGATGAAAGAAATTGAAGATGACACACATAAATGGAAAGATATATTGTGCTTGTGGACTGAAAGAATTAATAGTGTTAAAATGACCATGGTACCAAGGCAATCTACAGATTTAATGCAGTCCTAATTGAAATATCAATGGCCTTTTCAGAGAACTAAAACAAATAAGTCTAAAATTTGTTTGGAAACACAAAAGACCCCCTAATAGCAAAAAGCAATCTTGAGTAGGAAGGACAATGCCTGATGTATCACACTCCCTGGTTTTAAACTATACAAAGTTACAGTTATCAAAACGGTATGGTACTAGCACCAAAATAGACACATATATCAATGTAGCAGAATAGATAACACAGAATTGAACCCACACTTATATGATCAATTGATCTATGACAAAGAAGGTAAGACTATACAATGGGGAAAAGACAGACTCTTCAATAAATGATGTTGGGAAAACTGGACAGCTACATGAAAAAGAATCAAATTTGACAACTTTCTCACAACATATAGAAAGATAAACTCAAAATGGATTAAAGACTTAAATGTAAGACCTGAAACCATAAAACTCCCAGAAGAAAAGACAGGCAGTATGCTTTTCAACACTGGTCTTAGCAATATTTTTGGATATGTCTTCTCAGGCACAAGAAACAAAAGCAAAAATAAACAAGTTGGACTGCATCAAACTAAAAAGACTTTGTATAGTGAAGGAAACTATCAAAAAATGAAGAGGCAGCTTGCTGAATGGAAGAAGATTTTTGCAAATGATATATCCAATAAGGGATTAATATCCAAAATATGCAAAGAACTCGTACAACTCAACATCGAAAAAACAAACAACTCAATTAAAGAATAGGCAGAGGATATGAATAGATATTTTTTCAAAGAAGAGATACATGTATCTGGGATATCAAAAAGATAACAACTAACAAACATTGGCTAGGATGTGGAGAAAAGGGAGTCCTTGTGCACTGTTGGTGGGATGTAAATTGGTGCAGCCACTATGGAAGACAGTATGGAGTTTCCTCAAAAAATTAAAAATAGAACTGGCATATAATCCAGTAATTTCACTTGTGGGTATTTATCCAAAGAAAACAAAACACTTGCACTCCAGTGTTCATTGCAACATTCTTTACAATAGCCACTATATGGAAGCCACCTAAGTGTCCACTGATAGAAGTATGGATAAAGAAAATGTTTTACACACACACACACACACACACACACACACACACACACACAATGGAATGTTACTCAGCCATGGAAACATGAAATCTTGCTATTTGCAATGACATCAATGGATATAGAGGGTATTATGCCAAGTGAAATAAGTCAGACAGAGACAGACAGATGCCAGATTATCTCACTTGTATGTGGAATGTAAAAGCAAAACAAATAAACAAGCAACAGCAACTTGTAGATACAAAGAACAAACAGGTGGTTGCCAGAAGGGAGAGAGTGAAGGGGTGGGCAAAATAGATGAAGGAGATTAAGAGGTATAAATGTCGAGTTATATAATAATTAAGTCACAAGGATGTAATATACAGCATAAGGAATAGTAATAACTTGGTACAGGGAAGACAGTTACTAGTTTTATCATGGTGATCATTTCACAATGTATGCAAATGTCAAATTATTATGTAGTGCACCTGAAAGGAACATAGTATTGTACATCAATGTGAACTGTATTTCTTTTTTTTTTTTTTAAAGCATATAAATAAGTAGATATTGAGCATCTGGGCCTCAGTTTCCTATCTGTAAGACGGAGACAAAACAATACCTACAAGTGCAAGATTGTTTTGACTTTGCATGAGATAAAATTTGTAGAGCACTTATAATAATTTTTATTTTTTATTTATTTATTTTTTAAGATTTGTATTGGAGTATAGTTGATTTACAATGTTGTGTTAGTTTCAGGTGTACAGCAAAATGAATCAGTTATACATATTCGTGCATTTGCTCTTTTTTAGATTTTTTTCCCATATAGGTCATTACAGAGTGTTGAGTAGAGTTCCCTGTGCTATACAGTAGATTCTCATTAGTTACCTACTTTAAATATAGTAGTGAGTTTATGTCAATCCCAAACTCCCAATTCATCCCTCCCCACCCTTTCCCCCTCATAACTATAAGATTGTTTTCTATGTCTGTGACTCTATTTCTGTTTTGTAAATAAGTTCATTTGTACCATTTTTTTAGGTTCCACATATAAGTGATATCATATGATATTCGTCTTTCTCTGTCTGGCTTACTTCACTTAGTATGATAATCACTAGGTCCATCCATGTTGCTGCAAATCACATTATTTCATTCTTTTTTATGGCTGAGTAATATTCCATTGTATATATGTACCACATCTTCTTTATCCATTCCTCGGTTGATGAAAATTTAGGTTGCTTTCATGTCCTGGCTATTATAAATATTGATTTTTAGATCATTATTGTAAATAATGATTTTTAGATCATAGTAAACACTCTGTATGTTCATGATTTTTCTCAACATTTATTCTGAACACAGAATTATTGCCAAGGTGGGGTGTGGTGCTGCAGATATTAAAAATCATAAATTGTGAATACTTTTCTCTGTGATACAGCTAGGAAGGGATACCAACCAATATGAAATAAGTAGGAATAAAGACCTGGAGCCAAATTATTATAACAAGATGAGGATCAACATCTGGGAGTGGGGAGTTAGTCTGAGTTGGTATATTTAGGAAAGTCCTATTAGAAGGGAGATATAAGACTCTTTCTGAGGGATAGGATGGATTGAAAAGAAAGGACAGGGACACTGCAGACCTGGTAGCACAAGATCAAAGACTTTATGTAGGGTGAATGGGGCATTTTTAGGATCAGAGGGGAGCCTTACTTGAGTAGAGACTGCATTGAGGGAGGGAGTACAGGCTAGGCTGGGAAGTACTGGGAGAGGAGATTCTTTGGATAGGCACGCTGTGAGACTATGCATGCCAGATTGAGGAATTTGGACTTGACCCTAAAGGCAGTGGAGAGCTACTAGAGAATTTTGAGCCAGAAAGAAACCAGATAATAATAGTCCTTTACAAAAGCTATTGTGTGAAATGAGAGACCCTAGAGGAAAGTGCAAAGATGAATACGTAAGTTAAGGCACAAAAGGATCAAGATTTAGATCTTAAAAATAATATTTGGGAATTAATAATGACCCATTTCTAAAAATTTCTTAGGCATATGTCTTTGAATCCACCCTGTAAATTAAATTACCATCCATATCTTACCAGTGAAGAACTTCAGGTAGAGAGAGTTTGAATGACAGAGTCACACTTAGTCTTATTCATTAAATATTTATTGAGTGCCTGCCATTTTCCAGGTTATATGTTATGGCTAGTGACGAAATTGAACCACAAACACAAACTCTAAGAAAAATTATACTGTGAGTGTAGACAATTGGGAAATGCTTGTAGAAAGAGTGATTGGCTAAAAAGGAGAATGAATAAGCCACATTACTTATAATGCTTTGGAGTGGTTTCATATCAAAAAATAACCAAGCATGCCGTTAGCCTTCTAATTCAACAAGTATGCACACTCTGTTCTTAGTTTTATCCACTTCAACCTACCATAGGTCAAGCATATCTGAATAACCACTTGGAGGATACAGGAGTTTTCTGTTACTGTTTTAACAAATTTCCACAAACTGTGGCTTAAAATAATTCATCGTATTATCTCAAAGTTTTGTAAGCCAGAAGTCTGATATGGAGCTCACGAGGGTAAAAACTAGGTGTTAACCAGGACTGCACTTCTTTCTGGAGGCTCCAGGGCAGAATCTGTTTCCTTGTTCATTCTGGTTGTTGGTAAAAATCAGTTCCTTGTGATTGTAAGACTGAGGAGCTGAAACCTGGCTGTCAGCTGAGGGCTGTTCCCAGCTTCTGGATGCTTATGGCCCCTTTCCTTCTATTTCAAAGAAATAGTGGTTTGACTCCTTCTCACACTTGGCATCTCTCCTGCCTCTTCTTCTACCACATCTCTCTGACTCTGACTAACCACTTTTTCTGTATTTAAGGGTTCATGGGATTACACTGGCCCATGTAGATAATCTGGGATAATCTCCCTATTTTAAGGTCATCTAATTAGTAAACTTAATCACAACTGCTAAGTCCCTTTTGACTATAACCTAACATATTCATGGGTTCTGGGAATAGGGTGGGGACATCCTTGGGGAGTCATTAGTCTGCCTTCTACAGAGTGAAATGAAGCAACAACATTTAATGGTTAAGATTAGGAGTAGATAGTTCTTTCATTCAGGATTGCTGAAGACATGTTTCTTAACTTCATCTCCTTTTCCCATTCGTACACTCACTATACCATATTTGAGGAAGAAAAACCAGAGGTACATATTGCAAGAAATACTACTTTATTTAAATGTTGAGGCTTTATGGACCAGGCAAAATGTCCTTTATTTGTGAGGAGATTTGCATGTTCAGGTGATGCATTTGTTCATCTCAAGTATTTTCTACTGAATTCATGGCTTTTTACTGGCTACTGTGGATATATGCAAAGACAAACCCTTACTCTCAAGTTGGTGATGTGGAAGATGTGATTAAATGGGCAAATGAGTTACTACAGTTCAAAGAATCCCTTCCTACTGTACGCTACCATAATGGAAGTACAATGCATTGTGGCGAATAGAGGATAAAAAGATTATCTTCCATCTGAGAAATCAGGGGTTAATTCATGGCATTCGGGTATGGAAGGATAGGCAGAGAAGGAAAGAGGCTTTTTGTTGGGGTAAGTTTGGCCAAACAAAGTTGAGAGCTGTGTATCTTTAAGTACTTGGAATTCCTTCAGACTGAAAAAAAAGGGGCTAGGTAAAAAGGTTTAATAGGATGAAAAATGAAGTGTTATATAGATTGGAAAAAAATACCTCAGTGGGTCACATTTGTCAGGAACAAGACTTTCAACTTTTTTTCCCATAGAGAATGGGGAAACAACAAAAGCATTTGAGCAGAACAAGGGCAAGAACAAGCGCCAGGCATCAGGAAGTTCCTAACGAGTGAGATGGAGAGAAGTAAGAGCCTGGAAGTGGGGAGACCTGCCAGAAAGCACTTATAGCAGGTCAGGAGAGAGATAATGAATGACTTCCTAATGAGAGTGGAGATGGTATGAACTTAAGAGAAAATGAGAAGGACATTGAGGACGTAGAAAAAAAAGGAATGTGGCAGTGATTAGAGGTGAAACAGAGGGAGAGAAATGTTAAGTCCAAGATAGTTCTAAAGTTTAGAGCCTGGACAGGAGGCTCTAGGAGAATAAAGAAGGAAATCAGGAGGAGGAAAAGTTGGGTAGAAGCGTGAAGAATGTGAGATTCGTTTGACCTGTGGATCCAGAGAAGCTGATAGAAAATTCAAATGATGTTTGATGTAAGGGAAAGTTCCAGCACAGATGAGATGAGGGCCAAGGAGAAGAATATCTACACTTATGGGGTGAGAACAAACTGATGATCAAAGAAGATGGAGAAGATTCATGGTGAGCACAATGGCATGGGAGGTTTTCAGGAAAGAATCTTATCCAAGATGCTGGGAAGACACTGAAGAGAAAAGCAGACATTGTAGGCAGACACCCACCTCCATTCCACATTTATGACTCCCCTTGTCTTTGGCAGGAGACTTTGGAGAGGAGAGAATCAAGGTGTCTGATCAATTTAAAGGATGATTTTTTGATGCTGTTGAGTAAGCATTCTGAGAGTAGAATTTAACTTAACAAAAGGGGGAAAACCCATGGAATATGACAATGTTGGCAAGTTGTCTAAAGCCAATTTGGGTGAGATGGAAGATTTTAACTCCTGCATTTTATTTACTTTTAAAAACATCATTTTAAACTTCTGAATAAGATAAGTACATTTATTGTTGTTGTTTTAGACTAGAAATTCTAGCAGTAGGATTCATATGCATGTGAATCTCCAATGTATATCCTATTATTAAATAACTTGAATTGTACATATGGTTTCTTATGAGTGTAAAATGCCCAGTCCTGAATATTAACTGACAAGGCTATTGATTTGCCCACAGCATCCCAGCTGAGAGGACAGGAAGGACATTTTCTGATTTCTACCAGAGGCACCACCTGAGCAACAGGATTCAGAGATCCTCTGGTGTCCGACCGAAGAGTGGTCTTTGGGAATTAGTGAGCGTGAAAGGAATGTGCTGTGAGCCTCCATCTCCTGTTTATCTGGGAGGGAAGGGCAGATAGTGAGCTTGACAGTGAAATTCTAACCCTGAAAACTGATGAGATGCCAGCATTTTCCTGCCTCGCTGGGGCTGCCAAGGTATCTCTTCTTACTTCATAGGGGAGTGACTGGTATTTGAGCCCTGATAACAGCAATCTTGGTGGGGGGGGGGACTGAGTCAGGGAGGAGATTCCAGAAAAGCAAATGGCTGAGGAAAGAGCAGGGGCCTGTGTGAGGACAGAGGTGCAGGACCTGGCTTCAGCTGCCACCGCGCAGGCAGGAGGGCAGGGCACCAAGGGGGGACGGCAAGAACATTCTTGTAGAGGATGACCAAGCACTCAAAAGCTTACATTTTTAAATAGGAGTGGTGAAGAGAAGAAGGAATTATGTTTGGTCTCTGGCCTAGAATCACACTGAACTTTGCTGAGGAATTTTTCATGTCACTGATGGTCAGCTGGGGCAGAGAGCCTGGGTTATGGAAATCCCGTCTGAACAGTTGCCTCTTGAAAATCAGATCTACATTCAATAATCCCAATGGGATAACCAAAAGGAAAGATTATATGTTAGCCTAAGATTTCTCAGAACACCATCTGTATACTACGTGGACTTTTCACAGGCAGTTGTATTTCTGTCCTTAGTAACTAAACACCATAGAACACTCTATGGTGACCAATCCTTAATTAGACCCTAAAAATTAAATTAAAAAGCTGTCTACCTTTTCCTCTTGGATTAGAGTGAACCCAAATCTGTATGGGAGGAAACGCCAAGACAGAAGAGAGTGCGGGTTGCCATCCTAAAAATCAGCACAATATTTGGTGAATGTGTTTCTAAATTCTAGCTTCATTTGTCATATTTAGATGAATTTTAAAGAAGTTGTAAACTTGTTAGGCCCGCAGCAAGGGATACAATAACACTGTGTACACAAAGAGCAGCAAGAGGGAGAAGCAAAGGCTTGTGGGAGTAAGATATGGCATGGGCTCAGAGGATTTCCAACTGGCTCGGTGAGACCACAGTGCCAGCTTTGAGGCTGAACAAATTTAAATCTTGTGTCATCATAAATGCTTTAATGATGGAAAATCAGCTTTAGCAATGGTATCTGCTCCAGGGAGGCACATTTATTATCTTTCTGAGTAATACTAAAACTCATCCTCTGATGACACCATAGTGTTCTTAGACACTATGTACAGTGGGTTTGTACATCCTCACCCTCCTTCCTTTCAAAAGTCCCCCAGTGAGCCTGCTACGTTCTACTGAGTGGGGTATTTAGTCATTATTTCTTTCCCTAATCACTTTCCAGAGTTCCTTGCCTTCTTTTGCTGTTAACTTTTTGGCTGTAAGTGTCTGGATTTCCCTGGCAGAGGGCTTGGCAAATGTCAAATACCCATGCATTACATAAGCATTGGATGGGTTCATGGCTTCATTCTCCAAAATATCTCAGAGGCAGAAGGCATTTGCTTTTAAGATGCTAGTCTGCTGAAATTAAGAGGCAATGTTGTTTCCTTGAAAGATTTGTAATGAAGACAGAGAAGTGGAGTCAAATTGCTTATATATAGCAATTACATTTTTATTATGCTCATTCATTTGCTCACATTGATAATGTTCAACTCCACAGTCTGTGCTGAATTTCTGGTGATCTGCACCCATTTCTCCAAAAGGCTTGGGAAACATCCCCTGTTTTCTATGAAACTCAAGCCCAGGTTCAGACATGGTTTAGCCACCAATCAGGCTTAGCACTATGTTAGTTGTTTATATCTCCCAGTGTCAGTATAACACACCAAGAAAGCCATTGCTTAGACAATTACTCTCTTTTTAGGACTAGATTAGATTAGAAATGCTTGTACTCAAAGAAGCACTGAGGATGGAGCGTGAGTTTAGTCGGTTGCCCAGTTAAAGATGTTAGACATGTCTTGGTCTACACTTGTGGTATCCCTCTATCAACTACATTTGTAATACTTTCTTCTCAAAAATATGCAAAACAGATATCGCATACATTTAACTGCTTTACCAAAGAAAATGAGAATTTTATTTAACTGAGAAGAAAAAAGGAGAATTTAAATGATCCTTAAGAGGGAAAAGCATATTTTGTTTGTGGATTGGTGTGGGCTGCTAAATTAATTTTAAAATGATTATAATAATTTCTATTGTATATTGAGCATTTACCCTCTGCCAGGTATCATGCTTAAGACCTTTGTGTGCACACCATCTGAGGATCCTATGTGTTTCATGTCATTGAATTCTTACGATGATCATGAACTAAGTAGCATTATTATTTTCATTCTACATATGAGGAAACTGGGGTCTGAGAGAAGACTTGACCGAGTAAAGCCAGGACCCTTCACCTCCAGAGCCTGCCTGCTTACACCTTAGTTTGGCTGCTTTAGAAGCAAATTACTTAGAAGATACAAAGCAATATGTAAGGATAATTAAGTGTGTGTGCCTCTTGGCGAAAATGAGTTTAGAAACTTACTAGTGGGTAAAGTATCTTATTATTAAAGATATTGTCAGGGGCTTCCCTGGTGGCGCAGTGGTTGAGAGTCTGCCTGCCGATGCAGGGGACACGGGTTCGTGCCCCGGTCCGGGAGGATCCCACGTGCCGCAGAGCACCTGGGCCCGTGAGCCATGGCGGCTGAGCCTGCGCATCCGGAGCCTGTGCTCCGCAATGGGAAGGCCGCAGCAGTGAGAGGCCCGCATACCGCAAAAAAAAAAAAAAAAAAGATATTGTCAGGCCATTTCTTTCCTGTGCAGCGAGGAAGGTGTTCAAGAAATAAATATTTCCTTTCATCCCATGCCTGGATTCTTTCCTCATCGTTCCAAGAAGTGTAATATCCTGTTTCTCTGAGCTGGAGAAAGGGAATTGTGGTTGGCAAGTTGACAGCCAGGTGACTAGTGGGATATAGTGGCTGCTACGTTTCAGGTGACTCCTGCATCACCATGATGGTAGCAAAGAATCCCCCAGTAAACTTCCTGCTCCACGTGATGTGAAGGTCCTAGCTCTGTCTCTTTGCTCACTGGGTCCTTTTGTTTGCCTGGGAGCATAGCTGGAACTCTCCCCAGAAAGTGCAGAATCACAGTGTCACTTTCCCTTTGATTCTAGTTTCCACAGGTGGGTCTTATTTTGTTTGAAATAGATGTATTCCTGAAAAGTTGAGGATAATCACATTTGAGCTTATTGATTTGTAATTGAAATGTAATGTGGTGATGCCACTGTTTCCATTTGTCTTCTTAGCATTGTTAAATAATAAAATTGCAGGGAACTTAATAGCTACAGATATTAAGATATTTGAAGGAACCAAGGAATGCTATGGTCATTGCTTTTCTGTGAACTTCTTGAAAGATGAATAACCTCTCTTTTTTTTTTTAAAGCTCTTCTTTCACTTAGTAAGATATCTCAAAACAGAATGTATCTCTGTATTAGGCTTCCAGACAATAGTAACTAGTACATTTTCACATACCAACTGCAAAGTTGGACATTTATTCATTTTCCCTAGTTCTCAGTTTCCTCATTGTAAGGGAGTAGGACATATTAGTCACAAGATTGTTGAGTGGATTTCTTGTACTGCAGTGTGCTCAGTATTGGCCCATGGTGGGGACCCAATAAGTGATAGTTGTTTTGGTTTTTTTTTAACATCTTTATTGGAGTATAATTGCTTTACAATGGAGATGCAAGAGGGAGGAGATATGGGGATATATGTATACGTATAGCTGATTCACTTTGTTATAAGTGATAGTTTTTAATAGCAATCAGTTTGAAATCCAGAAAGTTCTGCCTGAGAGTAGAGCTCTTTGATTTTAGTCTCAATTCCAGCTCCTACTAACTATCTCTGTGACCGCTGTTACTTCATTTCTAAAATGGGAGTGAGAGTTTACTTGTCCAAAATTTAAAGGACTGGACCAAAATATCTTTAGAGGTTTGTTCTAGGTCTAAAATTAGCATCTATAACCCCTAGAAAAGGCTTAATTCAATCAAACAGTTTAACTTGGGAACTAGTAATAACCAGTTGCTTGAGTAAACCTAGCACTTGTTTCTTCATTGTTTTATATCGTCTTGTAGTTACCACTGCCATTAAAGAGAAAGGGGATGGGCTGATTTCATGCGGGCTCATACACATGGATAATCCTTTTCTGTTTTATGTCAGTGGCATTTTTCCTAAGACCTTCATTCCTTTCAAATTCACCATACTTCTTCTTTTTCTTACCTTTTGGTTTTTGGTTTTTTTTTTCCACCAAGAGGGCTGACTTAAAAAATGAGCTCAGCAGCTCAGCATATTTCAGAGTTGTGATTAATTCTGGGCGCTTGCTCATTTATTAAAAGCTCCAATTTCTCTCTCATCATCCTTTCCTCCTGATAGATTTGCCCTCCTAATACTCTTTAACCCTTTGGGTTTACCTTATCTCCCTTGGCACTTTTGCTTCTCTTATCTCTAACCTGTTAGACTTAACTGATGTAATTTGTTTTCCTTGGGTTTCCTCCTCCTCTGTAAAGACATGAATACTCACTCTAAATATTTCTCACCTCCTGCATTAGTCTTTGTCAGCTGAATCCTAATCTACCCCACTTTTCATGAAAGTTCATAGCCACGTCCAGACTCTTCTCTGCATTTTCACTCCTCTTCGCAGAGTGTCATATTATACTCAGCAAACCTAACTCCTGCAAATTTCTTTTAGATGCTGTTTCTCATTTTCTGATATGAAATTGGTCTTGGTAGCAGGTTTTCAGCAGAATAGTCCATTTCAGCTTTGAGCAAATATTCTCCCAAATGACTTGACCTGTACCTTGCTGAGCTGGCTAGACTTGGGATACGTTGTATGCATAGTTTCTGGTCTCCCCCGTAGTCTGGTCTTGGGTAGGTCTCTATGTCTCTATGGTCTTCAGTATAATGCCAGATTGGATATATCATCATTTTCCAGACCTAAACGTCCTTGAAGACAACAGTCAGGTTCTAAGGGCATTTCTGAATTTTATTTCTAAGATTGCATAATCTCAAGTTTCCTTGCCTTGGGTTAGTAATTATTTCAAGTTACTGTGGGGTGAAGATCTTGGATCAGAAGCTCAGACTATATATGTATCCATATTTATATGGATCTTAGATGAAGAACATTGGCAGATATAGTTAATTATATTTAACATATTCAGTTCAACTGAACAATTTTTTCCAAAGCCATGGTCCACAGCTGAGATGTGGGAGAGGAGATAAAAGGAGTCTTGGCTGCAGGAGCACTTGGGAACTGCGGAACTCCAGGGCCCCAGAGATCTCTGCTGGTTCTTTGGTTGCAATGAGTACATGGCTCATTTGGGGTGGGAATCTATCTACCGAGGAAGCTCTCAGGTCTCAGGGTCTTGACTCTAGTTCAGTGGTGGGATGGAAGCAGGAGATTTTGCTCTAAGAAAGGGTCAATTGTCATTTTCTGCTTTCACAGTGGGTTTGACTTCACACAGGGCAGTGCATCCTTGAGAATTCATTTAATATATATGAAGCAAATGTTGCTTCAAGCACACTTTTACACTGTCCTTTATTTCAGTCTTCAAGCTACCAGAAAAACAACCCAGGGAGAAAGTTTTCTCTCTGTAGGTTCTGTTGATTAGGGTGACAATAATTTGATAAGTTACAAGGTAACCGCAGAATCTGACATGAGTTACAGGCCTAGAATTCAGTGCCATTTGGTTTCTCAGGAAATCTCAAAATTATTGAGTAAGAACCTTTGACTCATCTGGAGAATGAGGTGTCATAGATCGTATAAAACAGCCTGTATAAACCTTCGTATCATGGAGTTAGAAAAGAAGGCAGAGCAAAAAAGGTGATCACATTCCCCATTTTAAAGTTGTTAGGTAACTGGAATAAATGATCAGATAACAACCTAACTGGTGACGTATTTATAGCATATGTGCAACATAAAGCTAAAATTCTAAATGATAATTACATGACATAGAAAGTCATTGCATTAACGTGAAAATGATAGCTTGTTCTATGACATAATTTCCAAACATATCCATGAAAATTAAAGGAGATGTATGGCAATGTTACAGTGAATAGAAACAAAATTTAAAGTTAAAAATAAGGTATTCATTTAAATACCTGTTGCCATACACAGAGGTTGAGAGTAAGGCAGGCCCTGTAAAGAGAATGCCTGGGTACAGATCCTAGCTTCATGACTTACTAGTTGATGACCTTGGATGGCTTACCTATCATTCTGTGCCTCTGTTTTCTCATATGGTAAAATGTGGAATATATTGGCAGTAGTGCCCACTTCATAGATTTGTTAGATTAAATGATAAACACATATAAAGCACTTAGAACAGTACCTGGCACAGAGTGCACATTCAATAAATATTGCTGTGCTAACTAAGGCTGTGTACATCTTTGAACAATCAGAAGAACTACAGAAGATCCATGGATGAAATAAAAGTTCTTAGGAATAATTGAAGAAAGATGACCTGTTTCTGTGGACAAAACCAGTCTCCCCAGGCAATTATAATTGAAAATTATTTGAAAGTGTTAAACAACCAATATTTTGTTAGATTAACCAATACATTTGACTTAATATAGAGAGAGATTTTAATATTGAACCAACTTAGTTTGGAATCATTTAGCTCTTCCCCACAACAAGCAACATATGAAACACCAACATATGACAGACACACATGAAATACAATAGTCAAAATAAAACTAAAATCTGATGTTACTGAGCCAAAAATAAACAGGCTAAGAAAATATATAGACATCAAAGTTTTTTTGTACAGACATGATTTCCCTACAGTGATTTTGTAGGCAGTGAATATGCCCTTTTTAATTAGGACACTGTATGTGATTATGATCATCTCACTAGTTATTCATGCAAATGGAGTGTTTTGTTTAACTTTTTTTTTTTGATGTATAGTTGATTAACAATGTGTTAGTTTCAGGTGTACAGCGAAGTGATTCAGTTATACATATACATATATCTATTCTTTTTCAAACTCTTTTCCCATTTAGGTTGTTACATAATATTGAGCCGAGTTTCCTGTGCTATACAGTAGGTCCTTGTTGGTTATCCATTTCAAATATAGCAGTGTGTACATGTCAGTCCCAAACTCCCTAGCCATCGTTGTTCATCACTATGGCTTAGTGTCTGGAATTATGATTTGTCCTGCATGTTTCTATTGCTGTCTTGGATCCCTAAAAACAGTACGCCTTGAATCATGGTGGTCTTCTTCATTTAAGGTTTATATCCGACAGATAGGTAATACTTATTCATTCATTCACTCAACATATGAACACCCACTATGTGCCAGGCAGATGGGAATATTGTAATGTGTTTGTGCATAAGACAGACATTCTCCATACTTATAGGTCTTACAATTAAAGAAGAAGACAGACATATCAAAATTTTATAAGCAACTGGATAATTGTAATGCAGATATGTGCTATGATGGAAAAGTCCAGGTGTTGTGAGGTTTATATTCATAGAGGCTGGGAAAGGCTTCACTAAAGAAGTGACATTAAACTGAGCCCTGAAAGAGGATGAGGAGTTAGTGAGGTGAAGGGTGCAGATCAGGGAGGAGAGGAGGAGAGACAAGCATCTCAGGAAAGGGAATAGCATGTGTGAAGGAGCTGCAGTAAGAAGGAACCACAAAGCCATCATAGCTGACGTGAAGTGAGTTGTGGGGAAAGTGGCTCAAGGTGAGGCCTCGAGGGCCATGTTAAGAATTCTAAACTGTTCTAGAGGCAATGGCAGCTATGATGAGTTCTAAGTGGAGCTGGTCATTATCAGGCTATTGGTTTATAGGGGTCACCTGGCTGTCAAGACCGATGAGAGGGCATGGCAAGAGATGAACTAGAGAAAGAAGTGAAGAGGCTGTTTCTGAAGACCAAGACCAAGATTTTGGGGGTTGACTGGATGTAGAGGTAAAAAGAAAGGGAGGTATCAGGTTGACCAGCTTTCTTTATGAGTCTGAGGGGTGGTGTTGCCATTTACTGAGATGGGGAATGTTGGTGCAGATGGAGGTTTGGAGGGATAATCAAGGGTTCCATATAAATGTGCTGGTGAGGTGCCCAAGTGGAGTTGTAGAGTGGACATCTAGATCTCCACAGAGGGTCTAGATGTCCATAGAGGTGGATGAATGCCCAGATAGGCTAAGGTCTGAAATGTCCCCTGGAATTAGTTACTTTGAAATGCAAAAAAAAACTGCAGTGAGGTATCACCTCACACTGGTCAGAATGACCATCATCACAAAATCTACAAACAATAAATGACAGAGAGGGTGTGGAGAAAAGGGAACCCTCCTACACTGTTGGTGGGAATGTAAATTGGTACAACCATTGCAGAGAACAGTATGGAGGTTCCTTATAAAACTAAACATAGAGCTAACATATGATTCTGCAATCCCACTCCTGGGCTTATACCTTGCAGCACTATTTACGATAGCCAGGACATGGAAGCAACCTAAATGTCCATCGACAGAGGAATGGATAAAGAAGATGTGGTACTTATATACAATGGGATATTACTCAGCCATAAAAGAGAATAAAATAATGCCATTGGCAGCAACATGGATGGACCTAGAAACTGTCATACTGAGTGAAGTAAGGCAGACAGAGAAAGACAAATATCATATGATATCATTTATATGTAGAACCTAAAACAATGGTACAAGTGAACTTATTTACAAAACAGAAATAGTGTCACAGACATAGAAAACAAACCTATGGTTACGGGGGGGGGAAGGGGAGGAGAGATAAATTGGGAGACTGGGATTAGCATATACACACTACTATATATGAAATAGATAACTAATAAGGACTACTGTATAGCAGAGTGACCTCTACTCAATACTCTCTAATGGCCCACATGGGAAAAAAATCTTAAAAAGAGTGTATATATGTATATGTATAACTGATTCACTTTGCTGTACACCTGAAACCAACACAATACTGTAAATCAACTATACTCCACAAAAATTAAATAAATAAAGTACTAAAGGCTCTGACCAGAGAATTTGTTTTTTGGAAAAGGTGGTTTGACAAAATTGACAGGGTATGATAATTGAAGCTAATCATGACTTTATTATTTGTGAAAAGATTCACGATGAGATAATTTTTAAAGAGTGAGAAAGGAAAACTAAAGTCCCCTTTCTACAGTTGCCCTTTTGCAAGGTCTGGGGTGAATGCTCATATTTCTCTTCTCTTTTTGTAACACATGTTTATTCCAACCAATTTATTTTGCAGGTAATTCTAAACTCTAAAGGTGCAGGCCTAGAATGATTTAAACCGCACTCTAATGTTTTATTCCCTGTTACATTGCTATTTAATTGCTACCTTGCTGCTTCTTAAGTGAAAGTTATATCTTCCAGGTTTGAGGGTCGGGTTATTGGCTTCCATTTATTTACTGGGGTTTCAAAACAAAATACAGGGCATGTACCTAGATGGCTTAAGTAAGCTAATGTAGGGAAATTGTGGGAACTGTGATGTTGGCCAATGCTCCCTCCCACGTTCCTCTAAGGGTCCATGGATTCTCAGCGTCAGGTGTTTGCTGACATCATGATGAAATGTGGGCCTCCCCCAGGTTGCTAGATCTCTCAGTTTAAAAAGATGAGCCAGATATCTGCATTTTCATGTGAACTCTGATTTTCAACATATTTGCAGCTAATTTTTTTTTTTCTCAAAACCCTTAAAGCCGAAAACAAAAACAAGTCTGGGAGCCATCTGGAGGATGGGCGGCCCCGTTGCTCCTCCTGTTTTAGTATTTCCATACAGCATCTCATTTATTGCTCTAAAGAGAGGTTACACATCAGTACAATCATCCCACACTCTGCCAGTGGGTAACATTCAGCGCTCAGTCTCTTAAAATGTTGGAAGTTTTTGATAACTGTGTAAAACAAACCTCGTCACATTCCTCTGTAATCAGGAATTTTACTCTGTTGAAAACGCCTGGGTGATGATGAAGCCTCAGTGCCCCTACAATCCATCTCTCCTGGGGCTGACTATCACAGCGCCTCTGCAGACTGCCATGGCTCCCCGGCAGCACTCGTCCGCATCTCCGCGGTGTCCCCGCCGTCCGGAGTCCCGGGAGCAGGGATGCTCTCCTTTACCTGGGATGCAGCGTCGAGGCAGTTTCTTCCAAAAGCCTATAAAAGAGATGGTGAGGTTTTTAAACCATATAATGTTTTCAGACTAAAAGAGAAATTGCATAGCACAACTCTTGTTTGGGCCAATTTGGAAAAATTGCTTTCACCTTTTCCTCTCCTGACCGTCTCTGCCTCACCATGAGCTCTGGTTGTGGTCCTCTTCACGTGTTAGGAAAGCGGTGATAAAACTGTATATCTTACAACCTACCAGCACTTGACTGGTACTCCAGGGGGTCACGGAATAAATAGGTGTTTGATTAAATATGTGTCTGAAACCATTGGGAGCCTTTGAAAGATAGTGTCAGAGGGCTGGGCCCGTGCTTCTCGGGAAGCTGGTTGTAACAGGCCATGTACTTTCTCCTTTCATCAACTTTCTTTAACGGCTTGATAACATTTCTAGAAGTCCATCTAGGGGAACGGTGTGAGTGAGGATTTGCACAAAATCAAGGCTATTTCCCCTCCCTTTCTGAAGATGATGTCTCTCAGACTTGCTAATTAGAGAGCAAAGCAGGAAAGGATGCCTGAGTCATTGTCTCCAAAGCTAGTAAAACTAACCTCTGAAGAAAAAAAAAAAAAAAATTTCGTTGGAAATGCTCACAACTTAGTCACTCTGTTAAAACATAATTGACAAAACCTCTTTTCCTTTCAGGCCTCGCCTGAAACAACAGTTAAATCCGTGAATCAAGCTGAAGGCTTTCTCCCCAGTTTGTTGGACGTAATGGGGTCATTGCCCAGACTGTCATTAAACTGTTTCCATTCTGATGATTGATTCTAAAGGTCTTAAGGTGGATCCAGAACTCCTCTGGACAAGCCTTTGAATCATCTGTCCACCCAACGCACAATGTTGCCAACAACAGTGATTTATCTTTTAAAAGGGAAGCAATGATTTTCCTGTTAAACAAAAAGCTCAGTTTGGAATCAAAAGATCTGGGTTGGAAATCTGGCTCTACTCCTTATTCACTGTGTGTCCTTGGGCTCCTTATCTTACCTTTATGAGTCTGTTTTCTTACTCATATAATTGGGACAATAATTCCTAACAACAGGATTGTTGTGTGAATTAAATGAGGTAATACATTCATTGATTCATTCATTTATATGCCAAACAAACAATATTTCTCAGTGTAAGTTGGCATCATTTGATCTTAATGAGTAACATAAGTTACAAAAAGGAAAAAGATGATTATTTACTTCAGTTCCTTTCCATTTGAATAGATTCCATCAGTACTGTAAGGAATGTCCTTCCTTAAGAGTTATCCCCTCTTTCTTGAGGCTCCATGCTCCTGCCTTTCATTTGCTCTAAGTGCTTAATCTGTTTTTTAATCTTAAAACTACCAGTAAGTATCAAATTCGTTTTTATATTCTCTGGAGATGTATTCCCTTTAAAGATATATTTTCCTTCATTTTCAGGGAAGTTGCGTCAGTACGTCCTTTGGAGGGTCTTCCCTCTCCTGTGACCAAGCCTGTCTTAGGGATGAGTTGTGCCATCATTCATGGACCTGTGAGGGTGGACATAGGCTCACCTGTGTTTGGTTTGTTTATTTGTGTGTTTTTAATCCTCAAAATCTCCTCTTAATCAGCATCTTTTATTTTTGTTATTTAAAAAATCTGTGGAGCCATTCACCGATGGATCCCAAATCTATACAACCTTTTGGCTGTGCGGAAAGACCTGAAAAATGAATTCAAAACAGTGACTATGTTCAAAGTTAGGGATTGTTATCAAAAGTAGACGAAAAGAAGAAATATCCTTTCTGCCTTTATTTCACGGCACATTTCTCTCCAGGGATTCTCTGATGTGTGGTGACATGTTCAGGACACATCACAGATGCGTCCAAACACCATTCATGGCAAAAGAGGAGGAAGAACCGAACAATATGTTTTTACCTCTGCTATCCCTCCCCTGAAAGAACCTATCTGTAATTTCTGCATTAGTCAGAGGAATTTTTTTCATCTTTACTTTCAGGACATGGCAGAAATAATACAGTGTGTTCTTTTTTAAACAAACAAACAAACCACTTTGCTGTCAATAACTGTCTAACCTTTTGGGAACCACAGAAGCACATGAACATTTATTGAGAACCAATTATGTACAAGGTATTGTACTACAGAAAATATAAAGATAATAGGTGCCTGTCTTCAAGCAACTTATGGTCTTCTTGGGCAGATATAAAACATACCATATATAAAACTGTCATCCAAGGTAGTGGGTAGCACATGACATCTGAATTCTATGAAGGTGCTACGGTAGGGGATATATTGCCTCTGGTAGAGAGGTTATTGTAAACATCTGGGAGGAAAGAGCCCTGAGGATTGGTAAGAGTTTGATGGTCAGAGATAAATAGCTATTCCAGGTAAAATAATAGAATTATATGGGTAGAGCTTAATGACTGAATGAATAACAAAATGAGTACTTTTTTTTTTTTTTTTTTTGCGGTACACGGGCCTCTCACTGTTGTGGCCTCTCCCGTTGCGGAGCACAGGCTCCGGACGCACAGGCTCAGCGGCCATGGCTCACGGGCCCAGTCGCTCCGCGGCATGTGGGATCTTCCCGGACCGGGGCACGAACCCGTGTCCCCTGCATCGGCAGGCGGACTCTCAACCACTGCGCCACCAGGGAAGCCCATTGAATAAGTTTTGAATAGCTAAAAAATTGAATTTAATATAAATGCTAGGAGACAATTTAGTGTGGCTGCTATCATTTAAATTTTTGAATTTCAGGGGAATTCCTACCCAACCATGATGATGTAAAGAGTGCATACTACAAAATGCACAAATACAAACAAATGTTAGATGATGCAATCCAGATGGTCAATCCTGGCCTCAACTGCTTGTGGTCCTTGGATAAGAAGAAGTCAAAAATCAATGCCCAGAACTCTGAAATTCAGCCAAATTCCCTCTAAAATGTTTGCTATCTAGGGTTGCTCTGGGGTCAAAGGAATTTTTGATTCTGGACATTTCATCACAAAATAATTTAGCTCATATCCACAGTTCATGCTGGGTTTAAGTTTCACAAACCCTGAGGGAGATATAACCGGTGGGAGAAGATCTGTGTCATCCCTGGCAATTTTCTTTTGGATGGAGAATACTCCTCTAACAAGGTTGTCAGGCACCAACCCCGTGGAGCAGTGCCTTGTGCAGGAGGATTAATTGGCAAAGCAAGGATTCACAGCTATCAGAATCACCACTGCCGTTCATTGTAGGCTGCCCAAGTGCCGGGCACTGTGCATCCACTCTGCATACACTGTCGTGTTTGCTCCTTGTGGCAGTTCTGGGGGAGGTACTGCCATACACAGTGTGTTTTTTACGTATTAAAACACAAAGGATGAGAAAGATTAGAAAGCCTGTCTAGGGTCTTAACAGATTCAAACACACAAAGCCTGTGTTCTATCCATTTGGGATTGTGACAATTCTAAATAGTACATTATTTGAGAGTTAGTCACACTTGCTAAAGGAAAGTCTTACTGTTAAGCAAACGAGCAAATCAACCAATCAATAAATTGACCCTATTAACAAAAGCATGCTTGGGAAATACTTTCAAGACCTGAAACAATGAATTAGGGGAGAAGTTACTTTTCCTTCTCTGCTGGTGTTTGCAGTGACACAGGAGAAAACTACACACCTACCCCACAGCTTTGCCAAATTCCTCAGGCAGTTTGGCAGATAGGCTAGGTTTTATTTGTAAATATTGTAATTTGAGGAGATTTATTTTCTAAATGCTTTCTATTAAAGGTCCCAAATTCTAAAGTGAAGGTGAAGAAAGAGGAAGAGGAGAAGAGAACAAAATCATATTGGTTAGTTACCTGATAGTTTTTGAAATTCCCTAGTTTTATCAATAAATATTTTCCTAGTCATTTGTTTTCCTCTTCTAATGTCCCAATTGTTAAGAAAGAAATTTGAAATGAAATGTTAATTTTCCCCTGAAATTTCTCAACTCAATACTTATTTCCAAAGGAGTGAAGCACTGAATCATCATCAATTATCATCATCAATTATCTCACATACTGTTTATTAAATGATCTCGGGTGGCTTATTAAAGTCAAGCATCAAATGTAAGTGTAATTCATCAGACTGATGAATCCTAGTTTTCAGCTCAATACACTGAGCTGAGTATATAGTATTCAATAGACAATAACATATATACAATAAATAATGACAATACTGAATTCCAAGGCTTTTACTTGGTCTTGAGCCTTAAGGCTATTCTACAATTATACAATTTTTCTCTTCTCTTCAGAGTATGCTTGATCAGCTATAGATGTTGACGTTTCCTTCCATTTTAAATATTGAGTCATCTTTATGTATTGATATATGCACATACCATTTCTAAAGTGTTGGCTGCAGTTGCAATGCATTTGGTGGGGAAAAGTAAACTCTGCGTGTATCATTCTCCATTTCTCAAGAAGAGAGCATAATGTTTTGAATAGGAACTGATGCCCAGCAAATGTCCTGTACTCATTTTTGTGTTTGACCTTGTCATTATAGAAGTCACCTCGCCACATGAAGACATTGCTAGCACAGAGCTCGAATAATTCCCACTTTAACCAAATATTCAAATAAAACATATCTGCATTCAGAATTCTATGAATTAATGACAATACTCATTTAAAAAAAAAACTCAAAAGGGTAATAAATAATTAAATCTAATAGAAAACTACCCAACTTTTCTTAGGGAAAAAGATCAATGCCCAGAACTCAATGCCCACCTCTTCTAAGCCCTATAGATATAGCACTTGAACAGCCAAAGGCAGAATTGAGGTATTACATGCTAAATATTTTTTTTCTAAAAAACAATTCGGGAACAACAAGATATATTTTTATGTCAATAATAATTTTTTTCATGCTTACATGTGTATTTAACAGGTATCTGAGCTCTTTGGCCAAGACCAGGGAACTATGGGTCATAAGCAAAGTATGTGTTGGATGAGCAAACTCAAACTGCCAAAAGGTATTTCCATGGACTTGAAAAACATTTTTGAGGGGAACATTCAGAAATTTAGCT
The DNA here is from genome assembly GCF_949774975.1 of Lagenorhynchus albirostris. Lineage (NCBI taxonomy): Eukaryota > Metazoa > Chordata > Mammalia > Artiodactyla > Delphinidae > Lagenorhynchus > Lagenorhynchus albirostris. The sequence goes on from NC_083106.1 coordinate 69,866,635, forward strand.
CATTTGGACCAGATCTTTTTGATTTTCAGTTTCCTTTTTTTCCAAGTCATGGAATAAATTCTTTGATGGAACATACCAGGTTTGCACAGGCTAATGAAAAAGCCACATATACTTTTTTTTTTTTTTTTTTGAGGCAAAACTCCTGGTAATGTTGTTCAAAGAAGACAAGAGCCTTGCAATTAGGTTCATTAATGTAGCTTAGGGTCTGGTTTCCTTTACTCCATGGCTTCCAAAGGAAGATCGATCTCTATCCTTGTCTAGTAAAAGTATCAGTTTATAATGAAAGCATAACTCTTTGATGTATTTCTTTGTAGAATTTGCTCTCAGAAACTTTTGATGCTTTGCTCTATCTCCTCCTATTAGGGCTTTTAGCTAACCCCCAAAAGTCACCCACTAAAGCAGACACTCTGAAGTCCCACTGGGCTCCCATCAGTCCAGTAGAGAGGGCTGACATGACATATTAGTCTTAAATCTAAAACATATGTTTGGAAAATGCCTAGTTTCCTGGCAATAATTAAGAATGCGACTGGCAGATTGGCAGCCACATAAAACAATCGTTAGTAAACCCTATATTTATTATGTTCCCATTTTATGGAAATGAAACCCACATTACAAATATGTATAGGAAACTGGACCCAAAATGGTGCACAGGTAGAATTAATTATGATGAAGATGAAAAGAACATCGGTAGTTTTTACTAATTCGCTTTCTTTATCCCAGAAAAGGTCTCCCCCAAAAGGAGCCACATCAAAACATTTTAAAATTTCTTTCTATTAACTTATACAATAAATAATGACATCTTGGATAAATTTCCTCATCAGCACTCATCTGTCAGTGTGTCTCACTAAAGAGTTCTGGTGTACAACTAATTAAGATAAGATCCTGGAGTCATAGGAGACTTTTGGTGTATAAATGTTGTAAAGAAAATTCCAGATACTTAAAAAGCCCCTTCAACCGTTCTGTGAATACATGCATTATAACCTACATTATATATATATATATATATATATGTATACATTTATATAATAAATAGACACACATATTTAGGAATGATATGCACTAAGAATACACAAGTATAGCTACATTTCTTGTTAAAATATTGAAATAATTCTGACCCAGTTCAAAAATATCTGCTGCCTCCCATGTGTAACTTTGTCTTTTCCCTTTGGACCCATTGGATCTCCCCATAATCTAGCAAATAGTTAATGGCTCCGGCCTCCGCTCCATTGTCCTTTCTGTTCAGTGGGTGCCTGTGTACTGGTTGTTATATACCTTGAAAATTACTTCTGCACACAAGTATTGCCTCATGTGCATGACCTGTCCACACACGAAGTGAGGAAACTCTCTACTCTGAATGGCAACAGTGTTAGTAGAAGCCACATGGTCAAGAAGGCTATGGAACCAGCCAACCAACAGCAAGTGGGTAAACACACACCCACATTATTTTAGTTATTCATGAATGTACAGCAAATTGTCTCGATATTTTTCTCCTGAAGAAGTAAATAAGTTGCTGTAGACTATACCAAAGAGAGGCAAGTAGGTCCAGTTCAGGAAATGTTGGAAAAGTGGCCATGGCCATGAAGTGTGTATAGGACAAAAAATATAGCTGGCCAACTTTCCCATGGTGCATCTTCCATCTATAAAAGTGAAGAGACAGAAGTTTTCATTCTCCATTTGCCTGGTTCTGTGTGAAATAAACCAGGTCATCTAAGCAATAACTCTTATTTTGTTTTCGAAATTGCTGACTCTGAAAAAAAATTCTCTTTGTTACAAAGTTCAAATTCCAAATAAAACCGTGGGATGGGGAATTCAAAAGACTGTCTGGAGAAAATGTTTTAAAATTAGAATCATCGTGTGACTATATCACTGCTTATGCCCATTCAACCATTGACTGGCATGTGTATAATGACCAAGGGTAAGCCAAAGAAGACAGACACAAAAGAGTATAAACTCTGTGAATCCCTCTAAATAAAGTAAAACCTGGCAGAAAAAAAAAAAAAAAAGAGAAGAGCAAATACATATAAATTCAATACTTCCTCCAAATCCCTTCAAATAAACTAAACTTTCCCTAAAAAAAAAAAAATAAAAACTAAATAAAGTAGATCAATTTAAAAAAAAAAATTAGAATCATCTTAAAATATGTTAGAGACTATGACACTAACTGTTTTCCTTTTATCTTTAATTTTTTGCATTTTTATATTCTCATTTGCTGATATTTTCTATATAAATTTTAGAGCACTTTTGGCCATTTAGATAGTAGTTTGTACATTATTAAACAAGAATACTAGTTTCATTCTTTCATACAGTCTTTCACTTTACATGTATTTACTGATTCTGCTTGGGAGTTTTATTTGACTTGGTAGGATGTCCTACCAACTCTAGACATAAGTGCACTTAATAAGAAATCAATAATTAAATTTAACAACCATATATTGTATCCAGCATTTTGTCACAATTCAAGTATTCATTAATTCAATTGAATTAAAGTGGTTTGCCATTTATCAGTGGTTTTTAAGCAACTCTTTGTGAGTTCTAACCATGATTTTGAGGCTCTCCAGAATTATAATGATTATAGCAAATGATGACGGTGGTATAATCCTGTGGTTAAGCACAGAAGCTCTGAAGGTAGAAGACAAGCAAAGTAAACAACCAGTTAGGTTTACACCTGAAACCGCCAGTTACTAACCCTATGACCATGTGCAAATTATTTTAACCTCTCTCTGTCTCAGTTTCCTTAGCTGTAAAATGAGGGTAAGGATTAAATAGAATAATGCGTGTGTCTGACATATAAATAAATAAAAGCCAGTAGCAGTAATAGTAGCATCAGTAGTAGTATTAGTAATTAGCATAAACTATGAAGACAGATTCTCAGAAAGTTATGAAAGCAACACTGGAATGTTTTCATCAGCTCAGAAGAACTGTTAACTCTGACTCTGCTTTAATCACCTCCTCTTTATCCTGTTGGTGAGGGAGGGATTCCCGCCCTAGGGTTATAAGGTGGACCAACAATACCCAACACTGGACGGATGAGATCAACAGCAGTTTGTTAGTCACATATACTCACAACCCAGAGGGTGGGACACTGCATGCCATGGGGGGCCACATGAAGGTTGTGCTCAGGAACAGAGTGATAAACCAGGGGCTGTAGATGTATCAAGAAGATGAAGTGCCCTGTGGTTTCCACAGGAGGATATGATTGACTTGTTTGAATAATTCCTTAGACCGGCAGGGAGCTAAAGCCCACTACTTAGGAATAAGCAGGCACTGTGCCTGGTCCCCTTGATAAGGAGGGCTGTTTGGCTAGGAGACCTCACCCGCAGAACAGAGTACGGAGGGGATTTTGCAGTTAGGCCAGAGGAGTCCCTCCTGATTGCACCAGATGTCACGGCAGCACATATATTGGGACTTAATATAGGCCTTACATCACATCTCTTCTCCATGATGTCATTATTCTCAAAACAAAACAAAAAACCTGAATGATGCTCAATTAAGTTGACTGAGTACTGCCAGGTACAGGAATGTTAAGACCTGCTGAGATTATTCATCTGGGCATGGTTAAGTCTCACTTGTGGGAAGGAAGATACCACCCATGGTTACATCACCACTTTTCAGAGTGAAATGGACACATGGCCACCCAGTACATGGTAAGGGAACTGCATCAGAGAATCCAGGTCTACAGACATGCAAATGCTCTACTCGTGCTCTGATTAATTCAGATCACCCATCTACTGGGTCATTATATAATTATGTGACCAATATTGACATCACTTTTTGGTTTAGAGACCAGGCTGCCAAATAACATTGCTCTCCTATTAGTCCTCTTCTTTATGTACCCAAGAGTCTACTTCATGTGGCTGCCCAGCTAGCTATTTCCAGATGGCAGGAGAACAAAGAGCTAATTGCTTTCTCTGTTTTATCTCACTGCTCTAAAATGTGCTTTCGCATAGGGAATAGTCTCTGTTTCAGCAAGTCAAAGGTTAGGTGTCCTCTTTATACTATTATTTGGGGAGACATCCAAGAATAACCATACTTTTCCTTGTGATCAGCACATCATCAGAGTTGCTTCTTTTATCAAATATTTCCATTTTAAAGAATGAAATGTTGTCAATGACTTAGATATCATTGGATATTCATTTTTCTTGTGTCATTATTGTTTCTCTTGGGTATAAGAATAGAGAGACATTTTAATTTTTGTCCCAGAAAATTTAGAAAAACAGTATTTAAATTTTAAGTACAGAAATTAAATTCTCAAACTGTCAGCAACTGGCCTTGAAGCTTCTGTCAAGAGATGAACCCAGAGCAGCTTGGTGGGTCTGGGTAAGTGTTTACAGTCAGCACCTCATAATTCAAAAGCCTACAGTTTATTCCTTTCCTGCTGTTTTTCACTCCTCTGGAGATAGGGCTTTAGGATTTTACTTTGCTATTAGTATCTCCAGCACAGATTTTGTAGGGGGCATGAAAGAAGAAAGAATTTAAAACCATCAATTTCACTATCTTAGCAACTCTGGTAAAAAAAAAAATATTTAAAGAGCAAAATTAAAATTAAAAATGACACTGGATTATTGCGGAACTCAGTTATACATTCTCACCCTCTCTATATCATATACATCTGATAGAGCTTGACATGGTGTCATTTATAATGTGACATACGGCATTTACGAAGGGGTAAAAATACACATAGCAATGTATTCAATTGGCTTATATCAACTAATTCCAAAACAAATCAACAATTAAGTTTTTGCATCTACTACGTATACAATGTTGCAACATTGGTGGTCAGCTCTGTAGTTAAATATGTGTCATTTTACTTAGCTTCAAAACTTTTAGAGTTATTTGACTAGCCATGCAACCTAATTACAGTTGACCTTTGAACAACATGGGTTTGAACTACAAGGGTCCATGTAATACAGGGACTTATTTTAATAAATAACAGTAATACAGTTTCGCAGTTGGTTGAATCTGCAGATGCGGCGGAACCGGGATACAGTGGCTTGTCTTTGAGACTTGAGCATCCATGGATTTGGGTATCCCCTGAGGGTCCTGGAGTCAATCCCCTGAGGATACCCAGGGCCAGCTGTATGTGGATTTTCAACTGCACAGAGATCAGTGCCCCTAACCGTGGCCTTGTCCAAGGGTCAACTATAATTTCTTTGAATCTCAATTATAATCCAAATGATGGTTGTAGAACTCTATGAATTAATGAATAAATAACCTCAAATAGCATATTTTAAGAGCTAAAGTATTACATGTTAAACTAAATATCATCTTACAGCCCATAAATGCAGTAGAATTTTAGATAAATATTCAGAAAGGCCTCAAAACTTTTAAATTCTAGAATTTGGACACTGTAACTTAATCCTTGTATCAATCACAGACTCACCAGGAAGACAAAGATTTTGGAATATTTACAACAGAGGGGGATTTAGTGTAGGGATTGATTACATAGATGATGGAGAGTCTGAGAATTTAAAGAGGGGATGCTGAGGTCATCAAAGTTTAGCAATAGCAGGAAGCCATTACCACTCATCAGCTGAAGACATAAAGGAAGGAAGGGGTGCTAGTGGTGCCCATGGCAGGAGTTACAGCCACTGCAGAGTCATCACCAGAGGAGGGAAAGAAAATGAGAAATACCCTAAGTTCACTCTTCCTCTTGCCCTCCAGCCTCTAGCTGTGTTTCCCATTGGCCGAACCCCTTTGGAAGCCAGCTTATATGGAAGTTAAGAACATGACCTGCAAGGACCAGTATTCTACCTCTCTGCTCCATTTCCTATCACCTCCTGACCCTGAAACATGGAGCAGAGCAAGAGAAGCACAACAAATAGACGCAATGGCATACAGGCCTATAGCTGGCACTGAGCACCATTCCTACATGTTTCATTCTAAACAATCTAGAGCACTTTCATCAACACATAAAAGTACCTAATTATGAACTTCTTGTTGTAACAGTTATATGGAGATACCTGTGTAAATCCTTGTCTAAATATGTGAGAAATAGTTTTCAAACTGCATTGTCTAGAAGAAAATATTGTGAAAGGGTTATGTTATATGCTGTATGCTTGATGCAGGTCTCTGTATTGTATACAAATGTTATGTCTTGCAAGTAGTTAAGAAAGGAGTATAACGTACATACGTTGTAAATTCTTTTGTTTCTATAGAGCTCAAATATTTTAATAAAAATAATAAGTGCAGTGCTTTTTCTTTATTCAATATGTATTCATGTTGACCATCACCCATTGCTTCTGAAATTCATTGTCCTTTTTCTGTAACACTTATCTCTGCACTTTACAAATTATCTCTCCATTTTTCTGTCTATCTATCCTCTTTCTACCTATTGAGAGGAGATTAGTTTATTAAGATCCTTAAAAAATCCTTTTTCATTGGGCCTAAACTGCTGAAAGCATTTCTTTAGGTCACCATGCAGCATCCCCAATAAGTAATGTATAAAAATATCTTTTACAAACAGTAAAGAGCATTCTTTTTAGTCGACATAATTAGAACCAAGGATTGTTTGGCTAATTTAAAAAACTAGATAAAATCAGGAATCATAAATATCTCTATATTAAAAGTTTTATTTCATGTTACTATACACTGATTTGCCAGTATTTTCATGCCTTGTGGTTTTCCTTGGGGATGCTTTATCAATAATGCTTCATCTAGATGCCCACTACCCATTTATTTAGAGCTGAGTGAAATATAAAAAAATAAATTAAAATATAAATAATATAAATATATAAAAAATATAAAATAAAATGACAAATATAAATTAATATATAAAAAATTATAAAGTATTTGAGGGCTGAAGCATCCTAGATTTTTATGTTGCCCACATTTTTGTTATTTGTACTTATCTAATTCAACAAGATTATTTTTGCAATTTGTTTTTATCAAATCTTTCACAGGTTTAAACTTAGTTTTCAGAGAATAAACAAGTTTCTTTTCACATCCCTGTTTCATTAATATGTGGATAATTAATTTACCTACATACATGGTAAAATCTTATAGGCATAATCAGTTTTAAGGATGAACACAATGGGCTCTCAGTAAGTGTACATCTCAACTAGGAGGAGGGAGACATGCACAGGCAAACGAGAGGTTAGACAGCATTGGCCATAAATGTTCAGTGAGTTCCATGGCTTGAGTAAGTATGGTTTGAGGAAGAAGCAGAGAGAGGTAGTTAAGATATTGAGTTCTTTCCATACAGAGGATTAATGAAGGTTAAGAGGTAAATAAAGCTTTGGTATAGAGGTAAAAGAAGACATAGAAACACTAAGGCAAAAACTCACTGGAATTAGAGGCATTAGGAATTCGGGTATTAAAGGTATTAGAGATTAAGTACAACTATAGTTATAGAGAATTAGTGAATTGAAAAATATACAAGAGAAAATTACTCAGACTGTAGGCAGAGTAAAAAAGATAGAAAATATAAAAGAGAAGATAAAACACTTGAGACAGAATAGTTAATACATCTATTAAGTTTTCTGAAAGAAGAAAATTATAAAAACAGGGCGAGACAATATTTGAAGTAAAAAAAAATGGACATTTGCAGAATTGAGGAAAGACATGTCTTCAACTTGATGGAATATACGGAGTCTTGACTAAGATAAATACAAATGAATTCAAGACTAAACTTATGGGAATGAATTTGAGAAATATCAAAGACAAAGAGAAAAATCTTGAAAGCTACCAGAGATAAAAATTAGTTACATACAAGGGAATACAAGCAGACTGAAAACTGACTTCTCATGAGCAACAACAGATACTAGATCCCAGTGGAATACTATCTTAATAAGGTGGAGGAAAAATTAGAGAACCTAGAATTCCATACCCTGGTAAACCATCATTTATATGACAAAAATAGGTGTAGACAGATTAAAAAGACTATTTATAGATATTTGCTAAGAGAATCAATAAAATATATTCTTCCTTAAGAAAATAATTTTAAGCCAAAAAATGTAGAAAGGGATAAGCAACAATGAGCAAAGAACCTAGAAAGTATATCGGTAAATATAAGTAAGAATTGATAATAATAATAATAAATTTTTACTGGGGACTCTGTGGGCAGAAAAATGCCACCCTCCTCTCCCTTCCTAAAAATGGATATGTTACCTTATCACAGGTTCCCATGACATATCCATGGCAAAAGGGACTTTGCAGATATGATTAAGGTTAAGGTCCTTGAGATGGGGAGATTATCCAGGATTATTCAGGATAATCCCTTCTTAGGTGCTATCTGATCTAATCATGTGAGTCATTAAAATCCAAGATCCTTTACTGGATGCCATGAAAAAGATGCAACAATGTCAGAGAGAGTGCAGTATGAGAAGGATGTGACCTGCCATGGCTAGCTTTGAAGATAAATGGAGACAAGGCAAGGAATAAGGGTTGCCTCTAGAAGCTGGAAAAGTTTAGAAGACAGGTTCTCTCCTAGAGCCTTCAAAAGAGAATATAGCCCTGCTAACAACTTTATTTTTGCCTGGTGAGACCTGTGTTGAGTTTCTGATTTATAGTACTGCAAGATTATGCATTTTTATTGTTTGAAACTACAAAGTTTGTGGTAATTTGTTACAGCAGCAATAGAAAACTAACATGGGGTAAATAGGCAGAACTAAAGGCAATAATAAGAAGAAAATTAGGAAGGGGAATAGAAGAATTCTCTTAGAATGTTTGTGAATATGATCAAGGCATTGTGTAATGTTAGATTTTGTTGAGTGAAGTAAGCAAGTTAAAAATGTAAGTGTACGCTTTTGTGTTTTGTACCGTACCTTATTAGACACTCAGATTGTCCCTCCCATTGGGAGAAAACCTAAAAATTCTATATTAAGTATTTAAATTTTGTTTTCTTAAAAACATCAAAAAAGATGAAAATACAATCAAGACTTATGGGCCTGGATGTGATGGAAGTGGGTAAGGAAAGTATTAACCTGTGTAACTGGTGTGGCTAGGGAAGATATTACCCTGTGTGATGGGGGAGGGTAGGCAATGTAGGGAAAAAAAAAAGACTTGTAAGACCAAAATCTAGCCCCAGAGATATTGAAGCAGCTTTTGCTTTGAGGTTCTCTCTCAAACCTGAGTGACTTATATTTTTATTTTCATTAACTCTTGGGATGGAGTTCAGGAGACATAGCCCAGGCCTTCTCAAGGTTGGAGGCTAATAGGAGATCCTCTGCTTTTAAGTTTGGACTTTAAAAGTCTACCTTCAGGGTGAAATGGTGAACAAGAAATAAATCTCTCCACCTTGCCACACTCAGGAAAAGTTGCCTTATTCCTGTACAAAGCAAGGTGTGGAAATAAGATTTATCAATGGGTTGTATTAATAATTTCTCCTTGGATGTTCAGCCCATATTCACATCACTTGGGTGACCCAAAAAACTTCAAGCTGTAAATTTAAAATGGTTCCATACTTTCAAGAAGTGGCGACTGGAGCCATGTGGAAGCAAAACTAAATCTTGCCTAGAAGACTGAACTTTAATCCTAGGTTTCAAAGATTGCCACAAAAAATTCTCCGAAGAAAATGAGTAGCTTATGGTCAAAAATACCTAAGCAATTATATGAACATAATGGGCACAAACAGGCAAAAAGGACAGATAACAGAAACAGAGTAGCAAATATTTTCAACGTTGATATTTTCAGCCACAGATTACAACATAACAAACCTTGAAATGAGAGAATAGGAAAGAAAAATGACCCAGCAACTTTGTAGCACAGTGAGCGCCAAGGGCAACCAGAGTGCTTTCAATCAGGGGGCTCTGTAGAAAAGATATGGAGAGCAGTATATGTCCACTGGCTTGCCCCAGAGCTTTGTTAACTGCTATAAGTCACAGTATAACTCACAGGGACCTTGATCATCTTGACATCCCGTAGAACATCACACTGCTCACCAATATCGATGACATCATAGTAATTAAATATTCTAAGCAACAGAAACTGTAAAGTATCTCATAACGTATCTAACAAAGAATGTGCAAATTCTTTATTGAGAAAATAGTAAAACATTATTGTAAAACATAAAAGACTTAAGTAAATAGAACAGTATACCAGGAAGAATCTATATTACAAATACACCAACCTTTCTACATTTTACCTATAAATTAATATAATTCCTATCAAAATTCCAAAAGGGATTTTTGTGAAACTTGAAAAGCTTACTTTAAAATTTATGTGGAAGAATAAAGGGCACAGAATAACCAATAAAAATTGAGAAAAAAAGAAAAAGGAGTCAAGAATTACACAACAAGATAATAATTGAAACAGTGTGGTATTGGTGCACAGGAAGACAAGCCAATGGGACAGAGAGAGAACTAAGAAATGGACCCATGCATTTATGGAAATGCATTTTGTGACAGATCTGGCTTTATAAAGGAGTAGGGAAATGATGGACTCTTTAATAAGTTGTACTGGGACAACAAGCCATTGATATAGGAAAATGTAGATTAGATCTTCAATCCACAGCATATACAAAATTAATATAGGTAGAAAAAATACCTTAATTTGGAAAGAAAAACTTGAACATCTTTAGAGAAAAAAATAAGAACATCTTTATGATATTGAACAGGAGTAAATCACTTAAGGCACAGAAAGTAGAAGCAAGAAGAGATTGATTAAAATGACCACCTTAAGGGGAGGGAGATGGGGGAAGGACGGAGTGAGAGGTTGGGCTTAGTAGATGTAAACTTTTATATACAGAATGGATAAACAACAAGGTCCTACTGTATAGCACAGTATTCAGTATCCTATGATAAACTGTAATGGAAAAGATAAACCGTAATGGAAAAGATAAACCGTAATGGAAAAGATAAACCGTAATGGAAAAGAATATGAAAAAGAATATATATACATGTATAACTGAGTCACTTTGCTGTACAGTGGTAATTAATACTACATTACAGTAGTAATTAATACAACATTGTAAATCAACCAGACTTCAAAATATATATATATATACATAAAATAGAGATGTTTCTAAAAATAAAAAGACCACCTTAAGATAAAAATTGTATATCACAAAAAACACAATAAATGCCAAAATAAGCAATAGTTTGGGGAAATACATTTGCACAACATAAAAGCAAAACATTATTGTCAAGACTTTATAAGGATTTCTCCTAAAATCAATTTTTTAAAAGTAGCTGAACAACCAATGGAATTGGGCAAAAATATATGTAAGGACGATTCACTAAAGAAGAAATGCAAAAAGCCAATGATATAAGAATAGATGACCAACTTCAGAAGGAATTGGAAAAATGCAAAATAAAATAAGACACTACTTCATACTTATCAGATTGGTAAAATTTTTAAAGTCTGAGAACAAATGATGAAGAGATTAAAAAAACAGAACTTCTCTGGGTGATGTATACATCGGCACAATAACTATGGAGAATAATTTGTTGATGCCAATAATGATTATGATACGTACACCATACAACCCAGTCATTTTACTCCCAGATATATACCCTAGACAACTAGCTACCTAGACAACTTCACAAAGAGACATGTTGCAGTCATTTAAATGGTGCATCTCCACTACTGTGGTTATTCTTATGGACTCGAGGAATATTACCATAGAAATCACCATCTTCATCATCATGATCACCATCCCAAATGTAGACTTTCTTTTCAGAAGTTCGCGTAGCACTGAGTACAGTACGTGAGACAAACACAGCCCTTATCTCGGAGGGCATGAAATTTGGTACACACACACACACACACACACAAACTATAAAATCATTTGACAAACTCATAAACTATTTATGTAGTGACCTCCTAATTATCAATGGTAATGGAATACAGACTTGATAACATCCTGAAGAGGCTTATTATTATGAAGCCCAGACCTTATTTTAGCCAATAATTTTAACCTTCTTGCCTGTCAGCTTTAATGAACTTTCTCATTTATTGGAAACTTTGTTGAGGACATAACCCTAGCCTAACTGGTTAGGGTTATGTCTAACCAGTCTGAGGTGTAAGACTGGAAAAACCAACAAATAGCTGAAGAATTTAAGGTCATCAGTTTTCTTTGCCTAATTAGCCACTCTAGGGTGTTTTTCTCAATTCTCTCATCAAAATTCTCTGTTCTCAGTTCTGTAGTGTCTATCAGGTTTCTCTCCCCTGCGATCTTCTAAGTGAAGAGTTGAACTCTTTATTAGTAATACTACTAAATTGACATGAAAGGTGGACATGCAGAAAGAAAAGTATGAGGTCATGTCAATTAGTTACTAACCTACAAAACAAAAAGTCCTTTCCAGATGTTATGCAGATGGGTTTACAGTCTTGGTAATATTGGATCAGAAAAGTTTCCCCAAAGCTCCAAACCCAAACGTTGGACACATTTGTGTTGAAGTATCTGAATCTGTGAAGTATAGCTGTGTACTTGCAAACAGCCACCAGCAGCATTATGCAGAGTTTAAATCAATGGTTATCTTTAGCACGTAGTTTTGGGACTCCAGAGAATTTTCATTTAGCCCCAAATTCTCCTGCCACTGAACTTGCTGACTGCTGAGACTGTACTATCAATGATTCATTTCAATCATGTAAGAGTTCCTTCACTGCTGAAATGTAAAAATTCTCCAGGAAGTGAATGAATTAAGCATCATCAGTCATTTAAATCTTAATGGGAATGAGACTGCAGGACCAACCCTACATCTCCTTTTACAAATGATGGATTTCAATGTGTTTGAAACTCAGGTATCGTATGTACTCAATAATTTCATTATTTGAAAGAAATCTGGCTGAAAAATTCTTGTTAGGTTTTTATTTTGTGGATCTATCCAGATTTCAGGTAATATTTGTATGTTTGAATCTGGTTTCCATATTCCTTTAGATATTTTTTGGTGAGGCAAATACCGGAAATATTTTTTAAAAAATAAAAGTATACGTTGATGTGTTTATCCCAGATTTGCACACACATGCAACATGTGTTCATGTGTATACAGAAATTAAAATTCATAGCAATAATAGTTAGTAGAGAAATGTGGTTAGTTTTGCCTTTCAGTAAAACTTTGATTTTTTAGAGTGAGAGTTATTCTAGATAGTCTTATTTTCCCAAATAACTCAAGGTTATTCCTTTAAATTCTGAAAATGTAACATTTTAAATATTAAAAATCATGGTAAAATATAATAAATAGTTACCTGAATTTATTTTAATATTAAATTTAGTTTTCATTAAAATTACAGTTTGACTTAAGCTTTATTCCCTGTCAAAATGGAAATATGGGAAATAGGATACTTTAAAACTATAATTAAGTATTGAAAATAGAACTTAATAAAGAAAAAATAATCCAGTCATGTGTAATATCCTCATTCAAAATACTCACAGTTAACATTTTATAGTATTAGTTTATATTCTTCCAGTCTTTTCTCACGTGCATATGTATTTTTAAGATAGTTGTAATCAACATATAAGTAAAAGTTTTATACTGATATTCTCTAAACTTTGTAAGAACAGTTTTCCATGTTTTAAATGGGCTTCGTATCTGTAATTTTACTTAACAACAATATATTACAATAAATTACTTAATTCCCCTGTGGTTGACTGTATAGTATTTAAATACCAATTTTCAATTTATAAATCGTACAAGGGTTAATATCTTCATGAATGTAGCTTTTTTACAGATCTAAGATAAAGTCCAAGAAATAAAATTCTGAGTCAGAGAATGAGAGAAATTTTTAAAAACTTCTTTTTTTTTTTTTTTTTTGCGGTACGCGGGCCTCTCACTGTTGTGGCCTCTCCCGTTGCGGAGCACAGGCTCCGGACGCACAGGCTCAGCGGCCATGGCTCACGGGCCCAGCCGTTCCGCGCGCGGCATGTGGGATCTTCCCGGGCCGGGGCACGAATCTGCGTCCCCTGCATCGGCAGGCGGATTCTCTACCACTGGGCCACCAGGGAAGCCCTAAAAACTCTTCTTACATGTTGTCAATTTACCTTATAGAAGTTTATTTTTACCAATTTATATAGGTGCAGTATGCATGGGAATTCCCGCTACCATAACAGAGTTCACTAAATATAGTTTAATATTTTCTGATCACTATTATGATTATCAGGGATAGAATATCGGTGCAAAGAGTTAAAATGTCATGAACCTCTGAAGAAATTGTGGAACTTGATAAAGGACTTGATGTTGGACAGTGCTTTATCTTCTCCCTCCCTCCTTCCTTCCTTCCTTCCTTCCTTCCTTCCTTCTTTCCTTTCTTATTTTTAATTATCATGAGGAGGAGTGGTGGTACATTATCTTTTTTCTTATTAAGGTTGAATGAAGTCAGGTAGATGCATGACCTCTAGTCAAAGTATTAAATGTTTTGTTATAAAATTAGCGAGTGAAAGGTGAAGCAACCTCCTTTTAGATTTTACCCTCTAGAAAATCAATTTTTTCCTCTATTGCTTTGAGTTGAAGCACATTAAAAATAGAATCTCTGGACATATAGGTTGCTTCCATGTCTTAGCTATTGTAAACAGTGCTACAATGGGACCTACTGTGCAGCACAGGGAACTCTGCTCAATATATAAATGGGAAAAGAATTTGAAAAAGAATAGATACATGTATATGTATAACTGAATCACTTTGCTGTACACCTGAAACTAACACATTGTTATCAACTATACTCCAATATAAAATAAAATGTTTAAAGTATATATATACATATATATGTATACACACACACACACACACACACACATATATATATATATATATATATATATATATATAAAAATCTCAGTGTACTTGTGGACTCTATTGGACTGCACACAGCTCCCTGAGAGTCTGCACCCAGCGTTCTATCCATTGGCCTTGGTTTGCCAACAGAGCCAGATTCTAACTGCATTTCTCAGTGTGAAGTTTTCATTGCATCATAACAGAACTACTGCTATGTGGTTCTTCTCTTTAGCAGGGCTAATACATGCCCTTAGGGGCTTCTCATCACTACTTGGGACTTTTCCTCCTAATCTTGGTTCTTTGGTCCTTTGGGACACTGGATTCCTTTATCTCTACTTTCTTCCCTTTCCTGAAGAAATGCTTCTTGTTCCATTTATTTTCTAATCAGCAGGCTGCTGGCCTCTGCATCCCCTCCCCTGTCTTCAAATCCCAGTTGCATCACTTACTATGGCATAACCTAATGGAAGTTACTTAACTTCTCACTTAAGTTTCCCAATCTTTAAAATAGAAATAATATTACTTATCATGTGGTTGTTGTGAGTGCAGAAGGTGTGAGTCTCATTCTCTAAACTCACGTATGCAAGAAATCTAACTTCATTTGCCATAATGTACATTTAGTTCTGACTCTAAGCCTCCTTGCCTGGCCTGTAGTACATTTCAAAGCATTTGTCCCTGGAACCACTCACATCACAACTGGGAAGACTTGCATGTTGCCTGGAGAACGGGGAAGGCAGTTTGGACCACTGGTCTGCAGAGTTTCACGAGCATCGCTGATGTCCTGTATGTCCAAGCCAGCAGTAGCACCTGGAGCACATTAGCATCCACTTTTCTTAGGATTTGGTCATCTTTGACTAGGCCAGGGACGCAGTTCCCGTGATCATCCTAGATGCACCCTAGAGCTATTTGTCCTCCCAGTGAGCTCTTGCCCTTGGTGCCCCTTCCTTGGAACCACAACCCCCGCCCCCACCTCCTGCCCGGACTGGAGCACATATATGTGTGTGTAGTGTTCAACTGCTGTTTGTCTGGGGGAAGATTTTCACTCTTGAATCTTTTGGAAACCACTGCTGAAAGAATATTAAGAGAAATGGAATTAGCTTTTTAAAAACAAATCTAGACAACCTTGCTCTTCCTGCTCTTCCCTGTAGAGAAGACACACAGAGCTTGCTAACATCATGAATGAGTGAAAGGAGACAGGGACAAATACAAGGAGAAAGAATCCAGTTATTAATAATCTCAAAATTTCATCTCACCTCGTGGGGATTTAACAAGATGCCTCCTTCTCTTCTTTCTTCTCTCTGTATTTTCTATATTTCACTTCTTCTGCTTCCTACTTGTTACTAGCAAAAAGCTGGTGCTGGGAGGTGCAGAATGATCTTTTATAACCTTCACAAGCCAATCATAATGCTCCTTCCCTTAAGAGTAATTAATGGGCCAATCACAGTGTGTCTGGAGCTTGGTTCCTCTCTGCTGTCACTTATTGGTGACTGGAAATTCAGGACTGTGCTGCAAGAGTTATTGGTTCATTCTTCTGGTTATTTCTGGGCCTAGAATTGTTCTGGAGAGCTGAAGGTCTTGGGAACTTAGACACTAGGGAGCTGGGGTTTTCTGTGTTAAACCTCTACATGTTTTCTCAGGATGTATTGACCAAAATGTCCAATGTAGTATACCACTTTTACTTTATGGGCACTTAGCAAATCCTTGTTGACTAATTGGCAACAATTCCTGGTCTACTTGTGGGAAAATGGGGAGGGAAAATAAATTAACCAGGCCACCATGTTTCCTCAGTCACCCGAGGGAAGAGTTATTAGTGGCTACACACAGTAACTGAAAATAGACATCTGGTCAGAAAAACCTAAAGAATGAAAGACTACTGGGGCTGCTTTCAGTAAACACTTACACAAGATATTTCAGTAAAATGTGAAGGAGTGTTTGAGGTAAGCTTTTTTGGGAAATCATCAGAAAAAGCCCTTATTACCAACAGAGAGGTCATTGAAACATGAATTACTAGTTTAAAATATGATGTCAGAGAACTTTCTCTTTTCCAACTCAGAACTCTCTGCTCTAACAAATGGGAGACTGCTTCATGAAGTAGCCAATCTTGTTTTAAGGAATTCTAAGCAATATTCGAGGAAAAATAGTCAATACTTATTTGGTTGTTTGACAACATTAATGAAGTTATACTCTAGTGAAAATTAAAATATAGCTAGATATAAACTTACTTTGAATTTCTTTTAGAATCTAGGCTTTCCATTATTTTGGAAGAATAGGTGAACATATGTTCCTCCATATACACTTATTTATGGTTTCAGGATAGAAAGCCTTTTTTTCTAAGATGAGGATCTTCCCTGGATGCCTTTAGCCAACATTTGGAGTTCTAGCCAAAAATCTCAGGAAAGTTGACAGCCTGGTTTATCCCTGTAGGGTATTAGTCACCCTATAAAACTTTAGAAGTATTTATATCGGCTATACAAAAACACCTCTTCTATCTGAGAGGGAAAGGTAACCCTTTTCACTTAACTCAAAAAACAGAGCTTCCCTGGTGGTGCAGTGGTTGAGAGTCCGCCTGCCGATGCACGGGACGTGGGTTTGTGCCCCGGTCTGGGAAGATCCCACATGCCGCGGAGCGGCTGGGCCTGTGAGCCATGGCCGCCGGGCCTGTGCGTCCGGATCCTGTGCTCCGCAACGGGAGAGACCACAGCAGTGAGAGGCCCACGTACCGCAAAAAACAAACAAATCAAAAGTCAAACTGGGACGATGTAAATCTCACATATGAAAGATTACCTTTAAAATTATCTGTAAATGCTGGGTCTTCTGAGTTCCACATGCATGTGTAGCTCATGAAGCACATACTCTTTATTTCAGTTCATTTTAGCTTTTACAACAACCAGAAGAGCTGTTCTGGGGTCACCAACTGCCTTCTGCTAACTACAGCTGATCAATATTACTAAACAAATGAGGAGGGACAGGAAGAGTGGAGGGGATGCCACTTGGAGGAGGGGAGAGCAGAGCGAGCAAAATCTCCACATTTCTACAGTTTGAGGAGATGTTTTATGCCAATGCATGTTTTATGTCAATCAAACATATAAAAGTTACCATGGCTGCATAGGCCATAAAGATGCACTTTTAAACTCTTAAAAATAAGGTACCATAATTACATCTCATAAAACTGTGCGTCCCATGAGTCTCTCTGCTGTTTTTAAGGTACCCATGGTGAATGAGGTAAAGGAAGGGAGAGGGAAAGTGGAGAGAAACCCTTTAAGTTGTGTGGAAAAATGCAAAAGTTGTCCAGATTTGCATGTAGGATCTCTCTCTTTCTCTCTGATTTATTAACTTTAATAACTGTGGGATCTCTCTCAACTTTGAGTTTGAGAAATGAAGTCATTACAGTTCAGGACTAATTTTTTTTCCCTGAAGTAATCTCTGGTGGTGTCTGTCATCTGGGAAAGCAAAACATCTTCGTTCCTTTTTCTCTTTCTTTTAACCCTTAACTAACATCTTAGACATTTCTGCTTTTGAAATTGAACTTTTGTGCGTTCATGACGACAATATCTGTTCAGCAGTAATAAACTTAGACATCACAAATGTTTGTAATTGGAGTCACTAGTTTTATTGGACAGCTCTGAGGGTCTCATTTCAGAGAAATAAGTTCACCAGCAGCAGAGCTTCGTAGAGATGTTGCAAAGGTGATAGGAGAGGGCTCCTCCTTCAGCCTCTGTGCTGGGAGCTGGCTGACCTGGCAGACATGGCACAGTCTCCTCTTTCAGAGGCAGAGAGATTATATACCTGCCTTTCTCTGTCCTGTGGTTCTTGATTCTCTGCACATCTTAAGTTTGTCCAGAGCTTTGCTGAGTAAGAACAATGATCCAGACTCAGGAGTTCATGGAGAAAGTGTTAGCCGTGCCCTTAACTAGTGATGTATACAGAACATTTTTCTCTATTAATTTCATTTTTATTTTCTGTGACTAGATGATAACAAAGCAACTTTGAGCAAGTCTTCGGGTTCCACTTGAAGACTAGTGTGTGGGGAGGCCCCGTGATGTGGGCCTTAGGGACAGGTCTTTATCTGTTGGAGATGCAATGCTTCGTATGATTCCAAGTGTATGAACCTCAGTGAGCCAGACTGCTCAGTCTGAGTATACAGTGAATAGGCTTAATCATACTTACTAATCCCATAAGAGGGCCTACCTATGGGGCAACACTGGTTTGATGTCACTGTCATAGAAAGGCCTTGGAAGTTGTGATTCATCTAAGCCTTGAGAGATTTCCACAATTCAATTGGACCTCGTTTGCATAGTCCTATAGACAGGAAGAAAATGAAACAATAAAAGCTTAAAAGTCCATTTCAATTTAAGAATCAAATAAACAGCCTTTTCTGAGTTCCCTCGGGATGAAGACTACAAAGGAGGCCACAAGAACAACTCAAGGAGTAAGTTATGAAGCAATTCCTGCAGTAAACCCATCAGTGTCACCATCAAGCATCTAGTATATGTATACATATAACTGAAACACTTTGCTGTACACCTGAAACTAATACAACATTGTCAATCAACTATACTCTGAGATAAAGTAAAATTGTTTTGAAAGTGGCTCTACTATATATAAAATAGATAATCAACCAGGACCTACCGTATAGCACAGAGAACTCTACTCAATATTCTGTAATAACCTATAAGGGAAAAGAATCTGAAAAAGAATAGATATATGTATACATATAACTGAATCACTTTGCTGTATACCTGAAACTAACACAACATTGTAAATCAACTACAGTCCAATATAAAATAAAAAAAAATTTTATTGGAAAAAAAAAAGTATCTAGTAGCATTTCTGGTTCATACAACCCCAAGTGGATAAGAAGGGACTCCTCAAATTTTGCTTGGTGAGACATCATTGTTTTCTTAGTAGGCTGGAATCTTTTAAGTTCAGGATGGTTTGTAATTAAGTATAAAATGTTTAAAAGAATCAAATACACAGCATTAATATTTTTCTGCTTAAGAATATGTGCATGTTTAATAATTCATATCATTGCAATATGTAAGAGAATTTTACCTATTAAACGGGTCTGTTTTTAAAATTCTTAATTTAGAATGAATAATTGAGTAACTAACTGCTTTAAATTGTGCTTTTCAAGTTGAAATCTTACTATATATATATAGCCTTATAACATTTAAGGGAAGTTAATTCTCATCATATTTATAAGTTTAAATCATTAGATACATGAATTATGTCAAGAACCTGGGAAAGGTTTGTTAAGTCAGATATTTGAGCTACCCCCCCAAAAGAAATCAAACATATCAAATGTACATATGCCATTTAATATATTTAATGGAATTTTATTAAAAGTTTGTAAATTATTCAAAGTCTCTTAAAAGTGATTGCTGTACTGGACTTTAAAATAATAAGATTGCAAGCTAGACTTGAAAGCTTAAGGAAAACTAGGCCTGGAACTTGTAACTTTAATAACTCAGATAATAATTTTAAAGCTAAAGAAAGCTTCACAAATTTTTTAAGGTGCACGAAACACATCATTAAGAAAACTTCATATTTGATAGTTAATACAGTTTAAACTGACTTAAAATGTTGTGTTTAGACTTGCCTTAAAGAAAAATGCATTATTTTTAAATCCACTCCACACAAAGGACAACCTCCCTCTTCCTTCTCCAAAGGTAGAACAGGCTACATTGCTGTGATGCATAAAGTATAAACCAGATAGTCACTATTGAAAAATATTATCCCTTCAAATCTCTGTGGCTTAAACAAACAAACAAAAAAGTTCCTATCTCACTGATACCATAGTGAGTGATTCTCAGGGACTGGAAGGGTCGGGGTTGGAGAAAAGACCCTAGAGACTGTGTGAGAGATACACACCACCTCCACTTCCTCTCCGTTGGCTGAAGTCAGTCACGTGGTTGGGAAACCAGCCACCCTCTGTATCCAGAAGGAAAAAGAAATTGTCTGATGGACATGTAGCATTGTCTCTGCCATACTTCACAAGTTAATTTGCTCCTCTAAAACAAATCCATGATATAAATGTATCATTTTCATAGAAAATACTGATTGTGACTTGAGTGGAAGGAGATATTTCCACAATGTATGTAAATGAACAAAGCACTACGAGTGAATTTTACCCCCTTACCTTAAGAATGCTTAGCCTTATATGTGTTGGTCCTATTAACACAGCCACAAGAGCAGGGGAGACTTGGCAGTTACTAGTTAATGCAGGTATTCTGCATTGAGTAATTTGCATTCTGGGTCCCCTGAAATGTCTTCATCAGTTGTCCGTATACCCTAAATTAAAGATATAATTGCTATATTATCTCTTAGCTTTGTGTCTAGTAAGTCCAGATTTCATCACAGAATAGAGAAAGTAAAAAAATTTTCCCAAATGCCAGTATATGTTTTGAAACTATTTTTCTAATAAATCATTTAAGATTGATCTTACCATTTCAATCCAAAAAAAAACCTATTCCTTTGGAAAGAGAAACTTCAGAAAATGAGAAAAGGGAAACAATTTCATTACATGCACAAAATCATTCATTATTATTTCTTTCAATAATAGTATCTATATTGTGAATGATGTACTCAGCGATTGGTTATTTTAAGCCCAAAAATATTTGCTTGACTATTGCGTATTTTTAATACTAAGCATGTATTAAACACTTACCGTGTGTCAGATTATTAAACATGTATTGTGGGTCCCAGTTCTACTTTTTTGTCTGACTTACATCCAAACACTTTTTATCTATGGTTATGTCTTGATTTATTCATTCACTGAATAAGCATTTTCTGTGTGATTACTGGGTATCAAATCCAGCGAGAGACAAAGTGAGAAAGCAAGAAAAGTAGTCCCTATTCTTGAGAGGTTTCATTTCGGAAAACCTCAGACCTAAGTGCTCAGAACTAAAAAGCCCCAGTTGCCACCCCAAATTACCCGTTATTGTAGAATGTTGCCTGGTACCATAGAATAAAAATACTTGAGTTCTGATCCAAATTTGGAATAATTTGGGTGCATTAACTTTGGGAATTCAGTCTTAAACAATTGAAGTCACCAAATTATGTCTAGGAACATTCAAAATAAGCTATAGAACAAAACTTAAAAATCCCCAACAGGAAAAATTCTTTCTACTTTTGTCATAAGAATTCCCACATTGCCAGAATCCATTTGCAATAAAAAGCTCCTGCAATTATTAAGAATCCATTCACTTGGGCTATTTTACTCATGTAAAAGCTATTTACGGTTTAGCCTCAAAATGTATCCCTCTCGGTATCATTTAAAAAATGAAAATCATGCTGCATTTACAGTTATATCCTGGTAAACACAAAAGTGCTGTAGAATAAGATATCAGTGTCCTTTGAAAGAGCTATTATAAAAATTATGCACTGGTTATTATTCACTACAATCTACAAGTTAGCAGATTTTTGCCCAGGTTAGTGATTTTGTTACAAACCTCATGATTGGTGATGTCAGGTTAAGAAGTACAGTAAATTCAAGCATCAATATACCTCCTTGTGCTCCAAACATATAACAATGATGGATGAGCTCTGAAAAAGAAAATTAAAATTACATCGGTAAGCTCAAAAATAAGACCAGCATCACTGTGGACCAGAAATGGAACAATGCCCAAGTATGGAGCAGATATGCCATACATCTGCTGGGTTCCAAGGCTGGAAACAAGAAATAATGACCAGGAGTTCAGCTTGTGTTGACTAAAAGGTACCAGAATCACTCCAAGTAAGGGAAGGACAGAGACAGATCTACTCTGAACTTCTGTGAACTGTGTATCTTTGAATCTTTGCTGATGCACTAATTTCTCAAATTTCTCTAGAAAGGTGGTATTGATTTGATTCATTACTTTTTATTATTTTGATAAGGAGAAGCAGTTTTAGGGTTTCTACTTGGCCCTTCCTCCCAGAATAACTATTTCTCTGCAGGTTGAGGAATGAATATGGGCATTCTGCTGGCAGCCGGTTACGTCTACTCTAGTTATGAGTTCAGGCACTAAGGAAATAACCTTGGGGTGGGTTCAGGACCCTCTGGCCAGACCCAGATCAAAAATCCATGTGTTACTTCACATTTATGAATACTGGATCACCGTGTGATTTGGGACCCGTAAGAATTAGCAGCAGTTCAAAGCTATTATCCAGTATTTACTGATAGTCTGAAAATGTCCATTATTCCAATAACAAGTCACCCTGGTAAATAGGTCCATCTCACTTTGGGAAAGAGGAGGAGAACGATTCACATCAATTTCTGGGAATGTAGCTGGGTCCATCTTCAAGCAGACTCTCTCTCCTTCTATCAAGAGGTTCTAAGTCTGTGAACTTGCTCAGGTATGAGAGTTGAATTAGATCATGGTTTTCTAATATAGTGACACAGAATAGGTTTCTGTTCATCAGACTTAGAGTCTTTACCATGTATTAATATTAAGTAAGACTTGCATAAACTGTCAACCTATCTCAGTCATAGAGACAACATGACCAATTAACCACCACCAAAGCTCTCTGCTTTGATTACCATTCCAGTCCTACCATGCATTAGAGTAACCATGCATACCTTATTTCTGGTGGTTAATTGCTGCTGACATCATTGAAGAAAGGATCCAACTGTCCCCAGAGAATCCAGGGGGAATTTTTCAATGTTAGCATCTGCCACTCTCATCTATGGCCTGAAGAGAAGGGTCACTACAGAGAATATCAATGATGCCAGTTGGCCCTTCAATAGTATATTTTTCAAAGTCTTGGTGAAAGGAATGTCTGCTGGACCCATTAGAGAACAGAGTTAAGGGGTGGGTGACCAGGTTGCACTTAGTAAATATCCAGTGTTCTTGCCTCCATATGCCTACGAGTTTCTTCCTCTATAGTTTGTCAAGGCAGTTGTAGCATCTCACTCTTTATTTATTTAACATAGGCCACCATTGATTCTAGGTTTTAATCAATCAACCAAGCAATCTGTTAGAGACCGGGTCTGAAAGCAGTGATAGGTGTTATGAGGTCTTGAGGATGACCAGTTTTTCCCTGCAAGAAAATTACTCCAGTTGGTGTCACTGATATTCTTTAGACAAGAGAAAGCTAATGACCTCAGACAGGAGAGGAAAGGCTCTCGTAGTGAAAAGGAATGTTGCAGAATTTGGTGATCCAGTTTATACAGCTTCACCAATATCTACCCAGATGTCCCCGGACCAGTCCTCAGAGTTCCACTATAGCCGAGTCAATGCCCCAACTTTAACATAAGAGTCATAGCAAGGTTGTAAATTCATCAGTGTTGTTTTCATCATCTAAGTGTATAACGCATTAGTTATTAGAAATCTCAGCCATGCAGCTGTAAGAAATAAGGATTCTTTCACAGCAATCATAGATACTATCTAGTTTTCCTATCTGTGCAGGCAGTTCACGCCACAGTTCTATATTTTATGTCACCCACAATATTCTATTAAAATCATACATGGTTTCTCAAATTCTTAGCTTTAATAACTCGACTCTGACAACTACTGATAAAAGGTTTTTAACGTAAAAGTTTTATAACATAGACACAAAAAGTACACAAATCGTAAAGGACCATCTTGATAAGTTTTTACAAAATGAACACACCCTTGTTATCAACACCCAGGTCAAAAAACAGGACATTATCAAACTACCAGAAATCACTGGTTAGTCACATATCACTGTTAGTCAATCCAAACATGAAAACTATCCTGATTTTCACATTTATGGATTAGTTTTACCTAGTTTTAAACTCTCTGTATAGATTAAGTACATAAATTTTAAAATCACCTTATATTCCTAGAACAAACCCTAGGTTGGTTTGCTAATTTTCATTTATGATGTTTGTATCTATGTTCATGAGAGAGACTGGTCTCTACTTTTCCTATAATTTATTGGCCTTCTGAAGTTTGGGTTACCAAGATTTTGCTGGACTTATAAAATGAGTTGGAAATATTCACCTTCTCTTTCTAGTATCTGCAAGAATTTGGATAAGACTAGTGTTATTTCTTCCTGAAATAATGAGAAGAATTCATTAGCAAACAATTTGATCTTGGAGTTTTCTTTGTGAGATTTTTGTTAACAGATTCAATTAATTAAAAAGTTATAGAGTGTATTCGTTCCCTGTGGCTGCATAATAAATTACCACAAATTTGATGGCTTAAAAAATATAGAAACTTGGGCTTCCCTGGTGGCACAGTGGTTGAGAGTCTGCCTGCCGATGCAGGGGACACGGGTTCGTGCCCCGGTCCGGGAAGATCCCACATGCCGCGGAGCAGCTGGGCCCATGAGCCATGGCCGCTGAGCCTGCGTGTCCGGAGCCTGTGCTCCGCAACGTGAGATGCCACAACAGTGAGAGGCCCGCGTACCACAAAAAAAACAAAAAACCAAAAAAACAGAAATTATTCTCTCACAGTTTTGGAGGCCAGAAAGTCCAAAATCAGTGTGTCATCATGGCCACAGTTCCTCCAAAAACTCCTAGTGGCCAATCCTTCCTTGCCTTTGTCATTGGATTTCGAGCTCTCAGATAATCCAGGATGACCTCATCTCAAGATCCTAAACTTAATTACTTCTATAAAGATCTTTTTTCCATAAAGTTGTATTCACAGAATCCTGGTGGACATATCTTCTGGGGAGGGGGGGCACCATTTAGCCCACTACTTAGAGCTATTCGGGTTTCCTATTCCCTTCCTATAATTTTGCAGATTTGTCTTTTTATCCTTACAGTTTTTAATAAAGTATGTTTTTCAAGAAAAATTCCATTTTGTCAAGAGTTCAAAATATATTGGTATAAAGACATTCACTGTTATCTTTTTAACGTTTGCAAATTCTGTATTGATGTTACCTTATTTATTCCTGTTGTTGGCATTTTATGATTTCTCTCTTTTTTTTCTTCATCAGTCTTGCCAAGGATTTATAAATTTTATTAATCTCTTCAAAGAACCACCTGCTGTCTTCACTGATTCCCTCTTCTGAACTTTGTTTCGTAATTCATTGATTTCTATTCTTATCTTTATTTCCTTCCCTTGATATTTCATTTTTCTTTTTCTAATTTCATGAGACAAAGCATAAATCATTGATTTCAGTCTTTTTAACTTTCCTAATATATGCGCTTAAGGTTATGTATTTTCCTTAAAGTACTCATTTGACACCCCTTCTCCAATTTTGAAATGGCATATATTAATCATATTTGATTTAAACCATTTAACATTTGCAATGTAATTTCTTCTTGGATTGTGTGTTATTTAGATATACATTATTTAATATTCAAGAGGTTGGAGATTTCCTAGTTATCTCTTTGTTATTTATTTATAGCCCGATTCCATTATATTTAGAGAACGCTCAATGATTTCTCTCAAATAATTTTTCTTCTGTCTAAAAAATCTCTCTTTCTTATTTCTTTTAGTGCATGTTTTCTAGTGACACATTCTGTTTTTGTCTGAAAATATTTTAATTTTATTTTCATTATTGAAGGCTATTTGTTATGAATATAGAATTCTCAATTGGAGGGTTACTTTCTTTCAGTATTTTAAGGGTGTCATTTCACAGCCTTTTATCTTCCCATTTTTTTAAAAAGTCAGTTCTCAGTTTACTGTTGCTTATTTGAAGGTAATATGGATTTTTTTTTTCTGGCTACTTTTAAGAATCTTCTCTTTATCTTTAGTTTTCAACAGTCTTATTATGATGTATATAATATTATTTTATTTATATTTACCCTCCTTGATTTATCCTGTTTGGGGTTCACTGAGTTTCTTTTTTTTTTTAATTTATTTATTTTATTTATTATTTTTTTTGGCTGTGTTGGGTCTTCGTTGTTCCGCGTGGGCTTTCTCTAGTTGGCAGTGAGTGGGGGCTGCTCTTCATTGCAGTGCACAGGCTTCTCATTGCGGTGGCTTCTCTTGTTGTGGAGCATGGGCTCTAGGTGTGCGAGCTTCATTAGTTGTGGTGCATGGGCTCAGTAGTTGTGGCTCATGGGCTCTAGAGCGCAGGCTAAGTAGTTGTGGTGCATGGGCTTAGTTGCTCCGCGGCATGTGGGATCTTCCCGGACCAGGGCTCGAACCCGTGTCCCCTGCATTGGCAGGAGGATTCTTAACCACTGTGCCACCAGGGAAGCCCATCACTGAGTTTCTTGAATCTGTGAGTTGAGGTATTACATAATTTTTTAAAATGTATTGTCTATTATCTATTCTAATAGTGCTTCTCCACTGGCCTCTCTAGCTTTCATTTTTGTACTCCAGTTATATATATGTTGGCCCTTTTCATCTATCCCACACATCTCTACTCTCCTTTTCTGTGTTTTTAATTATTTTTTTCTCTGAGTACTTCAATTTGGATATTTTTTTATTAAGTTTTCTTCCATTTCACTAATCCTTTCCTCTGCTGTGTCTAGTCTGATGCTAAACTCATCTAATGATTTCTTAATTTAGACATTGTATTTTTCAGTTCTAGAATGTCCATTTGATTATTTTGAATACCATATTTCCATTTCTAGGTTACTTTTATCTTTCCATCTATTTTATCCGTGTTTTCTTGAACATATTAATCATAGTTGTTTGAAGTCCTTGTCATATAACTCCAGTATGTGGGTCATCTTTGGTTTGGTTTGGTTATTGTTGTTTGTTTGTTTCTCTTGTTTTCTGGTTATGAGGTCCTGTTTCTTTGGCAAGTCCCTTAATTTTATTTGAATGCCAGCAATATATATGCAAAGTTGTAGATATTTCAGATAATAGAGTCACCCTTCCATCTGGCTAGTCTGTCTACTGGTGGCTGATCCCCATTATAAATTAGGGATTGTATAAATCAAGGCTGGTTTGCCAGATATGGTATTAGTCCATCTACATGTATTTTGCTTCTGGCCATTCCAAATTATCAACTCAAAGCCTGAGGCACTAAACTCTAATCATTAGCTTATAAGACTGTTGAAAGCTCTGCTCTTCTTTAGAGATGGTTTCCAATTTGACAAATGTTCATAGGGAAGCAATTGCTATTGAGTTTGAGGTCTCCCAATTTTCTTCTGGTTTCCCTGTCCATGTGCCATATATTAAAGTAATATTGCTCAACTTTAAACCCCTTCTTCAATATTCAGCTTGTAACATGAAGGACTCTCCACATTTCTCTTTTGCCAACTGACAACCTGCTAAATGCTTCTAATAGAGTCAATAGAGGGTGCTATGAATCTAGGGATAAATCTAGAGATATAAATCTAGAGGATCATACTGGAGGAGAAGACATTTGTTTATTCCTGTTTACTTTATGTGAGCTTCCTGTTTGCTTCTCCTTCCTGTCAATGGCTCCCCAGGCTCACTTCTTGATAACAACTGTGGTAGTTCATTCCAGTCATGGTAGTTAAGCTCAGTTTGCAGTTTTCCCAATTCTTGAGAGAACTAGCCTCACTGTGCCACCTCAGAGACACGAGAAGCAGCCAGCTCAGAACCCCTCCTCAGAGGTTGGGGTTAAAGCTCATGAGAACCCTCCTTTGAACTCGGAGAGACTAGCACCAACTGACCAGCACTCCTTTCTCAGAGGGGTGAATTTCAGTGTCCTGGCTCCTTCCTCTAAATTTTTATGTTTTACTAATTCTAACCTCTTCTGTTCATTCCCCCAAGCCTTGAGTGTGGTAGCTGTTTCCTGCTATTGTTATCTCTGTGTTCTCTTTTTTGCTTTATGAGGTCTTCAATATGTATTATAAATATATATACTCTCTGTTAAAATAATTGGTATGGTTTCTGTTTCCTGGCTCTACTATAAATGATATGGAACATTTATTTGCAGACAACATGATTGTGTACTTAGAGAATCCTAAGGAATCTACAGAGAAGCTACTACAATCATTAAATGAATTTAACAAGGTCACAGATATCAGCTCAACTTACAAAAATCATTTTATTTTTATAACAAACAATGAAAAATAGGGGGTGGGGTAAAACAAAAAGCATTTACAGCAGCCTCAAAAAAACCTGAAATACTGAGGCATAAATTTAACAAACTATGTGAAAGTCTATACATTGAAAGCTAAACAATATTGCTGAGAGAAATTACAGACCTAAATAAATGGAGACATACACCTTGGTGGTTTTAAAATATGTCTACAAATTTTTTATACTCCTCTTTTCAAGCAGTGGGTTCTAATTCCTTTCCCTTTTGAGTGCGGGCTGATTTGTAAGAATAAGGACATAAGGGTACTTGAACCTTGTCAAAGAGCATGAAGGGGGCTTATGGGCATTGGTAATGTTGTTTTTTAATATGGATAGTGGGTATGGATTGTCTCATTTTTGAAAAATCATTACACTGTACACTTATAATGTGCACTTTTGTGTATGTACATTATACTTTCATAACAAGTAAAAAATAAATATATAAATAAAAACCTACGGCAGGTAAACTTATAGGTGAAAATGGTTATCTTGAAACAAGGATGCTCACTATCACTGCTTCTTTTCAACATTGTACTAGAAGTCCTAGACAACACAGTTATGCAAAGAAATAAATCGTAGTTATTAGTATTAGAAAGGAAGAATTAAAGCTGTCATTATTTGCAGACAACATGATTTCTTATGCAGAAAAGGCAAAATAATCCCAGATAATCCACTAACATTAATTAATGAATTTAGAATTTCTATATATCAATAACATTACATAATAAACAGGTTAAAGAATACTTTATAATGATATCAAAACAGCAAATTCATAGAAATGAATCTAATAAAAAATGTGTAAGACCACTAAACTGTAAATATTGTTAAGAGAAATGTTTTTAAAGACCTTGAAATACACCATGTTTATGGATTAGAATACTCAGTATTGTAAAGATATTAATTTTCCTAAAGTTGATGTTTAGATTCAAAGCAGTCCTAATCAAAATCTCAATAGTGATCACTAGGTCAGTGATGACTTAGATTTCTTGCTTTGAAATTTAGCTATATGATTATGGTATCCACTGGTGTTAGAAAAGGTGGTCTGTACAGATTTTGAGTGGTTATTGAGGAAGTGGGCTTTCCTACTGCACAAAAGATCATGACTTCTGAATTTAGGTCTACATAATGCCACTCAGGTGAATGACTGGTCAGCTAATTTGACAAATTATCATAATTATGATCAATTGCTAATAACTGTAAACAATTATGCAAGAAGCCATGCTAATTACTGAGCTGGGAAAATTAAATTCTAGCATGGCTGGATTAATTAATTTCAAAAAGTCTGAAATATAGGAAGTCCCACTAGTTTGGCTTTTATTTACCAGTGAATTATTTTTAGAATATACAAGGTAATAATCATATTGTGAGTTTATGACAAAGAAAAGAGGATGAAAACCTTTGGTTTTTCACTGCGTCGTATTCAAGGAGACTTTGAAAAAGACATCCTTGATGAAAATGAAAATGGTTCTGGGTCACTTTGATCATCATGATAATTATTCAAACACTAGTATGGTTTTTTTTTTTTTTTTGGTTTAACTTTAATTTCTAGTAACTGTGATGTCATCAAACAGAAATGCACTCAAATGCTGTCCACTTTCACCCTCATCACTCTGAGATTCAGAAAAAGAAACCACCTTCCCTTTCAAAGCAATTCAAAAGCAATGATCCCCTCTTTCTCTTTCATCTCTGT
Organism: Lagenorhynchus albirostris; assembly: GCF_949774975.1. Taxonomy (NCBI): domain Eukaryota; kingdom Metazoa; phylum Chordata; class Mammalia; order Artiodactyla; family Delphinidae; genus Lagenorhynchus; species Lagenorhynchus albirostris. Next base: position 69,896,868 of record NC_083106.1, read on the forward strand.
AATATTGCTTTATTTTCCCCTCTCTTCTGTTCCACCCTACAGCCTTGGTTTCTCACTCCAAACAGGTTCACTTCTCTTCCACCCAAAAACAAACAAAAGGTTTTCTATGAAGCTTTATCTTTCTCTTGCTACAGCCTTATTTCTGTTTTCTCTTCAGTCAAACTCTTCAAAGAATAATGTACCATGCAGGTTAAAGTATCCTTATTTTCTAAATGGTCTTTGACTGGCATTTCTCTTCTAACCCGACCATTCCATTAATATCTTTCTAATCATTTTATATGATGTACCATGTTCAGTTCTTATTTGATTTCCCTACCTTCCTCAATATTTATTTCACCACACCTTCCTCCTTGAAATTCTTTCTTCCTGGGCATCTACTCCTCCACACTGCCTTTCTCCCCACCTCTTTATTTCGTCTTAGTCTTCTTCACTAACTCTTCTTTCTTCACTCATCACTTAAATATAAGTATTCACCAAGATTTGTCTTTAATACTTTTCTTTTCTCAATCTACATCTCTTCCTAGACCATTTCATTCATGCTCTTGCCTTTAACTATAGCATGATAAGTTCCCCAATTGTGTTTCTAACATAGAGCTTACCTGAAAAATCTGATTGCCTACTAAAAATTCCCATCAAAATGTCCCATGAGCAGTCAAATTCAACATGACCTAAACCACTCCTTATCTTTCCACCCACTCCCAACTACTTCATCCAATTTTCTTTAACCCCTTTAGTAATTCAACGTCTATCCAGTCTCAAAAATATTTACAACTCAACGATATTTTAAATCTTTATATTCTCCTTCCTTGGCCATATCCAATTAAACATCAACTCTTACGTATCCCATCTCTCAGATATCTCTTGAATGTAGGCCTTCCCAGTCACTGTCTTAGTTCTGTGTTTTCCCATCTCTTACATGGACTTTTGGGTTAATTTCCTGACCTTCCTGTCTCCAATCTTCTCCCTCACCCTCATTCTTTTCTTTTCTGTTAGGTGAATTGTCCTATTAAAATGCAAATCAGACACTTCTCTGTTTTCAGCCCTGCTTGGGGTCTCCACTACCCTTGCCCAAACTCAAGGACCTTACATTGGCCTTACAGTGTCCTCATAGCTCTCTAGTTTTCTCCAGCATTAATGAACTAACTACATCTTCCCTGAGTTTGCTATGTTGCTCAGTCCTCTCTGCCTTTGTACATGCTGTTTCTTTTTCTTACTGTGCTTTCTGCAATTTGTTCATCTGACATATTCCTATCTATACTTTAAAACTGTTCTGGGAAGCCCTTCCCTGACAGAGTCAATCAGTAATTCCTTTGTTCTACCTGTTTACCATCTCCGTACTTCTATTATTACAGTTCCCAGAGTGGCTAGTGATTGCCTATTTACAATTCTGCCTCAGACACTACTCTAAATTTCTTGAGAACAGGAGCCACGGTTTATATATTTTCTAGTGTCTATCACTGTGTCTGGCACATAGTAGGTGCTCTAAAGCACCTAATACCGAGTTGAATGAATTCTTTGTAGATGTCTAGCAAGAGCATGACATTTCACGAATGAATAACAGAACAAATTCAAATGGTTTGAGGTTTTTTAATTCAAAAAACCTCATTGTCATGTGATGTGTGCCAACCATGCCGGCTCTGAGGATACATAGCAAATGAACAATCATTATCTTCGCCTGCACAGAGCATAGAGTCCAGGAATTATCAGGGTCTTCCTCTCCACCCCGCTGAGACCATGGCTTCCTGCTCTCCAGGTTGTCCTGCTTTCTCTCTTCCCTGTTTCTTGTGGTTTGTTTGAATTTTGTGCTAATCTGAATTCCTCACGAACACCTTCCATCACCTGCTCACTGATCCATGACCTGTTCGTTTGACTGAATTGCATTTTAAAGGTCCCTGGCTTGACTTCACTGGTCCCAATGCTGACTGCTGTGAAATGACCTCCATCCCAAGTGACTATCATTCATGTTTTCTCCCAAAAATACAATGTACCTACAGTGTTAATGCAAATAAGCCCCATGTCATATTAGCAAATATGGTAAATTCAAGACCAGTAGACCAGAAATAACCTGCCTCTTGTTATCTTATGCGGTCATGTGCACCAAACTGGAATATTTCTTTCCTCAAAGGTGGGAAGTGAGTCAGAGGCCATCTGTGTGGCCCTTGCTCACCAGTCCTGAGTGACCAATAATTAATTTAGGTCGAATGTGATTAGTCCCTTGTTAACAGCAGTTTTTCTGCACTTTCCTCAGTTGGCTCTGGAGATACACCGTCGAGTGTGATGTATGACTCCTGGCACAGAATGAAACCTGAGCCTGTGAAAGGACGGGGAAGCTGCTCTGTGCCTTGCTAAATGAATTTAGGGCCTCAACACTCTTATCTAAAGTGCAGCAAAGAGGGGTCCTCAAAGAGCAGGAGTCCAGGCTACACAGAAGAAACAACAGGAGAAGCTTCACTTTCTTTGACTTTTCGAGTCCTATCACCTCGGTTTGCGCTTCAAAGCCACTTACGCTGCTCTAAGGGAAAGGGCAAAGTGTGTTTATTAAAGAGAGGGAGGGACCTGAGAGAGGGAGGCTATTTGTAGTGAACTGAAAAAATTATTTTTTATCAGAAGTTATAAAATCAGGCTAACTGAAAATATTTCAATACATAAAATTTTCTTTTAAATGGTAAAAGATCATTCAGCTACTCTCTTACCAATTCACCATATTTGTATATTGCTATCATCCTTCTGTATCTACTTTGTATATGAATTTTATGAAAATTTTATTTTCCAGGAAATAAAAATTGAGAGTGTTTGATTAATATTCATTCCCTGCACTGTAAGGACATATAAAGGAAAGGAAAAGAGAAGAAGGTGGGGAAAAAGAGAGAGGGAAGGAGGAAAAGAAGCAAATAGAGAAAGGAAAGAAAGGAAGGAAGGGAGGGAGGGAGGGAAGAAGGGAAGAAGGGAGGAGGGGAGGAAGGAAGTAATTTTTCCTTCTTACCAAAGTAAGGCAAAATGGTATCCTCCTACCCTCAACTCCCAGCACGAACTTCTACATTAGGACCATGGACAGCCAAGTCAGTTCTTTCTCTCCTAGAGAATATTGGAGGCAGGCTCTCAGACTTCCATATAATCCACGTGGGCTCACCCTCACCCTCATCTCTGCCCGCAGATCTGTCAGGCACATCCCACAAAGATCTCAACAAAGGTGAAAATGACTGACTAGTACAAGGACTTGGTTCTCTGTTTTATAAGAAGTACAAATTTACATTAAACTACCATAAATTGATTAGAAGAATTCTAACATGAGATTTAGAATTTCTCCACACCATATAACTGCTTAAAATTATGTCCTACCTAAAGTGAAACTGTTTTAAAATATGTTTTGGAACTAGGGTCTTGCTTCGTGTTACCGCCTCCAGTCCAAGACCACCAGAAATACACCAGGAGTTGAACTGGTTGCCTTGTTGCAATGAGGGAGAACGCACACCAGAGAGATGGTGGGCATCTCAGTAAGTGGGTGTTAGAAATTATTACAGGGCTTGGGCTTGTGGTAGGTGATTTGGGGCACAGTTCATGGGGGCTTTTCTCTGGTTGGGTCACTTCAGGAAGTGGGGGTAATTCTGTAATTTAATATCAATAAATTTTATCTAAAAGGAGGGAAGACTAGAGAGGACAAGGCTGTAATTGGTGAAGAAGCAGCAGTCACTCATGTAGCCCCGACGGGGCAACTTTTGGTCATCTTTGTGGGTTGGAAATATTCCTGTTTTTGTCTGTGTTCAGGAAAGATCAAGGAGTGCTCTCATTTTTTGTCTTGATCCACATGGACACAGGATGCCTTGGCTGACGTTGGTGTTTTTTTGAAATGGCTTCTGTTCAACAGAAAGCCAAGGCCTAGCTGGTGGTACCAGCCCAACTCCTGGATGTCAGGGACCACTTTCCTCTCGTGGAAGCTAGAATTCACTAAAACAAAGGAAAAATGATAGAATTTTCGTTTGTAATTCAGAAGTCAAAATAAAGAGGTACATTTCTTTCAATTTTCCAAAGGCATGTAAAGGGAACCTAGATTTTAAAGTCAAATGGACGTGGAAGAAACTGAAGAATCTAGTTATCTTGAGATATATCTACTAAAAAAGGCAAAACAATGTAATCATTATTTAGTTGTTTAGGACATGTTGAGATTGAATCTGTGTACTCACTTTTTTTTTATATTATTATATTTTTAACCTGAGATGATACACAGATAAGTTGGCGTGTTTTTTTACTTTTTAAAATAGTTATTGAAAAAAGGAGTAGTTCTATGTAAATACTTTTGTGTAAGTCATGCATTTAGAATAAGACACAAAATATATACATCTGCTGAAAATACAAGAAAATCTTATTTAGTATAGGAATTTTAAATGGAATAGAGTTTGTTGTAGTATTCCAGGATTTAGGACAAGTCTACCTAGTGAAGTCTGGGTCAAAGCATGAACAAAACGTTGAGAACTTAGACAATCAGAGAATATTTGTCAGTGATTCAAAAAAGCTAGTAACTAGAAAGATAGTTTTCCACTGAACTTATCCTCAAAAGTGCCTTACTTTTCAACTTCAATTTGCTAGTATAGACTTGGCTTTAGTTTTGTAAATTAAAAAAAATGTTTGAAAGGTAGTTAGAAACTACAACAAAATTAAGACCAAAACCATGAAAGTAAAGCAAACTGAAAAACCCAAGTGAATACTGTGAACGCTCCTAGACTAAACTGATCAAGGGAGTGAGTTTGGATCATATTTGATATTACATTTAAAATTGACATGTTAATTCTTAATGTTTAAATCTGGGTTTGAAAGAGTTTCTCAAAGATTCCTAAAATCACTTAAGGCTTCCAGAATAGTACAAATTGTTATTCTTGAGAATTTTGCTGAAGGGCTTGACAATGGACTGTTAGAAAATATTTACAGACACTTTCTAAATAATTCAAGTTTTGAACTTTGCAGAACATGTCTTCATTGTGTAGAAAGAAATTATTATTTTGTATATATTGAAATCTCCCTTCAGATGACAATCATACAGTTCCTCTGCAATAAATATATTTGCCTTTGAGGCCATTCTACTTCAAAAATGAACTCAGACATGAATAGTTTACCATATACTATTTCCACTGGAAGACCACAGTTATGCAAGAAAGGGCATTTTGCCTGAGTAGGTTTAGGAGAAACACTGACATTTAGTCTTTGAAAAGACTGTGAAGGGGAGACTGACTCAAGTCAAGTTAAGGTACTTGCGACACAAATCCCTAGCAGGTTTCTATCCCAGGCCTGAGTTGAAAATAAATGGGACATGGGGGTAACCCTGGTAAAAGAGCTGTTTTCAAAATCTCTGCACAATGTACAGAGACTGCTGGCAGAGCAAGTTGTGTGTGCATTTATATAATGGTGGCATCTGAAGAAAAAGAGTTACATGGATATGAAACTGTATATCATCAGAATGATTTGACTTTAATTTAAAGGAAACTCTAAAGTGACAGAGTGAACTGCTGCAGATCCATGTGGGAACACAGACATCACTGTTATCCGATATTTGAGAAAACAACTCAGACAGTGGATCCTAAAATTTCCTCTGGAAATTTTCTTGGAGTCTAGGGATGGTGCTTTCTAATCTTCCCATATCCTTTTCACCTACAGCTAATAACTCCTTGAGGGTGATGGGTAGGGAAGACCCTCAGGTGATGGAAAAGAAGTACTATTTCAAGAACCATGAATGATGCCTTTGGAAAATCTGGTCATTTGAAACAAATAAAAAATAAAGTTTCTCTTTAACAAACACTTACATTGTGCCAGTCACTCTTCTAAGCACTTTATGAATATTGAGTCATTTACTATTCATAGCAACTCTATATATTACCCAAGGGGAAACTGAGGCACCCAAAGTATTTTTTTAAATTTTATTTAATTTATTTTTTTTAGACAGCAGGTTCTTATTAGTTATCCATTTTATACATATTAGTGTATATATGTCAATCCCAAAGTTATCCAGTTCGTAAATGTTGGTGTCAGAATGCAGACCCAGGCATCTTGCTCCGGAGTCTGTGCACTTTATTATGCTCCACGTACAGGTTTTACCATTTGTACATCAGTTCTGCACCAGGTGGCCAGGCTGCTCTGCAGCTGCCGTGCACCAAGCAGAGCACATACTTCCCTACATTCTAGTTACTCCACATGATGAGTGACCTGTTGAGAACGAAAAGTTATAACTTGCTAGGGATTGCCCCCAATCCTAAGCAAGTATTTCCACAGATCTTGCTTTGCCCCTTTCTTGCAACATATCTCTGTATTTCAGGTAAAATCAAGTACCACTTGGCATATGTGGGTCAGTCTTCCTTTAAAGATCTGTGCTCTGGATTCAAACAGCCAGATTTTATTTCCAGATGGGAAAAAACAGACATGATAGAATTGGGAAGCACAGACAGAAGTAGGCAATTTGGAATTTTAAACAATTTTGATGGCTGGGAAGAATGGAATGATGCTGATACACTGGAGACAAAACTTACAGACTGAGTTACAGTTGGTCTGTGTTCTGGGTCCATGCACCATAGATTAGTAGACATGACGGACACTTGAATGAGAAGAGGTCCATTAACCTTGGAACAAAGTTTTTGTTCATCTCACAGAATTTCTGTGTGAATCTAAGGGCAAAGGTAGTGCTGTTTTGTAATCTAAAAGTAGGGGGCAACATTAGTGAGAAAAACGTTCCCCTCTGCTTTCAGTGTGGGCAGTGGCAGTGGAATTGGGTAAGGGGAGAGGTCCTGGCTCAGAAGCCAAGAAAAGAAATTTCTAGAGCATCATGTGCCTGACCGTATAGATTCTTCCTCCAGAAGATGAGCAATGGTCCCTCTAGTCCTTTCTCTAGGGAAAAAACAGCCTTGATAATCCTTTGAAAGTAAATCTGATCAGCTCTTCCCTCCATATCAGTGTTCTCATCACTGGCTAATCTCAGTAATCTTTGAGGAGACCTCTGGGCCTGGCATGATCTGGCCCCTGTCTACGTTTCCGCCTCACCGCTCACCGAGTTCCCGCCCCTGCACTCTGCTCCCAGCCTGTGTAAAGATCTCTCAATTCTTTGAGTCAAGGACATGCTCTCTTGTCTCAGGGAACTTCTCACCCTTGCCTCTGACTTAAATACTCTTTTCCTACTTCTTTTGTGGCTGATGTTCACCTCCATGCATGACTCAAACGTAGAATTCTAGTCCATATTTTTCCTCAGAACTTAAGACCCATATATCCAACTGCAGCTTCAACTTCTGCACTTGAGTGCTTTAAAATTATTTCAAACTCAGCAAATCCGACACTCGACGCATGATCCTTCCTTCTAAACCTGGTCTTTTTCCAGTGCATAGATCTTAGAGAAAGTCCTCCTTTCCATTTAATTGTACAAGTCAGAAATTTAGGACTCATCTTGTCCTCACTGCTTCCCCACATCTGATCTGTCACCAATATGTATGCCTTTACCCTCTTAATATTTCTTGAGCACATTCCCTTCTATCCATCTACCCACCTCCAGTGTAGTCTAAGCCCTGATTTTATTATGCATAAAAGTGAACCACCTGGGGAGCTTGGTAAAATGCAGATTCTGATTCAGCAGGCCTGCATGTCTAACAGCCCCCTAGATGCCCATGTTTTTGGTCCACAGGTACCCTTTTCGAGTAAGAAGGCTGTAAGCCACGAGCAGTTCTTTCCTGGGTGATTGCAGTATCATCCTAACAGGTACAAATAGCCCCAGCTATTCCATCACCCACATTAGAGCCAGGGTCGTCATCACCAAGTACGGGTCTTCAGAGACTTCCGCTGCTATTGGGACCAAGTCCAGGAGTCTCAACACAGCCTATGAAGCATATTCATGAGCAACTCCTCCCTACCTCTACTACCGTCCTATGCCAAGCCTACTCTTACTTTCTGCCCTGTAGCCACGTCAGTATACATTTATTACGCTTAACTATATACATTTATGATGCTTATTAATAATAATTATTATTAGTTATATTATTTATAACTATATACATTTATTACGCTTAACTATATGAAACGCTGCCTCTTTGAGTTAAAAACTTAAATTGAGTATCAGCAATTTTGTACTGTTCAACCTAACAGTTCTTGAATGAGCTGAGCTCCTTCCATGCATAAAGCCTGTTTAAGAAGAACACACGCTCTGTTCTTCCTCTTCATTGCATCATGGCCCATGCATCCTTCAGATCCCAGCCTAATGGCCCCTTCCCTGGGGAAGGCTTCCAGACCTACCTGACCAGGACAACTCTCCAAGTGCTATTAGACCATGTTCTTCTCCTTATTTGCACTAACCACAGTTGCAGTTTGGGATGATTGTTTGATTATTCTCTTTCCTCTACTTAAATGCAAGTTCCAAGGAGTCAAGGATCAATTCTGTTTTGTTCATTGTCATATCCCCAGCCTCCGATTCTGTGTCATCACGTTTGCTTAGTTAATGACTTAACTAAGATGGAAGCAATGTAAAATAGTCTATACAGTGTGGTATTGGCATAATAATAGACAACTTGATAACTGTAACAGAAAGTGACTCATATGTATACAGTCATTGATTTACAAAAAATGTACTAATATAATTTAGGTGGAAAAGAAAATACTGGATCAACCAACTATCTCATGTGGTGTGACCTTTCCCACACCATACAGAAATTTGGTTTGAGATGTTTAATCCTACAGTATTTGTGATTAGTGAAACAATAAACTTTCTAGAAGGAAAAAACAAAGAATAGTGTATAGATCACCTCCCTTGAACTCCAGGGTGGGCTTGGGAAGGAGCTAATGCTCCAGGCGCTGTTGTCAGGGGATCCAAGGAGTTTGTTTCCTTCTGTAACTGTGATCCTTTCCTACAGGTTCCTCTTGTTCACACTGGTTTATACCTACAATAGTAAATTAATCCACACTAAATATAATGAACACCTGCAGAAAGCATGGCCATTTTTTTCATATTGCTTCATAATTGATGAAGCCCTTTCACACACATTATTTTATTTGCACATCCTAAGGATCCTGTTGCTATCAGTAAGGCAAGCATTATTATCAACTCTTTTGCAGACAAGCAAAAGTCAATGCCTAACTTCTAACTGAGTTGATAAACTTATACAACTGCAAAGCAAGTACTTTAACTCGGGCCTTCTACTGCCAAACCTAGGTTCTTTCCATGAGCAGTGCCCCCGAAATCAGGTTAAATACACCTTCCTCCTGTGTCCTGCCTTCTAAGCTGGAGGTGGAGCAGTGTTACTCTGACACTGGCAGCGGGCTGGAATTAGGTCATAAGAATTAAAAATCTCTTTGGGATTCTGTGGTTGATGGCTCATATATCACATAACCATTTTATTTTTAGATCACCCTAGATTTTCCCACATTCCAAACCGTTAAGGACAGAGACTTCTCAAACGTGATAATGCCTGTACCAATAGACACATGTTTGGTACAGCTCATAGGATCCTTTTCCTTTCATCATAATATTTTGCATCATTCACATTGAAAATGACTGTTTCATAGGGAACTAATGACAGCCACTTTCCCAGACATTTTCCAAACGTTTTACAGTCACTGATGGGTGGACCTGCTAATTCTGTGAGTCAGCTCAGAGTCACTAATGATGGGCTAAGAGACCACAAAGAGCATCAGTGAGAGGATAATATTCACTACCCCATGTCAGAGCCGCAATAGACCTTCAGCATTTAGATAAAGCAAAAGCTTTTGAATTTCCCCTACTAGTGACACAAAGAGGCACTTGGATTTTCTGATCCTGTAACAATTTGAATAATATAATCATTAAAATCTTCACCGCAATCATACCTACTCAAGATGCATTTCTTTTGAATGAGAACCTCTTTCTAACATAGGAAAAACAACAAAAACAACAACCAAATTCCCCCCAGTTGGGTCGCCCACTATAAGAGCCAATGTCTGGAAAGAGAGACACTCCCACATTGGAGCAATTCTAGATCTTCAAGAAGCTGAATTAAGAAAGTAGATGTGTAGTCTCTGGACATGAAGATGATAAATCTCTGATTCTTGGGGTAAAGTTTAAGAAGTGAGCGCCTAGAAGGATAAATTAGTCACTTCAGCAGAACACAGAAACACTGGAGCCAGGGGAATCTTCAGAGTCTACTTCACTATCATTACCTTTTTGCTCAAGGTTGTGGGATCCCATGAGCCATAGTCTCTTGACTGTCTTTTCAAGAGAGCCGACAGCCTGATGAAACCTTCCCCAGGCAAGTTCTCAGCACTGTTCATCTGTCCCATTCCTCTTCTCCTGAGGGTCACATCTTTTGTTCCAGAAACCTCTGGCTGCTCAGATGAGCACAGGTGAGGAATGCCATCCAACTGAAGGAATGTAGAAGAGAGATCCTCTTGTTTCTAGAAATGCAGCTGTTTGGAGCATTGAGGGGGCAGTCTCTCTGGATAGCTAAATGAGATTTTTGACGTCTCACTGGATATCTGTGGCTAAGTGGATGCTACCCAAACCTCTAGTCTGCACCTTAGCAGGATTTCAATGACGTAGACATTTTTATTCCTGCTTTAAGAAGTCTAGTTCTTTGAAATGATAAGTATATTTCAACTTATAGTTAATTTCATCTAAAGGCTGCATGTATCCCCTTGGTCACAGGGTTTTAAAGCCTGGATTACTGAGAAAGTCTCCAATCAACTTTAAAATCCACCTTACAGTTTATGGTATCACCAGACTGGTAACCCACACATTTTGTATTCATGATGTAGATCCCCACTTAAAAAGTTTGAATAGGTGCACTTAGAGAATAAAATCCATACTCTTCCCTCTAAGATTAAAGGTTTCCCACCATCTGAGTCCATGCTGACTTTCCAACATGATGACCCAGGACTTCCCAAGGAAAATTCTTTGTCTAGCTAAAAATCCATCTATTCTCTGTCATCCTTCATGTACTCATTTATTCAATAGATATTTATTAAGCACCTATTATGGTCCAGACATTATTCCAGGCACTCAGGATTATATCTCTGAACCAGGTAGATGAAGTTCATGACCTGAAGGAGTTTATACTCTGGAGGGAAGAGACAGACAAACAAATAAATTTAATGGGACTGGTATTGATAAGGGCTATGAAGATAAATAAAGCACAGAGGGAGCTAGAAGCTCGGGAGGTATTTTATGGGGAGGGAGGTCATGATAGTCACTAGCTACATCACAGGTCATGTGGATAGACAGTGGAAGAGGGAACAGCACGTGCCAAGGCCTGGCAGTGGGAATGTGCTTGGAGTTTTCAAGGAGAGCAAGGGGGCCTAATGTGGCCGGGGTGGAGTGAATGAGGAGGATAGGAGAGGAACAAACAAATAACGGGAGAGTGAACTCGGATCGGACAGATTAAGCCATGGTAAGGACTTTGGTTTTTCCAATGAGACACATGGAAGACCATGAGAGGGTTTGAGCACAAAATAACAAGACCTGGTGTTCTTTCTAAGAGGAACACTCTGGTTCGGTCTGAAAGTAGCCAGTTATTGCAATCATCCCAGTGAGAAGGAATGACAATTTGGCCCAGAATAGTGGCATGAGAGTAATGAGAAGTCATTAGATTCTGGATATATTTTGAAAGAGGAGTGGGAAGAGTGGTTGATGGGATAGATTCAGAATGAGAGAAAAAGAGAAGTGAGACATGACTGTAAGATTTTTGGTAGGAGCAAATGAGAGAATAGAATATTCATTTGGGGAGCAGATTGTAGAGGCAGGAGCTGGGAAATCAAAATTTCAATTTGGGGCAAGTTTGTATAGCTTTGACATGCTATTTGACATACAAATAAAGATGTTGAATAAGCAGGATATCTAAGCCAGGAGAGATAAAAATTGGGAAATTATCACTATGCAAATGGCTTTTAAAGCAGTAGAACTGAACGGCATCCCTTAGGGCGCGAGGGTATGTAAAGTTGAGAAGAGATCTGAAGATTGAGGCGTTGGAGGTCAGGAAGAGAAAGAGGAAGGAGATGGAGAAGGAGAAACCCATGAGGCGTGAGGACAGCCACCTTAATTGCTTCCTTGCCTTACTTAGCTCATGTCAAACTCTGTACCAGAAATGCCTAGAAATACCTTTTTAATCTCCTCCATTTATTCACACCCTACCCATCCATCAGAGTCAGGCACTTAATTCTATGCTATGTGTGACTTGTCTTGTGTTTTATTTGACAACTTAACTCTTATTTATGTCTTAGTTCTTTCTAGATGAATTAGTTTTTCTTAATCCATCAATATACTTTTCCATCTCCAATGCTGTCCTCTGCTTCAATTTTGTTAGTTGGTTCCCCTCTGAGTGTATCTAGGAAATCTATCCTTCTATAATTTCCCAGCCATCCCAGACCCCAAGTGTAAAATACACATGAAAATCATTGGTAGCACCAGCCTAACAACAGAAGACAAATGAAACTAGGGGTGCTTGGGGTCTGGGATCCAATTCTGAGGTGGTCCTAACATCTGGAGATGTGGAACTTGTGGCCATCATGCTATGGCACAAACTCAGTAGCACTTAGGATCATCAATCAAAACAAATCAGTAGATAATATGTGTTCAGTAAATTACGGCACAAGGAAATAGACATGTATAACTGCAATGCCTGCCCTTATAGAATTCACTCTCCAAATAAGCCAGGAAATAGGCAACAATTTAAATAAAAATCAAGAGTTTAGGGGCTTCCCTGGTGGCGCAGTGGTTGGGAGTCCGCCTGCCGATGCGGGGGGCGCAGGTTCGTGCCCCGGTCCGGGAGGATCCCAAGTGCCGCGGAGAGGCTGGGCCCGTGGGCCATGGCCGCTGGGCCTGTGCGTCCGGAGCCTGTGCTCCGCAATGGGAGGGGCCACAGTGGTGAGAGGCCCGCGTACCGCAAAAAAAAAAAAAAAAAGAGTTTAGGAGAGCAATTTTAAGTTTTAAAACTAGAAAAATTAGTTTCAAGATACTATTTATACATGGCAAAAATCTACGTATATAGTTAATTGGTATCATTCACAATTGTGCTGTGAAAGGAGAACAAAACATGACATCTTGTCTATCAAAATAAAAGATAACCCCAGAGCCAGGCCTGGCCCAGCACAAGGCCAACTCAGAGTCGGCAAAAGGCAAACACATGTGGGATGCATTGAAAACTGACTCTGAACGCCACTCTGTGCAAATAAGGAGAGCACGGGTGCCCCTCAGCTGACCAAGCACAGCTCTCCAAAGGCAAGGGGCAGACCTGCTGCAGACCTGCAGTGGCAACATCTGCAGACCTGCTTCCTGTCTCTCCCCAGAGACCTGCCATTGTTACATGAAGTTTAATTTTTATTTGAACTAGAGAAAACTATTTTAGGCATTTGGTCGCTGGTACACGAAGTTAGTCCACAGCGTTCTGAAGATGCTTCTCCCCAAGACTGGTATTTTAGAAGGAAGAATGGTTTTGAATCTGTGCTGGTTATAACTGCAAATCAGTTGACATGTACTAATCATAGCATATATGCTCACAGAACATGGGGATGAGTGATGTCATTTTGTTAACTGATAACACAGGCATCGCCATCTAATGAGAAGCCAATAGGAAGCAAGGTGACATGGGCTAATTTTATTCAGGCTAGCCAGAGTGGACAGGTCCACAGTGATCTTGTTTAAATGTTACAAGAAGAGCATAAATTCAGCAATGATGGATGATCTGATCGAGACTCTAAGTAGCACAAGGCGGAGCTCGTTTGTCTTTACAGAAGCCATGACTTAAATGCTCTCTTTTATCAACATTCAGCTTAAAGTTTGTTGTTCCTTTTAACAAAGAGTTTTTTAAAAATCAAATAATGTTGCTCTGTGAGGTTAATGTTGTCTCATAGTTAATCCAACTTTATTAAGTCACAAACAAAGCAGGTAAAGATAAATTGAGGAACTAAAGCAGAGTTTCTATTCAACAATATTTGTGGAGGTTACAATATTGGTAAATAATCCCATAAGTGGGAAAACGATAAATAGACAATAATTACCAACCAAGATTCCTGCAAAACCAGATTTTAGACAATCTTATTGAAATCTTAAGGTTTACAGATATCTTCTAGAATAAAAAACCAATTTATTTACATCTGTTGCTGTAACCTCCATCACATAGAATTTTAAACTGATTCTGAAAACCATACAGGTTATATTTTATTTTACTTAAATGTATTAAATTGTTTGCATCTTCCTTTTGTTCATTTGGTTTATTATATTCTGGAAATATTTGTTGTTTATCTTCAGAGGAACGTAATCCCTTTGGTGAATGGGAATTTAAATGAGTCATCAAATTCAAGATGCTTTTTGGTTAACAAAAATTGCAAACCCAGACTAGCTTTAAAAGTGTTATCATTCTGGTTTTTTAATCTTCCTTTCTCTCGTTCGTGAGCCCTAGACACCAGGTAAATCACCTTGCTTACTGGTAATGCCTCATTTGGGCTTCTTTTCTTGAAATTTTTTAATTTAAATAAGTCTTTGTCTTAAAAGAGCGTGTCATCGGTCAAAATAATGCTATCACTTTTGAAACTATTTTCCTTTTCTGACACGCACCAGGGTGCCATAAGGTAGTGCTGACAACTCCACCTTTAGCGTTCCACAAATCTTATGGAGATATATCACTGGAAAATGGTACCGTCTACATCCGGGCTTTGACAAAAACTGAAACATGGGCTGCCAGCCACAGATAAGGTTTTGAAATGTTAGTCACGGAAAAGGTGATAACAGAAACAAGGATCAAATGCATGTATCCCTTCACCTGCGGCAGCCTGCGGGTTCGAGCCATGCCACCTGTCTCCTGGCAAAGTCAGTGGATATGCCGAGTGTGCTACCACGTGAAAACACACACTGGACATGGTGTTAGATGCACTGCTGGGAGAGGGCTGGCATTAAGAGACGCTAGGAAGCAATACCCCAGCATCTCTAGCGAATTAGCGAACGAGGGACTCCGGGTTGGCGCAGCACAGAGCTGCGAAGATCCAAGCGACACGCCATCACGAGGAGACAGTAGCGGCTCAGGCGGGGACTATGAAACACTCTGGACCAAGTGGCATCTTGCCTTCCTCTTCTCCCTGTCTTTCTCCTCGTCATCCTCTTCTTCCTCCTCCTTCTCTCCTTCTTCTTCCTTTTTTTTTTTTAAATCCTCAAGGGTTTTGAGATTTCAGGCTGTTCTCAACTTCCTATGGAAAATTTCAGTAGATATGAGGGGACAAAAACTCATGACGGTGGACACAGACATGAAATATTAAACCAAAAGTTTTTTTTAAGACTCTGTATAAAAATATAACCAGAATGGCCACAAAGAATACCTTTAAGACAGAATTTATAATCATTTACTTCTTAATGGTTCCTCCCCCATGCCATCCATTTTCAAACAAAGCTGAGTTTATGGCCATCATACAAGATTACATTCCCGTGCAGTTGCAGTATTTCTTCTCTAATGATTTATTTAAAAGGGCTTCACCATGATAGCTCTCCAACTTTGTTCCTTCCTGTATATCACTGTTCAGGGTCAAATGCTGGGAAAGGGCTGGTCCCTGAGGCCTAACATATTTCACCAGTGGAGACTCTGGCTTTTCACTTCTCTTTCCTCATCACTTTAGGCTTAAAGAAGAACAGATGTGGAAACGTTTAGAAAAAGACTAATTGAATTTCACGTAACACAATTTCGCATTGTTTGAGGAAGTACCTAAATCAACAGCACATTTTCCAAAGTCCCAGCCTCGCCTAATTAGAACACCAAACGTGTGACTAATTGGCCACACTTCCACCAAAGGCTCCGCGGCAGATGCGCTGCGGTCCGCTCGCCACCCGGCTCCAGCAGAGGCCGGCGGTTTGGCTGCGAGGGGAGGCACTGGCTCTAAATGAGCTGAGCCTGAGCGGAGCCGGGCAGGATGGGGGAAACTTCGGGACGGGCCGGGAGCAAATCCGGGCGGAGCAGGAGAGAATTTGGAATGTTTCCTCGGCGGCAGCACCCCGAGAATTACCAGGAGATTATCAGTACATAAATTAAGAGATATGAGGACTCCGAAACTGGGACACTGAATAGCCTGCTCTTTATCACGTCGGCTTCGTGGTTTTAGAACTTGACGTCTAATTAAAATATAATCCGATATCGTTAGCGAAAGGCTCCATCTCACCCACCCCTTGACCACGGGCAGATCTGCTTTTTGCATGCAACAGGAGGTTTTTCTTTCTTCCTCATTGTACTTCCTAATGGTGTGCTGGGGAGTGCGTGGGAAAGAAAGGACATAATTAGAGCAAAAGGAGAGGAGGATTCCGGACTGGGTTTTATTATAAAACCCTGAGCACATTGCTCGAGGGGATCTGTCGCCCTCACTTTCTCCTCCTGGGCATAAACCCCACAGAACTAGAAGTGATTTTAAAAGTCATTTAAGGCAGCTTTCACGTTTTATAGATGAGGATTCTGAGGCCAACAGAGGTGAAGTAATTTGCCTAGGGCCACACATCTCTTTGGTGGCCGATTTAGGACTAGAAATCAAAACTGACATCCACCTCTGGTGCCATTTATACTTCCTCATTCATGCTCTAGCTGATGTTGAAAGAGTAACATTAGTGCCGGGGTTTCACAGTTACCTGATGTTTGGAGGGTTTGTCCAATCCCGATTACTTAAACAGCAGAATAATCTGTTTGGTTGTAAATTTGCTAGAGAAATTTACACAGTATTCTAATTTGCTAGTCTAGATCCTGGCTTCAGGGTAATTGGATATGTAAAAATCTGAGTATTTGCTTTAATTCAGTCTTGTCACTTTCCGTATGATGAGAAATGAGAGTGAAATTATTCTTCTTTAACAGGAATGCTTTTCTGAAAGAACAGGCTGTTTCTCTAGACTCAAGCTAAATAGAAATGCTATTCATATTGATTTTGTGTCTGTCAAATCTGTATTTTACACTCATTAAAGACAGAAAACAATCTGGCTTTAAAGTGTAAAATATATTTACACTTTAATATGTGTAATGTGTTTTATGTTTGGGGAATGTTTGAGCTTTTCCTTTGCTACTCAGATTGTGATTTTTATACTTCTTTCTTCACAATTGTTTGATAAAAGGTCAGAGGATAAAAATTAATGTAGCATCTTAACAAGAAAATTATGATTATTCAAGAAGACATGAATATGTCTTTGATCATCTACTACTTAGAATAATCCTTGCTCCTGCGTTTCTCCATGAAAACAAACTAGAGTTGATTATACTCATTTAGAAGTGATCTCCAACTTCCACCTGTCAATGAAAACAAAGCCATAGAACTCTTCTTTCTTAAGTTTTAATCAAATATTTAGAAAAATGGAAATGAAGTTAATAGAAGAAATCAAGATCAGATGTTAGCAAGACACTTCATGCATTAGCAATCCTGAAAGTTCCTTATTGAGAAGTAGCTTAGTTCAGATAGAAAAATACTGTTCTGGATTTTTTTTTTTTTTTATGAGAGGGTGTAAAGAAGAGTGATCGTGACACTGATGGGCCACAGAGGGACTGACCAGAAAATAAAATCAGGTGAAGGTGTAATGACTTTCTAATAATAAAATGGGATTGTCTGTGGAATAGTTAAATCAACTATGTGACGTGGTCAAATAGGTGAAGAAGTGAATCTATCATTTACGAGGAACTGGCCTTGGGAAAATTCCTTCAACTCCATTTGCTTCAGACTTTAAGCACAACTGAACAAATGGACTGTGGCATGATGGTATGTCAGCGTGGTGGGGTTTGGCCATTTCTCTTCGTCCCCCTGTGTTCACCACAGCCAAATGGACTGTTGGGTGGTCAGGATTTGTCATGAAGATAGACGGCCACTGGGAAACAGTGCTGATGGGTCTTCTGGGCTGTGATCCAATGCTTTGCTTCGTGAAAAGGAGTACTCCATGTCACCATGTGTAACACAGTGGCTATAAATTTTCTTTCCTTCCTTCTTTCTTTATTAACTATCTCACTGAGATAAACTGAGAACACCTAAAAGTAAGGGAAGTATTTGACCTCTTAAGAAGAAAGACCATTTAAATGCATGCATTTACTGATAGATTTCCCCATCAAGCAGAAGTGATCACTGACTGACTATCTTTAACACTGATGAAGTTGATTTTAATATCATTTGTAGGCAATAAAGAAGCTATCATTTACATTTAGCAAACAATCCAAAATTACATTCTAAAGAAATAAAGGAAGCCTTTCCAATTAATCACTGTGAAGTATATTCTTCAAATAGCATATAAACCTTTTACATTTTAAATGAATTATTTGGTTTGTATAATGAGTTGAAGTGACACTAGTGGACCGAACACACAGATATAATGAAACACTTTTCTAGAGAGAATAGGCCCACAGAGCACCAAATGGTAAGATGAAAATGGAGGGAAAATCTAGATGTTCTGTCTGTAAGATGTAGATTGCCTAGACTTCTTTTTCTTCAAGTCTGTTTTCTCTCCCCACTTTCCCTACCCCTATCTGTTCAATTTTGTGTCTTTTCTTGTAATATCAAGGAATACACCTCTCTTTGCTTGGATAGTGAGAAAAGACATCTCCAAGATATGCATTATAGAAATACACATTTCTCCCTGTTTCCTTCTAATCAGGTACATTGAAAAAATATGTCTTCTGAAAGTTTTATATCAAAGCAAAGTATTTTTAATTAAAGCGTGGGTCTCCTCTGATCTATGAGGACTAGACCAGACCAAGAGCTGCCACATCATTCTTCTCCTCATTATCACCTCGTTAAGACCCCAGAACATGCCTGAGAGGCAGGGGGTTGCTTAACAAGGTGATAACGAGGAGAAAATGTCTCCAGCCTATTTGGGGCACAGCCCATGCCAGGTCTGATGATGGCAGACCCGGTTGGACTGGAACAGAACACACTTTAGGTACTCAAATGTTGTTCTCTGAATGGGTTGAGCTCTTTTAAGGTGTATTGTGTTTTCTTCCTATTACCATTGGTAAGTCAATGGAAAAATAATGGGGTAGAAAACTTTGGGGTAGAGACTGTAAGCTTCTTCCTAATATTCATTCATCTGTTTATTTATTTTTATTTTTATTTTTTTGCAGTACGCGGACCTCTCACTGTTGTGGCCTCTCCCGTTGCGGAGCACAGGCTCCGGACGCGCAGGCTCAGCGGCCATGGCTCACGGGCCCAGCCGCTCCGCGGCATGTGGGATCTTCCCGGACTGGGGCACGAACCTGCATCCCCTGCATCGGCAGGCGGACTCTCAACCACTGTGCCACCAGGGAAGCCCCTATTTTTAATAATGTGAACTCTGATTCATAGCCAGGCATTGCCATCCAGCTGAAAGACTATATTCCTTATTCTTCTATGAATCTAGAAGCGCCATGTAACTATGTTTCGGCCAATGATATTTAAATGGAAACATGGCACTATAGCAGCCTAGGCAGTCTCCCTTTGGGTTTACCTAAGAGAGAAACCAACTTCTTTTTTTTGGGGTGGTGGGGGGGGCCGTTTATTCATTCAATATGTGCCAAACTAGCAATTTCTGTCGTTGTTGTTTTTATTTTTTTATAAAGCAGGTTTCTTATTAGTTATCTGTTTTATATAAATTAGTGTATATATGTCAATCCCAATCTCCCGATTCATCCCACCACCACCCCCTGCCCCCGCCTTCCCCCCTTGGTGTCCATACATTTGGAGAAACCAACTTCTATCTTGTTTAAGCCAGTTTTTGTTGGTGGTGGTCTTGATGTGTGAACTGAGTCCACTATCGCTACACATATGAAAAAAGATTAACTTTGTGTTCTTGTGGTGCTGTATTTACCTGATCCAAAGTGTATGTCCTTTCATCCTCAGTTCCAAGTTGTCACCCAAGCCAGACCATCTGCTGGTAGCGGGGCATGGAGCCAGTTCATACCAGCTCACACAAGCCAATTTTTACAAACTCAGAACTTTGCAAACCAGTTGTTAAAACAGCCATCATTAAAATTTAAACTATATAAAATTATAATTTAATAAATTATGCTAAAACCAAAGGTCAGAAATATTTGAAAAATCACCATTTCCCGATAATTTTACTGTTTCCTAGGCTCTCGAGTTTATACTGTACCTGTATATTGGAAATACTATATCACGGGTGTTCTATGCATTGCTTCCTAACTCCCTGGTTCGTGACATGACATAGGTAGCTTGAAATCAGTTGCAGTGGGAAATTTTCACCATGGAAACTGGCAAATGCCGCACATCAGGGCTTGATGGGGTTTATTTTGGCTGTCTAATCTTAAGAAAGTGATGGAGAAAAGTGTTAATAATGCAAGTTAAAGCATTAACTTTTCATGTCTAGTGCTGAAGCTGGAAGAAGTTTCAGTTTACTGAATATTACTTGTAGGAGGGTGGGAAATAGTTTAATAGCAGGCCACGTCAGACTTAATGGAAATAATTCTATTGGGTAAAGTGTTAGCAGGTTGGCATGCAACTTCATTTGTCAAACTATGGGTGGATTGCAACTATAGATGAGCCACAGATATGAGTTCAGCAAAAATTAATGAAATGAAAGCATTCTGTGAGAATCAATTGGCCTTATGAAATTTACAGGGAAGAATACTGCATACTTTTATTATTTTTTTTAAATTATGTACTATACATACTTTATATCAGTAAAATTTATAATAAACTTATGTATTTTTATATATGCACACTTTTTTTCTTCAGGGAGGCAGTTGCTAAACATTTAGCATACCACTATCTGAGAACTATTTACTATTTCTCCACTTCCCTCACCCCACATTCAAGTGATTACTAAATCCCCCTAGAGTTTACTTCAGCGATGTCACTTGAATCTATATATTTCTGTCCATCCCATGGATAATGCCATAGGTTAGGTCTCCATTGACTTTCTCCAGTTCGTACTCCAGGCTGTCACTATAAGGGTTCTCTGACAGGGCAGATGTGCTACTGCCACTTCCTGCTTAAAGTCATTCAGTGGCTCTCAGTGGCCTAGAGGATTACACCTTATCTGCTCTGCATGGTTCAAACTCCTGACACACCCCTTCAGTCATTCTGAGCTCCTTGCTATTCTCTTCCTTTATTCCAACATCAAGCCTAGTACGTAGGACGTGGCACTCTGTATTGCGATCTTTTGTTTACAGATCTCTCTTCATGTAATAATAAGGATGACAGTTAGCTATCTTGTATCCCGAGCCCTTAGTACAAATGACTGGCATGTGTTAGGGATTTGAGAAAGATTTGTTAATTAAATGAAACAAAAATCCACTCTAACCGCCAAGCCGTTCTCCAAAAGTACCTTAACCATCTTACATTCTCTCCACCAGTGTATGAGGGATCTCATTTTCCCACATGCTTGTCATCACTTGTCATTGCTTACCCTTTTTATTATGGCCTCCTTAGTGGTATAAAGTGATATCTTACTGTGGTTTGTACTGCATATCCCTAATGGCTAATGATGCTGAGCATCTCTTCAAGAGCTTATTAGCAATTTGTATGTCTTCTTTGAAGAAAAGGAAGGAGACCAACATCATACTTTGCCTGTGGATATCTAATGGATATTTGTTGAGGATAATATTCCCCATTGAATTTCTCTGACACTTTTTGTTTTAGAAAATCAATTGACCATAAATGTAAGAGTGGTTTTTGGGTTGTCAAATCTCTTCCATTGATCTATATGGCTAGTCCTATGGCAGTACCATGCTGTCTTGATTATTGTGGCTTTTGAAACTGGAAAGTAAGTCCTCCAATTTGGTCTTCTTTTTCAATATTTTTTGACTGTTCTTGGTTTCTTGCATTTCCATATGAATTTTAGAATCAGCTTGTCAACTTATGGAAACAAACTAGCTGGGATTTTGATAGGATTTGTGTGAAACTGTAGATCAATTTGGATATTACTGTCGTTTAACAATATTAAATATTCTGATCCATGAACATGCAATGTATTTCCATTTATTTAAGTCTTGTTTAATTTCTTTCAACGTTTTATAGTTTTCAGTGTAAAAATCTTGCACTTATTGTATTACATTTATTCCTAAGTGTTTTATTTTTTGACACTATTGTAAATGGAATTATCTTTTTAATTTCATTTTTGTATTGTTCATTGATAGTGTATAGAAGTAAAATTGATTTTTCTATATTGATTTTGCATCCTGCAACCGTGCTAGACTTGTTTATTAAGGATTATTTTTTCCAGCAGATTTCTTAGGATTTTCTATATACAAGGCCATATCACCTGAAAATAGAAATAGTTTTACATCTTCCTTTCCAATCTAGATGCCTTTTATTCATTTCTTTTTCTTGCCTAATTTCCCTTGCTAGAACCTCCAATACAAAGCTGAATTGAAATGGTGAAAGCAGGCATCCTTGTCTTGTTCCTCATCTAAGGGGAAAGCATTCAGTCTTCCACCATTAAGGATGATGTAAATGTAGGCATCTCTTGGATGCCCTTTATCAGTTTGAGGACACTTCTTTTCACGCCTTGTTTGTTGAGTGTTTTTTGTTTGTTTGTTTGTTTTTTAATCCTGAAAGGGTGTTCGAATTGTCAAACACTTTTTCTGTATCTGTTGAGACATTTTATGGGTTTGTTCTATTATTATGTCTTACCTTAATTGATTTTAATATGTTAAGCCAATCTTGCTCTCATGGGACATGTTGCTGGAATCAGTTTGTTAGCGTTTTGTTGAAGATTTTTAGCTGTATATTCATAAGGGATATTGATCTGTTGCGTTCTTTTCCTGTGATATCTTTGTCTGGTTTTGGGATTAGGGTAATACTAGCCTCTCAGAATATATGGGGAAGTGTTTCCTCCTCTTCTATTTTCTGGAAGAATTTGTGAAGAATTGTATTAGTTCTTCCTTGAATGTTTTTTGGAATTCACCACTGAAGCCATCTGCACCTGGACTTTTTTTTCTTGAGAAGTTTCTTATTCAATCTCTTCACTTGTTATAGGTCTATTCAGATTTCTATTTCTTCTTCGATTTCAGTAATTTGTATTTTTCTAAGAAGTTGTCAATTTCACCTAGACTATCTAATTTGTTGGCACATACTTATTCATAGTATTCCCATAGTCATCCCCTTTATTTCTGTAAGTTTGGTAGTGATAGCCTCTCTTTCATTTCTGATTTTAGTAATTGAGTCTTCTTTCTGTTTCTTTTGGTCAGCCTAGCTAAAATATGTCAATTTCATTTATCTTTTGAAGAACTAACTTTGATATACTTGATTTACTCTATAGCTTTTCTATTCTGTGTTCATTTATTTATGGTATGAACTTTACTATCTCCCTTTTCATGCTTGATTTGAGGTTATTTTGCTCTTCTTTTCTGGTTTTATAAGGTGGAAAATTAAGCTACTCATTTGAGAACTTCTTTTGTAATATAGGCATTTACCTATAATTTTTCCTCTGAACAGTGCCTTAGCTGCATCCCATAAGTTTTGGTATATTGTATCAAGTCACCTCAAAGTATTTTCTAAATTACCTTTCTAAATTACCTTCTTCTTTGACCCATGGTATTAGTGAGTGTGTTGTTTAATTTATACATTTGTGAATTTCTTTGTGTTATTGATTTCTGATTTCATTTCATTGTAGGTACAGAACATACATTGTATAACTTCAATACTCTTAAATTTACTGAGGTTATTTTACAGTGTAACCTATGGGCTATCCTGAAGAGTGACTTGCACATATTTGAGAAACATGTATTCTGCTACTACTGGATGAAGTGTTCTATAAATGTCTATTGGGTCGCATTGGCTTACAGTGTTCAAGTCCTCTATTTACTTGTTGATATTCTGCCTAATTGGCTTATCAGTTATTGAAAGTGGGTTATTGACGTTTCCAGCTATTATTCAGAAAGTGTCCATATCTCCCTTACATTCTGTCAATTTTAGTCTCATGTATTTTGGAGTTTTTTTGTAAGTGCATACAGTTTATCATTTTTATACCTTCCTAATAGATTGACCCTTTTGGTGTATGAAATGTCATTCTATATGTCTAGTAACTTTTTTTTAAAGACTGTGTTTTTAGGGTATCAATATAGCCACTCCAGCTCTTTTATCATTGCTGTGTGTATATTATATCCTTTTTGCATTTTCTAACTTTCAACTTATTTTTGTCTTTGAATCTAAAGTGTAGATAGCATATAATTGTATCTTTTTCTTTACAGCTTTATTGATGTATAATTGACAAATAAATTGTAAGATATTTAAAGTATACAGCATGATGATTTGATATGTGTATACATTGTGAAAAGATTCTCCCCATTGAGTTAATTAACACACCATCATCTAACATATTTAGTTTTTAAAATTTTTTTAACAATTAATTTATTTTTATTATTTTTGTCTGTGTTGGGTCTTTGTTGCTGTGTGTGGGCTTTCTCTAGTTGTGGTGAGAGGGGGCTACTCTTCGTTGCAGTGCAAGGGCTTCCCGCTGCGGTGGCTTCTCTTGTTGCGGAGCACAGACTCTAGGTGCAGGGGCTTCAGTAGTTGTGGCACTTGAGCTCAGTAGCTGTGGCTTGCGGGCTCTAGAGCGCAGGCTCAGTAGTTGTGGCACACGGGCTTAGTTGCTCTGCGGCATGTGGGATCTTCCCAGACCAGGGCTCGAACCCATGTCCCCTGCATTGGCAGGAGGATTCTTTTTTTTTCTTTTAACATCTTTATTGGAGTATAATTGCTTTACATTGTTGTGTTACTTTCTGCTATATAACAAAGTGAATCAGCTATACATATACATATATCCCCATATCTCCTCCCTCTTGCGTCTCCCTCCCACCCTCCCTATCCCACCCCTCTAGGTGGTCGCAAAGCACCGAGCTGATCTCCCTGTGCTATGCAGCTGCTTCCCACTAGCTATCTCTTGTTCATCTGGTAGTGTATATATGTCAATGCCACTCTCTCACTTCGTCCCAGCTTACCCTTCTCCCTCCCTGTGTCCTCAAGTCCATTCTCTACATCTGTGTCTTTATTCCTGTCCTGCCCCTAGGTTTTTCAGAACCATTTTTTTTTTGATTCCATATATATGTGTGAGCATACGGTATTTGTTTTTCTCTTTCTGACTTACTTTGTATGACAGACTCTAGGTCCATCCACCTCACTACAAATAACTCAATTTCGTTTCTTTTTATGGCTAATATATTTGACAATTTTTACAATACTTATTAAATCTACTTAACTACCTCAAAAAGTAATTATAGTGAGAGAAAATTCTGTGGATTAAGATCTTGACCCAAGTACCACCATTTGTATTATCTGAAGGAATTAAGAATATTCATTTGACCAAATTCATAGAAACAGAGAGCACATAGGTGGCTGCCAAGAGGCAGGGGTATGTGGTGGGTAAAATGGGTGAAGATGGTCAAAAGGCACAAACTTCCAGTTATAGAATTGATAAGTCCTAGGGATGTAATGTACGGCAGAGTGACTATGGTTAATAACACTGTATTGCATATTTGAAAGTTGCTATGGGTATAGATCTTTAAAATTCTCATCACAAGAAATAAATTTGTGTGTTGATGGATGTTAACTAGACTTATTGTGATGATGATTTCACAACACATACAAACATAAAATTATTATATTGTACACCTGAGACTAATATAATGTTATATGTCAATTGTAGCTCAATTTTTTTAAAAAAAGAATGTTCATTTGGACAAAAGGATAAATAACAAACAAACAAATATTTGTGTCAGGAAAAATCAGACAGAAGAGTTTAATTACTATTATAGTACCAGCCTGGCCATCAGTGGAGATTGGAGAAGAAGAAATATAAATCAGAAACCAACTTCCTTGGGGACTAGATATTTCTAGTGAACAAACTCAAATTCCTGCTTAATAAAAAAGAGATACTTCTGCTCCAAAATGATCTGATCTTGACTCAGGTTTATTCATGAAATCATTCATTTACTCAACAAATATTTGTTGGTTACTTTCTGTGAGCCAGCCCTGACTTGGATGCCCAGATACAGGGGTCAACAAAACAGACAGGGTCCCTGCTCTCTTGCCACTGTGGGTCTAGAGGAGCGTGTTAAACAGGGAACATGAAGTACATTTTCCCTTCCTGGTGCTGACTCTTCTCTGAAATGCTATCTCAGGGCTGGTCATTAGACAGCTTTCCTCTGTAAAAAAAAAAAAAAAAAAGCATGTGGTTTGCCCAGCCAACACATAATTGTCAAACTGCATCTTAGGATAAGTCTAATTCAGCCGATGATGTGAGTGATTAAAAGGTGATTAAGAGGACAGCAAGTCCCATCTTTCTGACTGAAAAGTCATTGACGACACACTTCTGTCCAAAGGAATCAGTCCCAATTCCCCTGTATGGCTTCCAGGATTCTTCATGGTTCTGCCCCCTGCCTACCTCACTAACCTTACTTCCCACCCCTGATTACTTTCTGCCTGTGCCCCATGGCTAAACACACAATGCTACTGCATACACAGCCGGCCCTCCGTATCTGTGAGTTCTGCATCTGCAGAAGGGGTGTATATGCCCATGTAAGGGTGTGTAACCCTGACTTGTAAGGAACTTGAGCATCCATGGATTTTGGTACCTGCAG
This sequence comes from Lagenorhynchus albirostris, assembly GCF_949774975.1. Lineage (NCBI taxonomy): Eukaryota > Metazoa > Chordata > Mammalia > Artiodactyla > Delphinidae > Lagenorhynchus > Lagenorhynchus albirostris. Next base: position 69,923,363 of record NC_083106.1, read on the forward strand.
AATCTTGGAACCTATCCCATGTGGATACTGAGAGATGGCTGTATTCTTCTCTCATCCTGGAATACAACCCCACTGATATTGTTTGTATGAAAAATTCATATGCGTAAATGAGGATGCTTCCCCATTGCCACCTTCCCTAGGACACTTTCTGTGGCCTTTTTTTACTCAGTTAACGATTGGCCCCTTTATATCACAGTGGTCATAGTCATTGATTACCAACCATTTACATCACAATCATTCATCTTTCTCAGCAAGATTGGGAGCTCTTGAGAGAAGAGGATATAGTATTCACCTGTGCTTCCCAATGGCTTAGACCAATGCTTAGAGCTTAACTGGAATCTAGTTAATTATTTATTGAATGAAAAAATGAATGAACGAAGGAAGGAAGAAATGAAATAATGAGAAAATGAAGAAGACCTAGGCAAGGGATTATTTTATATGGAGACAAGATATTGGCAAATAATTCTGTGAGGATCAGTTAGTGAATTAACCTTATTGTAAATATTGTGTTGAACATCAAGGAAACTTACAAAGTCAACAAAGAAATGACCCCTGACCTCATGAAATATCTAATCTGCAATATTTAAGGAGACAAGACTAATAATGGGATTGACATATATATACTAATGTGTATAAAATAGATAACTAATAAGAACCTGCTGTATTAAAAAATTAAATTAAATATAAAAAAAGACTAATAAAAACAGTAAGTGACACAAATAAATGGAACATAAACTCCCAGACCTAACCCAATCCCTGCAGAAAGACCTGCAGGCTGGAAGAGTGATTTTAAAGATGGTCAGCTCTTTTCATGAAGTAAATGAATCTTATGCAGAGTTTTGAAAAGTTGAGTCATGAAGGGAGAGTATTTTGGAGGTAAAATAAATAGCATAAATAAAGATGGGGGAGAAAGGAATAATTCTGCGCTGGAGCTGGCCTGGTATTCTATAATCCCACTTTGGAATATTGACCTCTTGGTAAAGGATGATTCCAGGGGCTGCTGCAGTGACTACAGTGGCTTTCAGGGTCACTTGGTTTAGCCATGGAATGAACTCAGCTGGCTGCAGAGTGTCTCCAGGGTGATGCTGGAATGAATCACATTTGTTTCTAGCAGTCAATCAGATTCCCAAGTCCAAGTTAAGTCATATTTCTGAGTCAAGGCAGAGTGGTGTGGTGGCAAAGTGTATGGGGGAGGCACAGCCCCATTCATACTTGTTAATAACACAGGTGCTTCACCACCCCAATTTGGGACAGCCTTTGATGGAAAGCCCTTTCCCGATCTGCAAAAGTCTGGCAAAGTACGGATTTACTCTTCTTGTTGTAGCTTAATAGATTGGTCAATGAAGACCTATTCTTTTAAAGGAAATAAGTGATTTTTAATGGGAAATTTCTCCACAAAAATTCTTCTTGGGTAGGAAAAGGAAATAAATATTGACTGAGTGCCCTCTATTTGCCAGGAATATATGAACTCCAAAAGCATCTTGGAATGTGGTATCATTATACTGACGTTACAGGTGAGGAGACAGACTCAGAGAAGTGACTTTCTCAAAGGCACATGTGTTAGGATTCGAATCTTGGACAGCCTGACTCCAAAACCCAGCCTCTTGCTGGTGAATCTCCATTACACCTGCTGTTTATAGGAAACCCACACAGAGTTATAAGATGTAGCAATTGTGTACTTCTCAAAACTAAGAAAATTATTTTCTTTTTTATGGCATTGATATTTAATAGGGAGAAAGAACTTTAAAAAATCTCTATCTAGATACTTGAATATGTTCAAAAATAAGTGCCTGAGAATTGCAACTAAGCAAGGGAGCAAAATGTTCTAGTCTTCCATCTAGTGGAAGGTCAGGACAAAATAAGGTGAAGAGCCAACTCACAAAGCTGCCCACAGAGTGAGATCTGAGGGGTAAAGAGGGTTCCATCTGCCCTCAAAGTTTTTCACTCTTATATGTTAAGGTTTACAGGTTCCTATCAGTAAAGAACACCTCAGGGTAAGACATTCTTCCCAGGAAGTCTATTTTAAAGTGTACAGATTATTTATTAGATTTATTTCAAATAGGATGCCAGACCTGTGTATTTGATTAGAGGTTGGAGAAGGTGAGAGACGGGAGTTCTAAAGGGGAGCCACGGTGCTGGAAGGGGCTTGTCATGCCACACTATGGGGCCCTGGGCCCCTAGAGATTGGAAGCTGGTGACAAGCTTGAAGATAAAACTCAACACAAAAGTGTTATTTCATTCTACCCATGGCTTTCATTTTGGTGGAGACAAAGATTTGGGGAGTGACAGGAAGCAGATGTGTGTAAGAGTCAGAGCTCACCATAAGAAGAGAAGGCCATCCTGTGATGTGGAGAGGTCCCTGAGATGTTCAGGGAGGGTGGCTAAACTAGACAGTCTACAAAGTCCCTCCAATTATAGAATTCTCTGAGGATCCTATGAATAATTTTTCTCAGTTCTCAGAGATCCTTTGGCACCATTTTAGTGCCATTTAAATTTATTGATACATTCCACAAACATTCATTTACTCATTAACTACTGTCTATGTGCTGGGCCTGTTAAAGAAGCTAAGTACATAACCCCAAAGTTCTTAGTGACCCAGGTAAGAGGATAAGTCCAACAAGATATAGGATCTGCAAGAAAAATCATGATCTAAGAGTGTAAAATCATCGGTGCCACTGATATTTCTCTGCACTTCATATCCTGGTGTCAGACCACAGGGTTTCACATTCTGAGATACTTTGCTCTCACTCTGGTAGACTGGCATAGTAGAGATTTATATCACACTTCCTTTTTCAAAAACTATAAAACACTATATTTTAAAAACTAGTCCAAATGTCATGGGGGGAAATGTGTTCACCTGTTACTGCTTGTGGCCAAATGCAGGAGTAACTTTCCATCCTTTTGGAAGGGGCCACTGCAAATCTGCTGGCACCCCAACCCTAAACAAGTAGGACTCCCTGACCTTGGTCATCCCTTTCTTTTTGTCTGTTTCTTCAAGCCTAACATTTGCCCAATTGAACTTTGCACTTGTTCCTCAATAGATGCAGAAGAAGCTTTTGACCAACTTCAACATCCATTTATGACAAAAACTCTCCACAAAGTGGGCATAGAGGGAAACTACCTTGACATAATAAAAGCCATTTATGACAAACCCACAGCTAATATTATACTCAATGGTGAAAAGCTGAAAGCATTTCCTTTAAGATCAGGAACAAGGCAAGGATGGCCACCCTCACCACTTTTATTCAACATAATATCAGAAATCCTAGCCACAGCAATCAGAGAAGAAAAAGAAATAAAAGGAATCCAAATTGGAAAGGAAGAAGTAGAACTGTCACTGTTCGCAAATGACATGATAATATACATAGAAAATCCTAAAGATGCCACCAGAAAACTACTAGAGCTCATCAATGAATGTAGCAAAGTTGCAGGATAAAAAATTACTCTACAGAAATCTGTTGCATTTCTATACACTAACAATGAACTAACAGAAAGAACTAACTAAACTCCATTTACCATCAAAGAGAATAAAATATCTAGGAATAAACCTGCCTATGGAGGTAAAAGACCTGTACTCAGAAAACTATAAGACTTTAATGAAAAATTGAAGACAACACAAACAGATAGAAAGATATACCATGTTCTTGGATTGGAAAAAAATTAATATTGTTAAAATGATCATACTACCCAAGGCAATCTACAGATTGAATGCAATCCCTATCAAAATATCAATGGCATTTTTCACAGAACTAGAACAAATAATTTTAAAATTTGTATGGAAACACTAAAGACCCCAAATAGCCAGAAGACCCTGAATAGCCAAAATCTTGAAAAAGAAGAACAGAGCTGAAGAAATCACACTCCCTGACTTCAGACTATACTTACAAAGCTACAGTAATCAAAACAGTATGGTACTGGCACAAAACCAGACACATAGCTCAATGGAACAGAATAGAGAATCCAGAAATAAATCCACACACTTATGGTCAATTAATCTATGACAAAAGAAGCAAGAATATACAATGGAGAAAAGACTGTCTCTTCAATAAGTGGTGCTGGGAAAACTGAACAGCTACATGTAAAAGAATTAAATTAGAACATTCTCTAACACCATAGAAAAAATAAACTCAAAATGGATTAAAGACCTAGATATAAAACTGGATACTATAAAATTCCTACAGGAAAACATAAGCAGAACACTCTGACATAAATTGCAGCAATATCTTTTAAAATCCGTCTCCTAGAGTAATGGAAATAAAAACAAAAATAAACAAATGCCACCAAATTAAACTTGAAAACTTTTGCACATCAAAGAAAACCATCAACAAAACAAAAATATAGCCTACAGAATGGGGAAGATATTTGCAAATGATTTGACTAACAAAAGCTTAATTTCCAAAATATACAAACAGCTTATACAACTCAACATCAAACAAACAAACAAACAAACCAATTAAAAAATGGGCAGAAGACCTGAATAGACATTTTTCCAAAGAGGAAATACAGATGGCTACTAGGCACATGAAAAGATGTTCAACATCACTAATCATCAGGGAATAGCAAATCAAAACCACAGTGAGATATCACTTCACACATGTCAGACTATCATCAAAAAGAACACAAATAACAAATGTTGGCAAGGATGTGGAGAAAAGGTAAACCTCATATAGTGTTGGTGGGAGCGTAAATTGGTGCAGCCAATGTGCAAAACAGTATGGAGGCTTCTCAAAAAACTAAAAATAGAACTACCATATGACTCAGCAATACCACTTCTGGGTATATATACAGAAAAAACAAAAACACTAATTTGAAAAGACACATGCAACCCAATATTCATAGCAGCATTATTTACAATAGCCACAATATGGCAGTAACCTAAGTGTCATCAACAGATGAATAAATAAAGAAGATGTGGTATATATATATATATATATATACAATTAAATTGTACTCAACCACAAAAAAGAATGAAATTTTGCCATTTGCAACAACGTGGATGGTCTTGGAGGGTATTATGTAAAGTGAAATAAGTCTGACAGAGAAAGACAAATACTGTATGATATCGCTTATATGTGTAATCTTAAAAATGCAACAAACTAGTAAGTAAACAAAAAAGCAGACTCATGGATATAGAGAACAAACTAGGGGTTTCCAGTGGGGAGAGGGAAGAGGGAGGGGCAATATAGGAGTAGAGGTACAAACTATTATGCATAAAATAAGCTGCAAGGATCTATTGTACAACACAGGGAGTATAGCCAATATTTTATAATAACTATAAATGGAGTATAACCTTTAAAAATTGTGAATTCACAATTATGGTACACCTATAACTTGTATAATATTGTACATCAACCATACTTTAATTAAAAAAATAAATTAAAAAAAGTTTTAGTTCAAACGGGTTCAGAATACAGACAGTTCTGGACTTAGGATGGTTCGACTTATGATTTTTGAAGTTTCCAATGGTGCAAAAGAGATATTCACTCAGTAGCCACCGTACTTTGAATTTTGATCTTTTCCTAGGCTAGCCTGGTGTGGTACAATCCTCTCTTGTGACACTGGGCAGCAGCAGGGAATTGTAGCTTCCAGTCAGCCCTGCCATCAGGAGGGTAAACAACAGACGCACTTAAAACCATCTGTACCCATACAACCGTTGTTTTTTTATTTTTTTTCTCACTTTCAGTACAGTATTCAATAAATTACATGAGATATTCAACACGTTATTATAAAATAGGCTTTCTGTTAGATGATTTTGTCCAACTGTAGGTTCGTGTAAGTGTTCTGAGCATGTTTAGGGTAGGCTAGGCTAAGCTCTAGGTTAGGTGTATTAAATGCATTTCGACAAGATATTTTCAACTCACGCTGGGTTTATCAGGAGGTAACCCCATTGTAAGTCAAGGAAGATCTGTATTATCAAAGAATAATTGAAGGTAGGGTTGATAGTCAAACTTCGTAGCAACAGGTATTCTATAAACACTGCCCAATGAAGTATGTTACATGTACTGTAACACCTGGTCAGGCCCTGCCCATGGGTACCTGCTGGATCTCAGCCCTTCCTAAAGGGAGAAAGAACCTGCAAATGGAGACGATCCCAGAACAGGTAGAGACCAGTGCTTGAGTCAACATTCCCTTGGATTAAAACACTGGAACTGGAACGTTAGTTTGGATTCACTGCAATTCAGTGAGAGTGAATTAATCTACCATCTTATAGCGCTGCTCTTCCATCATTAGATTTCTTCTTTTCACGCCGTCCACAGCCTCGTTCCTTTCCCTCTTCCTGTCCCGATGATTTGTTCTCTCTAATTGTGCATCCTCCTCTCCTTTGTCAAGTGCTTTGATAAATATGGACACTGCTTTATTTTCCTCACATTCTCTGCCTCTCCCGAGTAATTGGTGAGGGCACTGAATCATTTTCATCACCGCTCAGCCTCCTCCTGTTTGAAGTCCTTGTCTGGATATAGGCTTATTCATCACCACTCTCTCGGCAGCCCACATGTGTCCGGCACACTGTTTACACTGGGCTTTAAGCTGGTGTTAGTGGCTGACTCCAGCGTTCCCCTTCTTCCTCAAGGGGGCCATCCCTGTTCCTCCTGCCTCTACAGCTCCAGTGGGAAGGCATAAAGAGCAGGAGTTCTGGCCCTTAACCTTGGCGTATAGACTGTGGCCCAAGTCTTCATTCCAGACCTTCCCCTTTTGCTTGTCCTTTATAGCAGCTTCTTCCTTGGTATTGTCCACACTGCCAAAGAGGCAGAAAAGGGGGTTCCTTTCAAGGTCAGCTCAGAGACCACCCTGGGATAACGCACAGTGATGGGAGCCCACGTGTTCCTGCCCTCTCACATGCATTTCCCTCCTCTTACAAATGCCAGTGTTTTCTGTTTGGTTTTATTTTGTTCTGTTTAAACACACTTCAAAGTGCAAATTCTCTAGTTCCCCTTGGTCAATGGCATACACCGTTTTATGACCCCAAACACTGAGATTTTGCACGAATGCATTGATATTTAGTAATTGGTAATAGATCTTGACATTTCAACAGGCTACAGTGGGTTATCCTCCATTCTCCTTTTTCCATCCCCCAGCCAAGTTGCTCTGGAATTGATTTATGAAACTAGCTTTGCTTTTTACTGATTTTATTCCTCATTATTCATATTTAATGTTACCCACACTTGACCTTGTGACTCTAATTCCTTAAACTGAATAATGTACACACATTGACTTTGTTCTTCCTGACAGGTCTTATCATTTTTTATCTTTGCCATCCCTCTTTCAGCCTTTTAAAAGTCTAGGGCTCTCTGAATCGCTTATCTGTTTACATTCTTCTTCATTATTTAGCATTAATGTTCTTCTTTCAGCCATTATTCTCTGGGTTGTTATTTTCCCTCATTTCCTGATTTGGGTTGTCCTGTCACTGAGCCAGATCTCTCACTACCACATTTTAGAAGTTGACTATAGCTTCACCCGTGAAACTAATTCAGATATTATAAAGAGAAACCATGGAACCAGGAATTCAGCAGCAGCTCAACGGATTCTTGCATGAAACGTTTAGTGTCTTTTAGAAATTGTTTCTAAAATTATATGTTTAATCAGACCAGGAAGATCACTTGGTAGTTAAAACACGGGACGTAACTTTTGCCCCTGACTAATTCTTAGGCCACAGATACACCACAGAATACATAAATGCCCATTATTTGCTCAGCAGTGTTCCATAGGAAGAGTATGCAATACTTTGGGAATATTTTTCACAAAGATTTGAACTGGTTAACCACTCATGCCTTCTCTATGTTAAAAGTATATATGATATTCCTTTTCTTAACTTCTTATGAGGTGTTGTAATGATGGTAGCAGGAAATCAAGTATATAACATTGGGGGTTCTGCATATGTACTTTTAACATAACTGGTTTGATTAGCTCAGTTATTTAGACTTTTTTTTCTGCTAAAGCCAAGTGTGGGCCAGTTAGTTTCACATGATCCCCCTGGCTGGGAGAGGAATTACACATGCACGTTATAAAGGGAGTTAGGATGAACCACTACATTTGTCCTAAATTAATCCATTATCTGACTAGAAAAATGATGTTAAACTTTTGAAATATAGGCCGTGAATTAAGCCCATGCTTTTGAGGTGAAAGGATCCCTTTATCATCCCCATAATATCAATTTTTATCATTATTATTTTTATCATGACATGTTACATATTAAGTTTAGTGCAGACAGCTCAAAGGCATTTCGTTCTTATTATAGATTAAAGTTGTGCTAATACTGGTGTATGCACCCATATTATTGTGTTTCTATTGGCTGGTAACAGAGCACTGTGATACAAAATAATAATTACCATGTCCTATGGGAAGTAGTAATACATGCAGAGAAGGGAGTTAGGGATTGGTACAAAGAGACTTCACTCTTTTTGGTATCAACAGCTGTCATGTATGTCAGATTTGACAGTATTGCTTTCTGTCCCAGATTCTCTAAAAGGCATTCTTACCATAAAAGCCAGGACACCATCAGCAAGCAATTTCTATTTGTACGACCCTCAGTCTTCCTTCCTTCCTTCATCTATCTGTCCCCCAAAAATAAAAGATAAAGAATAAATAAATGCCACAACTTTTTCAGTAGGTATCAAAAATTATCTTTTATTTTTGAACTAGTAACTACATTCTGCTGCAAGTCACAATGATTGACAGATTCATTTGCATCACAAAGGAGGTTTACTCTTTTAAGTTACAAACATCCGTTAGTTAGTCATCCACGGCAAGAGCCCTAACACCTAGGAAGGATGTGGCCAACTTGTTTCAATAGGGTTAAGGTAAGTTGCTGCAAAAAAAATAAACTCCAAATGGAATGGATCAAACACTATAGAAGTTCATTTCTTTTCTGCATTACAGTCCGTGGAATAGAATGCGTAGGTGCCTCTTCTCTTCAAGGTCATCCAGTAACTCAGGTCCCTTCCATGTTGTAACTTTGCACATTGCTAGGATTTTACCTTGTCCACATGGTTGATATAAGGTCACTGCCCCAAACCCAGCCTGTGGGAAGGGGGAAAGAGAGATATGGAGGGCAAGCAAATTTCTTTCTAAGGACGTGACTCAGAACTTACATACACCACTATGCTCCCATTTAAATGGCAAGAACTTAGTCACCTGGTCACACCCGGCCATAAGGGGGACCTGGAAGGGAGTTTCTGGCTGGGTGGCTACAAGCCCTGACAGAACTGGAGGATGGGTGTTCTCTATCTAAAGGGATGAAGAGGAAAATGGATCCTGGGGGACAATCTGTGGTCTCTGCTACTTGTTGGGAGAACGCTGTTGTGGTATATGTAAACTTTCAGAGAAATGCAAGTGTGTGTGCTATGTGTGTGTTCTCATGGGCGCTGAGATTTTCCACACATTCACTGATAGCAAGTATTTCCTCCATACATTTAATAAAGGAGAAATTGAAAATGGGCGGGAACATAAGTGATCTGTTTAAGGTCATCAAGTAATTATAGAAAAGTGTCTCAATAGCCCAAATCCTATTCTACTTAGTAAATCAGATCTCCTACTTTTCTATTATTCATCAGAATAGGTGACTATCCTAGTCCAGGAATTTTACTTCCGTCTTTTCCACCTCACTCCCTCTCAGCCCACAGCTTCAATTAAGTTTAAGTGGTTGCTACCAAACGTAAGGTAGATAGGTAGTGGGAAGCAGCTGCATAGCACAGGGAGATCAGCTCGGTGCTTTGTGACCACCTAGAGGGGTGGGATAGGGAGGGTGGGAGGGAGACGCAAGAGGGAGGAGATATGGGAACATATGTATATGAATAACTGATTCACTTTGTTATAAAGCAGAAACTAACACATCATTGTAAAGCAATTATACTCCAATAAAGATGTAAAAAAAAAAGTTTAAGTGGTTGAAGTACTCCTTGAATCCACTTTTTCAGTTTCTTGTTTTATTTCCTGTTGAAAATTACAGTTGTACATTTCACTGACTTTAGTAAACAAAAGAGACAATAGCAATGAAGTTTCAGGGTTTACTACCATTGCTTGAAACCTGCTATGCATTTAAATGCTGTTTTATTTAAATCCTTTTCACCACCCCGTGAAAAAGGTATCCTTATACAGATGAGGGAGCTGAAACTGAACACTCTAAGTCACTTGCCCAAAGTGGCCTGGCTAATGTCCTTGCATTGCAGCCTGGGCTCAAATCACAACACTACCTCTATAGGACCATCAAGTCCTTAAAGCTAAATTGTACTCACATGGACGTATCGATGTAACCTGGGCAACGCATAATCTCCAATTCTCCCAGTGGCCTGGATGCAATACCTTGGAAATCACGGTATTTTGAAAGAAGCTGTCAAAATAGACATATGCTCTTCTCGGCTTTCGTTTACTCTTCAAAAATCATAACACCTTTCAGGATAATAGTCAAATGAGTGATTTAGAACATTCCTTTTTCAAGGATTCATAAAAATGCAAGTATTTTTGATCCTTTCTCTATTGCCAAGTGCAGAGGCACCATCCCGCCTGTTTTCTTACTGGAAAATGACTATAAAAATACAGCCCTCCATCTCTCAGCAGTGATAGATAAGAAGTACTGAAACAGCATTAATAATTAATGGGCAGACAAGATGAAACTCCAGTTGCTCAGACTGCTGTCTCCACATAATCTGTATTTTATACAAAAGGAGAAAGAACTCAATGGAATTTCAGCTGTGACCGGATAAAAACTGCCAGCACAATGTGATAAGGAAAGTCTAATGTGTATATTAATCATGTTTATAGCTCCTCATTTGTTGATATATTAGCCTAAACTCCCTTTAAAAATACATTTTTGATCACCAGTAGATTCATTTAATGCAACCAAACCTCAAATAGGGTCCAATTAAAGTTTCCAATTTTTATTAATCAAAAATAATTAATCTATCCCATAAATCATGGAACAAATGGGTTAAGAATTTTAGTGCAAGATGAGAAGCATTAAGAAAAGAAATCTAGAAAAGTTTGATGCATGATGTAAATATGCCATTGTATGTTTATAGCTTGAGTTAACATTTGGCACTTTTATTATCCAAATTGTTTTTGTAGATATAATGAACATATAATATGACTCAAAGCAAGACACGGTTTACCCTCGAATGGCATAGACTTCAAACATGATGCATTTTTATTTTCTCTGGATCAGTCATAACAAAAGAGACTACAGGGTTGGGGTGGAGAATGGACTGTTTCTAGAAATATCTATATTTTGTAGCTAAAAAGCCTAAGAAAATAAAGCCCAGTTTAATCCAGAAGAAAAGAAGTTGCTAGACACAACTTGGTAAATTTTTTGATGTTGAAAAAGATATATAGAAACTAAAACCTAGGGGAAATTTGTTCAGTTATCTATGTTCAATAATCCTTGAAATTTACACCAAGCTATAGTCATATCCCAAATTTGTCACAAACCTTAAGACTGAATTGCAGATGATGGATGAGAGAGAGTAGGAGAAGATATATTAAATCTAGGAATGTGTCATTTATCCACATTATCGAGGCTGTTGGACAGGCAGAAAACTTTCCCAGGTACATGCAGATCTACGCTCACTGTTTGGAATCGTTCATTACAGATGTGTTTAAACATCTTATAATTTAGCTATTAGTCTAAATACTTCTGTGGCAGTCATGTTTGAATAAAAGCCCTTAAGTCTTGGGACTAAAAGAAATTAGAATAAGCCCTAGAGAAGTCAAGCTGTAGAAAATGTTAAAAAAAAAAAAGCCATAAAAATAAAAGACAAAATGTACTAGGATAATAACCCTTTAAAGCCTTAGGTTTTATGTGCTAAAAGAAGTACAAATTATATCAGTGGAATATGTTAACTCATGCAATCAGGGCATAGTGTAGGAGCAATCTAATTCATGTCTTATAAAGACCAAATAAAGTTACATAGATGAAAATAACTTCCCAGTTACAAATCCCCCCTCCCACAGCCATGGCTGTACATAATAGCCTGGACCACTGGACTCCACTGAGTACAGAAAGGATGAAGAAGGGGACCTGAGTTCAAGGCAATTCGTCACCACTATTGGAAAAATAATTCACAGGTCTTTCTACCAATTGCCAATCGGTATCATCACCAGTTCCATTAAAGAGATAATACATTATTACTGAATGTAGCAAAATTTTAGAGGCTGATATGTTTTGGGAACCTTAGCTGCCAGGTCATCTAAAGCTTGGATGCTATAAAGAAAGCACAAGAGTCAGAGATGCATGACCTGGGGAGGCAAAATCTTTACCCTCCATAAATGTATTTATTCACTTGTAATATGGGGATAATAATACCTGATCTGCTTGGCTCACAGGAATCAAGTGAGGATTTTTCTTTAACGAGAAAAGGTGTGAAAAGGGGCCTGTGGAACCATAAAAACCACAGAGATGTGAAGTGTAATTAATAAGCTATGGGGTTTTTCGCCTTTCCATAAGGATTCCTAAGAATCAAGAATTAAAGCTGGGGCCCTGGTTCTCCAAACCTAGCTCATCTACTCTGGAAATTCTACCATTAGCCTGCAACTGGCATTTCCCCAAAGTAAGCCTGAAGAATACTAGTTCCACGGAAAATCAGCAAGTGTTATTCCAAAAAGAAAAGTCCTGTGGTGCAACCTGCCTGGGAAACACTTGTGTTTAGTTAAACAGGTTTCTTTCCTGCAGTACTTCTCAGAACCTTTAATGTGTATGACAGGAACCTCTAAGAGGAGGGATCTTGGAAGGAATTTTCCCAAACTTATTTGACCGTGGAAACTGTCTATTACAAATCATCTCTTGGGATTGTTATGTTGCAGAAATTGCTTTAGAAAACCCTGATGAAACCTTTTGTAATTTCTCAAAATGTATGCACTGAAGATACACTGGCTTCCAATTCTCTTGAGGCTCACAGAGCTACTATTGAGACCAGCATTCCTCAAAATGTAATTACTTGGGAAGACTGTTTAAAATGAAGATCCCAGAGCCTCACCTAGGACTTCAGGTAGAGTCACGTGGAATCTGCATTTTTTTTTAACCAGCTCCTTAGATGAATCTGAACCAAGCAATCCCAGACCACAGTCGGAGAAATGCTGCTGCTCTAAGATTGGCAATGGTGGTCCTGTGGTTTTAACGGCTCAGAGCATGAAGTGTGTCTCATCTATGACGGACCTGTGCTTTGTGAGCCCTGAAGAGGCAAGTTCATCCTTGAAAATCTCTAGGTAGATCAATTCCTTTAGTACCCACCAGTGACCTCCTGTCCTGCTTGACCAGAAGCTGTAAGGACCATTATATTATGTACATAAATCTCTCTTGATATAATATTTTGCCTTTAAAAATGGCATACTTCAAAGAGTAAGAGCACAAGTCTTTCCCTACATGAATTCTTTGGAACTCCAAATGCATATATCCAGGCAAGTAGAAATGTAACATCCCCTTTGCTAGCAGAGCTATTATAAATAGAGATGGAGAGAGAAACTGGACACCTTTCTTGGACCTTGAACATAATAGAGTGAATTAATACCGTCTAAAAATGGCCAGGCTGCCTACATGACATTATAAATATAGTCAGCCTTGGATAAAGACACAGTTTGAAATTCATCTAGACAGTGAGACATAGGCTGTTTTCTCTGTAAAATCTACTGATCCTGTGGCCCATATAAAGAGTAGAAATGCTACATTTAGTATGAATGCAAAGAGAGGACACATTTAACAGTCTCTGTAGCACTCAAAAAACTTTTGTGCAGGACCCTTTCTATGAATTTCCCAAAATACTATGAGACTATTATGTATATTCTCACTTGTGAATACCCAAGTGAGAAAAAAAAAATGTCTGTACTCAACTGGCTTTGGGCAGTGTTTGTCACTAGTTCTTTGGTTCATCAGATTGCAACCTTTTAGACCAGTTTCCAATCCCATTGATACATCATGGAAGAAATGAGTTCTGGAAGTCAGCTGTCTTTAATTTGAATTCCAGCTCTTCCACTTACTGAGGGTTTTTTTGTTTGTTTTTTGTTTTGTTTTGCGGTACGCGGGCCTCTCACTGTTGTGGCCTCTCCCGTTGCGGAGTACAGGCTCCGGACGCGCAGGCTCAGCGGCCATGGCTCACGGGCCCAGCTGCTCCACGGTATGTGGGATCTTCCCGGACTGGGACACGAACCCGTGTCCCCTGCATCGGCAGGCAGACGCTCAACCACTGCGCCACCAGGGAAGCCCCACTGAGAAGCCCCACCTACTGACGTTTTAAACTCTCTAAGCTTCGGGGTTTTCATCTGTAATGTGGGATAGCAATAGTACCTACACCTCAGAATTGTTACGTGAATCAAATGATAAAATGCACAGTGCTCCGCACAAGCTAAGAGCTCAGGAATGCTACTTCTTATTATCCCACTCATCTCAGGGAGGGTCATGTTTTACGGCTCTTCTCTATCCTTCACTGAGCCTAGAAAAAGGCTTTGCATGTAGGAGGGAACCATTCGATGACTTCTGGAAGAGGAAAGAAGGAAAGTGTTGAACTGAGGATGTTTTAAAAACCTCTGGCTTTTTTCTTTGGACTTTGAGAATATTGTGAGACAATTTGGATATGAGTAAGATTCGTGATGCTATGGTTTTGCCTAGACCTTGCTTCTCTATCCTGGTCCCAGGAATCACGGGTGGGCTTCCCGGGCCTGTGTGTTCTACCCTTCCCTTGGCCTTGAATGTACACTACTTAGAAGATGTCTTTCAGAATGATCCTCTGAATAAGGATGTAGCTAACCTTCATAGAAAACTTAAAGGTGAAACACATTATCAAGTAATAATGATTTATTTGTGGAATTACCACACTGTTACGTGCACTTTGGTATATAAGAAAGTATCTTTTGGTGCAATGCAAATAAAAAATGGTGAAGTATTGATGCTTCATAAGCTGAAAGCAAAATTGCTACTGTGAAAAATGTGGTGTGTACTGATGAATATCACTTACATGCTGGTGTGTAGGGAAGATGTTGCTAGACAGCATGCCAGGAAAAGCTACACTTGCTAATTGCACTTTTAACCCAATGATAAGCGGACGCTGAAAACCCGGTAGAATAAGAACTACAAATATTTAAACTATCATTTCACTACTGCATTTGATGATGTAAAATTTTATCTTAGAGTCTGGATAAAAGTGAAATGAGTTGCTTGTATCTACACATTAAGATTTGGCTAAAACGTAACTGGTATATATCCTTGTGGCCGGTATGGCAGGAATATGGATGCGGTGGTGGTAGACTGACTTTCATAGCTGGTAGAAAGTGCAGCAGTGGCATTCCCTCTCTCCCTGACACTGCCATGTGAGCCCATTCTCAGTCCTGTTGGACCAGAATACACATTCTTTTACTCAAAGCTAAATATGACCCAGTCTGGTACTTTCCTAAATGTGACCTATTGGGTGGAGACCCATTACTAGGTTATAAAATGTGACCTATTGGGTGGAGACCCATTACTAGGTTATAAAATCAATTTAGGGGTTAGGAATTATTGTCTAAAAATAAGATAGAGGGCTTCCCTGGTGGCGCAGTGGTTGAGAGTCCGCCTACCGATGCAGGGGACACGGGTTCGTGCCCCGGTCCAGGAAGATCCCACATGCCGCGGAGCGGCTGGGCCCGTGAGCCATGGCCGCTGAGCCTGAACATCCGGGGCCTGTGCTCCGCAACGGGAGAGGCCACAGCAGTGAGAGGCCCGCGTACGGCAAAAAAAAAAAAAAAAAAAAAAAGATAGAATTAGAATAGGATGGAATAGAATAGAATAGAAGAATAGAATAGATCAAAATGCAAAACACACAGTAAGAGTTAGATTTGTTTGGTAAAATTTTGCTTTAGTATGTTTGTGTGCATGTGTGTATAGCAGGTTAGGATGTAAATTGCATTTCTGACTGAGTCTTAGTTTAGAAAATTCCGAGAGTCACTGGCCAGGAAGCCAGGTTCCCGTGTCCCTTATATTACAGGTTACCAAGTAGCAAGAGAGATGGTTCCACTGTATCTCTCAGGTTGCCAGTCATTGCCTACACATTTTCTGTGCACTTTCTTGAGTTGCCCACCCAGAGTCAACGCAGCTAACAGCTAACAGTTACTTAAGCAGTTGTCAAGCAGTGTGCTAAACTTTATATCTATTTAAATCCTTAAAACAGCCCTACCAATTGGATATTCCAGTTGTGTAGGTGAGGAAACTGAGACCCAAAGAGATTAAATCATTTGCTCAAATTTATACAGCTGGAAACGTTGGAGAGCTAGGACTTGAACCCAGGTGACTTGGCTTTAGGGAATCCACACTTGACAACTATTAAAGTCTAAAGCCCAAGGACCCAGTCCCTCCTTTCATTTTATTGCCAACACTATTCCTTCCTTGCCTTGATTCAAGGACATTAAAGCCAGCACCTCCTGCTGACGTATTATTGAGTATTGATTATCTCAATTTAACACAACACTTACTGGGTTGAACTATAGGAAACTATATGAACAATATGAAACTATATGAAACACTATTTGGGGTTGAATTACATGAAATATTTGCCTACATTTGAACTACTAAATCAGCAGTTTCATATGGTTCAATCTAACAGCCCTATTAATGTATTGTCCCCTACCTTAATACATTTATCATCTAGGGATTGAAGAAGATAGACACTTAGAAGTTTTTCTATTGCACTTTCCATTCCTTTCTAGTTGGGTTTTCACAGGGACATGTTTGCTAGAAAACTTTATATACTAGGATGGTAGAATATTCAAGCTGGGAAGGGCTTTATTGACTGTTCAAACTAAGACCTCATGAGATTAAAGTGATTAGTGTCCACAGCCATTACTGGCAGAGCTAAGACTAGAATTTAGGCTCATATGCTTTTTATTTCCAGTCTTGAAGACTTTCGGTTACACCAGAATAATCACCTATGGAGTAAAGAGTCCTAAGATTTGTAAATCCTGTAAATACTGTTTGGTCCCCCTGCCCCCTGCACTTTGCTTGCTAACATGCTCAGAGCCAAATTTAAAATCCATCATTAGTAGTTACAGTTAAAATTTTATTTTGCCTTTGCCTTTATTTATGTATTTAAAATATTTTTTGGTGCTAATGTCTTTATCTTTTAAAATCTTACTGTGTTGTGTGATTTGGGGAGCTACTTCATTTGTTTTTTCTTCTCCAAATGAGGGAAGGTTAATTTTTAAAAGAGCTCCAGTAATACAAAAGGATTCAATCATATGCGCTTGAATGATTGAATGGGCTGTGAGAGCTGAGGAATGAGGCCAGCAAGGAGAAGCAGTGCGGGGGAAGAAGGAGCAGGGAGATAGAGGACAAGTTAAGAAGTCATGGAAGTTCTGCCATGAAGGAGCAGCATGCCGGACAAGGACAAGCAACAGAGATGCTGCTGCCCACATCTCCTGACATAGAAAGTAGAACGGGTCTGATATGTAACTACAACATGGCTTCAGAGGATGCTTCGTCCCACTACTCCTTACCTGAGCCCCTTATTACAGTAAGGCTGGGCTCCTATACAGGTCCGACTTAATGTGGATCTCAACCTCCAGCTTTGGTTTGTGCTACTGCCATTTGCTCACCTCTAAATATGTTAATCTTTCAAGGAGTACATCCTTCATCATGAACTCTTCCTGACCACTGAATCCCCAAATGATCTCTTCTTTATCTTAATTTCTCTACTACATTTAGTTATCGAAATGCTCATATTTTACGACCATATTTCAGACTGTGAGCTTCATAAAAAATGTGTTCTATGTGTATATGTGTGTGACCCTGAAGACATGCATCAATATTTTATACATTAGAGATGACTATAATGTAGCTTAAATTAAAAGAGACAATGGAATTTTATGGCTCCTTTATGCCTACATATCATATTCAGAAATTTAAAAAAAGATGAAAAGTTTATTCCACCCTTTATGGCTCTAACTTCTGATTTCCTATGATCATTAGGAAAGTCCTTATCCTGACAGAGACAAACAGACGTCAAAACACTTTTGAATATTTTTTGGAGTTTTAATGAGCAACAGGCACTGTTTGCTTTTATCATTTTCAAGAAGTTTAATTTTATGCAATTTGAGCTGAGTCTAGTTAATTCTAATAAAATCAATTGAAAAGTCACAGCATTTCAAACTATTGGAATGTTTTTGTCTGTTTCTTCGTGATCCTTGTATTCTGTCACTGACATGGAAAGGGCAGTGATATTTCAAGGAACGTGCTACCATATCATAATGCTTATTCTGTCATCAGAAGATTGTGAAATGAAAGCAAGATGGCTCCCAGAAGTTTCCTTTGATAGCTGTTACTTCAGTGACCCAGAGCTATGTAACTTTTCAAGTGATAACTCCCTAATTAGTTGGAGCTTTAGTATCCTCTGCCTACATCTTGTCCTCAGCCCAAATGTTCACTTATCTAAACCAAAGTGCTACATGACATTTTTGTTGTTTTAAGAATGCACAGTTACCATTCCCAGGCTGCTCCCACATTATCTCAGATATGTGTTATATGACACATCTTCAAATTCAGAGAAGGGTGTAGGAAAAAAAAAAAAGACCTTAATAGTTTGAATTTTTTTGCTAGCAATTTAAAATAACCAGTTTTTGAAATGCATTTTTACTCTATGTGCTGCTGGGTTTCAGCTTGTGTGTACAGACCTAAAGCATGGAGTGTTTATGCGTGTTCAAGGCAGTGAGAAGTCTAAAAGTTTAAAAGAGGGTCTTTCAGCAGCAACAATATGAATATGAGTAGTAGTTCCCACATGGAAAATACAAGCATTTTGTCTCTTATCTTACAATTGTGAAAGAACAAAAATGTTGGAAAGGGAAATAAGTAAAAAGCATACAGAAAGGGGCCTGTACTTGAGAAAGTATTAAACTGTCCTTTCTGAGAAAAATTATCGAGGGATATTAACAGCTTCTTCCAGTAAATTAGAAGGAGCTAAAGGCATCTGAAAGTCAGAAATAAATAAATAAATGGAGAGTGTGGGGGCTGTATAAAACATAAGCCAGGATGGTCAGCATGGTTATAGTTCAAGATAGTCAAAGGGGTCAGCAAGATCAGAAAGAAGAAGTGACCACTAACGTCATTAATCTGATGATCTCCAACTAGGTGGAGGCATTGAGAAGGCCAAGAGATTTGGGTCTTATCCTTAAAAACAGAGACCAAAGTGAGAAACAAGTGGAAAAAGTGGAAGCAGAGGGGAACATAGCCTAGCACATGCAGTAACATGGGGAAAACGAACGTGGGGTAAATTAAAGAAGGTAGCAATTGTGTACATAGGAGATATATCTAGATAGATAGGTAGATAGATAGATAGATCCCCTATTGGTTTTGTTTCCCTGGAGAACCCTGACTAATACAGGCTCAGACTCAGGAAAAAATGAAGTTGATAAAACTGTTCCTGAGGAATCCCAGATGTTGGATTTACTAGACAAAGACTTTAAATCAGCTATTTGTAATACGTTCAGAGAATCAAAGAAAACCATGTACAAATAATAAAAT
This sequence comes from Lagenorhynchus albirostris, assembly GCF_949774975.1. Classification (NCBI taxonomy): domain Eukaryota; kingdom Metazoa; phylum Chordata; class Mammalia; order Artiodactyla; family Delphinidae; genus Lagenorhynchus; species Lagenorhynchus albirostris. The sequence continues at coordinate 69,942,828 of NC_083106.1, forward strand.
GAAAAACTCAAAACAATATCACACAAAATAGAAGACGTCAATAAAGAAATAAAAATTATTTTAAAAACAGAAATTGTAGAGTTGAAAAGTACAAAAGCTCAAATGAAAATTTCAATATAGGAACTCAACAGACATTTCAGTTGGCAGAAGAAGAAAAATCAGTTAATTTGAAGGTAGGCCAGTTGAGATCACATAGTCTTAGGAAGAAATAGAAAAAGGAATAAAAAATAATAATAATCAGAGTCTCACAGACTTGTGGGATATCAAGTATACCTACACACAATGGGAGTTCCAGAAGAAATCAGAAAGGGGAAAAAAGAATAGTTGAAATAATGGTTAAAATGTATCCCAAATATGATGAAAACCATTAATCTACACATCCAACAAGCTCAACAAACTTCATGTAGGATAATCACAAAGATATTCAAAGCTAAACATGCCGTAATCAATCTGTGGAAAGAAAGACAGAGAGAATCTTGAAAGTATGAAGAAAACAACAGCTCATCATGTACAAATGATCCTCAATAAGATTAATATCTGACTTTTCATCAGAAAATACAAAGATTAGAAAGCAGTGAGATAAAATGTTCAAAGTGTGGTCAGATAAGAATTCTGTATTTGGCAAAACTGTCCTTCAGAAATGGAAGAGAAACTAATGCACACCCAGGTAAACAGAAACTGAGAGCTTGTTGCTAGCAGGTCTCCCTACAAAAAATGCTCAAGAGAATCCTTCAGTTTGAAATGAAAGGACACTGGACAGTAACTTGAATCTATGTGAAGAAATAAGGAGAAACAGGAATGATAGCTACATAGATAAATATATAAGGCAGTATATTTTTGTTTGTTTTTAACTCTTTTTTTTGTAATTCTATCTGATTTAAAAGACAACTTTAAAAAGCAATAATTATAAGACTGTGTTGATGAGTATGTGATGTATAAAGATGTAATTTGCACACAATTGTGCAATATGAGCAGGACAGGAATGAAGCCAGATAGAAGAGAAGCTTTTATTGAAATTAGGTTGATATTAATCTGAAATAAAGTGTTTAAATTTAGATATAAATTGTGATCCCCAGGGTAACCAGTAAGATAATAACTCAAAATATAGTAAAAGAAACAAGAAAATTAATGTGTGTATTAGAAAATATGTTTAACAAAAAAAGAAAGCAGTGATGGAAAAATAGAGGAAAAAAAAGATGTGGATAAAAGAAAGCAAACTTTAAAATGGTTGATGTAAATTCTACCTTTAAGTAATCACATTATATAAATGGATTAAACACTCCAATCAAAAGGCAGAGATTGGTGGAATAAAATTGTAAAATTTTATGATCCAACTATATGCTATAGAGAGGAGATACATTTTCAAAGATGTAAATGGATAAGAAACCAAAAGATAGGAAAAATATACTGTGTAAACAGTAACAGAAAGAGACCTGTAATGGCTACTTTCATATCAGAAAAAAATGGACTTTAAAACAAATTATTAGAGACATTTTATATTTATCCAAATTGTTATAGGAGAGCATCTTACAACAATAAAAGGGTCAACTCATCATGAGACATAAAATTATAAACATACGTGCACCTAACAACAGAACCCTAAAATGTGACAGAATTGAAGAGAGAACCAGATACTTCATCAATAATAATGTAGACAGCAATACCTTAATTTTAATAATGGATGGAACAAATAGACAGAAGATGAAGAAGAATACACAATTTTCTCAAGTACACATGGAATATTTTCCAGGACAGACCATCCTATGTTAGGCTATAAAACAAGCCTGAATAAATGTACAGGATTGATATAATGCAAAGTATTTTCTACTACCACATGAAATGAAATTAGAAATTAACAACAAAATATTTGGAAAATTCATAAATATGAATTTCCTCACAAGCAAAAAGTAAGCAAAGATTTCTTAAGCAGGACACAAAAAACAATCTTTTAAAAAAAATGATAATATAAACTTTATCAAACTGTAAAATTTTGCTTATCAAAAGATACAATAACAAAAATGAATAAACAAACCACAGATTGGGAGAAAATACTTGCTAAAAATACATTTGACAAAGGCCTTGTATAGAGAATATACAAAAAATTTGCACAACCCAGTCACAGAGTTTCTCAACATTATTTTCATTACAGCTCTCCCTAGGAGACCTTTTAGACATTTGTTTCCCTATTCCCCCCCAATTAAAATTTAATACGACAAATATACTGTATATATTTTTATGTACTGTGGCCCTTTGTATGGCTAGAAACCATTGTAATACTTGATATTTTCACCCCTCCTCTCAAGACACCATTTTCATCCACTTGGGAGTAATATTGCTGCCATTAAGAATTCATGCTTAGGGGCTTCCATGGTGGCACAGTGGTTAAGAATCTGCCTGTTAATGCAGGGGACACGGGTTTGAGCCCTGTTCTGGGAGGATCTCACATGCCGCAGAGCAACTAGGCCCGTGAGCCACAACTACTGAGCCTGCGTGTCTGGAGCCTGTGCTCCACAACAAGGGAGGCCGCGATAGTGAGAGGCCTGTGCACCGCAATGAGGAGTGGCCCCCGCTTGCCACAACTAGAGAAAGCCCTTGCGCAGAAACGAAGACCCAACACAGCCCAAAATAAATTAAAAAAAAAGAAAAAAAGAATTCATGCTCAATTTTTTAAAAAGTTTAAGACGAGCAAACAGTTTGAACAGTCATTTAGTAAAGAAAATATATGAATGGCCAATAAGCACATGGAAAAATGATCAAATCATTAATCATCAGGGAAATGCAAATCAAAACCACAATGAGAGACTGACACACAGCAACCAGAATGACTAAGAAGACTGACATCAAAAGTTGTGAGGACATAGAACAACCAGAACTCTCATACGTTGCTGGTAGAATACAATCTCTTTGGCAAAATGTCTGCCAACTTCTTATAAAATTAAAGATGTAACTACCTATGGGTGAACAGTTCCAATTCTAGGTTTTTACAAAAAAGAAATGAAATCATATGTCTTCACAAAGACTTATAAAAGAATGTTCACTGCAGGTTTTATTCACAATAGTAAAAAGTTGGAAACAACCCACTAATAACCCATTCTGCTGTCCATCAGCAGGAAAATGGATAAAGTAACTGTGCCATATTCGTTCAATGGGATGATATAAATATGAAAACAATGAAAGTAATAAACTATTGACTCATGCAGAAACATGGATGAACTCTCCAAAATAATTATGCTAGTTGAAAGAAGTCTTACACAAAGTAGCTCTTATGGTATGATTGGATTTATATGGTGTACTAGAATAGACAAAAGTAATCTATGGCGAAAAGAATCAGAACATTAGTTGCCTCTGAAGGTAGAAGTGGGGGTCAAGATTAACTAGAGAGGTGCTTGAAGAAATCTTCCGCGTGATAAAAATATTCCACAACTTTATAAGGGTATGGGCATACGTAGGCATATGCATCTGTCAGAAGTCATCAAATGGTATATTTAATATTTAGGTGAATTTTACCTTTAAAAAAAGCCCGAATACATCTAAAACTAATACAATGTTATGTGGTCAGTTATGTCTCAATGTTTTAAAAAAGAAGCCTATAAATCAATATTGAACTCATTAATAATATACATGCTGAAATGTTTAGGGGTAAAACGTAGTGATGTCTATAACTCACTTTGCAATGCATCAAGAAGTAAGATGATTTGATGATTAGACAGATGCTCAGGTGGGTAGATATACAATAAAGCAAATATGGAAAAATGTTAACAATTATAGAATCTACGTCATAGAAATAAGCACGTTCACTATAAAATTCTTACAAATTTTCTATACGTTTGTAATTTTTCACAACACAATGTTGAAAAACAACTGTATTTAATTAAATCCATGGAGATCAAGGTCATGCCTGAAGCCAGCATACTCTTAGAAGAAAAGTGGCCTGGTGAAGGGAAGCATGAAACAAGCAATGCTGTCCAAAGAAAGTTGAGCACCTTGTGTAAACTCTCTTTATCCCATTTCACTAATCTACAAAATAAGTACAGTAAAGCCCCACCTTACAAGTTACTGATAAGGATTGAAGATACTTGGTCTTCAGTGGGTAATGAAAACTTAGCAACTAATTTGTTGTTGCTTGTTATATATTTTGCTTAACTTCTTAGCTTCTTTGTTGTTACCAGATGTTGTAACCACAGTTAATCTGCAAAGGTTGTTAGGATAATTAAGTATATTAATACATGAAAGGTGCTCAACACATAGCCTAGGAAAATAGATGTAAATAAAGATAGGTTGAATATGAAAAGGCTGGGTTTGGTGGGGGGTTTTGTCAAACATAGTTGAATATTGTCAATTTCACATGATTCAATCTAATAGCCATATATAGATATAAAATATATGAAGATGAGACATAGACCCATAAATATGCCTAAGAAAGTCTATATGGAGTCGATACAGTGTTTAAACAAACATTTTGGCACAATTTTGGTGCCTGAGAAAGAGCTTCTCTTCTGTAACTTTGTCAAGCCACCAGCTGTTAGGGTGACCAAGTTGTCCTGGTTTTCCTGGGGTTTTCCTCATTCTGGAATTGAATATCCCACATCCTGGGAAACATTTCTGTCCCAGGAAAACCTGGATGACTAGTTACCTTAGGTCTCACAAAAGTTATTTCCGGAACTAGCACTCAATTGGGTACTTCCTCTGCATTGGGTGCTGCCTCTTAACTCAGTCTTACAAATACATCATAGAAAATTACAGTGAAATCCACTCTCCAGCTGAACAGCTTTTTCATACCTGACATATCTTAATTCCCAGAGAGCAAAAAGAAGACCTGCTAAAGTCTGGACTTGATCAAATGTTGCTACTCTTTAACAATGGTGTTATATGCTGTGAGTCACAGAATCCACTCTGCTCAGTTCAGCTAAGAGTATGTAACATGGAAGTACAGGTGCAATATCACCCGGTGCTCGGACCGGGGTGTCACCACTTATCCAGGGCAAAGGAAGGGTGAGAAATCTGCAGACAACTTAGGTAGTTATATTCAGAATTATGTACAGTAACCCTCAGCAGGAGGCAAGAAACGGGATGGGGACATAGAAGGATACTTGCAGTTACAGCTTTTCCAGGCAAACCCTCTTCTAGAAGCATGTGGAGCCTCCACAGTGTAACCCAATCTAGAGGTGTGTTAAGCATTAACACAGCAAGGCTTCATCTGCAGGGGGGACTCCCTGACACTGAAGGCTGAACCCTGGGGAAATTGCTTATGAGCTCCAGCTGGAAAACACATATGGGTTTATCTTTGCAAACTCTGTTTACAAACAAGGTGCATTTGTTCTCCACACAGTTTGTCTTTGCCACTGGCACTTGAGGAATCCAGTTTCAACTTTAGAACTACAAATTTGGATCACACCCCCAAATCATGTATAGTTTCTTGTCAGGATTTTTAGGTAATTCCCTTGCCCCAGGGTAGGGGAATTAGGGTGCATTCATTCACTCAGAAGTGTATTCCAAGGTTTATTGGACAAGCCCTATGGCCCAGGAGAACGTACCAAGGACAAACAAAATTCAATTAGACTTCCCTACCCTCAAAAGTCATCTGATAATACACAAAACCCAGTAATGTTGACACAACACATGTAATGCCATGAAAGGAGGGTGTTTGCCGTAACGCCAGAAGAATGTGTATGGGAGAATTAGAATGGTCTCAGTGGACACAGTAGCTTGTGAGTCGGGCTTGAAAAGATGAACACAGTTTCAACTGGGAGGAATCAGAGACCAGTTGGTGAAGGCTGGTAGAACTAACAGAAAAGTCGATGAAGTGTGAGGGAAGAATAAGTCATTTAATTTGACTAAAACACAGGGTCCAAATAGAGTGTGAAGGAGATACAGCAAGAAAAGTAGGTTGGAGTCAAATCAGACAGGTCCCCAAATCTCATGCTATAGAGGTTAAAACACTAACAGCTGGGTATAAAGAGTGAGGAAAACAGACACAGTCTCCTGCCTCACGGTGCTTACCTTCTAGTGAGGGGAGAGGGTATCTTCGGGAAGCCAACTGGGATGAAGGCCATAGATAACAACAGCGGTTTTTGCCTACCGTGTGGCAGGCACAGTGTTAGGTGTTTTCTGTACAATATGCCAAATCCCCCAAGAATGTTTTGACTGTAGGATTTGAGTAAGGAAATAGAGGCTCGGGGAGGCTGGCGACTTAACCAAGTGTCCTGCTGTCTGGACCAGAATCCAAACCCACGGTTCTCTGGCACCAAAGCCCATGTCATTCTGCTCCAGGATAAATGAGAAAGCAAGAAGAGGAGGGGGCGGGGGAGGGGGATCGAGAGGCTGAGAGAGCAGTCAGATTTCCGCAAAAATCAGGAGAAAATTAGTAAAGCCTTGAACTAAGGTGAACTCAAGTGAGATGGGAAAGGAAGGGTGACTGAGGCTACTGTGGGGCAGCTAGATCGATAAGATTTAGTGACTAATTGAATCTGGAGGAAATGAAGACCGAAGAAATGGACCAGTGGGAGGGATTCTGGGAAAATGGAAGGAGTGCGTGACTGGAATCAGGGAACAAATGGAAACCTTTTAAAGACTGGGGGATCAGGGCTTACCTGGTGGTGCAGTGGTTGGGAGTCTGCCTGCCGATGCGGGAGACGCGGGTTCGTGCCCCGGTCCGGGAAGATCCCACGTGCCGCGGAGCAGCTGGGCCCGTGAGCCATGGCCGCTAAGCCTGTGCGTCCGGAGCCTGTGCTCTGCAACGGGAGAGGCCACAACAGTGAGAGGCCCGCGTACCACAAAAAACAAAACAAAACAAAACAACAACAAAAATTGGGGGATCAAGGGAACTCTAACAGGTTTATTCAGCCAATTTTTATTACTCATTTGCTTATGTAGCAAATAGGGAGCAGGCCATGTGGCAGGCACTGGTCGGGCACGACGGGTCTAGTGTGGAGTAGAAGCTGCTCTCCTGAGCTTCCGGTCTGGGGTGGGAGAGGAGCACAAGCCGACATCCCACAAGAGTGTGTGATGACAGCCAAGACGAGGCAGGACAGCAGTGGTGGCCAACCCTTCTTGCACATTAGATTCACCTGATACCTACTCTCACCTTCCCAGAGTTTGTGAGTTAAAGGCTCTGGGATGTGGCCAGAGCCTCGGCCATTTCAGAAGCTCCCCAGGTGATTCTACTGTGCAGATAAATTTGGGAACTACTGCGCTAGAGCAGAGGTGGTCAAACTACGGTCCTCAGGCCAAATCCGGCCCATCGCCTGCTTTTGTAAATAAAGTTTTATTGGGACACATGGCACACACTCATTTATGTGCTGTCACTCACACTCACACACAACTGAGTAGTTACCAACTGAGACCATGTGGCCGGCAAAGCTATAAAGATCTACTATCCAACGCTTTACAGAGAAAGTTTGCTGACTCCTGCTCTAAAAGAAAGGAATGAGGTTTCAGACAGCATATAACAGAGCAACATGACCTAGCATCATGGAGGGGACTTGCGGATGCAGTTAGAGAAGCATAGGAAAAGAGGAAGATAAGAGCAATGTGGACAGAAAGAACAGCAGGAGAAGCCCTGTCCCAATATCTGCTGCTATGTAATGATCGCCCCCCAAATGGAGCGGCAGGAAACAACAATCATTATGTGATTTCCTTTCACAGTTGCAGGGGTTGACCGGGCTCTACAAGGCCTCAGGGTCTCTCATGTAGTGGAAGTCAGGCAGTGGCTGGAGCTGGAATCATCCTGAAGGCTTCTTCACTCCTCTTCTGGATGGTGATGCTAGCAGCAGGGTCCCCAGCTTGGCTGTAGACTGATACACCTGCCTACAAAAGGCTCTTCATGTGAGCTCTGTGTTTGGTCACCACACAAGGACTGGCTTTTCACAGCCCAGGAGAGCCAGGTGGGAGCTGCATTGCTCTCTGTGGCCTTCGTTTGTACTTCACAGGGCATCACTTCTGCTATAACCAGACGCCCACTGACACTCCAAGGTGCGGGGTACACAGATCTCATGTCTTCATAGGAGAATCTTCATTGCTACCTTCTAAGAAGTACATGCAGGCTGGGATATATTTTGGAAAATACAGTCTGCTGCAAGCAGGAGGGAGTGTGAGCCCTTCAGCATCTCAGAGAAAGAGCCAGAGAGGTCCTGAGTCCAGACCAGGACTTTTAATCCATGATCAGAATTTTTATCTTTATCGCAAGCTATGGAAACTTAATGGAGAGTTCAGCCTTCAGTGTCAGGGAGTCCCCCCTGCAGATGAAGCCTTGCTGTGTTAATGCTTAACACACCTCTAGATTGGGTTACACTGTGGAGGCTCCACATGCTTCTAGAAGAGGGTTTGCCTGGAAAAGCTGTAACTGCAAGTATCCTTCTATGCCCCCATCCCGTTTCTTGCCTCCTGCTGAGGGTTACTGTACATAATTCTGAATATAACTACCTAAGTTGTCTGCAGATTTCTCACCCTTCCTTAGTCCTGGATAAGTGGTGACACCCCGGCCCGAGCACCGGGTGATACTGCCCCCGTACTTCCATGTTACATACTCTTAGCTGAACTGAGCAGAGTGGATTCTGTGACTCACAGCATATAACAACATCGTTAAGGAGTAGCAACATTTGATCAAGTCACTTTAGCAGGTCTTCTTTTTGCTCTCTGGGAATTAAGATATGTCAGGTATGAAAAAGCTGTTCAGCTGGAGAGTGGATTTCACTGTAATTTTCTATGATGTATTTGTAAGACTGAGTTAAGAGGCAGCACCCAATGCAGAGGAAGTACCCAATTGAGTGCTAGTTCCGGAAATAACTTTTGTGAGACCTAAGGTAACTAGTCATCCAGGTTTTCCTGGGACAGAAATGTTTCCCAGGATGTGGGATATTCAATTCCAGAATGAGGAAAACCCCAGGAAAACCAGGACAACTTGGTCACCCTAACAGCTGGTGGCTTGACAAAGTTACAGAAGAGAAGCTCTTTCTCAGGCACCAAAATTGTGCCAAAATGTTTGTTTAAACACTGTATCGACTCCATATAGACTTTCTTAGGCATATTTATGGGTCTATGTCTCATCTTCATATATTTTATATCTATATATGGCTATTAGATTGAATCATGTGAAACTGACAATATTCAACTATTTTTGACAAAACCCACCCGTTTCATATTCAACCTATCTTTATTTACATCTATTTTCCTAGGCTATGTGTTGAACACCTTTCACGTATTAATATAGAAAAAATAATGCTAGCATTCAATAGACTGGAGTGTCTAGAAGCACAAACTCTGGAGACAGACTCTTTGGATTCAAATCCCCACTCCATCATTTGCTTGCTGTGTAATGTTGGGAAAGTTATTTCACTTCTCTGTACCTTGATTTCCTCATCTTTAAAACAAGGAAGATTGTTATTTTCTGCAATACTTACCTCATAGCGGGGCTTGGGAAGGTTAAATGAGTTAGCACAAGTAAGCACTTAGAACAGTGCCTGGCCCTTAGTGAACACTATACGATTGTTAACCAGTGTTAGTACTCAGTACCAGTACCTGCTAAATAGTTGGTGTTCCATCTCTCTGTGTTAAAGTGGAATCCTAGCTTTCAGGGTAAACTCGGTGTTTTTCCTGCACACTCTGCTCAGGGGTTGCACACAACTGGACCCTTTGTTTTCTCCATCCTTGTTTTTTTAATACTGATGCCCAAGGACATGACTGGCAGCCCCGTGTTGCCATCACAGCTTCTGCTTAGCCCTGCTGGCCCACACTGACATTAAGCATTACCCAGTGGGCTGTAGGAACGAGGTTCCACATCTTCCCCCGCCCCCCAACACATTCCCCAGATGGTTCTTCCACCAAGTAAAGCCCTTTCTCTAACCAGGTTCTTCAGTTGGGAAGGGTTCTTCATCTTGGTGTGTACAGTGAAGTGGGACTCCATGCCCCAAATCACTTCTCTGCATGGCTAACTCCTTATATCTCAAGATTAAGCTCTGGCAGAATTTCTTCTAAGACCCCTTTTCTAACTGTCCCCCTGCCCTACCCCATAGTACACCACTTGCATTTCTGTCAAAACTAGGTCCTGCTACAGAATGTGTGGGACCCAGAGAAAGGGGAAAAAAAAAGGATTGCCTTTCTCAAAAATTATCAAGAATTTCAGAAGAGCGATAGCAGAGCGTTAAACCAAGCTTGGGGCCCTTCTAATTGCAGGGTTCTGCATGACAACACAGGCTGAAGGCCACAAAGCCAGCCCTGGTCAAAGCACTTATCAGGCTACACTTTAGTTGGCCGTACCCTCGACTGGTTGTGCGACTAAACTGTGGGCCACTTGAGGACTAGGACACTCTCTCTCTCACTGCTACAGATAGAGACCCTATCAATGGATAGATATCTGCATATTGTGCTCATCTGTAAAATGGGCAAAACCACAGAGCTTGCCCCTTGGAGCTGCTGTGGGGATTAAATGAGCTAATATATGTTTGGGTGTGGCTTGCAAATTCAAATTAGCTCATTAATAACAATTATCATAAATGAACATATACATCTTCAAAAATGACTTTTACTGGGGTTTTTCATAGCAGTTTTATTCATAATAGTCAAAAATTGAAAATAACCCAAAATGCCCATCCATCAGTGAATGGATAAGCATATCATGGGATATGTATTTTGAAATTAAACTGTATGTGTATATATATATGTGTGTGTGTATATATATATATATATATAAAACAACATATATGAAGGTCAGAAACACTGTATTGATTGAAAAAATACAGATACTATAGTTTTATTATATGAATTCCAGAACAGGCAAAGTAAACTATGCTGATTGAAATCAGATCAGTAGTTTTTATGAAAAGGAGATGGGAAGACTGCAGAGAGGCATGAGGGAACTTTACTGAATGATGGAGATGTTCTTTACTGAATGATGGAGATGTTCTGTGGTGGTGGTTACACAGGTGTACACACTGACCAGAAATTATTGAACAGTAAACATATATGCATCTTATTGCTTGTGTGGGAGCAGGGAGTATATGGAAAATCTCTGTACCTTCCTCTCAGTTTTGTTGTAAACCTAAAACTACTCTAAAATAATAAAGTCTTTTTAAAAATAAAAAAAAATTATCATCAATGGACAGGAGCAGTTAAATTTACACTGGTACTTTCTCCCTTTCAACATAGTTTCATGTTCACTCTCTCATTTGATTTAAATTCCACTAACATTATTTTAAAGATGGGGAAAGGAACATAGGCTTTCGATGATTTATCCAGAAGACAGGGGTAGAATAAGTCAGGCTTATCTCTTTACCCTAATCCAAATTCTTTCAGTTGCACCAAGGGTGTTACTGCTTGCAATGAAATGAATCTGTAAGAAGTTTCCTGCACTGAGCATCCTTTTAATTACATAACTAAAATTTTATTCTTCTCCTGGCTACAGTGCATCGCACATAGCTTTCATATGATTTAATACACTTGGAATTAAGGAACTAGTGAGGTGATTTTAATCTTACAAATGGCTACTTGTTCTTTAACTGCAGCAGAGCATCACTGAGAGATTCTTTAATTTGGTGCCGCTTAACAGTTCACTCCTTTTGCTGATGATGGGTATGAAGTACAGGTCCACAATTAGTTGTCATAGAGAGGGAGTAGCTTCAACCTAAAGATAAAAGCTTCACTGGATCTGCCTCCCTAGACCAGTGGGATGTTCCCTAAATCTTACCATCCTGACTTCTTGCTGACTGATAAGGAGCTCATAGTTTTCTAGGAAAGTTGAACTATTTTAAAAAGAATATTGAAGCTCTCATGGTTGAGTGACAGTGAATGGAGTGGAAGAAAGAGAACCTTTTAGAGATAATGTTAGGTAGAAATTAAAATTTTTTTCCTTGAAAGGGTAAAAGTCCTGAAACGAGAGATGAAGAAAATAATCTCAAACAGGTTTGTTTTTTTTTTTTAATCTCAGACTCAAAATACTGTCTTATAGCGCAGCCTAAGACTATTTTCAATCATTCATTGAACCAAACTCAAAGAGCACATATCTTAGAAGAGCATGACTCAATGGAAACTGTGTATATATATTATTTGTGGAAGGGTAAAATAAGAGGCATTTTTGTGTTGAAAGGAGTGTTGGGTTAGGCACTTTACAAACATCCAGCATTTTGCCCCAGCTCTCCCTCCCCCTTGCCCTTTATCTCCAAAGCCTCAGTTTTGTCACCTGTAAAGTGGGAATCAATAGGACATTGTTCTCAGGGATTTGGGGAAGGATCCAAAGAGTTAACATTTGTGAACACAAATGTTACCATAGAAGGAATTTTATTCGAATGCAAATACTTCTACAAGTACTTCAATTTTATTCATGTACTTGTCCAAAAACACAAGGAAAAAAATATTTTAAAACACTCATTTACTCCAGTGTTAATATTATCATTTCATTATATGTTTTTCAAATGATTTATTTTTTAAAATAGAAAAAAAATTATAAGTTTGGTTTAAATCCTATTTGTGCCCTTCTCTGGCATCATCACCAGTCCTCTCCAGAAGCAACCAGCACCATGAATTTGGTGATATTTGTCCAGTCCTCGACTTATGCTACTACCACATGTGTGTTTCTTAAAATGTATACATATGGTGTCATACTCCAGACATCCCCAACCTTTTTGGCACCAGGGGCCAGTTTCATGGAAGTCGATTTTTCCATGGATGGGGTGGTGGGGGGATAGTTTTGGGATGATTCAAGTGCATTACATTTATTGTGCACTTTATTTCTATTATTATTACACTGTTATATATAATGAAATAATTATACAACTCACCATAATGCTGGCAAGAGGCAGAGCTCAGGTGGTAATGCAGTGATGGGGAGCGGCTGTAAATACAGATGAAGCTTCGCTCGCTCTCCCGCCGTTCACCTCCTGCTGTGCAGCCCGGTTCCTACCAGGCCATGGACCAGTACCGGTCGGTGGCCTGGGGGCTGGGGACCCTGTCATGCTCTATATATTATTCTACAGCTTTCCTCTCCTTCTCCTACCTCTTCCTCCCCCCCCTTCATCCTCCTCCTTCTTCTCAAAACATTATTATTGTGGGAGCTAGCTCATGCTTAAATGATTATACCCACTGTGTGTAATATTTATCCTATTCATTCTATCTACATTTATTTTATCCATTCCACTATTCATTTTTTTTAACAATGAACATCATGTACAAGCTCCAGAGTCTAAGACATATTCTTAAATGTCTTCATTTGCATAACATATTCCTTAATTATATTTACATTACAGATCTGCGATTCAAGTGTGATGGTATGTTTTTATATGGCTTCTATATTACATTTTCCCCAAAATTTCTAAACATGACTTTTACTGATTAAGAGAATTTCTCAGTGGCTTGTAATCCTGAAGGAAACATGTGTTCTCTGGTCCCTCACGCATCTGCATACCATCCTTTTCCCATTCCTGTTGGCATCTCCTGCAGGTGTCCTGGTTCATGTCCAGCTCCTCTCTCCACTCTGTACCTTTATATCCTTCTTTCTGGCTCTAATATCTTTTTGAAGATTATCATAACTCCTTTATCTCCTTGAATTCTATAGCCTTTATTTTCACTCTATTTCAGCCACTCAACATTATAGCTATGCCTGAGATGTAGAGTTGACCTATCTTGCTAACATCTCAAACTCTGCATGACACCTCTCCAACCAAAATCTATTGTCCTCTAAGATATCGGGCTCACCGATTGTACTAGTCACATGACTTCTAGTCCCTTTATCCTGACTTTTTCATCCCCTACCATCTCAGACCTCACTGTTAATCTTTCTACAATTCACTAGCAAGCCCCTAGATATATACATCCCCTCGACATTCATAATATCCTGTTTGCCAGCCTGATTAAAACCAACTTCTCTTCTACTCAACCTTTTGCTGGTAGGGGAAAAAATTCACATTTCCTAATATTGAGTTCATTCCAAAACCAAGAAACCTCCTTTGAGAAGGTGCAGTAGGAAAATGTGGGTGCAGTGCAATAAGGGGGTCCTCACTGCTACTGACCAAGCCTTTTATTCTTCTCTGCTAAGATTTATTTGGGTTTCCTGCTGTAAATGTTTTCCTTCTTTTCAGGTCTTTTCCAATTTGACTCTTCCCGGGTGGCCTCACCTCCTACAAGCTCAAGCTAGGTCACTTAATCCAGTAGTTCTAAACCTTGGCTGTTATTGTGGTCACTTTGGAAGCTTTAAAAATGCTGATGCCTGGGTTCCACTTTTGGAGATACTGGGCTTAATTGGCCTAGGGTGTGGCCGGGCATTTGGGAATTTTTAAATCTCTCCAGGTGATTCTAACTGCAGCCACAGTTGAGAACCATTGATCTGGTCTGAACAATCTTCATCTCCTCTAAATTTATTGTAGTCTTAATGAATTATGAATCTTCTATTTTTCTTCCTTGAGCCTATCCCTTCCCTTCATGAGAGAGATTAACCACATCCTTGGTTAATCAATTATTCTCTCTCTCCCACTCTCACTCTCCACCTCTCTGACTTTCTCCCTCTCTCTCTCTCTCTCTCTCTCTCTCACACACACACACACACACACACATAATTTCTGTGATTCTCTCTCCTTCATCTACATGTTCAGTAATAAGTGGTTCCTGTTTTCAAGGAATTTGACCAAAACTGAATGGTACCATCAGTCTCCTTCATCCAGAGACAAAACTTAGAAGCCATATTTTATTCTAATCCATCTTTCACACCCCTTACATCTATTCATGTAGCTATTAAATCCTATTACTTGTATGCTCAAAATGGATCTTGCATGTTCTCTATCTTTTAAATGCTATTTTCAGCATCTAATTATGTATCACCCATGGAATCTCTAGGTATCTTATTTGAATGAAGAAGGCATTAATACCTCTACACTTGCCTCTGGTTCTTCAGCCTTCCTATCTCAACTTCTTCTCAACTCCCAGCATACATATTTTTACTGTTGCATTCTCAAGGTAAATAACCTTTCTGCTGAGCTCTATACTCATAGTTAAATTGTCTATATTTGCATATAAGTTGATTCTAAAAGTAAAAAATAAATTAATGGCATGATAGTTTTATGATTATGCAGATCACCAATTGCTGTATCAAGTGACCTGTTATGAGTATTTTCTTTCTAATAACTTATTGCTGTTTTCCCTAGAGTTTCTAGTGTCCTCTTCTCCCCATCCCTTGCATTATATACCATTATGATATCCTTACATTTTTCTATGTCTCAAGCATGTCCTGTAAGTTTGGACATTACCTTATTTTTCCTCCAGAGGTGCTATTGTCCTGTCCTCTTGCTAACTAACTGTCTCCTATTTCTTGCTAATACTAATCCTCACTGAGGACTAACTACCTACTAGTTCTTCTGTGCAATGGTCAGTCATCCTTAAACTCCCTTCATTGCCTTCTCGGTAGAAGCTGCTGTTTACTGGAACTCATGCCTTCCTCTCTCCTGTTTACTAACAGACTCAATAAACTGGGGAGGTAAATTTTCTGAGTTCTGCAAGTCTTTATTCTGGCTTCACAATTGATAGTTCGTCTGGGCTGATATTTTCCAGATTGAAAATAGGTTTTCCTCAAAACTTTAAAACCATTGCTTCTACCATTCATTGCTGGTTTTGAAGAATCTGATACCAACTGGATTCTCATCCTATGTAAGGTAGACACACTGGTTAAGTCTCTCCCTTAAGCTATGGGAAGTTTCTTTTATTATTTCTCCATTCTGTCAATTCTCTGCTGAAAATGCTATTCTTCAGATGCCGGATCTCGTGAATTATTCTTCTATATCAGTATTTTCTCTCATGTTTTCCACCTGATTCCAGTAAAGTCTTCTCTAGTCATCCCAAAATTCCATCTCCCATATAAATATTCTCCCTGTCCTGGTTTATTTTTCTCCTAATCACTCATCTCTTTCTAATTTACTATATCAGCAAAGTTAAAAATATATATACATCCATTCTTAAAGAAGATGTGGTACAGGGACTGCCCTGGTGATCCAGTGGTAAAGAATCTGCCTTCCAATGCAGGGGACGTGGGTTCGATCCCTGGTCAGGGAACTAAGATCCCACATGCCGTGGGGCAACTAAGCTTGAGCACCACAACTACTGAGCTCACATGCCTCAACCAGAGAGCCTGCATGCCACAAACTACAGAGCCCACGGACTCTGGAACCCATGTGCCACAACTAGAGAGAGAAAATCCGCATGCCACAATTAGAGAGAAGCCTGTGTGTCGCAGTGAAAAATCCTGTGTGCCGCAACTAACACCTGACGCAGCCAAAAATATAAACAAATAAATTTTTAAAAAGATATTGTACATATATACAATAGAATATTACTCAGCCATACTAAGGAATGAAATTGTGCCATTTGCAGAGCCGTAGATGGACCTAGAGCCTGTCATACAGAGTGAAGTAAGTCAGAAAGAGAAAAATATTGTATATTAACGCATATATATGGAATCTAGAAAAATGGTACAGACGAACCTATTTGCAAAGCAGAAATAGAGACACAGACATAGAGAGCAAACATATGGACCCAAGGAGGGGGAAAGGGGGGTGGGATGAACTGGGAGATTGGGATTGACACATATACACTACTATGTATAAAATAGATAACTAATGAGAACCTACTGTATAACACAGGGAACTCTACTCAGTGCTCTGTTGTGACCTACATGTGAAGGAAATCCAAAAAGGAAGGAGATATATGTATATGTATAACTGATTCACTTTGCTGTACACACATCCATTCTAGTTTTTTCTCCCCCTCCTGGAGCACACTGTGCAGTTCTCTTTAGTAGATCTGGTGTGGCTCCTTGTAGACCATCAACCTTTGAACAAAAAGACATGGTATCTGCCATCCCCACCCAGACATAAACACACCTCCAATGCACAATGGTGAGATAAAGACAGTTAACCTTAAATAAAGGTCTCATTTGGAAAAGAGAAGAAAAACCTGAAATATAAACAGCAGTCACTGGTCCACAGCAATGATAAATCCTGCTGTGGAGAAATTATAAAGGGGTTGCAGTTTTTGATAATGATAAGGTTGGTAATGACCCAGAGAGTAAGGTAGAGGAGAAGAAAGATCACTAGAAGAGAGGCATTCAGGGAACTGAGAGACCCCAGTAATGCAAGGATCATCTACCTGGATAATGCTGTAAAAATCACCAGTCAGAAAATATTTCAAAAGAAGCTGCTTTCATTGTCCAAGTTAACCAATAACCCAAGTATATGTGGTGAGGGACAACATTCAGAGTGCATGTGAGCATGTGTTCCCCAATTGTTGTAAAAAAGGAGATTTCTCAAGGGTAAAGGGCTCACAGATGCATTTTCTAACTTCTACAAGAGTTTCTGCTGCATTACAAAATTATCTGGCATTTCCCATCTTTAGAGTTTAAGCTCTTTGAGACAGAGACATATTCTTTGTGTGTCATCTTCAGTTTGGAATTCCCAGGCCTAGTACAGCAGCAAGTGTCTAATAAACACCTACTGGGAACTAATGTAAACATCCATGAGAAAGAGGTGTCTCTGGTAACCCTCACGTCATCATTTTAAGAAACTTCCACCGAAATAATATATCATGAGACCGTGAGGATTTGGGGAAGACAAAGCCAGAGGGGAATATTCCTCTAGGAATGGATATGTGAAATGGGGAGAGCTCCACATTGACATTAATTTGTTTGAGCATATTTTCTCTGTATTTAGAACAGTTCTGAATCTTTCAAGCATGTGAATCCTTTTGTTACAATACCCAGTGATGTTTTGAAATATCATGTGATTCCAACACATCTTACTCTCGCTTCAAAATGAGAAGTGTTTGAAACTGCTTTAATGCCAGATAGACCCAGTTTGGTATTCTTATTTGCTGTTTCTTTGAGAGTCATGTTCTTGGTGTAAGAACGTTGCTGATGTGAATGCCACTAATTTCAGCAGCACCCCGCTCAGCCTGTGTGAATGATGTGGAAGTTAGGGCACTGCTCTGTTGTGAGCATCTGGAACCCTGGCCGCCACACACAGGGCTCCTCTTCTTCCAGAATGTTCTTGCTCTGCCCACCCAGACGCTCCTGGTCTTTCCTGACTCTGCCCCTTTCATTTCATGATGGATTCCTGGCTTCTCCATGGCTTTACAATGGTCTCTACAAAGTAGAAAGGAAGAGTTGGCAATACCCAGTTAAAAAAAAAAAATCACTCTAGATAAGCTAGATCTTACATGCATTTTCATGGCTTACTTTACATAATTGGACTGTCAATTATCCTCATCACACTCTAAATTATTACTGTAGCCCAAAAGCCAAACGTTCTTCTCATAGTATTCTGCAAGACTTCTGCAGGAGGAAATTGTTATCTTTCTTAATCTAGAGCCAAATATGAGTTTGGTGGTCATCCAATTCACTCCCTTCATTTAGCAGATGAGGGAACCAAGGCCCAGGAAAGATCATGGACTTGTCCTCCATTCTACAACCGATGAGTATTGGAGTTGGGACCTTGTTGTGCTACTTCTTCAAATGGACTCAAATATCAATGTCTGGTTCTCTAATCGAGCCCCCTTGAAACATGATGGCGGTTCCTAATTGAATTATTTCAATGGCTAGTACCCTGTTTCATTACTAAAAACTACAGCCCAAGTCTTAAAACTCATCTGCAGCTATCTAACCTGCACCATGCTTTCCGGGCCCCTCTCTGAGGAGGGAAGCTGGGGGACAGCACTGCACAAATAAACAGAACAACACTGGCAGCCTTTGGAGCTTTGCCTCAAGCTAAGCACTGCCAGGAGTGAAAGTCATTAAAGGCCCTTTGCAAAAGTTGTTAAGAAATGTGTAAACAGCCGTGTAAACAACACCAGGTCAGGTCAAGGAAGGAGACTGGCAACTGGGGAGGCCGGGAGGAGAGCCTGCCAAAGTGTGAAATTCCCAGCAGGGAGAAGACATTTGGAAAAACAACTCCATCAAGTTTTATCAACACAAATCATTTCCTAAGTGGTATATTTTATTTAGAGTATGTGTGGCCTACATTTAACAAGGCAAGCTTTTATCAATCGTAGTTTTTATCACTTCCAGATATCTCGGTTTCTGAATGACTAGCAACGTTTACGGTGTGCTCATTTTTCTGGGCTCTGCTGTCTAAACACACCACGGGTGATGCTCTCGGTGTGGAGAGCGGCAGTGCCCCGCACACACGCTTCCTGGTGGCCAGACCGTGTGGTTCAGGCCTTGCACATGCTGAACTGTAAACAAGCGTGGGCCTGGGGTTCTAATTTTAAGCCTTAGAGAAAACAGACATACTAATAATCATAGCGGTAGAGAAACACCCACAAGTAGGCCGCGTTATGAAATCCCAGTTTCTCTGGCACTGGAAAGGCTTTGGCATTTTCTTTTTTGAAGAGGTTGATGCTACAGGAAAGTGATTTCATGCATAACTTCCTTGACCTTCTTGGGAATAGTGTCAATGGGCACAGACCTTCAAGGGAGTGGTGTTGAATGTGGAAAAGTGTTTTCTCCCTGTGTGTGACTTTCTCCTCACGTGGAGAGTGATTACATGAAGATGACAGGGCAAGTCTTATGCAGATAACTGCCAGGAACCCAAATTCTTCTGTTTTCTCATCCAGATTCTTTCCTCCCTGGCCGTTAAAGAAACTCTTTCTGTTTGGCCTCGTTTTTACTCTTCTTCTGCCAGTGTTTTCTTCCTCTGCCTCTTTTTTTTTTTTTTTTAATGAATTTATTTATTTATTTTTGGCTGCGTTGGGTCTTTGTTGCTGCCCGGGCTTTTCTCTAGTTGCGGCGAGCGGGGGCTACTCTTCGTTGCTGTGAGGGCTTCTCACTGCGGTGGCTTCTCTTGTTGCGGTGCATGGGCTCTAGGCGTGCAGGCTTCAGTAGTTGTGGCATGCGGGCTCAGTAGTTGTGGCTCGAGGGCTCTAGAGCGCAGGCTCAGTAGTAGTGGAGCATGGGCTTAGATGCTTCATGGCATGTGAGATCTTCCCGGACCCGGGCTCGAACCTGTGTCCCCTACATTGGCAGGCAGGTTCTTAACCACTGCACCACCAGGGAAGTCCCTTCCTCTGTCTCTTTTGTCCACCAATAAAGCCCATCTCCTCAGCCTGGTTGTTCAGTTCTGCCCTGATTTAGGAGGGCTAGCCCTCTGAGTACACTCCTGTGTACTCTCTGAGCCACAGACGTCCATGGAAATTTCTTCCACAGCGGTTTCCCCATTGTCTATCATACTGAATATAAAGTGAAGCCTTTTTAAATACAAATAAATCATGGTAAATTTCTGTATCTCTTAAAAATAGTGGGAGAAGTTTGCACCAAATTCAGAGGGTATTTTTGAGCTTCTCTGATTTAAAATATAGACTCTCTACCCTATGAAGATTCCGCCTTGTGGATACAACTCAAAGAGACATGCCTACCCCCGCCCAGGACAGCTGAGAACAGAGTTCATTGTGGGGCCAGGCTATTACGGATGCCCTTGAGAGAGAAATAAATCATGGTCAGATCTTCACCATGAACCCCTGACTGAAAGTCACCATGGTGGATTTTCAGAAAAGAAGGCATTATTTTGTAACCAGGCTGTTTCTCACAAGTGCAGCTCTGCACGGCCGTCACCAGGGGGCTAGAATTAGAGATTTCTTTGTTTAGTGATGACTTTTTATTCACCTGAGTAATGCAAGGAGGGACCAGTATTTTACAATTATACCCCACATGGCACGTCATGTTTTCTTCTTCTTCCCACATGGCACAGGGACTGTTCACTCTTCCAGAAACCCATATTAAGTGTTAGTAAAATACTCTATAAATTATTTCCTCCGCAGAAAATTTAGTTATTTCTTTCTTTGCATTTCTATTCTCAATGATATAATGATAGAATAGTCTATTCCAATTAATGATCACAACTAACATTTGCTCAGCACTTAGTATTTGTCAGGCAGTGTCAAGTACTTACCTATATTTTACTATTTTTAAAATATCTCATTTAACCTGTTTAAGGTATATGATTCAGTGTTTTTTAGCACATTCACAGAGTTGTACAATTACCATTCCAATCTAATTTTAAAATATTTTCACCACCCCAAAAAGAAACCCAGAACCTGTTAACAGTTAGCATGCCCTCACTCACATCTCCAGAGCCAGGCAACTACCAATTATCTTTGTCTCTGAGGACTTTTTGGACCTGTCATACAAATGGAATCATACGATGTGTAGCCTTTTGTGTCTGGCTTATTTCACTTTTTGTAATGCTTCTAAAGTTCATCCATGTTGTAGCATCTATTAGTTCTCTCTTATGGCTTAGTAATATTCTATTGTATGGACACACCACACCCATTAATCAATTGAGTGACATTTCGTTTGTTTCCACATCTTGGCTATTTGGGAGAATGCTGCTATGAAATTCGTGTACACGTTTTTGTGAAGATGTGTGTTTTCTTTTCTCTTGGGTATATATCTATCTAGGAATGGGACTGTTGAGTCCTATAAAACTTTTTAACATTTTGAGAAACTGACAATCTTCTTTCCAAAGATGCTGTACCTTTTTACAATCTACCAGCAATATATGAGGGTTTATTTATTCTGCTAATTTCTGGCTTTTGATTGAAATGTGAATTTATACTTAATGTAATTAATGATAAAGTAGGATTTATATTTGCCATTTGCAATTTGTTTTCCGTATAGGTCTTATGTATTTTTTGTTCTCTATGTCTCTATTACTGCCTTCCTTGCCTTAAATAGATATTTTATAGTTTGTCTTCTTTATTCTCTTGTCATTATTTTATTATATTTTTATTTCTTTTCTTAGTAGCTTCCCTAGTGGTTAACATCTTATCTTATAACAGTCTAGTTCAGATTAATAACAACTTAGTTTAAGTAACATTAAAAAACTTTGTTTCTAAGTAACTCCATTGCCTTCCCCCTCCCTGGTGCTATTATGTTTATGTAAATTACATTTTCATACAATACATGCCCATCAAAACAAATTTATAATCATTGCTTTTTGCAGTTGTTTTTTAAATCAGGTAGGAGAAAAATAAGAGTGACAAACAAAAATATACATTTATGTTGTAATTGTCTTTGTGTTTTGACAATTTGATTATGATGTGTCTGGGAGTGGACCTCTGAGTTTATTATACTTAGAATTTGCTGAGCTTCTTGGATAGGTAGATTAATAGTTATCATCAAATTTGGAGTATTTTCACCCATTATATCTTTAAATAGTCTTTCTGCCCCTTTATTTCTCTCTTTCTTTTCTGGTCTCTCCTTCCTTTCTGGAACTCTGGTTTTGTGTTTGGTATGCTTGTCTGTGTCTCATAGGATGGTGTCCTAGGGCTCACCATAGGCTCCATTCAATTTTTTTCATTCTTTCTTCTTTTCATTCTTTGAACTTGATAATCTCAATTGACCTGGTTTTAATTTATTGATTCTTTCTTCTTCCACTTCAAATCTGCTTTTGAGCCCCTCATTTGAATTTTCATTTGACTTATTCTTCTTTTAAACTCCAAACTTCTATCAGATTTCTTTTTATTTCATTCTGTTTATTGGTATTCTCTATTTGGTGACCTACTGCTCTCTACTTTTACCCTTTGGACATGATTGACTTCAGTTCTTGAACATATTTAAGATATTTTATTTAAAATCTTTGTCTGCCAAGTCCAACTTCTGGGCTTTCTCAGGAACAGCATCTGCTGACCGTTTCTTTTCATTATTTGCTACTCTTTCTTGTTTTCGTGCATTTGTTTTGGGGTTTTTTTGGGGTGAAAACTGGACTTTTTAAACACTATAACATGGCGACTCTGGAAATCAGATCCCCCCTACCCCAGGGTTTGTTGTTGCTGCTGTAGGTTGTTGTGGCTGCTGGCTGCTTAGCTAGTGAGTTTCCTGAGCAGATTGTGTAAGTGTGTATTCTCTTTCATGTGTGGCCACTAAAGTCTCTGCTCAGTTAGTTCAGTGGTCAGCTAATGATCGAATAGAGATTTCCTTAAATACCTGGAATCAGTAAGTCTTCTAGCCTTTGCCAAGGGGCTCTGTGTGTATCTGGGGGCAGGCACACATTCAACACTCGGGAAGGCAATTTACAATTCTGACCTGACTTTGCATCCCTGTTTCTGTGGCATCTCAAGTCATCCAGAAGTGAGAGCTTAGGACTTTCTCAGGCATTTCCGTGGGCATTTCCATAGCCTTACACATGTACATGACCTTGAAGATTCCCAGGAATAGTCAGACCTGCTTAAAGCTCCCTGTGAACATCTCATTCTCCAATTTTTCTTATAAGTGTTTTGGTCAGATTCTTTTTTGCCCCAACTATTATCACTGCCTCAGGTAATGGCAATGTTAACAATCGTTGCTGATTATTTTTGACAAACGCTCCCAGGAAAAATGCTGTTCGTACTGAGTGAGGGCAAGCACTTTGAGTGGGAGTTTTCAGGAACTATCAGACAGCTCAGATAAAGACAGTTCTTTGAGACTGATGTTTCTGAGGAGATCCAAACCTGTTCTGACCTCTCTAGTGCCTGCTAGGCTACTATTTTTCACAGCGATCATGGTTGTGAGACTGCTGGTTTTCAAGGCTATTCCAGAGGTGAGAAGAGGGTAATGGGAGTAGGGCAAGTTCAAACATCACAAAACCTGCTGTTTTTAACCCAAATTCAGATTTTCAAAAATTTTCCATAGATTATTGAAAATCTTTGGTTAATTTCCAGAGTGCTGAAAAAATTTGTTTTTGATGATTTTTGGCAAGGTACGCCTTGCTTTTATGATGAAGCAGCCCTTTGGAGGTCCTTACTCCACCATTCCCCCTAATGTTCACTCTCCTCTTGCCTTATAATAGAATATTCTTGACATAAAAATATTGTTTAGAAAAAAAAAATATTGTTTAGAAAATTCCTGACCATAAAGATTTTAAATTATTTGCAAACAATTAAATGATTTGTATAACCAATGTAATTGTATTATTCTCCTTTTCTGCCAGCTTGTTCTTTGATATTTTTTACCCTATGGAACATAGGTTTTCTTTATCTCTCCAGCTTTCCACATTTATCTAAGGATGATAAGAAACAACAAGAACTTACAACATTTGCTTTGTGCCAAGCACTGTCCAAGACACTTCACAAATAATAACTCATAAGATCCTATGATACAGGTGTCATTATGACTCCTGTTGTAGTCATGAAAAAGCCTAGGCACAGGAAAGTTAAATAATGCATTCAAGGTCATGCAGCTAGTAATAGACAGAGCTGGGTTTTGAAATGAAGCAGCCTTAGCTCTTAGCTCTTAACTAGGACACTACACTGAAGACAAATTAACCAGTCTAAAGGTTGACATATAGATTTTTAAAAAATACAACACTATTTACTTTTGTTATTTTTAGGGCTACAACGACCTTGACTGAACAAAAGGTAACATCTACTTATTTGCTGTCCTCCACATGACAGGTCTATAAAAATGTCCACTGTGGAAAATGTAATGAAGGACGAACATCAACCTACTGATGTTATCTAAGATGTGATTGTGTTATGTGATACAGTGTAAGCATATGCTACATACCTTTTAAAAAAAACGTCAAAGGTACAGATACAAATTTTGGCATTTGAATCTTGAATCTATTCCAAGTCTTCTGAAGCTGTGTGTAAAATTCTACATGCTGCCATGAGATTCATATTTTTTAAGAGTGATTTTATAGAAAGTTGGCACCAGAAAATAAGGTTCTGTTTCATTATTTTGACATATAAAAGTTTACTGAGGTCACAGCATATTCTCTTTTGGAAAAAAAAAAATCATTAGCACATGGTGAAATACACAATTTATTGGTAAAGTCACAGTAGCACTTTTTCTGTGTAAATTTCTCACAGCCCATCCAAAATATATTTGAGACGACTTCTAAATACGGCTGACTGATGAATAGATTAACATGAATAAAGTTCTGCATGCCAGTCTTTACGTTTCTAGCTCTCAAATAGCATTGCTGATCATTTAGCCACATAGGGCCTGCTTTATTTTTAAAATGCCTCTATACATGCTTTGCAATCAACACTTCCCTTTCAAAGGCCTTGTTTTACTCTTTTTATTACAACACCCTCTGTGTGATGGCTCGCTGAGAGTTTCCTTACCTCCCAAGCCTCTTCTCTTTAGAAGAGAGCGCATGTACTTTTTTCCATCAAAACCAGCAACATAATGGAGGTGTTGATGTTTTTCAAACACTAACATTGAGCAAGTCTTGAAATAACTGACCTACAGTTGATTTTGGCCAATTAAACAATTTACAACTTACCTCTCTGATTTGGTGTTAACTCACTGTAAACCTCGAGGATCTTTTGAGTAGAGAAGCAAACCTGGAAAAATATTTGCATTTATAGGTTAAGTCAAAATCTGTACTCTCAGACCCCCCTCCCTTTGAGGAAACCCAGAAATTTCACTAATATAAACTTCGTTTATATGTAAGAATTATGGCAAATTATACCTGAAAAGGATTTTATCAGCTGGCTCAAGCTTTATTGACGAATGAGGAAACTGAGGCCCAAGTAGATGATGAACTTGCCCAAGTTTATACAACTCAGTCACACGTGAAATATGGCTGCTCCAGGCTGGCTTCCTAGGACACCATTAGGAGCCTTGGAGGCAATATTCCTCTGCCTTAATCATCCCAGGGCCGGGGACCAGGCAACCAGAGACCACCCCTATAGCCCAGAGCCCGCTGAAATTCTTCAAACTAACCAATCCTGAACTGTTCACCCAGCCCTGCCTTGCCTTTCTTGAGGAAATCTCAATAAATGTCACAGCCTAAGCTCTCTCCGAAGACCCGTCTTCTGCCTCCTGACCACATTGGGGTTTATCTGCATGGCTCTGCGTGCCTCCTGTCTCTAGGACCTGTGAATAAAATAAAGTTTATTTTCTCCTGAGCCTCTCTTCTGTCTCCTCTCATGACCGGATCTGAATGACCACCTCCTAAAAGGGTATAAAACACTCCCTGTTTCTTAGAGATGGAAGCTGCTGGAATCCGTGGTTACAACTTCTTCTTTTCACCACTCCTACTTTCCCCAAGAGTCCAAAAGACAACATCCCGTTCATGCCTCCTGGCTCAGGGACTCGAGTCTCAGTTGACACGACAGACTAGAAGTACAATAGGAGTTTGACTATGGGTAGAAGATGCTGGTCTCAGGATAAACAGAGCGAACAAGGGAAGAACCCCTGGCTGTAGTCAGAAGTGGTGAAGTCCATACGGGGTAACTACACAGCTGTCATTCTCTGCAGTAAATGCCCTCATCCCCCCGAACTCCCTCCCACACTGCGGATTTGTCACTTGATGCCACTTGAAGAGAAGACAGCACATTACTCTTGCTTGTGCCAACAGCAAGACCGTGAACACTACCACCGAGACACAGCTCTCCACCAATTTCCATTTTCCCCGGGGCTGCTGGTGGGTTTCCTTCAACAGAAAATTGTTACTATATGTAGCCCTTACCAGGTCAGCACTATTGTTCTGGACGTGGGTGGATATCTTTTTGGTCTCTAATGGGAAAGAGCTTCTTGCCTGCAGCACGATGTGTATGTAGGAGAGTATGGACCTTGCAGACAGACAGACTTGTTCACATCCAGCTGTGTGATCTCCAACCATTCTTTAGCCTTTCTGCGCCTCAATTCCCTCATCTGCAAAATAGAGAAAATCATACCCTATTGTGAAGAATCCGCCTGCCAACGCAGGGGACATGGGTTCGAGCCCTGGTCCGGGATGATCCCACATGCCATGGAGCAACTAAGCCCATGCACCACAACTACTGAGACTGCACTCTAGAGCCCATGTGCCACAACTACTGAGCCCACATGCTACAACTACTGAAGCCTGCACGTTGTGCTCCGCAACAAGAGAAGCTACTGCAACGAGAAGGCTGCTGCGCACCACAACAAAGAGTATCTGCCACTCTCCGCAACTAGAGAAAAGTCCGCACACAGCAATGAAGACCCAACACAGCCAAATAAATAAATACACAAATAATTTTTTTAAAAAACCACATGTTGTAAACCGATGTGCTCTCACGGCTTTCTTTTTCCATTTATAGAGCACAGGCAGGGTAGATTTAGCATAATTCTAAGGGCCCTAGCATTTTTGGAATGGTAAGTGAGCATTGGCTTCAACTTAAAGTCACCAGCTGCATTAGCCCTTAACAAGAGTCAGCCTGTCCTTTGCAGCTTTGAAGCTAGGCATTGACTTCTCCTCTCTAGCTATGAAGGTCCTAGATGGCATCTTCTTCCAGTATAAGGTTACTTTGCCTGCATTGAAAATTCTGTTGCTTAGTGTAGTCACACTAAGCATTAATTATCTTACCTAGAGCTTCTGGATAACTTGCTGCAGCTTCTACATCAGCACTTGCTGCTTCATCTTGCACTTTTATGTTATGGAGATGGCATCTTTCCTTAAACCTCATGAACCGACCTCTGCTAGATTCAAACTTTTCTTCTTCAGCTTCCTCACCACTCTCAGCCTTCATAGAATTGAGGAGCTTTAGGGCTTGGCTCTGGATTAGGCTTTGACTTAAAGGAATGTTAAGACTGGTTTGATCTTCTATCCAAACCATTAAACTTTCTCCATATCAGCAATAAGGCTGTTTTGCTTTCTTATCATTCATGTATTCACTGGAGCAGCTTTTTAAAGCTTCAAGAACTTTTGCATTGCATTCTTGGCTAACTGTTTGGTGCAAGCAGCCTAGCTTTCAGCCTATTATGTCTTTTGACATGCCTTCCTCACTAAGCTTAATCATTTCAATCTTTTGATTTAAAGTGAGAGACTTATGACTCTTCCTTTCACTTGAACATTTGGAGGCCATTGTAGGGTTATATTAATTGGCCTAATTTCATATTTTTGTGTCTCAGGGAACAGGGACGCCTGAGGAGAGGGAGAGAAATGGGGGAGAGGGCCAGTCAGTGGAGCAGTCAGAACGCACACAACATTTATCAATTAAGTTCATTGTCATATGGCCACTGTTTGTGGTGCCCCAAAACAATTACAATAGTAACATTAAAGATCATGGATCACCATAACAAATATAATAGTAATGAAAAAGTTTGAAATATTGTGAGAATTACCAAAATGTAAGAGACATGAAGTAAGCAAATACTATTGCAGAAATGGCATTGATAAACGTGCTCGATGCAGGGTTGCCACAAACCTTCAACAAACATGTAAAAAGCACAGTATCGATATCTGTGAAGCAGGATAGAGTGAAGCACAATAAAACAAGATGTACCTGTATAAGGATGTGGAGAAGTTTGACTGTGAGAAAAGAGAGACAGACAGACAGCTGGAGTGGTTATGGAGACCATGGAAGATTGGGGTTTCAGTTGTTTTTTACATGGCATAGAATGTTTGAATACTCCAGCAGTGAGAAGAAAATGGAAAATATGAGATTCACCCAGGAAATATGCCTAAAAACCAATGAGTATGAACATTTCCCCTGACTGAGCTGAGCAGAGTATCTAACTCTAGACAAATCCAAGAGTGGAAAATAAAGAAATTCTTTAAGCACCCTGATAGGGGCTGGAAGCCCTGGAAAACTGCTAGAGAACATACTGCTTTTCAAACAAAACATTTTATTCATACCAGAACTTTTCAAGAAAAGATGTTGCTGGAAATAATAAGACACTGGGCAGTGGTCAGCTTTGCTGGGCTCTTTGAGTCCCTGAGTAATTTGCAGTACAAGCCACCATCCTGATGGGCCTTCATTAACACCCTGTTGGATTTTTTTGGTTGGTTTGTTTTGGTTTTGGTTTCATTCAGTCAACCTAAATTCCAAATCTATATCTCTTCTTATCTGGATTTCTATTTATGACCAGTAGTCCAATGAAAACACTTAAAGAGTATCTTTACTTTTAAGCATTTATGAGAGTGTCTGTGCTTGTAGACCATAGGAGTTTAGTGTGGGATCAACTCAAAGCAGTTTTTATGCCAACAAAAGATAGTTTGCTGAAGGCCTGCTTGCCTCCTCTCAAAAAAGAAGGCAATGTGTTTTAGCCCATTCATTTTATATCTAGATGTTAGATTCCCTTCTTGCTGTCTCTTTAAATGTGTCACCTCCCATGTATTCACAGTTGTTAAACCCTGGGTCATTATCCTTCCTTTTTGTCCCCAATATAATGAGCCCAGTTCAGACTCCCACTACCTCTCACCTGATTAGACACCACTTCCTACATTCTTTTCTAAGGTATAAAACATTCTGTGCATGCCAGAGTGTGTAGTATGGTTCACTATGAGAACCTACTTTGCAGAGTGACTCAAAATCTTTGCCACACTCTTCCAACACATGTGCCAGAGGGCATCGTCTCTTCAGCCTAATTATTTGCATACTAGCGTTGGGATGTACAGTAGTGGTATATGTTTGCTGTCTCTTCGTTTTTGAAACTTTACTGAGGAAACCCAAACCTGCTGTTGAAGGAGCCCCAGGCTGGAGATGGCAGAGTCAGGAGGAATTGCTGCCGCAAAAGTTGGGGATGCAAATAAGACCGCAAGTCATGCTGAGAAGGAGACCAACGTAACTCAATCAAATGATTCTTCCTCTGGAAAATGAGCCTGAATTATTGATGCCTGATATTGCTAGAATTACCACAATACAGGCTTCAATGTACCAAGTTCCAATTTCAAGAATTGCTACCTTCCATTCTCTGATTTTGATAGTGAGTTATATCCTCTGTTCTTCTTCTGTAAAACAAATCACACTAAAACTCAGTGGCTAAAAAAAAGAAAAAAATATATATATCCCTCTCTGTAGGCTGGCTAGGCTCAGCTGGTGGTTCTTCTGCTCCGTGCTGCTGCTGCAGGTACTTGGGACTTTATTTAGGCTGGAACAGACAGTATGCCTACTAACATGTCTGGGACCTTGGTGCTGGTTATCAATTGGGGTGCTTCATCTCTCCTCTACATGGCCTCTTTCCCTCTCCACATGGTTTCTCATTATTCACTAAGAAACCAAAACTTCTTACAAATTGGTAGGCCTCCAAGCAATAAAAGTAAAAGTCACCAGGCCTCCTAAGATCTAAACACAGAAGTAGCACAAAGTCACGTTTGCTGCATTCTTTTGATCAAGACCAGCCCAGAAGAAAGGAGGCATGGCCTGCCTGGATATGGATAGGAAGACATTGGAGGCCATCTTTGTAGATAGTTTATCATGTTACTATTAGTCCTTAAGCATATAGAACCTCAGTTAATTTCTCTTCCACTAAGCAAGAATATTTCAAAACTTGAATAAACAAGACTATGAAACCAAGTTCTACCTAAAAATAGATTGTCCATTATGACTCAATGACTTAACAAGAGATGCTCAGCAATCATGAGATCGTCACTGAAGTTGTCTCAGTGTTCATCCATTTATTAAAGGCATGAAACCTTGCTATGGTGGACCACTGTATTTTATAAGCATTTTGAATCAAATAGAAATTTGCTAAGAGTAATTCATAGCACCAACAAACATAAACACATGTTCTGTTATCTTTGAGGGACAGTCAACTGGAAAATTTTGTGTTATTCTAACTCATTGTATAAACATGTATTTCAAGATTGCTTTTCAAATTCAAGCTCAGATATTTCAGATAATGTCATTTTTTCTGCCTACTTTCAGTTTGATTTCAAACAATTGGAAAACTTTTAAAGACAGAGCGTTATCTCATGTAAGGAAGAATGGACATTGTGTCAATATTTCCTGTAGGGAAGAAAAACAGATTAGATTAGTTATCTATGTCATTTTTCCATGATTAGGTTTTAGCAATTTTTTCTTTTTTTTCCCCCAGAATATCATAAGACTTAGCCGAATCTCTAATAACTGAAGAAAAATGTTTGGGTGTGAGAGACTCTATCAGCGCTTGGAATTTCAAAGCCATCTGAGAATTCTTAGAATGGGTTTTGAAAGATCTAGGTAGTAACTACTTAAAGGTATTTGGTGACTAGAAAAATTAACTTGTGTGGGGAGGAAGCTAGGGTGATTGGTAGGGTAAGACTCTTCCCTGAACCATACAAGAAACATGTAACATTTCAGCTCCTACAGATAACAGTGGTTAGTTGAAAAATCTACTCTGAACCAACTGCTCTACTGGCTGGCTTATGTACATCATCCCATAGTAATTAATGGGCTGTTCCTCTGTTGTCATGTGTAGGTACCACCTAGCAAGAGTCAAAGCTCAGATTTGACCCACATGTCCCTGTTTCTAAATTCAGAGCAGTTTACATTGTGGTATACTGCCCTCCAAACCATAAATGAATGAAATTCATGATAATGTTTCCCCTGAATATTTCTATTTCTATTCCCACTCCTCAGTTGTGAAGTAGGTACGCAAAGAGACTCTCAAACACAGCCAGACAGAGAAAGATCTGGATGGTGCACAGGGAAGAACCTACTTCTGTCAAGTTTCTGATTTCTGGAATGAATTTTGTGATTCTTCCTCAAACTTTTTGTCTTTAGCATTCTGACACTTTGAACTGGAGGATGCCCAGGATATCAGTATTTGATGCGCTGTTTAAGATCTTAACACATCTTTACACAAGAAACTCAGAATCACTGAAGGAACAACATGGGGCAAGGAATTACTGATAAGGATTTCAGACAGTTTTCACATCAAAACACTAAGTCTTCAGAGTCTCCTACCCTATGAGGAAGTTGCAATAGGTACCAAGATCTAATTAAAAGCAGTAAGAGGTTATTTCACTGGTCACTACACAAACAGGGTTGTTTCCTTCCTGTTGAGTTCTTGCAATGCAAAGCAAACTTCTAAGGACCCTGTCTGGGCCACAGATTTGGCTTTACTACAATCCTGCCTCTTCAATATGCACAATAACTTTGCCCACTTAGACCTCATCATACACACCTAATAACTTCTCCTCTCTGAGTGTTGAGTATGCTTCAATTTTTCAGAAAGTTACATAATAATACAGCAGAGGACCTTTAATAATGTTACTGAGCTTGGGTCTTGACAGAGGTCCTTCTGCCTCCAAGTGTAAACTTTGAAGTCCATTCTGAGGATGTTGCCTGGCAACACAGTGTGGTGGTGGTAATGGTGGATTACACATCCTGAAGCTGTGAGGAGCAAGACTCGAGGTAGAGTGACATCGATTGGGGTTCAAACCCAGATTTCCTTCTCTCTAGTGTCTATAACCCTTGGAGTGAGGGAGAGGGAGCATGAAAATGAACCATAAAACATGGATAACCATGATGACTTCAAGTATGGAGATTATTTTACAAAGAAAGAAGAAAGCCATATCCGAAATGATGCAAAATTATTTCTGAAGGATAAAGTGAAACTTCCATTTCAGTCAAGGATTTGCAAGAACAAATGGTTTGTATTTAACACACATCATATATTTGACATAACTATTGGTCCTCGCTTCATCTAATAACTCAAGGTGTATTTTCCCATGAAAATTGACTAGATTTCTCTCTGTATTCCCCACCAGGAAATTAGCTGACTACTATAAACCAAGAAGGTATTCCCAAACAAAAATTTATATGAACTTGGGGAGAGTGTGTTCCACCCCTTCAAGTTCAAGACCAGTGCTGCTGTGAAATCAGGACTGTGTCTTAAATCCAGACTCAGGGACATATGACTGGGAGTGGAAGAGAAGACTGTATTTAGCATAATTGGACCAATGGAAACATTGGTTCTTGCCCTAAGTCTAGCTGGTCGTGATGTGCAACTCACAGCCTTGATCCTTCCCTGAAACCAGTGTTCCTTTGTTGCTGTCCTTCTTCCAAAAGCCAACTCTTCTGCCCTATTGGTTCCAAATTCTGGCAATTTCTTGCTGATTTTCCCTAGTCACCTTTGCTCCTGGGCCCCAGCTATGTGAGGGTGAGCCCTTCCTGGATGTTAGCATTGATATATTCAATAAGCAAGAGTATATGACCTGAGAAGACAGGGTCTTAACTGAATCCTGAAGAAAACAGGAGCAAACCACATCCACTGCTTAGTATGTCATGTGCACTTCCCTCTAACAATAATGAACACGATGATTTTGAGACTGTATTATTCTTGTGATATACATTCTAGTGTTCATTTAATATACATCTTGTTTTGATTCTAATCTTACAGAAGGCTGCAATTAGTTCCATTTCACAGATAGGGAAGCTCAAAGAGCTTAAGTGGCATATCAAAGGTCACACAGCTAGTAAATACAATAACTGAACTAAACTCAGCCCTGACTGCAACCCTTGTGTTTTTTTCTCTGACAAAAGCAATACAAATTCTGTATCGTTTGGTGGTTGTTGTTTTTAGCAGACTGAGACAAACATTTCTAAGGAATATCTCCATATTCATCAAGTATCAACTTCACTGAAATCTCTAGCATGGTTGAACAGTGAACAGGAACCTCTTATAGAGGTCTTCTAGAATAATTCTCTCACCTCAAAATAGAAATATATCTATGAAAGACTTCAGATGGATGGAGCAAGCTGTGTGAATACCAGTTTTAACGTTGGCTCAAAAGCTAAAATGTGTCTCGTGCTTTTGTTCAATTGGTGTTTAAGCAAATTGTGTTGAATATCCATGTTTAAGTCAATAGTGATTTTTGAAACATTTTGGTATTCTTATATAAAGTCTTAACTCCATATTATTATAATATATCAGGGTTGGTCACCAAATGCATAAATACTGAGTGCAGCTGTAGAATTTAATAAAACCCAAAGTTTGAGCTAGCAAATGAAAAATTATATATTATGGAAACTTGTGCTCAAAGTTGAAATCTGAAGGAAATATTTTAGCACTATCACAATATTACATTGCAATCATTATTTAATTTATCTCCTCTGAAATGACTTAGGGGAAGTACTCGCAAAGCCCTATTTACCTCAGCCAGGAAGTAAGGCAATGGTCAGTGAGTGAATGAAGTCATGGAAAGCTGACAATGCCACCATTGTAAGAGCACCTCAGGGTATTGTTTGACGTTGACCAAGTGAGGAATAAGTGTTGGGAAGTTTTTGTTTCATCTTAACAAAAGTTTAGGGCCCGAGCAATAATATAAAACTAGCTTTTTCTTAAATTCTGTTTTTTTCCTTTTAACTGAAAAGTATCAACTTAAGTGCACCTGGAAGAAAGGAATGTCTTAGTAAATTATGAAGACTTTGGAAAAGAGGTTTACATTTTTAAAACATACCTTAAATAAATAGCATTTAAGACTTATCTGTAAGTATATTCTACAAAAATATTCATAAATGCTATGTATCATTCATATATATTTAGATACACATATATATAATTTATATATTCACCAATTTTTCCAGGAGAAACTTCAAGAACTCCTAAGCAACCTGTGCATTTCAATTGTCACTTTGAACTTTGGAACAAAGGAGAGATTGTAAAACCAGTTTATAAAAAGTATTATGAGATACCACAACTGGCATTTTTACCACCTTATTAAACTACATTCAAGTGGCATAAATTATACATAATGAAAGTGAAAAGGATCTCTGACCCGATTTTAATATTGGATGCATGCTTATTAGTTTGAGTTTTTTTCTGAATAGAAACCTTTTTTCAAACTTTAGCAGTTGATATTATGTGGAAGTCATAAATGTCAGATTACATTACACTATTTTGTTCATAGAACAACACAGCCATTAAGTTACTAGAGAGTAATGAACAGGTCTTCTCACAAAGTAAAGCCAAAGGTGTTAATTTAGATTTGAAACATTCCACCTCATTATAAAAGCCAAATTAATCTGCCATGTGTAGAAGCAGGAAAAGCCAATATTTGAAATGTGAAAGACCTCCTTTTTGCAGAAGAATGATAGAAAGGAGCATTACAGAGTTTCTATTTTTGAAGAGTAGGCATACTGGTCCCTCAGAGGTTAATTATTAGGTGTTACAGAGTCTCTCATTAAGAATTTCTATTCGAAAAGTTGAATTGATAGAATTAGTTAAATGTTAATGATGAAAGGAAGTCTGGGCACTTCCTAGTTTGAAAATGTGTAGACAATCATAAATGCAAAGTGAACCTATTTTATCTCCTCCAATTCTCATAATGTATTATGAAGAATGTATTTTCATCTGGTTGTAGAAATTTTGTTTAGGCATTAGTCACAAGATCTTAAAAAGATAAAAGGAAAAGCCCCACTAATTTGGAGGACTATAGAAACAAATCATAGAGGATCTTCAAGTGTGCATTTATTAAGGTCAGGCCAAATGAATAATACCTAAAACATAAAGAAATGAGGACGCTTCACAGAAAGTGTCAAAACAACAGCCTTTACAAACCTAGACGACATATTGAACAATGGTAAAGTGATAAGAATAATGTTGAATTAGCTTATCATTTTTAAAATGTGAGGAAAACCAAAATACAAAAGCCAATTATGAAAAAAAAAAAGGCTAGTTCATAGTAGCCAAGCCCAGAGACCGACAAAAATACCAATCATGGTGTCTCCAGGATTAGGCATACAGAATGGTCACCTGAAGAACCCTAAATGAAGTTGTTCTGGTCAGGATAGCAGGCATTACTGAGGCATCAGTAAAGACCCCACAGGGATTCCTAGAATCTCCACTCTGATCTTAGCAGTAAAGGTATCAGGCAGTGGTATTAGATCCTGAGAAACTGGGAAAGGGAGGTCATGCAGAATCATTTAAATTTAGAGTAAAAAGTAACTGTAATACCTTTTGTTTGTATTTTGCTTTCTAGCTCAGAAAGTGCTTTATATCATCACTGCAACCATGCCAAATGACCAATATTTATATTTTATTTTCCATATGAGGACACAGATTCAGAGAATGTAGATCATCTACCCAAGATTACTCAGCTCGTTAATATCTGAGACATTTATAGATTATCTGGCCAATGGCCATATCATATTGATTTAAGTGTCTCCAGCAAGAATATTTCATGATTTCCTGGGAAAACTCGCTTCACTGATAAAAAATCTTATACAACAAACTTCTTATATTTTTTTAATATCTAGCCTTTTCCATCTCTAACACAGCATTCTGGATCAATAATAATGTACTAACATTTACGTGTCATTTTACAGTTTGCAAATTGTTTTAATACCTGTTACCTAAGTTAAAACATGTAAGAACGCAGCTTCTGCTTTCACACTGCAAACGTTTTTCAAAAACATACAGGCATCTTGTATTTCTCCCTTAACTTTCTCACATATTCAGACTCTTCACTCTTCTCTAGGTGGGCTCCAGTTTGCCCATCCTTTAAAATGTGGTTTCAGCTATAGGGATAATATTCCAGAAGCACTCTGAGCAGAATGGAAATGAAAGAAGAAGAGGGACAGAGCTGGTTGATCCGATACCAACCATCAGGGAGGGAGGAAAGGATGTAGCGGATTAACGGATCATCTGTGTTTGCCTTAACAGATTACTGCCAACTGGTGTCTTATGACAACAAAATTTATTTTTAAATGAAATAAAGAATTCTTTTTAATAAAATAAAGGAATTGGTTTATTTCTGAAGAAAAGGATAATCATCTTAAAATCGTACCTCAAAGGCGTGTCAATCAATTTATTCAAATAGCTTCTAAAGGTAGGCTGGTATAATCGGGATTATAATAATGACTAATGACATTTAAAGAGGGCTTAGTAATTTACAAAATAATATGATGTTGTAAGCCAGCAGTTTGCAGTTCTGGAGTCCAGAAGGCTGAAACCAAGGCATCATTTCTTTCTAGAATTTCGTTCCTTCTAGATGCCATGCCTCCCTCCTAGAGTCTGGTGGTTGCAAGGCAATCCTTGGTGTCCCTCGGCTTATAGACACATCACTCCAATCTCTGCTCCATCTTTACATCACCTTTTTCTCTGTGTCTCTGTGGGTCCTTTTTTGTCTCTTAGAAGGATACTCATTGGACTTGAGGGCCACCCTAATTCAGTACGAT
Organism: Lagenorhynchus albirostris; assembly: GCF_949774975.1. NCBI lineage: Eukaryota > Metazoa > Chordata > Mammalia > Artiodactyla > Delphinidae > Lagenorhynchus > Lagenorhynchus albirostris. The sequence continues at coordinate 69,979,626 of NC_083106.1, forward strand.
ATCATCTTGATTCTTAACTAATTACGTCTGTAATAACCCTATTTCCAAATAAGGTCATATTCTGAAGTTCCAGGTAGACATGAATTTGGAGGGGACACTGTTGAACCCACTACAAGGAGGAAAAGGTTTTGAGAGCTTCATGCCTGCCCTCATTCTCAGACACTAGGTGATTTTAAAAACTACTGATTGAGGGGGATTCCCATGGGCTTCCCTTCCCTGGTGGCGCAGTGGTTGAGAGTCCACCTGCCGATGCAGGGGACGCGGGTTCGTGCCCCGGTCCGGGAGGATCCCACGTGCCGCGGAGCGGATGGGCCCGTGATCCGTGGCTGCTGGGCCTGTGCTTCCGGAACCTGTGCTCCACAACGGGAGAGGACGCAATGGTGGGAAGCCCGCGTACCGCAAAATAAAAACCAAAAAAAACAAACTACTGATTGATATGAGCAAATTGACTACATTGATTTTTCGGTGTCTTGAAGACAAGAGAGAGAGAGAGATTAGAGATATCATGTTTCTATCCAGTAAAGTGATTTTTATTAGTAGAGGTGGTACAGTCTCAACGGTAAGGAACCTGGTGTACAATGTGGCAATTTTCAGTGAGGTGCCCATCATTCCATTGGACAGTCACTAGATACTCAGTCACAGCACATGGAGAAGGGCCAAAATGAAATGGAGGAAGGGCAACAACCGAACATATGGAAGCAATGCAGTGATTATATTAAGAAGTGACAGATAAAGGCCATGGGGATTGCAAATCCATCACCCAGTTTTCAATAATATATAAAGAACAGAGACCCTAAAACACCACTCATTTATAAATGATGTCTTTCCCCCTTGTCTAGATTCCCTGAGGACCTTGGCTAACAGTACAGAATGTCAATGGAGATTGAACGTGGGATCTCAGAAAATTCAACAAAGTTAGAAAATAGAGAAAGGGAAAATTGGTGCTCAGGACACTGATTGAGAAAAGTGTGGGTGTCAAACAGCTAAACATTTTCTGGACAGATCTTACCAGGGAGATTGGTTATAAGTTTGGAATCTAGACAATACATGAAGGTGAATATGGTTGGGATTACTTGTCAATGGAAGAAGAAATGAACTCAGTGGATGTCTGTCTTTCATAAGACGTAAGTGGTGGAGTGAGAGAAGTGCTAGTAGTTATAACAGAAGTGCTAAAAGTCAGAGTCTAGTGGAGCAATGGCATTTATTGGCCTCTGTACTTCCTCATTGTGGAGCTGGCTAACCTCAAGTTTGGCCTGAACTTCTCTAGAGAGGTAGCATTGCTATAAAATGAAAATCATTTAAGCCTGGGATGATGGTGGAACACAGGCATTAAAACCACCAATTTTCTCTTTCATTTTACTTCAAATCATTGTTGTTGTACAACTAGAGTTCAGTGAAAACAACATGACAAATTAGAGAACTTACAAGAAACCACATGTTCTTTATTTTATTTAAAAATGTGACCTGTAGCATGTTTGTGTTCTATACACCTAGAAAAAATATATATCATAAGAGCTCCTTCTTTGTCCTCAAATGGAAAGTCACCAGAGTCCGTCCATCCCTTAATAACTGGTTTTTCAATGACCATTGCTCAAGCCCAAGTGGTCACATGTTCATGAACAGCCCAAGTATCATGGAACTCTAATGGATGCTTCAGAATCACTCAAGGCAAAAGCTTTTTTTTTTTCTTTCAAGAAAGGAAGACAGGTTTGCAACCTCACTATTTTCAGAAATGTCTTCATTCTGTTCTTGTGTGCACTAAACACAACCAAGGTTTTATGATGCCTTTCTTAAAAGTATGGAAGTATGTTATGTATTTTAATAATATATGTTAAATCACCCCCCCAAGTCTTACCTAGAAGCAAAATAAACAGTCTTCTGATCTATAGTATCTGCCATAGCATAAAAATGTATTAAAGATACAACTGACCCTTCTGAATACTTGCAAGAATAAGAGGTGAAACGCTGTGAACGCAAAGCAGATTGAGTGACTGGCTCAAGATAGAGAATAAGTCAAGAGCAGAACAGGCCTGTATGTTCTATTACCCCAGAGATTTAGTTACCTGCAGATTGAAACTTTGTTTCCTACTACCTGCTATGCTTTTGATGTTATCACCCACTGGTCTTAGCGTGGTGAGCCTTCCCAGAATGCTCTGCATCTCTAGCATATAAAAGCAAAATGACTACACCTGGTTTTTCATTCATTTATTCCATAATAAAGGGTAAGCTTCTCATATCTCTTAAGGACAATGTTAGTTTCTGGGATTGCAGCAAGGAGTAAAAGGGAAATAGCACCTGACCTCACAGAGCTTATTGTTTTGTCCAGCTATCCAACACATACCCACTGAGTACCCACCAAGCACCATTCTAGGTGCTTGGGATATGGCAATGAACAAAACTAAGATCCCTGCCAACCTAGAGCTTACATTCCATTAGAAGACAATAAACAATAGATGTGTAATAAATATGTGAATTTTACAGTATGTTCAAATGTGATGCTGTATGAGAAAAGTAGACCAGGACAAAGGGAGATCTGGAAGAGTTAGGACCAAGAGAGGGGGTAGGACCATGTGAGTTGCAATTTCAAGATAGGATGGTCAGGGTAGACTTCACTGAAAAGGTAGATTTGGGTAAATACTTGGAAGAAGAGAGTTCTTGTAGCTATCTGGAGTATGAGGATTCCAAGCAGACAAAATAGCTGGTACAAAGACTCTAAGGCAGAAGCACGCCTGGAGTGCTGGAGAAAGAGCAGAGTCTAGCTTAGCTTACTACCTTGGAAATGAGAGAGAAAATGTACTCTACCTGGATGCATTTTTGCAAACTGTCCCAATAAGTACCGGATCATTTCTCCTCAATTGTTTGAGATGTATGTAAGATTCACTTATTTTAGAAGGTGAAATTATTTCTTTGGGAAATCTGGAATTAATATGCTACTATAATCGGAAACCTCTTTTTCTTGAGTTTTATCATATGAGTCTTCCAATGCAGTTAGAAGAAGCATCCTTGGCTATTAATAGTAATGTCCCATACTTTCTATAGTTCCTTTTAGTAGTTTTCTTTATCATCAATATAAATAAACATCTCAGCCTATTCCTTCCCATGGCAAGGTTCAGGCATTTGGATTCAGCTATAAAAGCAATTCTCCACCCCCGATGTTAATCTAGACAGGAATTGACATCAAAACAGGGAACTCACAGAGGTTATATTAATGAACAGATATAGCTCTGGTCAGGACTCTTATCACCACCATACAATGACCATTTTACATGCATAATGATTTAACATAAAGCTGACTTGTGTTAGAACCCAGTTCTTCTTTCAACCACATGTAGACTTTTAGCAATGTGTCTGATTCTTCAATGAAAAGCATATTTTGAAGAAAGAAAATGGATTAGTCAAGATGTCTTTCACTGCTGCTTATAAAATACCCACCTAGTGTTAAGATGAGACTCTTAAACCTGGAAACTATAGCAAAACACGCAATCTGTCAAGGAAAGATTAAGATTTATACTTCCTTTCGAAGTAAAATTTCTTCATTTTTACCACCAGGAAAATCTAGATCCTGGGCCACTTTTCCTCTGTGAGAAATTTTCACAAGGGTATGATTTCAAGTCCCTCTAAATTCAAGGACAATTGAGTCATTGAGATTCTACTGTTTTTCTGTAGAATGCAAGGCAGTGGGAACCGAGATCTTTGCTTTACTGTCACAGCTCAGCAGTTGTGTAAATCTTGAGGGGAAAATGAATTCCAAGTGCCTGTCAGCCACTTTTTCAGTCCAGAATGGAAGGTAGAAGAGACACGTCTCTAAAGCGAAGAGCTGATGGCTTCCCTCGCGCACCTGTGTGGAAGGAGGCTCTTGAATGGCGGTGGTTCACTCTCAACATCTGCTCCTTTCATTGAACAGAGCTGTAAATTGAAATTCCATTGCAATGTTTTTAGAACGAGTTGAAGTAAGGAGACTGTCAGAAATCCTCTTTAAACTCACCCTTATCCAAACAGGAAACTGACCCTTGGCCCCTGGACGTAACAGTACACCAGTGGAAATTTCATTATCCTGTTTCAGATGAACTAAGTGAAAATTAATTGTGTAATTATCTGGATGAGCGCATGTGTAAAATTTTACAATGTGCCAGTTAGATTAAGTAACGTGTTAGAGGCATGGTTTAGTGCAGAGTCAAAGCTGTCCTATAAAAATGGGACAAAAAATCCAACAAGGTTGAAGGAAGGAAAAAAAACCATATGTCGGAACAAATGCTTCACATGAGAAAGTCAGGTTAGGCTTAATTCCATAACCTGATGAAAATCTTACTCTCCCGACCCTAGGTGAATCTGGCAGGGTTGGACAGGGTGTGTGTGTGTGTGTGTGTGCGTGTGTGTGTGTGTGTACACATACACATGCCCACACATGAGACATTTTGTAAATGACTTCTCCATTTATTGTCATTTTTAAGTGAAGTTAGTACTAAAATACTTAACCTGACGACTATTGTATTTTTCATATTTAGTTTCCTTTACCAACCACATAAGAAAATACAAGCTATATTCAGTAGATGGGATTATTTGTTTCAGATATACTTCATTCCCCTGTTCACTGAGCCTCTCTGACTTTCCTTCTGGAATTAATTCTTCAAATGACGAGATAAACGCTGCATCCTGACTTAAGATCATTTCATTAAAATATACAGGCAAAGCATGAACCGGCTTTAACATCAAATGCATGGGGAATTTGGATTTGAAGTTTTATTCGCTTTGATAAAGATTTTAAGGAACATTTTTCCATGAGAGTTTGGCCTCCCCCCTAAAAAAATATTGCTTTATGGAGACAATTTCCATTTCAAAGTCTCCGAAATGTTTAGATAGTAGAATTTCTGGATGAAAGATACAACTTGGGTAGACACTCTTTGAAAGTGAGGACCATCTTTAAACAACATTTGAGTAGTGCCTTGAAATCCTAGCAATTCTGATTGCCAGATTTCACGATGTCTGTGTTGTCTTGGCAAATCCAGATACTCAGTTATGTATCTTGCCAATGAAACGGTTCTCCTGTTTTTCTCATTCCTTGTACTACACATTGTCTCCATAAAGCTATGTTTATGGTAAAATTCTACTGAGATTTTTTTTCCACTACTCCCCTCAAAAATGAAAGTTCCACTAGACAAAAATAGTAACATTCTCAAAGAAAATACACTCAAAATGTGTTTCAACATTTTTTAACCTTGGTTTAATATAATGCCATTAGATATTTGTACTTTGGCTTACCAGCGCTTTAAGAGAGTGTTAGTACTTTAAGAAAGCTGTAACAAATATGTCTACATTTAGTGGAAAACATTCTAATGTATATAAACATGATTAAAAGAAAGCACCGGTGTGATTTATAGAACAGGACAAAGGGCATTTAAAAATAATCAAGACTATTCAAAGGGAAAAGGAGAACCTCAGATCAGGGAACATTAGCCTCAAAATGAAAATGAGACTCTGGTATGAAACCTGCATTTTACCATAAATTAATGATCAGGAAGGCTTTGGGACTGGCCATTTTACTCTGGAACAGTGCCCTTCTCACCAGTTTTAACATGTCAGGAGTTGGTGGGGAGGGGCGGTTGTTGGTCAAACCTTGGAGAACAAAATGGCAACCAGGAGGTGGCCTTGGGGACCGCCCCAGAGCCCAGGGTGGAGCTGGTGTCTGGGGATGTCCTGGTCACATGCTCTATCAGGAACCACGGGCCCCTTCACTGAAGCCACAGTGTTTGCCGCCTTTTCTAAAGCCTGGCCTGGGAATTACTTTGTGCCTTTCAAGTAACAGTTTTAAAAGATATATATATATATATATATATATATGTAAAATATTAACTAATAAATATGGAGCTTTTTCAGTCATAACTGTCCTGACTTGAGAAGAATTAAATTTTTAAATATATTTCAATCCATATTTAACTTTACAGCTATACTTGATATGAACACATTTTAAAATGTAATGTTTTTGTATATTCCTTCTTTTTGAATAATGGAAAAGCTTGGAATATAGCTTCCAGCACTGAACCACTTATATTTTTAAATTATATTTTATTCTTATTGGTTCCAATTAAGATCATTTTATTACCATAGAATTTCAGAACTGAAAGAAGTCTTAAAACTCCCTTTGTCCATTCTGCAGGTAAGAAAACCAGGCCCTAAGGAATACCTTCTCTCTTAGAACAGTGCTGTTTTAACTAATCGACATTTTCTGGTTGTGTGAGTGTTCCCCCACCCCCAAAAGGACAAGAAATAAATATGTGACTATGTAGACAGTCAGATGATAGGTTTAATAGACAAGAGGAGGAGCATGGGATTTAAAGCCAAGAAGACCTAGGTTCGAATCCTTGTTCCCTGTCTTGCCTTCTGTGTGACTTTGAGTGTGTAACTTAACCTCTCTGAACTTTACAATCCTTCGTTTGGTAAGTGGCATCTACTTCATGAGTTAGTTGCGAGCATAAAATTAAACAGTGTATTATGGTTTTCTCGGGGTATATGGAGCTGCCCAGCACTTGATGGAGAACCAACAAAATTCAAATATTTTAGAAGAAGTTTTCAAAGTGACAATCTATTAAATTTACCGTCAAAAGCATATGAAAAAATCTTTGAGAGCAATCGGGGAGGAAATCAGTTTAGCAGAAATTTCCTTTCTAATAAGATTTACTATACATATCCCCTATAGAACATGTTTATTCAATGCGCAAGTAAATTTTTCATTTGGGTATATGGAGAACAGAGTTGGAGAGGAGAGGGAATACCTGATTACTCAGGAGAGAAATGTGTGTGAAAAATATGTATATGTTACTTTTATTATGACTTATTATTTGTACCCACATTTGCTTCCCCAATGAATTCAACGTGGCAATGTCATTGTGTTTTTATTTCTCATTTTGCAAACGTTCATAAAATTTTTAATTTCACAAGTGGTAGACAGCTTTGGATTCTCTTTTCGTCAAATGCTGATATACTTTGCAAGACCAGATACTTCTGCAGAATTTCAGGAAAACCCAGGGAAACAAGACTAGGATATACAAAGTCCAGAGAACCAAGTCCTTTGAGTGAGGAACAAACACTAGAGCTCCCTACTCAGGAGACAGAAGGGGAGAGGGAGGGAAGGAGGAAGAGAGGGAGGGAGAGAGAGGGAGAGGGAGGATACTTTCACTTCAGTCATAAAAGTGAGTATACAGATTTGCTCTCATTGCTTGTGGAATTTGTGGAAGATTTTAATGCAAAGCAGAGCCAGAATTATTTAAGGTGAGAACTTAAGAAATTGAATAATAGCTTTGAAGCTGATTTCAAGTCAGCATTCAGTTTTCTTTAAATATACAAATAGGCTACTCCTCCCTACTGTGGGGTCATTCATTCATTCATCAATTTTTATGCACCAGAAGTGCAGCAGAGGTAAAATCCTTTCATTTATGGAGATTTCATTCTAGTGGACAGAGACAGACAATAAATAAACAAATACGATGCTAGGTGTTGAGTGCTATGAAGAAAACTTAAGCCGACCAAAGGTGACAGAGGCAGGGGGCGTACCATGTTATAAAGTCAGGGAAGCACTTTCTCATAAACTCTCAAGCAGATAGTCTCAAACTTATTCTGACAGTCCACACCTCAAAAACTTCTACTATGAACTATTTTAGAGTATACTAGAAAGGTTAATTACTTCATTAGTTTTTAACTGATTATAATTTCTACTTACGATGGACCTGTGTCCTTCATTTCTACATCAGTCAATAAGCCTATGATGTGTGAAAGGCACTATACCTGTATTTTAGCCAAAAGTGGAATCCCATGAAAAGATCCAAAACAGGAAGAAGCAGAGGGGGAGATATTCCTTTGAAAAAAATGGGGACTGGGGGATGTAAAATAATACAGTTACCAATGCTAAAAATAAACGACAGAGTATCTGATCTTAGAAAACATAACATATTTTCCTGGAGAACAGAAATCTAAGACAGCAAAGGGAATTCTTTTCCTTACTGTCCCACTTTTATCCCAAAGATCTGAGGGAGCCAAATGAAAATTTCCTGGCATCCTGGGGCAATAAAATAATCTTGGTCTTCTTGTGAAACCACATTAGTATGGAGAGGGAACAGAGGCTCTTTGAGCACTCCTAAGTGCTGTGTAAGCTGCATTTTTCTCCAGGAACTCAAAGCTTTGTTTATTTGCAGAGTTGTGCTACGAATACATGGAGGCCCGAATGGCCCAGGTGACAGGCTCGCATCTGAACACTTATCAAAAAGAAGCTCTCAATTAAGTGCTTGTTCAAGAGCTGGGAGAGATGCATCAGTTATTATTGGTTTTTTCAGAGATGTTGATGAGAAGGAAAATGGCATTTCTTTGGGGAAGGTCGACTCAAGATAAAATGTCTTTGGAAAGATACAGCTTATGGGAGCCCTGGGTGATCTGAACCAAGGTTTTCTTCACCTTTACCAGCTTCAAGCACTTAGATCCATTGACTTTCCCATTAAAAAGGACGTTAAGTTTAACTTTTAAGTGACTGAGCTTGTGAGTGCGTGCATGAGCATGTAACTGAGAGAGAGAGAGAGAGAGAGAGAGAGAGAGAGATGGGGTTCTTTGGCCAATAATAGAACTTTGTGAGAGGGAGAAAAGTTCCTTTTACTTTAAAGCTGCCCTATAGAGCAACACTACTTATATACCAAATGTTGTAAGATCAAGTGCTCAGCTGCAGGAAGTTTGTGGATTACTTACCTCCTCAGAAACATAGATATAAATACACACAGAGTCACTGGTATTACTTAAAATCTGGTCTCTATTATTTAGGGCCTGGGTTACCTCCCATCATTCGTTTCTAGCTATAACGTTTGAGTTGAAGGTCTAACTAACATTTTGCTGATGAATTTAGTGCCTGTAACAAAGCTAAATTGATAGCCCACAGAGCAGGTCCCTGTTTATAGAAGTTGGTGTTCTCTCCTCCGGTCCTGTTGCTCAAATTCATCCGTGAAGATACAAGGATCCCACATCGTCCGCTGGGCCACTGGAGGTATGGGTTGTGGGAAAAAGGGGTGGATACAGTCCCAAGTCAACTCATGATGGCTTTTCCTTTGTTCAAGGCACTGTATCTTCCAAGGAGGGCCAGGGGAATGCCTGCCAAATGTCCTAGATTTTCTAGCACAGTTGTGGCTTTGAACATTTTGCCCTGACTCAGACCTGTGTCCCGCCGACCTTGGTTTAGAAAACCTAGTCACCACGGTATTACGTTGCTAACCTTAGTTTCCCCACTGATTTCAGATGCACTTCAGACTCTCCTAACTTTGCAAAGTAACTCCATTCCCAGCATTTGATCCTTCCTGAGTTCTTGCATCTTCACTTTCCAGACCTGGCTTTCTCATTTCTTGGCTGGGCTGTCAGTCTTGCTTCCTGAGCTCTACCTACACCACTTATTATATAATATTGCATTTCCTTTACCTACTAATTTCTCTTACTGAAATCATTACGGGAATAAAATTCAGATTTGGAAATAACCTCCCGTTGAGACCCCCAAATCTTCTAGAAAGAAAAGAACATGTATAGCCAGGGATAAGAAGCAGTCTTTCTTAATGATTGTGTATGGTGTCCACCCATTCCCAATGTATTCCCAAAGGATACTAAGGAATCTTGGAGGAATCTCTGAACCATCCTTGGTCTACTCTCACTCTCCACATATTTCCTGAGGAATTCTATCCACACTCCTATCTGATTTTCTCTCTCTTTTAACTTTCTTATTGTGGTTAAAAAGAAAAAAAAACACTAATATTGAATTTACAATCGTAACCATTTGTAAGTGTACAGTTCAATAGTGTTAAGTATCTTTATATTGTTGTGCAACAGGTTTTTAGAACTTTTTCATCCTGTAACACTGCATCTCTAAACACACTACGCACTAATTTCCCCTCCTCCCAGCCCTTGGTAACCACCTTTCTACTTTCTGTTTCTATGACTTTGATTTCGTTGGATGCTTCATGTGAGTGTAGAATCCTACAGTATTTGTCCTTTTGTGACTGGCTTATTTTGCTTAGCATAATGTCCTTGAGGGTCATCCATGTTGGAGGATGTGACAGGATTTCCTTCTCTTTTAAGGCTCACCATATTCTGTTGTCTGTATATACCACATTTTATGTATCCATTCATCTGCCAATGGACATTTAGGTTGCTTCAACCTCTTGGCTCTTGTGTAGCCAAGACATGGAAGCAACCTGAACGTCCATCAACAGATGAATGGATAAAGAATGCGTGGTACATATATACAATGGAATATTACTCAGTCATAAAAGAGAATTAAAAAATGCCATTTTCAGCAACATGGATGGACCTAGAGATTATCATACTGAGTGAAGTAAGCCAGATGGAGAAAGACAAATATCGTATGATATCACATACATGTGGAATCTAAGAAGTATGATACAAATGAACTCCTTATAGGTTATGTGATTTGCCAGCATTTTCTCCCATTCCATAGGTTGCCTTTTCATTCTGTTAATTGTTTCCTTTGACACGCAGAAGTTTTTGTTTGGGGTAGTCCCATTTGTCTCTTTGTTATTTTGCTGCCTCTGCTTTTGGTGTCATATGCAAGAAATCATTGCCAAATCCAGCATCATGGAGCTTTTACCTGATGCTTTCTTCTAGGAGTTTAATAGTTTTAGGACTTATATTTTAGTCTTTAATCCATTCTGAGTTAAAGTTTGTAAACACTGTAAAGCAAGGGTCCAACTTCATCCTTTTGCATGTGGATATCCAGTTTTCTCAGCACCATTTGTTGAAGAGATTGTGCCTTCCTTATTGCATAGTCTTAACATCCTTGTCCAAAACATTTGGCCACATATGCTAGCATTTATTTCTGAGCTCTCTATTCTCTTCCATTGGCCTATATATCTATCATTATGCCAATACTATACTGTCTTAATTACTGTTGCTTTGTAGTATGTTTTGAAATCAGAGAGTGTGAGGCCTCCAACTTCGTTCTTCTGTGTCAAGAGTGTTTTGGCTATTCAGGGCCCTTTAAGATTCCATGTGAATTTTAGGATGTTTGTTTCTTTCTTTTTTAATTGAAGTATGGTTGATTTACATATTGTGTTTGTTTCAGGTGTACAGCATAGTGATTCAGTATTTTTGCAGATTATATTCCATTATCGGTTATTACAAGACAGGGGTAAAATTCCCTGTGCTATATAGTAAATCCTTTTTGCTTATTTATTTTGTGTATAGTAGTTTGTATCTATTAATCCCATACTCCTAATTTGTTCCTTCCCCCCACCTTCCCTCTCCCGTTTAGTAACCACAAGTTTGTTTTCTATGTCTGTGAGTCTGTTTCACTTTTGTTTTTTTTTTAACTTGGGAAATGATTTTTTTTATATATATAGAAGTATAGTTGATTTACAATATTGTGTTAGTTTCAGGTGTACAGCAAAGTGATTCAGTTATATACATATATATATATATATTTTTCAGATTCTTTTCCCTTATAGGTTATTACAAAATATTGTGTATATTTCCCTCTGCTATACGGTAAGTCCTTGTTGGTTGTCTATTTTATATATAGTACTGTGTATATGTTAATCCCATGTTTTGGTTTTGTGTATACATTCATTTGTATTATTTTTTAGATTCCACATATAAGTTATATCATATAGTATTTGTCTGAATTATTTTGGTAAGCATAATATTCTCTAGGTCCATCCACATTGCTGCAACTAATAGTATTTCATTCATTTTTACAGCTGTTTAATATTCCACTGTATATATGTACCACATCTTCTTCATCCATTCATCTGTTGATGGGTACCTGGGTTGCTTCCATGTCTTGACTATCAGAAATAGTGCTGCTTGGAACCTTAGTGTGCATGTTATCTTTTCAAATTCGTGTTTTTGTTTTTTCTGGTTATATAGCCAGGAGTAGAATTGCTGAATCATATGGTAGTTCTATTTTTACTTTTTTAAGGAAGCTCCATACTGTTTTCCATAGTGGCTGCACCCCAGGACATGGAAGCAACCTAAATGTCCATCAACAGATGAATGGATAAAGAAGATGTGGCACATATATACAATGGAATATTACTCAGCCATAAAAAGGAATGAAATTGAGTTATTTGTAGTGAGGTGGATGGACCTAGAGACTGTCATACAGAGTGAAGAAAGTCAGAAAGAGAAAAACCAAATACTGTATGCTAACGCATATATATATGGAATCTAGAAAAATGGTACTGATGAACCTTGTGACAGGGCAGGAATAAAGACATAGATGTAGAGAATGGACTTGAGGACAAAGCGGGGGAAGGGGAGGCTGGGATGTAGTGAGAGAGTAGCATTGACATATATACACGACCAAATGTAAAAAAGATAGCTAGTGGGAAGCTGCTGCATAGCACAGGGAGATAAGCTCAGTGCTCTGGGACAACCTAGAGGGATGGAATAGGGAGGGTGGGAGGGAGGCTCAAGAGAGAGGAGATATGGGGATATATGTATACATATAGCTGATCCACTTTGTTGTACAGCAGAAACTAACACACAATGTAAAGCAGTTATACTCTAATAAAGATGTATTAAAAATTAATAAAAGCAAAAAAATAAAAGAACTTAGCTCTGACTTTGCTGAATGGCTGATTTAAAGTAAATTTAAAGTAAAAAAAAAAAAACCATAGTGGCTGCACCAATTTACACTCCCATCAACAGTGTATGAGGGTTTCTTCACATCCTCTCCAATATTTGCTATTTGTGGAATTTTTTTTTTATGATAGCCATTTTGACAGGTGCAGGGTTATACCTCATTGTGGTTTTGATTTGCATTTCTAGGACTTTTTTTCTATTTATGCAATATATGCTGTCACAATTTTGTTAGGGATTTCATTGAATCAGTAGATCATTTTGGGTAGTATGAAAGTTTCAACAGTATTAAGTCTTTCAATCCACAAACACAGGATGTCTTTCTATTTTTTTATATCTTCTTTTATTTCTTTTAGCTAGTAATATTTTATAGTTTTCAGTGTATGAGTCTTTCATCTGATTGTTTAAGTTTATTCTTAAGTATTTTATCCTTTTTGGTGCTATAGTAAATTGGATTGTTTCCTTTTCAGATTGGCTATTTTTAGTGTATAGAAACACAATTTATTTTGAGTATTGTTTTTTATCCGGCAACTTTATTGAATTCATTTATTATTTTGTTGACTGTACTTTAAGTTTGCTTTTTTAACAGCTTTTTGGTGGACTCTTTAGGGTTTTCTACATATAAAATAATGTCATCTGTGAACAGAGGTAGCTTTACTTCTTCTTTTCCAATTTATATGCCTTGTTTTTTTTTTTTTTCTGCCTAATTGCTCTGGCTAGAACTTTCAGTACTATGTTGAATAGTTGTGGTACAAGTGGGCATCCTTGCCTTGTTCCTGACCTTAGAGGAAAAGCTTTCAATCTTTCTGCATTCAGTATGATGCTTGCTGTGGGGTTTTCATATATGGCTTTTATTATGTTGAGGTAGTTTCCTTCTATGCCTAATTTGTTGGCTATTTTTATCAAGAAAGTGTATTGAATTTTGTCAAATGCTTCTGCATTGATTGAGATGATCATATGGTTTTTGTCCTTCCTTTATTTTGTTAATGTAGTGTATTACATTGACTGATTTTCATGTTGGATCATCCTTGCATCTCAGGTATAAATTCCACTTGGTTATGATATATGACCCTTTTAATGTGCTGTTCAATTTGGTTTGCTAGAATTTCGTTTAAGATTTTTACATGAGTATTCATCAGGGATATTGGTTTGTAGTTTTCTTGTTTTGTCTTCATCTGGTTTTGTTATCAGGTTAATGCTGGCCGCATGGAATGAATTTGGGAGTGTTCCCTCTTCTTTGATACTTTGGAAGAGTTTGAGAAGGATTGGTGTTAATTCTTCTTTAAATATTTGGTAGAATTCCCCAGTGAAGCCATCTGGTCCTTGGCTTTTATTTGTTGGAAGATTTTTTTTTAATTGCTTCAATCTCCTCACTACTTACAGGTCTGTTCAGATTTTTTATTTCTTCATGATTCAGCCTTGGTAAATTGCATGTTTCTACAAATTTATTCATTTATTCTGGATTATCCAATTTGTTGGCATATAATTGTTCTTAGTAGTCTCTTACAATCTTTTTTATTCTGTGACATCAGTTGTAATGTCTCCTCTTTCATTCTTAATTTTAGCTAGTTGAGCCTTCTCTCTTTTTTTCTCAGTCTAGCCAAGAGGGTCTCAGTTTTGTTGATCCTTCTGAGAAACTTTTCTTGGTTTTGTTCATTTTTTTCTATTATTTTCCTATTCTCTATTTCATTTATCTCTGCTCTAATCTTTATTATTTCCTTCCTTCTGCTGACTCGACCCTCATGTTTTTATTAAGACATTCATATGCTGAAATTTTAAAATATCTTTACATCCAGCCAAGCCCTTTCTCTGGAACTTCAGATGAACATATCAAACTAAATACTGGATGTCTTCACATGGATTCTCAGTACCAAAATGTCTGAGGCTGAACTCAGCCTCTTGCCCTTTAAAACTGTTCCTTTCCCATGATGAAAGTGGTAATTACTTCTATAGTACTTGCTGTGTGCCACCGTAATTTTAAGTCCATTACACCTATTTATTCATTTAATCCTTACAAGAATCTTAAGAAATAAATATTATTAATACCAACCCCACTTTACAGATGAAGAAACTGAGTCATAGAGAGATTAGGTCACCTCCTCAAGGCCACACAGTTAGCAGTGGCAAAGCTGAGATTTGAACTCAGGTCACATGGCTCCAGAGACGATGTTTTGAACTACTGTGCTGTCTCATTCTTACACCAGTTACCCAATCCCCAAGGTTGTATACCCAGGGACCAGCTTCATTATCTCTCCCCCTCACCTCTATACCTAAGCAATTTTGTCTTCCTCAAATCCATCCTCCTCCTCTCAGTTACAGTATTCCATTTTTGCAAATCTACTCAAAATTCTTCAATAACTCCTCAACAAAGAGAGAACAAAGCATGATTTCTTTGTATGATCTGAGCCTGCCCTGCTCCTCCAGCTTCACCCTTTCCCATTCCCCACCTGAAACAAGATGCTCTAGCAACACTCAGCTGCTTCTCTTTGCCCTTAAACACAAAATTGTTCTTGTCTTACAGATTTTCTCATGTTGTCCTTTTGCCTGAAATGCCCTTCCCATTTTCAACTACTTACCTCCAAATTCCTGTTCATTCTATAAGCTTTAGGTCAGACTTCCTTTTCCAGCAAACCTTCCCTAACATCTCTACCACTGCTGTCTGCCCAAGTTGGTTGTTTAGCTCAATCTCCTTCATGCTTCCATAACAACTGATGCATGTTCCCCTCATTGACTTTTCTGATTTCACAATTCTTCTGTTCATTTCTCTGCCCTTCCCACCAGAAACATTTGCTCCTTGAGGGCTGTGACAGCACTCGATCAATCTGAGATCCAGTATGGTGACTGGAAAAATTATAAATTTAATGAATTTTTCATGTGTGAATAGACATGAAGAGAAGCTGAAAATTAAAAATAGATTAAATGTGCATATGTCTATAAGGAAAAGAATGGATAAAGCTTGCTGGATTATTTAACAAATATTTATTAAATACCTGCTTTGCAGCCAGCCCTGGTCACTTGCAGTGACTGACAACATGACAAACCATTGAAATATTTGAATTGAAAATAAGGTCATTCCAAATTAAAGCCAATACAACAATTCATAAGAGGGTTTCCCAGAGCCTAAGTCACTCTCCAGATATCAACCATCCTCTTGGGAAGTGTCAGGACACCTCTTGAATTTCTAGAGCTGCAGGTAATACTAGAAAAGAAGAGCCATTGCATCCGTGTCTTCCTCCTCAAGGTGGATGAGAAGCCAGAAACCTGCCTGCCCTGGTGCTTTTCTTCTGGAGTCTTTCCTTGCTTGGCATGTGTGCTCTGGACTGGACTTCCTTGAAGGTGAAGCAGTGAAAGCTCAGATGCAAAAACAAAAGAGGCTAAAGCCAAATTAGATTTTTCACCATGCTAATGACATATCCTAGATGATGGGATAACCTTTTAGTTCACCAGAGTGCCACTTTGAGATATAACCAAGAGCATAGCTCTTAGTACTTAATACTTCATAGAGTTATTTACATGTAAAAATTAAGTCATCCATCCCAGATGACAGAGTGAGTGAGGCTTCCTTTTCATTTTTCAAAGAACATATGTGCCCTACAAGGCGGCCATTACTGGATGCCCAACCAGAGAGACTAAGGGGGTGGAAAGGCTAATGTCTGAGACAGAGAATGTGGACAAGACCTCAAAGTTTAGATTGGAAGTGAAAATAGAAAGAGGCATGACCAGAACAGTTTCTTGGGTCAATAACCATAAAGATTACACATATTATGCATCTGCCATACGCCAGGAAATGATGGTGCAAAGAGGGTCTTTAGTCCACCCCACTTTCACCTCAATCATATGGTTTAGATAAGAAGAGTGGGATTCATCTGCCAACACAACTTCAAGGCAAATCCTTTAGCTATCACCCTCCTTACAATGAGAAGGTGGCCCGAAGATCTCTCCTGTATGTAGGTAACAGTCTTGGTTTATACCTGTCTTCCAGGAAAATTATTAATAGCACCTTCTTTAATTCTCAAAAACAGTTCTAATTTGGACTATAAATTATCACCTATACCAAGATTCTGGAGTCCAACTGTGCCAGGAACTGGGCTCAACACATTGCTTCCACTATGTTATTAAATTTTCACTGTTATCATCTCTATTTTTACAGATGAGGACTTGAGGTTTGGAAAGTTTAAGGAGTTTTCCCCAAATCCTGCAACATTAAATAGAAATAATAGGAATTAAACTCAAGCCTATCTGAAGTCAAAATGTGGGCTATAGTTTACTTATGTTTCTGCAGTGCAATATGTCTCCCTTGCCAAGAGCATGAAAAGCTACATTCCGGATGAAACTAAATAAAGAAGTACCTAAGGATTTAGTCATTCAAAATCAGTGTATATTTGCCATGTTTCAAGCAACCATGTTCTAACGTACTTTAGTTGGGTCTCAGAGGATGACTAGTTTGACAGTAAAAGGAGGCTAGCATGGGGGATTGTATTTCAGGAAGAGGAAACAGAGATGAGGAAGAATGTGGCCTAACAAAGAACTTCTGCATGTTCAGTAAAATGAGAATAGAAGGTTTAGGTTTGCAGAATAAGCAGAAAACAATTATTAAACCAAACAATTCACAAGGGCCAGAACTAAAACTGTAACAGTGGTGAATGAGGGGAGAGTTATGGTGTAAGAGATACTTGGTAGATACAGTGGACAGATCCCAGTGACCAAATGGGTGGTGTAGGAGCGAAGCAGATGGAAAGGGCAAGAATGATGCCCCGTCCTATCTATGCTTTCCAAGCTACCCACCGCAGTCAACTGAATCAGAATTTCTAGGTGGGAGGCCTTGTAATCTGGTCAACAGGTGTTGCCAGTGATGCTTATCATCTGGGAAGTTGGGGAAACACTGGAGAGTGGATAGTGGTTCCATTAATAGAGTCAAGGATAGAAAGAAGAGCTTTCATAAAAAATATAATAAATTCATTTTGCAAATAATAAATTTGATCCAAGTGGAAATGTTTAACAGGTAACTGCATATCTGAAACTAAAGAGAGGATCATGCTGGAAATTTTTTTACTTTAATTTAGGAAATTTAGGATAACGGTTAAAATCATCCCATGAGAACAGATATTGTGATAACAGTGAGGAACCAAGTACCAAGCCTCAAATAATGGTAACATTTAAAGAGCAGAGGTAGAAAAAGGAACCAATTAGAGAGAATGAAAAGTTCTGGAGTTTCAGAAAAAAATCAAGAAGGGTTGATGGCAGAAGGCAAAGAAACAGTTTCTCAATGAAAAGGGAGTGGTCAGCAGTGTGAAATGCCACAAAGATAAGGAATTTGAATTTTCCCTTGAAATTGGCACTTAGGAAATCACTTGTAACCTTCCTAAGGCCATTAGATTACAGTGAAATAGAAAGTAAATGGGAATGAGGAAGTGCAGACAAGCAGCCTCAGCTACACTTTATAAAACCCTGGCGAAGAAGGAAAGGATAGGAGAGTGAGAAGATGATAACCACAGAGGAATTTGGGGTGGAAGGAGAGCTTTTCTTTTTCCAAGTCCCCATCAAGGCTGTCAGGACTTGTCAAGGAAGCAAGGGCTAGAGACTCAGGCAGAAGAGAAAAAACAGGAGAAGACCATGGCTTGAAACCTTCCATGGCTTAAGACCATGGCTTGAAATCATGTTTTTAGGCCAAGAGAAAGGAATCATGAGGAATGAGAAGATTAACATGTAACAAAGAGCAGATGACTAATGGGTGAATGGCTATAGGAGGAAACAAGACTAAGTTATAGATAGTTTTAAGAGAAGAATGCATTGTTCTCTAAAAGAGGGGTAAAGAGAAAAGAATGGATGAAATCAAGGAGAACTTTTTGAAGGACAAAGAAGAATTCAAGGAATATACATGCCTGGTGGCCTGGTCCGAGGAAAGTAGGAAATCAGGTCATCCATTGAGAGGGGGAGAGGTAAGGATTGGATCGAGAGCCTAGGGTGACAGCTCCGGAGAGAAACATTTGGAAGACTATGGCAAATCGACACTTTGAACCCCTTGGCTCAAAACGCCTGCCTTGCTGCGTCCACCAAACCAATATTATGACCCTTACCCAACTGTATCCCAGCCCTACTTCACACACTAAACCAGATTTCAAAGTGTCTGTAAAGATCCCAGCTTCATCCTCACTTCTCTGAGATGCTGGTGAGTGACCCTCTTGGGATATGCTATCCCAATATGGTATGCAATAAACTTAGCTTTTCCTTATCCACAGATTGTTCTGGCAACGTTTTGGGGAGCCAGCATTCAACAGTTGTTTATTTTAAAAAAAGGAGAAGATAATTAGACCTTTTTTTATTGAGGTAACATTGGTTTACAACATTATGTATGGTCATGTGTACAACAGTATAATTTGACTTCTGTATGCCCTACAGCATGCAGCCACCAAAAGTAATTAGACCTTTTCTTGATGACTAAAATCCAACCATTCATGCGATAACACTAGGTTTCTAAAAATGGATTTTCAGAAACGTAAATGTTGAATAGTTTAGAGATTTCCTGATCAAATGTATCCATTTTACAGATGAAGTAATTGAGACTCAGGGAATGCAAATATGATACAAAGAGATGAATAAATAAAAACCTAAGAAGTGGCTTCACAGGGCTTCTCTTAGTAAGGGATCTTTGTAATCAAGGAAGCTGTTTTCCCTCCTCTTCGTCCCTGGCTCTCTGCTACTCACTGTACAATGGTTCCCATTAACAAGTCCACCAGCTGCTCCTGCTTCTGCTCCCTCCCCTAAAAGGCAAGCACCTGGGAGATGGGGAGAGTCCCTTATTAGCAGGCACAGTGAGAACAAACTGAGAACAAACTTTGAAATATGTCAGAGAGAATTCTAAACTCAAGCCAAAGAAGTATATCCAAACCAGACTCTCCATCTACAGGGCATTCCCTTCACCCCAAATTTCTTTGTTGTATGTTGTTCTTCTAACTCTCTGACTTTTTGCCTTTCTTCAAAATAGCTCACCTTCCCTAGTACCAATCAGAGTACTGTTTTTGTTCATATCACTGAACTAACCAATGACAGCATTATGAACATAATCTTTATTTCATTTCTTTCACTTTTTAGGATAAATTAGTTGATTTTTTTTTTTTTTTTTGCTCACAAAGGCACTTTTTTCCATTTGTTCTGTTTTCTTCTTTATTTGCTCTTCATTAAATCTATGCATGCCTAAAGTTTGGTTTAATTTCTAGGTATATCAGTTATCCATCTCTCTGTCTTACAGCACTAAAATCATAGTTGGAGTTCAGCAAATGCTTTTTGGTTGAGAATAGAATTTTTTTTTAGCTGGACTGATATAGAAGTCCATTAATCCCTAACCTACATAACCCCTGCACCAGATTGATAAATGCTTTAACTATAACCACTAATGACAGCTTACAATGACAGAAAACTCCCTGTGCCAGACATTGTTCTAAGATGTTAACCTGTGTTAACAGATTTCATCCTTAAGCCAACCCTATAAGGTAAGTACTGTTATTATCCGCTGCATTTTCAGAAAAGGAAACTGAGGGCGAGAAAGGTTGAATAATTTGTCCAAAGTCAAGCATGTGAGAAGTGACTGAGCTAGGATTTGAACCTAGGTCATCTGGCTTCGGTCTCTTAACCACTGCACCATGCTAAAGACCAATATAATTTTTTTGTGATTAGAAAATGTAAAAAAAAAAAAAATTACAGGATTAAATTTGGAATTAATAGTTAATTTTAATTTTTTCTTTTGGAATAGATTTGTCCACATGACTTTTTACAAATGAATGGCCATTTTCTGTTTAACAACTTTTAAAGAAATATTATTTGATTTTGAATAATAAGAAATTAATGACTTTTAAATTCTATGAACTATATTTATGCAACTCTATCTTGTTTGCAAAAAAGAATCAAAGTTCTTTCCTTATGATTAAACTTGACTTTTGGGGTAATATACAAGGAGAGAGAGAATTTGATTTATTCTTTTAATTGAGAGAGCTAAAATAAAAATAAGATTGCAAACCTTACAACTAGTGGCAGAAACATTTGGAGATTAATATCTCTGCATTCTCAAAAAAATAAGTGCTAACCCAGGAAAGTTCCTGGGCTCTATTTCTCCTCAAATGTTGGGCTGTGTTTTCTCTACCCACATTCTATTTCCACCTGGGGAAATAGGGAAACCTGGGTGAGTGGCTGTGAAATTCCACTTTATTTTTCTTGAAATAAAATGTGTCTTCTTTGTTCTTTAAGGCACTGCCTCTGTACTTGTAATTCTTAATAATCTTTCCTTTACAGAGACTCTAAGTGGCACAGAAAATGGTTGCCAAGAATTCAAAACCATCACAAGTCATAAGGGATTATGTTTGAGTGAGAAGCTGCTAAAATTGTTTCAAATCACCCAATTTCGCGTAGTTGAAATGTGAACAGGGGAACAGAGGTGAAATGTAAGCTTTTAAAGGAATGTTAACTGCTATCATCAGGGAAAGATATCAAAAAAAAAAAAAAACCTACTGTCAGTAAAAATATGGATATATTCACTAGGATATGGGGGAAAAAAGCCAGATGGGGGAAATGATGGAACAGAAAACAAAAGGGCAGACAATGTGAAATCTGTTTAATAAACACAGCTGGGATGCAGCTGAAGTTGAGGAGACATGGAAGCTACCTTTTTACTCACAAAGAAAATCTGCTAATGGTGGAAGTGAAATTGAATATTTGGTGAATGAATGGACATTTTCATGCCAAGAAATAGGCATGATTATTTATTCCCAACAGCTTGTAGGACTTAACATTAAAGAGAAATTGCAAGAATTGATGACTGCCAGCAGAGGATGTCTGCTGGCTTGCATGGGAAGCACATTGACTGTAAAAAGAAGAAATGTGCAAATCTTTGCAGCCATAAATGTGCTCAGAAAGGCAGCTATTGAGAATATCCTGATGCCCTTGGACATTATAATGTATGCATGATATTTTAATTAAGGAAGAGAAGAATTTTTTATTCCATAAAGGATTTCTTTTATGACCAAATTATTTTATCTATGAGATAAATCAACCAAAAGTAGTGCTTTATTGAAATATAGCTGTTAAAATATAGCCTCCTAGACATGAAAGTTGTAACTTCAGTAGATTTGCAGATCTTAATTTAGATTAATTTTAGTTATGAAAATGTCAACTGGAATGCGTGATATGAGAACTCCTTCTAACCCTAACTGTTATTCTGAGACATGAATTTGATTTTCACCTACCTGGATAATTTCATATGATAAGCTTTGTAGCAGCATGAATTCAAAGAGTCATCATCAACAATTATGAGATATTTTTATTTTTCAGCAAGAGTACACACCTCCTTCACCCAAATTACCTCCCTACCTTGGTCAATACTAAGGCTAAAGCAATGCAAATTTGCTCATCATGCAAGATGATAGTTGGATTTTGCATTAGCCTCAAACTGATTTAATCTTTTAGGAACCTCAACTAAAAATTTCTTTATTCAGTTAGTATAGGTCATGAACGATCTGAATAAAAATATTGCTATACTAGTCCTTTAAATACTACCTTATGATAAAAATGTCCACTCTATAGAGTCCTTACAAATTGAGAGCAGAAAATAATGAAATTATGAATTTTTTTTAGAGAGTAAGCTATGTATGTTAATAACAAATATTTGTTGGGTATCTACTATATATAAAACACTATTGTAAGCCCCTGGTGGATTCAAAGATGAATAAGGTGCAGTCCCTGCCCTCAAGGGACTTATAATTAGTAACGATACACGGACCAGACAAGGCATATGGAAGGGGATGAGGGTGGAGACCAGAGGCTAGAAGAGTTTGCTGTTGAATATCATAGTAACCATCCTCAAAATCCTAAATTGGTGTTTTGCTGTGGCAGTATTGGTTTATGTTTTGCTACGAGTTGTTGTAAATTCCTGTTCCATGCTCAGTATTAAAAGCCATCTCCAGAAAAGCAAAAAACAAACAAACAAAAGGAACGAAATAAAACAGGCTACATATCCTTGCAAAGGGGTGCTCATAAGAGTACAGGTGGAAATAAATGCCACAGCCTGGGAGTCCGGAGATTAGGACATTAGTAGTCTGCTTCTGACTTCCTGTTTAACTTTGAACTAACCATTTAAACTCCTTGGACCACAATTTCTCCATCTTTGAGGTGGTGTTAATAACATCTACTAACAGAAGTTTGGGATGACAAAAATGATATTTGTTTATTTAATGAATTCTACTGGCTAGGTTTAAGTGATCTAAAAAAGCTCTCCAGGCATCATCTGAGGCTGTGTTCTATGTGAATGGCATCCCTGAAGTTGCGTGTTTCAGCATCTTGCAGGAAATCCTTTCCCGAGGGAGTAAATGGGAATTCAAACCCACCAGCCTGGCCTGAGGATTTATGGTCTTTACCACTGAGCAACACTGTCTCTCTGAGGCTAAAGAGGAGATGATGCAAATAGGAATGTTGAAAATGCTGAAAATACCGGAAGTGTTGAGATTAAAGCCCACTTACTTCCTAATTTTGCATGACAGAGAAAAGCCGTCCCATGTAAGGGCTTCTTTCAAGACTTCGAATATTTTTTTCAAGACTTAGGCCCCCAAATCCACAGTGCTTGGAGAAAAACCTCCTCACTAATAAAAGCATTGCCAAGTCACACCTGAACGTAACTGTATAGAAGCGGGGATGCCGGTATATCGTATCTCAGGTAGGATGGATATGGTGGGTTTCCCTGTCCATAGGACCATGAAAGGATAAACTGCCTCTGACCGGGTCATTCAATGAACTGGAAGTGCACTAATATTTTAACACAGCCCTTTATTATTTATGTGACGAAATAAAAAACACATAAGAAGACACATAGCTGCTCCATTTTAATAATCTCTACATTGATGTCATGGGGTGGTTAGGAAAAATAATGGCTGTTCATCCGTTCATCCATCCACCATTCGCTCAAAGGTCGTACTTACCACATGCCAAGCACATTCTAAGTTCCAGACTTCAAAGATGATTGAGAAATGTCCTTGCCCTCAGGGAGCTATAATCTGACGGGGGGGGGGGGGGGTGAGGGCAGGGTAGGGACAAATCAAAAGGTAACTAAGATTTTGTGGCAAGGGCCAAAATAAAAGAAGGAATCATGTGCGATGAGAACACAGAGGACGAAACATATAAGCTAGTGGAGGCATAAAAGGCTTCATAGAAACAGGGACATCTGACCTGGGTCTTAAAGGATGTGTACAGCCTGTTTAGACAGGCCATTCTTGACAGGGGAAAAGCTCCCTCCACCTACATGTCCCACTCCCATCACCCCGCCAGATTAAGGAAAGCAAAATGGCTTTATCTGCAGCTGCTTTTAAAGCACAGGTGAATCCTTTTTTATATTCTACAATGCTACATGAACAGCTTAGATTAGTTATCATTAGTTAATAAGATTATCAGCCCAAGTCAGAATAAATATTACACTCTGAGATAATGAAGACAGAGTGGACCCGGCACGGGAGACCCTTTTCGAATCCCAGTCTGTACCAGCTTTCAGTGCAATCCTGGGCAATACAACTGATAGAATGAGAATAAAATTTTTTTTTTAGTTGCCGTTTGAGCTGGAGCCCTAGAATGTATTAAGAATGACTCTTTGGAAAGAAACGCTCCCTCATTTTAAAACGAAAGAAGGGAGGAACGAAGGGTAGGAGGGAGGGAGGGAACCATATTTGTTGTTATGTTCTTATTGAAAGGAGGTCCCCTGGGTGGGTTCTGAAAGGCAAGCCATGAACAGAGAGAAAGGTAAATCGTCCTTCATTTGGAAAGTCAGTCGTCCCCTGGAGACTCATGAGGTGGGAGGTCCTGGAGATGCCGCGGAGGAGTCTTGGGAGAGGGAAGATTTTACAGGCAGCAGCATGGAAGGCCAGGGCAGGGTAAGAACTGAGATATCTTGCACTCAACGTTAGATTGTTTCCTGCAGTGTGCTCTCTGTTGTGTTATGTCGTGGTGCTTTTGGGAAATTGAGAAGGGGGCTGGGGGGTGGCGGTGTCCATCCTGTGTGAGCCAAATGTGCCGCCACTTGAGAACAGGAACAGGGTCTGCTGTGTCCACCGTCGCATCCCGGAGCTGGGAACAGTGCTGGGCACACTGTGTGTCTTCACTGAGAAAGAAAGAGTGAAAGGAGGGTTTGTGAGAGAGCTTCATATGTGGGAGTATTATTTAGTATACACAATGCAGAAAATAATCTGGTAGTATCTATTAAAATAAAATCACTGCACCCTTAGACACAGCATTTACCACTTATGAGAAACTGTTTGCCAGAAATAAAATGACCAGCAGGAAAGAATTTGTGTACAGAAATGTTAATAGCAGCAATGCTGGGTAGAAGTCAGGAGATAAGAACAACCTGAATGCCTATCACAAGGAGAATGACTCATTAAATTATGTTTTACTATGCCGTCCAGTACTACACAGCTATCTGACATGCGGATGTATCTAAAAAGTGATGTATCCGTGTGTATTAAGATAGAAAGAAGAACATAAGTGAAAGAAGGTAGGCTTTAAAGCCGTGTATATAGGATAAGCCAGAGGAGGAGGAAGAAGGGGAAAGGAAGAAGCCAAAGGATGAGGCAGAACTCAGACTCTAGATCCAGCCTGCCTGGCTTTGAAGCCAGTGCCACCACTTACTATGTGACTTGAGCAAATTATTTAGACATCTCCTGACTCAGCTTACTCATCCGTATATCGAGGGTGATAATATCTACCTCATACATTTGTTATAATAAACAAATGAAATAATTCAGGTAGAGTGCTTAAAACAACGCTTTGCACTTAATAGACATTTCATTATTATTATTTATGATTACTGTTTTGTCATAAGAACACAGACTGAAGTGCAAAACGTTATTCATCAAACTCTAAGCCTTGTTTTCTCAGGAGAGTAAGACTATAGAAGGAGGAGGGGAAAGTCATTAGCTTAATCTTTACACCATGCTCTGTTGTTTAATTTGGTATAAGAGCATGTGTTCATGTAGTAATTTAAAAATCAAAACCAATGCAATATTTTAAAAGAGTGAAAACAAAAAGAGGTAAAATGTTGAGGTCCACCGGTATGACAATATATTGAGGAGTATTACTGAATCCAAGTGGCTCTAGTAATTAAACGTATTTTAATGGGATGTAATAGAAAGGTCTGAAACAGACTGAAGTAGATATCAGATTTCATTATAGGCTAAGGTTGGTATTTCTAATCATTACAGAAAAGTGGGATTACTTAAAAATGGTACAGAAAGAATTTGTTAGCTCTTTGGAAAAGATAATGTTAAATTTCTCCTGACCTCTTACATTGAAATAAATACCAGATGTATCAGAGATTTAATATAAAAAAAAAAGAAAAGAAAAAGTAGAGGAATATTTTTCTGATATTGAGGTGAAGAGGGCCTTTTAAAGCATAAACAAACTAATTATAAGAAATAAAAAGAGAAATGGCTATAGAAGCATTAAAACTTCTGTATCTCTCCCCTTTCCTTTATCCAATTAAAAAACTATACATTAGAAGGCAAATGAATACCTGGAATGATTTTTAAATAATATGAAAAAAGTGAACACCACAGTAGAAAAAGAATTAGCAAAAGAAGTGACGACAATTTACAGAAGAAATACAGGTGGACATACGCAAATCTGTTCAGTTTTCTTAATACCCAAAGAAATCTAAATCTAGACAACAGCATACCACTTCTGCTTATCAAATTGATAATGATTTTTAAAGGTTAACTTCTAAAAGACTTCTTTAAATGAATCCATTCCTAAATGCCCATGACATCATCCAAGTGGCAGCCGACGCCATCTGTTGGTGGCAAGCAGAGGTGACCTGCCTTTGGTCTGAGGCATCCTCTTCATGAAAGCTTGTAAATCAAAAGTTTGGAAGTATAGCAATGCCTGTACCTGTGTGGTTTGGTGTGTGGGGAAATGGCTTTCTCATTCTTTGCTGCGAGGGGGATAAAATGGTACAATCTATGGAGGGCATTTAGCACTAGGTATAAAAATCATTTTAAAAAATGTATCTACAATTATATATTCATGTGTACACATACTGTTTTTTTAAAACAATTCGAAGGGACTATTTGGATTAGTAGAAATCTTGTATAATCCATTTTATGTTCATATTAGTACAAAAGAGTTCATGCCATTCTTTAGGTAGAAGATAATTGAGCTAATATTGGTCACCGACTCTCTTCTAGAATTGGATCCAGTTTACACATTTCTATAACCAGAAAATTTCCCATTTATATATCACTATAACACAGCCAATGTTGTGAACATTCAAATCCATTAGAACTACCAGAATTTATATAAGCTCCATATGTAAAACTAAAATGTACGCATACTGTTTGAATGAGTCAGTTAATATGAAATTATAATAAAGAAATAATCTCAAATGGGGGAAATATTAACTGGAAAGTATTTCCATTAAAGCATTGTAAGGAAAAGCAAAAAAATGGGAAGAATCTACCTGTTAGCAATAGCAGATCCGTTAAATAAATAAATTCAATTTGTTGCACTCCCTAAGATGGTGATGTACACACCTCTGGAAGGTGGAATTATAAATGTGTTTATTTTCTTATTTCTGTGTGTGTGTTTTATATGTTTCATATTTTCTACAATAAGTACATACTACTTTGTAACCAGAAAGGAAAATTCTTGAAAAATAGCTGGAGTGGCAGGCAGGGAAGAAAGAGTCTACTGATTGCCAAGTTCTTTTAATCAATGTAATAGGTGAAAGTGACGAAATCAAGTTGCTAAAAGCCAGAAGCTCCCCCATGGCTGCTCATGGCTGCCTTCAGCTGCCTTGGGGCACTCAGTCCCCAGCTGCCCTCCTGCTCTCTTTCCTCCCCTGCCCCAGGCTGGGTCTCTGCTTCCCTCCAATAGATTTTACAAAAGTCTCCAGCATCTATGCTCCTTGTGCGTCTGCCTCTGTGGAACTACAAACGCTCTCCAGTCTCCTACCTGCCTTTCATTCCCATTTCAAAGGTTGTTTCCTCTAAAAAGTTTTCTGGAGTTCGCCTAACTATTCGCTAATACACTAGAACAACCTGTGATCTTGGGTAAATTAATTAACCTGTGAATCAGTTTTGCTACAAAATGGGAATAATAAGAGTACCTATATCATAGGGTTGTTATGGTGTTTAAATGAGTTAATACATGTAAAATGTTTAAAATAATGCCTGGTAAATAAGCTAGCCACAAGAAATGCTGGTTATTATTTAGCAATTGTTCTTATTTTACTATTTTTCCAGAGTCTATTCTATAGCATCCTTGTTCTATAAGATATTAATAGGTATAAGATTGCAAAAGTAAATCCAAGCATATGAGGGTAACACTGGCTGAACAAAATTAATAAGGTTCTTTATTGCAAAATTAATAGAACGTGTGTTAAGTATGAATGAAAGAGATAGTGTGTGGTGAGTTTTCCAAATTTTCATTTAAAAAAAGTCTCTGGACCCCTTTTCTTAAAGCATCTCAAGGAATGGTTCTTTTGGAAAGGCTAATTTGTTTGTTTATCCTTTATCATAGATTTGTCTTTCTCTCCCTATTCACTTCTGCTCAGTAAATTGAGGGCAAGGACCTGGTTGCTTTTATTTTTAAATTTTAAATTGATTCATTAGTTCTTTTGAAAGCACTTTGAAGTAAGAACCCCGTAAATGCAAGGTGATGGCTCCTTTCTAAAGGGTTTGCATTTCTGAGACATGAAAACTTTCTTTCCTGCCTCATATGAGTTTGCAATAAATTTTTACTGAATGGAAGAATGAACAGATGAATACAAGAAAAACTATTCCACAGTCTTAAATAATGAATTAAACTAGTTTTGAAGAGCTGACTAATGTGGTGGTTCTGGGAAGGGAGACTACATTCTAACATGAAATGTGTGTATTACACGTATAATTGACATTTACATCACACTACACGTTTTCAGAAATTTAACTTAAGAAAAGCTTGGAAATAACTTGGAAACACAGCAGCACAATTGTGTCATAAAGAGAATCCCCAAAACCCATACAAGTGCAGATACAAGAGCTGGTTTAGGCAGTGATCTTGGCCGTCTGCTCTGTTTGGGTTCTTGGCATATTGAGATCAATGAAACAGAACCTTCTACTGATTCGAAGTTGTTCCAGTGGGACACGTGCAGCTGATCTGGGCTTGTAAGCTTGGAGGCTCACCCAGTCCTCAGTTTACAGTTCACACTCTTGTTTCACCCACAGGTAGGCTCTCTGGTCCTCTGACAGGTAGGCTCACCCAGTCCTCAGTTTACAGTTCACACTCTTGTTTCACCCACAGGTAGGCTCTCTGGTCCTCTGACTCTTGGTCACCCAAAGAATTGTGTTTACACCCGGGATAGGAGTTTTATCTAAATTACAGGATGCTTGGGACTGCCTGCCCTTTGCAGATGATGGATGTAGATTAGCCGATCTAAACAATTAGTTAGGGAACAATCTGATCCCTGGTGACAATTAGGGTGTTTAAGGCATCTTGCTGACAGCTGTGGTGACAGCAGACGGACAGTAAAACTCCCCGTCACTGAAATCAAGAAACTGGGTCTTTCTGATTTACAAGCAGTTTCTTTGTTTTTGGTTTGGGGGTTTTCCTTTGTATGGGCTCTTAAAGGACTTAAAAATGACTGAAAAGATGGCTAAGTAGTGGAAATGTCTGCTACATAGTGGAAAATGTGGAAATGGTAACTTATAATTCTAGCTGAATCATTTCTCAGATCTGACTCTTCGAAGGATTAAGCTGATAAGAGAAAATGAAGAAAACTGACACCTTATACTTTCCCTGAAATAAGTCAAATTTAAAATTTAAGTCAAGATATTTTCAGAGACAGTACATGTGGGGATCCCCCCCGCCGTCTTTTAGCTTCCCTAAGTATGAAAGTGATCTGCAGCGTACAGAGCTATACACTTTTAACCTTCACTAAATAAGTTTTAGAAAAACAGTGTTTAGAGAAAATACTTTATTTCAGGAATCTAGAAATCCTAAGATGTCAACAGAGTACTACTTTTTTTGCTACCACTCTCAAAAAGGAAACATTTTAATTATAAATGCTCTGAAGGATGAATTAATTTTTAAAATTTAAACATTTTGGTATGTTTACATAGGATCTTTTCCCAATTCCCCCATCAGTTGAATAAGCCTGTGGATGTTCTCCAAGCTGGCTCCTTCCCTACAGAAAAGAACACATTTCTCCAGAAAGAATTTTGAGGAATGTGTCCAAATCTTAAATCCCTTCTTCCCCATGAGAAAAAATGGGGAGGGAATCAGGACATGGATTTCTATTTCAACTCTTCTTTCTTAGATCTTTGAATTACAGGATAATAAAAATAAACCTAGAAGACATTGCAGTGAATTTTTGGAGCAGCTGGAAAAGAAACCATAAAATGAGTGATTACAATCAGCAAAGTGTGATAACAGCTGAACGCATTAGACCCATCCTTAAAAAGCCAGACCCCACCCCCTTCCCCTCTTGGACCTTTTTGATAGAGAAGGGGGTGTCACAATACAATCCAAACATGTTCTCTGTCCATATTGGGTTAAGAAAATATAGCGCTGGTCGTTGTCTCCAAATGACAGACATCCACAGATGGAGAGTGCAGGATTTTACTGTGCTGCTTATTCCACCAGGCAGATTCTGTTAGGAAAGCACCCACCTGCACCAGGGTCTGGCCTGGGTACTATAAAAAACAAATCCTTCACCATGGTCACTGCTCTCTAGAAGCATAGGTAATTTCTCTTTGCCTGTCTTCCTTTGGCTATGATAGTAAAAGGAAAGTCCTAAAAGTATGTAGCTTTTCTTGCCTTTTGGAGAGTTCTCAGTTAAAAGGGTCTTGTCCTCTTTACTACAGAGCTTTTAAACATTGCCCCGTAGAAGAAATGCCTTTTTTGATGTGTGAATATAAAAATCACAATTTCCCAAGTTGTTATCTGAATGCATGTAAAGTTACTTAAATAATGGGAAAAAAGTTAAAGGTGAAATTTGGTCTGATGAAAATAGTTGTAAGATTTTGAAATATCTGCTCTAAACTGTATTTGGTAATTATAACAGCCTAAGTGAAAAAATTTCATTTTCTGTTAGGAAAAGTCTCTTTTATTTCCTCACTGGCAAATATTTTTAAAAGCAAAAGTTTTTCTTCAGTGGGAAATTATAACTACAATGGGTGTAAACAGAAAGTCAAAGAAAAGACTGTGCTTGAATACCTCTGAAGAAATTCATGCCTAAATATAGAGAGAATTTCAAAGCAGATACCGTAGGCTTAACTCCATATTCAAACATAACCCTATACATCTTCAGGTTTTTTCCCATTATTTTGAGATCATAGACAAATGTCTTCTGTATTTAGCAGCCTGCATGTGGGGAACTCATTTTCATGCACAAAATTAAACACGTGATCCTCTCAAAAAGAATGGCACTCTCCTAGAGTCGGGGCAAAAGTTTTACCCAGCATAGCTCTTGGTTTCCCTTTCAAATCCAAAAACTTCTGTAAAAAGTAACATAAAACATCAATATTTAAATACTAAATTAGGTTTAATATTTCAGATCTGTTGAGTATGAAACCTGACATAAACTGAGATATTAACAGATAGTTCCAGAGGTAGCTTTTATATTTCTAGAAATGCAGCATATCAAAATTCATCCAGGTCGTTTGGGTACCAGTTTACTCTCATTAGGGAATTTAACATCCAGACAAAAAGGAAAAAAGTGTCCATAGCCCATCAATTTTATTTTTTTTATTTTTATTATTATTTTATTTTTGGGGGGGTACACGGACCTCTCACTGTTGTGGCCTCTCCCGTTGCAGAGCACAGGCTCCGGACACGCAGGCTTGGTGGCCATGGCTCACGGGCCCAGCCGCTCCACGGCATGTGGGATCTTCCCAGACAGGGGCACGAACCCGTGTCCCCTGCATTGGCAGGCGGACTCTCAACCACTGCGCCACCAGGGAAGCCCAGCCCATCAATTTTATATCATATAAGCTTATATGGATCTAATTCTGCATAAAGAATGGTTTCTTTAAAAAAAAACAAACCTTTTTAAAAGATCAGATATATTATTTTTCTACTCAAAGAAAACTTCCTTTGAAATTTAAAGACAGTTGCTTGACAAGAATTTATGTAACTATCTCCATGAAAATTTTATTTACAGTAGTTATTAAGCCATTATTTAGAAAAATAGAAGATAGCTGGCCAAATGATTAATAAGCAAATTGTTAAAACAATTATGATATGACCATCAACAATCAGATTTTTTAGAGCATTTAATAATTTGGGGAAGTGCCCATGATATGATATTAAGTAAAACAGGGACTTCCCAGGTGGTTCAGTGGTAAAGCATCCGCCTTACAATGCAGGGGACGCGGGTTTAATCCCTCGTCAGGGAACTAAGGTCCTACATGCTGCGGGGCAACTCATCCCGTGTGCCACAGCTACTGAGCTCCTCAACTAGAGAGACTGCGTGCTGCAAACGACAGAGCCCATGCGCCCTGGAGCCTGTGCACCACAATTAGAGAAGAGAAAACCCACACGCCACAACTAGAGAGAAGCCCACGCTGCAACGAAAGATCCTGCATGCCTCAATGAAGATCCTGCGTGCCGCAACGAAGACCTGTCGCGGCCAAAAATAAAAAAACAAACAAACAAACAAAAATAAGACGAAAAATGGTAGAGCACAATACAAACTACGTATATGGGAGAAAATTTTCCTCTTGGTGATGGAAGTTGCTGGTGGCTGACCAGAGCACTGTCTTTAAGAAGGCTCCATTTTGAAATGAATCATATGTATTTTTGTAGCTGTGAACCTTATCCTCTATGCTTCTTTCCCTTTGAAAATGGAGCACTCTTTTTTCCCTCTGCATAGAGCAATATATCTGCCCTGTTAAACAATAAAAATGATTGAGATTATTAGGGGAACAGAGTTTAAGTTGTAGTTTATTCTAAGACTTTGCATGTTTCTTTAATACTTCTCATAGGGCGTAGTCCAAGGTGCTTAAAAAAAAAAAAAAAAGATGCTGCCCTGAAATCTTTATTTAAAATGTGGTCCCTTTTCTTGTTTTATCATGAAAAAAATACACACCATAACTCTGACTTCAATAACTCTGGGTCGCTTTGCGTCATTGGTTTTTAAAACTGTGTTGTATGGCATAATTTATTAAAAAGTTTAAAGTGGATCCCTGGGAAGTTAGGTATGAAAGTTTTTTTTAATCTACTAAAATATTTTCAGGAAAAAAATTAATTCTAACTTTGAAATTATAGCTACTATTCATTTTATCCAAAACCTTCATTTCTATCACCTGTATAAACATAGTTGGGATAACTAAGTATACAGATGTCCAACCGATTTCTAATTACTTTGTTATTTTCATCAGTGCTGGACGGTCAGTGAGTTTTTCCTGTCAGTATTTTACATGCACAGTGTGAAAGAGCTACGAGAGAGCTTAAGAAGTTTCGTTCTCTGCTGCCTACAATAGCTCAGAGGAGAGGGTGGGCAAATCTGGGCCTTAGAGCGCCACCCCATGGTAAACTGGGCGAAGGGCACCCCGGGGTGTGCTCTGCTCTTTCACTCATTCTCTCCTTAGTCACGGGAAACGGAAAAGGAGCGTCAGTTCACTGGATTTATTCAAAACGTCAGCAATTCTAAATAACTTGCTTTCTCTGCACTGGTGGCCGAGCAGTTGCTGAATTTAGGAAACTCTTTGAATACTCTGCAGTATAACTTAAAGGGCAGCCTTTCTTTTTTTCAGGTAGAATAGAAAATGTGTGAGGATCTGAGTAAATAAATATTGCTACAACAAAGAAAGCCTTGTGAGCTTGTGCCACCAGATTCACTCTCACAACAATTCTAGTTTAATTATCAACTTCGATACCTAAAATCAGTATTCATAATGCTTCTTACTGTGCAAAGGAATCATAAGCTTTGCTAAAATTGCCAAAACCAATAAACAAGAGTACAGGCAGTTGTACCTTTTGGGGTATTAGAATAGAATTTGAATGTGTAAGTCGCTAGATTTATGGATAAGAAACTTAGGAACACAAAGCAAGATATTGTGAAATGACAATTAAATTCTTGCATGGATTAAAAACATTTTTTTACAGCTACAGATCACCTTCATTTTCACCCCAGTGATCTCTTTTATATACAGTCAAGAGAACATTACCTTTCCTGTGTTCATTCCAAAATTACTTTTTTTAGAGTAAAAGGGAAGAATACAATTGAAATTCTACTTGCCACTTTTAAAATCCACGTTAGCAGAATAAAAATGTGTTAATCACCCTGACTCAAAGGCTATGTGTGTGTTTTTACTATATTAAATGTTTTTCTGTTGTTACAGCGTTTGAGATTAATAAATCCTCAAGAATTCCTCACACACAATGGAAAGAATCCATTTGCAAATGTAACAAGTCCTGGCAGAGGCATTTCTTCAGGCAATTCCCAAGGAAGGGAATTTGGGACAAGGGGCCAGATTCAGGAGTCTAGTTATGTCTTTTCTGGAGCCATGCTCCATACTTTTTTCCAAAGTATCTTCCAGTTGACTTCACAAATGGCTTTTGCAGGCATAATTGGGGTGAAAACCAGCAGCAGTTGGGAGAAGAGACATAAACTCTGTAAGAAAAGAAAAAGTTAAGTTTTGGGGAAATTGGACAGGAAGACTAGTTAAATGGCATTTTTCTGCCCATATGCCAAACCTCTCTTCTAACTGCCACTTTACTTATCTCTCAGGATTTCTTTTTCAGAAATGCTAATGATAATAAAGCATGTTTAATGAGCAGAGCTATTGTTTACCATGCTCTGTCCTCACCCCTGATGAGAACTTCCTTTGTGTTCTAAAGATGGGGGTATGACAGTTTTCAACTTAAAGATAGTACCTGTTAAGGGAACTGTTGTTTACTGATTGACAAATAAATGTACAAATCAGGTGTACTGTGGAAATAAAAGATTATATTAAATAAATGGAAGAAAAAATAATACTTTTTATACTTCATAGTCCAAGTTAACCCAGTTATCTTTTCTTTAATTGTAGAGTATAGCTTACATAGAAAAGAATATTACTGTATGAAACATTTAAAGAATTAATTAATTATTAATTAATAATAAAACACACATGGAACTATCAATTGACTAAGAAATAGAACACTGCTCTGCTTTAGAAGGACTCTACAGCCACTTCTTCATTATATTAACTCGCTTTCCAAAGAAATAGCCTTTATCCTGACTTCTGCGATATTCATTCTCTTGGGTTTTTTAAAAAATATAATTTTACTATCTATGTAACTATAAACTGAATGATTTTGCATGTTTTTATCCATCTCCTCCAGGATGGAAATTTTAGAGAGTTCATATACTTCTCACCTCTTTCGCCTGGCCAAAAGACTCAAGTTTCCCAGGATCCGCGGGCCCTTCCCAAGCAGGCGTCAGTCTCCTTAATTCTAGTTTATTCTATGAGATGCTTAGGCTGTAGATGACAGAGTGCCTGTACATAGCTAATAACCAGTGCATTCTATGGATGCTCCAAAATTGCTAGTCCTGGGTGTAGGCTAATGTGTAGGAAGAGTGGGTGGATAGCTATGTGGTGTGATTTCAAGGCACCAAACCCCTTCATTCTGTTATTTCAACATATGTCTCAAAATCAGGTCAATGCCTTAATGCGACAATTTGGGGCTTTATTGCTTTGACATAAGGCTGTGTTTTGAAAGCAAATAACCCTGGGATGTGCACCCTAATCTGCTTTATCAGTTATGCATTCTTCATAGTAAAAGAAGGTCTTAGGCTGGTTTCTGGGATCGTGTTTTCAGAGAGGACAAGGTGAGGTCATCAGGACCGATAGGATCATTGATGGAACCTCTTGAAGACTTGCATTTGATGACAATAGCCAAGCCAGGTAGAAAAGAGCAGTGCATTGAATATTATGTGCATGTCAGCAGGAGCCCATTGTGTTTAAGCTTTGGATGGTGGTAGTATGCATTTGACTGTGATATATGCTGGCTTCCTGAGGCAGGTGGCACTATACTAAGTTTCCTTCCCAAATTTCTTCTGGAGTTTTGCTGAGAAAGGAAATCTGTAACCCACGGAGAAGTTCAGTGTGTGAAACACCATTGAAAGAAAATAACTGAAAGAAGAGTTTGCTAACACTTTGGACAGCCCAACCCAGCAAACTTCACCTACACTAATTAACATCCCAAGAGCTCTTGCAAAAAACAGCGCGGTTTTTTTATTAACATGATGTGCTTAGGAACTTTAGGAAGGGATTCTTCCAGCAATACTGTGCTCCCAACACTGCCTAAAGCCTTGGCTTAATTTAGATTTGGAGACAAAAGATTATGTCTAGATCCAGCCCCGTTGCAGAGTGCTCTTGTATCAACAAGGTCACCAGGCTGGAGCTTGATTTATCTTGTAACTTTCCATCAAATACCACTTTAAACCCTTCTATTAAACTCTACTCCTGCAGATGAGAGCCGGCACAAAGCACAGGCAGAAATGGTGTGTAGGGTGAAGCACCTTGATTTGCATGGGTGAGCTGATGAAACAATGTGTTCCTATTGAAGCCAAATCCAGCTTCTGTGCTTCAACACCAAATTAATTCTCAGAGACAGAGTTTTGGGTGAAGTAAAAAAGAATAGCTTTATTGCTTTGCCAGGCAAAGGGGACCACAGATGGCTAATGCCCTTAAAATTGTGTGTCCTGACATGGAGGGAGTAGTGAGAAGTTTTATAGTAATGGTTCAAAGAGGGCATGATCAGCTCATGGACACGCTTCTGATTGGTTGGTGGTCTGGTTCCAACCAGTCTGAGGTCTAGTGCTTGTGGGCAGCATACTGTTAATTTCTCCCACCTGGTAGGGGTTTCCCTATCTGCAAAACAGCTCAAAGATATTGTTATGTATATCCCTTGAGGGAGAACCAGACCCCTGCCCCAAGGCTGTACTATTGTTTCTTTTGACTATTCCTCCCGAGTAGCCTCATCCCCTCCCTTCCCTAATTAGCAACTGTTTCAATCTGCTCAGAACTCAGGGAAAGTCACAGAGGCTG
Organism: Lagenorhynchus albirostris; assembly: GCF_949774975.1. Classification (NCBI taxonomy): domain Eukaryota; kingdom Metazoa; phylum Chordata; class Mammalia; order Artiodactyla; family Delphinidae; genus Lagenorhynchus; species Lagenorhynchus albirostris. The sequence goes on from NC_083106.1 coordinate 70,016,282, forward strand.
AACTAAGCCTATTTCCTGTAATCGAGAAATGGGGGACACAGAAAGGCTTTTGGGCCCAGGAGTCCCACAGGGTCCTGCTCGGTATCACTATATCCCAGAGTACTAGAGTTGCTAATAGATAAAACCCAAAGTTTCTGGATTAATTCAGAAAACCCAGGGTCTCTATGAATAGTCTCCAATTGTGCCCTTATCCAGCAGTTCCTAACTTTGCACTTTGGAATCACCTGGAGAACTTTGAAAACTACAGATGCTTGTGTTCTAATCCCAGGGATTCTGACTTAATTGGTCTATATTGCAGTCCAGGTATTGGAATTTTAAAAGATGCCCCCTGGTGATTTTGATGTAAAGTCAAGACTAGGACCACTGGGCTAGTCAGTCTAGAATTGACCACATTTTATGGTCTGAATCAAGGAGAATAGAAGTGGTAGACACAAGGGTTTGTTCCCAGCACTGTGCGTAATGGATTGAACGGTGACCACCCAAGAAGATATGTCCACCTCTTAATTCCCAGAACCTGTGGATGTGACCTTATTTGGAAAAGGGTCCTTGCAGATGTAATTAAGTTAAGGATCTCAAGATGAGATCATCTTGGATTATCTGTGTGGGCCCTACATTAGGACAAGTGTCCTTACAAGTGAAAGGCAGAGGGAGATTTGACATGGACACAAGGGAAAGCCATCTGAAGAAAGAGGCAGAGATTGGAGTTATGTAGCCACAAGCCAAGGAACGCCTGGGACACCAGAAGAGTCTCTGAGGGAGTGTGACCCTACTTTCAGACTTCTGGTCTTCAGAACTGTGAGAGAACAATGCTTTATTTATTTATTTATTGCCTCGCCACATGGCTTGTGGAATCTTAGTTCCCCAACCAGGGATTGAACCCGCGCCCTTGGCAGTGAAAGCTCGGAGTTCTAACCATTGGACCACTAGGGAATTACCAACAATGCTATTTTAATTCACCCAGTTGGGTGCCATAACATGTTATGGCAGCCCTGGAAAATTAATACACAATTCAATTGCTTTACTCACATTATCTCATTTCATTCTCACAAAAATCCCTACAAGTGAGGTACTATTGTCCCCATTTTAGAGATGAAGAAACTAAGACTGAGAAAGACTGAAGAGCCTGCCCCAGATGCAGAGCTACCAGTGGTGCAACAAGCATTTAAACTTGACCGGAGTCATGCTTGGTGGGCTAAAGCTCAGAACATGAGACTTACAGAATGTTGTTGGCCACTGTGACTTGGACCCAGTGAGTCCAAACATACCCTGGTTCCAGCTCCATCTCTCACCCCCAAGGACAATATGCTTCATTTTTTAAAAATTTAGACACATTTTGTGTGAATGATTCTTCAATGTTCGTACACATTAAAATATGCAGTTGGAATTAGATACCTGGGAGGAAGGATATTAAAATACATTTATATTATTGCAGCTATGAAGGTTTTCCAGGCCTTGGGAAGCTCACACAACTATGCATGTTTAATGGTCTTTAAAATCACTAAATCTAGGCTAGGTGTCTTAAAACTTGAATTGTTTTTCCAATTCAGTTACTGAGATCTGGGACCTAGTGGAGATTACTCAACTCTTCTGTATCTCAGTGTTCTCATCTGTAAAACAGCGTGGAAACTCTGCCAACCTCTCAAGGTTTTGTGTGTGAAAACGTTTTGAAAATGATAAAGCTCTCTACAGATTTATGTTGTGACTGTGTTTGCCATGATACTTCTGAAAGCCATACAGGCTCTGTGATTTAACTATGGAGAATGGAGAAATCAAATGTCTTTTTTTAATTAAGAACTGGGTGTTGAAATAGTAAAGAACACTTTGCAATCTGCAGAGTCATTAATTCTTTATTAAGGCTCAGATCTCTAGAGAGACTCATACAGTTGCCTTAATATGATTAACAATAAAAATAAACTTGTTTGAGAAGAAATTGTCATGATTCTGGTGGTTTGTGTAAGAAATTTATTTTTATTGTTTGTCTTTCTTCAATACCCCAAATCATTCTTCATTCTCATCTATTTTGAACTTAAAGCCAACAAATATGTTGAATTCTTAGATAAATTAAGTGGAATGCTTTTTCCTCACATACAGAAGACAGAGAAATGGATCTTTTAAATAATCTTTAATAATTTTAATAGTACCCACTGTAATCATAAAGATCAATAGACAACACATAATTTTATAGAAAACTAATTAAAATTTTGTCAAATTTTCACATAATTTAGTTAAGAAGAGATGGTAGTACATAATTTTATTTATAAAGTTACTGTCTAAAATAGGATTGGCTTAATATGCTATTGATTTAAGTGAAGCTCGTTTTAATTGGAGATAACATAACATCTATACTTCTATACAGTGGAGATCCAACCTCCCATTAGAATTACCTAACATGCTATTTAACAGTGTGAGAAAGGAAGGGATGGAAGTAAGATCTATGAACATATGTAGCAGCTCACATTTCTTTATGACACCTTTGAAGCACCTGCATGGACTTAAAACTAGAAATAATCTCCCACATTTTGACCATTTAAAATTTTAAAAATAAGCATCATTGTAAAACAACTGTTTTTATTTGTTTCAAATGACATTTTCATTTGTGTGCAATTCATTTCTTTATCAGATGTAGCCCATATTATACAATTTGATGATATTTTGTCATAATAAGATTATAAGAAAAAATGATTTTTCTTGTCAAGTGAGAACGAATGCAATAACTTCTTAGGCTTAATTTGATGTAGCAAAATAGGAAACTCTATAGTCACTTTCTCAAGAAACATGGTATTTTTTTCCCCTTATGCAATCACTCTACTTGTGCAATATCAGACCTCAGTTCTCTATAGAGTAATCCTTCTTTGGGAAATATCCAAATATTTGGTAATCTGAAATCCCTGGAGTGCAGTATCTTCAACCTTCATTACATATAGGGACTTTTTTCAGAAAGTTATCACAACACAGTAGAAAATAAATAAAAGAGAATAAGTTCAGAAACAAACACCGATCACAGTATTACAAAATAAATACACTCTGATGTTTCTATTTAGTTTTAGCCAATAAAAACACGGGAGAACACAATGATGAGTATGGATCAGAACCTATTCTTTTCTTAGATAACGCTAGGATTGCTAAATAGAAATTCTCAGATCCCTGAAGCGATCTAGGTTTTATCACTCCCTGATTCCCATCCAGGAAGTTACAAAACTACTTCTCTCGTTGTTTTACGAAATACACTATTTAGAAGTCTGAAAGGTTCTGTTATTTAATAATCAATGTTTTAGTTAGCTGTGAAATTGCCTGCTTGCATTTTTGAGGTCTGGCTAGATGGTGGATGAAGCGTGAGCTGTGAACCACGGGGTGAAAAAATTTCATGGTCACGTTTCAGCCTCCTTCATGTGGCACAGGCATTAATTTATGAAACCATATTTTACTTAAAATCAGGAAAAAAATCCAAATTTTATGAGAGAATAAATTTGCCTTTGCATAATACTCTCTTTCCTGTGATCTGCCTAGGATTTGCTCTCTGGCGTCTTCTCTTTTAGCCGGTTTAAAACTTCAAAGCCCCGCAGTCCTGCTGCAGAATCCCGCGGTCCTCTACGCGGGGCTACCGCACACCTCCACCACCTCCAGAGCTTTCTCTTCTGCGGATCGCTGGTCCACTTGCCCCCAGGCATCTTTCAACAGTAGTATCAGATTTGCTTGTAGTTCTGAGTTAAATGTTTTCATGGTCTGTCACCTTGATTTTATTAAAGGTGTTGGGACTAAAGCGTTAAGCAAGGGTAAAAATAACTCATATAAAGGTTCTGAAATGTTTGGAATTTATATAATCACCAATCTTTCTCAGCCTTGTATCAATCGTTTTCACGTGGGGCATATCTATAATTAATCAGAAGTTAAATAAGACACCACAGATGTTTTCAAGTAGGTAGCATTTCATTTTTGTGCCTATAAGGCTTAGATCTTTAGGCAACTCAGCTAGATTTGGGATACTTTCAGTCATTTTAGGTGGAGCTTTGCCTTCCATGCTCTGGTTAGGATCAAGAGTTTTCAGGATATATAATCTGAGTATAGAAAGTCCTTCCAGTTGACTCCAGCCCTGGTTTCACAATCTCTTTAAAAGATTCTATTTCCAGAAAACAGCAGAATTAGAAACTGATTTTATTAAATTTGTATTGACTTTCCAGGCTTTTGCAATAGAGAGGTCTTGCTTTAGTCTTACTTTAGCGCTCTGTTCTTTTAAACGATGTGCACATATATTTCTTTTAAAAAAAAAGAAACTGCCCTGTACTTCAATTAAAAAAAACAACTGCTCTAATACACATGACTATATATAAAATAAACAACAAGGACCTACTGTATGGCACAGGGAACTATATTAAATTTCCTGTAATAAACTGTAATGGAAAAGAATCTGAAAACATATATATATATATATATATATATATAAAACCGTATCACTTTGCTGTACAGCAGAAACTAACACAACATTGTAAATCAACTATACTTCAATTAAAAAAATAGTTTAAAAAAACTGGTCTAAAATAAAAAATTTTAAGATGAAAATGCAAGTTTTGCACAGATATATGCAACCCTGTGGAATTTCAGAGCATAAATGTACCTCTCTATTTGCACACTGCCCCTGCTTCCCGCCCACCTTTATTTTTTCTTAAAGGAAACATCCCTTGAAAACTGACCTGCTTGGAAGAAATATAAACTTTTTAACAACACAGATTCTGAGTCTCTAAGTGCAAAATTTAATTAAGTGGCAGGAGCCATCCAGTCCCCACGTGAAGCGCTCCAGGCTGCTGATAGGTGGGCGAAACAAAACAAGTGTATGTTGCAGGACCCCTGTGCAATGAGACTGAGTTGTGTGTGGTCCGGGTGGACAATTTTGTCATCCTGTTTGGGAACCAATTCAGGATCTGTTTCTGTTGGCACTTTCCTCCTGTTGTGAATGTATTAGTACATTTCTCAAAGTCTCTGCAGACCCAAAAAGCTGGTAATTTAAGCCCCGCAGCTATGACAGACAGTTCTTCTCCATCAGTTCATGCATGGGTGATAGGATTTCTCAGAAAAGAGGAGAGGACGGTTCGAAGCAGAAGGAAGTACTGGCCCAGTGCTATACAGTAGGACCTTGTTTATCCGTCCTATGTATAATAGTTTGCATCTGCTATTCCCAAACTCCTATTCCTTTAATCAGCTATACTTCAATTAAAAAAAGAAAAAAAAAGAGTACTGGCCCAGCTTTAGCCGAGGGTTCTTATCAGCCTTTTAGTTTTTACCATAAATGTTCAAGAATGCTTTATCTCTGGTCTGGAAAAGTTATGAGAAAACCATGCCTTGTGCTCGGGTCCATCAGCTGATTTCTGAGCCACAGCTTGAAAAATGAGACGAGTTTTCCATAGGCCATAAAACTTCAGATCATTGTGAAAGTCGTATTTACGCCTACCCTGATGAACTGGTTTTTGCTCTCTTCATTCTGTGTTCTTTGCTAGAGCCATTTGAAGATTTCATCACCACCCTATCCTTCGGAGTGCACTAATGTGCAGTTATGTGGAAAGATTCGCTTTCATTAAACTCACATTTGTGCATAACTGTTTTCCTCAGGAGTAAGAAGAAAAGAAAAACTATGCAGTTATTCAGCTGTTTACAAACATATGTCTAACGTATTTAATATAAAAATCAAAATTTATTTTAAATGCGCTAAAGTTTCCTTCTATATCCTACAGACCCCCAAAATCCTGGGATCAAGTGAATGCCAACTGTTCCATCTTGCGATGTTTTTGTAGATTTTTGAATATGTGAATGTTGACTTATTTTGTGCACAATGATTTATACATGTAGAGGCATAATTCTTTGTGTTTCCAAGAGTGAACAGCAGCAGTGAAAAGATACCATGTGGGTACGTGGGGAGATTTTTTTTTATTTTTCCAAAATGCCTAAGTAAAGGCAGCATGGAACATTCATGTGTCAGTCCTGGGGGTTCTCTGTATGTTCATTTATGTGAAATTTCGCACTCACTGAAATTAACTATCCACCTGACACCATAAAACAGTACAACCACGACATAAGCCATTCACACCGGTCACATGTGCAAATATTTCTTTCCTCTGAATTTTAGTCCCATTAATGAAGATGTGATTGCTTCTCCGTGACCTTTAGCACACTCCAAATCCTAGGAGACGAGCTGCTTCTCTTCCTGACCCGACTGAGCCACAGATGTTCCCGTTCACACTGAGTATCTCTTATCTCACCAGTTAAGGGAAAGTTGCCCCCTCCTCCAGATTCAGGATTGAAAATGAAGCGTAAATCTTACGGGCTAATAAGCACGGCAGTTACTTCAATAAAATGTTACTTAAAAGTCAATAGGCTGCACATGTTAAAGACATTAGAGCTGTTAACAGACCGTTGTAAAGTAAGCAGAATCTTTAATAACCTGCAGGCAACATTGAACAATTCCATTTTCATCTCAGGGCAGGCTTAGCTCTGGCACTGAGGTACCACATTTGTGGTATTGAAGCTCTCTTGCACTCTCAGAATTAACAATCCAATGAGGCTGGATCCAGGATGAAAACCCCAGGCCTCCAGGAAAGCTTAAAATCTGGAGAGTCTTGCCTTACCCCCATCGTGAGCAAGAAGACAGCCAAACAGCTCAATGCTCAGATCACAACCAGTGTCTCCAATGCCAAGAGGCAAGAGACGCAGATCTGAAGGAAGTGAGACCCCGTTAACTAGGGCCAGCTGTGGTCTTCACTGGACCAAACCCAAGGGACACCCTTGGAGGGCACTCCAGAAACCCAACTGCAGGGTCAGAGAAGGGTCGTATTGGGAAGCATATGACAAGAGCAAAAGAACAATTAGACAAAATTAGCTCTGAAGCCTGTATGCCACTTTTCTCCCTAAGGAAAACAAGGTGCTTGTTCTTTTGCGTAAGGAACCTTCTTTCATGCTCTCTTAAACGGCAGCTACTTTGAAAGACACCTAATCCCACAGATAGAGAAGAAATAAAACGTAAGGGTTGAACATCTTATTCCTTAGAGAGCATTCCTAACTGCCCTTCTGATGATTCTGGGCTCTCCTTCATTTACAGAGTATGTCATTTTCTAGATGGAGAAAAAGGCAATGAAGAGAAACAGATTTTCTTTATAGTTCAAGTAACTTTTCAAAGTGACAAACTAAAAAATTTAAAGTCAGTTATTAAAAGAATGAGAACCGATTAGAAATTCTATCCATAAATTTAACCTAAGTGATAACTTTTTCCTTATGGCAATTCATTTTGTATCCCGATCATCATTTCCATTTGGAGATGGAATTTCTGGATCTTCCAAATTGTGAACTGAAAGCGAGTGATCTCAGTCTAATGTCGAAAAAGCCGTGTTACTAAGGGTACTAATCACTTGGGTTGGGGAGAAAAGGGATAAATCAGAGACTGGGACAAAACTGAGGATTATTATCAAAAGAGCATGACAACTTTACAGAAATGTTTTACATTTGAAAGTTCTGGTAATCTCATCATCTATATCATCTATATTCTTGTTTTACGTATTCTATTTCAGGCTTCATCCATAGGCATACAGATTAATTGAATCATAATAAACCTAACATTTTGCATTGTATTTTTTTCACTTAACATTTTATCAAAACTATTTTTTTCATATTTCTCTATTACCTTTATCGTGATCACTTAAAATTGTCCACTGAATTGAAGTATCCTAAATTTAGCCAGTCTTTAATTGTGGCATTTAGGTTTCATGTCAATTTTTGTGATATTTGAAGTACTTATTCTGAGATCAGTTTTTCCGATGGTTAATGACAAAAGGTTGAGCTAAATGGATGCAAAAGAGTGTGTCTGAAATAGCCTCCGGATAGGTCCTCCAAAACCACTGATGAGTTCTGAGAAGAGAGGCAGGGGAGACAGATGGTTGGATATGATCATTAAGAAGAGATATAGCAAGTAATGATGAGGCAATATGGCAGAAAGGGAGCATAGAGGATAAAAGATGAGGATATTCCCATGGTTCCCCAAAGGTAGGATCGGGGGGAAGGAAGAGAAATCAGCAACAACAACAAAACAAGGATAAGCAAAGAATCTTGGCATCCACCCAGGGAACAGAGCCAGATACAGCAGTGAGAGATGAGGCGTTCCCTGGAAATTTCACAAGGACCAACTCCATGCAACGGCTGGGAGAGGCTCCAGCAAGCGTTTGGGGAGGGAGTTGGATGAGAGAAAGAAGTGAAGGCCAGCTCTCCCTGTGAGCATTTAAGTATTTATTTAGTTGTCTAAAGCCTTTGGTCTCAGTTCCTGAGTAAGTACAACTAGTTAGTTCCACTTCTACCTTTGACAGAGAGGGTGGCCGCGAGTAACCTCTTTCCTATTTAGTTTCTCCTCAACTATCTCATAAGGGTAACAGCTCCCTTGGTCTACTGTGCGGGGGGGGGGGGGGGGGGGGGTTAACGAGTGGCTGTAAAGATGGTGTAAAAGATTTAACACCTCTCTTGAGAAAGAAAATCCTAATTGTCCACCTGAAACTGTCTCCTACTCCAATTAATTCCAGTTTAGGAGATTCACCCGGTGGGTTCCACCAAAACAAGTGCATGCCAAGGATGGGCTTAGACAGGTGAGGGAGTGAAACTACCCCTCTCAACAAAGTTATAAGGCCCTTTGGAGGAATTACTGCCTGCAACAGACCAGCCAACCTGACCTTGTGCTTTGCAGGTACTATTTTCAGAAAAGAGGTTTATTTTTGCCCAGTTTGCCTGGTCAGAACATTTAGGGAATACTGAGTAGCTAATGAAGCTAACCAGGGACGTTTTTCCACCCAGGGAATTTTCCTTATGTTCAACATTTGAAATTTTTAGCTAAAGATAATTGCAGGTAAGTGTTCACCAACAGAGGTATTCATTTTCCATTGTAGTTTCTTAAATGGGTACTTGTACACAAAAGACTTTCTTCCTGTATATTTTCAGTTCTCCAGGGTACAATTACATTAAATTATTCAGCAGCGGCGTTTGCTTTGTATCACTTAACTGGGTAAGGACACAGAGAAAGCTGCTCTCTATGGCATGGAAAGCTGCAAATCTTTTTTACCTAAATGTTTAACAGCCACATTCATCACAGTCTAATAACAAGGCCTCCCACAGACAATGTACGTCACTTGTTTTCACCCTCCTGTTAAAAGAGTTTACCAGAAAGACCAACACGGGTCTTGATGTTGATTTGATATTCCAAGTAACTGTGTATTGGCTAAAATGGACTGGTCTAACACAAATTGGTTTTTCTTACCATTTGCAATTTTCCAATACCAGCTACAATTTAAACGTTCTTGCATAATGTTTACATTTTTGAATAGCAACATCTTATATAAGCTACAATAAATTTAAAAACTGTAACACATCTTACACTTGAAAAGTGTTTTACTAGTTATAAAGCACACTGATGTGTTGTACATTATTTCATTGGTTCCTTAGAAGAACCCCGTAGATATTATTCTTAGTTTAATGATAAGACCAGAAAATGTCTTATTTGCAAAGTTAGGGAAAGAATTTATCCCTTTAACCTTCAAATCCCTGCTGGTGGTTCGTGTTTACTTATTTGTATTTTGTTTTTGTTTTCTTTTTCAGTTTGACATTGACTAAACACTGTGTACCAGAAGCAAAGCCCTTTACATATATCATCACATTTAAGCATGAGACAAGTGAAGAATTTGATCGGAATTTATAGAAGTCCTTTAGTTATTTCCCTCCAGAAAATAGCAAATGTGATTTTCTATATGGATGACACGTGAAGGTAACAATAATACCCCCATCTCCACAAAGATCTTGGCTATGAAGGAGGGAGGTCTAGTTGCCTTCTGAGAGTTAAACAGTAAAACAAAAGAATAACAGAAGAACTTAGCAATATTAAAAAACAAAGCAAAACAGAAAAACGACTTTAAGGAGGACAGACTGCCTTCCAGACCAGAGCCAGAGCAAGACTGTTACCGAGTCCAAGCTTGTACTGCTTGTACTGCACAACAGGCCAACAGATCAAGAGACAAGGTGTTGGGGCCAGGAATAGCAACTTTATTCCGGAAGCCAGAAGACCAAGAAGATGGTGGACTAGTGTCCCAAAGAACCATCTTAGAATTCAGGTTTCTTTTATACTAAAAGGGGAGGGGGTGTGGCTGGTAGTTGAAAACTTTTTGGTGCTGGCCAGACGCCAGAGAGGATGTGATAATCTCGTTCTTGCAGCTGTCCGCATAGGTTTGGTCACCTGTTCCTATAAACCTCCAACAAGACAAATGTTATTCTCTGTTCTGCAACTTTTTACACCTATATGAACGAAAAGCGTTATACCTTTAAACATCAAGCCTGGGAGGCAGAGCCTTGAGAGTAGGCTATCCTGTGTATTTCAGGCTATAGGCAATGTGCTCTTACAAAAGGCGCAGAGCCAGTATGACAAAGCATAGGCAACAGAGCACAAAGGTTAGAGACAAAAGAATAGATCCAATATGGAATCAGATTTGTTTTTCTCTGTTACAAGACCTCATTGCAAAGACTTACGTGCATACATTTTAAAAAGGAGGGTCAACAAAGACATTGGTCAGCCATGGAAACTCAGTAGATGAGACTTACAGAGGCACATATTCAGGGGTGCTCCAGGATGTGACTTACTTAGTCTCAAGACTAAGTTACTCTTTGAGGCAATCATGGTTCCTTGCTACCAAACATTTGAATTACAAACAAACCCCATGCCTTCTGATTCCATGGATTCCAAGACCTATTCATGAAGACATGGCTTCCCTCCCAGATGCTGTCAGGAAAGAACTCACTAACAGAGCTGCTAGTGGTGCTTATAGATCTCGTAAAATAAAGTTAGTGCTGTACTTATACACCCACCCCTGTAGGGTCTGTGAATTTGAGCACGCTCCTGAAAGGAGACTCACTAGCAATTTTCTAGTGCTGCAAACTTGAGGACTACAATCTGGACTGTGATAAAGTCACTAAGGGAAATGTCAGCACTGTGCTTTCCCAAGGTGCCTTTTTGGTTTTTTGAAATTTCAACATGATAAAAATATTTTTTAATCCATGAGAGCCTTACCTACTTCCATATAAGACTAAAGGTCATACTAGGCCATTACAACAAATTTAAGATGCTTTCAACTATCTCAACTATCTTTTTGAAAAAACCTTCCAGAAATAAGAATAAAACCTTATTTTATTTAAAGATGAGGAAAGGGAATCCCAGAGAGATTACTCAATGCCATTCAATTAATGTGTCAGAGTCAAAAGTAGACTTCATATCTCCTCCCTCTGCAAGACATTCATATTCTCCAAGGAAATACTAGTTGCTTTAAGTATTTTCTAACATGGATGTATTTCAGTTAAGTATCTGCATTTCCCTTGCATCTGCCTGTCATTTAAAGCATAATCAGCAGGACTTCCCTGGCAGTCCAGTGGTTAAGACCCTGAGCCCCCAATGCAGGGGGCATGGGTTTGATCCCTGGTCGAGGAACCTGCATGACGCATGGTGTGGCCAAAAAGAAAAAGAAAAAATTAAAGAATAATCATCATCTACCCTACTATACTCTATTCCTTCCCACTTCTCCACTTTTCTTAAATCCCTTCATCCCACTCCTGAAATCCCAACTTTAAGTGAAAAGAGACCCATGCTGTAGAAATACTCAGAGCCTTTATATTTTCACTAATAAAAAAGTTATTGAGATATTTCACATTACTTTGCTCATCCCAGGTCTTTGAAATCTGGTGCATGTTGCCCCCCGACAGCACATCTCCACTCGGATGTCAAGTGTTGAGCAGCCACATGAGACTGGCGGCCAAGTACTGGACAGTGCAGGTGTGGAAGCCTGGCTGTGGGTGCCGGAGTGGAGGCAGGAAGGCCAGTGGAGACTGCTGTCCAGGGCAGAGTTGTGGTGAGCTCTGGGCTCCCTCCTCAGATGTCAGTTCAGGTGGGACACACAGAAGGGACCCAGAATAACCGGTCCCAGCTTGCACAGAAGGCAGGACTGGGAGTGTCCAGTGAGCAAGTCGCAGAGCAGCAGAAATACCCAGAGCCTTTCATACGGTCATGTTAGTTATAAATCCACAAGGAGGATATAGGATGCCTTATCCTCAAGCTCATCTGACAAATTTTTGCACAGAGCATCTCATTATACTGTGAACACATTTTTCAGAAATGCTGCATCCGAATGTCATGCTGCATGTGCTTTTTTCTTCTGACATTAGATACTCAGCCTCAGGAAGCACATGAGGTGGGAGCAATGGAGAGAGTTGAAAGATAACAAGAGTGGTGAGTGGAGAAAGTTAGCAGAGTCATTTAACACGCCTGCCTGTAAAACCAACCAACTCAAGTGCTATAGTATTTCTTCACACAGGTCCAGAGAGGATTCATTAATTAGTGTTTGAAAAACAGATCATTGGGGAAGGTACCATGTGAACGTGGTAATCATCAGCACCACTCACAATCACGTCAATAACATGTGGTGATGGCATGTTGACTCTGATTATGAACAGTTGTTGGTGTTGATAAAGCTGTGAACTTTGAATCATTAAATGTGCTTGCTTTGTGGTTTTGAAACCCCAAGGCAGATGTTATGTAGTAGAGTTAAGTTATATCTTGAATATGTGCCTGGAGTCCAAAGCTGAGAAAGAAAACCATCAAAGAGCCCAGAGCACATGACAAACAGGCTTTGACAAAGCATCTCCCAGGAGAGCCGCCACGGAGAAGTGATGTGATAGGTTAGTTCCATTGTCCTATTTCTCTTTCCTGTTAAAGAGTATTTTGCCAGCTCGGCTTGCTGTACATGGAAGTTCACAGTGCACTGTCAACCTTAATACATTTTCCATTAACTTTTATTCATTCTAAACACAAAGCACCAGGAAGAAAATCTTGATGATCAAATACATTCCCAAATGACTCTTCACTCCTTAAAATGGATAGAGCAATTTGAGAATAATTTTTGAAAATGGATAATCTTCTGAAAAGTCCCTGTGAGATGTTGCCTGCCCACTCCCACTTGCCAACTATATCGTCCTACAGAAGACTTATTTTTCATGCCAGAAAAGGGGGAGCAAGTAGGGGAGAGAAGCAAAGCACAGAAATGTAACTATCAGCCATTGAAATGAGGTATTTGGCTGGTTGAAAGAGAAAGACCAGCTATATTGCTTTGACCTCTAACTTCTATTTGTCCTTTGGCTATTAACCTAATTTTGGTTCACTCCTTGGCTTCTCCAACTAGTAACTGAATTGCCCCCAAATTAGGTTTTCATCAGTTTCCACACCCTGAAAACCCGTGTGTTCAATTTCTGGACCATTCACCTAACCTTTGATACTGGATTTTATTGTAACACTCTCCTAACAGACACTTACATGGACAGGAATATTCTAGCAGGACATGCCCCAATTTAGAGCATCCAGTTTTGCCTTGGCCTTCTTGGTTCTGCTGCCCACTGTGTTTTAGCAAACCACTGCTAACTGCACTCCAGACCTACTAAAAATGATTTCTGAGCGTTCCTCCATGCACTTGAAAAAACAGTGGCTAAACATGTGGCTGAGAATATAGGAGGTAGTATTCTTAATATATTTCTGGAGAAGAGAGACAGTTGTAATAACACACTGCAACATAAAAGTCCTTTATAATGAACATGTTGAAGGTTTCTGTGAATCCTCAATTTTTTTTTCGACTTTCACATGATCATAGAAGATGCATTCTCGTTTTAAGAGAGATAAGCGCCCATGTCATCAGCAGTCTTTGAAAAATTGATCACTTCTGTGTCCCAGCAAGAAGGGCACTTTACAAATGGTGTTGCCTATAAACTGTGGGAAAAAACATTTAGGGAATAATAGTGGCAATCCCTGGGGACAAGATGGCTATCTCTGGTTGCTATGCTCCTTGCTCCTGCTTTAGCCCCACTCTCTTATCCCACCTTCTAAAAATGACTTAGTGGAAATGAGGGTGGGTGAGGTTAAGGTAGAATATGGGGTATGGAGTGGAAACTTGTTGATAACTGACTTCAGTAGTTTCCAAACCAAAAAGCCACCCTGAACGTCCCACAAAATGCAAAATGTCCTTCCATTAAAACAGTTAGCTTTATTGAGAGTGTTATAAGAGATCTCTCCACTCTTCCCCATGTTTTATTATTGGTAGGTATAGTTTGGTATATGCATAACAATGTCTGCAAAGATCCCAACCAAATTATGGAAGGTGTTTCTGAAGTCTCTAATAATGTCTACATGAAAGCCTCATATATTCATAACGCATGTGGTATGATTTGCATCTAGATGAAGGGTCTGTCCTCTTTGTGCTTAATGCATTCATTCGTCTGCCTATTTAAGCAAATAATTTTAACTACACTCAACTTTTTAAAAGAATTTAGACTTAGTTATTTGAATATCAGTTAATGTGCTTTAGAGTAAGACAGTAGTCCATTCAAGGGATGTGGAAGTGTTTGCACCAGCACAGTTGTGCTTTCAGAGTTTCACCTGTTTTTGCTTTTTGTTATTTTTCTTTGTCAACACTTGCTGTCAGTCTTTTTTTATGCTGTCAGTTTAGACTGTAACGGCCTCCTCCCCAACCCCATCCTTTATTGCTAGACCTAATATGTTGTGGGTTGGGAAACCTCTCTGTTTTGTCAGAGTTATCTGGAAGATAAAATCAATGGATTCTCTTTAGGATAAGCATGACATATTCATGTTTATTTTATGGGCTCTGGGGTTCCTATCACTGCTTTTCAACAACTTTCGGGAAGGGAGCTGAGTGCCTAGTTCTCAGCTGAGTTTTGGGTAGATGATTTTATCATAAGATGAGTTCTGATTGGTAAAGGGTTCATCCAGTACAGTCCTAATATATTCTTTAAAACTTGTCATTTTACCATTTCTCTCTTCCATAGCCCTATGATATAAAATACTCAGTGAGGGAGAATTTAAAATTTTTATAGTTTAGTAATTTCCCTTTCACTCTTGTTGGTCTCAGTTTCCATTTTCTCTTCTTCTCTCCTTTCATGTGTTGCCCTGCCATTTCCCACTGTATTTCTCTCTCTCTCTGTGTGTGTGTGTGTGTGTGTGTGTGTGTATGTGTGGGTATCAGGAGGCTTAATTAGGGGGATCTAAAAATATGGGGTTCAAAAGAAATTCGTATGTTTTTAGGTAGTGAATCTGCTTCTACATTTTTTCCTGATCTCAATTTATACCTCCTCATCATGCTTAGTCCTCTAATCTGCTTGATTTTTCTTCCTGGCATTTACCACCTGAGGTATTATGTATGTATTTGTTTTGTTTACTGCTATAGGCTCTATATCTAGCATCTAGCTTTCTTTTTTTTTTACAGTGAGGCCCTCAGATTCCTGAAGTCACGTTTAAGATGAGTTGTCATGCTCTGCTTTAGAGAAATTCAGAACACGCTTTTAATATCCATTCTTTCATTGGTGTTTGGGTTACTTGTAAGATTTCTATATAAGTAAGATATAGTGCTTACCATGTATATAAGCTCTTTATAAGTATTTACCCATTTAAGCCTCACAACATCTCTCTAAGCAGGAGCTTTTATTACCCCGTTTATAGATGAAGAAAATGAAGCACAAAGATGTCAAGTATCTTGCCCAAGGTCACACTGCTCTTACACGGCAGAGGCGGGAATTGAACGGGCAATCTGTTTTCAGTGTCCTTGCACTTAATCACTAAGCAGCACAGCCTAAAACTTCATGCTGGACTGCATAATAATTTATTATATACATCTTCAATTGAGCCAGTTTATTATGTTTCTGATGATCTCTCTTATTTTGGTGGACCTATTAGAATTATCACCACTCAAGGTGAAGATTTGTAACAGGCAAAGCTTTGCCAATTAATCTCAACATTCATAATTTATTGAACAAGGGAAGCAAATGATTTCTTATTTTAGTTTCCTGATCAAAGTACTGAAGCCAAAGGAGGAAAATGTGACTTTATAATCTTAAAAACATTTCCCGAAGAAATTAGTGTCATATCTTCTTTTGTATAGGGGTATATTCTACCAACATTTTCCCAAAAATCCGAGAACCAATACTGAACAAAATTCTACTACAATTCTCAGCAAATTCTAGGCAGGGCTCAGCAGCAAGTATATACATAACTACATACATATGTATGTAGAAATTTACAAGCTACAGTATCCAGACATCATGAGGTGAGGCTCATAATTTTCTCAACCTTGCCAGACTGTAGCAACATTTATGATCTGGAGGAGATTTATTGATTTTAGTTTTTATCCTCTCATAATAGGAAACCACGCTTTAGACCATTGACCTCCTCTTGTTATAATGAGAGTAGAGTAAAGACATATATTTATAATACCATTCATGGAAACAGGCAAGCTTTTTAAGGCATTATGAAGAAGTGCTGGTACTATAATGGTGGTGCTTATAACAAAGGTTATAAAATAGCCATTTAACACTTGAAAATAGGAGAGCTTATTATATTGATTGGATTTTCCCTTGTCTTATTACTTGAGTAACTTCACCGTGTTTCATTTTGTGACTGGTTATTTAAATAACTGAGCGAGCACATTTCAGAACATTGTACTCTAGGAAGCAAATACTCTTCAGAGAAAATCAGATGTCAAAACAGGTCACTATCTAGTCTTGAGTATGGATTATTCTAGAAGGGATTTTATTAAAGAAATAGAGACAAACAGAGAAGGAGAAAGTATTCACCTCTAGATAATGAAGATATAGAAACAACAATCTTTTAAACTTTTGTAGTGACCTTGAGAAGTAGGCAAGGAAAACAAATACTACACAATGTTTGAATTCTCTTGAGTTAGTGTTACAGTTTCTAGCTGAGGGATCTAGGCATATATAAATCAGTGAATCTCTCCATGGCTAAATTCTTCTATAAAAGTAGTCAAGGCTATCCCTTGTCTCACAGAAATATTTTGGTTAAAAATAAATTCATTATAAATATAAGCTGCTATCATTAAGAAAATTTTGAAGATATTAAATACCATCTGTTGCTATTAAATACCATCTGTTGCTAAATTAGTGGACTGATAATTTAAGATATGCGTGTCTACTTTCAGACCTCCAAACGAACGCAAGTACAACTTGCTTTTATCAAATTAGTGTGTGTAAAATAAGAGGAGAATCAAAGGAACTCTGAGATGGGTCTGATAGAAGAGGGAAATCTTATATCCACAGGAGGGTGAGGCTGCGAGATCTCTCAGCTCCCCTCAGCCATATCCTCCTAACTCATAAACCCATCTCAGCCCCAGATTTCGGGGGCCTCTCCTGACCCTGTACAGAGGGACCAGATCCAGACCTGCACAACCTCCATTTGAGCATACACCTGATGGAAGAGGTGAAAGCCAGGCAGGATATCTTACAAACATTCCACTAGCTGAGATTGCTGACCAGCATCCTCTCAGATCAGAGGGGGTCCTACACAGCATTGACTCGAATACATTCAGAACAGCTGGCATGGCATCAAAGCAGTCCAGATACCAGGAAAAATCCTTGGAGATCTCTACCGGCTTTCTACTAACCTTATATAATAATTCAATAGAACTATATGACCTAGCTCTTTCGATTATTCATTTTGGCAAAGCCAAGTGGATTGCTAGTATTACATCATGATCGCTCAGTTAGAAGTGCTAACATGCAAACATAGTGAAAGAGACCTCCTATTTTACCTCATTTGTAAATCAAATTACAAAGAAACATTTGAACATGTGATACCCTCTTAGAAGCTTAAAATTACAGCCTCTATCAAAGTTCTAAAATAATTCAGCGTTCACTGAGTAATTTTAATCGCTCTTGTCTATTGAGTTTACTTCATTCCAGGGACTGGGCTAAGTTTTTCCCATGTATCATCTTACTTAATCCCTACAACAACCTACTGCGATAGGGATCAATTTTATCTCCATTTATAAAATGGGAAATATGGCTCAGAGAAGTGGAGTCATTTACCCTTGATGCTAAGACAGTGAGTAGTGGCGCTGGAGTTCTAATTTGAGGTAATTGGGCTCCAGAGCCAGTGCAAAGAACAACTTCCCTCACCAACAGAAATACTCCTGGAAGGAATATATGCAGATTGTGTGTCATGCTGTAAGCTAATGATTGACATATTTAATGAGATTTGGATTTCTAATATTATTACTTACATCTGGAATGCCACATCTAGGATTTGCAAACTTAATCCTTGTGGAGACCCAGCATTTGAACTGGGGAGAAAGCAGCATTTTTTTTTTTTTCAATTTTGCTCCACCCTCAGGAGCTTTAGTTAAATCATTCTTTTGCCCAGTGCTTCAGAGAGAGGGTCTGTCTCTGTGCTTTTGTAACTCTTACCGTTTCTTCTGAGGAATGGAATATTGCCTGCCATATCAGTAAACAAAGGATGTTACAGTCATCAGCAATTGCAGCCACTGTCCACGGTGAGCTGGTGAGCCCTGAGGAAACTCAGTATGTGAAAGCACGGGGTACCAGGCCCAGATAGCTGAGGTGCATATCAAACGAATGATTTCAGTGAGCCCAGACTCTTGCATCTTCCCATATATAGAAAAGCGCTAAATTCCTTAACTTGAGATCTCTGGTTTTCCTTTATTAACAGTAATCTTCTGTTCCTACTGCCTGCCCTTTGTTGCAAAACTCCTGTGTATCCTGGCTCCCCCCTTACCTCCTGGGAATTCTCTCAGGGTTACTTGAGATACTGCCTCCAGTGCATGAAGTCCTAAAAATTTCCGCCGAATAAAACATAACTCTCAACTTGTAGGTTGTGCATTTACTTTCTTAGTCGACACTTCTTACTTGATATTTGTTAGTCTAGAGGTGGGGAGCTTGCTCTGATGACCTGATTTTTGGGGGTATTTTTTTGGTTGTGTTGGGTTTTCGTTGCTGAGCGTGGGCTTTTCTCTAGTGTGGCGAGCGGCGGCTACTCTTTGTTGTGGTGCGCAGGCTTCTCGTTGTGGTGACTTCTGTTGCGGAGCACGGGCTCTAGGCACGTGGGCTTCAGTAGTTGTGGTACGCAGGCTCGGTAGTTGTGGTGCGCAGGCTCAGTAGTGGTGGCACATGGGCTTAGTTGCTCTGCGGCATGTGGGATCTTCCCGGATCGGGGATCCACCCATGTCCCCTGCATTGGCAGGCAGATTCTTAACCACTGTGCCACCAGGGACGTCCCTCTGCTGATTAATCCTCACTCTTACTTAGTGAGGCACCGTGTCCCTATTTCTTGGGGGTGCGGCCTTCTCAGAACTCCATCCCTCTCCCAGCTGTAGTTCTGGGTCCAGCACTTTATTCCTGCCCCTCGCTTAGGGCAAGAGGTGGTTGTTGTTGTTTATTTGTTCTCTGTTCACTTCTCTCTAACTGCAGTGGATTTTCAGCAGCATCCTAAAAGTGGCTGTGCTTCTGCACTATATACTTTTCCCCGCGTGCACACATAGTTTAAAGATTTTTTCCCATAGGGAAGGATTTGGGTGAGCTTGTGTGCCTTTCCCACAGTGGTTGCTCTTCCCTGCCCCTGGCTTGGGCCATGAGGGACCCTTTCTCAGGCCCCTTGCCAACCTGCGAGCTGTGTGGTGAACAGGCTGCAAGTGGGTGAAAACTCCCTTTATAACAGCCTCCCCAGAGGTTTCTGTATTTATCCCTCATTTTGCCTTTACTGATTTAATAACTTTAGCTAACTTCTTCTTACGGTGTCTGTCCCAGATAAACAGTGTTTCCGTCTTATCTCTCCTTGAAGTCTCTGTGAACTCAGTTTTCTGATGGGTCAATAAAACTTGTGAATTTGCAGTTTGTCAGGCTTATTTATTTTTTTGTCATTGTATGTGTTGGACCTATGCTGTTTCTGGCTTTCTACATCCCAAGGAGAAATTTAAAAGCAATACAAGTTTATTGCAAAAACCTGGGAAAAGGCACAAGAATATTAAAGAGAAAATAAAAATCACCCACAGCCTCCCTATGTAGGGATGAATGTTTTGGCATGTTTCTCATACAATAATATGTACCTTATAAAGAAAGTTTTGAACAGACCATGTATATTGCTTTGAAATCTACTTTTTTTCCTGCTTGAGTGTCCTTGACTCTATGGACAACAGTTGATACGGGCTCAGGATAGATCCCTAGATCTACAGATGCTTTCTTAACTATTCACCTTAATACAACTATCAAAGCCAAAACTCTGGATTGCCAGAATTTGGCATAAACTCTTCGGACAACAGCCCGTGTTAAGGGTTTTGTTGTTGTTATTGTTGTTGTTTTCATTTCAGGGTTTCTACTTTCTCTTTATTTGGAGACTCTGCCCATTTCTTCCTTTTGCGCCAGCTTGGTGATATATTTTAAAAGATGAGTTTTAATATTTTAGCCACAATTTTTTTGTTCCTTTGAGTAGGATCCTTTGGATGATCTCTTTGGGAATAGAAGTCAAAAGTCAATTTTAGTCTTCCTGTGTTCCTCTTCAATCCAGCTTATTTGGCCTTACTAAATAAAAATACCTGATTATATTGTTAGCCTTTAGGTATGGATGGATTTTTTCCACAACTTGATTATAAATTGTTTGAAAGAAGGAATAGTTCATGTTTTTGGTTGTTTATAGTCTCTGAAGGCTCCAGCAGAAGATACTGAATGTAAAAGTGGTTAATAAATAGTTTTTTAAAAATAAGGCTTCATTGATGCAAGTACCATTTTTTTCTCTAGGTTGGAACGTGGACCATCAATATGAGCAATGTGGGGACTTCCCCGGTGGTCCAGTGGTAAAGAATCCCCCTTCCAATGCAGGGGACGCGGGTTCGATCCCTGGTTAGGGAAATAAGATCCCAAATGCCACGGGGCAACTAAGCCCGCGTGCCCTGGAGCCTGTGCGCCACAACTAGAGAGAAACTCGCGCACCACAACGAAGAGCCCGCACGCTGCAGCGAAAGATCCCGCATGCCTCAGTGAAGATCCCGCGTGCTGCAACTAAGACCTGATGCAGCCAAAAATAAATTAAACAAATAAATAAATAATAAATAAATCTTTTTTAAGAATGTGAACAAACATGAGAAAACTCATGACAATGCATTTGCTATTTAGAGTAGAAAAGTCATGTTTCTTTCTTGTTGAATATGAAATTAATTTCTTACTTTGTAACACAGCTCTTCAAAATTTATCTTAAGGCTAGATACAGCATTATTTAATGGAAATTCCACAATGCTGAAGTTTGACCAACTTGGGTTTTGAATTCCAGTACTACACTAACTAGTTAAATGACTTTAAGTGAACAGTTGTTCATTATTCAATCACTCATTCAGCAATACATATTGAACATGTGTCATATGTCAGACATTAGTGCTAGGCATGTAGTTACCGGCGGCACAGACAAGACGCTCGTCCTCATGATGCCTACAAACTAGCAGGGACATGCACATTAACTAAGCGAACACATGAGCTAATATTACATAAACACACAATTAGTTTTTGTTTTTATTTATTTCATTCTATTCTTTCTTGCTCTCTTAAAACAGATCTTTTCCATCAACATTTTAAAAAGTGTTGGGCTTCCCTGGTGGCGCAGTGGTTGAGAGTCCGCCTGCCGATGCAGGGGACATGGGTTCGTGCCCCGGTCCGGGAAGATCCAACATGCCGCGGAGCGGCTGGGCCCGTGAGCCATGGCCGCTGGACCTGCGCGGCCGGAGCCTGTGCTCCGCAACTGGAGAGGCCACGACAGTGAGAGGCCCGCGTACCGCAAAAAAAAAAAAAAAAAAAAAAAAAAACCAAAACATTTTAAAAAGTGTAAATGACTACGTTCCAATATGTAGCCAATGCCTCTCACTGGTCGCACACGGAAGACGTGGGAGCGTGGAAAAGGCAGCCTGTGAGGATCAGTTCTCCTGTAAAAGGTCATCCGTCATCCGTCCCCGTTCCAGTGGAGGATGGGTGAGAACTGGATATGACAGTAAAAAGTCCAAAACTGGCACGAGGTCCACTGCTATTATAGTCACAATGGACCATAAACTTTCACTGATTAATTATATCTAAAGTTACTTATCTGAAAATAAAAGCTTCCTAAACAAGCGTTTCAGAACAATAACATTCTAGACAATAAAAGGAAGCATGTTTCCACATATAATTTTTAGGTAGTGACCACTTCACAAAATCCCACTTTTAAAGTCTGGTAGTATTGTTTTGGGGATTTTTTGAAATGCTATTTTAAACCATTTATTAGACTGGAAAATATGACATTTGACAATAAGTTCATCCTTGCTTGAGGTTTGTTTATATTGCTTTGGGGAAAATCGTTTGCTCAAGACATTTTCTGTGACTTGAATATATCAATTTATGTGATTCAGTGACTCAAACTTTTCAAAATAGTGATAGATTTCCATTTAGCAAACACTCTGTGTATTAACAGCCATTGGTCTATATGAAGAATTGGTTAAATTTCCCTTTTCTCCCAAGTTTTAAATAGAATTTTTCAATAGACTGATGACTTTTTTCCCAGTCAAACTGAAAATGGCATTTTGGAATCCTTAAAACATAGACTGCTACATCCAGGTTGCTCAGTCACACAAACAGACAATCAAAATGGACTTATTATACAACTTTAAACTGTTTTTGTCTCATAAATGATGGAGAGAGAGATCAGCCATTACCATAGAGGGGCAGACTCAGGAAATCCACAAACTTCCAAGGTCAGACATACTCATCAGTAGCTGCCCAACCCCAGGTCAGCCTAAGGAGTAAATTGTTTTGACAGATCTAGAAAAACAAGGACACTTGCTCCTCTGTGAAGCCTGCAAAGCCACAGGGACTGATAGCGGTGAAGTTCTTAATACCCTGTTTCTCCCTTAATTCAGAACTCCCCACAAGGTGTGTAGATATATGCTAAAATCATGATATAGAGACCACAGATACCAGCCTGAGAGAAGCATACAACCCTTAGAACCAAAATAGTGACAGATAACATTTATGCTAAATGCTTACACGTGTGCATGATATCATTTAATTTTTACAACGATCCTTTAAAGTAAATGCTATAATTTTTTACAGTTATAAGGATATTGAGTCAAAAAGAAGGTGGGTTACTTGCCCAAGGTCTCAGAACTAGTAAGATACAGAACCAGATTTTAATCCATTGTCTAAACTGAAGAGGATGAAGCTAAATGTAGTAGGTGTTAGTGCCTTTCCTATACTTCATCACTTCAAGTACGTAACACATATTTATTGTATTAGTCATTGTGTTACAGGCTGTGTCAGAGAAATACAGGTTATCTGTCACTAAATTCTAAACTTCAGTGCATAATGTATATCATTTAGAGCACTACTCTAATAATAGTGGGAGTAATTTTGATATTACTTGATATTATTTGGCCACAGGACACAGGAAATTCTGAACCTTTCCCAGAAAATCCTTTCCTTCCACAAGGTTCCCGAAGGAGTTATACACACAAGGAGAGAAGAATCAAAGTATCACTTTCTTGTGATACTCATGCCCCAAATCCTACAGTACTGAATTCTGGTAAAGTTGGGTCAGAACATGCTCATGACCCAAATCCTACAGTACTGAATTCTGGTAAAGTTGGGTCAGAACATGCAGCTTAAACTTTAATTCTAAACAAAGCTTCTGTCTCCTTTAAACCAGAACTTCAACCTTGGGTTCTCAGACCCTCTGGCCAGCCACATGGCACAAAATCCAAAGCAAGGATCTAGTGTGCATGAGAAGGGAGAAAGATGCATGGCCTGCCTCAAGCTAAAACACACCTAATGATCATTCAGGAAGAGAAAAGGAATCAAAAGATATTGAGACATGGCAGCACATGACCACTTAGCACACTGTGACTCCCACCCATCAAAACAAGGTCGAAGAAGTTCTCTGTGATCTGAACAATTGGATGATAATCCCCTCTTCTTGGGTAGAAGAAAGAAAAAGGAAGAAGGAGCAGGGACATTCCCTTGTTAGAAGGAGAGTGTTGAACGTTCTTCTCTCCCTAAGAAGCCTGTGACTAATATAAAAAAAGTGATGCCCTCACAGTCATCACTGATAAGAAACAAATACTAGGGTAACAAAAACCCAGTGAGTAGCAGTGGGCAGATTAAAATCAATAGCGTAGAATCAAGTTTCCTGCCCAGTTTCCTATCCTTCTGGGACAAATCAGTTCTAGGTTTTGAGCAAGTTAAATAACTTTGGGGCTTAAGAATCTCATTTTTGAAACTAAAGAATTTTGTAAGCTAATAATGAAGCTCTAGAGAGAGTATGATTTCCCAACTATAAATAAGATAATACCTTGACAACCCATGAACTATAGAGACCCTGAAGTTACACAATAAGCAGGAACCTAGTGCCTCTTTATAGGAAGTTGTTATTGGATCCAAGTTAAGGAAAATGGAAACAGTCTTCCAAGATTTACAAACAGACAAAAGTAATGTAACTAAATGTACATAGACAAAGTCTCAGAGACATCACCATTCTTCGTGTTAAAACTAACTTGACAACTGGCAAAGCGTATTGTTATTCTGTATTGCCAGAGAGATCCTCTGCAGAAGCCTTTGGATCTAAATGCTGAACACATTCTCTAAGCCCAGGGGATAGTTCAAAATTCCCCTTCCCCCCAGCCCTACCCCCAAGAAGGAGAAACACTGAGACAGGTCAAGCATGTTCCATTGCAAAAGGCAGAGCTTCGGGTATTAGAGTAACTTTGCGATTTCTTGCTTCTCTCTCTCTTTCCCATCTATTGTGGGTGTTGTTCGTACCCTGCCAAGATTCCCTTGAGGTTGGTGTACCCATGCCCTAGCGGCTGTAAGTACTGACTGCAAAGGCTTCACAGCTGCCCTCTGCTCCAGAGAACTGCCCTTGGCCAAACAGAAGTGGGAGTTTCCCTACCCCTCTTTAGGGACAGCCAGGGGCCAATGACTGACGGACCGGGGGTACAAATGACCAGACCCACCCACTTGCCTCACATTGACAACAACTCTGCAGTGCACTTCTGTCTCAGGGCTTCCCCATGGAACGAGGTGGAAGCTAGTTTCCAGGATAAACAACTTCCTTGCGTTGCTTTCTTTCTTAACCTACACTGCTTCCCTCACCCCTCTTCTTCTGAGGGGGTACCCCATCAATAAATCACTAAAAAGAATCCTCATCTCAGGCTCTGTGTGTAGGGAACCCAACCTAAGACACATCTATGAGGCTGGTGATATAAGACAGGCTTGGAACCATCTCTAAGATGGGAGTGGAGGCTTCCTTGCTTCTGAAATGTCACCGGACCAGGGTTGTCCAAGGATAGGATGCCTGAGGTTCTGCACCTCTGTGGGGAGGGGTTTGTTTCTGGTCAATTCTCAGGCTTCTTCTCATAATCAGAGTGAAAAGATCAAGAAGGCTGAGATCAGGATATGAACTAAAAGAAACAGAGTCAAAAGAGCCACTTGATCTTATGAAAAAAAAAAAAGGCTTTTATGTGGTCCACCTTAGTTCAACATAAGACACATAGAGATTTGTGGTTCAAATTCTGTCCAGTAGGAAGTAACGTGAATTTATCCACAGGATCTTTGAGTATTAACTCTCCTTGTAATTACTGAACGGAAGAAGTGGCCAAAGTTTGTTATTCAGAGATCAACTGAAGATCAACTAATACAAAATACTGCTCGACACCAGGCTGCATATGGTGTAACGTGACTTTACACACACGATGCTTGGACCAACTCAGAATGGTTTCTTCTGTTTCAAGCTTGTGATTGGTCTAGTGATATGAAATTAGGCGAGAAAAATCTCATGATTAGAATCCACAGAGAAGCTTAGACTAGGAACAGATAGAGTTAATCTGTGTCCATCTGTTTTTATTTTTCTCCAACCCATTCTGTCAGCCACTACAAAATATTCCCATGTGTTCCAGGGTACTGCTGAACAAGACATCTGGAAACAAGCATCCTTGTTTTTAAACCATGATAACAATAGAGGAATTAGAAAAATTAGGTTAAATGCTTCATTATTCTGTTGGGAAAAATCTCTAGCCAGGGAAACTATGTTAATGTCCAGATTGGAAAGTGTTGTTCTCCTATGTGTCTTGTCCCAGTTCACAGGTCTGATGGGCAAACTTACAAAGGAGGTGGGATGGATGGTAAAAAAGGCAGGACCAGTCAGGTGGCTGTTAGAATCAAAACAGCCGAGCAATGTTCTGAGTTAGGAAAAAGAATCAAGTCAGTGGTTAAGGACCTCCAGGCTGTCGCCAATGAATAGCAAACACTAAAGGAATAAAAAATACCAAAGAGAGAACAATTAAACAAATAAAAACACTCTAATAGAGCACACTTGCATGTACTTAGTTATACATGCAAGATAATTATTCCCTAATCTCAGTTTAAACATAATCATGGAGTCATAGAATTTTAACCAGGGTAGGACTTTTGTGCTTACCGAGGATAACCCTCTCATTTTACATTGAGACCCAGAATGGTGAAGGAATAGCAGCTGATATGAGCACCCAGGGCTCCACCACCCAAGTCAGTACACTGTCCTGTGCTGCAGAATATGACAACTCCCAAAAGAATAGGACAAACCCCCAGAGTTAGCTGTGGTCACCAAAGCTGAATTTTAAAACTTTACAAGGGACTTCCCTGGTGGTCCAGTGGTTAAGACTCTGCACCCTCAATGCAGGGGGCCCAGGTTCGATCCCTAGTCAGGGAACTAGATCCTGCATGCTGCAACTAAGACCTGGCACAGCCAAATAAATAAATATTTAAAAAAATAAAAACTTTATAAAACTGTGTTAACAATATCCTTTCTCAATAAAAATTAGTTCAGCACAGAGGGATTAGCTCTGTCTCTGTCATTTCTTCCTTGCAGATTGAGTGGTACTATCATTTTTCTCTGTTGTAACAAAAACTCATAACAAAAAATGCAATGATATTTAAGAAAAGTTTTTTATTGAATTAAAAGAAATATCACTGTATTGTGAATGCATTGGTATAAATTATCTCCAGATCAAAGCCAGGACACTATGAGACTGGCTACGGCCTGTGAGGACAGGGTACAATTAAAGAGAGCCGTAAAGCAAGTTACCAGCCTGATAATTCTGCTCTCCTTCAGGCCAAGACCAGAAGGGTAACCTAACACTGAACTCCTTAATCTTCACAAGCTTCCAACTGGGAAACAGAGCTCGGCTGGCCCACCTCACTAACATTCTGTGAGGATTCATGTGTTAGAATAATTGCTCCAAATAAAGGCCCACCGTGGAGTCGATGCAGTGCAATTTTGTGCTGGGGGGATGACTGCCAAATACAGAGATGAGGGTGAAATTAAAATTAAACAAAATCCCCCAACTCCGCTAGAGCAGCAGCAGCTTTAATTCCGTCCCAACCAAGTGGAAGGCTTGGGCCACCCTGCTGACATCGAATAAAGATGGATTAATTTGTACTTACCCAGGGTTGCCAGGTAACCACCCCTTTTCTCCCCACTCATTAAAAGCCCTCCAGATGTGTAAATTCCACCTTACAGCTATAGTCTTTCTGCGGCACATTAAGAGTCTCCTTTGTGGATTTTAACGGGGATGAAAGACAAGGCTGCACCTGGGCACCGCTAATGCTCAAAGTACGAGCTTTGGGATTTTCGAAATGGCCAGACACTCACAAGAAGAAAAAGGGCAGATTCCATCATCTTCTGCTTTGGAGACTTGTTCCTGACAACTCCCACTGAAAAGGGTGCATTCCCCTCAAGCTGAAGTCAGCCTGCCACCCTTTGTGAGCAGCATTCCTGAGGTCAAATAAAGGCCAGAAAGAGCCTTTGGGAAACCAACGGTGACATTCCCCCCAGCCCCGCACCTTGCCACCCCTTGCCAAGCCACCTTAAGGAGGTGTTAGATTTAAAGCCTAGCTTGGACTATTCTGTGGTCAGGAAGGCAGTGTCTGCACAGTAAGGAACTCCTACCTTGCTGGCACTGGAACATGGCTTTCGTTCATTCCAGAGACATTTACAGTGTGCTTATGAGATGCCAGGCTGTGCTAGGTGCCAGGGATTTAGAGGAGAATCAGAAAGTCCATGCCCACCCAGAGCTCAGCCTGTGGCACTGTAACAGTGTTCACTGGCCATTCTGGGTTTCATTTGTTCATTTATTTCGGTTAGCAGCCTTGGAATAAGAACGTTTCCATCTTTTTGCCAGTGTAGGTCTACATTTAGGACTCCTTGTCCCTTTTCTGAGGTTTTATTAGATCTGAATATCCCTATCTTTATGACTAAAAACCTTACTGAGGCTGAGAATCATGCAAGTTAGCAGACAAGGCAGGAGCTGGTGCCCTGAGAGGTGGTCAGGCTGGGGCACGTGGACAGTGGGGAGGAAGTAGGGCAGCCATGTTTTCTGCAATGCCCCATGCGTAGGGCTTGATTTCAGAAATCTACCTGGACACTTGCTAGATTAGTCATTACGTTAATACATGGAAGATAGCAAAAAACAATGCAATCACAAAAGGTTACTTTTAAAAGGGTCTTAGGTTTGATCTAGCACACACCTCTTTTTATAGAGATGAAAAAACTGGATCATAGAGAAAGAGTTTTACAAGGTCACACTGACTGCAGTGAGACCCTGGGTTATTCGGTTGTTTGTGTTTTAATGGCATGCTCAGGCCTCCAGCCCAAAGGAGAGATGACGGGAGGATGCCAGAAGCCTGGCGGGCTGGAAGGGGAGAAGGGTGTCTGGATGCTTCTCGGATTGAACCACATAGATGCTGCCCATTCCAAACACGCTGCCCTAGCAGCCGCCCTTGCTGGAACACCTTCTGTATCTGTATTATGGTTTTCCAGAGAAATAGAACCCATAAGATTGACTGATTGATGGATTGATTATTCGCTCATACAATTGTGGAGGCTAAGAAGTCCCACGATCTGCAAGCTGGAGACCCAGGGAAGCTGCTGATGTAATTTGAATGCCTGACTGCTAGGGAGCTAATGGTGTAGACTCCAGTCTGGGCATGAAGGCCTGACAACCAGAAGCACCAGGACAGGAGAAGATCCATGTCCCAGCTCAAGAGTCAGTCTGAGAGCCAGCAATCCTCCCTTCCTTCACTTTTTTGTTACATGCAGACCCTCAGTGTCTTGTGATACCAAGCAGGGCCCTGTGGGTCTCCTGTGCACGAAAGCCTTTCTGTATCCCGCATTTCTTTGATTACAGGAAATAGACTTCAGTCAGCCTCCATGAACTTCCCTGAGTTCCAACGGGCAGATTCAAGTGGTCGTTAATTAGGGAAGGGAAGGGATGCGAGACCAGGGAGAAACAAACAGTCGAGAGAAACAGTAGTGCAGCCTTGGGGCAGGGTCCTGGTTCCCCCTCAAGGGATACACACAACAATATCTTTGAGCTGTTTTGCAGATACTGAAACCCCCTCCAGGTGGGAGAAGTTAAGTTATTGAGGACAGTACACTGCCCACAAGCACGTAGACCCCAGGCCAGTTGGAACCAGAAGGTTGACGATGTTGACTCCCACTTACCTCACCACCAACCCATCAGAAGAATGTCCACGTGCTAATCACGCCCTCTCTGAACCAGTATTACGGAACTCCTCACTACCCACTCCAGGTTGGGACACACAGTTTTGAGGGCATTAGCCCGCTGTGCCCCCCTTCGCCTGGCAAAGTAATAAACCTGTCTTTCTCTACTTCACACAAAACTCTGTCTCCTAGATTCAGTTCGGCACAAGTGTACAGAGAAGCTGAGCTTTCTGCATCAGTTGTGTGATGCCCACGCACTCTGGGGCAGATAATCTGCTTTCTACCAATTCATATGCTAATCTCTTCCAGAAACACCCTCACAGACATACCCAGAAATGATGTTTAACTACTTATGTGGGCATCCTGTAATACAGTCAAGTTGACACATAAAATCGACTATCACAGTGGCATAACTCATATCCCCTCTTGCTACAGAAGAAGAAAATGTAACAGATGGTGATGGTCTGTGCTCTACTTTTTTTTTTTTTTTTTTGCGGTACGCGGGCCTCTCACTGTTGTGGCCTCTCCCGTTGCGGAGCACAGGCTCCGGACGCGCAGGCTCAGTGGCTACGGCTCACGGGCCCAGCCGCTCCGCGGCATGTGGGATCTTCCCAGACCGGGGCACGAACCCGTGTCCCCTGCATCAGCAGGCGGACTCTCAACCACTGCGCCACCAGGGAAGCCCAGCAAATCAAATTTTGAAAAGTCACTCCAATTGCTTTCCCAGTAGTAAAATCCCAAGATTCCATGGCATTACTGTCATCCCTTTGAATGCCTAGGTTAACATTTAAATTGAAAATCAATACAGATTTAAAGTGGTTTCACCACAGACTCCTAAAAAGTTGATCTGTTGTTGAGATCACACTCACATTAGCTGTGGTAAGTGGGAGGGAGAAAACACCTAAAAGGGGGGGTGAAGAGGATATTGGTTTAAGTGGGCAGAGCCTATGCAGTTGATGAGGCCAAAGTTTGTGGAAAAAGTTAAACATAATTTGAACTTGTCTGCTAGGCAGCTTTAAGACAACACGAACTTTTAAAATATTTAATTTAGGTGAGTTGTTTAAAGCTGCTACATATGAGGCTACATCATAAGTAGTTGAGTAAAAAAGTATACCTATGACAGAGGTATAAAAGCTAAGATGAGACTTCTCAAAAGAGAATTGTAGTTTCGAGCCCTACAGATGGGACAGAAGGAAAGGATCTGGGCACAAGGTAATTCTTAATTTATCCATCTTTTTATTTTACACAGTTGAGAAGGATCCCATTTGACATATGTTTTCCCTGGCTTGCCCATCTGGCTTTGCTTCATCCTCCTGCGCTTTTTCTTTGATTCCCTAGAATGTACCAAACTCCCAGTTGACTTTGGCCCACATACACACGCCTTCCTTTTTCCTGAAGACTCTTTTCTAGTATCTTCACTGGCTGACTGCTGTATATCCTTCAGGTCTGATCTTACACAAGTTTGCCAGAGTTCCCACCACTTCTTTTACATCCTCCACACCTTCACTCAACTATATCACCCACCAGGATCCTAAAGGCTTTTGAATGTGAAGCTGAAACTAACCTAGGGGCTAACTCAATGATGTCCAATTGTTCTTTCATTTGCAATTTAGGGAAGATGTGACAGAACCTTTGCTGTATGGTGCTCATCTGATGTGGCGTTTTGACTGAGGCAACGAAATCCAGAAGCTAGTTTTTTGGCTCTATAGGGATAGTGATCAGCTTCATTTAAACCCAGGAGAATGCTGGGTTCTTCTCTGTCCTTTGGGTTCTGAATAATACAGATATGTATTTAGCATTTTCTGCTTTACCAGTTTCCTCTTAAAGGCTTTTATTAAGTCCTTGTTTGTAGATGACATAGTCCTGGGCACCACTCAAAGAGAACAGATCGGAAATGGCAAAAAAGTAAATAGTTCAGACATGGAAACCTATCTATCTATCATCTATCTTTACTATACACACACACTTTAATTATATCTATATAAAATAAATGTCTACTTCAGCATAATTCCTGCCCCTAAGTGTAGCAGGTATAATTTTCAGGCCACAGACTCAGGCGCACACACAAAAATTTTTTTGTTTTCCCGTAATTCAACTTCTATTCCCAACTCCATTCTCACAGACGGAAGAAACTCAAATTCTGGTGACTCCATTTACTTCCGTTCCGAGTTTTTCAGTTGTCCTAGGTCTGCATCTAAGTTCTAGGTGTCTACAGAGAGCCAAGGTGCCAGGAGAGTGGTGAAGAGAACCTCAGGTCTGATCGTCACCCCTTCGAGTGGGCACCTGCGGAGTCATCTGTATGCTGATGAGTCTCCTCCATTGCCTTGCACATCACTGTTGCCTTTTCCTCGTGCTGCCCTTGATGGGCCCATCAGCTTCCCCTGCCAAGTCTGGCCCCTCTCAGCCACTCTGCCCCACTTCCTCCTTCCCCACACAGAGTGTGAAGGAGCTCTCTCAGGCTGTCACAGGCTATTCTGCCTGCAGATGCCACCCACAGCCTTTTTTATCCATTTCCCATGACAGCTGGGCTAGAGGCAGGGTGAACTGCTACACTAACATCTGATAGCTGAAGAACAGTGGAAACAGCCATGAAGTGTCTGAATATATTCTTAAAGGACAGGAAAGATGGCATGTGACATGGGTTGGGTGCAGGTTCTGAGGCTGACGGGAGATAAACCAATAGAAGTGTTGCTGAACGAGGAAAGGACTGAAGTGGGATGTTGAAGGAATGGAAGAGATGGGCTCTGCTGAAGAATTTTGACAGAGAGGCTAAAAATGCTGTCCAGTGTCCTACAGAGAGAGGAGGAAATATAGCACATGCTATTGTTTCTAGAAATGTTGAAACTTAAATGGACTTGAATATCGTCAAACCATCTGCAGGTCTCAAACACAAGAAAGGCTCCTAGAACTCGGAATGTTTGACTCATTTGCTACCCGTAATATGGAATTCCCATCAGCTCCTTGGTTTAGAGGTTCTAAACCATCCTAGCTACCCAGTTTTTACGTTTGTATTTAGATAAATATTTTGGAATAAAAAAGATAAGCACCACTTCTTAAGTATTTTTGCTCATTTTCTAAAGTGGTATCTTTTCTGGCTACTAAAATAAAATAACTTCATTGTAGACTATTTGAAAAATACAGAAAAAGCTTAAAGAAGAAAATAAAACCATCTATAATTCCATCACTCAGAGATAACCACCATTAACATTTTGATGTATGTACTTAGTCTTTTTCTCTATATAAAGATGTGAATTTCTTATCACAAAAATGTAGTGGTACCTCACATAGTATTTTCTAACCCACTCTTCCCCTTTAATTTATTGTGACCATTTTCCAAATCACTATTATTCTAAAATAATTCTTAACGTTTGCTCCAGATTTAATTATGTACATACACCATAATCCATTAATCTAATTCCCTATGGTTCAACATTTAAGTTGTTTTCAATTTTTTGCTATTACCAAGAGTACAACTTTCTTTTAAAATAGTAAAGAAGAAATTGCTTTGCTATTACTACTACTTTTTTTCTTTTTTTTTTAGAACAGTACACAAATTGAAATCACGTTTACAGTTCAGGGAATGAAAGAACCAGAAAGAGAGGCTTACTTTGGTAAAAGTGATGAGAATTTTTAGAGTCTGTTTAACTTAGGATAAGAAGTTCTAATCATCAGTGGGGGAGATAACTAGCAGTTGGGCTACGGCTGTAAGAGGAGGGATTATCACAAACAGAAACATAAAGGCAAGTAAGAAGGACTGGAGAACAAGATCATGTAGAATCCAAAGCAGAGGTTTTTAAATGGTTTTTTAAGGAGCAAACTTTTGTTGACTTTAACGGCAAACAAATCAGGTGCTAAAGTCGATGAAAGGGCAGCAAGGCAATGCGATGCAGACAGCTTCCTGACAAGGACTGTGGCTTCCGTGCTCGCAGCTGTGCATTGGGTCTCAGCCTCAAGCCAGTCCAGTGAACACACTGACCTGTGGTATTTACAACATGAAACTGCAGCTAAGCTAAGTATGATAAAAAAGAGTACGATTCTTCAAAATATCGTCTACATCCAAAGTATCTTTGGAAAGTCCAATCCTTTGTGACTCATTCGTCCTGCCCCACAAGGAACATTATTTTGAAACGATTTTTAGCACAAAGGATTTTCTCCAAGTTGAAATGGGAACATGAGAGAATGTAAAGTAAAAAAAAAAAAAAAATGAGGCAGGAAGTGTTTACTCCATGTTCAGGACATACAGAATTGCTTAGAGAGACCACGGATACCTTCAAAGAAAAGGAACTGGATATGATTCCCCAAGACTCTTCCCTCCTTCTGAGTACAGCCCAAGCAACAGCCCACTATGGAGAGCTCTGACTCTGACTTTCAATTTGTGTCATGATGTTGGAAAAGGCAGTGCCAAGATTTTTTCACTCTTCAGATCTTTGCAGAAAGATGTTTGCAGTTGGGCGAATGAAAGTGTTTGTGACATTAAAAGGCAGTGGTGACCTGTCCTGGACTACAGTTTGTATGGCAAGTGACTGGTCTGAATTGGCTTCTACTCAGACAAGCAAAAGAGAAAGTTGAAAAAGAAGTTCGAGGATTAAGTTTCCATGTGTGTCCCCATTCACAACAGATGGCCTCCACACGGACAAACTTTACGCATTTGGTGATCTCCAGATGGGCAAATAAAATGCCATTTTTGATCTTATTGTAAATTGGGGAGGGGGGTTTATTACATTCTCTCAATCAAACCGAAAAGGAAAATGAATTTTCTCCAGGCAGAGACTTTAAGCTAAAAGAATAAACATTAAGGCTATGAAGGATCCTCCGTATCAATGTATTAGTTTTCACTGAAGCATAAGGTTTAAGTCGCTGTAACCCTTAAAGAAAAAAATATGAATAATTGTCAAACATTTTTGATAGGTCATACATATGGCATATTCAAGAAAAAAATTAGTATTCAACTTTTGGCAAATCCTATGAGATTCAACATGTATTGTGGAAATAAGCCCTTTTAATAGTTTCACTGAATATTTGATTTTGTAATTATCTTCACGATTATTTAAAACACACTTAAGATTATCTTTTTCTTCTTCTCTCTCGAAGCAGTCAATTTTCCTCTTTATTCCTAAAATATTTCCTTTCCATACAACTAAACCACATTTTACAACTAAAACCACTGCCATATCATCTGGCGCCTCTCTGATTTACACAGTACAATAACAATGGACATCTTGTCTTTGATTTGGTGTTTCATTCTGCTTCCCCACCTGAGCCAGTCTCTCCAATATTCTTCTCAATTACGTGACACCCCCCATCACCCCCCCCACACACACACACCCCTGAAAGCACCTGATTTTAGTAGCTACCCCATGACTGAAGTCCAGGATCTTGACGGCAGCAATGAAGCTTAAATCACAATTGAGTAAAATAATGTTCTGTACAAACTTCAATTCCAAAAACCAATTGCTCTGCTTTAAAAAATAGTACGATAATAACGCGCACATGTTTTGATTCTATAATTATGTTTAAATGTCATAGACTTTATATTTCACACTAGGACACCCAACAGCCAACACACTTATATGGAAACATTTGATGGATGCTTACATCTTTAATGAAACCAAAATACCTAGCCCCGTGTCAAGCTTAAGGTCAATTTTCAGTGAATAATGATTAAAAAATATTTTTACTGCCTATTAAAATCTTAATTTTAAAAAATGCAGTCACGTCTGACAGCTACAGTGCAGCGTGTAGAAGTGAGGCCCAGATACATTTACCCATGGACAGCCAAGTGAGAAGCAGCGCCACCTACTGGTAATGACTATAGTCTCTGGAATCCAATAGATGGGTTCCCATCCTGGCTCTTAAACACTAGCTTTTACCCTGGGAAGTTCCTAACTCTCCAAGTCTGAGTTTCTAAAGGGATCAAATAGAGAAAATAATAGAAATAATAAAAAATAAACATCAGGTTGTGTGAGGATTAAATAATATGGCACATGT
The DNA here is from genome assembly GCF_949774975.1 of Lagenorhynchus albirostris. Classification (NCBI taxonomy): domain Eukaryota; kingdom Metazoa; phylum Chordata; class Mammalia; order Artiodactyla; family Delphinidae; genus Lagenorhynchus; species Lagenorhynchus albirostris. Next base: position 70,051,677 of record NC_083106.1, read on the forward strand.
AAAGCCCTTTGTGCATTTTAGCAATACCCCCTCGCACACACACACAATTATGATTATGTTCAGGATCTACAAAATCCTAGAAGAGAGGGGCTCTGTTTCTGTCATGTTGGACAATGTTGAGCAAAACATCTCTTGGGTACTTTATTATGCCTTTGTTTTACCGTAATGATGAAAATTCTGTTGCCGTATTCCCTTATTAACCCTCTACTTCAACTTCATTAAAAGTATAATCTTTCCAATAAATTTCTTTTTTTTCCACACCTCCAAGATTTCACCCCATTCTCTCACCTACAACACCATTCTCTTTCCCAAAGGTTCTGGGAAGCAGCAAGTCACACAATGGTTTTCTAGTTAGCACCCATTGTGTTAACGGTCACCTGGCTTTAGCATCTGTTACCTTGTCCATCACCAGGACTGATGGGGCTGCTTTGGGTTATCTGTGCCTATATCTCCTTACTTTTTCACCTGGTGGTCTCCTTTCCAGAAGTCACAGCTTCAGCCAAAGAGACCAAGGGTTCCTGGGAGACAAGAAGCATCCTTGATTCTAGGGTGTGGGAAGGAGCATAACCATATATGGCCCTTGCCCATAAGTAGGGAAAGCACTGGAATTTCACCCAGCTGGGTGCCTACCATTACAGCCACGTCACAGGTCACATCCTTGGCACATGATTGGATCTGCAGGCCCTAAGAGACTCAGAATTTCTGCTCTAATTTACTGAGAAGCCACTCTTCTAACTGGTTGTGGGGTATATATCACTACCTGCCTTATCTCCCCCACAAGCTCTATGTTCATCTGAATCTTTTCATTGGCTCTTGCTCTACCATATGCTGGCCACTCTTTACTCCAGCAGAAGAGTTGTCCCCCCGATCATCTGCTAGAAAAAAAGGGCTTTAATTTTAACTTTTAAAACCTTCATTAGTTGAATGCAGAACATCTCAAAGAGTCTTGAGAATATTTTAGAAGAAAAATCCCATGGGCGCTCACGGCAGAATGCAGTAGTGGAAGAGGCACAAATTTGGAGTCTTATAAACTCTGTGAGATCTGCACCTATTCTGTCACCTGTGAAAGGAAGGTTAGCATACTTAGGGTGCAGGGAGTGAAACAATGCAAGTATGTAAAGTACACGGGTTCGTGCCCCGGTCCGGGAGGATCCCACATGCCGCGGAGCGGCTAGGCCTGTGAGCCACGGCCGCTGAGCCTGTGCGTCCAGAGCCTGTGCTCTGCAATGGGAGAGGCCACAGCAGTCAGACGCCCGTGTACCGCAAAAAACAAACAACAACAAAAAAAACTTGCAGTGTGTCTCTCTCTGTCACTGTCTCATTTCTCTCTAGTTATGGATGTTCATAGTGATTGACTGTTCTGCAAACTCTTGCTTTGTGCCAAACTCGCTCCTGATTCTCTAGAAGTCTCAGATGGAGAAACAATCAACTTCTCATAGGTGTATCTGAACACTTCACCCTGTGGCCTAGAATTTCTATATTTAAAAAGGAGCAAACTTTTTTTAAATGAAATTGGATTACAAACTCAAAATATTGTCCTCTAGTGGTAAACTCTACTATTCCCTGATACCCACAGGTAACACTCAAATGGGTTTCCCTGTAAGTTAAATATATTAGGTTTAATATACTTAAATATATAGTGCAGATCTTTAGGTTTTGGAAGGAAAAAACTTATGGTTCTTGGCAATTGTTCTTTTTCTTTCTCTGCAAAAATGACTGTGGAACCATCTTTGGATTCCTTAGTCTTAGAGACATACATATGCTAAGTTTATAATCTCATGATGTCTCCATATAACACGCGATTTGTTCTAGAACCTTAGCTCTGAATGCATGCTTCTGTGAATTAAAATGCCAAACTATTAATCAGCTTTTATGATCAAGAGAAAAACAAATAGATTACTATTATATTTTTAACAATATACTAAAAGTGAAAGATGATCTTGTAGACTCTGTGGTCTGGTCTCAGCCAATGCAATCATGCCAGGAGTTCCCTGTAAAAGTAATTAGGGAGGTTGAAAAAGTGAGCGCTTCCCAGATGTGATCTTACCAGTGGCCTTAATATATGACATCAATGAGTTAAATGAGGAAACTACCAGAGGCTGAACAGCTAGGTTTTAAGTTTCAGATGAAGTTTTTGCTTGTGCTCACCTCAGGAAATGAATATTGCATTCATAAATTGTCGTTCTTATCCAGGAGATGAACCATAGCGGTTTCATTTAGCCCTAGAGTATTAAATTTCTCTAACACTTTGCCACATTAGACTATGTTTTCCAACTGAATGTGATGATGCTGTACTGGAAGGAAAAAATCGTTAGCCAAGTGACATTCCATAAAAAGCCATAAAAGTTTATGATGCCCATAGTAGGATAATTGCCACGACAGGAATTGAATACTTCCTTATGGGTAATATTTGATAAGAAATGGCATGTATAACAATCATAACATTTCAATCGATCAATGATGGCTACTTCAGAATGCATTTATTTCACTGTTTGCACGATGGACTTTACAGTGCCAGAATTGTTTCTACTCCACTAGATAGATGAGGAAAAGGACCATATTCCTTTTCTTCCTGCATTTATTTTCTATCGTAATCATTTGTCTGTGCATTCTTATCCTCCCCCCAGCGACTAGAATGTTTCAGCACAAGCTGTTGACAAATGATTTGTTGAAAGCCAAAGCTAGTAGACAGCAATGTTTTCTTTTTCTTCTTGAGTCGGCATTCTTCTGCCTCAAGTCCTTTTGCAATATTAATTAAATAATTCATAGACAGTGTCCTTTCTCCCAGTTTCCAGATACTCTAAACCTCACACCTGTTTTTCTTTGGGTTTGTGCTCTCTCAGCTTATAAATCTTCCCATATTTCCCAGTATAGTTTCTTATGAAATGACACTTTTCTCCCCACAGCACAAACTTTGACCCAACTGTTTTCAATAGTGGCAGTCAAGCCTGAAGCTGTCAGTCAAAGAACAGCTTATCAGTCTGAGCTTTTCCTTTTTAAGCTTTTACTCAGTGACTTTGGAGACCCGTCAACACCCAGTTGATTTTAGCCCTAACAATAAAGTCACACTCTGTCTCCCACATAGAAGCTTTAAGATTAAATTCTGATGTCATAGACGTCATATTTACATAGTTAAAACTCATAACGAGCAACCCACAGGCAATAGGATGTAATAACCGTGCAACAGAGCCATTTCCTGTCCCCCTTTTTTCTCTCTATGTTTTGTGCAGTTTATTGGATGTGAATGTTATGAAAATGAAAATCGTCTGGGAGAAACCTGCTGGCCAGGTCTGAGGTTTAGAAGAATTCCACTGGACGAGTACATTGAGTTGTAAAGGCGTGGCCACCTCTTACATTATAAAACAGAAACCCTTTCAACATTCTTTCATTTCCAGGAAAAGGAGAGATGGGAGGCCACCGTTACAGGCTCGAACAGCAGACTTTTAACAGCTTTAATTCTTCTACTATTAAAGGAAAACAACCAACTTAGAGTCAAAAACTGTGAAACACCAGGAGTTTTACAGTTTTCATTTTTAAACACAAAGCACCTCCTTCAAATGCCCTGCGAGGTGAACTTCCACCGTGGATGAGCTGTCACGGTGAGATCTGCCCTGGCACTTGAAATGGCTGATTTAGAGGAGTTAAGCATTTTCCTGGCAATCACTTTACAGCAAGAAATGTGCGTATCATGTTAAAGCGGGAAAATGAAAGACACTGTCCCTGATTGAAGTCTCCATCCCATCAAAAGATTAGGCTCCAAGTAGAAATACCGACAAGAAAATAAGGCTCTGATGGAAGCATATGATAAACCATGATGTGGACACTTTCTGTAGTTTCATTATTTAAAGAGAAGCAGAATGAAATCATTCTCTTAATAGTGTTACTTTGGAAAACCTTCTGTCTAAATAAAGCCTAGGGACTTCCCTGGCAGGCCAGTGGTTAAGACTTTGCCTTCCAATGCACCCCCAATGCAGGGGGTGCAGGTTCAATCCCTGGTCAGGGAGCTAAGATCCCACATGCCTCGGAGCCAAAAAAACAAAACATAAAGCAGCAGCAATGGTGTAACAGGTTCAATAAAGACTTTAAAAATGGTCCACATCAAAAAATAAATAAATAAATAAATAAACAAATAAAGCCTAAAATACCATTTTGAAATAAGGTCTTATTCTTTCTGGGGCTGATCTTTCTTATCAGTCATGTGAAAAGATGTACGCTGAAATTTAACAGTCAGATTTGACTAATATGTTAGAACACATCTGCCCTGACTTTCTGTAATACATGAAAAGCACAGTCATATTCCCATATGAAATAATATTAAGAAAAATTCAATGGAATTAATATTCTCTCATGGCTATAATTCTATCTGAAAACAAATAGAGAAAAGGACTATAACAGCATTTTTCATAGAGTCCCAAATTCCATAGCCTCCATACAAAAACTAGGCTCTTTCAATAGTTTTTTCCTGCTCAAATTATGTAGGAAGATTTTTGGACTCACAGGTATTGTTTCAGCAAATAAAATAGAATTCCTAGAAGTACATAAGTCTTTTGTACGTTCCCAGAAATAGAAATTGGTTTTTTGTCAGTAAAAGATGTATTTACACACTTCCCCATCCCCTCTGTCTCATGCACACACATGCACATGTCTACACCACACAGTCATGGAATGACTGAGAAAATTCAGGAGAAGACTCCTGCATCCGGACCTAAGTGCTTTCTCCTCCCTGGCCCAGCCCTAGGCCCGAGGTTCTGCTAACAGAATCCATCTCTCCTTGTTAGGCATTTTGCCTTTAATAATTCTCAGTTCAAAAGAAAATACTCCTAAAGTAGGAGTTTGTGGAGCCCCTGAACACCCCCCCCCCACCCTAAAGACCTAACACACTGGGCTCATGTTGGTTGCTGGTGCCATTGAGAAAGAGTTTACATTTCATTGGAGAAATAGTCATCGCACACCCTTGAGTGTGCTGTTTTAGGCACTGTGGGGAATGCCGGGATGACTTTCTCTTACCTTCTGGGAAGCAAAACACAGGTAGATGCTGTCAAGGAGAAGGAGAGAGAGAGAAAGGAAGTTTACAGTACAAGGGGCAGAGGAGGAGAAGCCAAGAAGGGAATTAAAATGGGAAACTAGAAAATGCCGAAAGCATATTTCCTCTTTTACAGTTTTGTGTAGTGTAACCAAAGAGCTAAAACATTGCAATAATTTGTCACGTCTGTATTCTAGGTCCCCTTTTGCAGGCCAGAGAGACTTTCAGAATAAGAAAAAAAATCAGTTGTGCCCATGAATTTTTTAATTGCAAAATATCTGACATTTTAACCCAACTATATGTCTACATGAGTAAAAGAATACTATTAAGGATTCTATAGAATTGTAAACTTTTGCATAAGGTTTTATGAAACTTCAGTTATTAATAAAATTGCTATGGAAACATGAAACCAAGACATACCTCCGTATGAAAAAACATAACCCCTTTGTCTCTGCCTGATTCTTCCACTTGTGTGTGAAAGTAAACTACCGCTGGAAGAAGTGCAAAACAGCTTCTCAGAACTGTAAACCCTGTTGAGGGTAAGACACTTAGAAAAAGGATGACTTGTCAAAGATTACTGGTCTCTTTCAGCTGGTATCAAATGTAAGGGCTAGATTCAACTCCTGGAGTCTTCGACAGCAATTACAGATGGAATGACTTTCAAACAATTTGGAGTTTGTGTTTAATTCAGAACAGCACGTGACATCTTGGACAGATCCCAATATGCTCATGAAATTTCAAACGGAAATCTCATGAAATAAGTCAAAGATATCACCCTTTACGAGGTATGACTGACTATAAAGTAATAGAACTGCTTTTGAAACCAACATTGCAGAACCTACACGTGCACGTTGAGTGTTGCCCCTTTAAAAACAATCATGTGGGAGTCTCTGCATCCATTCAGTTGTTGATGTCAGAACCTGAGCCACCTTCTTTCCCATCTTCCCCCTGCCTCTTCTTTGGAGTGTAAATTTGAAATCTGAAAATGGATGAAGCTGTGCAGCCTCAGTTCTTGTGATTAGAGTGAGTAATTAAACTGAGGGCTAGAATTCATTGGGGCCGTAAATAAATGAAACTCGTTAGGAAACGCTGCACTGTAATATGTAATACAAAGAGCTAACACTTGCATTCTCACTATGTGCCAGACTCTGTTCTAAGCATGTGACACCCATGATTTGTTTTCATGTTTATTTAAAAACAATTTTATTGATGACACCTATGATTTTATAGCATGCCCACACTAATCCCATGATACAGGTCATACCATCACCATTTTAAAGTGCTGGCAACTGAAGCACAGAGAGGGAAAATAAAAAGCCCAAGCCCACACAGCTAGTAAGTGGCAGAGTCAAGGATTCCAGCCTAGGAACTCAGTATCTCCAAAGCCCTTGCTTTTAACCACCATGCTCTACAGCAGCGGCCCCCAACCTTTTTGGCACCAGGGACCGGTTTCGTGGAAGACAATTTTTCCACGGACGGGGGTAGGCAGGCGGTTCAGGCAGTAATGCCAGCGATGGGGGGCGGGGGAGTGGCAGATGAAGCTTCACTTGCTTGCCCACCGCTCACCTCCTGCTGTGCAGCCTGGTTCTCAACAGGCCGGTACTGGTCCACAGCCCGGGGGACTGGGGACCCCTGCTCTACAGTCTTCCCTCAGTATCCGAGGGGGATTGGTCCCAGGGGTCCCCGCAGATACCAAAATTCACAGATGCTCAACTCCCTTATATAAAATGGCATAGGATAGTCTGCCCTTTCTATCTGTGGATGTGAACCGCACGGATAAGAAGGCAAATAGAGTGGTACTAAAGAGAAGCCCTGATTGAGTTCTGGTGCAGTGCCATGGGCTGTTGGACTTATTAAGAACATTTCCTCATTATCAACTCTAAACATTCATGATGTAATAACGTGCAGTTATTCCTCGGCTTGGGTTTGAATGTTTTTGGCCAGCTTGCAGGATTCTATCACACAACGAGTGACTGCGCCTCACTGACCTTCCGCAAGTCCATTTCAGTACAACTTTGCATCAGTTGTGGAGAAAAGTTTACACCATGATGCACTCTGAAATTGGGGAAAATTCTCAAGATACAGTGTTTGGAAATGCCAGACTCTCTTACAGGTATAAACTTCCATAATGGCTACTTTCAAGGACGGCACTGACTCGGATGTCATAAATTCAGGGTGCTTGGACATATTCAAGAGAACGAGGGATCTTGGCACCGGCAAGCACGTTTGTGAGGTGCCTCAGGTCTTAGGCCAGGCGAGCAGCGGAACAGTATGATATGCCAGTGGGACTGCAGACTTCGTAATCAACCAGACCTAGGCACAGATCTAGAATTTTCCACTTATCAGATATGTGACTTTGGGTAACTTGGTTAACTTCTCTGAGCCTCAGTTTCTGGGAGCATTGGGCGTCAATGCTCACAGGTGTGAGGATTAAATAAAATACAATCAGTCTAATTTTGCATGGCACAATCTGTAGCAATACACCTTCCACGAATAATGTTTTCTGCCTTTTTCAGGACTATACTTGGACTCTCCAATTGAAAACAAATTACCCTCCAAATCATTGACTCCGCTTTCTGAGTGTTTAGGACTGTCCTTGCCGTACTATAATTTAGCGGCATTGGGGAAGGTTATTTTTACGGGTCTTGTTCGATTCACCCCTGCTATTTTATTTGTCTTGAGTTTAGTGCCTGTTGCAGGCACCAACTGGGTTCCAACTGATAGAGACAGCACGTGGAGGGGAGGAGGGGCTGACAAAGGGCTTGCAGCTGTTGAGAGAGCAAATGGATTAGGCAGCCAAGTCCGCAAGCATCTGGTAAAACTGACACTTTTTTTTCACAATATTGACGTTTCTATCATAAATGATAATTCCCAGCTTTCTTTTAACTATATTTGGAAACAGTTTTGTTTTTCTTTGGTTTTGGGTTGTTTTTTTTTTTTGTGGTGGGAGTGAGGGTGGTGCGAAGATAGGGGTAGTTCTCTGTCTGGTGATCCCCTTCTTCAGAGGAAGAGCCTTTCTCTGGGCACAGTAGAGGTCAAGGAAGTCGCGTGTGTGTGTCTGTGTGTCTGTGTCTGTAGCACAGAGAGGGCATGAGGGAAGACAGGGGCCCAGGGAGACTGGGAAAGCTCACTAGGGTGAATCCTGGGGAGAACAACAGAAATTTTACTAGTGAGAGGTGTGCATCATCAATCAGATATCATGGCTCATCAAACATCATCAACAGATGTCCTAGGATGTCCCTGAATTTGCACTGTCAAATGTTGCCTGGTTCTCCTTTCCTCCTATACACCAAGTACCACCTTGGCCTTGAGGGGTGATTCCAGGTAGAGAGACATGGAAGGAAGTGGTCCCTCCAACAAGGATCATCCCACTTCTCAAGATCCCTTAGGAGGTGTTTGCAGGGACAACAGAGGGGTGATCTTGTCCACCCCAAAGATACCCAAAGGTTCAAAACCCAGGACCATCTGAAAGCAAAGCAAGACTAAGGCCTGGCCCAGGATTTATCTGGTCTAATGATGCTCCCCATTCCAGAAATAGCCCAGTGATGGCTTACTATTGCTGACAATAATTCATTCAGTAAACATTTACTAAACACCTGAGGTCTGCTATTAGTGTGGTTAGAAATTAGGAAATAATCACAAAACAAACAAATACCTCTGCCCTCCTGGAGGTGCTACCGGCTGTGCAGATATCATGCCTTTAGATGTTGCTTTGAAAACCTAAATTTAAAAGAGAGCAGTAAAGGAAATGAGCCTCCTCTTTGATGGCATCCCAATTCGCAATGTCCTCTGGGCTGCTTTTGCCAATGAAAGTGCATAACAACTATCTTGGGTTTGTTTGGTGACTGTAATTTCATGTCTGTCACTTGTTTTATTGTGTACATTCAAAAGGAAGAGAGAAGATATACATGATAATCATTTCCATGTAACTGATTTTTACTCCCAGCTGGTAAATGCAGGGAGCAGTGCAGGGGTGATCTCTGCTTCCTGTATCTTGACATGCAAAAGGCTCCCCTGATACTCTACATTCAAACTGATGAGGAAAATGGAAATCTCTGATGAAGCTTAATTAATGAATAAAAACTGCTTGGATGGTTTACTTTAAAAAACAAACAAAAAACCCTTGTAGTAGAAAGAGAAATAATAAACAAGCTAAATAAATAAAATATATAGCATAATAGATGATAGTAAGTGCAAGAAAGGGGAATGAAAGTGAGAGTGAAAGAAGCAGTTTCAACAAAAAGTAGGGGAGGAAGCCGCAGGCAGCTGGGGGAAGAGGCTCGTCCAGGTGCAGGGCTGGGGCAGGACAGCAGAGAGAAGGGGGCAGTGGTAAATGAGGTCGGGAGAATGGCGGCAGGGACACAAGCTAAGAAAGGCCCTCCGGACTTTTACTCTGTATGATGGCAACAGAGCACCTACGACTATTCCAGGCACTGAACGGGCTCTTTTCTTACCGCTATTCTCTCTAGTGCTATTGAACAGACAGAATTCGCTCCTTACTCAGACAAGGCAAGAGGAGCGGACAGCTAACAATTAGGCCAAGGTCAGACTGCTACAAAACGGGAGAGCCAAGGACACAAACCTGAGGCCACGCCGGTGGAACCTGAAGCCACGCTGGCGGAGCCTGAAGCCACGCCTCCTGCAGGTAAGAATCGGAAGGCCTTCCAATAGGGTGCCACCTGCCGTATTGCAGGGCGGCCGAAAAGCAGTCCTGTGTGGAAGAGTTGTCAGAAAGTGTTGTCGTAAAATATTTACATCCCTGTTAGACCCCAGTGCCAGCCGCTCTGAAGCTCCCTGAAGTATTCATGGTTTCTGAGTCTGTATGTGTGTGAAACGCTTGAAGCATTTTTGAAAGTACTTGATTTCAGAGCCCCACCCCCAGTCAACTGAACTAGAAAATTACAGTTCCCAAATCTTCTGATGCTGAAACTGTTTTTTTCCTAGAACACCTCGTAGATACGTGAAGAGGAGGCATTCTGGAAATGAAACCACAACTACAAATCTTGGGATGTGCAGACTTAGATGTCAACAAATTAAAGGACAAAAAAAAAGCCTGACTTGTGGCTTGGTTGGTTGCAAACATAATTGACTCACTTTTTATTTTTACATTTTGGGGTCATAGCTATTGAGTGCTCAGTAAATGTGCTTGGCCGACAGGTTTTGAAATAACCTTTTTTGTGCTCCACTTACTATTTTAATAAATACAACACTCTACCTGTTAGAAACAAAAATCTGACGCCAAGGAAAACAATTGATACAAACTGCTAGAAAGTTTTCAGTTTCTTCCGTGCCTGTAATTTCACCATATTTATAACAGAGAAGTAAATTCTGCTTTCTCAAGGACTAATAGAATAATCTCCAGCAATTGTTTTAAAAATCCAGACCAACAGACGTCTCTACGTTTCCTGACCAAAAATGTCTCATTTTTATAGTGACCGTGAGTTGGTTTTGCTTTCTGGATTACTGAAATGTTTGTTTGCTTCAAGTGGAATTATTTAAAAGATTATGCTACCACATGTAAGTAACTTGCTATTATTGTTCAGATGGGTGGAGGGGGTATGAGCAGAGCTTTGATTGTTGACGTTGTGGAAGATCCTGAGGATGTGTGTGCCCTGGAGCTGTCATAACTCTCAGGTCCCTCCTTCTACTTGTTCTGCTGCTCAGTGGCCCAAGGATAAATGAATAATCTCTAAAAATAGACGGAGTACCAATCCACTATGGCAAAAGAGCAGTTCTTTTGTTTTTTTGTTCGTTTGTTTGCTTGTTGTACATGTTTGTTGCTGTCAGATCACACTGCAATGCTTGAAACAGAGCAAACATTACAAAAATCCCTGCTCGTTAAAGATCAATGAATATTCACTTTTCAAAAATCACTTCCAGAGAACATCACCCACTTAAAATTGTTTTAAGTACTTTAATGCAGAAATGGTTGAAATTAAAGTGACACTTTTTTGCTAGCTGAAGGAGTGTTAGTTTATAGAAATTATTTTAGTAAAGTAGTCATAAAAGCCACGGTCTGAAACACCAACAGTCTTAAGTATGTGTTACAGATTAGTGGCACTCACAATGCACAGCCCTTCTTCCCTTGCAGTGACGCAGGGCATATGCCTGGTTCTGGTAGATGAATTGGGAGTGGAAGAGTTGAATTGTCCAGGAAAGTGCTCCAGCATTTTCTCTCGCTCTGCAGCAATCACAGAGCAGGTGGAGGTGATGAAGCCCTGAGACTGAGATAACTGGATTCCTGGGTGACCGCATGGAGGACAATTGCCCTGACAAGACAATCAGACTTGCAGTAGACTGTACACAAATGAAAAATAAAACTTGTGTTGTATTAAGCAAGTGAGATTTGGGTGCTATTTGTTATTGCACCATAACCTAACCCAGCCTGACTAATACAGTGTGGACTAGATAAATATGCTTAACAATGGTAGCATGCCAACATCACAATAACTTCATTAGAGAGAATTCACCAACAGCCATTCTGTGCATTTGGGCCCTACCCACTCCCCCTTTTTGGGGTAACTTTTGTTTGTATCCATGTATTATGGCCAAACATTTACAGTATTTTTTTTAATTGTCATCTCCAAACGGGGTTCAAGATACCTGTATTAGAGCTACAAAAATGTTAAATCCTTCCAGTCTCTTACTCCTGATCCCCCACATCATTACTATTCTATTTCTTCTCCATGTTCATAGAGCAGTCTCATTCCATAGCATTTTCAGTGGTTAAGAGCACAGGCTTTAGAATCAAGTAGACCCAGGTTAAAGCCACTTACTAGCTATTTCAGTGCTTCCATTTCCTCAGTGCAGAACTATGATGATTGGAGAAACTTCCTCATGAGTTTTCAGTTTTGTTTTTGTTTTAAGATAAACAAGACAAATGCAAATAAAGCATTAGCACAGTGCCTGAATAAATGGTTCTTTGAGTTATTTAAAGAGGAAGAAAACTAATATTTGCTGGACAGATTTTACTGTTTTTACATGAATTATCTCACCTAAAGCTCACAACAGCCCTGCAAGGCTGGTATCATCCCCACTTTATAAATAAGGCAATGAAGACTCTGAGAAGTTAAGGAATTTGTCCAAGCTCACAAAACCAGTCACTGAACGAGCTGTGAGTGGGGTCACGTCTGTCAGGGGCCAGGCTGACTGCTCCTTTCACTGCCAGGCTGTCTTTCTTCACAATGACATGGAGTTGGAAAGGAACATTTTCTGGGCACATGTTTTTAAAAAGCATTAAGAGGCAACAAACTAAAAATTGTTAAAAATCTACCCACAATGACTAGACAGTTGTTTAAAACAAATATTTATATTATCCACTAAAAATATTTTAATTATTTTCAAAAATAAATTGTTTATATAATCAAGTCAAGTTTACTGGTGTTTCCTGTTCCTTTAATTCCTTAGCTCCTCAATCAAGATCCTGTCAGTAAAGACTGTACCTTTTGTCATAAAAGTGGTTAAAGCCATTGGGGAAATTAATTAAATCAGTGGAACTGACATTTTTCTCTTTAGGCATATCACTTATTAAATACAATCTTTAAAAAAAATTTCTAGTAAAAGTTTTTTATTGGAAATATGAAGCAGTTACAAAGAAGTACCTCCTTTATTTGTATTTCTTCCTTCCGTAGGTGTTATAGTTTGTTTTTCTAGGTTTCTTAGGGGGCCTCTCCCATCATCTAGAGAACCCATTTAATAATGAACTATAACCTTCACAGATTTCCCCATGTAGATCGCCGGCAACCAATATATAAGAAAAATCAACTACCTAAGGGAAGGATGTTACTTTGAATTTTGAATGTGTTTGGTTTTGAATTACCTCCGCCTCTGCCTGTGCCCTCATTTTTAAAACGCACCTGATCAGAGTGAATTATTCCCGAAATGGCAAAACAAACAGCACCTCCACGTACGTATTCCAACTGCAACTAAAGAGCTGCTAATTGTGATTTGAGGTAATTTTTTTAATGGCCAGTCCTGGCAATTTTTTATGAGTCCCAAATGAATTTCAGTCTGAAACGTTTGGAAATCAAGGTGATAAACAATATGTCTAATTGCCATGTTCATATTTTACACACCCTTAAATTTGGGGTTTCGTATAATAAAAATTTTATTTTTAAATAAATAATTGACCCCAAGGCCACTGCCAGTGCCAATGACATCCTTCTTGGAAGAAAAGCATAGTACCTGGGCTGCCGAAGTGGCGCCTGTGCATCGTTCTCAACTTCTTGCTGAGACCTGCTCCTTTCTCTGAACCAGGAAGATAAATACAGAATGTACCTGAGCAACAAAGCTTTACTTTGTTTCTTTCCATAAGTGGTACATATATTTTAGCTTTCAAAATAATCTCGTTTTTGGAGCAAAAACCATCTCCCTTTGAACTTTATGACCTCCTTTAAAAGGCTTGATTGTCAAACTAAAGGTTAGTTAATGTCTTGGCTTCAATAAAACTTGATTAAAGCTGAAAGACATAATAGTTACGAAATCATATGAAATAGAAAAATGACATTGGATTTTTTAACCTAAATCTCAGCAAATATCTGGAAAGTAGGATTTTCTAGAAAAAGCCATATAGTAGTTATTCTTTATGCAATATATTTAAATTGTTTTGTAATTTCCCTGCCCCAGAAGAAAAATTACTTTTAAGTTAAAAAAAATAGGGGCTAAAGGATATAGTATATGTGCGTTATTGATAAAAAACTTAAGGGATCAACTTTTGTAAAAAATTTCTGTTAACTAAACCATTTTGAACTTATCCCTAAAAAGGTATTATAAATGCCTATACTGTACAAGTAAGTGCTATATTATCTTGGAAGTTAAAACCCAAAATTTAATTGGGAACTAAATAAAGAGCTGAGACTATTTTTTTTTTTTTTTGGTTTAATGAACCTACTTAAAGTTTAGAAAAATGCATCCAATGAAAAACAACCCTCAATTTAAGCTGCAACACGAAACACCCACAGACCTCAGGAAATCACCAGGCTCTTTCACCTTGACCTCTGGCCTCTCACACATTCTAACATTTAGCTTTCTTCCTTCTGCCCATCTGCTTGAACCATTAGTAAAGTTCTTTTGCAACAGCTTGCACAAGTAAGCCAGCTGTCATCGAGCACATTTAAATTCTGCCTCTTAGTTTCCACCGAGTCATGCGTTTGCCCACAGGTCTCATTAAATACAAGGAAGGGCAGTCGTGCAGTTTCCAAATGCTGTGAGGGAACAGACTGTCTACATAACAGGGTGGTCCAAAGGCCCTTAGACTACTTTGCTTGCTTCCTTTTTTTTCTTTTCAATCTATAGCCGAGTTGTCTCTAGAGATACAAGGTAAATGGAAAATATATGCAAGGTGATCTCTAGCCAAAATGTTGGACAGGTACATTAACAAAAGAAAAAAAAAGGAATCTTTCCTTTAAGAATTGGCTCTTATAAAAAGAAAGAATTAAAAACCTCTTGCACAAACTCCCATTGTTTGATTTGATTTAGGAAATAAATGACTCATTCATGATAATTTCCTGATCTCACCACCAAGGGCCCAATAGAGGAGGAAATTCAAGAAAATGGTTAGATGTAAAGTCGGAATTGTCACACCTACTGTTCAAAGGTTAACTGAGCTGTCTTTAGTAAAGCCCCCAAATGCATCCACTTTCATACTGTGGAAATTGTTCAAATACTGGACTTCCAAGTGAACAGGATACGAAATAGAAAGGTCCATTCTAAGGGTAAGACCAGGAAGCAATTAACACCAGGTAAATCAGGCAGATTAGAATGGATATCAGGGTATTCGGGGTTCCATTTTTCATAGGTGCGGCATAGATATTTTGACTGGTCTCCTAAACGCCTTCCATTTTCACTGCCATCAGTCTGCTGAGACCTAGGTCAGACTGCACAATCAGTCGTGATGAATACTAACCAGGGCACACTCTGCTAAAGCCAGCCCATCAACAGAATGATCAGAAGCACAAATTAAGTAACCAGCCTAAGAGGTCTCACTTGTGCATCACTGGAATGGCTTTTCATCTGAACCAATATTGTCTAGTCCAAAGGTGAAATTAACAGGGGTGTTTCCCAGGTCTCTCCGAATTAGATACAGCTCTGATGGTTCGAGTCACATATCTTGAGCTTTCTCTGCTTTTGCTCTCCCCCCTGCCCATTCTTGTCAGGCACACTCATGCACATACTGCCCACCTGATCACCAGGTACTACAGCATAATGTGTCATTAGTGTTTTCATAGGGAAAGTTATTTCACCTAGAAATCCCCTCTGTGCTAGACACACATTTTAATTCAAACTTGGTTTGCAGTTGTTTATTTTTGTATATTATTTTTCTGGATTGCTTTGGAGACAACTTCTCAAGGGGAATTTTTTAGAATATTCAAGATTCGTGGGCAAGGGGGACCGCCTCTCTATGCTCTTTTCCTCACATTTAAACTTCTGCCCTTAAAAACTGCCCTTTCTCTGGGAGTGTGAGGTAGCAAAATATGGCATTTCCTCCTCTCTCCCTGGCCTTCCCTTACTTCTGAGAGACTGAGGATACAAAGGGACAATGCTCAGAAATGGAACTCTGACCCACAGCCTGCGGCAACCTTCCCAGGAACCCAACCCCTTTATCTACACCGTTAAGACCCCTACCTACGAACCTTCAAGTTGCAAACTTTCAAAGATGTGAACGTGCGTTCCATCAACGTCAGGCGTGAGTGAAATTGCAGCTTGCCCTCCCTCTCCTATTGCTGACAATCCTTCAGCTCTACCATCTCCCACCTCCTCTCCCTCCTCCAGTCAGTAACTCTTCTTGCCTGTTCACTCGATGCCAGCCCCTGGATGTCAGCTATTGTACTGTACTTTTCAAGGTACTGTACAATAAGATTAAAAACGTTTTCTTTATTGTTTGTGTTTGTTTGTTTTTTATGTATTATTTGTGTGAAAAGTATTATAAACCTATTACGGTCCAGTACTATACAGCCACTTGTGTTAGTTGGGTACCTAGGCTAACTTTGTTGGACTTAAGAACAAAACTGGACTTACGAACACGCTGTCGTTCCTAGGGTATTTACTGGAATATCCAGCTAGGAGGTCAGTCGAATGTAAGTCAGGCTTGTAGGAAGTCAGACTCTTATCTCTAGTAACAATCCAGGAAGCGAAATAATCTGCCCCAAATGGTCAGGCCTTGATTAATAATTTTTGTTTGCACTTCCAACTTAGGACCAACCAGAGAAAGCCAAATATGCGCCCTAACAAATCACACAGAATTTCCCACTACGAGTTACCCCACCTCCAGCTTCCCCAGGCTGCAGAGAGGGCGAGCCCTGGTCTGAAACTGAGCAAAATATAAAATCGGAGACGGAAGAAGCTGCAAAATACAAAATTGTGGAGGGGGGCATTTTGGGTGATGATTTATAGCAATGGGTGTTTCATTTTAGGGAATTATTTCATTCATTGTGTTATTTGAGCTTGTTGCAAGGTCTCTGAAGAGTTTTGCCGGGTGTTTTGACAGTGCGTAATTTGAAAGAAGTGTCATAGAGGGTGAATTTTGGGTTCAGCATTCAGGAGGATAACATAAAAGTCCCCTCTGACCCACCTCAAAGGCTTTGGGACAGCAGCTGAATTGCCCGTCTCACCGACTTAGAACATAAGGGGCAAAGCTGGAGTCGGTGGAATTGAACCACATACATGGGCCAGGACTCACCTCATAAACTGCTGTCCTCTTCTTTAAGAGGACAGCTGCACCCATGGTTTATAGTATACTTGGCCAGGAAAAAAAATATTTGGGCAGTGTAGAGAAACTGGGGAAATATTTATGATCTTCTTCTTGTGTTCTGCCTCTGCCCATAGAGGACAGTATTTTTATCCTCCTTTTTTAATACAGGGAAGAGTCTGGATAAAGCTCCCTTTCTTCTATGCCCACCTATACTCACTGCTGCCCCAGAGGTGTCTTATCTGATGTCCATGGGGCCCCATTTCAGTAGTCACGATAGGTACATAAATGCATCCCATTCTTTCTCTTTATCTATCTGCAGCTGAGGAGTAAGTTCGAGGGGCTTATACCAAGCTTTCTCTTGCCTTCAGTTCAGGAGCTACACTTAGGCCTCCTGGGTTCTACCAAAGCTTTGTACTGGAGTAGTAGGCAGTTGTCCAAATTCATATAATTGATCATTTCCCCCGCTTTGGTTAATTATGTTTACTTGTGAGCTCCATCGACCAATGTGCCAAAGTGGGGAATCCTTAAGTTCTATACTGAGGGATTCAATGATAATTTCTCAGAATAAAGATAAATTAAAAATATTAGAAGTGGAAAGTATCTTCAAAATCATCTCTTCCAAATTCCTCACTTTATAAAGAATTGAGGTCCAGAGAGATTATGTGCTTTCGCAAGGCACAGAGTTGATAAATGGCAGGTATGAAATCAGTGGTCATTATATGAAGGGATTTTACTATTGGACAGACCTGAATTTGAAAGCTGTCTTTATCCTTTAGTAGCTGTGGAATCTTGGGTGAGTTGCCTAACAGTTGCCTAACATCTGTTTTTTTTCATAAATAAAGAATGCCTAACATTCTTTTTTTTAAAAAAAAAAACAAGGAAAAGGGAATTATAAATACTTACCTCACAGGGACATTGGGAGGAATAAATGAGATACTATTCAAAGCTTTTAGGCAACGTTTGATGCATAGTAATTTATCACCTCAAGGTAGTTATTAACACTTAAAACAGCACCATCATTATCATCACCACCATATCCTGATTCTTATCACAAGTCCCAGTACGTGCCACCATGCTGATTCCCAGGAAACTCACACCATCTCTATAATTTTTAGAGGAGGGGTCGGCTCACACTAACCCAGGTAAAAGAAAGCAAATTGTTTTATTTGCAATTAGTTGATTTGAATTTTGACTTTTTATGCCCACGGGTAGGAAATAAAAGGGAACTTAGATCTAATATTGTTGTGTCTTTCCATAGGATACATTAGAAATATTAGTTTGAGTGATTTATTTAAAGTCATTAAGCCTGATTAACTGCATGCCAAAATTACAACTCCATATTCCCAAGTTAATTTTTTTGCTTTTCCCTTTTTTATAATAAATATTTTATTTAAGAATACTTTTAGATTATGGAAAAATTATAAGGAGAGTACAGAAAGTTTCCATATACCACATACCCAGGTTCCCTTATTATTAACATCTAACATTTGTATGGTACATGTGTCATAATCCAAGAGCCAATATTGATGCATTATTATTAATCAAAGTCCATCCACACTTTATTCAGACTTCCTTTATCTTTACCTAATGTCCTTTCTCTATCCCAGCATCCCATCCAGGGTACCACATTGCTTGTAGTAGTCATGTCTCCTGAGGCTCCTCTTGGTCATGACAGTTTCTCAAACTTTCCTTGTGGTTTTTTTGTTTGTTTTGTTTTGTTTTTTTTACGGTACGCGGGCCTCTCACTGTTGTGGTCTCTCCCGTTGCTGAGCACAGGCTCCGGACGCGCAGGCTCAGCGGCCATGGCTCATGGGCTCAGCCGCTCCGCGGCATGTGGGATCCTCCCGGACCGGAGCACGAACCCGCGTCCCCTGCATCGGCAGGCGGACTCTCAACCACTGCGCCACCAGGGAAGCCCAGACTTTCCTTGTTTTGATAACCTTGACAGTTTTGAGGAATACTTGTCAGGCATTTTGCAGAAAATCCTTCCGTTGGGATTCATCCGATGTTTTCCTCATAATTTGACTGGGGTTAAGGGTTTGAGGAAGGAAGGACACAGAATCAAAGTACCATTTTCATCACATCATTTCCAGGGCACACACTGTACACATACCTTCCCACTGTTGATGTTAACCCTGACCACCTGGCTGAGGTGGTGACTGTCAGATTTCTTCACTGTAAAGTTACCCTTTTCCCCCCTTTTCATACTGTACTCCTTTGAAAGAAGTCACTATGCGCAAGCCCACGCTTAAGGAGTGGGAAGTTATGTTCCACCACGTTGAAGGCGTAGTATCTACAGAGATTATTTAGAATTATTTTGTCTACTCTTTCCCATTTATTTGCCTATTTGATAATTTCTTTATATCAGTGTGGACACACGAGTATATATTTTATACTTTGGGTTCTCATTCAAAGCTGCCATATATATATATATATATATATATATATATATATATACATACATACATATATTGCTCTAATTATTCTAGTATTGGCCATTGGGAGCTTCTTCAGTTGGTTCGTGTGTCTTTTTGACGTGCCCCCATCCTTGTGGATTTCCTGAGCACTTCCATACTTCCTGGCACTACAAGATGATTCAGGCTCATCTTGCATATGCCCCAGCTAGTTTTCCTCCCACATGCCTGCAAAAATAATAATGTATCTGGATACAACATTATGTCCCAGCGGACATCAAACAAGTTACCAAAATAAGGCAGGTATTCAAATTCCCAAGAAAATTATAACTTCACATCTGGTAACTAATAGGACAAATCAAAAACAACAAAAAATGACAAAAATCACAAACATACTCCAAAGATATGCCAAGCATTGTGCAATTGTGCAAGTATCCAGAAGATATGAGATACAGAGAGCATCCTTCCTAAAAACTGGATCCTGGAAATTCTGTTTCCATATGGTTGACTAGAGATCCTGACAGAGCTTTCTGCTAACAATAACTTAAATTGCTGGGTAATTTTTAAAGTATCTTTTTGGATGCTTCTATAATTTGTCAAGGAAATAAGAAATTTTCAGACTCCAATAACTAAGGGAAAGAAGGAACCTGGAGCTGTTAGCCAAGAACTAAGAACAACTTGCATTCTGAAGACTGATCCCTGGTTAACTTGAGCTTCTGTTTTCAAGGTTTATCAAGCTTTGAAGACAAGAGATAAAGGCCAGGGCCCACCCACCATGTGCATTGTGTATTCCCTGAAGGCATCATCCATGTTACAGTGAGCTATAAATAAACACATCTTTCTTCTCTTCCCCAAGAAACAGCAAGAAAATTGTCTCAGACATTGGTGCTGGGGGAGGAGAGAAAATAAACTCCCTTGAAAATTTGTAACCACAAACTTGCCTTACATGTGTTATAGCCCAAATTCACTCAACCTGGAAGATATGAAGAACCTCAAATCCAGAGTTCAGTTTAAAGTGATTCCAAGTTGGAG
This sequence comes from Lagenorhynchus albirostris, assembly GCF_949774975.1. Taxonomy (NCBI): domain Eukaryota; kingdom Metazoa; phylum Chordata; class Mammalia; order Artiodactyla; family Delphinidae; genus Lagenorhynchus; species Lagenorhynchus albirostris. The sequence continues at coordinate 70,071,835 of NC_083106.1, forward strand.
GTAGCCCCAGTTGACTAGCAGAACAAATATACATCATTCCTGGAGAAATCCACCTTCGATCTAGTCTTCAAAGAATTTACTCAGATGAAATTCCAAAGAATTAGAATTCAAGATTTAATAAAATTCCTAAAAGGTACTAGGAAATAAGGTACTGTTGTTAAAGAGAAAAACCGCAGGCCCAAAATGGTGTCACTTGTGCTAACTCCCATGATACTGTTGTAGGAAGGGGGACCCCTTCCAGGGCCCGAGAGTGGGCTCTTGTCTAACACTCAGAAATGAATTGTCTGAGGAGACACATGTGCTGACAAAACAAGAGACTTTATTGGGAAAGGGCACCCGGGTGGAAAGCAGGAGGGTAAGGGAATTCAGGAGGACAGCTCTGCCACGTGGCTTGAAGTCTCAGGTTTTATGGTAATGTGGTTAGTTTCCGGGCTATCTCTGGCCAATCACTCAGACTCAGGGTCCTTCCTGGTGGCACGCACATCACTCAGCCAAGATGGATTCCAGCTAGAAGGACTCTGGGAGGTCGGTAGGACATAAGGACTGGAGTCTCCTCTCTCCTCTTGACCTTTCCCGAATTCTTCCGGTTGGTGGTAGCTTGTTAGTTCCGCATTCCTTACCAGGACCTTCTGCTTAAGGTAACTCATGCAAGTGGTCACTATGGAGCCTGGCCAGGGCGGGTGGTTTCAGTCAGTGGTTCCCCTACCAATACCGAGCCTAGATTCAATACCTAACCTAACTGCAGTTTCCACCTTCCCCAGAAATGTAATCTTCATCAACAGTTTGAAATTTTCTTGTCAGCACCAACGAAGTGATCTGTCCATCCCCCAGAGGAAGAAGAGATGACCCATCTGGTAAAACACTTGCCATTCCCTCCCCTCCCCCCAAAAAAGATGTCCTAGCCCAATATAACCCTTTCTTTTTTTGCTAATGACTTCCTTGCCCCACCCTCCTTTCTATAAAAGCCTTCCATTTTTTATTTCTCCTCCCAACACCCTTCTAGTTGCTAGATAGGATGCTACCTGATTCATGACTCATTGAATAAAGCAAATTAGATCTTCAAACTTACTCTGTTGAATTTTGTTTTTTGACACCATGAACAACCCAAAAAACCATCAGCTATTGGTATCATCAGGCAAATTATAAATTAAGGATGTTTTATATATTTAACCAAATAAAGTGAGAAGTTTTTAAAATAGAAATAAGGTGAAGGAGACTTTTCAAAGGGTCAAATAGATGCTTAAAAACTTTAAGAACTTCAAGAAAGTAAAAATATAATTATTAGAATTAAAACTCAGTGGAAAAGTTCAATAGAGCTGAAGAATGAATGAATAGAAAGACAAATCTAAAAAATTGTCTATAATGCAACACAGAATGACAGAGTCAGAGAGAGTTCAGAGTCAGGAAAGACAGGAAAAAGTTAACACAGTTTCCAAAGGGAAGTGAGTGAGAACAGGAAACAGCTACATTTGAATAGATAATGACTGAGAATTTTCCACAATTGATCTTCTTACCCAATCTTCTTATTTAGGTGACCCAGAAATCCAAGACAGGATGAATATAAAGAAACCCACTCATGATGAAAGTACACAATACCAAAGGCAAAAAAAAAAAAAAAGAAAAAGTGTAAAAGTAGCCAGAAAGAAAAGTCAGTTCACCTAAAATGAAACGACAATCTGTGAAATGACCTCCCAAAAACAACAGAAGGAGAAAGATAGTGGAATTGTATCAACAAGATGTTGAGAAAAAAATATAGACTGAGAGTTGTACACTCAACGAAATATGTTTCAAGAATAATATACAAAGACATTTTCAGACAATATAAATTGAGAGAGTCTGCCAGCAACAGACACTCAACAGGGAATTTCTAAATGATGCACCTCAGGCAGAGAGAAAGCAATTACAAATGGAAGGTCTGAGATGGAAGAAAAAAGAATGATGTGCAAAGAAAATGATAACTAGGTGGATAAATCACTGATTGTTGAGTAATAATCTCTTGCAAGGATGTGGTGAAAAATATACCTAAAATACCTGCCACCAATAGCATGTAAGTCTGCAATGAGGTGTTTGGAGTTCCAGTGATCTAAGGGGGCTGGGAGTGTTCAGAGGTAGATACAGATATAGATTAGATGTAGACTTTGATAAGTTAGGTATGCAAGCTAAAATGATTAGGGTAACCAATTAGAATACCAATATCAAGTTTAATTTCCCAATAAATGGGAGACATGGAATAAGAGAAAATATTCTGTCAATCCAAAAGAAAGCAAGAAAAAATTACAAAAGAGACACAGAAAAGGTGGGAGAAAAGAGTACAGAATAAGATGATAGTACTAATCCAAATTTATCAGTAATAACAATAAGCACAAAAAGACCAAATATTCCAGTTAATTCATTTTTTAAGAAAGACTCAATATATAATAGCATCAAGCATATAAATTTCCTAGGAATATATGTAGCAAAATCTGTATAAGAGCTTTATGGAGTCATAAAATTTTATCAAAATACATTAAATAAGACTCTGTAAATGGAGAGATATGTCTTGTTCATGGAATAAATTGAGTATATATATATATATATATATATACACACACACACACAAAATGGGAAAAATAAATATGGAATACAGCAGCTGAAAGTGATAATTTTTAATTCCGTACAAAACCATAGATGAATCTCATGAATCTCAAATAATACACACCATCAGTTGAAAATAATTCCATGCCTGCTACTTTTTTGAGGTAGTGCCCTAGTAATTAGAATTTTCTTCATAGTTGGTGGTCTATTCAAATATTCAACTTTTATAATTATTTAGAGTTCTAGAATAAGAACACTTATTTTATCAAGATTTTCAAATTCCTAAGTATATCAAAGAAGTGAGTATAGTATACTCTTATTTTGTAAATATTTATTTGTCTCCCATTCCTTGATTATATTTGTCATATATTTTTACTACGTTATTTCTGGCTTGTTTGTCTGTCTCTATTGTCAAAAAATCAATACTTGAACTTTTTCAACAGTTAGTCAGTGTAGAAATCAGTTCCCCAAAATTTTTCTACGCTGAAATATTTTTTAGTATCTGGATAGTTAACAGCTCAGGATGGTAAAATTGCTGAGATGTTTTAATCGCTCAACTGGTATAACTTGTTATTAACCTAAGTTTACAAACAGTTATTAGCAAACCAATCTGGATTAGCTGTAATCTCTGGGACAGTTAATCCACTGCTCTTTATAAACAACATATTCTTTAACTTTATAACAGCCTAGAGACCAACTAACCTGTCAGATGCCATAGATCAATATTTCGGATTGTGAAAAATAAAAGCAATAGCTGGAAACACCGATATTAAAACAGACAGTGAGAATTTAGGTATAATTTTAAAACAATCAAAATTCTTCACTATGTAAACCACATATACAACACATCGGGTCTGAAATGATTGTCCTATCATAAATTGCTCTGAAAGAAGCCACAGGTGGCCCAGAGCTAGCAACCACAAGCAGCTAACATTTTATAAATGCTTATTATCTGCCAGGCTTTTCACTAAGCACTCTTTAACTGCAACAAAAACTCTGTGAGAAAGATACTATTAGTATAGATGAAGAGACCCAGGCTCAGGTTAATTAACATATCCAAGAACAGAAAGTTCTAAGTGACAGAATTTAGATTTGAACCCAGATATATCTTTCAATAATATCCATTGAGTACCTGCTGTGTGCCAAGATTTATGCCAGGTACAGGGGATCCAGAGGGGAATAAGGCAGACAAGGCATCTATTATTATGTAGTTTTTGTTCTAATAGAGGGAAACAGATACTAAGTAACAGGTAAATATTTATATATATTACACACACATATTCTTTCAGAAAATGAGAGAGCTATGAATAACTATCTCAGACATATTCAGTTAATATGTAGGGAGTGAACAGGAATGCAAATCCTTGATTAAACTAACCCTTCCGAAGAGTTCAAAGGAACAGAGCTACTGAGCAAAGAGGTTTTATTGCTTAAAAGAAGAGACCGAAAATATTTTAAGGTAGCAATGTTAATTTAAATCATCTCCCAGAAACTGCTAGTATTGTTACCAAAGAAAAAAGAAAAAGATAACAGGATGGCCTCTTGAAATTCTTTCAACCCAAGGCCTGAGCGGCTTAGGAAAACCTCTATAGTCTGTTCTGCTCATTCCCATTCCATCTCCCCATCCCTGTCTCTACACCCTATTCATCACTTTACAATAGTTCATCCAAGAGATACTGAGCACAAAGATGGCTCTGGCAGACTTTCCTGGCCAGAGGGTGAGGGTGGAAAAATAATTTAGCCATCGATGTCAACGAAAGTCAGGAGCTGGGAATGACTCTGGTAAGAACTTAAAGAACTTAAGACTTCCATCTCAGCCTCATGATTTGGGGGTAAACTTCCTCAGTCCACAATAAAGTCCTATTTCTTACCAGTTGTTGAAGTTCTTTTCCCTGTCAATCAACATCATTTTGGTTGAATGTAAGACATGTGGATTTCATCAGGACCTCTTTTTTAAACAGAATCTCAAGGAAACTGTTCTGTTTGGATTTAGAACATATACACTTTATGCTCTTGTATAGAGTAACCCTACTCTAGAGGTATGTATAAGAGAAATTTATGATCTCTAGTTCTTCCATTGTTAAAAGTGAAATGGTACAATTGCAGTAATAAACTTTACACTTAATGTGAGAATGATTTCTGATTGTGACGTTCCTTTCACACCACAAAGACAGTGGTCACCGTTGGCAGTGTCAGGTAAGAAGAGTGTGTTTCCCCCTCAGAGTAACTCAGTTTCTAGTGAAAGGTTGAATTTTACCATATTTGATTTTGAGATTCCTTTCTTTCTTGCTTGCTTTCTTGCTTTCTTTCTCTCTCTCTTCCTTCCTTCCTTCCTTTCTTTCTAAATTTATTCATTTATTATTTTTATTTTTGGCTGCATTGAGTCTTTGTTGCTGTGCGCGGGCTTTCTCTGGTTGTGGCCAGCGGGGGCTACTCTTGTGGTGCGCGGGCTTCTCATTGCGGTGGCTTCTCTTGTTCCAGAGCACGGGCTCTAGGCACGCGGGCTTCAGTAGTTGTGGCTCACGGGCTCTAGAGCACAGGCTCAGTGGCTGTGGCACACGGGCTTAGTTGCTCCGTGGCATGTGGGATCTTCCTGGGCCAGGGCTCGAACCCGTGTCCCCTGCATTGGCAGGCGTATTCTTAACCACTGCGCCACCAGGGAAGCCCCTCTTTTCTTTTTTTAAAAAAATTTTATTGAAGTACAGTTGATTGGGAATGTTGTGTTAATTTATGCTGTACAGCAAAGTGACTCATTTATACATATCTATATTCTGCTTCCTATTCTTTTCCATTATGGTTTATCCCAGGATGTTGCATACAGTTCCCTGTGCTCTACAGTAGGACCTTGTTGTTTATCCAACCTATAGATTCTTCTCTTGCTGTATGGAATGCCAGAATGCCTCCCATCACTCTTTCAGCACACAGACCCCCAGTGAACATCTCTCAAGAGAGGGTACCAATTAGACCAATGAGTCTCTGCATAATTCTGAGGTAACACCCACCTCCTAACTTAAAGGAATTGTTGGTCTGTCTAGATAAGTCAAGACTGATCAACAAATGTTAGCATAAACATACACATTTGTTTATTTGTCTATTCTCTATTTCCTAAACTGATTTAAGGCAGCTTAAAATAAAAAGAACAGAAAACTTTGTGACACTAGCCTTGGTATCCTTCCAGTGCATTTTTTTTTTTTTCTTGCGGTACGTGGGCTTCTCACTGTTGTGGCCTCTCCCTTTGCGGAGCACAGGCTCCGGACGCGCAGGCTCAGCGGCCATGGCTCACGGGCCCAGCCACTCCACGGCATGTGGGATCTTCCCGGACCGGGGCACAAACCCGTGTCCCCTGCATCGGCAGGCGGACTCTCAACCACTGCGCCACCAGGGAAGCCCTTTCCAGTGCATTTTTATTCAATCCAAAGTACTTGATTTCATAGAATGAGCAGTTTCCTTTGTTCTGGGCAATGTCATTATTTTTCTTCTTAAATCCAATTAATTTACTTAATTCATTAAGTGTGTATTACCTTAACATCTTTCAGAAATAAAATAAACAATAAGAAGTCATACAATGAAAAGTCCCTTACCTCTGTCCCATATTCGCCTAGTTCCCTGTTCCTACTTTCAACCCATCCTAACTGGAACCACGCTTGTGAATTTTCTTATGTATTGCTTGTGAGTTTCCTTAGGCATATTCAATGTACAGACAAACCTCAGTGATATTGTGGGTTTGGTTTCAGACCACTGCAATAAAGCAAATATTGCAATTAAGTGAGTCACATGATTTTTTTGTTTTCCCAGTGCATGTAAAAGTCAGGTGTACACTGTACTATAGTCCACTAAGTGTGCAGTACATTATATCTAAAAAAACAATATACATACCTTAATTAAAAATACTTTGGGGCTTCCCTGGTGGTGCAGTGGTTGGGAATCTGCCTGCCAGTGCAGGGGATGCGTGTTCGAGCCCTGGTCAGGGAGGATCTCACATGCCGCGGAGCAGCTAGGCCCGTGCGCCACAGCTACTGAGCCTGAGCTCTGGAGCCCATGAGCCACAACTGCTGAGCCTGTGTGCCACAACTACTGAGCCCGTGTGCCATGACTACTGAGGCCCACACGCCTAGAGCCCGTGCTCTGCAACAAGAGAAGCCACCGTGATGGGAATCCAGCACACTGCAGCAAGGAGCGGCCCCTGCTCACCACAACCGGAGAAAAGCCTGTGCACAGAAACAAAGGCCCAACACAACCAAAAAAAATGAAAAAATAATAAATAAATAACTAAATTTAAAAAATACCTTCTTGTTCAAAAATGATAATCATCATTGAGTCTTCAGTGAGTCATAATCTTTTTGCGACAGTAACATCAAAGATCACTGACCACAGATCACCATAACAAGTATAATGATAATGAAAATTTTGAAATACTGTGAGAATTACCAAAAAATGACACAGAGACACGAAGTGAGCAATTGTTGTTGGAAAAATGGTGCCGATAGGCACCACTCTAGGTATCCTGGGAAATGGAGCCAAGATCAGGAGTTATTGATAAGGTAGAAGATGAAGAGAGGCACAGAAGGGAACTAGATACCAGCTGGTTTCGAAAGGGGATCAGGAACCAGGCTGGTCAACACAGAGAGCCTCTGGGGTGTGGGGATTACCTACAGCAAGCAGGCAGTATTTTCTACGAAGCCTGGAATGGGCCTGTTCTGGGAAAAACAAATTCAGATCACCTGGGTAAAACTGGCCTTAATTATGAAAAAGTCTGAATTAGGGACTTCCCTGGTGGTGCAGTGGTTGAGAGTCCGCCTGCTGATGCAGGGGACGCGGGTTCGTGCCCCGGTCCGGGAGGATCCCACATGCCGCGGAGTGGCTGGGCCCGTGAGCCATGGCCACTGAGCCTGCGCGTCCGGAGCCTGTGCTCCACAACGGGAGAGGCCACAACAGTGAGAGGCCCGCGTACCATTAAAAAAAAAAAAAAAAAAAAAAAAAAAGTCTGAATTAAAGAACATTTTAAATAAAATGAAATTTTTATGTTCTCAGTTATATTCAATAACATGGGTTTCTCTGTGCAAAGCAATTTGTTCTCTTACGCAGCATGATCTTATTTGTCCTCCTAATTTACCTACAATTCTTCATAGATAGTACAGAAACGAACTGCAGTCCCTGCCTTGTCCAAATGATGAAAGGTATTTTATGAATGAATTGCCATTAATGAGGTTTTCCCTGCTGTCTAGCTCCCTCATGCTTCCTCTTTTATTCTGAAAGGCAGCTCTAGTCTGTTTTGCTACTTCTCAGCTTACTATCCTCTTCTGTAAACTCAGGTTGTTGTGGCAGGGACATCTCAGGACAGAGTTATACCCAGAGTCCTTCCAAGAGTGGAGAGAAGCGGTGATGCTTAGTTAAACAAGAAGTCAGAGCCCTCCGTGATAGCAGCGTCTATTAGATTCTCATGTTGGTTGCCTTCTCCTGGCTACTTGGAACTGGAATTCCCTATGGCTGGAAATGACTTCCCCAGATGTTATTCTTGCAGAATCCCTAAAGCCAGGTGCTGCTTTGATTCAGGAGGCTCAGGAAATAAGTATTTTTGAAGTACCTTCCAGCCGGGGGAATCCCCGTTCACCTCCTTGCATCCTGAAGAACCAGATTCGGCAACTCTGCGGAGACTGACAAGAAACACTGGAGCCAAAGGCTGGCAAAAAAGAGTCCTTTCATGTACCAGTTCTGATTGGTAGTAGCTGTCTGGAGCATGCCACTGAGAAAGATTCTGAAGGACACTCAAATCTATGGGAAGGCATATGCCACAATGGGTTAGTAATGTCTGCCGTGGACCGTGACGGCAAGTGGCAGCACGTGGGCTGGTTCTGTGCTATTACAAGTCACAGTTGCCCCACAAATTACCTTCTGAAAAGTCCTTAACGAGCATCTAAGACTCTTCTGGTTGTGAAAATAATCACGAGAATCGACGATTCACACAGAAACAGAAAATAGTAAGGAGCTACAGCCTGTTGAGAAGGTATCTGCCCACCCTGGAAAAGGGCCCTGATTCTGAGAGGAATGTTTGATTAAAAGAGGAAAAAAAATTCTGGTCTACAGATTCCTGGTGAAAAGAAGAGGAAAAGAAAACCAAGGGAAGGGTGATGTTTTCTAGTTGTTAAAGTTAAAGTTAAAGGAAGCTCGTGGCAAAAGCCAAAAACTCCACAAAGAAAAAAGTAAGGAATTCCCGAGTGTCCTACGTGCTTACCTCCCTCCTTTGCCACCATTTGGAGAACAGTACAAATGTTTAGGCGATGATTTTTCATCTCTGTGGTATTTCCATTCCTCTAGGTGTTGGTCCTTTTTCATATAACTCATATTACTTAATAAAAGTATGAATAAAATATTGAAAACATGTTTAACTTTATTTATTTTTGGCTGCTGCATTGGGTCTTCATTGCTGCACATGGGCTTTCTCTAGTTGCGGTGAGTGGGAGCTTCTCTTGTTGTGGAGCACAGGCTCCAGAAGCACGGGTTTCAGTAGTTGCGGCCTGTGGGCTCAGTAGTTGTGGCGCACGGGCTTAGTTGCTCTGCGGCATGTAGGATCTTCCCGGACCAGGGATCGAACCCAAGTCCCCAGCGCTGGCAGGCAGATTCTTAACCACTGCGCCACCAGGGAAGTCCCTGAAAAAATTTTAAAACTGGCAGACCTTAACAAAGATGGGTATTTCATCTCTGAGGACAGCGAACTTTGCAATGAGGAACTGGGCCTTAGGTTTAGGAAGGATTCTATTTAAGTTCTGCACCACAATTTCAACAAAAAGTGGCTGCACAGATCCAGTTGGTGTGGCTCGTACTCCAACACCACCACCAGAGTACCAGAGACTTGGCCCGAATGTTCCCATCACAGGGCATCAGTGGCCAGAGGCAGTTCTCTTGGCCAGTCAGGACGACTGACAAATCACTGGATCTTTTTCCACTACAGGGTGCCGAACTGTGCACTCAGTGACTCAGAAATCAGGTCCGCTTCAACACACCGAGCTATGAAAGGAAAACAAAGTCTATCAAGTAACTCTTTTCATTTTAAGTTCCCATTTGTTCTTTTGCATTCTTTTAGCATTTCAGCATGTTTTGGAGTGCGCGGCAGGAGACGGAAGCAAGAGTAAGGGGCAGAGACTTCCCTTAGATGCTGGAATCCATTTTTGCTGGGTCAGCTACACGATGCCAAAGTGGGTCACACCAATCGTGGTATGGTACCCTAGAGCCGGGACTGAACCTGAAGACTTGGACAGTGGTAATGCCAGATTCACTGCAGAGCAAGAGGGCTCTTCTGAGATCCACCAAGTAGGCTTGAGAGAGATGGATGGAAACATCACAAGGTACAAGAAAGGATAAGCAAGAGATACGGTCACAAATCCTGCATGGCGTGTTTGTTTCACCGGGATGTTCCAAGTGTGTTAAGTGATTACGGGTGTTTGGGTTTTGCTGGTTACTTCTAAGGTTTTGTCTTTATCCAGCAACTTGAAAGCACGATCTTCCAAGCTTACAGGAAAAAAATGCTTAAATACTTTATGTTTGTCTCAACTCTGGTCTTCTTTAGGCTTCTAAATTAAATGTCTAACAGTGTCAAATGCTGATTCTCCATAAAAAAGCATGGGGGCGTTATCCTAATAGCCACCACTCTCTTCACAGCCATACCCTTGTATATGTGCTGTGGTGTTTGATTCATCAACTACTCCCCAGACCTTCAAACAAGATACATAATCCTGAAGTTGACCTCATTGAATGGAAAACTTTTCGGCAGCTTCATAGATTTACCAAAGGTTTTATTCAACCCCTGCTCCCAGATTTTGCTTGCAAATTTAGCAAGTGCATTGCATAGCTCCTCTGCAAATCAAATCAGAGTAAGAAGGTAGCTATCATAGTGTCTGCCCTAAAGAAATGCTGAATATGCCTGTTACAATATTAATTATCATAAGGCTGATTATTTTGTGAAAATGCTGCTATAGCTTGACAAGTCACCAATACATCAGTTTCTTTGAGACTGTTTTTGTTTTTTTTATTTTTAAACAGTCTGTCGTTATAGTCTTGGCTCAAAAACAAATATCCGCCTACGTGGCAGGCTGATCAATTCAGTGCTATTCAAGCTCAGCAATCAAAATTCATGCCATATTGTATGTAGCTGACTGTTCCCATTGAACCAGAATCAAGGTCTGAAAGTCACAAGGAAGTGGTAAGTGACTACACCAGCCCCACCCACAGTGGCCCTCTCCCTAACCGATTGTATCAGAATTGCTCAGGAATGAGACACCTCTTGGGAAAAACACAAACTAAACAGAATCAGAACAGTGTCAATGGCTGCATCTATACAGACATGTCAGCTGAATTTAAGAAGACAGTTGAGAGCCAAATAGCAATGGAGGTGGGGGGAGTCAGGGTGCCTGAGGCTTGTCCCCTTATAGGGGAAGGAAACTTGCACATGAGCCGCACTCTAGTGGAGCCCGAAGTTACAGGGAAGAGGGTCCCAAATATGGAGCCTGGCTCAGGCTCTCTGAACGTGGGTGAATGTGGCCACTGACAGCACGGTCGCCACTCTACTTAGTCACGCCTCGGGCTCACCTTGCTTTGGGATTTCTAAATGAAAACATAGATGGAGGCTTCTTCACATTCAGCAACCGCCCGGAACAGTCAGCAGGAATTCTCAGCCCGTGAAGGGGACTCTGCTCTGCAGAGACAATGACACACTGGCTGGCAGATTTCAGGCTTAGCTCACTCTGGGAGTAGCAGAACCTCTTCTGAGCCACAGCTGAACATGTGGCAACAGAGAGGGAAAACCCAGACCAATTCTAGAGGCATGTGAGACCCCTCCTGGGACTCCCAGAAACACTCTGGGGAAAGTTCAGAGAGGGCAAGAGTTGTCATGCAATAGGATTTTTTGGTGATGGAACTTGCAACTCAAGTTCCAATTCAAACTGGTTTAAGCAGGAAATTTATTAGCTCACATAATGAGTAATCCAAGGGGGCAGTGCTGACCTCCAGCATGGCTGGATTCAAGGTTTCAATGTCATTAGTCAGTCTCTGTCTGTATGTTTGTCTCTGTTCCTGTCTCTGTTTCTTTCTCCTTCCATGTCTCTCTTTCCCTCTGGTTCTCCCTTCTCAGTTCCGCTTTTCATTAAGAAGACTTTCCAAGTCAGGAAAACATCTACCAGGCTCAAAACATATTTGTAGCCAGTGTTCCTAAAAAGGAGTGTAATCTCCCAGTATCCACATCATTTCTCAGAAGAACCCAAATCTGTCTGGATCGTGTAACTTGCCCATCCCAGAACCAACTGCTGTGGCCAAGAGTTTGAAATACTCTGATTCTCAGCCTGACCCATGGCCCCTACTCCAGGGTTAGAGGTAGTTGAGGCCTGTTGGCTGATGTGCTCACAATGGGAAGAGCCTGTCATCAGAAGGGAGGGGGAAAAAAAAAAAAGAGGGACAAAAAGTTACAAAGGACCTCTATACTGCAGAGGCAGACAGGGGCTTGGACAAAACAACTATACGATTAACAACTAACTCATTGTACAGCAGAAACTAACATGATATTGTAAAGCAATTATACTCCAATGAAAAGAAGAGAAAAGAAAAGAAAACTTTTAGCCAGAATTCACTGTAAAAAAAAAGAGAGAGAGAGATTAACTACTAAGATAGTATCAATAACAAATCTGAGTACATTTGAGAAATATCTTATTGGCATCTTTGAGCCATTTTTACTATTTCGTTGCTGATAGCCATCCTACCTCATTGCCCCCAGGCAACAGCTACTTGGATTTCTTGCTTTTGCTCCTAGATGAAAATACCTCTCTTTTTTCTAAAATTTATGGACTTACTGAAGCACATCTGGATTGAACGTATACATGTCTATTTTCTTTTTCTGATTATGAGTAATGAAACAGTATGCTGGTCACCTTGCTGTCCTTAACACAAAAAGCAGTTTCTGCCTCAAGACCTTAGCATTGGCTATTCCCTCTGCTGAGATCACTCTTCCCTCAAAGATCCACGTGGTTAGCTCCCCCATCTTCTTCAAGTCTTTGCTTATCTTAATCATCCTATTTAAAATTGTAAACTACCCCCTTCACCCCCTGCCTATCCACACTTCTGTTCTACTTTTTCTTTTTTTCTATAGCACTTCTTACTTTATAAAACTTTATAAAAATTACCTATTTATTATTTTTCTTTTATACTGTTTGATCCTTATCCAAAAGCAAGCTCCAAAGGACAGGGATCTCTGTTGTATCCCAAGTACCCAGAATGCCAGAATGGTACCCGGCACAGAGTAGAGGCTCAGAAAATATCTGGTAAAGGAATGAATTCCCCCAAAGCACCAAAAGCGTAAGCAGACTGTGGTTAAAATTTTAGAAATGTTGGCACAAAACAAATAGCAATGACTAAATATTAGGTATATATTCTAAAAATTCATTAAACAATTTCTGGCCACAGGAAATTTCTCTCCTTAGACCACAGTTTATTACCTTCATCATAGGCTTCTTTTTTTTAAAGCCTTCTATTTTCTCTTCCTCTTCTCCACTTTCCTCTGGAACACTACAGATTTGCCTTTTTATTAGGAAGAAAAATTCAGTCCTCTCTTTTCTCACCTACTTGCATATGACATGCTCATGAGACCTCATCAGAAAATTCCACCGAGAAACATGATGGTGTTTCCCAATAAAAGAATCCCCTAGCTCTGAGATGGCATTGCTCCTCCCCAAACTGGAGTGAGTAGTAAGTTTTTGTTCTAAATAGAACTCTCTTTTGCTGCATATGTCAGTCTATCAGGAAATGTCAATGTCAGAATAATAACCTCAATGTAGAAGACTTAAAGGTGATTTTTGCTTATTTTCTACTTTTTTCCAAATAAACATGTAGTACTTGTATAATAAGAAGAACATTTTTTTAAAGTATTCTGCTCTATAATATGAGTGTGTACATCTAAAAAGTAAGCAGGTAGCTCTTAAGACATCTTAGTCAGTCACAGATAAAGTAAGCAGGAAAGGACCATAGACAGGAAAGGATGGAAGGAAGGAGCAAATGACTACCCAGGATTAATGAAGCAACTACCACTTCTGGTCAAGATGAAGGAACAGAGACCTTCCTCTTTAAGCAATTAGAAAACTGAACATAACTTACATATTAATGGTTTTCAGACACTGGACAGCAGGCAGTACATGACAGTGATCTTTGGTGAAAAGAAAACAAATGTGGTGAGCCCTGCACTGGATGGAATAACAGGAGACTGGAAGAGAGTTTATGGAGAGTTTCCAGGCCATAGGGAAGGGAGGGGAGACTCAGACAGAGCCCATCAGATTCCCCAAGCTAAAGATACAGGCTTGAGAATTCAGGGACACAAAACAGCTAGGATTTGAAGAGTAGAGTACTAGCAAGGACAGAGCTTCATGGAAAGGAGTGAATACATTTCATGGAAAGGAGAGAGCTGCAGAGAGGGAGAGAGATAAAGTTAGAGATAGAGATGGAGAGAGAGAGAGAGAGAAAGAGAGAGAGAAACTACACAGAGTTCCCCAGGGTTTTCAGCTGAACTCTGGTCAGCATATGTGTGAGAAAGCTGCCTGATACTGGGGAAAGACTTGCAGGAAAGAAACAGGCAGAACAACACTTAGAGCTCATCCAAGGTTGGGAAGAGTTTATGTTCCCATCAGCCATGGAAAAATCTTCATAATATATAAGGACTCAGGTAAAGTACTCAGAAAGGTATTGCCTCAGTAGTGGGGAAAAATTAGCTCTAGACTAAATGCTACTTTTTCCCCAGCTAACAAAGCCTAACAGCATGCCTTGAAAGGATCAAATTGTTGCCAAGGAACTTAATTGCATTCTAGAACAAAGCTCAAGCATATTTAAAGAAATAGAAAAATATCCAGCACCCAACTAGGTCACAATATCTGTCATGCAATAAAAAATTACCAAACATGAAAAGAAGCAAAAGAATGTAACTCATAATTCAAAGAAAAATCAGTCAATAGAAATAGACTCAGAAATTATATAGATGACATAATTAGTAGGCAAAGACATTAAAACGTTTATTATACATATATTCCATATGTCCAAGAGAGTGGAGGAAAACATAAGCATGATAAGGAGAGACATGAAAGATTAGAAAAAAAAAAAAAACACCCAAAATTGAAATTCTGAGCTGAAAATGACTGGATGGGACTAAGAGCAGATTAGACAGTGTAGAAGAAAAGGTTAGTAAACTTGAAGACAGGGCAATAGAAACTATCTAAATTGAAACACACAGAGAAGAACCTAAAAAAAGGAAAAAGAGAAAGAATAGAGAAACAGGAAACTGTGAGACAGCAGCTTGAAGCAGCCTAATAATGATGATAATAAGCAGACTGGGTTCTAATCTAACCTCTTCTCTTGTTCCAATTATTAAAGGTCTCTGGGCTTCCCTGGTGGCGCAGTGGTTGAGTGTCTGCCTGCCGATGCAGGGGACATGGTTTTGTGCCCCGGTCCAGGAAGATCCCACATGCCACGGAGCGGCTGGGCCCGTGAGCCATGGCCGCTGAGCCTGCGCGTCCGGAGCCTGTGCTCCGCAACAGGAGAGGCCACAACAGTGAGAGGTCCGCGTACCACAAAAAAAAAATTAATAAAGGTCTCCAAAATTCATTATTTGTAAATCTATTAGAAATCTAGACTCCTCAGATATGGAAATCTATGGAATGGGAATGAAAACTCCCTTTCTTGTCAAGTTTTGTAATGGTTCAATGACTTATCTTTCTAGTGCCTGCGATGGAGCTTAACACAAAATAAGTAATCTTCAAATGTTCACTAAGTTTTCTTCTTTCCCTTCCCCCTGCCTTTGCAACATTTCTGCTGAGTGGCTTTCCCTCTCTTTCATTTCAGCAACCCTGGCCTGCATGCCATGTGCATCATCTTCTGTCTCCAGTTAGATGCCTTCTCCCCTCTGAGATGCTCCCATCGGTGGCTCCACCCTCCGCAGCCTCTACCCAGGCAGGATGCTGTTTTTGTGGTCCATACCCTCGTTTTCTAAGAGCACTAAGAAAGTGCCCCGGCCCATCCTCTCTGCTGGCTTCATTCTCATCCTCCTCTCCCTCTACTACTAAACCAGTTACAACTTGCATAAGGCAGGAATCAAAGGTCTGTTACAGGCCCAGCCCAGAGGAACAACTATAGGAAAAGGAGTAATAGTTAAGGACCCTGCAGTTAGTTCTTTCAGCATCACTGTGAGTGATTTTCTTATAGATTCTCTAAAACTTCAGGTACCCTGGTTGCACCCGTCTAATTTCCAGCCTCGAAACTTCCTGCCCTGTTTCTACTGAAGTGAAAGACTTATAGGAGGTGTTGTAACCCTAACCATGGCTGAGAGAAGGTAAGAGCCACCTTGTGATTCAATGATCCAAAACCCAAATTCAGGAAGGCTTTCCCCCATTTCCCTAATTGGACTTGTCACCTCTCATGTGTCCTTTATCTTCTCATTACCTAGTTCCACTCTTGCTTCTCCACATAATTGCCTCTTATTTTAACAATTGTTCTCCTGATTCAATGAGGGAAAGAGCTCATTTGAATTGATTTTTATGTTGAAGTCCTGCATTTCTGTCACTGTATTCTTGTACACTTGCTGTTTATATTTTGTAGGATAGTCATAAGTAAGCAGACTTATGATGTGTGACTGTCAAAAGTGAGAGATAAAGAAACTGAAGGAGAAGGAGAATGAGAAGTAGGAGAAAGTGGAGGAGGAGGGCAGAGGGAGAAGAAGAGGAAATAGGAAATATATATGTAGGGAATCCATTGCCTTTGGAAGTTCTTTGGGAATCAAGTTCTTTGGGAATTCTTTTAAATTCCCAGGATTCCTTTGGAAAGTTCAACCCTCAAAGGCAGTAACTGCACACATAACTAGCGTGCAACTAAAGAGCCATGTCCTTACTGTTATTTTCACTCATTGGCTGAATCAGTTACCTGAGCGTCTAGACTCAAAGCAAAATGTTCTAGGTACTCCAGACATGACCAATCCAGTTCAGGTTGTGTATTGGAGTATTTCTTGAATACACACACACACATACACACACACACACACACACACACATGCACACAAACATACACAAACACAAACATTTTTCTATGTGGAAAATGACAGGTTCCCCAAACTATCCAGTTTCTGATTAAAAACCTGAGCAAAACTTGGAAGTACAAAAATTGACATAACCTCATCTCTCTAAATGCTTTCCTGACTATATTAATTTAAATCAAAGCCAGAAAAAATAGCAGAATACATTATAAAAGAATTCTGTAAAACCTGAGCTTCGTATTTTTAACTTGTGGGGAATAAAGTGGTTTTACTTAATTTAGCCTGACGTTGTCCTTCCAGATGAGCTGTGCAATATCTTTGGCAATTAGTTCTCAGATTAGGAAACCTGAATTTTTTCTCGCTTTTCCCATCTTTTTCTTTCTTTTCAAATAAGACTGTTTTGTGAGCCACATTTCAGGATAGACTAAGTTGCCTCTGGCGTGGGAGTTAGATAAACTAGGAATCCATTCAGATCTAAAGAGGTCTGCAGTGGGTATTCAGTTTCATATATTGGTGATACAGTATAGAGGATGATGCTCCTGGGCTTAATTTCCCTCAGTCCTTCTGTACCTTTCCAGCTCTCTCTGTCCTTCCTTTCCTGAGCAGAGAGAAGGCAGGGTCACAGTATGAAAACAAAGATGAGACAAAGCAGGGACCTGTGATAACTGTCTTTCTCCACCCTAATGGAGACATAGGACTCAGAGTTTGGTAAACCAGACTGCATCAGTTAGCTGTAGAATCAGATTATTATTTTGGCAAACTGAATCGTTTCAATTCCCGCCACCGATTTTGCACAGTCAGCAACAGATGTCATGGCAAGTCTGACGTTGCTATCAAGTTTAGCCCATTAGAACTGGTATCTGTATGGGTTTTTAATTTTTGTTTGTTTTTGATAGAGACAAATTTTTAAACTTAAAAATTAATATAATAAAGGACAACAAAGTATTTTAAGATAAAAATGTGAGAAGACAAATGAAAAACTAATAAACCTGAGAAAAAGTAATTATTTGAACAAGATAATTCAAAGGTTGAAACATGCGTGGCTCAAGGATTTCCTTTTTTTTCTTCAAAGAAATTTTGTTTTTCTTAATTCCCTTGACATCTGAATAAAATTCTCAAAGCCAAGAGGGACTTAGGGACAAAACCTGGCTGCTTGGAGGGATTTCATGGAAAAATTAAAAACATAAGTCTTTTTTCAACATATTGATTTTTATTTAGTATGTTTCTATATTACTTTTCAATACAAATGAAAGTACGATTATGCTTTATCTTTTCTTTGAGGTAATTGACAGTTTTTAACACTTTCAACTTGTGTCTAGGCTTATTTTGTATTAAAGCTTACTTTATACAAACGTTTTAGAGGCTTTTAAAGGTTAAATCTTTTAAAGGTGTTCATTCTTACAAACAATATTGATGAGAAAAATAATTTTCGCAAAATACAGTTAATCTAAGACTTCTTTTGAGCACTTGAGAAAAAAGCACAACTTTGTAATAGGCTTGACAAATTTTTATTATTTCCAGCCACTTTTCGGGTCTTATACACCTGGTAGTATTTGTTCTTTCTAAACTCTTCCATCTAATTTTAGAAGAATTTTGATTTGGAATCCAAGGCACATTTCCTGAGGAAAGGATATCATTTTGAGTGACTTCACCTCACCACACCACACAGCCCCTCCATGTTTCAGCCCACACTTCCCTGGGTGACTTCCCTCTATTGGGAGCCATGCCTTGGTCATTCTGATTACCCAGGGAGCATCTTAAGTGGACTTCTCTTTAAGAAAATGTATACTTCTTCAAGTTTAAAGGAAAGCCAAATTCAAGGTTTCAAATTCTATTGTGATATTTCATTTTAAAAGATAAAACATGGTATTTCTTTGCTTTTAATGAGAAAAAAAGCTTTCGAAAAAGTAAGTGTATAACTAAAAGCAAGACAATTATAGCCACTTAAAAATACTAAACTATACATCTATAACCAACAGAATGTCAGCTGTACTTGTGTTTGTGGGTAGATTTTCATTTTTTAACTTGATTCTGCATTCCAAATTGTTTTTAATACACTTGTATTACTTTTGTGATGAAAAAACAGCCATAAAGATTCAAATAAATATTAACCTAATGAGATAACTTAACACTTAAAGTTCTTGCTATAATCTTTTTTTTTAACATCTTTATTGGAGTATAATTGCTTTACAATGGTGTGTTAGTTTCTGCTTTATAACAAAGTGAATCAGTTATACATATACATATGTCCCCATATCTCCTTCCTCTTGCATCTCCCTCCCTCCCACCCTCTCAATCCCACCCCGCTAGGTGGTCACAAACCACCGAGCTGATCTCCCTGTGCTATGTGGCTGCTTCCCATTAGCTATTGGTTTTACATTTGGTAGTGTATATATGTCCATGCCACTCTCTCACTTTGTCCCAGCTTACCCTTCCCCCTCCCCATATCCTCAAATCCATTCTCTAGTAGGTCTGCATCTTTATTCCCGTCTTGCCCCTAGGGGTTTTTGCTATAATCTTTTGTTCATAATTCAGATGCAGTAAACCATACCAATTTATACTAATGAATGTGAAAAAGCCTTCTCTAAAGGTTTTCCGGGTATTCTTCAATTTAACTAAGACTTTTGAGGATAAAATCTGTATCTTACAAACAGGAATACTAGCTTCTTAACATCATTGAGGAAAGGAAGAGCTGTGCTTGGAAGAAAATATCCAGTGGCACCTAAAGAGCAGAGCTGGAGCCTGTAAATGCTCCCCAGTTTCCACAGGAAATGCATTCTGCCAAGAACACAGGCTGGACAGGAGAGGGAGGGAGGCTGCAAGTCATCCCCGCTGCCTCCTTACCTTCTGTCACTGTTGGAAATATCAGAAGCAACCCAGGAATTTTGCCCATTTCCCCCATTTCTGCTCTAAGGGGTGGGGGATGAAATACAATATCCGTTATCCATGAGGATACAAGCTCCAGGACTGCTCTCACTAATGAGCAGGCGAGAGCCTGACATCAGTAGATACCTTATAAAAGTGTGTTGAATGAATAAATGACATGGAAGAAACATACAGTATTTCATTTAGCGTTTTTGGTTTTTGTTTTGTTTGTTTATTTTGTTTTGTTTTTGTCTATGTGTGCCCATTACAGAATAAACCCTCTTAGGGGCAAGAACATGACCTTCTCAGTATCTAGTACAGTATTGGTACATAACTAATTTTAAGGAGTGTCCAAAATTCTTAAGTCACAGGGTAACACTATGGAAAGAGGAAGTACAGTATAGTGGTTAAATGTTTAGACACAGGGGCCCAGCCTGCCTGATTTCAAATCCAGCTCCACCCCTATGAGCTGTGTAAGTCTGGGGCAGGTGACATAACTTCTTTTTTAAAATAGAGATAGTAACAGCACCCACCATACATGGTAGTTGCAAGAATTAAATAAATTGAAACACCAAAAATGCTTAGAACGAACCAAGCGCCTAGTGAGTGTGATATGTGTCTCCTGTTTTATTAATTTTAACTTTTAGCCTAGGTTGGAAGTCTTCTAACCAACTCTAGCCTCTAGGATTTTTTAGTTCGTTTACTCTCAGAAAAACACAACTTCCTGTTTCTAAGGAGGGAGAAAAGCTTTTAAAAGTTATAAAAAGACTCAAAGCCTCTTGGACATCAAATAGCTCTTACAAAACAACATTTTGATGAGTTAAGTGTAAAGGAATCAAAAACATACGGATTAAATTTCCTTTATAATACACATGGGCTTAAAATGAAGAGAAAAGTGCTTAGCAAAACACACTTTGGGTCTGTCAAACCCAAAACACTGAAAACCACTTCAAGACATTCTGCAGACCCACAGCAGAACGAGATCCCCTGCCATCCACATTTAAAATCCCCTCCTCTGGACTCCTGAGCTCCCAACTGGTCCACAGCTTGTCATCTCTTGATCCATCTTCTCAAAGGATAAACTTCCCCCGATTTATGAGAAAGTACGCTGCACCTCAGAAGCAGGACATAAGCAATTTATAGATTAGATTTAGGCACAAATAGGCCATCATTGGCAGATGATTTTCATTTCAATATTTTATTGAAGATCTCTACCGCATGTGAATGCGACGATATGTGTTGCATATGCGAAAACTAAGATGTAGCCAAACGTCTTGTAATTTTTCTTTTTGCAGCATAACCATGAGTAAAAGGTAATTTGGACATCTGAAAGTATTATTCAGGATGAAATAATATTCTAAAAATTGTTTTCTGCATAAAAATAAGTTTTTCTAAGGTAATTTTCACATTGAGAGTCTTGATTCCACTCTGCATGTTATCAGGATTGGAAAACATGCAATTGCCTGACCTGGACACTCTTTTCCTCGTGTATTAAGTCTATGCAGTGTGCTGTAGCTCTAATTTAAGGAAGTAAAAAAGTTTCAGGTTTTAGATTTCTTTTGAATAGTTTCCTACACTGAATCCCTTTACCCGCTTTCATAAAGGAGCAAAGAAAAGCAGCCTGCAAAACTAACTGATACCCCGGAAAAGCAGCCAGGAATACAAAAAAACCAATGTTAATATTAATGAGCTGGTCACATTTAAAGAAGCAATTTTTTAAATAACACAGGTAGCTATGATCATCTCTTATTTTTCCTGCTAAGCCCTACTACCTCAGAGTCTTTCCTGTAGTAACCTGGATCCAATATCATAAGACTTTATGTATCAGTTAGTAAGTCTCTTTGAAAATAAAATATTAAGTTAAAATAGAAAAGAAGTTAATGTTTCTGAAAATATCTTAAGTTGAGATTGGAGGGTGGCAAAACTAACTTAAAATATATTTCTCTATTTTGAAATGTATTACTTTATTTTTTTCTTTTTTTGTTTCTTAATGATTTACATAAAAAGATACTGGCCTTGAAAGTACGTTTCCCTGTTTAAGAGAAATGTGGGTGACCCTTTCCTTTAGGGATTGTTGGATTCTCTTTGAGTGGGAAGTTTACCACTAAAAGAACTATTGTCAGCACAAAACGTTGACCTGATATGCACATATATTGTCTCATTTTTAGAACTAATTAAAAATGTGATGACTAGAGACACTAGTTTGCATTTCATTCATTTTGCTGAAATATCACAGAAGAACTCAGTACAGGACCTATTATGATCTCCACCAATTCCCTATCCACTGCTCCAGTTTGCCTAAGAAATTTCTTTTTGATGAATTCATAACCAGATTTTCTGCAGACAGTTTATCTTGGCTCACTAGAGACTGGGAAGCACTTGATCAGTCATGGAAAGTGTTTCAGTTATACAAATAACCACTCTGAAAGTAAAATTTTATGATAACCATTGCACTTTATCTATATTTTGATTTCTTTTTTTAAAATAAATTTATTTATTTATTTTATTTATTTATTTTTGGCTGCGTTGGGTCTTAGTTGCTGTGCGCAGGCTTTCTCTAGTTGTGGAGGGAGCGGGGGCTACTCTTCGTTGTGGTGCGCAGGCTTCTCATTGCAGTGGCTTCTCTTGTTCCGGAGCACGGGCTCTAGGCATGCAGGCTTCAGTAGTTGTGGCATATGGGCTCAGTAGCTGTGGCTCGTGGGCTCTAGAGTGCAGGCTCAGTAGTTGTGGCTCACGGGCTTAGTTGGTCCGCAGCATGTGGGATCTTCCCGGACCAGGGCTCAATCCCATGTCCCCTGCTTTGGCAGGCAGATTCTTAACCACTGCGCCACCAGGGAAGCCCTGCATTTTGATTTCTTATAACCAAAAAGGATAACCTATCTCAGATATCTACAATTTTTGCCATAGTAAAACATGTCAAAATGTTCAAAGATTTCACCTTTAGACAGGAGAACCAGTCAAAATTAGTGAAAAGACTATATAATGGATTAATTTCAAGAATATGCATTTGAATTAGTTTAAATTTTTTAAGTGACTCAAAATAATCTAATAAAGTTACCTTATACTTCAGTGATTACTTTGTCTGTGTTTATTATTATTCATATGTAAATAAGAATTTCTGGAATAACTAATAATGTATAATGCAAAATGAATAATTAATAAAGCAGGCTATTCTTTAATAGTATAAACATTTCCCAGAAATCTTGATTATGACATCAATCACTTAAGAAAGAAGTAAAAAAAAAAAAATTCAGCCCAGCCAAAACCATCAAACCATCAAAAATATCAAATGAATGAAAATCAAATTAACAAAGGTTTAGTACAACTAACATACATTATACAAAGAAAGTGACCCCAGGCGCTCACTACTTGACCTATTTGAAATCTCATGAACTGGACTGACTTTTAAAATCAACAGCTATAAGAACAACAGTCATCAAAATAAAGTCTGTAGGTCTATCATGTCTTTTTTTTTTTTGCGGTATGTGGGCCTCTCACTGTGGTGGCCTCTCTCGCTGTGGAGCACAGGCTCCGGACACGCAGGCTCAGCAGCCATGGCTCACGGGCCCAGCCGCTCATGGGATCTTCCCGGACCAGGGCACGAACCTATGTCCCCTGCATCGGCAGGCGGACTCTCAACCACTGCACCACCAGGTAAGCCCTGTCATGTCTATTGAGAAATACTGTTATTAACCTCCTTTCTCTTATGGAAGCTAATGAAAAGGACTCTAGGTTCACTTATTCATCAACTATGTACTGAAGATCTAGTATATACTAGCCATTGAGGAACCTAAGAGAAATAAGATGTCATAGTTTAACCATAGGTTATAATTTATTTAAAATTAAGACTTAAAGCCTGAAAAAATAGAGTTGAAGGAGACCTCAGAGGTCATCTAATTCTAACCTCTCATTTTAATCCCCAGAGCAGTCAAAAGATTTGTCCAAATTAAGTGCCATTTGGTGTGTTTAAAAGTTAGAAAAGAATGATGCAAAAATTATGCTATTTTGACATATATGTAAAGTCTAGTGCATTAATTTATGTAGCAACCATTTATCACTTCACAACCTCATAATTGTCTATGCCATTCTTTGGCTCAAAATAGGTTTGTTTGCTGTTTCCTTGAAGTAAAATCTCTGACTGAACATCCACTTTGCTAATTAATAGCTAATTTAATCAAGGCTATATGCTGATTCTTCTTAGGACCTGTTAATTTGGTTATGTGTCATGGTCTTAAATCTCACTAGCATCTCATAAATACACTTGAAGTAATCTAGGCAAGACATCACAGCTAAATCAAACAAAATCCATTAGCCTTGCTAAAAGAACTACTCAGCCTTAATATCCTACTGAAAATGAATCTGTAGGTAGAACATGGAACTTGTTGATAGCTATGCAGAATTATTCCATGATTGTTCAAGGATCATTCAATTTTTTTTCTCTCTCTAATTATCTCCATATCAGCTTGCCCTGCATCAGCAGCTAAAGTCCATTCTCTGCTCATGTTCAGCTGAGTATAACTATTTTGAAAAAGACATTATTTATGGTGACTAGAAGATCTTGTTAATCTTCTTCCAGAGAACCTCAGTTTCATTCAGATATTCATTACTCAGGCAGGGTGATCCTGTAAGCAGCTGAAAGATAAATCTGCATTAGTTTAAGTCAGTCATGGTTTTCCCATTCTCCTCCCCAATGATAAGTGTGCCCATAGCTGTGTAAGAGGAAGTCTACAGGCATCTCTCTGGGAAAGGTTTCTATAGCTAGATGGTTAGCTGACCCCTAAAGTTTAATTTTCCCCTTTCATAGCAGGTTTCTAGGAAACAGCTGACTATCCAGGCACCATATTTCCAATCCCCCTTTTCATACATAGAATTATGTGGTTAGTTCTAGCCAATGGAATGTGATCAGAAGATACTCACATATGCAGCCTGCATTCCCCACCAACTCTTCCCCATTCTGCAGCAACCTTGGATGTCATGTCTGAAGAAGGCAGCATCATATAACTCTCCAGTCTGAGGTTTGACCAGAAATATCTGCACTGGAATTTGCATGAGTGAGAAATATTATGTGAAGATACTTCTCAAAATCCTACTTCTTATTCAAGGAACAGAGGCAAGATGTGGTACAGAAGAAAGAGTAAAAGTATCAAGTCTTCATCTACATGTGCAAGCACTGTAGATGTTTTAGTCTGGATACTTTTTTACTCCAGGCTTTGGTTTCTTCATCAGTAATATTACAGGGTTGGGACCAATGGTCTTTAAACGTTTTATAGGCATTACATTCTATGATCTAGGATGCCAATGTATCAGTTATCCATTGCCACGATATTCATCAGTATTGAATATAATCTCCTATCCTTGTGAACTCTCAAAGGTGATGAAGCAGATCCTTCTTAGGACAGGGCTTTACAGTGAGCAAAAACTGCTGGAAGTGGAACGAAAATCAAGCAGGATGGGACAATGGAGGCAAAGAAAAGAAAACATCCAGATAAAGTGCAGGAGAGAAAAAGAACCAAGAAATCTCAAAAACCAAGGCACCATATTTTTTAATACCACGTGAAAACAATCGAAGAGCGTGCTCAGTAAAGTTAGAAAATCCATCTAAGCCAAGTCTCCTTCTGAAGCTCTGGAAAACTAACTCACATAAACTAAACTTCACAGAAAATTATGAAGGTCAAATCCCATGGTAAGTTACTGTAAGAAAAAAAAAAAGAGAAGAAGTAGAATCACAGTCCCATAAATAATTACCATATTCCAGTAACACACTCAAAAAAACAGATCAAAATTATAATGTAGCATTTCAAAATGAGCTAAAAGACATTAAGAAAATTATGGTACAAGACATGAACAACAGACCTAAATAAGAATTAGAAAAATTTGGCAATGAGATGATATATTTAAAGAAAAGTTGAAAATAAAGGAAAAAATATCATTTTAGAAATGAATACTCACAAAATAGAAGGATCACAAAGGTAAATAAACCCAACAAAAAATGCCTTAAGAAATTGGTGAAAAGAATGAAACATTTGATGCAAGAGGGAAGAGATATGGGAACATATGTATATGTATAACTGATTCACTTTGTTATAAAGCAGAAACTAACACACCATTGTAAAGCAATTATACTCCAATAAAGATGTTAAAAAAAAAGAATGAAACATTTGAAAAGCAAAAGTAAATGAAGAGAGAGGAGGGAATGGAGAGTTATTGTTGAATGGGCAGAGTGTTTCAGTTTGGAAGATGAAAAAGTTCTGGAGGTGGATAGTGGTGATGACTGCACAACATTGTGAATGTGCTTAATGCCACTGGGTTGTTCACTTAAAAATGGTTAAATGGTATGTTTTACCTTGTGTATATTTTACCTCAATTTATAAAAACAAATGAAGAAAGAGGTTGAAAAATAAAAGGGAAAAAGAAGTGACAAATATTATTGATAGTCAAAAATTTTCTGAAAAAGAAAAAAGACAAGAAAATAAACATAACACTAAGATTCAAGAAAACTTTCCTGAAACTGAAAAAATAATTTGAAACAACATGTTAGAAGAATGCACGTACCTGAGAATATTGACTCAGAACAACCAGTATCTACACATAATTTAGTAAAACCAATGGGCTTTTGAAAACAGAAAAAAATCCTTTTTGCATCTATGCTGAAATAGCACATGATTTATAAGGGGAAATAAAGAGACTTCTTTGACAGGAGCATATAATACCAGGGAAAAAATGAAGAACACATTGAAGACACTCAAGGGAAGAGAATGTAAAATGTATAAAGACCATTGACAAATTGCTGTCAACATGTAGGAACTCAGGGAATTTCATTCCCATAGGTCTTCCCTTTAGAATTTACGAGAGTGAGCTTCAGACAGTTAAAAGGACTAGAAGGACATGGACATAAGGACTGGGGTTGAACACTAAATATGTCATTACTTACAGAACTAAAATTTAATGAGAAAGTTGTTCTAGATGGTAAAGAGCATAGGAGCTGATAATATAGATATAACAATCATGAAAAAGGTAAGGGAAGAATAGGGTGAGAAGATGGAAACAAACCTAACTGCTTTCAGTAATCATGACAGTGATCTCAATAGATGCTTTGTTATTCTGAGACTGTCCATGTGTAACATGATATAAAGGAAGTGAGTAATTCTGGGACATTCTAATTTGTTCATCCCCTAAGTCCTTGAGAACTAAGATTCTCATTATAGACAGAAGAAAATACAGATGGAATATAGACAAGGTAAAGGATAAACCCTGTAGTCCTGTGTTTGAATTGGAAATATTAGAGAGAATTCTCTGAAAAAGCCTAGAAACAATGATAAGCCTAGTTCCATTGAGTGATCCTAACGCATACATCCTATTAAAAAACTATTTCTTTTAAAAAACACCTGTGCTTCTTGGAGAAATGGCTGATTCTAAGTCAGGAGCAAGAAATACACAAGATGACCTGAAATATCTTGACGTACCAGAGAGCAAGGAAAGACCATTCTATAATGTCAGAAGACTTTGGAGCCAACTTGAAAGAAGCGCCCATTGGCCAAAAGCAGGACAAAGAATATGGAGAAGGATAAAAATAATAATCAATAGAAACCCAACCAATGTATTTATATTTTGTAATGATATTTAAGATAATCTAATTGGTCATAGGCACAGAATAACAGAGAACTGCTTCATTATCTTGAAAATTGGGTAAATAGAAAAAGAATCATATGCTTATGCTTCCACTCCTATCTGAATTGGGTAGCCAATTAGTAGATGAGAGAAAGCATCTCCTTATAAAAGTATGCCAACTAATAAATGAAAAAGAAGTGATAGAATTAAGTATTACATTTTTTGCAACCTCAGTGAATTAATATACCTAAACTTTGAGCATCAACTGCTATAAACATTACAAAAGAGCAAAAATCAAATATAATGAACCTCTTGATGGAAACCATAGTATTGTCAAAGAGATTGAACCTGAGTCTTATTGTCAGGATCCAGCTGCCAATCTCCAGGAAATACAAAGGACAGAGGAGCATGTTGAACTGTACTATGAGTATGAGTCAGCAAAATCGGGACTGTTGCCTCTGGACAGGTCAAATGCTCCGGGTTCTTCATAGATATATTGTAAGAAGAAGAAAGAAATGGTTGAGGAAGATATAGATTAAAAGAGGCATAAAAGAAGGGTAGGGGAGAGAAAGATTGGGAGTTTGGGATTAGCAGAGGCAAACTATTATGTATAGAATGGATAAACAACAAGGTCCTACTGTATAACACAGGGAACTATATTCAATATCCTGTGACAAACCACAATGCAAAAGATGATGAAAAAGAATATATGTGTGTGTGTGTGTGTGTGTGTGTGTGTATGTAACTGAGTCACTTTGCTGTGCTGGAGAATAACACAACATTGTAAATCAACTATACGTCAATAAAATTTAAATAAAGAGGCATAAAAGATGTATCAAGTTTTATAAAATGGGCAAGGCTGAACTAAAGATCCTCACCTGGGTGATAAAACTATAAAGAAATGCAAGGAAATGCTCACTATACACAACAGGATTGTGGTTACTTTTGCAGGGAGGAAAATGCTGTGATTGGAACATGTTCCCGGAGGTATATCTGGAAAGGATGCTGTATTAGTCAGGGTTCTCTAGAGAAACAGAACCAGTAGGATATACAGAGAGACAGAGAGAGAGCTAGAGATGAAGATGGAGAGACAGAGATAAAGATATAAGTTCATGCAATTCTGGAGTCTGAGAAGTCACACAATCTGATCTGTGGTCTTAAGCTGGAGACGCAGGAGAGCTGATGGTGTAAATCCCAGTCTGAGGGCCGGGAGAACATACAATATGTTCCAGCTCAACAGCGAGGCAGGAGCAAAGGGTCAAGTACCTCCTTTCTCCGCTTTTTGTTCTATCCACACCCTCAGTGGATTGGATGGTGCTCACCCACACTGAAGAGGGCAATCTACCTTACTGAGTCCACAGATTCAAATGTAATCTTGTCTGGAAACATCCTCACAGACATGCCCAGAAAGCAATGTTTAATCTGGGCATTCTGTGGCCTGTCAAGTTAACATATAAAATTAGCCATCACAACTGGCAATATTCTATTTCTTAAAATGAGTGGTGTTTCAAGGCTGTTGCCTTATAATAATTTCCTAAACTATACATTTTTGTGTATGTGTTTTTCTGTACCTGTGTTTTATCTTACAATAAAAGGTAATAAAACAAATAAAATACAAGCATATCCCATATCAAATATAATTTATATACCTATATGAAAGATACATTGTGTAGGCAAGAATATTTTTTAAATGAATCATTTTTTAAATGTTCCAACCTGCTGTGCAGAGCCCAGGATTCTTAATATAATAGAGAAAGTATTATTAATAATGTAGCCTCTTTTTTTTCTTTTTTTGGCCATGCCACATGGCTTGTGGGATCTTAGTTACCTGACCAGGGATGGAACCCGTGCCCCTGCAGCAGAAGTGCGGAGTCCTAAGGACCACCAGTGAATTCCCAATAGTGTAGCCTCTTTAAACATAGGCAGTATCTCGAATATCTTTTATGTTATCCCGTGGGCCTAGAACAATGGAGAGAATCTAACAGGTACCATTTACTGAGAGATCACAGTGTAGTCGGCCCTATGCCAATTGCTCTACGTGAATTAGCTCATTTAATCCTCCTACAACCTTAAAAATAGTGATTGTAATTACTTTAAAGAATATTCCAGATAAGGAGACTGAGGCTTAGAGAGGTAAAGTCCCATGCCTAAGTTCCTCCGACTTGAGTGGCACAGCTGGAATTGGAACCCCTATACTCTAGAGCAGGTTCTACCTCTGAAGTCAATGTTCAACAAATACTTGTCTAATTGAATTTTTTTTAGTGAAAAAGATTTTGTCCACCTACTTTCTGTTCACTGCATCACACTAGACACACAAAAAGTCAGATAATTATATTTGTGTTGGACTTAAAATTTTATACGAAATTAATGTAAATAATATATCAAGTTAATGAAACACAATGTATCAAACAACATTTCGTAATTTTTACCGTCAAGATGAATCTTTGACTCAGGTGATTTTCATAATTTTAACTGCTTATTTAGGTAAATATAGGAAGTCGATACTGTACCGAAAAAATAGATAATTATTTTTATCAAATTAATAAGCATGAACCTTTTGAGTGGGGGTATCTTAAAAAGTTGTTCTTGGGCTTCCCTGGTGGAGCAGTGGTTAAGAGTCTGCGTGCCACTGCAGGGAACACGGGTTCAAGCCCTGGTTTGGGAAGATCCCACATGCCGCGGAGCAACTAAGCCCGTGCACCACAACTACTGAGCCTGTACTCTAGAGCCCGCGAGCCACACTACTGAGCCCGCAAGTCACAACTACTGAGCCCGTGTGCCACAGCTACTGAAGCCTGCGCACATACACCCCATGGCCCGCAACAAGAGAAGCCACCACAATGAGAAGCCGGCGCACCACAGCGAAGAGTAGCCCCCGCTCATCACAGCTAGAGAAAGCCCACGTGCAGCAACAAAGACCCAATGCAGCCCAAAGTAAATAAATAAAATAAAATAAATTAATTAAAAAAAAAGTTGTTCTACTCAAAACAGCATTTATATCATCCAGTTTAACCTTAGGTGTTCTAAGAACAATTCATATAGACTAGATTATTGGATAATGAACTATCCAGAAGAATGAAGACTCTCAAAATACCCTTACGTGTAGTTGTTTGAGGATAAGGAAAGTTCACAGTATTACTGGGAAAGGTAACCCAAGGAATTATGAATGTGAATACCTGAACTAACCTCCTCAATTAATAATTTTCTGGTGCTTTATTAAGAGAGGGAGCTATAAGAAAAATTCCACTCAAATAAGAGCCACAGTGGGAATTATGAGTTGACTGTTCAATATCTCAATTTCAGTAAGATGAATGATTTTAATAAAATTGTACATGGAATACTACATCCTAGAACCTCACTATATTTAAGGATACTTTTACATTATGCAATTAAACTTTGGAATCTATTATACATAAATATCAAATGGTCTTTATTTCACAGTGAGGTAGTTATGGTCACATTCTATATTTGCCATTACAAATATTATTACTAACCTCATTAGAAACCATTTGCTTTCTGTTATTATCATTTGTATTGGGTTATACCCAGTAATATTTTGTGTGTTTTGTTACTGTTGTTATTTCCAGATTCTGGATCAGTTTAAAAATTCACTTACCTTATGATATCAATCTACCAGCCTGTGACACCTTTTTCTTTCCTCCTTTCCTTCTACCTGTCTTCCTTTCTTTCTGTCATCTATCGATCAATAATTATTAACTGCCTATAGTATACCAAACCCTATGCTAGACGAATACAACATGATTCTGCCTTCACGTATCTTAACGTAGAGGGGATATAGCAAATACACAGGTGCATATCACAAAATGTGATATTTGCAAAGTAGAAATAAACTCTGGATGGTTTGGGAGCATAAGGAAGAAGCTCCCAAGCATAAGGAAGAAGCGTTGAGCTCAGCCTGGTTGGGGGGTGGAGAGTGGCACACTTCTTTGACATCACCACCCTCAACAATGAGGGCAACTGTTCCAAAGCCAGTAGAGAGAATCAAAATTCTCTCAAATGTCTGCAACCAGACCTGTTTCCTTCCATAGCCTCCAACTCATTGCTCTCCTGAGCTCGGCTACCCTATTTAAAGCACCACTTTAAAAATGTTGCCCTTAAAGGACTAAGATCAGGAAACTGACAGCTCACAAAGTAGTCTGCTGGTACCAGGGCTCGAAAGAACAGCCCCTAAAAGCAGAGGCTCCACTCGTTAGCCCAAACACAAGTTGTTATAATCCCTTGCAGCCTCCTGTGCTTATATAATACAGGCCTTCTTCGATTACAAGACACTTTGAAGATCTCACCTTCTCCCATTACTTGTCTTCTACGTAAAATGCCCACAGATGTGAGTCTGTTAGAATGTGTGAGAACTGCAGTTGATAATTTATAAACCAGTACTTCCCAAGGTTTGAAATTTGGGGGAATTCAGTGCCACTGAAAGAGGGCCTGTTGCTGCGGGAGCGCCCCCTACTGACCATAAGGAGAAGTGTTATAAAACCGGAGGTAGAAGTTGACAGGCCTGGAAAAAATATTCAACACTTCCTGTCTAATAACAAGTATTTATTGAGTGTTATTTTGTGATACAAGAGGACTGACATTATATGTGCAAATGGCCAAAGCAATTACATATCTATTTTTTAATTTTAAAAACGAACACATTTCGGGACTTCCCTGGCAGTCCAGTGGTTAAGGCTTCACCTTCCAGTGCAGGGGGTGCAGGTTCGATCCCTGGTCAGGGAGCTAAGATCCCACAGGCTTCCCAGGTAAAAAACAAAACAAAACATAAAACAGAAGCAATATTGTAACAAATTCAATAAAGACTTTAAAAATGGTCCACATCAAAAAAAAATCTTTAAGAAAAAACAAAAAAACTAACACATTTAATCATTTGACCCCTTCTAGAACAACAATCAGTCACAAAAGGAACTTGTGGTTTGGCTGAATTCAAGCATCATGGGAGTGCTTTGTTTCTGTTTTGTTTCTTCTCTAAATGTAATCAGGTTATGTACTAACTGAACAAGGAGAGAAAGACACAAGAGGGCACCTAAATAGACCATGTTCTTGCATGGGGACATTCAATAATATGAAATTGCCAACTGCCCCAGATACTTCTATAAATGTAACATATTCTTAATCAGAACCTAAATTGAATTCTTTAATAAATATGACAAGTTGACTCTATAGCTCATCTCTAAAAGAATAGGCAAGGCAGTTTTTAGTTGATAAACCAAGTATTAGAACACAATAGAAAGCTATAGTAACTAAAACATCATGGTACTGGCAAAGTCAATACACCAGAAACAGACCCAGGTGTTTGGGGGAATTTAGAATTTGATATAAGTATCTTTTAAATTAATTGGAAGAGGATTCAATAACTGATGTTGAGATAATCAGACATAATGCCTATCTTAAGACATGTATCAAAATATATTACAGCTGGGTTAAAAATCAAAGCCAAAAAAATGTCATAAAAGAAATAGAAGAAAATGTAGAATGACACTTGTACAATACTAGGAGGAAGTAGGTTTTCCTAAACCAAACATAAGTAAGCCATAGTTTCTGGCTCCAAGAAATATGTATTATCTTATGATGTGCCACAGCATTTAACTATATGAATAGTTTTAGGGTTTGTTTTTCCCTGTTCAGTTCTGATCTCTCTATCCTTACTCTTAACACATATTTTGCTATTGTTACTGATTGGCCACCTCTTTTTTTGAGATAGATAAAATAAAGCACAAGGAAATGAATTTGCTTGGCTAATAAGTGTGGAGCCATGGACAGAGTTTGAGGAATTCAAAGGCATAAGTTGTCCTTTTAGATACTTGGACTTCCTCAAAGTAGTTCAAAACCCACAGACGCTAGCTGGAGTATCTAGGTGTCTGGGACTTGTTTTGAATATGTTATTTTTCCCAGAAAACTTTTATCCCAGTCCAGAAGACCAACCCCCCACCCCGCAAAAGAGCAAGGAGTAGAGACTAAATCCTCTTCATTTCTAGAGAGAGAACAGGTAAGAGGTAAAAGGCTTCAGCTGACAGAAAACTCACTTTAAAGCTAATGTGTATGGGCACATTAACAACCACACTAATCTGCGGAAGAAGGCCACTTACAACGCCACTGTCAGAACTGGGTAAGGAATCAGCTGAAGAAGCCACTACCTGAAATTTAACATCCAGTAATCGCTCCATCAAAAGACCCTCGAGCCACGGTGTGAAGGAAACGGGTCTAGACAGCCACTCTCCAAGAATGTGCCATTGTGTGTGTAGCAGATTGAGTTCACACTCCACTCCTGGTTCACAGAGGAGGGCCAGTGTCCCAGGGGGCCACCAGCCAGGATGTGGGTGGTAAAGTAAGTGCTTTTGGAGGGAGCAGTGTTCTTCTGGGAACTGCATCAGCACACCAGCTGAGCAATGCACGCAGAGGTTTCGAATGAAGTTAGACAAGAAGATAAATTGGACGTGATTTTTCCAGTGTGTAAAGGGTGGGCATCCACCACATTTCCGGACTGTCATATTTCTAGGCAATTCTGCATAATGATCAATGTTTCTCTGTGAGATTCACATGAGGAAGACTTGTCTGTGCCAGTTACATGGGGGAATTCTGTGACTATGCCTACGTTACTATATTGTCAACACTACCTGCATGATTTGATTGCACTTGTATATCTATGACTCCATTCCATTTATATTCAGGTGGGAGGATAAAAAATAGGGACAGGAATTAATCTAGATGTTTCTAAGTGGATTTGAAATACATTAGGGGGAAAAAAAACCACCTCCTGCCAAAACAAATTTTTTTCTTAATTCATTACCAAAGAAACTTAAATCCCACCTCTTTCATGAAGAATTTCATTGCTTAAAAGAAAAAAAAAAAAAAGTCAGTAATTTCACCCAAACCCCAAGCTGTGCAAATTCATTTCTCATGATTATACATTTACTTAATACTTAAGGGGATATGTTATTTGCCTATGACTGATACAAGTACCTTCATATTCGAGGTGTTTAATCTAAAGGATAGTTTTCTTATTTTTCCATAGTGCTGCCTGGATTTTAAGGACAAAAATCATGAAAAAGTGTTTAAAATAAAAATTTCCCCACAATTTACCTTTTTCCAGCTTTGACAGAAATAATGCTGCTGTCATGGGCTTCACTAATGCAAAGTTCTTTTCCCCATCAGAAAAAACATGGGATTGAATAAAAGACCTTGATTTTATGCCAGTGAGTTGCATGACAGATGTCTAACCTACAGAACTGTAAGATAAGAAACGTTTTGTTGTGTTTTTGTTTTGGCCGTGCCGTGCAGCGTGCAGGATCTTATATCCCCAACCAGGGATTGAACCCAGGCCCCCTGAAGTGGATATGCAGAGTTCTAACCACTGGACCACCAGGGAATTCCCAAGAAATTGTTTTAAGGTACCATGTTTGTGATCATTTGTTTCAGCAGCAATAGAAAATGAATACTAATAGTTGCAGAAACCAGGGCCATTAGTCATAGAGCTAAAGCAACACACCAGGCCCAAGACTCAGAGAAGCTAAGGAAAACCCAAGGGGAGGTAGGGCAGTTGAAGCCCAGCCACTGCTTTGTTCCAGGGTGAGTCAGGACATCAGCAGTCCTGTGTGTGTGAGTGTGAGAGTGTGTGTGTGTGTGCGTGTGTGTGTGTGTGTGTGTGTGTGTGTGTGTGTGTGAGCTACAAAATAGCTGCTGCTTCCTTTTGCTTCCAAATCTCCCAAGAAGCTCCCGTGTGGTTCATGCCATACAAGAAAGAGGATTCTGGGAAGTTTAGTTCAAGCCAGCCAAACTGACACATCACAAAGCCATTTAATAGGTTTTTCATGCCATACACTTCTCTGATTTTCCTTCCTTTCTTCCTTTTGAGAAAATTAATATCAAACTGATTTCAAAATGTTTATCTTAAAATGTTTAAATGAATTCAAGGTGTTTTATTTAGGAAGAGAAAAAAAATACTCCCCATGAGTCTAGAGTACTATGCATACGTATTAATGTACGTTTTACATACTAATTTACTTAGTTATTGACTTGCAAAAGGTGAGCTTCATCTAAGCTAACAACAGGTTCCTCACTGAGATCTAGGCAGTTTCCAAATGAGTGTTTTACGAAGATGCATGGTTTCCTGCAAATTGTCACTACCATAAAAAATTGTCTTCAAAGATGCAATGCATAGAACCTGGAAAATTAATAAAGTTACAAAAGGCAGAAAGAATATTTAGGTTCTAGCCCCCTCTCCACTCTGTCTGAGGTGGGCAGGCATATTAAAAAAAAATCACCTATTTCTCTGAAATTTAATTTTCTCATCCACAAAACAAGAATGAACTCTTCAGCTACCTTCAATTCCAGGAAACATAACTTTGAGTTACCTACAATTTTCTGAAGTTGAAGGTATGTAATGGAAAGAATGGTTACTACGAGGTGGTTGTTCCGAACATGTTTCTTAACTGCTTGATATAATCAGCCACTATCTATAAAGAAAACAGCCAGAAGAGTGACTAGATCGATAGTAGCCATCAAGGTCTGTTTTTCAAAAAACTTAACTAAATAGAACAGTGAGATCTCTGGACGCACTGAAGTTGTAGTCCCTCTCTGTGGGGCAATCACAAGCCTTTGAAACACGTGAAAGGAAACCGACCTTACCCTGAAAAGTAACATAGCAATGTTAAAAGAACAACAAGTATGTAGTAGATCAAGAGAGTAAACTCTTTGAATCTCTACTGTTTTACAATGAGCTGTAGTGACCTCAATCAGGTATGTGCTTTTCTGATCCACAACTCTAAAAAAGCAAATTTTGACTGTAAAAGGTATTAAGAATTTAACTTATTTGCCATATGTGTTATCTGAAAGGGGGCGGTGGGGAAACCTGCTGTGAAAACATTAAAAAAGAAAAAAAAGTTTGACCACATTCAAAGAGTAAGTAAGGCACACAAGGACAAAAGGATAATGATTTTTTTCTCCTATACTCCTGGCCTGAACATAAGTCCGCCTAAAACCCCCCTTACCAGATGGCTAACCCAGCGAGGGAAGACAGCCAACTAGATTTCAAATGTGAGAGTGATTTTTTTATTTAAAGGAAAGATAGAAACTGCCTCAACTCCATTATATCTAAGAGGAGAGCTCAAGTGTTCAGCATGTGGGTCTGGTCTGAGTAGGGAGTTTGTCTTTTTTTGAATAGAAATCATATGTAAACCCAGGCAGTGGCCTGAACCATTTGCTAAAACTAATTGTTGGTGGTGGAAAGCAGAGTAGGAGATTGTTAGTCTTCCCTGGCAGAAACCTGATCTGTGGAAATGGACTTCACAGGAACTGTGATGAGGTTTGCAGCTGGCAGGAGAGGACGAGAGTGTGGACACCTGCGTCCCCATCTTCCCTTTGGCAGCGCAGTCAAGACACTGAAACAGCTCTGGGAGGTGGCCAATGGCCCAGAATGCAGATTTGGCATTCTTTTCCTCCCCAGCCCCTCCTCAGCCCAGGATATGACAACAAAAACTGAAGCGGGTGTATTTCTAAGAACCTATATTCTCAAAAAATTATTTAAGGATGTGGCTATTTTGAACTATGATGAATATAAGTACATTTAAGATATACCATTGACAAGTTAGAAAACCACCAAGTAAGGCCAGATGTATAAACTGACTTGATGTTTTAATTTAAAACACCAGCATCCAGTTGAAAGGTCTACTAAGATATGAATCAACTCACAGAGAATTCATACACAAATGAGGCTGACCTCTTATTCCTGGAACCTAGAAATGATTGCCTTTTTTTTTTTTTTTTTTTTTGCGGTACGCGGGCCTCTCACTGTTGTGGCCTCTCCCGTTGTGGAGCACAGGCTCCGGACGCGCAGGCTCAGCAGCCATGGCTGACGGGCCCAGCCACTCCGCGGCATGTGGGATCCTCCCAGACCGGGGCACGAACCCATGTCCCCTGCATTGGCAGGCGGACTCTCAACCACTGAGCCACCAGGGGAGCCCATGATTGCCTTTTTAAATGATCATTAACTGGGACTTCCCTGGTGGTCCAGTGGGTAAGACTCCATGCTCCCAACGTAGGGGGCCAAGTTTCAATCCCTGGTCGGGGAACTAGATCCCACATGCATGCCGCAACTAAGAAGCCTGCCTGCCACAACTAAAGATCCCGCATGCCACAACTAAAGATCCGCATGCCTCAAGGAAGATCCTGCATGCTGCAACTAAGACCCGGAGCAGCCAAATAAATAAATAAATAATAAATAAATATTTTTTAAAATAAATAAAATAAAATGATTATTAACTAATCTATACATCATCAAGATAAGAGGACTTCATTAGTTAAGACATTGTATTATAAAAGTAAACTTTTGGTTTTATGTTAGTTATGACAATATTTGAGAATCCAGTTGTTTTATAAGCTGTAACATAAAGTATCCTATGTTTTAAATTGTTGTGCGACATGTAAAATTTTTGCTAAACTACTGTTACATTCTTTTCTGATTTAGCTTTTGTACACTAATACCTAGAAATTCCTCCCCCCCGGCCCCACCCCAATCAGCACTGCAGATTCTGTATGAATCTGCTGTTTCAGTGTTAGTGGACATTACCATGGCTTCTTCCAGATGATGGCGAAAGATACCTGAGCACAGCTGATTAGGGAGAACACATAATAATATCAAGTAGATATTCTAAATGTACTTTCAAGAATAAGGAGTGACGTCCCCACTACTCATACATTTATCAGCTGTTATTTAATAAGTATAAAAACCTGCATATGGTTCTTTCACACTTGTTAGAGTTAATACTCTAGCTTTTCAACCAAACACTTACTGTCACTGTTTTACAGACAAGGAAACACAGTCCCAGAGTCCTGAGCAGAACTGGGGCTCAACAGAACCATGCTCTTTCCATGATTTACTCATCTAAAAAAAGAGAAAAGAAAGTGAAATTACAGATACTACTTTGGGAAAGGTGTAGAGTGGTCCACCCCATGAAAAAAAGTAAAAAAATTAAAAATGGGACTTCCTTGGTGGCGCAGTGGTTAAGAATCCGCCTGCCAATGCAGGGGACACGGGTTCGAGCCCTGGTCCTGGAAGATCCCACATGCCACAGAACAACTAAGCCCGTGTGCCACAACTACTGAGTCTGCTCTCTAGAGCCTGCGAGCCACAACTACTGAAGCCTGTGCACCTAGAGCCTATGCTCCACAACAAGAGAAACCACCGCAATGAGAAACCTGTGCACCGCAACAAAGAGTAGCCCTT
Organism: Lagenorhynchus albirostris; assembly: GCF_949774975.1. Classification (NCBI taxonomy): domain Eukaryota; kingdom Metazoa; phylum Chordata; class Mammalia; order Artiodactyla; family Delphinidae; genus Lagenorhynchus; species Lagenorhynchus albirostris. The sequence goes on from NC_083106.1 coordinate 70,110,171, forward strand.
GCTCACCACAACTAGAGAAAGCCTGCATGCAGCAACAAAGACCCAACACAGCCAAAAATCAATCAATCAATCAATCAATCAATCAATAAGAATCAGTGTGGTTTATCAGTCATTTATCAGATATCGATCAAAAAATGTCAATATCTTTGTAATATTACAGATTACAACCCTATGAGAATGCTGCCATTGGCTTATAAAAGAAAATCCCGTCTGCTGTCTGGCAGAGCTCTTTAGTTCAAAACATTTAAGAGAAAAACGTTGTTTTTTCAAGTGAGTGTTCTTTTTATAGTATATTTTAAACAAATTATGTTAGCTAGAAACACATTGTTGTTTATAAGCAATTTTTTAAAAAGCCTCCTTGATTTGCTTTTGGATTTTGTTCTCCTTTAAAATGCTTAGCAGAGGCCAGAGTAGATAGGCTAAAGTAACGGGGTGCTGTACACAAGGAGGAAGCCAGTTTCCTGGCTTCTCATCCCCATCTAAGAAAAAATGTTTCCTCTAGTGCATGCTTCTAGATTTATGTTCCAGTTTCTCCAGCTACAACACATGACTATTATCGAATAGTTACCAGGACGTTGGCCTCTTCCTTTCACTGGTGCGCGTTTGAACCAACATCCATACCCAGTCTCCAACCCCTCACCTCCCATGTCCTCCAGCCTTCTCCTACAATGTGACACACTTGAAGGCAGGGCCTGTGTCTTAGCCTGCAGGACCAAGCACAGTGTCTGGCACGTGATCGAAATGAATTGAGTTAATTAATTGGAACTTGCTGTTTCCATATACCAGGTAATCCTGTCTAATAGACCAGCACTTCTCAAACTGGGCTGTGAATTGAAATCACGTGGGGAGCCTTAAAAATGCTACTGCATGGCTCCCACTTCCTGAGATCCTGATTTAATTTGTCCAGGGTGTGACCTGAGCATCAAAATGGTTTAAAACTCTGCACGTCGTTCTAACGAGAAGCCAAGAGTGGGAATAGCTGTAACGATTAGATGCTTCCCGAATTGACAGATTCTAATCCCATGTTTATTCCGTAACTGCAAAGTCTTAGGTTATACTGGACAGTTATTTTCCCTCCCTTTATGATCCCATTCCCTGCTCTTTGGGAATAAGCAAAGTGACTGCTTTTTAGTTATTGGCTGCTAAACCAGCATTTAAATCAATGCAATATGAAATGCCCCCAAACTTCCAGTGGAATGTGTTTTGATTGTATTTTAAGTTGGTTTTGAGCAGTTTTTCTTTTAGAAAAAAGAAATCGTTTTACAAGTCTAGGCCCAGGGAACACACAGAACATAATTTGTAACTCTCACTTACTCCCCCTGATATATAGATGTTTTCCATGCCAGTAATCTGAAAGATGTTTGTATGCTCTGGAAGACACACACACACACACACACATTTTGCTAATATAATTTTATAGAGTAAGACCACACAGAGATGTTTGGGGAAGCCATTTTTGCAAATAAATTGGCATGATTCTTAAATCAATAGACAATGTTCCTCTGAGCTCACTGGGCTTGCACACCAGAGTGAAATTAACTCCCAGTCAACTATAGGATAACATGGCTTACAAGATCCTTTGTGTTCTGGCTCCCTCCTACCCTCATCTCTGCTGCTAGGCAACCCCTCACTTTCCCCTTCTCTCCTCGCCCTCCACTCTCAGCACTTCTTACTCTGTGGAGCCATCAGCCCATGAACGTGCTGCGAGTGCCGCACTAATCTCATTTATATTCTTGTCCCCATCACTAGACTGTAAGCTCCTCATGGGGCCATCCTGTGTCTTATCTCTAACACCTGGAACAGAGCAGCGGCCAGGAATACCTTTGACCTGTTAAATGATTAAACTGCAAAGTCCATGCTCTTTCTGGGACCTTTTACAAGAGCAGTCAGAGAAGGTAGATAACTTGTTCTAATCAGCCACAGCTCTGGGTGTGACTTGAATACACAGACCTTGGGTCAGCGTGTTAAGTCATTCAGAGAAAGGAAAGAACAACATGAAAAGTGGCTGTGTGTTTTCAGACAGCACCAGTAGACTGAAATAGCAGGCGTTCATTTTTATTATTAAGTTTACCATTGTTTTCAACACTTTCTTGGTGGAGGAACTTCAAAGAATCATCATCTCTCCATTTTCATCTCCTTTGAAAACTGGTTGGTATTCATCTGTTTCATCTCCTTCATTTCTGCCAGAGAAGGAAAACTAGCAAACGTGTCGGGGTTTACCCACAGAGTACTAAGGCCATTTATCTGAGTGTGGATTCTCTGGTATGCATTCAGGTTGACTTGTTTACCTTGCATTGCCCTCAGGTGTTGTTTTTTCTTTATTTATAATTACTCACTTGCAATCAATTTGTAGCAACAAGAAGATACTCAGGACCCGGCTCTCATCTGTGGCAGACACTGCCAGCTGACCATCAAAGCTATTTCCTTGTCTTCCTGGGCAAAACAGCAAGACTACACTTTCCAATCCTTTGCGATCCTATGTGGTCACCTGACACTAGCCAATGATATATGAGTGGAAGTGATGTGAGTCCCTCCCAGGCCTGGCCCATAAAAATCTCCAATGCACGTCGTCCGATAACGCTTTTTCTTTCCTCTACCACCAGCTTGATGCCAAGTGGTGAAGACCGGCAGAACCACCAGGTGGAAAGAATCTGCATCACTGAAACAGCGCGGAGGAAAACTGCCTGCAGGAGGACTTCACGTGAGCGTGAGTAAGCACTAAACTTCCACTGCGATAATCAACTGAGATTTGGGGGTATATCAGTTACACTGATAATACACAATCCAGCCCTGGTTCCCCGTGTGACGGGGATTCTGCACAATATCGATGCAGAAATGTGCACCGCAGCTGCCGCCGGTGTCTGGGAAACTCGGCACCCTGGAACCCCCACTGCTCCCCCTCTGGGAACTGGACCCACCTGGGCAACACGCCCCAGAGCCTCTCCCTAGTTCCTATCACCTTGCTCATCAGCGGATAGGATCACCGCAGGGGCCTCTCTTTACCCACTCCGCTTCAGAGTTTAGTAGCGGGTGGGCAGGTGGGGAAAAGAATAAAGAGAACGTTCTTGAGCAACCATTATGTATCAGGTATTGTTCACACATTATCTCATCTTCAACATCACAGACCCCACGAGGGAGGCATCCTTATCCCCACTCTCCATCCAGGGAAACTAAACACTCACACAGGGTTACCAGATGGTTGTGGCAGAATCTAGATACCGAGTGGCTCTTCTGTCTAGAGGGCCAGCGATGACTCCACCCACCATGAGCCCCATACAGATACACACCCATCCTGCTTCCCTGTCACAGGCTCTCCCTTGGAGCGCGCCCCTCTTGGAAGGGCAGTGTGGGAGCCTCTCCTTGCAAGCCAAGTCGTTTCACAGAGTCCAGAGTGGGTGGAGGATGTGTTACTAGCCTCCTCATTTAAAACTTGGAACACATTTTTCCATGGAAAAGAATATTATGCAGAGACATTCCATTTCTTTAAATGTATGCAAAAGCACTCTGCAAACCATGAAGAAGTATGCAGTATGCCTATAAGGAATTACTACTCTACAGTTCATTAGCACTCTAATTTTGATACTTTGTGGATTAAAGAGGCTTTTGTGAAGTAGTTGGAGAATTTAACCACTGTTACATTGTCTCAAAGGAAAAACACATTCCATAGCCAAACAGCTGACTTACAACAGACATTTGGAACCGAACCCATTCATAAACTGAGAGCCGCCTGGATTAACATGAAGAGGACACATCATCACCATCTTCATCAAGTATTATTTATTAAGAACAGTGCATAGGGTGAAGGCTTCGGGGTAGAGGAAAAAAAGAAGTGTTAATCTAATTTTTTAATGGCTAAAATTCCATATCCCCAGTTGTGAATGAACTCAAGCTGTCCCCAAACATCCCTCTCATCTTTCTCTTTATTTCCTTCCCTTCATTTTGCACTTATCTTTGACTTTCCTTTCTTTTTCTTTTCCTCTTGCCATTACATTTTTGGTCTGTCTTCCCCATTTACTCACATTTATTCTTGCAAGAAACAAACGTTTTTCTAAGGCTGACATCTCCTCAGACTTTGTGATAAAGTCTAGAAATACCAAGATGAGTAAAATGCAGTTCTCTGCAAACTCCCCAACCAGTAGGGGAGGCGAGCCCGTAAACAAATAAAATTCTGTCTAGTGTGATCAACACAGAGACCTGTCGGGGGAAGTGAGGGTTTTGTCTAGGCAGGAGTTAAGGGGCAATTCAAGTTCCCTTCATGCTCATCTTACACTTGCATGCCCTTTCTCCTGCCACGGCAGTTTAAACCTTTATTACTTCTCTTCTGAACCACTTTACAGTGGTCCTAACCCGTCTCCTGGCCTCTGCCTCTCTCGACTATAATCTAATGCATATATTGCTGCCAGAAATGTTTCATTGGGACAACTTCAATTGTACAGTGCCCCCTACTTATCTCACTGATACGTTTTGCTCTCAGAGTTTTATAATAATTCCTCACATTGCATTTGGAGGCCCTCCATGGCTATATCTGTAGCCCATCCCTATACAGAGCTCCCTTATTAGTTAATCAAATTGAACCACATGTTATTCCCCAGACATGCTTCCTTCCGTATGCTATTCTGTCTTCCTGAACAGTACTCTGCAAACCACTAGCATGAACTTCTATGTATCCATCAACACCCTGCCCAAAGCCCACTTACTTGCAGAGCATTCCCTAATCCCCTCAGCTATGGATCCTTTATTCCTTGTTTGGAGGAATGAACCAATGTTTGTTGAGCATCTTTTATGTATCCAGTGTGGTCCAGGGTAGTTTTCATGGAATGTCCTATTCAGCATTCACGACATCCCTATGAAGTCACAGTGTCAGTTTCCCCACTTCTCAGGTAAAGAAAGCAAGGCTCTGAGAAGTAAAGTGGTGTGCTCTAGGTAAGGAAGTGGCAGACCCAGAATCTGAACTGCTGTACAACCAGAGTTCAAAGCCCATGTTTGTCTCTTTCTGTCAAGCCTCATTGCCTCCTTCTCTTAGAAAAACAGATTGAAAAGTGGTGTGTGTACTCACCAATGTCTTTATAATCTTGTGGATACTTTCATGTCAGAAACTTGGTCTTAAACATCTTTGCATACCAGAGTACCAACTGCTGTGTGTGGGATAGTATTGATAGAAACTTAAATAACGTGACATTGATGAAAGTGCTCCATCAGCATAACATTGGGGAGATGGGGTGGAATCAACAAGCCCTATCTTGTTGCCATATGCAACTTAACTCATTAAGTTATATTATTACATTACATCATTAACTGAACCACAGAATCGTATGTCCACAGATTCATCAATGCAAGGAATCAGATATGGGATTCTCACTGGTGTAATTCTCTAAAGAGATTCTAAACAGAACAGAAACTAGAGAAATGGGCCCTTGGTGTTTGCATCTGGCAAAGTTTGAGGAGGAAAGGATAGTGAGTGTCAGAAGATACTGAAAATGCTTTGTTTATTTGCTTAGATATTCAAAGTGAGCTATTTGCCAGATTTAGGGACCCAAGTACAAGACTGAGAAACAAACAAGTGTTTCTTCTCAGCCAATAATAGCTTATAATACCATCTGGAAACCTACACCAGTTAAGAAAGAAACAAATAGGCCTTTTTTTCGCTTTCCTTCTGAGACCTCAAAGCTTGTAAATCTGGGATCTGTTGGGTAGGGAAAAGGAGAGAGTTCCAAAAATGGAGGCCCTCCATAAAACGCCAGCCCCCTGGCAACCAAGACTTCAGATCATAGAGGCAGTCAGAGACGATGTTTGTTCTGATCTCAGTGGCTCAGGAACAAAATAGAGGTTGCTGCTATCTCATTCCACCCTGAAAGAGCGTCATTGTGACCCAATTTAGAGTTCAGTCCAACCCTGTAAATTACTATGATATTTTTATTGATACCATGAAAATGTACCCTCATTTCTCTATTGTCACTAAAGCGTGTTGTTGAAACACTTAAAATATCTTGGCACGCTTTAAAAGTGATTTTTACAAAAGAGACATGAAATTCATGGTGCATTTCAGTCAACATGTCCCTCACAGCGCTTTCTCTCCCCGTCCTCAAAGCCACAGAATAAAACAAAGTGGGTCCAAACAAGACCTCTGAACATTTTCTGATGGTAAGAACATCTGGGTACCCAGGAATGGCAATCAGTGTTACAATCTTCTCTCATATCCTAATGTACACAGGAACAGCGTTAAGCTAGTTTTATCATCAGATTTCACTTTTCAGTGAAGTTTTAATTACCAACCCTTACCATTTCATTTCTGCAAGGGAGTCTTCTAGTTCACCTCCCATTTTCTTGCTTTCCAGATCTTTCTCTTGGCGGGTCCCAGCCTACTCCTTTTCCTGCCTCCTCCTTTCATGCCCCATTCAGAAAGCTTCAGATCCGATGTGACTGCTCTCCATTCCCTCGGCAGGAGTTTATTTTTGAATCCTGTATTATCCTAACCACACAACAGTTTCCAGCCATCAGGCACATAATCTGAGTTGCACATTAGCCTGGAAATGGACTTTTCCCCCATTTGGTTATCTTATCCACAACATGTGCAACAATTACCTCATTCATGCTTGTGCTGGTTCCAGAGATTAACCCCCAAACTGTCACGATAAATGTACAATTTAAAAAATAGTCAGTTTCCTCAAACTTTATTTTGTCAGCACTGTTTTAAATTTCATCCCCTGTTATGACGTGGCTACTAGAACTTGTCATCTTTCATACACTCTCATTTCCAAATGCTGGAGCCAAAGATGATGTCATATGTCCTAGTAGCACTGCACTTATCTAAAGGAAAAAGCATACCAAGAACTTTTTCTAATGTTTTTATTTGTTATAATAACACACACAGCACAAGTTGGAAAACATATTTTTAAGGGAAACCAATGAGACAAGCTTTAACCTTTAACCGTGAAAAGGATTCCTTGAGTATTTCAAAGGAAAGACAAATTCTATTCCTGAGACCGATTAGGCACTGACCGGCAGAGGTTTTTGTTTCCTTCGTGAGTATTCGGTACAAGCAAAATCACTCCACTTATTAGTCGAGCAACAATTTTGTCATAAGCATCGTGCAGGTATTATGGAGAGTGTTAAGAAGTGAGGGATTGTGTTCATATCCAAAAGAATTTAACATTTTATCTTTTTAGAAAAAGGAAAATAAAAGAATACGAAGATTCTTCCATTTTCTAATTAACACTGGTAACATCATATTTAATCAGCATAAATGGAAGGTGGTGTCATGGGAAACAGAAGACCAGGGCATGGTCTTGGGAATGTGATACTGGACAAGTCTCTTGCTTTTCCTCATTTATTAGAGATAATCTGTTTTATCTCCAAGTGCTTGAGGAAGATTAAACAAGTAACTCATGCAAAAGTGCTCTGAAACTATAAAGTACTGCTATACAAATATATGGTATCATCTCTGCCAAGTTTCAACCCCGCTCTTAATTTTTAAAATTATCAATAAAGATGTTAAAAAAAATGACCAGAGGTGGCACTCTACCCCATTTACAGTTTGTACACCCTTCTCTCCCAGCAGTGACCACCCTGTCCTGTAATCACATCTATCTGATTGTTCCTCCTACTAGCCTGCAAGATCCTTCGATTCATCTTTATAGCTCCCGTGCCCAGGGCAGTCTTGGTACATGTCTGTTGAATGATTTACTTGCCAAGTGAATCCTTATATGGAGCCCGCAATCTTCATTACCTCATTTCTCATTTTCCGTCTTTCCATTAAAGCCTAAGGCTCTTGTCTTTGCCTCACTACTATACTGTCTACAAGAATAATGCTAATTTTTGTTCTACCTCCCAAACCGCCTCTTCTTCTTCCGTACTTTTCTGTGGAATTTTACCTTTGGCCAAGAAGAAAGAATTGTTACCATAACTGAAGCCACCACATGTTGGAAATTTCACTGAAGTCTTAGGAATTGCTCTTTCAAATTTCATGGAAATTTTGAATGGAAACTCATGATATAACTGAATTTATCTTAATAAAAATAGTATTTTTTCTCCTAAGTATTTGAGTAAAATGGGCGTTTCAGAAAAATGAGCCCGCATATTCAAAGACCCAATATCTTGGCTATACAAAGCACAAGAATAATCTATATTAAAAGTTTTATTAATGTATAAAGATTAAGGAGGAAATTTGACCTCAAAAGTAAATGTAATTTAACTGTATATTCTGAGCATATACCATTACCACCAAACAAATTAAAAAGTCTGGAGAACGTAAGTAAGCCTTTTTTTTTTTTAAATCACCTGGGAAGGCGTTTGTTTAATAGAATGAACAAGCCTACTCCTGCATTCTCATTTAATGGGTCTGTTAGACCTCACGAAAGCATTTTTTAAGCTTCCAGTGTGCCTCTACTGCACGGTCAGGGTGGAGAATTTCTGAAGCACACCCAGAACTGAGAAGCACAGAGGAAAATGTAACCTAAGAACCTGGGAATAAGAAATAAATGCCTCCTACGAGTTAAACTCCAAAATAGGAATCCAAAGTTGCAGAGTACAGATACCTAACTTAGAGAGAGAGAATGGCTCTCAGATGCAGGATTTATGATTAGGGTGTTGATAGGGCTAAAGAAAGGATATTTCAGTCAGAAGAGGCACTGATCACCCGTGGAAGCATGGGGAAAAGAATCAGAAAGATCAATATTGACAGAATGAGGACAGCATTGTTCTAGGGAGAGGAACTCTGACCTCCAGGTACACCCTCCATGGAGGAGGCAACCCCATCCTTGGGTGAGGCACAGGGGTCTTCGATTCAAAATGACCTCGGGCTAAATCCTGGCTTTAATCACTTATCAGCTGTGTGATCTTATGTAAATCACCTAACCTCTCTAATCTTCAGATCCTCCTCTGAAAAATAGTTTTATCATATTCAAATGTAAATTAGCACAATGTCTCCTATATAGTAGAAGCTCAATACTGATGGCTATTATTATTATTGTTATTATTAGCTATTGTAAGTTGATGGCACAGTTATTGAAATCACTCAGTTAACACTCTCCTTTGTTTTCACACTTACTAAGCAACTATCTAATTGTAACTTTGCTTTCCATAAAGGTTTATCTATTGGGAAAGAATGTAATGATCAGTGATCAGAAGTGGCTGATCTACTGAATAGCTCTATTTCTCATCAGAAATTAATAAATTAGAACTTTTGTTTTTATATATCAGTCTTTTGTGACTGTGGTTACTGAGTTTCCTGGAATAAAGTTACTTATACTTAACATCAAATGTTTTAGCTTTAGTCTAATGTTAAGAATTAGCCCCTGGGCTGTAAAAACTGACCAGAGACCTCCTTGGATAACACTGGGCCTAACCTAGACAAGGGCCCTTCTCATTCTAGTTGCCTACTGCTCCAAACTGCGACACATGTGCTTAAAGAAAAAATATATATATATATTTTAAATTTTTTTATTTTATATTTTAATTTTATTGGACTACAGTTGATTTACAATATTGTGTTATTTCAGGTATACAGCAAAGTGATTCAATTATACATATACATATATTCATTTCTTTTTTAGATTCTTTTGTCATGTAGGTTATCACAGAATATTGAGTAGAGTTCCCTGTGCTATATAGTAGGTCCTTGTTGGTTATCTATAAAAATTTTTTTTTCAATTAGATCCTCAGGATTCTCCCTTATAAAATGAAGATAACTTCTTTTCCATTTAGAAAAGACCCGTACCATTTCTTTTAGGGTAGGTTTAGTATCGATGAACTCTTTATTTTTGCTTCTCTAAGATGTTCTTTCTCTCTCCTTAGATTCTATTGATAAATGACAGTCTTGCTGGGTAGAGTATCCTAGGTGTTAGTGGTCTCAAGCAGCAGGGAAGGAGGGAAGGGACAGCATGAGAAGGAAATGTCAGCCGGTTGTCACAGAGGGAAAAGAGAATTCAGGCTCCAGGGTTGCTGTTTCTGGAGTGGGCATTCATCTTTAACGCGTATACTGTGCAGACTAGCTGCATTATGATTTTTGAGGGTTTTTTTCTATAATATTGGGGGGAGAGGAAATTTCTTACAAATTAATCTTTAATTCTGTTTTGGTATATTTTTTCTCTCTGTCCTAAAGAGTACAAACAGCATTTTCTTATTCCCATATGAAAAAATCACTCCGAATGTAAGTTGGTGCAGCCACTGTGGAAAACATTGTGGAGGTTCCTCAGAAAACAAAAAAATAGAATTACCATATGATCCAGCAATCCCACTCCTAGACATATATCAAGACAAAACCATAATTCAAAAAGATACATGCACCCTGATGTTCATAGCAGCACTATTCACAATAGCCAAGACATGGAAACAACCTAAATGTCCATTGACAGAAGAATGGATAAAGAAGGTGTGGTACATATATACAATGGAATACTACTCAGCCACAAAAAGAATGAAATAATGCCATTTGCAGCAATATGGATGCAACCAGAGATTATCATACTAAGTTAAGTGAGTCAGAAAGAGAAAGACAAATACCATATGATATCACATGTGGAATCTAAAATATGACACGAATGAACATATCTATGAAACAGAATCACAGACATAGAGAACAGACTGGTAGTTGCCAAGGGGGAGAGTGTTGGAGGAAGGATGGAGTGGGAGGTTGGGTTAGCAGATGTAAGCTTTTATGTATAGAATAAATAAACAACAAGGTCCTACTGCATAACACAGGGAACTATATTCAATAGCCTATGATGAACCATAATGGAAAAGGATATAATAAAAAGAATGTATTTTATGTATAACCGAATCACTTTGCTGTACAGCAGAAATTAATACAACATTGTAAATCAACTATACTTCAATTTTAAAAAAATGAAAAAAAAGAAAAGAAAAATCACTCCCAGAATTTGATTTCATTTTGTGACCTCCAGTAGCTATTTATGAATGATGTGTGAATCATCTGAAATATTTTTTCTAGAAATGTCATTGGATGTTTCATTTCCAGTTGACAAACAGCTGAAGGATTCTGTGCATACAGCATACTTATTACATGTATTACAGAATTTTATGTCAACCTTTGCATGTCAAAAAGAAGTGGACATCTTCGTACTGATACACAACACACTACATGCAAAAAGAATAACCTTATCCGTGAGGAAACAGTAAAACAAAAGGAAGTGTGTATATGTGTAATTTCATTGTTGTGTTGTTGTATTCATCATATTTGTCGCTGATCGAGAGACAGAAGGCAGTGTTGGTGGAGTTTCCATGTATCTCTCAGTCATCCTTTTTGTGGGTCACAGGGCCTTTACAGACTCTGATGAATGTCATGGTCCCTTCCTCCCGCAAGTAACAGACACAAAATTTTGCATTCAGTTTCTGGGGCTTATGGATCTACTGAAGTCTATCTATGTCCTAAAGGCCCAAGGTTAAGAACTTCTGCTCTAAGAAATTTCAGAATCTGCCCACAGTGGGGTCATGGTCTCTGCTACAATGGATCCAGATTCACTTAATTTATTTGTGTTTGTTGGATTCAATTTGTAGATAAAACTACGTTAATCTCTACCTTGTAAAAGAGGAAAGGCTAGACACCCAGTACCTGAGCTGTTTCCTCCTAAGAAAGACAGTTGAGAGCACACACCTTATGATGTCCATGAATCTGGAAAATAATGTAAGCGAGCAGAAGCCATATTGACGATGTACTCACAAAACAATGTGGACAGTAGCTCTAATGTGTATTTTATTATGTTTGATCATTTTAATCTCCCAAATTGAAAGGAAGCCCCATAATATAAAAATATGCATCTACATAGGCAATTATTGAAAATTTATTTCTCTATGACTTGAACATGGGGAGCCTGAAATAACACTGCCTTTTCTCTTTAATCCATTGCCATGGGAACAGGGTGATGCTTTCTGCACTGGCCCCTACTTGTGGCCTCCTATAAGTATTTAGGTCTGAAGAGATACAGTTAGAACTAAATAGAATATTTCTGAGAGTATGGATTTTTACTTCCTGCCAAGCATTCTATTCTCATATACCCTTGTGACCCTATGGAAATGGGAATGATGAAAATATTTTCTGGCTTGGAGGTTAATCTATAGTTCACTTTCTCCAATGTACTCCACCAAAGACCAGATGGGATACTAAAATGAACTAGATTCTAACTACAAAGCACCCTTGTAGCCTGAGGCAGGGGAAGGCATTACAAATATGTGTGCTATGTGGAAGTCCCAGCGGGATTTCCACAAAGAGCCTGTCTGAAGGCACATGTCCACTCTGGGAAGCAAACCACTCTGAAATTCCCAATTCACTCTCAGCACTGATCCTGCAGCCTGGGTACGAAGGCCAATTGGAACCATGTGTATGGACTACAGCTCTAGGCAGATTGCTGTGCCCTTGCCACACCGCCTTGTGGTTCTGGTCCCAGAGCCTTCCCAGTTCCACGCTTGCAGGACAAACTCTCTAAAGCCATTGACTTTGCCTTCCAGAAAAAGTGTACCTCTTGTGATGGGGAAGCACAAGCTTTGGCATCATTCAGGCCCAGGTTGAATTCTGGGTCTCCCGTGTTTTAGCTATATGATTTGGATCAAGTGACAATCTCTGGGGTTTATAACCTCATATGTAAAAGGGATAATTACACCTGTCTTGCAGAATATTACAAAGATTAAGAAAATAGAGTAGCAAAGTAGTTAAGCGTTTTAAAGCTCTACATTGTCAGCTTCAGTTTCCTCATCAGCAAAGTGGAAATAAAAAAACACTTACCTAATAGGTTTCCTGGTAAGGATTCAGTGACTTAATATATTTAAAGGACTTCAGCCAGAGTTTGACATGTATTAAACACTCAGTAAATGTTCATATTATTGAATGATGCCCCTAGAATATTTAGCAGAATGCTGTGGTAAAGTAGGAGCTCAAAAAATGGCAATATTATTATCATTTTATTTCTTCCTAAACATAGTATGAAAGGAAACTGTAATGTTTATTTCCGTGATCCTACAAATTCAATGTTTAGTGTCCTCAAAAGCATCTCGTTTAAAATGTCCTAAAATGTCATATACCATATCCAGATTGTCTGTACCAAACTCAGCTTGTGTCTGTTCCCCAAATTTTCTAAGGATATAAAGCATAGGCTGAATTAAACAGATTCAGTGAAAGCTAAAGAAAAGTGCACAAGGGGAGAATGTTGGTCCAAGGTAATAGGTATGTGACAGAAGAATTTAGTAATCTCTACCCAAAATACTCTGGTCCTTCTTGAAAATCTCAACAAGAAAAAGAAAATATTTTCAAAAAAGAATCTTTTCTTAGTGGCCAAATGAAAGATTTGTATAGTATTTTACTCAAAACAGCAATTTTTATTCTGCATCGAGGATACTTTAAAGAGGAGAAAGCACAGTTGTGTGCATGGTCATGAAAATGATTCCAGGTGCAACGAGCCCTCAAGATTTATATAACTCAGCTCTTAATTTATTTCCTTTAATCCACACGATATTTCCCGGCTTCTCAATTGTCAGCCACATGTTTCTCAATAAAGACCATGGTGGCACCAAACTTCCAAGTTAGATGCTCTGAGTGCGTTTCTTGAGTGGCCAAAATGAAAAGTAGTTACTCTTTTTAATAATTATTTCTCTTGTGATATTTCCAGAGGAAAAAGTCAAATGCCAAAAGTCAATGCCAAAACTTGTAATTCTGCATAGAACCCGTCAATGGACACAGGGTTACCAGAAAGCCGGATTGGCAAATTCTGATGGTAATGCCAGCACAGAGCAGCCCTGGAATTGATAAGAAACTATCTCACCGGTGTAATGCATGGAGCATGTAATGCATGGGGAGAAGGCAGCTAATTAAAATCGAAGTCCATTGCAATTTCAAAATAGAAGCATTCTTTGAAAAGAACTATAATACAGGAATATTAACCAATGGGCAACATGCTCTTATTATCCAAGTAACAAGGGAAAATATAAATCTGTGTAGATAACTGCAAGAACTATAAAACTATAATACAAGTTTTAGTGAATGAAAGTTCAAACTCAGTTATTAAAAATCAATCTTTTGAGAGATAGAAAAAAGCTTTTATCTAGAAGAAGTTCACTTTTACACCTGCCTGCTTGTACTTTACCTGCAAGAACAATTTCTTGCAGCCAATTAAGTAAGCAAAGGTCATTATGCAAACAGAAAAATTTTATTACATTTGTTTAAAAATCATATCCATAAAAAAAAACTATGTAAAATTAAAATTTCAACCAGAGTGACACTATTAACACTTTCCTCTAAGAGGTCTGAGTAAGAATTCATTAGAATAGAAAGGTAATTTGTGAAAGTTTTATATGAAAAATGCTATAAATCCCCCCTTTTAATATTAAACATTAATTTATTACATCCCCACTTAAAATTAGTGAAATCTATTCTATACCATCAGCTACCATTCAAAATTCCAGGAGAAGCCCTTTTGTTACCTTCCTCGTGGTATTCCAAAGCCTTTGTTAATATAAGGAGCAGTCATTTCTAGTTGTGCAACTTGTGATGAGAATTTATTTTTTAGGATAAACGTCCAAATGAGCAATTTTCACATGCTCTGAGTGTGGTGTTCATGTCGACATCATGGCTTATGAGCAGAGGTTAAATGATAGATAAATCATTTCATGAGCAACATACTTAAAACTCTTTCTACTCTCCGTGGCTATCAGTGCCTTGGTGCTGTCTTTATCTTTGCTACAGCCTGTGTTCTTTTTTTTTTCTTTTTAATATGATTCCCAGCGTTTTGATGTCATATGTTTTGCCTTATTCAGCCATTTGGAGTACAGGTGTGCCACTGTGTTTCTGATGGAGTGTTGCTATTCCAGAAAGCTCCATTCCAAAACACAACCCCACACATGTAATCCAAACCCGAAGATGAGTCAGCCACGGTGCCTTTGCTCCAGTTCTTAAGAGAACGCCTCACATAGCTCCACAGAATATAGAATTAGTAACACACGCGATAGTTAAGGAATGATCCTGAACTTGAAAAGATCTCCATCTTCCTCTATGAATTTTCAAGGCAGAAATTTGGTTATAAATTCTGTGTGCATTCTACTAGAATTAGAGTCAGTGCTTTCAGATTACAAGAGTCTTTCCTTGGCGAATAAACCCCCATATACGTGCCTTATACCAGCTCCGAAACGGGGACATTCCACAATATTGGTTCAATTATTTTTTCAATAAGAACAAGAAGCTTAAGAGAATTTCTCGCCATGGAAATATTCCCTCAAGTGCCGGTCAAGACTCTATGGATCCTGACAAACACGTCACCCAATTCTTATGTCTTTGAAAATGTTTCAGTTTCTTATCACATTAAGGAAACGACCACTTTCCCAAAGCAGGCAGCAACAAAGAGCACAGCCTGGGTTTTAGGTTAATCTGGGTATTATTTTCCAGGCACGCTTTGGAGAGAGCCTTTGAGTGCTCTGTTGGAGGCTTGTCTCTGCCAGTGTTTATTTCTTGTACCGATGCAGTTCAGAGGTGATTAGTGAAAAGGATGCTGAAAGAAAGGGAACAAACGAGTGGACGGGCGTCATAGTCTTTTTGCTCTTGTTCAGAGCCTGCACGGCCGATTCCATGGGGGCAGATTTGGCACTAGGTGGGTGGCTGCCTGACTTCAGATGCTCAGCTGCTCACGCTGCCTGGACACTGACAGACTGTCTCCTCCCTTTGGGACCCCCAGGTGATGAGTCTCTGACCCTTTAAACACGAAGGCTGAGTGCCACATGGTGACTCGAAAAAGTGCTATCTCAAGATGCAGGACTTTATGAAGAACATTCGCATGCCGCTTCGCTGCCTGGGGTCGGTTTGTTACATTGTTTTTGTTGGTAGAAACTACCTTCCAGTCTGCATCCTATAATAAAATATAGCCATGGACGAATAGAAGTTTCAAGCTGGGAGAAACTGATAAACCATCTAGCCCACACTTCTTCAAGGATTCAAAAGATAACATGTGGGAAAACACTTTGTAAACTGAAAAACTCTCCCTAAGAAGAATGTATTTTATTTTGAAGATGGGGGCAACCAATGACAAGAGAATTATGTCTTGTCTACTATACTTTAGGCTGATTGATAATGGCATAATTAATTTTAGCATTTTCATACGAAGTTTTAATGACAAAGTTCATTTAAAGTTTAAAATTAGACCATCGGTTCTGTGACTTCTGTTTTGAATGTATAATTTTGGATGAGGAATTCAGGTCGTTTTCGTGCAAAAAGTCTGTCTTACAAGAATACGTGAAACGCCAAACAAAGAAGTTGTCAACACAGCCAGAACACTTCTGTAGAGGTGACCATACAATCTGACCTAATGGAAAAAAGTACAAGTGAGGAGTGAATTATTTCACAGGACAGACAGAAACACTTTGCCAAGGCATGTTCTTTGGGTAAAAATAAAAGAGTGATATAAACTCTTGTGTAGTATTTTAATACCAGAAGTCTTCCCATGCCTTTGTCTAGGGGTATCTGCAATCCAAAAAGCAGAAAGGTGTAGGTGGCTGCCCAGAGATGGGCCATCAGATTTCCATTTTTGACTAGGATCCCTAAACTAACAGAGCCACAGTGGTATGGAGAAGCAAGTTCCAGGCCCTGTTCCCACACAGCATCACACAGGGAGGCACAGGAAAGAGACGGAACTGCCAGACAGGCTCACACCTGGTTGATCTCAGCCGAGGTGCTGGATGCCATGGTGGCCAGGAAGCCAGATGTTTCTTCACCGCTACACTTTGGGCCCATCAGTGATGCTCTCGGGTTTGAAGGAGTGAGGGTGAAATAATTGTTCATTGACTTCTGTGGATGTCCCCCAGCACCCACAGCTGTCATGGAACCTGCACGTCCACAGCGAGCAGTTCGAAGAGGCCTGGCTAACAGGTGGAATCTGGTGGAGTCACGTCCCTGCTGGGATGTCGGCTGAGCCCACCATCCTGTTTCCTCATCCTCTTTGTCTTTTGTTTTTTTTTTTTGGCCGCGCCTTGCGGCTTGTGGGATCTTAGCTCCCCAACCAGGGATGGAACCTGGGCCCTTGGCAGTGAGATCACAGAGTCCTAACCACCGGATCACCAGAGAATTCCCTCCTCATTCTTTTCTATGAATGCCTTCCGGCCCTCTGCACGGACCTCAGGATTCCCTGGCCCAAGCTTTCTCCAGTTCCTCCACTAAAACCCTCTCCCACCTCCGGCACGGTGCCTCTTAGCTGCTCATAATGTGTTAAAGAAGAATCAGGGTATTGATCCACGAAGTGAGAAGTTGAGAATTCAGAGAGAAAAAAGGAAGGAAGTGTAGCAGTGCTGACTTTACTCAAAGCTAAGACATTAAATGCCTTATTAGAATTTGACTCATTTTAGCTTCTTCTTAACCGTGGGCATCAGCAAATTGGGAGGAAATGGGTTAAGAATTTGGAGTGATTTTCATGTTATTAACTAAAAGTGACACGTAAGACGATCTTGAACGGCGAGATTAAAATCCAGGGCACTTCAGTGACATCCCAAGCCCAGAAGGTGCCAGATGTCCATCCACCCTCTTGTGTTTCAGTACCAGGCCCCCTTTTATTTGTTTTCTTTTACAAAGTGGTGATACTGGGAACGGGGATGTATAGTGTCGTTTATCCAAGTAGCCCTGTCAAAGCTCTTGATGACAACTGTCAACACATCAACCACCCCCGCCTCCCTGGTTAGAGGCTGTCTCCTATTCACCAGGCCCAAATCTGGCAAACCCAGGAATCCAGTGGCAGAACTGAAACAGACTTCATTTCTCAACTCCGCCTGGGGGGAGAATTTCCACCCACCCTGACTCCCGTGATCCTCTTCCATTCCCATAATGGAGGGAAAAGACCGCATTCAGTTCCTCCAATATCATATTGGGAAATTTAAAACAAATATCCACTTTTATAGCTTAAATTTGGTCCTGATTTACCTTCTAAGCTAATAAGAGGGATGAAAACTGGTTATAACGTTGAGAGTGAATCTCTCACGTCTAGAGAGGGAATCTCTGTCTCTCAGTGTGGTGCTTAGGATAAACATACATTCACATACTGTTTGTTATACTTCAAAAATTAAAAAAAAAAAGTTCAGTGCAGGGAAAATTTTTCTAGCTGTATTTAGAGAGTGACCTGAGATGTGGGAAAGTTGTCTATTGCTTATGTTATTTTTTTCACCCACTTTTGAATTCTTTGAGGCTACATTTCCCCTGAGTTAAGCAGAGATTGCCACCCACCTTGGCTCTTCCTGCCTCTGCCCCAACAGAACCTCTTTGTTGTTTTATCTAATCAGATTCAGAGGCCCTGCTATGGTTGGCTCGCTTGGATTTTTCAAGGAGGTTATATTTCTTATTTCCCAGGCTTCAGAAGAACTAAAAATAACTGGGTGAAAAATCTGAAAGGCAAAGCTGCTCTATCTGCCAGCATTATAAGGAGATAGGATCCGGCTCAACCAGAAGAGAGCGTATCTCTGTCCGTCTGGGATGATTAAAGCAAACTGGTATCTGATACCCGTTTGGTAGCTACAGACTCTGGTTTTTTGAATGCTCATATTCAATAGGCTTATATTTTTCTTATTTGTCGGTTAACACTATTCATGTGAACACTCTGCTTCTGTGTAAAACTGAAATTGCCGTTGAGTCATGCTTGGCCTTCACCTTTCTGTATCTAATATTGAAAAAAAATTAAAAAAAAAACAACAGCTAGTGGAGCAAATTTAAAATAGCACTGATGGAAAGTGTTCCGAGTGGCCACTGTCACCATTAGTCCACTTCCAGCCACCTTCTACATTGTAGTCTCATGCTGCTTCTTTTACCACTCCCTGTCGAATCTCACCCAGAAACCTGAATAGTGTGTAGCCCTAAGGCTCATTATGAAGGATTTGCTAATCAAGACAAGCAGTCCTCTTTTCAGGAGGCTGTGCTGGCAGAAACGTCCACCTCTGTGTTTTTGAAAGACGGATTATGCCCATGAAACATGGGTGAGAGAACATCTGTCACACGTGAAAGATAAAATATATCTGGCTTTGCCTTTTCATGTGTTATTTTTCAGAGCCATAAAACATTAAGAGACTAAGTCAGGGGAAAAAGTTCAAAAAAGGAGTTTGTACCATTAACTCTGCTAGGGCGTAAGAGGAGATATAGGATTTCAGTTTTGAACTTACAAATATGTGAAACTAGAGATTATGAAAATAAATATTTAGCCATATTCCTAGTTGTCTTTTTGTAAAGGTTAACGGTTTCATACTGAACTAAAAGCAAACGAACAGTGGTGAATTAAGAACTTTGTTCAAACTGCTTTCTTTGCCGTGTTCACAGTGATAATCTCGCCTGACAAAGCGAGGCAATAAAAAAAGTTAGACTCCCCAAGATAACACTGAAAAGTGACATTGTTATCAGAAAGCATTTACATACGACATGGAAATTTTAATAAATAATCCATCTTAAGTGTATATAATAACATATAAATGAGTTCAATCATCAGATTTGCCAGATTGTTTCCTATAGCTGAGCTAAGTCCCAAATGATAAGTCAGAATAATAAAACTGACTTAAATGGGTTGTAGGGGAGTGATGAGTAGGACCCGAAGCATATGGGAACAGGATTATTCCCAATGTCTTTTGCGTTTTCCATACTGGATCACAAAAATGGTCGGCGGAGAATCTGTGTTCTCTGTGTGGTTTTTGCAAACCTTTTTCTACTTCTGACTCTATTTAAGCTCTATTCAGGGCAAGAACATCGCTACCCTATTCACAGCTCTTCTCCAGAGCTTATCAGTCACTGGTGCTCACAAAATATTTGTTGAATAAATAAATGAAGGAATGAATGTTTGAACAGCCTGGGTAGAATTGGTCTCTTTTGGGATGATAGATTTTAAATGGGAAATACAGTGTAAGAAACACAAAACTTTTTGTTAGTGTTGATGATAACATTTTCTTTTCCCTCTCACTCTAAAATTATTTTCCAATCTGAAACTTTGCAAATAAAGAAGTAGAAAATTTAAGCCATTATCTGCAAAACGGAAGGCTTCTTTTACTAGCTATTCCATGCAAAGTTTTGTTTAAGAGGAAGGAAGGATGAGTGGATGCGCAAGGAGCAGGAAATCTCTGAGGAATTTTGTGTCTGTTATAAAGGGATGAAGAGAAGAGAATATGGTACAAAAAGGCCACAAGCAGCTGACAAAACGCTATTTAAAAAAAATGAAAACGGTCAATATCTGCATTATTTTGCCTTGTCCGGTAGCCCTAGTGCTTATTTTCATCCCCAAAGCTTGTTTTGCTGGAAAATGCTTTTAAATCATCACATTTTGTTTCAACCCTGCTAGGCATTTGGAGGCAAAAGGCACCAACACTTTTGCACAATATTTCCATAGGTCTACCCTTGCTCACAGATTATAAGCTGGGAATATCATGACAATATCTACGCAGTTCAAGTCATTTTGAAATGGGATCTCGTACATACAAAGTTTTAAAAAATACATATCTCCATAATAAAGAAAAGACATAGTTCCCCATATACGTTAAATGACTTCACATACTCAACGTCTCTCTCATCTGCGTATAAGCACATATCTCTTCTGTAATACATATGTGCACGCATATAGGAGAAGTCGGTTTTGAATGAAAAAGTCAGAGAACAAAGTGGAATCCCACTTCAAAGGGCGTATGATAAGTACGCCCCTGTTAAATGTCTAGGAAAATAGATCAGACCCATTTCTCTTAATTATTTGCCAAGCGCCTAGCAGAGCCAAGTCTATTACCAACACTATCTTGTATTTTAACAGCCCTGAGAAATAAGTATTACTGTTATTCCCATCTTACTGATAGAAAAAAGAATTCTCAAGGAGGTGAAGTAACTTAAAGCCCAAGCCACGCAGCTCTAAATAGCTTAAATGAGGAGGCCTCGTTCTACTGACAAAGCCATTGCTCTTTCCAAAACAGTCTAGTTGTTTGTTAGCTGTGTTCCATGTGTAGCCAGGCATTTTTGACTGGATACTGATGGTTTAGATACCATCCCACTCTCCCCACACACATTCATACAAATGCATACACACACAAGCACACACCTTGACAAACATATGTTTGACTTCATTTATTTGCTTTTGTGTTTTTTTTTTTATGAGGGTGAGAGACAGTAAAAGAAGTTATAGATGGATGGGATGGGATGGTTATCTGTTCTCATCTGGATCAGTAGACTGGATTTTTAAAAAAGGCAATAGCTCTAAGCAGATGGAAATGTTCAGATGTGCTTTGGGTTGTGGAGAAAGGTATGTCAGAGCATGAGAGAGAAGACCCTTATGCTCCTCTGTTGGACACCCCACACTGTTCTGGGGCCCAGCTTAGGGAGCTTGGAGAATGCCCTGAGACAGTGCCCCTGGGGTGGACATTCGTGACTTCCTGGTAGCAGTGGCAGGTACAACTCCCCACCTGGCACTGCCAGCAGCTACCAGAGGTAACAGGAGCCGGGGAGGCAAAAGAGAAACAAGGCAAACCCACTGGGGAGTACAAGTAAGGAACTGAGGGACACTTTGGAGAGAGGCTGTGGATCTATGGTTACAGACCCACATATGTCTACATACAGATGTCCGTTACACCTGGAGCCTTGGGATTCTCAGGAGGGGCCTCAAGGCCCATCTTGGGAATTGAGGAGGAGACCCAACAGGGTCTTCTGGGACTTCTGGCCTCTATGCCTATTTCAGCCAGAGCCTCTCTATTTTCTAATGTTTTATAAACTGGTATTCCACACAATATGTCATTTGAAAAAATACTCTGCTGCTTTAAACATGTAAATTACAAATCTAAACCATAGTACCTCTCTCTTTTCCAATTAAAATTGAGTTTGATTTCCCTTCCTCAAGTTATCCAACAAAATGACAGGAAATGGATGCAAGAGAGAGTGGTTGCTGTTGATATTCCCAAGCATATTTTCTTGAGCCAGCTCTTTACTTACCTATAACTCTCAAAGGTGCTTCATCTACTCTGAACACCTAAAAGTCATCCATATCATTCCATCCCTCACTTCTCTGCTCAGATTCAGTTCTACATATGCGACTGCCTACTGGATATCTCCAACTGCAGCTTACATTCCATAATTCAACATATATCCAGCCGTCTTTAGCTTACCTAGTCAATGGCCCCAGCACCTATGTACCCATCCATTCATCCAAGTTAGAAGCCTCAAAGCCATCATCAACTTCTCCCTCCACCCGACTCCACAAGTCAGGAAACCAATACATTTAGCTTCTGGAAAATCTCTCAAATCCTCTTTCCCTCTGTCTTCTTCACTACCCCTTTCTTTTAAAGCCCTTATTATCTCTCACCTGACCATCACAATAGTCTTCTACCTGGACTCCTTGTCTCCATCCTTCCTACCAATCTCGAGACAGACAACAGAACTATCTTTTTAAAATACAAATATGGTCATAACATTCCCTATTTTAAAGGCTTCGATGTGAAAAAAAATATTTGGCATGACATATGAGACCCTTCACACTCTACCCTAACCTTCTTAACTCAAACATGAGTGCTATTGACCTAAACAGGGTCATTTAGTTGCAAGAATTATGGCCAATAAAACAGGAAAGGAATTTATTACAGGATACATTGAGGAGCTCACAGAAATTTTGGAAGGGTTGAAGAACCAAACTCAGAAAAGGCAGAAAGAAAGGGAGGCAAAGCAGAAAAACCACAGCCCAAAGCAAACTACACAACCAAGAGAGGAGAGACCACCACTACTGCCAGCACAGAACAGGGGTCCTGGGCTTTGAACCTCCACTGCAGCTCTCTCTAGACACTGGGCATGGCACTGCCCCACAGCCACTGCCTCTGGAACCTGGAACCCCAGTGATGCTGTTAAGACCAGAATGATTCTCCATGCAATGTGTTCTTCTGCTTCGGTTGCTCCATCCAACTGGCAGCGCCTAAGTTAGCTATCCGTTCCTTGCCAAGAAAGGCGGAAGTGGGAAAGGCTGCAAAAGCAAGAGGCAGATTTTTCAGTGTCTTAGGGAGAGGCTGGCCACAAAAAGTGGAATCAGATGCTAGACAACAAAAAAATCGACAGAAGTACAATCCATGCTTCAGCTAGTTGGGCTGTGCAACCTTCTCCAAAGGAGACCTGCTCCTTTTGCCTCTTTAAAAATGCTGTTCTCAGTATTTGAAAAGATGATTTCCTGTTTTCTAATAAAGGAGCACCTATCTACCCCTGGTCTAATGTCACCTCCTCTGTGAAGCACTAGCTGCTGTCTTCAGGCAGAGTTGGCGTTTCTTTTGTTTGTGGTCATCACACTTAATTGGAGCACTTCTCACAGGGTGTTGTCATTATTATGTCATTTCACAATTCACATTGTTATGTCATTTCACAATTCAGTGTCCCATCTCAACAGTGAGTTCCTCATGGCAGGGACTGTGTCTTGATGTCTGTGCCTTCAGAGCCAGGCATTGTGCCTGGGACGAAATATGTTCTCAGTAAAGTTTGTTGAATAATTGTTGTGGCTCCCCTAAGGAGAATGTTTTGGAGTCTATGCGTGATCCCTAGGAGACACTGGCCTTGACTGCCAATAGTAGAGGCACCATCTTCCCCTTGCTGAGAAACTGACAGTTCCCAGAACTTTACAAGACAATTGCAAGCTGGAAGGCACTCCTGGCATGAACATTGCCCGTCAGCCTTATAATCAGCACTTCTCAACTCAGTTCTCAGCTCTAACATTCATTACGGTGTGGTTTTTGTCATAATACTAAGGTTACAGCTGTACCAAAACTTATATGCAGTTGTTTTATTGCCTAAACAAGTTATAATCTGGGTAGTATAGAAACTGTGAAAAGTTTTCTATTATTTCATAGGTGAAGGGTAAAGTAATTTCAAAAGTAATCAAATCCTGTTGGGTAGGACTCATACACACTAAAATTTATATTGTCTTCCCTCTGTTATAAAGACTGTAAAGAAACCATTTTCTCTGCCTAGATTTCAGATTTCAAATGAGATAAAATTCTTTTAACTTTTTTTTTTTTTAAAGAAGGCATTGGGTCTTTTTTTCTAGTTGTGGCGAGCGGGGGCTACTCTTCCTTGTGGTGCACGGGCTTCTCATTGTGGTGGCTTCTCTTGCTGCAGAGCACGGGCTCTAGGCGCGAGGGCTCAGTAGTTGTGACTCACGGGCTCTAGAGCGCAGGCTCAGTAGTTGTGGTGCACGGGCTTAGTTGCTCCATGGCATGTGGGATCTTCCTGGACCAGGGCTTGAACCCGTGTCCCCAACATTGGCAGGAGAATTCTAAACCACTGTGCCACCAGGGAAGCCCTCTTTTAACTCTTTAACGTTGCACAGGATGTCAGTATAACAATATAAAATTTGATAAATTTCAGCATATAGTATAACTATTAAATTTCTAAAGGCAATAAACTTCATACTAAGTATTAAATTTTTTGATCAATAATATAACTAGAAGATAACATATTCTCTATACTATTAATATTATCTGAAAGGTAACAGAAAGCATTTGTGAATAATGTACATTTTTTTTAGGAATGAGATATTCTACTTGGTATCCACTTAGATGATGGCCTGAAAGTAACATGTTTCTTCGACAAGCTGAATGTCATTTATCAGCTGAATGTCTCTTGGAGGAATAGAGAACTATTGTTCTTCAGGCATTTGAGAGATAGTGGTCAAAAACCATGGTAATTATTCCACCAACATGCACCATTTTCCTTTGCCAAAAGGAAATTAAGCTAAATAGCTAACTGGAAAAAGAAATGATACCATAGTTGAAATGAGAAAATTGTGTGAGGAATAAGTATACATAAATTCGGAGGGAATGTAATTATTCTCTTGTCGTGAGACTGGGTGAGATACTGTTTTTACACATCTGTAAACTTATTTTTTTCATTTCACAGCTTATGGCTTTCATCAGTGTGCTTGGGAAGATTTGACACTCCAGCAGTCCTCTGAAATTTATTTTGATAGAATTTCTTGACCTTGGTTTTTGAGAACCTTTTTATTCCAAATGATATTGCTTGGGTTCTGTCATAATATGTTGGGCCAATGTAGGTGTGAGCAGTATTCTTATGAAACTATTAACATGTGTTGTTTGTCCTTTCCCTACCTCTGTCTATAAACTGCATTTGCTTCTTTACCCTGGGGTCCTGTCTTTGGTCCAGGACGCCAAGAAATCAAATAATATGCGAGTCTCCAGCTTTAAGAGCAAACGCTTAGAGTCACTGTGACCTAGATAAACAACAATGGTAGGAGGAAATCTGTTACAAGTCTCAACCCTCATACCCACCAGTCCTAGTTTAATATTTATTTATTTTGCTATTAGAGCATTATTAATTTGGACCCCTTGCACAACATGAAATCTTTATTACAAACATACAATAACTTACTTTATTTTCATTTAAACTATAAATACCCTTAAAAGTTTACTGATTGTTCAGTCTCCTGTGGATTTTTTAAAATATAAAACTCTCACATTAGGAACTGCTCATGGAAGAGGCATAAACATGGGAAATGCAACCATGTTTACAGTAACTTCTCAGAAAATTAAAGCTTTGATTGTTTTTTTAATGAAAAATGTATTTTTAAATATAAATTAAACAGGAACTTTAATTTTATCTGATAATTTTTCTTACCAAAAAATCTCAATCAAAACATTCACAAAATATAAACAAGAGTAATGCATACTTGCATGTTTCTTGTTTTACTTTGTACTTTCCCTCTTTTTGCAAACTTGAAAAAAAAAAAGACTACACTTCCAATACAGATAATTAGAAAAATATAATAAAATACCTAGAAAATTAATCAAATATGTCCCCCAGCCCAGACAACTTTCATGAATGGCCTATGCATATTTTCTATGAGGTTATATGTGTATGTATTTAACAAAATTCAAATTATAAGTTCTAAATTTGATATTTGAAATACTATCCTATCCTCTGATTTCAGTCTTTAAAGATTAGAGAACTTTTCAAAATTTAAAAAGAAATGGAAAAGAAAATAGTCTTTTGTTCTTGAAGAGTTGCCAGAACTGAAAATGTAAAACAAATTCAGCTTAGTAGTATATTCTAGTTGTGTTACCCAGACTTTAAATGACTGTTGATCTGAGCCAAAAATATATACTTCTCTTCTAATGTCAGATGCTACCTTCTCAGTAACCTGCCCGTAATTGGTTTTCACTCCATTTCCTGCTCACCCTGCCAGCCCTGCCTCTCTACCCCTGTGATTCACCAGGCTTTGGCTGTGCTACATAGGGCTGGGAGTCCTCGACCGTCCAGTTTCATCCTCCTTGATGGTAGATGTCTTGTCCATTTGTCTGCCATGTTGCCAGATGTTTGGGTTCAAACAAAGTGTATTTGTGATGGTGACATTTCCAAGGTCTATACAGGGTCTACCTCCACAGTTAAAATCATATCTGGGCGGGCTTCCCTGGTGGCGCAGTGGTTGAAAGTCCACCTGCCGATGCACGGGACACAGGTTCATGTCCCGGTCGGGGAAGATCCCGCATGCCACGGAGCGGCTGGGCCTGTGAGCCATGGCCGCTGAGCCTGTGCGTCCAGAGCCTGTGCTCCGCAACAGGAGAGGCCACAACAGTGAGAGGCCAACATACTGAAAAAAAAAAAAAATCATATCTGGGACTCTCATGAGAGGCCTTCCCCCCTAGTCAGCCTAGGGCCTCTTCTTAGATTTACACACAAAGTATGTTTTTGTGAATATGTGACTTTATTTCTTCTTTATTTCTTGCAGTGTCCGTGTTACATATTTTGAAATAAAAAAACTCAATTTCAACTAAAATGAACTCAAATGTGTCTCCTTTTGAAATAGTATCAAGAAATCAGAAACAACCTTGAAATGGTCATCATCTCATGAGTTTTACTCTTTTTGGTTTTAAAGAAAAATAAAGCATTAACACCCCTCTTCCCAGTGGAGAAAAAGGAAGGGGAGCATATATGCTGCATCTTTACCGATGTATTAGAAAATAGCTTCTCAGAGTAGGTGAACAGCCTAAATGCATTTACAGTAAGTCCCCTACATATGAACCTTCAAGTCGTGAACTTTCAAAGATGTGAACATGCCCCTGTATGCCAGCTGTCATACTGTACTGCTGTACTTTTCAAGGTACTGTACTGTAAGATTAAAAATGTTTTCTGTATTTTGTGTTTGTTTGTTTTTTATGTATTATTTGTGTGAAAAGTATTATAAACCTATTACAGTACAGTACTCTATAGCTGATTGTGTTAGTTGGGTACCTAGGCTAACGTTGTAGGACTTAACGAACAAATTGAACTTATGAATGTGCTCTCGGAACAGAACTTGTTCGTATGTAGGTGACTTACTGTATTTTTATAAGAGGAAGGAAATAAAACTGCTGAAGTTACTTTAACTTTTTACGTTAACTAATGAGAAAAATGTGGCAAAAAATAGCAAAGCTTATTCAGACTTTTCAAGGACATTGGGACCGGGTACCTTATTCCAAAGGTCATCACCAATGGTCATCCTCACTCTAAGGACTCTGAGGGACCCTCTTATGGAGCAGTAAGCAATTAGTCCAGGTTTTTCATCTATTCCAAGTCTCTCAGAATTAAGACACAAAATGAAAGAATTTTTCCACTGATGCGATATTTATCCAGATTAAGAGAAGCAACTTATTCATCCACTTACTAGACGCTGGGAGGGTACAGAACATGTGGGATGACTCTTAGCAACTGCTGAGCTGATAGAAGAGATTTTGCAGTTCCCACATCTCTCATTGTGCCTGGACATTTGGTTTTCATTGCTCTCTCTGAAATTAGAGAAAGTAATAATGGATCACCACATTTACAGTGTAATTGTAATTACTCCTACCTAGAAATAATGGGCTTACCCATGCTCAGGCCAAAGGACAGTCTCTCTGTCTAATACACAAAAGTGGGCTAGAAGGGTGGGGGGGCAGCGTTACCTCCATACATATGACAGTCATTTTAGAAAAGTTTTAAGTTACAACTTAAACCATTAGACAATAGAATGGAACCAAGAGACAATAAATCCAATAGTTTCAACAACTAGCTATTCTATGCCTACTTGTGCAAAACATTGGTATGATACAAAAATTCGTAACACAACAGCCACCCTCAATGAATTTATGATCTGGTAGGAGAAAGAGAAAGAGCAAGTATTCAATAAGTAAGTAAATAAATATTTTAAAACATAAATAACTTTTCTACTAGAAATATAAGCAAAGCAGAACTATTGTTTCCAACTTGAAGTATCAGAAGGTCACTGAAGGCTTGAGTGTGAGCATGAAATAAAGCTAAATTGGATGTTCTTTTCCTCCATATGCAGTTTTCCCAAAGTTAAATGGATTCCTTTAATAAGGTAGTGGTGTTATACAACTAATGCTATTCTCAATATAGTTGATTATGGAATATGGAACAATGCAGATGGTGGGTTATTCAGGATTTGTCTTCCTTTGGCTTTCACCATGAGAACCAGTTCATTGTTCATAAAACTCCTGCAGAAAGCAAACAAGGGAGGGGATGGAGATGAAATTCATTTTGGAACTTGTTAGAAGCATTGGTGAAAGGTTTGGTGGAATTGTAGAAACAGACTCTTTATATATATTCTTTCTTTCACAGAAACCTTGTGAGATTTATATGGTGACCAGAAAGTGGTACGTGTGCTTTGGCTTTCTGGACAAAGGAGTTCTTCAAAGAAGGACTTCAAGAAAAAAATCAAAAATTTCCCCCATTTCATATCAAATAGTTATATTTTTCCTCTTAAGATTGATTATATAACCCAAACAAACAAGAAACATAGTAAAATATTTTTCAACTAACAGAACACATCAGTATTCACACAAGTAGCAGAATCTATTTTCATGTTAAAATTGATGGATGCTAAATTTAATAATGAAGCAAGTGTGAGCATCAAAAAAATCTAAAAACAAAACATTTTTTTAAACCCAAAGAATGACTTTAAAATAATTATTATCACCAAGAAAGGAGTGTGAGTTAAAATAATAAAATCTGAGGTGAATATTTCTGAAGCTCCAGGTTCTAATCGGCCCCCCCCTCCCGGCCACCACACACAGATGGTCATCGTATGTAAAGATGATTTCAGATATAAGCAGCATGGAGGCTTCCAGGATTTGAGAGCCACTGGAAGATCAGAGATGAAACCCAGTAAGATAGAACTGACTCAAAAAAGAGGACAAAAATGAGGGGAGGAACAATTGTGTGGACACTAGTTAAGACTAAAGTTTGGTTGTTTAAACAAATAATTCACAAAAATGAATTCCTCTGTTAGTCACAGACTTGTGGTTTTATTATTTTTAAGGCTTTTTGATGGTTCTGATGCCTCTGGGGCTCCAAGAGGCAAATGAAAAATGTCTTTTTATACACTAGATTGGAAAAATGGAACAAATAATAATGGTGATAATAATAGGTATCAAATCATCGTTGACCGCATACACCATACGATGTGCTTCATGCAAAACAACATGACAGTTAACGTGCATTGAGCATTATGACGTACAATCACTGATGAAAATTTTTATATGTTTTAACTCATTTATTCCTCACAATGCTATGGTGTAGATTCTATTGTTGTATTTGTTGGATGAATGAGGAATTTGGGATGGATGGTGTCATGCTTTAATCTAAATTTCTTGTGTAAGTCAAATACAATTTCTCTCAACCAGGATTTTGATTGTCCAATGTCAACTCATGTGCCACAGTATTTTTTAGTCCCCATTTTTTAATAGTGGTAAAATACACATGAAATTTACCATCTTAACCATTTGAAGTGTACAGTTCAGTAGTAAGTACATGAATATTGTTGTACAACCTTCAGAACTCTTCAAATCTTGCAAAACTGAAATCCCATACCCATGAAATAATCCACAGACCCACCATTTTACATTCTGTCTGTATGAACTTGTCTACTCTAGATATTTCATAGAAATGGATTCACACAGTATTTGTCTTTTTGTGATTCACTTATTTCATGTGCCACAGAATTTTTGAAAACATATAAAACTATGCCAATGCAAAAATATTAACAATCATTTTACAAGAAGGTTTTTCATTATTATTACTCCCCAAAAAGGGCAATGACAACTGATGACTTGTGTGTTTTATAATGCCAATGAAACTTATTTTAACTTATTGGTTTTTTGCATTTCTAATAGAGCAAGAAGGTTTTAGGGACTTCCCTGGTGGTCCAGTGGTTAAGACTCCACGCTTCCAATGCAAGGGCACAGGTTCAATCCCTGGTTGGGGAACTAAGATACCACAGGCTGTTCAGCGCCACCAAAAAAAAAAAAAAAAGATCCATCCACCTCACTACAAATAACTCAATTTTGTTTCTTTTTATGGCTGAGTAATATTCCATTGTATATATGTGCCACATCTTTTTTATCCATTCATCTGTCCATCACACTTAGGTTGCTTCCATGTCCTGGCTATTGTAAATGAAGCTGCAATGAACATTGTGGTACATGACTCTTTTTGAATTATGGTTTTCTCAGGGTATAGAGTTTGTCATACAGAGTGAAGTAAGTCAGAAAGAGAAAAACAAATACCGTATGCTAACACATATATATGGAATCTAAAAAACAAACAAAAAAATGGTTATGAAGAACCTAGGGGCAAGATGGGAATAAAGACGCAGACCTACTAGAGAATGGACTTGAGGACATGGGGAGGGGGAAGGGTAAGACAGGACAAAGTGAGAGAGTGGCATGGATATATATACACTACCAAACGTAAAATAGATAGCTAGTGGGAAGCAGCCGCATAGCACAGGGAGATCAGCTCGGTGCTTTGTGACCACCTAGAGGGGTGGGATAGGGAGGGTGGGAGGGAGGGAGACACAAGAAGGAAGAGATATGGGGATATATGTATATGTATAACTGATTCACTTTGTTATAAAGCAGAAACTAACACACCATTGTAAAGCAGTTATACTCCAATAAAGATGCTAAAAAAAAACAGACAAACAAAAAGAAACATTTTAAATCAATGTGTGCTACCTATGACAGACAAAACACATATCGATAGTAGATATTTAAAATAAAATTTATTATCACTAAGATATTTGATACATTTTGCATTGTCAGTTTCTCAGGTGAAAAGTTTGTGAGACACACTTTACTATGCTTTATGAAGTAGATGCTATGTGCACTAAGAAATGTATTCCTTAACACTTCTAAGTTTTAATTTTATTTCCTCTCTTTTTTTAATGAGTGGAATACTTTTTGTCAAGTATAGACCCCACAAACCAGATGAGATTAAAAATTATATATTCCCAAGACAAGTAGTCACCAACATTTTGCACTTAAAATTTTATTCTTAAACTAAAAATTGAGACCACCGAAGGCAAATAGAGCCTCATGGTTTTGCAACCTAGTGGATAATTTTATTGTTAAAAAATATTTTTCTTCCTTCAGAAATGACATTAAGTAGATTGTGGTTTTTTCTTTGTAAAAAGCCTCCTAAGAATGTTACAGGGCAGATTTCAAACTTAAGTTTTTTTCAACAAAGCTCAAATTTTCTGTTCAACATTGTTCTTTCATGACCTCTGATGGTGAAAATGTAAACTGACATTACAAACACTAACAGAAATAATACCACAAATTCCATTTACCTTTTAGTGAAGATCCTTTCCCTTCTTTTCATATTTATTTACTTTGAGAATGTAATGGTATCAATTATTCAACAATACAGAAAGAGTGTTAGACAATTTCCTACCACTTCAAAGCATAAGAAAGCCCTCTTCTTCGGTCTATAAATCTCTGAATGTATGTGTGCATAGAAAGAACATTTTAATGATATAAAAACTTACTACTGTGACTACTAGGTCTCAAATGGAAATGGAATAAAGTTTCGATAAAATTGAAACAATTATTTTAATTTACAAAATCATCACTCTTCCTAAATCTCTGTATATATGAATAAGGCAGCATAATTGCATATTAAGACCTGAATTATTTGGACTTATTTATTACTTCAAGTTCATTAATAAGATTACTGTCTAGACCTGAGCTCCTCCCTAAAAAGCTTCTACACAGGTAATTTATCTGGCAATATGACCCCAGAGAGCAGGAATAATGAACAGGGGAATAAAAAGAGGAAAGAAGGAAGAGCTGAAATAAGGATGCATTATCAAAATGATTATGGCCAACCTATGCCGGATTCCACAGGCCTTTTAAGAGGCCGCAATGAAATCCATGAAATAAATAGGAGAAGGGAGAATTCCCTGGAGGTCTAGTGGTTAAGACTCTGTACTTCCACTGTAGGGGGCCCAGGTTCGATCCCTGATTGGGGAACTAATCCTGTAAGTTGAGTGGCACAGCCAAAAAAAAAAAGAATAAAAAAAAAG
The DNA here is from genome assembly GCF_949774975.1 of Lagenorhynchus albirostris. Lineage (NCBI taxonomy): Eukaryota > Metazoa > Chordata > Mammalia > Artiodactyla > Delphinidae > Lagenorhynchus > Lagenorhynchus albirostris. The sequence goes on from NC_083106.1 coordinate 70,142,477, forward strand.
GACAAGGATTTTTCAGTGGGCTTCCTTCCCCCATGGATTTAGTGGCCCTTGGACTTTGACTACCACATACCCACTTGTAGGTTGCACATGTGTGGCACTTCAGTGGGCATTCCACACCTGCACTTGTTGCCAGAAAATGTCCAGGGAAGGAAGCGGAGGCTCACACCTTGGTCAGAGGTGAGGCACTCCCCAGTTGCACCTGCAGAAAGTCTACGAGAACTGATTGTAGAAACTGACTTCAGTTGAATGCAGGGCCAAGAGAATTTTAAGTGATGAACAAAGTGGTCACCGATGCACTAGAACCTTTGCACTACTCAGATTCACGTTTTCTCTCCATTAACTCCTATCTGTCACTGCAAGGTGCTAGCCAGCCACAACTTGTGCAAGAGGGTTTGTGAACTAGCTACCATCCCTGCTGCCACAGCTGGTCCCAAAGCCTTGTTGATAGTCATCAGCTCTCTTCTCCACCAGCGATTCTAAATTTTTCTCACCCGTGGCCAGCATCTCAGCTGATCTAAGGTTGTTTGCCTGGCAGAGGGATCCAGACCTTCTTCCTCTGGGTTGATTTGCTTTGCCTTCATCAGGGAATAGTTGCTGTAAATGCTGATTCACCATTATCACCTGGCACAAAACACCAGGAGATGCTTCAGTCAAGCCAATGGATATTCCTCCCTGCTTCCATCACAGGGCAGTGACCCAGGCTCTTCGCGTCAATAAGGGTAGGTTAGTCTTGCAAATATGCTAACATATGAATTATCTTTTGCTTAATGATCCAGGAACGAGGAGCCCAAAGAGGTGGTAGTTAAGCTCTGTGGAACTCTTTTACTTTGTCCTCTGGTGGCCCTGGTGAACGGCCATAAGGCCCTTTGTGGAAAGATAGGGAGAATGTTTGTAACTATTCTTATGACATTACAGAGTCCTTCCTCAAGGGCACTCACCCTCCCTTTGAACACTTGGTATCTGGGTCTGTTGAAATTAAATAAATCCAGAAATTGGATGAAGGATCTGGATTTTCCATTGTGATAGCTAATGTCAGTATTCCACTCACTAGATCACTTTGTTATACACACACACACAATCAAGTAATCACTCAATCAGCTGTCCATTTATCTCATCCCTCAAAACACCATGATTTATTAGCTATTGGCACAAATCCCTGCAGGTCAAGGCACCTGATTGCTACTAAAGACTTCTGCCCATTTCAGTAATTACAACCATCTTGCCTTTGATAGTTTTGTATTGCTACATGGGCTCTGCCATTGAGAAATCTCATAACTGCACTGATACTGGGGAGACTAGTTCCACAACAACATCTCCTGTTAATAACTCTGACCTGTGGAGGACAGACATCACCAAGTTTTTTCACAGATGCTGGCCTTTTCCTCACCAGTGAATTCCTTCTTGCCTTACTGAAGGGAATGTCCTATGAATCCTCCTGGGGAGCAAAGTCAGATGCTAGGTTCTAGATATCACAGATATCTACTCTAACAATCCCATCTCTGTGAGCCTTCTGACATCTTCCTTAGTACTCTGCCAAAGCAATTTTAGCATCTCTACCTCATTTTCCTATTGGCCATTATCACATTCAGGCTTCAAGGAAACATCCCAGCAGTGGACGAGGACCAACGCCAGGTGTTCTCACTAGCATGTTGAACCTCAAGACATGAGTGAGTGTTCCCATGTCAATAAATCCTTATGCAGCCTTATTTTATTCTCCCTACCAGTTCAACACTCTCAAGATTCACTCCTACATGTGTTCCCCTGGTTCCTTTTCGTATATATAACATGGGACCTGCACTTTCTGTAAACTATTTCCTCCCAGAGCAAGGATTATAGTTCTGCGCTCAGAAGATGTCCGAGACCTGACCTGATCACTGGCATGGAGATGGTGAATGGTGGCAGGGCTGGATCCTGAGGAGGACAAGTGTCATCTTGTGAGTTGCCTTCCTCATATGAGGGTCTCTAAGTCTTTGCAGGCTCTTCAGGCAATAGGAGGATGCTCTCTTTTAGCAAAGGGAATGGGACTGCTTCTGCCAGTGAGGAGAGTTCAGGGAAATTGAGAATTCAAGATTCCCAGAATCATTTACCCAAATGTCTCTATTGCTGGTTTCAGGATTTAACTGTTTTCAACCAGGGCCCTAACTCAGGACACCCAAAGAGGCTGTGTCTTCATTCTCCTTTGCACCTATGCTGCAGAAAATGATGATCTCCTCAAATGCTGATAGAGGCCCTTGGCATTTACCATGTGCCTTGAATCGATTTTGGCTGACCTGAGCCAGTCATTTTCCTTATTTCAAAGAATTCAAAGAAATCAATAAAAATCCAACCATCCTTATAATTACCACTGCCACCATACCATTCAAGTATAACAGTAAGTATATGAGTCAACCCTTCACTTTCCACCTGTACCTACGGCCAACGAACCTCATATAAGAATCGTAGAGCTGTGCTCCATTGGTTATCACCACCCCATTTCCCATTAGCAGTGGGATCTTCATTGCCATCTGACTGTTGAGTTACTCAGTTCCTAAATCCCATCCTAATGGTCCATTTTCCAGGGCTAATCCTGATCTATCTATCTTTCCTAGTGTTTGCCTGAAAGCAGAACATGAGACAGAGCTCTGCATGAGAGTAATTTACTCAGGAGTGGGTTGCCAAGTAGCAGTAGCCATGAACAAGGAGAATGACGTAGAGAAGGATGGAAAGCCAATACAAGAATGTGCTATCAAGTTGGTCTCTGTTGTGAACAACTGGCTCTGGATCACAGAGGACATCGTGATTAGTCTTATGAAACGAGTATCAACACTGTCCAGGGCCAGTAAGGGGAATCGTTTGTTCATCAGCTCCAGCCCCCACTGATCAAGCTTGGGCCTGTAGAGATTAAATCCCCCACTTCTAAGTTGCAAATGTTGAGTGCTGAATGGTTACCCTCAAGGATCAGAGAAGCCCCACGGATCAGAAAGCAAGCAGTTCACACTGCAAGCTCCAGGCAGGCACACGGACGAGCTACACCTGTGTGTAGCTAGTGACAGCCTGAATGGCAGTGGTCCCAGTAGCTGTGGCGAGAGTAAAAAACGAGGCCAAGAAGATCTGAGGCTACTACATATGTGTGAATTAGTGGGAAGGAGGCTGAATTTGCAAAAGGCTTCCTAGTAGGGATGGGTGGAGAAAGCTTCCTAGAGGAAATGAGGGCTAAATTGAAACCTAAACCACCTAAAGGATGAGTAGAAGTCAGCAAGGGTTGATAAAGAGGAGACAGGCCATTTTCAGTGAGAAAGAAGCTTCCTCCATCTTCTCAGAGGTTGAGGTGGCTTCTGATGTTTTCCAACCACACCCTACTTCTTCTACAATAGCAGTGGTCATACAGAATTGCAATTGTCCGATCACTTATCTGCCCCACTAGACCAAAGACTCTGTTAGGGCAGGGATTATGACTGTCTTCGCCCATGGAGCACATATTAGAAACAAAAGTATAAACTTAATTGAATTGTCTTGTAGATTGTAAAGATTAAGTGAAGTAATGCATGCACAGCTCCTAACAACTAAAGTGCTCAGTAAATAGTAGCTTTTAAAAATCTCTATTATTATTCAAATCTTTATCATAGGGCACAGTTCTGGCATGTACACATTTGTATCGCAATAAACACCTGCTGAAAGAAAAGTTCAGGCCGGACATGATGAGGTCCTTAACTATGTCTGCCAGCAGCAACGCTTTCAACTGCTGTCGCTTTTACATTTTGTAACCTAAATGCTGTCCTCTGAAACTCCAACGTGCGTTGTGTTCTTATTTTTTTAGAGGAAGGAATAGCAAAAATAAAATAAAAATCCAAGAAAGTAATTGTAAGATGCCGCTGTAGAATGGGGGGAAAGGAGGGGTAATGGGAAACCATAGCGATGTTCTGGTATGGGTAGGACTTGGGGTGTGTCTGTGTATTTTCAATTTCTTGTCCACTAGATGGTGGAACAGAGTCCCTATCCTGGCAACAGAGTTCTTCATAAAAGGTTACAGGTTCTCTCACAACGCCCACGCAGGGCTTTGCACGTGAAGGAAATCACCCAATAAGTTAATTTTTTTCAAGGCTTCCGCTTGTAAAGCAGAAAGCCGAAACGACACAGGAGGCAACTGTTAGGGAGACGTGAGAAGGGATGAGAAATGCGGAAAGACAAGGAGCAGGGGAGCTAAACTACATTTCCCAGGAAGCCACGGGCGCACCTGCCACACCCACCACGCCTGCTACGGCGCTCGCGACCCTGTCCATCCACCACCCCAAGAAGCACCGAGAAGGGCACGGAGTCTGCACTGGTGCAGCAGCGGCGGCGGCTCCAACCCGCCAGATCGTCCTGCTGAGCCACGACCACTCCACCCTGCGCTTGTAGAGCCGAAGAGACACTCACCCCTGCCCCTCTGTTCTCGCGAGCCACGTGACCAGCTCGGGTCATGTGACTCCAGAGCCTGGCGGCTGACGTCAGTTACCCTGGCAACTGCTGGGCCCCCTCAGACCGTCCGGGAAAGCGGGGAATTCAGAAGCCAAGGTAGGTGAGGCGTGGATACTTGCTTTCCACTCGGTTCAGCAGGGCCCAGACTGTGCTCAGACCCGCTGCTCAGGGCTTTAGTTTCGGGTCACTTTCTTCCTCCCCCCCGGCTCCGCTGCGGGCGCGTCTTTGTCTTCCCGCCGACTCCGGAGCCCGCGCTTCCTGGGGCCTGGGACCCTCTGAGTGGGACCCGCATTTGACCCACAATTTGGGGCCAAGACCTTAACCGCCCACACACTGAACTGAACAGAAATGAAAATGAGGGGGAGGAGGTGTTACCGCGCAGGCTGAGCAAAGTATTGACCAGCTCTCCACACCTCCCGCCTCCACAAAAGGAAGCTGAGGTCGGAGCTGCCTCATGGAGTTACGGTCCAGAAGCTGACGCAGATCCGAAGTTGGGTTCTTTAGGGAGACTGGGGAGAGTTGAGCATTGCAAGTCACCGTTGCGTAGTTTTTGTTGACCTTCCCTCCGTCCAAGAGAAACATAATTTGTTCTAATTTGCTCCATTAACTTTGTTTTAGGTAGATTCTGAGTCTTAAGGTATTAATCCAGAAATTTGTATCTGGAAACGCCCCCATATCAGGAAACAGTCTATTTTTCAAAACTTTTTAATATGGATTGATAAATAACTAGCTGAATGATAAGATGGCACAAACTCTGTCCCGCGCTTTGCAAAAGGGAAACAGTCTTTTGGATTTGCTAGTTTTTACTTTTTAAAAGTTTCCTTGAGAAGCCCTGGTTTATTTAAGGGATGTTAAATAACACACACACACACACACGCTAATATGCATAGATTTAGGAAATATTCTCGAGGCCACTTTTTAACAACTGTATGTTAAGAATGAAAATGTAATTCTCAACCCTAAGTCATACTGTGAAAGCTGCTTTTTCAAATCAGTTTTATTAATGAATTAAAAATCTCTTGTCCAATTTACTGGTAATTGTGTGTATATGCTAAATCATAAGAGAAATGTCTGAAGTTCAAGGCTGACGGTTTTTATGATGTGATTTGGATTTCCTTAAAGGATGTTTATTATCTCTTGCCATTTAGTGTTTCCAGTGTTGTAAATACTTTGGAATGTTTACTTTGGGAAGGGAAAATTATTGATAATGGCCCACTATTCCAAAGAAGAGCTGGATGAAGAGTTTGAACAGTTCATGAAAGAGGTAAGTTTATATTTTTAAAAGCTATATTGTAAATAGTCCTACAAGAAACTCATTCTTCTAGGATGCAATCAGCCTATCATCAAGCTCTGTCACCTGTTTCCAAAATATATCTTATCATCGCTCTGGTTCTCTCCCTTTTCACTGCAACTTACCTAATCCAGGACACCATCATCTCACTAGGCTACTGCAACAGTTCCCAGGTACTGTCCAAGTGTTCCTTCACCACACGGCTGCCAGCGTGGTTTGTGACATAAATCAGACTCTGTTACTCCCAATGGAAAACACTATTGGCCTCCCATCACATACAGAGTAAAATCCAGACTCCTTTCTGTGGCTTACAAAACCCTGGATGATTTTGCTCATGCCCACCTCACTGACTATACACTGCTCTTCCCCCTTTTCCATTCATGCCTTTTTTCTCCTCCAGACACGCCAAGCTCATTTCACATTAGGAGCTTTTACTGTTCCCTCTGCCAATAATGCTGTCTATTCCTCTATCCTTTACCTGGATGGTGAAGATCTCTTTTTAAAATTACTACCTAAGAGAGGTTTTTTCCTGTTGATCCAGTAAAAAAGTAACTACCAAGTTCCTTCTTATACCATGTACTTAATTTTCCATGTAGCTCATTCTCCATGTAGCTCTTAGAACCATTCATTATTTCACTTGTTTAGCTCTCTTTTCTGCCTCCCTTAAGAATGAATGGTCTTTGACATGACAGCTGTATTTTTTTTTATTTAAGTATAGTTCATGTACAATATTATATTAGTTCAAACAGTGATTCAATTTTTATAGATTATACTCCATTTAAAGTTATTATAAAATACTGACTGTACTCCCTGTGCTGCATGATATATACTTGTAGCTTATTTATTTTATTCATAGTAGTTTGTGCATTTTAATCCCTACTCCTACCCCTATTTTGCCCCGCCTCCTTTCTCTCTTCCCACTGGTACCCACTAGTTTGTTGTCTATATCTGGGTCTGTTTTCTGCTTTGTTATATTCATTTGTTTTATTTTTTTAGATTCCACATATAAGTGATAACATACAGTATTTGTTCTTCTCTGACTTATTTCACTAAGCATAGTACCCTCCAGGTCCATCCATGCTGTTTCAAATGACAAAATTTTATTCTTTTTATGGTTAAGTAACATTCCATCATATAGCTGTATACCACACCTTCTTTATCCATTCATCTATTGATGAACACTTCCATATCTTTGATAGTGTAAATAATGCTGCTATGAACATTGGGATGCATTTATCTTTTCCAATTAGTGTTTTTGTGTTCTTAGGATATATACGCAGGAGTGGAATCACTGGATCATATAGTAGTTCTGTTTTTAGTTTTTTGAGGAACCTCCATACTGTTTCCATAGTGGCTGTACCAATTTACATTCCCACTAACGGTGTACAAGGGTTCCATTTTCTCTACATCCTCACCAGCATTTGCTATTTGTAGCCATTCTGCCAGGTGTGAGGTGATACCTATTTGGGGTTTTGATTTGCATTTCCCTGATGATTAGCAATGTTGAGCATCTTTTCATGTGCCTGTTGGCCATGTGTATATCTTGTGCCCATTTTTTAATCAGGTTGGGTTTTTTTGTTTGTTTGTTTTTTGATATTAACCCCTTATTGGTCATATGATATGCAATTGTTTTCTCCCATACTATAGGTTCTTTTCATTTTATCGATGGTTTCCTTTACTGTGCAAAAGCTTTTAAGTTTGATTAGGTCCCATATGTTTAGTTTTGCTTTTGTTTCCTTTGCCTTAGGAGACAGATCCAAAAAAATATTGCTACAATTTATGTCAGAGTGTTCTGCCTGTGTTTTCTTCTAGGAGTTTTATGGTTTCAGGTTTTTTTTTTTTTTTTTTTTTTTTTTTGCGGTACGCGGGCCTCTCACTGTTGTGGCCTCTCCCATTGCGGAGCGCAGGCTCAGCGGCCATGACTCATGGGCCCAGCCACTCTGCGGCATGTGGGATCTTCCCAGACCGGGGCACAAACCCGTGTCCCCTGCATCAGCAGGTGGACTCTCAACCACTGCGCCACCAGGGAAGCCCAGGTTCAGGTTTTATACTTGGGTCTTTACTCCATTTTGAGTTTATTTTTGTATTGATATATGGTGTGCGAAAATGTTCTAATTTCATTCTTTTACATGTAGCTATCCAGTTTTCCCAGCACCACTTACTTCAATAAGAGACTGTCTTTTTTCCAATGTAAATTCTTGCCTTCTTTGTTGTAGATTAATTGACCATAAGTGCACGGGTTTATTTCTGGGCTCTCTATTCTGTTCTGTTGATGGATGTGTTGGTTTTTGTGTTGTGATTACTGGAGCTTCCTAGTGTAGTCTGAAGTCAGGGAGCTGAAGTCAGGGAGCTTAATACCTTTAGCTTTGTTCTTTTTTCTCAACATTGCTTTGGCTTTTCAGGGTCTTTAGTTGTTCCGTATAAATTTTAGGATTATTTGTTCTAGTTCTGTGAAAAATGTCATACATGTTTTGACAGGTATTGCATTAAATCTGTAGCTTGCTTTGGGTAACGTGGACATTTTAACAATATCAATTCTTCCAATCCATGAACACGAGCTATCTTGCCATTTCATTGTATCATCCTCAGTTTCCTTCATCAATGTTTTATAGTTTTCAGACTGAGTTTTTCACCTCCTTGATTAAGTTTATTCCTATGTATTTTATTCTTTTGGATGTGATTTTAAAAAGGATGGTTTTCTTACTCTTTCTGATAGTTCATTATTAGTGTATAGAAAAGCAACAGATTTCTGTATATTAATCTTGTATCCTACAAAGCTGCTGAATCCATTTATTAATTCTGAGAGTTTTTTGGTGAAGACTTTAGGGTTTTCTATATGTAGTATCATGCCATCTGCAAATACTGACAGCTTTACATCTTCCCTTTCAATTTGGAAGCCTTTTATTTCTTTTCATGTCTGATTGCTCTGACTAGGACTTCCAATACTTTATTAAATAGAAGTGGTGAGAGTGGGCATCCTTATCTTGTTCCTGATTTTAGAGGAAGCGCTTTCAGTTTTTCACCAATGAATATGATGTTAGCTGTGGGTTTGTCATAAATGACCTTTTTTACGTTGCGATGTGAGTTTAGATACCAACTTTGATGAGAGTTTTTGTCATGAATGGATATTGAATTTTGTCAAATGCTTTCTCTGTATTTATTGAGATGATCATGTGACTTGTTAATGTGGTGTATCACATTGATTGACTTGCAAATATTGAACCATCTTTGCATCCCTAGAGTAAGTCCTACTTGATCATGGTGTATGATTCTTTTTATATATTGTTGAATTAAGTTTGTTGAGGATTTCTGCATCTATATTCATCAGAGATATCAGCCTGCAGTTTTCTTTTTTTGTAGTGTCTTTGTCTGTTTCTAATATCAGGGTAATGTGACCTTGTAGAATGAATTTGAGAGTGTCCTCTCTTCTGGTTTTTGGAATAGGTTGAGAAGGATATTAGCTTTTTATATGTTTGGTGGAATTCTCCTGTGAAGCTATCCTGGACTTTCGTTTGCTGGACGTTTCTGATTACTAATTCAATTATACTACTAGTGATTGGTCTGTTCACATTGTCTGTGTCTTCCTGATTCAGTTTTGGAAGATTGTATGTTTTTAGAAATTAATCCATTTCTTAGGTTGTCCAATTTGTTGACATGTAACTGTTTGTAGTATTGTCTTACGATTTTATTATCTGTGATATTGGTTGTTAGTTCTCCTCTTTCTTTTTTATTTTGTTTGTTTGGGTCCTCTTTTTTCTTGATGAACCCCTGGCTAAAGGCTTATCAATTTTCTTAATTTTGGGGGGGACTTCCCTGCCTGGTGGAGCAGTGGATAAGACTCCACATTCCCAATGCGGAGGGCTCGGGTTTGATCCCTGTTCAGGGAACTAGATACCACATGCATGCTGCAACTAGGGATTCACATGCCATAACTAGGGAGCCTGCATGCCGTGACTAAGGAGCCTGTGAGCCACAACTAAAGAGCCCATGAGCTGCACCTAAGGAGCTGGCAAGCTGAAACTAAGGAGCCCTGGAGCCACAGCTAAGGAGCCCACGTGCTTCAACTAAGGAGCCTGTGACTACAACTGGGGAGCCTGCCTGCTACAACTAAGATGCCATGCAACCAAAAAAAAAAAAAATTCTTTATTATTTCAAAAAAACAGCTCTTGGTTTCATTGATTTTTAAAATTTATTTTATTTTATTTTTTTGGTCTCTATTTATTTCCTCTCTGGTATTTATTATTTCCTTTCTTCTGCTGACTTTGGACTTTATTCTTCTTTTTCTAATTCCTTTGGATGGTAGGTTATGTTGTTTGTTTGAGATTTTTCTTGTTTCTTAAAGTAGGCCTGTATCACTGTAAACATTCCTCTTAGAACTGCTTTTGCTACATCCCGTAATTTCAGAAAGTTGTGTTTTTATTTTCATTTGTCTTAAGGTATTTTCTGATTTCCTCTTTGATTTCTTCATTGACCCATTGTGTTTTTAGTAGCATGTCATTTAGTCTCCACATGTTTGTGTTTTTCCCATTTTTCTTCCTATAATTGATATCTAGTTTATACCATGGTGATCGGAAAAAATGCTTGATATAATTTCTGTCCTCTTAAATTCGTTGAGACTTTTTTGTGGCCTAGAGTGTGGTCTGCCCTAGAGAATGTTCTATGTTCACTTGAAAATAATGTGTATTCTGCTGGTTTTGGATGGAATATCCTGTAGATATCTATTAGTCCATCTGGTCTAATTTGTCATTTAAGGCCAGTGTTACCTTACTGATTTTCTGTCTGGATCTGTCCATCTGTCCAATTGGGTATTAACATTCCCTACTACTTTTGTATTATTGCCAGTTTCTCCATTTATAGCTGTTAACATTTGCTTTATATATTTAGATGCTCCTATATTAGTTGCATATATTTTAATGAATGTTATATCCTCTTTTGTATTGATCCCTGTATCATCCCTGTACTTGCCTTTTGTTATAGACTTTGTTTTAAAATCTGTTTCGTCTGATATGAGTATTGCTACCCCAGCTGTCTTGTTTCCATTTGCATGAAATAACTTCTTCTAGCCCCTCACTTTCAGTCTGTGTGTGTCTTTATCTCTGAAGCGAGTCTCTTGTAAGCAGCATATAGATGGGTCTTGTTTTTTTGTCCAATCAGCCACCCTATGTCTTTTGATTGGAGCATTTAGTCCATTCACATTTAAAGCAATTATTGATAGGTATGTTCATACTGCCATTTTGTTACTCTTTTCTGGTTTTTGTACTTATTCTCTGTTCTTTTCTCCTTCTTTTTGTTTCTTCCCCTGCGGTTTGATGATTTTCTTTAGTGGTATGCTTGTGCTCCTTTCTCTCCAGTTTTTGTGTGTCCATTATTGGGTTTTTATTTCTGGTTACCATGGGGTTCATATATGTTGATCTATGGTTATATCCACTTGTTTTAAACTTGTTTCATTTAAGTTCAAACACATTCTAAAAGTTCTACATTTTTTTCTCCCTTCCCCAACATTTTGTGTTTTTGTGTCATATTTTACATCTTCATGTTTATCCCTTACCTTTTTATTATAGTTACAGCTGTTTATATAATTTTTGTCTTTGAATCTTTGTACTAGCTTATTTAAGTGGTTGATCCACAGCCTTTACTATATATTTGTCATTATTAGTGGGGTTTTTCTTTTCCTATACATGTCTACTTCTTGTAGCATTTTCTTTTCCACTGAGAGAAGACCCTTTAACATTTCCTTTAGAGTCAATTTAGTATTGATGAACTCTTCTAGTCTTTGCTTGTTTGAGAAGTTTTTCATCTGTCCTTTAATTCCAAATTATAATTTTGCTGGGTAGAGCATCCTAGGTTTTAGGTTTTTCCCTTTTGCACCTTAAATATATCATGCCGTTCCCTTCTGGCCTGCAAAGTTTCTGCAGAAAAATCAGCTGATAGCTTTTGGGGGGTGGGGTTCACTTGTATGTGACTCTTTGTTTTTCTCTTGCTGCCTTTAGAATAATCTCTTTAACTTTTAACATTTTAATAACACTTTAATCATGATATGTCTTGGTGTGGGTCTATTTGGGTTCATTTTATTTGGGACTCTCTGTGCCTCCTGTACCTGGATATCTGATTACTTATTCAGGTTCAAGAAGTTTTCAGCCATAATTTCATCAAATAAATTTTCAACTCCTTTCTCTCTGGGTTCTCCATCTGGGACACCTATAATATGAATGTTGGTACACTTGATGGTATCTCAGAGTTCCCTTAAATTGTTTTCATTTTTTAAATTTGTTTTTTTTTCATGTCTGATTGGGTGATTTCCATTATTCTGTCCTCCAGATCACTTATGCATTCTTCTGTATCACCTAGTCTGCTGTTAATTCGTTCTAGTGTGTTTTTCATTACAGTTGTCTTCTTCACTTCTGGCTGGTTCTTTTATATTTTCTAATTTCTTGTTAAAATACTCACTGTGTTCATCTATTCCTTTTTCAGCATTCTTATTAGTAATGCTTTGAACTTCTTATCTGGTAAATTATTTATCTCTGTTTCATCAGTTGTTTTTCTTGTTCTTTTGTTTGAAACAAGTTCTTCTGTCCTCTCATTTTGTTTAACTTTCTCTGTCTCTATGAAATTAAGTGAAACAGTTACCTATCCCCATCTTGAAGGGGTGCCCCTTTGTGGGAGTGTCCCTGTGCAGTCTGTACGTGCCTGGTGGCTTTGATGGGAGAGCTGGATCTGATGTAAGCAGGAGCTGTGTCTTTCTCCAGGGTGTGCTGGCAGCTATCACTTTGGTAAGAGGTGGGACTGGAGATGAAGGGGCTCGAGGCAGAGCCAGGTGTGAGCCAGGGCTTCTCCTCACTCAGTGGCCAACACCACCCTATGAGGGGTGGGAGTGAGTCCCAAGGTGCTGGAGCAGAAGCCCTGAGGGTTGGGTCCCAGCTGGTTCTGTTCCCTATAAGCATGTACTCTTTCCTCTCCTAGCATTGTCACATTGTCATCTTTGCCCCAGAGAGGGGTAGTGCTGGAGCAAGAGGGGCTGGAGCAGGGGTTTGGCTTGGGCCAGGCCTTGTGCCAGGGTGGTCATAGGAAACCAGCCAGAGTCCCGTGCAGTTTCATTCTGCTTCTTCCACCTTGTTTCGGGAGTAAGGAAATATGTGCACGCTCTTCACGAGCAGAGTCTCGGTTTCTTACAGCCCCACTGTCGGTCCCACTGGTTTTATAACCAGCTATGGGGACTCATCTTCCCAGTGGCAGACCCCAGGGCTGTGGCCCCCAATATGTGGTTCTAGCCACCTACTCCCCAGAGTGGGTTTCCAAGCCTTTTAATCCCCTTCCTTTTCTGTGTCCCTTCCCTGGGGAACAGGTCCTGACCCGATCACTTTTCTTCCCTTCCTACCCGATTCCATATGTCTTTCTTACAGCTTGTTCTACTTAACGTAACAATTTCAAGGTTCATTTATGTTGTCATATCTATCAGTACCTCATTCCTTTTTTTATAGCTGAATAATGTTCCATCGTATGGATTTACCACATTTTGTTTACCTACTTATCAGCTGATGGACATTTGAGTTCTTTCCACTTTCTAGCAATTATGAATAGTGCTGCTATGACAATTGTATATAAGTTTTTGTGTGGTTGTATGTTTTCACTTCTCTTGTGTGTATACCTAGGAGTGGGAATGCTGGGTCATATGGTAGCTCTATGTTTAACCTTTGGAGGAACTGTCAGACGGTTTCCTAAACGGCTGTGCCATTTTACTCTCACCAGAAGTGTATTAGTAATATTAGGGTTCCAGTTTCTCCATATCCTCACGAGCACTGTTGTTAACTGATGGCCAGCTGTTTTGTTTTGTTTCGTGTTTAATGATAGTAGCCTAGAAAGCAGTGTGGAAGATTGTCAGAAGTGAGAATACCTACTATGTATTAGACAGTAGGATGGGCATTCTCTGTTTCTTTGCTGATCTTTGCCACAGCCCTGCAAGGTCAGTGTCGCCATGCTTGTTTTATATATGTATAAACTGAAAAGAGGCGTAATTTTCCCTAAGCAACAGAACTAGCTTATTTTGAAGTTAAAAGTTTGAACTCAGATCTGTCTGGCTCCAAAAACTTATAGTCCTTCTTTCACACTTTTACATAGCCATGGGTTTAGGAGGAGAAAACTGAATCTGAGGCAGATTGTCAGAGTTTGGTAAACAGCGAGAGATAGAAAGAGAGAAATGGAACATTTCAGCGTGACGGTGAAGTATAAGACTGTGTGGAAGGTGATGCAACTAAAATTCAGATGGAGTAAAGAATACTCTTTCTTTTCTCCTCCCCTCATCCTGCCTGGTGGTCAAGGAAGACAGTGAGTTCTTTTCGAAGATTTAAAAATGGCATTCTTACAAGTCACTGGGGTAGAGTTGTTTGGTTGGCAGGTGGAAATGTGTGTGTAGTCATCTCAGAAGTTTAAGAAGTGCCCCAGGTACCAATGTCCTAGTTGGGGACATAGAGTATTTGAAAGTGGACAGGCCTTAGTTAGAGAAACCCAAGTTTGAATCCCAGCTCTGTATCACTTACTGATAGTCGCAACCTGGACAAGTTGCTTAACTTCTCTGAGCTTACTTCCCCATCAGTAAATCTCTGCTGGATTATTTAAAGACTAAAATAACCTGAGTATAGATCCTGACATAGAGCAGGCAAGTAATTAATAAACGTTGATTTCTTCTCCAGAAAAAGTGTGTAGAATAAGGATAAAAAGGACCAAGAGCAGAGTCCTGGGGAAGTCTCGTGTTAAAGAAAAGGGCAAAAGGGCCAAGAGCTATTAGAGTTGGTTAGGAAAGGTCACAGAGGTGAAGTATAACCTGGAGGAGGTGGTGCTATGAGGTCAAAGGGCGAGATTTGCCCGAAGTGAGAGTTGGTCACCATGTCAAACTCCATGGTATGATCAGGGAGGTGACTGACAGTCATCCTTTATTTGTGGCATGTAGGAGGCCTGTGGTGACTGAGGAGAGCTGTTTTGGATGGGGACCAGATTTTAAGGGGTTTAACAGTGACCTGGAGAAGTTAGAATGTACATAAAGGAAAGATGATAGATAGAATGAAAGGGAGGTAGGAGTAAGGAACTTTGCCTGTTTTCTTTGTTTTGTTTTTTTTAAGTAGGGTAGACTTAAGTGTTCATTCTTTTTTTTTTTTTTTCTGGTACACGGGCCTCTCACTGTTGTGGCCTCTCCCGTTGCGGAGCACAGGCTCTGGACGCGCAGGCTCAGCAGCCATGGCTCACGGGACCAGCCGCTACGTGGCATGTGGGATCTTCCCGGACTGGGGCACGAACCCGTGTCCCCTGCATTGGCAGGCGGACTCTCAACCACTGCGCCACCAGGGAAGCCTAAGTGTTCATTCTTATACTATACAATTATGCCAGGTGCTGTGCTAGGCCCTGGGGATGCAATGATGAGCAAGTTTATAACCTGAGGGAAGGAGGGCAAGGAGATTGCGGAGGGAGTGAGGTGCAGAGATGCATTAGGATAACCCAGCAAGCGAGAACTTGGTGAGGCGGGAGGTGGCCCCTCTGCAGGTTCTTCTGGGAGTGGAGGAAAGAATTGCTCTTCTGAGAGAGGAAAGCAGTGTCTTAACGGGTGAGTTTAGTGGTGGAGTGAGGGGAAGGAGAAGGAAGGTGGCTTTTGACCTAAGGTCTTTATTTTCTCTGTGAAGAGAGAGCCCAAGTTATTGGCTGAGAGTAAGGGTGGTAGATCGGGGTTAGAGTAGGGGTTTAGGATTGTAGTAAGATTTGAACCTGAAGAGTAGAAAAGGACAAATAAAAGTTTATTAAAGTATTAATCATTGTGACAAATGCAAATTTCTCTGGTAAACACCTCACACTCAGTTCTTCCTGGTCTTAGAATTTTGTGTTCTTCTAGAGTGATGCTAGGTGATTTTGCACAATCATTATTTATTCTTAGACCCGAGATAGTGTCTAAAAAAGGATTATATTCTTTTATTCCTTCCTGATTAGGTTTCTTGATCAAGTTTTTTATTTGTTTTTATTGTTGATGTTTTTCTCCTTGTTTCGTCTGCTTGTTTAGTTCTGGGTATGAAATCAGTGTTCAGAGATGTATTCTTGATGTTTAAGTTATTTTGACCACATAGGTCTAGAAATATATGAATTTATACATAATTGCTGAGAATGTTTAGGTGATAACTGAAATATCAGAGAACAAAGAAACATTTTCAGTGATAAGTCTGGGATTCTTGAATTTAAAATTCACTAGCTTGTATATGATTTAGCTTTCAGATGATTCTTTTGAAAATTCAAATAAAACACCTAGACAACCTAAAGAAGTGAAGAAGAATGATACAGTGCCATGGTGGATAACTGAAGATGAATTTGAAGATGGTGGTAAATATTGCTGATTTTTAATTTTAAGTTATTTGACCACAGGGGGGCAGTCAAGACTTTTTTTTTTTAAACCCCACATTTGTTTGTTTATTTTTGGCCGTGTTGGGTCTTCGTTTCTGTGCGAGGGCTTTCTCTAGTTGTGGCAAGCGGGGACCACTCTTCATCGCAGTGCACGGGCCTCTCACTATCGTGGCCTCTCTTGTTGCAGAGCACAGGCTCCATATGTGCAGGCTCAGTAGTTGTGGCTCACGGGCCTAGTTGCTCCGCAGCATGTGGGATCTTCCCAGACCAGGGCTCGAACCCATGTCCCCTGCATTAGCAGGCAGATTCTCAACCACTGCGCCACCAGGGAAGTCCAGACAAGACTTTTAATTCTGGATTTTCTTACCATGCTTTTAATAAATATATAAGGAAAATAATACTAATAGTGTGAATTTTTGAAGTTTGACTTGATTTTCACATTACTTTATGATATATTTTTTATATAATAGGGAATCTGTGTTTCTGCATTATCAGATTATTTTACATTGAAATAATTTATCATTCCTCAATTTGAGCTGGTGAATAATGTTAGGTATATTTATATATTATCATGTTTAATGGTAAATTGATTTAAAGTGATTTAATAAAATATTCTGACAATGTATTAATGTCACTGCATTGGGAAGATTTTAACAAATCTATAGATTTTGGTATTGCTCTCTGTTAATGACAGTAGAGAAAAATAATTTTATTACCTTAATAGTAAATAACTCATTATTGATCCTGTCTAGCACATGCGTATATCTTTTTTGGAACTATTCCTACTCACATCTTTACGAATAGAAAATTACTCTCTGGGTGTTTTCTTCAGTATAGCTACTATATATGATACTGCTGTATTCGCAAGGATCCTCAGACTACCTATTAAGTACCTATGTTCACAATATTTGTGTATCACTAAGCACCATTTTATGAACTGATAGGATTTCTATATCTCTTCTTTTTCCTTGTGCTCCTTGACCCTCAACAGTAAATAATAAATGTGTTTAATAAATAAATGTTACTGTGAATTTGATAGTCACTTCTCTGTTCTTAATACTTTACAGTAAGGAATTGCCTTATTGAAAAGTTCAGTGTGTTTTCATAAATCCATAAACCACGCACAGTGCTAAAGTTTGCATGTGAAGAATTATGTTTTAGAATCTTTCCCCCTATTGATGCTTGAAAAGGATATTATATGATTAAGTACTATTGAAATAATTGACAATGATTTGTGACTTATTTAGCATTAAAATCTTTATGTAGAAAGTAATGAATCAGAGATGGAGTATGCAAACTCACCCTAAAGGGAAAGAATAGGTCCTAGACCAACACTTAAATGTAACCTGACTAAAGCTACTAAATTTTTTTTAAAAGAATGTATCAATCAGAGTGGATTTGATTAGTAAAGGATGCAAAGGATACTTAGGAAGGAGACTTTGACAGTGTCCATTTAAACACAGCGGAAGAAGGTTCCTCTGCCCAGGGGTATTACCTGGTCCCTGGTTCAGTCACAAACGTTTATTGAGTTAATGTTATGTTCTGAGTACTTGGCACTAGTATGCAAAAACTAAATATGATTCCTGCCATCAAGGGTATAGAAGCTTCTAAGGGAGAATTGAACACCCCTTTTGAGAGGAATGCATTCCCAATCTTACATAGATGCCATTAAACATCAACATTGAGCTACTTCAACCTTATAATTTTGCTTTCTCTTTCAGTTGCCATAAGGACAAAATGTTCTGTCTAGTTAGTGAAACCGTCTAATTCTCCTACTGGTTATACTCTTCATTATAAATAACTGAATTGGATCTTGGTTTCAGTTATATTAGTCTCAAATGAGGTTGGTTAGTGTGGGTCACATCCCTGAGTCCATCTTCAGAGCCGGGCTGAGACCCTGGACAGATGCCCCGACGGCACCCTGACCTTGGCGTGTATGTTTTCATTTGAAGTGCCTGTAGATACATCTCCTGATTTTCTCCAGCTGTTACTGGATCAGTTAAAACCATTATTCACACAGAGCCATAAAATAATTTGTTTCTAAAGCCTCTCCAATAGGATGCTAAGTAGGAAATTGAAATCACAATTTGTAACTTCTCAATAAGGCTTCCTTCTAAGCAAAAGTGGTATTTTTCTAATCTTATTATTTGTATCATATAATATAGTTGTTTTTTCCCATATATCAGTTTTTTACAACAAATATATACTGCTAGGATAAAGAAATCTTGATATTGTATAACTTTTCCAGTGTTTTCTAGTGCTTTTAGAATGAAGAGCAAAACCCTCCCCCCAGCCTATGTAGATGAGCGTGGTCTGACCGTTGACTGCTGCCCTGGGATTACTCCCCCAAGTGGCATGGTATACTGTATTAAGTACTTGTGCTTCAAAAGCATTTTTAAAAAATCTCGTCTCATTATGCAAGTTGTTGAAATATTCCACTTAATAAGATGCACTGCAGTCAAATAGAATTGTAATTTTTGTTTTGTGAATTTTGGGTCTGGTGGATTTTTATTTCATAGACCAGATTTATTTCATAGCTACGGTCTACTAGTATAACTAATATAACAGTACAACTAGTCTAAGCTAGTATAACAGTACTACTGTGTTGGCATAGTAGTCAAAACAATTCTCTTAACATAAATATCCAACTATATTAAATCCCATCCCAGGACTACTTGGAACAAATGTAAGCTATTTGAAAACAAAGAAGACTCCTCAGCCTATTATGGAAATAGAAGAGGAATCTGCTGAAAGGATTCAGTTTCTTAAGAGCAGTGGAACCTCTATCTTAAGTATTGACAGCTTAGAGGCCAATGGTAAGAATTGTGAGGGATGTGAGTTGACAGGTTAATTACTATGCTTATAATCAGGACTTTTAGGAAAGTTAACTCATAACTATCTTGGAGCCTCCTTTACTGAAGCGTGTAGACAGATTTAATATCTTCCTAGAAGGTTTAGAATTATACCCCTGGAGAAGCTTCATAGCCTTACGTATTATAATGAATATAAAGCTATATTTGAGTAAGAGATTAAGTGAAGTATGTTTCAAATTTTTTGAAGTCTGACTATGTAATGTCAATAAATGCATCATTAAAATTAGTTTTTTCAAAATTCTATGTGTTAATGAAATATATTTGTGCTTTCCATTTAGAGATAGTAGTTCCTGAGCTCAATCATAGCATTCTTGGATTGGGATTGGACACATTAGCAGAGCAAGAGGAAAAAGAGCAATTTTTTGCCAGGCTGGAGAAAGGCTTCACATCTTCCATTGATTACTCCAGATTAAATAAAGAATTGGATTCTAATGACTCCACACATTTTAAAGCTTTACGTAGGTAATGTAAATACAATATAAACTAATCATTGAGTGATTTTTGTGTCTTTATATTTTTGAAAGGCTGGTAGATGTATGGAATTGAAGGGGTAAACATATGTAACAGGCAAAATTTAAATCTTAGTTTTAATTCTATTTTCTCTTCATTATTTTGGTCAGGGGTAGCTTACGTGTATGTGTGTAGAATATGATTTATATATACATATATATATATAGGCTGGAAAATGTTGATGTGTATTTGAGAATCTCTAGAGATCTGAAATTTCATGCATGAGGTACTTTTGAAATGAATAGCACATTGCCAAATAGACCTAACTAGGAAGGTAATTTATTAAGTGATTTTCCAGAGGTAAGATCAGTAAGAGAGTCCAGCCTGGTAGCTATTATAAACTCAGGGGAAACAGGAACAAAAAGGGAAGGAGGAACCAGGGAGCAAAGACCGATTTGGTTTGTGTCCTCCCTTTGTGTATGGTCGACCCTAATGATTATTAGGGGACCTCATTTATCCTGGAAATTCTACTAATTGACTAAGCTGGTGCCTTGTAAGTGCCGCAGACCTTTGGCATTCTCAAGACTTCTTTGAAACCTTATATCTTTAATTTCCTCAGTTTCAGTTTTCCGTTTAATTTTTTAAGTTATAAATGGAAGCCAGATTACAATTTTAAGATTTTAAGAACATCAAACTATATTTAAATTAAGGGTCAGGAGACTCATAGCCTCTGGTCATTAGAGTGCCTGGTCTCCTCAAGATGCTTATTTTCTTGGACAGTGGACAAAGCAGTGACCCTTATGAACTGTGTCTGAGATTTTTACCCTATTTGCAAGCTGACAAGTCAGCCTGCCAGTTTTATGAATGCTGACAATAGACACAAGATTCCTGGGTCAGAAACAAATGGACTTTATTTCTCATCACAAAAGCAGGACCTGAGGGTCACGTTTATTTGCCTTAGTTTCCCATGCCCGACAAGGTTCACGGGGTCCATGATGGCTGTTTGCCAGTGCAATGGGTTGCTTTACAGGAGAGGGTCACTGAGCTTGGGGAATCTTTGCTTTAGAGTAAGCGGAAACAAGCCTGCTTTGGGGGCAGAAACATTGCCTCATCTCTCAAAGTTGCTCAGTGTACACAACCCTGAGAAATGACCTAGGAAGGAGGGTCTGTGCCTTGCGTTCTTGGCATACCCAGCAAGAATACCTAGGGACCATCAGGGTCCATGGTGGTTGCCTGTCCTAACAGTGACACAGATTAAACATACACAGGTTTGCTGACCACAAGTTTTTGCCCCTTTGCAATATTTCTTAACATTTCTTTGTTCTTAAGGATATTCTTAACTACTGATATTTCTACGCAAGAACAGCCTAGTCAGAGTGCAGTAGTGTATTGAGTATGCAATGGTATTTTCTGCTAATTAGAGTTTATAGTTTCTTGATCTACTAATGATCTCACTAAAGCCATGGTTGGGGGACTAAAAAAGGTAGAACTGATTCTTTGGTTTGAAGGAAGGCAGTATATGAACTAATATATACAATGTAATTAAAAGTAGCTCTCGTCACCTTGCTGAGTATTTACTGGCTCAAGGCTCTCTCTTTCAGCTTCCATTTCAGGATGAAATTGCTTCTTAGCATGTAAATGCTGATTCTGGCGGTTTTTTTCTGGTCTCCACATAGACGTCACTGATTCTTACAGCTTGTGGTCAGTTCCTAATCTTTAGCGTAGAAAGGCTGGCTGGGCCCTGAGAAATGTAAATGCACATATTTATGTATAAAATTGTGTATATTTGTGTATAAAATTAAGAAAATGGCATTTTTTCCCCTTTGTATTACTTTGGCAACTACAATTAGTCTTAGATCCTTTATTTTCAAAACATTTCCCTCATAGCTTCCAAATTTTTAGCTTTTGCTAGAACAAAAGTACTTGAGAAGAAATATGTAATGTTAGAGGTTTTTAAAAAATATACACAAAATATTGCATGGTAATGTATTATTAACATGTAATACTAAATTAAGTAAATATTTTTCCAGTAATCAAGCTAATGTGGAACTGACTGAAGATAAACATGAGGATGAATCAAAACATGAAGAACTGGCAGGTAATTTCAATGGTTCTAAAATTTACAGTATTTGAAAAGATAATATAGCTTTTAATAAAGATATTGATAAGAGAAAAATAAAAGGAAAATCATATTATCTTGGAAAGAGCTTGAACAGGTAGAGTGAGTTGCCTACAGCACAATTAGAGCTACTAAAATTGTTATAAGTGCAGGACTGCTTCATTTGTTGGGAGTGGGTAGTGGACCCATTTGGAAGACAGAAAAAGGACTTTTGTGCTAGGACCAGAAGAATGTGTGCAGTCAGGACAAATACCTCCAAAGCATGGTGAGGGAGGTGTGTCTTTTTCCATCGTTTGACTTTTAATGTGTCTGTGTTTCTATATTTTAAATGGTTTTCTTTTGGTAGCATATAGCTGAGTTTTGCTTTTATATCCAATCTGACAATCTCAGACTTTTAATTGAAATGTTTCTACCCTTTGCAAAAACATATTCATTGGTATGGTTATTTACTGTTTTGCCATTCATTTTTTTATCTTCCCATCTTTTTTTGGTTATTGCTTTTGTGCTACATTTTATTGGATTGAGTATTTATACCATTCCATCTTAACCCTTCTTTTGGGTTGTTAGTTGTACTTCTTTGCTGTATTTTTTTCTTAGTTGCCCTGTGATTCACAATATGCATCTTTATCTTACTAGAGTCTACTTTCAAATAACATTATACCACATTACATGAATCTTAACAGTAAACTTCCCCCAACCTTTTTGCTATTTTTGGCATACATTTTTCTTCTACATGTCTTAAAAACCCCACAATACAGCAGTATTATTACTATTATCATTATTATTATTGCTTTTAACAATCTGTTATCATTTTAAAAAAATTTTAAGGAAGGTAAAAAAATTTATACATATGTAAAAATTTCTATTTATCCATGTATTTACCGTTCCCAATGACTTGTATTTCTTTGCATAGATTTGAGTTTCTTTTTTTAACTTTTTATTTTGAAATGAATTTTAAAAGTTTATTTTAAAATTAAGATATAATCGACATATATAACATATTAATTTCAGGTGTACAACATAATGATTTAATATCTATACATTGTGAAATGAGCACCATAATAAGTCTAGTTAACATCTGTCACTTCACATAATTACAAAAAAATTATTTTTTCTTGTGATGAGAACTTTTAAGACTTCTCTTATCAACTTCCAAATAGTTGCTATCTAGTATTATTTTGAGTTTCTATCTAGTATTATTTTTGTTGAGCATGAAAAACCTCCTTAACTTTTCTTGCAGTGCAGGTCTACTAGGGATAATTTCTCTGAGGTTTTGTTTATCTGAAAGTATATTTTGCCTTTGTTTTTGAAGAACACTTTTGCTTGATATAAAATTGTAGGTAGTTTTTATTTCTTTGAGCACTTTAATGATTTCATTCTATTGTCCTCTGACATTATTTCTCATGAGCAGTCAGTGGTAATTCCTGTTATTGTGATTTTGTATATATATTGTCTTCTTTTCCCTCTGTTTTCAGATTTTTCTCTTTAGGCCAGTTTTGTGGCAATTTGATGAGGATGATCTTGGTGTACTTTTCTTGTATTTATCCTGTTTGTTTCTTGTATTTATCCTGTTTGGAGCTGGTTCAGCATCAATAGATTTGTGAATTTATAGTTTCCATCAAAATCAAAAAATGTTTTTGCCATTAGTTATTCAAATATCATTTCTGCCACCCCTTGCTTTCTGATCCTAATTACAAGTATGTTAGAAAGTTAAATTTTGTCCCACAGGTCACTAAGACTATTTCATTTTTTAAACCTTTTCTCCTCTCTGCTTCAGTTTTTATTGCAGTGTCTTAAGTTCACTGATTTTTTTTCTTCTTTTCTTTAATGTTTTGTTAATTCATTGAATGATTCTTTTTTCCTTTTACTCTAGAAGTTTCTTTTGGATTTGTTTTTTCATCTCTTTAGTATGTTTCCAAGTCCCCAACATTGAGTATATTCTGCTGATCCCAGTATTTGTTCATTTCTGGGTCTCGTTCTGTTGGCTGCTGCTTCTCCTAGTTGTGGTCACTTTTTCCTCCTTGTAATTCTAGTAATTTTTTAACTGAGTGTTGAATATATTATAGATTTTTTACATTGCTGAGTGTCTGGATCTTGTTTTCTTCTTTTAAGGAGTATTGAGCTTTGTTCTGGCGGATAGCTTGATCCTATCAAGCCTTTTCTTCTGCTTTGTTAGGAGACGTCAAGAGGATCCTTACTTAGTCTAGCAGAGTTTGACCCTGCTACTCACGCACAGCCCTCCTGAGATTTCCACTGAATGCCCCTACTGGACAATGAGGATTTTTTCCACTTAAGCTGGTTAGAGCTTCAGAATCTCCTTACCCTGTGCGAACTCTGGGAACTGTCTGTCTAGCCTGCAGCTTCCCAGTTATTCTCTGCTCCAGCTGCACATACATGACTCAGTATTCAGGAGAGACTCCAGGAAAGATTCAGAAATGTACTCCATGTAGATTTCTAGTGCTCTATTTCTGCATCAGTACCTTCTCTCTTTATCACTCCCCTGCAGCTTCTAATCACCTTGTCTTTTCTGTACTCTTATCTCTGTATCCTTAACACAGTGAGACCTTCCTGATCTCCTCCTCCCTGCTCAGTGCTCCAGGATGTACATACCTTCTAGTGAACGTAGGGCTCAGCTCACTTGTTATCTTTCTTGGGAATCATATTTTTGTGCTATCGATTGTCCAGTGTCTGAAAACAATTGTTTCATATATTTTGTCCATTTTACTCATTATTTACAAAGTCCTTGATATCCAAGATGGTAGAGGAGAAAGTCCTCTAGATTGCATCATACTTAAAATTCACAGCCAAATTTTCCAACAGAGAATGAAAAATGTCTCTAAAATGTATCTTTTAGATCTTTTACATTGAGAATTGTTTACCTATTTTCTATTTACGCAAATAATCTTTTCAAAGTTACAAGGGTATGGAATATAATAGTAGAAACATATAACGTGTAACATTTTCCTGTCAAAAGGTCAGAACGATAAAAATTAATATTCTCATTGTTTCCCAAACAGTGTGGAAGAGCTGGATATTATTGTCTTTGATATTTTTCATATGAGAACCACCTTTTCAATTGGGTTTTATTCTTTCATTTTTATATAAACTTAATTTCCCTTGGTGTTTCTTTCAGAAATCTCTGATATGCTGTTTTCCTTCCTGTTATTTCTTGTCCTGTCTCATTTCTCTCTGTGACTACCAGTGGCATTTCCTTCTTGCTTCAAACCTAGTTTAATCATGACAAATTCATGAAGAGGAGGTTGGTCTTTTATATGTTGGACAATAGTATTTGCCTACAGACTATTCAGTTAGTAAGTGCAACTAACAAAATGTAGTTTTGAAAAATGCACATTAGATTAGGACTTAATTAGAAATAATATTTGGCTTTATTAACTTTCAATTCAGATTAAGTGCAACACAAGCTTTAATAATACTAACAAAGATAATTACTACTGCTAAACATAATGGCTAACACTGATATATACTACATATTATATAACACTTTAACTGTTAATCTCCTCAGCAACCCTCTGAAATAAGTACTACTATCATCCCTACTTTACAGATGGGAAAAATGAGGCAAAGAGGGTTTGTGACCTGCTTTTGGTTCTACAGCTGAAAACAGTAGAACCAGGAATTGAATCCAAGTCTTCTGGCTCCTGGTCATGCTCTAAGCACTATGCCACACTACCCAAACTGTTTCTTATACTGCTTCTTTGCAGTGACACAAACGCTGCATCCCCCTCCATTGATTTCAGATAGTTCCCAAATCCCAAGTAGTTGTCTGAGTTCATTGTCATACCCTACCTTATCTCCTCTCTCCTTGTTTATCATCTTTACTTAAGAAAGACTAATCACTGAGGTACTTAAAATTCAGTGATTCCCACTAGAATATTAGGATCTTAATCATCTGATATTGGTCCTAGCATCTAGAATTTGTCTAATACAAGGTAATTTCTCAGTAACTGTTTTGTGAATTGAATTATGTCTACTGATATTTAGAAAATCCCAGGCAGTGTTCTTTCTTATATAGAAGAGAAGGAAAGGTGTGCTTCTCGTCCTCAGAATGTAGATATTGATGTAGTTAACCAACTCACCTAGCTTATCTACCTAAGTCACAATACCCATGCTGTTCCACCATTGTATTCCTTATGAACTAACATGGAGATGTTTCTGTAAGTAGATCTCACTGAAAGCACCTCTATTTAACTTAATTATTTTCAGACTTCCATTGTTAATCACATTCAAGTTGTCCCCTCTCTTCTAAGAGAAGACTGAAGGATGGCCATTCCAGAAGCAGACTCTGTTGTACCCCGTGCAGTCTTTCTCCCATCAGGCCATCCTGTCTCTGAATGTGATCTGACTTTTGAAATACAAATAAGATTATGAATGATCCGTTCCACTCTGAAAAGGCTATTCCTGTTCTATAGCCCACAAATCTCAGTCAGTCCTTTGATTTAATGGCTGTAAACAACGAATTAAAAATTGATGAAGAGATCCTGGCCAGATAGTGCCTGCCCACCTTTGCCATAAGTAGCTTGATGGCGTCATATTAACATGGACACACCTTTCCCTTCTGCTACAAAGCCATTGAGATATAATGTGGGACTTTAGCTGAGAAGTGCCCAGGATTAAGAAACAGTGGAGGTCATATAAGGCTAGTATTTACCTGAGGGAAGGGTCAGAGATAGACCTTTCATAAGAACTGCTTAAGGGTTACAGAAGAGATACCTATAAAGACAAAAAAAATCAACTTAAAAAAATAAGCAAAATCCAACCTTTTGTTTAAGAGTGTCAGGATTTTACAAAAGTGCTCCCTTTTATAAGTAAGCAATTTTGAGATTTTTGTCTTTAAAAAATCAAGTAATTGAAGTTTTTTTTAAAGATATAAAATTTCTTGAACAGCTCTAGAAATTTTCAGTTGGTTAATTATACAAAATATTAAAAATGTAAAACTGATAACTGTTTGAAAGTACAAAAATAAAACCCAAGTCTTACGAATTGAATTCTCTTTAAATCTTTGCCCAAAAAAGTATGTTCTTCAAGGTATCTTTATGTTAACATTTAAATAAATTACTCTTATGTAGACTTCTTTTGGAAATCAGTAATATTTTCATGGAAGTTGACTTTTTTGACAGTATGATCCTTGTATTTTTAAAACTATTTTCTTCAGAAAATTATAGTGATGATTTTGAAGATGAGGATATTGATGTACCTTTGACTCCTAAAGAAGAGACTAATTCCAAAGAAAATTCCAAATCAGAAAAAATAAATGTACCTAAACAGGTATGTATCAATTATATGTTTGACAGTTTGGAAACTTCTTTCATCACCTTAGCTGACTGTTGCTGTATAAAGAGCTCAAAATACAGAGTTCTTATAGTCTAGCTCGTTGTAAAGTTATAGGTCTCTTAATACTCAGACGTTTTCTTAACTCAGGTGTAAATTTAAATCTTAATGAAATACATGGCAGTTGATGATTTTCTGAAAGATTTCTTTTGGCAAGTTTCCTTAAGCTTTAGAAATTGAAAACTTCATTAAAAATCTCAAATCTAATTTTTAAACAGGTATTTTAAACTATACTTTTCTTTGGTAGGTCTTGTCCTTGTGAAGTGCAATACATAGCTGCCTCAGTATTTATGCTAATAATGACATTACTGCCTGAAACTTACTGGGCTAAGATTGTAAACTAAACTATTCCATTCACATTAAGTGTTGTTGTACTCTAATTCTCTTGTTTCTCAGTTCTTACCAAGAATTGGCTACCAAGACTGGCTAAGGGTACTACTCCAGATTGCCTGCCAGACAGAACTTATCCTTGAAGCTACTTAATAGTAACCAGTAGGACAATTACTATTTGTTATATTGGTTTTGATCTGGATACAGTCTCTTTTGCAACTGTATGTTAGGACTAGATGTTTTGAACATAGTTGAAACCATAGACTCTATAAATAAAAGCAGGGATCACTTTCTGGGTATTAAGAAATACTCTTATTTTTTAATTTACCTAGTACTTTTCCTTGGTATCATTATGTCACTCAGTTTGTGGGAAAAAAGAATATGACCTTAGAAATACATGAAGGTTAAAGCGATCTGATAATTATGCTTAGAAAGATAATGGGATTCATACTTGGAATATGGCAATTACAATACTTTGTATTACAGTAATTTCTACTAGAAAAATAAATAGGTCAGTAGAGGACACAATAGTTTGGTATATTAAGAAAGTATAGTCTGTATAAAAAAGTGTCCACCTAAATGTGGAAGCCTAGTAGAGAGCCGTCTGAGTAAGGGTCAAAATAGGAAAGAATGAAAGCTCTGCTCTTATGGGTGGATCCTATACACTGCCTATCCAAGTGGAGAATACAGGTGACACAACTAGAAAACTTACTCTAAGGGAACCTATAATTTTGACAAATTTCAACTATCTTGCCATTTGAGGGCCTGCCTTTTTCAAAGATTTTGTCTCAAAATGTAGATGAAATGATGAGTGCAACTTATATTTGATGATTAATTTTGATCCATAGGGAAAATGGTGATATTATAATAGCAGGAATCTTACGTGAACTAGCCATGTTATCTTGGAGTTCGAAAAGTAGGAGAATTTCTGAGCAAGGTGGATGAACAAGTGGCATTGAGATACTTTAAACAAGGCTTATAAAGGCCTGAATTAATTGCTGGTAATCACCAAGGTTCTGAAGAGACTTCTAGACACTCTCTCACAGCTACATTCTCTAGTCTTATAGAATTGTCGGTGAATGAGTGTGATGAAAGAAATCTAGAAAGCACATATCTTGATCTTTTCATCATGGAGTAAAGCACTGGCTTTCAAATTTTGTTATTCTTTTGCATTGCAGTCATTTCGTGTAACTTCAGTTTCAAATCATGTAACTATTTTCTTTTTTTAATTTAGGAAGAAGAGAAAACTGGCATGCTGGCTAATGGTAAATATTATATATATTCATAAATTTTCATTGGCGAAAAATTGGTCTGTTCAGAATTACATCTAAATAATTCTGAATAAATTACTATTTTTGTTTTTAAATATTTTCTGATGAATTAAACTTTACACATTTTCTCAATAATACGTTCCTTATGCCTACCTTAAATTCTTCCTGTTGTATTTAAGAGTACTTATTTTTTAAAAGCCCAGCATGCCTTTATGGATAAATTGTACCAGACATTCAAAGATGTATTGATATCAGTCCTTGTTAAACTCTTCCAAAAAATACAGGAAGAGGGAATTTTTGCAGACTCATTCTGTAAGGCCAGCATCACCTTGATACCAAAACCAGACAAATATTCCTCAGGAAAACTACAGAAAAGCAATTCTATTTACAGTGACATCAAAAACAATATAATGCTTAGGAATAAATTTTATCAACGAGGTAAATTATGCTTAAAACTATAAAACATTGAGGAAAGAAGTTGAAAACACACAGATAAGTGGAAGGATATTCTGTGCTCATGGATTGGAAGAATTAATACTGTTAAAACATTCATACTACCCAAAGTGACCTACAGATTGAGTGAAATCCCTATCAAATTCCAATGATATTTTTCACAGAAATAGAAAAAACAATCCTAAAATTTGTATGGAACCACAAAAGACCTCACATAGCCAAAGCAAACTTGAGAAAGAGCAAAGCATGGAGGCATCACACTCCTTGATTTCAAAATGTATTACAAAGCTATAGTAACCAAAGCAGTATGGTACTGGCATAAAAACAGACATATAAAAGCAATGAAACAGAATAGCCCAGAAATAAATCCATACATCTGTGTCACCTGATCTTCAACAAGGGTGCCAAGAATATACAATGAGGAAAGATAGTCTCTTCAATACATTGTGTTCAGAAAACTAGACATCCACGTGCAGAAGAATGAAATTGGATCCTTATCTCACACCACATACAAAAATCAACTCAAAATGGATCAAAGACTTAAATATAAGACCAGAAACTGCAAAACTATGAGAAGAAAACATAGGAAAAAAGCTTCTTGATGTTGCACTAGGCAATAATTTTTTGGATATGACCCCAAAAGCACAGACGACAAAAGCAAAAATAGATAAATGGTATTACATTAAACTAAAAAAAGCTTCTGCATAGCAATGGAAACAACAGAGTGAAAAGGCAACCTATAAAGTGGGACAGAATATTTGTAAACCATGTATCTGGTAAAGGGTTAATATCCAAAATATGCAAAAAACTCATGCAACTCAGTAACAACAACAACAAAAAATTAAAAGTGAGCAGAGGACCCAGATAGACATTTCTCAAAAGAAGATATATAAATGGGCAAACAGGTGTATGGAAAGATACTGAAGTTCACTAATCATCGGGGAAATGCAGATCAAAGCCACAATGAGATATCACCTCACACCTGTTAGAATGACTGTTACCAGAAAGAGGAAAAAATAAGTTTTGGCGAGGATGTGGAGAAAAGGGAACTCTAGTGCACTGTTGGTAGGGATGTAAATTGGCACAGCCTTTATGGAAAACAGTATAGAAGTTCCTGAAAAAATTAAAAGTGGAACTACCTTATTATTCAGAATCCCACTTCTAGATATATATCTGGAAGAGATATCTGTACTCCCATGTTTATTGCAGCATTATTCACAGTAGCCAAGGTATGGATACAACCTAAATGTCCATCAACAGACAAATGAATAAAGAAGATGTAGTATATATAATATTACACATGTATATGTAATATGTATTTACATGCGTAATATTTTGCTTTAAAAAAAGAAAGAAATCCTGCCATTTGCAACAACATGGATGAATGTGGAGGACATTTACATGAAGTTAAATAAGCCACATGAAGAAAGACATACTGCATATTCTCACATATGTGGAATCTAAAAATGTCAATCTCCTAGAAACAGAGTAGAATGTTGGTTACCAGAGGCTGGGGTTGGGGGATATAGGAAGATGTTGGTTAAGGGGTACAAAGTTTCAGTTATGCGAGATAAATAATGCACAACAATGTGCGAGGTCTAATGCACAACAATGTGACTATAGTTAATGTTGTATACTACTTGAAACTTGCTGAGAGGGGAGATATTAGGTGTTCTCACCACATATACAAAAAAGGGTAAATGGATATGTTAATTATCTTGATTTTGGTGATTATTTCGCAATGTGTATGTTTATCAAATCAAGTCATAGATCTCAAATATATACAATTTTTAATTGGCGATTATACGTCAATAAAATTGGAGGAAGAAAAAAGTTTTTGTTATTTTTTGCAGACCTTTTGCCTTTTACATATAAACATAAATTAGACTTGTATATAAGCATAGATATGTGTTGACGTAAGCCTACTCTGTTGTATATAAGAATAAAATGCTTCTTTTAGATCTATGGTTATGTATTCTTTATATGTAAACATTTATCTTTGTTTTTATACAGATTGCATACAATTTAAGTATTTTGTTTATGGAACCATACAAGCTTCTCTATATTCCTAATATTTTTTTCTTTTATGTTATTCCAGTAGTGCTGCTTGATTCATTAGACTCTGTTGCAGAGGTCAACCTTGATGACCAGGAGAGAGCAACAACTAATCCAGAAGCACTGCCAGATATGACTGATAATGAAATGACAGGAACAGGTAAGAGGGACAAAGTAGCTGTTCTCTAAATATGTAATATTC
The DNA here is from genome assembly GCF_949774975.1 of Lagenorhynchus albirostris. NCBI lineage: Eukaryota > Metazoa > Chordata > Mammalia > Artiodactyla > Delphinidae > Lagenorhynchus > Lagenorhynchus albirostris. The sequence goes on from NC_083106.1 coordinate 70,173,681, forward strand.
TATGACTAATTGACTTCATTTCTAGGGAAATGTATGTGATATAATATATGTCATAGTTATATCAATAAAATTTTACATTTTTTATTGAAGTATAGTTGATTTACAGTGTTGTATTGTGTCACTGCTATATTCACTGAATACAGCAGTGATTAAATTATGTGTGTGTGTGTGTATATAACTTTTTCAGATTCATTTCCATTATAGGTTATTACAAGATCTGAATATAGTTCCCTGTGCTATACAGAAGGTCCTTGTTATTTGTCTATTTTACATACAGTAGTGTGTATCTGTTAATCCCAAACTCCTAATTTATCCATCTCCCCCCTTTCCCATTTGGTAACCAAAAGTTTGTTTTCTATGTCTGTAAGTCTGTTTCTGGTTTGCTAATAAGTTCATTTGTATCAGTTTTTTAGATTCTCCATATAAGTGGTATCATACGGTATTTGTCTTCTCTTTGTGACTTAATTCACTTAGTATGATAATCTCTAATTTCATCTATACTGCTGCAAATGATGTTATTTTATTCTTTTTTTGGCTGAGTAGTATTCCATTGTGTGTGTGTGTGTGTGTGTGTGTGTGTATGTGTGTATACATCTTCTTTATCCATTCATCTGTTGATGGACACTTAGGTTGCTTCCATGTTTTCACTATTGTAAGTAGTGCTGCTATGAACGTTGGGGTGCATGTGTCTTTTTGAGTTAGAGTTTTCATCTTTTCCAGATATATGCCCAGGAATGGGATTGCTGGATCATATGGTAACTCTATTTTTAGTTTTTTAAGCAACCTCTCTGCTGTTCTCCATAGTGGCTGGACCAGCTTACATTCCCACCAACAGTGTAGGAGGGTTCCCTTTTCTCCACACCCTCTCCAGCACTTATTATTTGTAGGCTTTTTGATGATGGCCTCATTTTAGTTTTGACTTGCCTTTCTCTAATTAGCAATATTGTGCATCTTTTCATGTGCCTTTTGGCCATCTGTATGGCTTCTTTGGAGAAATGTCTGTTTAGGTCTTCTGCCCATTTTTGATTGTGTTGTTTGTTTTTTTGATATTGAGCTGTATGAACTGTTTGTATATTTTGGAAATTAAGCCCTTGTCAGTTGCATCATCTGCAGATATTTTCTCCCATTCTGTGGGTTGCTTTTAGTTTTGTTTATGGTTTCCTTTGTGTACAAAAGCTTATAAGTTTGATTTGGTCCCATTTGCTTATTTTTGCTTTTATTTCTTTTGCCTTGAGAGCCTGACCTAAGAAAACATTGCTGTGATTTATATCAGAGAATGTTTTGCCTATGTTCTCTTCTAGGAGTTTTAAGGTGTCATGTCTTATAAGTCTTTAAGCTATTTTGAGTTTATTTTTGTTTATGGTGTGAGGGTGTGTTCTAACTTCATTGATTTACATGAGGCTCTCCAGCTTTCCCAATACCACTTGCTGAAGAGACTGTTTTTTTCTCCATTGTATATCCTTGCCTCCTTTATTGAAGATTAATTGAACATAGGTGTGCGGATTTATTTCTGGGCTCTCTGTTCTGTTCCACTGATCCATATGTCTGTTTTTATGCCAATACCATGTTGTTTTGGTTACTGTAGTTTTGTAGTATTGTCTGAAGTCTGGAAGGTATGCCTTCAATTTTGTTTTTTTCCATCAGTTTTGCTTTGGCAACTCTGAGCCTGTTGTGTTTCCATATAAATTTTAGGATTATTTGTTCTAGTTCTGTGAAAATGTCATGGGTAATTTGATAGGGATCACATTAAATGTATAAATTGCTTTCAGTTACTAGTATGGCCATTTTAACAATATTATTTCTTCCAGTCCAAGAACATGAGATAGCTTTCCATTTCTTTGAATCATCTTTAATTTCCTTCATCAACGTTTTATAGTTCTCAGCATATAAGTCTTTCACTTCCTTGGTAAGATTTATTCCTAGGTATTTTTTTAATACATTTTTAAAACAGATTGTTTTTTCATTTTCTCTTTCTGATATTTCATTGTTAGTGTAAAGAAATGCAACAGATTTCTGTATACTAATCTTGTATCCTGCTACCTTGCTGAATTCATTTATTAATTCTAATAGTTTTGGTGTGGAGTCTTTAGGGTTTTCTATATAGAGTATCATGTCATCTGCCTGTAATGACAGTTTTATCTCTTTCCTTCCAATTTGGATCCCTTTTGTTTCTTTTTCTTGTCTGATGGATGTGGCTAGGACTTCCAAAACTATGTAGAATAGAAGAGGTGAGAGTGAGCATCCTTATCGTGTTCAGATTTCAGTGGGAAGGCTTTCAGCTTTTCGCTGTTGAGTATTATGTTGGCTGTGGGTTTGTCATAAATAGCTTTTATTATGTTGAGATAATGTTGCCTCTGTACCCACTTTGGTGAGAGTTTTTATCCTGAATGGATGTTGAGTTTTATCAAATGCTTTTTCTGCAGCAGTTGAGATGATCATATCATTTGTCTTTTCTTTTGTTCATGTGGTGTATCACATTGCTTGATTTGCATATGTTGAACCATCCTTGTGACCCTGGGGTGAATCCAACTTGATCATGGTGTCTGATTCTTTTTATGTATTGTTGGATTCGGTTTGCTAATATTTTGTTGAGGATTTTCGCATCTATATTCATCAAAGATACTGGCCTCTAATTTTCCTTTTTGGTAGTGTCTTTGTCTCGTTTTGGAATCAGTGATGATGGCATCATAGAATGACTATGGGAGTGTTTCCTCCTCTTCAGTCTTTTAGAAGATCTTGAGAAGGATCAGTATAAGTTCTTTTTTGTATGTTTGGTAGAATTCCCTAGTGAAGGCATCCAGTCCTGGACTTTTGTTTGCAGGGAGTTTTTTTTGGTTTGGTTTGGTTTTTTGTTTGTTTTTTTTTTGCAGTACACGGGCCTCTCACTGTTGTGGCCTCTCCTGTTGCGGAGCACAGGCTCCAGACGCGCAGGTTCAGTGGCCATGTCTCACGGGCCTAGCTGCTCCGTGGCATGTGGGATCTTCCCGGACTGGGTCACAAACCCGTGTTCCCTGCATCAGCAGGTGGACTCTCAACCACTGTGCCACCAGGGAAGCCTGGGAGTTTTTTTATTACAAATTTTATTTCAGTTCTAGTGATTGGTCTGATCAAATTATCTATTTATTCTTGATTCAGTTTTGGTGGACTGTGTCAACAATAAAATTTTCAGTCTCGTATTTGCTACTATATTTAACAACTTAAATAATCTGAACTTGCTAATTGTGACACATAATGCTAGTAGGCTGAGTAAAGTGTTTTTTAAGATATATACTTGTTAATAAATGAATGAATGCTGTTGTTACAAAGTATAGTACTGTAGATGAATATTGACTCATTTTCTGCACCCCCCCCCCGAGTGTTCCATTAAATTTGCCATGCGTCAGAGAATTGAGGCTTCGGTCTTGTGCGTTTCCATAGTTCCCTCTGTGTAGGCAAAAGCTAGATCACATCCTAAAATTCTGAAATGTCTAGGACCATCTAGACTTGACTAAAGGTTGTAAAGACCTTTAAGATAGTGCCTTTTCAAACTTTTTTTAAAGCAGTGGAACTCTTACCTCTAAATGGAATCTTAGGTAGTACCTCTATATAGATTAAAAATGTATTTTATCAGTATAAATATAAATGTTTACATATGTGACATTTACTTATAAAGTTAGAGTAGTAATGGTCCTTTAAAATTTTTAAAATTAAAAGTTCTAGATATTTGTTACATTCTTATATCATCAGACTTCCAATATGTTTGTATATTTTGTTTTTGTTGTATAATATGAACGTTTTCTTGGTTTACCAGATAAACAAGTGCAAATGGGAACTTTTCAACTTGCTTTTTTGCAAGTCTCAGTTGACCAGTATGGTCAACTAAACCAACCCAGACACTTGGAAAAAAAGAACAATAGAAATGATAAATCACTAACCAACTCTGAACATCTGCTTGCATTTTATTTTATTTCTTATTTTTTTCTACTTTTCTATGGAAGTATAATATACTTGTATAATAATTCACCTATCATCATAGCTTGATGAATTTTCAAATACTGAACACATCCATGTAACCAGCAACCAGATGAGAAAACCAAACATGATCAAAACCACAAAGTCCACTCAGATCTTTTATTTCTAGTCAGTGCCGTTCCAAGAGTCACCACTATCTTGTTTCATCCACTTCCATTTTAAAACGTAAAAAAAATTAGAACAGAATTTTTCCATCAAGACATGTTACTCATTTACTTGTTACTACCCAAGTGAATATTCCGCCATGCTGAAAGCATGTGCTGAGCACATGTTCCTCATTCTTACTGCTGTTTTTATTTAAGTACTTGTCACATATGTGCTGTGATGGTCAATCCACTTGCACTTCTTTCAGTAAGCAGATATGGATTCTTTTAAAAGACCAGTGTAGAGCTACAGCTTTTCTAATCAGTGATGCATAGTAGAGGGTTCTTTTATGTACAGGATGGCCAGAGAAGCTTTATTCTAAGATACACATGAAAACAAAGCCAGAGGCAAGAGTTATCACTCTGATGCTCTTTATAGTTACATAAATGGCACATTTGAGTGTGCAGATTATTTTTTATTACAGTTTTGTGTTTTAAAATGAAATTTCAGTCAAATGTCTGTGGAACCCGTGATTTTCTCTGAAAACTGTTTTGTAAAACTCAGTATGAAAACCGCTGCTGTAGGTTATAAGAAAAACTCAGAAATAAAAAATGTATTGCTGGAAGCAAAAATTCTATTAAGATGATCCAGGTCAGTTATATAAAGCTAAATTTTCTTGGTCTTATTTCTTAAATGTTCTTGACTCTGAAATAATTTGGTAAGTCAATTACTAGAAGAGTGTAAGTATAATCTTATTGTCTTGTGGCCTTGGATTCATATTCCCAGCCTTGCCAGTTACCAGCTGCATGACACTGGACAATTAATGCCTCTAAGCCTGTTTCCTCTTCTTTAAAATGAGCTCTTGTGATGATCAACTGAGTTAATATATAGTGCCTAGTATATTGTTAAGATTCAACAAGCAGTGGCAACTGTGTGGTTCTCATCATTATTATTTATATCAACACTCTGTTAAGAGTACAAATTATAATAAAGAACCTGAAGGCATAGAGTATAAATACCTTTTGGCTGTGAGGTATTGAATTTACCTAGCATTTCAAAAAATACACTTGAAAATTTTCAAATCAGCACCTGAACTTGGTTTAAAAACTGAAAAGATCAGTGGCTTGTTTTTTGTTTACCAGGTGTCTTCCAGTATTAAGCAGGCTCCGTTTAGGTAATATGTTGTCAAAGATTATCTCTTTTTTGATAATACTATTCATGAAACTTGTGCTTTATTGTCTTAAAATGGTTGGTAACTGTAAAATGAGGGCCAGATCTGGCCTTTTGCTTGTTTTCATTTGTCTCAAGGGCAGGTACCATTTTGTGTTGTGGCTGCATGACCAGAGCAGTCACAGGAGGACAGTGTGGCTCCACAACGGGACCCTTGCCTCTGCCCAGCAGGATTTGACCCTTTTCAACCTCCTAAAGTGGAAAAAAATAGGGCGTTTTTGACTTGTGGTGATATATAAAATACATGCAGAGAAGTCAGCCCTTTTCTCTATAAAATGCATGAAAAAAGTTAACATATGACTCTGGAATTATTTTTAACATCAGTTGGGTTAATGACTCAAATTAGGAGAAAAGTGCCTTTCCCTTGCTCTGTTTTCTGAGCAGCCCATGATACCACTCGATCTTCCATTTCTGATTTCTAACTTTTAGGTCGTTGCTTTTCTGCATGTTTGCTCAGCTGTTGCTTTAAGCCAGAGCCTCTTCTTTCTGACACCTCACACGTGTTAAATTTGATATGAGCATTCAGTGCTGCTGTGCGATTTGCCACTGGGATCATTTCTTTTATACATACTCTGAAGATAATTAAGCATCCTGGTATTTCTGCAGAGGAGACAAAACACCTTGTGCCTTTTCCCTTTCTTCATAAAAATTCATTCTCTCCCTCAGTCATGCTACTCTGAATCTGACAGGTGGTTTAGGGCAGCGGTCCCCGACCTTTTTGGAACCAGGGACCGGTTTCATGGAAGATAGTTTTTCCATAGGCGGGGGGCGGGGGAGTATGGTTTCGGGATGATTCAAACACATTGCATTGGTTGTGCACTTTATTTCTATTATTATTACATTATAGTATATAATGAAATAATTATACAGCTCATCATAATGCAGAATCAGTGGGAGCCCTGACCTTGTTTTCCTGCAACTAGATGGTCCCATCTGGGGGTGATGGTAGACAGTGACACCCAAAGTGTGTTGCTTACGTCCAGCCTACTCTGTAATCTCATTTTGGTTGCTGTCCGGTAGTGGACAGCTAATGTCGCCGCTGATCTGACAGGAGGCGGAGCTCAGGCGTGTGGCCCGGTTCCTAACAGGCCATGCATGGCATGGCCCGGGGGTTGGGGACCATTAGGCTTAGCTTAGCAGGCAAGGTCTTTTTCCTCAAGTCCTACTGAATATCCCTGCCGCTAAAACTGTCAGCGATTCTGATCTCACGGTATCCTCCACTTTTTTGTTTTTAATGTATTTAATCAAATCTGTTCCTTTATTGGGCATGCTCCAAATAACAGTGGTGACCTGAAGCAGTAGATAGAAAGATATCCCATTGTGAGGCATTCTTACACAATCATATGTGGCACTTGGCTCCCTCTTATGTTTAGAGTTGAAAATAGTTCCTCAGAATTTTATACTATGCAACTTACACATCATATAGAGGAAGAGGAGGCTGTATATGCTCTTGTAAATATTTTTAGGCATTAATTGATTAGTTCATGGGTATCAAGAGAAAAGGAGACTGGTCACCATATTTCTCTCTTTTTGTTTTTTCCACTCTTCTATAGCACTTTTTTCTTTTCTCTACTTTTGAAAATTCCACTGTTAGTAGTGAAGAGTACAAAATTAGTAAGAAAATACTCATAAAAGTCTTAGATCATTGTTGTCATTAGATCCTTTGAATTATTTCCTCTAGAGTGTATTCATCAGTTGGTGGGAAGAGGAGGAGGTTAATAGGGAAGGAAGAGTGAACAGTGACATCACGTCTCCTATTTTGGATGACTGGGTGACTGATCATACCACAGCCAAAATAGCAGGTACTAGTAGCAGAACAGATTTTGTTGGGGAATATAATTAATTCACTCGAGGATGCATTAGATATGATTTGCTTATAGAACAGTCTCCTTGTCAGGAAGTTTAATGTTCAAAAAAGAGATAAAGACAAAAGACATAGATTTGGGAGTCACGTGCACGTGGGCAGTTATTAAGTGAAGGGTCTTGATGAAGTTATCCACTCCACTACCACTGCCCCCCCCAGAAAAAAAGAGAGGTTTTAAAAAGAGATGGAGGAGCCCTGAGATGAGTCATTTACCATACAAGATGGAAAAGCAGCCATCAGAGCAGTGGGAAGAACAAGAAGGCGCTATGCAGAGGAAACAGTCCCCAGGAAAATGGCAGGGTCACACGTCTCACAGGGTGAAGAAAATTTTTAAAAGTTGAAGAAAATTAAAGGCTGGGTTTGGCTACTAGGAAATCACTTTCTATTATAGCAGCTTTAGCAGGCTGTTGGAACATATTGGTTTGCAAAGCTAGAGGATTGAATTTCAGTTGAAGAAATGCAGAGTACAAGATGCTTGGTGGCCCCATGAGGCAGAGAGAGAGAGAAGAGAGACAGAATCCTTGAAAAATTGTGTCAATTTGAGAAATTTAGGAATAGTTTTATCCAGTGCGGAGAGGTCGATTAAGGGTAGTAGGAAGAGACGATAACTAGTAGAGTCATATTTTACAGTTAGCACGTCAGGACACATCTCAGCCCGCTACAAGAGTTCCTGAGCCTGCTGCGGTTCATGCTGGTAGGCTGTGGCCATGCATGACCCAGGTTTGTATTTCACTCTATTTTGATCATGTCAGTACTGTCCTATAGGCTTGTACACCATTCCTGATAGATTAAGGGACAATGTTAGTGTTCCATATTTCTTAGGTATTTGTGTGAATATACTAGAGAGTACATTTAATTCAACAGGTGTTTCTTATGGACAGAGCAGTAGTGACATTGAAGCACTACATCAGGCTTATTGTCATATTGCCCATTCTTTGGGAGATGCAGATGAACAAAGACCTGAGAGTAATGCAGTGGAAAATACCAAGAACTCAGCAAAAGATCATCCTCAAGAAAATGAAGCGTCCTCTAAAAACATCTCTACCACGGAATCTGGTAAAAGCTTCTTTGTTTGAGACCCTCTCTGGACAGTTTCCAGTGTGGTATAATTTAAATGCAGTTTGCTCTAGTGATTGTTTCTCAGTATCTGAATTTAAACCGTTTGTTTAAATCTGGGAATCACTGGTTTAGCTATAAAGTTAGAGCTGAACATAGGATGAAATTTCAGTTCCTCCTCTAATATGCCTTGACCGAATTAAGAAATCAGTTGCGTATTTTCACATCTTTTACACTTTTCCATGACATATACTAAAGTTACTCTTTAAATAGAGAACAGTATTTTGGGATCAAATAAATATATAATTAACGTGTGTATGTGTGTGTGTATTTGTGGATACACCCATACACATATATTTGATGTGTGTACGTATATATATATAGAAAGAGAGAGAGAGATAAAATGTAAATATATATTTCAAATATAAATATCAAAGAAGATTTTCTTATGGGGGAAACTGGGATTATTGTATGTACATCAATACATCAATACATTATTGATGTATTCTGTTAACTACATCAATCAGAGAAAATGTGATTTTGGTGGTATTAGACACTAAGTTAAGCAATTTACATAAGATTTTTGGTTGCTGTTTTAACTTTTCCCCCCTCTCAGATCTGCCCACAGTAGAGGAGCTGATGAAGCCCATCAGAATAGATTCCTTTGGGGTCAGTGGTTTCGATTTACAACCTCTCAGGTATGACTTTTTTGGAATGGATTGAACAGGTTGTTTGTTTGTTTATTGTTTCGTCACTGGGAACTTTTAGAATCATTTGTTCTACAAAACCATTCCTAATGAATGATTAACGTGTAGCTGGTATGTGTCTACCTGTGAGTCACTCCTGTTTTTTTTTTTTCACATTAGTCTTACTCAAATTAGTTTATCAAAAGTCTTCTCATGGTAAAATTTAAAAATAAATGCTACTAAAAAGTGGCTGCCACTAGGTAGGTAGTCTTAAAGCTTTCCACTGAAAAATAAAATCCCTTCAGCTCTAAATAGCTCAGGGACAGTTGATTTGAATGCTGAGAGGGAAATTAATTTTATTCTGTGCTGAGTCATCCATTCACTTCTTTATAAGCCAGTTTTACACTTAGTCACAGACCAGCTGTTGTCTTTCAGGGTGAGTTCTTGGATCACAAGAAAAATGGACTTCATGAAAATGTTCTAGCTCTGGTACATTTTAATGACAGTTTGTGGGACATGGCTGTCATTCACCAACACAGAGAAGCATATCACAGTAGCCTCGTCGTAAGGCTGCACTTTGCATTCGTGAAGCACTTAGAGTGTCACACCCGTTATCTCATGAGATCCTCAGAATAAGTAGGTCAGGCATGTTTATCGATGAAACTGAGGTAAACCAACTTAGTGGTGGAGCTCTCACAGGAGCCAGTAATGACGACGATGATGGTGATGATAACAGCTAGCATTTTAATCACATGCTTACCGTGGGCCAGGTAGTGTGCAGAGTTCTTTACATACTAGATTTTATTTAATCTTAAAGCAACTCTATGAGGTCTCTTCCATTATTATCCCCATTTTATAGATAAGAAACTGAGCTTAAAGAGGTTAAGTAAATTGTTCAAGATCATGTGGCCATAACCCAGGAATGCACTTGGATTGTCAGGTCTTTGATCTCCATGAAATATTTCTGTGAAAAGCCTGTCATCCATGCATGTATTCATTTGTTCATTTGTGTTATCAACAGACAACTTTTTGAGCCTCCCTTGAACCCCATCCTCATCCTGTAAATCCACTTGCAGTGATTTCTTGGCCTTGTTCCTCCCTTTGTGCTAATTGAGAGAAAATGATGCAGCGTAGCTTACACTAAACCCCGTCGACTTGAATACTAAGCCTAGTATTCTCCCACTGGTCTGCAGTGCTAGTTAGTATTTTTAAAGCGCAGTTATGCTTACTTACCATTGCTGTTTGGGGCTGTGCTAGTGTTACTGAAGAGATTTTTCACACATCCTGTGTCTTTGTTGGCATAGGTAGCACCATTTTAATAATGTGAGTTCTAAATAAGGATTTTCACATTGTGTTTTAAAAGCTGAGAGCCAAGTGTACTCACATTAAAGGCATAACAATAATTATAGAAATGTCAGTAGTATAAACTTCAGTACACATATCAAAAAACTTTTTAGTAAATTAGGGTAAGTAATTCTAGCTGCTGTAACAAAAATATCCTTGAAATTTTAGTCGTTTAACATCATCAAAAATGTATTTCTTGCTCGCATCATAATTCCATGTGTCTCAGTGGAGTTGAGGCGGGACTCTGCTCCACATGGTCATTTAGGGACCCAGGCTGCTTCCGTCATCAACACACAGTTTCAAGGTTCTCATGGCCTCATCTAAACAGTCGCTAAGGAGAGAAAAAAGATGGTTTACCATAATTCCTTTTAACTGCCTCAACACAGAAATGTTACATCACTTCAGTCCACATTCTATCGGTAAGAACCAGCACATCTAGCTAACAGAGTCCAAGAGGGCTGGGAAATATGGTTTGCTTGTGTGCCCAGAAAGAAAAGTTAAATGTGTTTGGTAGGCATCTAGCTAGTCTCCACAAGAATCTCCTCTTTTTTTTTTTTTGTGGTACGTGGGCCTCTCACTGCTGTGGCCTCTCCCGTTGCGGAGCACAGGCTCCGGACGCGCAGGCTCAGCGGCCATGGCTCACGGGCCCAGCTGCTCCGCGGCATGTGGGATCCTCCCGGATCGGGGCACGAACCCGCGTCCCCTGCATCGGCAGGCGGACTCCCAACCGCTGCGCCACCAGGGAAGCCCAGAATCTCCTCTTTTAATAGCCAAATATCCATTCTACTCTTATGAATACAAAGACCTACTCAGCCCCTCCTCAAAGCGAACAGCTCAAGTCCCATTCAGGACTCTGTCCATCTGAAAGGCCAGGATTTCCAGGTGAAGCACAGTTCTCTTTATCAGGTTTGAATATAGCTCCTCATTGTCTACTAATCAATGAATTAAAGAGACAAGTTACATACTTCATTACCCACACCCTTCTCATTCAGAAAGGAAAAGTATGAAGAAAATACAGCCATCAGTAATGCAACTTTGAAATCCAGTGAAAGACCTTGTAAAGACCCCCTACCTTGAAGATGGGAATTTTCCTTAATTACGCCATTGTTCTGCTCTTAAGGAGAAACTACCATATATATATACATATATATATATATAGGGTGTGTGTGTGTGTGTGTATGTATGTAGGTATATATGTATATATATGGTTCCGTATAGCTCCTGGTTCCAATCCTTGAAGGATTTGTCTTGTATTTCATCACCATTGGCTTCAACTGAAGGGGGTTTCGGGGGGGAGGCTATGCCCATTTTGGAGGATGCACTGGTTTCTCCGTCCACTTTCTGCCTACAGGTGGTTTTAAGGCTCCCAAACAAGTTTCTAGTCTTTTTTTTTTTTAAATAGTAGGGTTGTGGTTTCTTTGTAATTAGTTACTTCAGAAAGTTTATTAGGCTTCTGATCTATTTGGTTCCAGTCAGTCCCATGTGCCAGCAACTACACTAAACACTCTTTGCTACACAAAGGTTTTAAATCTGCTTTATGTCTTTGCTTCCTTGTTCTTTTGTTTTGTTTTTTCTCTCTCAATTTAATTGCAGCTGTCTGGATATTATTAGGAACAATAACCTTGTGTTTGAAGATGACACTTATAATGTGATATTTGCCAAGGGACTGAGTCACTCTTTTCAACCACGAAGTCCCATGATGTCTTGCTTTTTCATAGCATTTTTCAGTGCTGAATCTTATTGTTTCAGTTCAGACACAGAGAGTGAACCTAAGAGGCCCTGAGTTTCTAGACTCTGTTTCCTTTGATTTCTTCTTAAAAAAACAGCCCATTCTGTCTTGAGCTCATCTTTCTCTCATAATATCTTGTCAAAAGTAGTCAGTAGTAGCTAGCACCTAAAAACTGCCTGTTCTCTCCTACCATTTCCTTAGTACCCCACACTCGGTAGCCATGTGGTCTGCCTTATAAACTGTTATAGGTGACAGTTTAGCAAATGTTTTGTCGCTATAAAACATGGGTTGTCACCTCTCCAGCCTCTACTATCAGTTTCCTTGTCACCCAAAACCCAAGCACTAAGCCACTGACTCATATTTTAGGTTCTTTTCGCCATAGCACTCACATTCTAAAGGCCAGAACTAGTGAATGGCCCCATCTAGATTGAAGGCGTTGAGGAAATGTAGTTTAGTTGGTTCACAGCAAGAACAGGGAACAGCTTTGATGAGCAGCTGGCCAGGTTCTGCTACCATTAAGAAGGAAAGAACTATTATATTTTCTGATGATTCCAGCTACTTCTGTTATTTCTAACAATTATCAAGAAGCCAATCTATCTTATGTGAAAATGGTAGCTTCTTAAACTTTCCTTTAATCTTATTTTATAAATTACAAAATTAAATGACCTAATTGACCATGATTTAGTAATTTGACAATGACAATATCCATATTTTGGGAGCTCCCATAATATGCTGATATTTAACCACATTTATAACATTTCCTTAAGGGACAGTTTCCATATTTTGAAAATCTAATGTCTGAAATGTGACATTGCATTTAAGTGTTTTAAACCACAGAGATGATTTTATTTCAAAATTCTAGTGATTTTTCTTGTTTTACTTAAAAATTTTCCTATACTGTGATGAAATTATGCATTTTAATATTTATATTTTATGGCTCATTGACATAAATTATGGTTACTTACTTGGTTTCTTCTAGAAATGTGTAAAATGTTTTTAACCTGCTTCAAATGCATGTTGACTTTATGAGATACTATAGATAAAAGATATATTACAAAAAGGCCACTTAGAAATTCATTTTTAAATTTTTCTTAGACAAAAGCAATCTCAGTCTTGTTTGGTTTGGCCTTCCTTTGAAGTAGGTCTCAGAGTCAACCATGAAGTCCTGTATATTATACTGCATTACAATTATCACCTGAAATTTAAAACAATTATGTGATGCTATGTGAGTATACTCTGTTAACCAGAATTATAAATAATATATTTAACATTAATGACCTAATTTGAATAGTTACAAATATTAGGTATATTTAATACTCTCATATATTAATCATGTAAATGTATTTTATATGTATCACGTGTATGTGTATATTAATAAAACCGATATTTGAGGAGTTATATAGGGTTCATTCTCTGTGTCCTGTTTTGTTTTATAGCTATAAGAAACTGGCTGAGAATAAAGAATCTGAATTTGTTAGACCTTTACCCCTTAATATGAACCAAAATGTTATGTCTCAAGAACCACAAACTGTGAACCAATTTTTGGACAGAAATGAAGAGAATGTAGTTTTAGAAAAGGCAACAAATGAAGGTACAGAAACTAACCATCCAAGAGTAAATGCTGTGGAAGAACAAATAGATAAAATGTACCTTGATATTTTGAAGAAAAAAATATCTGTTGGTCCTTCATTATTACCTCAGGATGACAAAATAAATAAGGTAAGTTTTTATCATTCAAATTGATTTGACATATTGATAAATGAAGTTATACAAATACTATTGATAAGTATGTACTTCTTAAGCTAGTGGGATTGGTTACACACTAACCTCCACGTAGATCCTGGATATCTGTGAGCAGTCTATAACAACACCCTGTAGTCCCCAAATTTAAAAATAGCACCGTAGCATTAGCTTTCTTCTTGAAGCCGTTCTTTATATTTTTCATTTTTTTAGTAAAGGTAGTCCAGAGTTTGAGTAACATAAGAAAATAAAGTGTATTCGTCATTCTAGTGCTTTTCAATCTTTCTAGTAGTTTGTGTTCTGCAAAAGTAGGTAAGTTGACATTTCCTGTAAATGCTATTAGCAGCTCTTAAGAAACTTACATTTCATTGTTCCTTTTTTCTCTGTTCTTGATTTATTCTGATTATATAGGCTCCATGACCACAGTATTCCATTTTTATTTTACAGTTCTGAGTTATGTGTTTACCATAAACTATCTCCTTGTATCAGTAGAATAAGGCAGGGTACTAATAAATTTTTACCTTGAGAAATCTGGAGAAAAAAGAAGCTAAGACTTTTGTCATTTCAAAACATGTTCTTCCCTGCTCTCCTCCATGTTGATTCTAGTAATTACATGTCTTGCTTTCTGGCAAGCTTTTTTGTTTTATTATTTTGCTTTGTCTTACTCCTGACTTTGAAGATGTGCTTCCAAATACTAAAATTCGGATGAATTGGAGAACTTTAATATAATGATTTGCCTTCTATGAACTATGTTCTTTAGTAATCAGTATGGTTTTGCTATCTGTTAAGTCTTATTTGCAACTGTATTCGAAGTTTAAGTACTAAAGAGCTTGTACTTGTACGCAGACTTTTAGATCTCAACTCAGTTCTGGAGAAGAAGGGGCTGGAATTGGTAAACAGCTACCATACAAGAAGGCCCGAAGTGCACCTCCTCTATTTAAAAGAAAACCCCAGAGTGGATTATATGCATCAGTTAGGAGCTCAGGGTATGGCAAACCCAGTTCACCCTTCAAGACATTTTCTAATCTTGAAAAGAAAACTTCAAAGGACATTATGAAGAGCAAAAGCTTGAGATCCATTCCTACCTCAAATCAGGCTAGGAAAAAAGGTAATCATATACTCTTTTCATGATAGAATTCTGTACATATAGTGTATTATTTTATTTTCTTTGTTCTCTACTTTCCCTGTTTCCTTCCTCCTTCCATGAACTTTCCTTATTCATAGAAAAAAAATTATTCATAAGGTACTGCATTCCATCTTCGAAAGGTTCAATTCAATTGAGATCAGGAGGTTTTTCATCATAAGTTCTAGGTTTTCCTGAACGAGACCCAGAAAGTATGGGAAGTGAATATAAAATAGGAGAGTCAAACCCCTCCTCATCTGGTTGGCTTTGTAATATCCAAAATATTTGCCAGAGAAGAGCTATGAATTCAGAATGCAAATGGCAACGTATAAATGAGGGTCAACCATCTGGGTATTAGTTCAGCATAGACTTGGAGAGTAAGGATGTTTTATAGATCAAAGAATGCATACTTTTATACTCAGTGTCTCTGTTAGTTATTTCCTAATGTAGTTGTTTATCGCTATATTGGCAGAAGGAAAGGGTAATTTTCCTCTTAGAAGCCCATGCAACTAGTAAAAGAAATAGAAATGCTCAAGTCAAACCAACATTTCTGTTGCCTTAAGACTCCAGTGGGGAAGGGAGAGCAGTAGAGCCAGAAGCATTTTGTTCTTTTCTTTGTGATTAAATCAAATAGGTTACCAATTCCATCATTGTTTTCTGGTGATAGTTGTCGGAGGAGAACTAACCTCACTGGAAAATTCACTTCTAGCTTAAAAAGTAGGGAAGTGCCTTTCCCTACTACTGTCAATTCCAGGACCACTTTGTCTATATTTAAAATTCTTTCAGCATTAAAGACTCTCTTCTTGTGTCTGTTTTGGTGTGTCTTCACTGCAGCGATCTGTGTGTGTAAGGTGGAAAGGCTAGGGCTGATCTGTGTGAGAGTGCAGGAGAACAGCAGGGGGGATGGCTATTCTGGAGAGACAGGAATATGATTGTTGGCTTAATGCAAGCTTCCTTTCCTCCTGTTCTTAACCTACGGACCTCTGACCCCTTTCCTAAGAAGTCTCTTGTGTTCTCTTATTTTCTCGTTTCTGTGGGACATCTGCTTGTGATGTTGTCGTCTACTCATTGTTATTAATAATTAACTGCCCACTGGATCTAGTGCTTAATGTTAAGGAAAAACACTTGGAACATTTCCCAAATTTTAGAATCATCAAGAGGAGTGTGAAAATTTTTCATTAATGTTTTAGGAGTATTCATTCTGTACTTTCGGGATCAAGAAAATGAAATTTTGTTTTTAATATTATTTATTATATGTATTTTAGATAAACTAACCACCAACATTTTTGAAGTTTACTTTATCCAGATCCATTCACATAACAAATATTTTTTGAGCACCGACCTTGGTCCAGGCAATATTAGAGGCCCTTGAGATACATTGGTAAACAAAGTAGGCAAAGATATCTCCCCTCCCTCATTTTGTGAAACTTTCATCTGATGAGGAGAGAGAAACTTTTAGCAATATGCATAGTAAATCAGTAAATGAGGTTATATGCTAAGGAAAACTAAAGGTAGAGCAAGAACGTCAGTGGGGGAGGTCACAGTTTTCAATAAGATAGAGTAGGCCTCCTTGAGAGAGAGAGCCATTTGAACAAAGACTTGGAGGAGGCAAAGGAATTGGCCGTGTGGATAGCTGGGGGAAGCGTATTCCAGAAAAATGAAATGACTAAATAGTGCAAAAGTCCTGAAGTAGGGAGCGATGCCTGGCATGTTCAGGGAACAGCATGGAAGCCCATACGGCATGAGCAGAGAGAGTAGGAGATGAGACCGGAGAGTCAAGGGAGAGGCACATGTAGGCTTTTCTAGGGCATTTTAAAGACTTAGGCTTTCACTCTTAGTGTGAAAACATGAGCCAATGAAAAGTTTTGAGCATGAGAGTGATTCATCTAATTATCCTTTAGACAGATTTCTTTGGCTGATACCTTATAGACCATATACATACAAACATATACACACACTGTAGAGGACACAGGAAGAAGCTCAGAGCCCAGTTCGAAGGTGATGTTAGGAGTGCAGGCTAGAAGTGACGGGGCTGGAACCAGCGTGGCAGCAGTGGTGGTGATGAGAAGCGGCTGGGTTAGGGTATATTTAGAAGACAGGACCAAGAGTCTAAAGGATCGGTTTGGGGTTGTGAGAGAGGAATCGAGGATGATGGCAACCGGGAGAATGAAGTTACTCTCTCGCTGGGATGGGGAAGGCTGAGGGGGCGTAGATCTGGGGGTGGAGAGAAGACCAAGAGTTCAGCTGTCGAGGTGATAGTTTTGAGGTGTCTGTTCTACACACAAGTAGAGAAAACAAGGAGGCAGTTAGGTAGAAAAGTGTAGAGTTAAGAGGGTGGTGTGGACTGTAGGTTTCAGACATTAAAGATGAATATTTTTGAAGCCATGTTTGTCTGGGTGTTTTTAATTGAAGTATAGTTGATTTACAATATTGTGTTAGTTTCAGATGTACAGCATAGTGAAATTTTTTTTTTGCAGATTATATTCCATTATAGGTGATTACAGGATATTGGGTATAATTCTCTTTGCTGTACAGTGAATACTTGTTGCTTATCAATTCTATGTGTAGTAGTTTGTGTCTGTTAATCCCACACTTCTAGTTTGTCCCTCCCACCCCTCTCTCCCCTTGGTAATGACGAGTTTGTTGTCTTTGTCTGTGAGTCTTTCTGTTTTGTATGTACATTCATTTGTATTATTTTTTAGGTTCCACATAGAAGTTTTATATAGTATTTGTCTTTCTCAGTCTGACTTAACTTCACTAAGCATAATGTTCTCTGCAACTGATGAAGATTATCAAGAGAGCATATCTAGAGAAAAAGGAGCCAGGGCCTGAACCCTGGGCATGCTAACCTTAAGAGGTCAGGCGGAAGAGGAGTCGCCTGCAAAGAAGACAGAGCAAGGTTGCAGGAAACCTGAGTATGCGGGGTCCTGAAAGCCAGGTGAAGACAGTGTGTGAAGGAGAATTGATCTGCTCTATCAGTTGCTGCTGAGGGATAAAGAGAGATGGGGACTGACAGCTGGCCTTTGGGTTTAGCAGAAACGAAGCCATCAGTATTGGACAAGCAGTTTCCGTGGCTATGTGGCTGTGAAAGGCAAGCTGAGTGAGAATAGGAGGAGTAGAGTTGGGTACTTCGAGCTCTAGATGCCCCTGGAGGAAAGTATGTAAAAGGTAGGAAGAAGAAAATGGGGCAGTAGCTGGCATGGAAGTGGAGTTAGGAGAAGCCTTTTATTTTGCTTTTTTTGATTTAATGGGAGAAATAATAGTTGTGAATGAATAATAGTATGTTT
This sequence comes from Lagenorhynchus albirostris, assembly GCF_949774975.1. NCBI lineage: Eukaryota > Metazoa > Chordata > Mammalia > Artiodactyla > Delphinidae > Lagenorhynchus > Lagenorhynchus albirostris. The sequence goes on from NC_083106.1 coordinate 70,191,835, forward strand.
ATGCACTTTGGAAAGATGCAGTGGACAGGCAGAAATGCATGATGGAGGGGAGAATTGCTAGAGCAGTGTCCTTGAGTAGAGGAGCTGTCTTGGGATCCAGTGCACATGGGAAGAGTTGGCATCAGAGAGGGCCATGGACAGTTCGCCTGTGGGCAGGCCGATAGGAAGGGGGGAGATGTGGGTGCAGACTGGTGGGTGGGTAGAAGTGGTGAGAGGTTGCTTCCATTTACTCTGAGAAGTAAAGTACAATGTGATGAGATGGCAGTGAAGTTGGGGCAGGGGTGTTGGAGGAGGGAAGATGTGAAAAGGCAATCCTGGAGGGTTAGACTGCAGCAGGAAGCGTCGGCGTGCAGTTAGTGACCACGAGTGTAAGTTGAGACCAGGCAGGGTGTGTGTATTTGTATATGTGTGTGCACAGCCACATTCTACTGCACGATTGCAGGTGTTGGGTAGTTGTATAGTTGGGGTTGTCAAGAGGCGTGGCTTTTGCCAAATGAGTACAGTGAGCTGAGAGAGGAGCAAGAAGGGAGAGACCAGCGTATGTGGAATGTAAGTTGAGTCGTGAAGGAAGAAAAGACATCAGGGGGGTGATACAGCATGACATAGGCAGGACCACAAAGTGAGTCCCAGGGGGTCCCAAGGATGGTGGGAATCCAGGTGGGAGGAAGGATTGATGGAGAGTAAATGCGTTACTGGTGATAGAAAAAGATCTAGAGCGCCAGTGGGAGAGAGCAGCTGGGGCGGAGAGGCACGTATATACAGGGGTTGAAAGGATCTCCTGTGCGTGTATGGAAATTACTGAGAGTGAAGAGAAATAATGTCATGGGGTGGGAAGGAAACGAGGGGGTTGGTATAGAGGTTGATAGATTAAAGTAATATTTTTATGGATATTTTTCCCTATTTCATAATTTCATAGTGCTTGTGACTACCGAAATAAAAAAGAAACACATCAGTAAAATTTATATTAAAGTACAATGGTAAACTGTGACTGTCTATTTTTATACTGAGCTACTTTTTCTCATTAGACTATCCATTAAGTATGATTTTTTAATCTCTGTCTTTTTATTGGAAGATTTCCCAGAGTGACTTTAGTTTCATTTCCAAAGAACTGGAATTCCTTTGGGGTGGTTGTTACTTGTCACAGGTTGGGTCTTCAAGAAGCAGACCCTGAGGCAAAGATGAGTGTCCAGAAAGTCTAGAGACTGTGCTTGGGATCCACATTGGGTATGATGAAGAAGAAGCCCAATGACTGGGGCTTACGCAGTTAGAAGGCTTCTTTTTTTTCACATAACCAAGAAACCAGGGCTCATCAGTTCATAGCTGGTGCAACTGTGCAAGGACCCTTCTTTCCTGCTGCAAAATCCTTAGTCGGTGACTTTTGTCTTCCTTGTCACAAGATGGCTACACAACCTCCAGGCCTGTCAGGAGGAGAGGTGAAAGGTAAAAGGTCCCTGCCTGTTAACTCAGCAGCTTCTTAATCAGAAAAGTAGTCACTTTCTTGGAAGTGCCATGTAGGAAACTTCTGCTTTCATCTTATTGGCCAGAACTTTGATCCTGTGTTTCCTTCCCACCCCTCTCCCCAGTTGCATGGAGTCCAGGGGGATGGGTGTTTTTAACTGGCACCCTGCTGCCCAGGGCAAAATTAGGTTTCTGTTATTAGGGAGGAAAAGGAGATTGGCGGCTAGTGGTGTCTGCACGTGGCAGTTTTCCTTTTTATTCTAAATTAATTTTCTTGGGCTATTGCCTCTTATATTTTTATCTTTAGACTGATACGTTTACTGTCACAGAAGGAATAATTGCTCATTCTTTAAATTTAAAAAACACAGAGAAGTAAAAAGAAAGCAATAACTAGCCAGGAACAACTGAGGTCACACTGGGTGAGCCTCTTTCCATGCTTCTTGTATGTATGTCCTTGTCCAGGTCGAAGGAAGTGGGGATGGGAGCTGGAAGGAAGGAGACAGGCAGGACAAACAGACAAAGCATTTTATACGAACAGATCACACTTCATAAGTTCTTTTTAAATAAAATATTAGATTGAGTTTCACTTAAATCTGTAAGACGAGAAAGAAACTTCATCCTAAGAAATACTACATCTCAAAAGATCCCTTTAAGAAAATAGACTGTGGAAACCTCTGAAAGGTTGGCAAAACCATGTTGTTGTTTTTACCTACATTTTGTACATTATCTGTTTTCCCTTCTATGAAATATGAGGTAGTAAAACCCCCAGTCACATGCCTGCTACCCATTTTTGTTGGATTTATTTTTACTTGTTCAGGATATATTTAGTTTATTCGCTCCAGCGACTGTAATTCTCCTCAGCTTTTGAATGAGGGTCTTGGTTCTCGCTATGAAAGGGCCAGAATGCTTTTCACCAGTCCCTTATCCATCGCTTCTCCATTCTGGAATTATTTTGATTGGTTTCTTATTTGACTGAATTTTCTTAATCCATTGTTTTTTCAAGAAGGGTTCATGGGTTCCAAATTCTGCAGTGTTTTTTCACGTTTGAATTTTATACCCAAGCAAATTTTCTTTCGGGTATAAAGGGAAAAGATACTGTCCATGTACTATTATTGAAAATAATTACTTAGAGAAACCAAAATTAAGAATCCAGGAAGGGAGAATTGTGGTATAAAAGCACTGGCTGACTGCAGCTTGAGCAAGGACCACCTGCCACTCTTGGCCACCACATCCTAGGGAGAATCACAATGCTAGCAGAATCACACCCATTCGTTGGCCATGTTGATGCACCTCCAGTGACTTGGAAGGATTGATGCCTGCTTCTACAGTGATTCAAACAGTTCCTTTATGAACACTTTAAGACATTTCTCGAGAAAAACCTTCCACGTCAAACAATCCAATTAAATATGATTACTACTCTATAAGGAAAACCCTGCGTGCCCAGAAAAGATTAGAAGGAAATCTCGGGCTGAGGTACTACTGGGGACGTGTTTCTTCTTTTGACTTTCCTGTATTTTCCAAATCTTTTAATGACCGTGTATTTCACTTTAATGAAAAAGTAAACTCTGCATTTGAAAAGTTAGCATCTTGAAAAAATTATATTAAAAATATAAATTTCAAATGCTTCATTTACATCTAAAGCAATCAAATAAATATTTACTCAGTGTGCAGTTCAGAATCTGTAATAATTGAACATGGGCCTCAAGACCTCTCTGGGTATTTCCCTTAAATGTTTATTTTTATTATTAACTGAATAACTTACTGGCCTTAGAATTATTTCCACTGTTTGAGGATTTACGAGGTACCTTTTAAAAGCTGAAAATCTCACCAGAATATATATACATTAATCACATTTTTTCTAATTTAATAAACAGGATATTATAGCAGTATTATCATTTTGTTTTTTAATCAGATTTAAACTACTTGTTATAAAGTTTCCATGTAATCTACATTATTCCAGTGATACTATATCTTGATATACGTTACTTATAAAAAATGTGCTCTGAAAGCACACTTAATCTGAAGTAAAATGCTTCATAAAGTTATCAGCTGCTCTTTGATTCATTGTTTAGATATTTTTATTTGTTACTGCTGTGAACATTTGACAGAATAATTATTGAAAAATAATAAAACCTGAAATTATCCCAATCTACATTCTCCTCACGTTTATTCAGCTCCAGCTGTCATTTGACGTGAATCTTGTGTCATTACCCTTCTGTGTCAAATTGAGCAGAATGTGGATTCTGGGCAGGAGTTCGGAGTGCAGTGGAACAGACGCGTTGCAGGCGTCAGCCTGCTTCGTGATCCTCGTTTGTCTTAGTGTTCTCATTGTATTAGTACTTATTGTTACATAATTGCTGAATACACGCTCAACTTAGTTTGTATTTGTGGTGCTTTTATCCGTTGCTTACAATCTTCAGAAATCTTATCTGGAACGAGACTCATCAGGCCTGCAGCTTTGGGTAAAGCAGCACCCCAAACGGAAAGTTGCCTGGCTACTCCTAAGGAGTCTGAAGGCCCTACAGAAGCAGATTCCTGTGCTCAGGTTCAGAATGTAGGTATTGAATTTCAAAATAATATTCATGATGTTTTTATGTTCTGTAATTATATATTGAAAGTAAATTATAAATAATGAAATATATGTAACTTCTTTTATGTTGACTGATATTCTTGTCACACAAGAATTTATTGATCTTCTTATACAGTAGAACATTGTTTAACCGTGTCATTTTTATTCTTTGTGGGTTTTTTTCCCCTAACCACCTGTGTTCAAACCTAATATTATAACTCTACATAATGAAGTAATGCTCTTCCTTTAAAGGATTTTTCAGGATACCATGGTGGGAACAAGGAGACAGAATTGATTATGTTTAAAAGAGTTCAGGAAGCAGAGGAAAAATGGAGGGGTGCCCAAGCCCTAATTGAGCAAATTAAAGTCACATTCTCAGAAAAGGAGAGAGAGCTGGAAAACAAGATGGAGGAACTAAAGAGACAACAGGAAAAGGAACTCTTCAGACTGAATCAAGACAATTATATTCTACAAGCCAAGGTACTAGACACATTGTCCTACTTCTCCTTTTATTTAATTAGAAAAGAACTGGTACTCCCCGCTAAATGCCTTGTCATTTGCTTGTCCCTGGGGCTGCTTCACTTGATATATTTGCTGTATAAAACATGAACATGGTTCCTGAGAGTGCCTCCTTACAGAAGAGCCTACATGGAACCCCTGGGGGGGGGAATTGAAATTGAAATTGGCTCATTTTGATAGTTTTCTTGTTAGCAGTCCTTTCTGAAAACAAATCCCTTGGTTCACTGTGACCTTCACGGAAGACAGAGTTTCAGAAAGAAAGCTATGGAAGGTCTAGATTCAGAAAGTGACACTGTGTAGCATTTCTGAGTTACTTCCATCATCAGAACTATCAGCACGAAGCACACTGAAGTGGTTTAACTGTAGTTGGTGTTATGATCATTCCACTGTGGTTATAAGGCAGTCTTAGGTTTATGTACCTCGAATTTTCTGTTATTCTCCCTCACTGCTCACTGTGTCATTTCCTTCTCCCAATAAAACAATACCTGCATGTTCTCAAAGTTAAGTGGCTTTGAAGAATCAAACAAAAAACAAAGGTGGTTGCATTTTGGAGAAACAGCTGATCCTGTCACTGAAGAAAAATTGAAGCAAATCCAAAAAGAAATACAAGAACAAGAGACACTTCTTCAAGGATATCAACAGGTATGGCTCTTCAGCACATAGTGAGTTTGTCTTGAGATTCTTTGATTATAAAAATAAGGCATTTAAAAATATTTGTGTCCATTTAACAGGTAATGGGAATTCTGGCAATGCGAGGAAGTAATAATTTGACTAGTCTGTACATTTCTCATTTCTTAAGGGCATGGGCTCTGGATTCAAAAAATCTGGTTTTAGACTTTGCTTCACTACCTGCTGTGCAGCCTTAGGCAGATCATTTCACCTCTCAGCCAGTTTCCTCATCTGTGAAGTGGGAATGAGGATAATAGTACCTGGCTCATAAGGTGGTTGTGAAATTAAAATAAGACAGTACAGATCAACCACTTCGTGCCTTCCACACAGTAACCAGTTACTGCCTGTTGCCTGTTACTAATTGGAATAGCCATATTTCCTTAGAAACTGTCCTCTTTTTCTTTAATTTTCTATAATTTTTTCAGTAGATAATATTGGCTAGTTTTGATATTATATTGAGAAATATAAATCTGAAATCAATTGCCAATGCCCTGAGAGTGAAAAACAATTGAATTAAATGAGAGAAAATGAGTGTGTCCTATAGAAGCCATACATTTGTTCTCTGGGATGATGGAGTGTTGGTGGTGTTGACCTGACAGTCAGCCAGGGCAGGTTTGGTGATCCCCAGAATGAGACTTGTCTTAGTTTCTTTCCCATCACTCCTTTTTCTTAACTTCCCTCCCCTTCTTCTTCTGTCTCATTACCTTTTTCTTTTGTGACAACAATAGCCTAAGCATCCCGCCTACCGATAACCAGCATTTTCATTCCAGGGACATCCAGAGAAAGCATCACCACATCAGAGACTACAGCTTTTTGCTGTAAATGAAATTGTACTGATTTTGCAGGACACCCCACCATAGAGTTAGTGAGAACCGTCCAAAAACCCTTCCTGCCATTCTGAGCTTGCTGTATAGGACATGGGTTTTAAGGAGGATTTCACAGACCTATGAGTATGCCAACCACCCACTCTCACAAAGATAATACAAAATTTATGTGTCTGTGTACGTATGTATTTTTCTGAGTTTCATTAATTCTGCAGATAATCAAGCACAGACTGTGTGCCAGGCACTAGGCCAGACGTGGTGAGACAGTTCATAGTTTTCATTAGATCCTCAAAGGTGTGGTTTTCATCAGATTCTTGATTTTAAAGAGGTTACTAAGCCAGAGCATCTAAGCACAGATGGGTACTTTCTCCCCCTGATCTCACTGTTTGAGTCCCCCTTCAGCTCAAGTCAGGTGCTGTACTGGGTCTAGTCTCTGCTCTGCTCTGTCCTGATCTTCCACAAACACCCAGTCTCTAACTCCCTGCTCACAGAAAGTTCCAGAAACAAACATGATACCCACCGTGGGTACATCCAATTACCTCACGGCAGAAAGACGGGCCAAAAATAGGAAAAAAGAAGGTGCAAACAGTCCCACTGGCCTTTCCATCCCTGGTGCCTGAAGTCAGGATGTGGTTATTCCTGCAGTCTCTCCCCCATTTACTCCTGTGAAATGCGGTACATTATACTGACAGGCTCTTTGGCTTTGGGAATTTTTTTGCAACTTTTTTTTCAAGTAAGCGTTTTGAGCATTTTAGAAAGAATTGTTTTCAGGTAACAGATTTTCTTCTGAGACAAATCAAAGAGTTTGGAAAAGATTTTGCTTACTCAAAAACTGAAGAAATTTAAAAGCTATTAAAAATGTTTAAAGGATGTATCTTTTAGAAGCAGATACACTTACGTAAGCACTACTGATTTTTAACTAAAACATAATTTCCCGTGTATAAAAAGGAAAATGAAAAATTGTATAATCAAGTGAAAGATCTCCAAGAACAAAACAAGAAAAATGAGGAGCGAATGTTCAAGGAAAACCAGAGTTTATTCAGCGAGTTAGCTGCCTTAAAGTAAGTCCTTTTAAAACTCTTAAAATCAAATATACTTGGACTATTTCTAAGCATTTTATTGTTACATTAATAAAACATTTAGGATACTTAGAAATTTTTAAAAATTGTACACTGATTTACAGTTCTGTAACTTTTGTATTTTTAATATTCAGTGGATTTTCTCTTGATATTAGATGACTAGTACATACTTTCAGTATTTTCAGTATATTCGTATTTGAGTTTGACATCTATTTCAGGAAACTGAATATTCCTTTTAAGCCTGAGATACTTGGGTAATACATCTTAGTAATAATGCTGTTAGTAGTAATAGTAAAGAGAAAATACAGTATTATTTACTGTCTTAGGTCAGGTTCCATACAAGTAGAGCCTGAGGTGGGGATCCTCGTGGAGGTGATTTCCCGGAGGATTAGTCTCAGGAGATGGGGAGCCAGAGAAGCGAGATGGGGGGTAGCAGGAGGGGAGGCAAGTAAGAATGTGGTCTCGGCTGGAGGCTGGCTTCATTCTGCTCTCGCCAGGAGGCTCAGGAGAACACATTGCATTGCAGAGTTGGCCCCTACTTGAGGCACGTGGGGGGCAGCTTTTGTACCCCCCACGGCAGCCAGTCCCTGGCTGAGGTGGGCCCCAGGGAGCGAGTGGGGGTATCCTCTGGGCCAGGGGTCAGGGGTTGCTATTTGGCAAGGGCATTTCTCCAGAGAAGGAGAACCTGCGAGTTATTACAGCCGGCGCTCACCGTGGCAGGCTGACGGGGCACCAGCACCCACTTAAGAATCAATCATACCTCAGACTGTACGGCCTTTGGGATGTTATTACATCTGTCTTTAACACACTAAGTGAAAGAGCTGAACCAACACATGTGGGCAGGCTAGGGTACTGTCTTCTTTTGGGAAATGACTGCCAGCTATGCATCATTTCACCTAAACACCTAAAACCTCAGATAGGACCGCTCTCAGAAGAAATTTCTTTGGCTCTGAATGTCATGTATGTTTTATTTATTTACATACTTCTTCCATTTTTTTTGTAAGGTAACTTAGGGCATGTGAGGCAGGGCTGCTGTTAGCTCACACTCATCTTTCTTGCAAAATAGAAAAAAGCATATCTTGTAGCAGACAAAGCTGGAAAGTACACAGGTTGGCTAGTGAGGGCACTTTTGTGTAAATTAGGAAGGGGAAAATGCCCCTTTCTCCTGGTAAGTGTGACCCCAAGCCAAGGCTGATAATCTGCACAGTTCTGAGGCATGAAGCCATTTATATCTGCTTTCTTCCCAGATGCTTCAATAAAGTATTTTAAAATTTCATATCTGATAATGTTGCCTGGCTTTTTTTTTTTTTTTTTTTTTTTTGCGGTACGCGGGCCTCTCACTGCTGTGGCCTCTCCCGTTGCGGAGCACAGGCTCCGGACGCGCAGGCTCAGCAGCCATGGCTCACGGGCCCAGCTGCTCCGCAGCATGTGGGATCTTCCCGGACCAGGGCACGAACCCGCCGTGTCCCCTGCATTGGCAGGCGGACTCTCAACCACTGCGCCACCAGGGAAGCCCCGTTGCCTGGCTTTTAAGAGAGAAGATCTATTCCAGGATCCAAACCTGAAGCTCTAAATGAATTTTCACAATGGAATAAATGGTTTCTTTAGAAAGTAGGGTTAGGTGATCATATGTGTACTCCTAAACTTGTATAATATCTCTGGAAAAAAACAGAAAAATTGATTCTAAGGTACCAGTAGTAGACTGTGCTTGTTTTTGTTTGTTAGTTTCCATGGGTATGATTGGCAATTTGTGTTTCTCAGGAGTCTAGAATGATGTGACAAGGAGTACAGAACACCACAGGGGAAATGCAGCAAGTCTTTCCGGGAGATTGATTTTTTTTTTTTTCTGAGAATTGGCAGGAAATATTTTTATATTACAAATAAACCAGTACTCTTAGGGTTTTGGTTCTTTTAGATTATACATAAAAATTTCACATGAAGTATACTTCTCTTTTAGTATTTTAGTATTGTAATCTTTAGTTTAAATAAACTTTCTCTTCAGTGACTCACATAGTTTCAACGTGCAAAGTGCTTTTAATTTTTAAGAATTGAATATTTTGTATTGAAAGGAGTACCTTTTAAAATATATATATTTTTTTATTTTCAAAATAAATCAGAGAACAGATGCATAAAAGTCGTTTCCTGTCTCAAGTAGTTGAAGATTCAGAGCCCACCAGAAACGAGAATTTTACAGATCTGTTAGCAGAACTACGGGTGGCACAGGTAAGTTGCATAAGGATTTTAACCATTAGCAATAGGAAAGATTGTTATAAAAATCTCTACATGTGTAAAAAAAAAATCTGCTTTTGTAATTTATAAAAAAATAAACTCTGCTTATAAATTTCATACCAATTAAAAATTAGGAAATATCTAAGGTTAGCACTGGGACACATGTGACCTTACTATAGAGGAGACAATGTGATGCTGGTTTTAGGTGGCATCCTCTTTATAATCCAACCTCTCATCAGGCATTTTTCACGTGGAGCCATGGTTGGACGCATAACCTTATTTAGGGCATGTATACCTAACTTCAAATTCCTCATTGGAAATGTACGGCTAAAATAGGAAAATAATTTGAAGATAATCATTCACCTTAAAAAGTTAGCTGGCTTTTCCTCTGTCTTCCCAAGCGGACTGTGCAGTTCTAGGGGCCAGAGGCTATATCTGCAAATATGTGTGTCTGATGTGCCTAACACAGAGGTGAAATGCAATAGCTACTGTATAACTTTTTTCTTTATTTGTATTGAATATGGCCTAGAATTTTCTAAAGCAGTATTTATCAATAGGAGAAGTTTGGGGATTTAGGGCAGATTAATTCTGTCTTAAGCAGAACAGTTCTAGGCATTGCATGATTTTTATCACTTCTGTCGCCAGGAACTATGCTCATAGCACCCACCAGTCGCTGCAACACTCAAAAGCGCTGCAACACTCAAAAGCACTGCCACGTTTCCAGACATCTCCTGTGGGAGGGCAGTCAACTCTCCCCACTCCCTCCCATTAAGAACCACAGCACTAAACTAAAAAGTCCTTCCAATCTATTTGAATGATTATGTAAATTAGAAAAACTCCAATTACATATCACTTTTTAATTAGAAATTTATTATATAAAGTTAGGTTATATAGCACTTTAAACATGCCTTAGTTCAATAATTGATGCTTAACAGACTTGTATGTAAAATACATCTTCAAATATGAATCCATTAGAGAACTTTCTTAAGATGCATGTACGTACAGAATGATTAGATAGGTAGGCCGATAAGTAGAAAGAAGGAATAAATGATTGGATACCCGCACTTATCAGTGGGCCTCAAAAACTAGCAAGTTAGGAGAGCAATTAACATTGCTGAAGTTTATGAAGACTTGGGAAAACATGGTAAGGTTTCAAGCACAGCATTAGCTTCATTTGAAGGCTGTTATTAGTGACCTTTTAAAAGTGCTACTTTGAACACACTTTTTTCTGACAAACGGGAAACTAAAACTGCCACTGAAATCACTGTAAAGTGCTGGCTAAAATATAAGAAACATCTTGTAAATGCATAACCCAGCTCTCAAGAAAGTAAGGGGAATCTCTAGGGGTCAGAAATGAACAGGGATACAAACCTAGCAGTAAACATTGCTCCTAGGCTACCAGTTCAGTAACCACGAGCCTTGAGCTTTAACAACAAAGTAGAGATAGAACCCCAGGATTTCAAAGGGCCACATCCTTCAGTAAAACAGTGGTCCATGAAAAAATCCACCCACCTTCAGAAGGGGCTGAGATATCAAGAAAGCTTATCTGTCTTAACTTGATTTCTATATAGAGGGGGGGAAAAAAAATCTCAGCTCAGTGTCTTACCAGTTGTTCAGTATAAATGTCATCCCTACTGCCTTCATTTGTGTTTTAGTATTTGAATTGACACTACTTTCAAGGTTTGGTCATACTCAAACTGGAAAAGGAAAATAGCATAAAAGGTGGTCCTGAGTTAGTGATCATCTTAAGTGTGTCTTAAGAAACACATGCAAAACACTCTTAGGGGTATCCATCCTTAACCCAGCTCACATGGTATTCCTTCAGATAAAATCCTGCTGACGGTACGCCCAGAATGCAGAATTACAAAACCCAGGGAAACAACCCACCGTGAGCAGGCATGGGATGGTTTAATAAACAGCAGGATTAGAACCCCAATCAAACTACTGAGTAGACTATGAAATAAATAGACTTTAAATGATTTAATATACAAAATAAGTGAGAAATTCAGTGTGAGGAAAGAACAAAACAGACTAGGCAAATTCAGAGAAAAATAAACAGAATAAGTAGAAAAATTAAATAGATCATACATAACTAAGAAGAAATTGGTAAACTAGAAGAGAGATCTAAGGAGCTTAGAGTGAAACACAAAAAATAGAGAAATGAAAAATATCAGAGATGTGAGATACTCTAGTATGTAATTAAATTTTTTTTAAAGTAATGGCTAAGAATTGTCTAGAAATTAATAAAAGAGATGAATTCTCAAATTCAGGAAATACAGTGAGTCCTACGCAGGATACATAATTTAAAATCTGCATCTAAACCCATCATGGTGAAAGTACCAAAGGCAGGGAACACCTTAAAAGAAATCAGAAAGGGACTTCCCTGGTGGCGCAGCAGTTAAAAATCCACCTGCCACTGCAGGGGACACGGGTTCTATCCCTGGTCCGGGAAGATCCCACATGCTGTGGAACAGCTAAGCCAGTGCGCCACAACTACTGAAGCCCACGCGCCTAGAGCCCATGTTCTGCAACAAGAGAAGCCACCACAAGGAGAAGCGGGTGCACTGCAACGAAGAGTAGCTCCTCCTCGCTGCAACTGGAGAAAGCCTGCGCGCAGCAATGAAGACCCAACGCAGCCAAAAAAAAAAAGATTAAAAAAAAAAAGAAATCAAAAAAAGAAGTGTTAAAGATAAAAATTACTTAGGGTTGTGTTTATTTGTGCAAATATTGAAAGATGGAATGTCATGCGTTAATTTTCATTCACTTTGGTTTTCTGAGTTTAAATAGTTTAAGAGCAAAAAATTCATACTGAGATAAATCTGTAATACAATATTCATATCAAACCTACTTACGTATAGTCTAATTTGTACCTTAAAAATTAATACCAATTAGTGTAGTCTTAAAATGTGAATTGTTGTTTTGTAAACTATGGATGGACACATACTAAAAGCGAAGGTCCTGAGCCCTGTCCTTCTAGACTCCCAGGGTGGAGAGGAGGATGAGGCTGACTGCAGTTCGGCCAGTCAGTCAGGCAATCATCCTGGAGTTGGAAAAACAGTAGGTAAACAAGACAGACATGGGCCTTGCTCACTAGGAACCTATATTCTACCAGGGAAGACAGATAATAAGTGAACAAGAAATAGTTAAAAATAGAGGTAAGTTCTTTGAGGAAAATAAGAATAGAGACTAACGGTAGGCAGGGCAGGGGTAAGGCAGCTGTCAGCCATGTGGGCAAGGAGGTGCTCTCTGAGAAAGTGGTGTCTACATCGAGAATGGAGGAGAAGCAGCAGCTCACTGTGCAAAGACCGAGCCTTCCAGCCAGGGGCAAGCACAGGCCGAGTCAGGGTTGGGCTTGGTACCTTCCAGATACAGGGGCACCTGAGGCTGAAGTGGGTGAGTAAGGACAAGAGTGATGGAAGAAAAGGTCGGAGAGACAGGCAGAGGCCTCTGAGTGTCCACACAGTAGGTTCTTGTAGAAATTCAATGCTCTCCTGAAAAGACACCCACAGGAGATCGCACAGAAGATTAAACAATGAAATGATACAGCTAGAACCACGATTATTCAAGCCCTTATGAATGGCTTTATTTTCTTCATAAGACTGTATTTTAGATTCTACGGTAGGGTGATAGAAAGTTTCTAAGAATTTTCATTTTGAAAGTAAAATATACCAACTGTGCCCCAGGAGTTTGTTCAGCAGGTATGAGTTCAGCTCAGTGTACATTTACTGAGTACCTGCCATGTTCCTGGTGCCGTAAAGCAAGCAGTAAAATCAGTCTTGGTCCCCAAAGAGCTCTCAGCCTAACAAAGAGAAAACGCTTGTACGCAAATAAGTGTTGTATGAAACAAAGTAGTAAATGCTGTGCTAGAGGTACACTGAAAGTTTGTGGTAATGCCGGGGCAGGTATTATCAGGAATAGCCTCGTTTGCACTATGCTCTGAAGGATAAGTATGACTTTGGCAAGGCGAGGAATGAGGGCAGTTGAGAGAGTGCGGCATGTGAACACATTGAGAATTTAACTTTTTAAAAAATGTGCCAAGCATTTTTTTGCATTTGTGATATAGGGATGAGCAAAGTAAAGTTCTGCTTTCAAGTAAACGTCTATGTCAGGCGGTGATGAGTGTGTGAGAAGAAAAAATAGCAGCACCCCTGGGGGCCAGGATGAGGGTTGCCGTTTTAGAATGATCAGGGAAGGCCTTCCTGGGGCCTCGTTTGAACAGAAATCCTGATAAAGTGAAGGAACGAACCACCTGGCTGTGTGAGGGCAGAGGAGACAGTAAGTGCAAAAACACCGTGGGGTTGGAACGTGCTGGGCAGGTTCAGAGAACAGCCAGGAGGTCTCTGCAGCTGGCATGGAACGCGAGGGGGAGATTTGCAGGAGATGCGTCAGAGGAGCGGGCACGACTGGGTTCTGTGACACTGAAGGTCATGGTAAGAACTGTCGGCTTCCCCCAAGAGGGGTGGGAGCCACCAGAGAGCTTCAGACAGAAGACTGACATTAACTGACTCTTGAAGACAGTTCCTCTGGCTACTGTGAGGAGAAAAGACTAGGTGCTGAGAGTGGAAGAGGCAGACTGGTTAGAAGGGTATTGGAGTAACCGAGGAGAAGTGAGAACGGCAGAGTGGAAGGGCTTGGAAGCTGTGTTGAGTTACGTGATTAGAACTGATTCTAGTAGGCTCTGGGGAGCTCGTGATCGTTTGGAGGGGAATGGTGATGAGATCAAGCTAAAATTTAGAAAAATAATTAGCAGTGTTTATGATGACGTGGGTGAAGGAGACTCTACCACAATTTATTGTGGTTGGAAATAATTTGCTTTTGTATTTTTATGAATATCAAGAAAGAAAAAAACAGTTTATTGGAAGACATCAGAAGACTGAAGCAGGACAAACAGGCTCTTGAAGTAGACTTGGAAAAAGTGAAGAAAGAGAGAGACCAAGCCAAAGACCAGATTGCTTATGCCACAGGTAGAAGTCTGAGCTGAAACGGTTTACCTTTATACTCCTAACTGTTCTAATCTTGAGTTAAGTAATAGCAATTGGATAGTACAATTAAAATGCTATTCCTTGAAGTGTATTGTAATTTTAGAAACTTTAAAAAATTAGTTAATAGGTATGTGCCTTTGATTGGTTTTAGCAGCAATAATTGCGAGACCAAAGAAAGTCACAGATTGTTTTGAATTCATGGCATTGTAAGCTTAGTTGTTTACAGTCATCCCAGCTAAACTGTGACTTTCCAGGGCACGGTCTCCCTTTTTGTACCTGGGTCTGAAACATAAGCTCTCAAATATTTACCAAATGAACAAATGTTTGTAGAAACTATGTTTGTAGAAACACAAGGATGGATATGGTATACCCCACCAGGGAAAACACAGGAGAGTAAGATAAGAACGCAGAAGGAGAGTAAGATAAAGTTTAATATTAAAAAAATTAGAAATAAACATGAGGGTGCTAATAAGGGTTTCAGGGAGGAATGGCATTTGAGGGTCCTGACAGATGGAGAGATTCAGGAGTAAACGAATGGAGGGGGCCGCTCAAGGGTGTTTCATTAGCGTGTTTTTGGATACACCTGGATTGCGGCTTAGGACGGCAGAACACAGGGCTAGAAAGGTTCATCAGAGAACCCCTTGTTTGCCAAAGCAAGGCTCTTTCCTCTGTGATACTATGATCTTCAGTGTAAGATGTGTATAGTAAAATCCACTTATTGTTTGTAAGAAATTTACTTTCTTCATCTGTAAAATAGAATAACAACAATAGTTCCCATCATATGTTTGTTGTATTAAATAAAGTCTTACATGGGAAGCGCTCTCTAATGTTTGCCATTGTTACTTTTTAATATAATTATAGGAATTCTTCATTTTTATTATCTCCTGAATCCAACATTTATTTTCATAGAAAAGACTTTACTTTTATAATGAAAGTCAGTGGGAAAACAAGTGATTTATCAAAAATTTCTATATGCCAGCTTTGCTACAAGTTTGAGCATTTGGACTCTGAACACAGTCTTCATCCTCCTTTACTAATACACTAAACTAGACACAGATTTACGTACATTAGTTGTTTTGGGCCTCTTTATTTTTTTCTTAATGCTTTCATTTGAGAGACATTGGTTTTCATTTAAAATCTTT
Source organism: Lagenorhynchus albirostris (assembly GCF_949774975.1). Lineage (NCBI taxonomy): Eukaryota > Metazoa > Chordata > Mammalia > Artiodactyla > Delphinidae > Lagenorhynchus > Lagenorhynchus albirostris. Next base: position 70,207,306 of record NC_083106.1, read on the forward strand.
CAATGTAGTTTATTTCCATATTTTGAAAAGTTACAATGGAGTTATTGTATTACTTTATCTTATAGGTGAAAAATTATATGAAATAAAAATTTTAGAAGAAACACATAAACAAGAAATAAGTCGCCTGCAAAAAAGATTACAGTGGTACGCCGAAAATCAGGAACTTCTGGATAAAGATGCAGTTCGGCTTAAAGAAGCAAATGAAGAAATTGAGAAGCTGAAACTTGAGGTAATGATCATTTCAGAATGTATTTCTATAGATGAACTCTATTATCTTCAACACTCCTTCATAGCTTTGTGTCATCAAATCAGTATACTCGAAATTCTGTTCATTAAAATGGCCAGTTTGACTTTGGTTTGTGTTTATTTGTGTAGTCTATTTTAGATTAGCCTGAGAATACAGTCAGCCATCTGTATCCATAAGTTCCCTATCCAGCAGATTCAACCAACTGTGGATTGAAAATATTTGGAAGAAAAACAGTTTCAAAAAGCAGAACTTGAATTTGCTGTTCACTGGCAGCTATTTTCATAGCATTTATTGCATTGTTTTAGGTATTATAAGTAATCTAGAGATGATTTAAAGTATCTGGGAGTTACAGGCAAATACTACACCATTTTATACAAGGGACTTGAGCATCCCTGGGGCTTCGGCATGCCCGGATCTTAGTATCTGCAGGGGTCTGGGAACCGGTGCCCCACGGTTACCAAGGGGCAACTGTAAATCCAAGCTCCTTAGCACAGCCTGTGAGGTCCCCATGTGGTCTGAACCCTGCCTGTCTCTCCAGCTCCATCCATACTGCACTCCCCGGTCACTCTCCTCCCAACCACACGGGCCTCCCTGTGGTTCTTGAACATGCCGAGCTCGTTCCACTTGTTGCTTTGGCCTAGAGTGCTCTGACCTAGCTTCTTCCTGTGTCTCACTCCTTGTTCAAGTCTCAGCTCCGATTTCTACTTCCCAGAAAGATCTTCCTGACCTCTTAATCTAATGTAGCTACCAGTCTCACCTCCTCTGACTCTTCTCATTCCTTGAGTTTATTTTCTTCATAGTACTTGTCACTCTCTGAAGTTATTTAATTTACTTAATGATTTTGTTTATTAGCTTTTCAACTGTCTCCTTCCATTAAGATCTAAGCACCATGAAAGCAGGGACCTGGCTTGTCTTGTTTGCTCTCCATATCTCCAGCGCAGTGCCCTATCTGGGATCTAATAAGTGAATTAATGAACTGCCATTACGCTTCCCTCTTGGTGTTTCTCTGCTGTGTTTTAAATATGCTTCTTAACATGGTCTTTCCTTATTGGTAGGTTGAGAAACTGAAAGCTGAATCTGGAAATCCATCCATCCAGCAGAAGATACGTTTAAAAGAAAAAGCAACTGATGCCAAAAAAATTCAGGATCTAGAGCGACAAGTACGTGTTCAGGGTAAATTTTCATTAAGATATTTTATATACAGAGCATTTTTGTTTTCTCTTTTGTTTCCGGCGTTCCTACAAGATGTAGTCAACCTGGAAATTTTGGGGTTTATTCATTCATTTTAATACAGAACTGCCTCTGCATTAAACTTTGAATACAGTATTTAAAGTAACAATAAAAACACAGTAAACAACATCATTTTATGTACTCTGTGGCTTTCTGCATAAAGAATTTTTAAGAGTAGTGTGTCTCATTAGGTGGTAGACCTATTGATGAAAGGTTATTTGCATCCCAGCTCTATTTGAGATCCAGGAAGAAGGAAACAGAACTTTGCCACTCTGGGTGTAGAGCTAGGATCCCTTCTCCTGATCACCTGTAGAGCTAGGATCCCTGAAACCAGGTGAGAGAGGAGGGCACAGAAGGAGACCCTCCAGTTGGGAACATGTTAGTAGCGCTAGGGAAGTCCAGCAGAAGACCCTGGAAACCGAACATCCCCTCCCAGAGAGCTGGCCATAATTTTCAGCTCTGGCTCACTGGTTAGGCTTAGAAATACTCATTTCATGGTCATTGTGGCTGGAAGACTTTTTTCAAAACCCATGTAGTAACACTTACTAGGATAAAGGTTTTTTTTCATTGAAATAGTTGTTTTGTAGGCTGGAATATTAATTGTACCTTATGTTTTTAAAGCCTTCTATAACGTAGTATTTGTATTCATAACTAAATATTAAAACAAAATTAGAATTTCCAGTCCTGTTCATAAGAGAACATGATCCTGTAGTCAAGTCATGACCCTTAGACATACAGATATTATTCCATCACAAACCTGAGACTGTGAGGTCATCACTGGGCTGCATATCATCCCAGTTTTATGAGAAGAAGGAAAACTAAGCAAAAAATTAACTTTGTTACTTTACAGGACCTGTTATATTAAAAGGTATGATTTGGTAGTTTGGTTTAGTGGCCAGGAAAGGAACAGGACTGAAGTGGTTTGAAGAGCGAGAAATATTCTGAAATAACTATAGTCTAGGTCGCTTGGCTTTTTTTTTTTTTTTTTCCCAGTGCCTAAGACTAAGATTAGCCTATGTAGAAGAAGCTATCCAGAAGTGTGAGAGAGGAAAGAACAAAGGAACCACTTCTCCACTAGATGATTTTATTCTAAGAGAATAATGTAGAAGTGAACGTATGAGAGTAAAGAGATTTTGAAATTTCTTTGAAACGGTGATCCATATGGATCAGAAATGTAACGTTTTATCAAAGTAACCTCCCTCTTTTACTAACACTTTCATTAAAAATTTATTGGTTTACTGTCTTAGATTATATCTTTCTAAAATATTGTTAATATTTTGTATAGTTTGCTCACATACATTTCAGATCTTGTTCTGTTCCCTTGAACAGAACATTTCTATCCTAATGATTTTAAATCTTAATACATATTTTATAATCAACGTATATCACAATATATTCAGAATCAGTTTGAGCCATATTCTGAAATAGATTAATTGTAGAATAAAACATCTTTTTTTCTAAATAGCACATAAGTAAAAGTGGGGCTAACTTATATGCATGTTATAGTGAAAATTTCCAATTATGTGTGTTCATTCATGCTTTTATTTAATGGAATATTCCATTGTTTAATTTCCAGTGAGATTTAAAAAACAACAACAACAAGAGCCACACTGGTATCAGAGACCAAAGAATAAATTAAAAAGCAAAATGAAAGAAGATAGAAATAAAACTAATTTTCTGCCAAAAATGTAGTATACTTTGCAAAATATCAAAGTCAGATTGAAAATATTGTTTAGCATTTTTAATTAATATGTTAATTGTAAATATGTTAAAACAAATTCATTTTAAAAAATCTAGTCTCTTTTTAATATACATGGTGTCTCTGTGTGTGTGTGTGTGTGTGTGTGTGTGTGTGTGTGTGTGTGATATATATATACCTTTATATGCTTACATCTAATCTAGATTTTTAATACCAGGGGAAGCAAAATGAAAAAGTTTATAGATGAAATGATCCATTTTTGTATCTGGATGTATTCCACTTTATGGTATATCTATGAATGTGCAAGCAGTCTTCAGGAATGGAAATATTTGCTGTTAACTTTGCAAACGATGTGACCCTTAAGTACCTACTAGGAACAATATTCAGTCTATAAACAGGATTTTGAGCAACCCATCTTGCCTTAGGAAAGGTAGTTTTTGGGACCAGATCATATATACTAAAAACCATTATCAGGCCCTCACCACATGCTGGGCACTCGGCTAAGCACTTCACCAAGATAAATGTCACCTGATCCTCAAATATATGAACACCATGAAATCAGTATTGTTACCTCCCCATTTTACCGATGAGGCGAAAGAGATATATAGATTGAGGAGTTGACACGGCTGCTAACACAGTCTTAACTCCAGATATGCTCTAACCTCTGCACTAGACCACCTCTTAGGTGCTATTTTATTTATTTTATTGCATACTCGGGGGTTAGAAGACTGTTCAACGAAGTTTTAGTCTCTTACTCTATGTTTTTCAAAGGTATCTTAACATAACACCTTAAACAAAAGCAGGTATACACACGTATGTGTATATAATATCAAGCTCTAATTTCTGTGGACCCAGGTGCAGTTTTTCCTTACAGAAGGACTGTGTAGTATGTTATTGTTTTTAATAGACTAAATGAAAAGTTGTTTTTATGAGGACTTCATTAAATGTCATCTAATCTTCTTTGCTTCCTGATTGAAAGAAGTCATTTTAAAGTAGATTAAACTTTATTTGGAGGAGGACTGGGGTAGCGGGGAGATGGTTGCAGGCAGGGGCAGGCACTTAGGAAGCTGTATGTTTATTATAAAAACTTTGCACATTCATGTGCAGATAAGTAATTTTTCAATCAGTAGACAGTATAAACACTTATCTGAGGGGTGTCTAGAAAAAAGGGAGGGGGAAAGAGCTTTGTCCTCACAAAGATTGGTTGTTACTAGTATAATAGGAAGACCGAAGATCTATTTCAAATAAACATAAGAGGATTTCTGTAAATTAACCAGTATTAGATTAGACATTATACTATAGTGTGTTTTAATCAGGATATAAAATTTGAAATTAATTTGTGCTGCTGTGCATTTGATTCAGTCTTGAGATGTGATATGAACATCTCTTTGAAACCTAGACATGACTGATAGAGCATAATCTAAATTTTTACATTAAGCTGCTTAATTTTAATATATTTGTGACCTTAACATGCATACAAAAATATTTTAATAGGTTAAGGAAATGGAAGGAATTCTAAAGAGACGATATCCCAATTCTTTGCCTGCTTTAATATTGGCTGCATCAGCAGCTGGTGATACAGTGGATAGAAATACAGTGGAGTTTATGGAAAAAAGGATAAAAAAACTAGAAGCTGATCTGGAGGGCAAAGATGAAGAAGCAAAGAAAAGCCTTCGGACCATGGAACAGCAGTTTCAGAAAATGAAGGTACGTGCCGGGTAGCCATGGAGATGGGGCTCAGAGGTGTACCATGGGGGCTGGGGGCTTCTTAGAATGAGACCGAAGAGTATGTCTTTGGAGGGCAGAGACCAAATAGAGGAATGAATTCCAACCCCACCCCCCTTTTAATCTATCTAAACGTACCTAACTTTTTCCTTTTTCCAGTCCCTATCCCACCCCCCTCTCCTGCCCCTGCTCACTTCCAGCCACTTCCTCCTTTCATTTCTGATTCCCAGTGCACACCAAGCATTTCAGTTGCCTTCGCATGTGCTCTTCCTACTTCCAAAATACCCCTGCTTCCACGTATCCCCAAATTTACACACATCCCTCAAAGCTGAACTTGAATGTGCTCCCTCTGTGCCGTCTTCCCTCCTCCCTTCCCTCAGGCCTCCAGACACACCCAGGTGCCCCTCTGCGCCGTGTTCGTAGGCCCATTATCGCAGTTATCATAGGACATTGAAATTTGCCATGTCACTCAGCTCACTGGGCTGTGGACTGAAGGCAGGAGCTGAGTTTATCTCTAGGATCTGGCACAGTGCCTGGCATGCAGTTGTAGCGCAATAAATACATTCAGTGATTGAATGAACTAAGCTCTTTCATGCCTCCCTCCACAGAGTAGACTGTTGGGTTATTTTGTTAATAATAATAATAATAAAGCTCCAATATGCAAATTCTAAGCTGACTTATTACTCCTATGAGATTTCTAAATTGATGTTAGAAGGTTGAAAATGTGCTGCTTCTTACAGATATCAGTAACCCCAACTGCTTTCCCTATTTATTCTCAGGGAGTATAGTGTGTCAGTTTGCATAGAGGAGGGTACACAATAATAGGTTTGCTTGTGAGGTTAAAGTAAGTTTTGGTGTATAAAAACTTGTAACGTTATGAAGCAACATATAATTAGGAAATTACATAACATATATTGAGAATATATAACGGTATGCCCTTCAAAGATAGGACTTCAACACATTTGCCTGACTCAAGGAACATGGGCTTGGAGGCATCAGAATATATGGTGAGTCCCTGAATGAAGGAAAAGGCAGGACCTGGGAGAGTGCAGGGCTTCGGTAACTAATGAAACGTTTAGCAGTGGTTTGTCGTTACATGGATTCTTTTCTACAGATTCAGTATGAGCAGAGACTGGATGAGCAGGAACAGCTACTTGCCTGCAAGTTGAAGGAGGCATCCCAGAACCAACATGACAGCTCCTCCAGAGTTAAAGCACTAGAGAAGGAACTGGATGACGTTAAGGAAGCCCATCAAATCACTGTAGGAAATCTTGAAGCTGAAATAGATGTTCTTAAACATCAGAATGCTGAATGGGAGCTCAAGAAAGATGATAAGGATGATCAAGATTTCCAGTCTATAGAATTCCAGGTGGAACAGGCTCATTCTAAAGCTAAACTGGTCAGACTCAACGAGGAGCTGGCCGCAAAGGGGAGAGAGATACAGGACCTTTCACAAACTGTGGAGAGGCTTCAGAAGGAGAGGAGAAAGATGCTCTCTAATCAGCACTCTAAGGCTAGGGAGGAAATGGCTGCCAAAAGGGTGAAGAAACATGTTCTGCACCCGGGTAAAAGAAATGCTAACTCCTCTGGAACCCTGGAGGGCAAGCTTTACCAACCACATACTTTTACTGATTCCGATATTTCAGAGGTTGTACAAGAAAACTGCAGATTGAAAAATGAACTGGAGAGATTAACTGTGGAGAGGAATGAGCTGAAGATGAAATCTGAAGTAGCAGTGAACCAATTTGAAAACTCCATGAAAAGGTAAAAATGTGACTTCGTCAGTATATGGAGACATAAAAAGATAAAAATTTAAAAATCATAGATGTATTTCCCCTGGATAATTAGCTTGACCCTGAACTAAGTTCATTACCAAATTTTAAGAACCTATATTACATTGCTAAGCACAGATCTGTTTCAGAGTTGGATCTTCTACCTATTGGAAGCTCAGATTCTAATGAACTTGAATCTTCATGTCAACCCAGTTCTTGGGCCGAGCAGTCTTACCTTTCTGCACTTATCCAAATGGTGTTGATAAGCTGACCCACTGGGCCTTCCTGCAAATGAATACCATCGTTTATGGTTGCTGTAGGCAGATAGCTATCAGAAAACAGCTCTTAGTGAAACTAGTTGACATTCTAAGAGGAAAAGGTCCTCTTCCAAAATAACTCTTCAGATTAGTTTTGTGATTACATCTCTTCATGCCTTGAAGTACTTCTGTACTCATCCCTTTCCTACTCAGAATCTCCAAGTACCATCTCCTGTCTCTTTCCTCTGAGCCTTCTTACATGCTCAGATCTTTTTCACCCGATCAAACCAAGTTCTGGTCCTCTGCCTTTCAGTAGCAGTTTCCCACAAGTAGCCTCTCCTTTTATTTCCCCCTGACTTCCTCCAAGCGTGGCTCTCATCCTCACACTCTTTTGAACCTGGTCTCTCAATAGCCTTTCTCAGCCAGTGGAGTTTTCTCCATCCTCATTTTCTGTGACGTTGTTGACTACACTGCCTTTTCTGAAAGGGTTTCCTCCTTAACGTCCATGACTTGGCACTCTGACTAAAGCTCTTTTTCTGCTCCTTTTGACAGACTCCTGACTCCTTTTCCTTATCCCTCCTCAAAAATCTGACTTTCTACCAAAGTTCAGGTTTTGGCTTTCTCTCTGTTCTCTGCTTTTTCTCCCTTACTAAACTCATCTGCTCTCTATGGCTTCTATGAACCACGACTCCTAGATTTACTTTTCAAGGCTTGTTCTCTTCCCTGAGCTCAGGTGTTAAATCTAAAAATGTGTTGGATTATTCCTCTTGGAATCAGTAGTATCACAGATTTTCTCTTTTTTTTTAACCATAAACTGGCTCCACCTCCCAACTTCCCCATCTCTGTCTATGACCATATTTTCAGTTGCCAGGCCCAGCTTTACCACCTTTATTCCTTGGGTTGACAGTCTATGGGTGCTTCCTTATAAGTATTAATTTTGCTTTTTTCCTTTTTATAGTGTGGTCTACTTGGTTTACTAGACAGTTTTCCCACCCCACTCTCCCTGATTTCAGTTTCCGTCTCCCCCAGTCATCTAGCTTAAAAACCATTAAAATTCTTTAAGTACTCCTGTATCTGAGTCACTCTGTTCTCCAGTGACTCCCAACTTCCTAAAGCATCAAGACTGAATTTCTTTACCTGGCATCTCAAGTCCCATCACCATTCTCATCCTGCGCCATCAGAGTAGTGTTACTTGCCAACTTTCTTTCCTGCCTTTTGCTCACTCATGTTTCATTTTCTAGGAAAAATATTACCTAGAACTTCTTAGAAATTTCTTGCTCCCATCTTCAACTCCTGTATAACTTATGTACCAAGAAGCACTAATTACACACCACCTAATAGCTCCTTGAGAACTGATGTATGATTATACTTCTTTTGCAACCTGTAGGCAATAATAGGTTTGATTATGAAGTTTAAAATAAGGTTTGGGGCGTACAGAACATGTGTAGTTTAATGTTTGTGAAGCAACATATGAATTGTGAAGTTATATAACATACATTGAGAATAGGTAACGTCATGCCCTTCAGAGATTAGGATTTCAGTACATTTGACTGACTTACGGAACCCAGAGTTAGAAGCATCAGAATACGTAATGAGTGCCTGAGTGAAGGAAGAGGTAGGACCTGGGAGAGTGCAGGGCTTCTACCAGAGAATGAGGATAGGAAGCACCTAACAAATGCTTATCGACTGCTTAGCAGCCGCATCTAATTGAGTCATCATGGCAGTCAGACTGCTTCCAAATTGAAACCTTGTTTCTTTAGTCCTGAATATGATAGTAGTAATGAAGCTGTTTGGAAAGAATCATATTCTTTCCTAAAAATAATTTAAAATTCAGGTTCTCCTATAAATTTTCCTATACATAATTTTTTTAGTATTGTTAATCTGTTTTTCAGACAGCTCTGGGCCTGAGAAGTGAAAAGTGTTTCCTAGGCCCAGATTTAGGCTGCTTTTTACTATAGTTCAGTTATATCACGGGTGCTTTAGATTTTTATGCTTTTCCGAGGGTCCTAATCACACTGTTTCCATGAAGAAATGTAGTCAAGTAAGCAACTGATATGTTTGTAGTTTGGGGATTGCTATATTAATAAGTATCAGCAGTGATTTACTAAATATCTGCTTTCAGTAAAATTGTCATTTTTTAATAATTTTTCCAATAAGGGGAAATGTTTATAAGAAATGTATCAGCTTTTTGGTATAACTTTACCGTTTACTGAACTGCCACTGAATGCATAAATTTTGTCATAGAGACAAACGAGTAGTCTCAGGTTCAAGTAGTCTCAGGTTCAGACTACCCTATGTCCTAAGAATTACCGTAAAGATCATTTTATTCTTGCAACCAGCAGCCAGCCCTGGAGTCATATGCATGGACCAAAAACTGGTGAGTGTTGCCTAGAAACAAACCACTGGAGAGTCTAAATAATTGGGGCAAGAAATCTGAGTTTATCTTAAAAGATAAAATGACAAGCTCTTTGCCTTAAATCCAAACAGAACATTTAGAACCTTTGTTTCTCTCAGAAAGTGCCCCAGGCTGGGGGGTGTCCAGCTCTGCAGCTTACTGATCTGGGACCCTAGATACATCACTCTTTCCTACAGTCAAGTTTGCCTTTATACAATTGAGTAAATAAGAGCAGTCTCATGGAGTGGTTGTAAGAACTCATAGGCAGTAATGTATAAAGCACCAAGCACAGTACAGTAGATATTGGTGCCTTCTCTCCCTTTGCTTCTTTAATTTCCAGGCTTCTTACACTATTTTTGTGCTGACTCTGAATTAGAGGTTGAAGAGCCACTTTTATGTGTGGTGTTCTTTCATTTGCTCTAAAGGTTCAAGGAAGAAACTGCAGCACACATCACATCCCTCAAAGCATCTCATGAGAGGGAAGTAGAGAAACTCCTTTGCCAAAACGCAGTCGAAAATTCTTCTTCTAAAGTAGCCGAACTAAATCGTAAAATAGCAACTCAAGAGGTAGGTGACTTTAATAAACTTTGAGTGTAATGCAATTTTTTTTTCAAGACTGTTGACAAAGTATCTGGAAATATTTTAACTTCAATTCTTGAGGTTGGTGATAGGAATGGGAAATTACTGTCACTTTCTTTTTTTTTAATAGAAGACAACACTCTTACCATATATGTGTTTAACTATTCTACTTTACAGTTATACCTTTAAGTAAGTGTTTTTGCAATTTTGTCCCTATATTTCTCAAATATATCTTCCTGTAAGTAGGTTGTAATAGATGGTTGAGGGATACATCCAATGTGATGGGGACCTTGTACTTAAACCTGAATGCTGAACCACCTCCTTCCACCCCAAGTCCCAGCTGCCAAGTCACTCTTCTTTCCCCATTACCTGTTGTTCATTAAATAATGTTTTGTGGTCATTCAGCCACTGGGGATAAAATAATGAACAGAGACATGTACACAACTACAGCCATTATGAAGCATAGTCTCCTGAGAATTTTTACAGGGCACGGTGACAGCTCATCTGCATTTCCTCAAGTGTGTCTTCCTTCTTGGATAGTATGTTTGTCAACTTGGAATAGTTATAAATATCTACTGTGTGGCCCATCTTCTGTGGTTTTTGCCAGTTGAAAAAACAGCATTAAAATAGAATTTGCAACTTACTTTCAAATGGTGTATCCAAGAAAAAAAGAAAAGAAAGCAAATATGGCAAAATGTTAGCAGTCGGTAATTCAAATTGAAGAATAGATGAATGTTCATTGTGCTCTTCATCTTTCTGTAGGTTTTAATACCAAACTGAGGGGGAAAAACTTCAAGAAATAATTATCTCATGATCACCTCTCCCACCCATAATTATTTAATAGGATTTTAATTAAAAACAAGTCTGTCAGTTGGGGAAGTTTGAGTATGGACAAGACAGGAGATATTATGAAATTACTGCAAATTTTCTTAGGTGTAAAAATGTTATTGTGGATTTGTAAGAAAATGCGTGTTGAAATATTTGGTGTATCTAAGGGTGAGATGTAATGAGGTCAGTAATTTAATTTCAGATAGCTCAGAAATAAAGAACGTTGACTGTTTTAATACTTGACTGAAAAAGATTTAAAGTGCTTTTTTGAAGTAACCATTATACAGCGTTGCAGAGAGCTTCTCTAGCTTTCTTACCCTCAAAGGAATGGGGTGTCTGGGCGGCAAACATAATATCAAGTGATTATATGATAAGGAGAGGTCTGGGAGGGATGGGGAAAGTAGTGTCATTAGGCCATAGTGCCATAAGTATCAATATGTAATTTTCCCAGAGGAGTTCTAAGTGTAATATTTTAAATTGAGAGTTAAATGAAGTCAGCATAGTCCGATTGTAGAAACAGTAAAAGTAAATCATTAGAGAAAAGAAACATGAATTTTTCCTGTTTTTGCAGCTTCTTGATGGAAGTATTTACTTACGTACTTCAGTTTCTTTGTCTAAAAATGAGACTTTTCACAGATGTTAGGTTTTATTATTTTAGTCACTAGCTCTTTAATAAAAACTATCTTAATTACAAAGTATAAAGATAATATTGGCCACTTTCTTCAAAATGTTTAAACTTTATAGAAGTTGATTTTAAGTGGTATTTTTCAGATCTTCAAAAGAAAAGTATTAGAGATAAAGAAGCCAAGTAGTTACATAGTTATTAATTTATGTGTGTGGTGTTATATATTAAACTTTGAAAGAAACAAAATGATGAATTTATTCAATGAGTTTAATTTATTCAGTGAATTTAATTTCTGTGGCAATGATGTTAGATTTTGGCAATTATAAAATATTAGGATCCTTTTTATTTTTTAATACAAACAAGTCATTAGTTCACTTTCATTTTTCAAATAATGTTCAAGGAAAAGCTTTATTAACTCAGTACTTCTAACATAATTTCCTAGGTACTTATAAAACATTTCCAAAATCAAGTTAACGAGCTGCAGGGTAAACAAGAGTCTCTTGTAGTTTCTCACGTTCGAGAAGAAATCCTACAGAAGGAGGTAAGAAATAACCAAAATATTCTGCTAATATAAGCTTTTCTTAACCATTTCAATCATATTCATATTTCTGTATAATTCTTTAAATTTAAATGTACAGAGATAACCCAGAAATATCTATCACATCAAGAAAATATTAATAAGAGCCAGCTTTCCCCAGATGAAGCTCAAATGTTAGTTGATTAAGTTATTTATATGTTTGTATTTGTCATTGAGATTTTCTGGGCAGTAGGGAAATGGGGCGAGTTTGGTTTGGCTGTTTTGAGTTTTTAGGAGGTAAAATTGGATGGTTAAGGCCATTTCTGCATTAAGTACTAAGACTATTTAATTTGGTTACGAAATAGGTAAAGAAATTATGACAGTGATGCTGGATCACTAAGAAGAAAACCATTATTGGAAATAGATCTTTCTAGAAACTCACCTTTTTTTTTTTTTTTTGCGGTACACGGGCCTCTCACTGTTGTGGCCTCTCCCGCTGCGGAGCACAGGCTCCGCACGCACAGGCTCAGTGGCCATGGCTCACAGGCCTAGCCTCTCCACGGCATGTGGGATCTTCCCGGACCGGGGCATGAACCCGTGTCCCATGCATCAGCAGGCGGACTGTCAATCGCTGCGCCACCAGGGAAGCCCCAAAACTCACCATTTTTATTACTCTGAGATTCTTTTGATTCTAGGAAGTATGAAAAACCAGATAAGCTGTGTATTCTGTTTGAAGCATATACATCATTTTTTTGTTATTCAAGGACTTATTAAATCACATGATAAAAGCAAAACATACAACTAATTGCATTATGGAAAGATTAATGTAAAAATACTCCACAATTATGCAACTATCTGTTTTAAAAATCTTGTTCTAGGAGTTGAAAGGCTATATAGTTCAGCACCGTGCATTCTCTTCAGTGTTTAAGAGGTACATAAACTTTGTTGTAATAAGCAGTAAACGTACAGAACCTCACAGACCTCAAGTAAAATTTGTAGGAAAACAGTAAAAGGAAGTATGTGTTCATGTTTGCAAGATACAGAGCAAGGTCAATTTTGGTCAAGTTACAGTGTTCTTAGTTTGAGAATAGCTAAATATTTTGAAAATAGAAAAGCTATAACACATGATTTTCAAGCCTGTTTACTGGAAAACTAAGTAAAGCACTCCATCTCTTGAATAAAGCTAATGACAGTCTGCCTTTTGATATGACCCATATTTATCATAGCTGTTTTACCAGGGCTAATTTATTCCCTCTCTGGTGCCCTGTGTGTTATGAGGCATTCCGTCTCAGGCCAGTGGGAATATAAACCATTCCCAGCCCGTATGAGCTCCAAGAATCGTTCAGGCTACTGTTTCCACTGGCTTCGAAACCACCTCTGGACAACAGACTAGGCAGCTATAGAGCTCATCTTGTTTGTTTCCTTTCTCTCATGAATTACAGCCCTGCAGTGCTATTAGCCAGTTTTGGGAAATAGTTGTTTCGTATATTGTCTGTTTTTTCTGGTTGTTTAAGAAATCCCTGTTGCTTACTCCACCATGGCCTCAGGTGAAAGCATAATAAACAGTGGTGAATTCTGTTTTATGACTGCTTTCTTTTTCTTTTAATTTATTTTTATTTTTGGCTGCATTGGGTCTTCCTTGCTGCGCACGGTCTTTCTCTAGTTGTGGCGAGCAGGGGCTACTCTTCGTTGTGGTGCTCAGGCGTCTCATTGTGGTGGCTTCTCTTGTTGCAGAGCACAGGGTCTAGGCGCACGGGCTTCGGTAGTTATGGCACGCGGACTCTAGAGCACAGGCTTAGTAGTTGTGGCGCACGGGGGTAGTTGCTCCGCGGCATGTGGGATCTTCCCGGACCAGGGATTGAACCCTTGTCCACTGCACTGGCAGGTGGATTCTTAACCACTGCACCACCAGGGAAGTCCCTGACTGCTTGTTTTTAAAGTAATTTTATAGAGCTACAAGAACACTGAGTGATTTCAAATTTTTCAGCATAGCTCAAGTTAGCTATTAGAGATTTTTAGTTCTCTTTCATGGTGTCATACTTAACCTGATTTTTTTTGATCCTTGATTCCTGCATTGGTTATCTGTGCATTCAAGTAATTGGTGTCCTCTTCCAGACTTTGCAGGTTTGCTACGGCAGAGACAGTTCTTTACCAGTCAGCTCAGTTTGGGTTTCTGGATGTGTCTGCTGGTCACATTCTTGGGCTTGCTTTCATGGTCTATTTTTGGGCAAGGCCACTGCCTGAGTTCTGAAGTTGGAGGAAGAGGGATGCCACTAGCTGAGTACAGTTGGACAGGATTCCTGGTTTGGTTCCCTACCCAAGTGAAGCTGTTGCCTAGCCTGTATCCAGAGTGCCAACTATGGCTTATGATCACTGTATGACTCTAAATGTTTACTTGAACCTACATTTTATAATAGAGGAGTCAAAATAGTAATAATAATAGTTACCGTTTATTAAGTGTTTACTAGGCACTGAGGTGTTCTATGTGGTTCTCACAATAACCCAAAAGAGTAGGTACTACTATTCCCATTTTATAGATGAAGAAACTGATGCTAAGAAAAATGAAATAGCTTACCTGAGGTCACCAAGCAGAATACAGAAATGCAAGCATTAGGACTCAGGGCCTCTGGCTCCAGGTCCAAGGCTCTCAGTTACTTTTTTTTTTTTTAATTAATTTATTTATTTTTGGCTGCATTGGGTCTTTGTTGCCATGTGCAGACTTTCTCTAGTTCCAGTGAGGGGGGGCTACTCTTCATTGCAGTGTGCAGGCGTCTCATTGTAGTGGCTTCTCTTGTTGAGGAGCACGGGTTCTAGGCATGCAGGCTCAGTAGTTGTGGCTCGTGAGCTTAGTTGCTCCGTGGCATGTGGGATCTTCCCAGACCAGGGCTCAAACCCGTGTCCCCTACATTAGCAGGTGGATTCTTAACCACTGCGCCACCAGGGAAGTCCCATCAGTTACTTTTTTACGAATCCCCTATCAATGGACATTCAGGTTGTTACCAGTTTTTTTCTATAGCATTCAAGTAGCAGGAAGCATTTTTGATCATACATCTTTGCTTGTGTATCCAGCTGCCTCCAATGGATAAATTCACTAAAATATAATAATTTTTTAAAAGTAAAGATTCAACCTTAATTTATACTCTTAAAGGTGCTTTTAAGTAGGTACAAATGAAGGGACGTTATCTCTAGTCTTTGTCTAGAACCAAATTTCTGAATTTAGGTAGTTTACAAATGAATGTTTAGCCTCTGAAAGGTGACTCCGTTGATTTATTCATGGATAATTGTTAAACACCTACTCTCTGCTGTGCATGGCTCTAGGTGCTAGGAATACTGAGGAGAACAAAGTTAGACAAAAATCCCTGCTCTCATGGAGCTTACGTTTTATTTGGGGAATCAGACAATAAACAAATGTAACTTTTGATAAATCAGATCAACTGAGACAACATCTGTTAAGTACTTAGCCTAGCACCTAGCACATGATACTGCCATAACTCACTACTGCCTGTCCTTTAAGAGTCAGTTCAGCCACAGCTGCCTCAGGTTGAGAATCCTGCAGCCCACCTCTCCTTCAGGTTCAGGACTCCCTCACTTACCACCTCACTGCTTCTTGGGCATCTCTCCATGGCAGCACATCATGTTAGAATTCTCATTCTCTCACGTGTGCCTTCCACTAGACCATAACTTCCCAGCTGGTGGACCTGGAATGGGTTACCTGTGGTCACAAGATGATGATGGCTGGAAAGGTCATCTAATGACAAACTCAGTCATTTTTCAATTATTAAAAAGTTTATAGAAGATGAAGTGATATTTGACCATTACAAGTATGACAATGCCTCTGACAACTTTCTTAGTTCAGTATGATTTTTTTTGTTTTGTTTCGGTGGGGGGGGGGGGTTGGTTTTGTTTGGTTTTTTGTTTTGTTTTACAATTTTTAGCAATCATAGTTTTGACATACTGCCCAGCACCCATCACCACAGCATGGTATGTATGGCATCTCCCCAGCCTTTCTGCAAATCATTCTAATTAAGGTCTGCTTATTTCTTTGGTCACTGATGATATCAAGGATGTCCCACACTTAAAATATTTAGATTTGCCTCTGATTTAATTTGCTTGTATTTTCACATTTTTTAAACTAACTTCAGAAGAGTATATCGGTTCTTTTTTTTTTTTTGTATTAGTGTTATTAAGTACTTGGGTGTTTCCATGTAAAGCATAATTGAATTGTTAATTTTATCCATTTTCATTTGCTTGTTAATTATTTTGCCTTTTGATATTAACAGTTGGCAAAGTTATAATTTTATGGTATAAATAAAATACAATTAATTTTTTTTATGAAGTCCAATATAAAGATCCCTCATGTCACCTCCATTTCACTCCCTGGTGCCATAAAAGTTTTACCATTTTCTCTGGGTCATGATATGAAAAAGGAGGTACTGCACTAGACTGTCATCTCCATGAGGACAGCGACTGTGTCTTTCATCTCTGCATCCTCAGATGACCTAAGAGACAGCCAGCACAGAAAGAGTTCGGTACTTCCTTATCTCTGTTTTATATGCATACATTCACGTGTGGAATGAATTATTACAAGTGACAAAGTGATATGAACCAGAAGATAATTACAAATAGAATTATAGGAAGTTGACAAAAGAGGATCCATATTTATTGAACTCTTTCTGTGTATTGGGTGCTTTAAATGTATTATTTAATCCCAACAGTAATCACACTATTAACAAATACTTTGTAACAAGGCTGAATACATCAAAGAAAGTGCCCAACTTCATTTTCTGCACCACAACCAGCCTGGCATACCTGGAAGGGAGAAAGTGGTCCAATCATCTGGAACCTTTTGGAATGTGAGGTCACTTCAGAACAAGGATGAGCCTTTACTTTCTGGATCAAGGGAATGAAAGCTATTATTTTAACAACTCCAGATACCTTTGATGTTAACAAAAAGCCTCTTATACAAAGAATATGCAGTGACTGTTCTTACTTCTTATGACTGCCTGTTAAAAATGAATTATTTCCTTGTCATCATAATTTCCCATTTATTTCATATCTCAATTTTAGATTACAAAACTCTTGGAAGAATTGAGAGAAGCCAAAGAAAACCATACACCAGAGATGAAACATTTCATGGTCTTAGAAAAGAAAATTAAACAGATGGAAATGAGACATGAGCAAAGAGAGCAGGAGCTTCAACAGGTGAAGTAGTAAATCACTTTTACATATTTGTACAGTTCTTCACATTTAAGTACCTCCCGTTTGCTATCGTTTTGTCATCCCTAGCAAATTACTTAAAAAGTATTTCCATTGTATATTGATTTTATTAAAAATAAATGTATAGCTTTTAAGAGAAAATAAGACTTTAATTCTTAAATACCTGAAAATTGGTTTGCCTTATATCTACAGAAATAGAGTAACAACTTTTGTATTCTGTTCTTTATTGTTGATGGATGCCTGAAAGTTAGGCATTTTACCTTGGGAACAGGGCTCTTGGGAACCGTGTTCCATATTTAAGTCATTTCAATAAATGTTAGTAAGAAACAGGCTTATATTAAAATGCGATCACTTAAAATCTTATTTGCCTAGCACCAGTAACATTGGGGTTACTACATGTAGCTACAAACAGATAAAGTAACAGAAATTAAAATGGGCAGAAGGGCTTGATGTGTTTTTAGGCACTAGCCTTGGTCTTGATATTTAGCTTTGCTTGAACAGTGTTATTAGTCTGCTTGGACTGCCACAACAAAATATCATAAACTGAGTGGCTTAAAAAACAGAAATCTTCTCACAGCTCTGGAGGCTAAAATTTACAATCAAGGTTTCCAACTGGTTCAGTTTCTGGTGAGAGCTCTTTCTGACTTGCAGATGAACTTTTTTCTCCATGTGTGCTCTGTGGGGTGGAGAGGGGGAGTAGAGAGAGAGAGAGCTCTCTAATGCCTCTTCTTATGAGGACACTAATCCAGTCTAACTGGGGCTCCACCCTTATGACTTATGACAAGATGGACTTTATAACATATATAATATATAGTATCCAAAAGGAACAAAATACATTTTCGCGCACACATTCTTCTCAAGCACACGTGTAAAACTCTCCAGGATAGATCGTATATTAGGCCACAAAACAAGTCTTAATAAATTTAAGAGGAGATTAAAATCAATCATCAAGCATCTTCCCTGACCACAGTGGAATGAAACTGAGAATCAGTTGCAAGAAGAAAACTAGAAAATTCACAAATATGTGGAGTTAAATCACATGCTGCTAAACAACCCACGGGTTAAAGAAGAAATCAAAAGATAAATTTAAAAATATCTTGAGACAACTGAAAATGGAAACACAGCATACCAAAATTTATAGGATGCAGCAAATCAGTCCTGAGAGGGAAGATAATTGCAATAAATGCCTACATCAAGAAACAAGCCAAAGACAAAGAAAATTTTTAAAACAGTAACAGAAAAGCAATGTGTCACATACAAGGGAACCCCCATTAGAGGATATGTAGATTTCTCAGTGGAGAGTTTGCAGGTGAGGAGACAATGGATTGATACATTCAAAATACTGAAAGAAAAGACTGTCAATCAAGAATACTACAGCTGGCAAAGCTCTCCTTCAGAAACAAATTAAAAATCGTCAGGGAGTTCATCACCACTAGACCTGCCTTACAAGACTCCTAAAGGGAATTCATCAAATGGAAATAAAAAGATGCTAATTAACATCATAAAAATATATGAATGTAGTTGAAAAACTCACTGGTAATGCTAAGTATATAGTCAAAGTCAGATTCTGTAATATTGTAATGGTGGTGAATAACTCTCTTACAATTCTAGTATAAAAGTTGAAAAAGCAAATGTATTAAAAATAACCATAACTACAGTAGTTATTGCACACAGTATTAAAATATGTAAATTGTAACATCAATAATCTAAAATTGAGGTGGGAAGCAGTAAAAGTGTCAAGTTTAGTATGCTATTGAAGTTTTTATCAACTTAAAATAGGATGTTATAAATATATCACATTTTATGTAGGCCTCACATTAACCACAAAGGAAAAAATCCTGTAATAGTTATCCAAAAGATTATGCTAAAGGAGTCAAAGCATACCACAACAAATCATTAATTCACAATAGTAGACTGGAAATGTAAGAAGCAAGGATCTACAAGACAGAAAACAACAAAATAACAATAGTAAATTCTTATCAATAATTCTCTTTAATTTAAATGGATTAAATTTTTCATTCAAAACAGTAGAATTGCTGAATGGATGAACAACAAGATCCAAACAGTATGCTACCTACAAGAGACACACTTTAGCTTTAAAAACACATGTAGACTGAGAATGAAGAGATGGAAAAAGATATTTCAAGCAAATGGTAACCAAAAGAAAGCAGGAGTAGCTGTAGCTATATCAGATAAAATAGAGTTTAAGCTAAAAATCACCAAAAGAGACAGTGAAGGTAATTATGTAATGATAGAGGGCTCAATCCATCAGTACGATATAACATGTAAATATTTATGCATCCTACATCAGAGCACCTAAATATATAAAACAAACACTAACAGAACTAAAAGTAGAAACAAACAGCAATACAGTAATAGTTGGGGACTTTAATATTCCACTCTCAACAATGGATATTTCATCCAGAAAATCAATAAGGAAACAGCAGGGTTTGAGTGATACTATAGAAAAAATAGATCTAACAGATACATACAATACCTCCCCCCGCCAACAACAGCAGAATATACATTCTTATCAAGCACACAAGGAACACTTTCTAGGATAGATCACATGTTAGGCCACAAACCAATTATTGGTAAACTTAAGACTGAAATCATAGCAAGTATCTTTTCTGACCTAAATGATGTGAAACTAAATATCAACAGGAGGAAAACTGGAAATGTGACATATACATAGAAACTAAACAGCACACTCCTAAATAAACAATGGACCAGAGAAGAAATTGAAAGAAAAAAAAAGTATCTTGAGATAAATGAAACGTGAAACACAACATACCAGAACTAATGCAGTGCAGCAAAAGCATTTCTGAGAGGGAAGGTTATAGAAATAAATGCATGTTTCAAGAAAAAAGGTATCAAATTTTAAAACCTAGCTTTATACCTCAAGGGACTAGAAAAAGAACAAACTAAGCCCGAAGTTAAAAGAAGGAAAGAAGTAAAGATTAGAGCAGAAATAAAGAATAGAAAAGATTAACAGAACAAAGAGTTGGTTGTATTAAAAGATAAACAAAATTGACAAACCTTTACCTAGACTGAGGAAAGAAAAAGGGAGAGAACTCAAAATTATAAATGAAAGAGGGGACATTACAAATAACACCACAGACCTTTACCTAGACTGAGGAAAGAAAAAGGGAGAGAACTCAAAATTATAAATGAAAGAGGGGACATTACAAATAATACCACAGAAGTGCAACAGATCATAGGAGACTACTATAAAAATTAAATGCCGGGCTTCCCTGGTGGTGCAGTGGTTGAGAGTCTGCCTGCCGATGCAGGGGACACGGGTCCGTGCCCTGTTCTGGGAAGATCCCACATGCTGTGGAGTGGCTGGGCCCGTGAGCCATGGCCGCTGAGCCTGCGCGTCCGGAGCCTGTGCTCCGCAACGGGAGAGGCCAGAACAGTGAGAGGCCCGCGTACCGCAAAAAAAAAAAAAAAAAAATGCCCACAAACTGAACAACTTAGAGGAAATTGATAAATTGCTAGAAACGTACGATCTATTAAGACTGAATTATTAAGAAATAGAAAATCCTGAAAAGAGCATGCTAGTAAGGAGATGGTATCAGTAATCAAAAGTCTCCCAACAAAGAAAATTCCAGGAACAGATGGCTTCACAGGTAAATTCTATCAAATTTTTAAAGAATTAATGTCAGTCCTCAAACTTCAAAAAGTAGAAGAGGAAGGAATACTCTCAAACTTATTTTACAGACCAGCATTACCCTGATAACAAAGCCAGATAAGGACACTACAAGAAAATAAAACAATAGACCACTTTCCCTGATGAATATAGATGCAACAATTCTCAAAAACAAACAAAAAAATAGAGACCCGCAAGCAGGCAGCAAGCACTGCCCCCTGTCCTGGGAGTGCACGGGCTGCAGCCACCCCTAGGGGACCCCTGAGCAGGCACCAAGGGCTGCCCCCACTGTCCCAGAAGCACGCAAGGGGCCGTGCATGCGCACCCCACATCAAGGGGATAGTGGCCAGCATGCACTGAGGAAAGAGGCAGCAAGCGTCCAAACTAAAGACAGCCCCTCAATTCTGGACAAGGTGGCAGAGTAGAAGGACTTGAGCTCACTTCCTCTCACGAAAACACCAAAATCATAACTAACTGCTGAACAACCATCAACAAAAAAGACTGGAACTTATCATAAAGATGTTTTTACATTCAAAGACAAAGAAGAAGCCACAATGAGACAGGAGGAGGGGCACTTTCATGACATAATAAAATCCCATACATACCAAGTGGATAACCCACAAACTGGAAGATAATTATTATCACAGAGGTTCTCCCACAGGAGTGAGAGTTCTGAGCCCCACGTCAGTCTCCCAAGCCTGAGGGTCTGGCATCGGGAGGAGGAACCCCCAGAGCATTTGGCTTTGAAGGCCAGTGGGACGTGACTGCGGGAGCTCCACAGGACTGGGGGAAACAGACTCCACTCTTGGAGGGTGCACACAAGTTTTCCCAGCACAAAGCAGTAACTCCATAGAATCCTGGGCTAGACCTACCTGTGGGTCTTGTAGAGTCTCCTGGGGAGGCGGGGGTTGGCTGTGGCTCACTGGGGGGCAAGGACACTGGTGGCAGAGGCCCCAGGAACACTGATCAGCATGAGCTATCCCAGGGGCTGCCATTTTGGCACCAATTCCTGGCCCTAGCCAACACGCCACAGCCTGCAGGCTCCAGTGCTGAAATACCTCAGGGCAAAAAAAAACAGCAGATAGGACCTTAGCCCCACCCATCAGCAGACAGGCTGCCTAAAGCCATACTGAGCTCACAGCCACCTCTAAACGAACAACTTGACGTGGCCCTGCCCACCAGAGGGACAAGATTGAGCTCCACCCACAAGTAGGCAGTCACCAGTCCCTCCCACCAGGAAGCCTGCACAAGCCCCTGGACCAGCCTCACCCACCAGGGGCAGACACCCAAAGCAAGAGGAACTACGATCCTGCAACCTGCAGGAAGGAGACCATAAACACAGAAAGTTACGCAAAATGAGATGACAGAGAAGTATGTTCCAGACAAAGGAACAAGATAAATCACAAGAACAACTAAGTGAAGTGGAGATAGGCAATCTACCTGAAAAAGAATTCAGAGTAATGATAGTAAACGTCATCCAAGATCTCAGAAAAAGAATGGTGGCACAGACCGAGAAGATACAAGAAATGTTTAACAAAGAGCTAGAAGATTTAAAGAACAGACAGAGATGAACAGTACAATAAGTGAAATGAAAAAATACACTAGTAGGAATCAATAGCAGAATAAATGAGGGAGAAGAACAAATAAGTGAGCTGGAAGACAGGATGGTGGAAATCACTGCTGTGGAACAGAATAAAGAAAGAAGAATGAAAAGAAATGAGGACAGTGTCAGAGACCTCTGGCACAACATTAAACACACCAACATTTGCATTATAGGGGTCTCAGAAGGAGGAGAGAGAGAAGGGGCCTGAGAAAATATTCAAAGAGATTATAGCCAAAAACTTCCCTAACATGAGAAAGGAAACACTCAAGTCCAGGAAGTACAGTAGAGTCCCATGCAGGATAAGCCCAAGGAGGGACACACCAAGATACATATTAATCAAACTGACAAAAATTAAAGACAATGAAAAATTATTAAAAGCAACAAGGGAAAAGCAACAAATAACATACAAGGGAACTCCCATAAGGTTATCAGCTGATTTTTCAGCAGAAACTCTGCAGGCCACAAGGGAGTGGCACCATATATATATATATTTTTTTTTTTTTTTTTTTTTTTTTTGCGGTACGCTGGCCTCCCACTGCTGTGGCTTCTCCTGCTGCGGAGTACAGGCTCCGGACGCACAGGCCCAGCAGCCATGGCTCACGGGCCCAGCCGCTCCGCGGCACGTGGGATCCTCCCGGACCAGGGCACGAACCCATGTCCCCTGCATCGGCAGGCAGACTCCCAACCACTGCGCCACCAGGGAAGCCCGGGAGTGGCACTATATATTTAAAGTGATGAAAGGGAGAAACCTACAACCAAGAATACTCTACCCAGCAGGGCTCTCATTTAGAGTCAACGGAGAAATCAAAAGTTTTACAGACAAGCAAAAGCTAAGAATTCAGCACCACCAAACCAGCTTTACAACAAATACAAAAGGAACTTATCTAGGCAGAAAAGAAAAGGCCCCAACTAGAGACAAGAAAATTACGAATGGGAAAGCTCACCAGTAAAGGCAAATATAAGTAAAGGTAGGAAATCATCCACACACAAATATGATATCAGAACCAGCAGTTGTTGAGAAGAGGAGAGTACAAATTCAGGATATTAGAAATGTATTTGCAATTAAGAGACCAGCAACTTAAAACAATCTTGTATATATATAGACTGCGATATCAAAACCTCATAGTAACTGCAAACCAAAAGTCTACAAAAGAAATTGAAGATGACTAAACCTGTTGGAAAGATATACCATGTTCTTGGATTGGAAGAATCAATACTGTCAAAACAACTATACTACCCAAGGTAATCTACAGATTCATTGCAATCCTTGTCAAATAAATGCATTATCAAAATGCGTTTTTCACAGAACTAGAACGAAAACTTTTAAAATTTGTATGGAAACACAGAAGACCTCAAATAGCCAAAACAATCTTGAGAAAGAAGAACAGAGCTAGCAGAATCATGCTCCCTGACTTCAGACTATACAACAAAGCCACAGTCATCAAAACAAGGTGGTACTGGTACATAGGTCAATGGAACAGGATGGAGAGCCCAGAAATAAGCCCACACACATGTGGTCAATTAATCTATGACAACGGAGGCAAGAATATACAATGGAGAAAAGAAAGTCTCTTCAATAAGTGGTGCTGGGAAAACCGGACAGCTACATGTAAAAGAATGAAATTAGACCATTCTCTAACATCATATACAAAAATAAACTCAAAATGAATTAAAGACCAGATACTATAAACCTCTTAGAGGAATACATAGGCAGAACACTCTTTGACATGAATTGCAGCAATGCCTTTTTGAATCTGTTTCCTAGAATAATGGAAATAAAAACAAATGTAAACAAATAGGACCTAATTAAACTTAAAAGCTTTTGCACAGCCAAGGAAACCATAAACTAAACAAAAAGACAACCCACAGAATGGGAGAAAATATTTGCAAACGAAGTGACTGGCAAGGGATTAATCTCCAAAATATACAAACAGGTTATGCAGGTCTATATCAAAAAAACCCAACAACCCAATAAAAAAAAATGGACAGAAGATCTAAATAGACAAAGAAGACATACAGATGGCCAAAAAGCACATGAAAATATGCTCAACATGAGAAATGCCAATCAAAACCACAATAAGGTATCACCTCACACCAGTCAGAAAGGCCATCATCAAAAAGTCTATGAACAATAAATGCTGGGGAGGGTGTGGAGAAAAGGGGACAGGACCCTCCTACACTGTCGGTGGGAATGTAAATTGGTACAACCACTCTGGAGAACAGTATGGAGGTTCCTTAAAAAACTAAAAATAGAGTTATCATAATGACCCAGCAATCCCACTGCTGGGCATATATCCAGAGGAAACTAATTTGAAAAGATACATGCAGCCCAGTGTTCATAGCAGCATTATTTACAATAGTCAAGACATGGAAGCAACCTTAATCTCCACTGACAGCGGAATGGATAAAGAAGTCGTGGCGCATATATATATATATATATATATATATATATATATATATATATATATATATATGGTGGAATATTACTTAGCCATAAAAAAGAACAAAATAATACCATTTGTAGCAACATGGATGGACCTAGAGATTATCAGACTAAGTGAAATGAGTCCAAGACAAATATCATATATCACTCATGTGGAATCTAATTTTTTTTTTTTTTTTTTTTTTTTTTGCGGTACGCGGGCCTCTCACTGTTGTGGCCTCCCCCATTGCGGAGCACAGGCTCCGGACGCACAGGCTCAGCGGCCATGGCTCACGAGCCCAGCCGCTCCGCGGCATGGGGGATCTTCCCGGAACGGGGCACGAACCCGTGTCCCCTGCATCGGCAGGCGGACTCTCAACCACTGCGCCACCAGGGAAGCCCTGGAATCTAATTTTTTTTAAAAAATGATACAAATGAACTTACTTACAAAACAGAAACAGACTCACAGATTTCAAAAAACAAACTTATGGTTACCAAAGGGGAAATGTGTTGGGGAGGGATAAATTAGGAGTTTGGGATTAACATATATACACTACTATATATAAAATAGATAACAACAAGGACCTACTGTATAGCACAGGGAACGCTACTCAATATTCTGTAATAACCTATATGGGAAAAGAATCTGAAAAAAAAGAATATATGTATAAATATATAAATGAATCACTTTGCTGTACACCTGAAACTAACACAACATTGTAAATCAACTATACTCCAATAAAGTTAAAAAAATAAAAAAGGAACAGTGAAGTCAAAAGGCTGCTCTAGCAGCACATATAGTGAAACCTTTGCATCTTCTGGAGAGACTTATTTCCTAGATTAACAGTACAGATGCTTGTAAGAAGCTACAGGGTAATGTTTTTTGGTTTTGTGGGTTTTTTTCAGAATTGAAATTACAGAACAAATTTAATGCTTATAGCACTTGTGAAAGGGACCTTTTAAACCTGTGTTTTTCCTTTCTATTTGGAAGCTGCTCTCAGCTCTGAGTTCTATTATAGTGACTATGAGGGGAAGCCTTCATGACCCACCTGCACCAAGGCATACTTATACTACCAGTATTACCACTGTCAGTGTATAGAAAATGACTAGAAGATGACCGTATCAGGATATAATTATTTCCAAAAAGGCATATATTCCTTGTTTAAAAAAAAATTAGCAAACCAAATTCAACAGCACATTAAAAGGATCATACACCATGTTCAAGTGAGATTCATTCCTGGGATGCTTTAGCATATGCAGATCAATAAATGTGATACACCACATTAACTGAAAGATAAAAATCATATGATCATCTCAATCAGTGTAGAAAGAACATTTGACAATATTAAACACTCATTCATGGTAAAAAAAAAAAAAGTCTTAACAGATTAGGTATAAAATGAATGTACCTCAACATAATAAAGTCCATAGATAACAAGACCACAGCTAACATCATACTCAGTGGTGAGAGACTGGAAGCTTTTCTGCTAAGATCAGGAACAAGAAAAAAATGCTCACTCTCACCACTTTTATTCAGCATAGTACTAGAAGCCTTAGCCAGAGCAATCAGTCAAGAAAAATAAAGGCATTAGAATTGGAAAGGGTGAAATAAAATTGTCTCTGTGAATGACATTATTTTATATATAGAAAATCCTAAAGACTCCACCTAAAAACCGCTGGTCAACAAATACTGTAAAGTTGCAGGATACCAAAATCAGTATACAAAAATCAGTAATGTTTCTATATACTAGCAACAAATTATCTGAAAAATAAAACAATTCTATTTACAATAATATCAAAAACAATAAAATACTTGGAAATAAATTTATCTAAGGAGATAAAAGATCTGTACAGTGATAACTATAAGACAGTGATAAAAGAAATTGAAGAAGACACAAATAGAAAGGTATTCAATGTTCATGGATTAGAAGAATTGATATTGTTAAAATGTCCAAAGCCATCTATAGATTCACTACAATCCCTGTCAAGATTCCAATGGCATTTTTTACAGTAATAGAAAAAACAATCTGAAATTTGTATGGAACCACAAAAGACCACAAATAGCCAAAGTAATCCTAAGAAAGAAGAACAAAGCTGGAAGCATCTCGTTTCCTAATTTCAAACTATATTATACAAATATATAACTGTAGTAATCAAAACAGTATGGTCCTGGCATTAAAAATAGACACATAGACCAATGGAATCACATCAAGAACCCAGAAATAAATCCATGCATACATATTTGATAAGGGAGCCAAGAATACTCTTTGGACAAAAGACAGTTTCTTCTATAAATGGTTGTGGGAAAATTTGATATTCACATGCAAAAGACTGAAACTAGACCGTTACCTTACACCACACACAAATATTAATCCTAAATGGATTAGAGAAGTAAGACCAGAAACCATAAAATTCCTAGAATAAAATATAGGGGGAACATTCCCTGACATGTCTTGGCATACATCCTTTGTGGATATGACACCTGAAACACAAGCAGTGAAATAAACAAATGGGACTACATCTAACTAAAAAAGCCTGCACAACCAAAGAAATAATCAACGTGATGAAAAGGCAACCTATGAAGTGGGAGAAAATATTTGTAAACCACACATCTGATAAGGAGCGAATATCCAAAATATTCAAGGGACTCGCACAACTCAAGAGCAAAAAAAAAAAAAAAATTAAAAATGGGCAAAGGACCTGAATATACGTTATTACAAAGAAGATATTTAAATGGCCAACAGCTACATCAAAAGGTGTTCAGCATCACTAATCATTAGGGAAATGCAAGTCAAACCCACAGTGAGCTATATCAGAAAGAAGGGCTATTATCAAAAACACAGAAGTAACAAGTATTGATGAGGATGTGGAGAAAAAGGAACCCATGTGCACTGTTGGTGGGACTGTAAATTGGTGCAGCCAGTGCTCATTGAAGCATTATTTACATCAGCCAAGACACGGAAATAATGTTAAGTGTCCATCAGTGGGTGAATGGGTAAAGAAAATGTGATATATTATATATACATACAATGGAATGGTATTCAGCCATTAAAAAAAAAAAAAGGAAACCCTGCCACTCGCAACAACATGGATGGACCTTGAGGGCTTTATGTTAAGACAGAGAAATACAGATTCTATGTAATCTTACATGTGTACTCTAAACAACCCCAAACACGCTGCAACAAAGATCAGATTGGCAGTTGCCAGAGGCAGGGTGCGGGGGAAATGGGGGAAGGTGGTCAGAAGGTTAAAACTTCCAGTACAAGATTTTGAAACTTACGTGAGGTGACAGATGTTAACTAAACTTACTGTGGTAGTCATTTCACAGCCTTTACATATGTCATGTCACTACACTGTATACCTTAAACTTATACAGTGTTATGTTAGTTCTGGTTAAATGCTGAATTTCAATATATAATAGACATCCAAAATTTTCAAAGTTTAAAACTTAGAATTGAAAATTCATACAGCATTTTGTATTCCGCTTAACTCAAGCACGTGTTTATACAGTACTTCTGAAATTCTTTCATTTTAGAATTATGAAGTTACTCTGTAGCCAGGCAGAATTATAAACGAAAATTTTATTGGGATTCCCTGATGGCACAGTGGTTAAGAATCCGCCTGCCAATGCAGGGGACATGGGTTCGAGCCCCGGTCTGGGAAGATCCCACATGCTGTGGAGCAACTAAGCCTGTGCGCCACAACTACTGAGCCCACGTGCCACAACTAGAAGCCACCGCAGTGAGAAGCCCGCACACTGCGCAGCAACGAAGACCCAATGCAACCAAAAATAAATAAATTAAAAAAAAATTTTATTGCAGAGGTCCAGCGGGTGTAATGTTTGGCAACATTATTGGCTTTGTTGCCCTAACTGTTTTTG
Source organism: Lagenorhynchus albirostris (assembly GCF_949774975.1). Classification (NCBI taxonomy): domain Eukaryota; kingdom Metazoa; phylum Chordata; class Mammalia; order Artiodactyla; family Delphinidae; genus Lagenorhynchus; species Lagenorhynchus albirostris. The sequence continues at coordinate 70,235,954 of NC_083106.1, forward strand.
TATGTCTATAGCTTTCTTTGGTTTGAAGTGCCTGTGACTAACGATTCCCTTATGATGATGTATTTTGAAATTATAAGAACAGTATTGTAAGCTACTGGACAAGGTACACTCATTTCACAGTTGAAAAAAATTGACCCACATAAGCAAGGCAGTCTAGTGTGGTAGTTAAGAGCAGGGACTCTGGGGCCACCCTGCCTGGGTGTGAATCGTGACTGCCTGCAATGGGTTCTGTGTGAATCTAGGGCAGATCAATTTTTTGTTCATTCGTGCGTCTCTTTCCCTACCTGTTAAATGGGGATGAATATGTAGAATATCTCCTAGTGTGTTGGCAAGACGAAATGTTAACATATGTAAAATGCTTAAAGCCAAGCCTGGCACGTGATAGATATATGTGCTTTTAGCCTATATAATTCCTGCTGCTACAATGTATGGTTCATTAATGACATGTGTTGCATTGAAACTGTCTTGATTGCATCCCAAGTACTGTTCTTAAGAACAGCATTTTAGGGACTTAGCTGGTGGCGCAGTGGTTAAGAATCCACCTGCCAATTCAGGGGACACGGGTTCGAGCCCTGGTCCGGGAAGATCCCACATGCCGCGGAGCAACTAAGCCCATGCGCCACAACTACTGAGCCTGCGCTCTAAAGCCTGCAAGCCACAACTACCTAGCCCACATGCCGCAACTAGAGAAAGCCTGCGCACAGCAACGAAGACCCAATGCAGCCAAAAATTAAATTAAATTAAAAAAAAAAATTCTTAAAAAAAACCAAAAACAGCATTTGGGGGATGTTTGGATTCATTCCAAGGTATTGGATGCTTTAAATGGTACCCTTCCCCCCTCCCCCCACCATGGCTTAACAGAAAAAGACTAAACTCCATAACTCCCTATCAGAATTAGATACTAAAATTCCCACTTACTCTTTACTTACAAGCCTGTTTATTGACCCAGAGGGGCCCATTAGGTAATGCTCCCCTCCCTCTGCCTTCCTCCCCTCTGATATATAGGTCACAGGTTTACTGTCATCAGCATCGTCCCACTTGAGCTCTTTGAGGCTATTAGAGGTTCTTCACCCACACTATGAACTCTAAAAGTAATTCGGCATTTTTTAATTTGCAGATAATACAGCAGACACACCAAGTAGTAGAAACCGAGCAAAACAAAGAAATTGAGAAATGGAAAAGACTTGCACAGTTGAAGAATCGTGAGCTGGACAAGTTCCGCACGGAGTTAGACTCGATTTTGGATGTTCTCCGAGAGCTGCACCGGCAGGGGTTGGTCATGCCAGTTGCTTTGGCAGAAGAAGTGAAGGCACCAGAGTATTACTAGAAACTCTCATTTCATGTGACCTCACAGAAAGGCCTGAAGATGGACAGTGGATGGGGTCTCTGTCAGAAGGATGCTTTTGAAAAAAGTGTTAACAGTATGTTGCCAGAACACGAAAGCAACATTTCAAAATAAATTACCCTTTACCGATTAGGAGGGGAAAAAAAGAGCAGCATTAATGGTGTATTTTACTGAAAATCATTAACCAGTCACATTTTAAATAATTTATGGACAAGTCCCTTTTTGTCAGGTGACTAGAACTATTGAGATTTATTGCAAAAGTTCTCACTTTCGCACTAGATATGCAAAGAAAACAAAGTTGCAAATACTTTGCCGTCATTGACTAAGTGTGTATCCTTAATTCCTGGCCAGAAGGACAGCTCCTCTTTCCCACAGAGACACAGAGGAATGTGAGCACAGAGGCTCGGACAGGCACTAGAGTAGTGGCGCTTCCGTGATCATTCTGATGAGAGTTGTAACTTCTGTACAAGTAGATGGGGAGTGAACTCTCGTGTTCTCCCAGATTTCCACTCCTACCTCTAGGTGCCTCATTTTGCACCTGATGTAAAAGTGAAAAATATATTTCACAAGTAGTAGGGGAATTTGATTTATTCACTGTTTTAATCTTTCATGCTACATGTCTTAAATGTCAGTCCCTTTTTTGTAACTTTAAGGTTATAAACAGAATATAACATTTTTACTTCATTTAAAAAGTAAATATATGTTCACTAGAAAAAATTAAAAGCATGCATAAAAGTAGCCAGATTATTCTTTTGTTTTACAATTTCATTTCCAAAAGCAGATAGTGGGCATACAAGATAACTGGTAAGTTAAAGCTGCAGCGACTTTGTTTTCAAATGTTCTGGCCCAGTGCTGTCCAGTAGAAGGATCGTGCGAGCCACATGTGATTTTAAATTTTCTAGTAGCCACATTTAAAAAGATAAAAAGAAACAAATGAAGTTAATTTTGGTAACTTACGTAATATATCTAAAATAACAATATAAAAATTGGGTTCTTACATTCTTTTTTTCATACTAAGTCCCCCAAATCTGGCAAGTTTTCCATTTATAGCACATCTCAGTTTGGACCAGCACATTCCAAGTGCTCAGTAACTACATGCCAGCAAGTGCAGTTCTAGAATAATCATTACAAAGTGAAATGCTTTATAAAGGACAGTTGAAATAAATCTTAGTGAAATTATAGGTAGCAAATGTGAAATGTGGAAATTAAAGCAATGCAATTAATGTCTAGAATTTTTAATGTCCTTTTCCTAAGAGGGTAGAAAGCATTAATTATAGTTTGTTGTTTTTTATGTGAAAGAATTTTAAGTTATAAACTATTTTGGTTATTATTTGAGTGTGCTTTTGTCGATTTTTTTATTTGCAAACCTGCTCATTTATAACTACACCCCGCCCCCGTTTGTTTTTTTGACTATCCATGGGCCGTTCATTCTAAGCACAAACACAGCTGATTCTGAAACACAAGAAGTACAGACATTAGATTATCACTTACAGAGAAGGTGCATCCTACATTGATGAGGACTCCATATTCTATTTTGGAATAAGCTGTGCACATGGCACAGCTTCAGTTTTACCTACAGAGTAAAGGTCCATACGTACTATCAGAACTATTAGTTACAACTAGAAACCTTGGGGACCATAGCCCATCCCTTAGTTATTGCACTGAGGGTCTAGGATGAGAACACAGAAGGTGGACACATTTAGGCCATCTTGAAAAGGAAAGCTTTTATGAAGATTCAGACTCCAGAAATTATCAGTCCTCTTCTACCACTTCCATCTCCCTCACAATGTCGTAGGACACCTGCACCCACAGGCCTTCCCTTCGGGAACCTGGTCAAGATACATGGTTGCTGCTCTCACCGCTGCTTTTGTGCAGAGATTTCTGATTGGATCTATTGTGAGCCCACAGCGTTCCATAACTAGTATCTACCCATCAACCCTCAGAAATCCAGGCTTTAGTATTAGGGTCCCATTCTATATTAGAAAAATCCTAAATTTGTGACTAAATGCCAAGAAGATGGAAACATCTATTCCTCTTTCCCACTCACACTTCCTAAGGGCTCTAACTGGGTAGGTCTAATATCTGCAGGCATGTTATATAACAGGTAAACTTACTTGGAATTGGACACTTTGTAGTTACATAACTATTCAATGGCCTCCTACTTTGAAGAGACCCTTAGCAATGGTTGGAATAGTGAAGTTTGAAAGTTTTCTAATCCAAGTTGCGGATAATTCTACTTTAGTATTTGAACCTGTTAATTGTAGCCTTTTTCAGTTTCTATCGAAGAGTCTTTAATGAAAAGCACATGTATTCCTTCTCAGCACCTGTCCAGCTTGGTAAGGGATTAGTTCCTAGCATAAATTAACCTATTTCCTTCCCTCTAAACCAAAGTAAGTCCAGTTTTCTCTCCAGGTTTGCTGAAAGCTTCCATCACCACTACTTAAATAGTGCAAACGGGGAAACATTTTTTCCCACCAACACCTACTCTCTAGGATTGTTGTAAGAAATCAGTTTGAAGGGCAGTATTAATCTCAGAGGAAAGGGGGAGAGGCACCAAGTTCCATTAGTAGAATAAAATGGGTTGTTAGTAAATTCAGTAACAAAGAGACGAGACTTTGTGGAAAAGAGGACAAAAAACGGGGGGGGCGGGGGGGCGATAATTGTACCAGGTGTGCATCCTTGGAGCACAAAAAAAAGCGAAGAGGCAGGAACACGGCAGGAGTCTGGTCCAGTGCAGCTAGTCTCAGTAAGCTTGGCCCGCTCTTGAACTCCTGGTGGCCTGCCAGTGGTCCCCACCTTAGGGTTTTGATATTACAATGAGATAGTCCTGATGCAGAGAACAGATCATAGAACTGTACGTGGCCTGTGTTAACTCCTTGGAGAAGGATCTAGAAGCTACTTGGGGGAAGGATTTGTGAGGCAGGCAAAAGTGAAGTCATTAGAGAAGAACTGTTGACAAAAGGGTTAAATTGAGCCTGCTCATTGGAGAAGCCTGAGTGGAATGAAGCAGCTTGGTTTTTTCTCCCACCGGATCCAGGCAGTGTCAGCGATCAAAGATATTTGCATGCCCATGTCTTACCTGTTTTGCTCATTATCAAGGCCACGTGCAAGGAACCCTAATGAGATCAGGCAGGTGCTCACTCCCCTGGCTTGGGGTCAGAGCCTTCATAGCAGCCTAGTCCCTCCTACATAGCAGGGGCTTAATAAATTTATCACCTTCTCTTGTCCTTTCACCTCCATCTACATACAACCCTCTGCTCCCTCCAATCCCCAGAGATCACATCTACTCTCATACTCATGGTACAGCCACCACTACCAGCAGGGTAACATTGGGTCTGATCCCTACCTTTCATTTCTCCTGAGTGCCAGCCCCTGTTCCTAATTCCTGCCAGAATCACCCACTGTTCTCATAAAAGTCTGCATGTTTGAAACCAGCTGCCCACTCCCCTGAGTTGCAGCATTCTCCAATGAGTTCCAAACTCTAAGGCATTCCTGACCCTTTTCGTCAATCTGGGATGCTGTAACAAATTACCATAGATTGGGTGGCTTAGACAAGGAATTCTGGAGGCTGAGAAGTCTGAGATCAAGGTATCTGGGTGAGGGTTTGCTTCCTGGCTGTCTCCTCATTGTATTCTCACATGGCAGAGAGGAGAGAGAAGCAAGATCTCTTGGGACATTTATAAGGGCACTAATCCCATTCGGGAGGGCTCTACTCTCACAACCGCACTGAAACCTAATTTCCTCCCAGAGGCCCCGCCTCTTAATACCATCACACTGGGGAATAGGTTTCAACAGATGAATTTTGAGGGGACACAAACAGTCCATACATTGAGTAACTTTTCCCAACATGGAGTCATCAAACCTGTAGCCAATTTCTTCAGAATAATGCTTATATCAATGTCCTTTTCCATTCCCATGTCCACCACCACTGAAGCCCTGTCACCATTTTACTCCTTATTTTTCTGGTAGAGGTTTAATTGATTCCTCTGCTCCAGTGTTCTCCTCACTCCAAATAGTCCGCCAAACAGCACTGCCAGCTCTGCTTGAGCATTTCCCCTTCCCAGTTCACTCTGTTGTTTTTTAGGTGTAAATGTCAGAATCCTTACCCCGGCCTCCCTCTCCAGCAGACTTCTAATCTCTTACCCAAATCCTCCCTATGTTACTACTATTTGTACTACCGTAATAAATTTCCACAAACTTAATGGCTTAAACCAGCACAGATTTATCACCTTACAGTTCTGGAGGTCAGAGGTCCAACACAGTTCTCACCGGGCTAAAAGCAGGGTGCGTTCCTTCTGGAGGCTCTAGGAGAGAATGTTTCCTTGCCGTTTCCACCCGTATCCCTCGGCTTTTGCCCTCCGCTTCATCTTCACCGCCAGCAAGCTTGCCTCTCTCTGAACGTTCTTCTGCGGTTACATCCCCTTCTGACTCTAAAAGCAGCTGGGAAGCGTTCTCTTTTAAGGACCCATGTGATTAGATTGGGCCCACCTGGATAATCCAGGCTACTCTTCCCATGGCCTCCTCTCAGGATCCTCTTTTCCCATCACACTCAGGTATTATGTTGATGTGACGCTCACCTTGGGTAATGTTTCCTCTTGTGAGCAATGTAAGGGTTGAGACACTTAAGAATGGCTTTTTTGTTTTTCTCCCTTAGTCTTTCCACATTCGTTACACCTGGTGAGATTATATGACTTCTGTTTATTTGCAGCCGAACACTGATCTTCTTTTAAAGGATCACGTGTTTAAAAGGCTAATAGACAATTTATTAGAAGGTATAAATCCTCTTAGATTTTTGTCCTAAAATATCTGTAGTCCCTTTTGCCATGTACAGGAACATTTTCACAGCTGGCCACCTTGTGGAGGAGGGAGGGGCCTTTTGCCCACCATACTCCCCTCATTCACATCAATGTGCAGATCTTCTAACCGAGCCACCTATACTCCCACCTCTGCTCACTTCCTCCTCCTTTCCACTGGCCATCTCATTCCCACCACTTCCTTTGTTCACATCCATATCAGGATTTCATGATCAAATCTTCTCTAAATGGAACTTGTATCCTGCATCTAACGTCTGATCACTGTTCTCATTACATATGCACACAATCACACACATACATCCCCGACCCATCTCTTTATTTTCCTAGAATCTCCTAGAGGAATCAGTTCCATCATGATGATGGTGATGATATTGACAATGATGGCAGGGGCCTCTCAAGGACTCTGATAAAGAGGGAATCATTTTAAGGCTGCCACAGAAACAGGCTTAACTGCTATAGTGTTTAACGGAATCAACTAATAGTTCAGCATTTTTAAAAATTTTTATATCCCTGTACTTAAGATCTTAATGCGAATTTTCTTTAGCCACTAACCAAGATTTTACTTTAGGACAAAACTCTAAGAGGATTTCTATCTTCCACCTAATTGTCTGCTAGCCTTTTAAACATGTGATCCTTTAAAAAATGATTAGTGCTGGGCGGCATATTAACAGGAGCCATATGATCTCACCAGATATAACGAATGTGGAAAGACTAAGGAAGAAAACAAAAAGCCATTCTTAAGTGTCTTGAACCTTACATTGCTCACAGGAGAAAACATTACCCAAGGTAAGTGACACATCAACGTAAGGCCTGAGCGTGATGGGAAAGCTGATTTCCGCGATCATACAGTTATGCCGCTAGTTTGTTAGGTGCTAAAACAATTTCCTCATTGTACTTGTTCCTAATAAGTATGGAACAGTTTAGTCTCTACAAAAAGCAGGCTAAACATTTTCCCCTGCTGCCGGATCTCTGGGTTGAATGTCCGCATAAGAAGGACACGATTATACGTCATACAGAAACTCTTCCTGAGAAATAATAAGCTTTTAGAGGGCATAACTGCTGTTCCCCCAGTGGAGGGCTAGAGTAGGGTTGGAGGGAACTATTAGAAATACAGTAGGTCTGAGTTGAGGCACTGCTGCCCTGACAGCCAAAGATATCATTGATATCTTTAAGGATAGACATTTTCCCAAAAGTTCAATGAGTGAGGGAGTATGTGAACAATAAGTAGATTGTTAAGACACAGCTGCATGTAGTTAGCACCACAAGTCAATCATACTATGTTTTGATATTTGGAAAATAATTATCCCATTTTTCTTTGAATGTGCAGTAGTAGTAATAGAAATGATAAAGAAAGAGCCATCTTGGAGATAAACAATAGAATAAGCAATTCTAAATCTGTTGGATTCCTTGACAATATGCAGGAAATGAGCTGTTAATGCAGGGCTTACACCTGCAACGTATAAAACTAGTTTTTTCAGCAGACAAAGGGAACAAAGTCAAGATTCCTATATGGCAGGAAAGATCAGAAAACTACATCTAGCCAAATACGAATAAATGCAATAAAAGTATTATGAAGTGTGAATGGAGCACAGAAGAAAGAGAAATTCCTTTCACCTGGGATCTGGAGAGCCTTTTCTGGAAAAGAGATGGCCAAAGAAATGGGTGGAATTTGGGCAGAACAGGATGTAAGGAAGTGAATTTAAAAACTGATTCTAAAATTCATATAAAAATGCAAAGGACCCCAAGTACCCAGAACAACTTTGAATAAGAAAAATGAAGTTGGAGGACTTACACTATCTGATTTTAAGACTTTTTGAAGCTACAGTAATCTAGAAGTATGATATTGGTATAAAACTGGCAAATAAAATAATGGAACAGAAATAGAATGTCCAGAACTAAACCAACACATATACGGACAACTGATTTTCAATAACGGTGCAAAGGCAAATCAGTGGAGAAAGGATCTCTTCAACAAATAGTGCTGGAAGAATTAGATATCCATATGCAAAAAAAAAAATGAATTTTGCTCCATACCTCACAGCATACACAAAAATTAACTCAGAATGGATTATAGATCTAAATAGGAAATCTAAAACTGTAAAACTTCTAGAAAAAAACGCATCAGATTAAACATTTATGACTTGGGTTTGGCAAATATTTCTTTGCTATAATACCAAAAGTATGATCCACTTAAAAGAGAAATTGATATACTGAACTTTATCAAAATGAAGACAGTCTTCAAAACTCTTCAAAAACATTGTTAAGCGAATGAAAAGACAAGCCATAGAAACTATTTGCAGATCGTATATCTGATAAAGAATTTATATCCAGAATAAAGGACTCCCAAAACTCAATAATAAAGCAAACTTCCCAATATGACAATGAGCCAGACTTGAAAACACACCTCACAAAGATATCCAGATGGATAATAAGCATATGAAAAGATGCTGAATGCCATCAGTCATTAGTGAAATGCAATCAAAAACCACAATGAGATACCACTACACACATACTAGAATGAATAAAATTAAAAAGACTGACCTTACATGGCATTGGCAAGGAAGTAGAGCAATAAGAATTCATCTACACTGTAAGGAATTTACAGTAATACACTTATTTTAGAAAACTGTTAAGCAGTTTCTTTAAAAAAGTAAACACCTTACCAAAAAAAAAAAAAAAGGTAAACACCTATCTACCATACGACCCAGACATTCCTCTTCTAGGTGCTTTAGAAAATAAAAGCATATGTCCATACGAAGAATTGTAACCGAATATTCATTGCAGTTTTATTTATAGTAGCCAAGATTGTAAATAACCCAAAGATCCATCAGCAAGTAAACGGATAAACAAATTAGGGTTTAAACAAGTAGGGTCTAAACACTACTCACAATGAACTACTCAGCAATAACTCAGCACTAAACACTACTCAGCAAAAAAATAATAAACTATTAATACACAACATGGATGAATCTCAAAATAATTATGCTGAATGAAAGAAGTCAGACAAAATAGAATAGATACTGCATGAATCCATTCATACAAGTATCTTGAAAACGCAAAGCAATATACGGTGATAGAAAGCAGATCAATGGTTCCAGGGGAAGAGATGGGGAGGGAGGGATTACAAAAGGGCAGGAGAAAACTTTTGTGGGTGATGGGTGTGTTCATTGTCTTGACTGTGGTGATGGTTTCTTGGAGAAACACTTAGGGCAAATGTATTAAATTGTATACTTTAAAAGTGTTAAAAATTATTTTGCCAAGTATACCCCAAAACTATTTTAAGAAAAAGCAATTCAGTCCTGACCCACCTCAATGCCTCACTGGAGTGAGATTATAGCCCCTCAATCTGTCTGCCTAACAGGAAGGGGCAGGGGAATTTCTCTCATGGAAGATAACATACGTAGCATCAATGGATTTTTCACTCACAATGTCTGCCAAGTAATAAAAAATTTCTAGACATGAAAAGTGTCAAGACTGCATGATTGATAATATGAGAATAAGAAACATTAGACAACAGACGCAAACCCATAGATGATGTAAAGAGTTAAAAATAAAGACTATACGATAATTACCTTTAATATATTAAAGAAAATAGAGGAAATTATGGGGAAATAGATGACAGTATAAAGATGTTCACCAGAGAAATACACTGGCATCTATTTTTAAGAAAAATCAAACTGATACTCTAGAACTGAAGCTTTCAGTTCTGGAAAACATGGTGAATTGAGCTGATTTGGATCTCTTTTAAGTAAAACTTTTAGTAATGCTGGATAAAATACAACAACAACTAAAATAATATAGGGCTAGCTATGAAGGAGAGAGAAGTTCCCAGGTAACATATAAAGAGGACACTTAAAGCCAGAATGGCAAGTTTGTAAGCTGATGCCACAACACTCTGGAGGGAAGGGGTTTAAATCTGCAGTGAATAGGGCTATAATGTCTATTTAGAAAAAATAGGGTTCATACCAGATGTAGAGACTTCCTTTATAGAAACCTCCCTCATAAAAGTTATTGGATGAGCTGCCCCTTCATTGAAAGGGAGACTGAATGAACTACACACACACACACACACACACACACACACACACACACACACACACACACACAGGAAAGGGATGAAGAAACTGGTGCTTCCAGGGTCTCTAGGAAAAAAGTCTCCCATAAAAAATCTAAACTCCAAGCCCACGTTTCATGTGGATATGGAATCCAAATGTATACTCTATTTATGATTCAGGAATTCCCAAGCAAAAAACATAACAATTCCAGATTGATCAAATTACTTGGGTCCTTAGGATAAGCAATACAAAATTGTTCTCTAGGGAAACTTTTATAAAGCAGAATGTATGGGACAATCATAGGAAAAAATAATGCTTGCTGGAGAGCTCACACTACAGTACACATGCATACATGCACAGATACACACACACACACACACACACACGACAAAAACTAGAAGTAAGTAACTGGCCATGAGGGAGAAGTAGCTTACCCCAAAAACCAGGATGATTAGTATTCTGGAGCGTAAAATTATGAAACAATCTAAAAGAGAGCATAAAAGAAATATGAATGAGTCATTAAAAAAATAAATCATAGAAAACATGAAAAATCAGGACATCATGAAAAAAAGATCAATTTTTTAAAAGAACTAAACAGAACTTATGTAAATAAAATATATATAACATCTGATATATAAAATGCAATGGTTATTGCAGAATATTGAGTAGAGTTCCCTGTACTACACAGTAGGTCCTTGTGGCTTATCTATTATATATCTAGTAGTGTGCATATGTTACTCCCAAACTCCTACTTTATCCCTCTCCCCACCTTTCCCCTTTGGTAACCATAAGTTTGTTTTCTATGTCTGTGAGTCTGTTTTGTAAATTTGTAAAGTTCTTTTTTATCATTTTTTTTAGATTCAACATATAAGCGATATCATATGATATTTGTCATTCTCTGTCTGACTTACTTCACTTAGTATGATAATCTCTAGGTGCATCTACGTTGCTACAAATGGCATTATTTCATTCTTTTTTATGGCAGAGTACTATTCCATTGTATATATGCACCACATCTTCTTTACCCATTCCTCTGTTGATGGATATTTAGGTTGCTTCCATGTCTTGGCTACTGTAAATAGTGCTGCAGTGAACATTGGGGTGCATGTATATTTTCAAATTATTTTTTTTCTGGATATACGCCCAGGAGTTGGATTGCTGGATCATATGGTAGTTCTATTTTTAGTTTTTTAAGGAACATCCGTGCTGTTCTCCATAGTGGCTGCACCAATTTACATTCCCACCAACAGTGTAGGAGAGTTCCTTTTTCACCACACCCTCTCCAGAATTTATTGTTTGTAGACTTTTTAATGATGGCCATTCTGACTGGTGTGAGGTGATACCTCATTGTAGCTTTGATTTGCATTTCTCTAATAATTAGTGTTGTTGAGCATCTTTTCATGTGCTTTTTGGCCATCTGTGTATCTTCTTTGGAGAAATGTCTATTTAGGTCTTCTGCCAATTTTTGATTGGGTCATTTGTTTTTTTGATATTGAGCTGCATGAGCTGTTTATATATTTTGTGATAACCTATATGGGGAAAGAATCTGAAAAAGAATGGATATATGTATATGCATAACTGAATCACTTTGCTGTATTCCTGAAACCAACACAACACTGTAAATCAACTATACTCCAATATAAAATAAAAATTAAATTAAAAAATAAATAAAATACACTAATAATAAAACAATTCACAGGGTGGGTTAAACAACATTTTAACTTGCAATATCTAGTAAGTTCATTAAAATTCAAGGGTAATCTCTAAAATAATTGTTTAAAAAGAGAATAAAAATAAAGGGGCCAAAATAAAGCCTTCAGAGTAGGCCAGTCACTATTCTAAAAGTTCTTTATATATTTCATCACTTAAGGCTCACAAGCTTTGAGGCGGATAGTATCCCTTTTTATATATGAAGGAAATGAATCTCAAAGAGATTAGGTATCCTGGTGAAGACTGCACAGTTAGCAAGTGATGGAACCAAGCCCAGACAGGCTATCTCTAGACCCCATGCTCTTAACCACAACTGCAAGGTATAAAGCAGGAAAGGAGAAAAGCAAAGTAAATAGAAATCACAAAATAAAATGCTAGAAATAAAACATCATTGGTAATCACGGTATATTTAGATGAAATAAACTCACAAATTAAAATTTATAAATTTCATTTGTTAATCTGAAACAAAGCAAAATTTAAACTTAAAATAGATTGAAAGTTTAAAAGAATAACAGAGAGGGGTCAAAAGTTAGAGATAGAACAAAAGATATACCAGAGGAATATTAACCAACAGAAAGGGAATCATTCAAGCCTTCCCCACATGCACTATTTACTTGACACCCAGCTTGATTGGCCATTTACTGGTTCTGTGCCCGAGCAAAATACTGAATTTCCCAGAGCCTTAGTTCTCTGACCTGTAAATATAAGAAACAGTCTCTCCCTCCATCCAGCCAATTTTTATTGACCACTGACTGTGTTCCAGGCACTGGTCAAGCCACTTGGGACCTATCAGTGAACAAAATAAAGATCCCTGTCCTTGCAGAATTTATATTCTAGTAGAAGGAGCAGAAAATAAACAACAGACAGAATAGTCACGTGAACTGTAGAGTATGACAGGTGATAAGCGCTGTAGAGAAAGAGCCATAGAATATGGTCTGGGAAATGGGGGTGCCGGGGCAGAGATAAGGGAAATGCAGTCCCCAGTTTACAGTGAGATGGCCAGAGTTGGCCTCATTAAGAACATCGAGAAGGGGGTATTTGTTGCTAGGGCTTCTGTAACCAAGAACCACAAACTGGGTGCCTTAAACAACAGAAATTTATTGTCTCACAGTTCTGGAGGCTGCAGTCAAGGTGTCAGCACTGTTGGTTCCTTCTGAGGACTGGAATCGACACTGGGAGGGAGAATCTGTTCCAGGTCTCTCTCCTTGGCTTGTAGATGGCCATCTTCTCTCTACATCTTCCCATCCATCATCTCCCTTCTATGCATGTCTCTGTGTCCACATTTCCCCTTTTTATAAGGATACAAGTCCTATTGGATTAGGGCCCACCCTAATGAACTCATCTTAACCAGTTACATCTGCAACAATCCTATTTCCCAATAAGATCACATTCTGAAGTATTGGGGGTTGGGACTTCAGCATATGAATTTGGCGGGGGGGAGACAACAAAAGGCATTTGAGGAAAGACTTGAAATAAGTGAGGGAGGAGCCATGTGAATATCTAGGGCAAGAGTGTTCCAGACAGAGAGACCGGCCAGGGCAAGAGCCCTATGGGTACATGTCTGCTGTCTTCATGGGACAGCAGGGAGGCCATTGTGTCTGGAGCAGAGTGAGCCGGGGTGGGGGGACAGGAGATGAGATCAGCCGAGGGGGTGGGGGGAGGAAAGCTTTGAGGTTATTGCAAGGACTCCAGCTTCTTCACTGAGTGAAATGAGAAGCCATTGCAGGATTTTGAGCAGAGAAGTATCCTGACTTAGCTCCTATTTAAAAGGGTTCTTTAAGCCTCTGTGTTGAGAGTTCTCACCGTAAGTTTACAAAAAATGAACTTAAAACAGAGGCCACTTAGTGCCCAATAAATGTCACCTGTTATTGTTTATAAGGGTGCTGGTGGTGTCCTACCCAGATTTTACTATCCAGTGTGTTATTCCCAGCTGCTGGGGATGCTGGCCTACTAGTGCCTCCTTCTCTAGACAATTGCCCTTTGGTCAAAGTAGAAGTTGCCTTACCCTGACTGGCTTGGTTTACCAAAGGTCATGCCCCTGCCTCAAGAAAGAATGACTCTGTGATGCAATTTACGCCTCTTGTCTGATGGAATGAGCACATGTGACATGTTGAGGAGACTCACAATGTTCTTGAGAATGTTATACCAGCAGAAACACTGCCAACTTGGGGACAGAGACAGAACAAGAGGAAAGAAGGCTGGCAGACTCCCCCAAATTTTACATTCAGGGAACAGGTTGATAAACTACTCAGTTACAAATACATTCTACCCTTCAAGAAAAAGGAAGGACAATTTCAAGGGTAGAGCTGCAGGCCCAGAGGGCAGCCATGTGCCACAGAAGATTATTTATGGGCCTTGCAACCTAATGGAATTAGCACAGTTGAATTCTGAAATTGCTTGGAACTGGTGACTCCTTTCTCCTTTCCAGTTTCTCCCTTTTTGGACAGGAATGTCTAGAACTGGTAACCTATGCTTGTCCCACCATTGCATTTTATGAACAGATAACTTGTTTCTAGTTTTACTGGTCCACAGATGGAGAATTTTTCCCCAGGATGGATCATACAAAGGGTCTCACCCATACCTGACTTAGATGAATAAGATGATGTCATTTGGGACTTCTGAGCTGATACTATTTTGACTATATATTGGACTTTGATTTCGCGGTGTAATATTTGAAACTTTGAAGGATGTTGGGATAAGATGGATGTATTTTGCATGTGGGATGGACATGAATCTTTGGGGCCAAAGAATGTGGTAGGATAATTCACATACCCCCCAAAAAAAATGTCCTTTCCTAATCCCTAAAACCTGTGCATATGTTACCTTGCATGGCAAAAGGGACTTTGCAGGTGTGATTAAGTTAAGGATCTTGAGATGGGAGATTACTGTAGATAATCCAATGTTATCACAAATGATCTTATAGGAGAGAAGCAGGATGGTCAGAGACAGAGATGTAAAGTGGAAGCAGAGGTGACAGTGATACAGGGCCTTGAGCCAAGGAGTGTGAGCAGCCTCTGGAAGCTGAAAAAGGCAAGAAAATGGATCTTTCCCTAGAGCCTCTGTATGGAACACAGCCCTGATGACACCTTGATTTTAGCCCACTGACACTGATCTTAGACTTCTGCACTCTAGAACTGTAAGAGAATAAATGTAGGTTGCTTTAAGCCACTGAGTTTTTGGTCCTTTGTTACAACAGCAACAGTAAATGATTCAGGAACCAATGAACATGTTGCATGTGTTGCCTGCTGTGTGGTCATAAAGTTCTTTGTATCTGACCCAGGAGTCTTGTGCCTTCTGCCAGCTTCCACAGAACTGTGTCATGCTAACTTGCTAGCTTTCGAAAGGGGTCAAATCTTAGACCTTTCACAGTTCTTGACATTTAATTAACAAAAATGATGGTATCATCATGGGTATTTTTCTATCTTTTGAATATCCTTCAGTCTTATAATAAATCTATTTCTAAATAAGATACCACTTAAATAGTTTTGAATCTTAATAATAAATAACCCATGGTTTAAATTTTGTTACTTAAGTTATTAATAATATTTGCATTAGTAAAAGTTATTAAAATCAACATTTTAATGAATGAAAATAGCAAGTTTAATGAAAATAGCAAGTTTCTTTTTGCAAGACTGTGTGTTAACTACAAGAAATGTTCCATGCTTTGTCCTACTGTTTAGTGTTAGATTCTTAAAGAATAATATTTTCCTCAAAAGACATTATGGGAAAGGGTTTTCTTTCGGTGGAATAATTCCTAAATGAAATCTGGTGCATGACTCAGACCACTGGGATCCTAGAGATGATAGAAATTGAGACACTATAAACATGGAATCATTTTTAAATGAAATTGGATGTGAAAGCAAAGAAGCAGAGAAAATTCTGGTGCAGTATATGGATTTATTTTTCAGCTTAAGCAAGACAGGTGGTAAACAAATCCATAATGAAAATGCCACCCAGAGATTAGCAGCTGGCCATGCATGCAGCGTGACTGTGCAAAACCAAGTCGTTTCCAAAACAGTGTGCAGGTTTGATTCCTTCATGAAATTAACGCTGGGTTGCCCCAGGCCACCTTGAATATCTGTTGATGGGGTATTTATAACCCATTCACCTTTCCAGCTCAAAGCCCACACACTAGCCACATGACCGTCACTGCCACATCTGCCAGGTAAACAGACAGCCTAGCATATAGCACTCTTCTTGTTCACTAGCCAATGGCACAGTAGTGTGACTAGACACAGTTACACCAACACAGAGACACGGGAGGCACCTCCCCTCACCCAGCTGACAACCTTCCATACATTTCTGGGGATAGGATTGTCCTACAATGTACCATGAATTGGTACTCATCCCAGGAGAGGAGGGGCAGGGCTGTCTCCAGGTTTGAGCGTGGGTGGCTGTAGGGTCTCAGAACTGCTGTTTCAGCACAAGCAATAGAAACGCTAGCCACCGTGACCACGAGAAACGAGACTCCTGACGTCCCGGTAGATGCTCAGGCCCCTGACAAAAGCTGGGCTCAGTTAAGGGTTGAGTGGGAGTTACAGACCTGGGGGATGCTACAACAAGAGCTAAGAGGCAGCGCCCTGGTTTCTACTGCTTTGGGTACATCCAGCCTCATCCGAATACAAAACAATAAATTCACAAAATATTAGAACTGGAATGGATCATCTACCGCAGACCTTACAGTTAAAAAGGTGGCAGCCCAGAGAGGCAAAGCAACTTGCTGAAGGTAGAGCGTGGTAGTGGCAGGTAGGAATGCAATATGCCAAACCCCATTCAAGAACACTGACACTGAATACGTGGCCAAGTTTTTCAATGACGAGGAGGATGAGACAGTGTAAATACTCGGTTCCTCACAAAGCCCCAAATGTGTTTAAAGGTATAAACACTCAGCTTAATCAACATTCTTCTGAGGGGGCTCTCTTCTCTCTCCATCTTTCTGTCTCTCTGTCTCTCTCTCTGTATCTCATACACAAACACACATAATCTTGGTGAATGAAGATTTCTTGCTATACAAAGACAGACCCAACATCTTCAGGAAGACACTTTACAAAACATGCCTCTCAAGCCAAGTCTTTGTGTGAGGTCTGGGCAACTGGCTTATTTTCTAGAACAATAGGTGTTTCTGAAATAAGGAGATCATCTTCCCCAAAGGAGGAGTTCTGGTCCGTGTGGACGAAGTTGGGGATGTCAAATTTCATGAGCCTGTTCAGCTCCTCCTCTGGCTGCCCACTGCGTCTGATGGCTTCCTGAAGTTGAACTTCCCTGTCGAGGGCTGTGGTCTGGAGACCACCTTTGGCCTTGTCCAAGTGGTCCATTTCATTGATGTAGCAGTGAAAGAGGGACCTGGATTCCTCATTGCCCTGTCGAGAAAAGACCTTATCTGGTTCCATTGGCCTTCCAAAGTCTGACACAAAGCTGTTCATTCTGAATCTCTTCTCCGAAGACTCTGCATTGCTGTAAAGCAAAGCAAAATAAAAGACTGCTTACACTCCAGCTTAGTTATCTGCAGAACCATGGTTTTCGGCATCTATGGAATGCAAGTCCCTGTACACAGCATGCAGACAAACATCAGAACTGAGAGACGTCACTTCTGAACATGCACAAATAAACCCAAGGCAAAAGTCACAAGGTGAGGGCCCTTGGGCCATCCTGAAAAGAGACCTTTTGCTGAGGGATCCTTGATATTCTTCATCACACACCAGTGTTTCTCAGCGGGACCCTTGGATCATCTGCATCAGAATTACTTGAAGTGCTTCTTAAAATGCAGAATTCTGGGTTACAGTCCCTCAGGATCTCCGGAGGTGGGGACGGGTAGTCTGTAGTTTCATAGAATCCCCAAGGATCACTACTCGTGGTCAGGTTTAGAACCACTGGCCGACATCAGGCCAGCCTGAACAACAATACTGTCTCACAGGGGTGAGTTTCATGTTTGTCAAAGCACTGTCATATCCATTTATCTCACCCCATTCTCAAAACTGACCCATGCTGGGCTTCCCTGGTGGCGCAGTGGTTGAGAGTCCACCTGCCGATGCAGGGGACGCGGGTTTGTGCCCCAGTCCGGGAAGATCCCACATGCCACGGAGTGGCTGGGCCCGTGAGCCATGGCCGCTGAGCCTGCGCGTCCGGAGTCTGTTGCTCCGCAATGGGGGAGGCCACAACAGTGAGAGGCCCACGTACCGGAAAAAAAAAACAAAAAAAAAACAAAAAAAACTGACCCATGCTGTCACTTAGGCCAAGAATTATTATACCCATTTCACAAAGGCATAAGCTAAGGTAAGGAGGGGTCAGATTTCCTGCTTGATTGACACAATCAATTATAAGAGTGCAAAAATACTCCAGTTCCTGATTCCTTGTTTCATTTAGTGTGGAACAAATTAGCAATTCAATGGTAATAAATCGGTGAATGGATGAATAAAATAACTCTCAATGAGTCCCATGAGTGCCTGACAGAAAGAGCAGGGGCAAACTGAATAACCTGATAGCCCACCTACTTTAATCACCATTCTTTCCAGGTTTATAGAAAGGTGACTCCCACACAGGTAGTGACTCCATAAGGTCAAGAATCATGTCCGAACACTTGCAAATCCAGAATAGAACCTGACAACAATTAGGCTCTGGAGTGTGTAATCTCAGTGATTTCAGTACTTAAATCTCTTCTTTCCCATCCCATCACTCAAGATACAGCACTTCTGACCAAGTTCTCATGGGGCAGGGGACATGGAATCAAGTTACAGGTATGAAAAATCTGATCTTAAAAACTAACCGCCATACTGTCTTGATTACTGTCGCTTTGTAGTATAGTCTGAAGTCAGGGAGCCTGATTCCTCCAGTTCCGTTTTTCGTTCTCAAGATTGCTTTGGCTATTCGGGGTCTTTTGCGTTTCCATACAAATTGTGAAATTTTTTGTTCTAGTTCTGTGAAAAACGCTAGTGGTAGTTTGATAGGGACGGCATTGAATCTGTAGATTGCTTTGGGTAGTAGAGTCATTTTCACAATGTTGATTCTTCCAATCCAAGAACATGGTATATCTCTTCATCTATTTGTATCATCTTTAATTTCTTTCATCAGTGTCTTATAATTTTCTGCATACAGGTCTTTTGTCTCCTTAGGTAGGTTTATTCCTAGATATTTTATTCTTTTTGTTGCAATGGTAAATGGGAGTGTTTTCTTAATTTCACTTTCAGATTTTTCATCATTAGTGTATAGGAATGCCAGAGATTTCTGTGCATTAATTTTGTATCCTGCTACTTTACCAAATTCATTGATTAGCTCTAATAGTTTTCTGGTAGCATCTTTAGGATTCTCTATGTATAGTATCATGTCATCTGCAAACAGTGACAGCATATACCCTGAGAAAACCATAATTCAAAAAGAGTCATGTACCAAAATGTTCACTGCAGCTCTATTTACAATAGCCAGGACATGGAGGCAACTTAAGTGTCCATCAACAAATGAATGGATAAAGAAGATGTGGCACATATATACAATGGAATATTACTCAGCCATAAAAAGAAACGAAATTGAGTTATTTATAGTGAGGTGGATGGACCTGGAGTCTGTCATACAGAGTGAAGTAAGTCAGAAAGAGAAAAACAAATACTGTATACTAACACATATATATGGAATCTAAGAAAAAAAAAAGTCATGAAGAACCTAGGGTAAGATGGGAATAAAGACACAGACCTACTAGAGAATGGACTTGAGGATATGGGGAGGGGGAAGGGTGAGCTGTGACAAAGCGAGAGAGAGGCATGGACATCTAGACACTACCACACGTAAGGTAGATAGCTAGTGGGAAGCAGCTGCATAGCACGGGGAGATCAGCTCGGTGCTTTGTGACCGCCTGGAGGGGTGGGATAGGGAGGGTGGGAGGGAGGGAGACGCAAGAGGGAAGAGGTATGGGAACATATGTATATGTATAACTGATTCACTTTGTTATAAAGCGGAAACTAACACACCATTGTAAAGCAATCATACTCCAATAAAGATGTTTAAAAAAAAAAAAGACAAGAAGAAAAAGTGTTTGAGAACAGCGATGAACGTGCCAGCAACCTGTGACCTGAGAAGCTAAAATGTCACCTAGGAAAAGAGGGAACTAGCACGTTTGGAAAAAGTATTGTTAGGACTGCTGGGGTCACACCATCCCCCAATTCCAGGCTAAGAAGCTCTGAGTACTAGCTTTCCAGCTTGCCCGGAGCATCAGCTGAGTGTGAAGGCCGACCCAGAAACCCAGCTGTGTACAGCAGCTCTTCTATAACCCAGGCTACATGTTCTCAGGATTAAATTGAGTCCACTGACCACCATCCCCGCCGCTTGCTGAAGAACGAAGGTACAGAAGACTAGGAGTGTTTTTACCCTCCCCAGGGCAGAGCCCAGGCGATAGACACTAAGATGCCTTCCCTGTTTCACCCCCGCTCTTTTCTCTCCCCATGACCCCTGGGTGTGGTAACGGTGCAATCTGTCTGATTCTCCCTCCCTGAGAACAAGGGAAAAGCCCATCTTTGTTCTCTTAGAGTCTGGTAAACATTAAATACTCAACAGACCACCCTGTTCTTCCTCTTTTGTTTCCCTGATAAATTAAAAAACCTGTGTGTGAAAAATTGTGATCACGGACACGCCTTGCTTCTATTTCATTACTATTCATCTCATCGTTGGGCAATATTTACGTACTGAAATCCATAGATCTTAAATGTAAACTTCAGTGTGTTTCTATTGATATATACAGCCATGTAACCACCCTCCCAGTCAAGACATAGAATATTTCCTTTCTTCTGGAAAGTTTCCTCCCGTTCAATTTCCAGCCCCTTCAGGTAACACTGCTCTGATTTCTATTTCCATTGATTAGCTTTGCCTGTTCTTGAACTTCCAGTCAATTTCCACCTCCCAGAGGCAATCTGTTTTGATTTTTATCACCGCAGATTAGTTTAGCCTGTTCTTGAAATTCATACAGATGGAAGCGTGCAATATATAGTCTTTTGTGCCTGTATTCCTTTGCCCAGCATTATGCTTTTGAGGTTCGTCCATGATGTCGCATGCAGCAGTAGTCTGTCCTTTTTCTTGCTCAGTAATATTCTGTTGTACAAACACACTACAATTTGTTTATTCATTCTTCTGTTAAAGGGCATTTGGGTTGTTTCCAGTTTGGGGCTGTTATGAACATTCTTGAAAAGTCTCTTTGTAGATACACATTTTTATTGTTCTTGAGCAAATACTAAGAGTAGAATTACTGGGTCGTATAGTAGATGTTTCTTAACTTTATAAGAAACTGTGGAGTTTTCCAAAGTGGTTGTACCATCTTACACTCTCTCCACAACGCATGAGAATTACAGCTGTTCCACATCCTTTTCAGCACTGGGTGCTCTCCATCTTTGTAATGTCGGTCATTCTCGTGGGAGTGACGTGACACTCAGTGTGATTTTAATGAGCATTTCTCTGATGTCTAATAATATTGAGCATCTTTTCATGCCCTTATTGGCTATTGGTTTATCTTCTTTTGTGAGGAGCCTGTGTGTGAGAATTTTGCCCGTTTTAAAATTGAGGTTACCTTTTGTTATTGATCTGTAGAAGTTCTGTCATATATTCTGAATACAAGTCTTTTGGTAGATGTATGTGTTGCAAACATTCTCTGGACCTATGACTTGTATTTTCATTTTCTTAAAGATGTCTTTTGATAAGCAGAAGCTTTACATTTCAGTTAACTTCAAATTATTAACTTTTATCTTCTATGTTAGTGCTTTTTATATCCTCTCTAAGAAATAATTGTTGACCCCCAAATCACAAACCCTTTGCTTTCTTCTAGAACCAATACAATAGCCATGAACCACAGATGGCTATTTATTTAAATTTAAATTAAAATTTAAATTTTGGTTTCTCAGTCATATTACCCACATTTCAAGTGCTCAATGGCCACATGTGGCCAGTGGCCACCTACTCACGCAGCACAGAGAACATTTCTGACATCATAGAAAGTTCTATTGGACAGAGCTGTTCTAGGAGCTTCTACTTTGGGTTTATGATCTATGTTGAGATAGGGGTCAAGGTTCATTTTTTCCCATATGTTTACCCTGTTGTTCCAGGACTGTTAAAAAAAAAAAGGAAGAAGAAGAACTTTCCTTTCAATTGACCTTATACAAAAATCACTGTATTCTACACACAGGTAATGAAGGATAAGAAAATGAAAAAAAAATTCCATTCACAACAGCATCAAAAAAAATAGTATACTTAGGAATAAATTTAACAAAGGATGTGTAAGACCCGTCCACTGAAAATTTCAATGTTGCAAAGGGAAATTAAGGAAGACCTTAATATATGAAGAGATATACCAGGTTTGTGGATTGGCAGACTTCAGGTTAAAAGCCGTATTACCATAGACTTAAACTACTGAAGTGTCCTTCCTTCAAGGGCCAAAATCCCTTCTCCCTTCTGTTTTTGTATGCTAACTTTTGTATGTTCACTCTCCAATGCCTTCCAATAGTCATTCATTATATTTTGTCCAGATTTTATTTTATTTATTTTTTAATTTATTTTATTTTTGCTTGCATTGGGTCTTCATTGCTGTGCATGGGCTTTCTCTAGTTGTGGTGAGCAGGGGCTGCTCTTCACTGCGGTGTGCGGGCTTCTCATCACGGTGGCTTCTCTTGTTGCGGAGCACGGGCTCTAGGCACACGGGCTCAGTAGTTGTGGCTTGTGGGCTCAGTACTTGTGGCTCACGGGCTCAGTAGTTGTGGCTTGCGGGCTCTAGAGAGCAGGCTCAGTAGTTGTGGTGCACAGGCTTAGTTGCTCCGTGGCATGTGGGATCTTCCCGGACCAGGGATCGAACCCATGTCCCCTACATTGGCAGATGGATTCTTAACCACTGTGCCATCAGGGAAGTCCTTTGTCCAGATTTTAAATTGTTATCTGCAAGGTTATACTGAAACATGCTACTCTGCCATTACTGAAACTGGAACCCACCTGCCTAATTCCTCTTGGCCCTTCCTGAATCATCTTAGGTGCCACCTTCTTCCCTGACTCCTCCAGTCTGAGTTGGGATGTTCTCCCAGAGAACTGGGTGCTTCTCTCCATCTGCCTTCTCACTCTGTATTGAGCCCATTTCTTTACTTGTCTAGCACCTTCCTTAAGACGATCAGCTCTTGCGGCAGGTATTGTGTGTTTCTTGTCTATGTCCTCAGTACCCAGCACGGTACTAGGCATAGAGTAGGTGCTCATTAAGTTTTTGTTAAATGAGTGAATGCATCAATCATGAAGAGATCACAAAACTAAAGCAACTCTTGCCTTGGCAGGAGGCCTCTCCTACAGTTGCAGAAATCAATTCGAGGGCGTACCCAGGGTTGGCAATCAATTTGAGGGCATACCCAGGTAAGGCTGAAAATAAGGACTGGTGAGCCTTAATAGACAGATGGTCTGTTACTAGAGATCCTGAGTGTGACTCCAACTCCAGAGGTACAAGAGATTCAGCAAACTAGCCACATCTAGGACTGCCCTGCACCTGTTTCTGGCCAAGGGAAGCACTGTCTCTGACTGTACCCTGCAGTGCTCCCCACATCCCCAAGCTCTGTCCTAGACTCTTCTATGGCACCAATGCCTTGCATTGTTGGAGCTCACAGACCACAGAGCTACTGCAAGGGCATCTTGCACCTTCTATAACTGGCCCACCTTGGAGGCTGCAGGAGACTCAGGTTCCACTGGGGAGACTTCCCACCATTTATTGGTAAGAATGGCTTCAATAAAGCCCAGTGAACTCTCTCCCCGCCCAGTGGTTACCCAGTCTTTAAAGCGGACTAGCCCTCATGAGTCACACCTGAAAATGTTCTTGTACACTTAATGTTGGAATAGCAAGGGATGCTCAATAATTAGGCAGGGGGGGATTCTGCTGCTGGATGTTGCCTTAATTCAGTTTTCAGGAAACATGTGCCATATTGTTAAGGCTGTCTTTCCAACCTTATAAAACATGTCCTGGTAGATAACCTGGGTGCCATGACGGAGAGAAGAAGGCTAGTCGCGAGTTTCCCATCCTCTGAAACTCAGTTGGCATATGGAAAAGTAATGCTCACTGGCACCTATCAGAGCAGTTAAAACAGCTGAAAATCAACTTGTTCTTCCACAGCCTTGGTTACACCTGTGAAAATTTAAAATTACAAGGGCTAACCTCTTAAATACCACCTTGATTAAAATGATAATTAAAACCAGAAGCCATAAACTTCAATAACTGGAACACTGAAAGAACGAGAAACTGTGAGATGTTGACTGAGCTAGCAATTAATATCATGTTATAAGTATCATAAAGAAAGGATACTGAAGAATATTTGTACTATAGACTGAATGTTTGTGTTCCTCCAAAATTCCCATGTTGAAACCTAACCCTCCAAGTGAGGCCCCAGTGAGATCCCTCTCTCCTTCCTCCATATGAGGACACAGTGAAAAGTCCATCATCTATGAACCAGGAAACAAGTCCTCACCAGACAGTGAACCCGCCAGCACCTCAACCTTGGACTTCTCAGCCTCCAGAACTGTGAGAAATAAATTTCTGTTACTTACAAGCCATCTAGTAAATATCTGTGGTATTTATAGGAGCCTGAACATACGAAGACAATTAGAAAATTCAGAATCACCAAGAATTTTAGTGTCTTTCATTATTTTTGTCACATTCCTACCTATTCTATATTTTGTCATCATGAAACTGAGATCTAGCTAGCGTGTTTGCAAGAAGTTCTCCCGTGTCATCCTAACTTTTGAAAGATGACAACTGTTTATTTTGATAGAATCTTAAACTCACTTGTTTTACTTATTTAAGAATCTCTAGTCCTCATTTTCAGCTTGTTATAAGAAATGCAATTTGGATTTAACCTATTGATTGTGACATCCCCAAACTCCACCAGCCAGAGTAAAAAGACTGTTCAGACTGTTCTGATTCTTGGTCTTTTCTCCTTCTCACTCTGGGTTGTGTCATGTATTGTCTGAACCTGTGGGATTTTCTGTACCAGAATAGAGATCCTCCATCGTGAGCACCCATCCAGTCCTCTGGCATTTGCAGTGCATGTCATTTGCTTCCATGACACTCCCCTGCTCACAAAACTTTCATTGATTCCCCAAACTCTTCTGCCTGATCTTTCAGACCATCCTCTTCCACATCACATGGCCTTTCCAGTGTCAGCTCCCACCAGTCCCCTCGCCAACCCTACTGTCCGGCCATATGGGACCTGACTGTCCCCCTCTGAGCCTTTGCTTGTGCTGTTCCTCCTACCCCTTCTCTGTCAAAATCAAATACGTCCTTTTCTGTCCAACTCAAATGTCCCTGCCTCCATGGAGACTCTCTGATCTCCCAGCAGGAAGGAATCTGCCTCCCTCTGTGCTCCTTTCGATTTTACTGACCTTGCCTTACAGGATGCAGCCCTTCCTGTCTCATGTCAGAGCTATTTGGTATGCTCTTTTCTCTCCCATATACTGCTGTGCTGTACGCTATTCATCTTTGCATCTCTCAAAGGGCCTTGCCATCATTCGACGCTCAATCAATGCACCGGACGGCTGTATCTGCAGGTGGTCCAGAGCCCTGATTCCTGTGAAAGGCACAGCCCCCTCCAGTGTTTAGGGATGTGCTCCTTCCTCTGGGACCCTACGGGAAGTTAGGTCAGGAGGGCAGACTTCTCCCACCTTCGCTGGCAGAGGGAAAACACCCGTAAGATTCTGGGTTATTCCCTTAGGAATTTTCCAGATTTATGATGAGTTTTTACACATGGAGCGCCTGCTGCTGTACTGAGTCTTAGCATGCCTGACTATCCTCAGGTTCGCCCCAGTCATGAAAAGGGGTGGGCAGTCCAGCCTGTGGGAGCCTAGTGTTTCCAGCAGTCACTTTCAGTGGACTTTTAGAGATGCGTAAGCCAAAGACCTACTAAACTCTGTGATGAACCACCAGTGAGAAAATAATAATAACCGTTTCACAGGAGCCATAGCCTGTGCTGAGAGCCTTATCTCACGTAACAAGCCCTAACAGTGGCACCAACCAAATCCTTGTGTGTGTGAACGTGCCTTTTGGTTGCTTTCGTTGGTAGTTCCAACTTACCAGGCAGATGTCAGTCTCTCTGAGGCAAGAAGGATTCTGCTACCTGAGGATGACCCTCAGCACACCCACAGCTGTGCACTCAGGATACACCTTGTAACTGATGGGGAATTAAAAGTGACTCCTGAACAGAGGTATATAACTTGGATCAGATACATAAAGCAGTTGGATTTTTTACCTGTTGATAAATGGAGACCTTTCAGAATGGCGGCTCTACCTCGGGAACCACTCTGCACTACATCTGCACTTAGCTGGTTCCTGTGACCTTGGTCATTAGCAAAGGCCTTGAGCACAGACATTCTCTTGCTATTAGCTTTTAGGTGCGCTGTACCCCTCCTTTAGTGAGTGTCATATTCAGGAAAATTGCAACTCAAGGTAAAATGTAAGTTCCATTTTTACAAGGTCACCTGTCCTCACTCCTAAACGAAGACCATCCCCACCTGGACAAAGTGCACTTAGCAAAGGCTACAAAAGAGGATATTTGAGGTGTATGATGTCTGGGGTTTGATCATTTTTTTTTTTAAAAAAGTCCAAAATATTCAACATAAAAATGTGGTACAAGCCTTTCCCGTACTCTTTCTCTCTGGCAGATTTATGATAATGGGGTTATAATACTTTAACAAGACGGTAAAGAGAGTAAATAGCTCCTTAGCAGAAAAAGCACAGGAAAAATGGTTCTTTTATCTTCATTGTCTTTAAAGGATCCAGGTAAGAGGGGTTTTTTTCCCACACACAACAGCAGATATTCCATGAGAAAAATAATCCCCGTTAAAGCTGCTTCTTGGACCTAGAAGCTTTTAAGAAAGGCGATGTCAGCTTTATAAGAGTCTTTCTCCCTCTTTGGTCTGCTTTACTAGTGCTCACTCATATCTGGTTCTTCTCTCCTCCTGGAAACACAGATTACCCTGCCCAACCAGGCGGTCAGGTGGCTGTGGCTGGTTCTGGCCAATGATCTGTGAGAGGAAGGGGTGTGTGCCACTTCCTGGCTGAAGGACAGAAGGGCAGGTGTGAGATCTCTTCATGCCCCCTTCCCTGTCACAGGAACCCGGGAGGCTGAGCCTTGGAGATGCTGCAGCTACAGTGGAGAAGCTTCTGTCCACCCCTTGCTGACCCTCAGAAGATGCGTAGCTTGAACACAATGAAAACCCATGTTGTGTTTTACTGAGATTTGCGGAGCTGTTTGTTATTGTCTCATAGTCTGATTATGACACATCCTCTCCTGAACAGAAGCCAATGAGTAGGCAGTGACTCTAGAACTGAAGTTCTTATGCTAATATGATCCCAAGTTGGAAACTTCAGGGAAGAAGCCTATCTGTCATCCTTGTATCTTACTCCTTTCAAGGGAATGTTTGTGCTCTTCCCTGTATCAGCAATGATGAGCTCCTAGGGAGACGCTCAGCCTGCCCGGGACACCTCCATGGAGGAGGAGATAGAACTGAGTGGTAGCTTCAACACTAGTCCATTTTGAGCTTGCAGACCTGATTGGGGATCTTAACCAGAATGTCGGCGTCATATTCCAAAAAGATACTTACTGCCTGATATCCTACTTGAGGAAGTTCTTTGTGACCAACTGCCCAGGGAGCCTGTTATATAAAGCAGTCAGAATTCAGACATCCTTCCGAGCCATCACCAAGATTCTCTGCTTAGTCTCCTTTCTAAAATCATCTTACTCTTTCACTGAGAGACACACCCAAGGTGAAGCTAGGGTAGAAGGAAGCCACACTTTGGCATGTGTAGCTCCAACGTGAACGCGTAGGGCCTGGTTGTCTCGCGGGAGGATGGGTGTCCTCTTCTCCCTCCTGCTCTTTACCTGCACCCCTCAGCTCTCCCCAGGATTCCACCAGCCACACAGGGGTGGACTGATCTTCGCTGAGAGCTGCCCGCTGTGAGCCCAGCATGTACCAGCAGCTCCACAGGCATCAGCTCACTTAACCTTTACAGTACTCCTAGGAAGCAGATACTATTTTATTTTTACAAATGAGGAATCTCAAGCAGAGAGAGGTTAAGAATCTAGTAAACTGTTCCAGTACATCTGGAAATGTTTGACTCCAGAGCCCATGCTTGATCCAATATGTGATCAAAGAAAACAAATCTGATTGCTTGCTAATATCTTTGTTGTAATATAAGAAGGAGATTTAAAATGACTGACATGAGATAATTTAATGTAGTGTTAATAACAGGGGCTTTAGAGTCAAAGAGACTTTAGTTTGAGGCCTGGCTCCAAAGGTTTTGTTTGTTTTGTTTTGGTTTTTTAACCTGTGAATCATCATATGAGTTGTTCAGCCTCATTTTTCTCATCCGTAAAGTGGGAAACTTTATAAGTTGAACACTTAAAGGATTTACTTCATCTTTTTGTGAAGCTTGGTGAGATTACACATATAAAATGATCAGCAGACCCTGGCATGTGGCAAATGTTTTAAAAAACTGCTTTTATTATTAGTCTCAATGATTTATCATTCTTTTTTCCATGCCTAATTATCACAGGCACACTTAAAATTGATTGTTTTATATTAAAGTTGGCTGAATGGAAAAAATAATGTCTATTTTAGAAAAAATTCCTGCCAAATAAATGCCAAGTTTACTAAGATCTAAAATCCTTTTTAACTGCTCCATTTAGGGATTTTTCCACATGTCTGTTTCTTTCAGTTTGCTTATGATATACTACAGCCAAATGCCATGACTCACACTGCCTCAGACTCAAGAAAGCATTTAAAATGTGGTCCTGAGGGCTGATCCCTTATTGTACTAAAACTAAAAAAAGGTTAGACTTTCTCCTCAGCCTCATTAAAAGCATGTAGAGTTACAATGACCCCTGTTTGAGATGACTCAGAATCACCATCAAGAGAGAAACCATCTACTAGAAGGATGAACTGCCTATTGGAAGACTGGAAACTCAAGTCTCAGCTACCCAGGGTCGACGTGAAATGTTAAGGAAATGTATAAGTCAGTGTTCGTGTGTGTGTGTGTGTGTGTGTGTGTGTGTGTGTGTGTGTACACTTCTACATCTATCTACCCATCCATCCATTCATCCATCCATCTGGGGTAGGGGAGGGGGACAGATTTATTTTAAGGAATTGGGTCATGTGATGGTGGAGGCTGGCAAGTTCACAATCTGTAGGGTAGGCTGGCAGGCTGGAGACCCAGGGAAGAGTTTGAAGGCGGGCCTCTGCCAGAATTCCTTTTTGCTCAAGGGAGGTCCATCTGTTTCTAGGAGCGTCTTCCCGTGATTGGATGAGGCCCACCCACATTATGGAGGATGATGAGTTTTATTCAGAAATGGTATCTTATCTAAAAAAAAACCCTTCACAGAAACATCTAGAATAACGTTTGATTAAATATCTGGGTGCCATGGCCTAGACAAATTGACAAATACAATTAATCATTACAGGAAGTCATGTTCCCTTTTGGGCTAGGGTGTTCCCATCTGTAAACTCACCTGCATCCTACATCAAACAAATAGATCTCAATAACCCTGCAAAAATCCATCTGTCCCTCCGAGGAGAAGGAAGATAAAGGGGGTTATTATTCCCTGGCCACTCTACAAGATGTACCCTAATCTGAGTTTGTCCTTGGCTTCTCTTACTACTGCTGTAATCCACACCATATTTTTAAAGTGAGGTAAAGGCATGTTCAGATGTTTATGAGAACAGGAGATAGAAAAGGGAAAGTTCATACTATTTTAGTGGCTTTTTAGTGACTATTATAGAGATTCTCAACCATGCATCTCCATATGCTTCAATAAAATGATCTTTTCTTTTCATTTAACATGTGTTTACATTTTTTTCCAGACCTCAGTGTCTGAAAATAGGTGCGTGATGGGCTGAACTCTTCTCTCTACGTGCAACTAGTTGTTATAGCTCAAGTGCAGGCTGAAGACTGAACAGCAGATGCCACAGACTGTGTGATGAGACACAACAATGAGAATGCCGCTGCCAGGCTGTGAGGATGAAGGGAGATGCCGATGGAAACGTGAGGATTTGTGCTCAGTTTCTTCCACTTACTCGCTCAGGTCGCTCTCTACCCATCCCCATCTTGCTCTGTGCCCCAGGAAACTGACCTTTGATGGAGGCTCTGGCCACCGGTTGTGGTGTGGGCTTCACCAGTGGGGAGCAAAGGTAAGAAAGGGGTAGGAGAGGGGAAGAAAGGTCTGGATATTTATTGGAGGCTCCCTCCCTGAGAGGTCGCACTGGACTAGCTGTGACTCTGGACCATTGTTCCTCTCAGCCAGCCTCTCTGCAGGACTCCTGGTTGCCAGTCATGACCCCCTTCAGATCTAGTGCATCTACTCCTCAGTGTTCTGAGCCCTGGCATCCTGCACTATCCTGGGGGCCACCCTCTTCCTGGGCCACAACTTGTGACTAGTCCCTTTATTAAAAGCTCTTCTATATATCCAGGCAAAACTCTAATTCAAAAAGATACATGCACCCCTACGTTCATAGCAGCACCATTCACAATAGCCAAGACATGGAAACAATCTAAATGTCCATCGACAGATGAATGGATAAAGAAGATGTGGTACGTATATACAATGGAATACTACTCGGCCATAAAAAAGAATGAAATAATGCCATCCGCAGCAACATGGATGGACCTAAAGATTATCATACTAAGTGAAGTAAGTCAGAAAGAGAAAGACAAATACCATATGACATCACTTATATGTGGAATCTCAAATATGGCACAAATAAACTTATCTACAGAACAGAAACTGACTCACAGACAGAGATCTGACATGTGGTTGCCAAGAGTCAGGGAGGGATGGGCTGAGAGTTTGGGGTTAGTAGATGCAAACTATTACATATAGATTGGATAAACAACAAGGTCCTATTGTATAGCACAGGGAACTATATTCAATATCCTGGGATAAACCATTATGGAAAAGAATATTAAAAAAATGGATATATGTGTATAGCTGAGTCACTTTGCTGTACAGCAGAAATTAACACAACATTGTAAATCAACTATACTTCAATAAAAAATAAATTAAAAAAAAAGCTCTTCTAATTATCTAATTTGAGTGTGCTATCTGTTGCCTGCTGGGACTGACTGATAAGGTATCCAACATAAGTTATTATTTTTCCCTTTTTTGGAAGAGTTTGGATAAAAGAAAATCCTCCAAAACAGTTCTGAGTGTTTTGCAAACCATAACTGACCAAATACATTGTGACAGTACTCAGCGTTCTTCAAGCATCCATGTAATCATTTCCTCCATAAATTCAAAGTCCAACATGGATGTTCTTTACCACACCATGAAAATTATAGAATCCTTAATGTTTCCGTTTTATTTCGTTTCAAGGAAACTTAATGCTGA
The DNA here is from genome assembly GCF_949774975.1 of Lagenorhynchus albirostris. Lineage (NCBI taxonomy): Eukaryota > Metazoa > Chordata > Mammalia > Artiodactyla > Delphinidae > Lagenorhynchus > Lagenorhynchus albirostris. Next base: position 70,267,245 of record NC_083106.1, read on the forward strand.
ATTCAGTGACTATTGTTAATAATTAATTCAGTCATGTATCCAGTAACAACTATTTCTCTGCTCCTCAAAACGTTTTCTAAGCTAGTTTTCATCCTATTTTTGCTATTGTCTTTTTTCACTGTTTTCAGTCTGGTGAGTCATCTAAATTCTTTTGGGAATAAGGAGAAAATACATCCCAATTCATAATACTTTCAAAATAAAAACTGAGGCTGGATCAGCAGTTAGACTACTGGAAAGGACCAAGAAACCCAGGTGCACAAGGGTTCACTTGAAAATGAGCCCCAGAGGCAAGAGGCAAAGTACCAGGAGGAAGGCAGGTCCCACACAACAGGCACTGGGTCCAGACAGCACATCCATAACCCGGGCCATCTTTCCACCCACTGGAAGCAACCCCAGCCCCAGATCCCATTTCTGTTTTTTCTGGTCCCTGTGGAGCTTAACGGACATTTAGGAACAGCCCAAACTTACTCTTGGTGTGGGGCTCCTGTCTTGGTCAGCAGAGTCAGCACGAAAAACATGAAAATCACAAAGACCGCGAGACCAATCCAAAATCCAATCACAATGGAATCTACAAGACAGTTAACACTGGGATTAGTATTTCATAGCAGCATAAAACTTAAATAATTGAGGAACCTGTGCTTTTTGATACATGAAATGAGAAAAGATGTCAACAATCTTCTGAGACAATCTTGACCCATCAGTCAGAGACGCAGGGATGAGGGAAGAGTCTGCCTCCGGATTTCTGTCTCAGGTACTACTAAGAGATGTCAGCCCTCCAGACTCTTGGTTTCCACATCCTAGTGGAGGAATCTAAGACAGAAAATGGGCTGTCTAGGTCCTCAAGATTCCACTGAAGTGTTCTGAGTTAGAAAATCCAATTTTTAGCAGAAACTGCAATATGAAGTTTAAAATGACTTCTGATTCAAACCAACCCAATTTTGTATTTTCACACATGCTCCTGCTGGCATAACTCAGCTCTTCATTACATCTTGCAGAGAACATACCAATGACCTCCTGAGTGCTCTTCCTAACTTTGGCCTTTCCCTGTGCCTCATCTCTGTACAAATCTGCTTTATCAGAGCTCTGATAATATTGCTCTTTTATGAAAAACACTTCAACGAAAATAGACCTGACCTTTTTCAGATTAGAAGACATTCCATATACAAAGAACTTGTACAACGTCTGGCATCTGAGAAAAAGGTAACACACATTTGCAGGCTATTATTGTTAAAATGATCATTTTCTCCCAGTTTACCCCTACTTTAAAACTCATGTTTCCAAGTGGACGAGGGGACACTGTGTCCCTGTACTTATCTGAACTCTTAGGCACAGCTTCCTAATACCCACACCTTTTCAGGGGCCTGTACCTTCACCAGCTGGAACAACTGTCCCCAGGCTGGAGCTAATGGAAGTCTGTCTATCCTTCAAAGCCCATGCCTTACACCATCTCCTTCACAAAGCCTAATCTCCCCAACAGATGTGCTTGCTCCCTCCTGTGGACCCCATGACATTTTTGTCTGTGCTTCTCTACATGGGTCTCTCCTTGATCCTATCATGGGTAATAGTCACTAGCGTATGTCTCTCGGATGGGGATGAGACCAGGCTGTCTACCAGAACCTGGTACCTTCCTAATAGGGTCTTAAGTCTGGGAGAGGCGACAGAGTTGAAGTATTTTACATTTTCTGATCTATTCTAAGAAGTTTACCTATGTGGCAATACAATGAGGATACTTAGCAATTAAAAAAAAAGAGGTAAACAGAACTTATGCACTAAATGTGTTTAAAATACAAAGCATTATTCTAACTAAATTATAAGTATATAGCACTCTAACATGAAGAAATCAGATTAGTAATTTACTTCACATAATTCATACTTTCATTCTACATATACTATAGCCTAGAGGTTAACAACTTTTATTCAACAACATTTATTCAGCACTCTGGATGCAAAGCTAATTTATCTTTCCCGGGGTTAAGAGTGCCAAAGAAACAGGAATTGTAGATTTTGCCTTACGATCTAATGGAAATGAGGCCTAAACAAGACATAAGGACAAGTACCAAAAAAAAACACATGTGCACAAGTGCAGCATGTAACAATAGCATGTCAGTTATGGGGGCACAGACTGAAAAGCATCATTGTGCAGATAAACAACAGCTCAATACCCTACACTTCATCAACTGCCTGCACAGCAAAAGGAAATTCTACAGTGACCCACCAGAATAATAAAATCCTCAGCTGAGAATTTAATCTAGTCGTGTTGATCCATTTTCAAATCTCTTTCCTAGGAAGGGACATGGGGACAGCTTTCACACCGCCAGTGGTGGCTGGACCCCTATGAGTCCTCCAGTCCCCTATCCCAGAGTGGGCAGGGATGGAGGAGGGTGCCTTTGACCCAGCCTAGTCCCTTGCCCCCGTCCTTCTAGTGACCCAGGGAGCAGATCACAAAGCAACAATAACGTGGGACCTGGGAGGGTCTCAGCCCTCAGCAAAGTCATGAGGGAACAGAGTGGGAATGAAGAGAGCTTTGGTTAGAATTTGAAAATCCCCATGATCCAATGGCATTTTCAGATGTTTTCTTGATAATGTGGTATCCACGTTTCTCATCACAATATGCTTTAAGCAGCTTTGCTTATTCACATTCTTCTCCAAAGGAAATTCTGCTTCCTCAGATTATTTCCATTAATTCTCCTCTACCTCATCCTCTGTCACATGGCCCAATCCCAGGGCACTTTCTCACCCTGAGCCCCTTTCAGAGAATATCAGAGATCTCCATCTCATCTCAGGAATAACCAAACCCTCTTGAAGTTTTATTTATATGCCAAGTTTCACAGACGTGAGCATTGCAGTAAAAGGAGGAATGCAGAGCCTCTGGTCTTCCCCAAAGCACCCTTTCTTGGAAGGAAGTCAGAACAGAGGTTTACATAGAGTGAGCGAGGCTCCAAGGAGCCCGGTTCGTTAAGGAAGCCAAGAAAGCCTTCCCCAGGGGGTTCTAATAGAGCCCAACAGCTACTTCTGTCCTGCCTAGAGACTGAGCTACTTGGAGACCATTATAGTAAGAGGGTAGAGCAAATTGCCCAGAGGAATCCCAAATAGGATGTGTCATAATAAAATGACTTTCCCTTAGCCTGAGCTCTAATGAATGGAATGAAACGGAGCTGAAAGCTGACAGCTGCACGGTTTCCACTGGTATGATCTGTTTCTCCATGTTTTCCACTATAGGGGAGGACGAGAGCAACTATCCCATCCTATTTCCCCTCCCCTCCACCCCTCACACCAGGCAGAATGGCCATCATCAAAAAGTCTACAAACAAGACATACTGGAGAGGATGTGGAGAAAAGGGAACTCTCCTACACTGCTGGTGGGAATGTAAATTAGTGCAGCCACTATGGAGAACAGTATGGAGGTTCCTTAAAAAACCAAAAATAGAATCACCATATGCTCCACTAATCCCACTCCTGGGCATATATCCAGAGAAAACCATGGTTCGAAAGGATACATGCACCCCAATGTTCATTGCATCGCTTTTTACGATAGCCAAGACGTGGAAGCAACCTAGATGTCCTTCGACAGAGGAATGGATAAAGAAGATGTGGTATATATATATAATGGAATACTACTCAGCCATAAAAAAAGAATGAAATAATGCCATTTGCAGCACCATGGATGGACCTAGAGATGATCATATTAAGTGAAGTCAGAGAAAAACAATATGATATCACTTACATGCGTAATCTAAAATAATGATACAAATGAACTTATTTACAAAACAGAAACAGACTCACAGACTTAGAAAACAAACTTATGGTTACCAAAGGGGAAGGGTGGGGGGGAGGGATAAATTGGGAGTTTGGGATTGACATATACGCACGACTATATTTAAAATAGACAACCAACAAGGACCTACTGTATAGCACAGGGAACTCTGCTCAATATCTTGTAATAACCTAAATGGGAAAAGATTTTGAAGAAGAATAGATATATGTATATGTATAACTGAATCAGTTTGCTGTACACCTGAAACTAACACAACATTGTAAATCAGCTATAGTCCAATATCAAATAAATTTTTTATTTTATTTATTTATTTAATTTTTCTAAATTTTTGGCTGCACCATGCAGCATGTGGGATGTTAGCTCCCGAACCAGGGATTGAACCCACGCCCCCTGCATTGGAAGGTGGAGCCTTAACCACTGGACTGTCAGGGAAGTCCCTAAAATAAAATTTAAAAAAGAATAAATTGTGACCTTTCCATCTCGTGGTTGTATGAAAAATGAGGGTTAATGCTTAAAGAGAGGGTTCAGGACACCAGAGCCAGCACTGTCTTCACACCACTTCTGGTTCCTACGGTGTTAGGGTCAGTTCTGTGGTATGAATTCCTGGCAAGGAGCCAACAGTGGGATTCTAGTATTTGTCTCTGCTGTGCTCCCCATCACACGTCTTACTCTAAGCCTTCGCTAGCTCTAGCTCTGTTTCCTATCTTGATGAGTCAGCTTCCTGCTGACTCACCCACGCATGTATCTGGCATTATCTGCAAGTGGGCACATGACAAAAGTACAGACTGTGGCCACCACTGATGGCTCAGAATCAGAGAATGCTCCTTTAGTCTCACCTCAACATAGCTGCCAGAGTGGTCCTGCTAAAATGTAAACTCATTGACTCATAGGCTTTTGCTTCTGCTTATCTAAATGTCTCACCTAGCCAAGCCCTTCCTAAATGCCCCATTTCTCTTCCTCCCTAAATTTATAACACAACTCTTGAGAGATCTGCCTGTACATACTGTCTCCAGTTCCTCTCCTCTCATTTTTTATTGAACCAATTCTAGCAGTGTTTACTCCTAACACTCTACTGAAACTGCTTTTAAGGTCATTGCCATTAATTTCTACACTGTAAATCCAAGAGTCAAGTCTCAGCCCTCGACTTACTTAACCATAATAGCAGCATGTGACACATTCCATGGTCTCATCTTTGAAACCCTTTCTTCACTTGGCTTCCAGGAAACCACAATCACACAATTTTCTTCTTACCTTTCTATAAATTCAATTCAAACTCCTTTGCTGCTTTCTTCTGAACATCCCCCAATTTCTAAACGCTAGGGTGTCCCAGGGCTCAATTCTGGGACCTCTTTAGTTTTCTAATCAATACTCATTCAACCAGCCTCTTGGGTTTGAATAGGCTGATGATTCTCAAATTTATACCTTCACTGTACACCTACCTCTCCCCTCATGTCCTCTTGGAGGTCTGACGGGTCTCAGTTGAACAAGTCCAAAAATGAGCTCCTGGGGGTGCTGTTTCTCCCAGTCTTCCCCATCTCAGTCAATGGCAATTCATACTGCCAGTTACTCAGATCACAAGTTTCAAATCGTCCTTGGCCCTTCTCCTTCTCTTGCACCCTACTGCCAGTCCACCGACAAGTCCTGTCAGATCTATCTTCAAAAAGATCCAGAGTGTATGTACTTCTTACCACTCCACTGCCCCCACCATGGTCCAAGTCACCTCAGCAGCTGCCTGGATTTCGGCAATAGCCCCCTGCCTGGCCTCTGCTTCCAATCTCATCCCCTTCCTTCCCCAGCTGCAGAGTGATCTTACTGAAACCCAAGCTAGGTACCACGCTTCTGCTCCAAACCCTCAAATGACTTCTCAGAGAAAATGTCCTAAGTCATAAGTCCTTAGCTTGACCTCTAAGGCCCCAGTGCCCTCTTCCCCATCACCTGACTTTGTCTCCTGACGTTCTGCCTCTTATTCACCCCTCTGGCACCAGGCTGACCTCCTCATTGTCCCTTGTGTGTTCCATTTTGCTCTTGCCATGGAGCACTTTCTGGAATGTTCTTCCCAAAGTATCTTATAGCTCAATCTCTCACTTCCTTTAGGTCTTTTATCATTTTTCTCCTTCTCAGGAAGGCCTTCCATGGCCATTCTAGCTATACTTTCACCTCGACTCTCCACATCTCCTTTCCCTACTCTATCTTTTATCACCATCTGGCATAGTTCATCTATTTAACTTACTTATTATCTCTCTCCCAGTAAAATGCAAGATCCATATGAGACAGTGTTTTGTCTTTTCTGTTCACTGTTGTATCTCCAGTGCTTAAAATAGTGCTGCACATAACAGGTCCTCAACAAATACATGCAGAATGAATGAATGTCCATTCTGCTGGTACCCAGTGTATGTCAGATATATGTCCACTTCTGATAGATATAAGGTTTAATACCAGATCCAAAACTGAAGGCAAAAGGAGAATGCACAATGACCATCAGAGGTTGTTTCTCAGATGAAAGACCCTTTGGAGGTAGGAATCTTAATTTCAGCAGGCAGGAGAACTCAGTCTAACTAGAGATGTAGCTATTGCTATGAAGATCCATTACAGGTCAAATAAATGAAGGTAATTGCTATGGTCATTCCTATCTTCATAAGTGCTTCCCATTGAAATGACTCGCTTTTATTCTTTTGAAACTGCACCTAACTGGCTTTGAATTTTGCTCAGCCAAACAAGGAGACGCACTTGAAGGCCAGAATTACAGCATTTTAAAGTGGAAGAGACTATACCAAGGTACACAGTACAATAGTTCACTTACTTTCCTGCATGTCTTGGGGTTTGTTCCTGAAGCTAAGGGCCTCTACTTTAATCAGATCTCTTAATCAAAACAGCAAGGACCCACCCAGGAATTTTTGGGTTTTCCTAATGGGAATGTTAAAAACAAAAGCACTCCTTATTAATGACATAGTGAGTAAAGGAAGTATGTAGTGTATCATACTTCTCCCTACATTTTGTAGGAATTTTTTTCCAGCTATAATCATTTCTAAATGTAATATGCCCCAAAGAGATTTTCAACTGTTTCTGGAAATGCACCAACCAAAACTACAGCAGCAGGCTGTTTTCTCTGCCTGTAAAAGCATATATTACAGGGAAATATATGGCAATTTGCCCAGTCATTTTGATTTCTGCTAAAATTCTTAACAGCAAGTATCCTTACCTACAGATTTTCCCAGAAAATAACAGATTAAAGAATCATAGTAAGTTAAAGGGGGTGATTTCACACCCTGACGGCAACAGCCTTCCATCAGATAATTGATGACAGCACATCCTAATGGATTCCATGTACTTTTTTTTTTTTTTTTTTACTTCCACAAAGAACTACTGAGAAGACATCAATACAGGAATGAGCAAAAGCATTTAATTATTACTATTCACTTCAGGGGTAAATGATATGTGGTTTAGTTAATGATTTTTAAGGAACAAAAATAGAAAGCTCTTGATCCAGGAAATTAGTAACTCCGAAGCCTTTTAGTCCCATAGCTGGAGACCAGAGGGCAGGAACCAGCCAGGGTATCACTGCTCCTGTCCCTCTAATTGCCCAGCCAGATGGTCTGCCACAGCCATCAGCAATCAGTAGCATCCAGGCCCCAGGACCTATACATGAAGCCCCGGCTCTTGTGGTCCTTCCTGCAATGAGGGAGTGGGAACAAAGGCTAAGCACTTTATTAGCTGGAATTGGGAGTTGACCATGATGGAAACTCAGGAGGCTCCTGAGCTCCCCTCCTCCCACAGACACATGGAATATACAGCTACATATGGAGCAATTCCCTCTGAAAGAGATCCAGAAACTATCTGAGCAACTCCTACACATCTGACAAATGATTTCCTACTCACATCCAAATGAGTAGGAAAGGCTGAGACACACTCTTGCCATTAACCCCACCCCCAGCACAGCAACATAGCCATCTGAGGTAACCCCCAACTCCCACATTCTCCCTGAGGAAGGGTTTAGACCACACATCTAGAGCCCCACTGGAGGCAGTTCAAGATGGTGGTGTAGGAAGATCCTGAATTCACCTCCTCCCACGGACACAACAAATCTACAACTACATAGGGAATACTTCCTTCTAAAAAAGACCTGAAAACTGGACAAACAGAGCCTCCACAACAAAGGATAAAAAGACAGCATTGAGACAGTTAGGAGATGCAGAAACACAGTCTCACCAAAAAAAAAATCTTCACCCTGGTGCAGCGACCCACAATTGGGAGGGATCTCAAAAATACAGAACTTTTCTCTAAGGAGTGAGGTGGTCTGTGCTCTATAGCAAGCACCTCAAATCTTAGATCCTGCATAGGAGAGACAAGCCCCCAAAATGCCTGGCTTTGAAAACCAATGAGGATTACATCCAGGAAAAACACAGATCTGTAGGGAATGGAGAACCTGCTTTTTAAAGGGCTCACAGACTCCCTTGCCCCAGAATCCAGCACAAAAACACCCGTTTGAAAAGCACCTGGACTATTCATGAAGGAGACCCATTAACTAATCTTCAAGAATCTGCTGGAAAGGCAGGAACCTGCTGGGACTCTTTCTGGTGATGGACACACTGGCAGATGCCATTCTTGTGATTTCATTCTACCTTGCTAATGCCAGCACTGGTGGGTGCCATTTTGGAAGTCTCCCTCTAACCTGCTAGTGCCAGTAGGTGTGCCTCAATGAGAGCTCCACCCACCCCTGTGCTACAGCTGCATGCCACAGCTGGGTTGGGCAAGACCCCTGCCCACCCCTGCACTGCAGCAGGCTGGCACATGCAGCCCATACAGGGGATGCCCCTTGAGTGCCCAGCTCTAGTGGCCAGGGCATCTGAGGCCCACAGGATTTCCTACACAAGGCCACTCCTTCAAGACTGGAGGAGGCAGCTTTTTGGCCCAATATACAGAAACAAACACAGAGAGTTACTCAAAATGAGGAGACAGAGGAATATGTCCCTAATGAAAGAACAAGACAAAACCTCAGAAAAAGACCTTAATGAAATGGAGATAAACAATCTACCTGATAAAAAGTTCAAAGTAATGGTCATAAAGATGTTCACTGAACTTGGGAGAAGAATGGAGCAACACAGTAAGAGCTTCAACAAAGAAAGAGAAAATATAAGAAAGTACTAAACAGAAGTTAAAGAGCTGAAGAATATAATAACTGAACTGAAAAACAAACTAGAGGGGTTCAACAGCAGACTGGATGAAGCAGAACACACCAGGAAGACAAAGCAATGGAACTCACTAAGACACAGGAGCAAAAACAAAAAAAGAATTTTAAAAAGTAAAGATATCTCAAGGGACTTTTGGAACAATGTCAAGCAGAATAACATTCACATTATAGGGGTCCAAAAGGAGGAGAAAGGGCCAGAAAGCTTATCTGAAGAAATATTAGCTGAAAACTTTCCTAGTCTGAAGAAGGAAATAGACATCCAGGTCCAGTAAGTCTAGAGAGTTCCAAATAAGATGAACCCAAAGAGATCCACACCAAGACACACCATAATTAAAATGATAAAAGGCAAAGATAAAGAGAGAATCTTAAAAGTAGCTAAAACAAAACAACAAAAAAAACTTCACATATACAAGAGAAACCCCATAAGGCTATCAGTAAATTTTTCAGCAGAAACTTAGCAGGTGAAGGGAGTGGCATGACATATTCAAAGTGCTGAAAGGAAAAAATTCCAACCAAAAGTTCTCTACCTGACAAGGTTATCATTCAGAATTGAAGAGTTTAAGAGTTTCCCAGATAAGCAAAACCTAGAGGAGTTCATCACCGTTAAACTGGACTTACAAAAAATGATAAAGAGACTTCTTTAAGCTAAAAAGAAATGGCATTGATTAATAACATAAAAACATTGAGTAAAAATCTCACTAGAATAGGTAAGTCAGTAGTAAAGGTAATGGATCAATCACTTATAAAGCAAGAATGAAGATTAAAAGACAAAAAATAGAAAAATTAACTAAAACTAAAATAATTAAAGTATACATAAAATAAAAAATGTAAAAGATGTCATAAATATAGATATATAGATGCATATATACATCTATATAGATGTCATAAAGATGTCAAAAAATATAAAACATGAGGGAGGGAGTAAAAAAAAAAGTAACCTTCTGGAATGTGTTCAAATTTAAGTTGTTATCAACCTAAAACAGACCATTATATGCAAATGTAAACCATGGTAGCCACAAACAAAAACTTATAGTAAATACACAAAAGAAAGAGGAATTAACCTAAACATAACACTAAAGACAGCCATGAAACCACAAGGGAAGAGAGAAAGAGAAAAAGAAACAGAGAGGAACTACAAAAACAATCCAAAAATAATTAACAAAATGGCAATAAGTACATATCTATCAGTAATTACTTTAAATGTAAGTGGACTAAATTGTCCAATCAAAAGACATAGAGTGACTGAATGGATAAAAAAACAAGACCCATCTGGATGCTGCCTACAAGAGATCCACTTCAGAAGTAAGGACACACACAAATTAAAAGTGAAAGGATGAGGAAAGATAGTCCATGCAAATGGAAACTAAAAGAAAGCTGGTGTAGCTATACTCATACAAAACAGACTTTAAAACAAAGAATGTAATAAAAGACAAAGAGGATATATATAATGATAAAGAGGTCAATGCAGCAAGAAGATGTAACACTTAAAAAATACATATGCACCCAATATAGGAGCTCCACAATACATAAAGCAAATAATTAACAGGCCTAAGGAGTGAAATTAACATCAACAAACTAACAGTAGGGGACTTTAACACCCCACTTACCTCAGTGGATACATCATTCAAACAGAAAATCAATAAAGAAATATTAGGCTTAAATGACACATTAGAGCAGACAGATTTAATAGATACATACAAAGCGTTTCATCCAAAAGCAGCAGAGTACCCATTCTCAGGTGCACATGGAACACTCTCCAGGCTAGATAACATGTTAAACAAGCCAAAAAACAAGTCTCAATAAATTCAAGAAGTTTGAAATCATATTAAGCATCTTTCCCAACCACAATGGTATAAAACTAGAAATCAAATATGGGAAGAAAATTGTAAAAACCACAAAAATGTGAAGATTAAACAACATTTAATCTGAACAACCAATGAATCTTTGAAGAAATCAAAGGAGAAATTAAAAAATACCTAAAGACAAATGAAAACAAAAATATGACATACTAAAATCTATAAGAGGCAGCAAAAGCGATTCTAAGAGGGAAGTTCATAGCAATACAGGCCTACCACAAGAAACAAGAAAAATCTCAAATAAACAATCTAACATTACACCTAAAGGATCTAGAAAACAAAGAACAAAGTTCAAAGTTGGCATTAGGAAGGAAATAATAAAGATCAGACCCAAAATAAATGAAAAAAAATAGAAAGGATTAATGAAACTAAGAGCTGGTTCTTTGAAAAGATAAACAAAATCAACAAGCCAACAGCTAGACTAACCAAGAAAAAAAACAGAGAAGAATCAAATATAGTCAGAAATGAAAGAGGAGAAATTACAACTGATACCACAGAAATAGAAAAGATTATAAGAGACTCCTAAGAACACCTATATACCAACAAATTCAACAACCTAGAAGAAATGGATAAGTTTCTAGAAACACACAATCTTCTAAGACTGAATTATAGAGAAATAGAAAATCTGAATAGACCAATTACTAATAAGGAGATTGAATCAGTGATTTTAAAAAACTTCCAAACAAACAAAAGTATAGGACCAGGCGACTTCACTGGTGAATTCTACGAAACATTCAAAGATTTAATACCTATGCTTTTCAAATTGTTCCAAAAAAATTAAGAGGAGGAAATGTTTCCAACTCATTTTACAAGGCCATATTATCCTGATACCAAAACCAGACAAGAATACCAAGGGAAAAAAAAATCACATGCCAATATCTTTGCGAAAATAGATGCAAAAGTCTTCAACAAAACACTAGCAAACTGAATTTAACATACATTAAAAAGATCATACACCATGAATAAGAGGGATTTATTTCAGGGATCCAAAAATGGTTCAGTATCTGCAAATCAATCAACATGATACACCACATTAACAGGATGAAAGATAAAAATCACATGATCATATCAATCGTTGCATAAAAAGCATTTGACAAAAGTCGACATCCATTTACAAGAACTCTCAACAAAGTGACTATATTAATAGACATTTCTCCAAAAAGACATACAGATGACCAATAGGCACATGAAAAGATGCTCAACATCACTAATTATTAGAGAAATGCACATCAAAACTACAATGAGGTACCACCTCACACCAGTCAAAATGACTATCATTAAAAAGTCTACAAATAACAAGTGTTGAAGACGGTGTGGAGAAAAGGGAACCCTCCTACACTGTTGGTGGGAATGTAAGTTGGTGCAGCTGCTATGGAAAACAGCACAGAGTTTCCTCAGAAAACTAAAAATAGACCTACCATATGATCCAGCAACCCCACTCCTACCCAGACAAAACTATAATTCAAAAAGATACATGCACCCCTATGTTCATAGCAGCACTATTCACAATAGCCAAGACATGGAAACAACCTAAATGTCCATTGACAGATGAATGGATAAAGAAGATGGGGTACATATATACAATGGAATATTACTCAGCCATAAAAAAGAATGAAATAATGCCATTTGCAGCAACATGGATGCAGCTAGAGATGATCACACTAAGTGAAATAAGTCAGAAAGAGAAAGACAAATACTATATGATATCACATATGTGTGGAATCTAAAATATGGCACGAATGAACTTACCTACAAAGTAGAAATAGACTCACAGCTATAGAGAACAGACTTGTGGTTGCCAAGGGGGAGGGGGGAGGGAGAGGGATCAAGTTAGAGTTTGAGGTTGGTAGATGCAAACTATTACATTTTGAATGGATAAACAACAAAGTCCTACTGTATAGCACAGGGAACTATATCCAATCTCCTGGGATAAACCATAATGGCAAAGAATGCATGTATGTGTATAACTGAGTCATTTTGCTATACAGCAGAGATTGGCACAACATTGTAAATCAACTATACTTTAATTTTTTAAAAAAGTATCATCTAAGTACCAAATAGAAACAACATGTTTTTCAGGGCTGTTTAAAGGAGAGCAAAGCTTTTTTGGTACAACTTAATATGGCTTATAAACTTATATAATGTTCTCTTGAATGAGTTCTTGGATGCAAGTTGCTGAGATTAAATGTAACAGGATAGCATGGGGAAAAAAAGTGGGTATGGAGGAAATATACCTCAACTTAATAAAAGCCATGTATCAATATAACAAACCCACAGCTAACATCATACTCAACAGGGAAAAACTGAAAGCTCTTCCTCTAAGACCAGGAACAAGACTAGGATGCCCACACTTGTCACTTTTATTCAACATAGTATTGGAAGTCTTAGCAATTAGACAAGAAAAAGAAATAAAAAGCATCCAAACTGAAAAGGAACAAGTAAAACTTTCACTATTTGCAGCTGACATGGTACTATATGTAGAAAACCCTGAAGACTCCACCAAAAAACTGTTACAACTATAAAAATGAATTCAGTAAACTTGCAGGATACAAACTCAATATACAGAAACTCTGGTATTTCTATACACTGATAATGAACTATCATAAGTAGAAATTAAGAAAACAATTCCATTTACAATTGTATCAAAAAGAATAATATACCTAAGAATAAATTTAACCAAGGAGGTGAAAATCTCTATGCTGAAAACTGTAAGACTCTGACAAAAAAAAAAACCTGAAGAAGACACAAATAAATGGAAAGATATTCTGCATTCAAGGATTGGAAAAATTAACATTGCTAAAATGTCCATACTATGCAAAGCAATCTACAGATTCAATGCCATCCCTAATGAAATACCAATGACATATTTCACAGAACTAGAACAAATAATTCTAAAATTTGTATGGAACCACAAAAGATCCTGAATAGTCAAAGCAATCTTGAGAAAGAACAAACCTGGAGGAATCATACTCCCTGATTTCAAAATATACTACAAAGCTATAGTATCAAAACAGTGTGATATTGTCATAAAAACAGACACACAGATCAATGAAGAAAAGAGAGAGCCCAGAAATAAACCCACACATATATGGACAATTAATCTATGACAGTGGAGCCAAGGACATAGTATGGGGAAAGGACAGTCTCTTCAATAAATGGTGTTGGGAAAACTGGACAGCCACATGCAAAAGAATGAAACTAGATCACTATCTTATACCATACACAAAAATTAACTCAAAATGGATTAAAGGCTTGACTATAAGACCTGAAACCATAAAATTTCTAGAAGAAAACATAGGTGGTAACCTTATTGACATCATTCTTAGTGATGTTTTTAGAGATCTGACTCCAAAGGCAAGGGAAACAAAAGCAAAATAAATAAATGGGACTACATCAAACTAAAAAGTTTCTGCACAGTGAAAGAAACCATCATCAAAACAAAAAGGCAGCCTACTGAATGGGAGAAATCTGTAAATCATATATACAAAAGGGGTTAATATAAAAAATATAGAGAACACAGACAATACAACAACAAAAAACACACACAACTCTACTAAAAAATGGGCAGAGGATCTGAATAGACATCTTTCCAAAGAAGACATACAGATGGCCAAAGGGCACATGAAAAGATGTTCAATATCACTAACTATTAGAGAAATTCAAATCAAAACCACTATGAGATATCACCTTACAACTGTTAGAATGGCTCTCAAGACAAGAAATAGCAAGTGTTTGAGAGGATGAGAAGAAAAGGGAACACTTGAGCGCTATTGGTAGGAATGTAAATTGGTGCAGCCACTATACAAAACAGTATGGAGAGTCCTCAAAAAATTAAGAATAGAACTACCATATGATCCAACTATTCTACTTCTAGGTATTTATCTGAAGAATATGAAAACACTAATTCGCAAAGATGTATAAACACCTATGTTCATTGCAGCATTATTTTTTTAATTTAATTTTTTTTATACAGCAGGTTCTTATTAGTTATCCATTTTATACATATTGGTGTATATATGTCAATCCCAGTCTCCCAATTCATCCCACCTCTCCCCCCCTGCCCCGCCACTTTCCCCCCTTGGCTCTTTCACATTTTTCATCATTAGTGTATAGGAATGCAAGAGATTTCTGTGCATTAATTTTGTATCCTGCAACTTTACCAAATTTATTGATTAGCTCTAGTAGTTTTTTAGTGGCATCTTTAGGATTCTCTATGTATAGTATCAGGTCATCTGCAAACAGTGACAGTTTTACTCTTCTTTTCCAATTTGTATTCCTTTTATTTCTTTTTCTTCTCTGACTGCCGTGGCTAGGACTTCCAAAATTTTGTTGAATAATAGTGATGAGAGTGGATATGCTTGTCTTTTTCCTGATCTTAGAGGAAATGCTTTCAGTTTTTCACCATTGAGAATGATGTTTACTGTGGGTTTGTCATATATGGCTTTTAATATGTTGAGGTGGGTTCCCCCTATGCCCACCTTCTGGAGAGTTTTTATCATAAGTGGGTGTTGAATTTTCTCAAAAGCTTTTTATGCATCTATTGAGATGATCATATGTTTTTTCTCCTTCAGTTTGTTAATATGTTGTATTACATTGATTGATTTGTGTATATTGAAGAATCCTTGCATCCTTGGGATAAATCCTACTTGATCATGGTGTATGATCCTTTAATGTATTGTTGGATTCTGTTTGCTAGTATTCTGTTGAGGATTTTTGCATCTATATTCATGAGTGATATTGGTCTGTCATTTTCTTTTTTTGTAGTATCTTTGTCTGGTTTTGGTATCAAGGTGATGGTGGCCTCATAGAATGAGTTTGGGAGTGTTCCTTCCTCTGCAATTTTTTGCAAGAGTCTGAGAAGGATGGATGTTAGCTCTCCTCTAAATGTTTGATAGAATTCACCTGTGAAGCCATCTGGTCCTGAGCTTTTGTTTGTTGGAAGATTTTTAATCACAATTTCAATTTCAATACTTGTGATTGATCTGTTCATATTTTCTATTTCTTCCTGGTTCAGTCTTGGAAGGTTATAACTTTCTAAGAATTTGTCCATTTCTTCCAGGGTGTCCATTTTATTGGCATAGAGTTGCCTGTGGTAGTCTCTTAGGATACTTTGTATTTCTGTGGTGTCTGTTGTAACTTCTCTTTTTTCATTTCTAATTTTAATGATTTGAGTCCTCTCCCTCTTTTTCTTGATGAGTCTGGCTAATGGTTTATCAATTTTGTTTATCTTCTCAAAGAACCAGCTCTTAGTTTTATTGATCTTTGCTTTGTTTTCTTTGTTTCTTTTTCATTTATTTCGGCTCTGACCTTTATGATTTCTTTCCTTCTACTAACTTTGGGTTTTGTTTGTTCTTCTTTCTCTAGTTCTTTTACGTGTAAGGTTAGATTGTTTATTTGAGATGTTTGTTGTTTCTTTTTTTTTTTTTTTTTTGTGGTACACGGGCTTCTCGCTGCTGTGGCCTCTCCCGTTGCAGAGCACAGGCTCCGGACACGCAGGCTCAGTGGTCATGCTCATGGGCCTAGCCACTCCGCGGCACGTGGGATATTCCTGAACCAAGGCAGGAACCCATGTCCCCTGCATCGGCAGGCAGACTCTCAACCGCTGCGCCACCAGGGAAGCCCATTTGTTGTTTCTTGAGTAGGATTGTATTGCTATAAACTTCCCTCTTAGAACTGCTTTTGCCACATCCCATAGGTTTTGGATCATCGTGTTTTCATCGTTATTTGTCTCTAGGTATTTGATTTCCTCTTTGATTTCTTCAGTGGTCTCTTGGTTATTTAGGAACGTATTGTTTAGCCTCCATGTGTTTGTGTTTTTTACGTTTTTTCCCCTGTAATTGATATCTAATCTCATAATGTTGTGGTCAGAAAAGATGCTTGATATGATTTCAATTTCCTTAAATTTACTGAGGCTTGATTTGTGACCCAAGATGTGATCTATCCTGGAGAATGTTATGTGCGCACTTGAGAAGAAAGTGTAACCTGCTGTTTTTGGATGGAATGTCCTATAAATATCAATTAAATCTATCTGGTCTGTTGTGTCATTTAAAGCTTGTGTTTCCTTATTAACTTTCTGTTTGGATGGTCTGTGCTTTGGTGTAAGTGAGGTGTTAAAGTTCCCCACTATTATTGTGTTACTGTCGATTTCCTCTTTTATAGTTGTTAGCAGTTGCCTTATGTATTGAGGTGCTCCTATGTTGGATGCACATATATTTATAATTGTTATATCTTCTTCTTGGATTGATCCCTTGATCATTATGTAGTGTCCTTCCTTGTCTCTTGTAACATTCTTTATTTTAAAGTCTATTTTATCTGATATTGAGGATTGCTACTCCAGCTTTCTTTGGATTTCCATTTGCATGGAATATCTTTTTCCATCCCCTCACTTTCAGTCTGTATGTGTCCCTAGGTCTGAAGTGGGTCTCTTGTAGACAGAATATATATGGGTCTTGTTTTTGTATCCATTCAGCGAGGCTGTGTCTTTTGGTTGGAGCATTTAATCCATTCACGTTTAAGGTAATTATCGATATGTATGTTCCTATGACCATTTTCTTAATTGTTTTGGCTTTGTTTTTGTAGGTCCTTTTCTTCTCTTGTGTTTCCCACTTACAGAAGTTCCTTTAGCATTTGTTGTAGAGCTGCTGTGGTGGTGCTGAATTCTCTTAGCTTTTGCTTGTCTGTAGAGCTTTTGATTTCTCCATCGAATCTGAATGAGATCCTTGCCAGGGAGAGTAACCTTGGTTGTAGGTTCTTCCCTTTCATCACTTTAAATGTCATTCCCCTCCCTTCTGGCTTGTAGAGCGTCCACTGAGAAATCAGCTGTTAACCGTATGGGAGTTCCCTTGTATGTTATTTGTTGTTTTTCCCTTGCTTCTTTCAATACTTTGTCTTTAATTTTTGCCAATTTGATTACTATGTGTCTTGGCGTGTTTCTCCTTGGGTTTATCCTGTGTGGGACTCTCTGTGCCTCCTGGACTTGGGTGGTTATCTCCTTTCCCAGGTTAGGGAATTTTTTGACTATAATCTCTTCAAATATTTTCTTGGGTCCTTTCTCTCTTTCTTCTCCTTCTGGGACCCCTAAAATGCGAATGTTGTTGCATTTAATGTTGTCCCAGAGGTCTCTTAGGCTGTCTTCATTTCTTTTTATTCTTTCTTCTTTATTCTGTTCTGCAGCAGTGAATTTCACTATTCTGTCTTCCAGGTCACTTATCCATTCTTCTGCCTCAGTTATTCTGCTATTGATTCCTTCTAGTGTATTTTTCATTTCAGTTACTGTATTGTTCATCTCTGTTTGTTTGTTCTTTAATTCTTCTAGGTCTTTGTTAAACATTTCTTGCATCTTCTCGATCTTTGCCTCCATTCTTTTTCCGAGGTCCTGGATCATCTTCACTATCATTATTCTGAATTCTTTTTCTGGAAGGTTGCCTATCTCCACTTCATTTAGTTGTTTTTCTGGGGTTTCATCTTGTTCCTTCATCTGGTACATAGCCCTCTGTCTTTTCATCTTGTCTATCTTTCTGTGAATGTGGTTTTTGTTCCACAGGCTGCAGGATTGTAGTTCTTCTTGCTTCTGCTGTCTGCCTTCTAGTGGATGAGGCTACCTAAGAGGCTTGTGCAAGTTTCCTGATGGGAGGGACTGGTGGTGGGTAGAGCTGGCTGTTGCTCTGGTGTGCAGAGCTCAGTAAAACTTTAATCCACTTGTCTGCTGATGGGTGGGGCTGGGTTCCCTCCCTGTTGCTTGTTTGGCCTGAGGCAACCCAACACTGGAGCCTACCGGGGCTCTTTGGTGGGGCTAATGGCGGACTCTGGGAGCACTCACGCCAGGAGTACTTCCCAGAACTTCTGCTGCCAGTGTCCTTGTCCTCATGGTGAGACACAGCCACCCCCCGCCTCTGCAGGAGACCCTCCAACACTAGCAGGTAGGTCTGGTTCAGTCTCCTATGGGGTCACTGCTCCTTCCCCTGGGTCCCGATGCACACACTACTTTGTGTGTGCCCTCCAAGAGTGGAGTCTCTGTTTCCCCCAGTCCTGTCAAAGTCCTGCAATCAAATCCCACCAGGCTTCAAAGTCTGATTCTCTAGTAATTCCTCCTCCCATTGCCAGACCCCCAGGTTGGGAAGCCTGATGTGGGGCTCAGAACCTTCACTCCAGTGGGTGGACTTCTGTGGTATAAGTGTTCTCCAGTTTGTGAGTCACCCACCCAGCAGTTATGGGATTTGATTTTACTGTGTTGCGCCCCTCCTACCATCTTATTGTGGCTTCTCCTTTGTCTTTGGATGTGGGGTATCTTTTTTGGTGAGTTCCAGCATCTTCCTGTCGATGACTGTTCAGCAGTTAGTTGTGATTCCAGTGCTCTCACAAGAGGGAGTGAGAACACGTCCTTCTACTCTGCCATCTTGAACCAATCCACAGCATTATTTATAATAGCAAAGATTTGGAAACAACCTAAGTGTCCATCAATGGATGAATGGATAATGAAGATGGTACAAACACACAGAGAAAATGGAATATTACTCAGTCATAAAAAAGAATGCAATGTTGCCATTTGAGACAATATAGATAGACCGTGAGGGTATTATGTTAAGTGAAATACACTAGAGAAAAGAAAATACACTAGAGAAAGACAAATACTGTATAATTTCACTCATATGTGGAATCTAAAACAAACAAACAAAACAAACAAAAAATTGATAGACACAGAAAACAGATCAGTGGTTATCAGAGGGGAAGGGAGTTAGGGGACAGGTGAAATGGGTAAAAGGGGTCAACTGTATGGTGATGGTGGATAACTAGACCTTTGGTGATGATCACTTTATAGTGTACACAGATGTTAAATATAATTTTGTACACCTGACACTTACATAATATTATGTACCAATTTTACCTCAATTAAAAATAAAAGATTCCCACTAGAGAGACAAGCCTCCTAAACATCTAGCTCTGAAAGCAGACAGGGCTTTTGTCCATGAGAATCCAAGGTTATAGCAAACAAAGGAGCAGTTCTTCATGGGCACACATGACTATCTCCCCAGGGCTCAGTGCAGGGGGAGCAGGCAAAAACACCCATTTCCCAGTCTTTCTCTGAAAGGGGTTTATCTGCTTGCTTTAGAAGATGATGCCTGAGGGCCAGACTTCTAATTTATCAGGCATCTAGGGGCCAGCTGTGATCCTTCCCAGGGACCAGTGAAGCCAACACATACTTCCCTGCCTTCTTCCTCTAGCCCATTCCAATAATAAAAAACCAAGTTGTCAGTATCTCCCTGGAAGGAGCTTTTATACAAGTCTGGCGCCCCAGCTGTTGCAGCTGCTGTCCAAGGGACTGCCTGATATCCTAGCTCTGATAGCCATGAGTCCGACAGGACTGTAGTTCTTAAAAAGCCTGACAGCACCCTTCCATGGCTCTCCACCAGGCTCAGCACAGAAGGAGCAGACAAAATGCCCACTTCCCAGTTTCTCCCTGGAAAGAATTTAACTATTTACTCTGCAGCTGCTGCCTGAGGTTCTGCTTCTAATCAAACTGCATCTAGGCACTGACCACAATCCTCTCCTTCCAGACACAGACAGGTCTTGACACGCCCTCAATTACTAGGAGCTACTAATACAAAGAAGTCTGCTTGAACAATCATACAAGTTTGAGAGAAAACTAAGATCTCAGGCCTGGCTGAATGACAAGGTTCATTTCCTATATAAGACCACTCTGCTAGACTGGGAGTGGTGGCTCTTATCTAATGCACAGAAACCAAAACAGAGAGTCAAGGACACTGAAGAAATAGAGGAATGTATTCCAAACAAAAGAATAAGATAAATCTCCAGAAACAGACCTTAGTGAGAATTCAAAATAACGGTCATAAACATAGGGGTAAGCTCCTTGACATCACTCTTGGTGATGAGTTTGTGGATTTAACACCAAAAGCAAAGGGAACAAAGGCAAAAATAAACAAGTGGGAGTACATCAAACTAAAAAGCCTCTGCACAGGGCTTCCCTGGTGGCACAGTGGTTGAGAGTCCGCCTGCCGATGCAGGGGACATGGGTTCGTGCCCCGGTCCGGGAAGATCCCATATGCCATGGAGCAGCTGGGCCCATGAGCCATGGCCGCTGAGCCTGCGCATCCGGAGCCTGTGCTCCACAGCGGGAGAGGCCACAACAGTGAGAGGCCCTCGTACCGTGCAAAAAAAAAAAAAAGCCTCTGCACAGCAAAGGAAACCATCGACAAAATGAAAAGGCAAATTATGGAATATGAGAACATTTGCAAATCACATATCTGGTAAGGGGTTAATATCCAAAATATACAAGGAACTCATACAACTCAATAGCAAAAAAACAATGCAATTTAAAAATGGGCAAAGGGCCTGAATAGACATTTTTCCAAAGAAGATATCCAAATGGTCCACAGGTACATGAAAATGTGGTCAACACTGCTAATCTTTAGAAAAATGCAATTCAAAACCTCAAGGAGATATCATTTCACCACTGTTAGAATGTCTGTTACCAAAAAGCCAAGAGATAACAACTGTTGGTGAGGATGTGGAGAAAAGGGAGCCCTTGTGCATTGTGGGTAGGAATGTAACTGGTGCAGCCACTATGAAAAACAGCATGAAATTTCCTCAAGAAATTAAAAGTAGAACTACCATATCATCCAGCTTTCCCATTTCTGGATATATATCCAACAGAAATGAAAGCGTTATCTTGAAGAGGTTATCTATACTCCCATGTTCATGGTAACATTATTCACAACAGCCAAGGTATGGAAACAACCTTGTCTATTCATGGATGAATGGATTAATTAAATGTTATAGATAGATAAATAGATATTTGAGTATTATTTGGCCTTTAAGAAGAAGGAAATACTGTCATTTATGACAAGATTTGTGAAACTGGAGGGCATTATATGAAGTGAAATAAGCTAGACAGAGAAAGACAAATAGTGCATGATATCACTTACATGTAGACTCTAAAAAAAAGAAAAGAAGTCGAACTCACAGAAATAGAGCAGAAAAGTGGTTGCCAGGGGCTGGGGGATCGGGGAAATCAGGAGAGGTTGGTAAAAGAGTATAAACTTTCAGCTATAAGCTGAATAAGATCTAAGGATCTAATGTATAACATGGAAAGTATAGTTGATAACACTGTTTTGTACAATTGAAATTTGCAAGGGAATAGAACTTAAATGTTCTCACCAATGAATAAACAATCAAACAAATACATACCTGAGGTGATGGATGTGTTAATTAACTCGACGGGGGGAATCTTTTCACAATATATAAAATATATCAAATTATCACTTTGTATACTTTAAATATATTACAATTTTATTTGTCAAGTATACCTCAATGAAGCTGAAAAAAATAGAAAGCCCACTTTGCAAGTAGGAGTGAGGAACCATGAATGCCAAGACAGCTTAGAGTGGCAGTGGCCAGGAAACACAAAAGAAGTGAAAGCATTTCCTTTGCCACATTTGCATCTTCAATTCTAGTCTCTCTTGTATTTCCTAACATGTTCCATTAAGCTGAGCCAGATAAGAACCTACGACTTTTATGGTGCTGCGGACATTCATTCTGAAACAAGCAAACATCTCTGGACCATTTATGGGGTAACCACGACAGGACCCGGTAGTGAGCAGCACTTTCTGCTTATCATGTCAACTCTGTTTAAGTAAACTGAGCTGCTTCCTGCTGGCCAGTCAGCAGGCAGTTATGACTGGAGGTGGACGGTAACCTTTCATAGAGTTATATTTCCTTGCTCTGTGCTGGATCATTAATCGCTCCAATAACACAAAGCACAACGCATGCCTATAACACAGAGCTGGGAATGACTGCAGGCTATTCTAGTCCATCACTACGAACACACACAGACAGACTGCTTTCCACAGCCCCAGAAACCCAGTGGGGCTGAAAGGATGTTGTGGACTGTTACAAGAGAAGGTTCTTCAAATTAGAGTTCCAGATTCTATTTGTGTACACATTTTTGATGGTCCAAATGTTCACATGGTTTTGGAGAGCTGGCATCATTAATTTTTTAAAAATCTCAATTTGAAAGTGACATTGATTCATGTTCCGCCACTAAGGGAATCTTTCAAGTTCTTCGTCACTCATATTATACATCCTTGAGCAATAAGCCTATATTTGGAGGGGTGTTTTCCAGGGATTTGGGGGTAGAGGACAGATTTCTATAAAAAGAATGTTCAGGAAAAGTAAACACTGGGGATTTCACAGGTTAAAGCGAACACACATCATGGTTACAATGGGGAATTGCACAAGACTTACATTTGTGAGCCTTCAGTCCTTCAAAGGAAACTGGTCCAATCTCATAATACTCATATTCCCAGGTGTAATCAGAATTAGATGCAGATTGATGGGACGTCCCATTAGAAACTAACCTCTGGGCAGACATCTCCACCTGCAGAAATGGAGAAAGGCGAGTGTAGAGTCTGTTAACGCATCCACATTGTCCTTGACCCCGTTCAGGAGGTCAGCAGGCAACAGCCTCAGGGAGGTCCTATCCACCAGGTCAGGGAAAGCCCTCCCTGGCTGCCTGCATTCCCAGTGGCCATTACTTCCTTTTATCTCTCCACGAGACTGGTATGCATTATTTGCAACCAGAGGCCATGTCTTCTTTCATGGTTGTTCCCCCAGAACTTAACCCAGTGCCTGGCACATAACCAACTTCCAATAACTGATGAAAGAAGGAAGTAAGAAGGGGGAGAGTGTATCAAAATCTCTGAGCTCACGACTTCAGCCACATCACCTATCACCACCTATGCGGAGCCTACAGAGAATAAATAAAATCAGTATCAGAAGAGAAGCCCAGTAGACGTCTACTGGGCACCTACCATGCAAAAATAAAGACATGGGACCTATGTCTTATGAAATAGGGGTGGAGAAAAAAGAAGGGGACAACAAAAGTCACATCATTGGAGAAGATCCTCAGTGGAATCCCTATCTTGGTCACTGCTAACTCCTGAAATCTGTCCTATTTTCAGGATGTCCCAATGCCTTGTTTGTTATCATTTGAGATTTTAAAATGCTGACTTCTTTGTGAGACGAGGTTGTACTGTGCAGCATGGATACCAAAGGCAACAAGTGCACAGAGCCAATATTCAGTACTGAGCATCTGCTATATGTGAGGCACCATACATTGTGGGCTAGGAGAAGATGCTAGACCAGGACTCCAGAGACCTCCCCTAACAATGGGGAAAGAACACTAAGTGACAACAGTAATATAAGGGGAAATCTGAATAAAGTACCAGCCAAAACCAAGATCCACTGAGCAGTATAACCACTAGATCCCACTCCACAAGAGCTTTCTGAAGTTCCCCTTCTCCCACCCGCCATGGGGCAGTACCACCCACCACTGCCGTTAGGGCACAACCCCCAGAGAAACCGAGGCAAAATCACCACCACCCCTCTGGCCCAAGGCACGAGTCTCACCTTTCCCTCTTCCGTTCTTCCCCAGGCCAGTCCTGGACCCCATAGAAACAGACTCCAACCCCTCACATTCTATTGTTCAAAAGATGGTGTGCTATGACCCAGAGATGCATGCCAGTGTCAGAATTAGAGGGTGACTCTGAGTGCCCACCCAGGCGAATCACTCCTCCAAAGGTAGAAGAGACTGTACCAATTGTCCTTTGGGAAAGAAAGCTACACAAATTTTAAGAAAAGCTGACCTTTGAGTAAGGATTCAGTTACCTTCCTAATACTGCCACAAAAATAACATAAAATCATTACCACCATATCTTCTTTGGCATTTCTAGTATTTGAACAAGAGTTGATTTCCCTCAACGATGAAATAGACGAGGGTCTTCATCATTGATTTTTCTCTCCATTTGCTATGCTGCCAGGGAAGACACTTCAGCTCTCCCAGCCACATTTTCCTCATCTGCAAAACCGACCATCCTGACTTCCTGTTGTTGACAGGAAGTGGTCTGGCTACAGTCACTAATTGACACCATCACCATCCACCTGGCCCACTTCTTGAGATCCCTGCTTTTTCTGCTTCTACTCTTACGGATCCGTTGCAATCCATTCTCCACACATCAGCCAAAGAACTTTTAAAAAGACAAATTACCCTGTCACTCTTTTGCTTAGTACTTTTAAATGGCTTCCCATTGCTCCAAGGACAAAGTCTAAAATCCTTAAAATGTCTTACAAGGTCATGGCTTGAGCCCTGCTGTCTCCTCTCATCTTGCCTCCTTCCCTATACCAAGCCGCACTTGGATTTCTTGCAGTTCCTCAAATACTTCATGCTCCCTGGAATGGGCACACATACTGTTCCCTCCGGCAGGAGTATTCCTCCTACCACTTCATCCTAACCCACCCCTCCTTCTCTGCATACTCTTGTCATCTACACCGGAATCATCAAATCCAGCCCACTACCTGTTTTTGTATAGCCTGCAAGTGAAAAATATTTTAATATATTTAACGGTTGGGGAAAAACATCAAAACAATGATATTATTTCATGACCTGAGAGAATTATGTGAAATTCAAATATCAGAGTCCATAAATAAGGCTTTATTGGAACACAGCTACCCTCGTTTGTTTTTGTATCTTTTGTCTTCTCTAGCACTATAACAGCTGAGTAGTAGTGACAGAGATAGTAGAGCCGCAAAAACCTAAAATATTTACTTTCTGATACTTTATAGAAAAAGTTTACCTACCCCTCCCCGCCTTGAGAGCCATGGGAAAAAAATGATCTGAGCTTCTGTTTTCCCATCAGGAGAATGAAGGTGATAACAGTACCTACATCATGGAGTTGCTGTAAAGATTCAATGTGATGTTGCATGAAATGTGCACAGCCAGGACCCAGGTTGAGGTCAATCAAGAGTAGCCAGCACTACTATTATAAGCTAAGAAGTGCTAGTCTGGGATAGAAAAGCCTAGGTTTATTCTTTAGACAACACCAACTCCCCTGTCAGCCAGTTCCTATCAACTTCACCATGTGGTTAATTGATCTGTGTGGTCTAGACGAATAAAATTACTATAATAAAAAATAAGTCAAAAGGCATTCGTTTCAATGGTTTAAAAATCATAATGAGAAACGTACATCATGGGATTCATGTTTCATCCAGTCAAAAATAAGGTAATAATGTCTCTTTTTTTAAGGAAAATAAGATGAAGTCTGGTTTGAGCATATCATTTTTATTGGAAATCAGCATTACAGCCAATGTAATAAGCAGAGAGGGGCACTGGGCTTCATCTGGTGTCAAAAATAGAAAATAGAAAAAAGTACATGAAACAATGGAGAAAATAAAGATGAGAGAGTGTTTTCCATGCTCTGAGCATCACTCCCCATGGCTATGCTCTTCTCCACATCCGTGCACAGTGGTTCCCCATCCGTGGCCGCCCAGGCCCATGGGACCAGAGGGTCTTCCTATCGGCTCAGGAAGAAGCATTAGCACCACCTGCACAGGGCCAGCCAGGAACTAGCAAGCAAAATATCTGTATAAGAGTCAGATACCAAGAAGCATCAACCACTTACCTACCACAGAGAGAGTGTCTTTTCATTCCTTCTTTTTCTCTCCCTTACATCATTCCTGTTCTTCTAAGTGAACTATTTAAGGATGGAGGGAGACCATAGGTGAAAAGGTCCTGAGAGTGGAAAGGCTGCCCTTTAAGAGAGGACACCTGACAGATGCCTGGAGACAAGAGGTTCTCTGGGGAAGCAGAATAGGATGCCGGCCACCCCGCTCCCACCCAAGCAGACACCGCTGTGGAGGACTTCAGATAAAAGGAGCGGCTTGTGTTTTCACTGGCTATTTCCTCTCAGTTCTTGAATTCCAGAGATAGATCTGGAGGACAGAACCTCTGGCTTCTGCTTTCACCTCGCACCCTTGAAAAGGTCCATGAGGTAATGTTTTCATGCAAGTCTCAGATCAACCAGCTTGGGCCATCACATGCACAAGGACAAACAACAAACAGAAGGCAGGATTTTGTATAATGTCCATTGTCGTAGTCCAGGGTTGCCTTTCTGAGCTTTGCAGACACAGAAGCTAGCACTGTTTCACCATTTGGAAACTGCCAGCATGTCTGGGTATCAGCCTCCAGAGGGTGATATTCTCATCACAGTGAGGAATGTCTGGCCCTTAACACACACTGAGGGAGAGGCAGGGGGTTGCGCACTGAGGCTTCCTCACAGGGTGCTGGAATCAGACAGCTGCTCTCTTCAGAACACGGCAAACAGGAAACGCAGACCTCGGTGTGCGGCTGCCCTCTGCACCCACTCTGCTCCTGCACTCCCCCTCCTGAGATTCTCTGAATGTCAGCTTTCTTCATAATATTAGCATCACTAAAAATAACTTCTTCCAGAGGAAACGTATCCCAAACAAGCCTCCAGGAGCTGCACGGAGAGACTAATTGATCTTTTGAGTATCTTGCCAACAACAATAATGAAAAATTATGACTGCACCTCACAGCCCCACCTGAAAAGGAAGTTTACCTTTTCCAGGTGTGCACAGGGTAGCTTAGGCCAGCTTATGGGGGTGGGAGAGGGAGGGAAGACCTCACATACAAACAGAGAGGGCTATTAGCAGGTCCCAGACACCTCTCACGGCAGTCTAAATAGCCCTCTTCTCCCACCCACCTTCCCAACACTTTCATCTCTCCTTTCAATTATCCAGTCTTTCCTCCTCCAACCCAGATTCCCACACCACTCCTGGGCACCCTCTTGCCTTCTTAAAGACAGGTCAAGCAATTCTCTCCACCTCCCTGAATTTGGGAAGATGTATATGGAGTGACTAAAAACTCTTCATCAATAGCCTTGGTGGGTCATGTTGGGTACATGGGCCAGGGGAGCTGTTTCCTTGGACTGGACCTTTATTTCCATGTTAAGGGGTAGACATCAGCACATGAGTTTTCCAAGTGGCCACCAACTCAGGCACGGGATTAGCCCATTAAAGAGAGAACCAAAAGATGCCTATAAACCCTAAAAAATGAGCACATGTGCACGCACGCACACAAAACTGACAACACAGCCAGGAAGATACTCCAAGCAGCTGTTGGCCAGGCCACAGACCCAAAGACCCAAGGTGATCAGCTTGTATGGAGGCAGACCTAATGACCCATTTGGATTTGAGATCAAAATTCCCAATTGCAGTCATTCTATCTTCTGTCTGTTCAATTCCCAAATTCCAAAAGTGGGCATGCCACCCAGGATGCCAACCTCCATTCTGACCTGGGCCATGAAGGTCTCATTAATTACTTATTCTTATCTCTTTCTTCCTTCGATTCCTAGGAACAACTATCCCCATCACAACAGAGAAGTCACACTCTTGACCCATCACCCTTTCTCTCTCCCAGCCAAGACATCCAAAAGACCAAAGGTCAAGTGTGGCCAGGCTACATTCTGGTCACTGAGGAGCCCAAGGTCAGAACTTCAGAAGCTCAGCTTTAGAAGCTTAATTCCCTCATTGTGCAGAGGTCTGACCAGGCACCCAATCAGAACTGACGGTGCACTCAGCTTACCTGCATCTATGTGGGGAGGACCAAACAGAGAAAATGAGAGTCTGCAAGGTTATGAGTCGGGCTCATGGTTAGACCAGAGCCAGCTGGATATTCCTAAAGCATTTCTAAAAGGCACTACATCCCAGCAAGGAATCACGTTTGACCCCTAAAATCAGACCCTCCAAGGTCCCCTCCCAGGGCAGTGCTTAACAAACGCTGACATGGTCTTCTTCCCAGCACACTGCTCTTTTCTATTGATTCCGTGCAAACCACATTCTACCTGCACTCGTCACTTTAATTCTCAAGTTTGCAGATTCCTTTTCTGTGAATCCATTTTAAGTCAGCAACTTCTTTTGAAGGTGTGGATTATTACTTTCTTCAGTTAAAGAGGCAATGCTTCCAGGACTTTAGACTTTAGTCCTCCTAACTATTATCTTTTGACTTGAGCCTGCATCTTACCTTTGAAGTCTGAGATGCTGGCCACTCACTTCAGGGTAGAGATGTTACACACACACACACACACACACACACACACACACACACACACACACACACACACACACACACACACACACACACACACACACACACACACACACACACACACACAGGGTTCCTCCTCCCTTCTCAAAAGGACATACCTCCCAAATTTCTCTACATTATCAAGGTTTATGCCTTCCTGGGTATTTCCTAGAAAGTACTCAGTTACTCAGCAGACTTCAAAAACGTGGTGGCTGACAGCTGGCAGAGAAATTCTGGATGCATCTGCCCCCTGCCTCTCCCTACTTCTCCACTGCCCAGCAGCAACTTATTTCTAGGAACAAAACATGGAACAAAAAGTGTTTGCAAGCCTTAAGATTTCCTGCCCGAATATCAGAATCAATGCCAATAGAAGAACAACTTCTAAAACTAGAGACGAAACTTAATATTTTGTACAGCTAGATATTCAGCCAGTGCCTGAAATGCAGAGATGCTGAATTAACGAGCGGGCATCCTTCCTC
Organism: Lagenorhynchus albirostris; assembly: GCF_949774975.1. Classification (NCBI taxonomy): domain Eukaryota; kingdom Metazoa; phylum Chordata; class Mammalia; order Artiodactyla; family Delphinidae; genus Lagenorhynchus; species Lagenorhynchus albirostris. The sequence continues at coordinate 70,296,499 of NC_083106.1, forward strand.
CACCAGCTGTTGCCTCAAAGAAGATAAGAAGATAGGGGGTGGGTCCTACACCCACCTCCTCCAGCTATATTCTGGGCACCTACATAGTCGTAAGTAGGCTGAAAAGTACTTTTTAAAGTTGGTGCTTCCCGGCTCTGTGGTACTCCCTGGGTCAGCCCAGCAAACGGTTATTGCATGACCTACTTGAGGGGTGGGGGACACAATGGCTGTCCTTGAGCCCTTTGGAGGGGCCTCTGGCAATGGTAACAGACCTCTGCAATACACCACAGTACAGGCTATGCTAGGAGTGCACGAACCAATCCTCTGGTGGCATTCTCTTCCCTCTGGTCTCTTTTCCATCAGGGCAGGGGCCTCCCCTGCTTGCTCACCGCTGTATTTCCAGCAACCCACCCAAAACCTGGCTCATATCAGACATGAAATAAGTACTTATCGAGTCAGTTTCTCATGATGTGGAAAAGCCACAACATTATCTTCTTTCACCCTTTCTCAACCCTAAACCCGAGAGCAGAGCTCTCCCATTCTAACAGAGACTTCAGCTGGACAGAGAGAAGAACATCAGGCCCACACAGGGAAAAACACCCAAGAGAGAGGCTGCAAAGGCTCCACCTGGGAAGGATTTCCCGAGAAGTGACAAGGCGCGGCTCTGAGATGCAGGTGGAGGTGGCAGGCACACTGCCCTCAGCTCTGCAGATGTAGGGGGCTGGGTTTCCACAGTCCTCCAGGGCTGAGGCGGTCACGCTGACCAAGCAAAGGAGAATGATTTATAACCAGAGCACCCATTCGTGGAATTACAATAACCAACAAAACGGTCAAACAGATCAGAGCACAAGTTTTACACAGTCTGGGAAACAAAATTGAAGATTATGTTCACCACGTTAGCTGGTGAATGTGGAATTAGGGCAAAGGACTCATGTTACATAATATACCCCATTGCACACAAGACAGGATGCTGTGCTGTCTGTCTTGTATCCCAACACGGATGCCCTGTTGCAGCCACAAAGTGAGGACACTCTCACTGGTGGTGGGGTTGGTGTCCCCACCATGGAAATGTCATCCGGTTAGTGAACTCCTGTCTCTTTCTGGACCTTGCTTTTCTTGGTGTGGACTTCAAAATAGTCTAGGCATGTTGAGGACACCAGTAGAATCCCAAGTTGGCCACTCTCTTATAATTAGGTTTTTTTGGGGTTCCTATTACTATTTATTTTTGCTTTACTCCTGAGCCTTCCATAAAAGTACGGCAGAAGATCTAAATAGACGTTTCTCCAAAGAAGACATACAGATGGCCAAAAAGCATGTGAAAAGATGCTCAACATCACTAAATAGCAGAGAAATGCAAATCAAAACTACAATGCTGGAGAGGGTGTGGAGAACAGGGAACCCTCCTACACTGTTGGTGGGAATCTAAATTGGTGCAGCCACTACGGAGAACTGTATGGAGGTTCCTTAGAAAACTGAAAATAGAGCCACCATGTGATCCTGCAATCCCACTCCTGGGCATGTATCCGGAGAAAACCATAACTGGAAAAGAGTCATGTACCACAATGTTCATTGCAGCACTACAATGAAAAAGAATGAATATATGTATATGTATAACTGAATCACTTTGCTGTGCACCTGAAACTAACACAACATTGTAAATCAACTATACTCCAATGAAATTAATTTTAAAATAAATTAATTTTTTTAAATTACTTGAGTCAAGTCAAAGAACCAGCTATCAAAAAGCAGTGCTTCAGGGCTTCCCTGGTGGCGCAGTGATTGGGAGTCCGCCTGCCAATGCAGAGGACATGGGTTCGAGCCCTGGTCTGGGAAGATCCCACATGCCATGGAGCAACTAAGCCCATGCACCACAACTACTGAGCCTGTGCTCTAGAGCCCGTGAGCCACAACTACTGAGCCCGCGTGCCTAGAGCCCGTGCTCCACAACAAGAGAAGCCACTGCAATGAGAATCCTGTGCACCACAACGAAGAGTAGCCCCCACTCGCTGCAACTAGAGAAAGCCCACACGCAGCAACGAAGACCCAATGCAGCCCAAAATAAATAAATTTATTATTTTTAAAAAATTGGTGCTTCATCATGAAATAACACTTCACACCCATTTGAATATGGCTATCATCAAACAAACAAAAAACCCAAAACCAGAAAACAGTTAAGTGTTAGCAAGGATGCAGAGAAATTGGAACGCTTGTGTGTTGTTGTTAGGAAGATAAAATGGTGCGGCTGCTATGAAAGATAGCATAGTGGTTCCTCAACAATGTAAATATGGAATACCTTATGACCCAGCATTTCCACCTCAGGGTACATACCCCAAAGAACAGAAAGCAGGAGTTCCAAGAGATATTGGTACCTCGCCATTGCAGCATTATTCACAACAGCCAAAAGGAGGAAGCAATCCAAATGTACACTGCCGGATGAACAGATAAACAAAATGTAGTACGTACGTGCAACGGAATATTATTCAGCCTTAGAAAAGAAGGAAATTCAGACATATGCTACAACATGGATGAACCTTCAAAATATTACGCTAAGTGAAGTAAACCAGACACACAAGAACAGATATTGCATGATTCTACTTACACGGGGTATCTAGAACACTCAGATGCATAGAGACAGAAAGTAGAATGGTGGTTGCCAGAGGCTGGGAGAAGGGGGGAATGGAGAGTTTTTGTTTAATGGATACAGAGTTTCAGTTTCGGAAGATGAAAAACTTCTAGAGATGAATGGTGGTGATGGCTGCACAACACTGTGAACGTACCTAACGCCACTGAGTTGTACGCTTAAATATGGTACGCTTTATGTTATGTATATTTCACTCACAAAATGTTCTAAAATTTTTTAAATAAGAAAAGAATAATAATAAAAATCAACATTTCCTGACCAATGTACTAGGGCTCGGGGAGGGTAACTGAGAGCTCCCCAAAGTAAAAGACCACCCCAGGGGACAAAAGATGGTGCTGGGACATCCAGGCACCCTCCTCGTGTGGGTCCTTCCTCCACGGCCAACCTTCAAGGATCCAGCTTTGCTCTGTTCAAGAGCCCTTGTGGCACCTTCTTGCCAAGTAAAAGGAATACTCTGTCCAGGCTGTGAGGAATCACGCTTCCCTATGCCAGGGAGAAGCTGGCAGAATATTTATGCTGTGCCAGCCATGGTCCTCCCATGGCTAGTCCTGGAAATAGACTAGTCCTGCTTCCCAGTCTCTCCTTTCTGTAAGTTTCACCTCCTATGGTCCCTGTCATTAGCCCACTGCATTTCAGCGTAAGTCCACCACCAGTTATTCTTCCGAAGCTTCCAGGGCCTTCTCATGGATTACATTTAAAGTCTGTTGCTTCCCCAGGACAAAAAGGAAGTGCCTCAATGTCATAAAACCGGCTCCAGTCTCTGGGAAATGCTTCCTGGAGACCAGCTGGATTTCATGGACCCGGAAAATTGGAATGCTGACGTTTATATTTTGCCAAGTAAGGAAATGTGTAAAAAACAACTATCATTAACAATTATTAATTCATAGACAAAAAGTTATTTTAAGCACCCTCCAAGTATGAGAGCTATAATCTCACAATAAAAATAGTCCTCTGCAAGAAAGGAAAGTCGGCTGTCTGGCATCAGTATTTTCACAGCAAGCAGACAGTTCCAGGCAGGTGTGCACTACATTGCCTCTGGCCACTGCACTCATGTGATAGCTACCTGGAATGGCTTAAATATTCACTCTCTCTGACAGCAAAGAGAAAGGACTAAAAGAGCTGTAGTGAAATTCCCTTCCAGACCTACGACTCTAGGGCTTAATAAAAGACTAAGTTGCTTTCCACTTGCATCACAAACTCAATGATGTGTGTGTGTTTGTGACAACTGTGTGTGTATGTATGTATGTATGTATGTGTGTGTGTGTGTGTGTGTGTGTGTGTGTGTGTGTGTGCAGTACAATATGGATAAGGTCCTACTATGGGCTGAGTTGTGTCCCCCAAAATTTATAGGTTGAAATCCTAGCTCCCAATACCTTTGGATGTGACTATATTTGGAAACAGAGTCTTTAAAGAGGTACTTAAGTTAAAATGAGGCTGTTGGGATGAGCCCTAATGCCACCTGACTAGTGTCCTTATAAGAAGAGGCGATTAGGACACACAGAGAGACACCAGGAGCATTCATGCACAGGGACAAGCTGGTGAAGAGGCAGCAGAGAGACGGTCATCTATAAGCTAAACAGAGAGGACCAGAACAGATCCTTCCCTTACGGTCCTCAGAGGAAACCAACCCTGCTGACACCTTGATCTTGGACTTCCAGTCTCCAGAGCTGTGAGACAATGAATTTCTGTTGTTGAAGCCATTCAGATTCAGGTATTTTGTTACAGTGGTCCTAGCATACTAATACAGCTGCTGAAAGTAATTTTTTAAAACCAATGTTCTCTTTGATGAGTTAGTTAGACAAACTCTCCTAGAAAAGCCATTAAAAATAACTTACTTTATGCCAATCACTCTCACCAAATAACAAATACATTTTTGGAAAGAAAACCAAACGCCATTAATCTATCCCACTATATGCCATCTTTAGCCACTACATTTATCATGGCCTCATCACCATGTCCTTCAAGGAGAAAGAACATGAACATGTTAAAATTAGTATATGAGCCAATTCAGCCCAACAAGGATATTCTCAACACTGTGAGCTTGACTTTGAGTGATTTAGTGGCGGTTGAAAAGTCAAGGCCTGTACCCTCAAAGAATTCAGAGAATTCAGGCTTGAATTTAGAACCATGCTTTCCCCTGCTGAATTTCACCCTCTTAAACACACACAAACACACACAGGTTGGGAAGCATCAGGAAAGCCTGATGACACAAACAGATAGCAGGTGCAAACAGTCATTAAGAAAGGAAGGGCTCATTATGGCAGAGGAGCCTGGGGTGGGGGGACCCTCAGAGATGGCCCTCTGAGTCTCTGCCCACTCTGTCCCACCTGCCAGCCTGCACTGCCATCCCCCACTCTCCAGACTCCTGCCTACCTTTGAGGGTAGGGCTCAGTCACCGTTTCCCCCATGGAATTCTGTCCAACTATCTCAGCCTCCGAGGACTCTCTCCCTTTTCTCAAATCCCATCACATGGATTACTTAAATCTGTCATTTTAATAACGAGACGGTATAAATCAGACTCCCTTAGTGCCTCTTACTGAACCCTCATACTGATTTATATAGATGCTAGTATAAAGCATGACGGCCAGATGAATTAACATTTTAATGGCACTAGGCAAACAACTGCCCTTTCCATTTTAATTAGTGGAATTTTTGAAACACCTGGCAGGAATAAGACTAAGGAGAGCGAGATTGGCCATCTCTTAAATCACTTTGAGGATGATTTGGCAAACAAGGTTACTTTGTATTTATTGCTGATGGACTCTATCTCCAAGCAGCACACACTGTTCCTTACAGCCCTGAGCTGAATCATTCCTTTGACAAACAAGCAAGAAAGGAAGGGGACCAGGTATTTCAATCTCTGCTCTACAGAAAAGGAAATTTAAACTAAAGCAGTGGTTTAAGAGCTGGAGACAGAGCAGCAGGAAAGCTACACCTTCTAATGATCATTTTCTAACGATCTAATCCCTCCTAGGTCTCCCCTCTGCTTGCCTAGGACTGAGGGTGTCAAATAGCCCCCAAATCTTGGGTCATACCTGGTTCAACCTCCTGGAGCATCAATTTTAAGAGAAAACTTGGAAGACATTTTTATATTAAAAAAGTGCAGACACATTACAAAGTAAACTGCAAATATCAAATGGAAGCTCATGGATAAACATCTACTTGCTTCTGGCAGCCTTGGCCTCCGCTTTGGACTCCCAGAAAAACGGGATAACTCTCCTCGCCTGTTGAGGTAATTTAGTGGAAATTTTAAAGAAGCTCTGGTAGGAATATACGTAGGTTTACATGATATAGTTTCTAGTAGTTTCCAGATTTTCAGATCTTCATCATAAATTTCTGGTTTTTTCCTTTTTTTTAACAGAAAATTATATTTTCTGGAAAAATCTACACAAAGGTTAGGAGAAAGACAGGTAATGTTTATAACCAATACCCTCACTCATCTCCTAATTATTTTTTTTTTTTTATTCAACCAGGCAAATTCAGAGCCAATCCTTAAGGAAGCAGCTCCCTCAGCTGCCCCACCTTTGCCTTTAATTGCTGTTTTTGCTGTTCCCAAGTACACGCATGAGGAAAACAAGCGCACCTTTAGGGAGAATAATTACTGGAGCCTTATAAATTATTTTCACTTGAAGGGTTATGAAATGTACCAATGTTCTCTAGGCAGGGGAAAATTACATAGATCTGGGTAACACAGACACTAGCAATAATTAAACCGAGACTTTTAAAAATCATCCATCATTTTAGCATCTCATAGATCCTCTATGTAATCTTGGACCAAATACTTAATCCCTCTGTGCCTTAGTTTCATCATCTGTTCAATGGGAATGGTGATAATTATATTCCCTACTTCATGGGGGTGTACAGGATTGAGAAAAAATTACAAAACACTTAGAACTCTGCCTGGCACGTAATAAGCTCCATGAGAATATCTATTTTTTAAAAAGGCCCGTCCTTATCACTGCTATCACAACCCACGTTTGCTATTGAGCAGCTACTTCACACGATGGTTCATTCCGGCCTGGTGGGCCATTAAGACCCTCAGGTTTCTTCTCTCACATGAACTGCTGCTTAACGGGGCCACCCCATCCTTTACTTTTTTTCATTGAGTCTTTGAACCCAAATGCAGAACAGGACCTTCAACCCTACTGTGAGCCAAAACATTCTAGTATTATTATCTCTTGTCCAGAGATAAAATGGGTCCCGGAGAGTATCCTCCCAGATCTGTAATTGCCACAGCTCTGATAAATGTCCCCTCTATGTCTCTCTCCTGATGAGTGACACCAGGAGATGCAGACTCAGGGACGACGCCTTGTGGTGTGTCCACTCTTCCCACACCTTATCCTTAGGGATAGTATATTTCGTAAAACGCCTCTGCAAAGGCAGGACACACTTTAGATCATCCATGATGGGGAGGGGGGAGGGGACTGAGAATTCCGATTGGCAAAATATCTCAACACCTGGGGGCCTAGAGAAATGGGAAGGAGGAAGGTTACATTTTCCAGAAGGTGTTGATGATATTATTTGCAAGGTAAAAGACAGCTCCCCACTGTGAGCAGATGAAGTTAGCCTGGAAGAAACAATGGGGCAGCCGGGGTTAGGTATGCACGCCCACGCAGAGGCAATACGATAAAGGACACACACTGCACACACACACACACACACACACACACACGATTCATAAAACAATACCTGCCCTTGCACATACAATGCACTCTGATGCATTCTCTTCCCTTCTATTGAATTTCATGTTTTAAAAAATGCTGGTGCAACTCACTGCACTGATAGCATTTCACTAGAGTCACAGCCCACAGTGGCTACAGCATGCAACAATCTACAGCCCCAGTAGGTTGATAGAAAAGAGAAAGAAGTCCGTCTGGCATACATTGAATTTGTAAATTCTCCTTTCCTAGGCGGTCTTGAGCTAGCTTCTCTAAGAATTTGCTCTGGAGGGCTGCCGGGATTCAGTGTTTCCTTCTTTTGAAGTCTGCTGGCTCTGCTCTCATTTCTCAAGCCTGCTCTGAGGGACTGTGAACGCTTTCCCTGCTCTAGGATGCCTGCTATTTGGGCCTTGAACAATCCAGCCTGGTTTCAGGGTTTCCAGATCCTCTTAAAGGGATTTGGGCTGCTCTTCTCACAATGAAAAGAAGGAAATCTATTGGTAGCAACTCAGCCTTCCCCTGTCACCTGTTAATATCACCTCATCTTCCATAAACACTGGATGATATTCCCGATTCGAACAAAACTCTTTATGGCTGGGCACCCCAGCTCCCGGCAGCCTCTCCTGCAGTCTGGACCCAATCCTTACAGCCGGGGGCCTTTCCTGCCTGCGTTCTCAGTGATGCGCCCCCAAGCGATGTACCTAAGGGCCACTGGCTCACAGTCCTAGTTTCCAGTCCTCCCCACTATTAACTGGGGGATTCAACTGGGAAAACTTAATATCTCAACCTAATTTTCTTCACATGTAAACTGGAAATACGACCACTTACCTCTAGGGTTTTCATGAGAATTAATTTACACGTGGGAGTTCCCTTCTCCTCCCTGGAGTAGCAGGGACATTTCCCCCCAAGCTCCCTTTGCTTTCTGAACACCACAGAAGGTTTCCTTTTCGTCAGATGAAATCCACAGTATTATCTGGGATTGCCCATGTCATCTAAACCGCGGCGGAAACCACAAAGCCTCCGAACAAGTTTCTAATGAGGCGACTCTTTGTCTTCCTCAATTGATTACGCAGAAAGGATGGAAACAGGGAGAAAAACGAAACCGATATTTCCCTCTAATCAGTAAAATGACCTGCAGGCAGGCGCCCCAGCGCAAACGAAATGAATTAACCAACCGTCAAGCCGGCATCATTCCCAGAGCCCGGCCCAAGGCAGGGGGCCCGCACCCGAGGGCTGCGGGCAGCGCGCTCCTCCTGGAGCAGCAGGTCCCCCGCGCCCGGGTCGGGGGGCTCTCTCGCTTGCCGGGCACATCGGGGCTGGCCGTTCTCCCCCCGGGCGGGAGGTGTGACTGGTCAGTAAGCGGGAGCTAGCGGAGGAAGCCCACCCTAGCCCCAAGCGCCGCGCTTTCAGCCTTTTCCGACGCCCTAGCGCAGGACACGCACATCATTCCGCTGCGAAGAAGGCTTTGAACTTGGGTGCTCTCCACGGGCCCGCACTCTTGCCCTGGGCACCCTCGAGCCCCAGATCTCCCCTCCCCGCTCCCACTCTCCAACTCCGCCAAACTAAAACCCACCCCCAAACCCCAGCGAGCCCGACCGTGGGAGCTGGAGGCGAACGCCCACGGCGCCCCGTCCCGCCGGCGGTTACCGGCTCCTGCAAGGTGCGTGAGCGGCGCCGCCGCCGCCGCCGCCTCCCGCCGCCTGGCCGGTGGGTGGCTCCCGGCGCCGCGGTGCGGCGGGGACGCGCGCTCCCGACCTACGGCGGAGGCTTCGCGGGGCGCGGGGCCGCCCCCGGCCCCACCCCACGAGCCCGAGGGCGCCGGGCCGGGAGGAGCGAGCTCTGCGGAACCCTCTGCGCCCGGGGACGCTCTCGCACCGTCTGGATGAGAGCCTGCCGCGAGGAAGGGAAAGGGACCGGAGAGAATTGTTCGCCCTCCCGGCTGGGCAGTGCGTCCCCTTGGCCAACTTTGAGTGACAGGAGCCCAAGAGCTGAGCGAGAAGGAGTGATGCAGGATGGATGAGGGTTAGGAAAAATCCTCAGCAGTAGGGTTCAAGTTCAGTTATGCTGGGACCCTCCAATCATGTGCTACTTTAATTACTACCTCAAATTTATCTCCTCCTGCCCCCTGGTACTGGCGCCCACCCTGTCAAATATCCCCCAAACGGGGCCCCCAAAGGATGGGACTGGGCCGGGCGTGGTGTCAAATTAGCTACGTGGCTCACTCCTCCCTTACAGTAAATATTTATCGAGTCCGTATTCCATGCCGGACACTGATCTGGGCGCTGAGAAAATAGCCTCCTGGAGCCTATATTCTAGTGTAGAGACAGGCAGTCAACAGAACCAATAAGTACATGTCCCATATGGATAGCGACACGTGCTGTAGAGAAGAGCTAACTCAGGAAGGGCACAGAAAATGTTGATGGTGGGGGGGGGGGTGTAGTTTTAAACCAGGTGATCGGAGATGGCCTCACCGTGGAGATGGCTTTTGAGTAAAGACCTAAAGATGAGGGATCAAATGTGCTGGGATCTGGGGCGAAAGCACTTGCTGTGGAACTCTTACTGGGTGCTGTGTAAGATCACTTCCAGCCCTGAGGTGCGGTGACTCTAGAAGTTATATAAAATGAGTTTTTCCTTTTATACAATAGAATAGAATCAATTACCATAATTTGGAATAGTTTAAAGCAAAAAGCCAAGTTCTTTTATTATGGAGTGCGTTCATTCAATAAATATGCATCGTGCATCTATCATGATTTGGGCATTGTTTTAGATGCTAGGGATGCAGGAGTGAGCAAAACAGGAAGAAAAAAAAATGCCTTCGTGGAGGTCACAGATACCTGACACAGTCTTCAAAATGTTTTTGTGTGTTTTTTTCATATATGACCTCACGATGATGGCACGAGGTGAGCGGATCAGGGATTCTCCCTGCTACACACAAGAAGCAAAGGCTTAGAGTGTCCAGTGAGTGGCCCAGGAGCACACCTTGAGTCATGGGGAAGGAGGAAAATCCAGCCTCACAAGCCCCTGCCCCAGGGCTCCGTGCAAGCCACGTCCTGACCTGTGGGCCTGGATTTCTGCTGTCCCAACTCAGACTTCCCGAGTGGGCAACACATCCTGAATTCCCTGAAAATTACTGCATTTTTAACATAGCAAAGAGGTTAAACCTCAGAAGCAGTGCTCATTACAAGCGTCATATATTTTCTTTTCTAAGCTGTGAAGTTCTCAAAGGCTGATTGTATTTTATCCATGTTTTTAAACTCCATGCCCAGCACATAGCAAGTGCTTTATCCACATTTGTTCATAGAGAAGCGTACCTCATAAATATCAAATGCTGTTCTTACATTGTGTTTCTAAAGTATGCTGTTTTCATGAAATTACAGTACCTCAGAAATGGAAACTTATGCCATTTCATATGACTTCAAAGAAATTAGAAGAGTAACATAAGGATCTGAGTATGGATAACAAAAATGCTTGGTACAACAGAAATGCTGGTCCATGTGTAGGAGTGATGTCTGGATAAAACAGGGGTCTGACCTCATCTCCACCTTCAAGCATTGGTTATTTTGAGAATTGAATGATTATTTTTTTCAGTGATTTCAGTATGTTATGATTAATGAAATGCTGCCCTTTTGCTTTCCAATAGTTTAACTGGATTGTATAATCCATTATGACCACTGGATTTTATTTACCCAGAAGTGCAGTCATCTTCGGACATCACAGGCATTCTCTGCACTTGGAAATTAAGAAAAGTAAACACATCTTTCCCTGGCAGGTTTCTAGCAGGTATCTTTCTAGAGGGAGAAGTTAATGAAAAGATGGTAGCATGCTCCCTCTTCAAGTCCTCATTACCTGAGGGCAAAGCCAGATTAGACCTAGAATAGGAGAGGAGATATGTATGTATGTATGTATATGTGTGTGTGTGTATATATATATATATAAATGCACACACATATGTATATACACACATATACATATGCATATGTATGCATACATATATAAACATAAATGTATCATATTTATAAAAATATAGACTATATATTTATAAACTACATGTAATATACTATATGTAATAGATGACAAAGAGGGAATATTCAGTGGAAGGGAAAGGATGTCAGGTGAAAACAATGTGAAACTCACATCTATCTAGGCAGATGGGAAACCCTGCAAAAGCCCAGTCCTGAAGAGAGCTTGAAATTCACAGTGTATGTGCCCTAGCAAAATAATTGCTCACCCTTGTTCATTTGAGGGAAAAAAAAAAGTTAAAAATCAATGAATGGAATGAAGTTGTTTGGTGGGATCCGAGCAGTGAAGGAGAAGAATTGCAGCAGGCAGTGAGGAGGCAGGGGCCGAGTTAGAGAGACCCTAGGGTCGAATCTCTGCTCTGCCACTCACTTTTCTGTGCCTCAGTTTCCTCATCTGCAAAATGGGGATAAACACTGTCTCCAGGATTGTTGCAACTAGAAGGAGGTCGCTTATGTGAAGAGTTTAGGATGGTGTCTGACACAGGTAAATACTCATCAGGGGCAGCAGCGGTTACACGTAGCTGTGCATGATGTTGGCAGTAATCACATGGCCACAGTCTTGGCCTTGTGGAGAAAAGATGAAATTTTGAGTCTGAGTCCAAAAGTAAGTAATTTTGTGCTCTGGGCAAGTCAACGAATCTGTCCATGCTCCTCTTGGTGACAAGGCATCAGCTATCCAATCCTCACAAGTAACAACTAATTTTGTTTCAATTCCAGAGTCACATGAAAAGTGGAATCAAGGATGGCCTACTTCAAAGTAGCCTCATCCCCAGAAAAGGGAACCCTCCTATACTGTTGGTGGGAATGCAAGTTGGTACAACCACTATAGGGAACAGTATGGAGGTTCCTTAAAAAACTAAAAATAGAACTACCATATGATCCAGCAACTCCACTCCTGGGTATATATCCAGAGAAAACTCTAATTCAAAAATATACCTGGGACTTCCCTGGTGGTGCAGTGGTTAAGAATCCGCCTGCCAATGCAGGGGACATGGGTTCGATCACTGGTCCGGGAAGATTCCACATGCCGCAGAGCAACTAAGCCCATGCGCCACAACTACTGAGCCTGTGCTCTAGAGCCCACGAGCCACAACTACTGAAGCCCGCGCCTAGAGCCCGTGCTCCACAACAAGAGAAGCCACGCAATGAGAAGCCCGCTCACCACAACAAAGAGTAGCCCCTGCTAGCGGCAACTAGAGAAAGCCCATGTGCAGCAATGAAGCCCAACACAGCCAAAAATAAATTTATTTAAAAAAAAAAAAAGAAAAAAAGAAAAGAAACCTGCACCCCAATGTTCGTAGCAGCACTATTTACAATAGCCAAGATATGAAAGCAACCTGAATGTCCATCAACAGATGAATGGATAAGGAAGATGTGGTACATATAGACATACAACAGAATATTACTCAGCCATAAAAAAGAATGAAATAACGCCATTTGCAGCAATATGGATGGACCCAGAGATTATCATACTAAGTGAAGTAAATCAGACAAATATCATATGACATCCCTTGTATGTGGAAATTAAAAAAAAAGATACAAATGAACTTATTTACAAAACAGAGGCAGACTCACAGACGTAGAAAACAAATTTATGGTTACTAAAGGGGAAAGTGGGGGGCAGGGGGATAAAATTAGGATTTAGGGATTAAAATATACACACAACTATATATAAAATAGATAATCAACAAGGACCTACTACATAGCACAGAGAATTATATTCAATGTCTTGCTATATCCTGTATCTTTTCCATCATATATGTATACATGTACATATATCTATATCTGCATCACTTTGCTGTATACCAAAAGCTAACACAACATGGTAAATCAACTATGCTTCAATTTTAAAAAATTAAAAATAAAAAAAACAGCCTCACCCCAAGATCTGAGTGGGTTTTGCTTCCAGTAGGCTTTCCATGAAACTAGAACCTCTCCCAGGGAGACAATGCCGCTGCTTGCCGTAGTTCATGTCCATGTTGTGGTTTTTCTCTGTGCCCAAGAACATTTTCTAGAGCTGGGTTGCTTCCTTTTCACAAGATGTGATAATGGCTTAGGGAACTCAAAGTCTGGCGCATAAGCAAAACCTAATGAGGGGGGAAAAATCCCCAGGCAGTAGTTTTCAAACAGAAAAGAAGGTTTTCACTGCTGTTTTGGGAGATCTCAGAACATGGCTTTCCTTTGCTGAGAAAAATGGACTCTGTGACATTTGATCTCAGCATGGATTCCCCAGTGCAGGGCTCCCTCAGCTTTCCAAGGGAGAAGGCACTTTATCTCTGGGAGGACAAGATTCAACAGCAGGTCTGCAACCCACTCTCCTCATTAAAGGGACAGAGGTGCCCCTAGGAAACAAAGAAGGTATCTTGGTCTAATCTCCTTGTAAAGATGCTAATGACAGGTCCCCTGCCAAGCAAAGTAATTGAATTCCTGGTGGGAGAGTTCTTCCCTAAGGAAAGGTTTAGCCTTGGGTACTAGGTTGCCTAGGATTGCTTCTGGTAAACAAACATGGGCTTTGTGAACTTCTGGGGCAGGGCTCCCTGTCACAGGCATTTAAGCTCTGTAACCAGCTAAGTATAAAAAGGAGAGATTGCAAGACTAAAACGGTCCTCTTCTGTATGTGATATGACCCGGGCACATCCCTTAGAGACCTCGTGTATTCCCCTGAGCTAGAGTGGGTCCAGTACTTCAAGAAAGGGCCTGAAGACCTGTGTTGACAGTCTTAGGCTGGTCCCTGCTTACGCTGTGCCTTTTGATTAGTTGTCTCCTTGAAATTATCAGGAAAGCTTGACCCCTCCACCCCACCCCCGGATAAAATCTGATTCCTTTGAGTCTGATTGGACAGTCTCATCTTGTGATCAGTCAGGAGTCTGGCAGAGGAAGAGGGAGGGGTTTGTTCAAGTGTCAAGTAGCAGGCATCAGTCTGCTAAGTGAGCTTCATGCCTTCTCAGGAGGGTCCACAAACCCTTCGCGAGATGGGCAGGTGCCCATTTTGAATCACCTTTGAGATCTGCCAGAGGTAAGGACCTGGGACTTGGTCCACCAAGATAGGCTAGATGAGTATCAAAAGGAGAAAGGGATGGAACTGAGAAACCAAGGTGGAGATGTCATTCCCATCAGACCGGAGATCAGTTTTGCGATTACCTAGAGATGTGGGATAGGGAGGGTGGGAGGGAGGCTCAAGAGGGAGGGGATATGGGGATATATGTATGCATATGGCTGATTCACTTTGTTGTACAACAGAAACTAACACAGTATTGTGAAGCAATTATACTCCAATAAAGAGCTATTAAAAATAAATAAATAAAGGGCTTTCATTATAAACTGCTCTTGGAATCTGAATTTAACTAAACTCATAACATCAGAGCAGAACAGTTATACCAAACCGTGTCAAATCTAGACAGATGGATGGAATATTTGAATAAAAGCAGTCAATCAAGCAAGACAACCATGCCAAGTGGGAAGCGAGGTATTTTCCAGGTAGCACGCAGATCAGTGGGTCACTGGGCACCCATCCCTTCATCCTGCCTCCAGCTCTGCCTCTTACCGACCCCACCACCTGAGTCCACCTTTGTCCCTGGACTTCCCAATTATTTTAATTTTCTACCCATGTCCTCTTTCATTTTTAGCCCTGTGGGTTCAGCCTTGGTAAGTTATTTGCCTTATAAGAAAAAACCAGAAGTTCACAAAGCACTTTCTTCCTCATCATGGCGGGAAGATCAGTGCCCTTTAATCTTCTGGAGAGGATTAAGCTGTATACTGCTTAAATGAATCCATAAGCAGCATGTCACCTTAAATTCAGACTATGAATGTGCCTGTAGTTCCTTTAGTCACCAGAAACAGTTATCCATAGAGGTTGGATGAGACACTGAGCTGTCAGTTCCCTCCCAGGACAGGTGAAATCATTTAACTCAAAAATCTGACAAATGGGACAAGCTCTGGCTTTAGATAGCAATTACATTCTTTGAAAACCAGTTTTTCCCTTCAGCTTCTGAGGAAAACTCAGGGCTTGTACTGCTGATTAGAGAGCACAGTTTTTGCCAAACTCTAATGGATGTCCCCCCAGATTTTGGAAGCAGAATGAACACCGAATCATCAAAGAGCAATCAACTGTGGGCTCCAATTCAGACGTCTCTTTGGGTGGGAGAGGTTTAGCTCTATACAAGATGGAAGTTTTAAATCAATAACTCATGCTTCCTTATTCAGCACCACCAAACCAGCTTTACAACAAATGTTAAAGGAACTTCTCTAGGTAGGAAACACAAGAGAAGGAAAAGAACTACAAAAACAAACCCAAAACAATTAAGAAAATGGTAATAAGAACATACATATAAATAATTACCTTAAATGTAAATGGATTAAATGCTCCCACCAAAAGACATAGACTGGCTGAATGGATACAAAAACAAGACCCGTATATATGCTGTCTACAAGAGACCCACTTCAGACCTAGGGACACATACAGACTGAAAGTGAGGGGATGGAAAAAGATATTACATGCAAGTGGAAATCAAAAGAAAGCTGGAGTAGCAATTCTAACATCAGACAAAATAGACTTTAAAATAAAGACTATCACAAGAGACAAAGAAAGACACTGCATAATGATCATGGAATCAATCCAAGAAGAAGATTTAACAATTGTAAATACTTATGCACCCAACAGAGGAGCACCTCAATACATAAGGCAAATGCTAAGAGTCATAAAAGGGGAAATTGAC
This sequence comes from Lagenorhynchus albirostris, assembly GCF_949774975.1. Classification (NCBI taxonomy): domain Eukaryota; kingdom Metazoa; phylum Chordata; class Mammalia; order Artiodactyla; family Delphinidae; genus Lagenorhynchus; species Lagenorhynchus albirostris. The sequence goes on from NC_083106.1 coordinate 70,312,511, forward strand.
AGTAACACAAAATAGTATGGGACTTTAACACCCCACTTTCACTAATGGACAGACCATCTAAAATGAAAAAAAATAAGGAAGCACAAGCTCTAAATGACACATTAGACAAGATGGACTTCATTGATATTTATAGGACATTCCATCCAAAAACAAGAGAATACACTTTCTTCTCAAGTGCTCATGGAACATTCTCCAGGATAGATCATATCTTGGGTCACAAATCAAGTCTTGGTAAATTTAAGAAAACTGAAATCGTATCAAGTATCTTTTCCGACCACAACACTATGAGACTAGATAACAATTACAGGGAAAAAACTGTAAAAACAATACAAACACATGGAGGGTAAACAATATGCTACTAAATAACCAAGAGATCACTGAAGAAATCAGAGGAAATCAAGAACTACCTAGAAACAAGTGACAATGAAAACACGACAACCCAAAACCTTGGGATGCAGCAAAAGCAGTTCTAAGAGGGAAGTTTATAGCAATACAAATCTACTCAAGAAACAAGAAAAATCTCAAATAAACAACCTAAACTTACACCTAAAGCAAGCAGAAAGAAGAACCAAAAAACCCCAAAGTTAGCAGAAGGAAAGGAATCATAAAGATCAGATCAGAAATAAATGAAAAAGAAATGAAGGAAACAATAGCAAAAATCAATAAAACTAAAAGTTGGTTCTTTGAGAAGATAAACAAAATTGATAAACCATTAGCCACACTCATCAAGAAAGAAAGGAAGAAGACATAAATCAATAGAATTAGAAATGAAAAAGGAAAAGCAACAACTGACACTGCAGAAATACAAAGGATCATGAGAGATTACTACAAGCAACTCTACGCCGATAAAATGGACAACCTGGAAGAAATGGACAAATTCTTAGAAAAGCACAACCTTCTGAGACTGAATCAGAAAGAAACAGAAAATATAAACAGACCAATCACAAGCACTGAAATTGAAACTGTGATTAAATATCTTCCAACAGACAAAAGCCCAGGACCAGATGGCTTCACAGGTGAATTCTATCAAACATTGAGAGAAGAACTAAAATCTATCTTTCTCAGACTCTTCTGTTCCAGACTTCTCTCCCAGACTATGGTGGTTGTCAGTAATCTTGGCATTCCTTGGGTTGTAGATGTATCACTCTAAAATCTGCCTCCACTGTCATCTTACAAGGATGCTAGTCATATTGAACAAGGGCTCCATCTACTGTGGCATGACTTCATCTTAATTTATACCTTACTTACATGTGTAAAGACTCTATTTCCAAATAAGAGGCTAGGACTTCAACATATGTTTTTGTGGGACACTATTCAATTCACAACAGTCAGAAAAAAATTTTCCTGATTTTAACAAAAATGACTAAGTGGAAAGAAACAATTTTGTGTAAACTATTTTATGGACCTATTCACCCCTAAAAATGTAAACCTTTGACTTAACCTATGAAACTTCAATATCAGAAAGTTACGTTTTATATAGAAGGCCAAAACAGATGGGTGGCTTTTAACTCATCAGGTCAGTGCCTTTTGGCCTCATTAAAATAATCCATTTGAGTTGCTACACTTGGGCAATATCTAGAAATTTCCTGTTTGAAGTTGACTTCTAGCAACGGACTTATCATGTATGATGAGATCAAAATTTAGGGTGTTGGAGTTTAGGCAACTCAGATATTAGAAGCTCAAGGAAAGAATCAAAGCTGGGTATCCACTTTGGATGTTTCCTACATGACCCACCAAACTTGGAGTGCTTCCGGTGGACTTCCAGAACAAGAATGCTTGGAAAGTAGTTTTTCTGATTTCAGAACAGTAACACGAGAGTTGCTCTAGCAGCAATTCCAGTGAAACTGGCTCCATCGGGTGTTGTTCCTGTCATCCTTGGAGGGATCCTGGCCAGAAGTACGTTGCCATGGACATTCAAGTTAAGTCAACCTAAACTTTGAACAAAGCCAGCCAATCAGGCAGCTTTGAGAAAAAGGCAGAGTAGAGACAAATCGTCAGTCATTTGTGACTGAATCTTCCATTTTTACCTGTTGAAATTAAATGTATAAAGCCCTTAATTTGGGAACATTATAAGTACCATGAAATCAACAACTATATAGTAATTGCTTTGACTTCCACAATTTTCCCCAACATTTTACAGTGAAAATTTTCAAGCATACAGCAAAGTTGAAAGAATTTTATGGTGAACATCACCTGGATTCTATTATTAACTCTTCACTACTCTTGCTTTCTCATATGTCTATCCATTGGTCCAACCTTCTATCTACCTATCAATTTATCTTATTTGTATGCATTTCAAAGTAAATTACAGACATTAGTTCATAACCTCCTAAATACTTCATGCATATCATTAACTGGGGATTTCCACAGCTTAAAGAGCTGTGGAACAGGCCACATAAATCATGAGACATTTATAGCATAGCACCTCCATAATGATAATTTGTTTCATGGTAAGTGTCTTAGATAGCATTCCCCAAGCACTTGAGTGAATATCTAAAATATAAGGCAAGAATGGTTATAAGGTTTATATTAAGATATTTCATCAACAAAATATTTAAGGGACTTCCCTGGTGGTCCAGTGGTTAAGACTTCACCTTCCAATGCAGGGGGTGCGGGTTTGATCCCTGGTTGGGAAGCTAAGATCCCACGTGCCGCATGGCCAAAATTGTAACAAATTCAATAAAGATTTAAAAAATGGTCCACATCAAAAAAAATCTTTAAAAAAAACCCCAAAATATTTAAAAACTCGTTGAGACATCTTACTCGCAAATATTGGTACTATATCCCTTCCTGGGTGTATATATAAGAACTTGGGTTGGTATTACTTCAGAATTCAGGCCTCACAAGTTCCCAGCTGTCCTATAACTACACTGAATGTGCTGACTTAAGTCCTCTCCAAAGACCAGAATCATTCTCTCTCTACCAGGGCATCTCTCACAATGTTTCTTCTACTACAATCCTCTCAAATACAAGTTTAAACTCTAGGTCTCACCAATAAAAATTTCATAAAGCATTACCTTCTATTTTATTAATATTTGTCAAACACTATCTTTCCATTAAAAAGAAAGCACTCTTGCCCCCTCTGTTCTCATGGGTTGCTGACATTGCAGGGATTGCCTGGATAACATAGCCCCATTCTGACAGAAAAAGATTCAAGTAAGACATAGAATTTCATCGATTAATTGGAGAGAGAGAACAAGGACAGGGAGACATTCATAAACTTAAAAATTGAATGAAGCAATTCCCTCTTTATAAGAAGATCAATAAACAGAAATGTTATAGAAAACCAACTTACGGTTACCAAAGGGGAAATGGCAGGGAGGGATAAATCAGGAGTTTGGGGTTAGCAGATACAGATAAACAACAAGGTCATCCTATACATAAATCTATACCTATATTTTTATTATTATGCTGTACACCAGAAACTAACACATTATAAATCAACTATACTTCAATAAACAAATAAATATTCAAAAATTTAAGCAATCCCCCCACCCTGCCAGAAAAAGAAAACAGAAATGCTAGAACTCAGGGAAGAGATGGCAAAGCAATGGGAGGAGATGAAACAAGAGCTGGTGGAAATCGGCAAAGAACTGGAAAAGAAAAACCATAGAAATAAGACAAAATTGGAGGGAGCACAAATCAAATCAAACAGACACTGTAAAGTAATCAGAACAGAAAAGAAACTTACTTCTTTAGAAGTTGAAAAGAATTAGAAAGAAAATGAGAAAGAAACAGGCAAAGGAAATCCAACACATTGTTAAAATTATCAAATAAGCAAAGAGAAAAAGACTTAAACAATATGAGGATTAGAGGGACAGAAACAAAATGATAAACATGATACCCCCCCTGCAGTAGAGAAACTGTAAATGGTATGTGTCTGGCAATATAAAAGTGATTTAACTATCACAGAGTGGAATGGGAAGATGGGGGAAAAAAAGGTGGGAAGAAAAGCACAATGATCTGTAATATACCTGAGTCAAAGGATGTCATTTAAGGCTGTAAAATGAAGTCATATAAATACTAGCATATATAAATCATACAAAGATAAATTTTAAAAATTGTTTCTTACCAAAATTAGGAGGTGTGGGGCAGCAAGTTGAAGGGAGAACAGGAAAATAAGCTTGTTTTATTATTGCACATAGTAAGGAAAAACAGGTATCGTCTCTAAAGAAATAAAGGGCTAAGGGTATTACATATGTATAATTACACAGTAACCACAAAACAAAAACACTAAACTTCCTAAATATCAGATGAATCATCCACAGTGTAAAATAAAGATCACAGACTGAAATACATTTTAAAAACGATAAAGGGAATTCCTTGGCAGTCTAGTGGTTAGGACTCTGTGCTTTCACTGTCGAGGGGACAGGTTCAATCCCTGGTCAGGGAACTAAGATCCTGCAAGCCATGCAGCACAGCAAATAAATAAATACTATGAAAACTGCACATATAAAAAAAATAACAGAATTAAGACTACATACGTCTTTTAAATCAATAAATATAAACGGACTGAACACATCTATTAAAAGAAAAAGAATTGTAGACAAGTTCAAAAAGTAAAACACAACTCCAAGCTGTGTGTAAAATACTTATTTAAAACAAAGTGATTCAGAAAGACTGAAAATAAAAGCATGGGAAAAGTTATACCAGATAGATATAAACCGAAAGAAAGCAGGGGTTCCAATCATAAAATCAGAATAGATGGAGTATCAGAAAAAGAATATTAAATGAAACAATAAAAGGACATTTTATAATCCCAAAACTTGCAGTTAATGGTGACTGTATAAGAGCTATAAATATTTACTTGAGCATGAAAAAACATAGCATCAATTTTCATAATTCAGAAAGTAGGAAATACCAGAAAGGTGGACAAAAACATGTTTCTAGTAGAAGCTTAATTTTTCTCTCAGTCCATGAGTGAGAGTGAGAATTTAGAAGATTTGAAATTAATAAGGGAGATAAATTAATAAAAATTCAATACCCAGAAAATAGAGAATACGTCTCTTTTTCAAGCAGCCATGGTACAGTCAACCAAAATTGACCAGACTAAGCTATGAAGAAAGTCTCAATAAATTCTTTATGATAGTGAGTTTTGTCATCGAGAAAATGAATGCCTTTCCACTTGCCCAAGTATTTTTTCCTTCAGGAGTATTCTATCATTTACTTCACACAGGTCTTTGCCTAATTATTGGTACACTTATTTCTTGATAGTTTATCTTACTTGTCACTCTTGTTAATAGACCCATTCCATTAAATTGTTATACTAACTATACATACGGATACATAGAGAAATATATACGTGTGTGTGACTATATATACATTTCTGAATATTAGTGCTATACTATGCTCCTTTACTGAACTGTAGATTTTTCAGCTGATTTTTGTTGCCAAATAACCAGAAACTGCAGTCAACTTCCCAGCAGCCCTATAGTCCTGAGGAGGGTGGCCGGCAGGGGAATCTGGAGGTTTCTGCAGATTCAAAGCAGCTGAAGCCCACTCAACTGCCTTCACTGCTGGAAGATAACACGATTTCTGCCTTCTTTCCACCTTCCAAACTCTTATAATGTGCATTTTATTCATACAGTATAAACTGCACCCATAGGGGCAAAGGGAGTCTAGTAAAAGTACTTTCTGGCTTCAAATTCACCTGATATAGGAGAGGGCATACCAGGGGGTGGGAATGAATGCTGGTTGCCCAAAAAAAAAAAAAAAAAAAGAAGTATCCAGCACGAATATAAAATATATGAAAAGTTTTTGAGATGTCAATAAGATATAGAAAAATGGTGGAAGGACATAAACAGTTTCCCAAAAAGTTGGTATAGGTATGAATAACAGTTCACAGAAAAGGATGCCTATTTAATGCCTCTTAAATATATGAAAAGGATGTCTATACTCACTCACAAGAAGAGAAAAGCAGATTGAAAGTATCCCTAGATACCAGTGTCCATTGTTTGGAAACACCATAAAGTCGGTAACACACTGTATTGGTGAGTGTATGAGGAAACAGGAACTCTCCATGTATGTGTTGGGAGACTGCGATTTGGTATTACCTGCCAAAATTACAATTGCACACAAATATTTCACTTCACTTAGAAATTCCACTTCAAAGAACTTATCCTCTAGATATACTTACACATGTGAAATTGAAATAGCAAACACCTGCATACAACCTAGCTGTCCATCAATAGGGGATTGGTTAAATAAATTATGGTACAGTCTTCAGTGGATGATTATGTATATTTAAAAATGGAGAAAAACTTTGTGTACCACTTTAGAAATAGTTTCAAGACATTAAGTGACAAAATCAAGGTGCAGGACTTTACGAAGAGAAATCTAACTTTTGTTTTAAAAAACAGAGGAAAAATCACATATTATTGCATTGGCTTTTAGATGCTAAAAATTCTAGAGTGGCATATAGGAAACTAACAGTAGTGATTATCTTTGGGAGAGGACAATAAGAAATGGGCAGATGGAGGACAGAGCGGGGAAGATACTATTGGGATTTATGGTTGAATTATATAAATGTGTTGCCTAGTCAAAAGTAAATAAATGATTTTTTTTAATGAAGAAGACTGAAGAAGGAAAAGAACTTGGCAGAAGTTCAGTGGAATGCTAGAAGGGCAACATCAAAAGACCTGAGAATAAGCCCCATGAGGAGTGAGTGTGATTCAGCCTAGAAAAGGGAAAGCTGAGAGGTGATGGAACAGAACTCCGACATACAAGACGGCTGCTGGCCATTTGCCATCTTCCCTGAAAACACCAAGCTAAAATGGTTTAGCTTGAGTTTCCAAATTAGACTCTGAAAACAGAACTAGGTTATCAAAAGAATATATGGACTTGCTTTCACTAAAGCCAACCAGTCCTTGAAATATAGAGCTCTCGGTTCACTTGCTTAAATACCCTGAACTGGCTTTTGGTCCAACTGCTTTAGAACAGAATACAAAGCCCTTCATAATCCGCACCAGGCTACCTTTGAAACTAGGGCTATGGCCAGACACCTTCTGCATTCCTCCTTTCACAAGATATACCCTCACATCTGGCATGTTTATAACTTCCTGTTTTTAAAATCTCCTATGCTTTTTCATGCCTCCATGCCTTTGCTGATACTGATCTCACTTTCTGAAATATCCTACTTATCTTCCTAAAGTGCCCCTACTCACTCTTGAGACCCAAGAAGTAACCCCTTTGTGAAACCGTTTCAGAGCCCTCCCAAATCATGGCATAATTTGCTGGGCCCTCCTATGCCTTCCCAAGTCAAATGGTCACGTCTCTATTTCATTGTTCACGAGGCTACATGATGATTAGTGGAAGAGAGGTTTGGTGCCCCACTAAAGTTGGCAGATATCAGATGTTATCTTTCTATCCTTAGAAACCAATATGGTGGCCCACGGTCAGCACAGGACCTGGCCTCAAATCATGCTTACTGTATGGAGAGTGAGGTGTAAAAAAAAATGTATTTGAGAATAAGAAAATTTAGGCACTCACTCTGTGCTTATATATTTCAAACACTTTGATGGAATGATTACTGGTCTGCTCTCCTATGTTTACAACTTCAGAAACAGAATCCAAGGCAATCTGTGGGATGTACTAAACAGATCCTGAGCATACTGGAATATATTCCATTTCAAAAGATGCACAGTGGGTTTGACATCGATGGGGAACATAAATGTGCAAAAACATGCTCTGAAAGTGAAGCGCCATCTGTTGTACATCATTACTTGAAAAGGATGATCATTTGGGTGTGTATTTTCTGATAACATGTGTACTTAAAACTTCCAAACTTAATGTACCACTAATTTACTTTAGCATTTTTAGTTCTTTTCCTTAAGGAGAAAAAGAAAAAAAAGCCCACAAATGCTTCTGCCTTGACCTTACCATCACCCGTTTCCCCATCACCCATCACAAAATAAACAGAAATAAGTCCTCTTTAAGAAGCCTTGGTTTTAAAAATGGGTTTCTTACATGTCAGAAAAATACATTTCAATTTATAAAAAGGTTCCAATCAGCAAGTTCAATCTCAGGTTCATATTTTACATCCGAAGTCTTATTCAAACACCCAAGTCCCTGTGCAATCATTTTATCGTAATTGAGTAAATTACCCATAATTATTGTACGTGATCATATCATTTATCAGGAAATTGAATCAAGCAGAACTACCTATGCCTTATTTCAGTTCTATTCTATACTGAATCTACACAAAAGAAGTGGAAGCACTCTCCCCTGAAGTTAGGCTGAGTTGGGTTGGACTTGCCATTCCATCACTATGGTTGGACCGTGGGCAAGTACTCACCCTCATTAAACCTTTGTTTCCTCCCTTATAAAAGAGGAACAATAATAACAACATGTCTTAGAGAGCTTTGTATTAGAAATGTGTTGCATGTAGTACCTGGCAATTAATAGGTTCTCAATTAAGTTTTGGGCTTTTTTCTAAATCATGGTTCCATGTGCTAATCAGTATTTTCTTTGACTTATTGTAGTTTCCTCAGTCTGGAGCACCTGTGCCATCCCCCTACCTTACCCTAATCAGGCAAACTCATCTTGGTGCTTAAATACCAGTGTCAACTTCCCTGAGAAAACTTCCTGATTCCTTCCAACTTTTCTAGGCCAGGTTAGTCATCCTTGAATATTCTGCTTACTTCTGCATTACCCTTGTTATACTGCTATGTAATATTTATTTACTCATCTGTCCCCCACTTTAGTGTAAGTTCCTTGGGAAGAGAGATTGTGTCTTGATCTGTGGTAACTTTGTACCCTCTAACACCGTGTCTGCATTTAGAAGGGAAATAAAAATAAGAGCTCTTAAAATGCTTTTATTCAAATAGCTGGAATTAAAGACCCTGTAGGTATTAATAAGATTTTGATTAAGAACTCAAGGTGAAATTTCCTATTATGGTAAATATTTAGAATATTCTAAGTCCTGAATTAGTCATTACTCTTCTCAAAAAATAAAATAGTGGTACCTTTTTTTGTTAATCTAGAGAATCTTAGGTTTTGAATCTAGTGTTTTCTTTGCCATATAAGTAAAATAAAATGGCAACTCTGCTGAAGCAAATTCAAGCACAACATGGACAATGTCCACAATGTATGTCCATAATGTCCAAAGTCCATAATAATGTCTCAACAAACCTAAAACACAGGGTCTTTCATTTTAACCTTTGGGAGAAAGGTTAAAAAGTTTCAGTGATGAGTGTTTACCAGCTGTTTTATGTATGTAATTCCCTGAAGAACTATGTTTCAGGGTGGAGTAATACTGGTTTCAGGACAGGGCAGGAAATATGTAAGAATCCTCAATATTGCCTTCAAATCCCTCTCCACACGGATATGTTTCATCAGTTAAGATTAATTTAATTAACAAGATCATTTTTCATGATGGAAAATACCACTATTGAAAGTGAAGCAATCATTTGAATGCTATAATCAAGCACTCAATTAAAATTAGAACCACACCTTGCTAATTAAGTTGGAGGAATCTTACACTAGGAGTCTGAAAGGCTCAGACTCTTACTCTCTATACTTTTGGTGCAGGACAGTATATCCAGATTTTATTATTGTTGGAATCTGCAGAGATACTCTACTTCAAAAGCCAAGAAACCTGGTTTTTCAAACCAAAAGCATGCAGAAATCTAAAATAACTCACAGAGTTTTTAACACAAACAGAGAAAAAGAAAGATTTTTTATTTATAAGTACCCCTTATTATCTAAAGAAGAAGGATTCCACCATGGGGAGGAGGTGAAAGGGTCTGAGCTCTGTAATATAAACTAGCTTCCCGACCAAGCCTTCGTTAAAATGTCCATTTCTCACCAATGCTTGAGGGAGGGGCTTTTTATTGGAGAATGAGGAGACCCTCTGAGTTCTGCTCCCAGACAGTCACAGAGTGAGGACAAAAGCTATCCCCAGGATCCAGCCACATCTGTCTCACACAATTATTTTAGTCTTTTGGTTTGATTCAAAACCCCAAAGTGAGCAACTAATTTCATCACTGACAGAGCTGAAAGAAAAAGATAAACTAACTCCAACCAGCATAGGGATTATACATCCTGCAGGAGTTTGCTCCTGGGAACTGATCAAAAACAGTGATGTTACCTGGAGTCAATAACGGAAAAACTCTTTAGAAATCATTGAAATCGAGTTTAATGGGCCACGCGGTCACAGTCTCAACTGGAACAGCTCTACCGACAGAGCTGTAAATATTTCCCTTCGAAATCACAACAGTCCAATATAGCATGGCTCTGTAGTAAAATCCTCCCTCCTGGCTGATGAAGTCTGTTGCCGTGGTAACAGGTGAAAGCAGCAAGTGGCAGAAAATCATGTTCCATCCCCAGCACGATGCCTTCCCCTTTCACAAAATAACACCAGCACTCAGGCAAAGTAACAAAAAAGAAAAGCCCTAACTGTGAACACTCTAGAATGCACAGATACTGTCTCTTCCTTGCTCCACTCCACCCATCTCCTTACCCCACCCCATCACCTGATCCCTACCGAAAAATTTTTTTTTGATTCATCCTTCCCCTTATCACAACTCTCCCTTCTCTTTGGACGGATTTGATAGTGATAGTGTCATTTTGTAGTTTTTCACAAACGTTCACAGGCAGCCAGGAGCCAGGACAGACCCAGTAATACTCCCAGTTCCCAATTCATCCACCCTCCGAGTCCAAACAAGCCCTGCTAGATCCTTACCTGTGAAAGTGAATGCATCCCCTCCCCCTCCAAACTGATCTACTTTCCCAAGTTCCTCATTTCTTATCAAGGTGTGGCCACTTTTCCCTGGTCTCAGATTCATAATTCTGGTGTCACGTTTTACTTCCGATCTTCAGGCCACACCAGCTGCTAAGTTTTTCAGATACTTCTTTGTGGTGTCGCTGGACTTCATCCCTTCTTCCGCCCTCCGCAGCAACTTTCCAAATGCGAAACTTCGTGACTTACACTTCGTGTGCTAACCTCTCTCCTGGCATCATATTCTTTCTCTCTGACCTATTTCCTAACCCTTGTATTATAATGTAGAAGTCCAAAAAGATTTTTCTTTTCTCAGCCTTCAAAAATCAGAGAAATGCTTGTAAAGCAAGACCTGCCCTTGTTGAGAAAATGATCTGAATCAGGATCAGCTGCTTTTGGCTAGAAGCTCAGTCTAGAGGGCCTGAAAGTGGGTGGAACTATTGTGGTTGAGGTGAGGGGAAGGATTTGTCTGTTACTCAGCAGAAGAGGAAGGACGTGGGAACCAGGGAGATGGCAGAGGCTTTGTACCCCAGGGTCCCCGAAAACTTTAGGGAAGTGATCAAAGTCACAAAATGCCTGATCTTACTTAGATTTTGGTTTTGTTTATTTTGTGGGGTTTGTATCTGTGTGGGGCAATTGGTGAAAGTGCTGTGCTTGTCATCCAGGTTGACATGGCAGGCCTTAGGCAGCCAGTTTGTCTTCCTGAGACAGGGAGCTGAGGGAAAAACTATGAATATATGAGTAGTAAGAAATTCTCAAAAACATAGAAGGGCTCTGGACTCTCATTTGTCATGTTTGACTATCTGAAGGAGGCCCTGGGTGATGCCTAGCATACGTTTTAGTAAATTTATGTAATTTTATAACCTGCCTTTAACACTTCCTGGCCCGAGGGCATAAAAACAAACAAACAAATAAAAATTTTAAAATGTGAATAAGACACTTTATACATTGTGACTATAACTTTGTAAAAACTATTTATATGAAAAAAATTAAATATACCAAAAGATCAACTGTTTGGTAGTGGAATTATGTATAAATTTTCTCTTTTTCAAATGTTCTGTAATATGGTTATATTACTTTTGCTTTACATTTTAAATAAGTAATTATGAAGGCTATATAATAACGTGAGGAACTGTTCATGATAGAGTGTATTTTTTAAATAGAATAAAAGTAGTACTGTGGTATGTCTGCAATAATGTAAAATAAAAATACAGTGCAGGTATCCTCCACTCTTCGAAAGCTCACTTTACACCACTTCACGTTTATGAAAGGCTTACATTAGCACCTGTTTTTGCTAATGGAAAGAAATCCTAAAAGGATTTTTGTTTTTGTGAAGGAAGGTGAAAAGCAACAGTAGTGTTCAGCGTTTGTTTTGCAGTGAGCTGTTAGAGGCAGCGGGCACCCTGAGCAGAGAGAGTGGCACCACCAGCTCCTTCCCTGGAACTACACTCAGCATCTCACCATCAAGTTGCCTTAGCTTTAACTGTGTCTGTGAGCATCTGCGCTTTAATCTCAATCTGTTTTGTGCATCCCTTAGCTAGATGTGTTCTAGGGTAACTGCTTCTTCACTTTATGCCGTTTTGATTTACAAAAGGTTTTGTAGGAATGCTCTGTTTCTTTTTTAAAATTAATTAATTTTTGGCCGCGTTGGGTCTTCGTTGCTGCGTGCAGGCTTTCTCTAGTTAGGGCAAGTAGGGGCTACTCTTCGTTGTGGTGCACGGGCTTCTCATTGCAGTGGCTTCTCTTGTTGCAGAGCACAGGCTTTAGGCGTGCGGGCTTCAGTAGCTGTGGCTTGTGGGCTCTAGAGCGCAGACTCAGTAGTTGTGGTGCATGGGTTTAGTTGATCTGAGGCACGTGGGATATTCCCGGACCAGGGCTCGAACCCGTGTTCCCTGCATTGGCAGGCGGATTCTTAACCACTACACCACCAGGGAAGCCCCTCTATTTTGGCTATGGAGGAAACCCATGTATGTAGACAAGGGGTGGAAAAGTGTTAAAAATGGTCCCAGTTTGATTTTTATGGGAAGCAGACTCTGAGACAGAGTTGGGTTCGATATGTTTATCAGGGAGCCCTTAGGATCAAGATCTGTGGGAAGGAGGAGGCGGAAGCAGGGAGGGCAGGGAGAAGTGTAGCTGATCTGGTTCCTGGCAGTTGTCCCCGCTGGGCCAGAATCCCTGTCCTGCATGGTCCCCCCGCACCAGTCACTGGATGTGGGCCACTCCAGGGAGTGGCGGCCTCGGGAGAGGCACTTCTCTGCTGCATGGACCTCCATCTGAAGGCTGTCTGCTGACAACACTTCTAGCAGCTGAGCCAACAATTTCTTCCTTGAAGGGGGCTCTGAGCCACACATACACACATATATATGAATTCATATGTACAGCGAAGTGATTCAGTTATACTTATGTATCCATATATATATGTCCATAACTGGGACAAAAATGAAAACATTTTGTATAGAATGGCAGGATAAAATGTCATTCGAAAACATTTTTTGTGTTTTAAATTCCCTTTTAATTTTGCTACGTCAAATGTTTATTTCTATAGAATGGGGCTTTTAATAGTATCCATCTCATAGCGTTGCCGTGAGAATTAAGTAAGATAAGAAATGCAAAGCACAAGGCCTGGCACAGAGTGCCCAATATTATTATTGTTCTTTGTTTCTAACTCTTCCTAAATTATACCCTGCTGAGAGGCTAGTCTTCTCCTTTGCCTTCCTTGTGTCACTAATCAGGGCCTAACTACCCTTTTTTTGCACCTGCCCCTTCTCTTTCTGCTTTCTGGTATTGAAAATGACGTAAGGAGTTTGGGATTAACATACACACACTATATAAAATAGATAATCAACAAGGACCTACTGTATAGCACAGGGAACTCTACTCGATATCTTGTTATAACCTATAAGGGAAAAAAATCTGAAAAAGAATACATATACGTATACATATATGAACATATATATGTATGTATAACTGAATCACTTTGCTATACATATGTATTCATATATGTGAATATATATGTATGTATTATATGTATTTATATATTGTATATAAATTTATGTGTTCATATATATGTATACATATGCATATATATGTATGAATAACTGAATCACTTTGCTGTACACCTGAAACTAACATAACATTGTAAATCAACTCTACTTCAGTAAAAAAAATAAAAGTGAAAAATAATTTTCAAAAATTAAAAAAAGAAAAAGAAAATGACATAAGAATGTGATGCTGGAGTCACGCCAGCCTTCTTACGAGCACTGGAAAACAGGCCAGAGGAAAACAGGCCCACACTCTAAGGACGGTGAAGCAGAGAAATGAATGGTCTGGGTCCTTAATGGCGTTGTTGAGATGCCAAGCAACCCTGAGTTGTTTCACTCAGTAAACCACAAATATCCTCATGGTATTTAAGCTACTCATAGCTGGGCTTTACTACTTGCAGCTAAAAACATTTCTAACAAATATTTAGGTCAGTAGCGATAGATGGAAAGTTGGGAGGAAAGAAACACATGAGGTTTACAAACTGGCTTGAGTTCTGTGAATATGGGAAATTCATACGTAGAACTTCATGATGAGATCCCTTCTGACTGTGTCTGCTTCAGATTGATCCCTGGTTTAATTTTCTGAATACCTCCCTGCTCATGACACAAACAAATTAAGCCCTCCTTTGCCTCTAGGCTATATGGAGCAGGTATGTGGGGAAAGAAAGGACACTGATGAGATTTTCTGTTATTGGTGGATACCAGTGTGGCCATTAAAAAACAAACTAGAGACCTGCTTCAATCAGTACACTGAGATTCCTAGAACTTTAGTAAGAAGACCTGCATTCTGACAATTTCCAACATGACCTATAATTTTAAGCTATTCATCCTCTTTATTATTCAGCGGGCATGATCCCTGTGGAGTTGTGGAAAGACACTTTCATCTCCATCCTTAGGAGAGCTGTGTGAGCATGGCTCAGCTAGTGACTGACTGTGGACCTAGGGGGAAGAAATTCAGGAGCTAGGAGTTTAACACACTTGCCAGAATTCTCCCAGCAAACAAGGAATGGAGAGAGGAATAGACTTTACTGCTTCCCCAGTTTTTATGCTTCACGCTAACTCTCTAAATGATGCTGCTTATCAGAGGCAAATTTCAAGCTTTTGTATTGTCATAGATAAAAGAGACAGCTACAGAAATAAAAACGCCCTGAATGATTACTTTAAATGAATTTCAAGAACTGTAGAGTTTGGAATTGAAACATTATGAAAAATAAGACTGACTTCCTGGGTTGGCTTCTAAGAATAGAGTGAATCCATTTCCAAAGGAGGTGGATGAAATGACCCAAGCCCCAGGTCCACTGATCCCACACGCTCATACACACTTAGAAATGTCAGTTATTTAGCAAGATGCTCCCCCGTGTTAGTGACACACTTGGTTATGCGTATGCCCTAAATCCTGTTTTGTCTTGGCTCTTAACTTTGTGTGGGCGACTGCACACTTGTCCCAATGAAATGATTTCTTTGTGCATGGTTGAGGTCTATGGGATTAGCAGAGCAGCTCCCTGCTCTCCTCTGCTTGGGCTGTGCTTCTCTTCCAGCCCTCCACACACCCCAGCCCAGACATCCTGGCACGTCTTTCCAGACCTTTCTTTCAGCTGCTTACATGAGTGTGTGTTTATCTTTGACCCATCAAGTGCTGTACAATCAAGTCTATACATATAATGTCCATGTATCCTGACTCTACTGTAAGGATCTGTCTGCTGCTTCTCTCAGCACATTGGGTGAATCCAGAACCCTGAGGAGGGGCACACTGGAGCAGCTGGTAAGTGCAGCACTACAGAGCCTCACTCTGACCTGAGTGCTTCTACGAGCAGGCCAGCTTTCAGCTCCTTTGTTCATGCTCCCCTTGGGCCCTCTGCTCATCAGCAATGCCTCAGCAGTGCTCAGCATCACATACAAGTTAAGCAAGTACATCCTGCCCTTCAGGGTGCCTACAAGGCATGAAATCAGATCAGGTGATGAGAGCAGATAAAAAGGCCTGTATAAGCACAACCGTGCAAACCCTGAACAGACACATCAAATGCATAATAGACTGTTACTTTTTAACCCCAAGCCAAAGAACTTGGCACAGAAGGGACCAATTTTAATCTGTGAGAAAGAACAATAGTCGGCAAAGTGATTTCCTCTAATTCCTATATTCCGTGAACTGGTAGCAGAAGTAAAGCTATAGGACACTCCCCCAGATAACAGACTCTTCTTAGAGTTCTCTTTTTGGTCTAAATGTGGGTATGACAACATTGGGCAGTGTTTCCCCCAGTGTGGGCTGAGAGCCCTTTTCCCCATAAATCACCAGGGTGGATTATTTAAAAACATAATTTGGTAGACTCCATCTCAGAGCCAAATCAGAAGCTCTGGAGGGTGGGGATGCTGGCAGTGTGTATTTTAACCAGATCCCCAAATTTGAGACCCACCCACATAGAGAATATGGGGTTTTACTAACATATCAATGTTTCCCAAACGTGCCTGGAGCCATGATGATCTTTTTAAACAGACTCCCAGGCCCCTTCCCTGGAGATGCACATTCAGTAGGTCTGGGGCAGGGCCCTGGAATCCATATGCTTAATAAGTATTCCAAGTGATTCCTCTGGTGGGGCAAGTTTGGGGAACTCTGATAGGAGGCGATTGCAAAGCACATCCCAGTTAAACTATAAGAGTAAATCTGCCAGTTATTGCATCCTTACCACTAAACACTCTGCTGAATGTTTTCCAATGATAGCTCATCTCAAGATGATCTTAGGAGGTAAGTGGTATTCTGACTGCTATTTTATGCAGGAGGAAAATGAGACTTAGCAAAGTAATTTGAGGTCATAGAGCTCGTAAGTACTGAACTCAAGTCCTAGGAGTTAAAGGTCCCTGTTCTTTCCCAGGGGACCAGCCTGTCTCTCTTTACACACCAGGCAAGCACCAGAATGGAGTGTCTTCCCTCCTGTACTACACTGGAGAGATTCTCTTCTATGTGGTTTTGTGATGTTTGGAATCAGGACTTAGTATTCAAGGTCATAAAATACATTCCTCTTCATTTTGTAAAATGTTTTTTTGACCAAAACCTTTTTAGGTTTTCATTTTTAAAATTCTTGGTCTGATGCTCACACTTTATTCAAAATTCACTTCTTCATCAGAACACCTGAAGTTTCATACCATCAGGTTCAACCCCAGTGACCTTGTGGAATTCACCTCTATGTCATAACGCAGAACTCGGAATTATTTATTACTGCCAAGAGGCTAGAATGAACATCACAGACTCTCCCTCTGAGCAGCTTCAACAAAGATGCTTTGGTCTTAGGTGTTCTTGAGCTTTTTTTTTCCTAACTATATCTAATGTTCACATGAAAATTCCAGGTCAGACTGAACTCCTGAGCTTGTAAGCTAATTTTGAAATTTGCTGGAGAAAGTTTGTAAAAATACAATCTTCAGAAAGCTACTTTCTGTGTGTACATATTGCCTGGGGCTGCAGTACATCAAAGAAAGGATTGTGCCATGGTTAGAAAAGGACATGGGGAGGTCTGGGTGAGGTGGGAGTGGGGAGGAGATGAAGTTGGTCTTATCCTAAATTAATGGACATTATATGTCACTTCTCATTCAAATTCAAAGGTGGAAAAAAGAACTTGATGGTGGGCAAGCCAAGCCTGATTTTCAGTGTGGCCACCATCCTAAAGGGTTATTTGGTTCTGGGCAGTCTCTGAGCTCCAGAGCAATGGATCATGAGTAGTTCAAATGGATAGGGAAAACAAATCAGGAACCGTTCTTAAAAAGTAATTGCATTTTTGATATACCATGTTGTTGAATTGGAAAAAATCAGTATTATTAAAATGACCATACTACCCAAGGCAATCCACAGATTCAATGCAATTCCTATTCAAAGCACCAATGGCATTTTTAACAGAACTAGAACAAATTTTTTTAAATTTGTATGGAAACACAAAAGACCTCGAATAGCCAAAACAATCTTGAGAAAGAAGAACAGAGCTGGAAGAATCATGCTCCCTGACTTCAGACTATACTACAAAGTTACAGTAATCAAAACAATATGGTACTGGCACAAAAACAGACACATAGAACAATGGAGCCCAGAAATAAACTCACACACTTATGGTCAATTAACCTACAACAAAGGAGGCAAGAATATACGGTGGAGAATAGATAGTCTCTTCAATAAGTGGTGCTGGGAAAACTGGACAACTACATGTAAACGATGAAATTAGAACATTCTCTAATGCCATATACAAAAATAAACTCAAAATGGATTAAAGACCTAAATGTAAGACCAGATACTATAAAACTCCTAGAGAAAAACATAGGCATAACACTCTTTGACATAGATCTCAGCAATAATTTTTTTTGGATTCATCTCCTAGAGTAATGGAAAAAATAAACAAATGGAACCTAATTAAACTTAAAAGCTTTTTTACAACAAAGGAAACCATAAACAAAACAAAAAACAACCTATGGGATGGGAGAAACTATTTGCAAACAATGTGACCAACAAGGGATTAGACTTATTTAAAAATGAAGGCTAATTTAAATTGAGATAGAAAGGAATAAGTTTGCCCATGAGTCAACAGTAGTACACATTTAATGTGGATCCTAGTCATTGAACCATTTTGGTCAAATGAATCCATTTTCCCCCTTTGGCTAAGCTAATACTAAAATTAAAGAAAGGGTAATAGGAGGTGAAAATATAAGTTTTGACTTCAAATTCACTAAAAAGAAAAAAAAAAACTATAGGTACTATTGAATCATACATTTAAATGCTAAATCAGTGTTATTGTTTGAGCAGCTGTTCTTTTACGAACAATTTTATAAGGCATAAGCTAAATTTTATTTCATTAGCAGAGTATAGCTTTTCAATAAACAATGTAAATATAATAGACCATTTCAATTAAGGCATTAATTAAATAAATTGGGTGAACTAGGGTTTACTTTAGACCACTGGTTCTCAAGTATTTTGTCCTCAGAATTCCTTTATGCTCTTAAAAATCATTGAAGACCCTAAAGAGCTTTTGTTTTTATGGATAGTTATCAATATTTATCATTTTAGAAATTAAAGCTAAGAATTAAAATATATATTAATTGATTTAAAGATAACAATAAACCCATTTCATATTAACATATTTATGAAAAATATATTTTCTACAGTAATGTTTAGGGACAAGAGTGGCATTGTTTTACATTTTTTGCACATCTCTACTGTCTAGCTTAAGAGATTCTCATATTTTCTTTTGCATTCAATCTGTTGCAATACACCGTTTTGGTAGGAAAAAAATCAAACTTCACAGAGATATTTAGTTGGAAAGGAGAGGAGCATTTTTAAAAGCTTTACTATTGAGGTATAATTGACAAACAGAATTTTAAAATATTTAAAGTGTACATCCTGGTGATCAGATACATGAATAGATTGTGAAAGATTCTTCCCATCTAGTTAATTAACTTAGTATAATGTCCTCAAATTCCATTCCCATTGTTAAAACAGCAGGATTTCCTTCTTTCTCATGGCTGAATAATATTCCACTGTGTGTGTATACGTGTGTGTATGTGCGTGCGTGTGTGTGTGTGTATATGACACATCTTTATCTGCTGACACTTAGGTTGTTTCGTATCTTGGCTCTTGTGAATAATACTACAATAAATATGAGAATGCAGATATCTCTTCAACATCCAGTTTTTTGTTTCCTTTGGATATATATACTCTGAAATGGTGCTCATGGATCATATGGTAGTTCTATTTTTAATTTTTTGAGGACCCTCCATACTGTTTTCCACAACGGCTGTACCAATTTCCATTCCTACCAGCAATGCACAAGGATTCCCTTTTCTCCACATGAGAGGAACATTTAAATAGCCTTTAAATAACTGTGGATAACCTTCTTTGGTACAATACCAAAACTCAACAGCAGTACTTTCTTACAGGTAAACTGCATTGTGGAACCTGAAATATCAATGAACCTTTTGTACTTTGTAACATTAAAATCCACGGGTCTATCTTGTACTTCAAGTTGATCTCTTACTTATGCATATATTTTTTTTACTAGATCACATTTTGGTAAATAGCCGCTCGTAACACTGTGCAGATCTTCCAAATGTTGATATCAACAAATTGTACAATATCCAAAAAAATCACATTTATCAATATCTCCATCAATCTCGTCAAAAATCATTTTTTTAATTTTTTAAAATTTGGCTGCACCGGGTCTTAATTGCAGCATGTGGACTTCTTAGTTGCGGCATACGGGATCTAGTTCCCTGACCAGGGACTGGATCCGGGCCCCCTGCATTGGAAGGGTGGAGTCTTACCCACTGGACCACCAGGAAAGTCCCCAAAATATCTTTAAGTATTGGGAAGCTGTCAAGCTCACAGTAGAAGACACAGGTTTTCCAAAATTCTAATCTCTTGAAAGTCAAAACTTTATCATTAGCAAAAAATACAAAATTAGCCAAAAATGTCAGTCCTGGCAGTGACAGTCTACTTTGTTAGTTTTCAAAAAAAATGCCCGCCAAATCCACCTGTCTGAATAATCATGGTTTGTATGTCATTTGTTCTATCAAGTAAAAATGGTCTTCTACATATAAAGCAGTCAGCTCAGCTTGCAATTCAAAGAGCTTTTCCTTGAAACAACTGTCTTCAGTCTACAGCAGAAATGTCTTATGTGTCCTCACCGTTTTGTCTCACATAATATTTTCCTGTTGCGTCAAGGTCATTGTTAAGTGAAACTGGCATTTGTTTTTGCAGGGCGTGAGTGATGTTGGAAGAATACAAACACCACTGGTGCAGTGCCATTGCCTTAATTTGTATTATGGCACCAGCGTTTTTACCCACCATTGCTTTTGCGTCTTCAATAAAATGTCAACACATTTGTCTCAAGGATAAACCATAAGATTCAGAAAGAGTGATTCAACGCTTTGAATTTTCCCAGTGTGGCTGGAGCTTATTGCAGTACATGCATGTATAGGAACCTCTTCTTTGTGCTGAGTTAGTGCTGATATGAGATGAACGTCAGCAAAAAGTCAGTCCAGCCATGTCTATAGACCAATCCATTTGTATGCTGAAAGTGCAATTCTGCAGAAGAGATGTGAACTCCATCTTCACATTTGTAGCTAAATCTTGAATTCACTGAGTTGCTGTAACCTTGGAAAGTGGTACTGCTGGGATTTCCTTTACTTACTCTCTGTCCAGCAGGCAGTGAGCAACGTCTGATTACAAAATCGTTACAGGATTTGCCTCTGAGTTGTTTGTGCTCCTTCAATCATGTAACTTATCCTAGAAGATGCTTCACGGAGTTTTCATTTTTAGCTCAAAAAGTTGGAACAAATCATTTTTGGCATTTAAAGAGCTCATCAGGTCTATGTTTAAAATACTCGATTATTTATTCTTTAAACTCTGAGTTATTGGTCTCAAAATTGGCAAATCTAAATTGGCAATATAGAATGACAATTTAACTGGTACTCTATATTATCTGAAAATTTTCTATTGCACAAGACCCAGTTGGCAAATCATCAACACCCACAAAGTGAAGGAAACAGAACTTTTGTCATTTGTTTCATTTAGAGTTTTGCACAGTCTCTTTTGAGAGTCACAGAATTCTGTTGTGTCAGTTTCCACATTCTTCAGCATCTTTAGACATGGATGGTACAGCTGTGGGTTGAGAAAGCAAATCCTCTAATCTTTCCTTTTTATGCCAAGATCCCTTCTTTAAATGTAAGAAAAATATAATTTTAAATTTTACAATAAAATTATTGAACTCAAAATTTTCAAATACGTTTTCAATAAACTTTTAAAAGCATTGCAAAATTGTGTATACAGTATGATCTCACTTAAACAAAAATACATATGTGAGTATATCTAAATATAAAAAGTACATGCAAGAATGGCCACAGACATGTTAATGGCGATCATCTCTGAGTGGTGGGATTTTAGCCATTTTTGCTTTTTCCTTTATATTTTCGCGTATTGCCTAAATTTTTGCTGTGTTTTTAAAAGCTATTTTCCTTGTTTGTTACAGGGAGGGTACCCGTTCCCAACCTTAGGATGCTGCTGTGTGACGTGCTGTGGAAGGATGAGTGGGACTAGTCAGACGGTTTGATTGATGAATCTGCCCAGAATTAATCTGGGAAAGGGAACTTGTCCATGCTAATCAGAGCTCGCAAAGTTGTATTTGAATACCAAAGCATGAATACATTTTGATTTACTGAGAGAACTATAGCTGTCAAATTCCACCAGAATATCATCTCACTCTTTTCCAAATCACAGTGCCGATGGGAGAAAACAAATTATGGAGTCATAGAAGGCCAGAACAAGAAAGAAATTTTAGAGATCATCTGTTCCAACCCTGTCACGTTACAGACAAGAATACTGGGCTCCAGGAGGAGGAAGTATGTCTTCCAGGTCACGGAGAAATCTCGGAGTGTGAGTGTGGTGAGGACCAGTGCCACTTGGGAGGCCTGAGATTATGTCCTCATAGAGCCCTGATTTATCAGCCCTGGACAAAGTGTGTCCCAGTCCTGACTCTCCATCTCTCCCTTATCAACATCACCAAGACTTCCCATAAGCGTCTTGTCATGGCTCCAAGATGTCTTCTTATCATGGTTTAATTACATTTACTCTACAATCTTCCTGCTTTCTTCAGAGATGCCACCTCATCCTCATAAACATATGATATTGAAGTCTTAAGGCAGAATGAGCAGTCTTAAGGCATTAATGAGTCGGCTGTTAGTGTTTACTACTATCAGTTGCTGACTGAATCCTATTTCCAGATTCCAGGGTTCAGTCTCTGCTGAGCCCATCATTTTTATTCCTTTAATGCATGTGCTGTAAACATCATCAGCCAGCAGGGCAACGGTCTGGAACAGTGAGCAAGGTGTTGGGAGCCAAGAAGTTTTCGCCATTAGAAGATGGCCGACACCCTGCTTCTCTTCCTGATTTATGAGATAGAAGTTCGCGCCTAAAATGAAAGCCCGCGCACGCAGCACCAATGATGATTAGCCAAGTACTTCCCTCATTCTGAATCCCGCCCCCCTTTCTCTGCAGTGTATAAATACAGCTACCGCAGCAATAAAAGTTTGAGGCTTGATCAGGATTCTGTCTTGCCTCCATTCTTTCGCGTCTCCTGCCCTTCCCCCTTTTTTCAACCCCCACAGGTTCCTCCTCGGACTCACAAGGATTTGTCCTGCTGGCCGGGACTCCCGGGGACGCCCGGGGCCGTACACAGCAAGGGATTGAGAGGAAATAAAGGAGATGCTCCAAAATACTGCAGGCACATTCCTTGCCCTAAAAAATTGCAGAACCTACGAAATGTAAAGCCAGCTTGCACTGAATGTGGCTGCCTAGCCATCTGGAAACACTTCTGGGAAAAGGTGGGGTAGGTATTATGGTTCTCCAGAGAAACAGAACCAACAGAAGATATATATAACAGATAGGTAGGTAGTTAGATACATCGATCTATATATAGGAATAGAGAGAGAGAGAGGATTAATTGATTGACTGACAGAGAGAGAGATTTATTGTCAAGCAGAGTATGCTGTATTGATTACCAACCTCAGGAAAGGACTCCACACACTTATGCCCATTGCATCTTGGTATTGGAGTGACCAAGGAAGGCACTACGCAGTCAAGCACTAGATAGAACAAGTCTTTACTCACATAGAGAAGGGGCAGAGCAGGATTAGCTCCAATAGTATGCCGTGGTCCTCACGGCTGGTGGGTCCACGTCCACCATGGCCAATGCAAGGCAATTGGCCTATGAACCCCCAAGCTCCTGAGAACCCCTCCCCAGCGGCAATAGAAGACCCCTGACTGGGTCTGAAATACCGAAAGCTGGGGTTGTGCCTGAGGGCCACTGACATACCTGCTTAAACAGAACAAAGGGACAACTCATCTGGGAAAAATATTCCCACACTAGGTGATAACCTGCACAGGCTCTATGGGTTCTTTATCTCTAAGGCCCAAGGCCCATTCTTATTCCGCCAGATTGGGGTGAAAATACTGTGCACGTGACACTGTCTTTGCCAACATTCATTTTAAGGAACTCGCTCACGTGACTGTTGGGGACTTCTAAGTCCAAAATCAGTGGCTAGAAAGTCAGGTGAGAGTTGATGCCGTGACTTGAGTCCAAAACCTGCAGGACAGGGTAGTTGGCAGGCTGGAGACTCAGCAGGGTTTTTATGTCTTGAGGCAGAATTCCTTCCTCAGGAAACTTCAGTCTTTACTCTTAAGGCCTTGAACTGACTGGATGAGGCCCAGCCACATTATGGAGGGTCATCTGCGTTGCTTACAGTCTACTGATTAGTCACGTCTTAGAAATACCTCCACAGCAACATCTGCATCACTGTTTGATCAAACAGCTGGGCATCATACTCTAGCAAGCTTGTTTTTTTTAATGCATTGATTACCTTCCTTATGCCCTAAATCACTGGTTCCTCTCTGGAAGAGTATCACTGATTCTTAATTATCCTCTCACTGTGCCATTTCCCTGTGGGAAAATGTTCAGAGGGTCTCCACTACCACTATAGTTACATACAAACTCCTTATTCTGACACATAAAACCTATGACCTGGCCACACACATCACCTGCCATCACTCACCCCCATGCAGGCAGCCAACCTGTACCCCTGGCTCTTCCAGGCTCTGGTACTTGCTCCCTAGGCTGCCCCCAGCCCTGCCCATCAAAATCCTACTGCCTGAGAAAGGTCAGCTCAAAGACCAAATCCATTCAAAAATCTTATTTGTTGCTCAATTGAAAAAAATCTCCCTCTTCTATGTTTTCAAAATATAGGTCCTGTTTTTTTTGTCTTTTTTTTTTTGGCCATGTGGCATATGGGATTTTAGTTCCCCGACCAGGGATGGAACCACGCCCCCTGCAGTGGAAGCGTGGAGCCTTAACCACTGGACCACAAGGGAGGTCCCCCAGAATAGGTTCTTTAAAATTTTATTTTTAATATTCTGCCTTCTACAGAGACCTTTCAAATTCACTATATCCCTTTGGAATGTAAGCATCCTGAGGACAAGGATGACCTTGACATCCTCACAGAACAGGCGTTCAGAGACCCAAATAATTTCAGAGTCTGAGAGATAAGGGAGTAGAACAATGTTCTCAAGGTTACCGAGCAGCATGAGAATAATCTTTACTTTGAGGTGAAAAAAGCAAAGTCCTGCTGCAACTACCTGGCCCCTCCCTCCTCCTGAACACTGCCCTCTGAGGCCACTTCAGCCCCACCTGTACACTCCAGCTGCCCCGACCATGGTCTTGGAGGAAGGAGTGTAAGGCGTACGAGATCAATTCCTCTAATCGCTGACCCTGCTCTCACTTCAGACTCCCACCGTGCTTCCCCAGGACTGAGACCCACTCAGTCCACCAGACCTTAAAGGACTAGACTCCTGCCCACGTCCATCCTCTCATAACTAACCAAGAGTTACCCAAGGCCGCAGCTGTGGTTAAGGAGAGGAGCGTGGGCTGAGCTAAAGACCTGGGTGTGAGTCCTGAATGTTCCACTCACCAGCTTGGTTAGTTATGTAACTTCCCCCAGCACCTCTTCCCCATCCGCAAAGTGAGCATTATCGATACGGTGCAATGCGTAGGGCGCAGGGTTTGGTGAGAAATAGATGAGATGCAGCTCATGAAAATGCTCTGCAACATTTGCTACAGATCTCAGTTATTCCCTTGATTGGGGGTCATCACAGCCCCTCTGCCCCGGAAACACTTTGGATCAGGGACTTACCCCAATTTACCATCCTTTCGTGTGGGGTCATGTGGCAGGACAGAGGGAAGGAAAATTGCTCACTGAATTGAGAAGACCTCTTAAGACAGAAAAGCGAGAGGGGCAGCTCCTTATAATCAATGAATCAGTTTATTATAGGGTAACTTACTCAGAGGGTGGGGTTGGGATGGGAGGTGAGGGGGAAGAAAATGATCTGGAAGAATGTGGCATTTGCACACCAATGGGCCACTGGGACAATTTTATAGTTAACCTAGGGTATGGGGCGGGGGCGGGGGTAGGTGCTTAGAAACAGGAAGTACATTCTTAACTCAAGATTCATGAATGGATAACTAGTTTCATGGGCGCCAGGAATACGTCACCAAAGCTTTTCATCATTGTTTGGGGACTAACTCAGCATACAGGTTACCTGGTCCTAATGACTATTAAATAATACCTACTAACTACAAAGCCCTTGATGACAGAGAAGTGATTTACTGCACAGTATAGTCCTGGGTAGGGTCAGCAGAAGGACAGGAGAAACAGTAAGGGCCCAAGATCGTATCAGTTATGCATTCTGCCCCCAACAACTTGATGGCCCCTATAGTCTTATCTGACATTCTTCCATGTAGACCCAAGAGCCGGATATAAAGATTAAGATCTTTATGTCAACTGATGTAAGTGTAAGAAATTCTAACACAATTTTCTCTTGTTTCTTATGGCAATAACTTTGAAGTTGTTTTTGAAATAGAACATTCTCTAAGAATGTTTAGGTCCTCTATTTGCTGCCCCTTCCCACATGGTGGGGTAAGCCTGCTGGTCAACCAGCATGGTCTTCATCCAGCTTTCACGTCCTAAGGCATGGCTTTTATTGACTGGATCAAGCTGGGCCCCAATTCCTGACCACCCTGGCTTAGCTGATACTCTCTTCTAGAAATGACAAGGTAGGAGAAAAGGTCAGCAAGTGGCAGGGTCTAGTCATCTGAGGGCACATGCAGGTGGCAGACCAGCCAGGTGAGACGGGAGCCCATAGCTCAGCCTTGGAGGGGCTCTAGTTGAGTGAGTGGCACCGCCCTCCTTTAGGTGAAACCAGAGAGTTGGTACCCATCTTCTGTGCTGGACAGCACCACTGCCGATCCAATAAGAAAGGGAGGCTCCACCACTCCCTCCTCCACTCCTCCCTCCTTTCTTATTCCTGGAGCGTTTCAGAAGATGCGACACTGGCTCCTCTGTGGCCTGGCCTCACTGCCTTTATACGGCCCACCAATCCCTTCATCCCTCTGGCCTTAACTGCTCTTACCCCTCCATGCCCATTCTGAAAGGGATTCCACCAGCCTTCCTCCAGGAAACCTATTATGATTCCCTAAGAGTAGGGAAGGATTCTGTCTCTAGCTCTCGTGTACCCTTTGCACATTTCTAATGCAGCATTTATTGTAACGCACAGTTGTTTGTTTACTTATTTGTACCCACTAAATTAGGAGCGTCTGGATTAAAAAAAAAATTCTGTTATATTGAGAGAGGGAAGTGTCCGCCCAAAGTGGGCTCAGAGGACATAAGAAATTCTGAGTTAACAAAGGGACAAGATGGGTGGGTGACAATAATGATCTAGACGAACAAACTTCCTAACAATTGCGTATCACTTGGGTACTTGCAGATGCTGGGAGTATAGGGAAACTCCTGCCATTTGTGTGGGCCTTGGTTCCGTGTGGGTAGGCATGCATCAGCAAGGCAAAATGCCAGAGCTTAGCCTGGGAACTCTGACTTAGAAATAACTTATATAGATAGTCATCACTTTCTTATATTCCCCTCCCTTTCCTATCATGCTGTAACGTATCATTTATGAGCTTTGCAATGAATCACAACAAGAAAGAAAATAGTGATCCTTTTCAGTTTGCCTCTAAGATTGCATAGAAATTTGTTATGCAATAAAAAGAGCACTAACATTCTCTGAAAATGTTCCCCTAGAACATACCTTCTAGGGCTTTCCAAATAGCTCAGAAGAAGGGTTTCAAAACTTTTCCTGTAAAGAACAGCTTGAGTCTAGCACTTCTCAGAAGAAATGCCAGTCTCAGTTTTTCTCGGCTTAATTTCATTTCAAGAATAGTACATTTTCTTCTTCCTCCAATTAAGCTCCACTGCCTAGTCCCAGGAAGAAAAGGAGTCATGGTAAAGCAGCCACAGTTAATAGATGAAGAAAGGAAGAGCAAAGCAATGAGACTGACAACAAAAATACATTTGGGAGGATGGACAAAACCAGAAATTCATTATTTAAAAACACTAATAAAATAGCTAAAGCTTTGAAAAGATTGGTGAGAGAGATAACTAGCTAATAACAGGAATGAAGAGACTGCCTTTAACTACAAATGAATATTCAATACCCAAAACAAGAAAATACTATGAACAATTTTTTCCCAGTGAATTAGAAAAGTTAGATAAAACAAACCATTTTCTAGATGAATATGTTAGCAAACTGACTCAAAGGGGAAAAAAAAGCACAGACTCCCTGCTGTAGTCTAAATGT
This sequence comes from Lagenorhynchus albirostris, assembly GCF_949774975.1. Classification (NCBI taxonomy): domain Eukaryota; kingdom Metazoa; phylum Chordata; class Mammalia; order Artiodactyla; family Delphinidae; genus Lagenorhynchus; species Lagenorhynchus albirostris. The sequence continues at coordinate 70,340,475 of NC_083106.1, forward strand.
TTACGTCCCCTCAAACTCATATATTGAAATCCTAACCCTTAAAGGTGATGGTACTAGTAGGTGGGGACTTTGGGGGATGCTTAAGCCATGGGAGAGGAGCCCTCATGAATTACATTAGTGCCCTATGAAAGCAAGATCTCTAGCCCCTGGCACCATGTGAGGACACGGAAAGAAAGTGCCATGTCCTCTGTTCTGTCCTCTGTAAAGCCCTCTGTTGTTTATAAGCTACCCAGTCTGTGGCATTTTGTTACAGCAACTCAAACTGACTAAGACAACTCCAAATAGACTTTAAAATATTAAAGACGATCAAGAATATAAAAATCTGCCCATGGGATCAGGGGAAAAGTGATGAAACAGTTTTACAAATGAGATCTACCAACAATTGAAGGAACAGATCCCTGTCATGTAGGAATTTTACCATAAAATAGAAAAAGAGGAAGAATTGTCCACCCCAAAACACATATTACATGACCAGTATTACTCCAAGGTTAGAATGATTTAAAGAATGAAAATAACAACACTAATCTCACTCACAAACACTGATAAAATCCTGATAAAATCCTCCTTAATAAAATATTAGCAAAGAAGATTCAGTAATTAGAAAACAACAAAAATTATGACTCAAATGGGTAACTGGTTTTATCCCAAGAATATGAGTTAAGTTTAGAAAAACCTATTGTTTTTTAAATCTATATTTTATCTATTATCACATTAGCTGAATAAAAGAGAAAAACAAAATCATCTCAGTAGATGGAGAAAAACTTTTTTTTAATTTATGATTTTAAAAACATAGCATATTTGTTTGCAAAATTAGAAGGAAATTTCCTCAACTTAATAAAAATTTTAACACAACAAAAGATTGTACTTAATATAGAAAATAGAGTAAGAAAAACATTTGATAAAATTAACACCATTAAAAATTAAAAACACAAATTCACAGATATAGAGAACAAACTAGTGGTTACCAGTGGGGAGAGGGAAGCGGGGAGGGGCAAGAGAGAGGTAGAGGATTAAAAGGTACAAACTATTAGGTATAAAATAAGTTACAAGGATATATCATACAACACAGGGAATATAGCCAATATTGTATAATAACTATGAATGGAGTATAACCTTTAAAAGTTGTGAATCACCATATCATACACCTGTAACATATAATATTGTACGGAAACTATACTTCAATTAAAAAAAATTAAAAACAAATGCCATGCACATATATTTGGAGAAAACTGTAATTCAAAAAGATATACAGACCCCAGTGTTCACTGCAGCACAGTTTACAATAGCCAAGACATGGAAACAACCTGTGTCCATCAACAGATGAATGGATAAAGAAGATGTGGTGTATATATATATATATATATATATATATACACACACACACACACACACACACAATGAAATACTACTCAGCCACAAAAAAGAATGAAATGCCATTTGCAGCAACATGGATGCAACTAGAGATTATCATATTAAGTGAAGTAAGTCAAAAAAAGGAAGACAAATACCATATGCTATCACTGATATGTGGAATCTAAAATATGACACAAATGAACTTATCTATGAAACAGAAGCAGACTCACAGACATAGAGAACAGACTTGCGGTTGCCAAGGAGGAAGGTGGGTGGGGGAGAAATGGATTGGGAGGTTGGGGTTAGCAGATGCAAACTATTATATAGAGAATGGATAAACAACAAGGTCCTACCGTAGAGCACAGGGAACTATATTCAATATCCTGTGATAAACCACAATGGAAAAGAATATGAAAAAGAGTGTGTGTATATATATATATATATATATATATATATACACACACACACATATATATATAACTGAATCACTTTGCTGTACAGCAGAAATTAACACAACAATGTAAATCAACTATAATTCAGTAAATTAAAAAAAACAACAAAACAAAAGTGCTGTGCAAACTAGGAATAAAAAGGCACTTCCTTAACCTGGTAAAATTTGTAAAACTATAGCAAATATCCTATTTAATGGTGAAATATTAGTTTTAAATAATTTAAAAATTATTTTAAAGGAAGAAATAAAACAATCATTCACAGATAGTGTTCATTATCTAAATCAAACTTAAGAAAACTCAAGAGAAAAACAGACCAATTATTAGAATTACAAATTGAGGTCAGAATAAGACAAATACATATAAATAGATTGCATTCCTACACACAAAAATAACATATGCATACAATTTTAAAGCATATTGTATATGATAGCAACAAAATGTAAGGTACTAGAAGTAAATCTAATGAAAATGTGCATATCTTTATGAAGGAAATTATAAACATTTATTGAAAGACATTAAAGAAGTTCTATGTCAGTGGAGATATATCCCCTTCAAGGATAAGAGTGAATATGATAAGGTTGTTAATCTCCCCCAAATAAGCTATAAAGCTTCAGTTATAATCCCAACAGTATTGTTCATGGACTTTGACAACTTTGTCTTAAAATTTATGTAGAAGAGCAAAGAACCAAGAACAGACATGACAATTCTGAAGAACTTCAAGGTGGGTGAAGACCCTCATCCTGGCAGCTATGAAGATCTCCCTAAAGCTTGAAGAATGAAGCAACCTGGTACAGGGAAGGGCCAAAGAAACCTACGAACAGATGGGAAACTCAGGCATTGACATATTCATAGACAAAAACCTGACACGTGACAGAAGTGGCTTTGGAAATCAGAAAGGAAACGACAGAATAGTCCAGTGTTTTTCACATTTTGTTTTACCAATTACCCACAGTGAGAAATGCATTTAACACTGCAACCCAAACCATACAGTCATGTAGGTAAATATATACATAAAACGAAAACAGAAGATTCAAGGAAAATAGTTACAATTACTATGTGCAATGCATTCTGGTATTTTTCTATTCAGCCCTGTTTTATTTAAAACACACACACACACAAAATTGTTGCAACCCATACAGTTGATTCCATAAGCGCTACAGAGTCGTAACCTTCAATTTGAAAAACTGCACTGTGCAATAAGGTTCTTGATAGAGAGTTCTGTGCAGTGGGCATGCTAGTATTGTTCCCCAGGGGTTGCAGAGGGAGTTGATTTGTAGCGTTTGCCCATAACTGTGGTATAAAAATTCCTGCTGTGGCCCATATGAGCTAGCAATGTGTTTAACAACCAGCTAACGCGATGCCTGAGAATTAACAATGAACTTTCATGAGCTGGTACGAGGTAGCTGCAGCACGCTGCTGATTCTAGGATAACTGGTTACCCATGTGAAAGAAAGAAATAATCAGACCTGTACACCACACCACAGATGAACATTAATTTCAGGTGAACTAAATGCCTGACACATGAAGAACAAAGATGTGAATGTGAAATGTGAAAAGCAAAAGTTAGAAAAGTGCAAAACAAAAAACAGCAGTATGTCTTTTTAACTCCTGGGTAGGAAAGGATTCTTAAATGTTATGAAAATCACAAGCTACAAAGGGAAACTTGATACATCTGATTACATTTAAAAGAGACATTCCTGAGCATTAAAATTCATCACTTAAAAAGTGAAAAAACAAGCCACAGCCCAGGATACAACATTTGCAACTCATATACATTCAGCATTTTATAGCAATTCTTATAAATCAATAAGAAAAAAAACCTATAGAAAAATACACAAAGACACGTGCAAATAATTTACAGCAGAGATGATCTAAATGGCAGAAGAAAAAGGAAGAGAGGGAAAGAGGAATGGAGGGAAGAAGAAATAAAAAGAAAAGCTCAACACCATTGTAAAGCAATTATACTCCAATAAACATGTTAAAAAAAAATCTCACTTGGGTTAGATGTATCAGCTGGGTTCAGACTGGAAAACAACATTCACACCCAGTCTTTCAATTCAGAGGAAATTTAATTCAGAGACTTTGGAAACCCAAAAGTCGAGGCAACCAAGAGATATAACTGCAGGAACCCCTAGGCTGGGAAGGAAAGAGAAGACATGGTGTTTTCAGAATCCAGGACCTGGGGCTGCCCAGCAGGCCCTGAGTGGAGAAGGGGCCATCCAGCTGAGCCATGGCAGGAGCTGGCCAAGGTGAGCTGGGGCCATGGAGACCCCACTGGAGGCAGAGTGGATGGGGAAAAAGACCTTGGCTTCTCCCGTTTAACCTTCCACCAGTGCTTCACATTAGCTGAATGAAAATGGAAGCCAGCAGGCAAGGGACGCTGGGACCTGTCCTTTTAGAGATGGGTTCCCTCCAGGATAGGAGAAAGGAAAGATCTGAGAGAAAACTTGTAAATGTCCAACACATCAGGGGTTGCACTGAGACCACTCCGTATCCCTCAGATCTGGAATATTTCTAAAGTCAAACAATAAAAAGCATTTTAAGGATATGAATGTATGAGAAATCTAATACACTGGTAGTGAACGAGGAAACTGACACAACCATTTTGAAAATAGAGGTTTTTTTCTCTAGTAAAATGGAAGGTACACACATCTGTGACCTAAAAATTCTACTCCTAGATAAAAATTCCAGAGAAAATTCTCACATGTATGTACAAGGTGACATGTACAAGAATATTAACCATTTGGGGATGGTTTAGAAAGTGGAAATAATTTCAATGTCCATCAATAGGAGAATTAATTTTTTAATGTTATATATGCATATAATAATGGAATACTATACCACAGTTAAAATGAAGGAACTAGTGCCACATGTTTAACATGGATTTATCCCTCAAACAATGCCACTAAAACAAAGCAAGGAGCAGAAGACCATATACAATATCATTCATATAAAGTTTAAAAACATAAAAGACAATTCTGTATTTTGCACGAGGTTATTGCTCAGGACCACATACAGAGGATAAAGTATAAGAAACACGCAAGAGAAAGATAAACACAAAATGCAGGATAATGGTAACCCTGGGAGTGATCTTGAGGAAAATGGCATCATGGAAGGGTCCCTAGGAGGCTTCATCAATATGTAAGTGCTTTGCTCCTCAGGTTAGGTGGGCAATACTTGCCTGTTCCTGACAGTTTCTCTCCACCTTTTTATATGTCTGAAATATTTGATTTTTATTAAAAAGATATGGAAGGACTGGCATCAAATTACTTTATTACTCACCTATATATATCAGTCCTCATATTGGTCAAAACTCTGAAATGTGTTTATAAGAATTCGTAACACAAAGCTGGTGTGAGAAATAGAAATGGTTGGTAAATTGCCCGTTAATGACTCCCTATGTTTTTGGACTTACAAAGAACTTGTGATCTTTCCTCCAAAAAGCTAAGCTCCTTCGTTCCATCAAGTATATAAAAACCCAGAACATTTGGAGATAGTATTAGTGGCTAATATGTATTCAGTACGTCCTCTGCTTCAGGCACCTATCATCCCCACTGTATGTATGAGAAAAACAGAGCACCAAGCGAGGAAGTCGATTTCCCAAAGCCACCTAGCGAATCGGGGACAGGGCCGTTTCCACACTCACTCTTCTGCCCCACCCAGGTCAGCCCCTGTTTTTCTGTCTTACCTCGGAGTAATTTTGAAACCAGGGTAGATGAAATAAGGGTGCTTCTGGCAATGTCTAGACCTGACCATAATGTGAAGCTTTCTAATGTCACGGAATAGAAAACAAAATCCAGAGGGCTCTCTGGGGAGAAGCGAGCACGCCCTATTGGCACCCCTGGTTCTGAGGCCATGCGACAGCTCCCACCAGTGTGTGACTTCGGGCAAGTTAATCAAACCAACTGCATTCCAGTCCCGGTTCTACCACTTTCTGACCCCTCACTTAGCTTCTTTAAGCCTCATCCAGAAAACAGAGTATTGAATACCTTCCTCGTTGAGTTGGTCTGAGGGTGCTAAGTGAAAGCACGTCAGAAGTTCTTGCACCCTGCCTGCCCCGTAACCTAGATGGTTACCCACGGGACAGAGCCAACAGTGCCCATCCCTTCCCAACTCCACATTCAGTCACCTCACGTTGACATTGGCCATAGTGAGACAGGCTGGGACCTGGGACCCTTTGCTGCAGTGCTTGCAGCTGGGCAAACATCTCCCCAAGCAACAAAATACCCAGAAACTCTAAGGGACTAAAAACAACTGTGTGCATGTGCGGTTGAGGCACATTATGGACAACAAGATACAAAAAGACCAAAAAAAAAAAAAATCAACTGCCACTTCTGAAGAGCCAGGAACAAAAGCAGGACACTGCGCATGCCCCCTGCACACAGCACCACCAAAGAAGTGGGTAAAACATCTACGCCACTCCTCCGGCCAGACCCCTGGACACAGCCCTACCCTCGCCCCATAGAAGGAAGCAGCTCAGCCCCTGCCTCGGGGCTCAAGCCAGCGAAACTGTGGCTTGTTCTCGCTCCCCGCTGCTGCAGCAGGAACCCCAGTAAAACTTTGCCTGAATTTCTTGTCTGGCCTCTTATCAATTTCTACTGATTAAGGAGGCTGAGAATCCTGGTCGGTAACAGCAGCAAAAGGACTTAAACCACAAAAATGGACAAATTCTACAAATCAGGGCTTTATGTATTTATTTTTCTAAGAGCTGGTTGTTAAACGGTTTACCAGCAACCCCTGCAGCACTGTTGGAATTGGTTTGTCAACTATATAAATATTAGCTATTATTGTTTAAGATTTCCTGACCAAGAGGACAAAATGGAGAATGTTTAGGGGTGAAAACAGCTCCCACAAGAACACGGTTCTCCATCTTACAGAACACCTGTGCAGCACACACAGGTAAGGCCTTCCTCTGTGCCCAAACCGGGATGGTGGGGTGCCAGGGAAACAGCAGTTTTTAGACAGCTGGTCCAGCACAAAGGGGCCGAGCTCCACGGCTTCATTACTGAGTGAGCAGGTGGTATCTTCACGTGTTACTTTCTAATCTGACCAGCATTGTGCTTTTCCTGAAACCCCAGTAAGTACTGGGAACCCTGTATTTGGTTGCCTGTGCCACTTCCTAACTGGGTGAGGGAGAATGCCCCTTCTTCTAATGGTTTACTGCACAGAACTCCCATCTCACTGAAGGTTTAGAACAATTAATTCAAGATTTTAAAATATGAAAGTATATACATTAAAATACACCAGACAATATGTGAAAGGCAATGAGGAAAATCTAGATGTATAATGATTCCTGTGATTTTTTTTCTCTAAACTGTGCAAGAATGTGGCTATCCTGAGAATTGCCTTGTGATAATTCTTATATTAGTAAAATATTAACTTGCTCAGAAAGTGAGAAATCCTCAGCATAACAAACACCTGAATGTATTTTACTAAGAATTTCAGTAGCTTCTCCCTTAGACATGTTTACAAGCCAGAGTTATTTGTACCAAACACAAATAACTGCGTTTCTCAGCATGTTCGAAATGAGAGGAAATAAGAATTGTAATGAAGTCAACACAGGCCACCTCAGCAAACACTACAATAAAAACACTTCCCTCACTATTCTGATCACCACGGGTTGAGATGATGGCTAATTAGAAAATCCTGAGTCAGAACATAAGCTCTTCAAATTCGAGGAAGAGAGTTGCCAGCATCATTTTCAGATTTACCTCCAAGTGTCCAGTTGCTAAGAGACATATGGACAAAACGTACTGTAACGTGGAAATGGTTGTTCCTCCCAAAGAGCCAAGCTTACACAAAGCCTGTGTGGTTTGTATTTGCCTCCACGGCTACAGTGATGATTTGCATTATTGAATGTGTTTGCCATAGTACCAGAATTAAAGATGTCTCATCATGGCCCTATTTGTCATTAGCTGCCTGCCTCTCAGACCTGTCCCTTCCAGAATGTTCTCCCCACGCTATCACCAGAGTTCTCTTCCTAGAATGTTAGTCATTCATTTATCAACTTCACAGCTGCCTTCTGCACTGTTATTTAGTTTACACTCTTAATTTAAATTGATTTGTACCCAAGCTTATTCTTGCCCTAAGCACTCCATATGATTTGCTGTCACACAACGGAAGAAAATATTCGTGAAACATCTGAAAAAGGACTTGTATCTAGATGTATAACGAATGCTTCCAATTTAATAACAATAAGAAAAACAATCCAATTAAAAATGGGCAAGGGCTTCCCTGGTGGCGCAGTGGTTGAGAATCTGCCTGCCGATGCAAGGGACATGGGTTCGAGCCCTGGTCTGGGAAGATCTCACATGCCGCGGAGCAACTAGGCCTGTGAGCCACAACTACTGAGCCTGCGTGTCTGGAGCCTGTGCTCTGCAACAGGAGAGGCCACGATAGCGAGAGGCCCACGCACCGCGATGAAGAGTGGCCCCCGCTTGCCCCAACTGGAGAAAGCCCTCACACAGAAACAAAGACCCAACACAGTCAAAAATAAATAAATAAACAAACCAATGAACCGGCATTAAAAAAAAAAAGGCAAAAGATTAAAACCCTACAAAAGACAATATACCAGTGGCCAATAAGCATATGATAACAAGTTCAACGTCAACAGACATCAGACAAATGCAAATTAAAATCACAATAAGATACCACTACACACTAAATTTTAGAAGATTAATAATTCAAGGTTGTTGAGGATGTGGAAGGATTGAAATTCTGATACAGTGCTTGCTGGCAGGAGTGTAAAATGGTACAACCAATTTGGCAAAAAAAAACAACCTGGCATTTTCTTAAAAGTTTGAAACTCTACATTCAAAAGCATGATTATCTAACTAGTATATGTCTCAGCACTAGATCTAGAAATATACACAGAATAAAATAGGGTTTAAAAAAAAGTTAAATGTACAGTTACCACATGACTCAGCAATTTCATTTGCAGGTATCTATCCAAGAGAAATGAAAAAATACGTCCACAGAAAGACCTGGGCATGAATGTTCTGGGGACTATAGAAGCTTCTCTCAGGGTGACACCCTTCCTAAGAGCTGAGCACTTGCTGGAGGGCCGGGGGCAGTGGCCTGAAGTCCCCTCAGCTTGCTCTCCGGGTGTGGAACCCGTGCCGCATTACCAGGGCCCCGAGCTCAGTGTGCTGCCCCCCAGGATGGAGCCTCCATTCCATGAGTGCGGACCCGGCAGCAGAAGAGAACTTTAACCAGGAGAGAAAACAAGTTTTTTTGTATTTCAGATAGATGACTCTGGCATTCTGGCAGACAGAGAGAACAGACTTGGGATTGCCAAGGGGGAGGGAGGGTGTGGGAGGGAAGGATAAACAACAAGGTCCTACTGTAGAGCACAGGGAACTATATTCAATATCCTGGGATAAACTATAATGGAAAAGAATATGAAAAGGAATGTATATATAACTGAATCACTCTGCTGGACAGCAGAAATTAACACAACACTGTAAATCAACTATACTTCAATTAAAAACACACAAAAAACCCAAAAAAAACCAAAGCAGAAAGACACCAAGAGACTGGGGCTGGCTGAGGTTTCACTTTTCCTTTTTAACCAGTTAGCCGCCATTCTAAATATCGTAGACCAAACAGAGACTGGGTCATCTGCCCAAAGGTGGGAGTCTGCAGCTATCAACAGACACAGCCCCAAACTAGTTTAGGACAAGTTTATGTGGCAGAGAAGGTAGACCACAGAGGAAGCTGGAGTCAAGCCTTCACCAGGCGTGGAAAGCATCTCTCACTCCTCCATCACATTAAGGTGAAAATTGAGGGCCCATAGCGAGCTCTAGACAAAATACAATTATCTTACCTTGGACAAGTTTCTCTGTCCTCTTCAGACTGTGGTAGGCAGAACGGTCCCCCAAAGACGTCGACACCCTAACGCCTGAAGACTTTGAATATGCTCTATTAAATGGCAAAAGGGACTCTGCAGCTGTAACACTACAGGTTTTAAGATCAGGAGATTATCCAGGTAGTCCTGGGCGGGCCCCGTCTAATTGCATGAGCGCCTACGAGCAGTGAACTTTCTCCAGCAGGGGGAAGAAAGACTGTAGCAGAGGGGAAATGCAGAGAGATCTAAAGCATGAGACGCGCTGGACCTACCAGTGCTAGGGGGAGCCACACAGATAGCATGAGAAGGGACATGGGCAGCTATACAAGCAAAGACTGGCCCCCAGCTGACTGCTAGCAAGGAAATGGGGAACTCCAACCTCAAGGAACTGAATTCTACGAACAACCTGAAGGAGCCTGGAAGCTAAACATTCTCCAGCACCTCCCGAGAAGAGTCCAGCCCAGCTGACAACCCGATTTCAGCCTTAGGAGGTCTTCAGCAGAGGACCCAGCTGAGCCCTATTGGGCCCAGACCTCTCAGCCATGGAATAAATGTGTGTTGTTTTAAGCCTCGAAGTTCGCAGTAATTTGTCCTTGCAGAAATATAAAACTGATACAAAACTGACATAAACACATTTTTAAAAAGGAAGTAAGCAAGCAGAATTCTCAAGGAAAAGTGACTTTGAGTATAATTCCAATTTTCTTATGGACGTAGGAGCCTTGGAGCTCTTTGCTCAAGAATAATAGTTACAATCCATACTCCCTTCTGCGCTCCTCAGTATACAGCTGTATTAAATGGGAGACTGAGGCTCTATTTAGGGGAGTTTCTAAGGCCCTCTAGCAACACTGGAATAGAGAATGGATTTCAGTGAGGTCAAGACTGCAATAGGAATAAAAAAAACCTGCAATAGGAAGACCAGTTGTTGGGCTATTGTACTGAGGTGATTGAGGGACGACAGGGCAGGGCTAGCTGGTATGGAGGAATCAGATTGGAGAGGGAGACACTGATCCCGAATAGTTCTAGAAGGGCTGGCTAGGTGGAAGGTAGCACCAGTAAATCAGAGTATTCAAGAGGAGGAATAGACCTGGGAGAGACTGAAACCATGGGTTTGCTTAAATCCACTTCAGCTGCCTTCACTGATCAAGGTGGTTTTGCATGTCCTCCAAGCGGCATGTAGCCTAAACAATAAGGTATGTATCTGCCCGAGTTATTTTCCAGGAACTTGGAGTCAGCTGTGTCTAGTTGGAGCTCAGCTGGTTAACACTGGATAGGACCACTGACCCTCCAAATGGGCACACATGAGTGGCCACGCAGGGACCTTCTGACGCCAGAGTGTCGAAAACTCCACCCTCAGCTCGTGCTAAGCGCCTCCACTCTTGAACGTGCAGAAGCCTGTAGCCTCGTTACGCCTGCGCAGAACAACAATCACCCCACCTTTTCCCGGTCACCTTTCCCCACGCTCCCCACGCCTCAGACGGCCCTGCTTCTTCGTTCATTGTCCCGTAATTCCCCTTTGGCGGATCTGAGACTTGTCTTCCCGTCTTCTCACCTGGCTGCCTTTTAAATAAACCCTCTCTTTGCTGCAATCCTTGGCGTCTCAGCGTTTCGGCTTGCTGGACGTCAGCCAAACATTAACCTGGTTTGGTTACAAGATGGTCACGGCAAAAGCTTAGTTTGGGATCTATTGAATTTGAGGGGCTTGTGGAACACCCAGCTGGTAACTGGATATTGAAAACTGAAGCTCAGCTGATTCTCAAAGATGCCAATTTGGGAATTATTAACATACACGTTCAGAAGATGCTCATGGGTTTTCTTTTGCTTTAAAATACAGTAAGAAGACTGAGGAAGAGAGACAAACAGGGAGGAGGTAATTAGAAATGGGTTTGGAGGAGAGAGGAAAAAGGAGGGTAGAAAAGATGAGAGAGCTGGCTGAGGTAGAATTAACAGATATATTACTAATAAACTACAAAAAAAGGTGTGCCTGGAAAGTTCATGATCTTAGGGGAGAAAAAAAGAGGTGGTAGGAAGGCAGAGGTAGAAAATGTTCCTGTTAGCCACAGGGAGCATTGCCACCTCCGGCCTGAGTGAATGACTATGCATGGCGGAGGGAGACGCAGGGAAAGAAGAAAGTGTTGATCCAGCCACTTGCACCTGGGGAGCTTCCTGGGCTGGGGGTTTGTAATTTGAGGAATGTTAATATTGTGTTCCTCCTGAGTACACCATTCATTCAGTGAAGACTTAGCTATTTACCAAATCGTTTACAGGGGAGTTGGAGACTCCCCACACCCCGATTTCTGTAAAAGCAAAAGTAATGCTGCCATCCTGAATACGGCTGTTAAATCTGAGTTAGCTTACACATAGCCACCTATGCATCCAACAGTTTCCTCAGGAAAAGCTCACAATGGCTTTTCTTTTTTTTTAACATCTTTATTGGAGTATAATTGCTTTACAATGGTGTGTCAGTTTCTGCTTTATAACAACGTGAATCAGTTATACATATACATATGTCCCCATATCTCTTCCCTCCTGCGTCTCCCTGCCTCCCACCCTCCCTATCCCACCCCTCTAGGTGGTCACAAAGCACTGAGCTGATCTCCCTGTGCCATGCGGCTGCTTCCCACTAGCTGTCTGTTTTACACTTGGTAGTATATACAATGGCTTTTCTTGATACCCTTTGCAGAATCCCAATCTGTGAAAGCCTTTGAAGGCTGCACACAGCAGCAGGGAGAGAGAATAAGATGCCCACGCAGCAGAGCTTAGGGGGGCTCCCTGCTGAACCGCCAGCTGTGGGGCAAGCAGCCAGCCAGGGAAGGTACCATTTAGGATGGAGTGTCCCTCATTTGCCCAGCTGGTCTAGATGGGCTCAAAAAGAATTTAAATTTAACCTATTCCAAAGCACCAGATGATTATTTTAGACCATGAGACCAGATGCTATACTTTCATTATCTTTCCTGATGCCTCTAGTTTTGGCTAAGAATCAGAATAGTTGTCAAGGTTGTCTTAAACTTTCTAAACACATACACTCCAAAGCTGCGTGCGTGAAGTGTCTCCGGAATCTTTTATTGCTGCTTTTAAAATTCCCCGCAGACACTCACCCACACTGTTGCACTCAAACACATTTCTACCACAAAGATTAAAAAGTACTTCAGAATATTTTTTATTCTACTCTGTATCAAGGCCACAGACGCACAAAATGTTTGGATCACTTAAGTTATAACATTCCATGTTTTCATAGTAAGAACAAGGACATAAATGATCATTTCCTGAGTTTACAGTGCAATGTAAAATTTACTCTGTATTGCTAATCAGACATCTTACAGCATAGAAATGTGATCAAAATGATCATTTGCTTTATCATGTCATAAAACACAAGAGCTTATTGTAGAACAGTGATACAGTTTAAATGGTAAGGAACTTTGTGATTCATAACAAAGAATCCTCTATATAATTGTTGCCACGATTGACCTTCCAGGACAAATATCAGTAGTAAAATAAGTTATGGTACAAAATAAAGTCAACAAGGTATCTATAGTGAAGAAACATTTGATTTAATTTAAGAAACTAAAACCTGGATTCTAGTTAACCTATATACAAAAATGTTCTTTTAAAAAACCCTAAGTAATCACAAATTTAGCTAAAACAGTTGAACGATGGCGCTTCATTATGCTGTAAAACTATGGATCTCATCTTTGGAAAAGTTCAAATCATGCAGCAACCTGAAAAACAAATAAAAAGCACATGTTTCTTAGGGAAGATGTTTAAAAATAAACAAGATCAGAGTTTACCATCGTAACCATAGTATTTTTTCATTTTCCCCATTTAGCATGTGTTTTCTAAAAAACACAATTATCACTTCTAAAAAATTAACAATAATTCCTTAATATCATCTAGTATCTAGTAAGTGTTCACATTTTCAATTGTCTCATAAATGCCATAATTTTTTAAAGTTTGTTTGAATCAAGATCCAATTAAAGTCTACTCACTGTGAATGGTTTATATGTCTTTTGGGGTTTTTTTTGTTTTTTGTTTTTTGTTTTTTGCGGTACGCGAGCCTCTCACTGTTGTGGCCTCTCCCGTTGCGGAGCACAGGCTCCGGACGCACAGGCTCAGCGGCCATGGCTCACAGGCCCAGTCGCTCCGCGGCATCTGGGACCTTCCCGGACCGGGGCACGAACCCGTGTCCCCTGCAACGGCAGGTGGACTCTCTACCACTGTGCCACCAGGGAAGCCCCTCTTTTTGGTATTTTTTGATCTATAACATCCCCTCCATCTCTCTCTCTCTCTCTCTCTCTGTCCTTCAATTTATTTGTTGACAAAATGAGATTTTTAAGTGTTGAGTCTCCCACAGTTCTCATTTTGCTGCATCCCTGTGGTTTACTTTAATAATGTTCCTTTTTCCTTTTATCTCCCAAAATTTAATAATTGGATCGAGAGGCTTAATCAGATACAGGTTCAATTCTTTTTGACAAGACTACTTCATAGTGCTCTTTCATCAGGAGGCACATAATACCGGGTTGCCTCTCTTTTTGGATGCTAACCACCACTGGTGATCTATGTGCATATCTACTAGTTTCATTAGGGACCGAAGTTGGTGATATTCTACTCCTATCATTCTTTATTCGTTTATCAGCTGAGGAATTCTATAAAGAATAACTTCTGCTCATCTAGTATGTGGTTATCCAGTAGTATAACTCATACAGAAAAGGCAGAAAAATTGCTGGTTTTCTTCCTCTTTATTCACCAGTTTTTGAAGTAAGGACTTGATCCCCTAGCATTCTATCTTAATTTTCCCCCACTGAACAGGAGAAACAGAAATACTGCTTAAGTATAATTCAACTTGGAGAATACTGTAAATGGAGACTGAAATCTTAAAAGTAGCTCTGTTTAAAATAGTGCTGAAGGGGACTTCCCTGGCGGTCCAGTGGTTAGGACTCCACGTTTCCACTGCAGGGAGCATGGGTTCGACTCCTGGTTGGGGAACTAAGATCTCGCAAGCCATGTGGCATGGCCAAAAAAAAAAAAAAGGAGGTGAAAAAAAATAAATAAAATGCTGCTGAAAATAATAAACATTTCCTTCGTACTCACCGTTTGTAGTCACTGTGCTAAGCATTTCACATGCATCAATAGTATCATTTATTCCCTCGGATAGCTGAGTGCACGAAAGCTTAGATGGTTTGGCCCTAGGACACTTAGCTGATGACTGTAGCATGACCCTAAGTGGTGGAGCTGGGATACCAACCCAAAGTGGCAGCTTCCAGAGCTGACACGCACATTCAGACAAAACGACAGGACGGCACAGGAGTTACGAGGGCCAACGTGGTGTGGCAGGCAAGCCTCTCACTATCTGAACCCAACCTACCTTTCCGAACATACCGCCTGTCTTTTTCATAATTAAAATTAAAAATAAAATAGCAAGAGAGAAAATTACCTAGCAAATGTTAGGTTCAGTCATATACCAAACAAGGAAATGCAGGGCATTTAAGGCAGTCATATTTTAAAGTCATCTAGAAACCCAGTAGTGGCTATATGTAACCAAATATTTTAAAGTGTCATTTTAGAGTTAAATAAGATCAAGGTGATTTTTAAATAAGATGGTCACTACCACTGGTTGTTCTCTGTGCGGAGTTCAACACTTGGTCTTGGCTTATTTATGTTCTAGTCTCTGGTTTTTGTCTTGCTGTTTTGCTTTCTCTCACTGTGTTATCGATTAATGCTCACCCAGTTGCAGAGAATGATGGAAGATCAAAAGCTACAATGAGATGAACACTGCTTATTATGATATATTTTTAAAAAATTATTATATATTATGAAGCTTTGGTGGAAGAGGAGGTTGAATCTAGTGTCCCCAAAACTATCTGGCACCAATCTTGTGAAAGCGTCCACACTACCAGCCACTGCCAGAGGCCATCAAGAGCTGGCTGTGTCTGACTTTTGTGTTCACGTCTAACTCTGTGCATAATCCGGGCCTCCGACGCCTCACCTGCATGCAGATTAAACACTTTGTTATTATTTTCTTATGCTGTGACAGACTATTGAAGTACGTGTTCATATGAATAGGAAGAAATGAGAGCCATGTCAACTGCTGTTTATAGAAGGTTGTCATTTCACGGTGCTGGGATTGTCTCTCCTACCACGTTGCTACTCACTTCATTCCTTGTTCTGTAAATGGCATTGGTCCACAAATGCAGATGAGGACTTTGGACGTGTCTAAACTTCTTTTCAAAAATTCAGAAAGCAGAGCTGGTGAAATGTATCCCCGTTTGCCGTTCCATTCAGAAGTAGGTACTGAGAGAACAAATTCAAGGTCAAATCTGGAGAAAAGAAACATTTTTTTAAAGTCTATTACATTAAATACATTATGAACATGTTTCCAGTTCACTAACGCATCTTTTTCTCCCCTGGAGAACAAATGAATATATGAAGGTTGACACGCTTGCTAGCAAAGCACTAGAACAGAATGTAAACATTTTGCAAATACAGGTAAATCCACATTTACTAAAGATAAACTTTTGCTACAGATAAGAGAATAATTTGACATTTTCTATTGAATTCATTAGAAAGAGAACTCCACATTTTTATTAATAATTCGCTTGTATAAAGCACAGTAAAGAGCAACGACCAGTGACATGTACATTTTCATCTGACTCAAACCCCTCCAATGAGTCCTTGACCCCGATAACCAACGGCCTATCTGACTTCTTACTGTTACTGTCTTCGTGGCTTCAACCTTGACTTACAGTATCCCTGTGCCACACCCGATGTCACTGCTGTGAATGGCACCACAGTCCGTTTGGTTGCACAAACCAGAAACGCAGGATTGATCTGCCTCACCCTCCATGTCCAAATTCTCCCCAATCCTAGCTCCTAACTCTGTGCTCTGCTTCTCTCAGCCTTCACTGCCACACCCTGCCTGTTCTCTTTCTCCTTCTGTAATGTTTCTACCACACCCCACTGTTCAGTTTCTTAGCTCAAGCATCATTTCCAGGGAAGCACTGCAGCCCCACCAGTCTGGAGTCCTTTCGTAATTACATGTGTTGTAGAAATGTTTCCCTTTTCCTCTTCTTTATAGCCTTTCTATCAGGCTGTAAATATGTGGCCACCAAGGTGATTTTTCTAGTAATGTCTCCCTTCCCCATTAGACCAGAAACTCCGTGAGAGCAGGGACCATGTTTGCTTGGGTTATCACTGCACCCCTAGTGGCCATCACACAGGAGGCACTCAAACACTATGGAGTGAAACATTTCAAAGAAAAGAAAGGGTACAGAATTACGATCAGAAAGAAGCACATCAAACCAAGCCTCACAAGGGAACAACAGACCACTTCTTCCCACACCTCTGCAACCTGTTAAGTGAACTGCTGATGAACAGCCATAGCACATTCAAAATTCTAAGCTCTACCTGCTCCCTTTGCTCCATTTCTGCGAACACAGTTAGTTCTTATCATTTTCAGTAGCATCAGATCGAATGTGTTTCTACATTTTCCACTTGAGTAATATGTTAATCTCAATCTTAAGAAAACGCTGAAGCGAATAATTTCTCTCATGAGGTGGCCCTGGGAGCCAAACATCAGAACAGAAGCGAGACATGGCTGGAGCTGTGGTCCTCGCCTGGCTGGGCTGCAGCTGGGTGAACGCTCCCAAGAGCGGACGGGCCAGCACAAGCATACAGACCAGCTCAGGGCGCCAGCCGGGGCTACAGAACCCGTCCCAGCTCTCACCAGACCCAGCCTCTAGGGCTTATAGGTCCATCTGTGGAACAAGGTGGGAAAACTATATGCTCTCTTACAATTCTAATATTCTGATTTTATATTTAAAATCCCAACAGAGACGTGTTTTATTTCTTGCCTTCAAGGTTCCCATTTCACTTTAGCAGCAATAGGAATCCACCCTATACAAAACAGTACCCCAAATACTCTCTTTTACTAGCATGTTTTCCTTCCCAGCACTTATCATTAAGATAGCGTTACGTAATTCTGGAACGTGATGTTTGTTTGCTGCTCCATGCGGCCAGAGTCCTGGCCTGTCTTGTTCATACTGTATCCAGACCTGGCTTGAGGCAAGTGTGCAAAAAATACTTGATGAATGAAAAAAGGAATTTATTTAACAAGAAGCCATATTGGTTAAAAATAAACACTATACTCAGAAGAACAAAGCCACATGCTGGCATCTATGAAATTACATATAAAAATGTACGTGAATTTGTAAGGGCATTTTTCTGGGAAGAAGGTCTATAACCTTTCATCAGATTATCAGAGGGGACCCAAAAGCAGCTTTGGAACCACTATCTTAAGACATTTCTAATTATACATAGACAACGCAATAAAATATAGCAACTGCCTTGTTAAATTACAAATAAAAGATAGTCTCCTCTGCCTCTATTTCCAATCAGCCTGTCACTGGAATAAAACTGCTAAGATATATAAATACTGGCGTCCTTTGTCATCTGAATAAAAATCTTAATTTTCCTTTAGTGAGATGCTTTAAAAAGAATAAAAAAAGCGTAATCAGTGGCATGCTTTCTGCAGGCATCTACTAAAGGGTGAAAAATAACTGTGATCCTTACATAAATGGTATAAATTCCTCATGTATTTTGTATTTATTCACATATTGGTCCCCCGGGTATACCTTTGGGTCTCTCAGTGGAAAACGTGACCAGGTGGCATGGATGCAATTTTCAGGGGATTGTAAGGAGGATGCTCTAGTGTTTCTCTTCTCCTTCACAGCCCTGGAAAAGAGTTTTCACTGGAGCGGGAGCAATCCCAAGGTAAGACTCAAGAATACATGAATGAAGGGCTTTTTATACCATATCAGGATACAGATGGTTACTGTGGATGGTTGCTTCTGAATTTTTCTGAAGGGCAACTTACTGTCTGAAGCATTTATAGCCTTGAGGCATGAGGGGACGCACTGGCAAATGTCCTGAAACTCCTTTCTGCCCTATGATTTCAGAAGTGCCAGAAAGGACTGGGACTCTTCAAAAGGTTACTTGAAAGTAAATTTCGAGAATCCATAAAGTGCAAAGCAACATGAGAGACAGAAAGAGAAAGAGAGAGAGAGAGAGAGAGAGAGAGAGAGAGAGAGAGAGAGAGAGGGAGAGGGAGAGAGAGAGAGAGAGAGAGGAGAGAGAGAGAGAGAGAGAGAGAGAGAGAGAGAGAGAGAGAGAGGCCTGCTTCTGATGAATGCCTGTGAGGTCTAAATGTCAATGGAAGTAAACAAGCTTGTCCAAAACAAATTACTTTAAAGTAGGCTGATAAATGACCTGAGATTAAAAAATCTTGAAATATAAACGTATGCATTCTAAACCATATGCAGAGCCTGAAGTCATTCAACAGCCTACTCCCTCCTCCTCCAGGCAATCAGCTTCCCAGACCCACTCCTTCCTATTTCTTAAACAAACATACATAGCCCTGCCTTCCCAATTTTACTGCCAAAACTCCAGGTCCGGCCCTTCTATCTCTTGTCTAAGATGTTACTCTAATAAGCTTACCCTCATCTATCTGGCATATCCTTCTTATACTAGTTCTCCTAAAAACCCAGATCCAATCTCACAACTTTGCTAAAGCTTCAGTGGCTTGTCACTGCCCACAAAGTAGTACTTCAGAGTATTTGGGGCCCCAGCTTTTCCTGGTTTCTCTAGCTAAAGGAAAATACTAGAATCTGCAGCAAACTTGCTATTTGCTCATGGGAAAAACAGCTCACAAAATAAACAGCTAGGGGTTAAAAATATTTCTCAAAACGAATCTGATTAAACACGTGTGCTCCTCCAAATGTTAGTGGTTGTCCATGAAAACAAAAGGCTAACCTGGCAAATAATTTTGGGACTACTGGGTTAAGAGAAGTTAAATAGATTTGTTTAGAATTTCTCAAAGCCTTGAATATGCTAAGTTCATATTAAACTTCAAGAAGATAACATAGTATACATTATTTCTCAAACTTATTTAATCATAGAGCCCTTTAGGGGGAACACATAAATATTTCAAGGAACACATTCCAAGAAACACACCCCTGGGACTTCCCTGGTGGCACAGTGGTTAAGAATCCGCCTGCCAATGCAGGGGACATGGGTTCAATCCCTGGTCCGGGAAGATCCCACATGCCACGGAGCAACTAAGCCCGTGTGACACAACTACTGGGCCTGCGCTCTAGAGCCCGCGAGCCACAAGTGCTGAAGCCCACGAGCCCTAGGGCGTGTGTGCCGCAACTACTGAGCCTGCGTGCTACAACTACCGAAGCCCACGCGCCTACAGCCCATGTTCTGCAACAAGAGAAGCCACCGCAATGAGAAGCCCACGCACCACAATGAAGAGTAGCCTCTGCTCGCCGCAACTAGAGAAAGGTCACACGTAGCAACGAAGACCCAATGCAGCCAAAACATAAATTTTTTAAAAAAAATCATTGGGAACTGTATTCAATACCTTGTAATAACCTATAATGGAAAATAATCTAAAAAATATATATCTGAATCAATTTGCTGTTCATCTGAAACTAACACAATATTCAGTAAAAAAGAAAATCCAAAAAAACACCACCCCTGGAGGAACATCTGGGAGGAACAGAGAGTGGTATAGGGTCCAGATTAGGGGCCCACATATCTGAGTTGCCTCACAGGCTGGGGAAAAAGAAAGGCGTTCAAGCACCTTGTTTAACTTACTTGTGCTTCTGGAATCACTGGATTTTGCTGTCTTAAATGGGACTTACACATTGCTGGTCCCCAAACTGACACCAGAATATAGAAAAACCTTTACCTTCGAGAGGCTACTGTCAAAGTGGATCAATAGGCCTTGGTACACTTTGACTTAGTGATTCTTCTGGTGAACCTTTATCCTGCATAGTTAGAGAGGTACAGAAAAGTTTGTACTCACTATGTCAAACAGTAGAGGGTTGGTTAAACAAATTACGGTATGAACTCAATGACCAAATACAATGCAGCTATTAAAAATCATGGTGTAGTGTGAGTTTTCCCAACTAGCGCTACTGGCAGTTTGGGCAGGATAATTCTTTGCTGTCCTGTGCTGTCTTGTGCACTGGAGGCTCTTAACAGCATTCTTGTAGGCTCTTAGAAGTCTCTACCCACTAGGTGCCAGGGGAACCCCTTCCATCAGTTGTTATGATCAAAAACGTTTCAAGACATAAATGTCCCCCTAGGGTGTCAGGGTGTCAGGCGGGGAGAAACAGAATCACTCCAGGTCGAGAGCCACAGGTTGAAAGTGTTCTATACATAGAATACACACAATTCACTAAAAATGTAGTTATAAAAAGTATAGTCAGTATGGCTACATTATTTAAAAATACAAAAAAATAATGTGTGCATTTAAGTGTATAAGTGCGTGCATGTGTGTATGTATGTGTGTGTCTGTGAGAGAGAGAGGGAGAGAAAGAGAGAGAAGGAGAATGGAAAGATACAAACCATAATGTTGTTCCTTGGGTGGTAAGATTATGGGTGATCTTTTCCCTTATATATTTTTCTATACAAATATGTATTAATTTTATAAACAGGGGAAAATCAGCAAATCATCAAATTCTACTATTTATAGAAAAGAATATGCTACTAACTTTACTAAAATAAGGTTATTATCTTCAAACATGACTGCTTTGAAAGGGAAGGAAAATACTTATTCTATTTATATATTACAAAATGCTATCCAGAAGTCAATCTCACTGTCAAACTGTCCTGCACCTCAAAAAGAATTCTGCAAAAGCAGAGAACTCAGAGCGGGCGCATTCTACTGGGGGAGGGGGGAGTACCAGCGTGTAAGACTGAGTCAACCAGGCCTCATAACACTGCTCAGTAGTCGAGACAGAGATAGTGAAATTTAATTTGGATTTCCGTTTACATAGTAATTACCTACACCTGCTGCTGTACATATTTACCTTCTACTGGAGTTAACAGTCAAGTGTAATAAAATATTTGGATAAAATTCAGGCAAGCTAACTTTTTTTTTTTTCCGTTGAAATTTTATGCTTAATGACATGAAAACTGAATTGAAACAGAAACATCCTGAAAGAGTACAAATCGTCTACCTATTTTTGGCAATTCTAAGATTAAGTTTAGCAACATGGGAAAATGAAGAGATCCATTCCCCGCATTGCATGAGAAGATAAGCCAACACAATATCGTGTTCCCCGTTATACCCCCATACAGGCACCTGGGAGACGCTCACAGGAAATTGATGAGTAAATGAATGTTACAAATATGCTAATTCTGGGCGAGGCACCCACATCCGCTATCTCATGGCCCCCACTCCCAAACAACCCTATGATGGAGATATCGATGTCCCTGTTCTACAGATGGAAAAACTGAAGCTCCCTCAGATCAAGTGACTTGCCTGAGGTCAGAGGTTAATAAGTTTCCATCATACAACAATATTTCGAAGAATTTCCTTTGCTAACTATATTATTTGGATAAACTCTGAGGACAAGCACAGCATGCTTGCTGAAAATGAAAATATTAGCTAATACACCAGTCTCAGTATACATTTTTCCTATCCCTCCTTGTTCCCCAAAGGATTGAATGGAAAGCTGTGTCCTAATCCTACAGAGAGTAAGGTATTTCATTTGTTTTAACTATAGAACTTATTTTTTTAATAGTCACAATCCAATAATAATTTAACCAAGGAGATGTGTTCAAGTTTCACATTCTGCCATCAGAAACTTTATTACTAAAACGAGCAGTGACATTGGAGAGTCAAGATGTAGGAAAGGGTGGTTTAACAGATAAAAAAAATTAAGCCTTAAATGTTAAGTAAATGACAGATGTGACAAATTAAAACTACCTTATATTAATTTGAACTTTCACTTTCCTTCTGTGTATGGGACTCAACAATTATGCTCTGAATGAACAGTACTACCAAGAGCCATCAGTAAACCTTTAAGGCTAGGTTTCTCCTCTATCTGCATAAAACCTGAGAATATGGAAGGTTCCTGACAAATGTTTCAAAGCCACGTACATACACAAGGCCTCTGTGTTTCCCACTGAGGGTCTGACCCCAAGGCCTTTGTGTTTTCCAGTGAGGGTCTGACCCCAAGTCTCCAGGGGGGCACAGATCATTCGAGGCTGGAAGTCAGTGCCAGTAGAGGGCCCCCAGCAAGGAGCGTGTACCCCCAGAAAGTGGAAGGAAAGGGAGGGAGCAGAGAGCACACAGTAGCGGGAGCAGGCAGGTGAGAGCAGGGAGAGCGCGAGCGAGCAGAAGAGAGAGGATAAAGGCAGGCCAGAGGCAAAACACTCACTCCTCCCAGCACACTGGAGCGTCTCACTCACTTAGAGCCAGTTATCCAGAAGTGAAAAAAAGGGGCCTTTCCTCATCCTCAGTCCTGCAGCCTACACAATTCCACCAACCCAAATTATGTGGACCAAGCAAGACAAAACAAAACACACAGGGAACGTTGTTAAAGGGCACTTCATGTTCAGAAGCTGTAACACATGCCTTTCTACCAATTCTTTCTTTCTTTTTTTGATTTTTTTTAACTTTTTATTTTATATTGGAGTGTAGTTGATTAACAACGTTGTATTAGTTTCAGGTGTAAAACAAAGTGATTCAGGTATACGTATACACGTTACTTCTTACGTCGAGTTTAACATCAATGGATAGACTAAGAGTACAATGTCTGTTTGCTGAAATAATAGTAAATGAATTTTTCTTGTACAAGCAAACTATCTTGAAGAATACCATGTCCCAAAACTGCCAGAAATACTTTTTTAAAAAAACCTAGCTAAAAAAATGTAGCTACGTCTGCTTAAAGTCTTTTAAATGCTTGTTTAGGAAACAGGAGCTCAGTCAATACAAGAACACATGTATACAGAGGTCCTTCATAACAGCAATCCAAATATCTGAGGCAGGGCTTCACAATTTCTAAGCATTTGCACTATCTTCTCTAGTCCTCACAACAGGCTTATGAAGTAAATAGGAAAGATGTCATTATTCTATTTTGAAAATAAAGGGACAGGCCCACAGAGCTACGTAATTTTTGAATACAGTTTCAAGCTAGTAAAGGGTAGACTGAAAACCAGAATTTAGGTCTTTAGGCTTTTTGATAAATGCTGCTTCCGATATTCCACTTTGAAAATTAGTGAAAAAGACACTTGAAAAACCCAGGAATTTCTATTTCTTTAAATTATGCTCTAAATTGCTGTGCAACTACTTAAGTATAGTACATATTCTTAGGTTTATGTTTTAAGTACGTGAGAAAACACTTCGGTGATTAAATTCAGGTCGTCCTTCATTTGTGCAAATTATTTACTAAAAGAGAAAGAGGGGGAGGATGGGAGACAAAAAAGAGGAAAAGACTAGAAGGAACCACGGCATCACCTTAGTGAGGATATTCAGAAAATATTCAGAAGAACCTGGAGCCCCAGGGACAGCTGGATTTCTGAGGTCTTTAACTTTTCAAATGTCAAGAACTTTATCTCCACCATGCTGTCATAAACATAAATACTTACGTCAGATATTTTGTATGACTTAACGAAGTTCTGCAATTCTTAGAAATAGTTTTTAATGATTACAAAAATGCTTCAGAAATATGACAGCTTGTCCAATTCATTCTTCTTCTGAAAATTTTGTTTTGAATTTCCAACTGCTTTCATACCTCTTTAGGGGAGATGGGGCGTATGCGTGGTTAAATTATCTCACTTCCTTGGACTGTGCTAGGGCTCTTTTTCCAATGAAACAAATTGCCACCTTGCTGTCCTTGCTGCCTCATTTTACCACTGAATTCAGCCTGACTCAGACTTTTTTCTATTACCTATACCAGCATTTCCCAAAGTGTGTACTGAGGACCACTAATGATATTTAATACGTGTTAATGTGAACGAAAAAAAATGAAGAGAATCTTGCTAAACAATGCAGAAGGAATCCCCTTCTTGGAAAGTCACAATGGACACTGGCATAGTAAACGCTCTAAGAAATCCTGTAGTAAAAAAACATGTTTATTTTTGCTTAACCTACCTCACCAGATTTATCTGATCTGTCCCCATTATAACAAGAAAATCTTGAATTACCAAATTGGCTACACTGGATCATTTTCAATGAAACCTAACTCAGTATACACAACATAACATAAACATAAAGCCCAGTATATATTTTAGTGATACATATCTGATGTCACATTGACTTTATCAAACTATTTCTTTGGGAGAGGTGTACTAACATTACTTACATTTAGTTTTTTTTTTTTTTTTAAGAGAATTAGTGATTATTTTTGTTTGAAGGAGCTTCCTGGTCAGTTAAAAACTCCAACCAAAGGAGGCAGGGTATCAACTGACTAAACCTGTATGAATATTTAAAGACAGAGCTAATACCACTTTTATACCTTTTATCCTTAAATGCTAATTTCTCCAAATGGCTTCTCCAAATTATGTCATCCTCTGTTTTATTGAAGAACATCAGCTTCACTTTCCTTAAAAGAAAAAACAACAACAACTCAAAAGGTACCATTTCGATTATAGAATTTAAAAATATGCATGAATGGAAAGTCTAAAAGTGAACTAGCATGAATGTTTTTTTAGTGCCAATTAAGTAACCAAAAATATCAAAAATAAAGGAATCAAGTAAATAAAACAGCTTGGAGTGGAGGAAGCAGAGTGAGAAATGACGACTGAGGGATAACATGTCTGTTGAGGTCCACTAAGTATTTAATCGATTTAGAATACCTTCTACTAATCTAGCAGTCTTACAAGGGGTAGTAATTAAAGACAAAATGACATACCTGAGACTGGGTATATTAGTCAAAGCATAACTCAGTATTTTAACCATTGGTGTGAAGCCTGTTCCCGCTGCCAATAAAAAGAGATCTTCCAAGTCTTGGAACTGGGATATTTTAAAATTGCCCTCGGGATTGCTTACAGAAACATAATCTCCTAAACAATGAAATATACATAAAATCAGGAAAAAAAAATGAGACCGTTAACCTAGCTGAATTAAGAACACGAGGAGAAACAGGTTGCATAATTATCAGACTACATCTCAGTTTTTAAGGAATGTAAGGGGTTTTGAGAATACTCATTAGGCTCCCAAGTATGTCATTATACTCAAATTATCATTATAATCAAATTAATAATGAGATTTCATTATACTCGTTTCCCAATATTATTTTCCCAAATCAACTGGAGTCTCTAACATACAAACGATTGCCAAATATTTAACTACAAATTATCAATAAAGGCTTGATTGCTAAACTACAACTAGGCACTTCAAAAGCAGAGTCCGAGTATACCTGTCTTGCACCGTATAGGGCGGAAAATACACATTCACTACTTACATACTGATTCTTAACCACAGTAATAAGCGTAGTAGGAGAGAAAATTGAAACGGAAATGTATTCTAATATCTTATGTTGTTAGTAAAAGTGCTAACTTTGCCTCCATCAAATCTCTGAAAATACCTATCAATTAAAACAAGAGCTGTTCTGCATTTAATTCCCGTAAAGACAAAGCACGATCAGAAACCGTACTTGGGGCATGCTACTTCCAAATTTTCAATCAAAACAGTTGAATAAACCCTTTTCTGCTATGCAGTTGATATAATCGCTATGTACCACTCATATAAGAGAACTGTCTTTAGGACATTTCAGAAATTTTCAATGTAACTTTAAAAATGCAAAATAAAGCTGACCATATTTTAAAAACAATTTCAAATGCTCTGGTTTATTTTTAAATGTTTGGATGCTCATAATTTTTCCCTTTTTTGTCCATGGCAGGAGAGTAAGAATGTTGTAGTAATTGATGAGTTAAACATTAGAAAGTAACAGAAGCTCCTTGTTATAGTTTGAAAGGGACCATAAGATCAGACATCCTCAGGAAAAAGTCAGCTGGTTGTTTACTAAAGCAGCCTCACAGAATGATATTAACTTGATAACTTTTGTCCACAGTCCAGTCCTTCCAATGTCATAAAATTGATTAGACTCAGGCAAGGACTTGATGCTAATGAAGTTCACAAGAGATTAAAGCACACATGCCAGAATGGCAATGGATTTTCAGCCTGACTACCTGCATCTAGTGACCTGAGCATTACATGCCCCATCCAGGGCATCTCATTCCCAGTATTGGAAGACCAAACATTTGGAACATTTGGAAGGGCAAAATAATCGTTTAAAAGTTGCTTGATGAACATGGAATTGAAACAAAGAAGTGGATAATTTTATAGGGTAGCTCACATAGGCCATATTGAGACTTCATGAGTTGCCACTGCCATGCCAGCGCACAACCCTCTAAGTGGCACCAGTATCTGTGTCATGATTAGTCCCCTAGATGAAGATGAAAAAACACTGATCTTGCTATTTTGGCTTTCCTTTCCCGTGCTCGATGCTGACTCTCCACCCTGCTCTCTGCTACACAATCTCTACGGATAGGTTATAATACCATCAGTTAAGTTTCCAGCTGCTATATTACAATCATGTTGTCAGTCCTTCGCAAGGTGATATCACCTTCACTAGATATGTAGGTATTCCAAAATTCGTTAGGTTCACATTTATGTCCAATATTTTGATTTATGTAACCAAAGATGACTCATCACATCTATTATATGTAGACTGCTGAGCTTAACTTTCAGAGAGCAGCAAATTTTCTCTATTTCCAAATTTTAGTGATCTACTTCACTCGATATTACTGCTAATACGGTCTTAAAAGGGGAAGAGCTCTTTTATTGTTACGCAAAAGGCAGTCAAAAGTTGAAGACACAGAAAAAGGAGTAGAAACAGGAAGGGGGGTGGTCTCTAAATATTAGTAGATTTCCTTATAGTCCCTTTATTAATTCTCTCATAGTACTTTTATTGAGAGCCTGTTATGTGCTAACTGCCCTGCTGGGTATGGAAAATACAAAGACAAGACATATCTATCCTTAAACTCAAAATCCTGTAAAGAAGGAATATTATTTATTCTTATCCTAGATCAATGAACAAAGTGTTAGTTACCGAGGGGTTCAGAAGAGGAGGGAGGCTTCATAAAGTAAGTGATATTGTTAAAAAATATTTTTAAAAAGGTACTTGACAGGTAGAGAGAGGCATTCTAAAAAACTCAAGCACCTAAGAATGAGGAAGACAAACCTCTGGACTAACTGATTAAGTCCTCTTCATGACCTGCAAAGACTTGGATGCTTTTTCCAGCTTCACCTCTCACCATACAAAATACTTGTGCTACTCAGGTTATGGAGACCCATCCAAGGCGTCAAAGCTGCAGAGCAACATGATTAAATCTATCATCAAGGCAGTATGGAAAAAGAACTGGAAAATGCAGATTAATAGAAAGATACCAGTTAGAGGCAACTGAGAGAGACCAATTACAGATTAAGAGAGAAATGATGAAGGCTTGATCTAAGAAGGTGGCAGAAGGGATAGAAAAGAAAGATTAAAAAGTCACTGAGAGGTAGACTCAATAAAACTTAGTGACTGACTGGATTAGGAGGGAGAAAATGGGAAGACGCAGCGATGACTCGAGTCTCCAGATTGGGTCGAGGATGAACAGTGATGCTGCAGATAACAGATGAGGGATATGGAAGCAAGGATAGGTTGGTGGGACTAAGAGAACACGACTTTGGCTGCAGACATGATGAGTTTAAGATATCTGACAGACTCCCACAGGGAAATAACTAAAAGAAACTGTAACATGTGATCCAATCCAGAACACAATCTAGGTTAAAAAATATATATACTAACCAATCTGAAGATGATCAAGCTCTGGTGTGAAGAGTCCAGCAGGGTAGATTTTGATCAAAAAGTAGACGTATTTATTGTTGGGAAGAACTGGTTCCTTGAACTCTGAGAATAAGGAATCAGATACGGGTGTATATGGCTTCACAATTTCAGTACCTGGAAAAAGTCACAACAAAGAAATTCAAATCTAAAAATCTAAATGAAGATGAAGCATACAAATTTTATGATGCTATCAGTATATATTTAAAACTGTACACTTAATGTGAACTTAATTCTACGTTCTATATGTATGTAGTACATGTATATATACACTAAACCTATGTGTGCTGAGATAATGTTAACAAATCAGTAATCTACCCATAATATAAATAATCTGTTTTTATTAAGCGTGGCATAAGGTGATGGGGTTTTATGTTAATAAACTTAGACAACCATCTACACCATCAACATGTAAGCTTTGTAATAGGCTACAACAAAAATGGCATTAAAAGTTTACACAGAGATGCGAGAAGGTACTTACATAATAATTTTAATTATACACCAAATTTTTAAAAGATTTTATTTTATTTTATTTTATTTATTTATTTTTGGCCTCACCACACGGCATGTGGGATCTTAGTTCTCCGATCAGGGATCAAACCCGTGCCCCCTGAAGTGGAAGCATGCAGTCTTAACCACTGGACCACCAGGGAAGTCCCCATACACCAAATTTTTAACAATGGGTACCAATGGCCAGTGGGATCATTTGCGTTCCAGGAAGGGAAGAATTTCACTTTTTACTTTATATATTTCGAATTGTTTTAACAACTTAATATTTTATATATTACTTTGGTAACTGAGAGGAATGTTAATCCAACTACTTCTAAGAATATAATAATAAAAAACAGGGTAAAATTAATAAGAAGTCATACTTTAGCCAGCCAAATTCCAAAGAAAGAGGAGTCACCACATATTTGAAAGACCAAAATTTTATACATGGTTCCATCACATATACAAAAATTAATCTATATGTAAATCATAATACATTGACAATAACCACACTGGGGAAGATACCAGCTATTGAATGATAACTTGGCATTAGTGATGATGAAGAGAAAAACTGAACAGTGCCATCAAAACAAACCACAGTCACCAAATCCTGGCTGGTAGTCCGTGAGGCTGATTGCTGGAAAGGCTAGGAGTGTTATCTTCTGCAGTTTCAAAAGACTAAGAAGATGTCAGACATCGCTAAGAAAGGTATTTAAAACAAGTAAATGAGGTAATTTCAGGACGAAAATGAGGGAAAAAGAATTTACACAGTAAGGAGTATGTTTACAGAGCTTCTTATACTAGTGGCACATGCAAGGAAATCATTTATAATCATCCACTCGTTTTCAGTTTTATAAATTCAACTTCATAAATGACAGACCCGTAAGTGGTTAAATAAGAGACGTTAGTGTGTGTTTCTGGCAGTTGTCTTCACGGAAGACCATTTGTGTGCTCCCTCACCTCTTTCCTTTAAGGCTTTGTTAGTAATAAATTACAATGCTGGTGGCACTACCTCTGTGACTAGTGATAATTTCTTTGTTCATACAGTGATGCAGCACAGCTATAGTTCCCACATGTAGGATCACTGCATCCACAAACCTAGAATCTGGCTATCACTAAGTCTAGCTGCCCAGAAACATTTTATTAATAACCTAAATGGGCGCTTCCTCGAGAGATTAGTACTGATTCCGAACTGCTTATAAAAGAAGAAAATGTTTCCGCAAAGCCTCTGCTTGCCTTACCTGTAATAGTTAGCTTGAAGTAAACATGTAGCCCAGTTGGCACCTGAAGATGTGTGCTTGGCGGCAGCATCAAGCAGAAAAGCTTCGTATCATGAGTCACATCTTCCTTGGAAATTAACTGGCACTTTCTGTAGTACAAACCTAGAAAGTGATTCATTTTCTCTTAGTGAGGAATAAATTAAATAAGCAGTACTCTCAGACCTACCACGCAAAAACACAGGCTCAGCTTTCGCTCTTTAGTGAGCTTGAGTTTCACTAACAGGCCTGTGACATTTAAAAAATTCGTCAGTATTTTGAAAATCTTATAGTGTTAGTTTTCTCCATTTTATTTCCTGTGATATCCATTTTCTAAAACCTGTAAGTACTTCTGTAATTTGAAAAATAAGCTCTATAAAATGAGTGTTATTTCCTCATGTCTGTTGTTATAGCATGTTAAAACCATTATAGCCTAAGAAATTAAAGTCTAGTTTATTTCTTCTTAAATTTACTTTTTAAAGTAATTCCATTCTTTAAGCCTATAACAGCTATATAATTAAACTGTAGATGTGAAAGATATTTGATAATCAACAAAGCTCATTCTAAATTCTTTTCTTACAGAATGGAAAAGTCCTGAAACTCAAATATTTAAGGTTTAACAATACCAGCACTATTCAATAACTTAGAAATATTTCTTTGATAAAGGCAGGAAAAATACATTCTTGTGTCTCTGTATATGTGTATTATATATACACAAAATTCATTATGTATATGAATTATAGAACATTTCAATGGTCAAAAAATGATTAAAACAAAAAATAAACTTAGGTTTAAGGGTATAAGTTCTGATTATCTGGAAAATTAATTTAAGTGAAAAACTGAAGATGCCAAGTTTGTGGTACTAAAATACAAATAAACGAAAGGAATCAAGTATTTCTATAAGTACGGGAAATATTTGAAATTAATACCCTAAGCTCAGGAAATATTATTTGTATACAGAGCAAAATAATACCACTTGGATTGGAAGATCTTGTTACAGAAGTTCTGAAAGCATGAATATTTTCACTTGTAAATTTTCTTTCGGATGTAAACAGCATGCCAGAGTAGACTTTGTATCATAATTTCCTCTCTTTTATAAAATAGCATTTACAGAGATGTCAGGAATTAATCCTAATAAAGCATCTTATTATCCTAATTATGCTCTTTTTTTTTTTTTTTTTTTTTAGCCGTACACGGGCCTCTCACTGTTGTGGCCTCTCCCGTTGCGGAGCATAGCCTCCAGATGCGCAGGCTCAGCGGCCATGGCTCACGGGCCCAGCCGCTTCGCGGCATGTGGGATCTTCCCAGACCGGGGCACGAACCCGTGTCCCCTGCATCGGCAGGCAGACTCTCAACCACTGCGCCACCAGGGAAGCCCCATGCTCTTTTTTTTAACCTAAAAATATTTAAGTAGGTGCAGAAAGATTTACTCCAGACCTCAGGATGTGAAGGTCCTACATCAAATAATGAATGGTTAGTGGAAAACTAAAATTTACATAGAATCCTAAGAAATCATTTTGGCCACAGTTTCATCCAATTCTTTTCTTCCCTTGTCCCTTTTGCTCCCAAAGAACCTGGTCACTAAATCTTTCCATCTGTCACCATGGTAGCACGGTATGCACATAAACTTTAGAGTGCATCGTTGCCAGGGCAAAGCTTAGACCAGATTACAGCTAAGGGTACCGCCCCAGAGTTATCCCGGAAGGCCTAATCCAGTACTGGACCGACGAAGGATCAGAGGACCTAGGCTCACCCCCAAGAAGAAATGAAGGTTCAAACGATCTCCTTATCCCTTCCTCTAGACCTTCCTGGGACCCGGAGTGGTAATACAATATGAGACCCCCATCTATATGTCTAAATATGTGAAAGTTATAAATCAGACAAATAACTGCTAAATAAAATATGTTCTACGCTACACCCTGAAATAGACTTTCATAATGACCTAGAAGGCTAGGTTCGAATTCAGGATTCTTCAGCTCCTCAGAGTTCCACACAGGAAGATGGCGGAGGGGTGACAGCAGCACCCCCTTGACTGCCTATGGCCTGACGCCCCTCTTCTCAGCCCCACTGTCTGACCCTGAGTGGAGCCTTGTGCAGGTGTAGGTGCACCAGCCCATATGTTAAGGCTCATCTACTTGCTCTCTGCATAGACAGCCTTGGCCACTTCCTGGATAGAAGCGGATTTGGGGCCATTTGGGCAGGGAATTCTGGGGTTCCAGATACCTGGAGGGCAGTGGTGAAGGAAAGCGCCTGAACTCCAGGTGGATAATTCTTCACCTTGCACACTCCTCATCCTGTGGGAGCCATGCGGCTGGAAGAGAGGCCTTGTGTTTTCCTCTAAGCACGGAGTCCAGGGCAGGTGCCCCTCCTGACAATTTCACCTCTAGCCTTCACCAGAAAGGATTTGCTAGAGTAAGTATGCACCTCTTTGACTACACTTAAAACACAAGGAAACTCTGGGTTCCAGTGACTGACTGGCTTTCCTTGTTAGAGAATTAACACAGTGTTCCTGCTATTTAACACCACTGAGATAATTTCAACATCTTACCGATAAAATAATAAAACTGCCATAATTTCACAAGGACGTGCTAACAATAGGTTCTAAAAGTCTTACGGAAAACTTAAGAATGTTTTCGTCTTTCAGTTGCACTGAGAAGTATCACAGGCATGGACCTGAAAAATGGGGGAAAAGGAGTATAAAGCAGATGCACTGACGACTTCAGTCTGGATAATGCCTGTATTGAAGTGTCAGGTTTTTGGTTTTATAAGCATAATTATACAAGAAAATGAGAAACTGAAAATAAATATGAGATGGTGAAACAAAAACATAAGACAGAAAACTGTCTGCCCAGAAACCTCACTTCTTTTTTTTAAATCTTTATTTTTTTATTGAAGTATAGTTGATCTTCAATGTTTCAGGTGTACAGCAAAGTGATTCAGTTATATATATATATATATATATATATATATATATATATATACACACACACACACACACACACACACACACTCAAACACATTCTTTTTCAGGTTCTTTTCCATTATAGATTATTACACGATATTGAATATATTTCCCTATGCTATGTAGTAGAGGTCCTTGATGTTTACCTATTTTATATACAGTGGTGTGTATCTGTTAATCCCACATTAACTTCTTCTAATAACATACATATAATATTGAGACATTCAGCATAACACTGAAATATTGAGGATATATGATAATTTGGGTATCCTTTTTTCTTCTTGTTGAAAAGAAACTATAGCTTTCCTTCTAAAGAGTAGACTTTCACAGGCTAAAATAAAGACAAAGCTCAGTGGGAGAGAGACGTGGAAGAGAGCACTGGACTGGGAGTCCATACTGCCTTCAACCTGTCTTTCAGCTCCTTCCTGCTCCTAGTACACTTTCTGTTTTTCTGGCCATGCTACACGGCATGCGGGACCTCGGTTCCCACACCAGGGATGGAATCTGTGCCCGCTGCAGTGGAAGTGCAGAGTCCTAACCACCGGAATTCCCCCTAGTACACTTTTAAAGCACCTATCCACTCTCATGTTCCCTGCTGGAAGCAGGGGCTTACAGAAGTTAAACGGCTTGCCCAAGATCACAGAGTCGCTTTAGAAGATGTGGGTGGATGGGGCAACAAGTTATGAGAGTTTCTCACCCCAACTCATAGGCCTTGTTCAAAGAGTTTGAGAATCATCGTTCTAGAATAGTACGTCGTTCTTTAGCATCTTCCTCCTTATTTCGACTACATCGGTTCAAGCATAAATGTTTATAGATTATCCCTCCACCCTTTACAACTCCCTACTAACTATTTAATGTCCAAATTAGGGAACCAGTTCAGCAAGTCACCATCCATCCCAGGTACATCTCTTCTTCAACATCCCCAATTCCTACCGTTCTGATCAACCACAGGTTTTCTTAGCACTCTTTACTACTTTCAATTACCTAAATACAGGTGTCCCCCGCTTTTCGAAATTTCCCTTTACACCACTTATCTTTTATGAAAAATCTACATTAGTACCTGTTTTTCCTAACTGCAAGAAATCCAAAGAGGATTTTCACTTTTATGAAAAACGGTGAAAAGGGAAAATAGCATTCAGCGTTTGTTTTGCAGTGAGCTGTTACGGAGGCAGTGTGCACCCCGAGCAGAGAGAGTAGCACCCCAAGCTCCTTCCCCGGGAACTACACTCAGCATCTCGGCATCAAGCCGCCATGACTTTGAACTGTGCCTGTGAGCATCTGCACTTTGTCTCAGTTTACCTTGTGCATCCGTGAGCTAGATGTGTCCTAGGGTAACTGCTTCTTCCCTTTACACCATTTCCACTTACGAAAGATTCCACAGGAAGGCTCTACTTTTGGATAGTGGGGAAACCTGTATGATTTATTTACCTCCTAATTTGCAATCTACCTTTACTCATGTCTTCCTCTAAGATCTTCCTGAACCAACATAGGGCAACCAGTTAGTGGAACTACACACTTAAAAAATGCTCCAATGGAAAATAAATAACCCCAAACATCAATACTAACATCTACAATATTTAAAAATATATTGATATACATACCTAGATATGTCCATGCAGAAAAACCCACAACCTACAGCCATTCAATTCAATAGACATTCCATTTAGAAACTGGGTTATGTAAGGAGGGAAATCCAATATTACATTAACACCTTGGAAGAGGCTCAGAGCAAGACATGATATTGTCTCTTAACTCAATTTTATCAGATGCCTGAAAGGGTGAAGCCATATGTTGCTGAGACCACTCTGGTTTCTGGAACCTATTAAGGTTGAATAGAAAGTCTGCACACTTGAGGGGTCTTGCCCTGGGAGACATTTTTCATATGATGTGGTGATGGACTGGAGAGCTATTAATGACTGAATGAGATTCTAGTAAAGCGCCGGTTTCTTCTTAGCTGTGTATCATTTGATATAAATGGTTCACGGCCAGAGACCAGGGGCTGGGCTGTGAGATAAGAGAAAATCTATATATTGGCCTCTGCCCCCGGTTCCTGGCACAGAGTTCCTAAAACTCTTGTAATATCCTAAGTGATAAGAACAGTAGGAGCATCTCTTGTCCTTTACACCGTAGTTCCCCCTTATCCATGCGGGATACATCCCAAGGCCCCCAGTGGACGCCTGCAACTTCTGGGTTTTTCCTATATATATGTACATATTATACAGTTGTAATTTATAAATTAGGCACAGTAAGAGATTAACAACAATAACTGATAATAAAATAGAACAATTATAACAATATGCCATAATAAAAGTTATGTGAATGTGGTCTGTCTCCCTCAAAATATCTTACTGTACAAACTTAATGCCGTTTTCACCTTAACTAAGTACTTATCATGAACTGTGGCAGTAACTTTTGCAGTTTAAAGTACAACAGCAAAACTAGCACGGATTCCTTTTTCCTTCTTCACAATTTCACAGAGAAGATTTGTTTTCATGGTAGAACATGATGTAGAACAACCTCATAATTTGATTTTTTTTTTCCTTTCCTTGTTAAGACAAGAACTTTCACCCTTTCACTTAAAGGAAGCACTTTACGGCTTCTCTTTGGCATACTGGAATTGCCAGCATCACCTCCCTTGCGCTTTGGGGCCATAACTAAGTAAAATAAGGGTGACCTGAACACAAGCACTGTGATCCTGCGAGAGCTGATCTGATAACCCGGAAGGCTACCAAGTGACTAACGGGTGGGATGTGCTGGACAAAGGGATGATTCACGTCCCCAGCGGGACGCCTTGAGATTTCATCACATTACTCAGAATCATCACATTACTCAGAACGGTGCACAATTTAAAACTTATGAATTGTTTATTTTTGGTATTTTTCATTTAATATTTCTGGACCACGATTGACTGCGGTAAGCGAAACCTCAGAAAGCAACACCACAAATAAAGGGGGAACCACTGTATTTGTCTTTGACCCCCATCTCTAACACGGGATTCCTAATACCCTTGTAAATTCCTATGTAATAAGAGAACCAGGAACATTTTTGTTCTCATGAGGTGACTCTGGGTGGGCTCCTGGATGAGCGTCGGTCACCAGAAAGACGCAGCTATGATAGAAGTTTGGAATTTCCAGCCCCACGTCCCACCCTCTGGAGAGGGGAGAGGGGCTGGAACTGAAGTTAATAACTGATCATGCCTACGTGAGGAACCTCCATAAAATCCCAATAGCAGGGGATTTAAAGAGCTTCCAGGTGGGCAAACACATCAACACTGGGAGGGTGACAGACCTCAACTCCCCACGGACAGACGTTCCTGTGCTCAGGACCCTCCCAGACCTTCTCTCACCTTCTGCATCTCTTCCATCTGGATATTCATCTGTATCCTTTATCATATGTGATCTACTCTAGCAAATTGATCAAGCCCAGGGAAGGGGTCTTTGGAACCTCCCATCTATAGCCAGTTGGTCAGAAGGACAGGTGGTAACCTGGGCTTGCCACTGGCATCTGAAGTGTGTGTGCGTTGGGGGACGGGGGGAGGGATCACGTGGGACTGAGCCCTTAACCTGTGGGATCCGATGGTGTCTCCAGGTAGACAGTGTCAGAACTGAGTTAACTTGTAAGACACCAGCTGGTACTGCAAAGAACTGCTTGCTGTGGAGGAAAATCTCCACGTATTTGGGACCAGAAGTGTCAGAAGTGAAGCGTTCTGTGTGAACAGTAAAGGAGACACATAGGAGAGAAAGACAGCAGGGAGGGAGGGAGTTTTCTTCCTACACAGGAAAGAAAAATCTGAGTTTTTCCTTTACAGAATCTGTCACAGTTCATACAGCAGGGGTCAGCCTGATTTAGCCTTGCTGGCTGTCTGTTTCTGCCAAGACAGTGACCTTGATGAGCAATGAACTTGTGTGCAGGGATGATGTTCAGAACCCCTGAGAACAAGCGGAGACTTCCATAGCTCAGCTGGTAGAGCAGAGGTCTGCAGAACACTTGAGAACAAACTATTTTCAAGAACTGTACAAATATCTAACATTTTTGACTATGGATAAAATAACTCAAACCCATGAAGTCACTAGAATACCTTCCTATGCTGAAGAAACAACAAAGTTTTAGTTATTATATACTTTTAAAAGTATTATATAATTGCATTTATTTTACTGTTTTTAAAAATTATTCAGCCTTTTCACTAACTCTGGTAAGACTTCCACTTAACCTCTAGTAGTATAGTTTTATCATCCTCACCCAAACCACTCTTGGATATATGAATAAGAATACGTTCATAACACAGCTTCAAACACTAGGATGATAAACGTGTACGGGCACACATTCTTCCATATACTGGGGTAAAACCTAATGAAGCAGTATTAGTAAATTGACAATAAAGCATAGACTCCTTTCTGTTTTAACTATTACTGTTAAAAATATACCTAAAGTGGGCTTCCCTGGTGGCACGGTGGTTAGTAATCTGCCTGCCGATGCAGGGGACACGGGTTTGAGCCCTGGTCCGGGAAGGTCCCACATGCCACGGAGCAGCTAAGCCCGTGTGCCACAACTACTGAACCTGCACTCTAGAGCCCACGAGCCACAACTACTGAGCCCGCGTGCCACAACTACTGAAGCCTGCATGCCTAGAGCCCATGCTCCGCAACAAGAGAAGCCACTGCAATGTGAAGCCTGCGCACCGCAACGAAGAGTGGCCCCCACTCGCCGCAACCAGAGAAAGCCCACACGCAGCAACAAAGACCCAATGCAGCCAAAAATAAATAAATAAAATAATAAGTTTATTTAAAAAGACATAAAAAATTATTTTAAAAAAACATGTATACCTAAAGTGTATTCAGGTCTTTTACTACCTCACCTAGACTGATGTGAGTTGAATCCTTCTTTCAAAGTGAGGATTTTATAGACTTAAATATTAGCATTAAGTTAGGAGAAAGGAAGCTCTTTCTCCAAGACTAGATTCAATGGGGCCCTTAGACAATGAGGTCCACATCATAGCAAGGTTGTCACTAGATTTGAACATTTCTGTGCTTATCACTTTTCCTCAGTTCCATAACTAATAATTCAGCCAACATTATACACTGAAGTGCCTGAACTGCCTGAATTCTAAGTTTTTAAACTTCTTCTATTCTACCTTTTAATATAGTAAATAATTTCTTACTCATTTACAGCCTGCCCCATCTATTCTGTGTTTCTTCATATTCAGGCCATTCCGCTAGAAATAAGAAGACAGCAAAATGCCAAAGCATCTTATAGTTACTGTGCAAGCAACAACTTTACACCTGCTGGGCTGAGCAGACAATTTAAGAGAACAAAGCACAATGAAGTTTCTATTTGCTATCCACAATATTTTCTTCTTTTCCAGTAATTCTGAATGCTTGTTTTAGGCAGCAAAGAAACACTGATCCGCAGGCAAGGAAGGGGACGGGAGGGGTGAGGGCGGTTCTTTCTACCCCTGCAACAAGAGCTGTGGTTCACTGTGGCAGCGAACACCTTGCCTGCAGAATCACAGGCTCCACAGAAAGCCTCCATTAAGTGACTGCTCACAGAGTGCTGACAAGCACATTTACACCTACAGACAGTACTTCAGTGTGTGTGCACGCGCGCGCGTGTGGTGTGAGCAGTTAGGAAGCCCTGAGGAAAGTACAGTTCAAATAATGAGAAACTGCCATTTTTTTAGGTTAAAAGATAAATATCAGTGATTTCATACAGTTCAACTTGAATTGTAAAGACAGTTATAGATTCTATATATATTTAACCTAGAGGTTTATAAACAGCTGCTGACATATCACAATTATGACACAATTTTTCTAAATCTTGTTTATAATTTTGTATCCCAATATTCATTTACTGAGTTGTTTGTTGGCAAATCTGTATAACTGCCTTTGTCTGGTGATCTAAGATCCCATATTAAAGGCAATCACAATTAAAATAAACTTTAGGTTGGATACAGAAATAGCAATCCAATTATCTATTGTTTTTGACTCTTAATAGACACAAGTTTGTTAGTCATCACACACACAGACACACACACACACAACTACTCACTCATAATCTTCATCTATTCATCTTTGGGAAGAAGAAAATAATTGGAAGCGCCCAAGTTACAAATGGTAGTTTGGTTCTAGTCATATAATTTAATTTACTAACTATTACAGCTGGATTAAATGTAAAAACGAAGTAGTTTCTCTTCTCTGATTATGTTCTTTGTTATATTTGAATCTTTTGTGTAAGTAAATTCTAGATGTGACATGAGAAGGTAGTGCACTAAGTCTTCAACTTACATGCTTATTTTTTAAACTACGAAATTTCAGTAAGAGGAAGCCAGCATGAAAACCTCCTTGAAAACCAAGGAGCCATGTGATAGACTGAACATTTGAAGCTACTGACAGCAAGTTAACCATAATACTCTGATCATGTAAGTATTCAGCTTTGCTAGTGTGGAAAATAACCTATAGTTTTTGTCATGATTTAAGGAAGAGAAAGGACGAAGAAGAAATTATCTATGCTAATTCTGTCAAACAAATTAAAAAAAAAAATCCGCTGAACTCTGAGTCATTTTCCAAAGTGGAAAATCTAATTCACTGAAAAATACATGCATGGCTCTAATTTCAGACAAGAAAGCTAAAGCGAACTATGATGGTTCATGATTCAAGCCA
This sequence comes from Lagenorhynchus albirostris, assembly GCF_949774975.1. Taxonomy (NCBI): domain Eukaryota; kingdom Metazoa; phylum Chordata; class Mammalia; order Artiodactyla; family Delphinidae; genus Lagenorhynchus; species Lagenorhynchus albirostris. The sequence continues at coordinate 70,380,169 of NC_083106.1, forward strand.
AAATTTATGGCAGGGATGAAAGAGCTCATGGAAAGCCTCAGGAAATTACAGAAGAGAATACTTGAGCAATGTTCGTTCTATTTCCAAATGGAGGTCAGCCTGGGTTCTCAGTCTCATTTATTTCTAGGACTTCGCTTTTACTTGGTTTGCTACGATTTTCCAATCACTAGAGAGTCAGATAATTTCAGCGCAACAGATTTCACTTTAATGATATCTCTTTTCATTTTCACTGTCTTTTACCTATTCTCTTCTGATCTGCTACATCACTCGGTTCTTCCTCTGTGTTCTCTCTCCCCACCTTATACCTCACAATTGAGGCCTCCCGCTCTGGGAAGATGGCTCTATTTGAATTCCCATACACGGCTTACCTCGCCTTTCTCTACCACCTGCAAAAGGTCTGGCACAGCAAGCACCCAGTAATGATACCTGGAAAGCCCTTCATAGCTTTTTTGGGTTTTTTTAAAGCCACTTTCAAAACATTGCTTGATATTCACCTCCTTCATTCATGGAGAGTCATTTAAGGTCAAATTCATCTGCATCTGTTAGTTCACTTAAGGTAAACTTACAATACATTCAAGCCTGCACTATGTAACTTGCTCTTACTGGCCTATTTCTTGATACAAGTATTCTTCAGTCTCATGTTTGTGTATGTTCTTTCTTCCACCTGGGAAAATAATTTCTGATGCCTTTTATTTGTTTCGTACCACAATACCTAAAATAGCCTTCTACACACAGTATGTACTCAAAATACAGCTACGTGATACTTTTCTGAAAATTAAAATACTATCCACAAATATATTTTTATAATTTTAAATATTTAAAGATGCTAAACTGAATATATACAGTTAGTTTCTTCTAACCCCTCCCTAAAATAACAGCAAAGATGGTTTTTTTTCTCTGTGTGTGTGTGTTTTTTTTTAAGGCCTAGCCTGCAAGAACAATAAGAACAGAAATAAAAAAGCAACAGAAGTTTGGGAGCTGACAAAGCAAAGAAACGACTGGTAACTGACTCAGTAGACTCCGTAAAGCTAAATCCTAAGCTAGACAAACAAAAAGCCAAGAATCAACCCACCTGTAACGTGAGCCTTTGAGGCTCAGAAATTGGCAGGACCAAGTGTCTAGAATCAGAGTGAAGGCAGAGCTAAAACCACTTTCTGGAAGAAAGTTCATTGAAGAAGCCTAGATGCTGCCTCCCCTGCTTTCTGAAGTCCTCCCCTACTTCACACGGCCACATGACTGATTCTCTCCTATTCTAGCAAAATATCAGGATTTTGCTCTCTCCGTAGAGGGCAAAACAAAGGGTCTCTAGATTGGGTATATGTTATAGGCTGAACTGTGTCCCCCTCAATTTTCAGCGTTAAAGTCATAACCCCCAGTACCCCAGAAAGTGACTATACTTGGCGACAGCGTATTTCAAAAAGTAAAATGAGGTCATTAGGGTGGTCCCTAATCCGATGTGACTGACGTCCTTATAAGAAGAGGCAATAGGGACACAGATGGAAGACCATGTGAACACAACCATCTGTAAGCCAAGGAGGGGCCTCAGGAGAAGTCAACCCTGGCAGCACCTTAGTCTCAGACTTTTGGCCTTCAGACTGTGAGAAAATAACTTTCTGTTGTTAGGCCACCAAGTCTGTGGTACTGTTTCACAGCAGCCTTAGTAGACTAATATAGTATACTAGGCAAAAAAAAAAAAGGAAATTAAGTTTACAGATATCCCAGCCTTCTTTTCCCACATAACTTCTGAAATGCTGGATGCGAGGTAGAAGACTGTTTACCCTAGAGACTCTGACAAAATACTGGCATCAGACTTTTCCCGAAGAAACCATCCAGCCACATAGTAAATATTACTGTCAACAAGCCACACCCACAGGCACAGAGTTTCCAATCAGCTTTTAGAGTTCCACTCTGAAGTATGAGCAGATGGTCAAGGATCAGCAGACATTCAAAGAGCATCTAATACGAAAGACGGACCAAAATAAACAAACTGTAGGAATAGAGGCTACACAGGGAGACAAAAACTCTCAAACACTATAATTCTTAAAAACAGAAGATAGAAAACAGGATGCTAAAACAAAGGAACAAAAATCTAAAGAGTTCTCCAAAGTTAAAACTATGAGAGTAGAAATGAGTAACACAACAGCAGAGCTGGAAGACACAGCTGAAGAAATCTCCCAAAAAGTAGAAGAAAAGGAAAAAATTGAAAATGAGAGAGAAAAGACAAGATAATCAGAGAACTGGTTAAGAAGGCTTAAAGCAAGACTATTTCTAGAAAGTAAGCACAGACCATGGAGGGAAGAAATATCAGTATTCCCCAGGCCCGAGGATCGTAAGTTTCTGTAATGGAAATATTAGCAAAGAGGATGAATATTCGGCACAGAAGTTGAAAGCAGACCCCCCATTAAGGTATATCAAACCGTGAAATTTCAAAACACTTGGAAGAGGCAAATCCTACTAGTTTTCAAAGAGAAAATATGGAGTGCATTCACTTTGTGAAAATTCATCAAGTAGAACACTTGTAATATGCACCTTTGCCTATAAATGTTATAGTTACATAAAAAGCTTTAAAAAATAAAGGAAGGAAGGAAATGAATGGTGTCATCCTTTAGGAATAAACTCAGAAACTGGTTTAGGTAAGCAGAGAGACAGTAAATGAGCCTTCTCTAACAGAAAAAAACTAGATGTGCCTACAAGGCATAAACTTAACTTGTTTCTGTACCTTTTATAAAAAAAAAAAAACCTCAAGGAGTGAATGGTTGGACAAGAGTTTGAGTGGGTTTCTACATTTAGGTATCATTACCTAATGACCTTTGTTATGTCTAAACATTAGATAGCAGAGTCATAAATTTAATTTCTGCTTTAAAAAAAAAAGAAGGATAACAGACACAATGTCCCTTTCAACTCCACAGAGAGAGATACAAGGACCCTTTGGCTCACTGCAAGTGGCCTTCCAAACTCGGATACAACTGAGCCACTGACACAACATTTTCATTAACCCAGGACTCAAAATAATAGCACAGCCTACCTGTATCTTTCTTTGGAATAAGTGAATTATGATTCTCCAGGGGATGACCAAGGCATTTCCAAGAAGTAATCTCTTTTTTCTTCAGGACAATCTCTATTTTTCCCACATTCTCAACAACTCGCACTGAAAAGAAGATAAATTGCATTCATAGATAAATTGTATCTATAGATACAATAGATAAATTGTATCATAGATAAATTGTATCATAGATAAATTGATAAATTGATAAATTGATACATAGATAAATTGTATCAACTCGCACTGAAAAGAAGATAAATTGTATTCATTGATACTAAATATAAGGTTTTACGTTTAAACCAATCTTTCTCAAACAACCCAAATGTCCCAATCAGATATGAATGACACTGAGCATTTGTGAGATAAATAAAATTTTGTGTACATGTTCATCAAAATTGTTTATGCCTTATATGGTGTTAAATCCAGTTTATGTTAGATTCAGATTAACTTCTTTCAAATTAATTTATCAAGGGCCAAACTAATACATAATGCTAGTTTTCATACAAGCTCAAATGGAGCCATGGCAACTAATTAACACATAGCTTAAAAAAAAACTTAAATATACAAATTAGCCATTGAATGGATCCACAAAAGCAAATTTAATTTATACTCTTTTAACATTTCTTGGGATCTGAGGGGTTCTTATGAGTGAATTCAGTAAACCAATATTGAGCCCAATAAACATAGAAAAAGCTTCAGGAGAATGAATCCCAACAAAGTGCATGTCAATCTTTGACAATTAAAAATCTTTTAGATTCTCTTTTTATTTTTGAATGTTTAAAATAGTTTAGAATACATGAGTACAATAATAAAATAAACTTTTAAAATTGATTAAATTTTATGAATTGAATGTGCTTTTAAAGATCTAAAGTATATTTCTTTTCATCTTTAGAAACAATCTGTCCTTCCTCACTGTAAACACATAATTCAGTAGCAATTTAACAACTTTTAAACACAGATTATTCAAATAAATTCAATTCAGTAAGCACTGATTTGAAGTTTAACAAACATAAGAAGTCCTTGACTTTAAAGAGCTTAATTTATACAATTTACAGAACTTACTATGGTATAAAGAAAAGGGAAGGTATAGAACCGGCGTAAGGTACTCTGACAGTACTTTAAAACAAGAAACCACATGTATATATGAATACAGAATGGAATATTATTCAGCCTTAAAAAATGAAGGAAATCCTACCACTTGCGACAACGTATGATAAATCTAGAGGGCATTATATTAAGTGAAATAAATAAGACAGAGAAGACAAATAGTGCATGGTATCACTTATATGTGGAATTAAAAAAAAATTCACACTCATAGAAACAGAGAGTAGCAAAATAGTGCCAGGAGTTGGGGCAGGGGGAGGGAGGAATAGAGAGAGCTTGATAAAAGGGTACCAACTTTTAGCTACAACATGAATAAGGTCTGAGGATCTAATGTATAACATGGTGACAACAGTTGATGACACTGTCTTGTATACCTGAAATTTGCTAAGACAACAGAACTTGTGTTCATATGCATAGACACACGCACACAAAGGTAAATATGTGAGGTGATGGATGTGTTAATTAATTTGATTCTGTGAATCTTTTCACAGCATATACTTTTATCAAATCATAACATTGTACACTTTAAATCTTTAAATATATTCTAATTTTGTCAATTATATTTCAATAAAGCTAAAGAAAAACATGAAAAACAAGAAACCACCATTCTTTGATGAGTCTTCTATTGCTAAACAGCTGTGTAAAATCCACGTTGTGTATTTACATGCAGAAATAGTCATAATTAATGTGCTCTGTCAATATTAAATATTTGAATATATACACCTAAGAAAAATTTGTCTGGTGTGGTTAAGTATATTTCTACAAGCTGCATGTCAGGAGTAGGGCCGGAAGGAAGAATGGGGACAGAAATTTTTTTTCTAAGGAGAGGAAAAGGAAAGGGAAAAGAGACGAGATGAAAAAGGGGAAAGAAAAAAGGCGTGGGGGGAACTGAAACCAGAGGGAAAAGAGTACGTTTAAAAATTAATGTACTTGCTTATATAGAAAACATCATGTCCTTGTCTGCAACATGAAAATATACAAATGAATAATAAGACAAATGCTGTCCACGCCCCCGTGTGTGTGTATATGTACATAGATAAATTATTTTTGGTAGCTTACCAGAAAAATCTTCCTGAATCTCATGACTTAGGGCTGGAGAAAAAAAAATTTCAGTTAAGATCCAACTTCAGTTCCTATGGTCTACAAACACCATATAAGATCATTAAAATGGTTCTTTCATGCACCATTCCACATCTCTCAAACATATCCTGAGAAATCAAAAGAAAGAAACTGAACACAACCAAATTACTGTATACAATGTTTTGAGACAAATTACTTAAATATGTGTCTTCAATTTTTCCATTTCTCTCCCTATTAATTAAGGAGTAAATACTCAATTGCCCACAGGTGGATAACCCACACTGGTGCAAGGACAGTCCCAGATTGACAATGCTACAAACCAAGACAGGAGCAAGGCAGGGAGAGATAGCAAGTGAAACACACATACTCCAGGGTGTGCACGTGCGTGTGTTGAATACAGGCCGGGACTGGGTCTAGCTCAGCGTTTCCTTTCTTACTGTTCTCTAAGTTGAATATTCATTCAGTTATTGAAAAAGAAAATTATTGGGCATCTATGCGTGTTATGCACTTTCCAGGTGTTACAGTTATCACAGTTAGTAAAAGAGAAAAATCCCTGCTCTTATGGAACTTACATTCCAGGAGGGGGTGAGGCAAGAAGTATTTTTACAAACAACTGCTCTAAAGTTCACTGTGTTAATAGTTATGTGGAACTTAAGACTCTGCATTATTTTAGTCCTTCTGATCTAATATTAGCAACCAGGAGTTTCACATTTTTGACTGTGGAATTTTTGTTTGTTGTTTATATGTGTGCAAGATACAGTTAGCTACAGTGTGAACAGAACTAGCCATAAAGTATTTGAAACATAGTAAATGCTGACACAGAGGTCTTCCTTAAAGAAAAATCATGATAGAGCTAATGAATAATGTATACTTTTCTAGACATCTGAGTTTTTGATTAAAACTCTCCCTAAGAGGCAATATATATTTGATCTTATGCTAGCAAAAAATAGGGTAGCATGTATTTCTAGAAGAAATGTTTAATATTTGAGGTTGATTAATGAGTGGGGGGAAAATAAGAAAGAAAAAACATTTATCAACTCCAATCAAATTCAGGACTAAAGGTCCTTCATTAATATGGTAAAGCCATGAGCTGAATCGCGAGTCATCTGAGGCCTGGAGAATTTCAGTCTCTGTTTTGCAAAAGTAAATGAAACGTTCTTTACATAAGAATGTGTGCTTAAAATACAGTTTTCTTCTTGCTGTTTTGGTTTGTTTCATTTCTAACTAGAATAACATTACCTTCTTTAAAGGAGAAAATGATGAACTCCTAGAGTCATTATGGGTGAGAAATGGATTAAGAATCTGCTACCTTGATTCTAGATTTTAGTCCTGATTTCTTTCCCCTGATAGATCTGTAACCTCTCAAAACAGAGAGAAGTGAACTGTATGGTAGGTCTTTGCCCATGAAGGGACAGGCAGCTGAAGGGTACAGTATAACCTTGCGGCTGGCAAGAGACAGGCCGATAGAACAGTGCCTGGTGATGTCTACTCAGTGGAAGCACATGACAGGCAGGCCTCCGGAGATTTATTTGTAGGTAAAGTTACAGAGTCTTACAAAGCTGGGCCAACAAGTATTTCATATGATTATTGATTTTGATCGCACCTAATTGTTTAAACTTGGGAAAAGTGAGGTTGTACTGCCATTTGCTAGCACTTTCCTTAGTATAAAGAAATAACAGAAAAAAAAGATCAAAAATGAAAAACCAAAATGACAATGGCACATAAAATATTATAGGTACCGAGACTCTACACCAGTAACTACTATACCTAAAGGAAACAAAAGTTGTTTCCATTAATACAGAATAAGGTACTTACCAATATGTATAAGATATGAATAATCCTTGATAACTGTTTCTGCTCTAAAGGAATCATCCCGGTGATCAGCTATTACTGAGTCTAAATTGATATCCTTAAATGGAAATCAAAAAGAGAAAGATTAAAAAGTAAACTTTTCACCAAACTCCTATTACTATACTTTTAAGCTGATCAGTGAAAGTTCATATGGTACTTATTTACAGAACCCACAAGCTAAATACACATTATTCCGGTTTTTTTCTCTCTCATACAACCCAGTTCTTCTCCTTCAAAGTATATATCACAATTTTAACTATGCATTTGTCTATGCTTAATGTCTACCTTACACACTCGTCTTTAAGCTCTAAGTGTAAGGGGCAGAATACTGTCTTCAGAATATTGCTCAGCACCAAGTAGGTGCTCAAATATTTGTTGAATAAATAATTTGGAAAAAAAATTAGAATCAGACAAGAAGCCAAGATATCTGTGTTCATTTTTATCTTTCCACTATTATGTGACACTGTGCAAATAACACAACCTCTTAAGCTCAGCTTATCAAAAATAATAATAATAATAAATTCACTAACAAATTTTTAGATGTCTCTAATTTCTACATAGCTTTGGTGCAAGTTATTTTGGTGCCTATCGTTTACACCATACACTGAATACATTATTCCACGTAGAAACCTTCCCCCTTCCCTTAATCATCCATCCTCTGCGCTTCACTGATATCACCAATGAAAGCACACAGACCCCAACCTTGCCAGGCCCTGTCCTCTTGGTTCAGGACTGCTTGGTTAGGAGACAATACCAAGAGGGAGTGGAAGGCGGGACAAGCAGTGCCTCTCTGGGCCTCCTGGCTCTTTCAGGCAGAGGCTGGTCACTCCTGCGGAGCCATCAGATCCTGCTGCAGGAGTAGGAGGCACTCACCAGCTCAGATGTGGTTCTGCTACTACAGAAGTAGCATGAGTTCTCAGAAATTCCTAGCTGCCAGAACTTGTCTTTAAATCTCCACAGTTCCTCAAGTGTGGGAACCTTGCCAGTTGCTGGAGGATGTGTCTGGAGATGTTGTAAGTTGCCTGCTTATTTATCTGATTTCCCAGCTGGACTGTAAGCCTGGTGAGAGTTCAGTCTCTATGAAACTGGCCCATCATTAGATTCCTGAATTCTACGATGGTGTTGAAAATGAAGCAGGGATTCAATAAACACTTAGTGAATGAATTAACTCCTTAATTTTAGTTTTCAGAGGGCATTAACTGAACCCCGTTAGTGGCTTAAGCATACTAAGCTCCAGCAGTACAGCCTCTCCTGGCTCTTGAATTCCAATTTAAGTGCAGGAAATTAGTTCGTATGGTGAAGTTAAACGGGGACTCTCACTGCTGTTATCCATGCTTAAACACAAAAAAAATCACAGAAGAGCACATAAACTATGCTTCTTCCTCGTCTATTTTTTCCCTAAGGTGCTATGGCATGGTTGTTAAGGGCACATACTATGGAGCCAGCCTGCCTGGGTTCAAAGTGCTAGACCTGCCGCTTACCGTGAGACTTTGGGTAAACTACTTAATTTCTGTTTCCTCATCTGTAAGATAGGGGTAACGAAAGGATCTACCTCACAGAGTTGCTGTCAGTTAATACAAGAAGAGCTCTTAGAAAAGTACACCTGCGCATAGCTCACATTTATTATTTACTTTTTTGTTTTTTTCTGATCTTAAAAATGTGTTTACCTTCTGTTTAGTATATATGACAATGGTGACTAAAGCGTCTGTTTGGAACCAGTCGTAGCTGTAAAATATTTTAAAAAGAATAAATAATCATGTGCAGTAACATATATTAAATCATTAAATATATAATTTTAAAATATATACAATTTAAAAATATAAAATATGACACAATAAATACATGATTTAAAACATAGTTCAAAATCTACAGTGAGAAATATATTTCTCTAGGTAAAGGTTTTTTTCTAAATAATCAGTGGTGTTACCATGAAATAAATAATAAAGCAATTATTTCTCAATTTAAAATACTTACACATCCATGTATTCTAACTTGGATAAAAACAAACAAGATCCTTGACAAGGCACTTTTTATAAAGGTTACACATCTAAAATTCCTTTTATCAGAGCAGTAGCGCAACATGTTTTCTGAAGGAGCACGACAAAATCTACATGCTTATTACCTTCACTCCTCCCTGTCACAAATATGTTATTACTCCTCAAGAAATTAACTCACCAAGGATGCTTAACGGTCAACAGTAAAAACTTAAGGAAAAACTAAGTCTTCGGTTTTGTAATAGCTATTGATCAAATTGATTCTGTTTTTGTACTTACTACCTGTATACAGGCCCCCAATGTGAATGCTAGGAGGTATCCTCAGGCCCTTAACTTAAAATTGAATATGAAATAATTTAACAGGTATAGCAAGTAGAGCCAGAAGCTGCTGTTATAGACTCATGATAGGGGGAAAGGGGGTAAGAGAAAGACTACAAGTAACACACATAACACTAAGGGCATCTGAAATATCATTAACAAAAATATACATGGATTGCTTAATTTACTAAGACAGGGTACAATACGTTCTGAAGGATTTCCATGAAAAACTAATAAAGCAAACTAGACACACAAAAAATAGAATAGTTGAATAAATTATGGATATTCTATGATCAATTTCCATCACATGATAGAATACAGACAAAAAATGCTTTTGAAGAATCTTTCATGACATAGGAAATTGATCATAGAATATACTGTAATACTGTATTATCAAAATAGAATAGTATGGAAATAGGTATCACATGAATAAACTGTGTGGAATAAACCAAATATTAAGAGTCTATATCCAGGGTTGGTGGGATTACAACTGATTCTATCACTTTCTTTTGTATTTCTATTTTCCAAGTTTTCTACCATGAATGTATATTTTATAATCACAAAAAATTGTTCTTTTTTAAAGTTGTGGTGTTTAAAATGGGTTAAACTTCAGTTATGTTAAAAATTCATATTTACGGAACAGCTCATTCTCCAACAATGCCTGATAAATGAGGCACTACAGTTGTTGTGTCAAAGAAGCATAATTAATAAAATAAGCAATAAATCAAACTTAGAGCCATTTTTTTAACGTGTATATTATGGTGTAGAACTGATTACGCTTTAAAAAAGTAAAACAAGGATGCATACCTTGGAGAACTAGGCCCTTCTTTGGCAAGTGGATCTGTCACTTGGCTCTTGGGAAGCATGCCTTCACAAAGAAAAACAAACAAAATAGCTACAGTTCATCCATGTATAATTTTTCTTTTTTTTTTTTCCCCATCTTTTCAGTAAACTTCTTATTGAAATATTATAAAAGGACACAAGTCATAAATGTACTACTCAATGGATTTTCATAAGTAAAACAAACTCTTGTAGCCAGCACCTCCCTGTGCCCCCTTCCACTCAGCACCCCTCCCCCAAGGGTAACCACTATTCTTTTAACATCATGATTAGTTTTTGCCTGCATTTGGCCTTTATAAAAAATGGAATAATAAAATATGTTCTCTTTTGGTCTGGCTTTTTTGGTCCAGCTCTATAGACATTTCAGTTAATGTCAAATCAGCATGATTAATAGTAAACAATAAATCAGGTCTGGAGCTTTCTGAGATTTTATCCAGGATGCTGAATACATCAGTAGTTTGTTCCTTTTTATTACTGAGTATTACTATACTGTATGAACATACCATATACCGGAACCTATTCATTCTCCTGTTGATGGACATTTGGGCAGTTTTTAGCTGTTACGTATAGTGCTGTTATAAATGTTCTTGTACATGTACATATACATTCTTAAAGAACATCCATCTACATTTCTGGTAGGTATATAGGACATGTATATGTTTAGCTTTAGTAAATACTGCTAAACAGTTTTCCAAAGTGGTAATACCAATTTACACTTTCTACCAGAAGTGTATGGGAGCCCTGTTGCTCCACCACCTTGCTGACACGTGGTATTCTGTCTTTTTTCATTTTAGACATTCTTGTGGATGTGCCCCAGCATCAAATTTTATTTTTTATTTTTATTTTTCTAAAGATTTAATTTTTAATTTATTTTTGGCTGCATTGGGTCTTCATTGCTACACGCGGGTTTTCTCTAGTTGTGGCGAGCTGGGGTTACTCTTCGTCGTTGTGGTGCATGGGCTTCTCATTGGGGTGGCTTCTCTTGTTGCAGAGCACGGGCTCTAGGCACACAGGCTTCAGTAGCTGTGGCTCATGAGTTCTAGAGCACAGGCTCAGTAGTTGTGGCTCACGGGCTTAGTTGCTCCGCGGCATGTGGGATCTTCCTGGACCAGGGCTCGAACCACTGTCCCCTGCATTGGCAGGCAGATTCTTAATCACTGAGCCACCAGGGAAGTCCTCAACATCACACTTTCAAGGCTCTGGTTTTCTCACTGTTTTTGAAAACTCTGAGAACACGCAAGAGCTCCAAAGATACTATCAGTGATACTGTCAGACAAACAACTTCAGGTGTTACATCACAAATTGCATAAAGTAGTCTACAATAAGACAATCTTTTCTAGTTAAAAAAGAAAAGGTAATTCATCTGGCAATCCAGCTTATTAGCTGAATTTCTATAACCTTCTTATGCAAATAGGGAGGGAAAAAAACCCAATTTTTAAACATACATTAGTAATACGGTTCAGTCAGAGTAGCCCCGTGCATTTCATAAGTGTCATACCAAACTTTTTTGGGGGGTTAGTGGCAGTGCCAGTCATAATTCCAAGTCATACTGAATGGCTGAGGAAGCCAGAACTGCCGAGCCCAGAGGAGGGGAGACTAATAGGCTGGCTGCTCAGCATCTGTGTAGACACTGGAAGAGCACCCCGTGCCTGAGGGAGGGACACATTCAGCCTGGCCTCTGAGGGTGGAACTCCTAGTCACCATGAGTATTCAAGCTAAGGGCAGATGAACACATGTTCAGGGATGTTATAGAAGGGATTATGGTAAGAGTCAGAGCTGTTCGATGCTTTGTGACCCCCTAGAGAGGTGGGAAAGGGAGGGTGGGAGGGAGGCTCAAGAGGGAGGGCAAATGGGGAGATATATGTATGCATATGGCTGATTCACTTTGTTGTACAGCGGAAACTAACAACATTGTAAAGCAATTATACTCTGATAAAGATATGTATATATAAAAGAATGTAAACAGTAATTACACTCCTGAAAAAAATCTATCCTATAAAATAAAAACATCAATATATAAAGATAAAAAAAAAAGGAGGGCTGCAATAAGGGATCTACAAAGTTCTCTGCCAAATCCTCTAAGCTTAGGCAAGTAAACACATCCTTTGTATAAAAAATATCTAAATACCCCAAATAATTCTGTGAGGCAATACTGTACACAGTCATGTGAATATGATTCATTTTTTACTATAAATGTATATGGCTTACCGTTTAAGAGTCTCTTTTCCTCATGATAGTCTGTACAGTGGTTTAGAAAAAAAGTTAGGTAAGAATATTGTAACATCAGAGAGAAGATCGGTTAATATTATTGAGTTAAAGGTAACAGCCCTCTTCTTGAAGGGCTTTCTTCCGAGGCCTGAGGAGAGAAATAAGGCTGATAAACAGATGGCCTATGCTTTAAGTAAGAAATTTCATCTCTGAAGACAGCAGGCCATTTCTGCAGGCATTTGTCTCCAATTTCACTGGGCTTTTTCCTCCTTCTTTGGACATTTTTGCTCTAATACCTTGATTAATTTCTTTAGAAAGCACATAAAGACCCAAGTTTTGTCCTGGTCATCATATTCTAAATTAGTCAAAACTATCCAAAGTTTATTAGATTACACTTTATATATGAAACATACATATTAACCCAAAGAAAGACACCTTATTATCTTTCCTATCTAAGTGAGCAGTTAAAATGATTATTATTACTCCAAATTTAAATGGCCAAAATGTTGAAAATATGTTAAGACTTTCACTTGTATATCAGTGCAATCAATCATTAGGGGTGCAAGCCAGAAAAAAATTTAATGGGTGTTTCCTTTCAGGATGGCAGCCAGCTCACAAATCTATATTATATTTTGATCACCACAAGTTTTATAACCATATGTCAAAATAAAACCCTCAGCAAGTTGCCAGAGTTTTAAAAAAAAAAAGAATGCCAAGCTAACACAAAATATTCAAGTAGTAAACTAAACTGATAGACATTACTTGTTAAGGTGACATCACCTTGTTTTGTAGAAAAATAAACCAAAGTACGTATATCAAAGCTTTCAAATTTTTTTATGTTCTGATTTTCAATCAGCCAGAGATCCCATAATTACTACCACTTCACTCACATGCCATAAAATACCCATGATTAACGAGGTCAGATAACCATTCTTTTTATTTTCCCCTTTTTACTGAAATAAGTTCATAGCTGAAAGGGATCTTAACAACATACACCAAATTTATCATGTGCTCCCCTCATTAAAGGCTGAAAATCAGAGGTCAGGACTTGAATGAACCCCACAGCTCTTTAGCAGCAAAGCCAAGATTAAACTTCATCTCCCCTGAAACTAAGCGCCATTTTTCTTAACATGCCATTGTGAGAGATAATACTTTCTGAAAAGACACAGGACCTGAAAACCATTTAAATTATGCCTCAAAATGAGCTTTGTTTCTCAACTGCCAGATGAAAATCTAGTCATTAGTTTGCAAGGGATCACTGATGTCCCTGCTTGCTGACTTACTTTCATACAATTTCATCTGTTTTTGCTACTGCAGTTGTGATCATTTGTTTTATCAATATCTTAGAACAAATAGCAAACTCACAGTAACATAAGTAAATTAAACCCAGTTTCAGTGTACAACATAGTTGGCAGTTTGATGAATCTCATTTATCATGTAAAACAACTTGTTTCTATCTAAGAGGCTCAGATTTTGAAAACTTGTCCCCAGGGAATTTGTTTCTAGGGAAAAAATATGTCATCTCATATGATTACTTCCTGTCTGATGTGAATTGATTTGAACCTGTCAGAACTTTATGGATCCTGCTAAGTTATTCATTTTTTTCTGAGTCTTTTTTTTCTTTAATAAAAGGAGTATCAATAGGAAGAGAACATCTAGCTAAATGATCTAAAATATCTTTAAAACTCCACTAGTGGGCTTCCCTGGTGGCACAGTGGTTGGGAGTCCGCCTGCCGATGCAGGGGACATGGGTTCTTGCCCCGGTCCGGGAGGATCCCACGTGCCGCGGAGCAGCTGGGCCCGTGAGCCATGGTCACTGAGCCTGCGCGTCCGGAGCCTGTGCTCCGCAGCGGGAGAGGCCACAACAGTGAGAGGCCCACGTACCACAAAAAAAAAAAAACAAAAAAAACAAAAAAACAAAAACCTCCACTAGTGTACTTTTGCAACTCTTTTTGAAAACTGAGTCACAGAAATACGAGAGGCTATTTGTTTTTACTGCTAAGCACATTTACATCAGAGTTACTCTAGGCACATGAGATACTTTCCTCTCTAACAAGAAATCTAACATTCTGTCTTGATACCTAATTCCATCATTTGGTTGGCTCCATGGCCAAGAAAATTTGCATCTTCTTATAATATTGGTTAGACTGCATTACTCTGATCAGAACCTCTGCTTTCTGGAAAGGTCTGAGTCCTTTAGAAGACTGGAGCTGTGATCTATCAGCACTCAACTCTTCTTTGGTAAGAGGGCTGGCGACAATTTTTAACTGTGAACCCAATCTAGTTTACCTCTTCTAAGTGGAGCCGCAGAAGGATCCCCTGGGATGGGGAAAGTTAAAAAACAAGCAAACAAACAAACCCTGTCTTACTAGTATACTGATTCATTTAACAAATACCTGTTGACCATCATCTTAATAGGGATAGTGACACAATATGAAACCCTTTGGATAAAAAGTTAGGAAAATACGACTGTATGTTCAGTTTGCTTATACATGCGTAAAGATGATTTGGAAGGATACACAATAACACAGTTACCTGCATCTGTGCACAGGAGGGAAAAGGGTAGGTGGGAGACAAAGGTATGACCATGGCACTTCTCATTCTGGAATCGTGAATGTATTACTGAAAAAATTAAATAAACTAAATTGGAAACTTCAATATGGTCTTTTCAATATGATATGATAAATGTTTTAAAAGAGAAATATAGAAGGTGGCATGGAAGCACAGGGATGAGGGAGGGCACTGCTACTTGAAATTTGAAAGGATTTCATTGAGGAAATAATATTTTAGCTACATTTTGAAAATATGTAAGCATTTTTTAGGAGGCCCTGAACAAAAAACATTCTAGGAAGACAAATGCCGCACTTTTACATCTGAATGTCATATTTATCCGTAGCTACATACCCCACCTTCCTTTCTCACTCCAAAAGGCTGATGTCACGTAACTATCAGATAGGAGCTCTGTCTTATTACCAGGGATCTTAGTCACAAAATCCAAAGTGTACCATTCCATGTTCCCTTTACTGCTTTGCCTGGCCAGAAGACTCCCTGGTTCTCTACAATGTGTTTAATAACCATTTTTCTCTAGAAATTCTTCCTCATCTCTAAAGAGAACTAACTCTTCATAACACAACTGAGGCCTAATTCTTGGTTTTGTTTCCGAAGTCATAAACTCATTTCTCAAATTCTATAAAATTTAATAATTTATGTATTTCTAAACTATCCTTCTCTTTTACTCTCCTTAATTTATCTTTGTAAATATCCTCTGAATCATCTTCAAATTTTGTACATCTCTCAAACTTCAAGGCCCAGAAGTTTACTCCTTATCCTAGAAGTAGTCTACTAGCAGAATTAAAATAAAGGTTCAATAGTTCAAACACATACTCTGAAAAATTCCAGGATTAAAAAGTTCTAAAAGTACCAGACTATATAGTTACTTATTCCTGGTCAGTTTTTCTCTCCACGATTCATTTAACTAATCACAGCAAATACTGCATTTTTAGACGTTTGTATTTTCTGCTTTCAAGGCTATACTTGTCATTTTTTATTCAATTCTCCAATTTATTAGTTATTTTCTACTCTTGTCCTATCCTCAGAGGGATTAACCACTCCTTTCTTATTTGGTATTACCTATACACAAATATACATGTTCAAAAATCATTTTTCAGGACTTCCCTGGTGGTCCAGTGGCCAAGATTCCACGCTCCCAGTGCAGGGGGCCCGGGTTCGATCCCACATGCCGCAACTAAAGATCCCGCGTGCTGCAACTAAGACCCGACACGGCCAAATAAATAAATAAATATTTTTTAAAAAGCACGTTAAAAACAATCATTTCTCTCTGAAAACAAAACAAATACTAACTTAAACCAAACACTGGCCAGTCACAATCATACAGCAAAACCCCCTTCCTGCTCAGGCCTGCATCTGCCCCCTGACCGGGGACTTCTCACCCCCCATTTTTAATTACCTGTCCCTTATATCTTTCTGGCAGGAATCACTGAGACAGTGGGACCTATAGCACAAAAGTAGATGAAGGTAGCCTGGCTGAGAAAGCAAATCTGCTCAGCCAGTAAAGTCCACTTCATCATGACACCCACCCCTTTCTCTCCACTAGTAACTGTCTTGCTTCCCCCGTACTGAGCCTCTGAGCTTGTGCTCTGTCCACCCACTTGAGCCCTGAACTGTCCCCATCTTATCAATGAGGAAACGGTAGCTCCTAGAAGAGGGAACTTTGACTGACTATACAGAAGCTGACCTCCCAGCTGGCAGCCAGCCCACCCAATTAGTGATGCCACTAATACCATCATTTTTAAGAATAAAAAACTAATTCATATATGAGGGTTTCTCCATGTCAGCACTAGGAACAGTTGGGGCCGGACGATTCTTCGTCATGGGAGTGTATCCTGTGCCTTGTAGGGGATTTAGCAGCACCCCTGACCTCTCCTCTACCCACGGGAATGCCACTAGCATCTAGTTCAGCTGTGACAACCAAATCATCTCCAGACATTGCCAAATGTCCACTGGGGAGCAAACTCAACCCAGGTTGAACCACTGGCATATACCAAAGAGAAATAAATTAGTTGAAAGAAGATAACTTTAATGAGGTGATTTTCTGCCTCACAAAAGGAAGCACCCAGGATTTCTCTCAATGGTGGGCTTCTCCTATCAAATAACTGTAGCCTTTAAGGAAAGTACATATACCTACAAGCCTCAGGATCTTCCCTTTTAAACTGACGGTGTTAGAACAGCTCTAAATCCCTCTTCCACCTCAAAAGTATTCTACTGATCTATGGTTCTAAGTGCTTTATAGTCAGCAAGCGCTTGTGAAAACTAAAAACATAAAGTATTAGAAACCATGATAAAACAATGAGAAATTAAGAAGAAACATTCCTGACACTGGGCTATGCCATTAGAAAATGTGACTATTTTACAGAATGGCCATCATTAAAAACTCTACAAATAACGAATGCTGGAGAGGAGACGATGTGGAGAAAAGGGAACCCTCCTACACTGTGGGTAGGAATGTAAACTGGTGCAGCCACTATGGAAAACAGTATGGTGGTTCCTCAGAAAACTAACAGTAGAGCTACCATAAGATCCAGCAATCCCACTCCTGGGCATATATGTGGAAAAAACTCTAATTCAAAAAGATACATGCACCCCTATGTTCACAGCAGCACTATTCACAATAGCCAAGACATGGAAACAACCTAAATATCCATCGAGAGATGAGTGGATAAAGAAGATGTGGTATATATACAATGGAATATTACTCAGCCATAAAAATGAATGAAATAATGCCATTTGCAGCAACATGGATGGACCTAGAGATTATCGTACTAAGTGAAGTAAGCCAGAACAAGAAAGACAAATACCATATGATGTCACTTATATGCGGAATCTAAAATATGACGCAAATGAACCTATCTATGAAACAGCAACAGACTCATAGAGAACGGACTGGTGGTTGCCAAGGGGGAGGGGGTGGGGGAGGGATGGAGTGGGAGGTTGGGTTTAGCAGATGGAAGCTTTTATATATAGAACTGGATAAACAACAAGCTCCTACTGTACAGCACAGAGAACTATATTCAATATCCTATGATAAATCATAATGGAAAAGAATATTAAAAAAAAGAATGTGTGTGTGTGTGTATATACATAACTAAATCACTTTTCTGTATAGCAGAAATTAACACAATATTGTAAATCAACTATATTTCAATAAAAAATATATATATAAAGAAAATGTGACTATTTAAAAAATTTAATATATTAAAATTTTAAGAGTGCATTTATGATCTGGTACAGTGCTGTCCAGAAGAAATATAATGCAAGCCACAAATATAATTTAAAATTTTCTAATAACCGTATTAACTATGTACAAAGAAACAGGTCAAATTAATTTTAATAATATATTTTCTCTTAATGCAACATATCCAGAATCTTGTCATTTCAACATGTAATCAATGTAAAGTTGTCAGATATTTTACATTCTTTTTTTCATCCTAAGTCTTGAAATGCAGTATTTTACGCTTGTAGCACATCTCAATTTGGAGAGTATTTCCATACTCAATAGCAGCCACATGTGGCCAGTGGCTATAATAATGACAGCAAAGGACTCAAAAAAGGGCAAAAAGAACACTTGTCATCTTTGCCAGAGAATGAAGTGTTCCACATAAATAATCAGTAACTGAAGCTCACCTTTTCAAGCCAAGTTTCTCCCTTTATTCATTATTGATATCTTTCTAAAGCACAATACAAACCAAAATACTTTTTAAACAAAGGATTATAAAAAACCCACTGATTCTTCTCTTGATAAGGACCCACTAGTATTATGTGTTTTATATTCTGACACTGTTAGCTCTTCTGTGTTCTTCCCAGATATCACTCCTACCCCAGAAGCCAGCAGATAAATGGAAAACTGTCCTCCCGGGACTGCTCAGCTGTGGGGATGCCTACAAAATGCTACTTCTGGCTCCTCCCTGCACTGGGGTCTGGCAGGTCACCCCACCTAAAAGATGGTGTCAAGGATCTCGTATTGAAAGAAGCCCATGTATAACATTTCTCTTCAGTATATCCATCCCCCCCCAAACCCCTGTAAATCCTCATGTCAGCAAGTCTCCACCTACTGTTTCCACTTCGTCTCTGTTTTCATCCTCTATTCCTACTTAATCTGTTTTCATCCTCTATTCCCACTTCATCTCTGTTTACACCTCTGTTCCCATTTCATCTAGAAGCTGTAGTTGTGGAGTGAACATAGTCTCTAGTTTGCTACAGTTACAGTTTACTGCCTGCCCCCTGTTGTCTCAGTATAACTACTAATAGAGGCTCCATTCATTCTCCAATCTGCCCCAGTTTGGACAATTACACGGTCACCCCATCTAATAGTTTCTATCCTTAAGTCTCACGCCAGCAGACTTCAAGGATCAATCTCTGCCTGTAGATGAAAGGCATAGGAGGTACTGTTAAAACAACATTCACTTTAATTATCATGAACATTCTTGACACATTAAACCTTTCTCTTTAGTTACTTTGTCCCTTTTATATGATCTACTAGCTCTGGTTAGCTTGGAGTTCACACTGTTATCTTGCTGGATCTTAAGTCTCTACTGTTCCAAAAACCCGATCCATTTACTTGCGGTCAACAACCTTCCTGATTTGTAAAGTTCTTGTCTTTGCTTCCTAATGCCTTGCGAGTTCTCTCACATCACTACCTGCTACTGGCCTCATCTTAGCAAAACACTTATAACCCAAAAAGGCTTTATAGTGAAACAGAGATTCATAAACATGTTCTCACATGCCCTGTCAATAATAATGATAATACTTAATTTTTCCCAGAAGCAGAGCCATGGTAAGACACATGCTGATAATTATAGGGATACAAAGGAATAGAAAATGTAAGCAGCCTCAGTACTGTAGGAGCAGAGGGGCAAAAGCAGCCACCACAGCAATAACCACTTCTACTATTCCCACCACCTGTTGCTTCTAATGCATCAGGTGGTTAGCAAACATCATTTAATCCTCACAATGACTTTGGGATGTTTCATTCTAAGACCCCATTTCACTGCTGAGCAAAACCACTCAGATCTGTTAACCGACGCTGAAGATCAACAGCTCATGAGTGTAATTTGAGGTGGAGATGAGATCTGAAGCCATGTTAGTTTCTATCAAACTTGTGCTTTTTCTATGGATCATGCAGCCTCAGGAACCACTACTAGGGCCAGAGAAAGTGTGAAAAAGGAAACTTTTAATTTATGAATACACAGTATCTCAGAGTCCATTTCTCATTCTGGATAAGAAATATGTTTGCACTTCCCTGAACCAGGTGGTGAGAAGGAGAAGGAATATTCATTATGGTTTAGTTCTTCACCATTAGGATTTAGTCAGAAATCCCAGTTTCCTCAGCCCTTCTGATTTTGGTTTCATAAATCTGTTTGTTTGTTTTTGTCAGTCTTAACTACCTTTATTTCATCCTTGTTACTGAATGACTTTAGGTTGTCAGTTGTTTTCCCTCAGAACTTCCAAGATACTGATCTCTTTGTCTCCTATTGATGTTCTAGTAAATTAGCAGTAACAGCTAGTAAATTACACTGGTAAATTAGCTGTCAATTTACTAATCACTGGTTTGTTAGTAAACCTATCTCTCTCTGGCTGTTGTCTTTGGTATTCTGCAGTTTTACCATGAACAGTCTATGTGTGGATT
The DNA here is from genome assembly GCF_949774975.1 of Lagenorhynchus albirostris. NCBI lineage: Eukaryota > Metazoa > Chordata > Mammalia > Artiodactyla > Delphinidae > Lagenorhynchus > Lagenorhynchus albirostris. The sequence continues at coordinate 70,400,810 of NC_083106.1, forward strand.
TCTTTTTATTTATCTTGATTGGGGATTTGCTGAACTTGCTAAATCTGAGATTTGTGATTTACCAATTCTGGAAAAGTCTCAGCCATTCAGATGTTGCCTCCTCCTCATTCTCACTACTACTTCCTTCTGGAAATCTGATGACAAGTGTTAGGTCTTATTGCTCTATCCTCTGCGTCTCTTGCATATTTTTCTATCATTTTGTTTCTATGCACCATGTTCTGTTCAACGTCTGCTGCTCAGTCTGGCAGTTCACTCAACTCTTCTACTACGTCTAAACTCTAACTATTCATGCTATGCACTTTTTAATCTCACCAGCTCCATTTTTCATTTCTAGGAGTTTTATTTCTTTTCAATTTTACATGATTATTTTAGCAGTCTCTTGCTTTACTCATGTTACCAATTCATTCTTATTTTCCTAATCACTTCAAACATAATTATTTTTATTCATAATTATTTTTATAATTACTTGTGTACAAATAATAAAGTCCAAGGGGTGAAATTCTGCTTTTGTTTCTGCTGACTTGCTTCCTCAAGTGTTGTTTAATTTTTCTACTGTACGCTAATAACTGGTGATGTGTCCCTGTGGGAGTTTTAAGGGTTTTAGCTTGAAAGTTTGTTCCGCCATTAAAAATGTGTACATAAATCTGCCAAGCAGGCAGGGAAACCAGTAATGGAAGACCATTTTATTTCTCGGTTTGAGGTTTCTAAGACCACATACGTGGTATATATATTTGAATTCCCAACTCTTACGTGCGCAAGACTGTGGTTACAAATTCTCAAAGGAGATTTCTCTTTCCTCTCCTCCATCACCTCATAAACAAGGTGAAGGCAGACTATCCTGACATCTCCCTTTGTTGTTGCACAGCTTTCTTTTCAAGTCTTCCCATTTCACTGATCATATAGACTTCAAGAGTCAAGCCATAGGCAGGGATCTCAACTCCAACTCCCTGCCTTTACAGACCCAAGATCCGGTCTCCCATTTCCTATGTGACCATTAAAATTCCCGTGTGGCTCTACGTTCCAAGTATCTGATAAGTGCTTTGGGGAAATGGAGGCATCAGAACTAGCTTATCATCCTGGACTGCCGCCTCTAGCACCGCCCCCCCCCTTTTTTTTAAATTAAATATCTGGGGACTTCCTTGTGGAATCTGCTCATTTTAAACGGTGTTTGCCGTATCTGATGAAACATTCTGAAGATTATCTGTCTTTCACTTCCAGGGAGGAAGGAAGGAAACCAGAAAAACCCTTTTATTCATTTCATGTCTCCTATGACACAGACGCCTAGGGAGCTGGCATGCTTTCTGGCCACACTGAACGGTATCACCGAGAAGCACATGACCTTTAGTGCCGGACTGTAAACAAGATATGTAATGTCCAGGATGAGGTAAAATTAGTCAGTTAGAAGCTTTCCTTAAGAACACGGCCCCTGCTGGCAGTGAACAGGTGAACTCAGGAGCAATTAAGAGAAGAAAGGGATTTGTTTACAAGAGTAAACTGGTTTGGAAGAACTGCCAGACACTAAAGTTCAAACTAGTTTGCTTTTGGTATACACGCAGACCTCGTTTTATTGTGCTTTGCTTTACTGCACTTCACGGATACTGCGTTTTTAAAAACTGATGGTTTGGGGCAACCCGGCATTGAGCAAGTCTATTGGTGCCATTTTTCCAACCGCATTTGCTCGCTTCATGATTCTAGGGCACGTTTTGGTAATTCTGGCAATATTTCAAACCTTTTCATCATTATTGTATTTGTTACGGTGATCTGTGAGCAGTGATCTGATGTTACCATTGTAATTATTTTGAGGCACCACAAACTGCACCCACATAAGACTGCAAGTTCAATCTATAAATATGTGTGATCTGACTGCTCCATCGACTGCCCATTTCTCCATCTCTCTTCCTCTCCTTGGGCCTCCCTATTCCCTGTGACACAACAATCTGAAATTAGGCCCATTAATATAACCCTACAATGGCCTCTAAGTGTTCAAGTGAATGGAAGAGTCCCACGACTCTCCCTTTAAATAAAAAACTAGAAATGATTAGGCTTAGTGAGGAAGGCATGTCAAAAGCCAAGACAGTCTGAAAGCTAGGCCTCTTATACCAGACAGTTGGCCAAAGTGTGAATGCAAAGGGAAAATTCTTGAAGGAAATCGAAAGTGCTACTCCAGGAAAGCAAAACAGCCTTACTGCTGACATGGAGAAAGTTTTAGTGACCTGGATAGAAGATTAAACCAGCCACGACATTCCCTTCAGCCAAAGCCTAACTCAGAGCAAGACCCTAATCTCTTCAATTCTATGAAGGTCGAGAGAGGAGAGGAAGATACAGAAGAAAAGTGTGAAGCTAGCAGAGGTTGGTTCATGAAGTTTAAGGAGAGAAGCCATCTCTATAACATAAGAGTTCACAGGGAAGCAGCAAGAGCTGATGTAGAAGCCGTAGCATGTTATCCAGAAGATCTAGCTGAGATAATTAATGAAGGTGGCTACACTAAACAACAGATTTTCAGTGTAGATGAAACAGCCCTCTACTGCAAGAAGATGCCATCTAGGACCTTGATAGCTAGAGAGGAGAAGTCAATGCCTGGCTTCAATGCTTCAAAGGACAGGCTGACTCTCTTGTTAGGGTCTGATGTAGCTGCTGACTTGAAGTCGAAGCCAGGGCTCACTTAACCATTCTGAAAATCTTAGGGCCCTTAAGAACTATGCGAAATCTACCCGGCCTGTGCTCTATAAATGGAATAATAAAGCACATCTGTTTATAATACGGTTTACTAAATATTTTAACCCCACTGTTGAAAACTACTGCTCATAAAAGAAAGATTCCTTTCAAAATATTACTGCTCACTGACAATGCACCTGGTCACCCAGGATGTCTGATGGAGATGTTCAAGGAGATTCATGTTGTTTTCACGCCTGCTGACATAACATCCATTCTGCGCCCTGTGGATCAAAAAGTCATTTAGACTTTCAAGTCTTATTATTTAAAAAATACATTTTGTAAGGCTATAGCCCCCACAGATAGTGACTCCTCTGATGGATCTGGGCAAAGTCAATTGAAAACCTTCTGGAAAGAGTCACTATTCTAGATGCCATCAAGAACATTCCTGATTCATGGGAACAGGTGAAAATATCAACATTAGCAGGAGACTGGAAGAAGTTGATTCTAACCCTCCTGGATGACTTTGAGGGGTTCAAGACTTCAGTGGAGGAAATAATTGCAGTCACGGTAGAAACAGGAAGAGAACTGGAATTAGAGGTGGAGCCTGAAGATGTGACTGACTTGCTACAATTTCATGATAAAACTTGAACAGATGAGGGGTTGCTTCTTATGGATGAGAAAAGAAAGTGGTTCCTGAGATGGAATCTACTCCTGGTGCAGATGCTGTTAAGATTGTTGAAATGACAACAAAGAATTCAGAATAGTACAGAAACTTAGCTGATAAAGCAGCAGCAGCGTTTGAGAGGACTGATTGATTTTGAAAGAAGTTCTACTGTGGGTAAAATGCTACCAAACAGGTCTGCATTCTACAGAAGAATCGTCATGAAAGGAAGAATCAATCAACGTGGCAAACTTCACTGCTGTCTTATCTTAAGAAGTTGCCACGGCTACCCCAATTTCAGCAGCCACCACCCTGCTCAGTCAGCAGCCATCAGCATCAAGGCAAGACCCTCCACCAGCAGAAAGACTGACTCTCTGAAGGCTCAGATGATGGTTAGCTTTTCTCAGTAACAAAGTGTCTTTAAATTAAGGTATGTATGTTGTTTTTTCAGACATACTGCTATTGCACATTTAATAGACTGGAATAGAGTGTAAACGTAACTTTTATGTGCACTGGGAAACCAAAAAATTCACGTGAGTTGCTTTATTGCAATATTTGCTTTATAGCAGTGGTCTGGAACTGAATCTGCAATACTTCCAAAGTATGCCTGTATGCGTGTACTGCTTATTTGTTTTATAGCAATAGAAAGAAAAAATCCTTTTTGAGCCTCTGTTAAATTCATGCTAATTTACTCACATTAATTCTCAGCCCTATGAGTAATGTGTACAGATGAAAAAACTTGAGGCTCAGAGACAGAAACTGCCATCTTTATGGCACAGCCAATAGGCCATGGAGCTAGGGTTCAAATCTAGGTACGCCTGTGCTATTTCTATACAGCTGACACAGGCCTCTAACAATAAGGCCTTGAAATACAAAACTCACTGAACTAAATAAATAGTAGCGGAGTCAGCTCAAACAAGCCAATGTATTCCGAATTTGGATGTCAAAATCAGGAGTTGTTCAAAAGAAACGACTCAGTTCCATCTACGGTAAAGGATTTAAGCAAAGTACTCCTGCTACTCCAATTGCCTGTCTAAACTTTTCAAAGGGCGCTCTTCCAAAAGAAGCTTAGGAGGAAAGAGATGATCTCCAACACCATGCCGATTGTTGAGTGGCAGTTTGGAAGGTAAGGGAAAGAAATCGTTTTTTGTTTGTTTGTTTGTTTGTTTAACATTTATTTATTTATTTGGCTGCACCAGGTCTTAGTTGCAGCACGTGGGATCTTCGTTCCAGTGTATGGGATCTTTAGTTGCGGCATGTGGGATCTCAGTTGCGGCATGCGTGTGGGATCTAGTTCCCTGACCAGGGATCAAACCCAGGCCCCCTGCATTGGGAGCACAGAGTCTTAATTGCTGGACCACCAGGGAAGTCCCAAGCAATTGGTTTCTTTAAAAGTACTTTAAAATCAGTTTTTATGGTAAAGAGTCAAGGAGTGGAAAAGTTCAAGGCAAATGGGGAGACAAAGCTGAGAGGGGAAACTTTACTGTATAACTTTTTATATTTTCTGATTTTTGAGTCATGTGAATACAATTACATATTCAAAAAATTAAATTTTAGGAAACTAGTCTAAAAGTCACTTCCAACCAACTGTTCGAGCTACTCTATGTAACAAGAGAATAAAAGACTAATGAAAACTAAGTAAATAAAGTTCTTTCACTTCCGTTATGCTTATTCTCCACACTATGAATGTTCTCTCAAAACATGCCAAATATTTAAGGTAAAGTCATTGTTTCATTCTAAAGAACTAAAGTAAAATCTTTACAGTGGCTAGAACAGGGCGCCAGTGAAATGAGAACAATTTAGTGATTTCTTTAAATCTATTTGCTGAAATCCACCTAAAAGACAGTCCATGTGTATCACACATCAATGCCAGTTTAGCCCTGGCTTCACGTACCTTTAGGAAAAGCAGGTTTAACGGCCATCCTGCCAACCAGGCATTCTTTCAGCATGGATTCATAGTTGACCCAACGATGAACCTGGTGTGGGAGAAAAATAGCAGAAAAGCAACATGACTCTAACTCCATGAGATGCCCTAATTTTTTTCTGATGAAAACTAAATATTCTTACACGGCTCTGAAAAACTAAGACGCAGATTCAATTAGCCAACAAGGGAGTGACAAAATGGGAGCATATATAGGGACTTTAGAACAATGTTCTCAAAGTGTTGTGTACAGACCTCTGGAGGTTACTGACGCCCTTTCAGATACCCACGAGGTCTTGATTAGTTTCATAATAATACTAAGATGTTATTTGCCTTTTTCTTGTACTGACATTTGCAGTGATGCTGAAATAGCAATGGTGGGTAAACCAGTTTGCATCTTAGCACAAATCAAGGCAGTGGTCTCAATCATTACACTGCTTACCACCACAGACCCACGGGGCTGGAGGGAGTTGGTTTCATTTAAGAATATCCTTCATGAAGTAGAAAAAAAATTAATTTTCTTAAACCTCAACCCTTGGTTACAGGTCTTTTTTATATGCTGTGTGACAAAATGGGAAGTTCTCAAAAACACTTCTGCTGCTAAGTAAGATGGTTGCTGCGAGGAAAAACACTTAGGCAACTGTTTGATTTGCCTATTAAACTGTGTTTTTTCTTGAAAGTCTATTTACCCATAAAAGAAAAAGAATGACCTATAAACTAGTTACTCAGACTTGGGTATCTGATAGACATTTTCTTCTAAATGAACAAAGTGAGACTGTCACTTCAAGGGAAACAACTGACAGTATTTGTTGCCAGAATTACTAGTGGGAATTAAATTTAAACAACCTTTCTGGAGGGCATCTTCTCAATATATATTAAGAGCCTTAAAATATGCAGCTCTTCCCTTCAGTAATTCAGGAATTTACCTGAGAAAATATTTGCATATACACAAAGATGCAGGCACCAGGATACTCATCATAGCACTAGTTATATTAGCAAAATATTGGGAACAACCTAAAAGTCCAATTGTAAAAGACCAGTAAAGGAAAATTATAATATATTATTCCATGCTATATAATCACTAAATAATCAGGTCAAATAATACTGATACCAGAATCTTTATGTATGTTCCTGAGTAAATAAATATACACTAAAATAGAAAATATGTAAAAAATATATATGTACTTATGAATGCACACTAATTAATATAACTTGAAATTTTATTTCCAAATAGTTATGGAGTCTCCAGTAATGTGTAAAGCACCATCTCTGGGGTTATGGGGTTGGCTAGAATTTTAACAGATAGATGAAGGAGCAGGATAGTCAAAGAGACAAAGGTATGGGGTTTGTCTATCATGGAACTGGTGATTTGCTCAAAGCACTTCAGTTCCAAAGCAAGTTGCATGTTGAGAATATTTACCTTGATACATTATTTTTAGGCCCTCAAGTGCCAGAATAATGACTTTGAATTTATTACACTGTCATTGGTGAGCCTCTGAAACTTGTAGAACAAGATGTAAGACGATTGTCTTTAAGAGTACTATTCTAGCTGTCATGTTATCTAAATTGGTACTGAAGGTAAAGATACCGGGACAGTATTAAAATATTAGGGCTAGAGAGGGTGATGACGACTTGACCTAAGGCAGTGGGAAGACAGAAAAGGTGCAATGTTTAAAGACAGCATCATAGAAGTTCGCCAGTGATTAGATGTTGAGGCACATCTGTTACCAAGACTGTTGCCCCAGAACCATACTCCTGCCCCTCCCTCAGACGGAAGCTAACTGCCCTTATCGAGTTTCAGGCCTAAGTACAAAAGGAGGAAGCTGCTCCTAGAGAAATTTCTAAACAACTGGTTAGAACTAACGAGGCCCCAAATGGCAGAAGACCTAAACTCCAGTGGACCTCGAGCCTCATTACACACTCACTGTAATACATTAGCATGCTATAAGCGACACACCCACCAGCGCCATGACAGTTGACAACTGCCATGACAGCAACCAGAAGAGCCCAAAAAGGGACTGAAAAGGAGTGTTGCCTCAGCTCCTGGTCCAAACACACCCCCAGTTCTCGGATAAGTCATGAATATTCCTCCCACCCTCTACTCAATTCCCACCATTTTACCTCAACCTTCCTATATATATGGTGTCTCAGCCTGAGTCAGGTTGAGAAGTTGATCTGCAAACTAGTTCTTGCTTCTCCATTCTTTGGCCACCGAAGAAAGCTTGTGCTGTTCCAGTCTCAGCACTGGTTTTGTTATTGGCTATACGAATCCAAGCAGAAAAAGAACCTCCCAGGCTGAGACAAGGGATCTCGACCTGGGCCAAGACCCTGGCACAGGTCCAGGTGACCACTTCAATAATACAATGAGAGAAGGTAAAGATTACTCAAGTGGTTTCAAGTTCCCATTTCCAGAAACAGGAAACAGTAGAAAAAACAAAGGGAAGAAGATGAGTTGATAATTATCTGAGGGCACACTGAGTTCAATTGCCAACAGGTTTTCAAATCGCCCATCAGCCAACTGGAAATACGAAACGAGAAGTCAGAAGTGAGATCAAAACTAGAGACAGACGTCTGACGATAAAGAGATTACTTAATATTCTTTGTACAACTCAAATACTAGATATTAGAGATATAAGACACTTCACCACTGTTTCTAGAATTTTATCAAGTTGTTTACTTCTGTGGTGAGTAAAAGTCATAAATAAACATCACTGGTCTTATTAAAGCCAAGGGGAATGCAGCAATCTGGTAACTAAAGTGTGGACAAAGGGTGTAGCCTGACATTTCAGTAATCAAAGGATGTCGCAGCCATAAAGCCATCAAGCCACTGCAGCCGCCCCCAGTGGTGTGGCCTAAGAGGAATTCAGCATGGAGAAAAAGAGGATACTGGCCCTAGAGTTAAGGTGCATATTAAAGGAACAATTTCAACAAGCCCAGACTCTTGCATCTTCCCATACACAGAAAAGCACTAAAATAATTAACTGAGATGCCTGCTTTTTGTGATTAGTAGTAATGTTTCGATGTTCTACTACATGTTTTTTCCCAGCAAAAGCTCCTATATATCCTGGTTTCTCCCTTACCTCTTTGGAACAGTTTCTCAGAGCTATCTGAGAGGCTGTTTCCAGACTACAGTCCTCAGTAACGCCTCAAATAAAACATAATTCTCAACTTTTAGGTTGTGCATTTTTTTTTGGTCAACAAAAGTACTGTTGAAACTGCTAAAGAATTTAACAATATAGCAGTTCTTGTGACTTCCCCAAAACAAGCTTATTTCAATAAGGTCCATATAATCGCACAACACTAAGAAATATGAACAGGGCTAGATGTTACCGGAAACTCATCTTGTGGAAGAGTACATTCAGCATCAAGAGGTTACAGGTGTCAGCTAAAAACTGGTACTTGCCATCTTGCCTCTTCAAGGACTAAGTCACTAGCCACTGCAGCTGCTGACCTTCAACACCCCCCGAAAGGAGTGCAGGGTGGAGAGCAGGAATGACGCACTCTGTACTCTGGGAAAAACTGGCAGAACGGGCCTTCGGAGAGTTAGATATTTTCAGGAGATGGTTTTATGAGCCCAAATTCCTGCATCTTCTCATGTCTAGAAAAGCACTAAGCTCATTTAGGGTGACATCTGCTCCTCGTAACTAGCCGTAAGCATCTGCCAAAATGTGTGCCTGACTCCACGCACCCCTCTTCACTAAAATCATACAATACCGACATCTCCCTCTACCTCTTGGGAGCAGTTTCTCAGAGCTACCTGAAATGCTGTCTCCCAGGCTACAGTCCTCATTTCGCCCCAAATAAAACTTAACTCACAACTCTCACATTGTGAATTTTTTTTTCAGTTGACACAGGACAGATAAAAGTATGGTAGACAAGTTTTCCGGCAAATATTCCCAAACTTTCTATTTGGCTTGCACGGCTAGCCAATAACAAATATCAAATGACAACGGGAATTTAAATCAGCAATGAGGACCTCCCAAGGAGAATCCTATTATCACCAATGGGTAAAAATGACTTTTCTCCAACCCAGGAAAAACATTAACAGCAAATGAGATTCGGTTATTTAAGCAGATGCACGTAAGTACATTAAAATACAAAACAAATTGTATTTCTGGTATCCTGGTCAAAAAATAAATCCTACAACGGATGAGAAGGTAAGAGGAACAGAAATCAAATTTCATTTGTTCAGAACACAACTCTAAAAATAAGCCAATCTGATTCAAGTATCTCAGATGGTAAAAACCCAGTACTACAACATGGTTAATCATCGCTAAAATACAAAATAAAGCATTTGTGAGACAAAGGCAAATTTCTATTCTTCTCAAGATAGTTGTTTCAAAATAGCAGTTCAGCCAATTGATAGTAATTAGCATATTCTACATGATTTTTAAACAGTATAAGAGCTAATCATTGTTTTTAATAAATATAAGGGGGGAAAGTGACTAATTTAAATATCTTTTGACACATACTACAGAATCTCTGCTATCTCTAGGAAAAATATGTTTTCTATTCATTAATGATCTTTCTACATAATATGCAGACTTAGTACAGCAAGACAGGCTGATTATGTAACAATCCCCAAATAAGCAAAGAAGCTAAGGGACTTGTTAATTCCTCTAATGGTCACCGCCTCCTATAAGTCAGTCATCACCATTATCAAAATTGATCAAAACTGAGTAAACAGTTGCCAGCAGAGGAGCAGCAAACACTTAAGAGTAAACTCCCAGATACAGATCTGAGAGCAACTCTAAACTGTTAGTAAAATAATTCAAATTAAATGAACAGTTATTACTTATGAGCATCTTCCCACACTTCAAAATTCAAGCCACACGTCTGAAATTTATGCCACTATTTTCTTTCTTTCTACCACTGTCGCACTGCTGAACCTAAGAGCACTCTTCCACTGTGAGGGAATGGTCACTTTCAGCACCTTACCTGGTCAAAAAGGTCAGTACCATCTGATCCCGCTGCACTCATAAGTTCCTCTTCTCCACCAGGGTGATACTCCATGTACGGGCTGACATTATAAACAAACCCTACATCAAATAAGGAGAAATAACACCCTAAATGAACTTCTAACAAACTGCACAAATTAGAAATCGATGTTTCAATAAATTTTTCCAAATACATTCCATTTAACAAACCATTATTTAGAAGTATTAAGAATATGAGGGGTCTGAGATTTCACCATACTTGCAAGCTAACAAGTTAACCTGCCAGTTTCATGGGTCCTGACAGAAAACACGAGACTCCCAGCTTAGAAACAAAGGAGAGCTTAGTACTTACTTCAGTAGAGGTAACTAGAATATCAGCATCTGCATGAGTTCCCTGAACCCCAATTCCCACAGAGCTATGTGAAGAGGGCCAGATAACACCTGTAAACTCAATGTGCTTCATGACGGAAGAGCAACCTTGAGCTTAGGAAGCTCGAACATTTTCTGAAGGGCAGTAAATACACCTGGCCCTTTGCTCTGGAGGGAGACATGATCTCTATTATACTGAACAGTAAGCAAAGCTGTCCTTTGCTCTAGAGGGAGACACTCGCTCTACCATCTAACTATGCAAACATCCCTGAAAAGACTGCCTAGAACAATGACAGTCGGCGCGTCTGCTCGCAAGCTATGCAGGTGCGCAAAGACCTATAGAGAACTGCCTCCTAAGGCAAAGAAATAATGAAACACCATATATAATATTTAACAGTTCTCTCTGCCCCCACCTCTCTCTCTCATATTACCACTTCATCGTCCTCTACTGCCCTGGCAGGAGAATCTGATGAAAAAGAATGGAGCTGTCACCCATATGTTGATCATCTCAGCAAAGGCCGAGATGGTGACTGGGCCACTGAGGCACAGTCTGCGAAAGCAAGCACAATTCTTCTCTGCAGTTGCCCAAGGAACCAAGATTATTATTTAGATCTTAATAATCCTTTCATCTTCCCCAATATTTACTTTATCTGTTCATATATTTAACTATGTTTTTATTTTTTAAGAAGAAGGAATAGGGAACAAGAAATATAGGAGAATAGCTCAATGAATAGTCTACCCAAGGAAGTGAATTCCTTTTTAATCCTTCACTCGTAGTAAACTAGAGAGCAGACAAATCCAGCCCTCAAGACTCCTCAAGAGTGCAAGGAGGACAACTGGTTTTCTTATATCCAGGACTATTCCTTATGTAATGACTTCCATGAATTTAAATAACCTCAGATAATTTAAAATGTTCATCCTATATAATAATCTTGGAAGGAAAGTAGTTGAATTTCAGACTCAAGAAAGGTACTGTAATTTTTCCACCAGTTTAATTTTGGAAAATAACCAAGCAGTCCAGGTTTCTTTATAAAATTGCTTAAAGGCAATTCACAAAAAGAAGTAAATTCACAAAATCTTCCAGCAGTCCTCCAAAAAAGTCAGGAAAAGAAAAAAAAAAACAAAAAACTGGCAGAGTTCCCCTGTCTCTCCTTCCCCATTCACCTTTCCCCACCAAATTTAGAAGGAATTTTTGCTATTGTTTAATGCTCCAAATTCCACAGACCACAAATGTTTGAAGTAATGATTAGGATCAGAATTATTCCCAATAGGCTTTTAAAGATACAACGTCTAGTTTAAAACTGCTCGTCGAAAAGCTTAGTTCAAGGATCAATACCATTCCAGGTATAACCTGAAAACTAATGTTGCCATTTTACACAAAAAGAACTCTTCCATCTTGGCAAACGCTGCCTCTGGTTTTTCACGTATATTTTTATTTGTTGTAATTTAAACCTCAACTGCTACTGATAAAGACTATGGGCATCTTACAGTAATATATTAACTTTAAGTTTGTGTAAGTTTGTGCGTACTAATTTTAAAAACACACACTGAAACGTGTAAAAGAAAAGAAAATATACCAGTTGCCTAGCCTAGCTAACAGTTTTACTATGATTGAGCAATTAAATGTGGTCCTGAACTTCCTAGCAGCTAAGGCCAAAGGAGATACTAGTTACAGTGGTCTCATTACCAGATCTTAAAAAGTACTAAAATGGAACAAACAAACAGAGACTCATTAGTTATTTAAAGGCAGAAGTCTCCCTTCGAGTTTTTGATATTGATATTGCAAAGATCTGAGTCCCTATACAGAGGCCGTGGACCACATAACATACAGTACAATTTAACAACATGCAGAAACATTCTTCAGGTAGCATTCTTCCCATCCTCTCCAGCCTCAGGTAACCACAAAGGTACTTTCTGTCTCTTTAGATTTAAATATTTCGGGCATTTCACATAAATGGAATCACACAATTTGTGGTCTCTTGCGTTTGCCTTCTCTCACTTAGTATACTATTTTCAAGGTTCATCCATGGTGTTGCATGTGTCAGTACTTCATTCCTTTTTCCAGCTGAATAATATTCCATGTATGGATGGGCTACATTTTAGTTATCCATCCATCAGCTCGGGGACATTTCGGTTGTTTCCACTTTTTAGCTCTTATGAATAATGCTGCTATGAACATTTGTGCACATGGCTTTGTGTGGGCATATATTTGTATTTCTGTTGAGTATATACCAAGGAGTGAACTTCCTGGGTCACACAGCAATCTATGTTTAACCTTTTGAGGAACTGTTTTCCATTCTCTGCAGCAATATGTGAAGGTTCCAATTCCAGACCGCTCTTTTTTTAGTCACTACTCCAACTCCCCTTAGAGAGGAAAAGGCTTTTGCCACCTGTGGAACCTGAATCACACCTCATATCTCAGATAACTGAACTCAGAACTGGATTGCAGCATGACCCAAACTATTCTCAACCCCCAGCTCTAGATGACACAGCACAATGGAAGACTCAAGTGGACCTTTTATATCTATTAATCTAGCTCCCAGATGGGGCTCCCACAATTTTTCAGGTTAGGTACCCACATATGTGAACCCTGACAGCCCACTAATAAGGAGGGAAGGGCATCCCCATGGCTCAGGCCACACACCCACTAACTAGTAATTTTTCACTTTTTCTTTGTTCTATGTTGTAAGTCAGAGAGTTTCAAAGTATGGTCCAGGGGCTCCTGCAAAGCTCAAGACTCTTTTGGTGGTCCAAGGCCAAAACTTTTTCATAGCAATACTAAGATCCTGCCTGCCTTTTTTAAAAAATTCTTTCACAAGTATACAAGATTAAATGCAGAAGGTGATATGAGAATATGGTTGTTATCTATTAAGCCACACATTAAAGATATTTGCCAACATGTAAAACAACGTCACTTTCTCACTATATTTTGTTTTGGAAAATATAGTTATTTTTCATGAAAATATTATTACTTATAATAACATACAGTGAGTTTATTTTTAAATCAATTTTTTAAATTCTTTCAATTTCTCAATTTTAATTTCTGAAGGGTAAACATCAATAGATATGACCATCATAAACAGAAGTTCTTTGGGGTCCTCAGTAATTTTTAAAGGAGTGAAGGGATCTTAAAACCAAAAAGTTTGAGAACTACTGCTATAAGTAAAAGTGGTAATTTTATAATTAGCTTTTAAAATAATTTGTTTTAAAATTCAAACACAAATGTAACTCCAAAGCCCCACATTACATTAATTCAACAAAAGTTTATTTAACGTCATCATGTATATACAAAGTATTATGCTACTATACTGCAGTATTCCTGTTTATTTCACTCATCACCACTGTTCATTTTGTTGGCTCTACAATAAATGAAGGAAAAGGGTGTGCTCACATAGTAAAATCATGGCATATTTCACTGTATTCAAATATACAGATCCATTTTTGCAAGTACTGTGACTACTTTGCCATCTTGTGTTTAGTAAAGAAACTGCATATTGTTTTCATTATTTTACGGCTGGTGTTTATCTAGTTCTAACAACTGCTGAGAAGAGGGTGTTAAAATACACAACAATGGTAATGGATTTGAATTTTTTCTTTCAATTCTATTAATGTTTGCTTCATGTATTTTGAAGTTTTGTTATCAGGCATAAAGTCTTCCTAATGACCCTTTCAACATTATAAAATGTCTTTATCTCTAGTAAGAGTCTTTTCTTTGGTAATAGTTTTTTATCTGCTATTAATCTACCCCATCTTACTATATTTACCGTTGGTTTTTTTTGGCCATGCCACACGCCTTGCGGGATCTTAGTTCCCCGACCAAGGATTGAACCCAGGCCCAGGGCAGGGAAAGCACCAAGTCCTAACCACTGGACCACCAGGGAATTCCCTATATTTACTACTTAGATAGTATACTTTTTCCTACACATTTATTTTCAACCTGTGTCTTTATATTTAAAGTGTATCTCTCACAGATATCACGTAGTTAGGTCTTGATACATATACACACACAGAAAATCTCTTATCTTTCAATTAGAATAACTGGTCCATTTACACTTAAATTAGTTACTGATGTGATTGAATTCAGAGCTACCATCTTATTAGTCTCCCTCCTCAGCCCCAAGTTTTCTTCTTTCTTTTTTTTTCCTCCAAGTTTTCTGTTTTTGTCTCTATTCCTCTTTCCCTGACTTCTTTTGGGCTAACCAAATGTTTTTTGAGAATTTCATTTTATCTATTGGCTTTTTAGTATACCTATCTGCATTATATTTTAAGTGACTGTTCTAGGGGTTACAATATATATCCCTAAGTTTAACCAGTTTGAGTTAATGTTGTACCCCTTCACATGTAAGAACAATTTACCACCCTCCATCCCTGATACTTTATGTAACCCCACAATACAATGTTATAGTTTTGCTTTAGAAAGTCATGTATTTTTTAAAAGATAAGAGGAAAAAAAGTAATCCTGTCTCTTTCCTCACAAATTTACTATTTCCTAAAGATCTGAGTTTCCATCTGGTATCATTACCCTTTAACCTGATGGATTTCCTTTAGAGCTCCTTGTAGTATAGGTCTGCTGCTACTAAATTCGTAGTTTTTGTTTATCCAAAAAAGTCTTTATTTCATCTGCATCCTTAGAGTATCTTTAATGATATAGAATTCAGAGTTGATGGTGTTATTTTATTCTCTTCAGCAGTCCTTCTTATAGCATCCAGGTGTTTTTCTTCTGGCTGTTCTCAAGATTTTATCTTTGGCTTTCAGCAGTCTGAAAATCAAGTCCCTATGTGATTTTCTTTGCATTGATCATGTGTGGTTTTGCTAAGCTTCTGAATTGACAATTTTATGTCTTTCACCAAATTTGGAAAATTTTTGGCCAATATTTCTTCAAATATTTTTCTGTTCCATTCTGCCATTCCCTCCTTCTGGAATTCCAAATAAATATATATTAGACATTTCTATTTTATCCCAGAGGTCCCTGAGCCTCCATTCATTTTACTTTGGGTCATTTTCCTCTCTGTTCTACAGATAATTTCTATTAATCTATCTTCCAGTTCACTAAGCTTCCTTTTTGTTAGGTCCAGTTTGCTATTAGGCCCATTTGGTAAAATGTTTTACTTCATATATTGTATTTCTCAGTTCTACATTCCCATTTTTATAGTCTCCTATTTGTTCATTCATTATATATCTATGTTTCCCTACTTCCTTGAGTATTGCTGTAATAGGTGCTTTAAAATCCTTGTGAACTAAATTCAACATCTGGATCATCTCCAGGTCAGTCTCTGATAACTGCCTTTTCTCTTGAGCATGTCTAGAAACTTTGGATTATATTCTGGCCACTGTAAATAGTATGTTGTAGAAATTCTGGATTCTGTTACATTCCTCCAAAGAGTACTGACTGTTTTAGTAGGCAATTAACTTGACTGGACTCAAACTCTCAACTCTGTTTCCCCTTTGGGGGAATGGAAACTAAAACCTCTGTTCAATCCTTTTAGCCTTAGTTAGGCTGCCTAGAGTTTGTCCGTATGCAAGATTTAGACAGTTTATATCCCTCTCTGGATCTCTTTTTCTGGATTTTCTTCCTCATTTTTCAGTTAGTACAAATGCCCCAAACTCTGTCATCTAGTTCTTCAGGCCAGCCAAATTCTTCAACTCAAGACTGGGAGTCTCCATCTGAATTTTAGCCACCCTTCACAGTACCAACTTGGGCATGACCTCAAGTCAAATGCCACAGGAAACGGCAATTCACCCAGTGACAGTTCCTTCTTCTAAATATAGATGACCCTTACCCTCTAGTTTCTGTCTGCTTTTGGTTGCTCACCAGTGTTTTTAGATAGTTGGCTTTTTTTTTTTTAAATATGTTGTCCTCAATTTATAGTCAGTATTTGCTGGAGTTTTAGTCCAAAAGGAGTTAATCAGTTACACCTAAGAGCAGAATTCTGCCTAATATTTTAGAAAACTAGGCAATTATCTTGCTAATTTTAACAGAGACAAATGGAAAAGATATTAATGAAAGATAAATGGATTTTATAATGATTGATTTAAAGTAAATGTGGCCTTGGTATTTGAGAACAATATAATAGAATGTAGGCTTGCAAGGTGTTGGATAATAGAGTATCTCAGGACTTTGGGATTAAAAGCACACATTTGCCTCTCACATTCCTGCAATCTTCCTAATGCCTACAAAGAATAAATAAGACATAAAACCACAGAGACACAGAAATCAGAAGAGGACATGAGAGCAGTAAAGTTTTGGAAGACTGAAAGCCAAATGATAAGCAATAATTTACTTAGCAGAGTTAAGAAAGGTAAAATAAGGCCTATGTATAAATCAGAGGGGAACCTATAAAAAAAGCCAATATGTGCAGCAGAACCCCGAAAAGGTGCAGTAATCAGTAATCCAGGTAGTTCTGAAAGTGAGGGTGCAGGAGGCAACCAAGTAATAAGCCCCTTTCCCAACCCACAAGAAGTGTAGGTTTACTCTCTAGAGACAAGGAACCAGAGACACATTACACTCAGGGAAGCGGCAATTAGTGGAGGAGGGGCTTGAACTAAAAATGAGAAGTAAAACTCTACGTGTCAAAACACTAAGATCCACCTCCTACCACCCATCGCAGCAGAAGTTATTTGCAGATGATTAGAAGATTGTAGCCTAAAAGAAAAGATTTACATATAGTAGGGTGGGGATCCCTGCCACTGCCCCCAGTCAATTCATAAAAAAATGTTCTGCCCATACACGTGGAACTTCCATTCACCTTTCTGGGCCATCAACCTCACTATGAAGAGGCAGAACATTTGACAAAAGTCTCTAAAATTAAAATTAGTATCTTAAGTACTTATTAACTGCCAAGCTCTGGTGCACAGTTTTTAAGAGGAAAAAAAAAAAAGACTAGAAATGAGACCAGCGCTACCTCAGAGAAATGAGAACCAGACAGCAACTGTCCTGAATATAACTTAGAGCTTCAAACTGCACCAAACGACTTCAATGATGGCCAGTCTAATTAACAAAAGAGCTAAAAGAATCTGGTCTGAATGCCTCATTTTGCCCAGGAAAATTTAAATGGAATGTAATAAAGGCCTCCAAGCACTTCAGAAGGTTGACTGGCCATAATTATCAAAGGTCATCTTATGTTACATTATTAGTATTAGGAAAAAGAGCCCTGACATTTAAGTTTCATTAAAAGTAAACTGACCTGTGAAAGCATGAAAAATTAACCAACAGTCTGAGCAGTCAGTTACACTCTGAGTATTTTGAAAAAAATCCACAAACTTCTCCTAGAAAGAATAATGACCAAACATTACTAGCACCGGACACGTTTACTATTCTTAAACTGGGTTTACAACTTACACCAGTAATAAACAAGACACCCTATCTCTAAAAGATCAGTTTTCTGACTATCCCACTCTTTTCTATTCCGTGGGATCATTTCCCTCTGTTTGCCTGTGCCTTAGGGCTACCAATGACAGCTACCAACACTGAACTGCCTTGCTATTAGTTACCCGGAAAAAAAAACCCAAATATGTCCTTATGCTTTGAGTTATTTCCTATTTTCCGAAACAAGCCAGCTGCAAAGATTAATTAAGATGTAATGATGGGGAATTCCCTGGCAGTCCAGTGGTTAGGACTCCGCGATTTCACTGCTGAGGGCTCAGGTTCATTCTCTGGTCGGGGAACTAAGATCTGCAAGCTGAGCGGCATGGCTGGGAAAAGAAAAAAAAACAGGTATAATGATGAACTTAAGAAGTAGAAAGCCACAAGAAAAAACTGCTCCCACCCTTAACAAAAAGAAAAAAGCCAGATAATCCAAAAACACTGTAAGTTTTTTTTGAGGATTTTTTTTATATATAAATTTATTTATTTTATTTATTTATTTTTGGCTGTGTTGGGTCTTCCTTACTGCGCGCAGACTTTCTCTAGTTGCCGCGAGCTGGGGCTACTCTTCTTTGTGGTGCGCGGGCTTCTCATCGCGGTGGCTTCTCTTGTTGCGGAGCACGGGCTCTAGGCACGCAGGCTTCCGTAGTTGCATGGCATGTGGGGTCTTCCCGGACCAGGGCTCGAACCTGTGTCCCCTGCATTGGCAGGCAGATTCTTAACCACTGCACCACCAGCGAAGTCCCAAAACGCTGCAAGTTTCTGAGTCCATCAGTGAGGTGACATGGTAAGGCAACCAAATATCTACATTCCACAGAGTGACAAGCCCCTCTGAGGAAATGGGACATATGAACCACTTCACCTTTGACAGAGCACAGGCAAAAGAGATGTTGCTATAAAACAACAGAAATTTTAACAAACTCTTTTAGGGCCCAGTGTGCACTAGTGCCAATTTAGAACGCTGAGAGGCTCAGATACAAAGGGATTCTGCATGCAGTCAATTCTTTTTTCATAGTCTTGCACCTCATGAGATGCTCATGGGAAATAGCGTGAGCAGGGCAGACCTGAGAAAGGTCCATAGGTGGTCCAGGCGTGTAGTACCTGCTCCAAGACTTGAGGGTAGAGCGGGAGTACCGAGAAAAGGCCATCTATACTTTGGGCCTGCAGGAGTACAAGGTGGGGATCAGCTACTGCTGAGGAAGGAGCAAGAAATTCACGCATGTTGCAGATCAACCCTGACACGCGGCAAACGCAGTCTGTTGCTGGGAAGGGCTAGTAAGGCCTCCCACCCTCAAGTCCCTGCACTGATATCAGGCAAAGGTTAGCTGCTGCTGGATAGGGCAGGAAACACAGATCCTCCTTCACTCTGCATTGACATTAGGCAAATGTAAGCTAAACACTAGAGGAGGGACAGAAAGCCCACTCAGGCCGAGATCCTACGCTGATATGAAAGAGATGACTTCTAGGACTGGAAGGCAGGCAGAGTAATTGCTCACACCCCATGCCCTCTGCCCCGTCCTCCTCCTCCCCTCCTGATATAAGGCAAAGTTCAGCTGCCACGGGCAAGAAATCTGCCTGCATTCTAAACCCTGCACTGAGTAAGAGGCAGTGCGAAAGTGACAGGATCACTGAGAAAGCTCAGCCCATGGGGCTCAGGTAACAGGACCTGCCTAAGACTGAGGCTGAAACAGGAAAACTGCAAAACCCCTTCTACCACCACAAGTCTTACATCAAACAACAAGTAAGAGCAGTCTGCCACTGGGAGAGGGGCAAGAACATGGTGAGAGACCCTATGCAAGTATATAGGGCAAGCTGTCAGTTTTAAAGTGCTGAGGAAAATAAACTGTCAACTGTAGAACAGGGACAATGAAAAAATCCTCCAACACTAAGGCCCCGCATCAAAAACAAGGTAGCAATAACCTACAGCTGGAGGAATCTGAAGTCAGTGGTGCACCAATGATAACAATAACAACCACCCCAAACCCAGATCAACTACTAACTAAGCTGACTCAACCTAATTGCCAGAAAAAGTGTACCATTTCTTTTTTTTTTTTTCCTTCTGTTAAAGAAAGGCAGACTGCCACATGCAGCAGCTCATTTGGATGTGTGTGGAGTACTGGAAGCTTGACTACCCTACGTTCTCCTACAAATGACCCTGAGAGCTTGTCTGCAGGTTCTAGCAGGGGAGCGCAGCTACTCATATACCCTTGACGGGAGAACAATCCCCCTCTATCTGGCAAGGTCATCCTCTTCAACCAAGCATGCAGCTTCAAGAGGGATGCACATGGAGTGGTGAGGGAGGAAGGGGAGACCCGCCTAGCCATCCAGATCAGCCGAATCAACCCTGGTGATCGATGGGGTGACAGATGTCGCAGCCAGATCACCCTCACATCCAAAAGTGTACCATCTCTGAGTATAAATACCTCAAGTTCTACTGTTCATCTATATTCAATGTGTAACACACAATCAAAAAACTGAAAGACACATTTTTCAAAATGTTAAAACCCACTGTCAACAGAGAAAAACAGCAATACAACCAGACTTAGAGATGGTGCATATACTGGAACTTATAGGACAGATACATTAAAATAACTCTAATTAATATATTAAAAGATCTAGTAGAAAATAAGGTTGACACGTAATAAACGGGAAATCTCAGCACAGAGATGAAAGCTATACAAAGAAGCCTAATGAAAACACAAAAAATGAAAAACGTGATATCAGAATGAAGAATTCCTCTGATGAGTTAATCAGCAGACTAGACACAAGAGAGGAAAAAATAAGTAAACTTGTAGAAAAGTCAACAAAAATGATCAAACTGAAACACAAAGAAAAAAATGAGTGAAAAAACCAGAATGGTGCATCTAAGAGCTGTGGAACAATACAGGCTAACGTATATGGAACTGGAATCCCAAAAGAAGAGTAGAAGTATTTGAAGAGATAATGGCCCAAAACTTCCTAAAGTTAATTTAGAGAACCCCAAGCAGAAAAAATAAAAGGAAAACCACATCATAGTCAAACTGCTGAAAAGCAAAGTAAAATTTTAAAGGCAGTCAGAGAAGAAAGAAGCCTTACATTCTACAGGAAAACAATTAAGAATGACAACAAGGGCTTCCCTCGTGGTGCAGCTGTTGAGAGTCCGCCTGCCAATGCAGGGGACACGGGTTCGTGCCCCGGTCCAGGAGGATCCCACATGCCGCGGAGCAGCTGGGCCCGTGAGCCATGGCTGCTGAGCCTGCGCATCCGGAGCCTGTGCGCCACAACAGGAGAGGCCACAACAGTGAGAGGCCCATGTACCTCAAAAAAAAATGACAACAGAGTTCTCATCTATGCAAACTAGAAGATGGAGTGACATTTTTAAAGTGCTGAGGAAAATAAACTGTCAACCTAGAATTTTATACCCAATTATAACGTATACTCAAAATGAAAGCAAAATAAAGATGTTTTCAGATGAACAAAAGCTGAGAATTCATTGCCAGCAAATCTGTAGTGCAAGAAATGTGAAAGTCAGTTCTTTAAGGGAAATCTGGACCAACACAAAAATATACCAAGCACTGAATATGGTAAAAATGTGGGTAATTTTTTTCATTTTCTTAATCTCTTTAAAAGATAAGTGACTGTCTAAAGCAAAAATAGTAACATGTCGCAGGATTTATAGCATATGCGGAATGAATAACAATAATAGCGCAAGACGCTGGAGAAGGAAATGGAAGTATATTCTTACACTGTATGTAAAATGGTATAATATTATTTGAAGGTAGACTGTGATAAATTTAAATTGTGTATCATAAACCCTTACAGCAATGACTAAAACAAAGATAACAAAAAGGTATAAAGAATAAGTTAGTAGTGAAGATAAAATGGATTCATTAAAATATAAT
Source organism: Lagenorhynchus albirostris (assembly GCF_949774975.1). Classification (NCBI taxonomy): domain Eukaryota; kingdom Metazoa; phylum Chordata; class Mammalia; order Artiodactyla; family Delphinidae; genus Lagenorhynchus; species Lagenorhynchus albirostris. The sequence goes on from NC_083106.1 coordinate 70,422,597, forward strand.
GATGACTATGTCAACAATGGGTGAATCTAGCCATGTGAAGGGTTTCTAGAGTTCACGGCATCACTTTTGCAACTTTTTTTGAAAGTCTGAAGCTTTTTCAAAATAAAAGGTTTAATTGAAAATATTAATGGCAAAAAATGGCCCTGAAGAAATCTCCAATATTTACTTAACCCCTACAGTGTGCAAAGTCTGCAAAAGGAAATATGAAGCTGTACAAAGGAGAGAGAACATAGGATCCCCATCAGGCTGCAGCTCACATTCTATGAGCTCAAAAATGAATAACTGACCATGAGTATATATCAGAAAACTGTCCAGAAATAACAAACTTTTTGATTAAGGAATTGATATATTCCCTAACTCTAAGAGCCAATAACCTGGAAACAGCAAAAATGAAAGTCCCTCAACTGGTCACTATTTTGTGAAAACATTAAAATATCCCTACCATATGTGGTTTAAAAGTCCTACATGTGATTCAAAGGATATTTACTGAACACTGCCCATGAGCCATGCCCTGTACTAGATGCTAGGGGTAGGGAGAGAAGCTGCATATTAATACCCTGAAACTCAATTTAAATAAAAAGACAAAAATAGAAGAAATGGCCCAAAAACGTTACAGATGTTCTAACAGAGGACATACATCAAATACTGAGGAAGAAAGTCCAGGGGCAGAAGCAAAGTCCAAGAGGACAAAAAAAATGAGGAGACTGAAAGGAAGAAGCTGTTGGAAGAAAGAAAGGAAAGAACTGAGGGTGTTTCAACAATGTAGGATAAACAACTACCTGAGGTCACAGAAGACGCTGGAGAGGACTGATAAGAGCACATAAAGGGTCAAGCCTTAGAAAAGAGTGTGCCTTAGAAAGAATGATGTCTTTGACTTTCCAATACAAGAAATTGAGAAGAAAGAATACAGGTATCACTAACTTGAAGTTCCTCATATTCACAGTGAACACCTATGTGTTGCACTTGGGCTCTTTCTCTCACACAATCACACCACCTAGACTTCGCACGTGCTTTTTCCGGAACCTGTAATATAGTTCCCCTTCCTCTCTGCCTGGTTAATGCCCATTTACCTTTCATCTCTACTCAATCTCCTGGAATCTTCACTCTTAGCACAGCAGACCTCTCCTTCACAATACTCCTCAGATTTGAGTAACACTTCGTGTTCCCTGCCAGATTGTGAATTCCATGAGCAGGGGCCAGCTCTGTTTTAAATTTCCATGTCACTCCCCAGAACCTGGTATCATGCATGAAACATAGTAGACCCCAAGAAATACTGATTAATAAATGAGTGAACCAATATAGAGAAAGTTAAAACCTATAGTCTCTATTTTTTATGAATGACAACTACACACCAAGTCACACAGAAAGCAAAAGCTATATTTCATTAAATTACTAAAAATAAAAATTGTCTTGGAAGGCTATCCTGTATGACTGCTAATTAGCAATGCTATTTAGCACAAGGGAAGAGCTACAAGTAACAGGCACTCCATCGTAATTTCATAATAAATTAATTCATGAATGGCACTCAAAGTGAGTTACGCATAAAGGCTAGGCCAGGATCCAATCTAGAGTTGAATATGATAAAACAGGAAGCAGTACAGTGTAGTTTAAGCATAACAGCTTAGAATCAGGTTGCCTAGGTTAAAATACTGGCTCTACTCTCATCAGCTATGGCTTTGGCAAGTTACTCTATGCCCTGTAGCGGGCATTAATGTTTTCCCTACCCAGCGTCCACTCCCCTTCCAGCAACAGCAGCAGTTTTTCTTCAAGGAGTCACATCCTCCTCCCTGACTCTTCACTGTGGCCCCTCTCTAGGCTACAGGATGAACTTGTGACCTAGGTTTAAGTGATTAAGTACACCATTTCCCCCTAAATAGAACTACAATTTCAGCAACGAGAACATGATCAAAACTGTGCCAATCGGAGCCAATTCCAAGGCTTTTCTTTTAGCTATTAGATAAAAGGAAGAGAACCTGAAAAGAACTGGGGTTACAGTTGCTGTGGTCATCTTGCTGCTGTGAAGAGTTAGTCCTAAAATGGAGCAAGCCCAGAAGGGAAACTGACAGACAGTGTGAAAGCAGATCCTGAGGACACCACCTGAGCCCCTGTACCAATCCTCACCTCAAGTCAGCTCCACCTGTAACTTTTTAACCTTCTGCTTAATCCAAGTTAGGCTGGAGTTTCTGCCACTTACATCCATGAGTCCCCACTAATATACTTTCTCAGCTGCAGTTTCATCACTTGGAAAATGAGGATTCGCTAAGCTTCCGTGCCTTCATCTGTGAAGCAGAATACCTACTTCATAGGTTTGTTGGGAAAAGTAAACACTTAGCACATAGCACAGATCTCACACATCATCAACCTGCTGTTTAAAAACAGAAAACACTTCTTATAAAGAATACTGAGCTATATATGTGATTTTAATTAAAAATCTGAGAATCATGTGACTGGATAATAAGTGAGCAAAAACCTCTGGTAAAAAGATAATGGCAACAGCTAAAATGTAAATTGGGATAAAAATCCCAACACTGAGTTTCCTGCTACCAGGTAATTCAGACATTAACTAAGACTATAACAAGAGTTATTGCAAGCAAATTATCACCACAGAAGTATAGATGCCAATGTTGAAGAAGAGAAATTAAAACAGTCACCTCCCCAGTAACAAGAGTAGAAATAGGTGAATAGAAAATGGACAAGGAACAGAGAAAATCAGGGCCAAAAGTTAAGACTGATAAACTTCTGGTAAGACTGATAAAGAAAAAAAACAAAAAAACCAAAGACTATCAATATTAGGAATGAAAAAGGGTCTATCACTATAGAACCTAAAGACATTAAAGAGATAATAAGAGCATGTTATAAACAACTTTATGCCAATATGGTAAATAACAGATGAAATTAACAAATATACTGAGAAACGTAACTTATAAAAACTGACACAAGAAAAAGAAAATTTGAATTGCCCTAAAAATTTCTTTAAAATTGAATTTGTAATCAAAAACTTTCTTATAAAGGAAATTTCTAAATGTTGGCTGAAGTCTGTAAACCACTGTGTCAATCAAGCAAAACACCTGAGGGTTAGATGAGGCCCTCCCCCACTCGCCCAGAACACCAGTTTTTTCCCCTCTAGTGGATTTTTAGTGAATGGAAAGGGTGGTACAGAGAGAGGAAGAGTCAAAAACAGAAAGAAGAGATTGAATAACAATTAAGGAGATAAAGACACAGTAAAAGTAAAAGAAATGGAATGGTCTCATATGTCAGTAGGACAGAATAAAATCAACAGACTAGATTACCTGCATTAATGGTGTATAATAGGCAACCTGAGAACCTACAGATTAGATTAGAAATGGATGAATAAAGGGAAATAGACCTGAAAAAATGTTGGTTTGTATTTCCTAAACAAGCAAGTGATAGCAGAAGGGAGTTGTTCGAGAATCTGCAAACTGTCAAGAAGCAAGTAAGGAGGCTGTTACACAAAGCAGACGATGTACAGAATAGTTGAGCTAACTGGAATAACAATACAGTATTGTTTAGAGGCACTCTATATTACTGTGATAATACCTTCTACTAGATATTAAAGCATTAGTTCCAAACTTGAAAAACTGCTTCTAGAAGAAAATTTTCAGACAGAAAAAGTTTCTCAGCTAGAGACAGAAATACTAGTTTCTCAAAACAGCATTGTAGCAGGGAGCTAAGGAAACCTGGAGAAAAGAACTTGGTGTTAAAAAAAGTCAGCTCTCTTCTTGGTGGGTTTGAATCTAACCTAAAAAGTATAAAACTTATTTTACTTTATTATTACTAAAGTATAAATAAAAGATAACCTAAAGAACCACAGTCAATTCTCATTACTCTAGGCAGTTACGTTCTACAAACTCACTTCAAACACTGAATTAGCCAACACTGAACCACTGCTCCTAAGGGAAAATATTAATACAAGGTGAGGTTCCTGCAAGCCCCTGGTCACATTTTTGTCAACCAATCAAAACATAACCTTGTTTAATGTATGTTCTGCTTGACATATTATTGAATACATACTGTAGAATCGTGAATGCTGAATTCACAGCCAACAGCACTATGACTCATGGCTGAACAAAGCTCATCTAACATATATTTTCTCTGGAAGGCACATGACCGCATTCTTGGGACAGCACTTCAGCACTCTCCTTCTGGGGCGGGGGGCATGTATACAGTGAAATCACCAACGAAAAGTACAGGATGTGAAAAATGTCACACTAAAAAAACAGCAAAAAAGACACTTGTAAGAGAGCTGGAACAAGAAGGCAGAACATTGCCTTGTCTGACCTCGGCTAGGAACGTGTGCTCGGGCAGCAACAATTTTTCACTGCACTGTGCACGTCTTCAAATTACTATGAAAGCACTATGAGTGCTGATTTGGGGGTTACAAATAAATTTTAGTGAGTACGCAAATTTGAAACCCAGCAATAATGAGGATTGATGCACTCATAAAAATTTACACTACAGTCATACAAGTAAATTTTTTAAAAGTTTACTGTAAATGAACCTAGAAATCTAGGAAACGGTAATGGAAAAATACCATTTCTTGGAATCAATCTGCCAAGATTTTTTAGTTATTGAAACATGAAAAATACAAACCCACTAAAAGTCACTTTTACAATGGTCTCAAGCAGGCCTCTTCAATTTACTAGCATATGACAATCAGCATTAGGAGAAATCAAACTATGTTCATTTCTAAGTTATAAATGAAATCCATTAAATCCCACTTGGGGAACTGCATTCACTAAATTTTTTTTTTTTTTTTTTGCGGTACGCGGGCTTCTCACTGTTGTGGCCTCTCCCGTTGCAGAGCACAGGCTCCGGACGCGCAGGCTCAGCGGCCATGGCTCATGGGCCTAGTCGCTCCACGGCATGTGGGATCTTCCCAGACCGGGCCACGAACCCGTGTCCCCTGCATCGGCAGGCAGACTCTCAACTACTGCGCCACCAGGGAAGCCCTTTGCTAAATTTTTAACAGCAGAATGGCCAATATATTTACTGTAATCAACTTTTTAGAAATATCATTTATTTAAACGGACTGTTATTGAGTATCAGGCCACACTTCCCCTCACCCTAAGATTAAAATGATGCCAAAACATGATTTCATGACTTAATACATCATTACCCACACTGATTACATACTACAGTAAAATATACTACAGAAAAAACAAAGTCTGATCTAGGCTCTACAGAGCTCTCACAGATGAGTGATTTAGATTTTTATTCAAACACCTAAATGTTCATGTTCAAAGCTTCACATATTTGTAAATCACCTTTAGTTCTTGAGAGAGAGACAGAGAGAAATAGCAATAAAAGAGAAAACTACAATTGCATGAATTAACGGGAAATTCAACAATATTTTTGAAAAAGCTATCTCTCTCCCATCCAGTCCCTCAATGTCCCAATTAACTCCTATTGCATTATAGGAATTACATACTTTACACAGAAAGGTGAGAATTAAGTGAACAAATCAGAAACTCCATAAACCTGCCTTTGAGATCATTCCAGACCAATGCCCACATTTTACAGTCAGCTGCCAGCCAAGTGTTCTTTTTACACCATCATTTTTACGAACGTGACTAGATTTAGCACACCTGAACATTAAGCAGAACAGCTATGTACTCAAAAAAAAAAAAAAAAGTCCCCCAAATATTAGCTATAAAAACCCATGCCAAAGTGTATATTTTCTAAAGAGACACTGTGTCTCCCTTGGTCTGATCAAGCTGAAATTTGAACTGATCTAAAAATGGGGCAATTGTTAGAAAATGAAGAATCCAATACTTTAAAAAAAGAAAAAAATATATACCTTGATACCATGCTTCCCTGTGGTAGAGATTTGATTAAAACTTGGGTCCAAACATTAGCACTGACCTTCAAAGCTAAATTGGCATACATTCCCTTTAAGAAGGTATCACTAACATTTTAAATTAGAACAGCTAAGAAGAAAAAGACAATTACATTCAGTCCTGTGCTTTCTTCTACTTTCATAGAGGATTGTGTTAGAAATTACCGGGAATTTGCCTGTCATCCTACTTTGTCTGTCATCCTCATTCATCCTACTTTGCTGCCTTTGTCAACATCCTGGTTCACCTATTACCACCTGAACTTCTGTAAGAGCTAAATGCTTTCCTAGTCTCATTTCAATTCACTATGCCCACCACCAGACTACCTTTTCCAAGGCCTTCTCTGTCCCCACATTCAAGCACCTCCAACAGTTCACACTGCCATCAAAATTAAGAACACATTTCTCAGCTTGGCTTTCAAGGTCCTCCATAATCTGCCCTAACATGCCTTCAGAGTTTTCTTTCTTGTAATTCTCCAACAGGCAGCCTAAGCTCCAGAACATACCTCCAGCTTTTCTGTGTCTAGACCCTTGGTTAGCATTTCCCTCCGCTTGGGTGTACTTCCCCCTCCCTTCTGGTTGAAATCCTGTCCACCCTTTCAAGGCTTATCTCTATCACAAAAGCGTCTCTGATTTTCCTAACCCACACGTCTCCCTCCCTGCAATCTGACATCACTTTCTTTATAGCCCTCGTAGGGCACTTCACTCAGACTTGTCTACCAGTTATTTATCTTCTCCTCCTAGAGTGGAGGGTCCCAGGGCAGGGCCTAAATCAAATGTTTCTTTATTAAAATTAAAAACCAAACTCTGTCAAAAGGGAAAAAAAAAAAAAGACACATCTTACTTTGCAATCCGGGGGGAGAAGCCCAATTATTAGTAAGGTAGAATACATTCTCCAACAGAAACTTTAAAAGAATTTATCCTTAAATCAACAACCTTACCGGAAGAGTGTCATCCATTCAAATCATTACGGGAGATATGTAACTGGGAGCAACATGTATTACTTTTTAAACATAGCAAACCCGTCCCTGACCTCCATCAGTACATCAAATGAATAAAAAAGTATGACTGCATTGTAACGATGCCTCATTTATCTAATAGCACTAGGATGTGAAGGGTTCACATGAGAGAGTTTTCTGAAAAAGTGGCTTCCTACTGCAGAAACAGCTCAGACACACCCATAGCCTGGACCAGCTGAGAAATCCTCGTGGGAAACTGACCTCCACTTCACCCAGGCCAGCAGAAGACACTTGGGCACAGTGGGGAGGTCATTTCGTGCCAGTTACCGGCACCTGGTAAACAGGTATGCAGCACGGAGAGAAAGCAAGGAGGGTATTAAAAACCCTATCAAATGGCAAAAGGAGCTTTTTGTGTCTGGCAGAATCCTCATTCCAAGTTACTGGTCTATCCACAGTGTATTTCCCTGAGAAACTTTGAAAAGTTGAGCATCTGTTCTTCTGTCTCAGAACAAGCTAAGTCATCCCCTCCTGGAAGATTCCATACCCTCTGCCACTGAAAAACATTCCACACTCTAATTATATCTGTTATGGATTGAACTGTGTACCCCCAAATTCATACATTGAAATCCTAACTTGCAATACTTCAGAACATGACCTTATGTGGATACAGGATCAATGCAGATGTAATTAGATGAGGTCATATTAGAGTAGGGCAGGCCCCTCCTCCAATATGACCCATGTCCTTATAAAAACAGCAAGTTTGGACCCAGACAATCACACAGGAAGAATGCCATATAAAGATGAAGTCAGAGATCAGAGTGATGCCACCACAAGGCAAGCAACTCCAAGACTGCCAGCAAACCACCAGGAGAGAGGCGAGAGGCATGGGACAGCTTCCTCTTCAAGCCCAAAGAAGATATCCTGATCTTAAAGTTTAGCCTCCAGAACTGTGAGATAATAAATTTCTGTGGTTTACGCCATCCAGTTTGTTGAATTCTGTTTGGGCATCCCTAGCAAACTAACAGTGCTACTCGTGTCTTTCCATTTACTACACCACTGATCTACTGTGACAACCACCTCTTCAAGTAACCAAATTTCTTAAGAATGGTAAGTGTTGCACTAGTTCAACAAACACATACTGATGACCTCTATGTGCCAGGCACCAAGGACACAGCAGGGGACTGACATGGTCCCTGCCCTCATACAGGTGACAGTGTCATCAGGATAACTGACAACAAACCAAAATTATACAATGATAAAATTACAGCTGCGATAACAGCAATAAATGACACACTTCCTTTCTTCTTTAAACTGAGGATAGTGGATATACTGAACCCCGTCTAGATGACTCAAGGACATTGCTGTGGAGACCCAGTGCACAGCTGCAAGCCCTTAATTGTTTTTGCTTCTCTCCCAGATACCAGGCTGTAGGACACCATGAGATCTACTTCCATCAACTATCATTCTTTCTCTGCTCACTCTCTCCCAATCTATCCATTTCTAGCCTGGGGCTTCTAATTTGCTGTGGGCTAGAAAAATCAGGTAACTCATATTGCTAACAAGCGTGGATTAAGTAATAAAAAGTGCTGCAAGTGAGAACTAAGGATTTGGCTTTAATGTGGGTTTTCTGATTTACTTTAGATTCTCAGAGACATTTTTTCCTACAGAATTCTGTTACACGGCACAAAGGTGGAACATTATTCCATATAAACTAGGTGTTACTGAATAATTTTATTACTTTGGTATTAAATCACCTGGTAAACACTTGTTTTCTTTCAAAGGGAATACAGTACAGGGATGCTATGTGAACAGTGACTTAGGGAAGAAATACTGCCCTAATTCAGACCCAAATTCCGAATTAGAGAATTTATTGCCCAGTGTAAGGCATATTTTTGTTATCTAATTGCAAATCATATCACCAAATAACAGGACCAAGGGCTTGTACAGCATTACAACTGGAAACCCTAGCCAAAACGTTTTGCAGTACATAATACCACCTACCTCTTATGCATATCCAACAATCATCTTTTTTGTTGTGTTTTTTAAGTTCTTCTTCAGTTACTTCAATTAATCTTCCTTTTAATCCTGTTAGGTCCTTTCCACTTTTGGTCAGTCGAATCCAATCCATAAGACTTCTGCCCTGTTTCAGAGGGACCTCAAAAAGGAACAGGGAAGAATTCAGTGTGGCTTTTTCGAGTCAGCTGCTTTCCCTTCCCCTTCCTGCTGCTGGTCCTCAGGCCACTTCATTATTGATTCCCACTCCAAAAGATAAGAAAACTCAAGTATAACAATTCTGGAAGTCTTCTTCAGCTTTAGGACGTGGTATCAGAGTTATAAATGGAGCCCTATATAAAGTACCCGGGCCACGAGGTGGGCTTAGAAATTCTGGCGCACAAACGTCCATCCAAATGGTATCACAGTGCAAGGAGAGTGCTGAGCCCAGAGTCAGAAAACAAATTTTGGTCCTGGCTCTACCGCTAATATGTTCTAGTCGCTTACCAATTTGGACCAAAATTTCTTTGCCTTAAAAATCAAGGGATTTGATAGAAGAAAACAGAAACTGGCTGAAGTTGATTTTCTGGATTTTCAACATACACAGAATATTAGAAATCACATGAGATGGTAATACGTTTTCTAAGAATCCACTGAGAAACAAAGGTTATCAAATAATGGAAAATAATAAAACGGTGGTTCCCCATATTCCTTATAATAATGTCTCTAAACTGTCACACTCTAGGGAAGGGGTTGGCAAACTGGCCTATGCCCGTTTCTGTATAGCCCTTGAGCTACGAGTAATTTCCACCCATGGTGGTGGTGCTGGTGGTGAAGAGACTGAATCCTTATGATGCCCTCAAAGCCTAAATTATTTATTACCTGGGCTTTGCACAAAACTTTGCTTTCTCCTGCCTAGAGGGTTTAATAACAGGATGTTTGGGATTTTGTGGGTTTGGGGTTTTTTTACAAAATACATTTTCAAAGCTTTTAGATAAGAGGTACAATTAGTGTTTTAACCAGTTGAGACACCCTAGTGGAAATTTTTCAAGACATCTAACCTGTATAACTAGTTTGTAACATAGTACCAGATAATTGTTTAACATAAAAGCAGTCATATTCAAGGAAGTTTATTGCTATTTGTGTCCCCCCAAAATAGATTGAAATCCTAACCCTCAATGTGACGGTACTAGGAAATAGGGCCTCTGGTAGGTGATAAAGTTGTTGGGATTAGTGCCCTTATAAAACAGGCATTAGGGAGTTCCCTCACCCCTTCCGCCAAGTAAGGACACTAAAAAGATGGCTACAAACCAGGAATCGGGGTCTCACCAGACACAGAATTGGCCAGGGCATTGATCTTGGACTTCCCAGTCGCCAGAGGTGTGAGAAATACATTTCTGTTGTTTATAAGCCACCTATGATATTCGGTTAGAGCGGCCCGAAAGTACTAAAACACACACCTCACTTTCCTGAATCATATCTGTTTCAGATATTCAATTGCCCCCAAAATAACCAAGTTAATAGGTCTGTGGTGCCTTTCCAGCTTCACATTCCTTCTTACCAATCCACATCATCCCAATCTTACCATCACTAAAACTCTCTAGGTCTCTTGGTCTTCATAAATGAAATAAAGTGTGAGAATACATATGATCTTTCCCATCCCAAACCACTTCTTTCACCATTCTATCACCTGCAGGGTAGTTAAAAGTAATCTTTCGGAAATGCAAATCTAATCTAGGGCCCTCCCTCCTTCAGTAGCTCCTCATAACCCTTATAGTAATGTCTCTAAATGCCCTCGAGTGGTTTACTAGGCCCTTCATCAGCTGGTCATAGTTTACCTCACTAGCTCCACGTCTTAACTTTTGCCCCTTCCCATTCTATGCTTTTAGGTAAATGGAAACTGATTCCGCTCTCTCCCCCGCAGACATTACTTCCTCCAGAAGCCTTTTCTGACCCCGACTCCTTCAAGGTCATAACAGACTGTTACAGTCCCTATGGTATTTATAATTGCCTCTTTACTAGTCTGTGAAGCCTGCTGGACTAAACTCTTTGACAACAGAGGTGTTGGGGCCCAGGGCAGGCCATGCAAGAGGAACACCTTGACTGTCCTTTTTATCTCCCTGAAAGCAGGAAATAAATCTCCCATGTGAAAGGTGCCCTCCCTCTACTGGGAGGTAGAAACACATCCTTCTCACCAGAGATAGGAAATTCAGGGCCAAGAAGCCTGTAAACAAATCTTGTTATTAGTTTACTAATTTACCACCCAAGCCCAAACTTTGCTCAAATTCCTTACCAATTCAGTATCCAGACCTAAGTTTCTTTGTCCCATCAATTCCTCTCAAATGTACTGTCTGTCTAAAAAGTATAAAAGCTGCCAGCTTTGGCCACTCCTTAGTGTAATAGGGAAGAATCTATTACAAGTTAATCACTAAAGGAATGTCGCCTATAAGTTTAAATTATACATAATGGCCCATCTCTGGGAACCCAGCTATCCGGGCAATGAGCATTAAGCTAAAACACCTTTGTTTAGCTCACAGGAAACATCCTGACCAGGCCCACCTGCGAATGACTGCAGGGACGAAGAAATTAACACATCCTCTCTGGAGGCTGATGGGAAACAGGGAATGTTTGACTTTACTCCCTCCCCTTCTAGTATAAAAGAAGCCTGAATTCTAACTCAGGCAAGATGGTTCTTTGGGGGATGAGCCCACCAGCTTCTCCGTTTGCTGGCTTTTCAAATAAAGTCATGATTCCTTGCCCCAGCAATTTGTCTCCCCCTTATTGGCCTGTCGTGCTGCGAGCAGTACGAGCTTAGACTCATAACATTAGATCCCATTTCTACAAGACTTCTGTGCATGCCAATTAAGTTTGTTTCTTTTTCTCCTGCTAATCTGTCTTGTGTCAATTCTGTAGAAATTTCCCCCTCCCCAACAGAGATCACATCTCCAGCATATGGTAGGGTCTCAATAAATATGGTACTGAGACCCAAATATGGTAGGGTCTCCATGTCTCTGCTTCCTATTTGTAGAAAAAGCTTCAGTCTCCTAGGCCTTCCCAGAGTTCCAAAGAGCAGAATCAAACAGCTAATGACTACAGAAGTGAGAAAATGCAGAAACCAAGAAAAAGTAGTCAAGCAAGAAAACTACTAAGAGCTTGAACAATAGTCACAGGACTCCTAGTCCCTCCTGAAGAGATACACACAACAACATGATGCATATCCTTGAGTTCTTTTACAGCAACCAGGACCCCAAGGGATAGAAACTGCTGACCACAAACACAAAGGCCCCAGCCTGGCTGGAACAAGAAGGTTGTGGATTGAGATTTCTAAAATATCACCATGTTACCTCACCACCAACCAAACAGAAGAATGTCCGCAAGCTAATCATGCTCCCTGGACCCTCACCCCAAATGTTGCCTTTGATAACGCTTGCCTGAAAGCCATCGGGGAATCTGCGTGTTCTGAGCACTAGCTGCCCGTTCTCCTTGCTTGGCGCCCTGCAAATAAACGCTGCACTTTCCTCCACCACAACCCAGTATCAGGAGATGGCCTTCGCTGCGCATCGGGAAAACGAACCCAAGTTCAGTTCGGCAACAATTTCACAAAGGGGGAAAAATCGTCTGAGTTTTCTCTTGAATTGCAGAATAATCGCATTTTATTCTCTTTCTGGACCCAAAGACTCACCTTTCCCATCACCACCTGAGGAAACGTTTGTCTTTGCCTCTAAGTTTTCTCCTTTAAATGATACTGAGAACATGGCTGGTAGTTTTAATGGAGAAGGGCAGCAACTCTCATATTCTAATCCAGAGATGCTTTCTTTGAAAAGGCTCTACTATCCAGCCAAGCACTTAGCTTAAGGAGAGAAGCAGGTCAAAGAGTACACACGACTGGATGGCTGCATAATATATGCAACAATAAGTGAAAAGTCACAGTCAGAGTCACATCACATCAAGCCTACTGGGTCCAAGGCAGCATTTCTTAACCAGTTTTCTTTTCTGTGAAATGGAGATAACGAAAGCACCCACTTCATAGGATCATTAGAAAGATTAAACAAGTTAATACATGTAAAGCACTGAGGTCTTCAGTAAGCACTAAATAAATCTCAGTTTTATTATTATTACAGTTGGGGTGATAGACTTCTGAAAATCTAATGAAAGCTACAGATTCCTGAACCCATAATTGTGATCTAGAGTCAAACTCCAGGTCCATGTGGAGAACATAGAGAAAGTTGGTGAAGTTCCCAAATGATGTCAATGCTAAGGCTCAAGAGTCCAGAAATGAAAAAGGAGTGGCCCGAGCAGGTGGAAGTCTTGCAAACAAAACATGAAGATGTGGTTATTGAATGAGGAACTAACAATCAACAGAAACAAGCAGCATTCATGTTGCAATGAACACAGGAGACAATTCTATTAAATTCTGCAAATATAAAACACATTTGTGTTCCACCTGTTGGTAACAGAAGCTACGTGCAACAAAAAGTTAAAGAGTATTATATTAGCTTCAGAGTCAGCAAATGACATCAGTAGAAAAGGCAGTGATAAAACCATCAGGTACCAGAGGAAGACAGAAAGGCAGTGTGACTTGGAGAAGCGTCCGTAAACCTAACTGGAGGTTTGCAGACACTTGTTCTCGCTTCTCCAATCTTCCCTAGCTCCCGGAGTCCCCACCCTTGGCGGGATGATCACTGGTCTCTGTCGCTAGTGCTCAGCCTTTCCTCTCTTCTAGGGAACTCACATCGCTCACAACCCCTTCGGAAAGTGAACAAAAGAACGGAGAGGAGGTTATGTTTAAGGAAGGAAGCTAATACTGAATCCCTACAATATAGGACGCACAGAGCCTGGCCCTATCATACATCTGAATTTAATTAATGGGGAAAGAGTTGGAAGAAGGGAACTGACAGAACGGGATAATGGGATGGGAAAGAAAAGGGGCCAGTACGTAAGAGGGAGGGAGGTTAGTAGAGTTCGAGGACTGGAAACGGCATGGAACCTGAAAGAGATCGCCAGCAAGGGCGGGAGGGAACGAAAGCTAGAGGTGGGGACAGGAGGTGGGAGAGGGTACGGAAGGAGAGAAAGGACTGTGCCGGAGCATGAAACGCTGGCGAGAAGGGAGGGCTGCGGCACGAGACCGCCGGAGTCACCCGCTTACCTTGCTCCGCCCCCCGGAGGAGACGCGCTGCTGCGAGCTGGGGCCCGGGAAAGACTGGGAAGGGACGTTCAGCATCCTGGACTCTTAGCCCGGGCCCTGCCCGGGGTACGCCGCCCGACGGAATAGCTCGGCGCGACCCCTCCAGGTAACACCTCCGGCTCCGGCTCCGAGGCCGGGCAGAGGCCAAGCCCCCGACCCACTTCCGGGATCGCCCGAGGTGAGGCGCGCCATGACGCAGAACGTCGAGGACGCGAGGGGCGGAGCCAACGAGACCAACGGAGAGCCAGCGGGGGTGGAATCTGGGCAAAGTACGCATGCTCCGTTCGTCCCGCACCCTGAATTTCAGCACCGCAAAGAGGTGACAGCTGTTCCGTGGAAAGATTAAAGGGTGAAGCTGTTCCTAAGCCTTGGTGCTGACTGAATCTGAGAATAAATTCTTGGAGACGCCTGTTAACCCAGAACACAAGTGTCTGCCCATTGTTGAAGCACTACCATCGCACTGCTTGAATATGGAATAAGGCATTTTGATTTCTCAGAAACTCTCTCTTCTAAGGCACCACGCTGTACAGGAAAGAGAACCTTTAAGAGTTAAGATGTCAAATGCAAACAGTGACTCCTGCTAGGTGAAGAGAACACTTCACCTTTAAGAACTCTCGCTAATGATTAACGAATGAGTCGCAGAGGTTAGTAAAGTCTCTTTCTGCTCCATTCACCCACTCACAAGTTCTTCCTCCTCATCTAACTTCCTCTCTTCCCTGAAAGATAAAGGGGACTGAGAACTCATGCAGCCTATGTCCAAATGTAGCGCTGAACAGCTAGCCACGTTCAAGAGTCAGATAGGTTTCGTTTGGATGCCACCCCTGCAGCTACTAAATGAGCATCCTTCTGCAGGTTACTTTAGTATCTCAATGCCTCATTTCCCATCTGCATAATGGATTTAGGTTTTAGTAAGAATTAAGTGAGACGTCAAGTGCAAATTACCTAGCACAGTGCCTGGCTAATAGTAGGCACTCAATAAACGTGGCTGTGGCTTTTCATACTATTCCACCCTATTAATGACAGCAGCACAAATACTGTGCAGGTAAACACCAGTCCCTAATACTCAAGGTCCAGATTGGTGACCTGGTGGTTTTTTTGCATATCTGTTGGGGAACACACATATCCTGAGAGCAGAACCCAGTAAAAGAAGAAGTTTTCAGGAAAAGAAATATAGTTCTAAGTAACTCTCCATCCTCCTGCCATTACTAACTTTTCCTGACTCTGAAACATGGTTTGAACTTGCTCTATTTCAATTCCTTTGTCCTTAAAGTGCCTGGAAATCAATGCTTATATTTCAATTGCTTGCCACTGCAAAGATTGTATTTGAGCTAAAAGAACTTCATGATCATAGTTTACTATGTTACCTCTCCCATGCAAAGTGCTCCTGTTTTCTCTTTCATTAAAAGATGACATATTCTTCTATAAGTCTATGTTTAACAAAAAAAAAAGCTAATCTCTAAGAATTTCTTATTTCACTTCCTATGTGAAAATCGTTACATGAGTATCAGGAGCAGGGAACCACAGCAGCGATGCTATCTGCCAAATTTCCTAGCTCCCTCGTGGACAGAAATGGAAGAAAAAAATACTATCAAATTCTGGCCTTTTGTCTCCCCTTTTTTAGACTCCATGTAAGTCACATCCATTTAAATGTTTTAATTCTGGGGATCCCTCAATGTAGTGCCATAAGTACTAAACACCCATGCTATTTTACTACTGGATTTGAGGACAGCAGAAGGGTATTAAAGTAAGAATTACTTAACTCATCATTCATTAAAATCCCTACAATTTAATAGTCCTAACATTGATTCCCAATCTCAATTATAGACAATGATTTACAACATTTTCACCATCTACTAGCTAATACATAATAATAATGTGTGATTGGAAACATAAGAGGATTGTCCTCATTATCTAGTAAGATAATATTCATCTGTAACTACAACATCCAATGGGGCTCGGTAGGAAATACCAGATGTCACAAGATTCAGTCTTGAAAATTAAATATTGTCTTTCTTTGAAAAGTTTTATTTTCAAAATTATAACTGAAGATAAATTTGTAATTTGATGAAGAGAACCAAATTATCTTTTATAAGCCCCAAATGTTTATAATACAATCAAGGTTCCATTATAAATAAAACCTATTTTTAAATTCCAACATTGAATTATAATGTAGCGATAAAAAAGGCCAAACTACCATAGTAATTACTAAATAGTTCATTTTATTAATAATTTATATACAAATAAGTTAATTTAAAAGGATTATGATACATTTGTACACTAATCTAATTTGTACCTACAAGCTTTGAATGTCATCAAAAGTAATCAGATTAATTTTCACAGATCAGCTCCTCAATTTCTTCTTCGCTATCAGAATCTTCATAAAATGAAATTGTGGCTTGAATTGGAAATTTTTTCAGAAGAACTTCTGCTTCTTGATATAAGTAATCGTAACACTTTGATTTTGGCCAAAATAGTCTGAAAGAAGCAGACAACATAATATGCTTTATTTTTTTCACATTCAGAATCCTTCTACTCATGAAACGTTCAAATTTCAAAATCTCCATATATTTAACAACTGATTTATGCATTTAGATAGTTTAAAATGCTACTATCACAGCTTTCATGGAGTCTACTTGACAAAGTATCAATAACTGGTTAATTACTTTAAATCTTTATCCAAGCTATAAATTGGACCAAACAAATTGACACTAAACCCTTCGTGAGCATAAGATCAATATTTAACTTACTTCAGGCATTATGGATATATTTATTCTTACAAAATACAGAAGAAGGTTTGTCTTCCAAATTCCTTTGGGAAAAAAAAAATGAATCCTACCATGACATTAAAAATTGTGATGATAGCCAACTTTATAAAGACATCAAAGTATTATGCATCTTACACATAGGCATAAATTACCTAGTATTTTGCTTGAAACTCAGACTTAGCTCTTAGTTACAGATGGAACCAAATCAAGTTTAGAAAAGTACAAAAAGCAACCTTTTCAAAAGGCTACCTCTGACCCCAACCTCGAGCCCATCTCTCTCCCCTTTCCCCACCCAACTAAATTTTGGAACACCATATTAAGATGTTGAGAATTAGACTGGTTTTATACAAATAATTTGTATGTAAACGTGATTACCTCAAAACTTCAAATTTCCAACAAATATTAATCTTGCCATCTGATCTTCTATTATTTTTCATCCAAGTAAAATAAAAGGACAAGGCTGAATCACCAGCTACAGTACACAGTATTTTAGTATACAATAAATAGCCCCACATACCCATATAATAGACTGATT
Organism: Lagenorhynchus albirostris; assembly: GCF_949774975.1. Taxonomy (NCBI): domain Eukaryota; kingdom Metazoa; phylum Chordata; class Mammalia; order Artiodactyla; family Delphinidae; genus Lagenorhynchus; species Lagenorhynchus albirostris. The sequence goes on from NC_083106.1 coordinate 70,439,887, forward strand.
CTAACAAAGAGAAAGTTACATATGTTCACTATACTCTATTTTAAAAGGCAAAAAAGTAGGCCGTGTAGTTTATAAACGTTTCTAGCCAAATAGTTTTTTTTTTTAAGCTTATCAACTGGGTGCCTAAATAAACAACCATCAGTAATTCAGTCATTCAATAAATATTTTAGTGATCTCTTGCGTCAAACATAATTCAAAGATGAATAAATCATGGTCCCTACCTTCATGAAGTTGACAACTGAGTAAAAAGAATCAGAACACACATTACTACTCAAGATAGAACTTAATAAAAATACAATAAACTTAAGAGAAATACAAAGAAACTGCTACAGTAGTTCAAAAACGGAAGTGCTTATATAGGAAGCAGTTGATTTTCTAATGTGTAAAACTGCCAAACCCAAAGAACGTTGTTTAATTGTTCTCACACTCTCTCTCCCCCGGAATCTCTCACTGGCCATTTTTCTTCCAGGAACTTCATACTTTACTGAATTCTCCCCTGTTCTGAGTGATTCTTCCCAGTCACCTTTGTGGACCTCTCTTTCTCTGTAGACAGGTTAGATGCTGGCCTTCCCCCACCATTTTATCAAGAGTGATCATTTCTCCTCTCTCACTCCTCCAGATGACCTGACCCACTGCCATGATTTCCCCAATTTACCAAAGGTTCCCAAGTCTGTCTGTATTTCCACTTAAGAACTTGACTTTGGACCACAAACCTGTATATGCTGCTCTCTACTGGAATATCTACTTGGAGGCACCATAGGCACATTAAATATGACAAATGGAAAATTCGACTCAGTATCTTGATCTACAGTTCCACCAACTTGCGCGTCATTCTGTCTTTTTACTTCTACTTTACCTACCATATCCAATACATCATAAGCCTAATCTACTGTGTCACCTAAGTATTCCCCAGATTCACCCAGTCCCATCCTCGCTTCCAATGCCTGAACTGCAATAACTTCCAATTTCACTTTTGGTGTTCTAACTAAAGCTATATACCATTTCCTTAGTGATTTTTCTGAAACATAAATCTGATCACATTACTCTTTTGGTTAAAATCCTTTGAGTAATCCCCAATACCATCTACAGAATAAAGTCCATGAGTTCCCAATGCCACATACAGGATCAGGACAAAACTCTTGTACCAAGGTGTACAAGACCTGGCCTCTGCCTTCCCTGGTGAAATGACCACAGCTTCACACACCCAAATGCCAGTTCCTTGATGTTCCCAGAAGGAACCATGCTGTTCTCTTTTTCTATGCTATTTCTTCTGCTCCCACGTTCCCGACCTACCATCCATCTGGTTAACTTCAAGACTCAACCAGGTAATCACACCTATGATACACACTTCCCTGACCCTTCTCCACCCCCTCTGACAGAGTTAGTTATAAAATTGACCAAGCTAAACTACTAAAACACTTCCAAAGGGCTGTGATTATTTTTTTCTCTGTCCTTCACAAGTTCTAGCAAAAGGTAGGAAATTAATCAACATGTATCGACTACTATGTGCTATTATAAACATATACACATTCTACAAACATTATATAGCTCTTCATCTAACAGCTCTCTAAGGCAGGCAAACTGCAGAATTAACTTTCCACCTAATTAAAAGCTACAAAGAATCTTGCAGGAAGGCTGACTTCCCAGTAGCTAGGAACAGTAAACTAGCTCCTAATTGTTAGGTCAAATAACTGTTGGTCCCTTTTGTGATCCTTAGTAGTCTTTAGGATTTTCATCATATTTCCTTTTGTCTCACACGTCAAGCTCGATTTGTTCAGTTTGCTGTAAACCATGATTGTGAATACCATTCTTCCTTCTGGTTTGCAAGAGAAAAAGAATATACACACTCTGCCTGGTGTGAAGTCAATTTCACTTGAACCCTTTGGCATTAAAAAGCAATTGTTTTGCAGGCACAAGATGTCACCTTTCTACTTTTACTAACACCGCCCGCTTTCCCTCTTCATAATATATTTTTTAAGTGTTTACTAAGTGTGCACTGATTAACAGTTCTTTCAGGGCAGAGCGTGAGCTCCTACATTTTCCAGTTCGATGAGTAAAGGACCTCTGGGACGAGGAAGATTAAAGAAACGTTAAAGATAGGTTTTCCAAAAGAGAAAAACTTCAGGACCAGCTGCTGAGCAGGGCCGGACGAGGCCCCCGGCTCTTCCCTGTGGCTGCAGACAGACCTTCGATGAGGCCTGTCACTCACCTGACTGGGTGTCTGTATCGGGAAAGCTTTTCTGAGGCGTCCGTTATTCCGGGGCCATCTGGCATCTGGGGGTGTAAGGAAATGGATCGAAGTTAGCACTCACCTTCTAAAAAAACTGCAAACCCTGGCGACCAGGCTTTCCTCTCGTCTGCGGGGAATGTGACCGCGGGGCTCTCAGTAGCCTCGCTCCCGGCCCGATCTGTTCGTGCCAGTAGCTCTGGAGGACGCACTCGTCGCTTCAGCACCGACAGGGCCACCGGTATGGCCACCAGCAGGCGCGATCTTAAGCGAGGGGAAGGCCTGGCGCGCGTCTCCCTGGGGCCCGGCGTAGCCTGCGTTGATCGATCAACAGCGCCCCCGGGATGCGCGGCTCACTCACCGCCTCCGCGGCGTGGTGCGGCGCCTCTTCCTCCTCGCCACTGTCTTCCACCCACGGTCTCCAGAAGCCTGCGGATCTGCGAGGTGGGCAGCGGAAGGCGCGCAGAGGAGCAGTGAGCCCCGACCCGGGAGAACCGACCGCATCTGAGCGAGGGCCTAGAGGGTGCGGGGGTGAGAGAGCGGAGGGGAGGAGCTGGGGAGGCGCAGGCGGGAGGGATGGAGCGGGGGAGGCGCAGGGCGGGACAGAGACGCGGTACCCGGGGTCCGCGCCCCCGCGCCGCGTCTGGCGTTCGGTAGCGGCTGGCAGCTGGAGGCGGCAGCGCGCGCGCTGGCCGCCTGGCATCTCCGTGGTCTCCGCGATCTCCATGGGCAGGCTGGCCCCTGGCACCCACCCGGCCCGAGCCCGAAGCCTTATATAGCCCCCGCGGCCCGCTACATCTTTACACGTCCTCTCCCTCTCCTCCCCTCTCTCCGCGTAAACAAAAAGGCTGCGCGTCAAGGCGCAGCGGCCCGAACCCCGGGGGCGAACGCGTGCAACTCCCAAATGGCCCGGGGAGCGGGTTTGTCAAGCGAGTGTTAATCGCTCTTCCACACTTGTCTGCGGGGGGTGGATAACAACATTCGCCCGAGCGACCAGTTTCCTAGTGAAGAGGCTAGGACGGGTTAAACTTAAGCGATTCTACACGTTTTGTGTATTACTGCAAAAAAAGGCCGAGTGGCGGGTCATTACTGCTCGACAGTCTCACGGCTTTTCGCCTTCAGCAAATGCCACTGGTTCTGCACTCCTTACGAAAGGAATATCGGTTTGGGGAGGATTTGTTTGTTTTTTAATGTATTGACAGACTAGGTTCCTCCATCTGCCTATTATTATTTGAAGATTAAAGATTCACAAGAGTTTAATTGTAAAAGACTGAATGTTCCAACCTAGAGGACCAGAGCCTGGAGTCATAGGATTTTGGCATAGAGTTCTACTCTGTCTTCTCGTCTTTGCCATTTTCCCCAACATCTTATCAGTGTCCTCCAAAGATAAGTCTTGAGTGTCATCTATACAATTCTGTCACTCTTGGCATTTTGTCACTCAGTGATAATTAGCAAGTTCTTTTGTGGGTGTTGGGTATGTGTGGAATAATAATGAAATCCTGGAAAGTTATGATGTGGAATAACTTAGTCAACCTCTCTGTGCCTGTTTCTCTTATTTAAGTTACCCCTTACTTATCACAGAGGTCCATGAATCTTGGTTAAAAAAAAAAAAAGTTATGCTTCCAAGAAAAGATGATATATAAATGTCATGATTTTTGTCCAAAATGTTTTAAATAACAGAGCTGAACTTCCTCTTGAAAGTTGTAGAGAAGAACCCCAAATGTAGGCTATAATGTCTCTGCTATCCATTCAATTACTGTGTAGGAAAGAAATCCATCTAATTAATACCCAAGGGCCTATAATGATCTACCTGTCAGGAAGGTGAGAAAGGGTTTGCTTCAGATAGTGAAATCAGTGAGGATAGATATCTAATGCATGTCTCAGTGCCCTAGAAGTATTGTTAGGCTAAATAAAATAAAACTTATAGAATGTTTGCTACAGTGCCTGACACATAGTAAACTCTCAATAAATTTGTTATATAAAAAAATCTAAACACTTAACAGATGCTAAGCTATCTGATGAAATGGTTTATCGTATCCATTTTGTAAACATCTTTTAGGGTATCTGTAATGTGCTAAGGTCTGCACTTTCCAGATATAATTGTGAATAAGATATCCCCCTATTCTCAAGAGGATCGCAGTCATTGCCATCTATGGCCATCACAGTGGCCACATGAGCAAAGATTTTTTTTAATTGCCACGTTCAATAACAAAAGCACACTTTAAGCAAAGAAGTAGTACAAGGGAGGGAAGTGATAAGTCTGTTTGTTGCAACCAGGAAAGCCTTCTTAAAGCGAAAGAAACCAAAATTGGGATTTCTAGAAGAATCAGTCAAGAAATAGTGGAGTCTGTGTGTGTGTGTGGTGCAGGAGTGGGAGAAGGGGCAGTGCTTCTAGGGAGTAGGTGTTGCTGGAGCAGAGATGTGGCTGAGAAGGGAGAAAAGGCTTGGACTATTTAGAATCTAATATACCATGATAAAGCACTTAAGCTTTATTCTGTAAGCCCTGGTGAGAGATTTTAAGCAGGAGGGTGGAATAACCAAAGTTTTCTTTTTATAGAAATTACTCTGGCAGCCATATGGATTTAGGGAAGTCTGACACTAGAGACAAGGAAATCATTTACAAACTCATTGCAATAGTTCAGGCAACAGATAATGAGAAGATGTATACTAAGGATGGGAATGAAAGAATATATTTGACGGATACTTAGAAATAGAATCTGCAGAACTACCTGAATCATAAAATGTGGGTGGACATGAACATGAAGTTTAGATATGCTTCTAGGTTTCTAGGCTGCTTAAGTGGGTTGATGTTGATGGCTCAAAAAAGATGAGGAGAACGGAATATAGGAGGAAGAGCAAGTGAGATGCTTTTATGTTCTTTCATTCTGTTAATAGTGCTCAAGGAAGCAACAGTGAATTTGGTTTTAGATCTTGAATCAGTCAGGTCGGGCTGGGCTAGACCGCAATAACAAATAACTCCAAACTCTCATAGGCTTAAAATAATAGACATTTACTTCTCACTCAGGTCATATATTCACTTTTGTTTGGTGGGGGATCTACTGCACATCATCTTCACTTAAGGATAAAAGGTGATGGAGCCTCTTTCCTCTAGAACGTGGCTGGTTGTCATAACACAGAGAAGGGAATAAAATTAATAGATTTTTAGAAGGCTTAGGAACACATGTATTGAGAAGATATCCAGAGGACAACCAGAAATATGAGATCTGGAGTTTAGCAGAGAGTTTACAGCTAAAGATTTAAATGTGGGAATCATAAAAAAAAAAGAAGTAGAAATTAAAACGATAGGAGTTGATCATTTTCCCATAGAAATTTTGTAAGCTTGAGAACTGGAGCAAGGACAGAGCTCTGGAAAGCAACATTTGCTTGTAAAATGAGAGGGTATGCAAAAAATAAAATAAAACAAAAACAAAACAAATGAAAAACCCTCACTTTAAAGGAATGGGGAAGGTGGTAGAAGGTGCATTTATAGAGCAGGGGTGGTGGAAACACAGGATGAAGGAATTCTAACAAGGAAGGAAAGGTCCAAGGTATTAAGTGCTACCAAGAGGTCAAACAAGATAAGGACATGTGTTAATTGAATTTGGCAGTTAAGTGGTTATAAGTGACTTTAAAACACCATCTTGAGTGAATGGAAGTGAAAGATTTTTTACAGTTAGTTGAGCTATAGAGGTAAAGAAATAAAAACAGTGAGATGATGCTACCATTTTACAGGAAAAGAGAGAGAAGGGGAAGCCTGGGTCAGTAGAGGGGTTTTGTTTTTAGTGTGCAAGAGACAGGAGAATTTTTTTAAAGGGAAGTTAATGGTCTTCCAGAGCTCAAAATAGTTCTTTTAAATATGGCTGTGCCAGGTCTTAGTTGCAGCTGGCAGCCTCCTTAGTTGTGGCATGCGAACTCTTAGTTGCAGCATACATGTGGAATCTAGTTCCCTGGCCAGGGATCAAACCCGGGCCCGCTGCATTGGGAGCTCAGAGTCTTAACCACTGCACCATCAGGGAAGTCCTGAGACAGGAGAATGTTGATAAGATGAAGAGAGGAAGCAGGGGAGGAGAAGCGTCTAGAGAGAGGGCACCGGACCTGGACGATGGCTCATGGTCCTGTAGGGGGAAGGAAGCAATGAGATCAATAGCCCTGGGGAGGATTCTCATGCGACTGGAGAGTGTGTCTCAGTGATGATAGTAATCCAGGTCTGGGAACACTCAAGAAACAAGTTTAATCAAGGGGACTAGAAATGGTGCGGGGAAGGATGGGTGTATTGTGATGATGACACGTAAATCCAAGAGAACATCAGTTGTCTTAAAATTGTGAAGGAAAAAAAAAAAGAAGAATGAATTCCTAGAAGGAAAAAAGGGAGAACCAATGAATGAAAATAGGGCAAGATTTATACTTGATCGAACTCAGGCAAACTGAGAAATAGAAATATGGACTCTTAGAGATAGAAGATCCTAAATCTTCCATTTATACATTTATTCCACTTCTGCCACCTATTTATACAGACGTTGAAGCTGATTTCCAGTGTGGCAAAAGCCAATCAATATTCTTATTACATTTTAAGTTTATTTTAGAAGTCTGTATGAAATCACCGGTACATTTAAATTATGTGCTTTTTAAATTGAGATATAATTGACATATTATATTCATTTCAGGCGTATGTAATGATTCAATGTATGTATATATTGTGCAGTGAGCATCACAATAAGTCTAGTTAACATCCATCATCACACGTAGTTACACATTTTTGTCTTGTGATAAGAACTTTTAAGATTTATTTCTTAGAAACTTTCAAATATACAATACAGTGTTATTAACTGTAGTCACCAGGCTATACATTACATTCCCAGGACTTATTTATTTTATAACTGGAAACGTGTACCTTTCCACCACCTTCACCCATTTCAACCTCCCTCCCCAATCCCTACCTCTGGCAACCACCAATCTCTTCTCTGTATCTATGAGTTTGGTTTTTTTGTCTTTTGGGTTTTTTTTCAGATACCACATATAAGTGAGATTATACAGTACTTTCATCTTTCTCTGTCTGACTTATTTCACTTAGCATAACATCCTCAAGGTCCATTCATGTTGTTGCAACTGGCAGGATTTCCTTTATTTTTATAGCTGTTCATTGGGAGGTTTTTGGATTACTGATTCATCCTCCTTACCAGTAGCTGGTCTGCTCAGATTTTCTATTTCTTCATGATTCAGTCTTGGTAGCTTGTATGTTTCTAGGAAATTATCCATTCCTAAATTATGTGCTGTATATAACATATCACTATGTTTTCCATAGCACAACAATGAGGATTAAAATTAGATTACAAATATAAAAACCTTAATTCCTTCAACAGGTACTTATTGAACACACACTGTGTGCCAGGCACTGTTCTAGGAGCTTGGGATATATCAGTGAACAAAACAGACAGAACTCCCTACCTCCATGGAGCTTGCATTCTAACAGACATTGAAGCCACCAGCTTTTATATTTTACTAAAAAGAAAGGATTATAAATTCACCTTACACATGGTGCATGTGTACCCAACATGCTTTATTTTTAATCTTTGGATTTTTGAATGACTACAGGATGAAAGAAAGGGAGCATATCCTGGAGAGAGGGTGCTAGGTGAAAGTCCCTGAGGAGGAAGCATGGAAAAAATCAAGACCACATAAAAACAATGGAAAAGGGCTTCTATCTTATCCAGAAAATAATAACCAATGAAAAGAAAAATTAGAGCTTCAACTAGTTTCCCATTTTGAATGTGACCTGATGTTTCCCTGCTCTTTTCCACGGACAGGATGACCTCAGCTCGGGCATGACTTATTCTCCACTTAGAGACTGAGGTGAGAAGCAGCAGTGTGAAGGGATGCGGGGAAGACAGTGACTCACAGCTGCTGTTGCCACCATGTGCCTCCGGAATAAGGCCGGTTTTGCTCGTACAAAAGCAGGGCCAGTCTCAGTTCCTGTACATCCCCTCTTATCCGTGATCTTATAAATATTATTATTTTTAATTGATAACGGCTGCCTACCTAGCTAGACTCCTTTTTAAAAGATTGTACATATAAAATGTGTTCCTTTCTGGGAAAAGGATTCATTTGTGTCTGAATGCCAACAGAATCAAACTTATTAACATTTTGGGTATTTTATTTCAATGACATAATTATGTTTTCACACAGAAAAGCTGTGAAAAAGGCAATGTAAAACCCTGAACATAATACATATGAGGGATCTTTTTGAAGGGGTGTTAATGTTTTAAAACTGGATTGTAGTGATGGTTGCACAACTCTGTAATTTACTAATATTATTAACTTGCACAGTTAAAATGGGTGAATTTTATGGTGTACAAATACAATAGAAAATGGAAATGCCTATGTCATGGCATATTAGATCATTCTAAAGGTTAAACTAAAACTAAGATTTAAGGAAGGCAATTACGTTTTCAGAACTTTGATTTTCGGTTACTTAATTTATAATAAAAGTTGAACTTTTGGAATTGAAGCAGAGGGAAGTGTGTTTGATAGACTCTTCTTATTCTACCATTCCACAGTCATTTGTGCAGATTTTGATGGGTTTGCAGAGATGGGTTTGAAGCAACATATATTATGATGGAAATGCCATCATTATGGCATATGCTTAAACTTCTGCTGAGAAATAAATACCTTGAAATGCCTTAAAAAAAAAAAACCCACTTTAAATATGACCTTAAAGGACGGATTCCTAACCATACTCAGTCTAGGCTTGAAGAACTAAATACCACGGTCAGAATGAAGCCTATTTTAGATGTTTCTGATTGGCTGGTTTTTAAAAACATGCATCTTTGGTAGAAAAAGTGATTGCTATAATGTCTATGATCACTTTAGAATTTGTTTTAAAGCAGACGTTGTATTTACACCGGTCTCTGGACAGTTCTAGGTAGTTTTATTGCAGTGCAGTCTCCCTGAGGTTCCATGTGGATGGATCCTCCATGGCAGCGGTCCCCAACCTTTTTGGCACCAGGGACCGGTTTCGTAGAAGACAATTTTTCCTCGAGGGGCGGGGATGATGGGTCAGGTGGTAATGCGATGGGGAGCGGCAGATGAAGCTCCGCTCGCTCACCAGCACCAGTCCGTGGCCCGGGGGTTGAGGACTCCTGCTCCATGGCGATCAGAGCAAGTTTTTTAGAAAAGATTGTATTGGGTCTGCAGTAAGGACCTCAGCCTCCAAAGCATCGAGTGCAGTGACAAATTATCTGCCAGACCTTTGTCAGCAATGTCTCCACTACTGCTGATTTGCCAGAACCTAGGACCTCACACTGAGGCCATTAAAAAAGGAGCATTTGAATCCCCCTAACTTGAGATGGAACCAAAGAACAAGCCAGTGTACTCAAGTGACCAGGAATTTTATTTTGCATTATTAGGACGTTAAACACATAAATGTGTTCTAAACCTAATGGGAAGCTAAAATTCTCTTTTCTTCCCCTTACAGTTGGACTGGCACTTCTGTGGTCAACATTTTATGCCAATAAAATCTCATTTGAGATAGTTGACTTTGATTGAGGTCTTTTTTCAGCCTGAGGGTCAGATTCTTAGTGAAAGGTGGTGTTTCCAAACTTCAGGCATTTGAGAATCTTCCCAGGTGTAAGATAAAGACAACAGTTGTGGCAAAAACTAAGAAGTGAGCAGAGCAAGTGTGTGTTGTTTTAAACCAAGAAGGTGCTCACAGATGGCTCAGAGAGAGATTTAGCAAGTCTGTGCTAATCACACTCATACATGGGAATATCTCCATTGAAAACAGCCAGATTCCATTGTACCCCTTCAGTAACTTGCTTACTTCATTAATAACAATAAAGTATAATATTTAATGGCCTAAAATATTCCATGCTTTGTATTATAGTTACAGCTGGACGTATATTATTAAAACCACAATGAGAGTTCATGAGAGGTGGTCCCCAAAGTATACTGAAGATACAAAATATTTGCTGAAGTTTAGATTTGGACAAATAGAGTATTGTGAGTTCATGATGGCCTCATTTCCTGACATTTCTAAACTTCTGTGTTAGCCCCAAATAGGTTAATTTCTCATACTTAAATAAATTTTTATTTAAATACTTAAATAAATTGTATGAAATAAAAATACAGTCTATAAAAAAAGTATCCATTTGACATAAAGAGATTGATTTGTCCCATTATATAACTATGTATTACAATGTTTCACCACATCTGACACCTTATGTTAAATATCCATTAACTATACAATTTTAATAACCTATGTTATTACATATCAATGGCCAAAATATGATAAGCACCAAGATTTAATTTTAAATTTTGCTTTCAGAATATAACATAAAATAGATGATTCAGGAAAGAAAACTAGATTCAATTAAATATCTATTGATCAGCCACTATGTGTCAGGAACTGTATTAAGCTTTGAGCATACAGTGTAAAGAAAGACCAACATGTTTTCCAGCTCTCATAGGGCTTATATTCTAGTTGGGAAACAGAAAATAAACAAATGCATGCACAAGATAATTACAGATATTTGCAAGAGTGCTATAGGTGGAATTAAGAGAGTGATTTAATACAAAGTAGTTGGATGAGGCCTCTTTTAAACAGGGTGGTCAGGGAAGGCCTCTGAAGAGATGACATGTAAGCTGAGGCTTGAAGGAGAAATGACAGAGGACTATTTCCTAAATGATCTATAAGTCATTCCTGCTATGGCCATACCATACAGAATCGTAGCAGAAAATATCTACCTGCTCTTGTTGGTTCATACTATTAGTGGGAGACCAGACAGCTGGTGTGTGGGTTGCTCTAGAAAAGGAAGGACATGTTGAATAGTATTTTCTCTGTATTTGTTTCTGAATTTTACTAATTACTTAGAGAATTACTTGGCTTATGGAATGAAATTTACATTCTTTAAATATATAAATGTTCTTGGCTTAATGGGGAGCCAAATTTTAACTGAAAACATTAAGTGTAAAAGATATGATACTATAATGTTATCAGCAGCGACACATGCATAATAATTTAAGTAAGGAAACAAAAATGTTGTAGTATTAAATTGAGTAGAATTGACTTTTTGTTATTATTGAATAAATTATAGACTACAAGCTAAGAATGAACTATCAATAAAATTTATGAAATTGAGACTCTATCTTTAATGCTGCTAGGCATTCATTAAGCTCCAATGACAACTGATTAATTAAAAGAAGGAAAACAGGCAACTATGATCTTTATAAAACGTCTCTGAATTTATCTATTATCTCATAACAGTCTTGGTTACCACAATGAGACATTTCAGTTGTCATGATTTTGCAGGAACCTACTGGTTCCCTAGTCCATAGCTATTCTCCATCCCCACCCTCACTCTTGCTAAAAGAACTCCAATTTTGTGCAGATATCAAGAAGTCAAATGATTTTGGAAAAGCTAAGCCCTTCGCCACCCACAAAGGGAGAATCATGATTGGTCTAAGTTAATCATGGTGACCTCCATCCCACTTGCCAGGGATTGGTTTGAGCAGTCATGTGATCCAATTCTGACCAATGATATGAGAAAAGGAGTCAGTGTTATGGTGGCAGGGTGCTTCCAGGAAAAGTCTTTCTTCCTGCCTAAAAGAAAAGCATGGGAATAAGCATGCCACTCCTCCATTTTCTACCTCTTGATCTTGTGTAATATTTACCTTTGATGCTAGGATTTGGGGCTCATAAGAACTGATATGAACCAGGATCCTGAAACTAGCAGGTTGGAAGGATGTAAAGATCCTGGGAACATTTTAATGCTGTTGAGGTTATCAAATAATCATCTGTGGAAATATCCAACATCTGGACTTCTTATATGAAAATAGGAATTTTCTTATTTTAATTTTAGCCTCTTTTAGATGAGTTTTAGTTATTTGCAGCGGTGTGTATCTTCATTCAGTGACTAGTTCTATTCTTAGGTCGTATTTAGTAGATTAACAGAATATACTCTTTTGTAATCCAGATATACAGTTGACTTGGTATTTCAATACAGACAGGTCAAACTATGCTTCCCAGCAATGGGATGAGTATTCACCATGCAATTGCTCCTTTTGTAGGTAAATTCAAATTGTTACTATTATCTCATTGATCCTTAAAATCTTCACTGTAGAGAAAATGCTGTTTAGTAGTTCTCTCTTTTGAAAGATTAAATCGAAATTTTCCAAGCAGGGTATTTTCTAAGGCAGTGGTTCTTAAGTCTTTTAGTCTCAGGACCCCTTTAAACTCTTAAAAATTATTGAGGATAATTATTTCAAAATAAAAAGTTAAAACAAAAATTATTGAGGGCCCCAAAGACCTTTAGTTTGTGTGGATTATATCTATCAACATTTACTATATTAAAAATCAAAAGTGAGAAAATTTTAAACTATATATATATTTATTAATTCCTTTAGAATAACCATTACCTGTTGCATATTAATGTAAAAATATGTATTTTTATAAAAATAACTATATTTTCCAGAACTAATTTCTTTGGCAAATCTCTTTAATGTCTGACTTAATGAAAAATGATTGGATTCTCATGTCTGCTCTGTATTCAATCTGTTGCAATATGTTGTCTTGGTCAAAGTACATGAAGAAAATCTGGTCCCAAACAGATATGCTTGGAAAAGAAGGCATTTTTTGAACCCTTAACTGCATTCTAGAGATTCCACAGAAGTCCTGCACACTTTGTGACCCACTGATCTATCATGGTCAGACTATACTGACAAGACTTTGAGAATCCGTGTTGTTTTGTTTTCCATCATCAGGTAGTCACGAGCAAACACAGTAGATTAGAATTAGATCCAATCCTCTGTCTTTTCAGGAAAATTTCACTCTCCATAATCATGATAAATGGCTCGTTTTATTAACCAACCAAATCTGTCTTAACTTTAAAAATTATTGAAAGAAAATTCAGGAGAAGACTGAGATGAGAACCTAACCCCCCCACCCCGGGGTTAGGACTTCATCATATGAATTATCAGAGGACATAAACATTCACTTCATAACATAAAAGTCTTGAAATTCTGTCTTTGAGCTCAGAATCAATTGTGAAATGCTTTATCTGGTAGTCATTCGTGTCCGCCAGTAATTCTGGGATGCTCACCCTAGGTACATGGCAAGGTGCCCTTTCTGCCTATCCCCTGAAGTCAGGTGTGGCCTTGTGATATATGGGTGGAAGTGATATGTCTCATTTCTGAATGGAAGCCTCAAGAACCAATGGGCACTTTGTCATGTTCCTTTCCCCCTTGTCTGGTTGGAGGAGATTCCATTGGTCTGAATAAGGAAGATATGGAGCAGGACCTCCCACTGACCAGAAGTAAACCTTTGTGGTTTTAAACTAGTAAGATTTTGGAGTTGTTTGTTCCTGTGATGTAACACAGCCTGCGCTGCCCAATTCACTCTACTTTTTGATCCATTAATGAAGAATGCCAAGGAAGCAAACAGTATAATCATAACAGTCTCTCTAGTTTTAAGAAGCTGCAAGACCAGATAAGAACTGTATTGCTTTTGACCAAAGGTTTACCGGGAAAGAAATATATTTAATGTGACCTTTGAAGCAAATTAGAATAACCAAAACAATACCAAATTGAGATGAATTTCTAATGTTGTAGACAACACTTTGGAGTTGATTTCATTAAAAAACTCTTCATTCATTCTAAAAATATTCATATGCTAGGCTCTAGAGAGATACATCAATGGAATCCACCCTCATGGAGTAAATTATTCCTGAAAACTTCATAGAAATTATGAGTCTAAGTCAGAATTCTGTTTGATATTTAAATCTATAGGCATGGAAAAGAACAAAGCAATTTATGGTTTTGTAAATGAAGTATCTTAGTTTAGGCTTCTATAGCAAATTGCCACAGACTGAGTGGCTTGGAAAAGATAAGAATTTATTTCTCACAGTTCTGGAGATTGGAAGACCAAGATCAGGTGCCAGCATGGTCAGTTTCTAATGAGGGCTCTCTTCCTAGCATGTGTACAACTGTCTTCTTGCTGTGTTCTCACATGGAGGAGAGAGCTAGGGATCTCTCTGGGGTCTTTTTTATAAGGACACTAATCCCATTCATGAGAGCCCCACCCTCATGACCTATTCACCTCCCAAAGCCCCACTTCCCATAAAGATCACACCGGGATTAGGACTTCAACATATGAATTTTCAGAGGACATAAACATTCACTTCATAACATGAAAGTCTTGAAATTCTGTCTTTGAGCACAATGTAATTTTGATGGATGGTTTTTTATGGGTGAACAAGGTAAGTCGTAGGTGTATTATAACTATCATTATATAACTAAAAATGTATTTTAGATAAAGAAACTGAGGCACTGGGAAGTGACTTGTCTAAAGTCGCCTAGCAGGTAACTGACAGAGCTAAAGTTTGAACCCAAGCAACACAACTCCAGAGATTGTGCTCTATAACCCCTGTGTTATAAAGAATCAAAGATCAGCACTTACCACTGGAAGTACTCACTAGAAGAATGCACAGGCTGGGTGGCTGGTCTATGAAGAGTAGGTTTCCTTTCCTGGGCTGGGGTCTATGGTCATGGACTCATCATGTTTGCAGAGCAAAGGATTATCAGGAGCAAGGCAGGCCTCAGTCCTAGGAGGGCCTGAAGTTTTATTTCTACATGATAGCTAAGAAAGGTTACATTAAAATAGACACCTAGCTTACCCTTCCCCCCCCCCACCGTGTCCTCAAGTCCATTCTCTACATCTGCGTCTTTATTCCTGTCCTGCCCTTAGGTTCTTCATAACCTTCTTTTTTTTTTAGATTCCATATATATGTCTTAGCATACGGTATTTGTTTTTCTCTTTCTGACTTACTTCACTCTGTCTGACAGACTCTAGGTCCATCCACCTCACTACAAATAACTCAATTTCGTTTCTTTTTATGGCTGAGTAACGGTCCATTGTGTATATGTGCCACATCTTCTTTATCCATTCATCTGTCGATGGACACTAAGGTTGCTTCCATGTCCTGGCTATAAGCTGGGACGAAGTGAGAGAGTGGCACTGACATATATACACTACCAAATATAAAATAGCTAGCTAGTGGGAAGCAGCCGCATAGCACAGGGAGATCAGCTCGGTGCTTTGTGACCACCTGGAGGGGTGGGATAAGGAGGGTGGGAGGGAGACGCAAGAGGGAGGGGATATGGGGATATATGTATATGTATAGCAGATTCACTTTGTTATAAAGCAGAAACTAACACACCATTGTAAAGCAATGATACTCCAATAAAGATGTAAAAAAATAAAATAGACACCTTGGTATTAAAACTTTTGGAACTTATATGGCAATAGATTATTTACAGTCTATCTAAAGTTTTTAGAGTGTCAGGCATTTCTTTGTAACAGGTCCATTTAATCCCCCGTCGTTTCAGGATAGTGCCTCCTCACTCATGCTTCAGCTGTGTCTGTTGTCCTCAGATCCAACACTTGTCGGGGTTGACCTTTCCAGTCTTCAGCTGTGGCAGGGCAGAGGTGTTTGCCTGGTGCATGTGCTGGGGAAGGGGGTGTCTGGCTGCTGCGAATCCAGACTTTCAACTAATTCTTTTGTGTTCAGCATCTCTTTACATTCCCGTCTTCAAAGGGACCTGGTACCTCCAATGCTTGATGCCTCTGGGGTTCGGTAGCGTGAATCAGCTTTTTGGTTGTCAGGTTGTTGCTCTCTCCCACTGCTGGTTTAGGTGTCAGCTTTCTTTTGACTGATGAGTCAGTTACTAATCCTCCTTTCACTCCCCTTCTCTTTGCCCTTGAGCATGGATGCCTTTTTTTTTGGTTCCTTTACCATCATTTTGAGTAGGGTTTTAGGAGAGAACTGAGATAAATGTGTATATTCAATCCACATTTCCAGATATCTCTTTAATTATGTCATTAAAGGTAAGTGGGATTGAAACAGAACCAAGAACAATCTCTAGGTCAGTATAAATTCAGAAGGATATGCTCTTATTCTGATAAGACTATTACTGACAAGCTGCTGTATGCATGTTAATTTCTGACTGAATGTTAATTTCCTACTGAATGTGAATTCTAACAAGATTGTTCCAGAGCTGGTTTCTATAAACAATT
The DNA here is from genome assembly GCF_949774975.1 of Lagenorhynchus albirostris. NCBI lineage: Eukaryota > Metazoa > Chordata > Mammalia > Artiodactyla > Delphinidae > Lagenorhynchus > Lagenorhynchus albirostris. Next base: position 70,456,179 of record NC_083106.1, read on the forward strand.
TAAGTCTATTTAAAAATGTGCCATGATGCATACTCGATGTTGAATCCAGTAGTTTATTACACAAATTAGTGGAGGGTCGCACGACGAGTTCACATTGACTGGGTATTTTTGGGGGGGGTGGTACTACTTCCGCAGCCCACCCACTCCCCACCTTGTCTTCTGTCTCATTCAGTGATCGTTCTGACTGTGGCTAACTTAAGGAAAAGGGAATTTACTGGAAGATTACTAGGGATTCGTAGACGCAAAAGGAGGCTGAAATTCAAGAGAGGGAATGACAGGGACAAGGAAACTCAGAGGAACTATCACCCACAGAGAACAGTCAGGTCAGAATGTTGCTGTTGAGGCTGCCACTGTATAAAAATGATCGTCAAAGAGCCCCATCCTTGCTACACCCTCTCAGGATTCAAGGTCTGGGAACAGCCTCTGTCCAACCCCAGCCACTACAAGGGGATGATATCAAGTTGCTCGCAGCCATGGGAAACTGAACTTGATCCTGCTAGGACCTTCCAGGGCATGTACAGCCTGCCTCCCAGAGCTGTCCACTCACCCATGAGTGGAACTGAATATCTAGCTCTCTCTGGTCTTTTAGCCTAGTAACGCTATTAGAATAGTATTGCTGTCATGTTGGACTCTGATAAGGGCCACTCCTAAGGATGACAGAATGGGGAACTGGAAGGAAGCTGGTTCCCAACGACTTTGTGGAACTGCCATTCCTGCCCTGGGCTGCCTATTGCCAGATTTCTTTTAACTGAGAGAGAAATAAACTTTTTGGTGTAAAGAAAAAAGCGGGGAAGGGGGTATTACTCTAATGGATTGAAGTGATCCTAAAACCAAGAATTCAAGCCTCGAGAGAATGAAGCAGGCCAAACTACACAGTATTTTTTTTCCCAAACAAATTTAATTTTGTTCCAGCCCTAAAGAAGGGGAAGCACCTAAATTTTAAAAATAAAAATTGCTCAAAAACTAAGTCATCAAAAAAATGAAGCCCCCTCCCTTAGCAATAAATACTTAAATGATATACACACATGAGGCTCAGGAAGGAGGCAAGAACAGGAACCTTGGGGACTCTGTCCCATGACAAGGTCCCAACACTTCTCCCAACTCTATGCTCTTTGCCTAAAACATAGAAGAGCAATGGAAGAGGCAGAAGATATACCAGGGACGTGTGTGGCCCCAGAGAGAGCTGGAACGTAACACGAGAGAAAGAAGACACAAAGTGTCTTACAGGGCAGAGGAAAGGAAAGTTGTCGTCTAAAGCATCCCTCCAATTCCAGTTGCGTCGCTGGATCTGCTGGTGCAGTTGCCAGGTGCCCTTGAGCTTTTCTCCTCGCCTCCACTCCCTCTTTAGCATGCCATCCAAGGAAGGTCATTCACACTTAGGGCAGGCAGAGGACAGATCAGTACTCTTGGCTTTCAGCTTCTAGGAAACGGGAGGTGAGAGCCAGGAGTTCCTGCCCCCAAGAATTCCCCATAAGAGATCACGGTGGTGGCAGGAAGGGGGTTGTGTATCAGACACCCACTGGGCCCTGCATCACAGCCCCTGAGCCTCAGCACTGTTCACAGCCATGACTTTGGCAAATTACTGTGTGGCTTCACACTGAGAGCCCCTTGCCTCCAGCACACTCTGAGCGTCCTTTGCTGCCTGCCCCCCGGCGCCACTGTTCCAGGACCAGGGCAGACGGCTCAGCCCTGAAGACAGGAGGGTCGTTTCCTCCTGGGGCCAACCTCAACCAATGGGTGATGGAGAAATATTTCTCCTGGTCAAATTGTTCAGTAGACAGTTCTGACACTATCTATGTACTCCTGAGCCGGCCCTGATGGGATCAAGCCCCAGTTGCCCACCGGGGTGAATAACTTGATAAAATAGCCTTGTAGTAGTTTTTCCTTCTTCCCTGTTTTACACTTTCTGGTTCCTTCCTCTGGCCCCTCAAGATCACATGCTAAATAAACAGCCTGCACACAAGCCTTTGTTTCAGTCTCTGCTCTCAGGGGAGCCAGGCTGAGACACAGCAAGTGCTAAGGAGCCGAAACAAAGCTGGCTTCAGGGATTATATCCATGAAAACAGCAAGCAGCATTTGTGTGGGTCCTAGTCACTCTAATTTTAAATATTAGAAAAATAACTGTACGGTGTATCCAAGGTGTCGGTAACTGTGGTCCCATCTCAGAGGTCCCTGGTGTGGACAGACCTTGCATGTACAGTTCAGTACCCCTAGTACAAGCCAGACCTTTTCACCACCGCACTATCTTATTAGGTGTCCAGGATATGACACCTCTTGGACTCACAGGCATCCTGAGGTGCAGTGGGGAGGTAGGTAACCAGGGAACAATCAGAGGGAACCCCAGAAAAGTCTTTCTTTCTAATATATCCCTCCTACTCTACACTCCCTGGGTCTGGTGCCAGTGCCCCCTAAGTGATGTTCTCTTGGGGACTAAAAGCAAAATCAATTGGTGTTTTAGTCGTGACAGTGCTGCATTAACGCACATACCCCAGATTTCAGTGGCTCAGCACAAGGAAAGTTTATTTCTTACTTTTGCAAAGTCCAACGCACATACTCCAGCAGCTTTCCAGGAAGGGTGTCCTCCAAATTCCCGCCATCCTGTCGATTCACAGGGTGTAGTGAAAGGGAAAGCAGGATCTGGCGTAGATGATGTCTTACATCCCAGGCCTGGAAGTGGTACGTGCTGCTTCCATCCAGTCCCATTGGCCAGAACCAGTGACATGGTCCCACCCAGATGCTGTGGGCTGGAGAGTGGAGACTCCTGTGTGCCCAGGAGGGAAACAAAATGACTTGGTGAGCGAAGGAGTGTCTCTGTCTCCTGTGGCTGGAGGGTCTTGTGATTGCTGGGCCATCATGGAAGAGGACTCAGATCCCTCCTCAGGCCCATTCTCATGGCACCGGGCTTTTCCCCTTCTTGGGCCACTTGCCCCAGTTTAACTCCCAGACTTCTGGGGTCCCAGCTGGTATTGCTCATCTCTTGCCCCTCTCTTCCGTTTCCCCATCCCCACAACCTCTATTCCTCTCCATACCCCATGTTCTTTTACAACAGACTTCAAAGACTTTTTAAATCTAGAGCCTAAATCAAAAGTAGTCAAATCTGTTTCTCCAAGAGAACAGAAGCCTCAGTCTTTGAACCCTCCCAGGGGTAAGAAATAATTACATTCCATCTCTCTCATTCAGCAAAGGAAAGGCTGAAAAAGAACAAAGCAGTCAAATTTTCACCTTCAGCGTAACTGAATATTTGTATTCCGCTATGACTCTTTCATGTCCCCTTTTCTCCGTCCGCATCACCCCCTTCCCCATTCAGGCCTCACCATCTCCCACCTGGGCCTGTCCTGCGTCTTGGCATCTACGCTACACCGTCACTGATATCTTCTAACATGAAAATCTGTCCAAGTCATTCTACAGAGTAGAAACTTACAATAGTTCTCAGTATCTCATAGATATGCTTGCACTCAACAGCATGATACCCATGGTAGGAAGAGTAATGCATCCTCCCACCCTGTAAAGGTGTCCACATCCTAATTCCCAGGACCTGTGAATCTGTTTTGGTAAAATGGACTTTGCAGATGTGATGAAGGATCTTGAGATGGGAGATTATCCTGGATTATTTGGGTGGGCCCGGGATCATCGCAAGCATTTTTGTAAGAGGAAAGCAGAAGGATAGCAGTAGTAGGAGACGTGGTGATGGAAGCAAGAGGTCGGAGTGCTATAAAGAAGGGGCCATGAGACAAGGAAAGCAGGAGGCCTCTAGGAGTGGATGAGCCAACGAATGTATTCTCTCCTGGAGCCTCTGAAAGGAGCCTGCCCTGAGACACCTTGATTTTAGCCCCACAAGACTTATTTTGGACTTCTGGCCTTCGGAAGTGTAAGAAAATAAATGTGTTGTTTTGAGCCACTAAGCATGTGGTAATTTATTACAGCAGCAATAGGAAACTGTTACAGTTCCCAAAGCTCTTTCCATCTTCAGCTTCAACCCATTCCTCTTCTATCCCCTCCAACCACAGTGTAAGAATCACTGTGGAAGGTCTGACCACAAGTTCTAGGGGCTCCAGGCCCCTCAGGAATGTCTCTCTTCCTCCAGTGCTGACTTTACAATGGGAGGTTTGTGTCCCCAGATGAATGAGTGGTGTGTGGGTGTGCTCTTTCTGTGAGAAATAATACGCACCACACTCTGCTCTCTGCACTCCATAATATTAGATTCAATTATTTAAAGTTAATTTGTTAATAGATTGAAGTTTCATTTTCTTTCTTTATTTTTTATCCATGCTTCATGGCTTGAGGGATCTTAGTTCCCCGACCAGGGATCGAACCCGTGCCCCCTGCAGTGGAAGCACAGAGTTCTAACCACTGGACCGCCAGGGAAGTACCTGAAGTTTAATTTTAAACACAGGATGAATTTTATTAGTGAGTACCCAACTTCTTTAAATTCTTAATAACTGTAATTTCCTCATAAAATGAAACAGTAAACTACTACCTCTGAGAAATTCCTCAACTTCACTGGGTTCTTGTCCTAAACCACTTTGCTGGTTCTCTCTTCACTATTAGCCTTGACAGTGGTACCCAGGCCTTTTGAATCCACAGCTGGGTATGGATCCTGATCTCCCCACTTGTACCCCTGACCCGGGAGGAACTGGAGGTAATGATGTCACAAAATTATATACAAGAAATCTGCTTTTCATCCTGCCTTTGCAGAAAATTCAGCTTTGTCTCAGGGTCTTCTTATGGGAAATGTAAACAAAGACAAAGGTCAAAGGAATCTCCACTGTGGGTTCAATCCATGGCCTTTCTGAGCGTCTGGTCTTCAACCCTAAGACATCACACTACGTTCCTAGGCTTGCCTCGCTGTCTCGTGGTTAAGAAGCCTTCTGCATAGGCTGGAGGCCTACCCGCAATCCTGGGTACTAGGCTGGCCATGCTCAGCTCTTGGACACTAGCTGTGACTGCTAGGACCTGCTCTGGAGTCAGACACAGCTCCAGGGATGCAAAGGAAGTCAGTGTTTGGAAAGACCAGCAGACTTGGCTCCAACAGCACGTGCTCCATGAAGACTTCCCTAGTCCCCTCACCCCCCAAGTAGGAATAACCCACCTCCTCCGCCATGCCAGCCCCACTCTGGACACACTTCTGGTGTGGCACCTAACATAGTGAAATATTACCATAATCACTTGCTCACATCTGTGTCTTTATAATAAACAGCGAGCTCCCTGAGGGAGAAGACCATGTTTTCTTCATCACTGTGTCCCTCCTCCCCAACAAGATGCCACAAACCAGTATTATGGAGGCACTTAATAAATGTCTGATTGATGAATGAATGAATGGATTTTCTAGGATCCCCTGCCGGGATCTCCGGGAGTAAGAGATTGTGAACAATGGGTCTGCATAACAGCATCCCTCTATTGTGCTCATCTGAGATGGGTCAGGCAGATGGCTGTGCGGTGCTACCGGCAGTCCAGGCAGAACGCTCCGAGCCAGGAGGTGAAATCAGGCTGAGCCTGGCAGCTTCTCCCTCCTCCGACCTCTTGAGGTATTTGGCCCCTTGGGCTATTTCCTGGAAGAAGGAACCAAGAGCCTACTGGCTGCACAGGCTTTGGGGGCTGTCCTTGGAGTTCTCTATCCTAGGTACCTAGGGGTCAGCCTGGCCTCTAGGTGTGGCCAGTGGCAACCTGCTCAACAGCTCCAAGCATGAAGCCACCAGTTCAGCGGAGGACAGGCTGCAACATGGTGACTCACCCCTCTCCTCCCTGCTGGAGCCATGAATACCTGCGCTCCTGTTCTCTGATTTTGGAATAGGGATTTGAAAATTCTGTCAGACATCTTCTGCAGTTTTTTCAGGAATCCTGTGCTGTCATTTCTGAGCACAAAGAAGGGCCTATCAGAGCACTTTATTTTGCCCTTGTCTCTTCTGACTAGTTGATGAGAACTATGTTCTCAGCTGTTGGACAGAAGCCTCTTCCCTGAGCAAAAGACATATGGAAAATCAAATCCCTATTTTGCATTCATTTAGAGAGAAGATGCATAGAAAAGGCCAGAGCCTCATTCACAGTAAGCATAAAAATATATGCACAAGGGTGTACAGAAATAATGAAATGATGAGATAAATTATGCGATACAGCCCCCAAATTTCAGAATACTATAGAGTTTTTTAAAATGGGTATCTATTAACACTGATAAATAACTCTATAATATACTTTTAAGTGAAAAAGCAAATGATCTAATTTATGTTTAAAAAAAAACACCCTATAGATGTATATGTATGCCTGTGTATTTTGTAAAAACAAATTTCTATAAGAAGTATATAAATAAACTATACTGGTGAGAGGTGGGTAGAAGGTAATTTTCATATTTTTATTCATAATTCTATTTTGTTTAAATTTTTATAACCAACATCTACTTTTTATTTAAAGACCAAAACTGAAGAGGAAATTAAATTAATAGAAAAAGGAAAATGGGCAAAGAAAATGAACAGTTTTTAAAAGAAAACATACAAATTACCAAGATGTTTAAATGTCTATTTTAACTAGCTTGAAAGAAAAGCAAATTAAAGCAACATAGAGGTGCTATTTTGGGCACATCAAACTAGAAACTATTCTTTTTTAATACTAGTAAGTAGTCTGGATGAGAATATGGTGAGATAGATAATCACATTCTTTTCCACTGGTGGTGGGAGTTTATAAAATTTACATTGGTGTATTAATTCGGAAGAATACAGGCAAAATATATTTGAACCTTAAGAAAGTTTTACTTTTATATTTTTCTCACCAATTCCAATTCTAGAAACTATATAAAGGAAATAATCAGAGATATGATAAAAAATCTGTATATCAAAATACTCATTACTGTGTCATTCATAAAAAACAAAAAAGTAAAAACAACCTACACATTCAACAGTAATGAAATTGTTAAAGGATAATATTATGCAGCAGTTTAGAATCTTGTGCTCAGAGAATATTTAAAGGTATGTTAAAATCTCATTGTATAATTCAGTGAAATCAGGGACAAAATTTATTTAAGGTATGAATTCAATTTGGTAAGCAAACAGAAATCTAGATATGCATATGTATTCACAAAATTATAGATAAAAGACTAGAAAAAATAGACGAAAATATTAAAATTTGTTAGAGCTGGGGGTTGTAATCACAGGTGATTATTTCTTTATAATGTTCTACATTTTCCATTTTTTCAGCAATGTTCTTTCTTTCCACTAATAATCAAGAAAAATAGTAAATTTAAACTAAAATAATATCAAAAGTAGAAGGGGAAAACTTCCTAGAGTTCTTTTTGACTAGCATCAAACAAATAAACCATTGGCTATCCGTATGTGATGTACTCTAAGTGAAATATATTTTAAGACAGAGAAAATTTAAAAAGCCGGTAATGTCTATTTGTAATTTTCCATAAGCTTTTAATGTTGAATATATTGGCCTTTTGAATTTGGAATCACATAGTTCAAATAAACATACAGCTGCTTTGAAAAGTCCATAAGTATTTTTACACCAACCAGGGAATTCACATAGATTCAGCTGGGTTGCACCCACTCAGTACAGCCAGTCATATACATAAAGACCTTGTTACAAAGGATCTGTGGTTTCACGGTCCAACTCCAGCTCTGATTCAGCTCTGCACTGAAACAGGATTTAAGGCATCTGTATTTTGGATGCAGAGGATAAAAGAGCTCACTTTATCTCACCACCCTCTCCAGGAAACAAATGCTCCAGATAGCAGCCTGGCACCAGCAAATGCTCCCCGGTTGCTTCACTAATGCCTCATCTTTACATACATGTTACTTTCGCTGAGAGGTTTTCTTTTTTTCAAATGAGCATAGAGAATTCTTGGGGAAAAAAAGTTTTTTTTAATGACTACCCTTAAAAAGTATTTCTTGAAAAAATAACTCTATATACTTTATATGGGTGATATTACACAGTCACCATCCTTGATAAGAAAATTCCTGCCAATTTCTTCATCTTTCCTTGGGAAGTCCAGATCATAAGAGAAAAAGTATTCAAGTGAATCTCATTATTTTCTGTCCAAAATTGCTCTCTTCCATATTCAAACACATTTAAGAAACCACAATCAAACTCTCTGGAGACTAGGCAGTCTAGTCCAGATTTGATAAACGTTTATACTTTGCACTTCGTTTAAAGTAAACAGAAAGGGCTGATGTTGGCTGGAGATCGGTCTGTATGTGCTAATGAAAACACTCCACATGGTCCAGGTGGTATTGTGACAGGCAAGTGTTACTCACACACATACCTGGGAAAAGACAGTGCTCCCACATAGCAGGGGCAGCAAGCTTTGTCCCGTTCAAGTGATTTGTTGATACTTTAAAGGTACCAATATTCAAACTTGGGTTTCTCTAACTAGTCCCAGTGTCTATTTGACTCTCTTTGCTTCTGACTTACAAAGTCATGCCATACTGTAATACCCTCTCACGGAGAATGAAAGATTATTCAGTATTTGGGATAAAATAGACTATAACTTGAAATTCTCCCTCATTTGGCTCAATTTCCATGTACTTTGGCTTTTTCTTTTTTTTCTTTTTTTTTTTACCATGGAGTGTTCTTCCTAGAAACTACTATATCAAAGGGACTTTGTAGGAACTCTCATTCCTATTTGTGCATTATTTATCTTAATTTCCAAATTATGTAATCAATTCCAGAATAATCTAAGGAGGAGGCAGGATAGCTAACCAAGATGTGTATAAAGTCTAACCAGTTGCCAGTGGCCTGTGGCACATCCACATATGTGGCCTGTGTGACACGTCAGCATAGACACTCTTCTCTGGGGCTGTCGAGTCAGTCCGAGGGTCAGCAGAGCACAGGTTCCTTACTCCCCTGGCCTATTCCAAAGCTCTTTGAATATCCTGGGTGCTCTTTGAAATACAGTCAGGCTTCTGTTGCTATTGGGCTATGTAAGTCTAACTTCTTCATCTTGCACCTTCTGACCGCAATGTTGTAGTGAATCAAATAAAATGGCATTTTGTGAAAGAAATTAGATTTTGGTGCAGTTATGACAGGCCACTTCTTTTTTCTCTAATAATGAGAAACAAAACAGAAATAAAACTTTCCAATGACCTTCAGAGGTTCCCCAGAACTTCCATTGTGAACGCTGATTGCCTTGGGCCCCACGCGCAGCCACTGGCTCAGTGACCCACTGCGTGTGGTTATTCTCTAGAACTGACCTCCCTTGCAGGGGAGCTGCTTCAGCGTTACTTGATTCTTAACTGCGCTGTCCTTGGAAGTTTTTTGTAACCTGGGAGGTCCAGATGCTCTTCAGTTACCCAAGACCATTATTTGCCAGGTTCGTTACCCCTAGTTCCAGACTGCCAAAATCGATTTAAACCTGATTCTGCCATGACTTTGGACAATATATTAAATTCACTTACAAAGCCTCAGTTTACAGTTCACCTGCAAAATAGCTGTCAGGTCTAGGGTAAGAGTTAACTGAGATAACGTGTTTAAAATGCTATCACAGAGACATACAAATGGCCAACAAGCACAGGAAAAGATGCTCTGTATCATTAGTCATTAGGGAGATGCAAATCAAAAACCACAGCAAGACATCACTTCACACCACCTAGGACAGCTAGAATCAAAAAAAAAAGAAAAACAGCAAGTGTTGGTGACGATGTGGAAAAATTAGAACCCTTGCATATTGCTGGTGGTAATGGAAAATAGAAACTGAAAAACAGTCTGGCCATTCCTCAATAAGTTAAACTTAGAATTACCATATGACCCAGTAATTCAACACCTGAGTATATGCCCAAAAGAACTGAAAACAGGTGCCCAAATAAAGACTTGAACATAAATATGTAAAGCGGTACTATTCCCAATAGGCAAAACGGAACAGCCCAAATGTCCATCGCCTGATGAATGGATAAACAAAATGTGGCATATCCAAAAAGTGGAATATTACTCAGCCACAAAAAAGGAACGAAGTGCTGATACATGCTACAACATGGATGAAATCTTGAAAATATTATGCTAAGAAAAAGAAGCTAGATCCAAAAGGTTACATATTAAATGAATCAATTTATATGAACTATTGAGAACAGGCAAATCCATAGAGACAGAAAGCCCATTAGTTGCCAGGGACTGGTGGGAGGGGAGACTGGGGAGTATAATGGGTATGGGGTTCCATTGTGGGTGAGGAAAATGTTCTGAAACTAGATGATGGTGATGGTTGCACAACACTGTGAATATCCAAATGTTACTAATAATAAATTTTACGTTACATGTATTTTACCACATGAAACTTTGTTATCACATAGTAAGCATTCCACAAACATTAGTTATTATTACTAAATAACTTTTGGCATTTTTATGTATTCTCAGAACAATATTACTTGACGGTTACTATCTAGCAATATTATGCATTGGGTTTTATTCTTTTGTTGTCTAACCGATAAATTTTTTCTCTCTTCAGCTAAACTGCTTACACCATCAGATCGGAATAGGACCTCATTATCTCTCACTAAGCCATCCCTGTACATAGACAGAACTTCCTGTGTAAACTGATCTGGGAGATGCTGAGCAGCTTATCTGCCCCAAGGTCTTTACCCCACGGGCCCACTCTGAGCTCTGAAATTCCATATGAGAAGGACTCCGATGTGTAAGGCACTGTGTCTCTACCGTTGAACTGCAGGGTTATTATCTGGAAGAGGTAATCCAATGTACCACCAGACCAGAAAATTTAACATCATAGCGTGAATTAAGTCGGTCACCAAAGAAAACATCTGAGGAAATGAGACTTCGGTGGGGGATGACTGAGGTGACCGTTTGGCCCATTAAGGTGATCTTCAGTGAGCGGTTCTGAACCACCAGGGCCTTGGGAGAAAATAGTACTGTGGAGGAGGGCAGCTGAAAGGGAGGAAAGAAATTTCAGAAGCAATTTTCACCTAGTTGAGATTTTACCAAGATCTTGTGTTGTATCCAATGCCATTACTTCTACCCCGATAGAGTGAGCACCCAATATGACAACCAAGGGGCTTCTTTTGAATGAAGAAATGAGTGAATGAATGATGTCTGGAATAGGTTTTAAAAGACCTCCTTCCTCTACCCCTCTCTTTTATCACCAATATAACTAAAGTAATAATAATAGGAGTTAACATTTATAGGGCTTATCATGGGCTAAACCATTTATATGATTATTTCATTCAATCTGCCCATAATCTTATGAGATAGTTACTCTTATTATCTCCAATTCACACACACACACAAAAGGACACTGAAACTTAGAAAGGTTAAGCAGCTTGCCCAAGTTATAGCCTCGTAGAGTTGGGTCTCTATCCATCCAGAACCTCCACTCTAACCACTCTGCTGACTATTCTAGTCAGTCTTTCACTCTTAGTGGGAACATCAATCAGCATGAGCTAAATGGGTGTCAGAGTATGAGTCAGAGACAACAGAAGCAAAAAGCAATCACGGACACTGTGGGTCGGAGGGCCGTTTTGGTCATTTCCCTCTCTGCCCTTGCCAGTCACCCATACCTCCCACCCAAGCCTGGGAGCTGGAATTGTTAATCTCAAGGCAAGATCACTGTAGCCCCTGTGAGGAGAGTATATCAAGCGCTAATTCCAGGTGCGCTGGCATTCTCCCTTTGTGGAAAACAAAATTAAACAAAAAGGCGTATTGAAATAATGGATGCAACTTACAACTCTTATTGGCCGTTCATTAGGTGATGTTCGTTGCAAGTGCTATGTTTAGCTTGTGTGGAATATCCACAGCCCATTTTGTTTCTTTTATTTTGTCTCAGCATATTTACCAAATGGCCATTCATGAGTTTTAGTAACACATCTGCTACGTCAGCTATATTTATTCAGTGACTTTACTCAGGATAGCCCCTGACCAGCAACTTCAGACAATTCAGATCCCTGGGTTGGATATTTCTTATCATTGGCACTAACCATTGTATAAATTGGGCCAGTTCTCCTTATAGTTGTGCAGATTTGTTTATCGCATTTATGTGCTTCAAAGTCAAGCAAGACTTCGGATCTAAAACATCTGGGTGTGGAGTGTCATATAACCAAATCATCTGTTGATATTTGGAATTTTTCACTCTCCGAGTCTATTTAACAATCACTTTTCTTTTTCTATATCTCATTCTCTCCAAGGGCTCAAAATCTCAGCGTGGCTTTTATCTAGAATTGCCATTGTTTCCTTGACCTGTAGAATTTTCCTTTCACAGCTAAGGAATTGCTAGGCTCTAGCGTTTCATCCAGGTAATTGTAAAACCTTTATCTCTTCCATGCCGTGATGCTCTCCAGAGGCAGTGAGCAGGGAATGTTTTAGGATTTAAGTGCGAGTGGTGTGACCAGGAGCAGCTGTCCCTTTCTGACTTGAGCAGAGGCACACAGTGACTGGGGACACGTTACAACCCTGTCTATGCACATGTGGTAACGTGTTACTCCAAACACCCGACAATCCTCTGCTCCCCCCTCACTACACACACAAACCCACATGCTGGCAAATGGCTAAATCGATGCAACCAGATGGGTAAGTGGCCTGAGAGTTGCTGAGACCATATGATGCAATTAGAGATTTGATTTGATGGAGATGTTAATTACTTTGCGTTCAGATAAACACTATAATGTGTCCGGGAGGGAACTGTTATTTGGAGTTGACTCCTGTTTTAGAGCACAGAATGGCAGGAGGCTACTCTGGTTGGTTGCTTTAGGATCTACCCTCTCAACAAGGCTTCCTGAAAAGATAATTAAAGGACTCCCAGCTCAGCTAAGCACATAATGTTTACATCAAGCAGACAGTACCGAGAACAACAAAAAAATACTTCTCAATATTTGTATTTTGGTTTCTGAGCTTCTGCAGAAATCATATAAAGCATGTTAAACGTATGTGTCTGTTAGCTCACAGTGTGCGTGTTGAACCTCTCTTCCTTACAAAGTAGGTAGCTATCTGGATAACGATTCAACAATGTTACTTACTGAATGGCTGCTACGTTTTCAAGACTGTGCTGTGTGCTCTGGCAATAAAGATGTTATTTCTCCCTTCAAGGAAACTACAGTCAAGAGTGAAAATGCAAGAGAGGGAGGGTCAGACTCTAACCAAGAGGCCATCTCAAGAGTCATTTCTTTCTTTTTTCCCAGCAGAATTCCAATTTTGTTTGGGTAGCAATGTGCCCTGCCCCAAGTGATGAATTATCTAAGCCAATCATGGCATCCCTTTTCTCCTTTCCCAGACACTCCTTTTGCTAGCCTCTCCAACTAGGGTTGACATATTTGCCATTGATACTTTCTTCCACTTGGGACACTGAAGTGAGGATGTAATGACTGGAGCTATAGCAGCCATCTCGTAATGGTGAGGTAAAAAGCACAGAGATGAACATCCAACAGGCTGAGAATGGTGAAACCAAAGGGTAGAAAGACATTTATAGGTTGTTGATGAAACTTTGGAAGCAGACAATAAATATCCCTAGGGTTTAACCTTCCACTAATGTGGTCTTCTATGACATGTAACTGAAGGCTTTCTAAACTGTTATAGCATATATCCATAAACTATTAATCAAGCAATAGATAGTTCTAAAATCTGTGATGTTGACTACTAGAGAAAGGATAATTAAAACAGAAATATTTATCAAACACTTACTATGTGTCAGATATTCTGCTTGATGTCATTAGACATACACATTAAAAAAGCACAACAGACACTACCTCTGCTGCAGTGGAAGAGGTAGAATGTGAGCTGGGCCCTGAAGAGTGGTTAGAATTGAGACAGGTAGAAGATAAGAAAGGGGATCTTTCCAGGGAAGAAAAGCAACCCAAACAAAGGTAAGGTGGTATGAAAAGTCTTGACTTCCTCCGGAGGCAGTAAGTAGGTCTCTGAAAGAAGAGCTGAAGCATTGGAGAGCAAAGAGAAGTCAAGTTGGGTGGGTGGGGCTTGATTACTGAAGGTCATGATAGTCAGACAGAGGAGTTTGGGTCTGATCATCATGTAATTGGGGAACCACTGAAGGCCAAAGAAGGACCATGAAGAAAATGATTGCAAAATTAAATGCAGAATGGAATGGAGGGGATAGAGTCTGGGAATAGATGGGCCAGTCAAAAAACTGTTACGGAAATAATAATATTAATATAACACTACAAGAACATCAGCTAATGTTTATAGAGCATTTGTTATATGCCAGACTCTCTTCTAAGTGCTCTCCATACAGTAACACATCTAATCCTCAAATGACTCTATGAGATAGGTATGAACACTTTCCCTAATAAGGATCTGAGGCCCTGAGAGTTTGCCTAACTTGCCAAAAGTAATAATTAAGGCAGAGCAGTAGTACAGTAATTAAGTAGTAATATAGATATGAGGGCTTAGACTAGGGTGATGTACCAGGGAAAAGAAAAAAGCCAGTCTAGTAAGCTCTGTAATCTTAGCAGCACCCTTCCTGCCCCCAGAGTCATCAACAGATGCTCATAAAAGTTCCTTTGCCCTACATCCATACTTCTAGAACCCTTTGTAGACTTTGCCTCTCAGACTTGCTTGTTCCATCTTGCAGGTTATATGCTATAAAACCTTCCCCATATTTCTCAGTTGTTCTCAGTCCTCTCCAATGGACTTTCTGCTTTGACCTCTCACTGACTCATGGATCATGAACCCCAAGTGCCTGGTGCTCTGATCACACAGTGCATGGCCAACCCCCTTCCCATTCCCAGGCCCAAGCTGCCTTCATTCTTAGAGCCCCAGGCCTCCAGCTTGCCCTGCAGGAAGAGCAGGCAGGATGAATATGAGGGACATTTATTGAGGAAGAATTGGTCTTCTGAAGGTTGGGTTGTTGACTAATTGAATGAAAGGATAATGTTCTAGACACCAATATCTCCAGTCTCAGGAGGAGAAGAATAGTGTTACCACCCACAGAAGATAAGACGTGAAAGAGGTCCATGATAAGATCAATCTGGATATAAAATGATAGACCTGTAGCCTATAGTGTCAGAAGGTATTGATATTGCAGGGTTACTGAGCCAAATCCTCTGATGTTGGGTTTGTGTGGAACATTCAGGCAGAAGGGTCCTGGGGAGTTAGTAGCTAGGACGAAGCAGCCCAATATGAAGTCTGAAGCTCAAGATGCTGGTTTGGGAGTCAAAACATAGTCATGGGAGTGACAAGTGAACAGAGACGGGGTAGAGCAAGCAGATATCAAGAGAAGAGTCTTAAGGGCTCAGGGAACAAAAGCTCAAATAGGAGGCATGAAAGTAAATAGGAACCAAAGGACCAAAAATGGACACTGAGAAGGAACAGAAGAGTAGAGGGAGAAGCTGGACACCAGGGCCAAAGAATTCAAGAAGAGAAGAGAGTTTCTAGGAGTTTTTTACCTGATTCAAAGTCTCAGAGGACTCAAAGTGCAACTGAAAAACATATTTTCTTAGAAGGGTCTCCAAACCTTTAGAGTTAGATCCTGCTTTAAAATCGATATGTTTTCAGATTATGCCCATTGATTTTTATCCATTTGCTTTCTAAAGGACATCTTGGTTGCTTCCAAGTTTTGGCAATTACAAATAAAGCTGCTATAAATATCAATGTGAGATTTTTGCGTGGACGTAAGTTTTCAACTCCTTTGGATAAATACCAAGGAGCACAGTTGCTGGACCATATGGTAAGAGTATGTTTAGTTTTGTAAGAAACCACTAATCTGTCTTCCAAAACGACTGTACCATTTTGCAATCTCATGAGCAATGAATGAGCGTTCCTGTTGCTCCACATCCTCACCAGCATTTGGTGTTATCAGTGTTCTGGGTTTTGGACCATTCTAATAGATGTGTAGTGGTATCCCATTATTGTTTTGATTTGCGTTTCCCTCATGATATATGATGTAGAGTATCTTTTCATATGCTTACTTGGATATATACATCTTTATATTTTATTTGGTGGGGTATCAATTAAGATCTTCAGACTTTTTTAGTCTGTGTGTTCTTTTGTTGAGTTTTAAGAGTTCTTCATATACTTTGGATAACAGTTCCTTATCAGGTACATCTTTTACAAATATTTTCTCCATGTCCCGTTGTTCAGAATCTCCAATTTTATCTCATCCCTGCCATACTCTACTATAATTTTTCTTTGACGATCAAAAATGATTTTTTCCCTAGAACTATGTTATGCAATATAGTAGCCACTAGCCACCTGTAGGTATTTTAATTTAAATTAAATAAAATTTTAAATTAAGTTCCTCCATTGCACCAGCTATACTTCAAATGCCATGTGTAGCTAGTGGCTACTGCATTGGGCAGAGCAGATATAGAACATTTCCATCATCACAGATAGTTCCATTGGACAGTTATGTTCTGTAGATTCAAGGGATTATAGTTTTACAGGATAAGAACATGCTACATTTTCTATCTGCAGATCATAAAGTCTCTCCATAATGCCAGAACAATCTGATGCTTTTGTTCTTTTGCTCCTGTCATTAATTAAAATTTCTGCCTAAATGGATCATTGTTAGACAGAGTTAAGGTAATTTGCCACTATTCCCAGATGCTTCCAGCAATTACGAATGTCTATCAAGTTGCTATTACCTTTCAGAATTTTTAATTCATATTTAAGGATCTGGATTTCCTATGTATTCTTTGAGTCTCAAGGTCCAGTTGAGGATGTAAAAGGAGAACCTGAGTTCACTAGGAAATCAAGACTTGGTGCTCATCCTTTTGTCTGATTTGGATATCAGAGCATTTCATAGGGACAGTATGCCTGAGTATAAATAGCCTACAGTCTCTGTGTTAAGTACATACCTAAGAGCCATTGTCTACTAGACCATAGCCTAAGACATGTGGAGCAGATCAAATTAACAAGAGCATTAAATAAATAATTGATGTAGCTTCAACTAAATAACAAAGCATAGTAAATAAATAAACCCTAAATTGGCAGGATGTTCTTGTCTATTCTAAATCCAATCAATGTTGGCTGAATACCAGTCTTCTTGATGCAATTAAAACACAGTAGTGGGGGCTTCCCTGGTGGTGCAGTGGTTGAGAGTCCGCCTGCCAATGCAGGGGACACGGGTTCGTGCCCCGGTCTGAACACAGTAGTGTGCATATGTTGTCCTCTAAGTAATATTTTTTTTTACAGGAATGCATGCTATTCCGCCAAGGATGAGTCAATGTCATGCTTGAATTGTGCAGGGTTGTAACTGCAACTTTGATAACTTTGCTGTATTTTGCTTTTCCATCGTAATCGTAATCTATATGTTTAACTACTTCAGACCTTTATGATGTTTTCTCCAAAGATATAGAAGAGACATGCATAGGAAGCCTAGGGATAAATATTTACAAGTTTCATTTTCCTGGTCCTATGCTCATGCCTTTCTCTTTTACACGCACACGCACACACACACACACACATGCACACACACACACATACACACACACACACACACACACACATCCACAGGTGCACTCACACCCTGGAGTTTTAGCTGGGAAGAAAACCTTACAATAAATCCACTTCCAATGTAACAGCAGCTTTTCATACTTCCCATTGCATAGACCAGAGAAAAATCTCAGTGTTTCTGCTCTCTTCTGAACTTGGTGAGGATTACTGAGCCATGAGTGTAGGAAGACATTTTCCATCCTTCTTCTCTTATCCACCTATCTTCCAGAATGCTCAGAAAAGGAGTGTTATGCTTATTTTTCTGTTTAAAAATCATCCAGTGTTTCCTGTGAGTCATCAGCCAGAGGAGTAATATGACTCCACCTTATGGCTGAGTAAACACACAGAGATCTGATTTCAGGCTAGGGACAAATTTCAAAATGCAAATATAAATCACAGAGCTGATCCGTTTTTTTCCTCTTCTAAGCAATCCTACCAGGCATCCAACAAGAGGGTGAAAATCACACTTCTTACTTGAGTACATGATTCCCCACTTTTCATCACCTTTTTTTTTTGTTAAAAGCATTTCTTTCTTGAATGTTTTTTCTCCCAACTTGGGTCATCTTTATAATTGATTTTTCAAGGTTAAGTAATTTTGATTATTACTGTTTGGGTAATGAACGAGGGAGTTTCAGGACAAACCATCAAGGAACAGTTCTAAGAAACAGTTTAACACGGGAAGAACTGGGGGCAAACCAGAAGACATGCAAAAAAATCCATATTTCTAACTATGTGGGCATATGGCTCAGAGGTAGGTGACTAGAAACAGGATACAAGGGCAGGAAGAAATGGTCAAAATGTTCTTTTCACCATCTAATCCCATGAGGGTTTATTTCATTACCTGGTATTTTTCATTCCTGAGAAAGGGGTACAGGTCATAACCTATGGCCACAATGCAGCAAGAACACTAGAAAACAGAAACACCTATCTACTCATTTGGCCATTTGGCCAAGTGAGGAACTTTTATGTGAAAGGAAGGAAAGAATGAGACAATTAGAAGGGGGGTAAGAATGGAAACACATACAACTTAGAGAAGAGTGGGTGACCTGAAACAGACTTCTTATTCCAAATCCTGCCATCTCCTTGACGATGTGGAATCAGTGCTGCCCCTTGTTGAACAACTGACTCAGTTTATGACCAAGGATAAGCCACTTGATCTCTCTCTGGACTGCAAATCTCCTTGCCTCATAAATTAAGGATTTGGAGACCCACAGAAATTCAGGGTTTTGTGAAGACAGAGTAAGAAGAATGACCATCAGGTCCAATAATAACAACAATTTTACTTCGAGGGCTGAAAGAGAGACTTCCCAGAAGGCATCTTGATATCCTGGATCAATGATATATACTCAGTGCACTTGGCTTCTTGCACACACTCTTTCCCACTAACTCATAATCCACTACTCTGTGCAAGACCTTGTGATGACCCTGATCATCAGAGCAGCTTGAAACAGGGAGCCTGGATTCTCTTCCTGGGCATTTGCTTCTGTGGAACCCTCATAATAACCAATGTGATGAAGTCTATTTGTAGGATAATTTGATCTTTCCTTTTATTATTATCAAGAGGAAATGATGTTTGGATGTAAAGATTTAGAGACAAACTAATGTCCTTTAGAGTGAAAGGTAGGATGGGGGAGAGGTGTAGCAGATGCCGGTGCCCGCACACTGGCTGGGCTTCCAGCTGCCAGCGACTGCACCAAGGACTTTCTCTTGCTACTGGAGCCCACTCTGCCTCACAGAGGGCAGGCTTGACCCATGGCAGAATCGTTGCCCCTCCCCAAAGCAGCCCTCATTTGATGACTAAAGCAACAACTGATGGGAGTTGATGTGTCAATGTCCCAACTCCCTCAGCCTTCTTGGATGCATGGTCTCCACTGGCTTTCAGGGTTTCCCCAGGGAAATTAGACTCCACTCATATGAGGTGATAACTGGCTTCTTAATGTGCCCTTTATTGGTTGCCTCCTTCCTGTCTCTCTTCCCCACTCTCTTCTGGTCACATCCTTCTCCTCCCAAACAAACTATTTGCTTTTCAAGTCTTATCTCAGTGCCTGCTTCTATGGGACGCCAAAGTAAGATACAAGGTCACTGGAAATTTGACTTATTATATATTAGTTTTATCTTAAAGGAAGCATTTTAAAAATACCTGTGCTGGGTGTTCTTAAGTACTTCACAGGTTTAAATATCATCAACCCTTTCAAAACTTTCCGAGTTGAGATACTCAATAAAATTTGTGTATTTGAATTTTCTGCAAGAGTAGAAGATAAATGCTTTCAATCTTTTCTTTCCTTTTTATTTTAAATGAGTTAAACTTTAAAGTGGATAAATCCCTAACAATATTTAGGTTTTTAACTTAGTTGTAAAACTCTATATAATCTGAGATCACCGGGGAGACAAAAATGATATACAATTATCTCATTATTTCACATTGATTCTCAGTTCTAATTCATTTATGCATGGGTTTCTCTTATTAAAACTGAAGTACTGGTAATAGCTACCACCTACTTCTATGGAATTTTCAGCTTTATTGATATTTTCATAATACAACTCATCTCTATTATTCTGTTTTTATGATAACAAAATGACCTAAAATACATTAAAATGCACTGTGATATAACAGCATAGGATAAAAAACGAAGTTTCTTCATGAAGACATGAAATTTAAAATCAGATTGCCTGGGTTTAGATCCTGGTTAATGATACTTTCAAACTGTGTAATCTTGAGCTATTTACTTAACCTTTCTGTGCCTTGGTTTCTTTATCTGTGAAATCAGGGTCATAACTGTTCCAAATATATAAGGTTTCTGTGTGGATCGATGAAATTGTAATTTCAGAGCACTTCCGGATGCCTGGCACGTGGTAAGAACTCAATACATGGAGCGATTTACTCTCACTGTTATCACTCCTCCGTCTGGATCATGTGAGGTCAGTCTCCAGCTCCTTTCAAGAGCATTTTTCTTATTCAGAGCTGGGTTATCCCCTGACAAAATGTGAACAACTGTGGATCAAAATGCTTCTGTTAGAGTGTAACTGTGTTTTTGTGAGTAAATTGGAGGTTCTCTATCCTTTCCCTTCTTCCCCCACCACTGATCACAGATTTGACCACGAAATGAAAGACAATCACATGATTAAAGGACAAGACATCTTTCTGAAATTAAAGACATCTTTCCTGAGTCTCTGCAGGAATGGTGCGGGATGAGAATAGTTAATTTAGTTAGTCATCTTCCCCCCACTACATATTCTTTTCTTGTACCTCAGCAGTGACATGGCAACTGGATAATCACCGTCAGACCTCCCCCTCCTCCTCCCCTCCCCGCCCCCACTGCTTTGCCATTGTTTTAGACTTTGTTACTCATTATGTAATGTGTTGCCTTTCAAATGGGTACCCCTTTTGTGAGTCATCTATTGACTTGATTTGCCTGTGTTTTTTCATCTTTTGATTCTTTGGATGGCAGATGGTAGTGTTTGACAGATTTTCTCATTTTAATGAAGGACCACACAATTAGAGTGTTGTACATGTCATTATCTTATACATCTTAGTGGTTTCCCCCTTATTTCCCCATGTTTCGAGATTTCCTGGAAATGTCATAGGTATTAAGCTTGTAAACTCAATTTAGGCAAACAAGGTTGAACTTGAGAAACATGTATAGAATTTTCCTCAATGTTCTAAAAATAATCCTTTAATTTTTTCATCTGCACATATTAAATAAGTAGCCATTATGTAACCAGCGCTGTCTGAGAATTCAAAGGAGAAGGAGAAAGAGAAGAAGGAGGAGGAAAAGCAGGAGAAGAAGAAGAAGAGCAGATGGTTCTAACCCTCCATAAATTTATAGTCTTTGGGGGGAGATGATACCTAATTAGAGGTCAATAAATAATTAAATAGCACAAGTGTATAGTACACTAACAATCCCTGCCCCCCACGGAGGCTTGGACTCAACTCGTAGCAGAGTTTCTCCCTTCTCTCAGTCTGTGGGCTGATGTGTGAGACCTCCATAAAGAAATCATCTCTAAAAATTCTGATTCTGGTACTGAATCTCTGGGAAATATGAGGAGTCATTATTTCTCCCACATTCCCTTCTCCCTCTTCCCCAAGATACAGACTAGTAGTGAAGTAGAAATCCAGAAAAGAGTGACAGAACTGCATTCTGGAGGATCCGTGCTCAAATTCTCCTGCATGGGCCTGTAACCTTGTCAATCACACAAGCGACAATTTTTCCTCACTGCTGGGAAATGAATGGGATTAGCCAATGTGATTGTTCTTTATTGCAATGAGGAATGGTGAGTGCCTTTTCAGGAAGATAAATTTCACAGACTGTAACAAGTGGAACAAGATGTTTCTCTTTGTTGTTTTTTTTTTTTTTTTTTGGTTACTTTTAGAAACCAGATTGGGGCCTACCGACTGAACTGTCCTCAAATGAAGACATGGAGCTAGTGTGTAGCACAGTGACCTTCCATTTTTGTCACAAAAGAGGCAAAAAACATAGTCAGAACGCCACCTCTCCCTGTGAGGCAATAGCCTGTATGTGCAGAGAACTCTGGGTCCTCATCTCCCAAAACAGAGGTTCAGATTTGCTTGGGCATTTGGGGGGAAAAAAAAATCTCACCAATAGAGGACCAAAAATCTGTATGGGTAATGCCAAAATGTTGTATACTATTGTTCTCAGTAGAGAATAAACAAAGGAGTGGTAGAGAAATTAACTGGCCTCAAAGTGTCTTGGAGTCCTCAAACTTCTGTCTCCATTGCTTAACTTAGAAGAACCAAAATTAGGCCCAGTTCAGAGAAGGGAGTTGCTGCTGATTTGACCAAGTGATTAAGATAAATGTTGATTGGCCTATTTAGGGACACTTTAAAGGAAGATATGTTTATGAACTAAACTCTGAAAGATGGGGTAAGATTTGAATACTCAAAATACACTATTGGGGTTAAGTTCAAAGCTTATAAACAGATGGAAATGGGAATTTATACTGAGAGAGAGTTAAGGAAGCCTTTTCAATGAATTGCCTTGGTGATAGCCTGAGGTCTAAAATGTGACAAAGAGGATCTCATCAAAATTACTCCAAAATTTATATCCTTGAGACCAACGTGGAGTCAGTTGAGAAGGGTGAGGATGAAGTAAGTTTTGAACATCTCATTTTAAGGTGCTGATGTGACTTTGAAGCAGCCTGTCCTTCAGATGGGTGGAAAAATGAAATTGGAGCAAACTGAAAGGGTAAGATGGGAATCAGAGATTAAGAGATCACCCCTGTGGAGGTACCAGCTGCAACCGTAAGAGATGAGGGTTCTCTTTGGAGTTCACAGAGCAATAAGTACGGAGGGCAGATGAAAGGATGGTAGGGATCCATATGATGTGGGAGGTGAAGGGGAGACAAGCCAGAACAGGGCAGAGAAAGAAGACTGCAAGGCTGAAGGACAAATGGGGAACCAAGGAGTCACCAAAAACTAAAAGGGAAGGGGGAGTTTCAAGGAGCATGTGATAATAGCCTAAAGGGTTATAAGATCAGGTCGAATGGAAACCAAGGAAAAGCTACTGAATGTTATCACATTTGTGGGAGCAATTTCAGTACTGATAGAGCAAAAAGTCGGAACATGGGGAACTGAAGCAATGAGAGGATATACAGAAAGAGGTGACCAGATGTTGGGCAGGAAAGGAAGGGAAAAGATGAAAAGAAAAGGTGAACTTTAGGTGAAGCTAATACAGCTTGAGCTTCACTGCCCCTTACTTACAAGGATCCCTTCCAAGGCCCTGGGAGGAACGCTAGCAATGGACCCATATGGTTGTATGTTTTGTAACTCTTGCAAGAGCAAGATATTTTTACTGCAATTTGTTGTAAGACCATTTTCTTTCCTCTTTAACTTCTCCTCCTCAGTATGGGATGCAAATTAAGGGGAAGTTGAATTGGAGATCCATTTAGTTTGGATTTATTGGAATTTATTACAAAGTCACAACTGAGTATAGTTAAATTACTGCTGGTTGACCAGATATAAGAATAGCTTTCAGAAATAGCTTCTGCCCACACTATGCAACATCATGACATGAGGACATCAACACAAAAATAGGTCAAGTGTTGCCAGTATCCTTTCAAAGTGATATTTAAAATGTGTCACTTAGAGAAAACTTGAAATTCCCCCAAATCTTGTAACTCACGTAGGAAAGAAACTTGATAAATACTCCTCTAAAATTGGCAACAATTCTACAATTTAACATGCCCTTCCCAAGAACAAGTTATGACCCCCCCAAAAAAGTTTTCCCAGACTAAATAGAATTATAAACCAAAGTTCCATCAACGTACTAGAAGAAAATCTGAATTATTTTCTTTTTCTCAATATAGAAAAATGCTATTACAAAATTTGTTGTCATACGAGGAGGCTAACAAAAAGTATGTTGTTTCATCTGGATTTTTAAATCAGCTTTTTAAAAAATGTGTAACTTGTTATGATTTATTTTCTCCTTCCAAATATATATTTACTTTTAAAACTAATTTTGTATTCTTAAGCTTCGTACCACCCCAAACCACAATACCCTCATGATGTACCCAGGTTTTATTGTTTTGTTGTTTTGAGGGTAGAGGGTGGATTTGAAGTGAAATAATAGCCTACTTACTAACTGTGACAAGCAGTATTTCCTGATTTCATTTTTGTAACAACCATTCAAATTAAATATTATTACACCTGTTGTATAAGTGATGGAACTGAGCGTTAGGTTCCAAGGTCATTCTGCTAGTAAGTGGGAGAGCTGGATTTAAAGGCAGATCAGTCCAATTTAAGAGCTTATGCCCTTTCCATTATAACTACGAGGTAAACTGGAAATGTGGATAACTAGAACAAAAATGGGGATTTTAAGCACCATGATTCACTAATAAAATGTAGTGTTGACTATTTGCAGAAAACTCTTTTGTTTCCTTTTTCCTTTTTTTCCCTACTAATTGGTAATTCCCATGCAAATACACAGGCTCCTCATGCCATCTCAAAACAACAGTGTATTCCTCTAATATTTAAATATTCTACGATTCTGGCCACATACCATATTGCAGTACACTTATCGGTCTATAATAAATACAACACCATCACACTGATAAAAGCAAATATAGGAATTGCTATTAAGAAACCTCAGAGAAGGAGGCAATAAATGTGCTAATAAAGTCAAAAACTGGAAAACTCGTTGAAAATCTTTCATTATAGCAAACGTTTTGTTCATAGTCAATATGAAGTATGCTAATTTGGATTCCCTGGCTTGTTTCCATCTTAGTCAGTAGGCATCTGTCAATTCTCCGAGGCAAGATGTCCACTGGCTGACTCCCAGGTGCTTATGTAACAGGAAGAAAACAGCTCAAGCATATACATGCCCTTCCCGAATGAGAATTTCTATTGTATGCAATATATTCCCTCCAAGATCTTCCATTATATTAAATGCTTCCACCTTACAATGGTACTTGTAGTACTTCATGAGTTTGATATTAGAATATTTCATGAAAGTGGATGTGATTATTCTTTGGGGGTTGTTTAGCATCTATAGAAAGGACAGGTTAAAAAATCTGTGATTAAATTTTATTGGTTTATTCAAATGGCAACCAGGACACCATAGTGTGATATTTTTAATCATGGTTTTATTTGTAGAGTCTGAACACACCTAGATGATGGGAAATGGCCTATGACAGACAGGCAAGAACTTTGTAGGAGGTAATTGTTACTGGATTACAACCAATTCTTTCCTGAGATGGACTACATGTGAATTTCTGGGGAACTGAATCTTACAGTATTTTATGTTTCCTGTGCTAATCTATATAATATCCATTTTTAGCATGAATTTGTCATTAGGGTGTTTCTGAAAGCTTATCGGCTTTTAAAATAATTCATTTCCACTAATATCTTTTACAAGATAGAGATATTACCAAAGTGCTGCTCTGAGAAATGATCTAAACACAGTGTCTATTTGTAGCTGATTAAATGCAGAAACTTGATCTGGGTGTCTATATGGCAAATTCGTCAACTGCTCTTGGCTTATACCTTAATATAGAATTGTGATGCAGATGATTAAAGCTTTTGTAGTAAGCGGAATGCTATATGTCTTGATTTTGATATATTTCATTAGCATAAGGGAGAGGTACCTTACTAATATTATTCTGATGATTTTTAAAAATTTGTTTTCTGTGTATACAAGAAACTAATAAAACTCAGATTATGCTATAGCAGTGTACTTGGTTTGGTGTGAATCCAAATATAGTTTTGACAGTGTTGTTTCCTTTTTTCTCAACTGACTTTGTTCTTGAGTTGAATTTTATTTAAATCGTGATAACACGTTGTCAGGCACTATTCTGACCAAATCAACTGTTTAGCTTGGTATCAACTAGGTACCCACAGAGCTCATTTTGTGACGTTAGGGACTTTAATAAAACCAAAAAAGGGCAAGCTTAAAATATTCACTAGGCTGTAACCCTAGCATTTACATATTGCCCAGAGCCTACTAGGTACTAATAACTATTATTTAAACAAATGACTTAAGGGTGAAGTTATAATTCAACTACATTTACTTGATAATCATGGTGAGGTAAAAGCAAACCCAGAGAACCAATGGAAATATGTGTGTATACGGAATGGAGATTAATTTGTAGAATAACGTATGAACCCTGTTTCTTAATTTTTCATCCTTCAATAGTGTTTTTTAATATTGCATCCTGGAGAGCAGGATGGGGTCTGAAGACACAGTTGAACACAGAAATGTGAGCATTACTAGGAGGACTGAGGAACCTACCAGAAAGCGGAACTTTAAAATAGATCAATATTTTCTTTCTGCCCAGGTAATGTAGCACATAGGTTTAGCTGTGGTCAAAGCGATGGACTTAATCATCTTTCAAGGAAGCTTTCATGTCACTGATTCTTACCCTAGCTTTTCTTCACTTAGCAGAGTATGTCTCTTGTATTAATTTTAAGGAAGAACTGGAAATGGTTACTCAGAATCCACAACCATTTTAGTATAGCTTAATAAAAAAAACCTTAGGCATATAGAGATATTTAAATCCATATATAAATATTATACTTTTATATTATATAATATAAATTTAATATTAACAATGAGAAAAATGTGAATCATGACTTCCTGTGCCAAACTGAAGGATATGGTAAAGATTCTGATAGAGTCTATTTGTAACTGCATTGTCTTATCAGAAACAAGAAGTGCCTATCTTGCAATTAGGCATTCCTTCCTGTTTTGAGGACCAGAAACCTGCTATCATGTACTGAGTTCCAGTAAGCCAAGAGAATGTAAACATCATAAACAAAAGGTAATGTTTGAAGAGCATTCTGCTATGGCCCTTATTTGTCTGAATTATGTGAACAAGTATCTAGTGCTCGGAGTTTTTTGTTTTTTGAAGTATAGTTGATTTAAAATGCCATGTTAGTTTCAGGTGTACAGATTCAGTTGTACATACATATATATATATTCTTGTTCAGATTCTTTTCTCTTATAGGTTATAACAAAATATTGAGTATAGTTCCCTGTGCTATACAGTAGGTCCTTGCTGGCTATCTATTTTATATATAGTAGTGCTTATGTGTTAATCCTAACTCCTAATTTATTCACCCTGCCCTTTCCCCTTTGGTAACCATAAGCTTGTTACTTTGTCTGTGGGTCCATTTTTTTTGTAAATAAGTTCATTTGTATCTTTTCTTTTAGATTCCACATAAAAGTGGTATCATATGATATTTGCCTTTGTCTGGTTTACTTCTTTTAGTGTGATAATCTCTAGGTCTATCCATGTCGTTGCAAATGGCATTATTTCATTTTTTTTTTAGGGCTGAGTATTACATCTTCTTTATCCATTCATCTGTCAATGGACATTTAGGTTGCTTCCATGTGTTGGCTATTATAAATAGTGCTGCTATGAACATAGGGGTGCATGTATCTCTTCAAATTAGAGTTTTCTCTGAATCTATGCCCAGGAGTAGGATTGCTGGGTCATATGGTAACTCTATTTCTAGCTTTTTAAGGAAACTCCATACTGTTTTCCATAGTGGCTACACCAATTTACATTCCCACCAACAGTGTAGGAGGGTTCCTTTCTAGTGCTCAGTTTTAACAGGCTTAAAATGATCTACTGAGATGAGGACAGAACTTTAACATAAATAATAAATGTTATTATTTAAAATAACATAAATGTTAAAGTACCCTAAGTTTGTCACAGATTTTCAAGAACCTTGAAAAATAGTTTTTCTACTTGTGAACAATACAATTTCATAAATAACACCAACTCATGAACCAACCAACGAAGAAATATTTGGCCAACCTCCCAAGTTGACAGGTGAACAAGTGACCTTTCTGGAGGTCCAGACTGTCATTGGCTTGCCCAGTCTCTCAGCTGGCTGGTGAAAGAGCACAGACTAGAATCAGACCTCTCACCTTTCAGTCCTCTCTGCTTTGCAAAATTGTATAACCTCATACCTGCACTGGTGTTTCCTTTCTTAAAAAACTGACAGAAATAAATATGTGCTATCTTAAAGGTGAACGGACTAGAAATTTCCCATGCTGGCCTGTCTCTGACCCCTGAACATTATTGGCAGAACATGGGTATTTCCCACAATGGCGGGATATTGCCCCCTCCTAGAAGAGATCTATTTAGGTTTCTAATTAAATGATTTGACCTGTAAAGGAACAGTTGTGTGTAGCGGACTGTTAGCATTTATAATGTGCATAGTGGTTCAGGAAAAACTAATCATAACATCTAGTACAAGTTCAGGTACACAAGCCATGCTCTGTAAATATTTGACTATAAGGGTGTTTAACATCTATTTGAAACGTTCTCAAAGTGAACACAAACACGGTTATGCTACATGATTCACACCTTCTCTCCTTCAGACAAACGCTTACTGTAGAAATCTATCTTCTGCGTTGTCTTGGGTGAAGTGCTCATTAGAAGCAATGGCATGAGTTGTACATCTCCTTGCCCTTTCCAGACCTATGCTTCTTTTACTCAAAAAATTATCCAGTTTTTTTTTTATCGTGACTATTGTGTCATAGTATATTTTAAACAAATTTCTGCCTCTCCTTGTCATGCCCCACCCTCCCCAAAATGGTGGGAGAGTTGGAAACAGGACTGTTTGTAATTCAAGTAGACCCCACTAGAGTGCACCAAATGATCCAAAAAGCTAATTTAACAAGTCTTTAAAGTCTCAGAATGGAATCAGAACTCTAATCATCCAGGAACAATTTCTGAACACTTAAGTAAATATGTGCTTTGAAAAATAGTAGCTTGGAAAACTATTAAGAACAAGACCATAGAATTTATATTTACTACATTTATAACTTCTGCACCACGTGAGTTGGCTCCAGGGAATGCTAATGTTACATTTTTCAAAGGTAAAAATCATTTTAACATTTCTGTGTCAATAATAAACAAGCACAGACTACTTTCTTGAATGTGGCATATGACAGAATCTTACACTAAGAGTTTGACGGGCATCTACTTTATGTTCTGGTAAAATGATGAGAAGAGGTTACCGGTTTTAAAACAAAGAGAAAACAAAAGCAAGTGCCAGAAAACCTGGGCGTTGGAAGAGAAATGGAAGGAGAAAGCATCCGATGGAACACAGCATTAAAACTTGGTCTGTGGATATAGATGGTCTTGAATGAGAAGACAAATGCTCCTAGAGCCCTTGAGGGAAAAGGTAATGAAAATGAAAAACCCAGCTGTGTGGACAATAGAGGGTTGTGAGCGATGGGCGGGGCCCAGGAGGAGCAGAGGCTGGGACCACCCTGGAACACAGGATCATCGTGTGGGCTCCTAGAAACCTGGGGTCACTCTAATTGTCAACAACGACAAGTTGATATTGGGGAATACATCAGGACAGGAGAAAGGAGAGAGCCATTTGACATTTGAACTTATAATGCAAGACAAGGACTGGCTGCTATAAAGCCCAACCCAAGAGGGCTTTACATTGCTGGCAATTCCATCAAATCACTGAAAGGCTGCCCAGGAGGCCAGGCACATGCCTGGAAGCTGCTGCTGGGGAACAGGCAGAGTGTGGTCAAGACACGAAAGGAAATGAAATTAAGTTGGGAAGAACAGCTCCGTGGTCATGTAATTCTGAGAAGTGTTATTGAACACCCCCGATGACTCCATAAAAAATGCTTCTCCAGTTACATGGATTCCACAGGTAAATAGTTCAGGTGTGGAAAAAAATAACAAGAATTTACAAAGAGACTCCAAGAAATTGGAAGGATGAACATCAAAAGCATAAGCCAATTTATGGTTACCAAAGGGGAAAGGTGGGCAGAGATAAATTATGAGTTTGGAATTAATAGATACACATTAGTGTATATAAAATAGATAAACAACAAGGATCTACTGTATAGCACAGGGAACTCTATTCAATATCTTGTAATAACCTGGAAAAGAATATATATATATGTATATATATATATGTATATTACTCTAACACAACATTATAAATCAACTATACTTTAATTAAAAAATATTTTTAAAATGAAGCATTAAAAAAAAAAAAGCATAGGCCATTCAAGAGGAAGTTGTGCAAAGGCAGCAGCCATAAACTCCCCCACAAGTTTTAGGGTTATTGTTATTTAAAAAAATTCTCTTTGAATGGCTAAGCCACAGAATCCACATGTCCAAAAGTAGTGACTGATCATCAAATCTCTGTGTTTATTTTTAAGCACCATACAGTACTTCACTGCAAGGGGCTTCAGATCAGCCATGTACACAACTCTTGTAAAGGCAGGAAAGTGGTACAGCACAGCTGTTGAACATGGTAAAATGGCCAGATGAGTATGGAAATATTGAAACCAAGATTATAGTATGGAAGGAAAACATTTATGATCTGATAATTGAAGAATACCTCCCTGGATGAGAAGAAAAAGATAATTTAGACAAGAATTTAAATGTTCCAGCAAGATTTAGGAAGGTGCTAATGGAATTGACTGAGAGACCATTGACACCTGCCTGAGCTTTGTGGTCTATTGAGAAAAGCAATGATTCCACAATGGATGGTGGGAAGTGGCATGGTCAGGGCAGACATCTCCAGGTAATGGACAAAAAACAAACAAACTAACAAAACAACTCAAGAGGCCTTCTGTGTGGGCACATCTGCAGAGAAATCTAGCAGTAGTGCATGCAACAGACTGGCACTGACCACATACAGTGGGCTTCCCTGCCCTGGAAAAAAACATGAAATTTAGAATTACCATTGATTCTGAGAATCATTCTGGGTTCCATTCCTTGGGCCTCTATTTTCACAGAATAATTGCCTTTTCGATATTTACTGCATGTTTCACCCAAAGGAGTCCAATTACAATAGCAATTTATGAATAACTGAAGTTGAAATATAAGTCACAAGAACTCTGAGACAAGTTGGGAATTGGAGTGATTTGTTTCTATTTGAAAATCAGGAAAAATTTTTCAAAAACTATTATTTTTGTTTCTAGTTAACACTTCTCCAGTCTTAGTCATTTTGCTTGTGCTTTCTTTGACTGCTTTGACACTTTCTCAGTTAAAATTCTTCATAAACCAACTGAACTTAGTATGAGGCTGTTCAAAAAGACACTTTTTAAAAAACCATATCAGATCATTCAAAATAAATAAATGTAAAGTATTCAAGAGCTATCATATCATTCTATGAAAGGGAAAGGGGGAAAAGAAAAGAACTACCTGAAAGTAATTCTGTTGAAGATATCTATGACATACTGTTGGATGAAGAAAAGAAAACCGCCAGCAGTATGTATAGTCTGGCCTCCTCATTTAAAAAGAGATAGAGAGACATAGATGGACCTACAGACTGTCATTCAGAGTGAAGTAAATCAGAATGGGGAAAACAAATATTGTATATTAACGCACACATGTGGAATCTAGAAAAATGGTACAGATGAACCGGTTTGCAAGGCAGATATAGAGACACAGATGTAGAGAACAAACGTATGGACACCACAGGGGGAAATCGGTGGGGTGTGGTGGTGGGATGAACTGGGAGATTGGGATTGACATATATACACTAATATGTATAAAACAGATAAGTAATAAAAAATAATAAAGTAAAAATTAAATAAAGATAGACGCTAGATAGACAGGTAGGTAGATAGATTACACATGTACACAGTTTAAAGTATAAAAGGACACACCGAAATTATTTTATATTAAAAAAATATATAAATGGTATATTTGTAGCCGATTCTTGTTTCTTCCTTTTACTTATTTGCATTTTCCTAATTTTCTGCAATTACTGTATGTTCCTTTGAAATAAGAAAATAATTTTAAAACTTATTTAAAACTAAAACGACTCATTTTCATATAAATGCCCCTGGTATGGTTAAGAATGCCAGAACTGGTGACTCAGTGGACTACTGCTGGATCTGACTGCTGTATTTTGGGGATTTTTTTTTTTTCTTCTTTTTAGTGAGTCATGCATGGCAGTTTACTCAGAGTGAAGTAAGTCAGAAGGCGAAGGGCAGGCATGAGTGGAGCTCATCACTTTAAGCTCTTTCCTCACCCTATCTAGATCCTTAGAATTACACCAAATCTGGTTAAAAGAGGCCTATCGGCCTGAGTGTTCCATCAGCATGATGTATTGTGTACAGACTCTGCTTGGCGGTCAGGCCTTGCTCCACCTCTGCCTAATTTGTCTTGACAGCTCCCAACCATCACTTTGCCTAACTATTTTGTTTCTTCAGTCTTAGCTCTAGCCTTGACACCTGCACCTTTGCCTCAACACCTGCACCTTCGCCTCTGAGGTCACAACTGGTGTCTTTCCGGCTGCCTCGGCTGTGTTCCAACTGTACATCGCATTTGACATCTCTCTCTTTCTGGAAATTTCTTGAGGGGTCTCTTTCATGTAGCAAAGGATTAGCGGGTACAGCTCCTGGCCTGGCTGACCTGCTTAAACAGCTCAATTCAGGATTCAAGCACACAGTCAGCACAAGGTTAGAGGAAGTCCCAGCTGTAATGAGATTTCTCAGCAGGACGATGAATCTGGCATGGTGATGGGAAAGTGCAGGGGTGTAATACCAGGTGTGGGCAGTGGTTCCTGGGCAGATCTGTCCACAGGATCAAAGCTCCAGCTTCTAGATTGGGTTTATAGGACAATTGCCAATCTTGAGGAAGAACCAAACAAGAGAGAAGCAGAGCCCTGGTACTTATTTTATAGAACTGGTGAACTGAGCAGGTTAATGCAAGAACGTCTCAGAATTGGGATCAAGGCAGATAGGTGCTCAGGGCTAAGAAGCAGAGCCACAGGAGAGCACAAATACTGGAGCCCCACTCTCAGAATGCACATACTACAAGAGGCAAGTTACAACTCTAAGATGAGGACAAGAGCTTAGGGCTTGAGTACCAAATCTCACCAGAGGGGGAATGAGACAGAGAGTATTGGCTTAGGAGCTGGGAGAGCTCAAAGAAGCTTGGAACAACAGTAGGGAGCCCACATTGAGACTCCAAAGGGAAAATGGACAAAGGAAAATTAAAGCGGACCAAAATCAGAGAATTCTGGATGCCACTGGAAGTTATTCAACCATATGAACTCATTTGAAAATAATTTTTAAGTACCCAAGTAAATTATAAATATGTATTCGTTGTAAAAATTCTAAGTTATTACAGGTAAGGTTAAAATTCTTTTTTGAAACCATCTCAACCTGGTCCACTCCCCTCTCCTCTCCAGTGATATCCCAAATGTATCACTTTTACTATCCTTCCTGGCTTTGTATGCATTTATGTGCAGATTTTAAGGATAATTATCCCCAAAGAAGAGCTTTCCAAATATGTAGCAATTGGAAAAATGACTAAGAAGAAGTAAGCATTTTGCACCCATGATGAATGGCCTTTGATGAGGCTGTCTTGCTGTTACTTTTCCCGGAAAGCTAGCTTCTCATCTTAGCCACGCAGGCTGTGCTGGATCTCCAAAGGCAGCACTAAGTATCTGGGCTATGGCTTCAGACATGAGCAGCGGCCCAAAGATAATGACAAAACAAAGATGTTTGAAAGTATTTCATACTGATGTTAAAACCAATTCAAGTACACATTATTAGAAAAGCCAAAACTTTGTTGAACTCCTTGTATTTATGTCATATTTTAATATTGGTTTGCTTTTAAATTACAAATGGAGAAAGGGCAGTATAATCTCATTGTTTAGTGTCTTGGAGATTCAAATGCACCCACATTAAACAGGTCATGGAGTGTGATGCTGTGATATCATATGATCACTTGCCCCTCCTTTTTGTATGTGCGAGGGTGCACACGCATGTGCACACCCACACACGCCTCCCCCACACCCAGCCAAACTGTTAACAGTAACAGTTCTTCATTTACTAGAATGAGGCTTTCTGTAGATGCCTAGAGTTGCAGACTCCATCTCCCTGTGTGTCATGAGTCTTCCATCTTCTCCATCCAACTGGACACAGTGGGGGATACTTAACCACATCACTTCTGTTTTCTTCTGTTTTTCTCTCTCCTTTTCTCTTCACTTCAATGCCCTTCACACTTTCAACCCTTTTTACTTCGTGAACAAGAATCATATATAGGAGAAAATGTTACGATTGAGATAGTGATTTCAACGCTTAAAGCTCTCTCTGAATCTTTATTACCATCTCACCACGTGAACCAGGGTGGGCAGAAAAGCCTTTCTGGCATTATGCTGTTTTCTTTAAATTGACATAAGGGCTTCCCTGGTGGCGCAGTGGTTAAGAATCCTCCTGCCAGTGCAGGCGACACGGGTTCAAGCCCTGGTCCAGGAAGATCCCACATGCTGCTGAGCAACTAAGCCCGTGTGCCACAAATACTGAACCTGTGCTCTAGAGCCCACGAGCCACAACTACTAAGTCTGTGTGCCACAACTACTGAAGCCCGTGTGCCTAGAGCGCATGCTCAACAGGAGAAGCCACTGCAATGAGAAGCCCACGCACCACAATGAAGAGTAGCCCCTGCTCACCACAACTAGAGAAAGCCCACGTGCAGCAACAAAGACCCAATGCAGCCAAAAATAAATAAATAAATAAATAAATTTATTATTATTATTTTTTAAAGACATAAAACAGGTTGTTACCCTAGCCCCTCTCACTTTTTTCAAAGCGTGCTTCATAACTGGGTCAGTTTTCAGAAGACAAGGCTACTTCCTTCCTGTGGTCGGTTTTGCCAGCCACCCAGCTGGACTCTGCATCTGTAGCAGACACACCTCTTCCGCCCACACGTGCTGGCCCACAAAGGTCAGCCACTGTCATCCAGTGGTGGGCATGCCCATCCTCTCAGGCCTTCCTCCCTTGTTCCCATCTGTTCCTCTTCTCAGTCTGGTTTCTGGCCCTGGCCTCCATCAGTTGTGTGTGATTGTACTCCTGACCTTGACATTTGTGAGCTTCTGGTCCACACCTTGATCTCCCTCCAAGACTCTGGCCGGCATCTGTATTAACAGCCCCCTTCAGTTGGTGTTTTCTCAGTAGCAAAATTCACACCATGTGGGCCTTCATTCACTCCATCTAATGTGTGTCAAGCTAATATGGCACAGCTGATATCAGCTAATATGTGTCAACGTTCCTTATTCCCCCAAACAGAGACTTAGCTCTTTTCCCAGCCCCTTCCATAAGTAGTTTCAAGGATGGCTTCCACCTGTCATTAGGTGGAAGTTCACACCCAGCTCCTGAGCCAACACTGACAGTTACGAGACACAGCACTAATGGGGGACTGAATCTGTGGTCTTTCTGTTGTGGACCCAGAACGAACCCACCACACTGCAGCTCTTTCTTACTTCCAGCTGTACAGACCAATACATACAGGAAAGTCTATGCCTGAGTTTTCTCAGCTAGCAATCTAGTTTCCTTCCCAGGTCTCGGTCATGGCCTCTGCCTAAGCCAGTCCACTTCGGGGAGCCCTGACAAGCCCAGCTCCTGCCAGTATGCCTCTGCCATCACCACCACAGTTGACTGCTCCATGCACACTCCCTCACACGGAGTCTTCTCCTAAGCAGATCTGGACCGTATTCCTGGTTTTGACCACTGCCTATTGCTGGTCACATCCACCAGATCGGATTTTGTGTAACATCCTCTGAAGCAAAATACACCACTTTGGACCTGTTCAGTGTGTTACAGTTTCTTGAGATTCTTTACTCTTCCTTCCATTCCCATCCTGTTGATTTTTCTTCTGGACACCACTTCAGCCATGTTGCTCAGTCACTGCATGTCTCAGGCCTGAGCTTGTGTGAGTTACAATATGTGATGATGCTAAGGTAATCACATAATGTGTAATCCAAACCAGGACAATTCTGAAAGTAAAATGGAGTCCTAATAATAACTATAGCAGGACAGCAACATGGATGGACCTAGAGATTATCATACTAAGTGAAGTAAGTCACATGGAGAAAGACAAATGCCATATATCACTTATATGTGGAATCTAAAATATGACATAGGGGAGGACCTTCAAGATGGCGGAAGAGTAAGACGTGGAGATCACCTTCCTCCCCACAAATACATCAGAAATACATCTACATGAGGAACAACTCCTACAGAACACCTACTGAATGCTGGCAGAAGACCCCAGACCTCCCAAAAGGCAAGAAACTCCCCACGTACCTGGGTAGGGCAAAAGAAAAAGAAAAAACAGAGACAAAAGAATAGGGATGGGACCTGCACCAGTGGGAGAGAGCTGTGAAGGAGGAAAGGTTTCCGCACTAGGAAGCCCCTTCGCGGGCGGAGACTGCGGGTGGCGGAGGCGGGAAGCTTCGGAGCTGCGGAGGAGAGCGCAGCCACAGGGGTGCGGAGGGCAAAGCGGAGGGATTCTCGCACAAAGGATCGGTGCCGACCAGCACTCACCAGCCCGAGAGGCTTGTCTGCTCACCTGCCGGGGCGGGTGGGGCTGGGAGCTGAGGCTCGGGCTTTGGTTGGAGCGCAGGAAGAGGACAGGGGTTGGCAGCGTGAACACAGCCTGAAGGGGACCAGTGCGCCACAGCTAGCCGGGAGGGAGTCCGGGAAAAGGTCTGGAGCTGCTGAAGAGACTTTTTCTTCCCTCTTTCTTCCCTGATGCACGAGGAGAGGGGATTAAGAGCGCTGCTTAAAGGAGCTCCAGAGACAGACGCAAGCCGCAGCTAAAAGCGCGAACCCCAGAGACAGGCATGAGACGCTAAGGCTGCTGCTGCCGCCACCAAGAAGCCTGTGTGCGAGCACAGGTCACTGTCCACACCCCCCTTCCAGGGAGCCTGTGCAGCCCGCCACTGCCAGGGTCCCATCATCCAGGGACAACTTCCCCGGGAGAACGCACGGCGCGCCTCAGGCTGGTGCAACGTCACGCCGGCCTCTGCCACCGCAGGCCCGCCCTTCACGCCGTGCCCCTCGCTCCCCCTGGCCTGAGTGAGCCAGAGCCCCCAAATCAGCGGCTCCTTTAACCCCATCCTGTCTGAGCGAAGAACAGACGCCCTCAGGCGACCTACACGCAGAGGCGGGGCCAAATCCAAAGCTGAACCCCTGGGAGCTGTGAGAACAAGGCAGAGAAAGGGAAATCTCTCCCAGCAGCCTCAGAAGCAGCGGATTAAATCTCCACCACCAACTTGAGGTACCCTGCATCTTTGGAATACCTGAATAGACAACGAATCATCCCAAAATTGAGGCAGTGGACTTAGGGAGCAACAGTAGACTTGGGGTTTGTTGTATGAGATTGACTGGTTTCTGATTTTTATGTTTATCTTAGTATAGTTTTTAGTGCTTGTTATAATTGGTGGATTTGTTTATTGGTTTGGTTGCTCTCTTTTTTTAAAAATCTTT
The DNA here is from genome assembly GCF_949774975.1 of Lagenorhynchus albirostris. NCBI lineage: Eukaryota > Metazoa > Chordata > Mammalia > Artiodactyla > Delphinidae > Lagenorhynchus > Lagenorhynchus albirostris. The sequence continues at coordinate 70,493,276 of NC_083106.1, forward strand.
TTAATTACTTTTTTAAAATAATTTTTTTTATTTTAATAACTTTGTTTTATTATTTTTCTTTTCTCCCTTTTCTTCTGAGCCATGTGGCTAACAGGGTCTTGGTGCACTGGCCGGGTGTCGGTCGTGACTCTCTGAGGTGGCAGAACTGAGTTCAGGACATTGGACCAGAAGAGACCTCCTGGCCCCACATAATATCAATTGGTGAGAGCTCTCCCAGAGATGTCCATCTTAACGCTAAACCTACCTAAGGAGATAAAAGACCTGTATGCAGAAAACTATAAGACACTGATGAAAGAAATTAAAGATGATACAAATAGATGGAGAGATATACCATGTTCTTGGATTGGAAGAATCAATATTGTGAAAATGACTATGCTACCCAAAGCAATCTACAGATTCAATGCCATCCCTATCAAACTACCAATGTCATTTTTCACAGAAATAGAACAAAAAATTTCACAACTTGTATGGAGACACAAAGGACCCCGAATAGCCAAAGCAATCTTGAGAAAGAAAAACGGAGCTGGAGGAATCAGGCTTCCTGACTTCAGACTATACTACAAAGCTACAGGAAGCACAACAGTATGGTACTGGCACAAAAACAGAAATATAGATCAATGGAACAGGATAGAAAGCCCAGAGATAAACCCATGCACCTATGGTCAACTTATCTATGACAAAGGAGACAAGGATATACAATGGAGAAAAGACAGCCTCTTTAATAAGGGGTGCTGGGAAAACTGGACAGCTACATGGAAAAGAATGATATTAGAACACTCTCTAACACCATACACAAAAATAAACTCAAAATGGATTAAAGACCTAAATGTAAGGCCAGACACTATAAAATTCTTACAGGAAACCATAGGCAGAACACTCTTTGACATAAATCACAGCAAGATTCTTTTTGACCCACCTCCTAGAGGAATAGAAATAAAAATAAACAAATGGGACCTAATGAAACTTAAAAGCTTATGCACAGCAAAGGAAACCATAAACAAGACCAAAAGACAACCCTCAGAATGGGAGAAAGTATTTGCAAACGAAGCAACTGACAAAGGATTAATCTCCAAAATTTACAAGCAGCTCATGCAGCTCAATATCAGAAAAACAAACAACCCAATCCAAAAATGGGCAGAAGACATAAAGAGACATTTCTCCAAAGAAGATATACAGATTGCCAACAAACACATGAAAGGATGCTCAACATCCCTAATCATTAGAGAAATGCAAATCAAAACTACAATGAGGTATCACCTCACACCAGTCAGAATGGCCACTGTCAAAAAATCTACAAACAATAAATGCTGGAGAGGGTGTGGAGAAAAGGGAATCCTCTCGCACTGTTGGTGGGAAGGTAAATTGTTACAGCCACTATGGAGAACATTATGGAGGTTCCTTAAAAAACTAAAAATAGAAGTACCATACGACCCAGCAATCCCATTACTGGGCATATAGCCTGAGAAAACCATAATTCAAAAAGAGTCGTGTACCACAGTGTTAATTGCAGCACTATTTACAACAGCCAGGACATGGAAGCAACCTAAGTGTCCATCGACAGATGAATGGATAAAGAAGATGTGGCACATATATACAATGGAATATTACTCAGCCATAAAAAGAAATGAAATTGAGTTATTTGTAGTGAGATGGATGACACATACTATGGAATGAAAAAAAAATGGTTCTGATGAACCTAGGGGCAGGACAGGAATAAAGACACAGACGTAGAGAATGGACTTGAGGACATGGGGAATGGGAAGGGTAAGCTGGGACGAAGTGAGAGAGTGGCATGGACATATATACACTAGCAAATGTAAAATAGATAGCTAGTGGGAAGCAGATGCACAGCACAGGGAGATCAGCTTAGTGCTCTGTGACCACCTAGAGGGGTGGGATAGGGAGGATGTGAGGGAGACACAAGAGGGAGGGGATAAGGGGATGTATGTATACGTATAGCTGATTCACTTTGTTATACAGCAGAAACTAACAGAATATTGTAAAGCAATTATACTCCAATAAAGATGTTAAAAATAAATAAATAAATAAAATGTGACATAAATGAACTTATCTACGAAACAGAAACACTTTGCTGTACACCAGAAACTAACACAACATTGTAAATCAACTATACTTCAATAAAATAAAGCAGGCAACAGGTATCAACATGAGCTAAACCAGGCAAACCAGTTGACTCTAGTCCATAACAAACAGGATGATAAATACCCTCTATACTGATTTTTATGACTTCCTCTTTCAGCACTAAGAATGGCCTTAGGAGAAGCTCATTGTATCTTTAAAAATCTAAATATTAATTTTACCAACACGTAAACTGTTTTTTGGTCAAATATGCCTTAGCATATTAATGAATGTTATCAAACAATTATACTTAACAGATCAACTCATTTAGTTGTTCAGTGTCTATTTCCGGTTAATGTTATCTGTCAGATGCTAGCACACAGTAGTTGCTCAAAAATTATCTTTTGAATATGACAGGTTTCTAAGTTTACATTTCTGCACAAATAAATGAGTGAGGAGAGCTCTATTAAGATTTTATCATCGTCATCATAGTAAGCCCTGTGGGGATCCATGGGAATGAGGGTATTTCACAACTCCAATCATCAAAATCCTATACACCAAAGCCTTTTCTCCTACATTTTATGACTGGAACCTTGGGCTCAAAATGGGTACCAATTTGTGCCTGTAAATAGACATGGGATTTGGAGGTGTGGCCTGAGAAAAAAATTTTATTGAAGTATAGTTCATTTCCAATGTTGTGTTAGTGTCAAGTATACAGCAAAGTGATTCAGTTATACATATATATATATATTATTTTTCAGATTCTTTTCCATTATAGGTTATTACAGGATATTGAGTATAGTTCCCTGGACTGAGAAAATTTCATCCTTATGCAAAGATAAGGATATCTTCTTCTTCTTGTGGAGGTTAGAATTCACCTATATTAATACAAAACTATCCATGAATATCGTTCTTAAATGTTACCATAGAACAATACTTTTCCAACCCAATGGGCATCTTCTCTTCAATAACATACCTACTTATCAAACATGAAGGTTCTCACATTTTATTAATGTCCTGATGAACTTTGTCACAAGAGAGATCAGGTATTTCAATGCAATATGGAGCTAATTTAGAGGGAAATCATTAGTTTTCTTCATTGCATGAGGCTACCCCTTCTCAGAAAAGATCTGGAAACAGAATCCATGCTGTACACACACACACACACACACACACACACACACACACACACACACAAACATTGCCCACAGCCTAATATAATCATATCTGAGGTATGCACTTCATTTGAAAAACTTTCCATTTTTCTCCTTATGATAGCATTTGGTTGTGTTCCAAACACTAAGTCAAATCCAACTACGTACCTTCCCACAAGGTCTTGAGAGGTGCTAATGTTCTGTTGTCGGGTTAATAAAACGTAGGCCACCTGATTCAGCCTTTTACTAAAGAAGCAAGTATATTCAAAGCAAAATCATTTGTTAGGTAATATCATAGCTTGTGTCTTTACTGGGAAAGAAGTGGAAAAACACCAATGAAAGCATAAGCCCACAGTCTCATGAAACTTCTCAGTTGATGCATTTTAAAGACTCGTATGTCCGAGACATGCTATTTCAAGTCCTCTTATAAGGAGGACTTGGAGTCTCCCTGCCCGTGGCCATCAGTTTGTCCCTTTAAGGAAAGGCCATGGCGGATGGCAGAGGTCTTCAGAGACTTCATAGTCTCATAAATTTTGGTGTCTTTGTTAGAGAGTAGATAAGATACTTCTTATCAAATAAGTCTGGACATTGAATAAGTCTGGACAAGCCCTGGAAAATGACCACCCGTGTTTAAATCATGGACCAGCTGCTGAATAGATATGCTGTCTTGAACAAATTACTCAACACCTCAGGGCACCCATTTCCTCATCTGTAAAATGGTAATGATAATTTGTACATTCCTCAGAAGATTATTGAAAGGATTAAAGGAACTAAGAGTAGTAAAGTGCTTTACAGGAGCGCCTGGCATAGTAAGTGTTTAATAAATATTAGACATTATTAATATCAGACATACCCAACAGAGAGGGCAAACAGTTGGCCTATGTACTGCCACATCCTGTGACAAGGGCACACTTTTCTATTGAACCCAGACAGAAGCTCAGAATCCTTCTAAACATGGTGCCCCAACCGGGCACTACTCTATCACCCAGGTAAAACCTACATCACAAGGAATGGACAGCTAGAAAGAGTGCTCACTGAAGAGCACACCCCAAAAACGCATTACGAAAATAGTGTGTTCAGGCATGTGTGGTGGTTTTCCCGCTGTGGGAGGTGAGTTGCCTGACAGAAGGAGAGAAGGCAGGCTCCATTTGGCAGGCTCTGACTTGCGGAACTCCCATTTCAATGGGAGATCCACGTGCATACGTTTAAACCTTGACAGCTGTGGTGTAAAACACCTCCCCCGAATAAGTCTGCAACTGATACTCCACAGGGGTTTTGCCTGTAACATGATCCCCTGCACTTTGCACCCTCCATCTCCTTTCATTACACAAATCTTATTTCAAATCAGATGTGGAAAAACAGGCACCAGGCTTTGTACCCAGGGCCTTAAACAAGTCAGGACAGGAATTCCCTGGTGGTCCAGTGGTTAGGGCTCGCTGCTTTCACTGCTGCATGCCTGGGTTCCAAGCCGCATGGTGCAGCTAAAATATCAAAATCAGAAACACGTCAGGAAGGCCTCAGGAGAATTAGGGGCTACCCAGAAGATAGCAGAAGCCCAGACTGGTGAAATATAGTTATTAGCTGAAGTTCCTTTAGCATTTATCGATACTTTGTAACAGTAATAGGGTTATGCATGAGTAGTGGAGACATTCATATGATGTGGTCCTTTATCTTTGAGAACAAAACTTTAATAGGTGAGAAAGAGCCATAGGCAAGCAATTATAATACATTTTACTAAAAACATGATAGGTTGGATGTTGGACTAATTTTCAAATAGATACAAAGAGAAAAGGATTCAGTGTGTTTTCCAGAATCACCTAAGAGGTTAGTGTCAGGGCTGAGGCTGGAGATACATGCTTCTGCCTCCCAGTTGACTGCCCTTGCTTCAACAAGACCTAATAATCATCGAATATCTTGGATTTACATTTATGCTATCTTATGCTGCAAACACAAATCACTCTACGTAAATTACCTCACTTTTCATAAGACTACTGTGCCCCTCCTTCCTGCTTTGGTTTGCTGGGTCTGTATATGAGTTCTGTATATAATACTGATGTACAATAACTGCTTTGGTAAAGCATTAGCTTTGTTAGTGATAAGGAGAAGCAGGAGGATAACCAGGAGTGTCTGGAAGGAGAAATTATACATTTTAAGAATAGCTAGGGCTTCCCTGGTGGTGCAGTGGTTGAGAGTCCGCCTGCCGATGCAGGGGACACGGGTTCGCGCCCCGGTCCGGGAAGATCCCATATGCCGCAGAGCGGCTGGGCCCGTGAGCCATGGCCGCTGAGCCTGCGTGCCTGGAGCCTGTGCTCCGCAATGAGAGAGGCCACAACAGTGAGAGGCTGCGTACCGCAAAAAAAAAATAAAAAAGAATGGCTAATCGATACACAATTTCTGCCACCTAATGGCTTTTCAAAGTTATTTGAATGGCTGGCGTCAATGCTTTACACCTACATGTGAAGAGGACAAATGATGGAAATGAACAAATGCTCAGGGAACAGCCTGATAATTCAGCAATATAAGGAACTATGACACAGGAAAAGAATGTTATGTTTCCTTGAATATGACAAAAGGAATGTTTACAATTAGCACTGAATTTTAAAAATTTTATTGGGGTATAGTTGAATTACAATGTTGTATTAATTTCTGCTGTACAGCAAAGTGAGTCAGTTAGACATATACATTCTTTTTCATATTATTTTCCATTATACCTTATCACAGGATATTGAGTACAGTTTCCTGTGCTATACAGTAGGGCCTTGTTGTTTATCCATCCTATATATAATAGTTTGTGTCTAGCACTGAATTTTTGATGTGTGATAATACACTTTCAAAATGCCAGTATTATCTTACATAGAAGCAAGGAATAGAGGGGAAAAGAATCAATACACTGCCTGCTTGAGCTACACCATAGTGAGTATTGGTTCTAAAATCAAAGTGCTTTCTATAGAAGAGCTTTCAGGGGAAAAGTTAAAATTAGAATAGCTGGGGCTTCCCTGGTGGCGCAGTGGTTGGGGGTCCGCCTGCCGATGCAGGGGACACGGGTGCGTGCCCCGGTCCGGGAGGATCCCTCATGCCACGGAGCGGCTGGGCCTGTGGGCCATGGCCGCTGGGTCTGCGCGTCCGGAGCCTGTGCTCCGCAACGGGAGAGGCCACAGCAGTGGGAGGCCCGCGTACCGCAAAAAAAAAAAAAAAAAAAAAAAAAAAAAAAATTAGAATAGCTGTTTGAGGACTGAGCAAGAAATGTCGTGCAGGTAGATTCAAAATATTTGACTAAAGTTCAAGGTGGGAAGCCTTCGACCCTGTTTTCCAATAGAAATCTAAAAACATCTTAACAGAAGTTCTTGAATCCTCTTTATTATAGATGGGGGGGGGCGTGCTAAATCAATGAATTGAATGATGGGAAAGAAATAAACATTCTTTAACTTGAAGGAAGAGTCATCTTAGGGAAAGGATGCATTGGAAATCTCAAATAAGGGGAATAATTTCTTATTTGCTTGTTTCTGGTGAAGATGCATTCTATCTGTGAAAATTGATTTACCCACTGATAAAAAAATATCACTTCTCTTCTCTAGGACCACAAACAACTACATTTTTGTTTTGTTCCTCCTCTCACACCATTAAGGATTTTGACATGGTATATTATTACATACCAAATGGAACATAATGCACCAAGTAGAATCATCACTCAAGACAAACAAATACTACCTGCACATTGTGGTTTAGGAGAAAACACAAAAGAGCATGTTATTAACTATTCAGCAGATTTCCTCACTTCTCTTTGTCAGGAACTAAGTACGGCATTGGAGGATACTCAGAGTGTAAAGTTGGTGTGTTTACCCTAATAACACACCTGTTCTCTAAATAGAGCTGGCTTCTATTTAAGGAGAGACCAAACTGAAGTCATATCCTGCTATAAATTCCTTGTTTCTTTGAGTTGTGTTACAGTGCATTGCTACTGCAAGCAAATGATACCAAGTCCAAGAAAGTCAGAGTCGGTGCATTAACTCTATTTGGTCAGATTAGTAATTCATATTGCTCAAAATGTTAATTGGTAAAAGCAGAAGTCTGCAAATGTTCTCTGATTTCTTTTTTGAGGCCAACACTTTGCATTCTGTGAACTCAGAGCTCTTTATTTATGGAGAACTGAGTTCTAGCCTCAGCTTTGCTGCTAATTAGCTATGATAAGTTTACTGGTCAGGTCACTAAGTTTACTGTCACTCAATTTCCTAACCTGTAAATGGAGATATTTTATGAGATGGTTCCTAACATCTTTCCTACTTCTGAAATCCTCACTCAGTTCATGAAATTATAACAAACACATTCTCTCAGCGTTTCTGTGACTAATAATAATAATCAAATTTTAGTAAGTTAGGGATATTTGCAGGCCTTGTAGGACATGTAAATCAACAAGTAAATCATGATTTAGGACTGGGCCTGGGTCAAATTATTCAAAGGCCTCTGTCAGTTTCAGGAGAAAATAAATTTTGACTAGATTCAAAGACCACAATGATGTTTTAACATTAACTCATGATTTGGTTTGTTGAGTAGTTGAATTTCATCTGGTCCTGTGGAGGTTTTCTAGTTAAGTCTCTAAAGGACAAGTTTCTTGTCATTAAAATCAGAAGAACTACTGTGTCTATTGAAAAATTGTTTTTCTAAAATTTCTCAGGGTTTTCTTCGAATTCCCTCTGTTAGACCTAGGAAAAGAATAGATAGTTTTGGAAGTTGGGGCCTTTATATGGAGCCAGAAAGAATCTAAAAAAGAGGGGATAAATGTATACGTATAACTGATTCACTTTGCTGTACACCTGAAACTAACACAACATTGTAAATCAACTCTACTCCAATAGAAATTTAAAAAAATAAATAAATGGAGCAAGAAGGAGGAGCTAGTAATAGTGACAGTGTCGCTTCTCCCTGAACTGGTTAAAGCATGTAACAGAAACAATGTACTATTTCTTATGCTTATTGAATAAAGTTCTCTAGTCCGTGTTTTGAAATGATAAACTTTATTTTTTAGAGCAGTTTTAGGTTCACAGCGAAATCGAGTGAAAAATACAGAGAATTCCCACATACTCCATGCCCCCAACACACAGCCTTCCCAACTACCAACATCCCATACCTGAGTAACGTGTTTGTCACATTTGATGAACCTACGTGGGCACATCATTATCACCCAAAGTCCACAGTTTACATTAGGGCTCATTCTTGGTATTGTACAATCGATGGGTTTTGAGAAACGTATAATGACACATTCCCACCATTGCAGGATCATACAGAATAGTTTCATCGCATTAAAAATCCCCTGTGCTCTGCCTATTCTTTCATCCCTCCCCGCTAACCCTTGGCAACCACTAATCTTTATACTGTCTTTGTAGTTTTGCCTTTTCCAGAATATAGTTGGAATCATATAGTACCTACATTTTCGGGTTGGCTTCTTTCAATTAGTAATATGCATTTAAGTTTCCTCCATGTCTTTTCATGGCTTAATAACTCATATCTTCTTAAAGCTGAATAATATCCATTGTCTGGAGGTACCACAGTTTATCCATTCACCTATTGAAGGACACCTTGGCTGCTTCCAAGTTTTGGCAATTATGAATAAAGCTACTATAAACATCCATGTGTAGACTTTTGCGTGGATATAAGATTTCAATTCATTTGGGTAAACACCAAGGAGTGCAATTACTCTATCTTAAGAGTATGTTTAGTTTTGTAAGAAACTTCTAAACGGTCTTTCAAAGTCATTGCGACATTTCACAATCTCACAAGCAATGAGTGAGAGTCTCTGTTGCTCCAGATCCACACCAGCACTTGTCAGTATTTTGGATTTTGGTCATTCTAATACATGTGTAGTGATATCTCAATGTTGTGTTAATTTGTATTTCCCTAATGACATATGTTGTTGAGCATCTTTTCATATGATTACTTGCCATCTGTATATCTTCTTTGGTGAGATGTCTGTTCAATTCTTTTGATCATTTTTTTACTCAGCTTTTTCATTTCATTTTTCATTTTCTTATTGTTGAGCTTTAACTGTTCTTTGTATATTTTGGATAACAGTTCTTTATCAGATGTGTTGTTTGCAAATATTTTCTCCCAGTCTATGGTTTTTTTTCTCATTCTCTTGATATTGTTTTTCACAGCACAGAAGTTTTTAATTTAATGAATTCTAGCTTATCAATTTTTCCTTCATGGAAGGTGCCTTTGGTGTTGTATATAAATGTCATCGCCATACCCGTCATCTACATTTTCTCCTAGTTAACTTCTAGAAGTTTAATAGTTTTGCACTTTACATTTAGGTCCATGATCTATTTTGAGTTAATTTTTGTGAAGGGTGTAAGTTCTGTGTCTACACTTAATTTTTTCCATGTGGCTGTCCAGTTGTTCCAGCACCATTTGTTGAAAAGACCATCTTCGTTCCATTGCATTGCCTTTTTCAAAGGTCAGTTGACTATATATATGTGGGCCTATTTCTGGGCTCTGTCTTCTGTACCATTTATCTATTTGTCCATAGTTTTGCAAATACCACAGTCTTATTTACTATAGCTTTATAGTACATTTTGAAGTCAGATAATGTTAGTCCTTGAATTTTGTTGTTCTTCTTCATTATTTTTTTGCCACTCTATATAACTTTAAAATCAGTTTTTTGATAATTACAAAATAATTTACTGGGATTTTGATTGGATTGCATTGAATCTGTAGATCAAGTTGGGAAGGACTGACATCTTGACAATACTGAGTCTTGTTCTCCATAACTATGGAATATCTTTCCATTTATTTAGTTCTTCTTCAATATCTTTCATCAGAGTTTTGTCATTTTCCTTATATAGTTCTTGCACATATTTTGTTAGATTTATTCCAATGTATTTGGGGGAGGTTAATGTAAATGGTAATGTGTTTTTAATTTAAAATTCCACTCATTTGTTGCTTCTATGTAAGAAGCAATTGACTTTTGTATATTAACAGTGTGTCCTGCAATCTTGCTATAATCACTTATTAGTTTTAGTTTCAGGAGTTTTTGGTCAATTTTTTCAGATTTTCTACATAGATGATCATGTCATCTGCAAACAAGCCAGTTTTATTTGTTCTTTCCCAATCTGTATACCTTTTAGTTTATTTTCTTGTCTTAATATGTTAGCTAAGACTTCCAGTAACATGTTGAAAAGCAGTGGTGAGAGGGAATATACTTTCCTTGTTTCTGATCTTAGCAGAAAAGCTTTGTGTGTCTCACTATAAAGTATGATGCTGGCTATACAGGGTTGTTTGTTTGTAGATTTTCTTTATGAAGTTGAGAAAGTTCCCTTCCATTCCTAGACTACTGAGAATGTTTATCTTAATTGGTGTTGGATTTTGTCAAATGCTTTTTCTGCATCTATTGATACAATGATGTGATATTTCTTCTTTAGCCTGTTAATGTGGTGAATTACATTAACTCATTCTAGAATGTTTAACCAGCCTTACTTACCTGAGATAAATCCCACTTGGTGTATAATTCTTTATATACATTGTTGGATTTGACTTGCTAATATTTTGTTGAGGATTTTTGCATCTATGTTCATGAGAGATGTTGATCTGTAGTTTCCTTATAGCATCTTTGTCTCATTTTTTTGTATTAGGGTAATGCTGGCCTCATAGAATGGGTTAGGAAGTATCCCCTTTTATTTTATCTTCTGGAAGAATTTACCAGCGAACACATATATGACTGGTGCTTTCTGTTTTGGAAGGTTATTAATTATTGGTTCAATTTCTTTAATAGATATAGGCCTATTCAGATTGTCCATTTCTTCTTGTGTGAGTTTTGACAGATTGTGTCTTTCAAAACATTAGTCCATTTCATCTAGGTTATCAAATTTGTGGGCATAGAGTTGTCCATAATATTCTTTTATTATCTTTGTGTGTGTGTGTGTGTGTGTGTGTGTGTGTGTGTGTGTGTGTGTGTGTGTGTGTGTGTTACGCGGGCCTCTCACTGCTGTGGCCTCTCCCGTTACGGAGCACAGGCTCCGGACACACAGGCTCAGCGGCCATGGCTCAGGGGCCTAGCCGCTCCGCGGCATGTGGGATTCTCCCGGACTGGGGCACGAACCCGCGTCCCCTGCATCGGCAGGCAGACTCTCAACCACCAGGGAAGCCCCTTTATTATCCTCTTAATGTCCGTGGGATCTGTAGTGATGTTCACTCTTCCTAGTCAGTTTTTAAATAAGTGATTGAAACATTTCTTGTACCTCTCAAAAGAGATCAAGTAATTGTTTTTTATTTATTTTTAATTTTATATGGCACATGACTGATTAGGATTTAGAAATTAATGGCATTTGGTACAAAAATGGGTCCTCTACTCACTTTCTATAAGAAAGAATAGCAAATATAATTTGGTTTCTGTACGTTAGCCATAAACTACTTAATAAAGAATAATATAGCTAAAACGCTCCTGTAGAAAAGAACGTATCCCCTTAATGTGTTTCTTTGTTAATAAAATAAACCCATGTATTTTAAAAATATATTGAATTTCCAGCATCTTACAGAATGGGAGAAAATATTTGCAAATCATCTATTTGATAAGGGGTGAATATCCAAAATATACAAAGAACCTTACAACTCAATAAGAAAATATTCAATTAAAAAATGTGCAAAGGAACTCAATAGACATTTTTCCTAAGAAGACGCACAAATAAAAAACAGATACATTGGGCTTCCCTGGTGGCGCAGTGGTTGAGAGTCCGCCTGCCGATGCAGGGGACACGGGTTCGTGCCCCGGTCCGGGAAGATCCCACATGGCGCGGAGCGGCTGGGCCCGTGAGCCATGGCCGCTGAGCCTGTGTGTCCGGAGCCTGTGCTCCGTAACGGGAGAGGCCACAGCAGTGAGAGGCCCGCGTACCGCAAAAAAAAACAAACAACAAAAAAAAAACAGGTACATGAAAAGGTATTCAACATCACTAATCATCAGGGAAATGCAAATCAAAACCACAATGGATATCAATTCACACCTAATTAAAAAGGTAACCATTAAGAAGACAAGAGATAACAAGTATTGGAGAAGACATGGAGAGAAGGGAATCCTTGTGCACTATTGGTGGGAATTTACATTGGTGCAGCCACTATGAAAAACAGTATGAAGAGTCCTCAAAAAATTAAAAATAGAACTACCATATGATCCAGCCAGTCCACTTCTGGTTATATATTCAAAGGAAATGAAAACAGGATATCAAAGAGATATATGCACCCCCATGTTCACTGCAACATTATTCACAATAGCCAACATTTGGGAACAACCTAAGTGTTCATCAACAGATGAATAGGTAAAGAAGATGCAATGTATAATAATATACAAGTATTATTCAGCCATGAGAAAGAAGGAAATCCTGCCATTTGGGACAACATGGATGGGCCCTGAGGGTATTATACTAAGTGAAATAAGCTAGACAGAGAAAGACAAATACTGCATGGTATCACTTATTTGTGGAATCTTTTTTTTAAAAAAGTCAAACTCATAGAAACAGAGTAGAAATTTGTTGTCAGGGGCTGGGAGGTGGGGGAAATAGGGAGAGGTCAGTAAAAGGGTACAAACTTTCAGCTATAAGATGAATAAGTCCTGAGGATCTAATGTAAAACGTGCTGACTATAGTTGATAACACTGTATTGTATAATTGAAATTTGTTGAGAGTAAAAGTTAAATGTTCTTACACCCCCCCCCCACCCCGCAAAAAACAAAGAGATAGCTATGTGAGGTGATGATGTGTTAACTAGGTGATGTAAATTCTTTCACAATGTGTATGTATATCAAATCACCAGGATGAACACTTTAAATCTTATAATTTTTTTGTCAATTATACCTCAGTAAAGCTGAAAAAATATATATATGGAATTCCCCAAAGGATCTGTTAGATTTTGCATGGCACACCCATCATTCTAGTTAGCATTTTTCCAGCTTCTGCTTTTCATAAGGAAGTAATTCAAGAATTAAATGTGAGCCTTCCTCTCATTAAACAAGTCAAAAACCACCCTTCTTGGAAATTTTGGTCTTCTCCATACAAACATTCTTTAGGGACTTTTTTCCCCACAAGACAGTCTCTCAATGGCAGCTATCACATAGCTAATGAATGAGTTTGTGCCAACATCTAACATTTTATCATAAATTCTTAATTATTTCCTAAAAATATTATTAAAATATTAGTCATTTTTTTCAACTACAAGTAAATCACTCTTCTTTCAGTTTTTGGAGTTTAACATAATCATATTAATTCTTGTTTTACCAACTGGTGTCTGAAAATGTTTTGAAAGTCTTTGTAAGACATACTTTCAACATATTAAAAAAACAGTTCTATTCCTTGGCATTATGGCATTAGATCATAACGTCGATTCTGCAACAATAAAACAATTGTTCAGGTACAGAATCAGAAAAAAGTAATCTTTGTCTTTCATTTATTATTTTACAGATTTTCTCTGAAAGCATTTATATTTAATCCTTGCACATTTAAAAAACATTGAGTAATCAATTTCCTAAAGCCAAATGTATTTCTTGACTGCATTTATTTTTTGCTATTGAAGTTCTGCTGTTATGAATTACATCTGAAGTTCAGTAGAGTGTTTAACATATTTAACTTCCCTAATTAATTTCATGTTAGCACCAGGGATTTACAGTGTTCCCTCAAACCTCTGTTCATCTGCATACAATTCACAATGACAATGCAACAGAGCAGTGACCTGGGTGAGCCCACAGAGGAAGAAAATAGTGGTGATCAGAACCCCCAGGGTCGGGGCTTGTGGAAGGGGGAGGGGTTTCTTTGATCCTTTCTGGTGTGGAGTAAATCCTGATGCAAGCAGAAAAGCCTAGGGAAAAGGGAAGTTGCCAGTCTAAACAAGTCTTATTTCCTCTTTTCCTTTCTTTGCCTCCTATATTTCTGGTCACCAATTCCAATGTGTGGGAGTTTTTCCCACACCACCAAGCAATTCTCTGACACCAGCTGGGTGTCCTACAATTCAACTCAATTCTGACACTATCCACCTGGAAACAGCATCAGATCCCACAGGTTAGGGGCTCAGTCCCTCAAAAATGCCCCACCCAACCCCACTCACCACTTCAGTCCCTGTTGTCACCAGTGCCTCTGACCAACCAACCACAGATCAGAGGTCCCAATGACCCCTCCTTTGATTAATTTGCTAGAGTGGATCACAGACCCAGAGAACTATTTTACTTACTAGATTACCAGTTTCTTATAAAAGGATATAACTCAGGAAGAGCCAGATGGAAGATAAGTAGGGCAAGATATGGGGAAAGGGCACAGAGATTCCACGCCTTCTCTAAGCATGCCACTCACCTTGAATCTACAAGTATTCACCAACCTGGAACTCTTCAAACCCCTTCCTTCTGGGTTTTTATGGAGGCTTCATTACTCAGGCATGATGGATTAAATCATTAGCCACTGGTGACAGATTCCATCTGAAGTTCCTTTCCCCTCCCCCAGAAGTCAGGGGTGTGGGACGGAGGTTCTAACCCTCTTTTCACAGGGTTGGTCCTCCTGGCAACCAGCCCCCAACCTTAGGTGCAGTCCAGAAGTTGCCTCGCTAACACAACAAAAGACACTTTTATTGCTCTCATCACTTAGAAAATTCCAAGGGTTTTAGGAGCTCTGTGCCCAAAATACAATGAAGACCAAATATATATTTATTAAAAATCACAGTGCCACGCCTCCTTTCCTCTCCTGTTCTCTCCTCTCTCCCTGTTTCAGTTTAGACTCTTTTATTTATAAGGAGCAGAAATTCATTCAGATTCATTCCCATAAAGTTTTAATGTTAGAATACAGCAGACACCAGAAGTAAGTGAAACCACAGAAGTCTGTCTGTCTCCCCCTCTCTGGTTGTATGACTTCTCTCTCATAATCTGTTTTTCTTTGTGCAACTGTTCTGTTTGCACCCCTCTATTAACTGACTTCTCATTACTATTCATTTGTGCTTCCACCATGCCCATTTCTTGACTCTCCATCATGCCTTCAGCTCCAGTTTCCTTTCCTAATTCACTCGGTTTCTCATTCCCCAACTCTGAAGCCCCAAGAAATGAATCTGACTGGCTCAGCCTTTACGAGCCATAGCATTGAGGGTTCTAATCCCCTGGGGCTGAGGAATAGGACCCCGTGGTGCAGAGGGGCTATGAGCCAGGTGGGCAGTGATCAACTCTCTAGTATAATCTTCTTTTAACTTCCTCTCTTTGTGTCTTTATTTTTTTCAAGTAGTTGCTGAATACTCATGATGTGCCCATTACTGTTGTAGGCAACAGGGTTTGAAAGACTCATTCTCTGCTTTCAAGAAGCTATGTGTCCATGAGGAGAGAAAAGCAAGCTAGCAACAGCTGTCAGGTATTGTCATAACAGCTGTAGTAAATGATGCTAGAGAAGCACTCGGAAAGGGCACCCCAGCAGACGGGGAGTCCAAGGAGTTCCTCAGGTGAGATGATGCCTGAGCTAATTTTAAGAGAATAAGTAGGAGTGATAGGAGTGGGAGGTTGGTGAAGAGGAGAACACAGGGGATTCCCAGCAGAGGGAGCCATTTGTGCAAAGGCACTGGGGTCAGCGACACACTGTAAACTCCTGGAGCTGCAAGTGGTTTGGTGGTCCTGGGCACCTGGCAGGAGTCAGGCTGAAGAGGTAGGCAGGGGCTAGACCATGAAGTGTCTTGTGGGTCCTGAGTTTGGAAGACAATGGACCATGGAAGAATTTTTAATTCAGTAGTAATACAATCAGATATGTGTTTTATAAAGATATGTCTGCTAGGGCTTCCCTGGTGGCACAGTGGTTGAGAATCTGCCTGCTAATGCAGGGGACACGAGTTCGAGCCCTGGTCTGGGAAGATCCCACATGCCACGGAGCAACTAGGCCCGTGAGCCACAACTACTGAGCCTGCGCGTCCAGAACCTGTGCTCCGCAACAAGAGAGGCCATGACAGAGTGGCCCGCGCACCGTGATGAAGAGGCCCCCGCTTGCCACAACTAGAGAAAGCCCTCACACAGAAACGAAGACCCAACACAGCCAAAAATAAAAAATAAATTAAAAAAAGGCTCAACATTAAAAAAAAAAAGATATGTCTGCTAGCAACATTGGCAGTGGATTGCACTATTGGAACCTGGGAAACAAGTTAGAAGGTCACTATAGGCTTCAAGATAGGAAACGATGTGAGGGCCAGAATTAAGGAACACGGACGGGGTGGAAAAGAAGGGAAGGATTTAGAAAACAGAATCAACACACACACACAAAGGATCTAAAAGAAAAAGGGGTCAGGGGTCTGGTAGGTTTACTTCCCCAAACACTCTCCAAACCCACTAACAGAGGTCCTAGTCAAACGCCCAGGTCTTTCTTCCATGTCTGACCATTGGTTCCCACAGTGGGTGAGAAGAGTCAGGGAGGGAATAAGGGTTCCTATTTAACATCGAGGAAGAACTATTTTAAGATCTCTCCAACCCCCTTTACAAAACTTACCTACTTTCATCCCTCAAGCCCCTTTTCCGTCAGCTCTCTCTACCTTCTAGCCTTTTCTGCCACGCTCTATTTTCCTACCTTGGCTGCTCTACTCTCCCCACTTCCTTTGATATTGACCAGAAATTCCTCACTCATCTAGTCAGTCAACATTTACTCACTTCCTGCTGTGGTCAGAGAGAGAGTGATCAGAGAGCAAAAGATCGGAGTAGGAGTTTATGAGCGCACAGGGATAACCAAAAAATGCACATCAGCAAGGCTTTCATGAACTCAATGTGGTCCTGGACGTTTACTGGATCTCATGCTTTAGAAACCAGAGGAGTGTTGATATAGGTTTCCATATCTTACTATCTGTGGTCAGTAACAAGGGTAGAGACAAATATTATTTGGGACTACTTCCTTTGGATATCCCTCTGGCCTGTCTCACCTGCATCATCTCCTCCATCTGCAATAAATAAAATTACCGTTCAGGGCTGATAAACATGTAACTCTTCCTCAGAATCATTAGCAGTCTCCCCCCACCCCCAGAAAACCAGTTACTGTATTCTTCAAGCATAACTTGGTGTTCAGCCATGACTCCCTGCCAACAGACTTCTTGTCTCTAAAATGGACGGGGGAGGGGGGGCAGAGTTGAGCCCTTGTTTTGAGTTTTATCCCAGGATGGCTTCAAGGAGCATATGCAACACCGGGATCAAGCTATACCCCTCTGACTCCTAAGGCATTTCACCTTAAAAGTCTGAGCAAAGGTCTTCCCGGGTGGCGCGGTGGCTGAGAGTCTGCCTGCCGATGCGGGGGACACGGGTTCGTGCCCCGGTCCGGGAGGATCCCGCGTGCCGCGGAGCGGCTGGGCCCGTGAGCCGTGGCCGCTGAGCCTGTGCGTCTGGACCCTGTGCTGAGGCCGCAACAGTGAGAGGCCCGTGTACCAAAAAAAAAAAAAAAAAAAAAAGTCTGAGCAAAGTATGCCTGGTTTATTTCTGGAAAGGAAGCGAAGCTGTGTGTGAATTCAGGTCATCCAGTGAGGAAGGCTCACAAGAAAGATCAATGGCAGAGCATGCCCTCCTCTGCTTCACAGTGACTGGCAAGCAGGGCAGGGTATCCATACATCTAAGGGACTGATGAAAGCTTCAAGGTTCCACTGAAGTGCAGTTGGGAACAATTTAACAGTGTAGCAGCTGAGATACATAGTATCTGACAGAAAATTCCTGATGGCAATCAGGGCCTGGGGTATTCTGTTTGGGCTGAAGCAATTCATAGACTACCGAGAAGTTGCAAATCTTGCCCTAGAGGTCAGGACACTGACATGAAATTGCACGTGGAATTCTTGCAGCCAATCACAGTAGACTTCCCTAGATGCTTGGTAAACAATCTCTGTCCTGGCTGCTATGTCAGGGCAATATTCGGTGGCCAAGGACAGCTTGGCTTTCTGCAGTTTTACCTAGGTTGCCTTCTGCCTCCAACTTCCAGAAGATCAGATGTTTCCCCTGAAGAGACTGTGCGCCTTGGGCCATGAGCTCTCAGGCTCTCCCGGTGTGCTTTCCGCCCGTTGTTCTGTGAGCGCTATAGAATACGCAATCCACAGAAGGCAGGTGGGTGACAACTGCATCCATTTGTAGCACTGCATTCCTTTTGACATAAGTTGACACCTATGATGGCATTTTAGGGTAGTTTTGGAGGCCCTCTCCTAATTCACTTGTACAACCACCTTCCTTGCAAACCAGAGCTACTTTTCCCAGCTTCCTTGGTTAATGAGAAACTGAAATCCCTTCTCTCTGAGCTACAGTTTCACCTCTGTTTCCAGGTCACACCCATTTCATTGCTTGAACCCACTCGAACTGTAACTTAATTTGCTTATAAAATATTCACTAATTATATATCCCTGGGTCAGAAACTCAATGTCGTCCATGATGTAACCACTTCTGCCTGTTCTAAAACCTCCTCTAAAAGCTCCCGTGTTTTCCTCCAATTTTTCCAATGATTCTTTTCCACATCTTAGGGTCCCCTCGGTCCCCATGCAGCCCCCTCTCCAAGTACTACATCTGGTCTGTACTTTCCCCTCAACCATACAGGAAGCATCATCATAGCACCTCTTCAGACTGACTCTGTTGGTTTATTCTCTGCCCATTTGAATTGTTTTACTATCTAGTCTTCCTTTGATTTTGGTGGAAGATGGGAATTTATTTTGTACCATGTACTTAGGCTGTATTGACAGAACAGATGGGAGTCAGGGAGGTCAAAGGAGCTGAAATATATGTATAGAAGGTCAAAGCTGTCAGGGAGAGAGAGAGACAGAGACAGAGACAGAGACAAACAGAGAGAGACAGAGAGAGAGACAGATTCTCTGTAGAAAATTACTGCCTGCTGTATTAGTTAATGCTTTTCAAGTCACTTACTATATCACTAAGTTAATGTACACAGTGATTTTCCCCTCTTCTTCCTACAGCAGATAGTGATGATATTTTCTGACAAACCTGGGCAATCTACTTATTTATTCTCTACTCCTCCCCTAAGCAGGACTGCAGTCATCTCCGTCTGAAACAAAACTCTCACGGTTCAACAGCCATGCCATTTCGTTTGTTTAATTACAATGCTTATTTTTTACCAATACCCAGCAGCCTGTTACTGAAGGCACATTTTTAGAAATCTAACAAATAAGCAAATACATCCTTAGATCACAGACACGGCTATCCAAATTTGTACACAAGGGAAAGAGCACTTATCACACCTACACACTGGTTTGGTTGGTTGGTTGTTTTTCCTATTTCATCTACTTAAAGGCATTTTCTGGAGAAATGACACATGATTTCTAGTTTTTTAAACCATAACTAAAGCTGCCTTCTTGGGTATTTATGTGAATACTTTCTGAAAATCTTCTGTAACTATATTCAACTCTTCTTTCATGCTTTAAGATGGCTTTATAATAGAGCAAATAAGCAAATAAAATCATGTGGGCACAGGCAGGCTAGAGAATAATTAGAAAACTATAATGGTAACCCAGCAGGACTTTCATTTGGGAAGTGCCCACATGGCTTCCTTGGTGAATTCTTCTCACATGTAAGGAAAAAAATAATACTAATTTATCCAAACTTTTTAAGAATATAGAAAAACAGGAAACATTTCCCCATTTGTTTGTGATGCCAGCACAACCCAGATAATAAAACCTACAAGGACATCTTCAGAGTAAATGAGAGCCCAAGCTATCTCATGAACACAGATGCAAGACATCTTTTAAATACGTGGTTGAATACCCAGATGGGAAAAAAATGAACCTTGACCCTTAACTCACACTCATTTCAAATAGATTATAGACTTACATGTAAAAACTTTTAAAGTAATAAATCTGGGAGAAGAAAACATGGAATATTTAATAGCCGTGAGGTAGGTAGGCGAAGAATTCTTAAACAGGACACAAAACATTTCTAATCATAAAGAGCAAGAATGATAAATTAGACTTCATTAAATTAAGAAATTGTCCTTATCACAGGACAACAAAGTAAATGAAATGGCAGTTCACAGAGGAGTTTTTCCATACATACATCCCTCACAGCACTTGTATCCAAAATGTATAAAGAACTACTATAGCTCAATAAGGAAAAGGCAGCCAACCTAATTTTTAAATGAGGAAAATCTTGAACAGGCACTTCATGAAAGAGGATAACTAATAATGGAAAAGAACCTGAAAAAGAACTCTCTCTCTCTCTATATATATATATATATATCACTTTGCTGTACACACACTGAAATTATACTTCAATTTAAGAAATGGTTAATTAAAAAGCAAAACAAAACAAAAAAAGGGCTTACCTAAATATCCAATAAGAATTTGAACAAAGCTCTCAATATCAATAGCCAGTAGGAAAGTGTAAGTTAAAGTCACAATGAAATACCGTGACACAGCTGCCAGAATGGCTAAATGTTTTTTAATGATACAGTAGGTCAGAGAGGGTGGGAAACAACTGAAACTCTCATACACTGCTGTTTGGAACAACTGTTTTGGAAAGTTGATTGGCAGTATCTACTAAAATGAAACATGCAATATCTCTATGACTCAGCAATTCTACATATCTACCCCAAAGAAATGAGTACACATGTTTACTCTAAGACACAGATCAGAACTGTCATAGCACTATTAGGTATAATAGCCCCCAACTAGAAACAATGTAAATGTCTATCAACAGTTAATGGATGAATAATTTATGACATGTTTATACTATGGAATGTTTTACAGCAGTAATAAAGGATGAACTAGTGGTATGCAATGACAAGGATAATTTCACAGAAATAGTGCTGAACTTAAAAAGCTGGTACAAAAGTGTACATTCTGTATTCTTCCATTTTACAAAGTTCAAAGAAAGGCAAAACTAATGTATGATGATAGAATTTTCTTTTTAAAAGGCTCCTGAATGATTCTAATGTGCATCTAGGTTTGAGAACTACTTACATGCCAGGGAGGTAACTGAGGTCCCAGGAAGTGAGGAGACTTGGCCGGGTTTTCTTGATTCCCAGCTTTGTTTTACGTGTATGAACAACACTGCCGCCTCCGTTACAAAAAAATGATCCCACCAGAACCTGATTCTATGTGCAACACATGGATCCCAGACCCTAAGCTGTTTTTACTGTCCTCAACAAACTCACTCAGTGTAGATTGATTCCATGTGCGCCTGAGAGATGGCTTTCATTCAGGAGTGAGTGAACATTTCTGATTCTTTTTCCACAAAAACTTTTTTAGATAATTTCTGCTATTTTATTTTTATTGAAGTATAGTTGATTTACAATGTTGTGTTAGTTTCAGGTGTACAGCCCAGTGACTCAGTTATATATATACGTATATATTATTTTTCAGATTCTTTTCCCTTATAGGTTATTACAAAACATTGAGTATAGTTCCCTGTGCTATACCGTAGGTCCTTGTTGGTTATCTGTTAATTTCTGTTATTTTAAAATGGCAAGCACATAAGAGTATCCGTAAACATGAAGGAAGCAGAAGCAATACATATTTCCCTCAGGTGTCATTTTACATCTCTACCTGATACTAGTTAAACCAATGTTCTGATATCGGTGTTCACCTTCTTTTTCTTTTGGCTTTTTGTTCATTTTTTAATAAATTGAAATATAGTTGATGTAGAATATCATGTTAGTTTCAGGTGTACTACATAATGATTTGACATTTGCTTTCATTATGAAACGATCATCATAATAAGTCTAGTAACTATCCATCCGCATACAAAATTATTACAATATTATCGACCGTATCCCTTATGCTGTGTATTACACCCTGTGACTTATTTATTGTATAACTGGAGGTTTGTACCTCTTTCTGTTCATTTTAAAAGTCATTTAGAAAGATTCTGAAAGGCTTAGGAAAAGGAGAATTTCAATCTCCATCAGGGAATTGAGAAAGTTTTTGGTCTATTAAAAATGCTTATTATGTATATTCGGTGCCTTAATTCTACGTGACAAAATGATAAATGCAGAAAAATGTTCATATTCTCTGCTTCTGGCATTAGCAAGCATTGAATGCATTCAGATTAATAAAATTCAAGTGTTGCCAATATAAAGGAAAGAGGCTGTTATCACTGTGCACCCTTAGTTATTAGCAATCATGACAGCTCAAGGAAAGTCAACTGACATTTATTTATGAAAGGATTTGAACAGTCACAGCTGAAATTCACAAATGTAGATGCAGATAACTGTGGAAAGTCACAAGAAATGGTAGGAAAGAAAAACTAGTAAGGAGAGTGAGCAACCGTAATCAGCTTTGTTGAAACAAGGAGTATTAATGGAGGTAACTCCTCAGTTTTTTACTCTTCTGAAATCTTTCTTCTCTTCTAAATTTCTCCTTCTCCTCTCTTCCTCCTCCTTCTTTGTCTTCCAGAGTGTTGTCACCTACACAAAATGCTCTGTGGGGCTTGAAATGTGTTTCCTTATTAGTTTATCTGAATCTCAACTTAATTTTTCTATTGGTGAGAACACTGGTTCTTAACCTGTAGCTTTTTTTTTGGGGGGGGGGTATGCGGGCCTCTCGCTGTTGTGGCCTCTCCCGTTGCGGAGTGCTCCGGATGCACAGGCTCAGTAGCCATGGCTCACGGGCCCAGCAGCTCCGTGGCATGTGGGATCTTCCCAGACCAGGGCATGAACCCGTGTCCCCTGCATCGGCAGGCGGACTCTCAACCACTGCGCCACCAGGGAAGCCCAACCTGTAGCTTTTTTTATCTCCAAGTATATCAATGGTGTTAATACCCATCCAATGCCATTTTCTTCATAGTTACCATTTCCTCATACTTCGCAACGTGCCTGATACGTCACACCTGCTTGTGAGTTCCCTTCCACCCACCAGTCAACCATCCTAATTCACGGCCAGAGCCAAGGGCTCTCTGCTCCACCCGCCACCAGTATTGCAGTCCTCATTGCTAGCTGGGCAGCGAGTCATCCAGCTCCGAAGCCCCATCGTATTATCTGTGTTCTTGGACCACTGCTGGTACTGTCTCAGGTTGGCTTCTCTTGATGAAACAATCAACACACGTGTAAAGGAGGGGCTGACGTAGATTGGGCACAGGGAAACGTCAGACCGTGATACAGGATGACGAAGCCTCAGCCACGGCCCCAAGGAGCTAGAGCACATCCTGTTCATCATTGTGGTGCCCACTGAACCCTTATTCGCCCGCCAGCATCAGTCACTGTATGTGGGCCTCTGGGAAGGGCTTGCCTGGAAGAAGGAGTCTGTCTGCTGCTGAGGCAAACCCAGAAAGTGCTGACAGCTCCGGCATTGAGTCCTTCCTGGAAGGGGGATTGTTTCCATCACAGAGATGCATGAGGACAGAATGCAGACTAGGTCAGGTCTGAAAAGGATCCAATCCTCCAAAATGACCCCAGATTTCACTTGAAAGACTATAGGTTTCATTCAGGTCTGATCTTAATTTACAGCCCAGAGTGTGGGCCAAAACGTCTCCATTTACTTTGGGAAATACTCCCAAATCTCACTTACCTAAATACTTGGTACACTGTAAGGTCACTAAGAGGGCTTTTTAAAATGTACTTTTGAAAGAGATTTCTAGTTTGGTTTTCAAGAAAGATTATGTATGAAAAAAAGTTTTGGAGGGAAATGATATAACTCTAAAAGAGATTTAATATCAGCGGGGGAAAAGGATTAGGGAAAAAGGGAACTCATGGCATCTCACTGAAGTACGTTTGATCTTAGGCCCTGCTTTAGATATTAATTTCTGAGCTAATGAGGCTCGGCCAGACTCTTGGGATGTAGGAACCATTTTCCAAAAACATCTTTAGCTTTATCCTATTTCCCTGAATCCAGACCAGGATCCTATAAATCTGTAATTTAAATTCTGTCCTGGCCATGTAAAAGGTTTAACCACTACGTTAAATCCAGTAGACAATTTAAAAATCCTAATTTAGGGGCGTTAATCCCTTTTTTTTTTTTTTCCGGTACACGGGCCTGTCACTGGTGTGGCCTCTCCCGTTGCGGAGCACAGGCTCCGGACGCGCAGGCTCAGCGGCCATGGCTCACGGGCCCAGCCGCTCCACAGCATGTGGGATCTTCCCGGACCGGGGCACGAACC
This sequence comes from Lagenorhynchus albirostris, assembly GCF_949774975.1. Classification (NCBI taxonomy): domain Eukaryota; kingdom Metazoa; phylum Chordata; class Mammalia; order Artiodactyla; family Delphinidae; genus Lagenorhynchus; species Lagenorhynchus albirostris. The sequence continues at coordinate 70,517,546 of NC_083106.1, forward strand.
TCTATGCCCTGCATCGGCAGGCGGACTCTTAACCACTGCGCCACCAGGGAAGCCCCCTTTCTCTCTTGAGAGTGTTCCATGTTTGGCCTCATCACAAAAGCGAGCACCCTGTTACCACCAAGCTTTCCGTCCTTGAAACAGCTCCCATTAACCAGCAGAGCAGCCTAAAGAAGAAAAATGTCCACTAAGCAGAATATGGATGTTCTCTCAGGACACCAGAGCTTTGCTGGGAACTAATTTGAAACCAGTTTCCCATACATTAGGCTTCACAAGGTCACACTGTGCACTTTTGGTATCTGGCCGATAAGGGTATTTTCAGTAACAGTTTCAAGAACAGGAATGCTAGAATGCTAAACCATTGTTTTCAATTGTCTTACCAACTGTCAAATCAAATTCCTTTGTTTCTCTGGTGGCCAATAAGAATTGTATCAAATATTTTGTGTGTGTGTGATTTTAAAAATTGAAGTATAATTGACATAGAACATTATATTAGCTTCAGGTGTACAACATAATGATTCAATAGTTGTATATATCGTGAAATGATCATCACAGTAAGTGTAGTTAACATCCCTCACCATCCACAGTTACAGAACATTTTTTTCTTGTGATGAGACCTTTTCAGATCTATTCTCTTAGCACTGTTCAAGTACACTAATACATTATTATTAACTATGGTCGCCATGGTACATTACATCCCCATAGCTTATTTATTTCATAACTGGAAGTTTGTTCCTCAAAAATATTTCTTGAAATAAAAACAAAAAATACTTTAGAATTATAAATTTGGAGCTTGTGTCATTGATCAATCCACATACTATGGGTTGATCCTATCAATTATGTAAAAATAGAGCATCCACCTTATTGCCAGATTCACATTTCATTCAAGAAAGGTTTGGAGAGTTTACTGGGGTCTATGTCTGGCGATGAAAATAAATATTCTACTTCAGTACTAAAAGTATTCCTGGAACTCTTCCCTTTGTTCAATTAATTGACTAGGAGCAATTCAGATGCAATGTTTCCTCTTATTAAATTCATACCACCCCAAACTTTCTTCAAACAAAGCAAGGTTAACATTTTGTTCTCAGTCCTTCAGAGTAAGTGACAGTATCCAAGTTCTTCTCACTTTCTCCTATTGCTTCTTCTCCCTCTTTTTTCCTCCTCAACCAGAGTGTAAGCTCCTCCAGAGCAAAAAAAAACAAGCCTTGTTTTCTATCGCCTTCATTGCCTGGCATGAGTCCAGTAGATAAAACAGTCCCCAAGGCCTGGACAAGTGGGACTATTAAATGTAATTTTACAGTTTGGTGGGGTTGAAGCTGTAGCACATTTCAGCCTGACGGGCCTATGTAATTAGTTCCTGTGAGAAGTCAGGAAAAGGAGGCGATGTCAATAAACTAGAACTCAGTCAGCAAAAGTGACCCATGTCAGCATGTAATTCCCCTTCCTCGTCCTCCACTGTCACCATTCAGCCATCTTTTCCACACTGATGGTCACCATCTGGCAGTCATCTCTTCCCACCTCTGCCCTCCAGCCAAAGGACTCAGGTTGATCAAATTGTCAGTGGGGAGAGAATGAAGGAATGGCCCGTTACAGCATAACTAGCCCTGAGTCCCACACCTCTGTGGGAATCACCTTCATAGTAACAGATGAAACCACAGGCCTCTGACGCTGCTGGGGGCCTCAGAGTTCTCCAGAAGCCTGCTGCTAAAAATAAGTGTTAGATAGACATGCAGACTCTCAAGCCCTGCTCCCTTCCTACTGAACCAGAATCGGAGGTTTAACAAGATCCCCAAGTCATCTGCATACACAATAAAGTCTGAAAAGCACTAGAATATGCTTCATTATGTGTACCAGAAAACTGAGCCCGGGAGAAGCTACGTATCTAAATAAAATGCATCAGGACAGATTTGTAGATCAATTCATTCATTGATCCTGGAGAAACAATAACAGGAAAGTGTACAACACATTAGTAAAAGCAGGGCTTTGGCTCCTTACAAAAGACTTTACCATCAACTGAACGAGAAATCCAATTGCATGACAATACTTCGGAGTGTATCACAGCAGTTCATTAATATTTCTAAGCACCATCATAAGGACTATACAGTAAATACTTGCATTAAATTAAATTAAAAATTGTTTTCTTTTTTAACTTTTTATTTTATACTGGAGTATAGCCGATTAACAATGTTGTGATAGTTTCAGGTGCACAGACATACATATACATGTATCCATTCTTCCCCCAAATCCCCTCCCATCCAGGCTGCCATATAACACTGGGCAGAGTTCCCTATTCTATACAATAGGTCCTTGTTGGTTATCCATTATAAGTATAACCGTGTTTATTTATTTGTTTGTTGCTTTGTTTTGTTTTTACCTGAGCTGGGTCATACAAGTGCTAAAAGACAGTTCTTTGTCTTCAGGCAAGATTTTTGTAGTTTCTAGGATTCCTAAGGTTGTTACTCTCTTCATCCTTGACTTTTCTACCTGGTCTATTATTTCACCTCCAGCCACGTGCAGATCCCTATTTTTTAATTACTTGTTAATAAAAGGTAATATATGCCCTACATGGAGAATACAAGAGAATATTTCAAAGACTAGAAATTACCTAGAGTTCCAACCCAAGAGAAACACAGTTAACATGTGAAATGTATTTTCTTCCAAGTTTTTAATGTAGTTAAAATGATACTGTATTTATAGGTTGGTATGCTGATTTATTTTAAATTAAGAAAAAGAGTATTATCAGGTTATTACCTGGAACGTAATCAAAACTTCATATAGGAGACCTTCAAGATGGCGGAAGAGTAAGACGCGGAGATCACCTTCGTCCCCACAAATACATCAGAAATACATCTACACGCGAAACTGCTCCTATAGAACACCCACTGAACGCTGGCAGAAGACTTTAGACCTCTCAAAAGGCAAGAAACCCCCCACGTACCTGGGTAGGGCAAAAGAATAAACAGAGACAAAAGAATAGGGACGGGACCTGCACCAGTGGGAGGGAGCTGTGAAGGAGGAAAAGTTTCCACACACTAGAAGCCCCTTCGCGGGCTCTGCGGGTGGCGGAGGCGGAAAGCTTCGGAGCCGCAGAGGAGAGCACACCAACAGGGGTGCGGAGGGCAAAGCGGGGAGATTCCCACACAGGATCCGTGCCGACCGGCACTCACCAGCCCGAGAGGCTTGTCTGCTCCCCCGCCGGGGCGGGCGGGGCTGGGAGCTGAGGCTCGGTCTTCGGTCGGAGCGCAGGGAGAGGACTGGGGTTGGCGGCGTGAACACAGCCTGAAAGGGGTTAGTGCGCCATGGCTAGCTGGGAGGGAGTCCGGGGAAAAGTCTGGACCTGCCGAAGAGGCAAGAGACTTTTTCTTACCTCTTTGTTTCCTGGTGCGCGAGGAGAGGGGATGAAGAGCGCTGCTTAAAGGAGCTCCAGAGACTGGCGCGAGCCGCAGCTAAAAGCGCGAACCACAGAGACGGGCATGAGACGCTAAGGCTGCTGCCGCCACCAAGAAACCTCTGTGCGAGCACAGGTCACTATCCACACCCCCCTTCCGGGGAGCCTGTGCAGCCCGCCACTGCCAGGGTCCCGGGATCCAGGGACAACTTCCCCAGGAGAACGCACGCGCGCCTCAGGCTGGTGCAACGTCATGCCGGCCTCTGCCGCCGCAGGCCCGCCCCGCACGCCGTGCCCCTCCCTCACGCCGGCCTGAGTGAGCCAGAGCCCCTGAATCAGCTGCTCCTTTTACCCCGTCCTGACTGAGTGAAGAACAGACGCCCTCGGGCGACCTACACGCAGAGGCGGGGCCAAATCCAAAGCTGAGCCCCCGGGAGCTGTGCGAACAAAAGAAGAGAAAGGGAAATTGCTCTCAGAAGCCTCAGGAGCAGCGGATTAAAGCTCCACAATCAACTTGATGTACCTGCATCTGTGGAATACTGAATAGACAATAAATCATCCCAAATTGAGGAGGTGGACTTTGGGAGCAAGATTTATGATTTTTTTCCCCTTTTCCTCTTTTTGTGAGTGCGTATGTGTATGCTTCTGTGTGTGATTTTGTCTGTATAGCTTTGCTATTACCATTGGTCCTAGGGTTCTGTCGGTTTTTTTTTTTTTTAGTATAGTTTTTAGTGCTTGTTATCATTGGAGGATTTATTTTTTGGTTTGGTTGCTCTCTTCTTTGTTTTCTTATTACTTTTTTATTTCTAATAATTATTTTTTATTTTAATAACCTTATTTTGTTTTATTTTATTTACTTTTTTTCTTTCTTTTTTTTCTCCCTTTTATTCTGAGCCGTGTGGATAACAAGGTCATGGTGCTCCAGCTGGGTGTCAGGCCTGTGCCTCTGAGGTGGGAGAACTGAGATCAGAACACTGGTCCACCAAAGACCTCGCAGCTCCACGTAATATCAAACAGCGAAAATCTCCCAGAGATCTGCATCTCAACACCAACACCCAGCTCCACTCAACAACCAGCAAGCTACAGTGCTGGACACCATATGCCAAACAACTAGCAAGACAGGAACACAGCCATACCCATTAACAGAGAGGCTGCCTAAAATCATAATAAGATCAAAGACACCCCAAAACACACCACCGGACTTGGACCTGCACACCAGAAAGACAAGATCCAGTCTCATCCACCAGAACACAGGCACTAGTTAACTCCACCAGGAAGCCTACACAACCCACTGATCCAAACTTAGCCACTGGGGGCAGACACTAAAAACAATGGGAAATACGAACCTACAGCCTGCAAAAAGGAGACCCCAAACATAGTAAGTTAAGCAAAATGACAAAGCAGAGAAACACAGAGCAGATGAAAGAGCAAGGTAAAAACCCACCAGACCAAACAAATGAAGAGGAAATAGGCAGTCTACCTGAAAAAGAATTCAGAGTAATGATAGTAAACATGATTCAAATTTTGGGAAATAGAATGGAGAAAATACAAGAAATGTTTAACAAGGACCTAGAAGAACTAAAGAGCAAACAAACATTGGTGAAAAACACAGGAAATGAAATTTAAAATGCTCTAGAAGGAATCAATAGCAGAATAACTGAGGGAAAAGAATGGATAAGTGACCTGGAAGATAAAATAGTGGAAATAACTACTGCAGAGCAGAATAAAGAAAGAAGAATGAAAAGAATTCAGGACAGTCTCAGAGACCTCTGAGACAACATTAAACGCACCAACATTCAAATTATAAGGTTCCCAGAAGAAGAGGACAAAAAGAAAGGGACTAAGAAAATATTTGAAGAGATTATAGTTGAAAACTTCCCTAATATGGAAAATGAAATAGTTAATCAAGTCCAGGAAGCGCAGAGTGTCCCATACAGGATAAATCCAAGGAGAAACACGCCAAGACACATATTAATCAAGCTATCAAAAATTAAATACAAAGAAAAAATATTAAAAACCGCAAGGGAAAAACAACAAAAAACATACAAGGAAATCCCCATAAGGATAACAGCTGATCTTTCAGCAGAAACTCTACAAGCCAGAAGGGAGTGGTAGGACATATTAAAAGCGATGAAAGGGAAAAACCTACACCCAAGATTACTCTACCCAGCAAGGATCTCATTCAGATTTGACGGAGAAATTAAAACCTTTACAGACAAGCGAAAGCTAAGAGATTCAGCACCACCAAACCAGATTTACAACAAATGCTAAACGAACTTCTCTAGGCAGGAAACACAAGAGAAAGACCTACAATAACAAACCCAAAACAATGAAGAAAATGGTAATAGGAACATACATATCGATAATTACCTTAAATGTAAATGGATTAAATGCTCCAACCAAAAAACATAGAGTGGCTGAATCAATACAAAAACAAGACCCATATATATGCCGTCTACAAGAGACCCACTGCAAACCTAGGGACACATACAGACTGAAAGTGAGGGGATGTAAAAAGATATTCCATGCAAATGGAAATCAAAAGAAAGCTGGAGTAGCAATTCTCATATCAGACAAAATAGACTTTAAAATAAAAACTATTACAAGAGACAAAGAAGGACACTACATAATGATCAAGGGATCAATCCAAGTAGAAGATATAACAATTGTAAATATTTATGCACCCAACATAGGAGCACCTCAATATATAAGGCAAATGCTTTATGTATAAACAGCCATAAAAGGGGAAATCGACAGTAGCACAGTCATAGTAGGGGACTTTAACACCCCACTTTCACCAATGGACAGATCATCCAAATTGAAAATAAGGAAACACAAGCTTTAAATGATATATTAAACGAGATGGACTTAATTGATACTTATAGGACATTCCATCCAAAAACAACAGAATACACTTTCTTCTCAAGTCTTCATGGAACACTTAATTGATACTTATAGGGCATTCCATCCAAAAACAACAGAATACACTTTCTTCTCAAGTCCTCATGGAACACTCTCCAGGAAAGATCATATCTTGGGTCACAAATCAAGCCTTGGTAAATTTAAGAAAATTGAAATTGTATCAAGTATCTTTTCCAACCACAACGCTATGAGAGAGATATCAATTACAGGAAAATATCTGTAACAAATACAAACACATGGAGGCTAAGCAATACACTACTTAATAACCAAGAGATCACTGAAGAAATCAAACAGCAACTCAAAAAATACCTAGAAACAAATGACAATGAAAACACGATGACCCAAAACCTATGGGATGCAGCAAAAGCAGTTCTAAGAGGGAAGTTTATAGCAATAAAATCCTACCTTGAATCAAGAAACATCTCAAATAAGCAACTGAACCTTACACCTAAAGCAATTAGAGAAAGAAGAACAACAAACCCCCAAAGTTAGCAGAAGGAAAGTAATCATAAAGATCAGATCAGAAATAAATGAAAAAGAAATGAAGGAAACAATAGCAAAGATCAATAAAACTAAAAGCTGGATCTTTGAGATGATAAACAAAATTGATAAACCACTAGCCAGACTCATCAAGAAAAAAAAGGGAGAAGACTCAAATCAATAGAATTAGAAATGAAAAAGGAGAAGTAACAACTGACACTGCAGAAATACAAAGGATCATGAGAGATTACTACAAACAACTCTATGCCAATAAAATGAAAACCTGGAAGAAATGGACAAATTCTTAGAAAAGCACAACCTTCTGAGACTGAATCAGGAAGAAATAGAAAATATAAACAGACAAATCACAAGCACTGAAATTTAAACTGTGATTAAAAACCTTCCAACAAACAAAAGCCCAGGACCAGATGGCTTCACAGGCGAATTCTATTGAACATTTAGAGAAGAGCTAACACTTATGCTTCTCAAACTCTTCCAAAATGTAGCAGAGAGAGGAACACTCCCAAACTCATTCTACGAGGCCACCATCACTATGATACCAAAACCAGACAAAGATGTCACAAAGAAAGAAAACTACAGGCCAATATCACTGATGAACATAGATGCAAAACTCTTCAACAAAATACTAGCAAACAGAATCCAACAGCATATTAAAAGGATCATATAACATGATCAAGTGGGGTTTATCCCAGGAATGCAAGGATTCTTCAATATATGCAAATCAATCAATGTGATACACCATATTAAGATACTGAAGAATAAAAACCATATGTTCATCTCAATAGATGCAGAAAAAGCTTTCAACAAAATTCAACACCCATTTATGATAAAAACCCTCCAGAAAGTGGGCATAGAACGAACTTATTTCAACATAATAAAGGCCATATATGACAAACCCTCAGCCAACATCATCCTCAATGGTGAAAAACTGAAACCATTTCCACTAAGATCAGGAGCAAGACAAAGTTGCCCACTCTCACCACTATTATTCAACACTGTTTTGGAAGTTTTAGCCACAGCAATCAGAGAATAAAAAGAAATAAAAGGAATCCAAATCGGAAAAGAAGAAGTAAAACTGTCACTGTTTGCAGATGACATGATACTATAAAGAGAGAATCCTAAAGACTCTACCAGAAACCTAGTAGAGCTAATCAATGAATTTGGTAAACTTCCAGGATACAAAATTAATGCACAGAAATCTCTTGCATTCCTATACACTAATGATGAAAAATCTGAAAGAGAAATTAAGGAAACACTCCCATTTACCATTGCAACCAAAAGAATAAAATACCTAGGAATAAACCTACCTAAGGAGACAAAACACCTCTATGCAGAAAATATAAGACACTGATGAAAGAAATTAAAGAGGATACAAACAGATGGAGAGATATACCGTGTTCTTGGATTGGAAGAATCAACATTGTGAAAATGACTATACTACCTAAAGCAATCTACAGATTCAGTGCAATCCCTATCAAACTACCACTGGCATTTTTCACATAACCAGAACAAAAAATTTCACAATTTGTGTGGAGACACAAAAGACCCCAAATAGCCAAAGCAATCTTGAGAAAGAAAAATGGAGCTGGAGGAATCAGGCTCCCAGAATTCAGACTCTACTATAAAGCTACAGTAATCAAGTCAGTATGGTACTGGCACAAAAAGAGAAATATAGATCAATGGAACAGGATAAAAGCCCAGAGACAAACCTCACATATGGTCACCTTATCTTTGATAAAGGAGGCAAGAATATATAATGGAGAAAAGACACCTCTTCAATAAGTGGTGCTGGGAAAACTGGACACCTACATGTAAAAGAATGAAATTAGAACACTCCCTAACACCATACACAAAAATAAACTCAAAGTGGATTAAAGACCTAAATGTAAGGCCAGACACTATAAAACTCCTAGAGGAAAACATAGGCAGAACACTTTATGAGATAAATCACAGCAAGACCCTTTTTGACCCACCTCATAGAGAAATGGAAATAAAAACAAAAATAAACAAATGGGACCTAATGAAACTTAAAAGCTTTTGTACAACAAACGAAACCATAAACAAGACGAAAAGACAACCCTCAGAATGGGAGAAAATATTGGCAAACGAAGCAACTAACAAAGGATTAACCTCCAAAATTTACAAGCAACTCATGCAGCTCAATATCAAAAAACAAACAACCCAATCCAAAAATGGGCAGAAGACCTAAAGACACATTTCTCCAAAGAAGATATACAGATTGCCAACAAACACATGAAAGGATCCTCAACATCACTAATCATTAGAGAAATGCAAATCAAAACTACAATTGGATATCACCTCACACCAGTCAGAATGGCCATCATCAAAAAATCTAGAAACAATAAATGCTGGAGAGGGTGTGGAGAAGAGGGAACCCTCTTGCACTGTTGGTGGAAAGGTAAATTGATACAGCCACCATGGAGTACAGTATGGAGGTTCTTTAAACAACTAAAAATAGAAGTACCATACGACCCAGAAATCCCACTACTGGGCATATACCCTGAGAAAACCATAATTCAAAAAGAGACATGTACCACAATGTTCATTGCAGCACTATTTACAATCGCCAGGACATGAAAGCAACCTAAGTGTCCATTGACAGATGAATGGTAAAGGAGACATGGCACATATATACAATGGAATATTACTCCGTCATAAAAAGAAACAAAATTGAGTTATGTGTAGTAAGGCTGATGTACCTAGAGTCTGTCATACAGAGTGAAGTAAGTCAGAAAGAGAAAAACAAATACGGTATGCTAACACATATATATGTAATCTAAAAAAAAAAAAAAAAGGTTATGAAGAACCTAGGGGCAGGACGGGAATAAAGATGCAGATCTACTAGAGAATCGACTTGAGGACACAGGGAGGGGGAAGGGTAAGCTGGGACAAAGTGGGAGAGTGGCATGGACATATATACACTACCAAATGTAAAATAGATAGCTAGTGGGAAGAAGCTGCATAGCACAGGGAGATCAGCTCGGTGCTTTGTGACCACCTAGAGGGGTGGGATAGGGAGGGTGGGAGGGAGACGCAAGAAGGAAGAGATATGGGGATATATGTATATGTATAGCTGTTTCACTTTGTTATACAGCAGAAGCTAACACATGATTGTAAAGCAATTATACTCCAATAAAGATGTTAAATAAATAAAGGCCACCTTGGACGCTGCCTACCAAAAAAAAATACTTCATATAATCGTACTCTATAGTCATAAAGTAATAAGATCCTTCATAATCATAACCTTAATGATTACATAATGTTTTATTGGACACCATAATTTACTTAACCATTGTTTCATTACCAGACACTTAAATTATTGGCAATTTTTACTTTTCAGATAAAGAGGCGAAAATCATCATTGTGAATAAAATTTTGTTCATGCTTTGGCATAGAATCATTACAAAACTCTTGATACAGACTGCCAAACTGATTACCAATTCTTTACAAGACTGATCATCTCATCAGAACCTCACAGATACTTAAGGTATTTATTAATTTGATTGGGGAAGATCAAATTTCATAGTGTGAACAGAAAATTTTAAATTTATATTGTATTGGGTTGGCCAAAAATTTCATTTCGGTTTTTCCATAAGACCTTATTGTAAAACCCCAACGAAATTTTTGGCCAACCCAATATTTCTTCTTTGGTGAATAATTCATTTTTTCCAATGTTCATTTATCTACTGACATGCATAGTATTTTTCTCACTGATTTGTATGTGGTAGTTATAGATATTGTCTTTATTTGGATCTATGTTGCAAATTTTTTATTGTAGCCATTTTAATGTACAGGAATTTTTTAAACAAAATTTTATATAGCCAAATCTATCTTTTGCTTACTATATCTTTTGTTTGCTTCTAGGCTTAGAAAATATTCTCCTGCTCAGAGATACACTATTTATTTCTATTATTGTCTAGTTATCTTCTGTCTTGACTTTTAGATTCAACAGTTTATTCCGTCTGGAACTGATTTTGGTGTGTGTTATGAGATGAGAATATAAAGGAATTTTTCCAATATGAACCACTTGTTTCAATACAATTTACTGAATCTTTTTGTTTTGTACTCAATTATTATACCACACACATATAATATACATAATTATTTAATATATAAAAATATTCTAGTGTCTGTTCTGAGCTATATATTCTTGAGTGGGAAACACTATTTTTACTATTGTGACTTCATGGTATGTTCACATACGTGATTGACAACTCTTTTCTTGCTGTTTTTCTAAGTTTTTCTATATATTTTCCTGTATTTTCAATATAGGATTTTAATTGTTAATTTCTAATATTCTATTATGGTGAGAGGATTTGGTGGATGTTGCAGTAATTTTTTTTTTTGAAATTTACGGGAATTCCTTTTTGCCTTGTAAAGCATCAATTTTGTAAATGTTTGATGTGGGCTTGTCTGATAGAAAGGTACAGAATTCTCTCTATACGTCCATTAAATCAAACTTGTTATTATATTTTTTAGATCTTCCATATTCTTACTAATTTTATGTCTGCTTGATTTACAAATTTTTGAAAGCTATGTTAAATAAACCACTATGACTGTGGAGTTATCAAATTGGCTTACTATTCCTTAGGGTTTTTTTTTATGTATTTCGTGGCTATGTGGTTAAATACAAGTTTATGATCAATGTTTGTGCTGGTTTTTTCTTTGTATTGTTATGCCATGTCTCTTGATTTCTATTAGTACTTCAGTTCATATTCAGTTCATATTCACAGTTTCAATTTCATTAGTTGTGATTTGTCTGTTCATATTGTCTATTTCTTCCTGCTTCAGTCTTGGAAGTTTATACATTTCTAAGAATTTGTCCATTTCTTCCAGGTTGTCCATTTTATTGGCATAGAGTTGCTTGTAGTAGTGTTTTATGATGCTTTGTATTTCTGCGGTGTCCATTGTAACTTCTCCTTTTTTATTCCTAATTTTACTGATTTGAGTCCTCTCCTTTTTCTTGATGAGTCTGGCTAAAGGTTTCTTAATTTTGTTTATCTTCTCAAGAAGCAGCTTTTAGTTTTATTGTTTCTATTTCATTTGTTTCTGCTCTGACCTGTATGATTTCTTTCCTTTTACTAACTTTGGGTTTTGTTTGTTCTTTTTTCTATATTTCCTTTAGGTGTAAGGTTAGGTTGGTTATTTGAAATTTTTCTTGTTTCTTGAGGCAGAATTGTATTTCTATAAACTTCCCTCTTAGAACTGCTTTTGCTGCATCCCATAGGTTTTGGATCATCGTGTTTTCATTGTCATTTGTCTCTAGGTAATTTTTTATTTCCTCAGCAATCTCTTGGTTATTTAGTAACATGTTGTTTAGCCTCCATGTTTTTGTGTTTTTTACGGTTTTTTCCCTGTAATTGATTTCTAATCTCATAGCGTTGTGGTCAGAAAAGATGCTTGATATGATTTCAATTTTCTTAAATTTACTGAGGCTTGATTTGTGACCCAAGATGTGATCTATCCTGGAGAATGTTCCATGTGCACTTGAGAAGAAAGTGTAATCTGCCATTTTCAGATGGAACGTCCTATAAATATCAATTAAATCTATCTTGTCATTTAAAGCTTGTGTTTCCTTACTAATTTTCTGTCTGGATGATCAGTCAGTTGGTGTAAATGAGGTGTTAAAGTCCCCCACTATTATTGTGTTACTGTCGATTTCCTCTTTTGCAGCTGTTAGCATTTGCTTTATGTATTGCGGTGCTTCTATGTTGGGTGCATATATATTTATAATTGTTATATCTTCTTCTTGGATTGATCCCTTGAGCATTATGTAGTGTCCTTCCTTGTCTCTTGTATCATTCTTTATTTTAAAGTCTATTTTACCTGGTATGAGTATTGCTACTTCAGCTTTTTTTGATGTCCATTTGCATGGAACATCTTTTTCCATCCTCTCACTTTCAGTCTGTATGTGTCCCTAGGTCTGAATTGGGTCTCTTGTAGACAGCATATACATGGGTATTGTTTCTGTATCCATGCAGCCAGCCTGTGTCTTTTGGTTGGAGCGTTTAATCCATTCACATTTAAGGTAATTATTGATATGTATGTTCCTATTACCATTTTCTTAATTGTTTGGGGTTTGTTTTTGTAGGCCCTTTTCTTCTCTTGTGTTTCCTGCCTAGAGAAGTTCCTTTAGCATTTGTTAGAGCTGTTTTGGTGGTGCTGAATTCTCTTAGCTTTTGCTTGTCTGTAAAGATTTTGATTTCTCCATTGAATCTGAATGAGATCCTTGCCGGGTAGAGTAATCTTGGTTGTAGGTTCTTCCCTTTTGTCACTTTAAATATATCGTGCCACTCCCTTCTGGCTTGTAGAGTTTCTGCTGAGAAATCAGCTGTTAACCTTATGGGAGTTCCCTTGTATGTTATTTGTCATTTTTCCCTTGTTGCTTTGAATAATTTTTCTTTGTCTTTAATTTTGGTCAATTTGATTACTCTGTGTCTCAGTGTGTTTCTCCTTGGGTTTATCCTGCCTGTGTCTCTCTGCACTTCCTGGACTTGGATGGCTATTTCCTTTCCCATGTTAGGGAAGTTTTTGACTATAATCTCTTCAAATATTTTCTTGGGTCCTTTCTTTCTCTCTTCTTCTGGGACCTCTATAATGCGCATTTTGGTGCATTTAATGTTGTCCCAAAGGCCTCTTAGGTTGTCTTCATTTCTTTTCATTCTTTTTTCTTATGTTCTGCAGCAGTGAATTCCACCATTTGCTCTTCCAGGTCACTTATCTGTTCTTCTGCCTCAGTTATTGTGCTATTGATTCCTTCTAGTATATTTTTCATTTCAGTTATTGCATTATTCATCTCTGTTTGTTTGTTCTTTAATTCTTCTAGGTCTTTGTTAAACATTTCTTACATCTTCTCGATCTTTGCCTCCATTCTTTTTCTGAGGTCCTGAATCATCTTCACTGTCATTATTCTGAATACTTTTTCTGGAAGTTTGGGTATCTCCACTTCATTCAGTTGCTTTTCTGGGGTTTTATCTTGTTCCTTCATCTGGTATATAGTCCTCTGCCTTTTCATTTTGTCTATCTTTCTGTGAATGTGTTTTTTGTTTCACAGGTTGCAGGATTGTAGTTCTTCTTCTTTAGTGCCCTTTTTGAATTGATATTCTTCATACCCCCTTTTTCCTCCTCTGCTGATTTGTAAGCTATAGATTGTATTTCTGCCTTTTTGGTGATTACTCGTAAATGTTTACATATATGCAAATAATTCTAAGAAAGTCTACTTTTTTAGTACTTCTATCTTCCTCTCAAATATCAGATTCTCATTGTAACTTACCTATTCAGCCATCCCATCTACAATCATGTTACTGTTATCTAGAATTTTATTTTTCCTTCTTAAAGGCAAAATTATTATGTTTAAATAGTCAATTACATTTAAGAGGTCCTTTTATCATTTTCTGAGCTAACAATGGTTTTCTCATTCCACGTCTCCACTCTTTATTTATTTATTTTGTGGTACATGTGCCTGTCACTGTTGTGGCCTCTCCCGTTGTGGAGCACAGGCTCCCAATGCGCAGGCTCAGCGGCCATAGTTCACGGGCCCAGCTGCTCCGCGGCATGTGGGATCCTCCTGGACCGGGGCACAAACCCATGTCCCCTGCATCGGTAGGCGGACTCTCAACCACTGTGCCACCAGGGAAACCCCATGTCTCCACTCTTAATCCAGTGTTATTAATACGTGTATAATTTAGAAAAAGTCTGAAGGGGGTAAACTCTTTCTGAGTATGTCTTTCTTCTTTTCGTTTTACCTCACTTTTTAATAATAGTTTTGCCACATAAACAATTTGAATTTGGCAGCTATGTTCCTTTAGCACTTTAATGATATTATCCTATCATTTTCTACCATCCATGGCTGCTGAGGAAAAATTTGTTACCAGTTACAAAGTATTTCCTTTCAATATAATTTACCTTTTTCCCTTGGTAGCTTTATTATAAATAAGTAATCTTATTTTTTCTTTGATGTTCAACAGTATCACCATGATACATCTCACTTTGAATTTATTTTACCTGCTTGCTATTCATAGTGTACTTTTGTTATGAGAACTCACTTTTTCTTTTTCAGTTCAGCTATTATTTCTTCCAATGTTATTTTTCCTCTATTCTCTTCTTCTGGAACTTCTATTAGACATGTGTTAGAGCTGCTATACATAAGCTACTGTCTCAACTGCTCTTTCGTATACCTCATCTCTCTTTCACTCTGAGCAAACTCTTCAGTACCATCTTTCAATATGCTAATTCTCTCTTTGACTAGGTCCAACCTAGAGGATATCCTACTTTTAGAGTTTTTCATTTCAATGACTATCCCTTATTTTCATAATTTTTGAATGTTTATTTTCTCGTGTCTGTTTAATTTTTTAATTTTTGCCTTATCACTTTTTTTTTTTTTTTTTTTGCCGTACGTGGGCCTCTCACTGTTGTGGCCTCTCCCGTTGTGGAGCGCAGGCTCTGGATGCGTAGGCTCAGTGGCCATGGCTCACGGGGCCAGCCGCTCTGCGGCATGTGGGATCCTCCCAGACCAGGGCACGAACCCATGTCCCCTGCATCGGCAGGCGGAGTCTCAACCACTGCACCACCAGGGAAGCCCACCTTATCACATTTTGATTGTTTTTTCGTTGTTATTCAGATTCCTTCATTTAGCTCTTAGAGAATTCTACATATATTCATTTTGAAGTTGTTGTCTAACTGATACGAAATACTGTTTTAATCTGAGGTTAATCTGTGTCCCATTGTTGATTTTGTTAGATGGCCTTCTGAGATCAAATTTCTTGACGCACTGTAGAGGTTTGGCCATATTTCTGAAATTCAATTTCCTCATGTATGGTAAAATTTTGGTTTGTAGACTCATTTTGAATACAAAGTTTTTCAGTTTCATTTTTTCTCAATCTCTTAGCTATTTATTTGCTTTTTGTATTACATTTCATCTAGAATTTCTATATGTTTGAAATGGGTGGCATAGGAAAATAGATTCTCACCAGTTAATTCTGTCATGTGTCATCTCTTTTTCTATATTAATACTAAGGTAAATTCCTCCAAACATCACAGAGATTGTGTTTAGAGATGTTAAAACTTTAAATTAATTTGGGAAGAATTGATACCATATTAGACTTTCCAACCAAGAACAAGGACCTTGTGAATTTCTATTTGGTCAGGTCTTCTTTTCTGTCTCTCAGTAAACTTTCATAGTCTAATGCCTTCTGGAATAGTTAAATCTATAGTACTCAAAAAAGTTCTTTTTATTTATTTATTTTTTGATGAACAACAGAGCAATAGATTTTATTACACTTGTCTTAGTGATTAGTATTTTAACATTACAAAAATGTATGTCCCCTTTTAAAAAATTCAGATAATACAAATATGCACAAACTAAAGGGCATACATTATTTCCTTCTTCTCCAGTCCCTTGTTCTTTCCTAGAATTAATTCTTTTATTTTATTTTTTAAAATATCTTTATTGGAGTATAATTGCTATACAATATTGTGTTAGTTTCTGCTGTATAACAAAGTGAATCAGCTATATGTATACATATATCCCCATATCCCCTCCTTCTTGTGCCACCCTCCCACCCTCCCTATCCCACCCCTCTAGGTGGTCACAAAGCACCGAGCTGATCTCCCTGTGCTATGTGGCTGCTTCCCACTAGCTATTTATTTTACATTTAGTAGTGTATATATGTCAATGCTACTCTCTCAGTTTGTCCCAGCTTACCCTTCCCCCTCCCTGTGTCCTCAAGTCCATTCTCTACGTCTGCATCTTTATTCCTGTACTGTCCCTAGGTTCTTCAGAACCATTTTTTTTAGATTCCACATATATGTGTTAGCATACGGTATTTGTTTTTCTCTTTCTGACTTGCTTGATTCTGTATGACAGACTCTAGGTCCATCACCTCACTACAAATAACTCAATTTTGTTTCTTTTTATGGCTGAGCAATATTCCATTGTATATACGTGCCACATCTTCTTTATCCATTCATCTGTCGATAGACACTTAGGTTGCTTCCATGTCCTGGCTATTGTAAACAGTGCTGCAATGAACATTGTGGTACATGTCTTTTTTTGAATTGTGGTTTTCTCAGGGTATATGTCTAGTAGTAGGATTGCTGGGTCATATGGTAGTTCTACTTTTAGTTTTTTAAGGAACCTCCATACTGTTCTCCATATTGGCTGTATCAATTTACATTCCCACCAACAGTGCAAGAGGATTCCCTTTTCTCCACACCCTCTCCAGCATTTATTTTTTGTAGATTTTTTGATGATGGCCATTCTTACTGGTATGTGGTGATACCTCATTGTGGTTTCGATTTGCATTTTTCTAATGATTAGTGATGTTGAGCATCGTTTCACATTTTGGTGGCAATCTGTTTATCTTCTTTGGAGAGATGTCTGTTTAGGTCTTTTGCCCATTTTTGGGTTGGGTTGGGTTGTTTGTTTTTTTGATACTGAGCTGCATGAGCTGCTTGTATGTTTTGGAGATTAATCCTTTGTCAGTTGCTTCATTTGCACATATTTTCTCCCATTCTGAGGGTTGTCTTTTCATCTTGTTTATGGTTTCCTTTGCTGTGCAAAAGCTTTTAAGTTTCATTAGGTCCCATTTGTATATTTTTGTTTTTATTTCCATTTCACTAAGAGGTGGGTTAAAAAGGATCTTGCTGTGATTTATGTCATAGAATGTTCCGCCTATATTTTCCTCTAAGAGTCAAAACAGTTCTTGATCAATGTTGCTAACTTAAGATTCCTAGAATGTATCCAGTACGCAGGAACATTCAGACTTGAGGTGATATTTCTCCTCATTCCCTACAAGGTCTCTTCTCTCAATTAATACCACTCGTTATTTGTTTTTTACTGTGTAAGGATGCTATCATCAGTGCTTCATGCTCTGTAAGGACATGAGTCCATTTCTCTCCCTGGGATTGCTAGCTGTTCTGATAATTTAGAGCTACATCTTCTTGGACTCATTTCCTACAGTCATCTGTTTCCTTTTTCAAGGACAATGTCAAGGCCCAAGGCCAGAAACACATGGCCATAAGCCAAGAACAGAAGTGCTCTATAAGCTAGAGCGGCAGAGGTAGTTGATGGAAGGTGTGTGTGGGTGTGAGTGTGTGTGTATTTGTCCATATTAAGGACACCTGCTTATAAGTCTCCAGAGAAAAGAATCATTTCTCATAATTGTTGAGCTCTACTTCCCCTCTGTTGCATATTGTTGATTATAAAGTATTTGTTCTGAATACTAATTATCTGGTGGGGGTTAGGGGGAACTATAGCAATCCAAGACATAAATATACCATTATGTTCATATTTAATCCATTTAAATTTGACTGTTTATTTATTTAGCAGTGGGAACTTCCAAATGTTTTTGAGTACCAGCATGTCATGCTTGAACCTAATTAACTCCTTTCATTTTAATTTACTTATGACATGTCTGCTATCTTCAAAAGAAATATCACTTGGCCTACCACTCACCAAGGAAAAATAGATTTAAAATATAGATAGTTTGTTCTGAGATTTGCCCATAAAACGTTTACAAAATGGAATAATTTCTGAACTGCTGACAAACAATATATTCCTATATTTGATATATGTGTGTACATAAATAATGCTTTCTTTCCAAATAAAAATCCTAAACAAATATCGTATATTAACGCATATATGTGGAATCTAGAAAAATGGTACAGATGAACCAGTTTGCAAGGCAGAAATAGAGACACAGATGTAGAGAACAAACATATGCATACCAAGGGAGGAAAGTGGGGGTGGGGTGGGGGGATGAACTGGGAGATTGGGATTGACATATATACAGTAATATGTTTAAAATAGGTAACTAATAAGAACCTGCTGTAGAGCACAGGGAACTCCACTTTGCTGTACAGTAGAAACTAATACAACATTGTAAAACAACCATATCCCAATTAAAATAAAAATCTGGGGCAAAAAAAATAACAAAGGAAAGTTTAGTACTTCATAAATCCAAAAAAAAAAATCCTAAACAGTATCAAAATTTCAAGATCTACAAAATTCCTGTTGACAACGATAACAACAACGAAAACCAAATCAAAACAAAACAAAATCTCATTAGATCGGAAGGACTAAACCATATTGTCTTGAAATGAAATGTGTGCGACGTGGGTCATCTCTTTAGGCACCAGAAAATCAATTTCCCATAAGATAAAATAGTTTCAATCAAGCATTTTTTTCTTTTTTTAAAAATTTATTTATTTATATTTATTTTTGCCTGCATTGAGCTTTCACTGCTGTGTGCAGGCTTTCTCTAGTCGCAGAGAACGGGAGCTACACTTTGTCACGGTGCGAGGGCTTCTCATTGCAGTGGCTTCTCTTGTTGCAGATCACGGGCTCTAGGTGCATGGGCTTCTGTAGTTGTGGCGCACAGGCTCAGTAGTTGTGGTGCACGGGCTTAGGTACTCCGCGGTATGTGGGATCTTCCTGGACCAGAGCATGAACCTGTGTCCCCTGCATTGGCAGTCTGGTTCTTAACCACTGCATCACCAGGGAAGTCCCCAATCAAGCATTTTTAATTAAACTAGTTTACAACAGAATCCCATTACCCCAATTAAAGGACTAAACATAGTATTTATAGATACTTCTTAATAACTTAAAAATAGATACCAACAATTACACTTAAAATTCCACATTAAAACAAAAATCCTAAGATCCAGTAGGCTAAAGCAAGTTATTATAAGTAGGAACTTCTGAAATGTTGGTCGTTCCTTGCTGATTACACCATGCAACTCTTTCAAGCGTCATGAGAAGACAAACCAAGATTTAGAACATTCCTTTGGCTGAATTATGTCCTTGTAATTTGCCACACATCACTCAATTAAAACAAAAAGCCTTGAATTATTACAATAATAATCTGAATCTTTGACTTCAAGAAATGAATTCTGTCCTATGAAAATCATTAAAGCAAAAAGCAATAAATATGTTATAATATTTTTGAGACTAGGTCATTAATAATCACCCACAGAAAATTCCCAGTTCAGAAACCAGCTTTTCAATACCCACTGCTATATTTAAAATGGATAACCAATAAGGACCTACTGTATAGCCCAGGGAACTCTGCTCAATGTTATGTGGCAGCCTGGATGGAAGGGGAGTTCAGGCGAGAATGGATACATGTATATGTATGGCTGAGTCACTTTGCTGTGCACCTGAAGCTATCACAACATTGTTAATTGGCTTTATTTTAATATAAAATTAAAAGTTTAAAAAAATAAACCAGCTTTTCAAGAATAAAAAGAATCCACTTTTAAATATATTTTAAGTGTATCTTTCATTCTCAAAAACCAGAAAATATGTGAGTCCATAGCTATTGCTCTAGGTTCTGCAATGTTCCTTCAACATTCCTTCAGAGGATTTAAAAGGATTTAATTTTTAATGGAATGAAATTTAATAAAACTGTTCTTCATTGCAAAATGCCAGTAATTGGAATTGCTACTATAACACAAGCTTTCAGCTTTTCATCCAACTGTTCATTACTGAAGGATTTGATAGTAGCACCTTTTTCAAGTCACCACTTTATCCTTAAATATCAACTTTCTTCATTTCAACTCATTCTAACATCTTACCCAGCTCTTTCTCATTCCTAATCATAGCAGCCCAGTTAATCATAAACATGATACAAAAGAGAAGTAACAAGTAGGTTCTGCAGATTCAAGAAAGCATGCCAAGTTGTAGATTTCTTCAGAAGACAGTTTGAGTTATTAAGTTCCAAACTCTCACCTCCTCTGTAATATCCCCCTCAGATTGTATCCATCATCTAGCTAACAAGTCTAATTCCAAGGAATTCATTATCTTTCATGGCTGACCATTTTATTTTGAACAGTACTAAAGTGACTATTAAAGAGACTCCTGGATTTACATAAAGAAAGTCTATTCTGTCTTCTCCAAGACAGCACTTAACATTTTTGAACAAAACTATGACATCTACCTACCCCCAAGTTACCTTCCCCTGTGTTAAGAATTGGCACATTCTTCAATTCCATTCCCTCACCCTTTCTTATCTGAGTATAGGCCAATTTGCCTATATCTCTCTTACAATGTGGCTTCCAGAACAAAATAAGTTTCAGACAGTCTGATCAGTGACAACTAAGATGGGGTTGCCACATCCCTATTGTAAATTCTATTCTTCTGGTTTAGCTCCTCAATATGGAATTTGCTTTTGGGGGAATGATATCAAATTGTTGTTTCATTTTGAATTTATAGTTAAAGCCTCTGGGCCTTTTTATCTGATGTGTTGTCAAGCTGGTCTCTTTAATACAATATTTATCTTTTTGGACCTATATGAAGACATTCTCATTGTTTTCTTTTGTACTAAAATTAACCCGCAAAAATAGAAACAGAAAAATACTTAAATAGCCACAGTTCCACTAATCTAAACATATCAAATCAACCATTTAAATTTTTCCCTTAAGTCTTTCCTATATGCTTAGTAGTACTCCTATCATACATACCATTTTGTTATTTCATTTTATATTATGTTGTATGTTTCCATATTTCTAATACATGGATTCCAAGATTTCTATTTAAATCTTCTGCAGAATTTTCCATTAAGTTAATATACCACGATTTCATTAAGCATTTCCAGTTATTATTATAAATAGTCCTACTTACTTCCCAGGATTTTAAGGTTAGATGAACTCCTCTATGAATCTACAGTAAAATGGTCAAACTGCTTCCAAAATGTAAGGAGATGCATGTGCTAGGTTTCCCCTAACTCTGTAGGAATGACCATCCCAAGGAATACCCTCTAAGTATTTAAGGATATCTTTGTTTCCCTCAAATTAATGCATGGATATTACAGATATTGGGTTTAACTTCTTAATTAGAAAATGAAGAGCAGTTATTATCCTTTTCTACCTTAATGCAAAATTCCCTAGCAGTGTCATGCAAGCATCTGTTTAACCTGGTCTCACCTGACCTTTCCTACTCTCCTCTCTTCCTCCAGGCACAGTTAATAACCTCTACCTGTGTGTTCCAATGGCCTTTTGTACATGTGTCCGAGTAAGATATACAATTCATCACATTGTTTCATAATTGAACTCTACATCTTTGTCTCTTACCTAGACTGAGATTTTCAAGGGAAGGATGAGGTCTTCATTTTTCTATCACCAGCATGTACAAGTGTACCTGGCATAAAGAGTAAGTGTTTTGTGAAGCAACAGAGAAACATACCCATTCCATCTTGTCTGCAATGGTATTACCATTATAATGGTACCTTTTTTTTTTAAGACACATCCCATTGATTATTATTAATGTTGAATATTTTTCTATGCTTATTCAATCGTTGAATCATCTGTTGTGTGATTGTCTATGTTCTTTGCCCATTTATATGTTGGGATAGGCCTTTATATTGCCATCATCAATCTGAATGTCCATTTTCATTTAGCAAATGCTTATATCGCATTTATGATTTCCCAAGTGTTGCTCTAAGTGCTTGGCAAATATTAACCCATTTAATCCTTGCAAAACCCCTTTGAGATAGGTGCTATTAGAGGCATGGAGAAATTAACTCACTTGTCCAAAGTCACACAGCTAATAAAGGGTAGAGCCGGGATTTGAAACCAGGGACTTCAGCGTCCAGGGTCCTAATCCCTATATTATGCTATCCCTATTCATATTTTAAAATTTAATTTTGTAAAATTAGATTTTGTAATATTGATTATTGTAACATAATCCATAACTAGTCTGTGGTTGTGCTATGTATTTTAGCTACTCTATTTTCAGTTGTACTAACCTTCTGAAAATAACTTCAGTGTGTAGAGCTATCCAGACCAGAGCTGGCTTATAATCTGGAGCCCCGTTCCCTCAAATCGGTTGGTTGTTTTTAATGTTGATTTGCCTAGCCTGGCATCTGACACCTCAAAGTGGACCCCTCAAAGTGGTAGCCTCACACACTGATCCTTCCCTCCCCTGCCCCATGTGCAATCCTGATTGTGAAGATGTTATCTTTGTTTCCAGAATTTAATTCACTTGCCCTGCTAAGATTGAGACTTGTTTATCCATAGAACTGACTTTCTCCATAGCTTTTTTTTTTAATATAAATTTATTTATTTATTTTTGGCTGCGTTGGGTCTTCGTTACTGTGCATGGGCTTTCTCTAGCTGCGGTGAGCGGGGGCTACTCTCCGTTGCAGTGCGCGGGCTTCTCATTGCGGTGGCTTTTTGCCAGCCTCCCCTGCTGGGAACTGTGCTGCTCCTCACCTGGACTTCCTGCTCACCACATTCCAGCCACCTAAACACTAGGAGGCAGATTGCCCCTTCCACTGAGAAACCCCCCACTGGCTCGTCCCAACTATCAGACAGAACCCTGTGTCAGACAGTAAAACGTTTCCTTTGAGACTAAGGCCACCTCCCCTTTTGGGTGTCATGATCTTAAACTGCTACTTATACCCACAGAAAGCATAGAGTCTCTTAGAGTGTGAATGCTGACCCCCAGCCTCCAAAGCACGGCACAGACACAAGCCAAACTCCCACCCACACCCACCCCACACCTCAGCATCCTCTCCCAATTCTTGGCTTATTTCCCATTAGCCACTGCCCCTCTGTAGGGATTCCAGCTATCCTCACTGCATTGAGAGAATCTGTTAGTCTTCTTTACATTTTGTTCTCTCATTTCAAAGCTTAGAAAGTTGCCAAGCCTTGGAAGACGTTGGGACCAAAAGGCGAGTATCAGGCTCTTCCTTTAAAGTTTAATCTCATTCATTTGATTCATTAATCCACATTTCAGCATTCTTCTGAATATGAATTCTGTTTTTAATATATTCACATCAGCAAATTTATTATCTGAAACTTGTTAAAAAATGTCTCTTGTATTTCATTCCACTTACTCTCGTCATACACAAGACCACTCACATATACGCAGGGTCACCTGTCTCATTTGAACACCTAAGGATCCACACAGCTGTACTGTAATCCAGTCTACATTTCTCTCTCCTGTCCATTATGTTGCCATAAGAGACTGCAAAATGCCATCCTGAAATCCAGGTAGATTGTTTACACAGATTTGCCTGATAAAACAATTCATTTGTGTTAAGGAAGGAAAAGGTGTCCCTAGGGATTTTGTGATATGTGTTTGATTTTTTTATCTTAATTGTATTTCTCTTCCATATTCAGAAGTTGTAAAGTTGATGTGGTATATCCCTAAATGGCTATGAACTTCATTCCAACCTAATAGTCCCTGCAGGTTTCAGAAGTAAGGCTATCTACTACTAAGGTACCTTGTTAACACAAAGTTCCCCTAAGTCTGGTAATTTTTCTCAGGAGAACCATAAATATTTCAGAAAGTAGAAGTGACAGGTACTTACTGGGTTCATCAGATATTTCTTGATCACTAGATTTGAGTAAAATAGCTTTCCAGTAAGTATTATAAGTAGACAGCTGATTTCTTTACAGTCATCAAGAAATAGTAGGAATTATTTTGAGAAGAATACAATGGAGGCCTTTTATAAAAAATAATTTTGTTGCTTTCACAATTGAGCTATTTCCATTGTTTATAAAGATAGAACTCTTCCCATTTTATCTCAGGTGGCTTCTGTCTTTATACAAAAGACCCTCACCACTTCTAGTCCATCATTTCATTAACCTATTTAAAGTTGATTTCAAGTGACACAGAGTTCACTTGAAGCACAGAGTTCCAGACACCTTGAACTAACAGTTCAGTGTTCTAATCACTTACAAAATTCAACTTCTGTCTCAGATGTTATTTTGTATTACAAAATGATTTTTCAATGGCTCATTTATAAGAAAGTTGTTTCACAGCCATGATCTTAAAATTTGGAATGAAAGTCCTAAAATGATTGCATGTAAAAAATTCCATCCTGTCCAATGTTAACCCTAGCAACAGGGCAACCATAATAGAAATGAAAGCCTTATGAAATTCTTAACATTTTCTCATTGCTGTGGGGATTTTCTTAGCTGAATGCATATATATATATATATATATATATATATACGTAATTTTAAATTAGTGCTTTCCCTTAGCAAGTTCTCATATATTTTTTAGTGTCCCAGAGCTAGAATTGTTAGTTTAACTCCTCACCATTCTGAAAAGAAAGTCTAATATAGGTTTCTATTTTTAGGCTTATGTG
This sequence comes from Lagenorhynchus albirostris, assembly GCF_949774975.1. Lineage (NCBI taxonomy): Eukaryota > Metazoa > Chordata > Mammalia > Artiodactyla > Delphinidae > Lagenorhynchus > Lagenorhynchus albirostris. Next base: position 70,542,470 of record NC_083106.1, read on the forward strand.
GTTTTAGGACAAATTTACCTTACTGGTCCTGACTTTTGGTAATCTCTCATTCCAGAGAACAAGAATGAAAAGAATGAACATTTTGTGATTAGGAAATTCAGTAAATACCCTCAATGAATACTAGAAAGTATAAAATGAAAAAACTACTACTAGTTTTGATTCCTTAAATGCAGTATTGTGTTTGTTTGGTTTTTTTCAGTGATTTACTGGCAACACCAAGTGAGCAACTGTTTCCCATACGAAAGGCATCCTTTAACATGTCATCCAAAGTAACAGGTTCAAAACCTAATCTCTCTGCTTTAACTATCAAGTACTATTTTGTTTGTATGTTTTGTGTAGTATGTGGAATCCTAACCATTTTCCTTCAAAATCCAATCATAAAAATAAACAAGCAGCATATACGACTACCTCTGTAGTCACATATACTTGAGCTCAGTTTTGTAATGCTTATAAGTGGGCAATTAACACCTTTGCATACTTACTAGTTTAATTGTGATGTTAATCATCTATCTTTTGTCCTAATCCATTTTATTTTAATGTAGGCATTAAGCAAAGAAATAAAATGAGAACCTGTAGTCAAAAAGATATCTGTGGATACTTAGAAAACATTAATGTCTTCATTTATATGTATTACAGGGTAAGGCGTGCAATGGAAATGTTAAATTCCTATGTTGTGATGAGTCAGCTTTGCTCTGTGGCAATACAAATAACTGAATAAAGCAAATTTGTCCTTTGCTGTATGCTGACAGGATTACCACGTGATCATACACCATAATTAGTGACACTCCACACTCTCAGGAATCTTAAAGTGTGGAAAGCAAATGGAAAAAGAGTATTATCTAATGCACCAACAATTCAAATGCACATGTGATAAAATGGTTGCTTTTAGTACAGCATGCATGGAATGAGGTCTTCAGAATTTGTCAGTAGCAGGTGTTGGATATATAAATATACATCCAGAACTGTACGTTTGGCCTCTCTGTTTCCCCTTCTCTGTTACTTCTCTTTGTTAAGCCACTGACCTTATGGCTTATGGGAGAATAACTTACCAGAAGCGACTCACGTTCTTCAGATTAGAATAACAAATGTGTATTATTTTTTGCTACCATCTAGTCCACTTAGAGTACCTCTTTTAAGAGGGATGAATTCGGAAATAGATGGCTTTTTCAGCTATAAGAGCTCCATCTATTTGATTATGTTGAACATAGAATTCATTGCCTAGTATACAATCTTCTAATTAAAAGCTCTATGGAAAAAATACATTGTGTGCAGTATACTTTTAAGAAATTTACTTATAGACACCTGAGGGTCATCATCTGCTCCTAAACGAGAGATTTTGCGAAGTTTGAGAAACGACATTTATTTAGTCAAATGTTCAGTCTTCTAGCTTCCAAGACCAACTTTAAGTCCTTGATATGGTGTTATATTTCAAGGTAACTGACCAGGCATTTAGGGGCAAGTTGTTACTCTTGGACTTCTTCAGCTCTATAAGGGACATGATTCACCTTGCCTATAATTGACATATATCCTAGGTAGTGGCTTCCCTTTCTGATTGCAGACCTTAGCCAAATATTCAATCCAAAGGCTTACAAAATGCTTGCCCTATGGACATAGACTAGATAATAAAATAGACATTTCCGCATTTGGTTCATTTTGAAGAATTGGAGCATCGCTTTATAATCCATCCTGCTATACTACATGCTTAGTGATTGATGAGACTAACTTCAAAGATGTAACCCTGCAAAGAAACTTCCAAATAAATTTTGATTAACAAGCTCAGGGCTTCCCTGGTGGCACAGTGGTTGAGAGTCCACCTGCCGATGCAGGGGACACGGGTTCGTGCCCCGGTCCGGGAAGATCCCACATGCCGCGGAGCGGCTGGGCCCGTGAGCCACGGCCGCTGAGCCTGCGCGTCCGGAGCCTGTGCTCCGCAACGGGAGAGGCCACAACAGTGAGAGGCCTGCGTACTGCAAAAAAAAAAAAAAAAAAAAAAAAAGGGAACAAGCTCAAGCTAGGTTGCCAGCGCCCCAGAGCAAGATCAGATCTACGTGCTTACGGCACATGCAACATCTAGGCTAGTCTGGCGCATGGCAGGATGTCAGGAAAGGTATTTGGTTTGTCTACTAGGTGAAATTGATGGACTGGCCAGTTGTAGTTAGGACTGAACCACTCAGCAATCCCATCATTAGAGGTTCTTCCAAGACTAATGAGAATCATCATTGGCCTAAAAAAGGCAAAATCCAAGGGTTCCACCTGAGATTCCACCTCAGATAGAAGAGAAACCGTATGAGTTGCTCATGCCTTTAACTGGTTTCTGAATGGTCCAGTCTCCTACTAATGATATGGTAAATCAGACCAGATTATAACAGAACCTCTGGTTCTAACAAAATTACTTGTCCTGTATCAACCTGTACAAACATGGCTTATAACTAACCTCAGAAATTAAAAAGGTCTCCACAAGCTCAACAGTAACACTATTTTGTGATCATCACAATGCTATTTTAGGGCTTCCCTGGTGGTACAGTTGTTGAGAGCCTGCCTGCTGATGCAGGGGACGCGGATTCGTGCCCTGGTCCGGGAGGATCCCAAGTGCCGCGGAGCAGCTGGGCCCGTGAGCCATGGCCGCTGGGCCTGCGCGTCCGGAGCCTGTGCTCCGCAGCGGGAGAGGCCACAGCAGTGAGAGGCCCGCGTATGGCCAAAAAAAAAAAAATTTTATAGAAAAATACTTTTTTCATAGAAAAAAAACTTTCTATAGAAAAATACTTTTATCTTTATAGAAGAATACTTTTATAGAAAAATACTTTTATTTCAACTCACAGGAAAATTAAGATATCATATGATCACAGTCATTTTTTTTAATGATTAGAAAACTATATCAGAAGGAAAGACACCAAAATAACAAGTGATTATCCCTGGGTGTTAGGATTATTGGTGAGTATTTTCTTATTTCTCCTTTCCCAGATTGTCCAAATTTTCTACAATAAACAGGTACTATATGTGTAATTCTAAAACTTTTATGTTTAAACTGTTACCAAATTGCTATTCATGTTTCACTTATTTCATTTCCAGATAACTGTTCAGTTCACCTCTGCAGCTTAATTAAGACCTAAATTTTCACAAATGGCTGGGATAAGAACATAATTTTATTTGAATGAATGTTTGTCAATGCTTTTCTGCAAACAGAAAGAAAAGCCTGAGCTAGAACTTGTCGTCACACACGAAAAAATGAATGCCACTTAGAAAAGTCAATCTATTTGTTATCCCTTTTTAAAAGAAAGGCGTATGGATATCTCACCTGTATTCTGTTTCCCCATGCTAACCTGAACTCATGGTGAACAGTAACTAAAACTTAGTGTGGTGTGCCTGGCGAAGAATCGTAAGAATTGCTTTTATTATTATTTTTAGAAAAGGACTTTCCATTTGAGGTTGCTGAAAGTTTCAGTTCCTAGAGTTGAAAATATCAGTTAAATTTGGTAACAAATTCCCTTTGTTTTGGGAAATGCACCAGGAAGGAACTTTTAGTTACACATAAAATTACCTCCCATTGTTCCTGGAGAGACTTGGGAAGTCACCATAAATCTGAATGTAGTTTCTATGGAATAAATCCTTGTTCTGTCAGGTGAATGCAAATGGCTGCCTTTTCATGCAGACTGTGTCTTTGCAGGTTAGTGAACTGTTTTCCCCAAATATGGATTTACGCTGGATATTAGTGCCCTCCACGTACCAAGACTGAACTACCCCAAATTTGGGAAATATATTTTCAACTAGTATTGTGATTGTACCATCTGAGCCTTCACTGTCAGCTATGCCCTGCTTCTTCTGCTAAAGGAATGGGAGTTTCCGATGTCGGTCCAGCTGGGGCAAGATTGGGCGGGCCTGGACCTTGGGGAAGGAGAGATACTCCTTGAGATATGGAGCTAAACAAGTAGGGAGCCAGGGCTTCCCTGGTGGCTCAGTGGTTAAGAATCTGCCTGCCAATGCAGGGGACACGGGTTCGAGCCCTGGGCCGGGAAGATGCCACATGCCGTGGAGCAACTAGGTCCGTGTGCCACGACTACTGAGCCTGTGCTCTAGAGCCCACAAACCCCAACCACTGAAGCCCGCGCACCTACAGCCCGTGCTCCACAACAAGAGGAGCCATCGCAATGAGAAGCCCGCGCATCACAACGAAGAGTAGCCCCCGCTCGCCACAACTAGAGAAAGCTGCACGCAGCAACGAAGACCCAATGCAGCCAAAAATAAATAAATAAAATAAATAAATTTATTTTTTTTTTTAAAAAAAGAAGAAGAAGTAGGAAGCCTGAAGTGAAGGAACGTGGAGATTTCTACTTGGCTGGAGTAGTAGACTAGCTTCCAGACACACAAGAATCTGCAGGGGGCGGGGCTAGAACCCCGACACTGCGTTCAAACCTCCAGGTAAATCACTTCAGCACCAGAGAGTATTATTTTCCGAAGATTCAGTAAAGCCTTACTGAACATGATTGCCCTGCACCTCAAAGGGATTTTGAAGGGTTCAGAGAAAGATGTATCTGCACTTAGAGCAAATCGATCTTGCATGTGCAGTGTTAAGTCTTACCAGAAAAGGTCACAGGTGACTTGGAAAACTCTGGAGTTCTGAGTGGTCATCTGGGTGGGTTCGAGAGATGTGGAAGCATTCCCTAGTGATTCCCAGGACTACGTGAGGAGAGGAGTCCTAGGAAAGAGATTGCAGACTTCAACATTCTGCGCAAGCAGGAAACACCAATCGTTATGGCTTGAATAGTCAAATAAACGTGACCCCAAGCTAGGGAAGAGAGGTGTGTTGCCTATGCACGTATAGTCCAGTCTTTATAATATATCAAAACACAGGGTTTGAGACTTTTAGTCAATCAGATGACCCCTTTTGAGTTCTCAGTTTCACCTGTTAAAATGTGTTGAGCAAATGCTTCACTTAAAAAAAAAAAAAGTTTTCCATATTGTTTTCAGTTCTACCTAATTCCTGATACTTTCCTCTCTGGCTTCACTGAGAGATTGTCATTCCATTCTTATTGTTAGAAATTTCTTTCTTATACCTTCCTCTCCTCCAAGCTAACATTCCCCTCCTATGTATATGGAGAGAATTGTGCCCTCTACTGCAAAGAACAGATCAGATTGCTTCAGAAAATAAGATAGAATAAGTCAACCTTACATTCCTGACGGGCTATCGGAGGAGTCCATAAATGATCCAAATCCTGTTAAAAGGCTCAGCACGCTTCCGAGGAAAGTGGCCTGAATCACTTCTCAGGATCCTGTATGAGCATTATGGCTCCTACTGCATGGTTTTCATGAAAACAGTCTTGTTTACCACCTCCAGGAGAGTCTAGCCCTGACGTGGAGGCAAGGTAAACAGCGGCAAGTGACTAAGAACCGCTGAGGCAGGAGAAGCATCCGGACTCCTTGTTCATGTTGTTGACCAGACTGGCTTCTCATACTTCTTGAAGAGCTGAGGCAGCCTCCTTCATTATCGTCCACCAACACCTGGGAGCCATTCCTCTGCATCACCTGTCAGGTGGGGACCGGAACAGTCTCAATTTCTCCACCGTATCCTCAAACTAGGTAGCTGGGAGAGTCCTACAAGCTGCTAGTAATTGGGGGTAGGAGGCATACAGGGAGGTTGCTTTCTCCTTCAGGGCTTTATGCATGAGACTGGGGCAGTCATGGCTCTGAAGGAACCCTCCGTTCTGCTCTTGCCTTCTTGTCTCAGGAACAATGGCTTCCCTCACAGCACCTAGTCCATCCCCTTAAGGGCCTAAGGTTGGGATGCAAATAATCAGAGTGCAGTTCAGCAATGAGAGTTCCGGAACTGGGCCAAGACACAGAGGTCAGTGACCTCTTAGCAGCTCAACATTAGGAGAAATTCAAGTCCAAGCTGAGGACCAAGGCAGGTGAACTAAGAACCAGGAGCCATGTTGGGCAGGATGGCTGACTGGAAGGTGAGCAGGTAAGAGGGTAGAGGAGAGCAGGGAGGGTGAGCCTGATGGGCACAGAGCAGCTTGGTGGGAAAGCAGTGCAGCTCTGAGCCCCCTTGGCTTCGACCATTGCACCCGCAAGTCTTTAAAAGGAATGATTGCACCTGACATTAATTATCCAATTGGAGGGGTAGTGACTGAATCTGTGAGCCTCTGAGGGCTTTCTAAGGCCCCCTCAGGCACAGACTGCCAGAAGTTAGCCCTCCTCCCCAGAACACAAGGATGGCTGCCACAGGAACACGTAACCCAAGGATGTACCTCCTTCTAGGGGCTGAGACAAGCACTGGTGCCTCCTAGTTAGGGACTGTCACTGCTTCCCGCTCTGTGAGGCCTGGAGCTCCGCTTCTTCAGGTGTAAGGAGACTTCCTGTGTGGAAACAGCCGGTGTTTGTGTGTCACCCCAACAGTACGCTTTCTTTTCTCTTTCGAGACCCACTCATTCATCTCACACTCATTTTCCTTTCGCTCTGCCCTTCACCTCCACTTCCTGATAATTTTTTTCTCTATCTTTATGCTTTCCTTCTTGACTTGTTTCTTTCATCTTGTCAAGATGCACTTTATTCCTCCTAATGAATGGAAGGATACTAGTCTGAATTAAGAGTACAAATAACCCCAAGCCCAGACGCAGGCCAGCCCACGCTCAGAGGTTGCCTGTACCCTCAGCTCCACAGGCCCATGCTTCCTGAATCCCAGTCTCTGGGGATAGGATCGAGGCCTCTCCTTGGAAGCAAAACCAGCAGGTGAGCCTTGAGAAACCCTTGCATCAATGCCGCCTCCTTCTAGGGCAGGGACTCTGTCCTTTTCATCTTTGTCACTCGGTCCCCAGAATAGTGTTTAATAAAAAGTAGGTGCTCAAGGGCTTCCCTGGTGGTGCAGTGGTTGAGAGTCCTTCTGCCGATGCAGGGGATACGGGTTCGTGACCCGGTCTGGGAAGATCCCACATGCCGCGGAGCGGCTGGGTCCGTGAGCCATGGCCGCTGAGCCTGCGCGTCCGGAGCCTGTGCTCCGCAACGGGAGAGGCCACAACAGTGAGAGGCCCGCATACGGCCAAAAAAAAGGTGCTCAGTAACTTCTTGTTGAAAGAACTAAACTAATGGCCAAATTGAATAAATAATGAAGTATCAGCCCTGGGCAAAACAGTAAAAATGTATTCAGTTTTTCTGCTTATCACGTTTATCAAATTTTGCCTGTCATCCCAAAGCACCAACACCTTCCATTATACCCTTGACCTCAGTGATCCTAATAAAAGGTTCCGTTGAGTCCTTATCCCACAAACCAAACATGTTGATTCTGTAATTTGCTTTTCAAAAATTTTACTAAAACATAATTGCTCATTTTCTCTTCATCTAGGGTCTCTGTGCCTTTTATGATGACAGCTCCCTAATATGATAAATAAATATGTATGTTTGGTAATTGTATAAGGGTAAAAGAGTTTCCTGAGAGCATTCTCCCTCTCCTTTTAGGTCTTGTGGATTCATTTGAATAGTGTTTTCAGAAACCATGGGTATCCAATGTCTTTGCCCTGATCCCCCAGTGAGACCCAGATAACAAAGGCTGCAGCCTTCCTGGGAGGAAACCTCAGCAAAAAAAATTGGGAAAATTTATTGGATAAAATAAAGTATTTGATTTGTAGCACCTGCTATAAATAAGAAAATGGCCTTTGCAACTTTTGTTGTTTTTTTAAAGACGCTTACTACTATGGTTATTCTCAATATTTCTCATATATTTAAAACTAAGCATGCATTTCATGTTATGGTTTATAAAATAAATTTTAAGCTGGAAAGAAAAATCTTTTACTTTTGAAAAAAATGACTATTAAAATCTTATTAATTACAAAGTGAATTTTTATCTTTTGTTTTAGCCATCAAAGAATTTTTAATATGGTTTATATTTTTTAAATTCTATAAATATGGTATTTTTATATAGGCCTGAATACTGCATCACTTTTTCCAATAGGGCAAAAAAAGTGTGTTTTTAAAAATATAAACCCATCTAAATAAATATGAATTAAAATTTATCCTTGACAAAGATGACTGTGAAATAAGAATAAGTGAGCTAGGTTACTAAAATTCAAAAGGTAGGCCAAAAAATAAGATGATAATGAAATTAGAAAGCTGCTAACATGTTGAGACAGAAGTTTGGGATCACCAATGGATCCCAGTGGAAAGAACAATCAAGAAAGCTTATGGTCATGAAAAGATGCTCAACACCATTAATCATCAGGGAAATGCAAATCAAAACCACAATGAGAGATCGTCTCACACCTGTCAGAATGGCCATCATCAAAAAGAACAAATGCTGGTGAGGAGGTGGAGAAAAGGAAATCCTCACACACTGTTGGTGGGAATGTAAACTTGTGCAGCCATTGTGGAAAACAGTATGGAGATTTCTCAAAAAACTAAAAATAGAACTACAATATGACCCAGGAATTCCACCCCTGGGCATATATCAAAAAAAAGAAAAAAACAAAAAACAAAAAACCACCTGAAAACACTAATTCAAAAAGATACAAGTACCCCAATGTTCCTAGCACCATTATTTACAATTGTGAAGATATGGAAGCAACCTAAATGTCTGTCAACAGATGAGTGGATAAAGAAAATGTGGCATGCATATATATATGTATATATATATAAAGGAATACTACTCAGCCATAAAAAAGAATGAAAATTTTCTATTTGCAACAACATGGATGGACATGAAGGGTATTATGCTAAGTGAAATAAGTCAGACAGAAAGACAAATACTATATGATATCACTTCTATGTGGAATCTAAAAATTACAACAAACTAGTGACTGTATCAAAACAGAAACGGACTCACAGATACAGAGAGCAAACTAGTGGTTACCAGTGGGGAGAGGGAAGAGAGGAGGGGCAATATAGGGGTGGGGGATTAAGAAGTATAAAATACTATGTATAAAATAAATAAGCTAGGGGCTTTCCTGGTGGCGCAGTGGTTGAGAGTCCGCCTGCCGATGCAGGGAATGCAGGTTCGTGCCCCGGTCAGGGAAGATCCCACATGTCACGGAGCAGCTGGACCTGTGAACCATGGCCACTGAGCCTGCGCGTCTGGAGCCTGTGCTCCACAACAGGAGAGGCCACAGCAGTGAGAGGCCCAGGTACCGCAAAAAAAAAAAATAATAAAATAAATAAATAAATAAGCTACAAGGACATACTGTACAACAAGAGGAATATAGCCAATATTTTATAGTAACTATAAATGGAGTATAACCTTTATAAGTTGTGGGGGAATTCTCTGGGGGTCCAGTGGGTCAAAGACTCCATGCTCCCAATGCAGTGAGCCTGGGTTCGATCCCTGGTTGGAGAACTAGATCCTGAATGCATGCTGCAACTAAGAAGTCCGTGTGCTGCAACTAAAGATCCTTCATGCCACAACGAAGATCCCACATGCCGCAACTAAGACCCAGCGCAGCCAAAATAAATAAATAAATATTTTCAAAAGTTAAAAATAAATAAAAATTGTGAATCACTATGTTGTACACCTGAACCTTATATAACATTGTACAACAACTATACCTTAATTTAAAAAAAGAGAGAACTTATGGAATTCATTTCTCGAATTCATTAAAAAAAGAGATTTCCCCTAGTGTGGAATGCCTTACATGTATTGTTATCAGAAGGCAAGTGCATGTACTAGATAAACATTCGAGTATCTTTGGCCCAACAGGCCTTTCTTCCTATTCATGTGGTCCTAGTATTTCAAACTAGATTGTTAACTTATTTTTTTTCTGTAATATAAAGCATTGACATATATACACTACCAAATATAAAATAGATAGCTAGTGGGAAGCAGCTGCATAGCATAGGGAGATTAGCTCGGTGCTTTGTGACCATCGAGAGGGGTGGGATAGGGAGGGTGGGAGGGAGATGCAAGAGGGAGGGGATATGGGGATATACGTATACATATAGCTGATTCACTTTGTTGTACAGCAGAAACTAACACACCATTGTAAAGCAATTATACTCCAGTAAAGATGTTAAAAAAAACAACAACAACATACATTTTAAATTTAGTGTCCAAGCTTTGGTGATAGTCAACTAAATTTAAATCAATAAATTATTTTACTTGCAGTTAGACCACATGAAGTTTGGCTCTTCTGAGCATGGTTTGAGGGGTTCGGTTTCTGACCCTGTGACAGTGTGGTGGACACTGTTTCATTAAATATAATGGAGCTACATTGAACAGAATAGTCTGTACTTATAGTTTTATTTTTTTCAGGCTCCGATAGAAATAACTCCTAAGAAGAAGGCAACATCCAATAATAAAAAGACTAGGAAAATGGACTCCAGGTTCACATATAGGAAACATACACATCATTCAAGACCGAATGTGTTCAATACACATAAAAATATGTCTTTTATCTTATTAAGGAAAAAAGAAAATAACTTAGCAGAAATGTACACCCGACTGTTTCCATGACAAACATGGTGTATGCTCTCCTCTATTCACTAGCTCTGAATAAGGACTTGCAAGGGCTGAGGCGGGGCCACCCTGGAGAGGCACTACAATCCTTGTCACACGACGTTCAGTTGCCAGAGTCCACAAGCGGTTGCGGTGGAAGGCAACATACTGTAAAACGCACTAATGCAGAAGTGTGTGTAAGGCATTATAGGAATGTGGAGGCTGAGTATGCAGCTCACCTTGTGAAGGCACAAGGGCAGGGGCTGAGGCTCTCAGGTGTCCTGCTTGTACACATCCTGCTGAGGATTTGGACTTAATCCTGAAGTTAATGAGACTTCTTTAGAGAGTTTGACATGGAAGGGTCTGATCAGAGCACTCTTCTAGAAAAATCACTTTGGTAACCATGTAGAAGACAGATTCGAGAGCAATGAGGGTGGAAACAGGGAGATGAGTTAAGAGGCTATACAGGAGCGAAATGGCGATGGTGCTAGAAAATTTCTTTGTACAACTGAGCCTCCAAACCTATTTCTGTGTCAGTCAGGATAAGTTAGATGATATTGTAAAAGCAAATCACCCAAAGTTTCAGCGACTTAAATACAGTAAAGGTGAATTATTCCTCTAGGCTATATATCCGTCGTGGGTCAGCTGGGAGCGCCATGTTACTCCAGTGCAGGGACCCGCTCACAGACTAGCTGCCACCTGAAGCACTGCCTGGGGCTGTGGCAAACAGAAGGAAAAAGGTGGCCAAGTGTGCAGTGACTCTTAAAGTTTCCTGCCAGAAGTGATATATCCTGTAGCTACTCAGTTCACGAGCCAGAGAAGGTCCCATGGCCACACCCAACTTCAGAAGGGCAGGGAAGTGCCTCCCTACCGCATGCCTGGAACCCAGGGGCTGGGGGAGAGTGAAATGTTTGGAGAAGAGCAGTAATGGTGACACTTTCTAGTCTATAATCATTATCGAAGAAGACTCATTGCCAGTTATATGCGGATCCATGAGAAGAAGAGATCCTAAACGGGTTGCCTATAGACCTTAATGGTCTTTCAGTCTCGACCATTTGGTTTAATAGTATGTTTAGGTCATTCAGGGAAAGAATACTTTTCATTATTATTTGCCCACTGTGTAATCTGGGTACACTCTTTCTCCCTAGCCCAACAACAGGAATCCCACCTCATTTCAAGCTTGCTTTATTCACTCAACAAATATTGACTATCTATCACATCCCAGGCACTAGGGATATAGGAATGAACAAGGCAGACATCAGACAACATCCGTATCATATGGCTTAAGGTCTATCAGGAAAAATAGAAATTAAATAATTATACAAACAATTATTTACTTATTGTTGCAATAAGAACTGGGAAGGCAAATATAATGTGCAATGAAAATCTAAGAACGGGGGACAGTGTGGAGGGTGAGAGGCATCAGCTGGCTGGAACGTGGGTCAGGTAAAAGTCCAGTCCAGGGAATGGTTACAGGCAGAGAGAAATGCTTGTAGGAAAGCCATTGGTATTCGAGAGGGAACTGAAATAAATCCAGCATGGCTGGGGCATAGTAAGCAACAGAAAGAGGCAGGGAGCTGGAGTTGAGACAGGAATGAGATCACAGAGGTTGTCATAGAACAAATTAAGGAGATGGCACATTACACTAAAAGCAGCAGGAAATGATTGAAGTTTTAGGCAGGGGGATGACATCACCCTCATACAGACATATGAGGGCTGCTCAGAAGGAAATTTACAAGAGGAAGTAATGTGTTGGACACCATAATGGCTCATTCATCTTCTTCAAGTCTTTTTTTTTTTTTTTTTTGGCCACTGGATCTTAGTTCCCTCACCAGGGATCAAACCCGCACCCCCTGCATTGGAAGCGCGGAGTCCTAACCACTGGACCGCCAGGGAAGTCCCATCTTCCTCAAGTCTTTACTTATATGTTCCTCCTCCATGAACCCGCCACCTTTTACCACCCTTTCTAAGATTACAGCCCCATCTTCCCACGTTAGCCTCCAGATACCACTTGCTCTTCTCTTTTTCCATTGCACTTGTCCCTTCCTAACATTTTGATAATTTACTTATTTATTAGTTTATTTTCTGTCTTCTCTTCTAGAATGTAAGCTCCACTGGGGCAAGGATTTTTTTCCTAGAAAGTGCCTGCCACGTGGATTCTCAACAGATATTTGTTGAGTTAATGGCATATCACATTATTATTTAAAGCTATATTGTAAGATGGCCTATCTACCAGTGTTTATGCTTCAATATACTTTGTTTAAAATAACCGTTTCCTAACTAGGCAAAGCATGGATGGTGATTTGATTCTTGAAAATTGTTGCTGCAGCAGAAATGCATCATCTCCTTACTCAAGTGTATGGAAAAATGTTTTTAGTTGATCAAATATCAAAACACTGAGCAAATTTTAGGAAGAAAAGATTATGAAACATGGTCAGGAACCATGAGTCACTGTGACAGCTTAGCTATTTTACAATGTTGCTACGTATAACAATCAAAATATTCTGCTGTGCTGACTAAATTATAGTATTTTCACAACACAGGAGTGATTAACCCTTTAAACCTACTTTTGAAATACGATTGTAGCCTTACTTGAAGGTGTTTTAAGGACTAATGTGCAGTTGGCAAAGTATAGCTTGTGACAATGTCTAGAATTCCTTGGAGAAAAGCCAGTTGAGTTGCAAAAAGGGCTGGGAATTCTCCCTTTAATTTCCCTGTGTATCTGACCTCATATAATCAGAGGGATCTGAAGAGTTTCCAAGCTTATTTCACCAATAAAATTTTCCAGGAAAAACCATTTCCATTGTCAATGTCATTACTACCCATGATTTCCCATTCATTCATTTATTAAACTCATTTAATGAACATCTATTACATTTTTGGCACCATGGTAGATATCGGTCCATTTATTTATTAGCTCACTCATCAAATATTTATCTGTATTGAGGAGGGACACAGATTTTAAGAGGTAAAATGGGCCAATTGTATAGTCAGGAAATTATTTGTAAAAAAAAATGAGAAGGCTTAGGTAAATAGAGGAAGATATATTTAACTTTTATTTAAAAAAACACAGTTAGCTCCAGTTTTAAAAGTTATTTTGGCCAAAAGCAAGACAATGAGATTATAATTGGAAATCTTCTTTGCATTAAACATATATAGATATGTTAAAGCAAATATAAACACCAAAAATAATTACATTACTTCATTTATATGTCTAGCACTATAAAGAAATATGATTGCATATTATTGTCTACTTTCTAAACCACTTGAAGACAGCTTTCACATGAAACTATAGTACAAGATAATAAGACTAAAATAAGGCAGAGTTCTCACTGAGCTTGGTTTCTTGCCTATGCACCCATTTTTGGAAATGGGGTTCTTTTATTCATCCTTGCAGAATGAGTGTTATTCCAAGTCTGAATCAGTGGGTAGTATTAAAGAATGACTTTTAATCCCTGCTCTAGAATTTCTCTTTCTAGCACTCCTGCCCCTGCCCTTGACCTGCTAACTGCGTTCTGCTTCTTCATAACACACTTGCCTGGATAACTAGGTATTGCCTGCTTGGTCCTAGGCTCACCAAGGTTAATGAACACCGAGCATTTTCTGGCATGTTGAATGTTACCCTAGTATGTGCAATTTGGTCGTAGACACCTGCACCTCAAACACTAGAGATGAACTGAGATTCATATCCTTTTTTTTCATCCTTCTGTACCTAGATCAGCCTGAATAAAGCACCCAAATATATGCTTTCAACAACAATTAAAGCAATCTATTCTACATAAACTTGTTCATAGTTAATAAAAATGGACATAGCTTTTGCCAGAATATTCTTTCACACATGTAAGAAAATCTTTCATTCCACTAGCCCAAGATCTCCCTCAAGATTATGAAGGTGGGTTGTGTTATTTTATTTCTCAAATAATTCTGCTATTTGCTATTTTTGACGTTTCCATGTAGGAAGGAATTTCCTGGCCATAGAATGAGCCCATCTCTACTGACCTGATCTCAGTCAAGCCTCTGCGAGGTACCCCTACCACAATTAAGACCTTTCATCTACTCTGGAGTCAGAGGTCCCAGGGCAGTGTTTGAAGACAGATACTCTGGTTTCCTGGATCAAGGAGGCCAAGATGAAGCTGGCAAAGTTTAGAATCGGTGAGTTATCAAGCTCCAGAGGCATGGGTCTAACTTTCCAGATGACAGTAACACTTAAACCTATCATAAATGTCATCCAGCCTTTGAGATGGTCACTAGGGAGAACAAAGGGGCAACAGAGACTCTGCAGCAATGAGTTCCTTGACTGTGGACAGACCCCTGACATTAAATGATTCTGCTACACGCAGCTGTATGAAATGAAGCAGATGAGGACTTGGAAATGCCTCCACCATTGCCAGCTGAAGCTCAGACAACTGCAACTAGAGAAAGCACCAGATGTGTTTTTTTTTTTTGTTTTTTTTTTTTGCGGTACGCGGGCCTCTCACTGTTGTGGCCTCTCCCATTGCAGACCACAGGCTCCGGACGTGCAGGCTCAGCGGCCATGGCTCATGGGCCCAGCTGCTCCGCGGCATGGGGGATCCTCCCGGACCGGGGCACGAACCCGTGTCCCCTGCATCGGCAGGCGGACTCCCAACCACTGAGCCACCAGGGAAGCCCATCAGATGTGTTTTGAGGGCTTATTATGCCTAGTAAGTGGCAAGGCTGTGGGCTATGAGGGGATTATAGCCCGTGAAAGATGATGTACTTAAGTGAATATAATCACCATTAAGGCTTTATAAGTAAGAGATTGTGTATCTGAGGCAGGTCTCAAACAGAAGCAGCCACACAAAACATGAGTATAGTTGGAAATTCATCAACAATATTTATATACATAGTTCAGAAAGGGCTATGGCTCCCTAATAAGGACTGATTGGTAATGACAATCAATAATATCTCCAAATGCAAAGGACAGCAACCAGCAATAAACCACACAGCTGCCAAAAATCGTCCCTCACTGGACAGCACCAGGCTAAGGGCTAAAGCCCCCAACAAAACTCCAAAGACCAAACAAGAGTACATGTTACCCGAAAGAAATGTATATCTTCAAAATTTTGCTGCTGACTAATGAGAAGTATTTTGATGTCCCTAGGTAACAAAGCTACATAAATACTAAGTTTATTGACTTATTTATTTGATTCCTATTTTATTGCCTATGCCCATGAAATGGAAGCTTTAGGGTTTTCTTGTATGTCAATGTTCACTCTTTCTTATCAGCAACGTCCTGAGTGAACTTGACAGGGGCTGTAGAATAAAGTCAGTAACAATGGAAACAAATTGGCTGTCTCTCCACATCTAGTAGATATACAAGATGCACCACTGACACTGATTCAGGTATCATTAAATCAAATGCACATCTCTGGTGATACCCATCCAGAAGCATCTGAAACAGAGACATAACAAGCCTCCAAGTCCACGAGTGATGAACGATGATGCCGGAGAATTTCAAGTTTTGTTCTTATGAATACATCTAAAATCATTCACAATAACAGAATTAATCCAGTGTTAAGTTGAATAAGACAAAAATTTAAGGTTAAGACATACACTGATCAAGGCAATAATGGCCATAAATTTGGGGAAGCACAACAATCAACTCATTCTTTTCTTTATTAATTTTTATTGGAGTACAGTTGATTTACAATGTCGTGTTAGTTTCGGGTATACAGCAAAGTGAATCCATTATACATATACATAAATCCAAAGAGCCGGCACCCTGGCATTATTTTTTTTACCTGTCTTCCTCCTTAAAAGCGAAAATGTGATCCTCCATTGAGAAGTTGGTTTTCCAAACTAACATTTTGTTAAAAAGGAAATTATATATTTTGTTTCATTATACTTGTATTTGGAGTTTAATTTGGGAACTTTCTACCATGAGGCTAACATAAATATTCGAATAAACTATAAATGTAGAGACTTCTAATTTTCTAAACCTCGCATGACAGTCCTCTGTCCTATGTAATGACATTCACATGCCTGAAGCATAAGCCCCTGGACAAAGGAAAGCACCTGAGGCAAGTAGAAACAAAATTCAATATTGTTAAATGCATTATGAGCTAGAAAGAGTAAGGCCTTACTTGTTCCAGCCAAAATTAGTTTAAACAGTAACACAGCAGTCATTCTCATCTGGTTATATTGAACATCAAATGGCCTAAACTTTCCATTTCTCTTTAATATTCTCTTTACTGGAGAAACAGAAGTGGATGACTGATATAATTATAGTTGATAATTATACAATTATAATTATAGCTGATCTCTGTAATTACTTTTGCATGAGAACTTTTGAAACTGAACGGCAATGTGTGCATGTTCCAGTTACACAATTTGAGGGAGGGTCAGAACCTTGGGTCTTTTCCTAGTGCACTGCTGTGTTCCTGCATCTGGACAAAGAGAAATGCACAGCCTTCTATAATACCCAATATCAAAGACAGCCTGAGTCACTCACCCTAAGCAGTTCAGAATATAAACTGTAGACAAATACAAACAACAACTGAAAATACAGAAGGTAAAATAATGAGAAGAAAACTTAAAGAAATACACAGTGGGAGGTGAGGCCCACTGGCTCAGCCCTCACATGCTTTTAAGTTAGAAATTTATTTAGGGAACTTCCATCTCCAGACAAACTTTTCTGCTTAATCCTCTCCTTTTTCAAAGAAAAATCTTCTCACCCCCAAGAATTCCCTTGAAATCATCTCTTTAGATTGGAAAAAAATAGAAAAAAATTGCTGTTCAGAACAGCATTACTGTACGATGACTGTATATGCAAGTGTTTTCTTCTCTAGTTTACTGAGAATAATAGAAGCTCAGTTCAACCTATGATGATATTTGAAATAATCTGGTTTCATGTCTCAGGAACTAGGTAAATTCTTAGTTTATTTTCTCACTTTAGAAATGATACTAGCTGAATAATGTATTTATCAGAGAACTGTATAAATTTGAATTTTAGTTCCAAATTAATAAAATAAAATAATAAAAATATAATGTAACAAGACCATATATTCATTACTCCATGAACAATTCTGAGTACTATTACTCAGAATCCATTACTCCATGAACAATTCTGAGTACTATTAATCACATTTATTGGTCTTTTGATGTGCGTCATACACTGTGCTATGGGCTTTATATGCCATTGTCTCATTTGGTGGTAATAACAATTTTTTGAGGTGGATGTTATGATCATGCCTATTTAACAGGTGAGGAAACTAAGCCTTAAAGACTACAGAATTTGCCCAGTCATACAGCGAATAAGGTCCAATGCAAGGGATTCAAACCGATACTGTAACCTAAGATATTAGCTGCTATACTTCCCAGCCCATAAATTTCTAAAAAGGACTTTGCTGACTAAAAAGCTAATTAATATTATGACATGAGAGTCTATTGTAATACTATCATATCTTTATCAGAAGCAATGAGTACAGTGGAAAGAACACTGGATTGGAAATTGGACATGTGGGGTTTAGGATTTGTTATGCCATTATCTTACTGTGTGATAGAGGGAAAGTCACTTAAACTCTCAAGTCTTAAATGTCCTTATTTGTAAAAATAAGAGACTAACAGAGGATTTGGGAAAGATTTGCAGATCATGTGCAACTCAATCTGGGGTCTTGAAGGATGAGTAGGAGTTTACCTAGTATGTGAGAGAGACTATTCCAACCAGAGGAAATTGTGCACTGTGTTATTTTAATTTATGCTCAAGCAATTTTTTTGCTAATTTTGGGGGTACTTCTCCATGAGACCTAAGTGAATCACTTAACCTCATACTTTGAGAGCATAGGTTTCTCTCTATAGGTCCTTCACAAGGGTTTACTTCTGTGTGTCACTGTGGTAGTTGGTCCCCAAATGAACCTTCCAGTAACAGTCTCTTCCCCTTGAATCTGGGCTGTCTGTGTCGCTTGCTTTTGATCAATAGAATATAAGAGAACTGCTGCTGCATGACCTTGGAGTCAGGTCACAAGAAAACGTATAGCTTCCACCTACGTTTCTTGGAGCACTCACCTTGGGATGTTCCCTCTTGGAAGCCAGCCAGCATGTAAGAAATGTGACTACCCTGGACCACTTTCCCATGAGGAGCCCAAGCCACATAAAGATAACTTGTGTTGGTGCTCTGGTAGAAACCTCAGATGAGCTCTCAGTGAGCGGCCAGTGTCAAGTGCCAGGTATGAGAGTGAATAACCCATCTTGGACAGCCCAGTGGGGACTTCCGATGACCACAGCCCTGGCTGTCATCTGATTGCAACCACGTGAAAGACTTCAAAGGAGAACTACCCAGCAGAGCCCTGTTAATTTACAGAACTGTGAAAGAGAATAAGAAATTGCTTTTTTAAGCCAAAGATTGTTGTACAACAGTAAGTAACTGGAACAGCCACATGAGACTTAAAACAGGGAAGCAAAATGAAAACACCATATTTAAATTATTCTGATTGTTATCATGTATTAAAATGTACATATTCCTTCAAATATGCTTATTGTCATGGAATTCATTCCTAGACTGATTATGAAGCAGAACCAACTTAATAAATGTTTGTCCTGTCTTGGAATATACTGTCTCTTTGTTTATTTCCATTCTTAAATAAGTCGAATGGTTTCATGGATGAAATGTTATATTTCCTGAGATGACCTAGTTGTTTGAATCTCAATCTTACTGATATTTCATGCAACCTACAGTTTTCTTGCTATGTTAGAATGCTCATCAGTTTCATGGTCTCTTTCATTTGCCATCTTATAAAAGAGAAGTGGGACTTCCCTGGCAGCACAGTTGTTAAGAATCTGCCTGCCAATGCAGGGGACACGGGTTCGAGCCCTGGTCTGGGAAGGTCCCACATACCGTGGAGCGACTAAAGCCATGCGCCACAACTACTGAGCCTGCGCTCTAGAGCCTGCGAGCCACAACTACTGAGCCCACATGTCACAACTACTGAAGCCTGCGCGCCTAGAGAGCGTGCTCCACAACAAGAGAAGCCACCGCAATGAGAAGCCCACGCACCACAATGAAGTCCCAAAGCAGCCAAAGATTAATTAATTAATTAATTTAAAAAATCATTTAAAAGAGAAGCAATCTTTTCGTCTCTGTACTGTATAAGTGCATTCAGGATATCAAATTTTGCTTTTTGTTGTTGGTTGCTTTTGAGTTTGGACAGACATGTCACATTTGTATGTGGAGGTGGATATATTCCAATATAGTTATATTTGCACCTCATGTGTTTTTTTCTGCTTTGTCAGAAAAGCATCCCTGGAATAAAATCACTCTACAGTTTTACCTGAAGAATGACATTAAGTTTTTAGAGAAAAATGCAAATTCCACTTCCTCCTCAGGTCGTTGCCTGAGGCAATCAGATTGGCCTTAGCTTTATTTCTGTTTCTTGTACTCACTGTATCTTACTCTTGTGTCTTAAAAACATTTGCCCTCACATGTTGGTGTAAATTGTCGATCTACATGTAATTATTGTTAGGTTTTTTCTTTAGTAAATCTGATACTCAGAAGAAAATATGTATTAAATCAGACATACAGAAAAGAATGTATATGGTGACATATATGTAGATTGGTTCAGAAAAAAATAAGTGCAATGTATTTTTTAAAAATATGTTTTGGATATCTATGTATTTAACTTCTTTTCTGACCACTGAGAGAGATCAAAAAACCTTTCCATTTTTAAAAATATTGAATGTCAATACTTATTCTTGCTTCAGATTTGTTGAATATTATTTATTATGTCCTTGGGCTTTCAGAGGGAATATATTGACAAGGAATCCTTTTTCTTTCTCTCAATGTATTTCTTTTAGTCAATTTTCTTTCCTTCAACTTTCATGGTTGAAATTTCTAAGTTTTTCTGGAGATAAGAACATGGCATTTCTTAATCTTTGCCACTGGAAATATGCTACTATTTTCAAAGCTTAGGAAGATTTTCTTCCAAAACAACCAATTGCATTTCAAAAGTTGGTTTTACCCTTGACATGATTCACTAATTTGTATATGATACTTCCATTGTAGGGAGATTTTCAAACATTTTTCTGCTACCACCCATGACAGAAGGATGTTCATGTGTGGGATACTCTCCCATGTATAGTAACAGAGACATGATTAGCATACTGAAGACAGACTATGGCTTTCCATACTTCCCATGCCACGTGTACATAATTTACTGTATGTAATATCACACTATTATAGGATTACAAGGAATCCACTCCAATTTATTTTTGAAAAGTATATCACTCACAGATTGTATTATTTTAACCATTTTTGGAATCATGTTACTTGCTCACAATCTCTTAACTAATAGCAATGTATATGACCCAACATCACTTTTGGACTATGGGAGAACCAGTGTTCTACACTATTTCCTTATTTCATGACAATTGTATAATTTATTGGCATAATGTTCATAACAATCTCTTATCCTTTTAGCATCCATAAGACCTATCCTCTCTTTCATTACTATCATTGAAAATTTGTGTTAACTCTCTTTTTCCTTTCTGGCTAGGGAGCTTATCTGTTTTATTGATCATTTCAAATAAACAGTTTTTGGTTTCATTGAATTTCTCTATTATTTGTCTATTTTCACTTTCATTGATTTTTACTTTTATCTTTATTATTTCTTTCTTTCTGCTCATGCTGAGTTTCATTTCTTCTTTTTCTCATTTCTTAGTTGTTTTTCATTCTTTAAAGTATCTTAATGCTATAAGTTTCCCTCTAATTTCTGCTTTACCTGCATCCCACAAGTTTTGATATGTAGCATTTTCATTATTATTTAATTCAAAGTAATTTCTAAATTTCCTATGGGAAAGTTAGACCCATGGGTTGTTTGGAATGTGTTGTTTAATTACTAAACATGTAGGGATTTCCAGATATCTATTTGTTATTAATTTTTAGTTAAATTCACAGTAGTAAGAGAATGCAGTTTGTATAATAGTAATCCTTCTAAATTTATGAAACTAGCTTTATGGTCCAGAATGTGGTCTATCCTGATAACTATGCTATGTGCACTTGAAAAGAATGTATTCCACTGTTGTTGGGTAGAGTCCTTTATAATTGTCAATTAGGTCAAATTGATTGATATGTTTATTTCAAGTCATCTGTAATCTTTCTGTCCACCTGTGCTATCAGTAGAAGAGTGTTGAAATCCTGAAGTATAATTGTGGATTTGCCTATTTCTCCTTTCAATGCTATTCGTTTTTGCTTCAGCCCATTTTGAAACTCTTCTCAATATATATACAGGTAGGATTCTTACATATGCTTGAGGAATTTTTATCTTTATGAAATGTGCCTCTTTAACACTCCTAATATTCCTTATTGTGTAGTCTGTTCTGTCTGATAATATTGCCACTCCAGCTCTTTTTATCAGATTTATTGAGGTTCAATTTACATACAATAAAGTCACCAATTTTAAGTGTACAATTTGATAAGTTTTGAGAAATATATGCAGTTGTGTAACTATCATCGCGATCATGATATCCAACTTTTCCATCACTCCAGAAAAGTTTCCTTCTGCCCCTTTGCAGTCAATCTCATCCCCCATCCCTGGCAGCTGACATGCTTTGTTTCTATAGTTTTGCCTTTTTTAGAATGTTATATAAAGAGAATCACAGCTATAAGTAGCATTTGAGGTGGGGCTTCTTTGATGTAGCATAATACATTTGAGATTCATCTATGTTGTTAGTTCCTTCCTCGTTATTGCTTAGCAATATTCCATTTTGTTTATCCATTTACCACTAGAATAACACTCTTCCAGTTCAGAGCCACTATATAAATCTATTACAAAGTGGGAGGACAGGTTTTGAATGGAAGTGTGTTTTTATATATTTCTTTTGTTTAAATATCTAGGTGTGGTATTGCTAGATATGGTAAGACTAGCATTTGAATCCTGATAAAGATAGTCTTGGGCTGCCTTTCTTTAGCTGTCAAGCTTGCGATTAATGCTAGAATCAGTCCCAACAGTTACAAAATCATGATTCGTACTCAACGCTGTACCAGGTGAAAGAAAGTATACAACAAAACCTTGATATCTATAGGTAGACATTTTAAAGCCTCCAGGCCTAATAGAGGCCACCTGTAGCCAGGAAACATGGCAAGAAAATTCACAAATGAAGTTCTGATCGTGATTGTACCGTGAGAATTTAAAATTTTTTTTTAGGTTAAGGTAAATAACAGTCTTTGAAAATGTTAACACGTGAAACTTTTAGCATAGCCAAATCCCTGTCTAGAAATCCATGTATACAATTCAAATACACTTAAGACATTCAAACACTAATTGGCAAAAATTACTTAGGGGTACAAAGAGTTTTCCTTGCACACCTAAATGATTACTGTGCGTATGATCTGGGACTCGATTGATGGTTTTGTGAATTACTCGTCCTTGTGGTAGACTTCACTATGCGTTTCAGACCGAAGTGGCTAGAATTAACTGCCCACCCCAGATCCCAACTAAAACAGAGACAAGTAAAGGAACTCCAAGGAGTTGAGGACGCACAGGTAACGGGCGCGGTTGGCCAGCAGAATCTGACATTTTAAATCGCCCTGCCCATCAGGGCCTCTGCTGCCTTTGACGGGCGGGCGAGTCAGAGGTAGGGGAGAGCTGGCTGGGCTTTGCCAGGCAGCGCGGGACGACGCCCCAGTCGCGGCCTTCACAGCGCTGAACTCCACGACCCCACTTGCCCAACTGCGCCAACGCCCCCGTCGCCCCCGGCGCATCCCGCAGTCGGCCGGCAGGTGTGCGTGGTGCGCGCGCACGCAGTGCGTGCTGGGTGCGGGTCCCGCGAGCCGAGAGGCAGCTGGGCGCCTGGCGGAGAGTGGCTGGCTGGGTGAGTGTCGCCCTCCTCGCCTCCCCGCCTCCTCTCCTCGCGCCTGCTGGGGATGCTCGCGCGCGGCGCCCCCTTGCCTGTAGGCTCGCGGCCCCAGGGGGGCGGCGTGTGTGAGTAGCTGGGAGGGGGCCGCGAGGCGCTGCGTGGAGAGCTCGCCAGGGTTTGTCCGCCGCCGTCACCTGACTCGTCAGAGCAGCTACAGCTGAGGTGGGGGCGGGGATGGAGACGCAGCGCGGAGGGCTGGAGAGACACGGCGGCGGGCGGGTGCGGCTGGCTCCTGGGGCCACGGGCGGCGGGCGCAGGGACCGCGGAGCTGAGGGCGGGGGCCGGGCCAGGGCCGGAGGCGGCGCGCAGCGGACACCGGGTCCGCTCGCGGCCGCTCACACCCACCCGACGCGACTTCCCTCGGCGGCCTGGGCTCCGCTCATCCTGCGGCTGGCGGCGCCGCTCCTGGGGTGGGGTGAGTACCGCCGCCCAGGCTCGGCCCCCTCCCCGTGTTTGGGCCGCGCGGAGATCCGGAGAGGATAATCCTAGGGCGCGGAGAAGGGCAGCGGCCGTGTGACAGCTCCGCGGCGCGCTGAAGGGCGGGCGGGGGGCTGGGCTGTCAGCCCGTCTCTGCTCCGCCGTCAGGAAGGGCGAGGCGCTGCGAGACTCCGGCGCCTCCGCGGAGCCCTGGGGCGGCCCCTGCGGCGGCGATTTGGGGGCGAAGGGAGGGGGTCCGGGCGGAGGGCCTCGGCGGGTCTTTGGAGACCGCGGCGGGGAAGGAAGGGGAGGCGGGCGCGTAATATGGCGCAATACTAGGATAATCTCTGCCGCGACCGAGGGAGGACGAGCCGGTTGCTGCAGCAGCGCGAGGAGGAGGAGGGAGGCGGCCAGGGCTTGGGTATACGATCCATTCTCCGAAGCCTGCGGGCTGCTAGGAGGAGACGCTGCGGCTGGGAGGCGAGAGGTGGGCACACGGCGGGCGCGGCGCCCAGGGCATAACCCCGACGCACGCGGGAGCTGGGCTGGCACCCGAGATAGCTTGCAGGGGAAGTGCTGATGGACGGGGGGGCGCGGAAGGGTGAGACGGGCAGCATCCGGGGGGAGGGGAGTGGGGGGGTTGTCGGTCGGGGACATTGTCACGATGCTGGCACCGGACTCGCGCTAGTCTTGCTCAAGACTCCTAAACCGCGTCGTTCGAGCGGAGCTTAGCGCGGTGCTGGCTCCGGGAAGGTGGTACCAGGGCGGGGACGGAGAAGAGAGCCGCCCTGCGGCTGGAGGAGGCAAGGCCTGGGTGCTCGGAGGGTCTGGTCTGCGGCTTAAAGCAGGACCATCTCCCCCTTTTTCCCGCAGAAGAGAAGGCGGTAGACGCGGCCGGAGAAGATGTCGGGCCAAACGCTCACGGATCGGATCGCCGCCGCTCAGTACAGCGTGACAGGCTCCGCTGTAGCCAGAGCGGTGTGCAAAGCCACCACTCATGAAGTGATGGGCCCCAAGAAGAAGCACCTGGACTGTAAGCATCTCTTTATATAAGTGGGACATGCGCACGGCCGAGGCTCCGTGGATACGGGCGACGCGGCCTGGGCGCTCGGTCGATAATGCTGCAGCCTTTCGACCTACCAGCGGGGCTGCCCCTGAGCTCGAAATTTCCCACCGTGGAGGTGTCGCTTTGGGTCGGCCCTGAAACCTTGACTTTGAGCCATTTTTTTCTCCTGTTGACCTCCAAGGTTTTGCTGGAGGAAAAAAAAGATTATATATAGATAGATAGATAGATTAATAATTTAAGATACCAAGAAATTGTAAATTCAGGGTTAGGCGCTTTTCACCTCTTCCCCCCCCTTTCTCCACCCTTCCCCTTTTCCAGTCCACGTTAGAGGAAATCAGGGGTTACACAGTGGTAACAACAGTAACCCCAAAAATGGATTCATGGAAGGTCAAATTTATCACCCTAGTTGTTTCCTAAATACATTTTGGGTAGTTTGAAAAGTGTCACCTTTTTCGGTGCTGCTGCTGAGGTTTGGTGCCTGAGTGTGTGTCGTATGTCCCACACCAAACTGAAACAGATTCAAGCTCTTGAATGAGGAAACTGCACATCATAGCTAATGGAGATTCCATTTTACCCGTCCCGGCACGCTTCTTTGTCCCATTCTCGGGAACTGCTGGGCAGAATGACCATTGCAGTGGACACAAAATGGATGTGCTTTCCCAGCCTTAGAGATGGTGCAATTTTAGATGAAAACGTTCAACTTATAATTTTTTTTAAGTATTGGGTTTTTTGATGGGTTTTTTAAAGTATTGGGTTTTTTAATCTAGTTTGGAATCTATATATTTCTGAAGTAAATATTTCATTTGATTAACATAGTAAATGTTTAGTTATTGAAGGGCAACTGGGGACACTTAGAAAAAGGCTTTCACTTGCTTTGAGCACTGAGGCTCCTTATAAGTAAGGCTACATCAGAATACATTCTGTAGTTGCTGTTCGGTCTTCTGGGACCTGCTTAGAATCTGTCCTGCTGTTGTGTTCGTTGGTAAAGGTCAGTGCTGGCATGAAAGACACAGGCAGGTCTAGCCACACCCATTTCCCACCTGGCTTCCTTTGCCCATTTTCTGGTTTTCTTATGCTTGAGGCCTTCCCCAGTGTCTGCCTTGTGCAGCTGAGAAAATGGCACCACTGTTAGAATTGACTCTGGTCCTGTTACCTGTTTAAGCAAAGCTTGATGAAGCTGACAGCTGGATATTGTAAGCGTTCTCCAGCCTTGCGAACCTGTTGTCTCATAAAATTGAATAATTTTGCTACCAGAAGCTTGCCTGAGGGGGGAACACCATTATCCTTTTCCTGAGGGAATTTTCAACACAATGTGTTGATTATGGTATCGTGTGTTATACATGCAGTACAGGGTGAGAGAGGTGGCCAGGGACCCTAACAGAAGGGGAAATTATAAATTCATGACCAGCTCGTTTTGCTGCAGCGTGCTGAATCATTTAGCCATCTTTGATCAGTTTCCCCAACTCTGGAAGGATGATTCATGTTTTAAAGGTAGGTGTAGGTGTAGCAAATCCTCATAATAAAAAAGCTATAGGTTATGGATTTGCTCAATGATTTGAAAATGATAGATCGATATATTGATACATTTCAGAGAACACTTACAGGTATTTCATTAAACGTGATTCACATAAAGACTGACTTTTCCATGTCTAGATAGTCACCTTAATCTTTAGATCTTGAAAAGTCTTTTATAAATTTTCCAGGTGGGGGGGTTTTCCAGTATTTCCAGCATATGTTAGTAAGTGAAGTGATTCTGAAGATGTGGAACACAGCAGGAAGATTCCTTACTTAAGGAAAGCCGTGGAAGTAGGAACTGGTATTGAGTTAAGAACACGGACAATAAGAGCTAAACATTTATTGAGCAGTTACTATATGCTGGGCACTGAGCTTTACATTATTAATTTATCATCACTTAAAAGTTTCGGGGAAGGTAATTAACTTTCATACCTTTTAACCCCTGCACTTAACTGCCATCTGTGGTTTATTTAGTAATATTCTCTATTGGGGGGGGGAAGGGAACCAAATGAGCCTGAATGGTCTAATCTTCAAAATACCCATCCTGTTTGCATGGCTTTGTGTGAAATTGAGCATCACAGCCCCACACACTTATTGTAATTTCTATGATATGCGTGCAGAAATGTTAATTCTGTCATTTAAAAAATGAGCAAAAGCCAAGCACTGAGGAGTATTGGTCTTTCTTTTTAACATTTTACTTTTCCAATAAGACATAAAATAAATTATCTTCACTTAAAGCCAACCTTAGGGTAGAATTTGGAAAGATAGGTATCAAGTTACTGATATGTCCTATTTTAAGAAAACATGATATGGAAAGTCTGAACATATAAATAATGTTGTATGTATATGTACTGCAAGAGGGGATCTTTGCACAGAATTCTTTGTAATGTTCCTTTAAATAACAGTAGACTACCTTAGTAATTTATTCACAGGTGTTCCAATAACACACCAGTTTTAAAAGTGAGTTACACCAGTTATTAAAACATGCAAACATATAACTAAGTTTCACTATAGGCACTGAAATAATCTTAAGTTTATTTAGTTTTGAAAATATTAAATACTAGTTAGGAGGAAAAGAGTGCAAAATGTAGAGTTGGGGATTTGAAACCAAAAAAGTTTTTTTTTTTAATTTCTCTTGTAAGTTTATTTTCAATATTCATAACGAAGAGCTTCCTGTTTTTTAGCTGGTATATAGGTCTTTTTTTTTTTACATCTTTATTGGAGTATAATTACTTCACAATGGTGTGTTAGTTTCTGCTGTATAACAAAGTGAATCAGCTATACATATACATATATCCCCATTTCTTCTCCGTCTTGCGTCTCCCTCCCACCCTCCCTATCCCACCCCTCTAGGTGGTCACAAAGTACCAAGCTGATCTCCCTGTGCTGCTTCCCACTAACTATCTATTTTACGTTTGGTAGTGTGTACATGTCCATGCCACTCTCTCACTTTGTCCCAACTAACCCTTCCCCCTCCCTGTGTCCTCAAGTCCATTCTCTACATCTGCGTCTTTATTTCTGTCCTGCCCCTAGGTTCATCAGAACCATTTTTTTAGATTCCATATATATGTGTTAGCATACAGTATTTGTTTTTCTCTTTCTGACTTACTTCACTCTGTATGGCAGACTCTAGGTCCATCCACCTCACTACAAATAACTCAGTTTTGTTTCTCTTTATGGCTGAGTAATATTCCATCATATATATGTGCCACATCTTCTTTATCCATTCATCTGTCGATGGACACTTAGGTTGCTTCCATGTCCTGGCTGTTGTAAACAGTGCTGCAGTGAACATTGTGGTTCATGTCTCTTCTTGAACTATAGTTTTCTCAGGGTATATGTCCAGTAGTGGGATTGCTGGGTCATATGGTAGTTCTATTTTTACTTTTTTAAGGAACCTCCATACTGGCTGGTTCTCCATAGTGGCTGTATCAATTTACATTCCCACCAAGAGTGCAAGAGAGTTCTCTTTTCTCCACACCCTCTCCAGCATTTATTGTTTGTAGATTTTTTGATGATGGCCATTCTGACTGGTGTGAGGTGACACATCACTGTAGTTTTGATTTGCATTTCTCTAATGAATAGTGATGTTGAGCATCCTTTCATGTGTTTGCTGGCAGTCTGTATATCTTCTTTGGAGAAATGTCTATTTAGGTCTTCTGCCCATTTTTGGATTGGGTTGTTTGTTTTTTTGATATTGAGCTGCATGCGCTGCTTGTATATTTTGGAGATTAATCCTTTGTCAGTTGCTTCGTTTGCAAATATTTTCTTCCATTCTGAGGGTTGTCTTTTCATCTTGTTTATGGTTTCCTTTGCTGTGCACATGAAACCAAAAATTTTTAATTAGTTTGATTTGTATATAACTTTGTAGTTTGGAGTTCATATTAGAAGGTTGTAAGAATAGAGTTTATGGCTCTGTGATTTTCTTTTTTTAAAGACACTGGGTTAATTGAATGGGCTCAGAATCTTTATGAAATGTGTACTTAATATTATTTAAAGTACTGGTTTAGAAGATAATTTTTTTCTCTTTGGGTTGATAGGCCACAAAAATTATTGTTAACTATGGTAATTTATAAAATGATGCTTAATGATATATGATTTATACATTTGAAGAAATGATTTGTTAACATCTGGAGGCAGAATTACATGTAGTAAGAAGGTAGAGAGATAAGCAAACTCTAGACATATATTCTCATATATTTTGTCCTTTTCACTCATAGTATGTTTCTTGGAGGAAAAAAATATATTCAGAAAAACTTGACCATAATTAGCAGTTATAGATGAAAGTTAAGGGTTATGATTAACCTTAATAATTTAAATAAGGATTATATATTTTAAGTTACTTTTGGATTATGTAAAACTTTTATTCTATACTATAATAAGATTGCCCTTTGCACATGAAAATTAAACACCTAACCAATGTTAGTTTAACATTAGTTTTTCTGGATCCATCTGTACATCCTCACTTCCTTTCCCTTTAACATTGTGTACCTATTTGATAGCACATGAAACATGCAGACTTGTCAAGCATTCACCTTCTTGATTGCGTTACATTACAAAATGTAAACTATTTTACATTTCCATTGTTTTTCCTTTTCTGTTTTGTAGTTGATGGCCTAAGGGATAGCCCAAGTCAAATAATAAAGTAACAGGATCCAGTAGGGCACCCAGTGCTTTCCCAAGTGCTGCGTCAAGGTTAAAGAACAACAACAAAATGGAGTTGGCCCAGAGTAACACCTGCAGGGAGAATTTGGGAAGTTTTACAGCCCTTGTATAAGATTCATTTTGGTTAATTGCTCTTATGAACAGTTCCTGTGTATGCTGTACTTTTAAAATACCCTGTTTAAGATTGTCAAAATTCCAAACTTAGACATTACTATCAACATCAAACCAAACCTTATGAAAAGCCAAATTGCTTATCAGTAATCCTACTTTTTTCCATTCTAAACCTCTTGTGAGTTTTTAATAATGAGCTTACCCTACATAATAAGCAAGTAATTCAAGTTCTGAATCTTATGTTTGAGAGAGATTGGCATTTTATAAATGATTCTTTTCCTCCCAAATTAAGAAAAAATAAGATTGTATTTTTTTTTAAATCAGACTATCTTTATTAGATACCTTTTTTTAAATACATTTATTTATTTTTGGCTGCGTTGGGTCTTCATTGATGCTTGCGGGCTTCCTCTAGTTGCAGCAAGTGGGGGCTACTCTTCGTTGTGGTGCGCGGGCTTCTCATTGCGGTGGCTTCTCTTGTTGCGGAGCACGGACTCTAGGCGTGCCAGCCTTCAGTAGTTGTGGCACGTGGGCTTCAGTAGTTGTGGCTCACGGGCTCTAGATGCACAAGCTCAGTAGTTGTGGCACACGGGCTTAGTTGCTCCATGGCATGTGGGATCTTCCTGGACCAGGGCTTGAAACCGTGTCCCCTGCATCGGCCGGCGGATTCCTGACCACTGCGCCACCTGGGAAGTCCAAGATTGTATTTCTTATGAGAACATCTGGTAAAGGGAATGGGAGATACAAGACTATGTTTTGATTCGAGACAAATATTGGCAAATGACCACAAAATTCCTATTGCTTTTACTTTATTTATAAAATATCTTCTAATAAGAAATTTTGTGAGTAAACACAGAATGAAAATTTAAACCTAAAAATTTATTTGCTTTACATAAGCTTCTTTAGGATACAGTATATAAAATATATTTCAATTTATAGAAGTACTATTTGCACACTGATTCAGTTGATACCATATCTATCTTTGTGATAACTTATAGAGCTTTCTGTAATGCTAGTATGAAAAATGTAAGCTTAGTTTATTGAGTAAAATTAAGTTGGAACAGTGTATAAAAGTTTACTGAACACTAGGGTAACTTTCAATATGAGAAGTGTACTAACTTGCTGTAAATATATTTTACTTTGATTCCAGTTCTCTTTTAACCATTTGTTATTGTCTAAAGAAACCCTCTAATTTTCTATACCGAGGCATACTCTGTTCCTCCTCCTTGATTTCACCGGAAGCCTCAGCCCATGTGGAGATGGTTTAGAACAGTCTGTGTTATTTTTTAGGTAGTCAAGAAGAGATGAGGGAAATAGACTTCCGAAAAACATTCAAGCTGAGTATCCTTTATACCTTAAATCAGAAGGGGTCCAATCTATGTGGTCCTGTGACATTCTCAGGTGACGTTCAGCATCCCAGGAGGGGAGAAAAGAGATCTTGTGAAGTTTAGGGGTTAGCAGGATTAGGAAAAGAACAGTGGCAAGGAGTCTTAGGTACATCTTTGGGTCACTTTAGGTTTTTTTTTCCCGTTTGAGATCAGTGTGGTTAGCGGGTACTTTCTTAGAAGCAGTATAAAATTGGTAACTCAAATCAATTTTTTTAGAAGTTACTCTAGTGATTTAAAAGACTGTAAACATGGAAAAAGATGTAAAACTATGGACGTAGTAGGTAAATTCATATCTTTTTTTTTTTTGGTAAATTCATATCTTAATTGCAATATTAGCTTGATGCATTTTAGATTAAAACCTGTATTTTTCGTACATTGCCGTATTAGTTTTAACGTTTAACAAATGGCTCCTGAAGTCTTATTTGAAATTTAATCTGTGCACTTAGTTGCCGTGGATCTTTCCCTTAGTTTTTCACAAGTAAATATCCTTTAAATATCTTACCTCTTCTCTTCAAATTGATTGATCCTGGGATAGGGTGTTCTTTGGAGCTTATCTTGGTTTCAGTAACTTGGTAAAGAAGGTCAGGAGTGGCATATAACCCTGTTCCCTGAGGGCCAAGGATGCTTGAGTTGTATTTTAGGTGACGCAACTCCTGAGAGAACCTTCAATATAATCTTAGTGCAGTTAAATAATTTGAAAAGCCACATTTCTTGCCATTAAAAATATTTATTCTTCAGTTTCACTTTGTAAAATTCCTTTCTCTTTACAGAGGAATATATTGTTTGCTTGTAAGGGACATGTTGACTATCTGTTTTTCCTTAGGTGTTTATGTAACATGGAAGTTTATCTTTTGTTCCTCACAAAGGGGAGAATAGTTGAATGGCATACTCATTGTCAATTGCATGGTGACCTATAAGTGCAAAATGTTGGTGTCTTCCTTGGAGCAGTTGGGTGAAAGCACAAACCAGAGCGAGAATTGTACCCTGAAGCCCACAGCCCTTCTCTAGCTGTTTTCCTGCTCTCTCTTCATTTGTCCCAAGTGTGTGAGGATCCCCCTGTCCCCCCTCCCTGCCGTCCCATGTGTACATAAGGTTTCTCTATTATGCATCTTTAAGAAGGGTCTAGTGTCTTCTAAAAGATTTTGTGATATGCCATTCCTGGCTACCCAGGAGAGAGAAGCTAGATCTTTGCTTTCTGTGGGTTTGCTTTGTGGCCTGATCATTTGATTATTCTCCTAGGGTTAGCACTTTTATTTTAAGCTATAACTCTCCTCCTTTCTGCATCAGTTATTCTCTCTGTCATCCGCATCTTTAACCTCTCTCTCTAGCTCTCTTATGAAATTTTCGAGTATCTCTGTTGAAAACAAACAACCAAAACCTCCTACACACACAGCTCTCCTTGGACTCTATGACCTCTTCTAGCAACCAACCTGTCATCCTTTGCTTTTCTTTCACAGCCATGCTTCTTGAAACAGACACTCACGATTCCAAAGAAAACAAGCACAGCTCTAAGCTTACTTTGGATATTCTGTGTCTTTGGCTTAATTCATGCATGAAATATTAGAAGCTTTGTGAGGTGCCAGGTATTGCCCACCCAGTTGCCCAGGCCACTGACCTGAGGCTTTTCCCTCCTCTCTCAAATTCAGTGAGTGATCAATTCTTTTAAAACTCTCTGACCTCTCCTTCTTTAGCTGTCTTCTGCCTGGTTTTGATCAGTAATAAGCCTTATCTGTAAAATGATTAGTGATAGTACCTACCTCATATCTGTTGAGGAGTAAGAGAGAGAGTACATGTAAGAGACCCAGCCCAGAGCTTGACACACACACCTGCAATGAACATGTTATTACTACCACTACTGTAGTTAACCATTACTAGTACAGTTGCTGTTGTTGCCACGACTAGTACCATTACTGCTACTCCCACCACTATAACAACTGATGCATGATCCTTACTAATTTGCCCTTACTGTGCTTGTTTTTCGTCTCCTTTCAATTGCTTCAGGTTTTACTTTAATTCTAACTTTCCCCTTCTTTAGTTTGGAAGCTATATATACTATTTCTTTTTTTTTTTAACATGAATACCTTTATTGAATCACATTTTAAATGTATAATTCTAGACATTATAGTTTTATGAATAAATAATATTTGTATTGCATTTATAGGAAATGTTCAGAAAGTGCTCATTACTTTGAATTTGTTCCAAGTGATTTTTGTAGCTCTCTAGAAATGTACTACCATAAATGTATTATCATAAATCAGATTCTAGCTTTAGAAAAGAATGTGTTATCTTTAATCATGGAGACCGTATCCTATATTATATTTATCATTATTAGCAATACAGCTAGGTAGGACGTTACCTGGATTACAGTATATTTAAAAGACTTGTTTTAATTTTATTTCTTTTTTTTTTATTTTGATGTTTTTTTACATCTTTATTGGAGTATAATTGCTTTACAATGGTGTGTTAGTTTCTGCTTTATAACAAAATGAATCAGTTATACATATACATATGTTCCCATATCTCTCCCCTCTTGCGTCTCCCTCCCTCCCACCCTCCCTATCCCACCCCTCCAGGCTGTCACAAAGCACTGAGCTGATCTCCCTGTGCTATGCGGCTGCTAGTTCAGTTCTTTTAGTGATTGCCCTTCAAAATTTAGTATGCATTCTTAAAGTCTCAAGTCGATCAGTATCTCTTTTTTTTCCTACCAAAGAAAAGAAATTTAGAAACTTTTTTTTTTGCCATGAAGTGTGTTTTATTGTCATTAATCATGCAAACAATTTTCTATAATATCCCAGAGCAAACCAGAGAATTTGGCAGTCCTATTAGAGGATCCCCTCAGAGACCCACAGGCCGGTGGCATCGGCACAGAGTGCCCGGGTTCACAGTGCAGCTTGTTGCTCGTGTCCATCTTGCAGGTGGCTCTTCCTCCACATCACGACTAGGGTCTCCAAGATGATGGAGGCGGAGAATCCTCCAGGTTCTTAGAAAATCTCACTTGGCTTGCAGGGTGTTCTTCTCCTGCATCTCCATCTTCTTCAGCTTGGCCTTATCAAAGCTCACGATTTCTCTCATGTCCAGCTTGTCTGCCATTTTCTTAAAACAATCTTAGAAGTTCCACTCCAAGCCTGCGGTCCCCGTGCTCCCACTTGCGTCACTGCAACAAGAGACAAAATTTAGACATTTTGAATTCCAGTCATCCACTTTTTACTCATGTGCTATTATTGTCCAGGGATTTAGTCCACCATTGTTTTAACCCCCAAAGCCAGACATTATTACTTCATACAGGCAGTGTTCATTTAGCTGAATCCACCTTTCCTTCTTTGTTCACCATTCCTTGATCATGCCTAGGATTTCCTTGAACTATATCTTTTTGAAGCTCTTTCAGTGAGGCTGTTTAGTAGTAAACTCTGTTTTTGTCTAAAAAAAAAATCTTTATTTTACCCACATTGCTGAAGGATAGTTTATCTGGCTATACAATTTTAGATTGAGTTATTTTCTCTTTAAAGATAATATTTGGTTTCCATTGTTGCTCTTAAGAAGTCATCTATTAGACTACCAGCCTTTAGGTAATCTCTGTTTTTGTGGTTGCTTTTAAAATCTTGTGTCTTCTCTATCTATACTGTATGTGTGTTTAGACGTACTTTTTTATTTACCCTATTTGGAGCTTTATGAGTTTCCAGAATTTGAGAATTCATGTCTCTCATTAGTTCTGGAAAATTCACCATCTTTGATTGTTGCCTACACCCATTCTCTTCCTTCTCTCCTTCAAACATGATTATGTATATGCTGGACCTTCTCATTACACCCTTATATCTATAAATATACCTTTCATAGTTTCTAACACTTTCTTTACTGTTTGGCATGCTTTGTTTTTCAGATACCTTCCAGTTCATTAATTCTTTTTTTAAGCTGTGTCTTGTCTGCTTTTATTCATTCTTAGTTTCTAATTTTATTCATTTATATTTTTCATTTTTGGAGTTTTTCAAATTGCCCTGTTTGGGGATAACATATTACTTCTTGCTCACATTTTTGAGTTCCTCTTTTATTTCTTTACCATTTTGAACACAACTCATTTTATATTCTATATCTCATAGATCTATTACATGAAGCTCTGTTTCTGCTGCTGTTTTTGCCTAACCGTCAGTCATCGTTTATTTCTTCGTCTGTTTTATAATTTTGGACTATGAGATCACGTTGCCTAGGACTTCATCTTTGGGAATCCTGGAAAGCCTAGGATCACCTTGAGAGGATTTGTGTTTGCTTCTGCAAGGTCCCACAAATGCTACCATCCTGGGAGCACCTTAAGTTGATTTGTGCTCTTGGAGCTTCCCATCTAGTGCAAGACCAGGTCCATAATCCTTATCCATAATTTGAAAATCCAGAAAGCTCAGAAGAATGAAATTCTTTTTGTAAATCATCTGGTGGCAAAACTTGATCAGATATAGCTGTTGTACTACCTACCGTGAAGGTTCATATATTGAGCTACAGAAATGTTGTCATATTATGGTGTGTTGTCCACATTATACTAGGTTACTTAGTATATGGTATATGCACCACATTACTTTTGTAAAATCTGGGAAATCCTAAATTCTGAAACATGTATTGCTCTAAGGGTCTTGGATGGAGGAATGTGAGTCTATAATATAAATTTGAATCACAGTCTCGGGCAAGGTGAAAAGCTATGTTTACAAAATGCCCCAGAGATTTTTTTCCCCCTGACATCTACTAAGAACCTAGGTTGAGTGAATAGTTTTCTTCTGGTCTTGAAGGTGTTTTTTGTTGGTTTTTTTCCTCCTAATTTTAGTAAGGGAGTAACTCTTTGAGGATCCCAGCTCTGTAAGGAGGTCTTAGTTCCAATCAGCCATCTTGCTTAGTCCCAACCGCCTTGTCTTCTATTCCCCACAGGGTTGTTAAAATCTAAGCCTCTGGCTGCTCAGACTAACACATGGCCTCAGGGCAGCCTTCTCTTAAGTATCAGTTTACCATGTGGTTTTCTGCATCTTCTTTCATTTCTGGCCCTGGGGATTGCTTTTATTTCCTCATGAGTACAGCCAAATGGGTAGAAGATGCCTGTAATGTTTATCTAAATTATCAGGTGTTTTTTTTCCTTGATAGTCCACCTATATGCTAGAAATGGATCCAGCCTGTTTTTCCCATCCTCTGTCCTCCCACTCCTTTTACACACCCCCTTTACACACATCCCAGAGTAGCTCTGACATTCATCGGCTTCACTATACTGTGCATTATTTGGGGGCCTTTGTACACGCTGCTTCTGTATTTTAATATATATTTTAAAATCTCATGTCTGAAACCTGGCTTCGCTCATTCCTTTTCAGTAGGTCGATGGCACCCAGTGCTTCTGTCCCTGTCATCTCACTCTTGGAGCTGTGGTGGGTTTGACGGCTCCCTCTGACCTGCAGTTTTGTGAGGCTGCCTTATCTCTAACACCAAACACAGCCTGGTAGCAGGTTTAGGTAGACATTTGCTGAGTGTTTTTTTATTACACCTTTACTAAATTTTAGGCCCTTTTTTTCCTTACTATTTAAAGATTTTACTCTTTTATTTAAAGATTTTACTTTTGCTTACTAACCTTTCAGAAGGGCATGGACTTAAATGGATCCATTTTCTCTCAAGTTTATGAAAACAATAGAAGTATGATATTGAAGGAAAACAAACAAAAGAAACGGTAAATTGCTTAATGTACATAGTCAATGTGCATTTCCTGACCGTCTCTTGACACTTGCATTCTTTTGACATGACAAAAATTTAATTTGGGGAAAATTATAGCCTTGATAGGCAAAGTTTTTTGGATTTAAAGTATACGTACTTGGTGCATATCACTAATGATTAGATAGGAGATGATTGGGTATTAATATCAGAGAAAATTCTTCACCAGCGTCTTGTGTGTGCAGATGCATTTGCTTTGGGTTTTTTTGAGCTGGATACAGTTGGGTAGCATTGTTCTTCAATAGCCCTTTTATAATTTTAACTGCCTACATTATGAATGGTAAGGGTATTATGGAAGAAAAGCATTATTTCAAAAGTAGCTACATGTTGTTAATTTTCACTGAAATGATATCATTCACCAGATGTATAGTGATATGATGTTACCATTAACAACTTGCGGGTTTTAGAAAAACAGTGAGGAGACAAGCTTAACCTAAAGCTTTGGATTCTCTTGCCTTTGTAAAAAGAACAGTGAATATCAACATATTTAATTTAGCTTTTAATGATCTGTTTGGAGAAATTATAAATTACTTTTAGTATTGAGGCTTTTAGTAGCTTATTAAGCACAATCCCATCATTTGTTCATTTAACAAATATTTGGGTGTTTACTAAATGCCAGGAATTATTCCAGGAGGCAGGGGTACTATGGTGAACAAGATACATACAGCTCTTGGCATCAGAGAGCTTGCAACTTACTAGTGTTGACAGAAAATGCAAACACTAATTACTGGTGGTTCTGAAAGTTTTAACAGGGGGAGGTGAAGACATCCATGGGAATGCATTGAAGAGGAACTGATATTTAAGCCCAGCCTTGAAGAACGATCATGACTTAACCTGAGTGAGGGGTGGACAAGGGCTGCCGCACAGTGTTATCTTGGAAGAGGCTTAGAGCAAGCGAGGTACGTTTTAGGAACTGAAAGAAGTTAAGGGCTGCTGGAAGACTGAGGCTAAGAAGGCTAAGAATGCTGTGAGAGGAAACCTGAGTTGTGGGCAGTGGCAGATCTGGAGGGCCTTCTAGGCTACAGAGGATATTAGAAGTTGTCCAACTTTTTCATTTTTATAGATGAAGCTGAGTCCCAAAGAGGCAAGAATCACACATTCTATATGTGTTCATACTGAATATTTCTTGGGACTTCCCTGGGGGTCCAGTGGTTAGGACTCTGCACTTCCACTGCAGGGGGCATGGGTTCGATCCCTGGTCAGGGAACTAAGATCCCACATGCCATGCAGCACGGCCAAAAACCATACTGAATACTTCTTAGCTATCTGCCTTCAGCAGGTGCACCAGTGCGTCACTGCTTTGTTCACCTAGTTCTGATGGCTGTGCCTATGGTAGATAACATTCTCCATGTGGGGTCATGTGGGAAATGTCAAATATATATAAATATTAAGTAGACACACACGTGCACGCACACTTTAATAGTGTTGAATTCAAATTCACCATAAATGTACACGTAACCCTGGGCACTTCTGACACAGGGACAGCCGTGCAGCTGTCCCTGGTAAGTGTTGCAGGCCTCATCCTGCCAGCCTGAACCTTTCTTACCTTTCTCCTCTCCTTGTCTTTTGCTTGGTTCTTGGGTCCTGGTGCTGGCACCAGAGAATGCTCTCTATGCCATTGGTGACAGTGAAGACTTTGAAGATTACAGATGTGTAATTTAGTTGAAAGTCTTCTAAAACTATGTATTGAAACAAACTTTAAGGCCATTTGGTTTGGTCTTATTGTGGTGACATAATTTGTAACGTTCCTTAACTATCACCACTGAAATAATAGAATTTTGCAAATCAGGCTTCCTAACTATTAAAACTACAAAACAGAATACCAAAAATAATCCCCCCCCCCCAAACACCATACATGTTAAGTATATCTAAGTACGTTCATGCCATATTTCACTGGGTTGGTCTGTTAGCCTGTTAACACCAAAGAAAAACACAACAGTTACTAAAATTTAGGTTAAGAAGATATCCAAGTGAAGAATGTTACCTTTCCCCTATTCTTTCCAAAGCCAGTTGCTTTCATATCGCTATCCTTTGTAATTTTTTCCTCAAGGTAAATATTAAAAAGATATAAGAAAATATCCTATTGGTTCTTCCTTAATAGAATTTTTTAAAACTTTCTATAATCTCACTAACAACTTGATTAACATCAAATTGTACAGCTTACAAACCATCATCTAGCTAAACACTTGAGTTAGACGGTGGCTTAATGAAGTTTTGTTATTTTTGTCTCCCCATCACAACAGAGTTGCAGCGTGTTCATGTTTTTCTGGTCTCTTCATTAAATATTTTAACATTTAAGATTCTGGTTTCGACTCCCCTTGAATGAGCATGAGTGTACTCATGGCAGTTTCCATGGAAGACTGATTTGAGCCTTGCTAATGGACAGGCTGCACCAAATTTTTTTTTTTTTTTTTTTTTGGCAGTGCGCGGGCCTCTCACTGTTGCGGCCTCTCCCGTTGCGGAGCACAGGCTCTGGACACGCAGGCTCAGCGGCCATGGCTCACGGGCCCAGCCGCTCCGCGGCATGTGGGATCTTACCGGACCGGGGCACGAACCCATGTCCCCTGCATCGGCAGGCAGACTCTCAACCACTGCGCCACCAGGGAAGCCCCTGCACCAAATGTTTTTCACACTTGAATCTCCTTTTTGCTTTGTGGTTCTCTAGTTGTTCATTTTTTCCCACAAGAGTTCTCATCATGGTTCCAAAGGAGTCACTTAATTTTTAGTTATAAAAAATTTATTGCATTTTTTGAAGAACAGTGTGCTGCACTAACATTACTATGTCAAGGGTCTGTTTTGTATGTGTGTGTATATATATCAGTAGAATAGAGATTTGACTTTGGTCCTTCTTGTGGATTGTACTAATCATTTCATGCGGTAATGCTGTGAATTCAGGAAGAAATGCTTCTTCAGTTGAGTTCAGCATTACGTTCTCAGGTGGAAAAAGAAGAGTATGAATTGGGCACTGAGTTGGTGGGAGTATAAATTGGTACAAACTTTTGGGAGGGCAGATTGGCAGTACTAGTCAAAACTCTTGAAAACAGCAATTTGACTTATAAATTGGTCTCAGATAAATAATTGGAAAAATAGAGAAAAGTATGCATTTAAGGGTATTTGTTGCAGCAATGCATACAGGAATACAAAATAATACACCTAAATACTTGATTAAAAAAGGATGGTGTGTGCCAACAATAAGATACTAGGCAACCTTGAAAAATGAGTTTGTTAAAGTATATTTGACATAGAAGGACGGTTTATGAGATATGATTCAGTTTTCATTTTTTTAGAAAGTATGTGTATGCCCATAGTACTTAGTTTGGTAGAATATATGCCAAAACGTTGTCTGTGGATGGAAAGAGTTTTACTTTCTGCTTCATACCCATATTCATCCTGACTGTTTTGAATGTGAGTCACAAGAATATAGATCAAACTTATTTTGGCAAACAGCTTCACCAAAAGAAAGGGACTCTCTTCCTAGAACTAAAGTTTTACAAAATCTTAGGGAAGAACTTTTTTTAACATCTTCATTGGAGTATAATTGCTTTACAATGTTGTGTCAGTTTCTGCTGTATACCAAAGTGAATCAGCTATATGTATACATATAACCCCATATCCCCTCCCTCTTGCGTCTCCCTCCCATCCTCCCTATCCCACCCCTCTAGGTTGTCACAAAGCACCAAGCTCATCTCCTTAGGGAAGAACTTTGATTTGCTTTGCTCAGGTCCTTGTTGACCTGTGAGAGTATGTGGCATGATACTAATGATTACCGGTCCAATCAGAACTACTTAGTTGGGAACCCCGAGAGCTAGTGGCTTGATACAAGTTTTATTTCTTGCTTGCCTCACAATTTGCTACAGATTAGTTCATTCCATCTAGGTGATTTCATCACCTAGGGTTTCAGAGTCCTCCACTGGATTCTATGCATCTGTGTGGTGGAAGAAGGAAGACAGAAAGGGGAGTATTGCAGGGGAAGAACGAGGGCCAGGCCTAGACATCATTTCTGTGTATTTTCCATTGACAAGAATTCAGTAGCCTCACCAAAATGTAGGAGAAGGTAGGAAATGAAGTCTAGCTATGAGTCCAGGAGTAGAAGGAAATGAGATGTGAACACACAATTGTTGACTCCACCGTGCCTCTGGAAGAAGAAATTGGATTATGGCTTGTCGCCTATATCTTAAAAACACTTATTTTATGCCACTGAGATCTCCAGCGATTTGACTGCTATAGTAGTGTCATGCATATCTAGCAATAAGCTAGTTGCTGTTAATGTTTTATTCAGTGAGGCCAGACAGATCATTCTGGAAATGCATGACTCATGGCTGGTCAGTAGACTCTCGGCATATCCCTGCCTCCTTGGCAGACGTTGCAGATTGATGCTGGCGCTCTTCAAAGCATTGATTCAGCCTCAAAATGCCGTACATATACAATGTTTTGGATTTCTACTGTCAATCATAGTTGACATTTAAGATGAAACAGATTTGCTGTTACTTGTCTAGGTAATTTATCTATGTTAGATACTGAGGCATACTGCTCTCTGGATTTATCTAGACGCCCAGAATTGACATTCAGCTTGGCTGGTTCGTAGCCCAGGATTCATCTGCCAGTGATCTTGTCTTTAAAAGCTAGTAATAGAGTGATTTGTGTGGTTAGGCCATGGGGAGAAGTTCTTCCTGGCTCCTTTAACAGCAAAAAGCTATTGTTCTTGATTTTATATTTTGTGTAACAGAGACAGTTAATGCTTTTGTGAGATAGGGAAAGGATGTTTTGAATTTTTGCATAAAATCTAAACTTTCTCTAGGTAGGCATCGAGTCTGATATTAACCAGTGGCCTTAAAATATAAGTTATGCAAAGCACATTAGAATTTTAGTAGGAAGAATTGTCTTTGAGCTGCTGCTTAGGTACCTACATGGGTATGGTTTCTTTTTTAATGTAAGTTGATTCTTGATTCACTTGTTTGATGTATAATGTATTAGCAGTCTGTCTTTTCCTGTAAGATTTAAGTGAAGAAAACTAAAGGAGGCCCCTAGGGCTGAAGTGGGTGAGCGTTGTGCCTGGCACGTGTACAGGACCAATTGCTGTTTTCCTCACAAACCTCCCTGAAGTTAATACTCCTATCCTAGGGAGGTTGGAAAACTCACCTGAAATCCCCCGGCTAATGAAGGAAGGAGCCAGGGGTTCTAACTGCAAGACTTAAGGATTATTTTTTTCCTTTGTATGGTGTTTTTTGCCTCTTGCCTGTGTCTCTAGTTATCACAAGTCTCAGTAATCCGAACAAAACCAAACCAAGTAAGATACCATATGATTGTTGTAGGGAGGAAAGACCAGGGTGAGCTCCGAAGGCAGTTCATTAGCTAATTAGCTTGATGGGCAGAAGCCCTGTGAAGGTCCTCTTCTGCGTAATGGGGAAAAAAGTGGAGGGGTGGTTTCAAATGACTGCCCTTAGCCCAGTCTCACCTCTCATCAGTTACGCCTTTTGATGCTTTGCT
This sequence comes from Lagenorhynchus albirostris, assembly GCF_949774975.1. Classification (NCBI taxonomy): domain Eukaryota; kingdom Metazoa; phylum Chordata; class Mammalia; order Artiodactyla; family Delphinidae; genus Lagenorhynchus; species Lagenorhynchus albirostris. The sequence continues at coordinate 70,584,624 of NC_083106.1, forward strand.
ACTGAAGCCTTTATTGGAAATACTTGTTAACTAAGGACTTTGGGCAGTGCTGGGAGGTACAGGAGGAGTAGTGATTTGTGAAGACAACCTAGGGTAATGCCAGGCTCTGTTGCTCTCTGGCTGTGATCTTGGCCAGATGAATTTCATTTCTTTGGGCCTCAATCTCTTCTTTTCCAAGGCATCATGGGGTTATGGTAATATTTAAATGAATATATTTGTTAAAAACATCAATAACAACAATAAAATTCAAACCTAAATGACTCTACAAATTATTGTGATTAGAGGAATAAGCCTTGTGGGCCCCAACAGTTAGTGTCCTACGATGTGCAGCAATGAGTGTACAAAAAGAGCCCAGCCTCAGCTGCTCTCCACATATCTTTGGCATCTGCTTGAGAGATGATAGTTTATTCCTAGAAGATAAGAAAAGAGAATTGGGCAATTAAACCCTCACTGTATGGTTTTCATGATCTTGTTTTTATTCTGTTGACAGATGTTAGTACTAATTATCAAAATACAGGTGTAACTTATGTTTGATTAAAATCATCTACTGAAATAGATTGACTTGATGCTATAGGTTTAAACTTCGCAGTTTTAGATATTAAGCTTTTCAAGTATAGTCTTTTAGTAGAAGAGGGTTATTGCTTTAAGAAAGATAATGGTCGTTGCTCACTGAAATGTTTAATAAGACATGTAGGCAGTGGGAAGACTGAAAAATGTGGAGTGACTTTATTGTTGGCTCTAGATTCTTTATGGTTAGCATTTTGTACTATTTTTGGTTTATATTTGAACACATGAATAGAAATGGAGAGACACTAAATATACTGTTTTGCATTGAACAGTAAAGAATTGAGGAAAGATTTTTTAAATATTTAGAAAAAATTTTTGAACTGATAACAAAACTGATTTAAAAGTGAGGTCAGTTTCATGGTGAATCTCAATTTATATTGTATGTACTAATAATATTATATTTGAAGGATTTGACAATTTTTGGTACTAATAGAAAGGTAAACAAGACGTAGTAGAACCATATAACAAGATGTAGTCAATAAATAATGTTAAGAATACTGATGTTCATTGTTTGTATTGAAGACATTTTGAAAAAATATTAGCAGGATAATTGAATCATTTAAAATTTTACGTATGAGAATTTAGTCCTTATAGCTAACAGTAAGCTGTGTAGTTGTGGTTAGGAATTCATAACATTTAATAAACTAATTGATCAGGTGCAATATAACTTTAGGGAGGTTATAGTATGTAGAGCTTGTCAAAATCTTAGTTAGGTCATAATTATGAGCTATCTTATTTTTAAACATTTTTTGTGTTTTTGTTGTATATTTCTAAAAATGTCTGAACTTGGCCAGCCTCTGTTAAGAGTGTGAAAAGGGGAAGCGTTTGTCTTGACTCAGGAGTACCATTTTTTGAATTAAAATTTTAATTTTAAAAACCCAGGAATTAATTATCAGTAGTAGAACATTGGAGTTGAAAAGGATAGGAAATGGAATATTAGCAGTGTCTGTACCATAGTACAACTCACTATGTATATCAAATCTTGGTTATTTTATATAAAACTGTGTTATATGGTAGTTTAAATGATTTTCTTTATATTATGTGATAGTTCTTAGAAAAATTAATGCTTTTCCCATTCTAATCTAATAATTATTTTTGGACTGTTAGTTAATATAGGAACCAAACTAATACTGCCCATCTCATCTTTCTTACAGTGCATGGCAGAAGAGATAAAATTGAAGGGTATTAGGGAATGAGATGGAAAAGCAGAAATTGTCAAAGTTGTAAGACTTATCTGTTTTCAGCTCAAGATTCACTATTTCTGTTTCCAGACTTATTCCTATGGAAACACATGAGGTTTTATACTGTCAGCCTTCTCTTTCCTTTCTGGTATGTCAGTCAGTTTGGATATAACCAACCAAACGAAACAACTTGTTCAGTGTATCTATTGCTTTAACAGAGAATTGAGTATTTTATTACTAATGTGTAACTGAGCTGAACTGTGTTTTCCTAGACCTACAAACCTTCTTTCAACAAGTGCTTCCTAACTAACTTTGAGATCTTAAAATATGTTCTAGTCTCTTTTGAGTTATACAGCAAAAGAAGGCTAATGAGTTCACAGTTGTCATCAAAAACTGTGCTAAAAGAGAGGTACTTCAGAAATGTGTTCCGTTTGTCTTCATCACAGTATGATTTATTCCTCACAGAGAGAGTTGTTCATCAGAGTAGTATTAGGAAGTACTTCCTGGAAAACATTTAAATACTCAGGTTAAGTTATTGTTCTCTGTCCGTAATCATTAGGAAAACCTTCAATGTATGATGTTCCCTTTTATCCTTAAGTTCAAGAAAAGTTACCTGAGAGTATTTTTTATACTCATCATGAATGCAAAGAAAACTTTAATTGTTCACAAATAGGGTGGAGTAGAAAGAAGCTGTTAAGATTAATAGAAGTTTTTTAACATATAAAATGAAATGATGAGAAATGGAAAGGAAGTAAAAGGAAAAAATGAAGATAATGATTGTAAACCACTTAAGATAAAATTTTATACTCTGAAGAAAAGATAGTTAAATGACAGAATGTGTAAGATAGAAAAGAAAGAAAGGTGAGGCCACTGACATGAACAAGTGGGGGGTTTGATGACAAATATTTGACATAGTTTAATAGAAAATTAAAGATGTGATATTTATAGCCATACTTTTTTGAGGATTGATGTCAAAAATTGTTTTCAAAAATTTTTTTTAACATCTTTATTGGAGTATAATTGCTTTACAGTGTTGTGTTAGTTTCTGCTGTATAACAAAGTGAATCAGCAGCATGTATACATACATCCCCATATCCCCTCCCTCTTGTGCCTCCCCCCCATTTGAGGCCTCATTCTTTTTGGTCCTCTTTCTTTTCTTTCTGTCTTTTTTTTTTTGGTGGTGGGGAGGCGCCACACTGCGTGACATGTGGGATCTTAGTTCCCCGACCCGGGATCGAACCTGTGCCGTGCCCCTGCAGTGGAAGCACGGGGTCTTAACCACTGGACCACCAGGGAAGTCCCTGGTCCTCTTTCTTGATCTTTAGATGACAAGAGAGTACTTAGATGACAGAGTAAAGAGAGTACCATCATACTGAAATTGGGTTAATATTTACCAGATTTAAAAAATATTTATCCCAAAGTTATTTGAAAGTTTCCATTTTTTTTAGTGCTTGTTTTGTGTATACTTTTTCTTATAATCTACCATTTTTTTAAACCATTCTTTGTATGAGCAAAATGTATTAAGATACATTTATCACTTCTGTGTTCAACAAATGTTTACTGAAGACCACAGAATATTCCGCTAGGTGTTGGCTTTCTGGCTCTTATGGTTTTGTAATTTGGCAGGAGAGCCAAACTAGAATTTTGAATTTTGAGGACTTAATTGGATGATTGTTTGAAAGCTGTGCTTTGTAGTTTCATAGGCATGTTATAAAGACTTCAATATATTCAAATACAAAGGGTGGCTGATAGTTCAGTTACCATGAAGGCTGCTCTGTCATCAAGCTGTCTTGGCCTCCCACCCGCTTCCCTTTCTCTGGGTGGTCCTAAATGTCTTTGTCCCTAATGTTGCAGGTGGGATGGGGGAGGATGTCCTAAGGCCTACTCTGAACCTTGTTGGTGGCTCATCTGAAGGTGAAAGATCTTGAAGAAGAAGTACCTTTGCGGGCTTCCCTGGTGGCGCAGTGGTTGACAGTCTGCCTGCCAATGCAGGGGACACGGGTTCGAGCCCTGGTCTGGGGAGATCCCACATGCCGCGGAGCAACTGGGCCCGTGAGCCACAGCTACTTGAGCCTGCGCTCCGCAACGAGAGGCCGCGATAGTGAGAGGCCCGCGCACCGCCATGAAGAGTGGCCCCCGCTCGCCGCAACTAGAGAAAGCCCTCGTACAGAAACCAAGACCCAACACAGCCAAAAATAAATAAATGAATAAATAAATTTATTAAAAAAAAAGAAGTACCTTTGCTACCTCTGAGCAACACTTAGTTTCATTGGGGAGGCTCAGTTTAGCAGAGACTTTTCCATGAGCCTACTGCTCAGTGAGATGCTGTGAAAAAAACAGATAAGACACAGCAGCCTCTGTTGAGATCCTCATAGGATAAACATGTAAACAGACCAATAATAATATACCATTATAAGTGATATAGTGAAGGAATAACCAATGTACTGTGAGAGCACAGAGGAGGGATGGCCAGTTTTGCCGGAAGAGAGTCAGGAAAGGCTTTTCTGAAGTGGTGATATGTTTGGCTGCATGGGAGACAAGTAGGAGTTTGCAAAGAACAAAGGAGTGTGACTAGGCACAAAATATTCAGTGTGCAGTGGAAAGGGAAAAGAAGTAGGGTGTAGTAAAGAACCATAGGGGCCAGCCCTAAGTCTTATTTTATAAAGCAGTGAAAAGCCAATGCAGAGTTTTAAACAGGAGAGTTCCATTATGAGATTTAATTTCTCGGAATATACATCTGGTTATGGAGAAGATGGCTACATTAGGAAGAATGGAGACCAGATGGAAATAGTGGAGTGAGTTAAGTGCGAATGAGGGTCTGAGCAAGGAAGTTGCGGAGGGGATAAAATGGAGAGGCTAGATTTCAAAGGAAATTCTGCCTCAGAAGCTACGGGGGTGTGTTTGAAGGGTAAGGAGGAAAGATTAGAGACCAGAGAAACCTAAGCTTTTAAGCTGGCTAACCATGGAGGCAAAATTAATGAGTTTGCAAACATCTAGACTCTTACACTCAGCACATCCAAGACTGACCTGTTTATTTTCCCCTCAAACCCGCGTCATCTCATATCAGCCATCTGAATCTCAGTTGATAGCAGCTTCATCCATTCTGTTGATTAAGTCATTGAGGTCATTCTCGACTCCTTTCTTTCTCTCCTCCCCTGTATTCTGTCAGGAAAACCTGTTGCCTCTGCCTATCTGCAAACTTGTATTTATCCAACCACCTGTCACCACCTCCTCTGCCAGTCTCAGCTGCCATCATCTCTTACCAGGATTACTGCAGTAGCTGCAGCCCAAGTGATCCTTTTCAGTGTCATTCCAGTTATGGCACTGCTCTGCTCAAAACCTCCATTCCACTCACCCCCAAATTTAAATTCTGATAAATTCATTACAGTCTACGCCCTGTCATTGTTAATTAAATACCTCTGTGGCCAGTAGCTCTTTTTTTTTGGCCATGCCACGTGGCATGTGAGATTTTAGTTCCCCAACAAGGGATCGAACCCACACCTCCTGCATTGGAAGCACGGAGTCTTAACCACTGGACCACCAGGGAAATCCTGGGGCTAGTAGCTCTTAAAAAAGAAAATGGTGAATTTTATTATGAGTTATGTAAATATGACCAGCTTATTCAGAAAAATACTCAAAGTAATAAAAATAGCACGTAACTAAGGAGCCACCTTACACCTGAGAGACTTCATCTAATTTTGTCTGTTTTGCAGGCCTGGTATAGGAAGAACCCAGATTAGAATCATAAGAAAAAATCAGAGCTGATTATAGGAGATGAAGGAAGACTAGACTTAGGCAATTGAGATAAAGGCAGAGTGCGTTCCATGTTGACAATAAGTATTAGTGAATAGGTCTGCTGTCCACCAGGTCCCGTTCTCGATGCTTGGGTGTACATCAGTGAACCAAACAGATGACAATGCTTCCCTTGTAGAGTTTATATTTGAGGTGGGTAAGACAGTCAAAATAAACATAAGCAAATGGAGTTAGATGTTAAAGACGAACAATGGTCTAGGAAAAAAGAGATATGAGAGCACAGATGCAGGAATTCATTGGGTGGGGCCTTGAGTGTGAAATAAAAATGACTGGATTTTATTTGTAGGTAATAGGCCATTAAGATTGTTTAGAGCAAGAGAACAATCAGCTCAAAGAGATGTTTTTGAGAACCTCAGTCTTGTCGAATGTAGAGAGGGTTGGAGGGAGGGGAATCTAGTTGATAAGACCAGGTTCTGAAGGGTTGGTAGGCAGTGTTTACAGGGAAATTGGAAGGAATGGACAGAATAAAAGATATTCGCAACACTTAGTGTGGTGATCAGGGAAAGGAAAGAGTCAGAGATTGCAGTGCTTCCAGGCCTTGTTTTGCCCCCGAGAATGGTTGAATAAGAAGTTAAGCAGTGTGTGATCATCTTTAATTTACTAAAGTTAGGGATGGTCCCTCTTGGTGTTGACTCTCACTTTAATTCTTTTTAATCACAACGAAGTGAATGTTTTTGGATAGGGAAAATCAATTTATGATTTCCTCGATTCTCTACTCTTAGTCTGTGCCAAGCAATGCATTAGGCATGGCTTCTCCTCCTTCTGCCCTCTGCCAGAAATGAGATGTCTCCCTGTAGGGAAGGAGGCCTGAACCCCCAAGCTGGTACACCCACTGTGCTTGGGGAGGGCGCAGAGGGGTTTCAACACTCATGTTCTGAGGGCACAAACAGGCAACTGTGTCCATGGGGGCTGTGTTCTGACCCTTATTCTATCTTTCTCTGATGCATAAATGTTGGATCCGTGGCATCCAATCATAATTTTTCCCTTGTTTACACACTGAGGGACAAGTTTGGCTCCTTTTTCTAACAAGAAATAAGAGCAGCAAACAAGCATGATCTTTAAAGAGAATTTTAACAAGGTCTATGCGGATATTTCCCGTCCTCCTCCCTTTCTTTTGGTCACGTGTTGGTTATCTTCTGGGAAGGAGGCACAGATCTTGTTGCAACTCACTGTAACAATAGTCATCGTGGTTTTCTCCATCTCTTCCCTTAAGAAAGAGGAGTCAATATATAGTGGCTCGAGAGTTTCTTGTGACTAATGTCAATGTGATATTACTTTCTGATTTTCTTAATTAATGGATAGAGCTCCAAGAATTGGAGTTACTACTGCAGGTTTTTTGGGATGAGGAGAAAAGGAACATTTATTATAGTTCTCTCCAAAGGGTTTTATTGCATATCCACTGTGTTTCAGGGATTTTGCTGGTGAAGCAGAGCTCACATCCTAGTAAAGCATGCAGATATGCAAATTATCCTGCATGATATTGTGAGATGAGCCCGAAAAGTGGGTCCAGAGTGCCATGGAAAGGACTGTGTTTGGTGAAGTCCAAAGAAGTTCACAAAGAAAGCATCGTGTGAGCACCCAGGCTGCATGGGAGCCCTTGAGTGGACAAGTGGAAGAAGAGAACGCCAGGCCAGGGAACAGCACGTGCGAAAGCACATGGGTGTGCAAGAGCCTGGAGGTCCTGTTTGGAGGCAGTCTGTGTGTGTGAAGAAGTAGCAGGACGTGATGGAAGTTGGGCAGCTGGAGGCCTGTGTTAGTCTTTCTCAACCGGGGTAACTCATCTGAACCACAGAACATAGAACATGATTTAAGTGACTCCTTCCTCAGTTCTCCCAGTGGTGGTCTATAATGAATCTATTCCAGATGCACGCCAGAGACGTTCATTTGTTACATACAGTGGCTGCTCTAGGGCATTGGGGAACCCAGGTTGAAAAGGACAGTATTACATGAAACTGTTCATTTTATCAGTAGGATGACACCCCATTTATATTTAGAAATATACTTTTGAGAGCTGATTAAAAATAAGGTGAGAAAAGGACAGGGAAACAAGTTAGGAGGTAATTGTGCGAGTGATCCTAGTGGAAGATAATAAGATGGTTGAGCAGAGCAGAGAAACAGTTTCAGAGATACGTAGGACGTAGGATCTGTCTGACTCAGTAATTGAATACAAAAGACAAGAGAGAAGACAAGGATGACGCTGAGTTAGAAAGCTGAGGCGCCTTGTGGATGGTGGCACTGTCATCTGGGCGAGGCTAAGTAGGTTTGAAGAGAAGGTAATGATTTCTGTCTTGCTGGTCCATTTCAGATTATCCAGGTCTAGTAGAAGTATAGGCATGGGAGCGAGTGCTTAGTTAGAGAGTCTTGATGAGAAAAGAAAAGTGATCTTGGGGACATCCAATATTTAAGGGCCTGGAGGAAGAAGAAGGGCCAGTAATGGAGACTGAGAAGGAAAATCAGAAATAAGAAAAGGACTAGAAAAGGGCGGTTCCCCCAAATCACAGGAAATATGACTTTAAACACTAAAATTGGGGGGAAAAATTATTCAGCGACACACGAAATGGAATAGGATGGGAACTAGAGGGTGTCCATTGGTTTTGGCAGTTTAGGGGTCCCTGCTGGCCCCGGAGCAGATGCGGTAGTGTGGTGAGGAAGATTGTCATGTTGTAGAGACTCCTGTGACTGAGTTCTAATGGATTCCAGACCCTTGAGTGAAGAAACGGAGGGAGAGAGAGAAGGTTTGAGTTCACGAAATCTAGAGTATAACACAGGGTCAAGAGAGGGATTTCTTGTTTCTTCACCCTCCAAAATGGGCTATGTTGACCTTGTTTTTAGAAGATACAGAGGAGCGGGTATGATGGAAAGAATAAAGATATAGACAGAGTGGCAGAGAGGCCGGGGGGAATGAGAGCGCAGACTGAGGTGTGGCCTTAAGAAGGGGGGGAGTACTCGTCTTTCTCCAAGGTCGAGGAGAGAAAGCAGTAGAGTATCAGACCACCAGATGGAAGGGAGGTCCAGAGGGTGTCAGCAGAATTCTAAGGAGCTCTTGTCACCCTGTGACTTAAAAGAACATTCTCGTTTGCTGGTTGCCCCACCACCACCACTTCTGTGACTTGATCATGGGAGCCCCATGACCCATGGAACTGGAAGTTTAAACTCTGCATCTCCACTGGTTTTGAGTCCAGGATTCTGGCCTCCACTCCCCATTTCAGAACATTTCAGGAGGAACGGTAGAGTATGTTTAGTCATCTTCGGTGCAAGTTATTGTGTGCAGAGTTGATTGCTGCTTAATGGACAACCCTCTGATCTACCTCTCAGCCCTTCCTCTGCAATACAGAATTGCTCCTCAAAGCAGCTACCCTTCATCTACCTGCGTTCTCTACTATTCTTCACTTCCAACAAGTGCAATTCTGTTTCTTTCCTCATCTTTTCTTCCTTTGATGTTTTCTAACTTTTTCTTTTGCCTCTGAGCTGACTAGTAATCTTTGTCATATTGTAAACTATAGATGAATCTGAAGTGGACTTTTGTAGGTACTAAGACCTATCATTTGTCTTTATCTTGGGGATCTAAATAAATGGGAGAAAAGAGCCGAAGAGAAGCATAGGAAGCCGACATCTTTTGGGGGCTGCTGGGTCTTAGAAAAGCTGGAAGGCGATGTATTTTCCCACGGGGTCTGGAAAGGTGGAAAACCTCATCAGAGACAGAGACCACTCTTGGAGAAAATGAAAATGTGAGTCAGTAGTGCCTGAGGACCTTGAGGTAAAGGGACAGCCGGAGTAGAAGAGTTCAGCAGGATTTTGTGGGAACATAGCATTGTTACAGAAAGAAATGATTATGTTGAATCATATGAAGTTGCTGGTAGTGTTAAACCATTTTTTTGATTGACAAAAATGGTAATTTTGATATAGCTCAACTGAATGTGTTCCTGATTCTAAGGACACTTGTAAACTTTAAAATCCTAACAATCATAAGCCTTTCAGAAGCTGGGAACTGCTGTCCTTGGTTATGTGTGAGAGTTCCTTTCCTGTAAGTCTTCTTTGCTTACAACAGTACATGCTCTCCGTGTATGTTCTGTTCTTATAGACTGCTACCCATGCAGTGCGGTCCTTTGCCCACAACTGCAACTGGAGAGGATACTGGTCACAGGCTGGGACAGCTTCCCTGGGGACCTAATCTAGCCTGACTTCAGCTCCTGAGATCTCCAGATTCTTACTCTAGACAAGCAGTTCTTACTAGGGGGCAGTTCTGTCCCAGTGGGGAAACTTAGCAGTGTCTGGAGGGGGGCGGGGAGGATGCTACTGGCGTCTTGTGGCAGAGGTCAGCGTTGCTGCTAAGCATCCTCCAATGCACAGGGCAGCCCCCAGAACCAAGAATTTATCTGGCCCCAAATGCCGGTAGTGCCAAGGCTAAGAAGCTTCTTCTAGACTGAGCCACCAGGGAACTTGAGAAAGCACACGCAAATCATGATTCTTCGTGCTGAGCATGAAAAGTGTGTAAGGAGATGGGTAGGACTTGGCAGAATAAAGTTTGGAGAATATAATAGAGCAAAACCAATGGCTTAACTCTCCTAGATCTCTGAGGCTGCTTGTCTGCAGAGTGCACTCAGAGCGTGTAGACAGCAGGCAGTTTTGAAGAAGAGCTGGGATCTGGGGTCTCAGGAGTTGACTAACTGGTTTAGCTTTCTGCTGCTACCACCTGCTGTATCTGAATTTCTGACCATCTTTCATTTTTCCCTACAGTTACGCATCAGTACATGAAGTCTCAACAGCTTCTCTTCCGTGTCTCAAGAGCAAATGTAAAGCCTTTTTTCGGCTTTTCCTTTATTCCCCCCCCTTCATCCCCTAGGGATTAAGGATATATGTGAAGGAGAGGCCTAAATATTCTTTTCATTTCGCTTAAACATTCTTTTTCTCTTTTACTGCAGGAAAGTGATATTACATATATGTGTTTTTATATATTTATTTATGTGTTGATATATATAATATGTATTAAATAATCCATAAAATAAACATGTATGAAGAACTAGAGTTGTATTCCTTAGTATTTCAGACCGAAAATAGACTTGGGTTTTTTTGACATTTCCTTCTAGGAAGTTCTGTAGAGGATTGTGAAAAATAAAAACAAATATGACTTTGGGTAAGCCAAGGAGAAGGGATAGTGCTGGGAGGTGTTGCCAAGGATCCTTGTGTTGTGGAGGAACAGGAGTGGAAAGCACAGAACATCCAGCCCTGTACTAGCCTTGGAGTGAGGGCTAAGAATTTGGGAGGGGGCTTCCTGGTGGCGCAGTTATTGAGAATCCTCTTGCCAATGCAGGGGACGCGAGTTTGAGCCCTGGTCTGGGAAGATCTCACATGCTGCAGAGCAACTAAGCCCGTGCGCCACAACTACTGAGCCTGTGCTCTAGAGCCCGCGACCCACAACTACTGAAGCCCGTGCACCTGGAACCCGTGCTCCGCAGCAAGAGAAGCCACCGCAATGAGAAGCCTGCGCACCGCAACGAAGAGTAGCCCCAGCTCGCCGCAACTAGAGAAAGCCGACACGCAGCAACGAAGACCCAGTGCAGCCAAAAATAAATTTATATAAAAAAAAAAGAACTTGGGAGAAACCCTGAGATTAGGCTGTAGATACAGCAAAGGAGGAAAGTTCTAAATGTCTACAGCAGGAGTTGTCATTTCTGGATACTATTTATTTTTAGGAAACATAAGCTTCACATATGTGAGTGGGGAGCTTGATTGGAATCAGAAAACTGATGCCTTATTTCTGCTGCCTGAGTCCTAACTATGCAACGCTGCTTTTCTCTGTGGCTCGAGAGCAGTCTGAAAGGAGGTGTTGAATATGAAGAGTTAACCGAGGTTGGAATGACTGTTCTTTTCTGAGGATGGAATAAGAAGTGATGGGCTGTGGTTAGTGCATGAAGGACTTAGGTTAGACGTTTAAAAAGACGTGCAGGGTTGATCAGTGTTGAGATACGGTAATTTACTAACATGGCAAATTCTTCTCCAGACACCCCTAAAATGTTGTTTGGGGATAACTTAAATATAAGCCCCTTAAGCTTTTAATTTTAGTCCAAGTCTCTGTGAAAAACAGAAACAAAACTTAAGGTCATCATGTAAATAGGGCATGAGTTAATTTACCTGACACACTTGAAGACTAGACGTAGGTAGATCATCATGTGGCAGTAGCAGGAACTCAGAAACCCAAGCTGCGCATATCTTCTGAAATCTCCCTGGCAACGAAGTCAGCAAAGGCCATCCTTCCAGCAATTACTGCCAGCTTAAAGAACTGGCTAGAGATTCTTTGTGGATTGCCCAGAACACCACGATCTTCTGTTTCAGTGGTTCTGTTACAAATGTCATCTCCTACCTCTGTGATACTGTCTCCTTTTCTGGTATCCTTTTAAAATTCTGTTCATATAAATTGTCATCTGGTTCTTAAGGCACAGAGTTCTTTTGAGAACCCTATGATAATTTATAGAAAACAATTGGAAGAGGATAACATATAAAAGCAATGTAGTGTTATGGCTAGTGGACGTATGTGTTTATTTCTACCTCAGGGTTACAGTGTTAATGCCAGCACTGTGTACAGATCCTAAAGGACAAACATGTAACCTTCCAATTTTTGTCCTAACAATTTTCTACTACCCTAGAGTTAACTGAGGGTGCAATATTTGGTACATGGACTGCTTACCTGCCCCCTAACCCCCCAGTCCCAAGCAATAGTGGTTCATGGCCCTGGATCCAGAGTCATGCAGGCAGGCAGGCAGGCAGGTGGGCACTTGTCCTGGTTCCTTGAAGCTCTCTGAGTCATGATCCTGCATTCGGGAGGCACATGGTCAGTATCTCCTCTACTCCAACCGCAAAACAATCGTAGTCAGTAATTTATAATGTTCCTTTTGAAAAGTTAACTACACCTGCATCTCAAACCGACCCATGTTTAGAACTCTTTTGGGTATAGTTTCCATGAGGCTTAAATGATTGACATAATTCTTGGGATGTCCTTTTATGTGTTCCACAGACAATAGACCTTCCATTGGATGTAGCTCAAACATTACACAGGGCATGGGGCTCCCTGTGGATGGGAGTAAAGTCCAAAAAGAGAGTGACAAAGTAGGTGAGAGTAAGTAGAAAGAGAAACAAGAACACGAATACAAGCATATGCCTACCGTGCTTCTCTTTCCCAGAGGATACAAGAGGCCCTTCATCCAATTGTTCAGATGCTACAAGCTCATCATTCTTGATTCTTCTCTGTATCTCACGCCTCCCATCAAATCCATTGGCTAATATTCTTGGCTCTGCCTTTGAAATATCCAGAATCCTACCTTTTGTTTTCCTGCTTCTTTCCCATTGTCACACTGATGTAAACTCACTATCACCTCTCACCTGAACTATTGAAATAGCCTCCTTTATTGTCTCCCTAACTCTACTCCCTCTGCCCAGGGTAGGCTCCACATTGCCCCCAGAGAAACTCTTCAAAATATAAGTTGGGTCATATCATTCCCCTGCTCAAAACCCTCTAGTGACTTCCTACCGCATTTTAATGAAATGCCAAGTCCTTCCTGTGACCTATGATGCACTGAGTTACCTGGTCCTGATAATTCTCTGTCTGCCACTCTCTCTGTTGCTTGCTGTTCCCCAGGAACCTGGCTTTCTTGCTGTTTCCTTTTTTTTTTTTTTTTTTTTTTTTTTTTTTTTGCGGTACGCGGGCGGGCCTCCCACTGCTGTGGCCTCTCCCGTTGCGGAGCACAGGCTCCGGACGCACAGGGTCAGTGGCCATGGCTCACGGGCCCAGCCGCTCCACGGCATGTGGGATCCTCCCAGACTGGGGCACGAACCCGCGTCCCCTGCATCGGCAGGCGGACTCTCAACCACTGCGCCACCAGGGAAGCCCTGCCAAGTCGTTTTTGATCTAGGTAGCCAAAGGGTGACTCTAATTATAATTGTGTGTGTGTATCCATCTCTTTTTGTGTATACTATATTAGGTATGTAGTAGAGTATATATGTGTGTGTATAAATGTGTGTGTGTGCGTGAGCGTATCTCAACCAAAGTATCCAGCCTGATATATTATCAAAGGATCCATCCCTTATAGTGTATCAGGCTCTGTGCTAGATATTTTGCTTGCATTACCCACTTTAATAAAATAGCTCTCAGATAGGTGTTGTCGTTATCCCCATCATGGTGATGCAGAAATGGAGGTTGAGAGAAGCCCCATCTCCTAATTTTGAATTTGCCAAAACCCTATAGGGGAGCAAATAGGATAAGCAGGAGATTCTTATAGTATATATTTCTACAAAGGATTACAAAAAATCACAAGGTATACATATTTTTCTTTGAGATGAAAGATGTTCCCTTAGTGGTTTAGAAACTAGGTTACATTAAAGTTCACAGATGGTAATATGAAATACCGATAAAGTTTTTATTCAGCGATATTGACCAAATTAAGTGAAAAATATTAAAAGTTTGCATTTTATACCTTCTATTTAAAGGATTTGTTTGAAGGACACCTGTTGTTATGTTCTGCAAATCCTATTCATCAAGTTGGGCACATTTACAAAGTGCTCCCCCTTGATCTCTGTAAACTCGAAGGTGTTTATTCTTTTATTTCCTGCTCCATTCATCCTTGTTATCTACATTTAACAGTTGAGGGACATCACTTACCCTTGCTGTCTCCACCTTTGCTGTCGTTCACGTAGCTCTCAATGCCTCCCCACTAAGCCCTCACTAGGTCACTTCATTTCACATGCTCAGCCCTGCCTAGACTTGCCAAGGTTCTCCCAGTACCCCTCCTCAGCTTCTTTTCTTTTGGGATGTCCATGCAGTGTCCAACCACCTCCTTCATATTTTTGTTCTGATTACTGTCTGTGCTACTTCTGAACTTCTATATGCAAAATTTATATCTTATAAAATTATTTCACATTTCTTAGGTCTTTCTACATGGCACACAGAAACTCTTTCTCCTTCCCGGTATATAATTCTTTCAGTTGTACCCTCTATCCTAGTTCCTGTAACCAGCTCACCTGAAACAACTTCTATGCAAAAAGCGCTTACCTCTCAAGGGAAGGCATTAAGGGGTTGTTGAACACTGTAAAAGCTCAGAAGCAACATGGTTTTGAGGAGCAGTGAGTGAGAGGCTCAAAGGATGTTAGAGCCGGAAGGCACTGGAGAAGTCATGGGCCTGGTTCCTTTTGTTGTGTTACGTTCTGTGTAGGTTGTATCACTTAGGTTGCTTTCAGCTGCAAGTAACAATACCCTAAGAAAGGAATTGACGAGATTACTTACCATCTTCCTTAACAAGAAATCTGGAGAGGAGCCAGTTCCTGGGTTTGATTAGGAGCTCAGCAGCATCACCATTGAACCAGATGCTATCCATAGTTCCCCTTGCTATCTTCAGCTTGTTGGTGAAGCCTGTACTTCTGTGTCGCGGTGACCATGATGTCAGAGGCATACACAACTACGTCTGCTGAAAGAGAGGAGACTTGTTTCCACTCTGCTAATTGTACAGCTCTGCTCATTCCAAAGGGAAACGTTTTCCCGGGTGATCCGGCAGACCGCCACTTCTGTGGCCACGGCTAACTACAGGGGAAGCAGGGATGGCATGTGTCTGGCATTTGTAGGCTTTCTGATGGGCGAGGTGGGCGTGTGGATTCTGCTGGTATAGAAGAAGAGAGAAGGAGCTAGCTATTGGTGTGGCACCCGTTAATGTCTGCCCTGAAACCAAGAAGAGGAGCTTCTGAACCATCTGCATCATTACCTTTCTGCATTGCCCAAACTGGAAGGATTAGTTTCTGTTTACAAATGTTTGAGCTCTCTGAGGTTTTTAACTAGTAGGAAGGAAGGGAGAGAGGAAGAAAGAAAAAAGATATAAATTTAGAAGAACTATAGTTAATAAATTTTCATATATATCAGTTCCCGTGGCAAATACTCTGAGATATTATGACGTATCAGCGACTCTTAAAACCTGCATATTACTGTGTCACTGGACTTTGGTCTATAACTTCTCATTTTCTTTTTGGGGGCTCAAGTTTAGATGATTGTAAGATAAAATAATGACCAATCTTTGTACCCCTTTCTGGCATTCAGTCGAAGGAAAATTGCTTTCTTAGTGGAATTTGACAGAATCATGTAATTGAACTTAGGAAGAGATTTTTTAAAAATTGAAGCATAGGTGATTTACCTATACTTTACAATATTGTATTAGTTTCAGGTGTATAGCAAAGCGATTGTTACTTTTATCAGATTATATTCCATTATAGGTTATTACAAGATACTGAATATAATTCCCTGTGCTATACAGTAAATCCTTGTTGCTTATCTATTTTATGTATAGTAGTTCTTATTTGTTAACCCCATTCTCCTAATTTGTCCCTCCCACCCTCCCTCGCTCTCCCCTTTGGTAACCACAAGTTTGTTTTCTATGTCTGCCAATCTGTTTCTGTTTTGTATATAGATTCATTTGTACTGTTTTTAGATTTCACATATAAGTAATACCATATAATATTTGTCTGTTTCTGTCTGACTTACTTCACTCAGTATAATATTCTCTAGGTCCCTCCATGTTGCTGCAAATGGAAATATTTCATTCTTTTTTATGGCTGAGTAATATTCCACTGTATATATGTACCACATCTTCTTAAGCCAGTCATCTGTTGATGGGCACTTGGGTTGCTTCCATGTCTTGGCTGTTGTAAGTAGTGCTGCTCTTGAGGTTCATGTATCTTTTCAAATTAGAGTTTTTGTTTTTTCCAGATAATATACCCAGGAGTGGGATTGCTGGATCATGTGGTAGCTCTACTTTTAGTTTTTAAGGAACCTCCATTCTGTTTTCCATAGTGGTTGCATCAATTTACATTCCCACTGACAGTGTACAAGGGTTCTCTTTCCTCCACACCCTCTCCAACATTCATTAACTGTAGACTTTTTGATGATGGCTGTTCTGACCAGTGGGACGTGATACCTCATTGTGGTTTTGATTTGCCTTTCTCTGATAATAAAAGATGTTGAGCATCTTTTCATGTGCCTTTTGGTCATCTATATGTCTTCTTTGGAAAAATGTCTATTTAGGTCTTTGGCCCATTTTTTTATTGGGTTGTTTATTTTTTTGATATGGAGCTATAGGAGCTGTTTGTATGTTTTGGATACTAACCCCTTGTTGGTCACATTGTTTGCAAATATTTTCCCCCATTCTGTAGGTTATCTTTTCGTTTTGTTGATGGTTTCCTTTGCTGTGCAAAAGCTTTTCAGTTTGATTAGGTCTCACTTGTTTATTTTTGCTTTTATTTCATTTACCTCGCAATGAAGGCAAATTTCATTGACCTAAGAAAATATCACTACGATTTATGTCTGAAAATGTTTTGCCTATGTTCTCTACTAAGAGTTTTATGGTGTACTCTTATATTTAGGTCTTTAAACCATTTTGAGTTTTTTTTTTTTTTTATAGTATGGGTGTGAGGAAGTGTTCTAATTTCATTGATTTATATGTAGCTGTCCAGCTTTTAGGGAGAAATTTTTAAATGGAGTAGAAGATGCCTTTCTAAATGTAGGCTGCTGATAGAAGTACATGTAACAATGAAATAAAAAGTAACTCTTGGGCTTCCCTGGTGGCGCAGTGGTTGGGAGTCCGCCTGCCGATGCAGGGGACGCGGGTTCGTGCCCCGGTCCGGGAAGATCCCACATGCCGCGGAGCGGCTGGGCCTGTGAGCCATGGCCGCTGGGCCTGGGCGTCCGGAGCCTGTGCTCTGTGGCGGGAGAGCCCACAGCAGTGAGAGGCCCGCGTACCGCAAAAAAAAAAAAAAGTAACTCTTCCTTTCTAATTTGGTGATTCAGTTATGTCCAGTAGGAGTTACAGAAAGAAATAGCCTCTAGGACCTATCAATTTTATCATGAAAATATCTTAAGTTGAGGTAGATAACGCTAAGCCAGTCACGGCCATCTCATTTACTAAGTTTCTTTTGTATGTCAGGGCCTGTGTTATGTACAAAGGATCCAAAGATATAGAGATGGCCTCATTCCTACCTATTGGACCTTGAGCTCCAATGGGGCAGAGACCTATGTAATCAAGCAATTACAATTCCAGATACTACAGACTACAATAGAGATGTGTAAAAGTAAGGATTAGCACAAATGACAGTGTCCGTCCTATAAGATAGTTCATATTATCCTCATTTCTAGGTGAAAAACACAGAGCCACAGAGTAGTCAAATTAACTTGTCCATAAACAGCCGAGTCAGGTTGTGAACTGCATCTCTGACCCCAGGTCCAGTGTCCTCTGGCCTACTCTGCATGGAAAGGAAAATCAGGTCTCTCTTCCCCTTGAGGGCAGTGTCAGAAAAGATCTCACAGAGGTTATAGTATTTGAGATTGGCCTTGAGAGATGAGATCTCATTAGGGTGAGGGCAGAGACATTGTAAGCAATGAGAACAGCATGAAAGGCTTCAGTGCTATATTGTTGGTGCACAATTTGTAGCAGAGAAAAAAATTAGGGAGGTAGCTGAGCCTTCTAATGAAAGGCCTTATAGTCAGGGTTGAGGTATTTACTTAATTCAGTGGACAGCAAGAGGATCCAGTGGGGTTTGAGCAGGTGACTGCTATAACCAGAAGGGTACACTTAGGCAATTATTTTTCCACAAATATATCTCGTTGGGCTGGAGGTGATCCAGAGAACAGGCAAAAGAGCAGTCCAAGCAAGAGGTAACGAGGGCCTGTCACGTGGCTACCTTTTCACATGGCTCAGGTAGATGAGAGTGTCCCGTAGTCATGGAACAAGAAGCGGGTGATCACAAATTTGAGAGCCATTCAGGTTTGTTGCGATTTTCTTGTCTTAATGAACAATTATTTACAACTCCTAAAAGCTCAAGATTTTTTCCCACTCCCATTTATTTCTTTTATCCTCTTGATTATATTATCTTGCCTCAGAGAGATTTTTCTAGGACATTTTTAATAGCTTAAAACTACTGAAAATAGAGACTTACTTTGTGGCAAGATAGAGTAGCAGGGTCTGTATTCACCCTCCTGCCTGCAACAGCTGAGAAACTGGACAAAGCATATGAAATAAGTCTTTTTAATATATTGGACGTTAGGCAATAAATGACAGTGACGCCTGAGAGACGGGGAATAAACAAGGTTAACTCTAGGACTGTTGAAGCTCATTGCCATGAGAGGGTCTCCGTGCCATAGCACAGGGTGCTGGACCCCAGCTGGATCCTAGTGGTCTCCTGAATGGTGGAGGGTGGAGCTGGTCGTTTGAGAACATTGACACAGTTAAATGCCTTTACCCAGGCTGATCAGAAAAGAAGAAAGATGTAAATGACCAATATCAGGTAATTAAGAGAGGGGATGACGTCACTACTGATTCTGTAGCGGTTAAAAGGTCAATAAGGGAATATGGCTAATGAGTTGATGCCAATAAATTCAACAACTTACATGAAAATGACATATCTGTTAAAGGCACAAACTACCCAGGCTCATTCAAAAATAAATTTAAAACCTGAAAAACCCTATATTAAAGAAATTGAGTTTATGGTTAAAAACCTAGCAAAGAAAACTCCAGGCCAAGATGACTTAATTGGTGAATTCTGTCTATAAAAGAAACAATCCCAAACTCTTTCTAGAAGAATACACAGACTCTTCCAGAAAATTGAAAACAAGAGAACACTTCTCTGCTTATTCCATGAGGACAGCATTACCAAAGACGTTACAAGAAAAGAAAAGCTATAGACCAATATCCCCCATGAACATAGATGTAAAGATTCTGAACTTCCCTGTGGCACAGTGGTTAGGAATCCACCGGCCGATACAGGGGATATGGGTTAGATCCCTGGTCTGGGAAGATCCCACATGCCATGGAGGAACTAAGCCTGTATGCCACAACTACTGAGCCTGCGTTCTATAGCCCACGAGCCACAACTACTGAGCCCGCGTGCCACAACTACTGAAGCCCACGCGCCTAGAGCCCATGCTCCGCAACAAGAGAAGCCACCACAATGAGAAACCCGTGTACCACAACGAAGAGTAGCCCCCATTCGCTGCAACTAGAGAAAGCCCGCGCACAGCAGTGAAGACACAATGCAGCCAAAAATAAAAATTTTAGCAAATCAAATCCATGATAAAATATCATGACCAAAGGGGTTTATCCCAGGAATGCAAACTTGGTTTAACATTTGAAAATCAGTCAATGTAATTCACCAATAACAGACTGAAAAGGAAAAGTGATTATGATCAGTATTTGACAAAGTCCAATATTCATTCATGAGAAAAAAATCTCGGCAAACTAGGAATAGAAGGGAACTTTCTTAACCTGTCTTAGTACATTTATGAAAAACCTACAGCTAACATTATACTTACTAGTAAAAGGCTGAATGCTTTCCCTCTAAAACCAGGAAAAAAGACAGAGATATCTTCTCTTACCATTTCTGTTCAGATTACGCTGGAGATTCTAGCCATTGCCATCAAGTTTAAAAAAAAAAAAAAAGAAGGCAAAGGTATTGAAATTGCAAAGAAGTAAAAACTGACTTTTATCACAGATCACATGATCATCTATGCAGAAAATGTGATGGAATCTACCAAAAAGAACTATTAAGTGACTGTAGCAAACTGTAGGATACAAAGTCAATAATACAGAATAAGTTGTATTTCTCAATATTGGCAATGAACTATTAGAAATTGAAATGGAAAATAGTACCATTTACCATTTCAAAGAATATGAAATACTTAGAAATGCATCTGACAAAATATGTATGAGACTTATATACTGAAAACTGCAAAACATTGCTAAGAGAAATTAAAGGAGATTTAAATAAATTGAGAGACAAACCATGTACATGGATTGGAATACTCAGTATCGTTAAGATGCCAGTTCCCCCTCAATTGATCTATAGATTCAACATAATCTAAATCAGAATCCCAAGAGCCATTTTTGTTAAAATTGATCAGCTCCGTCTAAAACTCATGGAAATACAAAGGATCTAAAAAGAGCTAAAACAACTTTAGGAAAGAACAAAGTTGGAAGAGTAACTTTACCTGATTTCAATTAATTATTATAAATTTATAGTAATCAAGGTAATGTGATATTAGTATAAAGTTGGACAGATAGATCAGTAGAACAAAATAAAGAGTCATTTAATAGGCCCAAGGATATATGGTCAAAATTTATTTTTAACAAAGGTACAAAGGCAATTCAGTGGGGAAAGAATAGTTTTTTCAACAAGTGGTGCCGGAACAATTTGATATCCATCTGCAAAACAAGATATCATATATCCATACCTCACACCATTTATAAAAACTAACGATGTATTATAGACCTAAACGTGCAATCCTAAAATTATAAAACTTCTAGAAGAAACATAGGAGAAAATATTTGTGACCTTTACTTAAGCAAAGATTTCTCAAATACACCGAAAGCATAATCCATGAAAGACAAAAACCTGATAAATAGGACTTAATCATAATTTCTGTTCCTTGAAAGACACTGTCAAGGGAATGAAAAAGAAAGCCACAGACTGGAGAAAATATTTACAAATCATGTGTCTGAGAGAGGACTTTATCCAGAATCACTCAGTGATAAGAAAACAAACAATCCAATAAAAATGGGCAAAGAATATATACCAATGGCAAGTAAACTAATGAAAAGCACATGAAAAACATGTTCAGCGTCATTAGTCATCAGGGAAATGCAAAGAAAAAGCATCATGAGATACCACGCTACACCTGTTAGAATGGTAAAAAAAATAAGTAAACTGAAACACTCATGTACTGCTGGTAGGAATGTAACATGGTACGATCATTTTCGAAGTATTGATAGTTTGCCAGTTTCTTAAATATCTACTTCCAAATGACTTAAACATTTCACTCCTGGGCAATTACCCAAGGGGAATTAAAGCATATGTCCATACAGATACTTGTACACAAATGTTTATAGCAGCTTTACTTGTAATAACCAAAAACTGGAGTTGCCTCAGATGTCCATCAACAGATGAATGGATAGACAGTTTTGGTATGTCCATATAAGGCAATACACCTCAGCTATATAAAGGAATGAACTGTTGATACATGCAGCAATTTGATGAGTTTCAAAATAATTATGCTAAGTGAAAGAATCCAGACCTCCGCCCAGCCCCGCCCAAAGAAAAAGATATGATTTTCTTTATAGAAAATTTAGAAAATACAAACTAATGTATGTTTACTGAAAACAAATTGGTGGTTGCTAAGGGACAGCAGGGAGGCAGATGGGGAGGGATAGGAAGGAGGATTTTATAAACGGGATTGAGGAAAACTTTGGGGTGATGGATATGCTCATTATCTTGATTTTGGTGATAGCTTTATAGGTGTATATGTTAGTCAAAACTTATCAAATAGTATGCTTTAAATATATGCAGTTTTGTGAATCTCAATTATACTTCAGTAAAACTATTTCTGAACTACCAGAGTGCCACCAGATCTGTCTTCCCAAGTTCAACTAAGACTTTGAATTCTAAGGAATTCAAATGTGATAAATATTTAGCATTTAGATTCTCACGATTTTCCAGAGTTTTTTTCGGCATGTTTATGTCTTTGTTCAATTTTTTGAAGTTCTTTATTTGAAAGCCCTTTATTTCATGAAGAAGTAGAGCAGTATAGATGCATACAGACTACTGGTGAGAATATAAATTGGTGCAATCACTATGTGACGACACTTCTAATGTAAAATATGTGCATACTCTACAACATTGCAGTTCTCTTTCTTGGAATGGATCGAGAATAGCAGCTCTCAAACTGGTCTCAGGTCGCCTTTGCACTCTTAAATTATTGAGGAATTAAAAGAGCTTTTGTTTATGTTATGTGAGTTATATCTTTAGATATTTACTTATATTAGAAATCAAAACTGATAACATTTAGAAGTATTTTTCATTTTTAAATAACCATAATAAACATACTGACAGGTTAACACAATTAATACTTTTAGGGAGAATAATGGTTTTCCAAAACAAAAAAACAAGTGAGAAGAGTGGTATTGTTTTATATTTTTAATATATTTATATCTAATACCTTGCTCAATCGAAGATGAACACTCATATCTTTTTTTATATTTAATCTTTTGGGATATACTGTCTTTTTTTTTTTTTTTGCGGTACGCGGGCCTCTCACTGTTGTGGCCTCTTCCGTTGCGGAGCACAGGCTCCGGACACGCAGGCTCAGCGGCCATGTCTCATGGGCCCAGTCGCTCCGCGGCATGTGGGATCTTCCCGGACCGGGGCACGAACCCGTGTCCCCTGCATCAGCAGGTGGACTCTCAACCACTGCGCCACCAGGGAAGCCCTGGGATATACTGTCTTAATTGAAGTGTATGAGGAAAATCTGGCCTCACACAGATATACAGTTGGACGAGGGAGAACCTTTGCAGATAATTGTGGGTAGTCTTCTTTGATACTACACCGTAACTCTCTAAGTGATAGTTTTTAAAATTTAAGTTGCAGTGTTGAATCTGAAACCACATCAGTGAACTTTCTGTACTCTGTTGCATTAAAATCCATTGGCATTTGTCGATCTGTACTTTGAATGGACTGATCACATTATTTGTAATATTATGCACTAGTTTGGAAAATATTGGCTCAGGTGAGTTATTCACATCTCCCAAATGTTGACACATTTCATTATATAATATCAACAAATGATACTCATTAATATCACCCACAATCTTATCAGAAAAGTCTCGAAGAACTAGAAAGCTGTCAAGCTTGCCATGGCAGACATAAGTTTTCTGAAATTCTAATTTTTACTTGAAAGACTGAGTTTTATCAATGGCAGCCAGTAATGCCATTCATTTCTTTGAAGCGACAGGTTCACTTTCTTTGTTTTCGAGAGATAACTGTTAAATACCAAGTCTGAATCATGATGTTTTGAAATCTGTCAGTCATTCTTTCAAGTAAAACAGTGGTCTGTGGAAAAAGTGGTTAGTTCAGCTTGCAATTCAAGCACACGACTGCTTTTCCTTGAGATAGACGTTGCTATTTGTTAGACAGCAGAAGTGCCTTCTGCAGCTTCCCATTTAGGGACAGAACAGGAAACATTTTCTGTAAGAGGTCAACAAGTATATACGTTAGGCATTGTGGACCACGGAATTGAGTTTGAGTGTTGTAATGATTCAGCTACATCAGTGCAGTGTGAAAGCAGCCTTAGACAATATGTAAACAAATGGATGTGACTGTGTACCAATAAAACTTTATTTACAAAAACAGGGAGCAGACTAGGTTTGCACAGCAAACTGTAGTTTGCCAACCCTGACATACAATATTAAAAAGATGAGTATATTAAGGTTAAGAGTTAATAAAATTAATAACTTACTGCTTCACCAAGGACATGCTTCTCAGTAGCATTGATATCTGTCATCGTTCTTCTATCTGAATGATAGATGCTCTTGAGCATCTATCAAGAGGATCCATGCTTACTGCTCTTCATTGTGTAACCCTCCGCTCTGATGCTATTCTCAGCATCTGAGCCCTGGATTCTAGAGTTTATCCTGCCTTGAGAATGTCCCATAAATTATCTCTACCCTCTTTTCAAACTCAGCTCTTTTTGACTTCTCCTTCTTGATCTCAAACATGCTTACACGTGTCCCATTTTTAAGTGATAAAAGCCTTCCTTTGACCCTCTCCTCCACTCACACCCAGTCTGTGCTTGGGCTCTATTTCCTTTGCATGGCAGCAGTCTCCTAGACGTACATTTTGTTCTTAGGGTTCTCTTTGCTAGGACTTTTGCAATGTTTGATACCAGTGATCCCTGACTGCTTCTTGAAATTTTTGAAGCTCTCTTCTTAATTGGCTCCAAAATTTAATTTTCCTGGGCTTCTATTTACCATTCTGATGGTTCTTTCGCCCAGTTTTCTTCCATTCATTTCTTAAATGTTGGTCTTTCTTGGTTTTGCTTCTTATTTTCAGTAAGATAATTTTCATTGTTCTTTGTATGATCCATGGGTTACCTCTTCTGCTTTCATGATTTCAGCTCCCATGTCTTTGCTGGTGACTCCTAGTTGTATCTAGACTAAGCGTTTCTCCTGAGCTTTAGAACATGCTTCTAGTCCCCTATCAGACATCTCAGTTTGGAGCTCCAATAGCTACTTCCTATGTATCATGTCTAAAATAGTTTATATCTCTTTTGAAACCCACTTTCCTCCTTATTTCAGTCAAAAGCATTTACTGGGCCCCAAACTAGAAATCTGGAATTATTTAAGATTCCTTTTCCTTTCACCTCTAATATCTATGTGCTCACCTGCAAATCCCCATAGCTGTATCTCCTAAATTTCTTTCTGCTACATTCATTATCTCCCTGTCTTCACTGCCTTTTCGTGAGTTCAGCTTCCTCTCTCTGGCTATCGCTGGGCTTTCTAATGTACCCTTGTCCTGTCTTCTAGTATATCTTTCCAGGCAAAGGTGATTCTTCCTTATCTGCCTCTTCTTACCTTGCAGATATTATTTAGTAGTCACTGGGTAATGTGGTTGCCTGTAAAAGCAAAATCTTATTGGTACTTTTCTGCTAAAAGACTCCCAGGGGCTCCCCTTGGTCCAAAGGGTGAAGTTGAAACTCTTTAATGCCAGGTGTGAGATCTCTCACTGGCCATCCCCTGGCTCTTTAGTTAAGTTTCTCCCCTCCGTCTGCCCACATATACCCAGCCCCCAGACCACCACAGTTCTCCAGGGACACGTCCATCACCTCTTACGGCTGCACTCTGCACATTTGCTAAAAATGTCCTCACTCCCCTCCCATGTCACAGTCGACTTAAGGGCCCCACTCCACTCTTTCCTTCCCATGGAGTCTTTCCTAATACCCCAACATACTCTCACAGTGCACTGCATGGATAACAGCATTTACAGACATTTATTTTGGGTGCCTACTTTGTTCAGATCATTTGCAATCCTTATAATAACCCTGAAAGGTAGTAATTATTGCTCCCACTTTAAAGATGAGGGCCCGAGTCCAAGATATATAATATTAAATGATTTGTCTGAAGTTAACACATCTAGACGGGGGCTGAGCTAGGTTCTGGACCTGAGCTCTTCCTGTTCTATCAGTCTGTATCTCTTTACTCTTCTAGGGATTTCTTTACTATCTGAACATGTATTCATCTCCTCTGATCAGCAATACATTTCCACATCACCAGTTCAATAAATAAAGGAATAGAAGAATTTGTGACTGACACAGAGTTTCAGGTATAAAGCAGTCCCCTGATATAATCTCAGAAAACAGTGATTTGTGAGCTTAGTGATTTGTCTTTGTCAAAGAGCTGTTTATTTAGATCTTGGGTAAAGTATTTTGGTTCTTGTACATTTTTGTCAACAAATGTTTACTGTGCGCAGTGTTCTCCGAAGCCCTGCCCAGGAAACAGACATTGGTATGGTTGTTGCCATCCTCAGAGAGCTTTGGTATGGCAGGAATTTATGACAGACACACAGCTGATGTGGACAGGCGGTAGGAATAAAGTGCCTCAGGTTTTTAAGCAGAGGAAGGTCACGTGAGACTGCATTCAAATGGGACCAGGAAAGATTTCCTGATGGATGAGTAGAATTCCAATAAAGGGAGGTATTTATTTTAAACTTTCCATCTTCCTATTCAGGGGATAGGAAGTTTAAAATAAATATAAAGTAAGAAAGAAGTCTGGTTTGGTCCATTTATAATTCAGATCAGTTATTGATACCCTTTAGTCTTGGAGTTAAGAGCAGTGATGGAGTATCAATTTTAAAAATTCTGTTTATTGTACAGTAAACAAATGCATAAAGTAAACATGGAGCTTAATGATTAATGAGTGTGGATTTTAAGTAAGGAACAGGGTGGGTTTGTCTTTGCGTTTGTTGCATGGGATTTCCTAGACACTGGGTATCACATGCAATCCTCTGCAGGACGGGTGTGGCCTGTAAGAGAATTCCCACAGTTTTCTCGTCCTGACAAGGTCATCTTGTCTGTTGAAGGAATTTTCTTAAGTCCACACTGCGCCAGGGTGGCTTTGCTTCTGTTCCTTAGGACATGGTCTTTGGTTGCCTCAGCTAACTTTTTGACAGTGCTCACTTTTTCTGAATTCTCGGCAGCCCCTCTTGGACACTATAGACATTTTTTTCCCCAAGGGACACCTGGAATAGTAGCTAATATGTAGATGCGGATGGTGAATGTGTTACAAAGATTTACTCTCTTATAAACTCAGGTCAGATCATAGTAATTTAATGCCTGCATGATGTTCTGTGAAAGCTTTGATGAGCAGAGTGGAATTCTTTCTTCTTTTACTGTTCCCTCTCATTCTGCCACTTACATGACAAGTGGGTTATTAGCACCCATCAAAATTAAAATCCAAGTGAAGCAGGCTTTTCGATATAGTATTTCAAAAAATACTATACATACTTATGTTATTGCCTTCAGATGGTATATAGCAGGAGTCCCCAACCCCCCTGGGCCGCACAGCAAGAGGTGAGTGGCAGGCAAGCGAGCGAAGCTTCATCTGTATTTACAACCTCTCCCCATCGCTCGCATTACCGCCTGAGCTCCGCTTCCTGTCAGATCAGCGGCGGCGTTAGATTCTCATAGGAGCGCGAACCCTACTGTGAACTGCGCATGCGAGGGATATAGGTTGCGCGCACCTTATGAGAATCTAATGCCCGATGATCTGAGGTGGAGCTGAGGTGATGCTAGCGCTGGGGAGCGGCTGCAAATACAGATTATCATTAGAGAGAGGTTTGACTGCACAGAGACCATAATAAATCGATTGCTTGCAGACTCATATCAAAGCCCTATCAGTGAGTGGCAGGTGAAAACAAGCTCAGGGCTCCCACTGATGCTGCATTATGGTGAGTTGTATAATTATTTCACTATATATTACAATGTAATAATAATAGAAATAAAGTGCACAATAAATGTAATGTGCTTGAATCATCCCGAAACCACCCCCCTGCCCAGTCTGTGGAAAAATTGTCTTGTATGAAACCGGTCCCTGGTGCCAGAAAGGTTGGGGACCGCTGGTGTATAGAATAAGTGTCCACATGTTTGAGACATTGTGCTAGGAGTGATAACAAAAAAGATTAACATAAAGTTTAGCTTTCCTGGGAGTTTGTAATTTTAAAAAATGACAGTGGTACCAGAAAACGGATAAACTTCAGAAGAGGATACAGAAGAGAATTCAATAGAAAAAAGAAGCCCAAGAAAAAATAAGTACATTGGGTAAATGTATTTATATGTCCATGTGTGAAAATGTGACATTTAATTTTCTTTGAAGGAAAGATATTTATTTTTTTTGAATTTTATTTCATTTATTTTTTTATACAGCAGGTTCTTATTAGTCATCAGTTTTATACACATCAGCGTATACACGCCCATCCCAATCTCCCAATTCATCGCAGCACCACCACCACCCCCTGCCACTTCCCCCCTTGGTGTCCATACGTTTGTTCTCTACGTCTGTGTCTCAGTTTCTGCCCTGCAAACCGGTTCATCTGTACCATTTTTCTAGGTTCCACATATATGCGTTCCACAAATATACAATATTTGTTTTCCTCTTTCTGGCTTACTTCACTCTGTATGACAGTCTCTAGATTCATCCCTGTCTCTACAAATGACCCAATTTTGTTCCTCTTTATGGCTGAATAATATTCCATTGTATATATGTACCACATCTTCTTTATCCATTCGTCTGTCTATGGGCATTTAGCTTGCTTCCGTGACCTGGCTATTGTAAATAGTACTGCAGTGAACATTGGGGTGCATGTGTCTTTTTTAATTATAGTTTTCTCTGGGTATATGCCCAGTAATGGGATTGCTGGGTCATATGGTAATTCTAGTTTTAGTTTTTTAAGGAACCTCCATACTGTTCTCCATAGTGGCTGTATCAATTTACATTCCCACCAACAGTGCAGGAGGGTTCCCTTTTCTCCACACCCTCTCCAGCATTTGTTTTTAGTAGATTATCTGATGATGCCCATTCTAACTGCTGTGAGGTGATACCTCATTGTACTTTTGATTTGCATTTCTCTAATAACTAGTGGTTGAGCAGCTTTTCATGTGCTTCTTGGCCATCTGTATATCTTCTTTGGAGAAATGTCTATGTAGGTCATCTCCCCATTTATGGATTGGGTTGTTTGTTTTTTTAATATTGAGCTGCATGAGCTGTTTCTATCTGTTTAGCGAGTCTGTGTCTTTTGGTTGGGGTATTTAATCCATTTACATTCAGGGTTATTATCGATATGTATGTTCCTATTACCATTTTCTTAATTGTTTTGGGTTTGCTTTTGTAGGTCCTTTTCTTCTCTTGTGTTTCCCACTTAGAGAAGTTCCTTTAGCATTTGTTGTAGAGCTGGTTTGGTGGTGCTGAATTCTCTTAGCTTTTGCTTGTCTGTAAAGCTTTTGATTTCTGCATTGAATCTGAATGAGATCCTTGCTGGGTAGAGTAATCTTGGTTGTAGGTTCTTCCCTTTCATCACTTTAAATATATCATGCCACTCCCTTCTGGCTTGTAGAGTTTCTGCTGAGAAATCAGCTGTTAACCTTATGGGGATTCCCTTGTATGTTATTTGTCATGTTTCCCTTGTTGCTCTCAGTAATTTTTCTTTGTCTTTAATTTTTGCCAATTTGATTACTATGTGTCTCGGCATGTTTCTACCTGGGTTTTTCTTGTATGGGACTTCCTGCACTTCCTGGACCTGGGTGGCTATTTCCTTTCCCATGTTAAGGAAGTTTTCAACTCTTATCTCTTCAAATATTTTCTCTGGTCCTTTCTCTCTCTCTTCTCCTTCTGGGACCCCTATAACGCGAATGTTGTTTTGTTTATTGTTGTCCCAGAGGTCTCTTAGGCTGCCTTCATTTCTTTACATTCTTTTTTCTTTATTCTGTTCTGCAGCAGTGAATTCCACCATTCTGTCTTCCAGGTCACTTATCCATTCTTCTGCCTCAGTTATTCTGCTCTGAATTCCTTCTAGTGTATTTTTAATTTCAGTTATTGTATCGTTCATCTCTTTTTGTTTATTTTTTAATTTTTCTAGGTCTTTGTTAAACATTTCTTACATCTTCTTGATCTTTGCCTCCATTCTTTTTCCGAGGTCCTGAATCATCTTCACTATCATTATTCTGAATTCTTTTTCTGGAAGGTTGCCTATCTCTACTTCATTTAGTTGTTTTTTGGAATTTTTTCTTGTTCCTTCATCTGGTACATAGCCCTCTGCCTTTTCATCTTGTCTATCTTTCTGTGAATGTGGTTTTTGTTCCACAGGTTGCAGGATTGTAGTTCTTCTTGCTTTGCTGTTTGCCCTCTGGTGGATGAGGCTATCTGAGAGGCTTGTACAAGTTTCCTGATAGGAGGGACTGGTGGTGGGTAGAGCTGGGTGTTGCTCTGGTGGGCAGAGCTCAGTAAAACTTTAATCTGCTGACTGCTGATGGGTGGGGCTGGGTTCCCTCCCTGTTGCTTGTTTGGCCTGAAGCGACCCAGCACTGGAGCCTACCGGGGCTCTTTGATGGGGCTAATGGCAGACTCTGGGAGGGCTCACACCAAGGAGTACTTCCCAGAACTTCTGCTGCCAGTGTCCTTGTCCCTTGGTGATCCACAGCTGCCCCCTGCCTCTGCAGGAGACCCTCCAACACTAGCAGGTAGGTCTGGTTCAGTCTCCTATGGGGTCACTCTCCTTCCCCCTGGGTCCTGATATGCACACTGCTTTGTGTGTGCCCTCCAAGAGTGGAGTCTCTGTTTCCCCCAGTCTTGTCAAAGTCCTGCAATCAAATCCCACTAGCCTTCAAAGTCTGATTCTCTAGGAATTCCTCCTCCCGTTGCCAGACCCCCAGGTTGGGAAGCCCGACGTGGGGTCAGAACCTTCATTCCAGTGGGTGGACTTCTGTGGTATAAGTGTTCTCCAGTTTGTGAGTCACCCACCCAGCAGTTATGGGATTTGATTTTATTGTGATTGCGCCCCTCCTACCGTCTCATTGTGGCTTCTCCTTTGTCTTTGGATGTGGGGTATCTTTTTTGGTGAGTTCCAGTGTCTTCCTGTCGATGATTGTTCAGCAGTTAGTTTTGATTCCCATGCTCTCGCAAGAGGGAGTGAGAGCACATCCTTCTGCTCCACCATCTTGAACCAATCTCTCTGACATTTAATTTTTGAAAATCTTTTTAGCTGTTGTCAGTGCAATTTTGGACTAATAAACTCAACAGGTTTAAATGTTTAAAATTTGAGATGAAATTTTTTTATGCAATCATTAGTGTCATTGACTGAAATCTTCTATTTCCATAGATTTGATCCAGGCTACCAATGAGACCAATGTTAATATTCCTCAGATGGCGGACACGCTCTTTGAGCGGGCAACAAACAGTAGCTGGGTGGTTGTATTTAAAGCTTTAGTCACTACGCATCATCTCATGGTGCATGGAAATGAGGTAAGCCATGTAGACCTAACTTTTCTTTTTCTGGCAGGGGAGGGAGGCTGGTGGTGACTTAAGTTTCTTAAGCTTTCACTAATTAGGAGAAAAATAAGAGGAAGTATATGGTTCAGAGTCATCTGGAGTACAATTTTAATCTACTGTTTAGCTGTTTTTCAGAAATATGTTGTTAGACATTTTGTTAGGGATGTCAAAGTGTTAAATCTGTATATAAATACATGTAAATGTATTAATGGACAAAAATATTAGGAGAAAGGAACAACAAAATTATTTTCCCATTGGGAAGTAATTCTTTGTGCCTCTGTGTGAAAATTGCTTTCATAAAAATGTTTAATTTTGGAAAATATTGACTAAACTAAAAATTAGCCATTTTATATGGGATACCTACCGAATCCTGTTAAATTGCAGTGTTTCTGTTATATACAGAAATGAAAGATCACACAATTTAATTCTATTTCAGTGGGTCTGATCAGTTTTTATTCCCCCTCAGAGAAAGCCCGCAGACTAGGAAACTTTATACTGAGTAAAAAAGATCACAGTGAGAATTTATGTTTTTAGAAAATTGTCTTTAGTATCAGAACTTGTTTAAAGTAGTGATTTCAGAATATTGATGTTTAGTTCTGACTTTTGTTTTTCAGAGATTTATTCAGTATTTGGCCTCTAGAAATACACTATTCAATCTCAGTAATTTTTTGGACAAAAGTGGATCCCATGGTGAGAATATTATGTTTTATAATTTTCTTGCTAATGTTTTTGATGCAGAATTTTTTGATATTTGAAGTGAGGTTATAAATTAAAAATCCGTGTTAACTGATAGCTCCATTGGATATACAAGGGAAAAAATGTAAACCTAACTATATAGTTACTTTATATTAGCTTTAAAATACTTAATTGTTATGCAACTCAGCATATGAATTATACATTAATTCTATTTCTTGTCTTTTTCAGTGTTTACCTTAAAAAGTAACAGTGGGCATGTTAGATCCACAGTTGTTTGTTAATGAAGGTGTAAGAGACAATGAAATGAAAAAGTACTTTGCCAATGAAAAATAATCCAGTTTTAATTGTTTTTTTGTAAATTAATAGAATTTGTACTGCAGTCATTTGTTCATTCAGCATATTTACTGGTTGTCACGTAACGTATAAGGCAAGCACACCAAGCACGTGGATAGTTCTCAGATAGCTACATGTGTTAAATCTGCAACAGTGAACAAAAATGCAAGGAAAAATCAGAAAAGGCATTCTGTACAAAGATGGTAGCATATCTAAATTGAATAGTCTTGGAATGTCTCATGCCCAAAGTATTTTTGCCTGAAGTAGGATTTTAAATGAGGCCTGTCTGGTACACTTACTGACCTCATCTTAGAATTATTTATATTTGAGGAGTTTAAAAAAAAATTGGAGCTAGCAAAGCACAGTTGAAGGTATTTTATTAATTAGTTTTATCTCCTCTGCCTCTCTCCCCAGGTTATGATATGTCTACCTTCATAAGGCGCTATAGTAGATATTTGAATGAAAAGGCTTTCTCTTACAGACAGATGGCATTTGATTTTGCCAGAGTGAAGAAAGGGTATGTTTTTTCTTTCTCATATTTATTTGAGCAGAAGAAGTCTTTGAGACATACTTGATTTATCTTAACTAAGTTAATTGCCAACTAGTTTTGATCACGAAGGCCCAGTTTATAATAACCTAAAAAAAAAACTCAATAATATTATGCAAGTTAGCCTTGTGGTTGCAATGTTACTTATTTATATTTTCATGCAGAAAATCTGATCTGCTGCTCAGAGTTGACATGGTACATTTTATTTTGTTAAAATCAACTCAAAATTCTTCAACAGTTATATACCTTCAAATAATTTTAAATGGAGAGAATTTAAACAAGTTTCATTTAAAAGAACATGGCTGTAGTCGACAATAGTTATTTCATTGTGTTTTGATTGAGGTGAAACTGAACTGTATGTGTGTGTGGAGACCTGTCACAAATCTGGAGAACAGATAACACTGTCCTACTGTTATACATGCACGCACACAAACACATGAAAACACACCATATCTGAACTAATTATTAATACTAACCATTGATTAGGAAAATCTCATTGATACAGACTCCTGGCATGTTTAATTCATAATTGCTGTTTATTTCCCTCTAAATAGATGTTTGAGTTTAATCAAAAGTGTTCAGCTATAGATCTGTGCAAATCTTGTATCCATTCCTCATTTGAAATAATGGCAACATATTGTACAAAGTTTAATATTTTAGTCTCAAGAATTCACACAAAGAGATATAACTCTGTTTTCTGATAGCTGACCTCAACTTAGCTTTGAACTACTTTTTTTTTATCATGGTAGTGAAAAATATAAACTTGCCTATTCAAAATAAACTAGTTTCTTGTGGGTGAAGATTTTATAAAATTAAGGTTTGAGTTCATCCCCATCTCATTAGAGATGATTCTAGTTCCTATGCCTTCCTCTGACTTCTTACATGGCCCTGGGCAGCCATGCCTGATGTTCCGAGCTGGATTGTGACCTCTCCACAAGATGTCCACAGCCTTCTTAGAAGCTTCTGCACCGCCGAGTGGGCACATGAGGGCACTTTGGGATGCTTTCCCTACCGTTGAGGTGGGAGAGACCGAAAGCTGCCATTATCAGCACCGTCACGTCACCTGGGCATTTTCCTCAGCTGTTTCACTCCTGCTGCTTCTTGACCATCTCTGGATACAGGAGCTCCCTAAGAGGCCTGTGGGTGGGTGCAGGCTTCAGTGCCCCCTACGATGCACCTTCAGTGCTAACCTCCAGTCACATTCTCTACAGCTGGTTAAACTCAGCTCTTTTTGACCAAACTGCAAATCAGAATGCCTTTTTCTTCACTTGATGGTTAATAGTATAAATTCTGTTCCCAGTCCTACAGGTTTTGAAGACTTCCAAGACATGTTTTCTCTGTCTCTCTCTCAAAAACAAACAAACTGGGGTTTAGGAAACCTAGATTTTTAATACTACTATTTCTGTTATAGATTTAGAAAAATCCATTCATAAATTCAGCTGGCTTCTTTTATCCAGAACACATTGCTTTCTTCCTGAGGGCAGTGCATAGAAAGCACAGCCTTTGTGGTTAAGGAATGCATGTGGGTGAGAAGGAGTATAGAGAAGGGACCCAGCCAAAGCCTCTTCACATCTCAGAATCATCCCAGGAGATTAACAAGGAAATAGGAGGAAAACAGTTTGGAACAATGCATGTGGTCTCAAATTTTCCACATACAAGTAAGTCTTACCTTTTTGGTTTTTGTTAAATTGTAGGGCTGATGGTGTCATGAGGATAATGGCTCCTGAGAAACTACTGAAGAGTATGCCCATACTACAGGGACAGATTGATGCACTGCTGGAATTCGACGTACGTACCTCACCAGAAAATGCTTCTTACACAATCATGCTGCCTTTTATTTGAAGGTGGGCTACAGATAAGGAATTTCCTCAGGAGACAGATTTAGATCTCCCTCATATAGTTGAATTAGATGAACACTTAGTTTAGGCTGTCAGTGAGGAATAGAGGATTTTGGTTGTCCAGATTGTCCGAGAAGTTTACAGGTGTTTACTTCAGTCATGGGAAACTACGAGTGGTGCATTCTTGGATCCCCATGTTCAGAGCAGGATGGTGGCCTCCTGTTGTGTTCGACAGAATAAAGTAGCTGCAAAACATACGTGCAGGCAGCTAAATACCCCAGCCTGCTATTAGAACCTGTTTTATACAGTCTGTTTAAATGGCACCATCCATGGAAGAGAATTATTTTTGTTTCGTCATGGTCCTTCTTCCTGCCAATACCAACGTGGCTTGTCTCTTAAAACCAAATCTGTATCTTGACTGTGATGGTGGATACACTAAATTACACATGCGATAAGATGATGTAGAACTAAACATACACGCAACAGGTAAAAACGGGAAATCGGAGTAAGATGGGTGGATTGTATTGATATCAGTATCCTGGTTGTGACATTGTACTATAATTTTGCAAGATTTTACCTCTGGGAGAAACTGGTAAGTAGTACATGGGAATCTCTATATTTTTCACAGTTTCATGTGGATTTGCAGTTTATTTCAAACTAAAAATTTTAATTAATGAAACATACCTGATTTGTGAAAATAAAATGTTCTGCCCTGTAGGAAGATTCTCAACTCACATTGTTATCTTTCCTCTGTTTTGGTGGTTGCCTAAAACAAAGATTTTCCTCAAATATTAGTAACTAAAATCTCTGTTAAGATTATGGTTTCGTCTATCCTAGTCACAACACCCAACTCCTGTGAAATTTCATTTAAAGCAGCAAACCATCTTACTGTTTTCTGACAGATTTGACAGTAAGGACATCACTAGGTATATATGGAATTGCTTCTCTTAACTTTTTTCCTTATTATTCATTTTTCTTTGCTTTCCTTACCGTTGATGTTGGTACTGTCTTACTTAAAGGAGAAAAGAAGTCAGAAAAGGAAAAAGAGCAGAGCACGAGGAGTTGTGAGCAAGGACTGGGAAATGGAGAGAAATCATTCTTCTTGGTGCTAGTGATTAGAGTATTTGTTGGGTGGGTGAATACTGTGAGTCTCCAGAATTATTTTAGGGGTAGACGGCTAGGGTATGTTTTCCCTCTGCTGGGCTTCCTCTCTGAGTCACTGCAGGCCCCTGGAGCCTGAACCCTTCCACAGAGATCATTACACAGGGGAAGGAGAAGAATGTAATATGGCGTAGTAAAAGCAGCAGGAGTCCAGGTGTTCAAAAGTTGGATTTGATTTATCTGTGCATCATTAATCACATAGAATGTATATATGTCTTGTAATTGATAGGACTAACTTCATTGACTTAAATTGAAGCAAAAAAAAATAGGCAATCCAGTTTTTGATCTTGGTAGTGTCACTCAAAGAGTTATGCAGCGTTTGGTGAATATGAATGAATTTCTTAGTCATCATTTGAAACTTCTTAACATGCTCTGAGAAAAATTGTCATTTGATGATCTGCAGTTAACTTATGAAATTTTCATCTGTTTCTAGGTACATCCAAATGAACTAACAAATGGTGTCATAAATGCTGCATTTATGCTTCTTTTCAAGGACCTTATCAAACTTTTTGCTTGCTACAATGATGGAGTTATTAATTTACTTGGTAGGTAGAACTACTGAATGGTGTCTGTGAAGAGAGACTGTGTCAGAATGCAAAGATTTGGATGCTACCGACTTCATAAAAATCTAAGTACACGGCTCATTCAGGTCACATTTCTGTGTGTGTTCTTATGTCGAGATTAAGTGCAGGGAATGGAAAGCATTCTAGGTATTTTCAGCAGAAAGAGATTTCATACAGGGATTTTGATGCTTACAAAATTTTGGAATGACCGAAGGAGCAGGTTCTAGGCTTTGCCTCTTGGAATAAGTCCCATAACAATACATAACTGTTCCACTGTGCTGACAGCTACCTCTGATGCCTCCCCTGGAGGTGCTCCTATTTTGATGTAGTTCCATACATCTCACTATCTTTCATTTGCCATAAAGTGAAAATCAGATAGATACACTGCTTGACGTTCGGCCTACAGTAAAAGATTTCTTTCTACTGACCAGGTCACCCCTTTCTGGGATATAATGATTCAGCAAACCACTTCCACCTAGTGCCACTCTGAGAAAACATCTCTAAACCAAGCTTGGATTATTTTCTTCCCGCTGTCAGCTGGTCATAGGGATCTCCCCAGAGGCTGTAGGCATGATTGGAGGGAGAAGTAGCCGTCCAGAAGATGTAGGTATGCTGGGAGTGTGAGCCACCTGTTCGTACAACCTACATGGGTTTTCAGGCACTGCTCGAGGCCGATCGCTTATATCACCGCCTCCATTTGATGATGGAGTATATCCTTGCACTTGTCTAGCTTTATGGTTTGGTGTATAAGATATCGCTTGAGGTCTTATGATCACTTGGTATTCTCTGGTCAGAACGTCAGTCTCTAGAAGCAAGCCTAGAGCAGTTTTTCCAAAGGAGATCAGTTACTATCTGAAAAAGAAATGGCCCTGCTCCAAAGCGCTGGAGGCTTCTGTTGTATTTTCCTGTTGGCGTGTGCCAGTCGTCCTGCGGCATTTGGATCTGCTGTAGACACTTGCAGGGCCTTGCGCTCCGCAGGAACAAAGGCCCGGGTGGCCCCAGGTTGGAGCAGTTGCAGAGTCTTCCTTGAGCTGGGCCCTGCTTCCATCTGACACCATACACCGATACTCTGTTTAGAGCAGCACATACACACGTTGTCTATGCTACCTCCAAAAGCGAAAAAAGCTCGGCAAAACTTTCGCCTGCATTTTCCTTACAGAGAGTGCAAGGTGAAGCAATGTGTCTTTCAGATGGAGGGGACCTTTGGACCCGCAGAAACTTCATCGATGTAGCAGGTCCCTGGGCTTTCATAGATTCTCTCTCCTTCCCCTTGACCTGCCTGTGACTTACTAGGCACCTAGCATACCTGAAATTCTTTCCCACCAGCCACAGTCAACCTCATGTCATCAAATGATATCCAGTGGCATTATGACAACCAGAGAGGTTAATATACTTGACGTAAGACGGTGACCGTGTACTGGCATCCCTGCCAGATGAAAGAAAACTACTTCTGATGGGCTGTGTTTACTGGGGTAGATAGAAAAGAACTTGCTAGTTTGATAGATGCTTATCACATGTCAGCAACTGTGCTGATTTTATGCTGGAAAGGAGGACACATCTGGATCTCTGCAAGTAAGAATCATCACCTGATAAGTTTCCAGTAACCTACAGTTCATCTCTAAGATTCACTCATCTTTTGCACAAACCAGGTATGCAAGTTAACTGGGAATATGATGGAATTGCTACCCTGTATCTTTGTAGAGATCATGAAACCGATGTGGGGATCCTGCTAGGTTTAAAGTATTTCTGTGTATTTCAAAGTATTTCATCTATGTATTCAGGAAACTGGGGAAATAACCACGGATAGTTTCATGCATCCACTGGATCTAATTTTTTTTTAATCTCCTAACCCCCAGAAAGCCTCCACTCAGATCGGTAGAAAATATAGTGACATTTTGGATCCCCAGAGACTAGCATCGGCTTAGAGTCTGTGTCCCTGAAAATTCTGGGTATGTCCCCTTTCCCATGTGTGTAGTCACTCTGGTAAATGTCCCTTTGCAGAAGAGTAGGAATAGATGCTTTTGGCTGTGTTTCAAGGCTCTTACTCAAGAATATCTGGAGGGCTTATTAAAATTGAGGTTGCTGGATACTAACTCAGAGTTTCTAATTCAGTAGGTCTTGGGTAGGGCCTGAGAATTTGCATATCTAGTGAGGGCCTGGATGGTGCTGGGTTTGGGGGACTACAGTTTGGGAACCACTGTGTTAGATCCACTTCCGGATGTTCAGGCCAGCATTTTTTTTTTTTTAAGATCTTTATTGGAGTATAATTGCTTTACAATGGTGTGTTAGTTTCTGCTTTATAACAAAGTGAATCAGCTATACATATGCATATATCTCCGTATCTCCTCCCTCTTGTGTTTCCCTCCCACCCTCCCTATCCCACCCCTCTAGGTGGTCACAAAGCACCGAGCTGATCTCCTTGTGTTATGCGGCTCCTTCCCACTAGCTATCTATTTTACATTTGATAGTGTAGATATGTCCATGCTACTCTCTCACTTTGTCCCAGCTTACCCTTCCCACTCCCTGTGTCCTCAAGTCCATTCTCTACATCTGTGTCTTTATTCCTGTCCTGCCCCTAGGTTCATCAGAACCTTTTTTTCTTAGATTCCATATGTATGTGTTAGCATACAGTATTTGTTTTTCTCTTTCTGACTTACTTCACTCTGTATGACAGACTCTAGGTCCATCCACCTCACTACAAATAACTCAATTTCGTTTCTTTTTATGGCTGAGTAATATTCCGTTGTATATATGTGCCACATCTTGATCTATTCATCGGTCGATGGACACTTAGGTTGCTTCTACCTCCTGGCTATACAGGCCAGCATTTTCAATCGGTGCTTCTTGGCATGTTCACGCAAACTGATGAATTATCAGTGACATCAGAAAAACGAACGTAATGGTCCTTCTTTACTGCTCAGAACCTTTAGAATTTATTTGAATTATCTAGATTTTTATCAATTAGGATTGCCCGATTCAGGAGGAAAAAAATACAGGACGTCTCGTTCAATTTGTATTCAGATCAACATGAACAACTTTTTTAGTATTAGTAAGTCCCATGGAATATCTGGGACCTACTTATGCTAAAAATTATTTTTTACAATTAAAATTTAACTCAGTGTCTTGTATTTTATCTGGCATCCCGACTGCCGACATGAATTTGCACAGTCTTGCACTTCTTTTAGCATGTGTGTTTTTTTCCTCTTGAGTCAGGCTTTGTACCTGTCTCCTGAGGACATGCTGGATTGCTGGGTTCTAAATCTCATTCTAGGTATTGAAGCAGTTGGCAAGGGGAAGGGAGTAAGAAGTAGAGGGACAGAGCACAAGGAGAATTTTTATTCCCTCGTGGAAGGTGGGTTGATTACAGGATCTCCAAGCAACGCAGGACCAGCCTCTTCAGACTGAGAAAGAAAAGCCTTTTCCAACAAGGGTAGCTCATTTTGGTTTGAATCTACCCAAGTACTTTCCTTTCCAGTTTTCTCTTTCAATAAGAGTCCTAACTTTCACAACAAGACCCTGTTGAAGCTGGAAATTTAACTTGCCCACATACATTATAATTCAGCAACTCACAAGATTAGACTCTCTGACTTTGGCGATGACAGCCCTGTGTCTGTAAGGATAAGATTATTTTAGGGCAGCTTGGAGTACCACAGTCTGACTGGAGCCTTGAGCCAGTCATTTTAAATCCTGTGTTGTCATTTTCCTTTTTAAGCTCTCCAGTGGAGCCGGGAGCAGCCGTCCACCCCACAGTTCCATCTGCCTTGTTCTCGTCATGGTCTGTCCCAGCAGCTGCTTATTCTGATAAGCTCCATTCTAGGTGCTTATTTCAGAAAACCATAGGTCCTAATTTAAGTCATTATTCTGCTCCTGTGCCGCACAGATTCCGAGAATCCCATTCTCCACTAGTTGCAGGTGGTCATCACTGCCTTCACATTCATTCAGGTTATCTATCTAATCCCAGATTCCTCCCTTTGACGTTTTCGAGGGTCTGATTTCTACAGCCTCTTCAGCCACCAAATACTGCATCTATGCAAGAAACAGAAACCACTCCACGTATTCTAAGTAGAAAGGGATTCAAAACAAGGGGTTAGGTGTTCATTTAATTATGGGAAGCCTACAGGAACTGGTCCTGGTCTCGGCCTCCTGAGATGCTCCTGAAGTAACCAGTTCTTGTGCTCTAGGGAAGCTACTGCTCGTGAGGCCACTACTTGAAAGTATGCTGAAACAATCTCGGCTGCCTTACAGCACTAGGGAGCTGGAGAACGGACACCTGAAGCTATAATCCAGGGAGTCAGATCAAGTGGCTGTGACTGTGACAGTTATTCCCTAAAGCCCAGGAAAGCTGGAGGGTGACAGTGAAATGCTGTGAAAGGCAGCTCACCCTCCAAGGATCTTATCACTTGCCATAGGAAACAGCTGTTCAGGTACAGGAAGCCTGCTGCTTTGGCCTCAGTTTCACCTTCCAGATCGCCCACGGGTCTGTCTAATGTGCGGAACTAAATCTGCATCCAGATCCCTGGCTTCTCATGAGTCTAGAAAAAGATAGAATGGAATTGGGTGAGCCAGTCACCAACGTCGAATACAGTGCCCTGGGAGGTTTTGCCTTTCCTGGGGAGAGATTCCTGCCCGTGGTGTGCAGTTCAAAACCACGTCACCTTTATTTCAGGTGAGGGAGTTCGGTGGCAAGCCAAGTAAGGTAGACTTTTCCATTTGCTTTTGCTGGCTGACCTTAATCTTCTTTACAACTCATAAATGTGAGCTTTTGCTAAAGTTCACGTCCAGCCATCTGCTGTTTTGCTTTCTCTGTGTATTCTTCACTGGGAAACTTATCGTTTCCATTATGAGGAGTCTCACATCTATGCTTTCAGTCCTTCCCTTCCTCCTGAGCTTCAGTTTTGCACGTCTGCTTATTTGTCGACACTTAAATTTAAATATTGTGTTCTTACCTCAAGCTTTGAGTTTCCCACTGACTAAAATCTGTGCCAGTCAGAAATGAAGTTCTGTTGATTCATTCTCATCCTCTCTCCCCAGTGTACCCCTGCTTCATCCCCACTTCTGCTTCATGAACACTGGACTTAATGCCTTTACCATTGATTTAGCAATTAAAGATGTTAAGTCATGTGACTCTCCTCTGTTATTGTCTTGAACACTCCTTAAATGCTGCTCTGCTTTACTTTATGTTGACTTTACAGATGGAGTGTATTAAGCATGCATTTTCTCCTTATATTAAAATAATAAACATTCCATGTATTTTTTTATTTCATTTAATTTGAAAAAGAGAGTCTCTTGCCTAAGATTAGGAGCAGAAAAGGAGAAGAGTTGTACCTTTTCATATTAGTGACCTCACCTTTCAAAAGTGGTAGTTGTACATTCTGGCCTCACGACACTGTGGTGTTGA
Source organism: Lagenorhynchus albirostris (assembly GCF_949774975.1). Classification (NCBI taxonomy): domain Eukaryota; kingdom Metazoa; phylum Chordata; class Mammalia; order Artiodactyla; family Delphinidae; genus Lagenorhynchus; species Lagenorhynchus albirostris. The sequence goes on from NC_083106.1 coordinate 70,626,109, forward strand.
GTGGCCTTCATTCAGCATTGTCAAATTGCTCTTGTAAAAGTAACACTCTAGAAGAGAAGTATACGCAGTATCCCAAGTGTTTTGAGACAGGTCTGTTTTTTGTTTGTTTACTAACTAAGCACTAGGAATTAACTTTATAAATATATCATGGGTGAGTCTTAGTCAAGGACTTCATGACCAGTTCTCTACATCTAATGTTGGAATCAACAGTGGTGCAAATCTTAGCAAACATTTTATCACTGTAATGAAACTCTGACGCATGAATAAGAAGATGCTTCCCTTACTGACTAGTGGTCGTTAGTAATAGTTTACATGCAAGGTCTCAGTTTGTTTCACAGGGATGAGATACCTTTTCATCTGGTTCTTTTCCTTGGACGGTTATTCTGCAAAAGCCAGTACTAATATGACAAGGGAATTTATCAATACTTTATAAAGATTCACATTACAAATGTCAATATTTGATCATTTCAGATACTGAAAATCAACATGTTATCTTTATTATGAAAGAAAGAGACTCATTTCTGAGTCGCATCCCCTCTGTTAAAAGTGTTAATTTCTCTGGTCTCTTAAGCGGGTGAGGGAACTTTACAGCTTTGCACTGATCAGTACATGTTCCTTTTCTGTGTCATTACCACTGTTACAGAAACACTTAGGAGATTATAACCTAAAACCATCATTATTGAAAACTCTTTTGTTGCTGAATCCTAAATTACCACAAAAGATACAAACAACTTAAAAAGCATCCAGAGGAGACAAAAAAACACTGCTTAAGATTTTGATGCATTGGTTCTAAGAGGAGATTGAGATTATTCAGTTTGATTTCTCTTTTTGTGTAATCACTGAAGATCTGATTCAAAGAAATAAACTTATAGTAAAGAAAAGTAATTTAGACACTTGGAAGAAATTGTTTATGTGAAGATTGTTTAAAAAGCAAGAAAGGTGTGTTTTACCAGAATAAGTCCTAATTTTCAAAGGTTTAAACTGAAAAGATCTGTTCCCCTATAACACCATATTTCTGTCTCTAGCTTAGAAGACAGGGTGGGTGGACAAAGAAAGTATACTTAAATTTGGCCATTTTTTAAAAGACCCACTTACCTCTCAAATCCTAACAACTAGAATACATTATGTGTTTGTTTTCTTGATCTTTTTGCTTCCCTCGAATACCCTACAGGGGAGGTCCATGTTAAAAGTAAAATTACCAAAAAACTGTCAACAGAAGGTAATGAGTAGCTACCCTCAATAATTAGTTCTTTGTGTAATTATATATTATTAAACCTTTCATGAGAAAATTAAAAATACTTTTGAGGTAGTAAAATTACATGCCGAATGAAAACCAGAACTTTCAAATGTGAGAGAGCATAAAAATAGCATATGTTTAACCATGTGCAAATATGAAATAATGAAGATACTGAGCCATCAGTTATGATCCAGCGTTGCCAGGGAGCTATTGTAGACACTGGCCGACTGTGTCTCCATCCGCAATGTTAGTAATTTTTGACTGAATGAATGGATGAATGACTGGCTGGGGAAAGCACTGTTAAAATGCTAGTTTCCTTCAAAACATGTATGGAGAAAATACACTCTCATACTACAATTATAATTCATAATTCTAGTCTTGGAAGCAGAAGAGAGCAGCAAAAGGACCCTTTGTTTTTCTGTCTAGAAAGCTAAAAGTTGAGAAAATACACTCTCATACTACAATTATAATTCATAATTCTAGTCTTGGGAGGCAGAAGAGAGCAGCAAAAGGACCCTTTGTTTTTCTGTCTAGAAAGCTAAAAGTTGAGAAAGACGATACAATTATAGACTAGAAGGGACGAAACTCCACTATTTTATAACAAAAAGACATAATGTTTGAAAGAAATAGTTGATGACCAGTAAAAGCAAGTATCACTTATATGGAGTGTAGACAATTTAAAGAATTCTTTAATTCAGAGAAGTTTATAGATTATTGCTTTATAATATATAGATTATTGCTTTACAGTGAACTATTAAGAAAATAAGGATGATGTAGGGTGCAGTTTTAACTTTTGAGATTGTTATCAGCAAGAATTTGATACTATTTTCTGAAACAGAATATTACGCTATATGTATCATGAAGTATACCTGTTATGACAATTAATATATTCTTCTACTTTAACTGTATTTTCATTATTTAAATTGTTTCATGTGAGACACCTTAGAACATAACACCTTTCCTAAACTACTCAGACCTCACTTGTTTAGGTGTTTTTAATATTTCCCATAAGTTTTAGTGCCAAGTGTTTTGATTCAGACATTAAAGTTGTTAAGTAATAGTATCAATGTAAGCTTAGAAGAAGATTGAATATAATACACTTTCCGAAATGCTTATCTATCTCTTCTAGAAAAGTTTTTTGAAATGAAGAAAGGACAATGTAAAGATGCTCTAGAAATTTACAAACGATTTCTAACTAGGATGACACGAGTGTCTGAATTTCTCAAAGTTGCAGAGGTAAGTGATATTAACACATGTATCTGGAGTAAACAGTAGAGTTCATAATCTGGCAAGACATTCTGCCACAGAGTCACAGGTTATTAGGGTTGGAAGTGGCCTTGGAAGACATTTCATCCTGCTTCTCACCCAGAGCTGTGCTCTGCACTCTTGCTTTTCAATCAGAAGATCATCCTGTGTCCAAATAAAAGTTTCATGGATAATGAGCTCACAGCTTTGCAAGGTGGTCTGTGCCTCCATCTCACCTCATGGCTGTCCTTGATTGTGAGAAAGTGCTTCCTCTGTATTGAACTGTAGAAAAAAGCCCTTAGAAAAGTCTGTCCATTGTTCTTAGTGTGTAAACGATAAACCCTGACTTTTCTTACTGTGTCAAAATGATTTCAGTACAAGGAAAAAAGAAAACAAAGTATAATTAATTTTATAAAGTTTATAAATTGTGTCTTAAGGATGTCTCTTTATACATAATCACAATAACTGTGTAACCATACAGTTGTTGTTCCTGAGGTTATCTGTAAATTGGTGTCTTCTCTTATGAAATCCAACGATTGACTCATAGTGGAAATTATGACATTTTATTACATTCCTTTGTCAGGGTGACAGATGGGTTCTTATCTTGCTTGTCAACTAACTGATTGCTAGGGCTGACTGAAGTGTTTTGTGGGAAGGGTTCTGAAGCTCACCAGCAAAGCATAAAATGCTGTGGACGTGGGACATTCATGCCATGTTTTTGCTGTTTTTGCCATTTTCAGAATATAGCACAAGAACAGACACTTTATACACATAGTTTCAAAAGCACTCCAGTCCAAGCATTATTCTTCAAATTTCATTTATTCACAGGAGTGATAATTGTCATATTTAAATTCCAAGACCAAAATAATCTTGCAAAATACTGTCTCTCGAGCTTAGATCCATACAGTTTATAATCAGAATTTGTTAAAAAATCAATGTGGGAAACAAAAGGTAAAGATTAGCTTAATAAACTACATATACATTAAAGCATGTTCATGTATATTTCCATGGGTTTATTGATGTTGGTGGCCTTTAAGGAAGGATAGAATTGCTTGAAACTTTTGCTGCTACACAAGTTTTATTTTTTGTATTTGATATGATTTTCCCATGGTTCAACTGTAATTATCAATGTAATCTAGCAAAATTTGCCTAATTTCTTTCTGTGAGAAGATCAATTATACCTAAACACTCAGGGCAGAAGATTATTTCACTGTTCGATTAATTCCTGATGCACACTCTTCCCAGTGTTCCCATCTGATGTTGTGTATATCAAAAAAGTAAAGAGCTGGACGTGTTACAATTTGGGGGTAAATATTTCTCTAATCAACATAATAAGGCTGGGCTCAAGGTCTCCTTGAGAAAAAGGGTGCTTATATATCAGTTCCTTCTATTCTTACATGTAAAATTTTACTTCGTGTCTCTTGATAACCTCATGTTATCACAGGCCCATTTCAGGCTGCTGAGAAGGCGATATACAGAAATTAGATGTCATTTTGAGAGTTTGTCTTTAAACAACATAATAATAAAATATTTTAATTTTATTCAAACATTATGACTAAGACTTTTTATAGAATGGATACTAATTTACAAAATTATTTTTAATAGAATAAACATTAATCACAATGGGTTAACCATTAGTGTTTTCTTTCACATTTAAATCGCATCGTTCATAATTTAAACATTAACTATTTGGATACCAGTGTCGAATGGTTTGGTTATGATTGGTAAATACAGAAAATTTTCAACAAATATACGAAGCTTCTCTTTTCTACCAAGCAGTGCTTGTGTGGTGTACATATGTATGGACTCCTACCCAATAAGCTACCCTGTTGTTAATACCATTTGCCTGAAGAATGTGTAGATGACTTGCAAGAATGTTGTTTCTAAAATACAACTCTATATATAGGCTATATGGCAAATGTTAACATTAAATTTCCCATCGTATTAAAAGAAATGTGGAGTAATTGAATAATTCCTATGGATATATTCAAATTTTGCAGAGGAATTGCTTAAAGTACAGAAAACTTCCTGTGCTTTGAATTCTTATACTGAAGTCTCCTAAAGCAGACAACTGAAACTTTGTAAAATGGTTATTTTACAAGTAATAGGCATGTCTGCTAAACGCACTTACCTTTTATAGAACTAAATTATTCTTAGTTTGCTATTCCAAGGTAAATACCAACTCATTGGAGTACGTCTCCCAGAATACTTGCAGACAGAAAGTGACGAGATTTCTATAATACAATCGCACTTCATCCTCCAACTTCATTGTGGTTCAGAAGTTCAGGACAGTAAGAATAGCAATGTAAAGGAAGAATTCCTTTAACAGTTACCCACTTAATAGAATCGAATCACCTTTTAAGGAGGTGATTCCAATATTAGGGACCCATAATGCTTTAATTTAAAAAACACTGACTTCATTCATATTCATATTTATTTTAATGGATCATCTCAAGAGGTATTGAAATATGGAAATAAATAGAATGAAGTTGCCTTAATTTATAATTTCCATACTTTGAAAGAATGTGAGTTTAGGGCAGACATAAGACAGCCCCCAGCAAAGAATTATCATCCCAAAATGTCAATAGGGCCAAGGCTGAGAAACGCTGCTTTATTTTGTATTTTTTTAAACATCTTTATTGGAGTATAATTGCTTTACAATGGTGTGTTAGTTTCTGCTTTATAACAAAGTAAATCAGCTATACATATACATATATCCCCATATCTCTTCCCTGTTGCGTCTCCCTACGCTGCTTTAGATATAGAAAAGGCAAAGGAAAGAAGTTAGCTCAGCATTTGACACACGAGTGGACTTGCCCCTCTCCAGTTTGCCTTATTGTCTTTCAGGAGCCGACACTTAGGCTTCCTGTGTTTGCTTCCACATTTCCATCAGCATAATGAAGCACTTCATTTCTCACAGAGAGACTTGGGTTAACCCGCTTTGTTTCTTTAAGCCTCAATTTCATCATTTATATAGAATGAGAGAATGAAGTTATGATTTGTATTTTTCCCCAGCTTTTTATTTTGAATAATTGTCAAACCTACAAAAGAGTTGATAAGCTTGTATAGTGAACACCTGTGTACTCTCTTCATTGATTCACCTTTATTAATATATTCCCGTATTTGCAGTCTTGGTAGCACTTTCTTTTTCTGCCCCTCCCTCCCTCCCTTCTCTTCCTTCCCCAAGCTACCAAAATTTAAAATTCACATTTGCTTTTATCTAGTAATTCCACTTCTACAAATGTGTCCTACAGATGTGTCCACACAGGTGCAAAGTGACGTGTGCAGCATTGCTTGCAATGGCAAGGGATTGCAAGCAACTTAAATGTTCATTAATAGGTGACTTGTTAAATAAATTGTAAGACAAGGAAGCTGTTTAAAAATGAGGAAATTCTGTATATTAATATGGATATAGTTCCAAGATGTATTGTTAAATGAAAAGTATAATCCCAGTGTATATAATACACTATTATTTTATAATAATGTGGGAAATAACTATGTATTTATGGATTTACTATTTCCTTGGATATGCATAAAGAAACTCTGGAAGGATACATCTTGGATGTCACAGTGGTTCTCTCTGTGTGAGGAAGGGTGGAAACTACACCCTGAACAAGTTATTAAAATTCAGTGAACATTCCCTGTCCAGAGGACTGACTGGGCATAATTAACAATTTAAATTTAGTCGAAGCATTTTAAAAAAATTTTAGTTGCCATTAACCATGGAGGAAACCTTTTACACTTCAGTTTCCTAAGTTCTTTTTTCAGGTTCTAGCAAAATTCTGTACATTTGTTATATCTGTATTGCCAAAATCATTGCTCTTATATTGAGTGGAAAACTCCACAAAAAGCACATATTCAAAGTGAGATTGATATATAGAATAATTATTATTTTATACCAAGATTGAGCTGTGGTTTTAACTAATTGTGTAGGTGATCTGAGAAATTAATTTTTAAAAACCTATTAACTTTTTTTTAATCTGCAGCAAGTTGGCATTGATAAAGGTGACATTCCTGACCTCACACAGGTAAGTGATTCTCTGAGTGAAAAATTCAGTATGCATGAAATTATTAATCCATAGTTTACCATAAATGGGCAGAGGCTTATAAGCATTTAATGCATTTTTGAATGTAGGCCAACCACCTTTCTTGGAAATCATTCTAACTTACTATTTCTTTTTTAGCTATTAAATATATTTCTGGAGATAATATGAATATTTTCCTAATCTTATAAAATCGTTTCCTCTTTAAAGGCAACGGTATTTAATTATTGAGCTCGTTTTTTCATTCTTAAACTTGAATCAAACGGAAGCCTTGAAAAATGTTTAAAAAGTGTTTTATCCATGAAACGTGACTATTCATAGGCATGTAATCAGAACATTTGAACTGTTCTTCCTGCTTCTTCTCCTAGTTTTCAACATGTCCCAGGGATGGAGGAGGGGCACGAATAGCGAGAACACTGATGTTGTAGTTCTACTGTTCAATACACTGATTTTTGTCTCCCCTGTGAAGGGGAGGAATTTCTATATACAAAAAAACCTTTTTTAAAAAAATAGTAGTGGTAGATGAGTGATTTTCTGGGGACTATCTAGGAAGCAAAAACAATAGGAGAGCTTCCTTATCAATCCTTTTATCTGTTAAGAGGGTACATTGTACGGCTCCGTGGATTTAGAATCAAGATGATTCACATGTGCAGAATTACTGTAGGACCTTTCTCATAATTGGCAGGAACTATTTTTGTTTAATCAACTTGTCATTCTGCTACGGTAAATTTCTGTTCCAAACATGTTCTTTAACTAGAAATAGATGATAGGAGAGAGTTAAGAACTGCTACCATATATACCAGTAATGAATATATGAGTTTTCTGTCTTTGCAAATAAAAAAAAGTTATTGTAATTGAAGAAAATTGTCATAATGAAAGGTTACCCTTTTAATAGTATCAAAATGTGTTTAATAATTTATTATCTTTATTATCCCTTAAAATGTTTCTATATTTAAATGTTAACCTTAAATTTTTATTAAAAATTAGGGAAACCCAAAGTAATGGTCTCTGTATTGAGACCATTATTATTATTATTAAAATACCAATTAAATACCAAGAATTCTTCATAAATAAAATTCACAGAACAATTCAGAAAATGATGGCATTGTATTTTTTTATTTAAAAGTTGGTGGAAAGTGCCTTCTAATAGACAGAATATTAGTATAAAATATTTTTGCTACTATGAGAAAATAGTGTTCTTTGATTAGGTGCATACCTAAATAAGATATTGGTATCATCATGGATATGGCTAAAAATTGTGTGCATAAAATACTATTAAAATTTCTTTATTAGATTATAATCTAATAAAGATTTATTAATTTTGTACCACTGTAATAAAAAGCAGAGAAAATAACTGTGCTTTCATTTTAAATTATTTAATTATTTACATTATTAACATTTACATTGCAGTTTAAAAAAATAACCCAACTACATGTTAACCTAAAAAATGTAGATATTTAAATATTTAACTCAATGAATAGCTTTTAGAAATGGTAAATCATCTTTATTTCAACTGTATAGACTGCTCTCACCATGGAACAGAAGTAAAACTAGTCATGTTGTTAGAGAGGCTGGCAGGTTAAGAAGAAAATAGGTCCTCATTTATCTCAGTTTGGGCAGAGTCTGAAGGGAGATAAAGAAAGGTTTAAAAGGATACTTAAATACCTTTCTGTTTTTAAAATTAGAAAATTATAGCATATCATTGACAGATTTACATACTTGGCTTTAATTTTTAATGATACTGTTATATTCATTACAGTTTATATAATCTTCTCTTAAGAAGTCCAGAGGCATAATATTTTATGTAATGATGTATGTTCTGTGTTGTTATAATTTGGGGAGCAGAGACCCATCCTTAAAGAAGATAAAATCTTACTCTGGGTCTAGTAGAAAGCGATTCTGTGGTAGAGATTCATTGGACACTGGTAACATTCTATCCTCTGCTTTTGTTATGACTTGAAGAGCCACATAGACTTCAGTATTAACATTTATTTTGAAATTATCTCCTTATAAAAAAATCCTCTAGTTCATTTCTCCAGTGTATATTTAAATCTCAATTCAAAAGTTCTGTGTGCTTCTGAAATTTCTTAATAAGTTACTTAATTGTGATTTCTGTTGGGTTCATGAGCAGCAGAGCTAAACACACTCCCTAATTTTTATTTAGAACCCTTCCACAGGTCTCATTGGAGGCTTGTCATTGAGCTGGGGTTTTAGACCCACTGTGACAGTCTGGTCAGACAGAAACTGGAATGTGAGCTGTTCTAGGATTAGTCCTTCAGATAGTGTTAGACAAGAACTAATCTGGAGATGGGTCAGAAATGCCAGGTAGTGTGGACTCTGTTTGAGACCTGTGAGATTGGGTTCTACTCTCTGCCAGGCTTCTCTGTGGCCGCCATGGCCACTGAATCTAGCCGTGGCGATGGACAAAAATAGCCAGCAAGGAAGAGGATTAAAGAGATGATGGGGACCAGAAGGGCTACCTATTGACTGGGAGTAGGGAAAGGCTGCTCCTAACCGAGAAAGGATTAGAATTCCTCTTGCAGCAAGATGAAACAGAGGGAGTGAATCGATGTCTTTCTGGTTAGAAAATGTACAGTAAATACCAGTGTGGTCATCTGTAGCCCTTTTTAAATTGTGCACATAATATCATCATAACAGCATTTTAAATGATTTATAGATACCAATGAAAAACCTTGTTAAACACTCAAAAGTACTGTATTGAATAAGAAGTGAATATGATATCAGAACTGAAATATTCCTCCTCAGCACTTTCTAATGGTTTCTTAGATCTAATAAGCAAAAAATTTGAATGAGCTTTTGGTTGCTTTTTATTTCCCTTTGTTTTTAATGATGCTTTAGGATCTAAAGCATCTGAATTGTAGATGGATGCTTCCTTTTTGATCCTGTACTCACAATCAGCTATGAATTTGTTTCAAGAAAAGGAGTTTCAAAATATTATTTCCTGTTTGGTGTGTGTGCATGTGTTCCGAATTTAATATATCTCCATTTATGAAAAACATCTTAGGTTTTGATGTCAGGAATTCTGGTTGATCTGAAAACTACTGGTAAAGAAAAGTCTCCTTTTAAAGACTGTACCACTGATGAATCGGTAACCATGATATACCACTGTTATTTATTAGTCACAAGCTGCCCCTTGTTCTTTGGGTTGGTATTTTCACCTGATTGGTCTGTTGACTTCAGCAGTATTTAAAATAAGCAACTAAAGATACTGCTAATTATACTAAAGTTCCTTTTACAACAGCAGAGGCATTCTCAACGTTTTGCCCCTTGGAAATTTGAGACAGTTTTCATTTTTGTCTGCTGCATGCCAGGATGTGCTCAGTGCCATAGAGCTCAGAAGGCCAATATTCCTACACTCAATGAACTTTACTATCAAAGTAGTTTTTTTCCCTCCAAAAATGTTTGAAGAGTTTATTTCTCTTCAAACATGTTAGATGTCACATGTTCTAATAAGAGATATAAATGATGAAGCATTTTTAAACTTCTAAGCTAAAATGCTCCAAACTTAATTTTATGTGCAATGCATTGCAAAATAACACCTCTTAAAGTCAGTTTTGTAGTCTGTGTTCTTGGTCACATTTCTCTCAACTATTGTGATTTTAGTGACTGCTACTTTATTTTTTTTCTTAAATTACTAAGAAACTTTACAAAAAGAATGAAATTGCAAACTATCATCCTAGTTTTTGGTTTTTTTGTTTTACATAATTAAGAAACCATATAGGAAAAAATACTACTTCTTTTGTTATCCCATACTGTTCTCTATTTTATAACTATAAATAGCATTTCTTAAACAGGTTTAGCACAGAATCACATTTCTTTTACATTGCATTTAATACTCAGAGGACCTAAGTCTTCCAACTGGAGAGAGGTTCTATGGCTTGATATATTTTTCCTTACTGTGATCCCAATGAAAAGAATGGAAACCGAAAAGGTTAAAGTTATATGCCCGGGCCTCCTAGGTTCCATTATTATGACAATTATAATCATTACTATTATGACAATTATAATGGAAGTTCTCAGGTGTGAATTCATCTAAAAATTGTTAAGCCATTTCTGTCTTCTTCCTTTTAAAGTTACAATACACATTCTGTTTATTAAGCAAGTGTATCTTAGTAGTTTACAGTTTTTCTATAGAGCAAAATTTCCTTTATCTCTTAAAAATTCATTCTTTAAAACTTAGAAGTGGGCTTCCCTGGTGGCGCAGTGGTTGAGAGTCCGCCTGCCGATGCAGGGGACACGGGTTCGTGCCCCGGTCCGGGAAGATCCCACATGCCGCGGAGCGGCTGGGTCCGTGAGCCATGGCCGCTGAGCCTGCGCGTCCGGAGCCTGTGCTCCGCAATGGGAGAGGCCACAACAGTGAGAGGCCCGCGTACCGCAAAAAAAAAACAAAAACAAAAACTTAGAAGTATACCCCTAGTTGTAGTTTACTAGACTTTGCTAAGTCGCCTTTTACCTGAGCTATATTAAGAATTCTAATTTTTATAACTTTCAAAATTTATTATATCTCCTGAAAGTCATTTTTTCTACTCTACAGTAATTAACTTTTTATATAACATTCACAGGGCTGTCCCTTTCTACCCTACCTTCGTCACTTTGATCAAGTTAATATTTTTGTTCACTTACTAATTTATATTTATAAATTTATGTGTGGCTCACTTTGTAATTTACATGTACAAGCTCACATAATTATATATGTAATAATATTATTGTTAAGGCAGTATATGAGTCTATCAGTGAAATGAAAATTAAATGTACTAAACAATTTTAATAAGAATTTTATTTTCATTTGTCATTATAGGTGCAATGTAAAATGTAGAGTTATACTATTTTAGCAGTTAGCATAGTTACTTTAAAATCCCTCAAAATTAATTTTATATTAATTTTAAGAATAATTGTCAAAATTAAATGTATCTATAAATGTTATGCCAGTCTTTGAATGCCTATGCTGCTGTTAAAGTCTAACTTGGGTTAAGATTATTCGAGAAAGGTGAAGGTAAATTTCTAATGCTTGAGGAATAGATGGGGTGGAATATTTATATGAACCTATTATTTCTTCTCCTAATATACAGCAAAATGCCATCACTTTATATTGCCTAAAATATGATAAAAACATTCAGGTACTTCTTAATAAAAGAGGTGAAATATATTAAATTTGCCAAAACACAGTAGTCTGTTATAACATTAATATTTGCTAAAGTTACTTTATTATGTATATAAATTACATAGCTCAATAATAAGAAAATCTTAATTGTGGTTGACTATTAAAGTTGTATTTTTTTCCCCACAACTCTCACTTACCCTTTCTTTTTTAATAAAGTAGTAATTTTCCCTAATATTTCAGTCAAATATGGATAAGTGAGATTTTACTGTATTTTCATATTTCTGTAAGTTTGTATTTGGGCACTTATATTTTTGACTTGGATACAACTACCTTTAATTTTTCCACTGTGGTCTTAAGGAAACATATGGTGAACTTGATTTAATTGAGTTTACTACATTTAAGTAATATCTTAGTAAAAGTCTATCCAATGTCATTTCTACACCGAAACCACACTGTAACACTGTTTGTTATGCAGTGAAGTTAAGTATATATATATGATGGGCCTGTTTGAGATTCTGTGGAATTTAAATATCTAATTACCAAAAGACCCTGGAATGAAATTATCTCCCATATGTATTAGGGTGCCCAGACCTGCACTATACAAAGTTACAGTGATGTTCCAGTGTATTTATTTTGAAAGAAAGCGATGCAGACATTTATTTTTTACTTTCTTATTGTAGGCTCCCAGCAGTCTTATGGAGACCCTTGAACAGCATCTAAATACATTAGAAGGAAAGAAACCTGGAAACAAGTACGCATTAGTTGTATATTCTAAATAAGATGAAAAATACTAGACTCATTCTTTATACAGTGAGATTTATCACGGTACTACCGTTTTAGGGTATGCTTTATTGTAATTATCCTGAGTTCCTTCAAAACCCCTACCCTTCCCATTAACTTACGACATCATGACCCCATTATAGGTAATCTGTCTGCAGGCTAATTCAGCAAACTAGTAGGTTGTACCTGTGTTGGCTGGACTTGCTGATTTATTTATTATTTTGCCCTCAGAAGGGACTCACAATCCTCAGAAAAAGAATTGCTCATGCTAAAACTTGAGACTGTCATCATTGGGAACCCAATTTCCCAAGCAGCCTTGAACACTCTGTTATGTTTCCGAGCCTACTATGAAAAAGCAGAGCCTTCAGGAATGGCTTTCTGGACTTCAGACTCTCCCCAGGTGGACCCTTCAGCATGGCATGCTGCTGACACTTGACAGTTATTTTTCTAGACAGAGTAGCAGTTGAGCAGCGATAAGTGTAGTTTTAGTAGACTTTCAACCTTTCTGTTTGGACACTTAGATTTTTGACCATTTTTCCTGACTGCATGCCAAAAATGTCCAGGTTCCATTTTTGTCTTCTCTCCAGCCGGGATCATACTTTTCGGTTCACAAGACCTGGTACTTTCCCGTCTTTGTACCTCGCTCAGAGTGTAATTCTGCTAATCTTGGGTGCCTCCCCTCCTTGTCTCTGCGTGCATGCATTTTACACATCCTGGGGAGGGCCATCTCATGAGGGCTTCCTTAATCATGCACCACACTGTTTTATGACTCTCCTCCCCACCTCCCCTGCCCTGATATGTGGTTTAAATGGATTTTCTGATTCTTAAGGTCAGGGACTATTTTATACTTCATTATCTCCACCTAAAAACATAATGTAGCTCTCTCTACAGAGTCAGCTTGAAATCTGTTTTTGTTGGTGATCCCAGCTTTATGTTGATTCTGTTTAGATCGACAGCAGAAATTGGTAGAGACAACCCGTGAACTGCTCATTGCAGGGCTATAGGCTGATCATGGATTTTACCTGTGATATAGCTACCAAAATGCACCTCCTTTCTGCTTGCTTCTCTCTGGGCATTCTCCCAGAATCTAGACTCGTGTCTTGAGTCACTCTTTTGCCTGTTGTTTAGCTAAGGGTGATTTTCTGTCATCTTTTCCAAGTTAGTATAAAAATTATTGCATGTCTTAAGTTTTCGATGGTAAACAACGGAGTAGGGCTCTCTCAGGCTGTGATGGCAGAGCTATTTGGAATGATGGATGACAGGACCTCTCAGGGGCTCTGTCAAGGTTGTACCATTGTCCAAGGTCTGTCCCCACTTCAGTGTGGCCATGGACGATCAGACTTGTGTGTGTAGGTTGACGTCAACTGAAAAGACGTGCGAGTATATTAATTCACAAAGGAGGGTGCCCGCTTCCAGTAATTGCTGCCTCCTCCCACCCCTCCCGTATTAGGGTGTCTGGGAAGCCAAATGAATGGCCTAGGATTTAAGCCAAAGGAGGCAGGAAGCCTGAGAAATGTCCCTCTTCCTGTGGCAGATGGATCCCTTTAGCTGAGGAAATATGCATATGCCAGAGTTAGAGCCTCTCCCTTGGGCCATGCAGGATGCGCATGGGTGCGAGTCAGCTTCTCCGCCCTCTTCCCCGCTCAGGTCCCCGCACCCCCCACAGGTCCACCCTCTTCCCTCCTGAAATCTGCCAGGGCTGCAGTTCTGTGAGAAGCCGCCTTCTAGAGTGGATCTCATCAGCCCTAACTTCAGCTCTAAAGCCGCCCCCTTGTGGCTGCTGCCAGCTATTTTTGGACTATTTGGCTGTGGACACTTGGTTACATTTCTAGGAGGAGTAAAATAAGAACTTAATGATCTTCTGTTTTGAATTACCTTGTACTGAGCATCATTTTCCTCTCTCCTTTAAAATCATTTTATGCTTGTCAGATTTCTTTTCTGAATTGGCTGAGACCACCTATGAACTTGTCTTTTGCTTATTCCCTATTTTTAAAATAAATGAACTATAGTAGTTAACTATTTTCTTCTTTGTATGTTTGTGCTTACCTGGGACCTTAAGTGAAGGGTGAGTACTATACTGAGTGACATTTTTTGCATTTGGTTATTCCTAAAAATGCAAAAAACACTCTTAAAATTCCACATTTGGTATTTAGAACATTGAAAACTGATTTCTGTCCATTTTACACATCTGTGTTTTTTCATTATACTCTTAAAATTTTCTCCTAAGGTGGCTCGCATAAATGGTTTTATTTTGGTCTTCTTTGATCAAGACTAACAGACTCTCTTAGTTGTATATTCAGATATCCCTCTTAGATTTTAGACATCAAAGACTTTTTCACTTGTTTAGTAAACAAAAGATTTCCCTATGGCACGTGGCAGAAGTGCCAAAAGACAATGCTATTAAGAAAATTAATTACTTAAACGGGTTTTCTTTGTCTTCTGGTAGCAGTATAAAACTATTCTAACCTCTAAGTCAAGTAAGTGCGTAAAATGAAGCATTTTCAAATGTCTGCTAAAAAACACGTAGGCCTTTTATATTTAGTCCTTATATCCACCGATACTCGTTTTTGAAATTCTATGCAATACTGTGTGATATGCCTTTGTATATTGTCTGTTTCTGTAATTCCACAGAACAAAAGAGAGAAATTGATTTTATTTTATATGTGGGTTTACTAAGTGTTGAGGGTGCAAGAAACTCAAGTTTATTGTAATTAAAATTATTTGGAAGAGATAGGCTTTTCACATCTGTGTTTTGTTTGTCTTTCTGGCTAGCATTTTTGACCAAAAACTGTGTAGGGATTAGTGTTGCGAATAAGAAATAAAATTTCTTCTTTTGATAGTTTACCATTAACACATAGGAAGTGTAAACCCTAGCATTTTCTGTGTTCATCATAGAAACCCATGGATTTGTTTGTAACATTTTACAGGATCTGTGGGTCATTCATTCTCTTCTAAAATTATATTCGTGCTTTATTTTCCCCCAACATGGTTCACCATGTACTAAATTTCTCTAGCTGAAGTTATTGAAATAAGTATCGGGCTTTAGATAATGTCATTATATATAAAAGATTGTAGCATTTCCTTTTATAAAGGGCGAAGAGCCAGTGGTAGGGTAGAAAATCAGCTGAGGAACAGGTAAAAAGAAGCAATTTGTGTGTTGTGTAGGGGAGGAACAAATGTGCTGGGCTCCCCTGTGATTTTGTCAGGACGGGCTGGAATGTGAAATGTGCACAGACAGACTTGGACTGGAGCCTGAAATCCACCATTAAAGAATGATGAGACTTTGGCGAGTTATTTACCTCTCTGAGCCTCAGAGCCCTCAGACTTCAATCAGTGTTGAGTGATGCTTTTTAAAGCTGTGGCCCCAATGGGAGTACCTCTGGTTCTACCTTTTTGATGAAATCATGGCAAAACCTGGATCTGGTCCATAGGAACAGAAGTCATACATCCTGACAGTTTAGTTTCATACAGTATAATTTTTAAGATGTTTGGTTAATTTATTTTTAAGATGTTTGGTTAGTTTATTTTGGTTAATATGTTTATCTGATATAAAACAATGAGATAGGTTCGCTTCCTTCAAAAAAATTGGCATCTAGTGGAGAAGACAGACGAATAAGGTACAGTGCTGTAAGTGGGATGGTAGTGGGAGACAGGAGATTTTTTTGCTGAATCCATGGGGTAGCTACAAGTGTCATTTAGTAATAGCACTCATGCAAGAGCTTGACAAAGTGATTCTTGTGCCAATTATGATATTTTGTACTTAGGTTTGAGCATGATATTCTTTAGTAGTAGGTAGAGAAATTCTGTCATTTTTACTATATCTTTATTTTGCTACGGAGTATAGAATATGTTAGAAACTTTTATGTATTAGTTTGGAAATACAGTTCAAAAAGTTCTCGTTCATCCTCAGTTCTCTTTTCTGTATTAATATTGCTCACTGTGTCAGTACCACTAAGAATTGGTTCATGAAAATCTCTTGAGAGAGAAACAAATTAATTTCAATTAACTCATTCTTAGAAACTGACCACATCAGATGGCTTCTATGTTTTCTTTGCAGAGTTAAGGCTATTATTTTCTTGGATTTTTATTTAGACTTAACTCCCTTCCTTTTCCGCATATGTAAAGAGAAAAAAATGGTAGGAGTGGAGGAATTATTAACCAAAAACTCATTAGGGCATGTTCAACCTCAGTACTAGATTTTTAGGTTCCTAAGTTTCTGAGATATAGAGAATACTGTGATTCCATTTATTTCAGTAGACCCTTAGTGAGCAATATAGAGAAGCATATATCCTTTTCTTCATAGGATATGTTACTCTGAAGATAACAGCCCAAGTACACATAACCTAATCGAGTGTAACCCTTATGCATCTGTCTTCCTTATATCACAGAAATCTCTGTTAGCCCTTGCTTTCGTGTTCATTTTAAGTGAAAACTAAATTTAGACAGGAAATGGCAGGCTTGTGTTTGCAAATGAAGTTGAACATAAGAGGTATTAATCTGGCATATAATATTGTTACATTTCTTTTGCTATATCCAATAAAATAAAAATTCATGATATTGTACAAAACTCCAGTTACTAAATCTCTGCTGATTTTATTTTACTCCTGCCACGTGTGATATTTTCTCTGTAGATAAGTAGAAGGGCATCCCTGCCATTCTCTGAGACCCTGACAATAGTCTTCTTACTGAAATGTCTTTTTTTCTTCATTTTGTTTCCTTACTAATTTATTTTCCACCAACTCAGGTTAGTAAAACCTAAGCTGTTTAGGCAGTCATCTCTGAAGCATTTTTCTAGAAATGATATATATAATCAGTGCTACCAGCAATCTAACTGAAAAAAAAATGTATTTCTTCCTGATTTTCCCTCACTCCCTTAGACACAAGCATTGAGGTTACTCTTCTTTTTCCAGCTCCCAAGTTCTCACAGGATAATGGGAATATTTCTCATAGATAGTTTTCATTACAGCCATGAAAAAAACCAGACAATCTCTAGGAGTACGCACAGTGTGGAGTATGCACAGTGTGTCTCAGCTCAGTATGGAAGCTGAGACACACATCAGGCACAGGGCTTGTAGGGATCTTTTTTTTAATTCTAGTGTTCCTTTTATGTATCACAATTATGACTAAGTGAATCACAATGTGCTTTAACCTTAATGGGTTTTCTAACTTGTAAAAATAATAAACTGGACGATCTTTCAAAAATTCTGGAAAGCATTATTTTTCCCAAGTCTTGGCAATTTTTTTAAAACTCCAATTTGAACAGTTTATTTTTGATGGGCGTAGGCAATAAAGATCAATTCGAATAATTAATTGAGTTGCTAGAGATACCAAAAAAAGATTTTGAATTTAAGAATTTCTAATACTAGAAATTAAGTGGATGGGAGACATTGGAAGCAGGTGTTGTAATTGAGTAAAAGATAAAATATATTTTAAAAATAGTTTATCCGTTACTAAAAAGTCTGTATATAAACAAGTTAATGCTTGACCAACCATCAAACTTAAGTGCTTCTACAAATGTATTCATGTATATCCAATTTTAATTCTTTTTGGTTGCCTTTTAGATCTGGTGCTCCCTCTCCATTAAGTAAGGTAAGCTTGTTTTTTGTTTTGTTTTGACCATTTTAACAACTTTTGATTGTACAGTTCAGTGGCATTAAGTACATTCACATTGTTGGGCAGCCATCGCTATCATCTGGTTGGAGAACATTTGTCATCTTCCCCAGCTGAAACTCTGTACCCTTTAAACACTAACTCCCCATCCCCCTCTCTGACCACTCTCACCCCCAGCTCCTGGCAGGCACCATTCTACTTTCTGTCTCTATGAATTTGATTACTCTAGGTCCCTCAAATAAGTGGAACTGTCCTTCAGTATCTGTCCTTTCGTGACTGGCGTATTTTACTTAGCATAGAATCTTCAACGTTCATCCATTTTGTAGCATATGTCAGAAATTTCCTTTCTTTTTAAGTCTGAATGCTGTTCCATTCTATGTGTGTACCACATTTTGTTCATCCATCCATCCATCCATCCATTAATGATCACTTGGGTCACTTCTGCCTTTTGGCTCTTGTAAATAATGCTCCTGTGAACATGGTGTACAAGTATCTGTTCAAGTCCCTGTTTGCAGTTCTTTTGGGTCTTCACCCGGAAGTGGAATTGCTGAATCATATGGTAATTTTATTTTTAATTTCTTGAGGAAAGGTAAGTTTTTATGTATTCCCCTTTATATTAGTTTCTTAGTCATATAGCAATGTGTACTTAGCCCTCTATCTGGACTAAATTTTTCTTTAAGTAGACGAAATTTTCATACATTTATATTACAACTGAAAACAAATGTGTCAGTGTTAACGTCTTACTAGTTACAAAGCACTTTCTCATACTCTGAATCACAGCCCTGTGAGATAAATAAGGCACATAACATTGTGCCTGTTTTGATGGTAGAGAAACCAATTGTCATTGGGTATCCTCACAAGCATACCTTTTAGACAGTCTACCGTAATAACTGTCACAACTCCTTCACCTCCCTCTCTCCTTTAGCATCCTGAAGGACAGGATTAGGGTTGTTAGTGACAAGAGTATTTACTTCTATAGGTCAGTAGTTCACATTTGCCATTGTATTTTTCACATTGCCATTTTCATTGCAAAAATGTGATAAATGTGCTCTTTCCTCTTTGCCAAATTTCTGTTACATAACTGCGGTTATTACAGACAAAAAAGTTGGCATTATGACTGCACAGGGTACCCCAGACACCCTTTACTGTGTCAATACCTGGCCGGCTGCCCAAGAGACCCTCAGGGAGCTCCAACAATCAAACAAACAAAGAAACAAACAACCTAAGCTCCCTGGTGATTCTGCTACAGAGCCAGGTTTAAAATCATTATGTCACATGGGAGAAGATGACGGTGTGGGAAGATGCAGAGTTAGCGTCTCCCCACAACTAGGGAGCCTGCTGGCCACTGGTGGGGGACTCTGATGCCCAAGGAGATTGGAGGAACCCCAAAGTGAACCGGTAGGACGTAGGGGGACTGAGTGGGGAGGAGAAGTGGATGCCAGACAAGATCAGTGCCCCTGAGGCCAGGGAGATCAGGAGAGGCAGGCAGGAGGGGCCATCCAGGAGGAGCGGGAGAGGAGCAGAGGGGGATTGCCCTGCCCACTGGGGCTGTGGGAGCCTCTGACCTCCCAGGCTGGTCCCCTACAATCCAAAGCCTCCTCCAGGCGACGTGGGTTCTGGGAGCATAGGAGGGAGGCCAGGGAGATTAGGAAAAGCAGGCGGGAGGGGCCCTGTGGGAGGAGCAGGAGAGGAGCAGAGGGTGATTGTCCCACCCACTCGGGCATGGGGAGCCTGCTGAGCTCCCAGGCCGGTCCCCTCCCCACCAAGACCCACCCCTCCCTGCCAGCCACATTGGTCCTCGGGGCATAGGAGGGAGGCCGGGGAGATCAGGAGAGGCAGGAGGTGGTGGGGCGGTGGCCCTCTGGGAGTAGCGATAGAGGAGGGGAGGGCGTTTGCCCCACCCCCTTGAACCCAGGAAGCCTGCTGGGCTCCCAGGTAAGGTCTCCCGCCCTCTGAGACCAGGGGTGGGGGGCACGCCTGGGCCCCTTCTGTTCCTTGAGCCTAAGCCCCACCCCCTAGTGTCCCCAGGGCCTTTTCCAGCCCTGTGGGTCCTGAGCATTGGCCCCACCCATTGTCCAAACCTCACCCTTGCTTACTCCCTGCCCTCCACAGCCAAGGCCTTTCCCCCCATTTCTTGTTTTCTTTTCCCTCCTCCTCTTTTTTACTATTGTGGTACTGATGTACCTTCCGGTTGATTCATCTATATTTTATTTTTGTATTCTCTCTAACATATCTGTTAGTTTCCTAGTCTAATTATATTTTTTACTTTGTTATTCGGGTTTTTTTGTTTTGGGGGTTTTTTTTGCCACCCCATGTGGCTTGTGGAATATTGGTTCATGAGCCTGGGGTTGGGCCAAAGTTCCTGCGGTGGGAGCTCCGAGTCCGAACTACAGGACTAACAGAGAACCTCAGACCCCAGGGAATATTCATCGCAGTGCGGTCTCACAGAGTTCCTCACCTCACCACCAAGAAGCAGCTCTGCCCAGCAGCCTACAAACTCCAGTGTTGGAAGCCTCAGACCAAACAACCAGTAAGACAGTAACACAATCCCACTCATTAAAAAAAAAAAAAAAAGGCAAAAAACTATGTCACAGATGAAGGAGCAAGGTAAAAACCTACAAGACCAAATAAATGAAAAGGAAATAGGCAATCTACCTGAAAAAGAATTCAGAGTAATGATAGTAAAGATGATCCAGAATCTTGAAAATAGAATGGAGGCACGGATTGAGAAAATACAAGAAATGTTTTAACAAAGATCTAGAAGAACTAAAGAACAAACAGAGATGAACAACACAATAGCTGAAATGAAAAATACACTAGAAGGAATCAATAACAGAATAACTGAGGCAGAAGAATGAATAAGTGAGCTGGAAGACAAAATGGTGGAAATAACTGCCAAGGAGCAGAATAAAGAAAAAAGAATAAAAAGAATTGAAGACCTCTCAGACAACACTAAACACACCAACATTCGAATTATAGGGGTCCCAGAACAAGAAGAGAAAAAGAAAGGGTCTGAGAAAATATTTGAAGAGATTATAGTTGGAAACTTCCCTAACATGGGAAAGGAAATAGTCACCCAAGTCCAGGAAGTACAGAGAGTCCCATACAGGATAAACCCTAGAAAAAACACACCAAGACACATTAATCAAACTAACAAAAATTAAATTCAAAGAAAAAATATTAAAAGCAGAAAGTGAAAAACGAAAATAAAATACAAAGGAATCCCCATAAGGTTATCAGCTGATTTTTCAACAGAAACTCTGCAGGCCAGAAGGGAGTGGCAGGATATACTTAAAGTGATGAAAGAGAAAAACCTATAACCAAGATTACTCTACCCAGCAAGGATCTCCTTCACATTCAGTGGAGAAGTCAAAAGCTTTTCAGACAGGTAAAAGCTAAGAGAATTCAGCACCAACAAACCAGCTTTACAACAAATGCTAAAGAAACTTCTCTAAGCGGGAAACACAAAAGAAGGAAAAGACGCACAAAAACAAACCCAAAACAACTAAGAAAATGGTAATAGGAATATACATATCAATAATGACCCTGAATGTAAATGGATTAAATGCCCCAACCAAAAGACACAGACTGGCTGAATGGATAGAGAAACAAGACCCGTATATATGCTGTCAACAAGAGACCCACTTCAGACCTAGGGACACATACAGACTGAAAGTGAAGAGATGGAAAAAGATACTCCATGCAATGGAAATCAAAAGAAAACTGGACTGACAATACTCATAGCAGATAAAATAGACTTTAGAGACTATTACAAGAGATAAGGATGGACACTATATAATGATCAAAGGATCAATCCAAGAGAAGATGTAACAATTATAAATGTTTATGCACCCAACAAAGGAACACCTCAGTACATAAGGCAAAGGCTAACAACCATGAAAGGAGAAATCGACAGTAAGACAATGATAGTAGGGGACTTTAACACCCCACTTATAACAATGGACAGATCATCCAAACAGAAAATAAATAAAGAAATACAGCTTTAAATGGCACAATACACCAGATAGATCTAATTGATATTTATAGAACATTCCACCCAAAAGTGGCAGAATACACTTTCTTCTCAAGTGCACATGGAACATTCTGCAGGATAAATCACATCTTGGGTCACAAATCAAGCCTTGGAAAATTTAAGAAAATTGAAATCATATCAGGCATCTTTGCTGACCACAGTGCTATGAGATTGGAAATCAGTTACAGGAAAAAAACTATAAAAAACACGAATACATGGAGGATAAATAGTGTGCTACTAAATAACCAAGAGATCACTGAAGAAATCAAACAAGAAATTAAAATATACATAGAAACAAATGACAACGAAAACACGAAGGCTCAAAACCTATGGGGCACAACAACAGCAGTTCTAAGAGGGAAGTTTATAGCAATTCAATCTCAACTCCAGAAACAAGAAACATCTCAAATAAACAATCTAACCCTACACTTAAAACAACTAGAGAAAGAAGAACAAAGAAAACCCAAAGTCAGTAGAAGGAAAGAAATCATAAAGATCAGAGCAGAAATAAATAGAAACAAAACAGTAACAAAGGTCAGTAAAACTAAAAACTGGTTCTTTGAGAAGATAAACAAAGTTGGTAAACCCTTAGCCAGACTCATCAAGAAAAAAAGGGAGAGGATGCAAATCAATAAAATTAGAAGTGAAAAAGGAAAAATCACAACTGACACTGCAGAAATACAAAGGATTATAAGAGACTACTACAAACAACTATATGCCAATAAAATGGACAACCACAGAGAAATGGAAAAATTCTTGGAAAGGTAAAATTTTCCAAGACTGAACCAGGAAGAATTCGAAAATATAAACAGATCTATCACAAGTAATGAAATTGAAACGGTAATTAAAAATCTTCCAACAAACAAAAGTGCAGGACCAGCTGGCTCCACAGGTGAATTCTAGCAAACATTTAGAGAAGAGCTAACACCCATCCTTCTCAAACTCTTCCAAAAAATTGCAGAGGGAGAAATACTCCCAAATGGATTCTATGAAGCCACCATCATGCTGATAGCAAAACCAGAAGAGATCACAAAATAAGAAAATTATAGACCAATATCACTGATGCACACAGATGCAAAAATCCTGAACAAAATATTAGCAAGTGGAATCCAACAGCACATTAAAAGGATCATACACCATGATCAAGTGAGATTTATCCCAGGGATGCAAGCATTCTTCAATATATGTAAATCAATCAATGTGAAACACCACACTAACAAATTAAGGAATAAAAACCATATGATCATATCAATAGATGCAGAAGAAGCTTTTGACAAAATTCAACACCCATTTATGATTAAAAAAAAAAAAAAACTCTCCAGAAATTGGGCATAGAGGGAACCTACCTCAACATTATAAAGGCCATATATGACAAACCCACAGCAAGCATCATACTCCATGGTGAAAAACTGAAAGCATTCCACTAAGATTAGGAACAAGGCAAGGATGTCCACTCTCGCCACTTTATTCAACATAATTTTGGAAGTCCTAGCCACAGCAATCAGAAGAAAAAGAAATAAAAGGAATCCAAATCAGAAAAGAAGTAAAACTGTCACTGTTTGCCAGTGGCATGATACTACACATAGAGAATCCTAAAGATGCCACCAGAAAACTACTAGAACAAGTAAGTGAATTTGGTAAGGTTGCAGGATACAAAGTTAATGCACAGAAATGTCTGGCATTCCTATACACCACCAATGAAAAATCAGAAAGAGAAATTAAGGAAACACTCCCATTTACCATTGCAACAAAAAGAATAAAATACCTAGGAATAAACCTGCCTACAGATGTGAAAGACTTGTACTCAGAAAACTACAAAACACTGATGAAAGAAATCAAAGATGACATAAATAGATGGAGAAATATACTATGTCCGTGGATTGGAAGAATCAATATTGTGAAAATGACTGTACTACCAAAAGCAATCTACAGATTCAGTGCAGTCCCTAGCAAACAACCATAGCATTCCTCACAGAATTAGAACAGAAAATTTTACAATTCGTATGGAAACACAAAAGACCCGGAATAGCTAAAGTACTATTGAGAAAGAAAGAGAGAGTTGGAGGAATAAGGCTCCCCAACTTCAAACTATACCACAGAGATACAGTAATCAAGACAGTATGGTACTGGCACAAAAACAGAAATATAGATCAATGATACAGGATAGAATGCCCAGAGATAAATCCACGCACCTGTAGTCAACTAATCTATGACAAAGGAGGCAAGGATATACAACGGCGAAAAGACAGTCTCTTCAATAAGTGGTGCTCGGAAAACTGGAGAGCTACACGTAAAAGAATGAAATTAGAACACTCCCTAACACCATACACAAAAATAAACTCCAAATGGATTAAAGACTTAAATGTAAGACCAGACACTATAAAACTCTTAGAGGAAAACATAGGAAAAACGTTCTTTGAGATAAACCACAGCAAGATCTTTTTTGACCCACCTCCTAGAGGAACAGAAATAAAAACAAAAATAAACAAATGGGACTTAATTAAACTTAAAAGCTTTTGCATAGCAAAGGAAACCATAAACAAGACAAAAAGACAACCCTTAGAATGGGAGAAAATATTTGTAAGTGAAACAACAGACAAAGGATTAATCTCCAAAATATACAAATAGTGCATGGAGCTCAATATCAAAAAAACAAACAATCAAGTTTTAAAAATGGGTGGAAGTACACCATGATCAAGTGGGGTTTATCCCAGGAATGCAAGGATTCTTCAATATATGCAAATCAATCAATGTGATACACCATATTAACAAATTGAAGGAGAAAAACCATATGATCATCTCAATAGATGCAGAGACAGCTTTCAACAAAATTCAACACCCATTTATGATAAAAACTCTCCAGAAAGTAGGCATAGAGGGAACTTACCTCAACATAATAAAGGCCATATATGACAAACCCACAGCCAACATCGTCCTCAGTGGTGAAAAACTGAAACCATTTCCACTAAGATCAGGAACAAGACAGGGTTGCCCACTCTCACCACTATTATTCAATATAGTTTTGCAAGTTTTAGCCACAGCAGTCAGAGAAGAAAAAGAAATAAAAGGAATCAAATCAGAAAAGAAGAAGTAAAGCTGTCACTGTTTGCAGATGACATGATACTATACAGAGAGAATCCTAAAGAAGCTACCAGAAAACTACTAGAGCTAATCAATGAATTCGATAAAAGTAGCAGGATACAAAATTAATGTGCAGAAATCTCTTGCATTCCTATACACTAATGAAGAAAAATCTGAAAGTGAAATTAAGGAAACACTCCCATTTACCATTGCAACAAAAAGAATAAAACACCTAGGAATAAACCTACATAAGGAGGCAAAAGACCTGTATGCAGAAAATTATAAGACACTGATGAAAGAAATTAAAGATGATACAAATAGATGGAGAGATATACCGTGTTCTTGAATTGGAAGAATCAACATTGTGAAAACGACTATACTACCTAAAGCAATCTACAGATTCAATGCAATCCCTATCAAACTACCACTGGCATTTTTCACAGAAGTAGAACAAAAAATTTCACAATTTGTATGGAAACACAAAGGACCCCGAATAGCCAAAGCAATCTTCAGAACGAAAAGCAGAGCTGGAGGAATCAGGCTCCCTGACTTCAGACTATACTACAAAGCTACAGTAATCAAGACAGCCTGGTACTGGCACAAAAACAGAAAGATAGATCAATGGAACAGGATAGAAAGCCCAGAGATAAACCCACGCACATATGGTCACCTTATCTTTGATAAAGGAGGCAAGAATATACAGTGGAGAAAAGACAGCCTGTTCAATAAGTGGTGCTGGGAAAACTGGACAGCTACATGGAAAAGAATGAAATTAGAACACTCCCTAACACCATACACAAAAATAAACTCAAAGTGGATTAAAGACCTAAACATAAGGCCAGACACTATCAAACTCTTAGAGGAAAACATAGGCAGAACACTGACATAAATCACAGCAAGATCCTTTTTGACCCACCTCCTAGAGAAATGGAAATAAAAACAAAAATAAACAAATGGGACCTAATGAAACTTAAAAGCTTTTGCACAGCAAAGGAAACCATAAACAAGACCAAAAGACAACCCTCAGAATGAGAGAAAATATTTGCAAATGAAGCAACTGACAAAGGATTGATCTCCAAAATTTACAAGCAGCTCATGCAGCTCAATATCAAAAAAACAAACAACCCAATCCAAAAATGGGTGGAAGACCTAAAGAGACATTTCTCCAAAGAAGATAAACAGATTGCCAACAAACACATGGAAGGATGCTCAACAGCATTAATCAGAGAAATGCAAATCAAAACTACAGTGTGATATCATCTCACACCAGTCAGAATGGCCACCATCAAAAACACTACAAACAATAAATGCTGATGAGGGTGTGGAGAAAAGGGAACCCTCTTGCACTGTTGGTAGGAATGTAAATTGATACAGCCGCTATGGAGAACAGTATGCAGGTTCCTTAAGAAACTAAACATACAACTACCATATGACCCAGCAATCCCCCTACTGGGCATATACCCTGAGAAAACCATAATTCATAAAGCGTCATGTACCACAATGTTCATTGCAGCACTGTTTACAATAGCCAGGACATGGAAGCAACCTAAGTGTCCATCGACAGATGAATGGATAAAGAAGATATGGCACATATATACAATGGAATATTACTCAGCCATAAAAAGAAATGAAATTGGGTTATTTGTAGTGAGGTGGATGGACCTAGAGTGAAGTAAGTGAAGTAAGTCAGAAAGAGAAAAACAAATATCTTACGCTAACACATATATATGGGATCTAAAAAAAATAAAAAAAGGTCATGAAGAACCTATGGGCGAGACAGGAATAAAGATGCAGACCTACTAGAGAATGGACTTGAGTACACGGGGAGGGGGAAAGGTAAGTTGGGACAAAGTGAGAGAGTGGCAAAGACTTATATACAGTACCAAATATAAAATCGATAGCTAGTGGGAAGCAGCCACATAGCACAGGGAGATCAGCTCGGTGCTTTGTGACCACCTAGAGGGGTGGGATTGGGAGGGTGGGAGGGAGGGAGACACAAGAGGGAAGAGATATGGAGATATATGTATATGTGTAACTGATTTACTTTGTTATTAAGAAGAAACTAACACACCATTGTAAAGCAATTATACTCCAATAAAGATGTTAAAAAAAAAATGGGTTGAAGACCTAAATAGACATTTCACCAAGGAAAACATACAGTTGGCCAAGAGACACATGGAAAGATGCTCAGCATCACGAATTATTAGAAAAATGCAAATCACAACTACAATGAGGTATCACCTCATGCTGATCAGAAGGGCCATTTTCAAAAAATCTAGAAACAATAAATGCTGGAAAGGGTGTAGTGAAAAGGGAACCCTCCTGCACTGTTGGTGGGAATGTCAGTTGATCCAACCATTATGGAAAACAGTGTGGACGTTCCTTAAAAAACTGAAAATAGAACTGCCATGTGATCCAGCAATCCCAGTACTGGGCATATACCCTGAGAAAACCGTAATTCAAAAAGCATCATGTACCACAATGTTCATTGCAGCACTGTTTACAATAGCCAGGAAATGGAACCAACCTAATGTCCATCGAGAGATGAATGGATAAAGATGTGGCACGTATATACAATGGAATATTACTCAGCCAGAAAAAGAAATGAAATTGAGTTATTTGTAGTGAGGTGGATGGACCTAGAGTCTGTCATACAGAGTGAAGTAAGTCAGAAAGAGAAAAATACGATACGCTAACGCATATATATGGAATCTAAAAAAATATATATGGTACTGATGAACCTAGTTGCAGGGCAGGAATAAAGAGGTAGACGTAGAGAATGGACTTGAGGATGTGGAGTGGGAGGGCAAAGCTGGGGCGAAGTGAGAGTACCATCGACATATATACACTACCAAATGTAAAATAGTTGGCTGGTGGGAAACAGCAGCATAACACAGGGAGATCGGCTTGGTGCTTTGTGGTGACCTAGGGGGTGGGATAGGGAGGGTGGAGGGAGGCTCAAGAGGGAGGGGACATGGGGACATGTGTATGCATATGGCCGATTTGCTTTGTCGTGCAACTGAAACTAACACAGTATGGTGAAGCAATTTCATTCCAATAAAGATCTATTAAAAGAAAAATGAATAAAATCATTATGTCTGTGGGAAAATTTCACCATACGAATACTGAGTAGAGTGTGGTAAAATTCTGGAATCCTTTGGGATGGTCTGTTTCTGCAGTTTGGCCAAATTGAATTTTCATCTTTTCTTCTTGTAATAACAGGATTATTTTGGTTCTGTTTTCATACCTCCCACATCTCTTCAGAACTTATTATTACAAGGCAGTTTTTAATGAGCCTTTGAAGACCTTCATTTCTGCATTTATATTGGTAGATTCATTGCTGTCATTACGTTCTCCCTGGTGTTTCATAAACATCACTTTCTAAGGTATTTACATGTATTGGTTTATTTTTATAAATTTATTTTATTTTTGGCTGTGTTGGGTCTTCGTTGCTGTGCGTGGGCTTTCTCTAGTTGCGGCAAGCAGGGGCTACTCTTCGTAGAGGTGAGCAGGCTTCTCATTGCGGTGGCTTCTCTTGTTGCCGAGCACGGGCTCTAGGCACACGGGCTTCAGTAGTTGTGGCTCGTGGGGTCTAGAGCGCAGGCTCAGTATTTGTGGCGAACCAGCCTAGTTGCTCCGCGACATGTAGGATCTTCCTGGACCAGGGCTTGAACCCATGTCCCCTGCATTGGCAGGCGGATTCTTAAGCACTGCGCCACCAGGGAAGCCCACATATATTCGTTTTAAAAAAAAAAGCCACTATTTTATTTCAGAGTTGTCAGTGTCCACAATGGATGACATGCAAATTAATGTTAGTCCTTTCTATCCCCTTGATAATCTTTCACATTCCATTTGGAAGTTTTAAATTTTGGGTGAAGAGCAAAGCTTGAGTTCACCCTTTCTGAGCAACAGCATCCATACTGCTCATGGGTTTGTCTTTCTTGAAGTGCTGAGCGCTTGGCACTTGTGTATCTTTGGGTTTTGACTTCTTGATTAGTTATATTCTTGGACAAACAGCTATTAAACAGATACTATCTAAGTCTGGAAACTCCTATACATTTCTTATGTCCTCAGTCCTTTTTCTTAAATTGTTCTTTTTCAAACTTCCTCTCAGTTTGGTCTACTTGACATTAGATGTCCTGTTACAGCAGTGTCTGATGGTCCTTGCTTGACCTTGGTCTCTGTGCATTTTGCTTGCTGTTAGGTCTCCTTTCCACTTACAGAACTAAGTATTGGTGGACTGGTTTGAGATTGCTATTAATCTTTCTCTTGTGAATACAAGCAAATTAAATACACCAAATAGAGTTAGGATAGTTACTAAACAAACATTTTTTTTGATATATTAGCTGACTATTAAGTCCTCTTCCTAAACCAGCCCAGGACAATAAATGTTAGGTTTTATTTCACTTTTTTAGTTTTATCTGTTTCATATTAGTGATGGGCTATCCTCAAGCTGTCGGTGACTTGAATCTTGTTTGGGAATTGTTCTCTGCCATCTGTGAACTATTTTGTAAGTTACATTTCTAGATTTTAAAGGCATCTGAGAAGACTTTACATGAAATCTGTTTAGGATGCAGAAAAGAAAACAATGGCCTTGGTTTCACAGAAGTCATTACAATTAATTTTTTTTTCCATTTTTGGCAGCTAGCAAGATCTTTCCCACTAATTTAATGTTTAGAAAATATGTTTGGCTTTGATTTGATTTTATTTTTTATTGAAGTGTAGTTGATTTACAATGCTGTGATAGTTTCTGATGTTCAGCAAAGTGATTCACCCCTTATATATATGTATATGTATGTGTGTGTGTGTATTCATTTTCAGATTGTTTTCCATTATAAGTTATTTCAAGTTACTGAATAAAGTTCCCTGTGCTATACAGTAGGACCTTGTTGTTTATCTGTTTTATATATAGTAGTGTGTATCTGTTAATCCCAAACTCCTAATTTATTGTTTGGCTTTAACTGTAAATACATGCATAGAAGTCATTGCAACGTTAGGCCAATTATTTTTTTTCATAATTTTATGTAAATTACATATAACTTTTAAAATTTGAAACATGTTTTGTCCAGTATTGATTATTTATTACAGTTCTCAATTTCAAATTTTCTTGAGTTATTTCTCCCACGAGGAGCAACCAGAAAATTGCTGGGAATGGCATGGGTCTGAAAATTGGAGGTCCTCTTGCCTTGTGTCCTGTAGATTCAAATCTGACCAGAGTGTGCTTTGCATCTTCCCTTTCAGTCTTCTCCAGCCACAACTGTTACGTCGCCTAATTCTACACCAGCTAAAACTATTGACACATCCCCTCCAGTTGATTTGTTTGCAACTGCATCTGCGGCTGTACCAGTCAGGTTAGTTCATGAGAATGCAGCGAACCGTTTATTAATATTATGATCAGGTTTTCATTTTATTTTTGTGTACCAAACCCAGTGACTTCACAAAATGAGATGTAGTCCTAGTAAATGTGTGATATTTGGGGTTATTTTCAGGTCCATAGACTAAGTTCTTCTATACTTCATACAGTTACTTAGGCTTATACCTCTCAAAGTGTAAGAAAGACATAAGCTGTGGAAATCACCTTGGTGCCCACACATTTGGCAAAGGAAGTGGAAGAAAGATGCACACACTTCAGGTTCTTCTGAAATGGATGATATAGACAGTGTTTTCTGAAATTAGTTTCTTCTTGTGAGAAATTTAAAGGGTGTCTTAAAGTGCCAAGAAATGAGATGAAAGGAAGTGAAGTGAAATGAAATGCTTGTAGTTGCAGGCCAATTAGCTGGTGCATATGAGGAACTCAAACTCTGGCGGTAGGAAGAAACCGTCAGGATGTGCCTAATTGCTTTTTTAAAATATTTATTTATTTATTTGGTTGCACCAGGTCTTAGTTGCGGCAGACAGGCTCCTTAGTTGTGGCTCATGGGCTCCTTAGTTGTGGCAGGTGGGCTCCTTAGTTGTGGCTCGTGGGCTCCTTAGTTGAGGCTCCAGGAATGCTTAATTGCAGCTCCAGGGCTCCTTAGTTGTGGCATGTGAACTCTTAGTTGCGGCATGCATATGGGATCTAGTTCCCCGACCAGGGATCAAATCCGGGCCCCCGTATTGGGAGCGTGGAGTCTTATCTACTGCACCACCAGGGAAGCCCCCTTATTGCTTTCGTAGTGCCTAAAAGTCAGAACAGTAGTGAGAAAGGGGAGGGATGACTGTGCTTTCTGTAAAATCTCTGGGCCACCTGAAATGAAGCCCCAACTCAGAGAGGCTTCCTCAGGTAATAATTTAGGTCAACTCTTTGTTTGGTTCTTTAGCCTTGAGAGCATTCGAGTCCCATCTTGTAGTATCTGTGACTCTGATTATGAATGCCCTGTATTTGAAGACATGAATTTTGAACTGAGCAATAAAGCCCCATGATGTGTGCGTGTTAACGATGCACGTTAACCTCTACTTGCTTAATTCTGCTTTCATGATCACAGGCTTGGTAAAGCCAAGTCCTTTCTGCCTCTATACTAAGATAGATTGCTTCTTATAAAAGCTTTGATTCCAGTCTTAATAATAAAATGTTTCCCTGTTCTGGCTCTTAGACCAGTCGTATTTATGAAACAGACATCAAAACTAGGCAAGTTTCAGGGGTCTTGAAACCTTTTTTTTTTAAGCAGCAGAATCCTTTTTTCCAAAAAATATTGCTCGGAAATCTAATACGTAAAAAAGATAAAGATGGAATGGCTATTTATGAGGAGGGGTGGGGAACCTGGGACCCTGATGGCTTAGTACCTGGTCTGGCAGCCTTTACGCCAGTGCTCCTTAAACCTGACTGTACAGTGAAACCCCTGGGGTTGTAGTAAAATGAAGACTGATGTAGTAGATAATGGTTAAGCCTGGGATTTTGCATTTCTAACAAGGTCCCAGGATGCTGCTAGTTTGGAAACTACACTTTGAGTAACAACGCTCTAGGCTCCTCCTTGGAACTTCTTTAGATGGAGGAGCTTTGAAAAGCACAGCCCCAATTGAATAAGAGTGAAAAATATGGAATTATTTTTAGGTGAGGTCTCTTATAGGCAAACTTGATGTGTTGTAGTTTAACTTAGAAAAAAGGTACAATAGTGATTATTCATTTTAGTATTCTTTGGTTTATAAATTCTTTTCAAGTCAAGAATTATTTACCATACTACAAAAAAAGCATACAAAAAAACTTTAGAAAATAGAGAAAAGGAAAAAAATTACCAATAATTCTCTTACCTTTATTAAATTATTACCTTTATTAAGGAGTACGTTTCCTTTTGTCACAGCCCTCATAACCAGCATTTCAGATGCTACCCAGTGGACATAACATGTTTAAAATTCCCCCTTATTTTGAGGCATTTAGATTTTCCCTTTTAATTTCTGCTCTGTGAGTTGCTGAGTGACCCATTGCTTGAGGTATAATTTAACTTTGCAAGAGTTGGCAAACAATGGCCCATAGATCAAATCTAGCCCACTGTCTTTTTCTGTAAATAAATTTTTATTGGAACAAAAGCATGTTCATTTGCTTACGTACTGCCTGTGTCTTATTTCAGTCTGCACTGGCAGAGTCGAATAGCGATAGAGACTGTCTGGCTCGCAAACCTAAAATTTTTAGTATCTGGCCCTTTACAAAAGTTGTTTGCCAACTCTCAGTATAGAGGAACATATGCTTTACTGCTGTACTTTACAAAATATTATTCTCTTACTGAATTTAAAATAGCCAAAATCTGTGATGTTTTCTGCATAAGTCTTTATTTAAAAAGCATCTTTACATTTTAAAATTGCAAAATCTGATTTTAAAATCATATTTTCCTTTCAGCGCTTCTAAACCATCTAGTGATCTCCTGGACCTGCAGCCAGACTTCTCCTCTGCAGGGGCGGCAGCAGCC
Source organism: Lagenorhynchus albirostris (assembly GCF_949774975.1). Taxonomy (NCBI): domain Eukaryota; kingdom Metazoa; phylum Chordata; class Mammalia; order Artiodactyla; family Delphinidae; genus Lagenorhynchus; species Lagenorhynchus albirostris. The sequence goes on from NC_083106.1 coordinate 70,659,140, forward strand.
GCGACACCAGCACCACCACCACCTTCAGGAGGCGCCACTGCGTGGGGGGGTGAGTGAAACCAGGCAACCGTGCCATTTTTCTATTTAGTTGTTTTTATTCAGGCTGTAATTGTTACGCTTACCTTCTGATTATCCAAAATGGTGCTAGAAACTCGGGGAGAGAATGTTAAGAATGGCATTGATTGATTGATTGATTGAAATATATATTGAGACAGCGAGACAAAGACAGAAAAAGTACCCATAATACAGTTAAAATATTCAAGTAATCATACCGTTTTTTTAGTTTAAAAGCTGGAACAATGGGAGTATTTTTTTTTCGCTGTTCTCAGATTCTGATTATTTTTAGTAGTTGGTCCCTAGAGATGCAGGCGTTAGAAGGTTGGGTGTTCCCATGAACTTAGGAGATTACTCAGAGGCAGCATTTCGAATTTGGTTTGTCCAGATATGGGCTCCTTCATGGATTCCTTTAGACCTTAACTGGTTTTATTCACATTGTATTTGACTTCATGCAGTTGAAATCTGGGATAGATTCTTCTTGGTGCCAGAAAATATCTGTCCTAAACTAATTAAGAGGAGTCACACCTAAGTGCTCGATTTCCATTTTATTCATGCATCTTGGGGGAAAAAAATTAAGCTTTTATATGTTTTTAATTAAACATATTTAATACCAGTATAAAAATTAAGTTAATTACTGCTTAATTCTCAAAACTTCACAGAGTTGGTGTTAAATAACTTACTCTACTACATCAAATTATCAAAATAAAAAATTGTTTAAGTTTGAAAATGGCTCGTAGGAACAACACAGAGGGAAACAACACAGAGGGACTGACACAGGAGGTGTCCCATCATATCTCCCCATAGGAACAGTACTTTGGCAGCCACCCACAGATAAAAGTGCCTTTGTGGGAGCTTTGGGATCCAGTAAAAGGTTGCAAAGCCCAAGTGGAGCCCAAGACCAAGAACAGTTGATTTGAGAAGGCAAGCCTACTCCCAGGTGGGAGGCTCGCCAACGCTGGTCCTGGCAACAGACCTGGAAACACTGCCATGCCCCTGTGGACTCACTACAGTCCTGTTTGGCCATGATCCTGCCACCAGTAACATCTGCCAAGGGACCAGGGAGGAGTGGACACACCCATGCCTTGGGTAACAGGCCTCCTGTCCTTGGTCTCAACTGTGGACCCTGAAACTGCCTGTGACCCAGCTCCAGCCTCTCTCAGTCATGGTCAGGAGCAGTCCTGCCTGCCCGGGGATCCAGCAGGAGACACATCTGCCTGTGCCCCCAGAGGCAGGCCCAGTGACCTTAATCCAAGCTCAGATCCTGAATCAGCCTTGTGACTAGGCTCCAGCCCCTCAGTCCTACCCACCCAGGGACCTTGTGGGAAACACACTCATCCATGCCCCTATGGGCAGGCCTATAGATCTTGGTCCCAACTGTGGACCTTAAAGCAACCTTCTCACTTCATTTAGCCCCACTTAGCTGCAGTCCAGGGCTAGTCTGACCCAGCCGGAGCTACACCCAGACACGTACCTGGTAACAAGCCCACCATCTCTGAACCCAACTGCACATCCTGAAGTGGACCCTTGTCCCAGCTCCAGCCCTACTAACCAAGGTCGTGAAGGCAGTCCTGTCCGCTCAGGGACCAGGAGGCAGGATCTATACCCACCCAAGCCCCTGGTAACAGGCCCACTAACATGGACACTACAGCAGACCCAGAAGCAGCCACATGACCCAGCCCCAACCCCACTCAACTGCAATCCCGGAGTCAGTATCATCAGCCCAGGGACCTGACAGGAGAAGGCCTGCCAAAACTAGTGTTTAAAAGCAGGAAGAGGTGTTGGCTCCTTCAGATGCACAGACACCAACACAGGGCTACACAGAATATGAAGAATCAGGCAAACAGACATGACACTGCCAAAGGAAACTAATAAATCTCTAATAAGTTACCCTAGATAAATGGAGATCTCTACATAGCTTGATAACAAATTAAAAATAATTATCTTTAAGAAACTCAATGAAATACAAGAGAACACAAACAGGCAACAAAATTAAGTCAAGAAAAGTATACATGAACAAAATAAGAAAATAGAAACCATAAAAGGGAACAAAACAGAAATTCTGAACGAAACAGAATACTATGACTGAACTGAAAAGAAAAACTCAGTAGAGAGCTCACTTGATCAGACAGAGTAAAGAATCAACAAACTCAAAGATAGAGCGTTAGAAAATAGCCAATTAAAGGAACAAAAAGGAAAAAAAGTGATGCATACAGGACCTATGGGATGCCATAAAATTAATTAATATATGCATTATGGGAGTCCCAGAAAGAGAAGAAAGTGAGAAAGAGAAGAAAGCTTATTTAAAGTTAATGGCTAAAAACTTCATAAATCATGGGAGGGATATGGACATTTAAATTCATGAAGTTCAAAAGTCTCCAAGCAAGATCAATCCAAAGAATATTACCTGAGACACAGTGTTTAATCAGATTGTCAGAAGTCAAAGACAAAGAGAAACTTTTGAAAACAACAAGAGAAAAGCACCTCCTCACATACAAGGGAACCCTGATAAAGCTATCAGCATATTTCTCAGCAGAAACCTTGCAGGCCAGGAGTAAGTAGCATGATATAATAAAAGTCCTGAAAGAAAAAAACTGCCAACCAAGAATACTCTACCTGGCAAAGTTGTTCTTCAGAAGTGAAGGCGAGAAAAAGACATTACCTGACAAACAAAATCTGAGAGAATTCTTCACCACTAGACCTGTCTTACAGGAAATGCTAAAGGGATTTCTTTAAGATAAAACAAATGGATGCTAAATAACAATGAGAAAATGTATGAAGGTACATCCCTTGAACAACATGAGTTTGAACTGTAAGAGTCCACTTATACACAGATTTTTTTTCCACTAAATATGTAATACACAACTAAACAATACATGGTTCGTTGAATCTGCAGAACTGTGGATATGGAGGACCAACTGTAAATGTATAGGTGGATTTTTGACTGCATGGGTGGTTGGCTCCCGTAACCCCTTTGCTGTTCAAGGGTCAGCTGTATCAAACTCACTGGTAAAGGTAAATTTGTAGTCAAATTCAGAATACTCTAATACTGTAAATGTAGCAGGTAAATCACTTTTAACCCTGGTATGAAAGTTAAAAGACAAGAGAATTTAAAATAACTAAAGCTACAATAATTTGCTACTACATACACAATATAAAAAGGTGTAGGGTGGATAATATGTGGAGAGTAGAGAAAGGTAGAAGTGTCCATACTTTTTGTACGTGATTGAAGTTAAGTTGTTATCAGCTTAAAATAGACTGTTAAAACTATAAGGTGTTTTACGTAAGCCCCATGGTAAACACAAAGAAAAACACCTCTACTAGATACTAAAAATAAAGAGAAAGGAATCAAAGCATACCACTGAGGAAAATCATCAAGTCACAAAGGAAGAGAGCAAGAGAAGAAGAAAAGAACAAAGGAACTACAGAATGGTCAGAAAACAGTAAACAAAATGACAATAGTAAGTCCTTACCTATAAATACTGTAAATTTAAATGGATTAAATTCTCCTATCAAATAATAGAGTAGTTCAGTGGATGTTAAAAAAAACAAAAAACAAGATCCAACAATCTAGTGCCTACAAGAGACTCCTTTTAACTTTAAGGACATACATAGGCAAGGTAAAGGGATGGGAAAAGATTTGCAGTCAAAATCTATCACAAGAAACAAAGAAAATCACTATATAATGATAATTCATCAAGAGGGTATAAACATCAAAATATCTAAATATATAAAGCAAATATTAACAGAACTGAGGGGAGAAATAGACAACCATACAGTAATAGTGGGGGGCTTCAATATGCCAATTTCAACAATAGATAGATCATCCAGACAGAAATCAGTAAGAAAATAGCAAACTTGAATAACAGTTTACCCCAAATGGACCTAATAGGCATAAACAGAAAATTTCATCCAACACAGCAGAATACACATTCTCCTCAGGTGCACACAGAACATTCTCCAGGGTAGATCATATGTTGGGACACTAAAAAGTTCTTAACAAATTAAAGAAGATTGAAGTCATATCAAGTATCATTTCTGACCTTCAGTGGTATGAAACTAGAAATCAGTAACAGAAGAAAATTTTGAAAATTCACAAATATGCGGAGATGAAATAACATACAGCCAACCAATGGGTCAAAGAAGAAATCAAAAAGAAATTAAAAAGAATCTTGAGACAAAGGAAAATGGAAACACAACATATCAAAACTTACATGATTCTGCAAAAGCAGTTCTAAGAGGGACATTTATAGCGCTAAATGCCTCCATTAAGAAAAAGAAAGATCTCAAATAAACAATCTAGCTTTACATCTCACAGAACTAGACAAAGAGCAAACTTAGCCAAAAGATAGCAGAAGGGAAGACATAATAAAGATTAGAGCAGAAGTAAATGAAATAGAGACTAGAAAGACAATAGAAAAGATCAACAAAACTAAGGGTTGGTTTTCTGAAAAGATAAAATTTCTTACAGCTAGACTAACCAAGAAAAAAAGAGCAACAACTCAAAAATAAAATTGTAAATGAAAGAAGAAACATTATAGCTGATACCATAAAAATACAAAGAATCATAAGAGACTACTGTGAGCAATTTATGCCATAATTGGATAACCTAAAAGAAATGGATAAATTCCTAGAAAGATACAATTGACCAAGACAGAATCATGAAGAAATAGAAAATCTGAACAGACCCATATGAAATAAGGAAATTGAAGTGGTAATCAAAAACCTCCCAGCAAAGAAAAACCCATGACCATATAGCTTCATGGGTGAATTCTACCAAACATTTAAACAGGAATTAATGCCAGTCCTACTCACACTCTTCCCAAAAAATTTAAAAGGAGGGAATACTTGCAAACTTATTTTTTGAAGCTAGTTTTACACTCATTCTAAAGCCATATACAGATACTACAAGAACATAGCTGCAAGAATCCTTCACAAAACATTAGAAAACTGAATTCAGCAGCAAATTAAAAGGGTCATACACCATGATCAAGTGGGATTTATCCCTGGGATGCAAGGATGGTTCAACATATGCAAGTGATACACACCACATTACAGAATGAAGGGTAAAAATCATATGATCATCTCAATAGATGCAGAAAAAGCACTTAACAAAATTTAATAACCTTTCATGATAAAAACTCTTAACAAATTAGGTAAATAAGGAATGTATCTCAACATAATAAAGGGCATATATGACAAGTCCACAGCTGACATGATACTTAATGATGAAAAGCTGTAACCTTTTCCTCTAAGATTAGGAACAAGACAAGGATGCCTACTCTCTCCACTTCTACTCGACATAGTACTGGAAGTCTAAACAAGAGCAGTTAGTCAAGAAAAAGAAATAAAATGCATCCAAATAGGAAAAGAAGAAATAAAATTGTCTCTTCAGATGACATAATCTTATGTGTAGAAACCCAAAAGACTCCACCAAAAAACTGTTAGAACTAATAAACGAATTCAGTAAGTTCGGGATACACAATTTATGTACAAAAATCAACTGCATTTCTATACACTAACAACAAACTATCTGAAAAAGAAATGAAGAAAACAATGCCATTTAGAGCAGCATCAAAAAGAATAAAATACTTAGGAATAAATTTAACCAAAGAGGTGAAAAACCTGTACACTGAAAACTATAAGACATTGATGAAAGAAATTGAAGACACAAATAAATGGAACGATATCCTGTGTTCATGGATTAGAAGAATTAATATTGTTAAAATGTCCATACTACCCAAAGTGATCTACAGATTCATTGCAATCCCTAGAAAAATTGTAATGGCATTTTCCTATTAATAGAAAAAAAATTTTGTGTTCATACAGACCACAAAAGACACCAAATAGCCAAAGGAATCTTGAGGAAGAAAAATAAGGCTGGAGGCATCAAACTTCCTGAAATCAACCTATATTTCAAAGCTATAGTAACCAAAATGGGATGGTACTGGCATGAAAACAGACACCTCAACCAACAGAACAAGAGAATAGAGAGCCCAGAAATAAACCCATGCATATTCAGTTAGCTAACCTTTGACAAGGAAGCCAAGAATACACAACAGGGAACAGATAGTCTCTTTAATAAATGGTGTTGGGAAAACTAGATATCTATGTGCAAAAGAATGAAATTGGAACCTTATCTTACATCATACACAAAAATTAACTCAAATGGATTAAAGACTTAAATACAAGATCTGAAACCATAAAACTCCTTGAAGAAAACAGGAAAAAAACTCCTAGACATTGGTCTTAGCAGTGAATTTTTTTATTTGCCACCAAAAAACACAGGCAACAAAAGGAAAAAATAAGCAAGTAAGACTACATTCAAACTAAAAAACTTCTACACAGCAAAGGAAACAACAAAATAAAAGTGTAGCGTGTGGAATGGGAGAAAATATTTGTAAAAAAAAAAAAAAAAACCCCAAATAACTTGATTTTAAAATGGGCAAAGGACATAAATAGACATTTTCCAAAAAAGGTATGCAAATGGCCAAAAAGTATATGAAAAGGTGTTCACTGTCATTAATCATTAGGAAAATGCAAATCAGAACCGCAGAGATAGCACCCCACACTTGTTAGGATAACTGTTATCAAAAACACAAGAGATAACAAGTGTTTGGTGAGGGAGTGGAGAAAAGGGAACCATTACTCATTGTTGCTGGAGATGTAAATTGGTGCAGCCATTATGGTTTATTTTTTATTTATTTTTATTAATTTTTTTTATTGGAGTATAATTGCTTTACAATGTTGTGTTAGTTGCTGGTATACAACATAGTGAATCAGCTATACGTATACATATATCCCCATATCCCCTCCCTCTTGAGCCTCCCTCCCACCCTTCCTATCCCACCCATATAGGTCATCACAAAGCATCAGGCTGATCTCCTTGTGCTATACAGCAGCTTCCCACTAACCATCCATTTTACATTTGGTAGTGTATATATTTCAGTGCTACTCTCTCACTTCATCCCTACTTCCCCTTCCCCATGCCGAGTCCTCAAGTCCATTCTTTACGTCTGTGTCTTTATTCCTGCCCTGCCATTAGGTTCGTCAGTACCATTTTTTTAGATTCCATATATGTGCTTTAGCATATGGTATTTTTCTCTTTCTGACTTACTTCCCTCTGTATGACAGACTCTGGGTCCATCCACCTCGTTACATATAATTCAATTTCGTTCCTTTTTATGGCTGAGTAATATTCCATTGTATGTATACACCACATCTTCTTTATCCATTCACCTGTCGATGGACATTGAGGTTGGTTCCATGTCCTGGCTATTGTAAATAGTGCTGCAATGAACATTGTGGTACATGTATCTTTTTGAATTATGGTTTTCTCAGGGTATATGCCCGGTAGTGGGATTGCTGGGTCATATGGTAATTCTATTTTTAGTCTTTTAAGGAGCCTCCATACTGTTCTCCATAGTGGCTGTACAACCATCATGGAAAAAATATAGAGGTTCCTCAAAGAATTGAAAATAGAAGTGTCACATGATTCACCAGTCTCACTTCTGGATGGATGGAGATCTGCACCCCCACGTTCATTACAGCATTATCCACAGTAGCCAAGATATAAAAATAACCTAAGTGTCTGTCAACAGACAAAAGGATATAAAAAAAACCCCATTGTATATATTCAATGGAATATTAATTATTTAGTCCTTTAAAAAGAAAGAAGTCCTCCTATTTGTTGCAGTATGGATGAACATGGAGGACATTATGCTAAGTGAATAAACCAGGCACAGAAAGACAAATATGTATGATCTCACTTCTGTGTGAAATCTAAACTCACAGATGCAGAAAGTAGAAGGGTGGTTGCCAGAGGCTGGTGGTGGGCGACGGAGGGCAGGGCATGGAATGGGAAGACGGTCAAAGGGTACAAAGGGTCAGTTGTAAGATGAATAAGTTTTGGAGATCTTATATGCAGTATGGTTACCATATTTAATAATACTGTATCGTATACTTAAAATTTGCTAAGAGAGTGAATCTTAAGTATTTGCACTACAAAAATACAGTAACTGTGTGAGATGATAGATGTGTTAATTTGATTGTGGTAATCTTTTCATAATGTATATCAAATCATCACATTGTGCATCTTAAATATATACAATTTTTATGTGTCACTTATACCTCCATAAACCTGAAGGGGGTGGGGAAAAACAGCACTGGTAAAAGACATTAACTGGCTGATGAGGAAACCGGTAAGATGATAAAGCTGGCTCAAAGAGCGTTTTGAGGAACTGGGTATTTATAGACATTTTAAAGGAAATGTTAAAATAAGATGGCTAGGTTAAGTACAAAACTGGTTAATGTCCAGTAGAGCAGTAAAAATCATGTCTTGAGGTTATCTTTTCTCCCAGACAGAGCATCACTAGCAGACAAGAACTGTAACTCAGTATATCATTTCAGAATCAGAGTCCTTAATTAACAGTTAAATTGCAGCATCAAATGAAGATACATTTCCACAGGTAATTAAATAATCCTTGGGTGAGTTTGGTAAACATTGGCAATATAACATCAACACTACCTGCTATGATCTCTTGGTTTTATTTCCAAGTTTTTGTGGTAACAAAGTAAGCAAAAATAACTACTTGTGAAACAGAGTTGCTAACTATATTTATAAGCATTTAAATATTGGTGCTTTTCCATTTAAATACTTAAAACTTCTCCTTTGTTGAAATGTTCAACTCCTAAGCCTATAGCTATCATTTTCTTAACAAAAATTTTCTTTCAGCTACACTTAACTTTATTAAATTTCAATTGGTAAAGGAAAATATTTTTGTTGAAGAGATTTTATAAGGGCCTTCTGGTTTTCATGTTTTTTCATTCTGAGCTTCATCTTTCAGAAATGTTTGATTATTTCAGTTTACTAATAATTTTCATTGCCATGGTATCTTATACAGTGTATCATGTTTTCCTATTTATTTTTTTTTTTTTTTTTTGCGGTACGCGGGCCTCTCACTGTTGTGGTCCCTCCCGTTGTGGAGCACAGGCTCCAGACGCACAGGCTCAGCGGCCATGGCTCATGGGCCCAGCCGCTCCGCGGCATGTGGGATCTTCCCGGACCGGGGCACGAACCCGTGTCCCCTGCATCGGCAGGCGGACTCTCAACCACTGCGCCACCAGGGAAGCCCCTTCCTATTTATTTAAGAATGCTTCAAATCCATATCCTTAAATCAGGTTTTCTCTGTCATAAAATTCATATAAATGACTTTCATAGAACTTTTATAATTTAAAATTTAGTATTAATTATAAATTTGTAGAGTTATACAAAATTTTTTTTCAGTATTATATGAATGTGTTAACTCTAATTCTCTCAACTAATTAAATCAGTAGATTGTTCACACTGTAATTTTTAGAACTTATTAAACATTTAGTTGTTTAGTGATCTAGAACTTGAATGAATAAACAGTGAAATTGTAAACTGTCTCCTTTCACTGTATTCTCCAGCATCAAACTGAAGAGAAATTGTGTCCTTTTTGTTTGATTGGTTTGTTTGGCACCAAAATAATAATAAATGAAAAAGAAAATCCCTTGGTGAAATCTTTTTAAATTGCATTGTAACATTTTTATTTATATTCGTCTTCAAGTACTTTTTGCTAAGACACATTATAAGGAATAAGTTATAATAACCAACTTTATTATAACACATTTCAGTCTTTACTTGTTAGGAATAAATAACTATTGATGATTGAAACATTGAGGTGTCAGTGGATATAGAAGAAAGCAGATTAGTGTGGTTTTAACCAGGTCTGTGCAGTGTGGACCCACAGTTTGTGCCTTGCCCAAAGGCAGGGCGAGAGGCCTGAAATTCAGCCTGCTTTCTGCTAGCCAAGCTGTGGGCTTTTTTCATCCTTGAGGAAGAAGTGCTTTTCCTGTTCCAACCTTCTGGCCCAACGGGAGCACTTTTTTATAATTAGTACAAAACGCATTATAGTGTATGAAAATGTTGGCTTAGGACCTGACGGTTAGCATTAGTCTTTTGTCTCAACAAAATATCTACAGCTCCTTTCATAGCAGTAGAAAAGTCAGCTGGGGAGAAAAATACTAATAAGTAAATTCTCTCATTCCTAAGCAAAACAGTAAAAATTATAAGCCTTAAGAAATTCAAGTAGGGAATTCCCTGGTGGTCCAGAGGTTAGGACTCAGCACTTTCACTGCCAGGGCCCGGGTTCAGTCCCTGATCGGGGAAAATAAGATCCCACAAGCCCACGCACACGGCCAAAAAATTAAAAAATAAAATATGTATCTTATTTAAAAAAAGAAATTCAAGTAAACTAGTGAAATATGAAATTGATAAATGTTACCTTCAGTTTACATTTATCCTATAGGTACCCAGTCGTATTTGAAGAGGTGCTAAATTGTTACCAGTATGTTTTGGCTCATTTGACTAAGCAAAAAATTAAATACATAAAACCACTTTCTCAGTCTTGTTTGATAAGATCACTTCACTATTATTGTAGTTTATTTGAATTTTGTGTAACTAGATGGTAAAATGCAAACTCTGAAACTCTTTAGACCTATTTGGACGTTCTTATCCGACCATAGTGATAGAGGATTTCATTTTCAAATGACTATGGCTACATCAGTTGTTTACAGATTTCTCTTGGGGGTTCTGGGTATGGATGAATATTGCCATTTTAGGGGACGTATTGTAAAGGATAGTATTTCTTGTCATTGGTGTAAACCAAATTTTAGCAAATTCATATTTTAGTAAATTTAATTTAAATAGTGCATATTCCATGTGGCATTCTGCCAGCCAGTAATGAACCTGGAAGAATACAGAGTGCTTTTAAAATTCCTACCTTTCTCCCCATAAAAGGGAGAGTGTTTTTTTCCTTCATAGTAAATTCACCTCTCTGCACAAACAAATGAGTGTGTGTGTGTGTTGTACTTCTATGCATCTTAGAAGTGGAAAATGCGTAATTTTTTATTGTAAATGCTTGAAGTGAAATTTCTACTTTTTGAGAAATACAGAATTACTGCTAGGGTTTAATTAGAGTTAATAGACGTAATAGAAGTTAATTTACACATGCTGGAACGTCATCAATATTATGTGATCACATGACTTTAATAGTTTCCATGAGAAATATTAGCTACAGTACAAGCAGTTTTTGTGACCCATATTACCATTTGCTTGTTAATTAGATCGGGGGGGGCACGTCTGCAGGCTGTCTTCAAACACATTCATGTGTACACACACGCACACACACACACACACACACACACACACACACATACACATGCTCTCTCTGAAAGATTTATAGAAGCTTTGAAATTCACAGTCCTATAATGAAAAATTATTATTTAACTTAAATGTTAGTTATTGCTATTTTTTATTGAAGTATAATTGACATGCAACATTATATTAGTTTCAAGTGTACAACATAGTGATTCAACATTTATACACATTGTGAAATGATCACCACAATAAGGCTAGTTACCATCTAAGCTATTGCTATTATTAAACTTTTATTATTGAGCATTTGATATGTTCTTGGTATGGGCGAGCACTTAAATAAATTAACACATTTAATCTTCATAAAAACATGAAAAGTTCAGCTCCATCTCACAGCACAATATAGATTTCCTTGTTCATTTAGTTGTAGCTCTGTTTCCTTGGTTACAGGGAATATTTTCTAGCAATTTCTATAATACAAACAACTCTGATTATGTACTACTTGCAAATGGGTTGAACTCTTATGCTGAAGTGGGTTTTTTTTGTATAGTTTAATCCTCTATAAAAAGTAGCAGTTTTGAGAATATTTAATAACCATCCTCATCATCTTGTAATAGGGACTTGCTTTTATAGTAGAGAAAATTTTGCGTAAAACAAGGAATATATAACATAAATTATATTTCATCTAGAAAATTAGGATTTTGGAGACTAACACCTGTGGTTTCCAAGGGTGGAAAAAATTTTCAACATCAGTTATCCACCAATATGCTTAATCATTGTACATTTTCCTAGGAAATTTTACTTTCCATCTTCTGTCATATCATTCTCATCACCCTCCATCTGAACAAAACACTAGTTAAGAGCAAGGAACTAATATTTTAATCTTTCATACCTCTTTTTAAAATCTTTTTAACTCTCTCTCCTTCTAGTAAACATAAACAGTCTTCTCCTTTCTCACTTACCAAATGTATGAAATAAATTACCTGTCCCCTGTGATAGACAATGAGAGGTCTGGAAGTAGACAATGAGAGGTCTGGAAGCTGTTAAATCACATGGCTCTTAGCTCTTCTGCTAAGTCACACTGCAGCTTGAAGTAGCCATTGATAAGGGCAGGGCTAAGGAGAGCCCCACCAATGCCAGGAGAAAAGAGAATCCAATCTCTCTGGCTTCTGATGACCCACTTTGGTTTCTAATGAATATTTTTATTTATATTTTTTATTTTATTTTTTTAACATCTTTATTGGAGTATAATTGCTTTACGATGGTGTGTTAGTTTCTGCTTCATAACAAAGTGAATCAGTTATACATATACATATGTTCCCATATCTCTTAGGACTTAGGACTGTAGAGTAACAGTTGTATTGGGCCAGGTCCGGTTGGCTTGAGGAATGATTGGAAGGACCTTCTGCTTCTCAGGATTTGGGACCTGGACACCTAACAGCAGAAAATACCCTAGCCCTACGTCAGCTATTCACTAGGCGTACATTCTAAAATTTAAAAACTATTTCTAATGTCAAGAGCTCTGTGTGCTATAATTTTCTAATGTTGCTATGAAATATGTAAGATTTAGTTTTAGGAAGAGCCTTGATTATCTTAGTGGATCTGTAGAGTGCTTTACCTAATATTTATTGGGTTCACAAATTGCATAGTTAAATTAATATGATAATTTTTTTCTTCCAGTTTTGTTGAGACATAATTGATGTACAGCACTGTAAGTTTAAGGTGTCCAGCATAATGATTTGACTTGCATACATCATGAAATGATGACCACAATAAGTTTAAGTGAACATCCATCATTTCATAGAGATACAAGATTTTAAAAAGAGAAATTTTTTTTCCTTGTGATGAGAACTCTTAGGATTTACTCTCTTAACGACTTTCATATATAGCATATATAGCATGGTGTTGATTATGTTTGTGATGTTGTATATTATACCCCTAGTACTTTTTTATCTTATGACCGGAAGTTGGTATGTTTTCACTGCCTTCATCAAACTCCTTCATTCTTCCCCTGCCTCTGATAACCACAAATCTGACCTCTGTTTCTATGCATTTGTTTGTTTGTTGTTTTGAACTATAATTGACCTACAGCACTGTTAGTTCCCGTTACATAACATAGTGATTCAGTATTTCTGTACATTTCAAAATCATCACCACCGTAAGTCTAGTTACGATCCATCACCGTACAAAGATAGTACCTATTAATGACTGTATTCCCCACAATACATTTCATCCCCATGACTCATTTATTTTGCAACTGGAAGTTTATACCTCTTAATCTCCCTCACCTATTTCTCTCCTACCCCCGAACCCCTCCCCTCTGGCAACCACTTGTTTGTTCCCCAAATCTGTGATTCTGCTTGTTTTGTTGTGTTTGTTCATTTGGTTTGTTTTGTAGATTCCACATATAAGTGAAATCATACAGTATTTGTCTTCCTCTGACTTATTTCACTTAGCATAATCGTCTCTAGGTCCATTCACATTGTTGCAAATGGCAAATATGGCTAAGTAATATTCCATTATCTATATGTAGACACACACCACATCTTCTTTATTCATCTAGTGATGGGCACTTAGGTTGTTTCCATATCTTAGCTATTATAAATAATGCTACAGTGAACATAGGGGTGCATGTATCTTTTCTAATTAGTGTTCTGATTTTCTTTGGATAAATACCCATGAATGGAATTGCTAGATCACATGGTAGTTCAATTTTTAATTTTTTGAGGAATCTGTATACTGTTTTCCATAGTGGCTGCACCAGTTTACATTCCCACCAACAGTGCATGGGGGTTCCTTTTCATCACATTCTCACCAACACTTGTTATTCATTGTCTTTTTGATAATAGCCAGTCTAGCAGGTGTGAGGTGATATCTCACTGCAGTTTTGATTTTAATTTCCCTGATGATTAGTGCTGTTGCACATCCTTTCATGCGTCTGATAGCTATCTTGTATGTCTTCTTTGGAAAATGTCTACTCAGGTCCTTTGCCCATTTTTTAATCAGGTTGTTTGCTTTTTTGATGTTGAGTTGTATGAGTTATTTGTGTATTTTACATATTAACCCCTTGTTGGATATATCATTTTCAAATATCTTCTCCCATTCAGTAGGTGGCCTTTTCATTTTGTTGATCGTTTCCTTCACTGTGCAAAAGCTTTCTAGTTTGATGTAGTCCCATTTGTTTGTTTTTGCTTTTGATTCCCTTGCCTGAGGAGACATATTCAGAAGAATATTACTAAGACCAGTATCAAAGAGTGTATCTATGTTTTCTTCGAGAAGTTTTATGAAGCCTATGTTTTCTTCGAGAAGTTTTATGGTTTCAGGTCTTACATTTAAGTCTTTAATCCATTTTTTTTTTTTTTTTTTTTTGCGGTACGCGGGCCTCTCACTGTTGTAGCCTCTCCCACTGCGGAGCACAGGCTCCAGACGCACAGGCTCAGCGGCCATGGCTCACGGGCCCAGCCGCTCCGTGGCATGTGGGATCTTCCCGGACCGGGGCACGAACCCATGTCCCCTGCATCGGCAGGCAGACTCTCAACCACTGCACCACCAGGGAAGCCCTGCGCCACCAGGGAAGCCCTCCATTTTTAACTTATTATTATACATGGTGTGAGAAAATAGTCCAGTTTGATTCTTCTATCTGTAGCTGTCCAGTTTTCCTAACATCATTTATTGAAGAGGCTGTCTTTTCCCCATTGTATATTGTTGCCTTCTTTGTTGTAGATTAATTGTCATATAAGTGTGGATTCACTTTCTGATAGTTCACTCTCAATGTATAGAAACTCAACAGGTTTCTGTATATTAATTTTGTATCCTGCAACTTTACTGAATTCATTGTGAGGTCTAGTCGTTTTTTTGGTGGCATCTTTAGGATTTTCTATGTATGGTATCATGTCTTCTGCAAAGAGTGACAGTTTTACTACTTCCTTTCCACTTTGGATTCCTTTCATTTCCTTTTCTGATTGTATGATTGCTATGGCTAGGAGTTCTAATGCTATGTTGAAGAAAAGTGGCAAGAGTGGGAATCTTTCCCTTATTCCTGATCTTAGAGGAAAAGCTTTCCGCTTTTCACTGTTGAGTATGATGTTAGCTGTGGGTTTGTCACATGTGGCCTTTATTATGTTGAAGTATGTTCCTTCTATACCTCCTTTGTTGAGAGTTTTTATCATAAATGGATGTTGAATTTTGTCAGAAGATTTTTCCCCGTCCATTGAGATGATCATATGAGTTTTATTCTTCAGTTTTTTGTATCACATTGATTTGTAGGTACTGAACCATCCTTACATCCCTGGGATAAATCCCACTTGATCATGATGTATGCTCCTTTTACTGTATTGTTGGATTTGGTTTACTAATAGTTTGTTGAGGATTCTTGCATCTATGTTCATCAGTGATATTGGCCTGCAATTTTCTTTTTTTGTGATATCTCTATCTGGTTTTGGATCAGGGTGATGCTGGCCTTGTGGAATGAGTTTGGAAGTGTTCCTTCCTCTGCAGTTTTTGGGAGTAGTTTCAGAAGGATAGGTGTTAACTCTTCAATAAATATTTGGTAGAATTCACCTGTGAAGCCATCTGGTCCTGTACTTCTGTTTGTTGGGAGTTTTTTCTTATTACTGATTCAATTTCATTACTGAACTGTTTGTATTTTCTATTTCTTCCTGATTCAGTATTGGGAGATTGTCCATTTCTTCTAGGTTGTCCATTTTTGGGCATATAATGGCTTGTAGGACTCTCTTATGATCCTTTGTATTTCGTGCTGTTGGTTTTAAGTTCTCCTTTTTCATTTCTGATTTTATTGATTTGGATCCTCTCTCTTTTTTTCCTTGATGAGTCTGGCTAAAGGTTTATCA
The DNA here is from genome assembly GCF_949774975.1 of Lagenorhynchus albirostris. Classification (NCBI taxonomy): domain Eukaryota; kingdom Metazoa; phylum Chordata; class Mammalia; order Artiodactyla; family Delphinidae; genus Lagenorhynchus; species Lagenorhynchus albirostris. Next base: position 70,675,223 of record NC_083106.1, read on the forward strand.
ATTTTGTTTATTTTTTCAGAGAACCAGCTCTCAGTTTCATTGATCTTTTCTATTGCTTTTTTTAGTCTCTATTTCATTTATTTCTGCTCTGATCTTTGTGATTTCTTTCCTTCTTCTAATTTTCTTGTTTGTTTGTTCTTCTTTTTATAGTTCTTTTATGTGTAAGGTTAGGTTGTATTTGAGATTTTTCTAGTTTTCTGAGATAGGCTTGTATTGCTATAAACTTCCCTCTTAGCCTTGTTTTTGCTACTTTCCATGGATTTTGGATCACTGTATTTTCATTTTCATTTGTCTCCAGGTATTTTTTTATTTCCTCTTTGATTTCTTCAGTGATCCATTTGTTTAGTAACGTATTGTCCAGCCTTCATGGGTTTGTGTTTTTTGAAGATTTTTCTTGTAGTTGATTTCTAGTCAAGGCATTTTGGTTGGGAAAGATGCCTGATATGATTTCAGTCTTCTTAAGTTTACTGAGACTTCTTTTGTTGCCCAGCATATGATCTATCCTATAGATTGTTCCATGTGCTCTTGAAAAGAATGTGTATTCTGCTGCTTTTGGATGGAATGTTTATATACATAAATTCATATATTAAAAAAATATATATATATATATATAAGTCCGTCTAATCTAATATGTAGTTTAAGGCCAATGTCTCCTTATTGATTTTCTGTGTGGATCTGTCCATTGATATAAGTGGGGTGTTAAAGTCTCCTACTCTTACTGTGTCACTGTCAGTTTCTCCCTTTATGTCTGTTAATATTTGCTTTATGTATTTAGGTGATCCTACGTTGGGTGCATATATATTTAAAATTGTTATATCTTCTTCATTAATTGATTCCTTTATCATTGTGTAATGTCTTTCTTTGTCTCTTGTAACAGTCTTTATTTTAAAGTCTATTTTGTCTCACTTAAGTATTGCTACCCTGACTTTTCATTTCCCTTTACATAGAATACCTTTTTCCATCCCCTCACTTTCAGTCTGTGTGTCTTTATATCTAAAGTAATTATTTTTAATGTCAAATTTATGTTTCTCAATCTTTTAAATGTCTTCTAGAACTTCTGGTTTACTGAGTTCCCATATGGCTTTTAAGGCTCTGAAAAAAATAGCTCCCTAATGAGTTTTGATAAAGTTTCTTCATGATTAAAATAAATTTCCAGTAACATTCATGAATTTGAATGTGATCCCTGAGATGTATCACATGACTGAGAGTAGAAGAATGCCATTGGACACTATAAATGTTTAACCTAACATCATAGTACAGTTAAAAATAATCCCTCCTAGGCTTTTTATTTAGAATGCCAACTGTAATCCCACTGTTGGTCACTAAGTCTGAACCTCCCATTGGAATACTGACCTCAGAAGGGCTGAAAAGTTTTGATGCTGTATAATCTCTCACATTCTTCTTAAAAATAATTTTCATATGTTGTCACATAATGTTTATAAATTAGAGATTATATATTGAACTGAAAAACACCTGGTAATGTGAAACTTACAAAGAAGAAAATAGTTTAAGTTAGAGTTTCTTTTTTCTAACCCCTAAACTTGCATTCAGCTTAGTATGTTCCACAGTCAAACTATAGCCATTGTAAAGCCTCTATTCATGCTCTGGTATGACACATCAAATAAAGAGGATCAATAAAATTCAATTAACTATGGTTTCTTCAGAATTGACAACTACAGTATAATGAAATCAACCAAAGCAGATGAAATGGTAAATCTGATAAGAAATCGATTTGTCAAAGTTGTTTAGACCTAGCTTAAGGTAAGTCTCTTGACCTCCCTTGCTCTCAGTTTTCCCATCTATGAAGTTGGAAAGTTGATCTAGAGGATCTCTAAGGTCCATTCCAGCTCGAAAGTTCTATGGTAATAATAGGTAATACATTTATTTTTTAAATTTCAAATGATCCAGAAAGGTACATAAAGCTAAAATTTCTTCAGTTAGTGCCTCACCCTGCTTGGACATTGGTGTGGTTGAAAGTTTCAGCTTTATCTCTTATTTCTTCATATGCTGACCCATGGACATCGATAGACCTCTTGGGAGAGGGTGAGTAAAATTTATTTGTAAACTTCTGTTTCGAGAGACTTCCATATCTTAATAACTGTCCTCACTTTGATCATTTGGAGCCTGGTATATCTTTTGTCCTTTCCTTTTCTTCTCTTCCATTTGTTCTCTGTCTCTGGTGCGACATAGATTCTCTGGCTGCACTTTCCTCTGTTCCCTCCGAAGCACAGATTTCAGATCCGTTCGCACCAGAACCTACTCCTCCTGCTACAGCTGCTGAAATTGCAACTACTTCAGCCTCTGCCTCAACTACTACAACTGTCACTGCTGTCACTGCTGAAGTGGATCTCTTTGGAGGTTAGTCAGTCACATCACTTTTCTTTTATTTTCCTTCCAGGATTGCTAGCATTAAAGCATTTAAATCTTTTACATGATAGAACATGGCAGATAGATAGAACATGCATGGCAGAGTGTTTAACTACTTTTAAAATGTTTATTCATATATATTTATCTTTGCTCAGTTTGTCAACTTCATATTCATTTAATTTTAGTGATTATAGAGCAAAGGTTGCAAATGCTTTGGACCTCTTCAATTTTCTCCTTTTTGCGAAGTTAGGATTTAAGCTGCTATTAGAACTCTTGTCCCGTATATGCTCCAGCCCTGCAGTATCTATAATAGTGGTACCAGATCTTTCTATCATATTTAGAATTGGTTTTTGGCATTTTTTTAGATTTGAACTAGCTGAGAGAAAAAAATGTTTGGGGAACATGAGAGGAGAAATCCTGGCCTAAGTTGTTTTTTAAGATTTAGGAAAAAAAAAATCACCTAAGTGGAGTTCAGATCTAGAGGTCTCTGAAGAGAGTTTAGGGATATGTCCATTTTTGCAACTTTTTAAGCTTGTTCTGTCCAAGCAAAAACTTGGATCATCTTTGGCTTCAGAACTTTGAGAGATCACTGGAGTCGGCACTTGCAACGCTGATTGAAAACAGGTTTATATCAGACTTTGAAACGATTGTCTGAAAATATTTTTTCCATGCAAATGTAAATTCTGACACAGAGTTGATTTACAGCTGTAAGCTTCAGTCAAATATCCTACACTCTGTCAATATAGTATGTCTGGACCTGATGAACCATCTGAAACCAGTTTATTTACATCTTCCCATTTTGAGTGGTGCTAATGTCCAAACCTGGAGAAGTGCTCATTTCACATGTGCACATTGAACAGTGTTATAGTCATCATAGTTTTGTGTTTCTTCGTTACAGTATAACGTCTTTCCCAGGGCGTTTTGAGAGTATGGTAAAGAAATTGGAGGAAGCAAATGATAAGGGGTGGGGGCAGCAGAGATTTGGCAGGCTCTGGTGGAGTTAACGTATTCCCCTAGGAACATACACTTACACACTGTCACATACCACTGTGCAACATGCAGTGCCCCAGTCTCTGAGGCTTGCCAATGTTGTCTAAGACAAGGAATACTCAGCGGGACACAGCATCGTTGCCTCTGTTTCATGCGAGGAATTTGCTCCTGCCTTGCTGCACTGCCATTCTGTTGCTCTTCCAAATCTATTATAGGAGAAATCCGGGGGTTTTTTTTTGTTTGTTTTTTAAAGTAGGAGAAGGGATTTGCATACTCTTGAATAATTTATTATGAGGAGTCATCCACTAGAGAAAGTTAGTTTTTCAGTTATGCCTCTGTAACTTTTGAGACCAGAAATTAAAATATTAGCTTAAATTTATAAAAACCAACTTCTTCACCCCATCCTTCCTACCTCCATTATTGGTCTTGAGTATGGATGGTTTCTCATAGGCTTATGTTCAGAGAAAAATTCAAGGAAAATATGGACGGGTTGGATAACAGTTTTGTACATAAGCATTTTTATTCCTTTAGCTATTTAGATTTTTGTTTTTCAGTCCATTTTAAGGAGCTTAATTGCCTATAAGAAATCAGTCAACTCCATCTTGCTTCTCTCATGGTCCTGCCTAAGATATTTCTTGGAAATATTCTTTGTGCCGTTATGCTGTTTGTGTTAATCATTTATTACTGCTTTGATGACAGTCATCAAGCAGAAGAATCTGTATGTTTGAGAATATTTTCGTGATGTCAGTCTTTCTACCCTGAAATACAAATTTAAAAGGTCAGTACTGTAGAAAATCATATAATTTAATGCCAAAGAATGGAGGCTGTCCTTTAATTTCACCAATATCCTTTCTAGTCATCTGGATGGAGGATAAGTAAAGATGAGTACATCTGCAAATCTCATCACAATTATTTTTACTAATCTTTATAGTTCTGTAAACTGTCTCCCGGCCTCTGATAGCTATAAAATCTCTATCTTTTATGTTCAGAAATCTATATGTGTCACTGTCTGTCTTGTAGTTTTCAGTGATACCCCCTGATTTCTTTCGTGTTCTTTATGGATTTATAAGGAATCATTTAGAGGTAAGATTTTAAATTAAAACTTAAACTAAAATCTCTTTGGTCGTGTTGTGTGGCCATTTTTTAAAAATTTTGTATCTCTAAAATGGGCAAGTGGTAGAACTTTTGAATAATAAGAGCACCAGTTATTTATATGACTTTAAAATATGCCCCTTTGAGGTTTTATGTAGCATATATAGCAGTATTAAGTAGATTTCTTTAGAAATAAGCTTAATGAATTTTAATTTCTGAATAATGGCTAATTGTTTAATTTCAGGAATATGAAATACTGAAATGTTAAATTTTTCTATGTATTTTAGTCTTGTATTTTCATTACAAATTTGAAAAATACGGAGTGTCTGTTATTTTAAAATACTCAGATTGATACCCACATAATGTTTTAGTCGTTTCATGTAAGTCATTAAAAAAAAATTTTTAGAAACATTATATTTACTAAATGCTTATTTTTTTAAAGGGAACTTTTAAGAAATGAAATCTGCCTTCTGCCTTCTGGGGTCAGGCAGAACAGGACTGCAAGGCAGTGTTATGCTTTAAAAATTTAGTAAAACTTACAAATATTGATAAAGATAAAACACAGAATCCTTAAAGGCATTCTGTTTTTCACTGATGCAAAACTCTACTAACAACAGCACATTCGTTTGTAACAATACAGTTTTTTTCTAAGGAGTGCAATGCTAAATTGATGCTAATTCCTCTACATGTTCACCGGGGTACCCTTTCAGTCAACTGTTAATTTGTGCGCAGGCCTCCATGATGGTAGGCTGTAAGCACAGAACCAAGTGGCTGGAAAACCAAAGAACTTGCCTCCCAAACCTGACTTCATTTGAACAAGTTGGTTAACCAAGTTCATCAATCTTCCTTAACACCAATACTTAAATATAAGCACTTACAACTAGATTTCATGTAAGAGTCTTATAATCTGGGACCTTTGGGGAAGAAAATGAACTGGAATGCTGACTCTTGGGCTCAAGACGCTGAGAATGATTGAAACCTTTGTGCCGAGCATGTGATTTAAAGATGGTGTGGGTGCCTGGAGAAGACAGGGAGAGGAGTTCAGGCTGGAGAAGACAACAGCAGTAAGAAATTTTTACAAAGGTAGTCAGTCACATGATGAAAAATGAGGGAGAAAATTCTTCCTAGATTGCCAGAAGGAAGAGAAGGCTAGTCTGCAGCAGTGTCAGAGACTGATTTGCTGAGTAAAGCTGGACTGAGTCCATAACAGTAGAAAAGCAGGAACATGCATTTCCTGGAAGTAGCACTGGTTGGTAATGGGCAGAATGTAGACCTGAACTGCAAATGGGTAACAAGGGAACGAGAACTAGATTGGAGATTGCTTTAGCTTTCAGTGCTGGAAGGATAATGCTGCCATCGATGATGAAAGAAAGCTGGGTAGCTAAGAAATTTTGCTGTTTTTTTAAACAAAATCAAAATTATCTTATTGTCTCTGACAGTCCCGGGGAGTCTAGTGGGCTCAGCTGGATGGTTGTCTCTCAGAGTCCCTTTCGTGGCTACAGTCAGACAGTGGCTGTGGGGCTGGGGTTATCCAGTCTCACTCATTCACATCTCCATCAAATGGGCTGGGAACACTTAGCAGCTCGGGGCTGGAGCAGCTGGGGCTCCTTTGTTTAGGAGAAGTGTTGACAGTTGATGAGTTAAGTTTACAATGTTTAGTTTCAGAGAAGCATTAAAAGGAGATGTCTTGCTGACCGGGAATGGAGGGACACCACCTCTCCTAAAGATATAGCTACAAATATGGGTTTCACCTACGTACACAGAAATCATAATTAAGGAGGCCAGCCTGTGAATATTTGTTTGAACTCTAGCACTGATATAACTGGTGCTTATTCCATCCTGCAAGGAGGGGACAGTATAGTAGAATGTGGCACAGTTCATAACAGTAGACCCCGCCACTTGACGGACCTTGGTCACATCCTCAGACTTTACAAGTTTCTGTTCTCTTATCTACAAAGTGGAGATGATAAAACCTATATCACAAGAAAGTTGGAGGAATTAAATTTAATAACGCAAATAAAATATTTACACAGCGACTGGCACATAAATAGTGACTGCTATTACTGTTTCTATTACTTCCAATGGCATTACCATCAGTTCCAAATTTTCTAAGAATGAAAAGAAAGAAAACAGACCTGACAAAATATTTTCAGCCCTCCCATCCTCCTCTTAGAGTTTTCTTGTGGTCTTCTGCCCCAGCTGTTAGGGCTTTCAAGTTGCTCTAAGTCCTCTGTGATAGTATTCTTAGCATGGCATCTGAGGAGGTGTGTCTGTCCTATCCCCTGGTGTGTTTTTCCTACTCCATTATTATTATTCAGCCTCTCCCCTGACTGCCCTCTACTCAGATCATATATATATTCCCTCAGTGTAGCTGTGGGAAGCAGTCAAATCAAGCTGTAACATATGCTTGTCCCCTTGTCCCTTCTAGGGGTATTTGTGTTTTTGTAAAGGACCTTTTAACTCCAGCGAGTCTCTAATGTTTAATGTTTGTTAAGGCCGGGCTTCAGGACATTACCATCATGTGTCTCATACTCAGATCAGTTTGGAACACGCTGGGTGAACCTGAGAAACAAGTGTCTCGACTGCAGGACTTCCTACAGCCCAATACACCACATAAATCTCTGAGAAAGTGGGTATACTGTGTAGCATTTCCCAAGCATGTTTGACAAATTCTTTTTAATGGCTAGAGGAACAGTGTTCTAGGGAACACTGGTAGATACTGCAGAAGGTGGTATTTTACGATGGGAAATCTAGCAGGTCAGTGGCAGGTTCTTGTTGGTCCCTACCTTCTAGAAATTTCTTCTAGGCAAGGCATATTTATGATGGCTTCATTCCTTCTGTAAAGGGTTTCTTTGAAAGCTCCAGGATTTTTTTTTTTTACCATAATTAACATGGTGTGTTGACAGAAACACATTGGGAATCATTTGTACACATCAGCCACTGATAAATCGGACATTTATAAACGGAGGCTGCGTGCATGTTAATGGATCTACTGTATATTATTATAATCTACTATAGATAGTTATACACTTGTAGTCTTAAAACATGAAACTACATCTTTAATCTGTTGAAAATGGATCATTGACCACATAACTGGAGCAATTCAGTATTTGAAAACAACTATAAATTTAAGTCAAAATAAAGGCATTATGGTGTCATCTCCTAATTTTTTTTCTTTAGTTCTTTAAAACAAATCCTTGGTTGTGTCTGAAAATGTTTTTCAGGGATAGTGAAGATTTAACTTTTATGAACATTTAGTATACCTTTCATGTTAACAGTGTAATTTTGTCTGTAGTAGACTGTAAAAGAACATGTAAACTAAAATTGTTTGCATCATCATCATATATTTAATTTTATTGGGCTTAAAGAAGATATCCGTGTTTGCTAGAAACCACTAGTCAGAGACATCATAGTAACAGTATATAAATATTACCTGGACATGAAAGATCGATGTCTTAAATTGCATAATAGTTATTTTTGTGTTTTATTTTTCACATCCATTCCTTCCTAATGATACATAAAACATGCTTCTCAGAGCCCTTATACAATGAGAATCTTGTTACCTTTTGGATCCTCACAGGCCTCAGCAGGATCAAGGCTGTACCACTTGCATGTAACCAACATGAAGGGGTGCCAAGAGTCATTGTCTTGTGACCGCCAACAGTGCATGGGCCATAAAAAGGCGTTTCAAGCAATTCATGTTGTATAAGGGAGCCTTCTTTGCAATTTAACTTGGTTCTTTTACTACATTTTTCTTCTCTTTTTATCCCTTTCATTTCTGTTGTTTTAAAACCTGCACCCAAGATGCCTTTGCAGCTTCTCCCGGGGAGGCCCCTGCAGCATCCGAAGGGGCCGCTGCGCCAGCACCCCCGACCCCTGTAGCCGCGGCGCTTGATGCGTGTTCAGGAAACGGTGGGTTTCCAGTCCTGAGCCCGTCTGTTGTCGTTCTGTCCTGATGTGAAGCTCCCGTAGCTAGACTTGGCCCTATGTGTTTCTGATTTTGCTTTCTTCTGAGTATAAAGTATCACTCATCGTAACGGAATAAAGAATGCGGGCACTTGAAAACATTAAGAAAACGAAGGGCATCCTTATCAAAATTGACAATTTCTCAAGATTGACAATTTTTGTCAGTGCAAGTATGCTCTCTTAATGTTTTTTTGTTTTTTTGTTTGTTTCCCTGTAATGCTGTATTGTACTCTTTTGTAACACTGAGTTCCAATACGTTGGCATGTTTTCATGAATTTTCCAAGCTACCAAATTGACCAGATTAAAGTAAGGATTTGAATAACCATCTCTGATCCTAGACTGTAGGCTAATCTGACAGTACTCTGAAGTGTTTCCGTTTCTGAACTTCGTGGTGCCTACTACATTTTCTTTTCGCTTTAGAAAAACATCCTAATGACTGACCCTTGCTATAGGGTAGTAGCTCAAAGCAGGCCGCCTAATGCCTAGCTCGCATGTGAATATCTGTGCCAGGTGTCTCTTACCTATAGTTTTGACGCCTCTCTGTTGTCTGTTTCCTCACTGATGCCGTATGTGTCTCCACTTTCCTTTCCCCAAGACCCCTTTGCCCCATCTGAAGGTAGTGCAGAGGCTGCACCCGAGCTGGACCTCTTTGCAATGAAGCCACCTGAGACCAGTGTTCCTGTAGTTACCCCTACAGCTAGCACAGCCCCTCCGGTTCCCGCCACCGCTCCTTCTCCTGCTCCCGCCGTCGCAGCTGCCGCCGCCGCCACCACTGCCACCACCGCTGCCGCCACCACCACCGCTCCTCCTGCTCTAGATATCTTTGGTGGTAATTTTTTTTTGTCATTGTCGTTGAACTCTTTCCACCTGGTGGATTGAATTCTGGTCCTTGTGATGTACTGCCTCCGCACCTCTGTCTGCATGGTGACTGTGTCATTAAATGGTTCTCCAGCAACCATTTGCAGCTCGTTTCAGAACCCTCCAGAGTGCTCACGCACAACTGGAAAGTGATGCTGTTTCAGGCGGGTTTGTCCAGTTGAGTAAAGGCATGTGTGTTCTTGGTCTTAGATTTATTTGAGTCTGCTCCCGATGTCGCCCCCGCGCCTAAGCCAGATGCTGCTCCTAGCATAGACCTGTTCGGGACAGGTAAAGCCAACTCCCGCCTTTCTTTACACCAATTTGCCTAGATGTTTTCATGCCTAAGCCCTTTGTCCTCACCTGTGATAATGCACTTGTTAGACTTGTGACTTTGATTTCAGCTCTCTACTTACCTCTGCTTGGTTTTGGTTTGTTTCACTTTTGGAAGATGCTTTCTCCTCTCCACCACAAGGGGCCTCTCCCGTGCCTGAGAGTTCTCTCACTGCTGACCTCCTATCCGGTGAGTGCTTTTGCCAAGGTGAAGCCTTCCGAGATGTCTTGTGGGCATCATACGTGGAGAGGCAGATGCGAAAACACGCGGGTTCGTCTTGAGTTCTTTTACACTCAAAACTCACTTTACAATAAAAAAAGTCTCATTTTGTGTCCATCCCCAACTGATGAGGGTAAATATTTCAAATCTACTGCCGATTGAAAAGAGAAAACCTCTTTTTCACTGAAACCTCTGACCTCAGGAGTCAAAAGTTTTATTTTCTTCTGGAAAGTATGTATTTTTAAATCTGTTGGCTTTTCCTTAACTGTTAAGATTGTCTACAGTCTTCGGGCTATTCAACATGAAATCTCAAGAAGCCGTTTGTCGAGTCTCATGATCTCATTTTCCTTTGGGTGACATGCACTTTGTCCTGTTCTGTGCTTTGCTACAGTGGATACATTTGTAGCACCATCTCCTGCAACCACTGCCTCGCCAGCAAAGGTGGATTCTTCAGGTGTGATAGACCTTTTTGGGGGTGCGTATCTCTCCTCCTTCAACACTCACAGAATCTTTTTTTCCCTCAGAAGAGTTTTTAGATCTTCTATTTCATGATACTTGGTCTTTTTTCTTTCGACTATGTGAAGTTATTTCCATCTTTTAAATGTAAACTTACGTTCAGATCTTTTCCATTTGTCATCATCATCTACATGCTCATCAGTTCATCATATTTTTTAGTGCATGTCCTAACAAAACCTGATCATTTTTCATTTGAAGTCTTTTCATTTGAAGTCTTTTCATTTGAAGTCTTTGTGTTTTTAATTTTTTGTTCGTCCTAATGTAGAATCAGCTGATTGGAGTTTCCTTCTACTGCTCTTCCTTAGTAATCCTGATCTGTTGGCTAAATCAACATTTCTAAGCTCTTAAAAGCAGTATAAACATAGATAATTCAGAATATAAAAGACATAAGCCAGTCGGAACTGAAAGCATAAGCTCTAGATGTCATACATTATTCTATAGGGTTTATTTATGTTGCGTTTAATGTTTCTAAATCCCCCCAGAGAACTGGAAGAGGTTTCACTGATTTAAATGCATTTTCCTTTTCCTGTGTGTTATCAGAAGACAGGCAGATGTACTGAATTAACTCTTGAACTACTCATTTGGATGATACATTCGAAGTCTTCTATTAGCAGTAAATTTATAGGGAAAAGTCCAGGTTTGAAGTGATTTCTTCATGAACGTCTATAAATGTGTATGCTATGGGGTAAAATACCATCCTTAGCAAATTAAACCCACACTGAGTACCTATAGTACATTGACACATCATGGAATACAAAGATGTCACAGTCTGTGACATTCAGGGGCTCAAAACTTGTGCAAATAAACACTGAAATTTAATATATAGGTACAGGCAGGGCTGCTGCTGTTTGAATTAAGTTTGTTAAATTTTATTTAATAGAGTTCTAAGTGGGAAGATTCTTTCATTTTACCTTTGGGCAAAAATTTTAAGAACTTTGATCCTGTTTGGATAGGAATTAGAATTTACAGAATTTAGTCCCAAAGTTTTATTCTTTAAAAAAAAGAAAAAGAATTCTCCTACTCTTACAGAGATGTTAATTCTTAAATAGCTTAGAACTCATCTTTTGAGAGAATAAACTGGTCAGAGCATAATTCAGTCCACTAAGTGATTTAACACATCCGCAGGAGACAAGCTTAACTCACAGAGTGTCGTGTCTGTGCATTTCTCGGGAAATCACTTCCCTTACTTGCTGTACTTACTGTTTACACTCTTTTACTTTTTTGCTGCATAATGGATAATGGGTAGATGCATTTGGAAGTAGTGCTTCTGAACCCCAACCTGCATCTCAGGCTGCTTCTAGCTCGTCAGCATCGGCAGACCTACTAGCTGGTAATTAATTACATTTACATAAAATGGTGTTTTGTTAAAGTTAAGTTTGGGTGTATTTTTATAAGTAACAGATATTATATAAATTTCAAGGTGCATGTTTTCTTTCCCTTTTGAGACATGAAATTGAAAAGCAAGACATTGTGTAACAGAAGGTTGATTATTTCCCAGGATTTGATGAAATTGGTCTTAGAATCACAGCTGTACACAAGCCACCCCTGTGGCTCCTTGGGTGCTCTTAATATGCGTTACTTTCAGTTAGCACATTCCATTTTTGTTTATTAAGGAGGTAATGTGCTTATGTAGCAATTTTTATCTTGTATTGCCCATGCCCACCTTTTTTTTTAAGGAATTTGTGGGGAAAAGTACTGTGATATTTGACAGTTGGTTCTGTAACATGAGAAACCGTTACAGAGTTCCACCCTTGGGTTGAAGCTGCTGCTACCTATATGTTACTGTAAAATAACTGATCATTCTCCTATCTGAAAACCCCTGGAGTGATCCCAGTTCAACAGGGCCATAGCGTGAAGTAGATTGGCACAAGGTGCCTAGGATTATTGCCCATTGCCAGGATGGGATAGATAGAATAACAGGAAACATTTCAGCGACTCAAAGATAGTAAAAGCCAACTAATAGTTTTCCTTGGGACCAAATCAAAGTGTGCTTAATGATAGCTAGACCTAGACATTATTATTGTCACAAGCAAAGCATTTGCCAGTTGTCAGACCACAGTGGTAAGTTTCAGGTTCAAGTTCGCAGTCAACAGCGTCTCAGCAGACGCTGCTGGTTTACCTTGCTCTGACTTGACTTAGAAGGGTACATAACAGGAGGTACGGCAGTGGCATCGCCGAGGCCACAGACACTCAGATGCAGCTTTGATGTCCCTCCCCTGTCATCACAAGGGATGCATTTTGTCACGGGGCTGGCAAGGGGCTGATGAGAGTGTGGCTCACATCAGCACAAGGAAGTCACCAATGTCTGGAGTCTCTCAGCTTCAATTCCCTGCTACCCAGGTAGCCCTTGATAGGGTGAGAGACTAGTTCTCATGTTTTTAGTGTAATGAACAATCCTGACACCAGGAACAGCAGGCTAAGGAACATTCTTTCGTGGATTAGTGATGACTAGTGGCCTCGTTAAAGGACTCTCATCAGCTTTCCAAGTTGTAGGAAGTTTGACACAAGGTCCAGAGTCTGGAGGTGTCATCACAGCCCAGCTGTTACCCTTTCCTTCTATCAGTCATTCAGACAGGTTGTTTAACAGTCTTTCCCAGGGGCAATAGCATTTCTTTTGCATCTTTCCCATTCTCTCCAGACTACCCTGGTTAAACATGACACTCTTGTTTTCTGAATCCACTTCAAACCAGTAACTGCCAACTGATATTTTCCTGAAGGGTGAAGAGCCAGGGTTCCACTGTGATGTCACTGTGGACTTTGGAAGCTACAAGTATAAGAGGCAGTGCACTTAACACAGACCACAGCTGGTTACTTGGGGAAAACAGTACTACCTTGCCTGGCTTTTCTCCTGACCTAGGTAGTCTTCATAACAGCTTCAAATTGGTCACAGTAACTTTGAAGCTCTTACTAAACCAGTAAACTTAATCCATGTTTTCAAGGTTCAGCAAAAGGATTTTAACGGGCCACAGAAATAGCATATTTGGGGGAAATGACCTTGTCAATTTTTACATGAGGTTGCTAATTATAAACCTTTTGCTCTAAAGTTATAATTAAGCTTCAGGTAGCACATGAAATCAAACGTTCTGGCTTTTTGCAAAATTCTAAGAAGTCTTTCTTTCTCTCTGGGTAGCCCCCATCCTGCCACAGACCCCAGCAAGGGGTTTGAAGCCTGCCAGACAGAAGCCTGGCAGAGTGGTCAGCCACCACTGACCACATCCAGCACTGCAAAGCCATGTCGTCTTCTCCAGTGTCCCCAGTTTGTTTGGGCTCTCTGTGCTTCCAGGGCTAGAACCTGAGAAACTGTGTTTCCAGAAGAGCCAGGTACACTAGAAACAGGAGCAGAGAGGCCAGTGGTGAAAGCCACTGTTCCCTTCCAGTGCCAAGTCAGACGTCAGTGACAGAGCTGAGAGATTTGATTCTGGGAGATGAGATGGATCTCAAATACACCTGTAACGAGCAGGAAGGGTTCTGTCACCTACTGCTGAGTCTAAGAGCAGGTAGCTGAGCCTCCACTGCTCAGCTTGGTACATGGATGGGTCCCACGGGGGAAGTGCACAGAAAATGCAAGTCAGGTCCCTTCACTAGAAGCAAGCTTAGATTACTCAACTGTGTTGTCCATCCAGAAATCTTAGTAAAATGGGGTAGAAAAGAGCAGAAATCAGTGCTGAAAGTGACAGTGTCATTTACATAGGTGGTGGTGGTGGTGTTGTTTTTTAATTAATTTATTTTATTTATTTATGGCTGTGTTGGGTCTTCGTTGCTGCACGCGGGCTTTCTCTACTTGCGGGGAGCAGGGGCTACTCTTCGTTGCGGCATGCGGGCTTCTCATTGCGGTGGCCTCTCTCATTGTGGAGCACGGGTTCCAGGCACACGGGCTTCAGCAGTTGCAGCACGCAGGCTCAGCAGTTGTGGCTCCTGGGCTCCAGAACACAGGCTCACCAGCTGTGGCACATGGGCCCAGCTACTCCGCAGCACATGGGATCCTCCCGGACCAGGGATCTAACCCGTGTCCCCTGCATTGGCAGGCGGATTCTCAACCACTGCACCACCAGGGAAGCCCTACATAGATGTTGTTGACTGTGCCCTTCCCCCCTTTTCCACTGTATCTTCTTGTGATTATTTCAGTGATGGGAAAGGTATTTTTGTGTACATGTTTTCCTCTTTTTTTTCTATTTAAATTAATTAACTTTTTAATATAAATAGGTATAAATGGGTTTTAATGTCTAGTTTGCTTTCCAAATATTTCTTGAAATTGAGTTTGTACATTTCTGTGTCTGATTTACTTGGCATGGGCCAATATCCTGATGTAAGAAATTTTCACCTAATATCCTGATATAGGAAATTTTAAATTACTTCTAACTTCTCCAGGTCTTAATTATACGGGCTGGTTTTTCATACTTCTGTTTTGCTTATAGAAGAACATTTTTCACGCTTGCTCAAGTAACAAAATAGCAAGAAGCCATGTTTTCAGTGAAGAATATCATGGACCATTAATATAATTCTATCTTATGAACCAGAAGCAACTTGCCTAGCCAAAAAATGAATAAACACAAACCCTGCAAATATATACAATATAAAATCACAGTCATATTTATATAGGTAATCTAGCTGACAGTGGCTATTCTGAGTTTTCACATTGCCTAGACATCTTTATTTGATGAATATCAGTGATAGGACAAATATTCGGGGCCCTGTATTACAGTAATTTGCAGTGAAGCTTAGCACTTGGGTTATACCTGTGTGTGTGTCTGTGGAGACAGATCAGATAAGTCCACAGGCTATTGAAATAAAGAGGAACATTATTTTAAAAGATAAATGAGCCTAACCATGGATAACAAAGAAGTCCACAGGCTTCCCTGGTGGCGCAGTGGTTGAGAGTCCGCCTGGCGATGCAGGGGACGTGGGTTCATGCCCCGGTCCGGGAAGATCCCATGTGCCGCAGAGCGGCTGGGCCCGTGAGCCATGGCCGCCGAGCCTGCGCGTCCGGAGCCTGTGCTTCGCAACGGGAGAGGCCACAACAGTGAGAGGTCCGCGTACCAAAAAAAAAAGAAGTCCACAACTGCCATCAGGTTCAAAGTAGGAATTTGAATTAAAAAAAGAGAGAGAGAAGGTTGTATTATGTGAGTCTCTAGAATCTTGTATTATTGGCTTTCAGTAATAAGACGATTGTGAAAGAGTAAAAAAGAAAAATAATACACAGACACAGTAATGGGAGGTTTAGACTGTCCAGAATGTAATGTCCGTTGCTTGACTGGGAGGAGATCTCACCTTATGCTTGACTGAGGTTAGATTTTTTTGAGGGCATAAATATGCATGTAAATAACAAGGGAAATGCAATAAAGATGTAGTGTAGATACAGTGTAAATTTTAAAAATGATTTTTAGAGATTTTAAACCAAAAATTAAGAATCATCTCAAAATTGGGGAGAAAGCTTTATCAAAACTTGGTTTGTAATTTAAAACTAGAAAAAAGGCTAAGTGGATAATCTCTTAAAAATGGGCTTATCTCCCAGAAAAACTTGTTATTCTTCTTCATTTAATTTACTTCTAGAACTGTCAAATAGTACCAATTCCACAATTGAACTATGGATAAAATATCATCTTAGTCACCTTCTACTCCCTGAGTAAAAATTTCGAGTTCTGTTTGGTGCACCCAGTGTGGTGACACTGGAGAAAATTCTAGAAAAGGCAACTGCTGTGGCCAAGGAGAACAGACTAACAGAATAAGTCTCTCCAAGTCATCGAGATTACTGGTGGGATGCAGGTATTACCCGTATCTCAGACAGAGTCTGGCTGGACCCTTGAGAGTTAAGTTTATAACAAATAGAAGGAAATATTATTTCACACAGTGAAGAGTAAAGCTGTCAAATTCCTCTCATGATGTACCAGCTGAAAATACAGATGTTTGAAAGCTAGAGACAGATTCCTGGATGACAGTGGGAAATGGATTATTAAGGGAGGTTAGGTATGTTGAAGGATATGAGGTTGACTTCTGAGGTTGACATTAAACAGGAGAACCATGTTCTTCCACAATAGACCATTCTGGGGCAACTGTGCCATAATCTGTACTAGCATAGGACTGTGCCTCTTCCTATCTTTGATTCCAAAGGTAGGGAAGAATAGGGGCCTGCCCTGCAGGTCCTTCATAGTTTTGCATTCTCTGTTAACCACGTGACACAGCTGGCTTTTTTTTTTAGCAGAGCCACAGAAGTCCTTGAACTGATTTAAAATATAGCCATGTGGAAATAATAACTAACCATTTCCACTAAATGGGAAGGTCTATAGAGGACCAATTCTTTCATCCTCTCTGGGGGTCAAAAACAGAAAATTGTCAGACAAAAGGTTCTCAGGGTATTATTCCTAGAAGTATTGACTATCTCAGATTGATCTTAGTAAATGGAATTTAATAACTGACTTTACCACTGAGAATAATGGAAATGACAGTGTCTTTAACATAATAGAGCATGTGTGAGTGTGGGGGAGTATGTGTGGGAGTGTGGTTACCTACCCGATGGTTTTAACATTGCACTCCTTCAGCCCAAGTGATATGTAGACAGTGACAGTCAGTTTTGATATGTCTGCATTAATAGAACTTCATTAAGTGTGTAGGCCGTTCCCCTGTGGAAAGATACATTCATAAGACTAATCATCTGTGATAAAAGGCAGTGTGTCTGTAGCTGGTGATTCAGTTGTAGAACAGTTCAAACATGTCTGCAGGACATCCGGAAGCCTGGTGATTATTACTTTATTTTCAATTCCACAAAGCACCTTTCTTAATATAATTCAGAACCATAGAGAAAGAAAGAGTCGTGGTTAGGATTCTCTTATTACTTACCTCTATTCCAGGGCTCTGACACTCTTCACTAACAGGAGGAGTTCCCCAAACTCCTTAATTAATGTCTATAATTTTCCTGCTTAGCTCTTCATTAAGAGTATAGCAACAGATTTTTCTTCTTCAACATAATCAGTCGGTTATTCTATATCACTTAGCTTTTTAATTAGTCTAGGTTTGTAAGGGCCCCTGCTTCATAAGAACTGAGTATAATGGGAGAAAGTCATCTTTCTAGATCTCTGTCAAGTTCATAAACGTATCAGAAGGGGACAACTCTGGAGTTACTCCTGGCTGTCGGAAAGACACCAAGTAGTATTGTGGTGAAGAACCAAGGCTCTGGAAGATTCCCTTGTGGAATCCTCGCTCTGCATTTGCCATCCTGTGACCTTGGGCAAATTATTTATCCTCTCTGGCCTCAGTTTCCTCATCTGTGAAACTTCCTAGGGTTGTTGTGAGGCTTAAATGAGCTAATATATGTTTTAGGTTGAACAATATAAAATTGCTGTTTTGTAGGATCAAAAAGGTCAAATACTGGCAGTTTATGTGATTCAGATGGTTCACCCTAAAAAAAATGCTCAGAACGGTGCCTGGCACTTGGTGAGCCTCATGCCAGTTTTGGCTTTACTATCACTTTCTTAGAGAAAGCAATAATTTTTTTCCATTGAGTAGTGTTATTTATTCACCTGTGGGAATGATCTGCTTACCTTATGAAACTGAACAGCCCTAAGCAGATGAGCCCTGGGTAAATGCACGTATTTTTCTATTTCTGAATTGTGGGTAGGTGTGTTCACGTCTCTTTGCATCTTTTCTAACTGTGGAAAAATAAGATTGAATCAGATGATCCTAAGGCCCTTTCCAACACTAACGTGCTGTGATTCTAGAATAAATTGTCTCTTCTTGAACAAGTTTTAAGAAATGGAAAGTCAAGTACAGTTGTTTCCACGTTCACCTGTAACAGAGAGAACCACACCCTGGAACAATTGCCTAGATTTCCTGCAGCCGTATTCCAGATTGTGTGGGATGTCTCCAAAAAGTCAGCATTAACACAGCCACCAATTTCCCTAAAACCGAAACAGTCATATCTTCAAAAATAATTACATCTAACCCATCTTTGCTTCATAATGATATTAGTTCTCAAAGATCTGGGGAATGTCTTATCTTCATTTAGGAAGGTTACATGATCCCTAAGTCACTCAAACAGCACTAAAACCACTTAAAGTAGTCCCCATGGATTTTAAAAGACCAACTTCTAATAGGTAACAGTTTTCCAAGTCACAATTTTTCATAAACATATGAAAAACTTTGGCATGGAAAGACTAAACCCATGTCACTGTCAGTTGCCAGGGACAACATGACTTTCTGGTTAGAAAATAGTAACTGGAGAATGTCAATGGCAGTCATTTTCAAAATTATAATTGATTATTATGATTGTAAGCAGAAGGATTTTGGTAAGCATTCTTTATGTTTTTTGGCAAGCAGTTTGTGAAGAAAAGATATAGCTAGATGAGAAAGGAATGTATATATATATATACATATATAGTATATGTGTGTGTATATATACATATATACGTATGTGTGTGTGTGTGTGTGTATATATATATATATATAGCCAAACTGAGTGTAAAAAAGACTTCTGGTAGTAATACATTTTTGATAATAGAACATCATCTAATGTCTTATTAAGAAATCACTTTCTTCACAGGCTGCATAATTTTGTACAGAAGCGAAACAGAGTGAGCTCTGCTTCTGTCTCTTGATTGAGAGCAGTAATTTACTTCCAGACTTCAAAAGGGAAATATTTAATTTGAGGTTTGGTTACTTTACAGTAGGCTTTGATTTTTCCTCACCTTTTAAATTCAAAAGTTGCCCTTCATTCAATAAGTGTAATTCAGTGTTTTAGGCATTTTGTTGACTATTAGTGGAAAAGGTGAAAACAAGAGGAAACAGTTCCTGACACCAAAAAGCCATTCCTAGGCTGGGGTGGAGAGATGTACCAGGCGCTGAGGACACAGAGGCAGAGCACATAACCCACGTGTACCGGCGGTGGGAGGGGCAGGGCGCGTTGTGGCTGGTAGCAGCAGCAGGCAATATACGGTAAGGAAGCCTCCCAGAGTGGGCGTTTGACTCACTACAGTGCATTATGGCTGCAACTGAGTTTGCAGGGATGAGGAAGGGCCCAGAGACAGATGAGCTTGTTTGCCATGCAGAGGAACCTGCATTTTATGAATTTGAAAGTTAAGCGGGGCCAGTGAAGGATTTTAGAGAAGTAACTTTGTCAACGTTTTCCACTCAGAAAGATCACTCTGGCTGCACTGTAGAGGCTTCGTTGGAGGAGGTACGGGTTAGAAGCAGAAAACCCCTTCGGGTTGTGTTGAGTGAACCTAAACTTGTCGGTAGCAGCAGTGGGACTGGAATATACACGAAATATATTAAGGAGGATTTGATGGCAGAGTACATGCATACTTCTCTGATGTGCCTTTTATTATTATACTGAGCCAGTGTGTACAACTAAGCATTTTCTAGCTACCTGGTATTGTGATTTGAAGAGACAAAATTTAAATACGATGAAAATAATTATCTGAAGTTTAACCCTAGTGAGACCTTCTTAGCTTTATGTACTCCATTATAACAGTAGATTAGATTGCTGCAGGTTCTTTTAACAAGGGTATACAGTCTTGTGTGCTCTTTTATTTCCAGTTAAATTAAATCTCTCATTAATACATGGCAGATTTCAAAATACTTGAAAAGCTTTTTAAAAACTAACTTCCTGGATTTCAGTGCCTTCTCATCCATATACATTCAATTCCTTTTTGGTCTTCTATGACTTTTTCTGACTCTGTTTTAATGGCCTTTACTTGTCTTTAGTTGTTTCTGCTTATATTTTTCTGGAACTATTTTTTTCCCAGGATTTGGGGGTTCTTTCATGGCCCCTTCTCCATCACCAGTGACTCCTGCTCAGAATAACCTGCTACAGCCCAATTTTGAGGCAGCTTTTGGAACCACGCCTTCAACTTCTAGCAGCAGCTCCTTTGATCCGTCAGGTGAGGCAGTGATTTTCAAACATGCTTTTTATTTGTTCTGATTATAAAGTACACCACCTAAGGTTAGCATGATATCAGGAAATTTATAAGCAAATATTGAGTGATGACCTTGTTTTAAAACTCTTCAATAAATCTCTCATTCTATAATTTAAAGTAAATATTTTCTGTACATTTTGGTAGCTTTAAGAGTAACCTGCAATCCCTTTCTGTGTTTGTTTTTAACTTTTAGCAGAAATCTAACTTAACATGCACACCCATCTGTTTGCATGAGCTTACATGCACACGGTTTGGAGAAGGTTAAGGGAAAACAAATACTTTGTGCTAAATCTTTGTGCGGTATCTCAACGTGTGAACACTCCCACTGCTGTTGCTTACACCCTCTGAAGCTTGCCTGGCCCTTGGTTTTATGAAGTCGACACAAATAGTATTCTTTGCCTGCCTTTAACCTTTCATCCTGCTGTCATTTTGTTTGTATTCTCTTCCATTCTACTCTTCCCATGCTGGGTCCTTACTACAAATTTTCAATTGGTGAGTTTTTGGCAATCAAATGTGTTTCAGAAACACCCTAAATATATCCCCTGCTTGACAATTTGGTTGCTTCCTTTGCCAGTGCCTAGTTGAATGCTATCGTTTTTTCAACTTAGAATTATTGTAGAGTGGAGTGTATGGTAAATATGCATAGTTTTTTGATAAAAAATTAACAAGCATAAAACTTTTGACATAGTTATCAGCAATAACTTTTGTGCACATCCTATGAGCCTTCATTTTGAATGGTCTTTCTGTATTCCAGGAACTAAACAAGTGATCATTTGTTATATGCTGATCAGGAACCATCCATAATGGCATGATTCCTGATGTTTAAAATAGTGTTTACTGTAGCCATGCCCTTAAAGTTAGAACCAAAAGTGAATACTGTAATGAGAGAAGAAAATCAAAATTCTTACTTCTACAATATGGTCAACTGTTTTTCAGATACTTATTACTAGGTACTGACCATTAGATCAGGGTTTATTCCAGCACTGATTTCATAGAAACTAGGAGATTCGGCCTTCCTTTCTCGTTTAAGAATTGTTATAAAAGTAAGCATTGTAAATACTACACACTGAGTGCCTATATAAAGCAAGCATTATAATAAAGGCATGACATATATTATCTATTTTAGTTTTCACAACAAATCCATGTAGTAGTGGTACTCTCCCCACTTTCAAAAGAGAAAACTAAAGCTCAGTCACTTTCTCAGAGTAACACGTTAGTGAGGCATGCAGCTGAATTTGAGCCCAATTCTGATTCCAGAGTCTATGCTCTTTCCTGTACATTATACAGATTTTCTTTTCCATCTTCATGTTCATTAGTATTCCCATACTTTATGAGTAGACATATGCAGAGATGTTCTTTTTTGGTGTTATAGTCGTTAAAAGTGTGAATGAAATGCCTTCTTTTATAAGATTGTAAATACATTCACTTGTTTCCATAGTTTTTCAAAAGGCAGTGTCCCTTTAATTTTGCATATGGGTTTTTTTGCAGTTATTCTGAACCCGGTCTATTTGATTTCCAGTGTTTGATGGTCTAGGTGATCTTCTGATGCCAACCGTGGCACCAGCCGGGCAGCCTGCTCCCATCTCAGTGGTACCTCCCAGTTCTGCAGTGGCAGCAAGCAAAGCTCTTGGGAGTGATCTTGACTCATCTCTTGCCAGCTTAGTAGGCAGTGAGTAATATAGTTTTCTTTAACAGAATCGTATGTGAATTTTTTTCTCTATCTGTTCGTATGTATTGTTTCTGGATTCACTTACAGGCGAGTGTGTCAAGGAGCGGACAGAAATTCTTAGTGCTTTACCCAGTACAGTTCCTTGGAAGATACACAGTCACTATGCCGTTGTCTCCCAAGCAATACCCAGGACACTTTAAATCTAAATTACAGAAGGTGTAATTAGAGAGCATGTCCAAGTATGAAACCAAGTGTATTATGTTTAAGAAATACTTAATTTTTTTATTTCTCTTGGAAATAACATAGAGTAGCTTAAATGCAGTATATTTACCAATTGAGTATCCAAGTTCATTTCAGTTACTCATTGAACAAATATTTATTGAGCACCAGGCAGTCTTCTAGGCTCTAGAGATAAATCATGAACAAAACAGGTATAAATGTCTATTCGTAAGGTGCTTAGAAGGGCAGAGACAAACATTACATATTTTCAAATAAATAAATTTTCTAGGGCCATGGAGGACAAAAACAGAACACGCTAAGAGGGATTGTGAGTCCTACAGAGTGGGAGGTAGAGTAGGCCTCGCTGAGAAGGTAAAATTTGAGCAAAGATTTGAAGGTAAAGGAATGAACCGTATGGATATCTGAAGGAGAATATTTGCAGGCAAAAGAGAGAGCCAGTGCAAAAGCACTGGGGCAGAAGACTGCCTGGCATATTCAAGGAGTACCAATGAGGCGAGTGGCTAGAGCTGGGTAAGTGAAGGAGAGGGTCCTAGGAGATGAGGGCAGCTATTATAAAGATTGCCTTTTTTAAAAAAACTCTGAATTTAATTTTTTTATTAAGGTGAATGGGTTTACCATCGCAGATACCTTTCATTTTACCCAAAGCTATATCAAAAATTTAGCAAATCCCTGAGACAGACCTTTTTTCCTATGAGTTATCCTGTGGACATACTTTTTTTCCCGTTCATTGTCCTTGGTCTGGACATTCATGAAAATGCTTTGATGACAACCACGGAGAGGTTATTTGAATATTTCTTCCTACTTTAAAATTTTATCTTACTGATGGATAGTCTGCAGTAGTAACTGCTTTTACTGAATATTATAATGTACTGTCTAGATCTTCCTTCAGAAATAAAGACTTCATACCTCCAGGGCTGAAAGTGCCACTAGCACACATCCCTCAGGTGGCAGCCACCTTTCAAATGATCTCAGCTGAAGCAAGCACACCCAATTGAGAAATAGCCAGACAACGTGGATAAGAAGCACAAATTCGAAGTAGTCACCTTTTGCAATATCAAAACTTCTACAAAGCTACAGTCGTCAGGACAAATGGTATTGGCTTAAGGATAGAAAGATAGACCAATAGAGTGAATGAAGATCTCAGAAATAAACCTCACATACATTGTCAGACAATTTTTTCAAGGATTCCAGGACCATTCAAAGTGGGAAAGGACAACCTTTTCAAAAACTATGCTTGGATAACTGGATAGCCACATGCAAACGAATGAGGTTAGGCCTCTTCCTTATACCATCCACAAAAATCAATTCAAAATGAATCAAAGATCTAAATGTAAATCTAAATCTGTAAAATTCCTAGGAAAAAAACTAAGTACAAGTCTTTATGACCTTAAATGAGACAGTGGCTTCTTAGATATAATACTGAAAATACAAGCAATCAAAGAAAAAACAAATTAATAAAAATTCGTCAAAATTAAAAACTTTTGTGTTACAAATTGATGCCATCCAGAAAGTGGAAAAACAACCCACAGAATGGGAGAAAATATTCCCATATACCTCATAAGGGACTTGCATCCATAATATATAAAGAACTCTTACAATTCAATAATAAAAAGTAAAACAACTTAATTTAAAAATTGGAAAAGGATTTGAATAGATATTTCTCCAAAAAAAAGCACAGGTGGCCAATAAGTATGTGAAAAGGTGTTGAATGTCATTAGCCATCAGAGAAATGCAAATCAAAACCACAATGACAGGCCACTTCACACTCACTAGGAAGGCTATCATCAAAAAGATAATAACAAATATTGGCTAGGATGTAGAGAAATTAGAATTCACACAGTGCTGGTAGGGATGTAAAACGATGCAGCCTCTTTGGAAAACGGGTTTACAGTTCTCCAAAAGTTAAACATAGTTTCCTTGTGGCACAGCAATTTCACTCCTAGCTATACATCCAAGAGAATTGAAAACGTATGTCCACATGACTTGTACACAGATATTCACAGAAGCAATTTTTATAACAGCCAACAAGTGGGAACAACCCAAAAGTCCATCAACTGTTGAACAGATAAACAAAATGTGGTACACTCATAAAATAATCAGCCATAAAAAGAAGATGAACCTTGAAAATATTTTGCTAGGTGAAAGAAGCCAAGTACAAAAATGTCCAAAGCAGGGGAATCTTTAGAAGCAGAATGTACATTAGTAGTGGTCAGAGTGACTGCTAATGGGGATGGGGATTCCTTTGGGGTGATGAAAATGTTTTGAAATTAGAGTGTGTTAATGATTTCACCACCTTGTGAACATACTTTTTGCACTGAATTTTACTCTTTAACAGTATGAATTTTATGATATGTGAATTGTATCAGTCTTTTTAGAAGTCTCATCTTACTATACACCCATTAGAATGACTAAAATTTTTAAAAGAAGAGAAGAGCTGACAGTACTTTGTACTTACCAAGGGTGTGGAGCCTCTGGAATTCTCACACTTTGCTGGTGGGAATACAACATAGTGTTGCCATGGAAATCAGTTTAGCAGTTTCTTATAGTTAAACCTATACTTAATATGACTCAGTAAATACATGTCTAGGTACTTGTCCTAGAGAAATGAAAACATATGTTCTCATAAAAACTTGTCCATGTATCTTTATAGGAGTATTATTTTAAAATGCCAGAAACAACTGAAATGTCTTTCACTGGGTAAATGTATAAGCAAACTGTGGTAAACCTCTTCATTAGAATACTACTTAGAAATGAAAAGGAATGAACTATTGATGTACACAAGAGCACAGATGAATCTCAAATACATTATGCTAAGTGAAAGAAGCCAGACACAAAAAAATTATATACTGGTAATTCCACTTATACAGTTTACTTTTGGGCTTCCCTGGTGGCGCAGTGGTTGAGAGTCCGCCTGCCGATGCAGGAGACACGGGTTCGTGCCCCAGTCTGGGAAGATCCCACATGCCGCGGAGCGGCTGGGCCCGTGAGCCATGGCCGCTGAGCCTGCGCGTCCGGAGCCTGTGCTCCGCAACGGGAGAGGCCACAGGAGTGAGAGGCCCACGTGCAGCAAAAAAACAAAAAAACAAAAACACATACAACATATACAGTTTACTTTTGTTAAGGCAGAACTATAGGGAATATATCAGTGATTGCCAGGGTTAGGAGTAAGGGGAAGTTTGGGTTGCAAAGAGAGAATATTTTTGAGTGATTAAATTGCTGTGAATCCTGATTGTAGTGATGATTACGTGAACCCGTGTATTTGTCAAAATTTATAGAAATGTACAACACCCCGCAAAAGAGTCCCACTGAATTTCACTGTAAGTAAATGTTTTATTAATGAAAACATATTCCAAAGCTGAAAAAAAATCTTATCTTCATACTCCTTATCAATATTGCAGCTTTGCTTTTTTTTTTACAGAAATTGACAAGCTGAACCTAAGATTTATATGGAAATGTAAGGAAGCCAGAATAAGCCCAAACATTTTGAATAAAGAAGAATCATTTTGAAAGACTCACACTTCATGATTTCAAAACTCAACTACAAAGCTACAGTAATTAAGACGAGTGGTACTGCATAGGAATAGGCGTATACATCAGTGGAATAGAATGACAGGCTACAAATAAGCTTACACATCTGTGGTCAGTTGACTTTCAACAAAGGTGCCAGGACAGTTCACCTTTTTGATATTTGTTGAACAGAATTTGTTGAGAAGAATCACCTTTTCAACAAACAGTGCTAGGACAAGTGGATATCCACATGTAAAAGGATGAAGTTAGCCTTTTTATTTACCCCAAAGTAATTAATTCCAAATGGATCTAGAACTAAGTGTAGAAGTCGAAATGATGAAACTTTTAGCAGAAAATTTATGGGTGAATATTGATGACCTTGGATTAGATAATGTTCCTAGATGTGACCGCAAAAGCAGAAAATAAAGGATAAGTAGGACTGCGTCAGAATTAAAACCTTTTGTGCCACCCAGGAGACCATCAAGACAGTGAAATATCCAGAATAAGTAAAGAACTCTTGTCACTCAATAATGAAAAGACAACCCAATTTTTAAATGGTCAAATGATCTAAAAAAGACATTTCTCCAAAGAATATATACATGTGGCCAATGTACACATGAAAAGAGGCTCAACGTCAGTCATCTGTGAAATGCATATCAAAACCACAGTGAAATACCCCTTCCCACCCATTAGGATGGCTATAATAAAAAAGGCAGATCATAACCAGTCTTGATAAGGATGTGGAGAAATTAAAACCCTCTAACATTGCTGGTGAGAATGTAACATTGGGCAGCTGCTATGGGAAGCAGTTTGGCAGTGTCTGGAAATGTTAAACATAGAGTTACCATTAGGCAGAGGTGCCTAGAAAGCTCTTCCCCAGATCTCTGCTCAGCTTTGCGTAAGCTTCACCCCTATGAGGCCTTCCTTGGACACCCTATTTAATCCTGCCTGCCCCTCACTCTCAGCCTACCCCACCAGTTCCCCCTCACCCTGCTGCTTTCCATTTTCCATAGGCTTGCCGTATCACCCTCTAGCAGCCTGTATACTCTTTTATTATTTTATTGTTTTATCGTCCATCTCACCCCATCAAAATGCAAATTCCTCTGGGGTTGGGCTCTTTGTTTTTGTAACTAACTTATCCCAACTGCTTAGAGCAGTGCCTAGCATATGTAGGGTTCAATAAATATTTGCTGAAATAATAAATGAATTGAGATTAGAGCAGAATGACTAAGCCCATTGGGTCAGGAGTCCCCAAGACCACCCACACGTTTGTAGATCCACTAGAAGGACTCAAGGGAGTCAGCACGTAGTTGTACTCACAGCTAAGGTTTATTACAGCAGCACAGTAAGGATACACAGCTGGATCATCAGGGGCAGAGACACAGGCAGCATCCAGAAGAATCCACACATGGACTTCCTTATGCTCTCTCTTCCCCTTGAGGGGAAGAACACACAAAAATGCAGCAACCCATAGGATGTCCCTTTAGAGACTCGGCATCCAGGGTTTTTATTGGATGCTGGTCCTGTAGGCACTCTGCCTAGCATGTACCAAAATATCAGTCTCGTGGAAGGAAAGCAGATTTTCAGCATACACCTTGTTTGTGCAGTTTAGATACAGTGATCCACGCTTACCATTAGGAAAACTTTTATCTCAGTATAGAGAACAATTGATATTAGCCAGGTCCCCAGCCACACGGGCTTTCCTAAGATAGCAGTCTCAAGCCTGCTATGTTCACTCTTTTCTGGACACCAGTTGACATTAAAATATGATCCTTAAAAATAACGTGAGGTGAAAGAAAATGTTAGACTTGAGAATATGTTTCCTAACGTGGTTTCTCCTTTGTAAAACTAAATGCAGTCATTTGTAGGCAAAATATGGACTTTTGCTAGACCTCTGATTCTTTGATCTTTTAAATGTCATATCATTTAAGCTGAGTATAGAGGTTTAAATTCTTTTTTCTTCTATCCATTTATAGATCTTGGAATTTCTGGTCCCACGTCCAAAAAGTAAGTATTTTTGAAATTGTCTGGTTTTCTTATGAAAAGTGTATCTGTACTTATTTGAGACTATCAAACATTGCGCTCATTGGAGTAATTACTCATTCCCAGGCTAGGTAACTGCAAAATTGGTTTTTATTTCATTCCCAGTTTTTGTTTTTGTTGTTATTCTATTGGAACCTCCAAACTACTGGCTCTGCAGTGAGAAGGAATAATCTATTTCAGCCTCCATATTGTCACTAAGTATATCTAGAAATATTTGGGAATTGTGGTTTGAATACTTTAGTAGCTTTAAATTGTAGATTCATTATAATATTCCTAGCTAACATTGATTTTTAAAAAAGTCTCATGGGGGTCAGTTTTAAGGAAGAGTAGTAAAAATGACAAACAATGTACACTTTTTTTTTTTTTTTTTTTTTTGTGGTACACGGGCCTCTCACTGTTGTGGCCTCTCCCTTTGCGGAGCACAGGCTCCAGATGTGCAGGTTCAGCGGCCATGGCTCACGGGCCCAGCAGCTCCACGGCATGTGGGATCTTCCCAGATCAGGGCACGAACCCGTGTCCCCTGCATCGGCAGGCGGACTCTCAACCAGTGCGCCACCAGGGAAGCCCCAATGTACACTTTTTTTAGATGCATATTTCAACGTCTCTGAAATCGGGATGCATTTAATAATAGATGTAATCTTACAATCACTTGAAGGCAGGTTGTAGTCATGACATAGTTATGTGAAACCTTCTTTTGAACCCTGTAAGATCCAGAAAGTGCCATTATGGATTCATCTTCAGTTCAACAAAGGATATACAATATTTATGATATACTTATTTGGAATTTTTTATAACCAGTGATGAATTCAGTTGAATTTTGTGGCACATTTTTCCATTAGAAGTGACAAGAAATTCTTGTTATCCCTGAGGTCTAACCTCTAACTGATTTTTTTGTCAAATGCTCTTAAGGTCTCTTAGATGAGATATGGTAAGACTCCTCTATCTGTTTTAACCTGTTCTCTTTATTACCGCTTGACCCAAACAGACTGCTTCTGACCCCAGATAAAAGTATTTAGGGAGCCACACACCATTCTTTTCTGATTGTGTGTTTGTCTCTTTGTTTTGCGTGCTTGATTTTAGGGGAGATCTTCAGTGGAATGCTGGAGAGAAGAAGTTGACTGGGGGAGCCAACTGGCAGCCAAAAGTAGCCCCTGCTACTTGGTCAGCAGGTGTCCCACCCAGTGCACCCTTGGTATGTAGTCCCCAGAGGCCAGGGCAGTGCGGGCACTTTGCCAGTTTCCAAGTGTATAGAACAGGGTCCATGTTGCTGAATTTTGCTACTGACATTGTACTTTTTCACCCACATTAGGAACAAGATGCCATATTTACCAAAATGCAAATTTCATTGACTTTAATAAAGATTATGACCTATCTTTTTATTTTAATGATTTCAAAATAGTATTTATACTTCTTCAGATATTAGTCCTTTATTTGTACAATTATGGAAATGATTCTTCAAAACATGTAATATCATTGATCGCTATCTGTGTTTTACCACATTTCTTGCCCAAATTTCCTGATGGCCATAAGAAGTAATGAAAACATTTTTTCTTACCAGAAAGATTGGGCAGTTTTCTATCGTGTAAGTGAGCTTTCATTTTAAAACCCTGTGGATTCTTCTCACCATGTTTTCAACTTGAAACGACTTTTACCATCTTTTCTATAAAATTTAAATAGGTTTCATTTCTGTATATTAAATTTCTATCAGTATATTAATGCCACCATTCACTTTGTGGAAGAGCATATCACTGGAAATAAAGACTTAATTATTACTTAGTGCAATTTGCCACCACAAAAAGTACGTTTCCAGGAGAGCAAAATTTACTATTTTTCTATATATGCCCCATATTTAGCAGAACTAGGCTAGCTACTGCTTCCCCAGCTCACCCGTAGTTCTTCACCTTTGCTTACACCTTCACCTGTCTAATTCACCCATCTCTAAGGTTTTCTTGGTGCCAACCTCTCCTTGTTGCTGAATTAATTCCTAACCATCAACCGCCAACCCCAGCCAAACAAGCATGCATGGAGGTGAATTAATATAAATTAGAATATATTTTAGATAGACTCCATTAAAAATGATGTGTTCCAGAAATTTATTTAAATATCTGAGTTTTTTGAATTTAGAACACATTTTCTTTTTTTTTTAACTTTTTATTTTATATTGGAGTACAGTTGATTAACAGTGTTGTGTTAATTTCAGGTGTACAGCAAAGTGATTCAGTTATACATATACATGCATCTGTTCTTTTTCAAATTCTTTTCTCGTTTAAGTTGTTACAGATATTGAGCAGAGTTCCCTATGCTATACAGTAGGTCCTT
Organism: Lagenorhynchus albirostris; assembly: GCF_949774975.1. Classification (NCBI taxonomy): domain Eukaryota; kingdom Metazoa; phylum Chordata; class Mammalia; order Artiodactyla; family Delphinidae; genus Lagenorhynchus; species Lagenorhynchus albirostris. Next base: position 70,705,248 of record NC_083106.1, read on the forward strand.
GTTGGTTATCCATTTTAAATATGGTAGTGTGTACAAGAACACATTTTCTTTTAAACAATTTTATAAATAGTAATGTTTTTACACATAGTTTCATAGTGAGTTTATAAATAAAAATAAGCTCAAATCAATCTGAAAAAGGACTTCTGAATCAAAATTTACCACTAAACAGTACTAATAGTATTAATTGAACTACAGTTTATACCGTAGTTTCTATAGGAAAATACATTCTGTGCTCAGACTTGGTTCTCAAAACCCACTTCCTCTGGTCTCCCCACTCCACCCCCTGGTGCTTGTAAGAGAGCAGGAAATTCAAGGACTGATAATTCTCTGCCTTTGGTGAGTTCAAAGTCTGAAAGAACTTAATTTTAAGAAGTGACTTCTAAAAGATAACAATGAGAAGATTGCCTATTATGTATGGATATTTACCTCTTCAGATCTTTCTTTTCATTATTTAAAAACAGTGCTTAAGAGGGCCATTTTTGTATTTAGCTATAAATTGAGTTCCATTTTAATTTTTATAAAGGATACTTAGTAGAAAGCTACCAGTCTCTTAAACTGAGCTATGCCCAGGATAACCATATAATTTATTCCCCAAACTAGGGCTGTTTAAGGGTGGAAGGGAGCATAATTATTATCCTGGGACCCCAAGCATGTGCCTGGTACCTGGTGGCCCACATAGATGATGAGACCATAAGCAGGTAGCACTCTGGGTCTAGGCAGCTGCATTCCATTCTTTTTTTTTTTTTTTAATTGACATAAAGTTCATTTACACTGTTGTGTTAATTTCTGCTGTACAGCAAAGTGATTCAGTTATACACATATATGTGTATATATATATTTTCATATTCTTTTCCATTATGGTTTATTATGGGATATTGAATATAGTTCCCTGTGCTGTACAGTACGACCTTGTTGTTTATCCATTCTCTATGTAATAGTTTGATTCTGCTAACCCCAAACTCCCAGTCCATCCCTCGGCTGCACTCTATTCTTAAATACAAAAACATTGCTGGGGGTAGAGGAAGAGAGATTCAATAAACGTAAATAACATCCCTAAAGAAAGAGAAAGCTTCTTTAGAACGGATCTTATAAATCTGTTAATATTGACATGAAAGCTCATAATTTATATTATCATCACCAAATTAAAAGAACTAATTTTTCTATTCTGTTCTATGCAAAATTAAAGAGACCTTATCTGCAGTCCTAAGAAGTTTATACTTAGTAGTCTTGCCCTTATCAGCAGGATAAAGCTGTTTAATGTTTTTTTAACAGGTTAGTTTCAAAACAGTCATGGAGGGAAGGGTGATGAGAATACTGGCATCTGGCAGGTCAGCTGTAGGTTTAAAAATTTAAAAAAGGTTGGAGCCAGAGGTGAGGATGGAAAGTAAGAAAAGAAAGAAAAGTCGCAGGTAGATTCCACACAACTGGGGGTAATTGTGAACAAACACACCAAGACACTGATTGCCCAGGTTTGTATGTGGGGCAGTTTGCTAAGTAATGAGGCCATTACCCCAGAAGGGGAACAAAGGAGAAGTCCTTTAAAAACGGTATTGAATTGGAGATCTTCCTTGGCCATCACCTCCCCTGAGATGAAGATTTTAACCATACAAGGTTAAGAATTCATGAGGTACTTAATTAACAACTCTTTTGCTTCTTCAGGCCCACGAGGCTGCCAGTTATCTGATTGTCAGGCACCATCCCTGAGACTGAGATTAATGCTCTTATATTTTTAAACCCCAGAACTCCTTATTTTTGTTTATGAAGCAGAAAACTTTACGTTGTTCATAGTGAAACTCCAGAAAGTTAAAGACAGTAGGCTTTAGCATAAAGTGTCCACAGGCAGCTGTGGAAAGAGAAATTAGAACAATAGAAATAATTTATTAGGAGGGCAGAGTTACATGTAGTCCTATTTCTTTTGTTTATTTTCTTTAACATTTTAGGTAATAATAGGAAGGCTGTCCTATGCAGTTATTTTATCATTATTAACCCTCACTTAGTTGTATAAAAATTCACTGCCATTTACTCCATTTACTGCAAAGCTCTTCTTCCTGAACAAAGCTGTAGCCTTGCTTTTACTTGGTGGTGCAGCTCTAAAGTTTTTCAGATCATAGAACCCAAGTTATATCTAAAAACCTTTAACAGGACTGGCATATCATCATGGCCATCAAGAGGGTTACTCATTCCTAGTTTTGAGCACAACAGACCTGTTAAGTTTCCATCAGACAAACTAGGAAGGTACTTGCAACTCGGAAATATGTGCATTTTGCAGGAGGCCACAGAATCCACAACTCTCCCCCTAAAAACAACTAATCTTTATATGCCTATAGGTGAAAGATTTTGTTGAGTGTTGAAAAAGAAAACAACTTTTAAAACCTTAGGACAAATAACACTGAGGGAGTAAATTATTAAGAGTTAATCTACCATTTGAGCAAAATGACAAACAGACTCCCTTTAAATTTTTTGACCCATTTGTCTGATCAGGATTATCTGCAGGTTCATTTTATTTTGGTAGCTTTTTTCTTTCACAGTCTTAAGTCCTAATGATACAATTCTTGTAAATACAGTTATTATTGTATGCCACAAATCTGATAAAATATGCAATTCTGGGTCTAGTGAATAGCCTACCACCTAACCTGTTGAAATGATTGAGTAGAGTGAATGTGAAGTATAATACTTCTTTTGTAGGGGAGGAAAAATAACTTTCCCTCTAGCCTTCTGAATTCTTAGTAGAGACTCCTGTAATAAAAGACGTATGAACAAGAGAAAAACAGAAGTTTATTAACATGTATGCCTCATATATACAGGGAGATACCCAGAGAAAAAAATGAGTAACTCCCCAAGGTGGCCCAAGCCACCAGCTTAAATATACCATCTTCAGCTAAAGACAAAAGAAAGAATGATGTGGGGAGGTTACCAGGAAAAGCAGGGTCAACAAAGGTAAGATTTGTTATGTAGATTTAAGTCAGTGACTTCTCCATTGATAAGATTCTCTTGTGATTTAGTCATCCTTCTCTTCCCAGTACAGAGAAGGAGACACCCTTACAAGTGGAGATTTCCTTTATAAATTTAAATGTTCCTTACAAAAGTTTAATTTCTACCATTTTCAGAGTTTCTCCTGCTGTTCTGCAAAATAATCAGCTCAAAATCATCCTTATGCCAAAGAAGCATACGGTGGCGGGGTGGGTTTTTCTGCTACCCTTTGGATTTTCTTTCATTTAAAAAATTTTTGAGATAAATTTATGGAACATTAAATTCACCATTTTCACAACTTTAAAGTGTATAATTCAGTGATTTTTAGTATATTTTTGATGCTGTAAAACCATCACCATTCTCTAATTCCAGAATATCTCCATCACCCCAAAAAGGAACACAGTCTCTCCCAATTTTCCCCTTCCCTATACCATGACATCCAAAAATTTACTGTTTCTATGGACTTGCCTATTCTGGATTTTTAATATAAACAGAATCATATACTTTGGAGCCTTTTGTGCCTGACTTTGTGGCTTCTTTCACTTATCATAATGTTTTCAAGGTTGATCCATGTTGTAGCATGTATCAGTACTTCATTTTTTTATTGCTGACTATTCTATTGTTTGGATATACCACGTTTTATTTATTCATTCATTAGTGGATGGACATTTGTGTTGTTTCCACTTTTGGCTGTTATGAAAGATGATTCTGTTATTTGTATACAAGTTTGGTAAGAATATATATATATATATGTATATATATGTGTGTGTGTGTGTGTGTGTGTGTGTGTGTGTGTGTGTGTGTCCTCAGTTCTCTTGGGAATATACCTAGGAATGGAATTGCCAGGACTTGTGTGACTCTGTTGAGCTTTTTGAGGAACTGCCAAACTTTTTCACAGCAGCTACATCATCTTATGTTTCCACCAGCAATGCATAGGGTTTCAGTTTTGGTTTTCATGTGCATTTCCTTAATGACTAATGATATTGAGAATCTTTTCATGTACTATTGGCCATTTGTATATCCTTTTTCAGAGAAATGTTTGTTCATGTCCTTCGCCCATTTTATAATTGGGTTGTCTTTTTATTGTTGAGTTCTAAGAGATCCTTATTATTCTGGATACCAGATGCTTATTAGATACATAATTCGCAAATATCTTCTCCCATTCTGTGAGTTGTCTTTCTTGGTAGTATCTTTTAACGCACAAAGTTTTTGATCCTGATAAGCTCCAATTTGTCTATTTTTATTGTTGTTGCTTTTGGTTTTTTTTTTCTTTTTTTTTTTTTTTGTGGTATGCGGGCCTCTTACTGTTGTGACCTCTCCCGTTGTGGAGCACAGGCTCCGGACGCACAGGCTCAGTGGCCATGGCTCACGGGTCCAGCCGCTTCGCGGCATGTAGGATCTTCCTAGACCAGGGCACGAACCCGTGTCCCCTGCATCGGCAGGCGGACTCTCAACCACTGCGCCACCAGGGAAGCCCTGTTGCTTTTGCTTTTGGTGTCATATTTAAGAAGCCATTACCTAATCCAAAGCTTAAAGATTTACACCCAGATCTCCTTCTAAGAGTTGTATAGTTTTATCTGTTACATTTGGTTTTTGACCTATTTTAGGCTTATTTTCATATGTGGTCCAAATTCTTTGTGTTGCATGTGGAAATCTAGTTAATCCCAGAACCATGTGTTGAAAAGACTGGTTTTTCTTCATTTATTGGTCTTGGCATTCTTCTCAAAAATCAATTGACCATAGATATATAGATTTATTTCCATACTCTCTATTCTGTTGTATTGACCTATATGTCTGTTCTTATGCCAGCACCACAGTGTTTTGATCAATGTAGCTTAGTAGTAAGTTTTGAAAACAGAAAGTGTGAGTCCTCCAAATTTGTTCTTGTTTTACGAGATTGTTTTGGCTATTCTGGGTCCCTTGCATATCCATATAAATTTTAGGTTCAGATCGTCCATTTTTCCAAAAGAAGCTGTTGAAATTTTTATAGGGTTTACTCTGAATCTATAAAGCAAATTGGGAAATATTGCCATCTTAACAATATTGTCTTCCAGTCCATGAACAGAGGACATCTTTCTATTTATCTGAGTCCTCTTTAATTTCTTTAACAACGTTTTATAGCTGTCAGTGTACAAGTCTTATACTCTCTGTTAAATTTATTTCTAAGTATGTTGTTTTTAATGCTGTTGTAAATTAATTTTTTTATAATTGCATTTTTTATTGTTCATTGCTAGTGTAAGGTGAATGTCACATTGATTTTTGTATACTTGTATCCTGTGACTTTGCTGAACTTGTTTATTAACTCTGATAGTTTTTTTGTGTGTGGATTCTTTAGGATTTTCTGTATAAAAGCTCATATCATCTACAAATACAGTTTTATTCCTTCCTTTCTTTCTGGATGCTATTTCTTTCTTTTTCTTACCTAATTGCCCTGACTAGACTTTCCAGTACATCTTTGTCTTGTTCTTAGGGAGAAAGCTTTCAGTCATTCAACATTAAGTACGATGTTAGCCATGAGTTATTTGCAGATGCCCTTTATCAGGTTAAGGAATTACCCTTCTGTTCTTAGTTTATTTAGTGTTGTTTTGTTCATGAAAGGATGTTGGATTTTGTCAAATGCTTTTTCTGCATCTACTGAGATGATCTTTTTTTTCTTATATTCTATTAATATGACATATTACATTGATTGAGCCTACCTTGCATTCCTGGGATAAATCTCACTTGGTTTTGGTGTGTAATTCTTTTAATATGCTGCTGGATGTGGTATGCTAGTATTTTGTTGAGAATTTTTGTATCAATGTTTGTAAAGGATTTGGTCTGTAGTTTTCTTTTCTTGTGATGTCCTTGTCTGGCTTTGCTATCACAGTAATACTGGAATCAAAGAATAATTAGAAAATGTTCCCCTTCTATTTTTTTTATTTTTTTTTGAGAGCTTGAGAAGGATTGAAATTAATTCTCCTTTATAAATGTAATAGAACTGACCCATGAAGCCGTCTGGTTTTGGGCTTTTCTGTGATAGAAGGTTTTCGATTACTGACTCAGTCTCTTTACTTGCTATAGCACTATTTAGATTTTTCTATTTCTTCTTGAGTCAGTTTTCGTAGTTTGTGTCTTTCGGGGAATTTGACCATTTCATCTAGATTATCTAATGTTTTAGCATGTAATTTCTGATAATATTTCCTCATAATTTTTTATTTCTGCAAGGTTGGTAGTAATATCTCCACTTCCTTTCCCAATATTGGTCATGTAAGTTTCTCTCTCTTTCTTGGTTTGTCTACCTGAAAGTTTGTTAATTTTATTGATCTCTTCAGAGAGCCAACTTTTGGTTTCTTCTATTTCCTCTTTTGTTTTCCCATCTCTATTTCACTTTTCTCTGGTCTAATCATTATTATTTCCTTTCTCTGCTCACTTTGGAATTGGTTCTTCTTTTTGCTAGTTCCTTCTGGTGGAAGGTTAGGTTATTGATTTGAGATCTTTCTCCTGCATATGGGCTATATGTTCTTGTTTCTTTGCATGGCTCATAATTTTCTGTTGAAACCTGGACACTTTGAATATTATAATATGGCAGCTTTGGAAATCATGTTCTACCCCCTCCCCAAGGTTTTTGTTGTTTTGCTACCTTGGTTGGGGGGAGGGGGTTATTGTTTGTTTGTTTGTTTTGTCCTTTTAGCTAAGTGGTCAGCTAATGATTAGACAGATACTACTTAAACTCCTGGAACCAAAAATATCTCCCAGTCTTTGCAGAGGGGCTCTGAGTATGTATTAGGCATGACTTCAGACTCAACCAGGCAGTTTGCAACTCTGCCTTAGCGATCACTGCTGCTTTCTTAAAGCCTCAAAGTCAACCCAGAGGCATCTCACATCTTTCCTGAGCATATGCACAGCCCTGGGCATGTGCACGGCTATCTAAATTCCCAGGAGAAGGTCTGGGTTTTTCAAACCCTTAATCCTCAAAGCATCTCATTCTCCAGCCTTTCCTTCTGAGCTTTTTGTTTAGTCTGCTGTTTTTGCTGACTGATATCCATTGCCTGATACAGCAACAACTGAAAAATTTGCCTTTAAGTATTTTCCACAAATGTCTTCAGGTGACAGCTTTAGCACTAGATGGGTTCCCAGTTTGGCAAGATAAGGACAAACCTTTTGGGCCAATGTTTCCAGGGAGCCACCTATACACGAGACAAGACAAAGCAAATAATTAAAATATATTCTGCTCCTCGTGGTACTATTACTGGGACTGTGTGCTGTTATTTTCAAAGCTACAGCTGAACTGGAGAACAGTGGCTGGAACTCTAGGGTAAGTTAAAATGCCCCAAAGCTCAATGTTCTTACCAAGATTCAGCTGATTTTTTTTTTTGATTAAGTACTTTGTAGGCTGCTGCAAACTTTTAGTTAGTTTCCAGAGTTCCAAAAAAGTTGATTTTGACCATTTTTGCCTGTTTTTCCATTGCTTTTATGCCTAGGGGGACTCTTCGAGTTCCTTATTCCACCATTTTTGTTGATATTACTATAGTATTTTCTTTTTCAATTAGGATTTTGCTCTAACGGTTAACTTAAATTTAAGAGATTGCAACAGGGTTACTTTTATACATAAGGGAAATATTAGGGGGTTTGGTGTGTGACTGAAAACTATCAAACCTGTGCCTGAAATGGGATATATGTATGATATTATGTGCAGTCCTCTAAATGCTTCCTAAAACTTAGCATTAATTTTGGTCTTTGTGCAAATGTACAACAGCCGAAAGTCAGAGAGAAGCAAATATAACACAGAAAAGAATAATATAAAAATGGGGGGGAAAATGGAAACCAAGCATTAAAAATGTAAATGAAAGCATTCTTTAAATTTCTAATTCAGTGCCTATTGGAGGATATAATGATAGGAAAAGAAAAGCTTAGAAAAATTTGACTTGTTTACAGTGAGGGTGGTATAAGGAGATAGAGACGAAGCCCAGTGCTTGAGTGTAAGCTGAGCCCGAATAAGTGAACCCAAATAGCACCACAACAGTGAACATCAAGTTAGTAACCTTCTTCATATCATTGGCGTGGTGCTAGTGCCTTTTTTTTTTTTAATTTAAAACTGAAATTTGAGATTTCTTTACATCTTTACACATACTTAAGGGCATGCATTTTAAAATTGTATTCTGTCATTTTAAAACCAAATTATATTGGTTCTTTTTGTTTGTTGTTGTTTGTGTGTGTGTGTGTTGTTTCGTTTTCATAGCAAGGAGCTGTACCTCCAACCAGTTCAGTTCCTCCTGTTGCCGGGGCCCCATCTGTCGGACAGCCTGGAGCAGGATTTGCAATGGTGAGTGATGACCGGTGCTAAAAATTGTAATGAATACTTGTACGACCTTCACCAAATCCCAGATTAACTGTAGAATATAATTCTCCCCAAAATGCAGTGAAGTAAAATGTAAAAAGTTAAGTCATCTGCTTTAGACATTAAGTAGTCTACAGAGGGCATGACTGAGTCACTTATAAGACACTTAAATTCTGCCATCAAAATAATTTTTATAGTACACTGTTATGTCATTTTTGAAGTACTATTTACCAAACATATTTTTAGCTCAATCATATAATCCACTTTTAATCACTATACTAGGACTTTTCACTTACCACGTTTATCACTAGCAAATTTTAGAGCCATTTTCCGTAAAGAAACAAGCTTTCATCTCTTCAAGAACTATGCTTCCAGAAGATGGATAAACAACAGCAAAGCCTGGGTGGGGTGAGGATGCTTTGTGGCCAGCCAGGCTCCTACTGCCCCTCAGTGATTCTCTGCCATCTGGCAGCCTCACAGCACCCATCGTTCAAAATTACAAATTATACTTTCTCACAGACCTGGATTCCTCAGGGGATATGGGGATATATGTATACGTATAGCTGATTCACTTTGTTATACAGCAGAAACTAACACAGCATTGTAAAGCAATTATACTCCAATAAAGATGTTTAAAAAAAAAAAAGGAAAGAAAAATTTTCAGGAAGATATTAAAGATGTAAAGGTCAGGGCATTGCCAGAGTAGATTCCACTCATGCTATGAACTGCTCTGCTTTTCAGCCTCCTGCTGGGACAGGCATGCCCGTGATGCCTCAGCAGCCTGTCATGTTTGCACAGCCCATGAGGAGGCCACCCTTTGGAGCCGCAGCTGTACCTGGCACACAGGTCCGTTTTCAAATGTCCCACAAAAGAATGACATGACTTTATAAATGTAAAACTGTCATGTGACAAACTGTTTAAAAATGTTTTTACCTGATACAGTCTTCATACCTGTTGCTTCAGAAGTAAAGGGAACATGGAAGAGAGATGAGCAATAGTGTGACATTTGGAGGAAAATGATGGAAATAACTAACTGTCCTCAAGTCCCTCCATTCCTCTCCTACTTAATTCAGGATGGTTCCTGAGAACTACCAGGTGTTTAAAGTATCCAGGCATTTAGTCCAGAAAAAATGAGCAGCTCTGATCCATACTCTTATTATGTGTTCCCAAAGTTAGCCAAACGGAAAGTTAGCAACACAGTCCTCCAGATTGCCAAGTTTGCCCAAGACTAGTAATGCAAACTGTAGTGAGCTTGCCAAACTGCAAAGCCTGAGGGAGCAGTTCCCACAAGGCTGCCTTCACATCAGACCCTTCAAGTCCCGAGGGCCACCCTCACTTCCAACCAGCTGCCTACAGATTTGAGGTTCCCAGGACCATCCTCAGATTAGACAGTTTTCTAGAATGACTCGTAGAACTCAGGGGAGCACTAACTTTATGATGACACCTTAAGTGTAGTAGAAAGGTGCAAATCAGATCCAGCCAAAAGAAGAGATGCGTAGGGCAAAGTCTGGGAGGGGCCCACACATGAGGCTTCTTTGTCCTCAGGGATGCATTACCCACCTGGCATCAACGTGTGAGGATACGCAAGCCGTACTGCCAACCCAGGAAGCTTACCTGAGCTTCAGCGTGCAGAGTTTTTATTGAGGTCTCATTAGATAGGAATGACTGATTGAGTTCAACCACGTGGGAAATAATTCAGTCTCCAGCCCTCCTCCCTCCCTGAAGGTCAGGCTCATATCCTGTGGCCCAAAGACTTAACTCTGTAATCCCATGGCTGGTCTTTCTGGCATGGCTAACCCTCCACCCTGAGTCATCTTGTTAACATAAATTATCAGGTGTGGTTCCAGACACCCACCCTGAATAATGAAGACATTCGTATCACTCAGGACGTTTCCAAGGGTTGAGAGGTTACCTACCAGGGTCCAGGACAAAGGGCAAACCTCTCTTTAGATGAGGCCAAATGTCTTACTGCACAATGTGCTACCTCCATTTATGAAGATGCTAAAATATATGCACTTGGTTGAACTGTTTTGCTGCTAATAGTGATGTTCATACTGATGAATCACCCTTTCTTTATTACTCTTATAAATTGCCTGGCCAAAGTGAAGGTATGTGTAGAACCAAAGAGGTCCCTGTGAGAAATTGATGTAGATGGAGACAGAACATGGTAACTACTAGCACTGTGCTAGTCCTATTCACATAGCTCATATATATTTTAAGGATATCAGTAAATAATTTCATTTCTATAATGTTTTTAATTTACCACATGGGTATTTTTATTGTTTCAGCCAAGGAATCCTACTGTGAACTTTCTGAGTGTACTTTAATCCCCTTTGCTTCCTTGAGTCATTTCTAAACTCATTTTCTACCTGTTTCCAAAATTTGCTTTCTTCAGCTTCTTTACTTTAACCCTCAAAAGCCATAATGACCAGGAGAGAGAATGGTGGGTGTCCAGAGAGATGAATTTACAATGTAAGAGACTCTAGCCTTCAAGGCCATAGCCAAAGCACTGGCTTCATGAGAAATCTTCTGTTCTGCTCTCATACTAATGAACGCTGCCTAAAGTTGTTTGGGGGGAGTGGGGTGGTAGTGAGGAAGCTTTTAGGTGTAATAGTTGGTTTTAAATTTAATCTGGATATATTTAAATTCTAAGAAGGATCTCATTTATTGTGAATGTCTCCTTGATGGTTAAATATATCCATGACTATCTACCACCTTTTTGAAAAAAAGGAAAGATGTTCCTATTTTTACGAGATTTTTAAAAGTCATTGTATTTGGTGTGCTGAAAGCTTTAGAAATAAATTAATATAATTTTATTATTTAAGGTAGTTTTTCTGTGTGATACCAGTGTTACAGAGCATCAGTTTGCTTACTTAATTCAAAGAATGAAAATGAAAAATAGATGATATGATGAAAACACAGTTTTCAATCATTTAATTGAATTTATGGTAATTTAGGAAATGGTATGCCATACTTACACAATTTTTAGATTGTATTTCCTATATCAGAGAAGAAGCATAGCTGATTATATACTAGATAAGAAAATAAACATGAGTTGGTAGCTTTAGAAAACAAAACAGTTTTTCATTACTGATATGTGGACTATTCCACTATTGCTCAGTTGGTTAGTATCACGATGTTGTCATATCACCTAATTATTAATTATAGACCAGTCCTTGAGTTTCTTATCTTCCAGACAACGTTGACCCTTACCCCGGTCTTTCTATGAAATACGATCCCAGTTTTAAAAATGGAAATTTGACTGATAGATACTACAGTCAGTCAGTAGTTCATGGACATAGGAACAAATCCAAAACTTCTTACTTCTGGAGCTTTGTTTATGGAACCAATGAAAACATACATCCGTGCCCTACAATCCCAGGTCTCTGAGGTTTCCATCATGTTATAAGCATAGGAAATTAATTAGATTCGAAGGATACAGGTCAGTTATTGCTCTATGTAAATTCCATGACCTTTTTCAAGGCCTTGGACCTTAACATTCCTGCAAAAGCCTGTTCCTAGAACTTATGTCTGTCACACAATGAAATAATTTAGGTATTCACTAAACAGAAACAAGGTAAGAAAATTTTTTGTTGCTTTTGCTGCAAGTTTAGTATGATTCTTCTCTATAGTCTGTAATAAGGAGTCCTCTCTACAAGCTGGATAGGCAAGATTGGAATTAGCGACATTCATAACTAGGAGACTATTTGCTCATCTGAAACTAACAGTGCCCCAAAACTTGACAGGTTTTCACTTAAAATACTTTACATGAAATCCTAGTATATTTAGCTGATATTTTTAAATAATTTCTTAAGGAACTTTCTGCAAGCTGTTTTCTTCCCATTTTTCCTTCAAACTCACTGTCACTCTAAGAGAAGTCATTTATATTCCTTTATTAGTTTAGTGGTACTAATAACTCAAAGAAAAATGCTTTGAATAGAGAAATTGTTTGGTTTTTTTTTTTTTAACTGTATATTCATAATAGCTTTAATGTGACTAGTTTTTCACATCTTCCCTAACTAATATCCATATTGTTCTACCAGAGTCCTCAAATTTTACTTTGGCTAAATTTGATGTCAAAGAATTTCAAGAAAGCCAATATCCTTTGAAGTGTGTTTTATAAATCCAAAATCTAAAACAACACTGTGACTAAGTAGAACAAAGTAGATTTTGTAAACTTTTAGCCATCTAATCTTCTGCATGTTTGTTTTCTGTGGTATGTGCTCGGCCTAATGCTTATCTATCTCTCTGTTTGCTTTCTGTTTCCACTGTCTTGGGCTGGCTTTTCCCCCTTAGCTTTCTCCAAGCCCTACACCTGCCACTCAGAGTCCCAAGAAACCTCCAGCAAAGGACCCATTAGCGGATCTTAACATCAAGGATTTCTTGTAAACAATTTAAGGTATCTAATATTGAGCTTTTCCTGTGGGCTTGTAATAATGACCTATGCTATGCTTAGCTATTTTATTAGGTATAATATCTGTACTTCTGTGTTTTTAATACATGTATATAATAATAATAATTTGAATGTTTATGCTTGTTAAATCAATATTGAAAGCTATCTTTATCAATGATTTTTTTTAATCTTAATTTATAAAACTAAGAGGGAGAGAAACCTCCAAATTGTCCTTACACTGGAAAGCACAAAGATTATACTGATAAGGCACAAAGTTGCCCAAGCTACTACATAAATTAGAAAGTTACCACTTCATTCCATGATGACTGGAATTTATGGAAAGGTAACATTTATAATACTTCATTTAGAAATTGTCTAAGAATATATTTGGCTACAATAATTATAATTTTATTTTGCTGATTCTTCTTTACTCTCATCAAATAAAGCTTAGATGATTATTTTGTATTTCTGCATTCAAGCAAAATTTTAAATTTCTAACGTTCTAGTTTTAAATTTCTAATGTAGTTTATGAAATTACATTATGACTAATAGTGGACTTACAGAAGAAAACTGATGAAGGAAAAGGGTTTACTACTAACCCCAGCACCTGACACAGTGGGTAGGTTCTCAAGAAATACTTGCTGAATGTGGATGAACAGTATTAATGATGCTTTTCATTTACATGGTATTTTTCCTACTTGCTAGTCATTAACTCTTTGACCATCTCTGTAGAAGATCAGACCCTGCGAGATAAACTAGGCAGATACTTTTGCCTCCATTTCACAGCTAAAGAAACTGTTCCTTGGCATTAAGTGATTTACCCAAGGCCACACTGGCAGAGCAGTAAGAGTGTCGAAGCTTTTGGACCCCCATCCAGTGTTATTTTTATCCTATATCTACTACCTATATTTTTTTTAACTTTCTCAAATGCCTACTAAGATTTTTGTGGATTCCTGCCTTATGAGTTTTTTCTTCATACAAAATTAATACACAATTAATCATTTTAAGGCCTTGGCATCTCAGCCAAGTAATTCTCGTTGTGCCCAACTTTTCTGTCCCACTTTGGTATGGATTGGACTGAGGTAGGCTTACGTAAGACAATGATCACTTACTTCTTAGCAGCTGAAGTTTCAGGAATGACCAAGGACACTGCAGGGGGCAGCCTTTTATCCTTCTTCTGTTCAGTAATATTGCTGTCAGTCTGTGCAGGAACTCCGATAAGGACCTGAAACAGAGATGCTTTAGACAGCCCCTGCCCTCAGAGATTCACAGTCAAAAGAGGAACAGATACAGACTATGTTCTGAAGAAGAGTTACCCCCATGGCTAAGCCTGAAGACCCCAGGAAAGTTTTCCTGGCAGAGATGATGAAGCGTGGGAGATAGCCAGGGTGACTAGTGGGGGGTGGCATAAGCGAAAGCTTTGAATCGCCAGGGATATCTCCCCTCTATTCTGTTCTGTCACTTGTGCAACTGTTTAGTGGCTCCTTGAAAACCATAACTGAAAAGGACCAAAAAAAAAAAAAGGGAGTCCCTGCCCTTCCCCCTTTTTTTCACTGCCCTTTTTTTAAGGTTAGCTGTTCTTGATTGGTACTGAATGTCTTGCTAAGGTTTCTAAGTATCCAAATTTCAAAATCTTGCCGATAGAATTTTCTTATCTAAAAATGAAGCTATACACTGAAAGTTTTTTTTTCCCCCCCTGGATGAAATTTTAAGCTTGTTTTAAAGAATTGTGAAAAGTATATAAATGTGACTTTGGTAATACGAAAACCTTTGGTGTAAAGATTTTCATTGTAACAGCGAAGTAAAATTGCAAGGAAGGTAAAATCTTTGAGGAGTACGTAGTATTGTTTTCTAATTCGAGTGCTTTTTATCTTTACAGCTGCAATTTTTGTGACTGAATAGGAAAAAAAATAATGAGTTTGGACTCTTCAAATAAGACTGATGCTCAGAGTTTCAAAGGGAGCCACCAGTACCAATCCCAATGCTTATACATAACTTCTCTTCCAAAACGTGTAGCACAGCTGTGAAAGTGAACAGTAGGAATGTGTACTACCTTAGCTGTTATCCCTACTCTCAAAATTGTAGTGTATACGGGTTCTTTGTGTGTTGTACGATGTAAACAATGAATGGATGTTTCTAATGCCTTTAGTGCTTCTCTGGACCTCACCCATGGATGGATGATGCAGCTGTTGTGTGGTGAGCCATTTGGAAAGACGTGTCTGTGTTTTTGAAGGTTTCAATGTATATATAACTTTTGGACAAATCTAAACTCTCCCCGTAAATTCTCTTTTCTTCTGTATGTACGTTACAAACATAGTGTGATGATATCAGATAGTAAGGAAAACACTCTTAAATATACAGAACTTTTTTCGGTGTGGAGTACACTTTTCCAATCACAGGAACTTCAGCTGTTGTGGGAAATGTTTATTTTTGTGGCACTGTATATGTTAAGAACTTTTATTTTAAAAAAATGTAAAGGTTAATGTCCATAACAAATATTTCTCCTCGAAGCTACCTTATCAAGAATGAAATTCATATGGGAAGAATTCCATATTCAATCACTGCTATATTAAAATATATATTTTAATTATATTTGACAGGTTTTGCATCTAAATTGACCTATTTGTTCATTTTTGCTTCAATGCACTGAAAAGTGAAGGGTCCATTTCCATCATGTCTGTGAAAATGCAATTAGAAATGTGCTATTCAAGTGATTATAAAGGCACTCCAAGGTATAACTGTAATTTAAAGATTACTGCAAATATTTTTATTTTCTTGTGGGTTTTATGTACATCTGTTAATTTAGTATTTCTTTATGTGTTCTGTAGCGTAGTGTTCTTCCATCCCTCAATTGAACTCAAAGTAGGTTTTGTTGTACCATTGTGATTAAAATTTAAACTAAATCAGAGAATTGTATCCTTTACTGTACATATTGTATTCTTTAATTTTTAAGTTGTTGTCATATTGTCTGTGCTGATGGCTTGGCTTAAGATTTCGATGCATAAATGAGGTCACTGTTGATCAGTGTTGCTAGTGGCTTGGCAGTTTTTCGTTAAAGCATATTGGGTTGGAAAGGTGTTTGCCTTTTTTTCAAATTATTCAATAGATGTATGGTACCATTTAAAAGTGGTTGTATCTGAATTTACTGTGGGGATAACATACACTGTAATGGGGAAAAATTACCTAAAACCAATTTCAAAACGGCTTTTCTTTGTATTTCAGTTGAAAAACCCAGTGCATGTATGCCCTCTGAGATGCAATAAACACCTTGAACAAAGAAAATGCAAACATAATCTTTCTCTCTTTGATTATTTCTTAGGGGAAAAAGTCTGTTTCAGATGACGCACTTATCATATACAAAATATTGCAAATGCTAAAACATTTAGGATGAGAAATGCGGTCTGTGCCAACATAGTTTTGATTATTTTCCAATAAAGTAAAGACAAGGATAAAAAGAACAATTTTAATCAGCTGTCATTAAACTTGGGACTGTGTGGCTACTGCCAAATACACTGAAATTCCATATTCCAAAAAAGAAAAGGATGAGCTTTCTTTTAAAATATGCGGTTAAATTCTTATAATAGTTTTGCAGGAATTCTCTGTGGAAGTTGAAGAATTGTATGATTTTAAGTAATCGTTTACAGTACTCACACACTTGCATGCACAGATACTCGGACACAAAGTCTAGATGAGCCAATTTTAGTAAAATTGGATGACTTGATGCCTGTAACTAGATTGTTACAGTGTCTCAAAAAGTAGTCCAATCTCAAATAGAAGTATTCCTCAAATAGAAGCACATTTCTGTTTCTAAAATTGTCTTTCCCTTAGTTACCTAGGATTTGTATCTTGAGAACTAACTTTCAGAAGCTAGTATCTGATTATGTAATGTTTTTATAGATTACATTTTGATCATATGTTACTTTGCAGGCATATTGTAATAAAAATGTGTTTCAGATTGTAAATAATTTTAAGCTTAATATAGCATTTTTAATATGCTTTTTTCCCTTCATTGAATGACCCATGTGGTATAAATTCTTAATAGGTGAAGCTACAACAGCAGTATTTTTAAATTGGATGCTGGAACCTTGCTGTGGTGAGATTCTTGATGTCCTTGGGTGGGGAATTGTCTTACAGATGAGATGCCGGATCAGGTCCTCTGCTCAAACGATTTATCTCTCTGGAGAACTTTCAACACAGGTGCATTTTACCCGCGGTGTTCTTCCTCGTGGTGCGCATACCTTTACTGCCTCTCCTGGGCTCTGTGTGCATACACACGCGAGCACACCCTTCAGGGTGTGACCACACCACTGCTCACACAAGTGGTCACTTTGCTGGCCAACACAGGGCCCTCTGCCTTAATTCCCTCCCCCAACCCCATGAGTCCAGCTAAATCCTACTCGTCCGTCATGGCTCCCCACCCTCTTCTCAGAGCCCAACTTTCATCGGCCTTTATGGCACTTAACATACTGTGTTATAATCAGCTGGGAAGGTGGCTTCTGCCCTGGCCATTTGGGTGCCTCAAAGGCAGGAAACGTCTCCTCTTGTTCAGACCCTCAGCAGCTAGCACTTCAGTAGGTATGTGTCTGAAGGATGAACACAGTACATTAGTTCTTTTTTTTTTAATTTTTTATTGGAATACAGTTGATTTACAATGTTGTGTTAGTTTCTGCTGTACAGCAAAGTGAATCAGTTATACATACACATATATCCACTCTTTTTAAGATTCTTCTCCCGTATAGGCCATTACAGAGTATTGAGCAGAGTGCCCTGTGCTATACAGTAGGTCTTTATTAATTAATCTATTTTATATATAGTACTATGTATATGTCTTAGAGGTCTTTTCACTTACTTGGATAATGCTGGGCTGTTGTATTTCTGATGACTAAAGAATAACTCTCATATACTGCAGTTATCGTCAGATGTTACTAGAGTTTGAATAGCTCTCCCAACTCATTGCAGTGGAAGCATTAACACCAATTGAAAACCCATCTTGAGTTGAAGGTTTGAATTACTTTATGGTGTAATGATTACAACAAGTGGTTCTCTCAGTACTAAAGTGTCTCCTTTGTTCTCTGTCTTTCATGTTATTTGTTGTGCTTTTTAAAACAAGAATAAAGACCAAAGACTTCTGGGGAGAAGTCATGGGGTTCAGAAGAGGAAGAAAGGAGTGGACGTGAAAAAAATACATGAGAACTTGGTTCACAGAAAGATAAAACGTGCAAAGCCCTCTGTCTACCTCTTAAATAGACACATCTTTAACAATAGATCTCCAAATTTTTCAAGGTGGAAAAAGGGCATGGTCTCGTAGCAGTAATGACAGTGTTTCTTGTGTGGAAGTAGTTGATGAAACTCAAAATGTGTGTTGTCTTAGTTGAAAAGTCACGTTGGTCTATACTTTTGAGGCAACAGGCTTTGTGGTAGTTTGTTACTCATCCTCTTGGACTGTAAGAAAACTTCTGTTTCTCATAGCCTTGCTGACAGCACATTTCACTACTGGATACATCATTCGGGTCTCCTGTATGAGTGGAAATGTATGAGGGAGCAAGGTTTCGTGGCTTAGTGATACGGTCATTAACCTTAGCTAAACTGTCAGAGCCGCAGCACTAAATCATCCAAGTTCATTTCCACTTACGACATGCCTCGTCAAACAATTCTGAAAGAGGAATCCATGCTATAATTGATTCCATAATTAGGTATTCTGTATCTGATCGCAGAACAGAGGTTTTCAAACTCTTTGTCTCAGAACTGAATTTGAACTTTTTTTTCGCCGCACATCATGTGGGATCTTAGTTCCCCAATCAGGGATCAAACCTGGGCCTCCAGCAGTGGAAACGTGGAGTCCTAACCAATGGACTGCCAGGGAATTCCCTGAAATTTATTGAGGACCTCCAAAAGCTTTGTTTATATGGTTATGTCTGTCAATACTTGGCTATGTTAGAAATTAAAACTGAGAAAATTTTTTAAGTTTTGTTTAATTCATCTTTTAAAATATTAAAACTATTCTATATTAACATCAATAAAATATTTTTATGAAAAATTCCAATTAAAAAAATTTAGAAGAGTGGCATTGTTTTGCTATCTTTAATCTCTTTAATGTTAGACTTAACAGAAGACAGCTACATTCTTATATCTGCTTCTGCATTCAATCTGTTGTCATATCCCGTGTCATGCAGTCACTGGGAAATTTCACCATGAGCACAATTGTGAGAAAATAAGCATCCTAGTATTATTATGAAAACAGTTTTTACCTCACAGTATTGTTATAAAAATAACTTTAACCTCACAGACCCTTCAAAAGGGTCTCAGATCCTCAGGAGTCCCCAGACCACACTTGGAGAACCACTTCTTTAGATCTGAAAGAATTGTTCTCATGTTCTTTGAAAGAGAGAAAACATTTACTAGTTAACAGATTGCATCATTTTCTGTGTGTGTGAACAGAATAACCCTACCACCACCATGTGTTTTGTTCAGTGTCTGAACAAATGCCCTCCTCCACCAACCCCACATTACTTTTTAAGCAACTTTGAGACATGTACAGAAATGGGAATTCCACGTCAGACTCCACGGAAGGGCATCCCTGCTCAACCACCCACTGTTACCTTAGGCAAGTTACATAAGTTCTCTGAATTTGTTTTCTTGTCCGTGGAAAGGAGAAAAATTCTATCTTTGTACTTACTCTTCAATGAGATAATGCATGGAAAATGCTTGGCACAGAGATAGTGCCCAAGAAATACTGCTGTTGTTACTTTTAGAATTACTATGGCTGTTTTTGCTATCGATTTTGTCATTTGTCTATGATTGTAAGAACACTAAGGGATGGAGAGGATGGAAGTATAAAAAGTAGTCAATAATAGGAATATTCCTTAATAAAGTACCATCACCAGAAGTACTAAACGTGTTTTAAAGTTTCATCAACGTAAGTGCCTGTTCCACGTATAAATACAGCTCACAATTCAACACAGCTGGAAGATGAGGTATCTGAGCAGGGTACAAACAACATCTACCACCGAGTTCAACTTGATTCCCTGGAGCCTCTTCCTGGGCACAGTTTCCAGTGTCTAATGACACTTTTTAAGAACATAAATGAAAGATACTGATATGAAAGATGCTTTGGGCCCGTAATAGAATTGTTGCCATTGGCCAAAAGTGTTTCTACTTGGAGATCAAATATCTTTAAAAAATACACTTAATTGTGATTTTTTTTAAATAGGAGAAATATTTAATGAGTATTTGACAGAGATGGAAGGTAAAAATACCCAGAATGGACATAGAATGTGCAGGTAACAACATTGAGGACTGGAGTAGGGAGAAAATTTTGAACAGAAGCCTACAGCAGCAAGAGACTATAGCCTAGGACAGAACCCAGGCCTGCAGACAGCAGACCACAGGTGAGTAGGACCTAGAAGGGCCCCCTTCCAACAAGGGGAGGGGGCGACAGTCTTCTTTTAGTGATCGTGTTCTCTGCTGTTAACCCACTCTTTAATGCTAAATTCATCTCCAGATACCCAAACAGCCCGTGGTTCATCTCTCTCCTTCAGAGTAGGGAACATCTTTGGGGTAAGTCAACTAATTTTGTAATTAATAATTGTCTTTGTAAAACCTAAACAGGAAGTCAAAACTTACAGCCTGAAGTGACTTACAAATCTGTGCCAGGGAAATTTGGAGTTACTTTTTAAATCACCTGCTATTTAGGGTCACATGGCTTTTGGCACTCTATTGAAAACAGGACATGCAGTTGTGACCATGTGTGTAATATTTTAGTTGTGTATTTGGGGCCAGATTTTTTAAAAATCTTTCTCTTCTCGCAGGGGAAAAATAAAATGGCTTCAAAGCTACCCTAAAAGGAACATTTAGTTTAGAACAGAGACAAAGGTGTTCCTATTTGATTGGGTCCAGAACAAAATATAGTTACATAACTGGCTAGTTGGTGATGTGTTCATGGGTTAGTTCACTGTAAAACCACATAATGTTTATAACTTGTTGCTTTCTTTATGTCTAGGTGTTATCAAACTTACTGATAAATATTCTACAAAAATGTTTAACAAACATGTCTAAGAGTGAACTCGTTATCTGTTTACCTCAAGCCTGGTTTTTCTGTCTAGGTTGGTGGTCTCACTGTCTACCTAGGCTCCCAAACCAGAAAGTTGGTGTGACATTACACCCTCAGTTCTTCTCCCCTGTATTCAATGAGCCACTAAGTACACTGAACATTCTGCTCTTGGAATGTCTTACAAGTTGCCCTCTCGTGCCATTTCTGTGGCCACTTTCTTAGGACAGTAGCTCTTTACTGGGCTCTTTGCCTCTAGTCTAATCCCCACCCAAACTCACCCCAAGTCAGCCTACATGGTTGGCCAGGCTTCCCTGTCAAAATTCTCATCTGATGACATGACTTTTCCCTGACCTCAAAACCTGCATGTAAAGGTTGAAGTCCAAGCTCTCTAGCATGACATTCAAGTCAAACGTCTATTCAAGGCTAGAAGTCTAGTTTGGAGCCTCATTTCTTGCCATTCCTCGCCACTAGCAGGAGCTAACCTCTCATGGCAGCAACCCCCAACACTGCGTCCTAAACACACAGGACAGTGTCACACTTCCATACCTTTGCACAGGCTGTTTCATCTCCTGTGGGTGGCCTCCACTCCCCCAAGCTCCCCCCTGATAGGCTGGCAAACTTGAACGCATCCTTCAAAACCCAACTGAGGTATCACCTCCTCTAGGAAGCCTTTCTTTTCATCACATCTGCCCACCCCGATAGAGCTGATGCTTCTCAAATGTGTTCCTTCAGCACCTTGTACTTGCTTCACCTTTTTCACACTATTTTTTAAACATGTGTCTGACTTCCTTACTATATTATGAATCTTTTGAAGAAGGGTAGAATCTAGTACTTAACTCTGTATCCTATGTGCCTAAGATTGGACTAAATAAATGTTCATCGAACTATAGTGATTTGATCTAACCTATAGTGTAAAGCAGATCATGAATTAAAAAAATAATTATCTCATTTCCAGGAAACAAGTAAAATTGGATTTTGTCCCTGTTTGTAAAATGATTGCCTATGTTCAGGAGTTTTGTAAATTTGACTCATTTCTTACCATCATAAAACAGAATTTGACAATGTTATTGCTAAAATGTGTTTCCACTTTATAAAAATACTGAAAAGAATACCATCTATGTGTCTGATAGTTTTACCACCACTTTCCTTACCAAAGTACTTAAGATAGTTTACAGGAAAAAATATAAAGATAGGTAAAACTGAGAAAACATTTTATTGGGGAGAAAAAGACAAACATAATTGTGCACAGAAGGAAAGTGTAGGAGCTGGAAGAACAATTAATTTAGGGAAGATAGGTTTTCATGGTGGTTCCCAAATCAAGCTAAATTATGAACATCATAATTCCTTGGAGAGCTTTATCAAATATAGATTTCTGGGCCCCACTCTTAGGGGCTGCAAGGTAGATCTCAGTGGGGCCCTGGAAACAGTCTTTCTAAAATAATTCCCTAGGTCATTCTGATGAGCAACCAACTTTGGAAACCACTGAAAGGTCATAAATCTGGTGGACTCACAGGGCGTAGCTCTATTTGAACGTTCTAGATAATTCCAGCAAAAGAGAAAATTTCTGAAGTCTTCAAAATAGGAAAGACACGGAGAGTATTCTGTCTCATCTAGTCTAAAAATTGAGACATCTAGGTCCTAGTCATAACAAGGTGGTCCCTATGGCATTATGATACATTAGCTTCCACCAAAAACCAAGCTTTCATTTGGCGGCTCTGTGCAGGAAAGATGCTGGACCAATGCGTGCCCAGGACATCTGTCCACGGAGCCACATCAGCCACGTACCATCTACAGGAAGTGGCACCACTGCCCATTGGGTGGGTACAATGATGTTGCTTATTTTCCCAGGCCACAAAGACAGCCTTTTAAAGTAAATGCTCCAAGTACAGTGGCAGAATACTAAATTTGGTTCTGTCTTAGAAATAACACGCTTTTATCTTTAGACAGTTGCTTGATAAAGTGGTAGTTTTGTTTGGCAGTAGAATCTTGGCACCAAGCCCACTCTGATTTTTAAAAGAAAAACATAATTAAACGGCACTTTTATAGATACTGTAAAGAAAAACTGTTGAAAAGTTTAAAAGGTGCATCTTCTAAGATTGTTAGCTGCAATTTTTTCCAACAACTGATCAACTTAAAGGAGTTTTGAGGGAAAAAATGAATGTGTCCTCTCAGATCTCAGTACTGTATACTAGTCTGTTCTTTTCTCCTGTATGCTGAGATCGATGTTGTTTTGTGATCTGGTATCTGGGTCGGTAGCTGTAGTTTAAATCCTAAGGAACGCAGAATTGCAGTTTTTACTCCTGTCAGTTAAGAGAAGAACGGAACGTGCTTAGAACAGAAAGGGACTTCTCATTTTCCAGAAGCCTCAGTCATCTAAGGATTACTCTTGGAAAGCCCCTGGAGGGCTTATCTAGCTGAGAAGAGAGTAGTTCCTTAATAGGCAGTTCTTAGAAAAACCTTGTGTTGTTGGCTAAACCCCAGGAAGCTGGAGGTTTAAGAGTAACATAGTCGTGGGAAGGGGAAACTGACAGTTTCAGAGAACAAGAGTTGCAACACCCCAATCCTCCCAAAACATGCACCAGCACACACTCACCCTCATACTAGTTCTTCAGGGATGATTGATTGCTGATCTCTGCCCTTAGGAACTTCCAATCTTTCTTTCAATTATAGGAGGTAATTTCTATCATTTTATAATACTAATTACAGTTATCAGCATATTATATTTGGTGACCATTTACTTCACTCAGGGCAGTCTACTAGGATTAGACAATTAAAGCTATTGTATTCCACGTCCTGAATTTTCTCCAATACACCAGAGTTGCTGTACCTGTGTGATGTGTTTGCATAAACTGGGTGCAGCTGTATGGCTAATTCTCAACTTTCAATACACTCATTAACAGTCAAAATCACCAGTATTTTAATGGTTAAGGATTTGGGGGTATAATAAAACATCTGGGAAAGATTTTTTTCTTGACTTTCGAGATTAGAATTTCATTTGGTACAGAAGCAAGTCGATTCTGTAGACCGCTGATGTTTTTCTCTTCTTTTAACAAAGCTTTAAAAAATGTATGTTAAGCTTTTTTATGAAAAATGTTCTATAACACCTTACAAAACTCATACTGACCATAACTAAATTTTATATCAATTCTTCAGCCAGCATTGTGAACATAACATACATCGGTAGGCTTTCACAAGCTAGTATGGGTTGCATAGCTACTAGCACCAAAACTCAGCAGCTCTAAACAACTGTAATTTTGTAGTTTTTAATAACTGGTTTTTGTTGTTTTAGTAGTTTGTCTGCATCTTCTCTCTCAGGCTGTCACTTTTGGGGACTGATCTAGACTTGCCTTGACAGCTGCTTTCAAGTATAGTTTAGGAAATGAGATAACCAAGCTTGTTAAGATTATTTCCAGAGTAAACGTCATTTCATGTCATCCATTTCGGTTATCAGAGGATAATATCTGGGCCTTAATATTTTTGCTATATTTTGGATACTTGTACTTACCAGCAAGGGAAATTCTGGGTAAATGAGATGATAATCGTATGGTGTATTACAAATCACTGATGAAGTTGAATGTAAAATACAGAGACGAGTAAAGAACATGAGTAGTCGTTACGCTGAGCAAAAGGCTAAAGGAACTTTCCAAACTCATCTGTATTCACTTGTGTGAACAGTTTCCAGAGTTTTGCTCTCATCTGTGCCACGTGTGAGAGTATATACTATACACATTTCAGTATATGAATGCATACACAGAGGATTTCAAAAGCATAGATGTCAGTTTTACTACTAGTAAAACATTTACAAATATAGATTAAAATGTGATCATATTGTCTCAGTTTGGTAAAACCACACTGGAAGGCAATAATGGATCATATGGTCACAGTGACTGCAATCTGGATTAAAGCAGACATTCTAAGCAGACTACTTGTCCCCGGGGCTTGAGAAAAGTGAATGAATTTTAACATGTTATTGGAAATTTTAAAATATTGCTGATATGAAAGACTTCAGAGGTAAGTTTTGAAGCAGAGATTATCTGATTAAATATTTACATGGCATGGGGGAAGGGGAAGCTGGGATGAAGTGAGAGAGTAGCATCGACATATATACACTACCAAATGTAAAATGGATGGCTAGTGGGAAGCAGCTGCATAGCACAGGGAGATCAGCTCGGTGCTTTGTGACCACCGAGAGGGGTGGGATAGGGAGGGTGGGAGGGAGGAGATATGGGGATATATGTATATGTATAGCTGACTCACTTTGTTGGACAAGAGAAACTAACACGACATTGTAAAGCAATTATACTCCAATAAAGATGTTTAAAAAAAATATTTACACGGCAGAGCAGGGGATGAGGCATAACTACAGGATCCTGGCACTCCTCAGTTTGAAGGCATTTTTATCAGAAATACCCAAACCAGTAGGGAACATGGCAAATGTCTGATTCCTATGCCATGCTACAATATTCTGATATTAAAATTCTCATTACAAATAAACGTCCCCATTATTTGAACATGTGGTATATACAATATGTGGCTAAGATAATACCTCTAGTATAATATTTTGGAGCCTTATCATGCAGCACGGAGTAGATAATGCCCTGAAAGAGTAAGCCTCAAGGAATTCTGGGTGTTATTTTTAAGCATGTATTTATCACCTCCTCTGTGCCAGGTATAAGCACTTGAGATAATGATCATGAAAATGAGGAGAAGGAGATTGGTTGGCCTGGGCTTCCATTCATACCCCATTGCCTCATTCCCCTGCTGACTGCTTTATTTTATGAGTTCCCTGGGCCTGGCCCAAGTTGCAACTTGTGGGTTTAGAATAGACACTTGTTATGGACTGAGTGTTTGAGTCCCCCCAAAATTCATGTGTTGAAGCCCTACCCCCGATGCAATAGTATTGGGCGATGGGGCCTTAGGGAGGTAATTAGGGTTAGATGAGGTCATGAGGGTGGGGCCCTCATGCTGGGATTAGTGCCCTTGTAAGAAGAGACACCAAAGAGCTTGTTCTCTCTCTCTCTCTCTCTCTCTGAGAGCACACAAAGAAGAGGTCATGTGTGCAAAAGCAAGATGGCAGCCACCTACAAGCCAAGATCAGAGGCCTCAGAATGAAACCTACCTTGCCGGACTTGCCAGCCTCCAGAACTGTGAGAAATAATTTTCTGTTGTTTAAGCCACCCAGTCTATGGTATTTTGTTATGGCATCCCAAGCTGATTAAGAATTACCTGGACTGTGGGTAAAGCAAACTAGCCTAGACTGGGATCACAAGTTATTGTGGCCACCATGCTCTAGACAGTTTCACTAACTGGATCAAACTGCCAGTTGTTAAATACAGAAAGAAGTAGACAGGGGATTGCCCTCCTAGACTTTATTTAGAAAAAAAAAACATCTGAGGGTGATTTTTTTCCCCTTAGTTGAATGGCAAATCGATAAAGAATTGTGAATCTGCCTATACACTGACCCCATATAATGACAACATGATTTCACCACCAAGTAGACCAAATATTCTAAATATCTCTGAACTTTATGATTTGGCCATTGAAGAAAGCTAGAAAAATCAGTTTATTAAAATATTGTTTTGAAGCTGAAAAAACAAAAAGGTAATGATTTGTGCACAACTCTGATCTTGGTCATACATATATTTAAATCTTTTTCAAAGTGAATATCTGGGATTTAACTAGAAACATATCAAAAAAGGAAAAATGTCTCTTCTGCCCACACAGTTATTGATTTAAGCAAGAAAAAACATAAATAAAATGAAATGTATTATTTGGGTAAAGAAAAAAACATAATTCTAAGTTTCAGTTGTTTTATAAATAGTTCTTTAAATTCACCCATTGATAAGTCTTTCTAAGCAATAAGTCAGTATCATCCTTTACACACAGTAGACAACATATATGTGTGTGGGTATATTTGTTTAGCTAAGAGGATTGAAATTAATTTTCTATTTCAAGTCCGATAAGCATAACAGAAGAAGTATGTGAAGTAAAACTTTCTGAGTAATGTAGTACATTTTAGTGGTCCTAAATAGGTCATATGAGATCCATGATTCTCTTGGGAAAGAGAAGAAAATGAGAGAATCAAACCTCTGCGAATAAAATGAGCTAAAATTTTATATTTTTGAAAAGTATATTATACAGTGATTTTAAGGAAATCATGTATATTCAGAACTTAACCTTAAGAACCAAACTGTTGACAGTAAGCACCATAAATTCCTCCAAACTGACTCAAACCCAGGACTTATTGTCTAAGAAACTAAGATGAAGAATGCATGTGTGTTTGCAAGAGTGCAAATTCACCTTGGAACATTTTTAGTCCCAGTGATCATATAGATGTTTCCCCAAAAAAGATTTGATCAAAGTTTTTGAGACAATTGCCCTATTCCACTACCACCGGTGATAAAATACTTCCCAGCAAAATGTGCTTAGAATTAAGTAGAATCATTTTTTTAAATAAACAGTTAATACTTGCTAAAACCTTGTATGTAAAACATATATACAAATACAGTAAGAGTGATAGTTGATTTATTTTTAAAATTTTTATTGAATGATTTTTAAGAGATTCACATTATAAAAGAATATAACTTGTGCTAAATTTCAGCTATTTTCAACACCATTTACAAAATCACTTTTTTAACATAATCTAATCATGTATTCCTTTGCATACTAGTCAAGGGTATAACTTCCCCTTATTACGGAAAATAATAACAAGTAAAATAAATTGGAACTCAGGCAGAATCAATGACTTGGGTGTGTCCCAAGAGAAGAGTGTGTACCCTAGACACTACCAGGAAGAGCAGCCCAGAAATAAGGTCTGCAACTCCTGAATTTTATAGTGCACTCAATTACAAATCACTAAAACCCTTTAAACATAATGGCCTGAACTAAACCGCTTGTACAACCATTCAGCAAATATCTGATCATTCAAGAAATATGTATTGAGTGTCTACTCTGTGTTTTGCCCCAGGGCAGCCACTGGACTCTGTCTGCTGAGGCTGCCATGATGGCCCCAGCGTGTGCACCGCCTTGGTCCCTAATGAAAACGATCAGAACTTTCTTCTAAAAATTATATTCATAAATTATACTCACTTTGTTAAAGGGACATATCCAAAATCGCTAATCAGAGAATTCACCAAAATAATATGTCTGTGGCCCTATTAAGAAAAACGAACTTTGTCAAGGGGAGAAAGGCTTTCTCTTAAAAAGGACGATAGAATTCCTTGTCTCAAACTGTAACACCTCATTCGTAGGAGACTGTGTAGCTGTATAAAATGATGTGGCTTTCAACACCTGATCATTTATTAACTTTGGAACTGTCTTCCTACGCATACTTGAAAAGTCCATATTCTGAATACTAGTTAAATAAAAACTTGAGATCTTAAAATGTCTCAGTTTCCCTGTTTTTAAATTAGATTTATTTCATAGAACAAAGTAGTTCTCCCATAAATAATAACACTTCAGTTGGTATTTTTTTAAAGCAGTAAAACTGTTAATAGTTTTGTTTATAAAGCTTGCTGTTCATTGTAATTCTTAAAAAAAAAAAAAAAGAGGGCTTCCCTGGTGGCGCAGTGGTTGGGGGTCCGCCTGCCGAGGCAGGGGACACGGGTTCGTGCCCTGGCCCGGGAGGATCCCACGTGCCGCGGAGCGGCTGGGCCCGTGAGCCATGGCCGCTGAGCCTGCGCGTCCGGAGCCTGTGCTCCGCAACGGGAGAGACCACAACAGTGAGAGGCCTGCGTACCGCAAAAAAAAAGAAAGAAAGAAAGAAAAAAAAAACCCTAAGGTTTCTCAGACCCAATGGAAAACACAATATAAACATGGAGGGCATGAGCTGAATGGGTCTACCTCAGAGTAGTACAAACTGTGTTATAACTGTCTCAAACTTGATTCTAGTCGTCCACCTCTGTATATGCAGTTTCACATTGAATACACAACCGGCACCCTATTGGCCTCTTCTTAGAGTAGGACCCTGAGAGTTAGTCCATTGAGAAATCACATATTATTTATGATACCAGCTTGAAATTTTAAAGAGTGTCTAATCTTTAACAAGGCAGAAAGAAACAAAAATTTTCCCACCAATGAACTTATCACCATGTAAAGAAGAATATATACTTGGCATTGAAGTGTCCATCTAATTGTAGGATGCGTACCTACACCTTTTAAAAATGTATGAAAAGCTCCTAATTTTGAAAAAATAAACATGTTGAAATACTATGGATAGGGTTCAAGTCCAAGCAAAACCTATGAAGTGATCTTTACTAGAGTAATCAGAACCAGTTTTCTCTGCGATGTAGGTCATCCACAACCTCGTTTCAGGGATCCGTTAGCCGTAGGTGCAACTGGCATCATCCCCGTGCATCCAGAGGCAGATCTGGGCGTACTTGAGGGGCGTGATGCGCACGGCCACGTTGTAGTCCTTCTGAACTCCGTTTATGTCCACCCACTGGTGGCCAGAATAGACCGCAATGATTTTGCGTTTCCATCTCTTTTTGTCCGGATCTTTCAGACGCAGATAGACCCCAGAGCCAGTGGAGCCCGACTCGGCATCGCAGTATTGATAGAGAAGATCATTGGATTCATCGGACACGCTGCAAAACCGGTAGACTAACTGATCTGCCCTGTCGTGATCAAATCCTGAGAAGTGGATCATTCCGCCGGGCAGCTTCTTGACGGTGGGACTGATGCCCAGCTCCATGTATTTCTTTTTGTGAGCACGCTTCAGCTCCAGAAGGGCGTAGTCATAATCCAAGGCCGCATCTCCCCTCCCTCCTCTAGCCCAGCCTTTGGGGATGTGGGTGTTCTTGACCCGGGTCCACTGGAAGGAGGGCATCCCGTCAGCGGCTCTCTGACCCCGAGCAGATTCCTTTCTCCTTCTCCCGGCCTTGGCGCCCTCCTTCAGGTTCTCTCTGCTACCCTCTCTTCCAGCACCACCCCTTGCTTCCCTCCTGTTCCTCCTAGAACCTCTATGTTTCTTGCCACTACCTTTATTTCTCATCTTCAACAACCCTACCCTTAGCTTTTTGCTGCCTTTGATGTAGTCGTTTCCGTCGTGGACACAATGGGCAGCTGTTAGGACGTGGTTGGGGGAGATGAGGATACCACTGCAGCCCGTGGAGAGCTTCACGGCCGTATTGAAAGGGAAATTGGTTAAGAATCTCTTGTCCAAGATGCTGAACCTGCTGTCAGTGCCGTACACCTGTCTCTTTCTCCTCACAGGTGCTCCCTGGGCAGTGAGATTTTCATGTGGCTCAGGGACCCAACCTTGAACTTTCACTCTGGTCAAGGTTCGGGTGCCGTTCTCAAAGACAGTCTCATATGAGAGAGAGTCTTCCAGGTCAGAAAGGTTGGGAGCCGGGAGTCCTTTCTGGCATTCGATGCCACACGCTTGATTTAACACCATCTTAGCGTCTGCTTCAAAGGTGGGGCTGGTGAGATGGAAGGTCCTTTCACTGACAAGCCGGGGTATTTTTCTCAAGTGCCACGTGAAATCCCGTTCCATTTCAGATGCATCGATGAGAGTCCACCCAAGGGTGGAAAGTATCAACCAAAATAGCGTGGTTTCCATTTTGTTCTTCTATGTTGTCCTTTAAAATAGAAAGAGAGGCTTTATAATGGTTTCTTTTAAAATATGTTACTTATCATTCATTTTGGTCTTGGGTCCTAAAGGTAGCTTCACCACAAATAGGAGCCCATATTCTCACTGTACTTAGATTTTACTGAGATTAGATAAACACCCTACTAAGTAGGCTCATACAGACGTCCAAAATCAGTAAACTGTTTTCACTCAGACCGCCCTCCACCAGCCCTAATCCCCGTGCATCCTACCCCCATCTGCCATCTCCCCCTCTTTCTCCCCTCTTTCAACCCAACACATGGGAGAATAAGAAGGGGTGGCAAACTGGGGTCCTCTGTTGCCTAAGCCACACCATCTTCCTTCCAAGGTGTCCTACAACCTTATCTCCAGATGATTTAGAAATAAAGATAACAGCAGATGTCCGGCCCTTTCCCTGAACTCAGCTTCTTAATAAAAGCAGGGATCATAAATTCCTCATCTCTAGAATGTAAATGGCTAGCACAGAGCTCAAAAAAAGCATTCACTGGAATACAATGAATTTCCCTTAATCACGGCTTGCAGACCAAGCTGATTGATGGTGCAATTAAAATCATAAGATAATATTCTAAAATATTCAGTAGAGATTTTAGAAGTAAATAAATGGGCTCCTCTGCTATTGACCTGCTTTGATTTTCACAAGCAGAACCCCTGATCATAAAAAGAAAATACAGAGCACAGGCCCTTTTATCCGAAAATAAGAAAAATGTACCCTGTACTTTTTTTAAACAAAGTTGTGCTTGGAACCACCACCTAAGCAAAGCACCACGCAAAAATACTTTATAGTGGCATTTTACTTTATATTAAAATTGTAAGAATTTATGGAGCACAGGCGATGGTTATGAATTCGCTACTTGGGGGAACATGATCATGATGAAATATAGTCCCTTTCATCCTGGGTCTTTCATCTGAAAACTGTTTAAATTGTATAATACCTCTTCTATTGTTTACATCTTCTTGCCTTCGTTTCCTGCTTCTCTAGGTTCACTGGTATGTACATCTGTTCCTAGAACTGACTTTTGTCAGTTATTGCTTGGTGAGAGAGGGGGAGTACTACTCTTTGGAGCAGCAGTTTGGAAATTTGTAAGCTATGTTCCAAGTTGTTTTTAACTAATAGTTAAAACATCCAGGCTTAGCCCATGACTTGCACTGTGTGTAAAGCAGAGGCAGTTCAAGGTTAGATTATTCCTACAGTACCTTCACTCTCAAGGCTTTCTCATAAGCTTTCTTCGCTTATCAAAGAAAAGAAAGCTAATAAAGAATGTCAGGAATGGCCCACAAAGCAGGGTACACCCATAAGATCCTGGGAGTTGGCAGGAAAAGCCGAAGTTGTCTCTGATTCAGAGCCGAATATGGGCATCTCTTGATACAACAGAGTTCATTTCGCCATATACAAGTACAGAATTTTATTAACAAACTAATAACATTCTTTTGATAAAACAAAAACATATACTACATTAACCTCTTTGTTATTTAAACATGATCTATTCATCAAAACATGACAATTAATTTGAATGATCATACATTGGAACGTGTTAAGCAAGTTTAGAATAATCTTTACCATGACTTGGCATCAGCAAAATTACGTAGAAGTTTTGCAATTTCCATTTTTTTCTATTTGCTCACAGTTGAATGCTAAGTAATGGTGATTCTGGTTAATATTAGTATTGTTTGCTGAATAGCTTGTACTTTATTTTGGAGACAGGGCATTCTTCTGTAGACTGATGGATATTGTCCAAAAAATCAGTAAACAATATACTTGAGAAAAAAATCCACACTCATGTCACAATATTTTCTGATCATTACCATGGCAAATTTGACTTTACACAAAGCAGTAATTATATCAGTAATGATTTTGTTGAACCACTTAGTATTTTCTTTTGTTGCCTTTTTATGCAATTTTCTTAATGAGTATTTCATCCATTTTATTTAATTGGATTGGAATGACAAAGGCTAACAACTCAGTAACTCTCCTGAGACCTTGAAATTGTATGTTTAACTGGGTGGTTCCCAAGATGAAAAGTTATGTCTTTCCAAAAAAAAGAAGCTAAAATCATAGTTATTTGCTGCCTCTTAGTTTATCAACAGGCCATAATAGATGATTTTAAAAAGATGTATACATATCTTTTTATCTACTTGATCCTTAGCAAAATTTCAACCAAGGGAGTTTTTTGATGTGGGAAACAAAAGTTTTAAAAATCGACTTTTTATTTAGCCCTATGTGATAACAGCTGTTCATTATGTACTTAATATATGATTACAGCAAAGACTGAGAATCAGCCAATTACCCACATGAAAAAATACACAGGATCACTTTGTACATTTTAACACTTGGTAATAACGATCTGTGCAGTAATAAATGTGTGAAAGGCATTCCTAGGCAAAAGAGAGAACGTCAAAATCTTGGTGTTGTGGTATTGCTTCCACAGTTAGGTTTTGTTTTTCGGATTTGGGTTGTTTTTTTTTTCCAGTGTTGTTTAATTTAGTCTTGCAAATTTTCAGCTAGTTAGGATTTAGATAGGTAGAATGCAAATATTAAATTATAACAGACCAGATGGTATTTTGCTATACAAATAATTGACCTAGAATATGAATCTCAAATTTAGAAGTTCCTTTATTCTTTACCAAATAAAACATGTGCCCTATGCATTAATTCTGTAGTCAGACTTTTAAGAAAGTCCCATGTAATGGTTAGTTTTATGTGTCAACTTGACTGGGCCACAGGGTGCCCAGATATTTGGCCAGATATTATTCTGGGTGTGTCTGGGAGGGTGTCTCTGGATGATATTAACATTCGAATTGGTAGATAGAGTAAAGCAGGTTGCTCTCCCTAATGTGGGTGGGCCTCATCCAATCAGCTGAAGACCTACATAGAACAAAAAGGCTGACCCTCCTGTGAGTAATGGGGAACTCCTTCTGCCTGCCTGCTTTGAGCAGGGAAATTGGTTTTTCTCCTGCCTTTGGATTCAAAATGAATTTTGAATAAGATTTTGTTAGTAAGATTTTGTTAGTAAGATTCTGTGCTTGTGAGTGGCCAAATAAACTCTGTCACATCAAGGGATCCCCAGGTTGAAGTCCCCAAACCAGCAGTGTCGGCATCCCCTAGGAACTTGTTAAAAATGCTAATTCTCAGGGCCCAACCCAGACCTACTGTTCAAAACTCTCCAGGAGGGGTGTGGGTTCCCAGCTAGGCATGTTGTACACGGCCCTCCAGGCAATTCTGATACTCGGTACAGTTTCAGAACCACTTCAGCAGCCAAGGTCCTGGTGTAGCGGCTTAAGCCCCTCCCAGAAGGTGGACTTTCCAGGGACGATTGCATAACCAGGTTTCAAAGGACCTCTGCTTCCTCTCTGTGTACAAAATAAATTCATTCTAAACTTTGCTCTTTTACTATGGTAGCAACTGTTCATATTGAATGGTTCCTCCTTTAATAGAAAACAACACATACTTTATAAGTGATTTAATAATACTTCTGAAAAGATTCAAATTCAGTGGGCTTGTATGTAACGCCTCTGAAGCTACAGATGCTACAGATGATGCAAGAGTGTTAGCTGGACGGCCCTGTCTGGTGCCCTTTGAGGGACTCAGCTGCAATGCAGCACAGGAATAAAAGCCATGCCCACATTGATCCTCGGGCACGGGAAGGGCAGAGCCTTGTCATATGACCTCAGAATCACAGTAATAAAGGACATGGACTTAGTAAGTCTGTCTAATTTGGCCTATAATTTCAAACTGAACAAACGTCTCAGGACACTTCCTTTTGGGAAATCTAAGTTTGCCTTGTGGTAAAATGTCAGTGTAACGTAAATGATAGCTCTTGCTGATAGAGCAAGCCATGGTTCAGTGGATACATCTATAGACTCCTGTCATCCAAAAAGCACTAACTAAAGAGACACAGTCCCAGCTGGTGGAGCAGTTATAGTATTTTGAAAGCTTTAATGTGCCATGTCTTCCCTCATTCTCCTCCTTTTTCCTGTCTTCCATTATAATTGTGACCTTCCCTGTCACTTTCCAGATGGCTTGGATTTGGGGCTTCAGATTCCAATTTTGGTTAATAAAAGTGAGGTTGCAGTCATGGCTCTCACCACGAGTCAGTGTACACGTAGTTAATTATGGGTTGGACCATGGAGACGAATGGAAGGGAAGAGAATTATGGGGGAAGCAAGAATACCATGATTTATAGATGAATTCTTACTGATGAAGCAGATATTAGTCCACATTTCTGCCTGGTCTGTACTATTCACAGAAATGACCACCCGTAACTACAAGAGATAACTTACTGTTGCTTTTGTTTGGTTGCTTGCTTATACTTTCTTAGAAATGTGAATGCTGATAGTATTTAGAATATTTGGGTATCTCTACCAGCATAGTGGTTACAAGGGCAGACCAAGGAGTAAGAAGACTTGGGTTAAGTCTCATCTTTACCACTTATTAGGCAACTGAATATGGGCAGTTTATTAAGTTCAATTAAGTTTCCATTTCCTCATCTGCAAAGTGAAGATAAGAGTAATCTCAACTTCATAATGTAATTGTGAGAATTAAATAAGTTGATATATGCAAAGAATTACCACTGAGCCCAGAGCATAGACACAATCAATAATAAGTTCTTTTATAGTTATTATTCTACCTTAATGGGTGAATTAATATCACTTTAAAACAATTCATCATATAAGGCAAAGTTATAGCACTTTTAGTTTTCTAGAAAGTCAATTTTACACTCAGACATTTTTATTTCAGGATAGTTTCTGACACACTCTCAAACTCCGTTTTTCTTTGTTTTGTTTTTTGTTCAAGGACAACTTCGCTTTAGAGACTTCTCAAATGAATGCTTTCCTAATTACTCATTTCTATGAATATCTGTGGCTTTGTAATATGTTTTTCTCATTGCTATTAAACTTCAGTGTGATTAAACATTACCCAGCCACAAAACACTTGAATTGCATTTCCCATGTCTTATTTTTAGCCTGAATCTACCCTAAGAATTCTGGAACTGCAACAGACCCTCAGCCTAAAAAGAAACAGTCAGTGTCAGAATAATTACTCTAAGGGAGCGATTTACAGTGAAAGAAAAACCTAACTTTTTGAGTGAGTCTTCTAGAGTGTATAGAATTTTACCATGGCATGACATAATTACATTCTCAGGCTCAGTTTCTCTTTTGTTTTTTGGTTTGTTACCCTTTAAAGTTTATATTTTAACTTATGTCAGGCAGACGAAAGAAAGATTAGATGACCTTGCTATATTAAATGTTTTGAATGAACTATTTTTCTTGTAAATGAACATGAGCTGATGTACCATCCAGAATCTGCACCAGGTGATAGAGTCACACTTACCTGGGCCATTCTTTTCACCTGGTCCCTTGTAATGGACAGTGAAGTAGTTGCCCAAGTTCATGTGTATAGTATGCTGCCTTGGAACATAATTTTGCATTACTCTGTCAAACACTTTCTGGGGGGCTGTTATGGGTCAGGGACCACTCAGATCAATGACCTCACAGGGCCAACACCAACTTCTACCTTAATGTATATTAGGAGCCAGAAATGACTGCATAACCACTTTTGACAACTTGCCTGTCCTTTATTTAGCCATTCATGATCCCAGCCACTCACCCCTCCCAGCATCACTGCCTACATTTACACCTGTGCACGAATGTGAAAACACGTTCCAGCTATCTCCCTCCTCCTCCAGTTTCATCCTCCACCTGCTCGGTCAAGACTGACACACAACAGGTAGACATTGCGGTCTGGACCAGATACTCTCTTTATCTGCAGAGAGAAGTGCTGGCTTAGGCAAAAGGCCAGGGCAGGAAAGGAGGAGCATTACTAGTGAGAGCAGACAGGTGGGAAGTGAGCATTAAACGGGTCAGGTTTCGGAGAACACTTGTCGAACTTTGAGTCACTTTCGCAAATTGGGAGCAGATGCAGAGGAGAGTAGGTTGGTTTTTTTGTGGTTTTCTTTGCGGTCCGCGGGCCTCTCACTGTTGTGGCCTGTCCCATTGCGGAGCACAGGCTCCAGACGCGCAGGCTCAGCGGCCATGGCTCACGGGCCCAGCCGCTCCGCGGCATGTGGGATCTTCCCGGACCAGGGCACGAACCCGCATCCCCTGCATCGGCAGGCGGACTCTGAACCACTGCGCTACCAGGGAAGCCCACTGCTGGTGGTATTTTTTTTTTTTAAGATTTATTTTATTTATTTATTTATTTATTTTTGCGGTACGCGGGCCTCTCACTGTTGTGGCCTCTCCCATTGCGGAGCACAGGCTCCGGATGCACAGGCTCAGTGGCCATGGCTCACGGGCCCAGCCACTCCGCGGCATGTGGGATCCTCCCGGACCTGGGCACGAACCCGCGTCCCCTGCATCGGCAGGTGGACTCTCAACCACTGCGCCACCAGCGAAGCCCGAGAATAGGTATTTTATAAAGTTCAGTTCCCAGCGCACTTGAAGCCCCCAGTGAATGTCAGTCACTAACTGGAGCACTGAAATGGAGGCAACATTTGGGCTCAAAAGTGTGGGATCAGTATGACGAGAAAGTAATTGTGTTAGTGATGTGACCAAGAGGGACAGTGAGAACTGGGGTGTTTCAGTGATGGTGGTGTCAGTGGGCTTTGAAGCCGAACCAACTGAAGTCCACTTGCAACTTCTCAGCAGTATGAGTTTGTGAAGGTCACTTAATCTCGCCAAACATTACTTTCTACGTTTGTTAAACAGGGATAATGTTTTGGAGTATTTTTGTGAGACACTAGTATGATATATTTATAAATACAGTGCCCAGAGCACAGTAAGCCCTCAGCAAATGGCAGCAATGATTATTAGAAGTATCAAAGAATAGGGGTCAGAAGCTACGTAGGTATTTATAAGGGATTTCATGTATCTCTGACGGCTGTGGATTTCATTCACTGTGGTACGCCAAGTACAGGCAGATGTCGTTTCATTGTGCTTCACTGCACTTCACAGATAATGTATTTTTTACAAACAGAAGGTTTGTGGCAACTCTTTGTTGAGCCAGTCTATCAGCGCCATTCTTCCAAGAGCATTTGCTCACTTCGTGTCTCTGTGTCACATTTTGGTAATCCCTTTTCATTATTATTGTATTTGTTATGGTGATCTGTGATTGGTGATCTTTGATGTTATTATTGTAATTTTTTCAGGGGGGGCCACAAACCACACCCATATAAGAGGGTGAACTTAAGTATCGTGTGCGTTCTGACTGCTCCACTGACTGGCGCTCTCCCCATCTCTCTCCCTCTCATTGGGCCTCCCTGTTCCCTGAGACATAACAGTATTGAAATTAGGCTAATTAATAACCCTACAATGGCCTCTAAGTGTTCAAGTGAAAGGAAGAGTTGCACGTCTCTCACTTTAAATCAAAAGCTAGAAATGGGGGGCTTCCCTGGTGGCGCAGTGGTTGAGAGTCCGCCTGCCGATGCAGGGGACACGGGTTTGTGCCCCGGTCCGGGAGGATCCCACATGCCGCGGAGCGGCTGGGCCCGTGAGCCATGGCCTGCAGAGCCTGTGCGTCCGGAACCTGTGCTCCGCAACGGGAGAGGCCACAACAGTGAGAGGCCCGCGTACCGCAAAAAAAAAATCTAGAAATGAAGAAGGCATGTGGAGAGCCGAGATAGGCTGAAAGCTAGGCTTCTGCACCAGTCAGCCAAGTTGTGAATGCAAAGAAGTTCTTGAAGGAAAGAAAAAGAGCTACTCCAGTGAACACACAAATGATAAGAAAGCAAAGGAACCTTATTACTGATAATGGAGAAGGTTTCAATGGTCTGGAGAGAAGATCAAACCAGCCACATATTCTTTTAGGCCAAAGCCTAATTCAGAGCAAGGCCCTAACTCACTTCAATTCTCTGAAGGCTGAGAGAAGTGAGGAAGCTGCAGAAGAAAAATCTGAAGCCAGCAGAGGCTGGTCCATGAGGTTTAAGGAAAGAAGCCATCTTCATAACATAAAAGTGCCAGGTGATGCAGCAAGTGCTGATGTAGAAGCTGCAGCAAGTTCTCCAGAGGGTCTAGCTAAGAGAATTCATGAAGGTGGCTACACTAAACAGATTTCCAACGTAGATAAAACAACCTTCTATTGGAAGAAGACGCTATTGGACTTTCACAACTAGAAAGAAGTCAGTGCCTGGCTTCAGAGCTTCGAAGGACAGGCTGACCCTCTTGTTAGGCGCTAATGCAGCTGGTGACTTTAAGCTGAAGCTAACGCTCATTTACCATCCTGAAAATTCTCTAGCCCTTAAGAATTATGCTAAATCTACTCTGCCTGTGCTCTAGCGATGGAACAACAAAACCTGGATGACAGTACATTTCTTTACAACATAGTTTACTGAATATTCAAGCCCACTGTCGAGACCTACTGCTCAGAAATAAAGATCCTTTCAAAATATGACTGCTCACTGATTTTGAATTTTGAGAACTGTATTTATATTTTCTTTTTTTTAAAATTTTTTTTTTTTGGCTTGTGGGCTTAGTTGACCCGCCACATGTGGGATCTTAGTTCCCCAACCAAGGATCTAACCTGCGGCCCCTGCATTGGAAGGTGGATTCTTAATCACTGGACCGCCAGGGAAGCCCCTATATTTTCTTTGATAGTACACAAATGTTTTGAGATGAACTGATTCTAAGTAACTGAATCTAATTAAAATGGACTCTTAACCCAGAAAAAAATATATTACTGCTCACTGACAATGCACCTGGTCACCCAAGAGCTCTGAGGGAGATCTACCATGAGATTCATGTTGTTTTCATGCCTGCTGACACAACATCTGTTCTGCAGTCCATGGATCAGGAGTCATTTTGACTTTCAAGTCTTATGATTTAAGAAATACATTTCGTAAAGCTACAGCTGCCACAGATAGTAATTCTTCTGATGGATCTGGGCAAAGTTAGTTGAAAATTTTTGGAAAGAAGACACTATCGTAGATGCCATTAAGAACATTCATGAGTCATAGAGGTCAAAATATTAACATTAACATGAGTTTGGAAGAAGTTGATTCTCATGGATGACTTTGAGGGGTTCAAGACTTCAGCAGAGGAAGTAACTGCAGGTGTCATGGAAACAGCGTGAGAACCAGAATTAGAGGTGGAGCCTGAAGATGTGACTGAACGACTGCAGTTTCTTGATAACCCTATAACAGACGAGGAGTTGCTGCTTATGGGTGAGCAAAGAACGTAGTTTCTTGAGATGCAATCTATTCCTGGGGAAGATGCTGTGAAGATTGTTGAAATGACAACAAAGGATTTAGAGTGTAACATAAACTTAGTTGATAAAGCAGCTCAGGAAAGAAGTTCTGTGGGGGAAATGCTATCAAACAGCATTGCATGCTACAGAGAAATCGTTCATAAAGGAAGAGTCCATCGATGCAGCAAACTTCAGTAGTGTCTTACTATTAAGAAACTGCCACGGCCGCCCCAGCCTTCAGCAGCCACTGCCCTGCTCAGTCAGCAGCCATCAGCATCGAGGCAAGACCCTCCACCAGCAAAACGGTTATGACTTGCTGAAGCTCAGATGATGGTTAGCATGTTTTAGCAACGAAGTGTGTGTTCAATTGTTGTATACATCGTTTTTTAGACATAATGCTATTGCACAGTTAGCAGACTACAGTAACTTTTATATGCACTGGGAAACCCCCAAAATCCCGTGACGCTTTGCTGCAATAGTCGCTTTATTGCAGTGGTCTGGAAATGAAGCCACAGTATTTCCAAGTTATGCCTGTAACACATCCTAATCCCCAGATTAGGATGTGACTATGACACATCCTAATGTGTCATATGTGACTGTGTTCCTGACTTGGTAAAAGAGACTTTGCAAACGTGATTTAGTTAAGGATTGTGTGATGAGGAGATTAGCTCGGGTTACCCAGGTGAGCCCAATGTAATCACAGGGATCCTTCTGAGAAGGAGGCGGGAGGGTCAAGAACGAGAAGGATCTGTGAAGATGGAGGCAGAGGTCAGAGTCAGGCAGGACCACAAGCTACAAAATGCGGGTGGCCTCTAGACCGTGAAAAGGTAGGGAGACATTCTCTGCTGGAACTTGCAGGGGAGAAGGCAACCCTGCTGACCCTCTCTGGACTTCTGGCCTCCGGAACTATAGGATACTGGGTTAAGTCACGAAGGTTTTGGTAATTTGTTACAGCAGCAATAGCAATATACTTAGAAAAGTAAAAACCTAGTTTTTAAAACTGTCTGCCCTGGATGTTTGGAAAGAAAGAAGTAGTGGGGAGTGATATAAGGGGGAAAAGAACGTTTGGTTCAGAGACTTAAACATAAATGAAAATGTTCATTTTTAGGAAAATTATACAGACACACAACTTTAGAGCTAAAATCAGAAGATGGTGATAAAACATTCCTGTAGCATGCAGCAGTATTGCTAGGGAGAATCAAGAATTGGAACAGGATAGATAAATTTGTTTATTCGACAAATACACACAGTGCAGTGCTGTACATCATTTCATAAGCCTCTTTCCTTGCTTATGAAACTCTGTGATAAGTCCTCCTTAGTCATCGAGTTGGACTAGAAAATTTCTAAGATCTCTTTTTAGCTCTAAAGTCCTAGATTAAATCACAAATAAAAAAACACAAGTTAACTTACTCATCACTGAGCCTCGAGCCGCTTCAATCCCTGGTCCCGGGTGAGTGGAGGGGTGGGGGGAGGTGGGTAGGAACTTGCCTGCTATCCCTATTTCTACCACTAGATGGCGAAGCTAGCCTGGTGATGCCCAAGCTAAGATCCCACACTTAAGATGGTTTACGTTCCTTGAGGTACAAAATCGAATTTACTTTAAAAGCATGTAGGATTCATGGGAGGGATAGAAGTCTAACTGGCTAATAATATACTAGATGGTTATCACATAGAACTGATCACATTTGGAAAACCCACCTCCAGGCCACAGAGCCCAAGCGGATGAGCTGGGGACTGATAATGCTGTCTACAGCCAGACGTCTGGCAGGTGGTTTCCCAAAAGCATCGTGGTGCCAGCACACTTCCACTATGGCCTCGGGTGCTGCTAAACAGTCCCCCAAATGTGCTGCAGTTCACTTCAACAGGAAGAAAAATCTTCAGCCTGTCAGGTATTTCCCATGTCTATCAACTACTTAATGATTCACTTCCAAAGGGTAAGCTCTCCACTGGTTCTATGCTGAAAATAAATGGCAAGGAAGTTCATCGACAGTGTGCCAATTGCTATTCAAAATATCATACCATAGCACCGTCTTCAAGTTTAGTTTCGGGAATGAGACAGAGTAATGTCTGCTTGAAAAGTTTCGCAGTAGTGGAGGGCAAGGAAGATGGTAAAGTTACACAGTTGATTACTTTACAGTAACCCACAACTTGTGTTTCTCATCATAATAAAAAAAAATAAAACTTCCCTTTGTTTTTTAAGCTATTTTTCCAGGACCTGTATATTTCAATTTGGGCAATGGATATGTTGTGTGTAAATCAAATTTGGGGTGAATGGCACTGAGGGAGCCCCAGGGGAACCCTCTGCTGGCTCTCTCATCCACTGACATAGGAAATGCACAGCGTATGGCTCCTGACTTACGTTTTATCTTGCAAGTTGGCCTTTGAAAGCGAAGAATATCTGGAACTGTATTAGGTTTGCTACTCTTCAGGCTTTAAAGCATCTTATGATCACTGTGTTTCTAGCTAAGCAAACATCTGTTAAAGCTTGTGAAGCTTTTGAAAACATATTAGTTAAGCAAAGTCATAAAATAATAACGTTCATACTTTGCTGTTTCCAATCTCTCATCTCAGATTTCTCATGTGCAAAGTTAACCCAGGCGAAGTAGCTTCAGCCTCCAAAATTCTGAGTCTGATCCCGCTGTTAAAATGCAATGTGCTTGCCTTGGATAGTTGAGCATTGGGCAGAGAAAGGTAAGTAATGAACTCAGCAGGGGAAATTCACTCACATTAGCAATTGATTACTTTAACATAATATGCACATTCTATGTGCCAAGCACGAGGCTAAACAATCTCACGTTTGAAAACACGGAAAAGATTCTGAAAAGTGTGCAGGTTTCCGAGCTGTCTGGAGGAAAAACAGGAAGAGTATCCACATCCAACCTCTTCTCACGTTAAAGGAGCTCTTCTAGTTATGTCCTAATAAACATAAAATTCCATATGATGCTCACACACTACTTTCAAGCCTAGATGTCTTATTTGGCTGGAATTTTAACCTTCTCTCTTCTAAATTATATACCAGATCCTAAGCCTAATTCTCCAAGCAGCAACATATGACTTTTATAACTCTCTGTGGAGACAAATGCACTTGGGATAAAATGAGAATTTCAGAAGTGAGAAGAGTTAATAGAAGGGAAAAAAAACACCTAGACAGGATATGCAGCTCCTTTCGAATCAATGACAGTGTAAAAAGGTCAGAGGAATCAGGCAGGAAGTGTTTCTACAACTTTTCAAAAACTTTTATGATAGGGCTTCCCTGGTGGCGCAGTGGTTGAGAGTCCGCCTCCCGAGGCAGGGCACACGGGTTCGTGCCCCGGTCCGGGAGGATCCCACATGCCGCGGAGCAGCTGGGCCCGTGAGCCATGGCCGCTGAGCCTGCGCGTCCGGAGCCTGTGCTCCGCAACGGGAGAGGCCACAACAGTGAGAGGTCCGCGTACCGCAAAAAAAAACAAAAACAAAAAACTTTTCTGATAGAAAATTTCCGAAGTAGAGAGAAAGCTAGAAAGTAGAAAATTACAACCCCACATGCCCGTCATCCCGCGGCAACAATTACCAATATTTTGACAATCTTGTCTCACTCAGTTGTCTTCCCCCACCTTTTTTTTTTTCCTAGAGTATTTTAAAGCAAGTCCAAGACTTTTCAATTTCATTTCATCTTCTCGCTTAAAAACTGTTTTGCGCTGCTCCTTTTGCTGACCTGTGCAGCCAGGTTGATGAGACAGCGAGAGATTCCTAGCTTTCATAGTAACTCTGCCAAAGAGGCTTTCAAGGAGACGAGGCTTTCCAGGAATGCGTTTTACACCTTTTTTCAATGGCATCTGTTAATAATCATAAAAATAAAGAGGGTCCCCTCTGGTAGTGCTTAAGTAGAAAGAATTCCATTTATATTCCAATGCAAACAATTTTACTGTTGATATTAAACGGTGCAGAGGCCGACACAAAGAATTGCCTATTTGGAAGAGTAGCTTCTTTGATGACTTAAAACTGCTAAGTTTGATCCCTATCTTTAGAGCCCTTCAAAGAAGCTCTCCCCGGGTGGGTCCTGCCTTTCTCGGGGGAAACTTCCAGGTTCTAGGGTCTCGCCCTGTCCGGGGGCGGGGGGGGGGGTCTCCATCCTTACCTGCGAAGGTTACTCGGTCCCGGGGGCGCTGCCCTGCTCGAATCAAAGTGCCCCCGAGGCAGTCACCGACGCTGGCGAGGCAGGAGGGCAGGGGTGCAGCTGCCTCGAGCCTCGGGACAAGCCGGAGTCAGAGCCTGGGCGCCCGGCCACCGCCCGCCAGCGTCGCCGGGAGTTCGCGGCTGAGACTGCGGGGAGGATGGAGGCGAGCTGAGCGCAGCGTCGCGGAGGTGGGAGGGGAAAGGGGGCGGGGACCGGGGCGGCCGCGGGAGGGAGGGGGTGTCGGAGGAGAAGGGAGAGGAGGAGGGGGTCAGGCGGGGAGGAGGAAGGGGGATCTGGGGAGGGTTTACAAGGAGGTGCGGGGCG
This sequence comes from Lagenorhynchus albirostris, assembly GCF_949774975.1. Lineage (NCBI taxonomy): Eukaryota > Metazoa > Chordata > Mammalia > Artiodactyla > Delphinidae > Lagenorhynchus > Lagenorhynchus albirostris. The sequence goes on from NC_083106.1 coordinate 70,749,246, forward strand.
GACCGGGCAGCCTCTCACCCCAGCGCCTCTGCCCCCAGCATTAGGAAAAATTCATGAGTGTGTTCACAAGAGATGTCTGTCCCTGTGCTAGCGTGCATCCCTTAAATAAGGTTAAGAAGATACTCCCAAGTGTGTGCTTGGATGGATTGGGGAGGGTGTTCGGGACTGCTGCTTTGAGTCCCAATCCCCCGGCTCTTAGACCCCGGCGTCTAGAAGAACCAGGGACGTTTCCCCAACCCCATCGCAAGCCTGTCTCCGCCCGGGACGCGCTCTCAACAAGGCAAATCCTGCGTCTCAGGCTCCTGCAGGCGCCCACATCCAAACTGAAGACCTGCGACCTGCCTTGGGCTGGGATCTGGGTCACCCTGTAAGCATCCCATGCGGCCTCCAGGGGGAGCGCGTCAGTTTCTGTCTGTCCTGAGGCTAGTAGGCTTTCTCTACTTTGGACGAGCCTCCTTTAAGAAGTTTGCCCACCTCAGACCCACCAAAATTCTAATCACATCCTTTCTTACTCTCTTTATTCTCCTCCTTAGGAGAGGTGCTCCTTTGGGGTGGGAGCTGCGTAACGAAGGGGACTTCATTTATTCAACATCTACTGATCTTCTACTGGGTGGCAGGTCTGAAGCAAGATGGCACTGATAGAAAAATGAGTTGAAAAACTTGGTGCTGGCCCTCAAGGAAGGAAGGTCAAATAAGTGCACAAGTATCTATAACACAAGGTCTTAGCATGTCCCATAAGACTTGAGTCAGTAGTGGTTTATTGCATTTCTCAAGTTTTTATTTATTTATTTTTTTAAGCAATGAGATTAGAACATATATACAATTGTTTCCTGTTTTTCCACTTAGCATTTTCATTTAGGCGCTTACCCATATAATTAAAATCTATTAATAAATTTTATCTGATATAAAACAATTAGTTCTGAAGCTCTCTGTCTCACCAGTTAGATCATAATCTTCAAATGCATCTTTGAATCACCACCCTCTACCACAAGGGCTGGCATATAACGGCTGCTGATTATGTGCCGAACCTAAAAAGTTTACTGGTGAAATGGAGTGTGGGGAATTGAGAGAGGAAGCCCAGAATTCAGACTGGGAAGTCCCGTCTGACACTAAATAGCTATGCCCTGGGCCTCAGCCTCTTCATCAGTAAATTGAGAAGGTTGCACTGGAGGAGTTCTACCGTCTGTACTTCTCAAACATTTGGGGGGATTCTAGCACTGCATAAATCCAGGAGGATTTAGTGTGGACGCAGGTCTGATTCCTCTAATTCCGTCAGCACCCCTATTGACATCACATAAAGCCAACTTCAATGCTCTCACATTTTCAGGGGCCCCTTCCTGAGCCTTTTGCCCCAAGCCATCTTTTTGCCCCCAGTTTTACTGAGATGTAATTGACATGTAATATTGTGTACATTTAAGATGTACAATGTGATGATTTGTTACACATATAGCGAAACGTTTACCACACAAGGTTAGTTAATACATCCTTTACTTCACATAATTACCATTTTTTAATTGTTTTTATGGTGAGAACATTAAAGCTTTACGTTCAGAGTAACTTTCACAATAAAATATTGTTAACTATAGTCATCAAGCTGTGCATTGGACCCCTGAAACTTACTCATCTTATAACTGAAAGTTTGTGCCCTTTGACCAACTTTTCCCCATTTCCCGCATCCCTCACCGCATTGAGTATTCCTGGCTCTCTTTTCAAATACTGGTTGACTATATATGTGTTGGTTTATTTCTGGGCTCTTGATTCTGTTCCATTGGTATATGCATCTGTTTTTGATGTATAGATATTTAACTAGATTGGTTAAATTTATTTCTAAGTATTTTATTATTTTAGATGTTATTGTAAATGGGATATTTTATTTAATTTTGTTTTCAGATAGTTCATTGTTTGTGTATAGAAACACAACAGATGTATGTAGGTTGATTTTGTATCCTGAAACTTTAGGATAGTTTATTAGGTCTAAGGGTTTTTTGAAGTCTGGAATTTGCTCTATACTGTACTACTCTATACAAGATAATGTCATCAGCACACAGAGACAATTTTACTTCTTCCTTTCTGATTCAGATGTCCTTTTTTGTTTCTTGTGCCTAATTACTCTAGCTAAGACTTCCAGTAGTATTCCAAACAAGAGTGGTAACAGCCTTTATTATTTATTGCTGTGGCCTTTACGATGTTGAGGTATGTTCCTTCTATACCCAATTTTTTGAGAGTTTTTATCATGGAAGGATGTTGGATTTTGTTAAATGCTTTTTCTGCATCTATTGGAGTGATCGTATGATTATTGTCTTTCTATTAATGTAGTGTATCACGTTTATTGATTTGCATATGTTGAACCATCCTTGCCTTCCAGGGATAAATCTCCCTTGATCATGATGTATGATCCTTTTAATGTGCTCTTGAACTCAGTTTACAAATATTTTATTGAGAATTTTTACATCTATATTCATTAAGGACATTTACCTGTAGTTTTCTTGTGATATCCTTATCTGGCTTTGGCATCAGGGTAATGCTAGCCTTGTAAAATGAGTTTAGGGGTGTTCTCTCCTCTTCAGTTTTTCTGAAGAGTTTGGGAAGAATTGGCATTAATTTTTAACGTGTTTAGCAAAATTCACCTGTGAAGCCATCTGGTCCTAGGCTTTTCGTTGTTGGAGGGGATTTAAATGCTGATCCAATCTCCTTACTTGTTATTGGTCTGTTCAGATTTTCTATTTCTTCATGATTCAGACTTGGTAGGTTGTATATTTCTAGGAATTTATCCATTTCTTCTAAGTTGTCCAATTTGTTGGCATATAACTGTTCATAATACTCTCTTATGATCCTTTGTATTTCTGTGGTATCAGTTGTAATGTCTCCTTTTTCATTCTGATTTTATTTGAGTCTTCCCTCTTTTTTCTTGGTAAGTCTAGCTAAAAGTTTGTCAGTTTTGTTTATCTTTTCAAAAACCCAACCTTAGTTTGATTAAAATTTTCTATTTTTTTCTAGTCTCTATTTCATTTATTTCTACTTTGTTATTTTCTTCCTTCTACTAATTTTGGGCTTAGTTTGTTCTCATTTTTATAGTTCCTTGAGGCATAAAGTTAAGTTTGCTTGAGAGCTTTCTTTTTTCTAAATGTAGGTATTTATCGCTATAAACATTCCTCTTAGCACTGCTTTTGCTGGATCCCATAGGTTTGGGTATGTTGAGTTCTTGTTTTCATTTGCTTCAATATATTTTTGACTTCCCTTTTAATTTCAACTTTGACCTATTTGTTGTTCAGAAGTGTGCTGTTTAATTTCCACATATTTGTAAATTTTCCAGTTTTCCTCCTGTTATCAATTATCCCCCCGCCACGTTTTTGATGTCACAATATACATTTTTATATTATGTACCCATTAACAAATTACTGTAGCTATAAGTTATCTTTAGTTCTTTTGTCTTTCAACCTTTATACTAGACCTAAGTGGTTAACACATCACCATATTACAGTATTAGTGTATTCTGAATCTGGTAATTCAGATGTGTGTTGTTATTTCTGTATGTTGTCATGTTTCTAGTTGGCTGTCTTTCATTTCAACATTTCTTGTAAGGCAGGTCTAGTGTTAATGAACTCTCTCAGGTTTTGTTTGTTTGCAAAAGTCGTTATCTTGCGTTCACTTCTCAAGGACAATTTTGTTGAGTATTCTTGGTTGGCAGTTTCTTTCTTTCTTCTTTTTTTTTTTTGCGATACGCGGGCCTCTCACTGTTGTGACCTCTCCCGTTGCGGAGCACAGGCTCCGGACGTGCAGGCTCAGCGGCCATGGCTCACGAGCCCAGCTGCTCCGCGGCACGTGGGATCCTCCCAGACCGGGGCACGAACCCGTGTCCCCCGCATCGACAGGCGGACTCTCAACCACTGCGCCACCAGGGAGGCCCAGGCAGTTTCTTTCTTTTAGCACTTAGAATATCATCCCATTCTCTCCTGCTCTGCAAAGTCTCTGATAAGAAATCTGCTGAGAGCCAAGTGCAGAGGTGTGCACTGGCGCCAGCCCCAGGGGGGCATGGTAGCTCATTGGCTCAGGCCACTGGGGTCCACAGAATTGACTTGGTAAGCACTACAAGAGGTCTTAAGAGGCTGCAAGGAGTCTTAAGAGGTTGTTTCGCTCCCCAGCAGCATCTCCAGGTCCAGCAGCTAGGGACCAGGGCAAGTACGGGTAGTGGCCAGAGCCAGTGATACACACACACTTGGCTGTGGGGGACCAGCTGTAGGCACCTGTGTAGTGGCAGGGGGGTTGGTTGCAAATGTACACGTAGTGGTGGGGGCCAAGGCAGGCAGCAAGGGCCGGGGCCAGTTACTGGTGCACTGGCAGCTGCGGAGGCCCTGGCTGTCAGCGTGCGTGACTGTGGCTGCTGGCTCTTGTCATGGGCACACGGCAGTAGAAGGTAGTGATGGAGGTTGGGCCCGGAGCATGCAGGTGCACTGGCTGCCTGTGAGCATAGTGCAAGCATGTGACGGAAAGACAAGGCCAGATCTGGGCCCACCAGCAGCTGCAGGGGCTCTGACTTCGGGTGTGCTTTTCCATGTCTCACCGTCTGCCCCCATGCGTGCGCATGACAGTGAAGTCTGGTGATGGATTGCATGCGAATGCACAGCTAGAGGGGCTAGCCTTGAGCACGCACACAGTGGTACTGGTCGGTCTCTGGGATCCAGGCTGGTGTCTTGTATTCTGGCAGCCAGAGAGGCCTGCAGTGGCTGTCGGTGTGGCTCCGGGGCTCTGGCAGGATTTGGGGGGTGATGAGCAGGGAGAGACTCAGGTAGCTGGTGTCAGCAAACAGGAACACCTGTGGGACGACAGCCAGTGAAGTCTGCAGGAGGTCCATGGTGGCCATGCTGGCGGTTGGTTACTTCAGTGGTGAAAACTGTTGGGTTTATCAGCAAAGCAGGTCACCGAGAACGAGGATCACGCCCACTGGGTGGCTGCCACCGGTAGCCCCTGCTTTGCTCCCTTGTTCCTAGCCGTCTCTAATTGTCTCAGCTCTGTGTTCCCTGGGCAGGGTGAACCCAAAGCAGAACCTTCATGGGGTGATCTGAAGGGCTGGGGAAAATGGTAGCTCACCTCACTCTTCCTTCCCCTATGAAGGCAACTCTTTGTAGCTTGGTGTGGACAACGGTCAGCCATGAGAGCAGGCTGCAGACATGCCAGGCATGCCGCCGCTGCTCGAAGGGACTGTCCCTACTTGTTCCGCTCCTTGTTCCATCCCATGGGAGATAAATCACCAGGGCCCAGAGATCAGAAAGAATGTAAACTGAGACAAGCAAAGCTGTCTCCCCGCTGCACTTGCAGGTTATTTTTGATGATTCTGGCTTTATGGCTTTTCTCCCAGGGAAGTTAACCTTGAGCCCAGACAGTCTGTAGATAATATAAACCACCGTCTGGCAGCCTTCCTTTTTCTAGTCTATATAATCTGCAACTGTAGCGCCATAAAATTTGCCTTGCAACCATCAGTTGTCTTGGTCCTTCTGACCCCATTCGTCGGTGCTACTTCAGTTCCTTACCCCTTCCCTTCTGACCCTGGGCGGTGAGATCCCCTTTCTCCGGCTGGTCCGCCGGCAGCTTGGGTGTTCCCCTCCTTGTGCTAAGAGCTGCCACCTTGTGTGTGTGTGCATGTGGGGGAGTGCCGGGGGGAAGCAACAAAGCAGACACAATGAAGCTGTCTTCCTTCCCTTTTGGGGTGGTTATTCTCAGGGGTTTTGTTCCACTGTTTCGCTGTTCCGTTTTCTTAAGTGGACTCCAGAGCTCCTCCAGATCTGTTTTTGTTCACTGATATCCGTCCTGATCTCTGTGTGGGTGCAGAGGCTGGAGCCTCCTGTGCTGCCATCTTGGTGACATGACTCCCCCATCTACCGCAAGCCCCCTTGTACTCTATCTCTGGATCCGATCAAGGTTGTCTTAGCATCAACTGGAAACTTTTAAAAAATTAACTAACCAATTTATTCATTAATTTCTAGCTTTACCTCACCTGGCCCTGATGCGTGATAAATACTACTTCCGTGCTTTCAGGATTCTGGCTTCTCTGTATTGGAATTTCTTCTCCTGGCTTCATCCAGTCCCTCAGGTTTTCTGTAGCCTTGGGTGAGCCATTCAGACACCTATACCCAACTACCTCACAAAAAGGTCCTTTGCCAACCCCTCAAGTTCCCCATTCTGGTCCTGTTACAATGATCCTTCAATTTTCCAGTGCTCGTCAACCAGTTTTCTTTGTGAGAATGAGCACCTCATACAATATGAGTGACTCCTACCATTTCAGAAAATGCACTGTAGGGAATGCTGTTGTCAGTTTAGAATAAAACATGAATAATGAAGTTTCTAGGCTTCTTTCCCCAACATTCCTAGGCTTGGTCTTTTAGTGTTGTGACTATCATGACCAGAGATTTTGTCCAATTACTTTCAATACAGCCCAAGCCCTCCGTTAATGCAGGAGTAGAATTCATAACTACCTACCCTGTGTGGGGCCTCTAGGTTATGGGCTCATTGTGATACCACTCCAAAAATAGACCAAGAGTCCTGGACACATCTCTTGTCACATTTCAGGTCATTAGGGATATTGTGACTTTGGGAGAAGTCCTGGCCATGATTAAGGCTGTATCACTTAACTTTTTTTTTTTTCCTCAACTTGATTTCCCAAGGGACTCAGATCAAAATAGAAGAGCTCCCTTTCTGAGGCTAAATCTTATTTGTCATGGAAATGTACTTGGAAAGTGTTAGCCATGGAAAGACAGGAAGAGGAGATGTTTCATGGTTTATCTATGGTCAGGTCTAAGCGATGACTCAGCCTTGTAGAAGGGGAATGACTTGCTGTGGCTGGAATCACCCCTGTTAACTTTTAACCCCAAAGTTTGATCCAAACCTTTTACTTATTAGGTGGTACAGATATGGATCTCTGTGTTTAAAACCCAGGGCCTCTTGACTAACAAGACAGAGAAAATTAAGCAAATGTGATGATAAGAAAAATTAGAAGATAAGGCGACATTTACCCTCAGGTTAGATTTAGTCTGAAAGGAGCCACCTGTGATCAGCTAATTTGAGGAACGGCTTCTGGCTCTCCACAAACTTACAGAATCCTTGACTTTCTCCGTCTTTCTCTGTGGCCCGAGGAGAAGCAATGATGTATCCCCAAAAGAAATCTGGCAGTTGTGTCCCCAGGTGTAGCCCTCCTCCATTTGGACCTGGTCTCTCTGATAAGTGGTGTTGATCTCTCCCTCCTGTGTGCCCTCACTGGACCTGGATACTTTTCACACTCTTCTGGGATTATTTGTTCCCATGTCTCTGTCTCAGACCGGACTGTGAGAACCTCAAGAGCATCAAAACTTCTCTATCTCCAGCACCAAGTATAGTACCCAGAGTTTTGATATTCAGTGTTAACTGAGAAAATGAAAAGGCCTCCAAAGGGGACCAGAATTAAGAGATTCTCTCCCATGCCATGGGTGAATTAGAGAGTATAGGAGACTATCAAAAGAAACCAGATTTCCCACAGAAATAACTGAGACTTAACCTAGAACCATCACAAATAAGTATAAATAAAAAACCTGAAGAGGACCTGGACTCCAGGGAATGCAGCTAGGATACAAACACGGGGCCCCAACCAGAAAGTCTCCCAGAGACAGGATTTCATAGGGCCTTGCTGGCAAATAGAGAACCTTGTAAAGCTGACTTTATAAGAATGTAGATTGAGGCTAATGGAGCAGAATCACTTATACTCCAAGCCTGGAAGCTCATGATACCTTTTTGTGTATTATTATTACTTTCTCTTTTGGTTCTGGAAATAGTGATAAATACTGCATGAGCAAGGCTTCAGTAAAGATCTTTAACAGGGTCAAAATGATCCTGGGCAAACTGTACTTTCTAACATGTATCCAGTCAGGAAGAATAAAGGCTGTTCTCTGAATGAGGCACTGAGTCCATCTTAGGCTCGTAACAACACTACCCTCTGTGGAAGTGTTTTTGGGGTTGACTGAAGTTGGAAGCTGAACACTGCCACTTATTAGCTATGTGATTATGTCAAGCCATTTAATCTCTCTTTGCCTCTGTTCCCTATTTGAAAATTTGGCATGACAAAAACTTGCCTGGAAGAGTGGTTCTGAGGCATAAATGTGAAAATGTATGTGAATGTCCTTAGCTGTGACCTGGTCCATGATAGGTGCTCAGTAAACAGATTCCAACTCCACAGATCCAGAGAACTGGTCCCGGAATAGAGTATAGTGGGTGACAAATGGCAGAGGTAATGACCTCACTCCCAGGTGTAACTGGAAGCTGATTTCTTTTTTTATTTTATTTTATTTATTTATTTTTTAACATCTTTATTGGAGTATAATTGCTTTACAATGGTGTGTTAGTTTCTGCTTTGCAACAAAATGAATCAGTTATATATATACATATGTTCCCATATCTCTTCCCTCTTGCATCTCCCTCCCTCCCACCCTCCCTATCCCACCCCTCCAGGCGGTCACAAAGCACCGAGCTGATCTCTCTGTGCTATGCGGCTGCTTCCCACTAGCTATCTACCTTACGTTTGGTAGTGTCTATATGTCCATGCCTCTCTCTCGCTTTGTCACAGCTTACCCTTCCCCCTCCCCATATCCTCAAGTCCATTCTCTAGTAGGTCTGTGTCTTTATTCCTGTCTTACCCCTAGGTTCTTCATGACATTTTTTTCCTTAAATTCCATATATATGTGTTAGCATACAGTATTTGTTTTTCTCTTTCTGACTTACTTCACTCTGTATGACAGATTCTAGGTCCATCCACCTCATTACAAATAGCTCAATTTCGTTTCTTTTTTTGGCTGAGTAGTATTCCATTGTATATATGTGCCACATCTTCTTTATCCATTCATCCGATGATGGACACTTAGGTTGTTTCCATCTCTGGGCTATTGTAAATAGAGCTGCAATGAACATTTTGGTACATGATTCTTTCTGAATTATGGTTTTCTCAGGGTATATGCCCAGTAGTGGGATTGCTGGGTCATATGGTAGTTCTACTTGTAGTTTTTTAAGGAACCTCCATACTGTTCTCCACAGTGGCTGTATCAATTTACATTCCCACCAATAGTGCAAGAGGGTTCCCTTTTCTCCACACCCTCCAGCATTTATTGTTTGTAGATTTTTTGATGGTGACCATTCTGACTGGTGTGAGATGATATCTCATTGTAGTTTTGATTTGCATCTCTAATGATTAGTGATGTTGAGCATTCTTTCATGTGTTTGTTGGCAGTCTGTATATCTTCTTTGGAGAAATGTCTATTTAGGTCTTCTGCCCATTTTTGGATTGGGTTATTTGTTTTTTTTGTTATTAAGCTGTATGAGCTGCTTATAAATTTTGGAGATTAATCCTTTGTCAGTTGCTTCATTTGCAAATATTTTCTCCCATTCTGAGGGTTGTCTTTTGGTCTTCTTTATGGTTTCCTTTGCTGTGCAAAAGCTTTGAAGTTTCATTAGGTCCCATTTGTTTAATTTTGTTTTTATTTCCATTTCTCTAGGAGGTGGGTAAAAGGATCTTGCTGTGATTTATGTCATAGAGTGTCCTGCCTATATTTTCCTCTAAGAGATTGATAGTTTCTGGCCTTACATTTAGGTCTTTAATCCATTTTGAGCTTATTTTTGTGTATGGTGTTAGGCAGTGATCTAATCTCATACTTTTACATGTACCTCTCCAGTTTTCCCAGCACCACTTATTGAAGAGGCTGTCCTTTCTCCACTGTACATTCCTGCCTCCTTTATCAAAGATAAGGTGACCATATGTGCGTGGGTTTATCTCTGGGCTTTCTATCCTGTTCCATTGATCTATCTGTTTTTGTGCCAGTACCATACTGTCTTGATTACTGTAGCTTTGTTGTATAGTCTGAAGTCAGGGAGCCTGATTCCTCCAGCTCCGTTTTTTGTTCTCAAGATTGCTTTGACTATTCGGGGTCTTTTGTGTTTCCATACAAATTGTGAAATTTTTTGTTCTAGTTCTGTAAAAAATGCCAGTGGTAGTTTGATAGGGATTGCATTGAATCTGTAGATTGCTTTGGGTAGTAGAATCATTTTCACAATGTTGATTCTTCCAAGAACATGGTATATCTCTCCATCTATTTGTATCATCTTTAATTTCTTTCATCAGTATCTTATAATTTTCTGCATACAGGTCTTTTGTCTCCTTAGGTAGGTTTATTCCTAGATATTTTATTCTTTTTGTTGCAGTGGTAAATGGGAGTGTTTTCTTGATTTCACTTTCAGATTTTTCATCATTGGTGTATAGGAATGCCAGAGATTTCTGTGCATTAATTTTGTATCCTGCTACTTTACCAAATTCATTGATTAGCTCTAGTAGATTTCTGGTGGCATCTTTAGGATTCTCTATGTATAGTATCATGTCATCTGCAAACAGTGACAGCTTTACTTCTTCTTTTCTGATTTGGATTCCTTTTATTTCCTTTTCTTCTCTGATTGCCGTGGCTAAAACTTCCAAAACCATGTTGAATAAGAGTGGTGAGAGTGGGCAACCTTGTCTTGTTCCTGATCTTAGTGGAAATGCTTTCAGTTTTTCACCATTGAGGACAATGTTGGCTGTGGGTTTGTCATATATGGCCTTTATTATGTTTAGGAAAGTTCCCTCTATGCCTACTTTCTGCAGGGTTTTTATCATAAATGGGTGTTGAATTTTGTCAAAAGCTTTCTCTGCATCTATTGAGATGATCATATGGTTTTTCTCCTTCAATTTGTTAATATGGTGTATCACGTTGATTGATTTGCATATATTGAAGAATCCTTGCATTCCTGGAATAAACCCCACTTGATCATGGTGTATGATCCGTTTAATGTGCTGTTGGATTCTGTTTGCTAGTATCTTGTTGAGGATTTTTGCATCTATGTTCATCAGTGATATTGGCCTGTAGTTTTCTTTCTTTGTGACATCCTTGTCTGGTTTTGGTATCAGGGTGATGGTGGCCTCGTAGAATGAGTTTGGGAGTGTTCCTCCCTCTGCTATATTTTAGAAGAGTTTGAGAAGGATAGGTGTTAGCTCTTCTCTAAATATTTGATAGAATTCACCTGTGAAGCCATCTGGTCCTGGGCTTTTTTTTGTTGGAAGATTTTTAATCACAGTTTCAATTTCAGTGCTTGTGATTGATCTGTTCATATTTTCTATTTATTCCTGATTCAGTCTTGGCATGTTGTGCATTTCTAAGAATTTGTCCATTTCTTCCAGGTTGTCCATTTTATTGGCATAGAGTTGCTTGCAGTAATCTCTCATGATCTTTTGTATTTCTGTAGTGTCAGTTGATACTTCTCCCTTTTCATTTCTAATTCTATTGATTTGAGTCTTCTCCCTTTTTTTCTTAATGAGTCTGGTTAATGGTTTATCTATTTTGTTTATCTTCTCAAAGAACCAGCTTTTAGTTTTATTGATCTTTGCTATCATTTCCTTCATTTCTTTTTCATTTATTTCTGATCTGATTTTTATGATTTCCTTTCTTCTGCTAACTTTGGGGTTTTTTTGTTCTTCTTTCTCTAATTGCTTTAGGTGCAAGGTTAGGTTGTTTATTCGAGATGTTTCCTGTTTCTTAAGGTAGGATTGTATTGCTATAAACTTCCCTCTTAGAACTGCTTTTGCTGCATCCCATAGATTTTGGGTCGTCGTGTCTCCATTGTTATTTGTTTCTAGGTATTTTTTTATTTCCTCTTTGATTTCTTCAGTGATCACTTTGTTATTAAGTAGTGTATTGTTTAGCCTCCATGTGTTTGTATTTTTTTACAGATCTTTTCCTGTAATTGATATCAAGTCTCATAGCGTTGTGGTCGGAAAAGATACTTGATAAAATTTCAATTTTCTTAAATTTACCGAGGCTTGATTTGTGACCCAAGGTATGATCTATCCTGGAGAATGTGCCATGAGCACTTGAGAAAAATGTGTATTCTGTTGTTTTTGAATGGAATGTCCTATAAATATCAATTAAGTCCATCATGTTTAATGTATAATTTAAAGCTTGTGTTTCCTTATTTATTTACATTTTGGATGATCTGTCCATGGGTAAAAGTGGGGTGTTAAAGTCCCCTACTATGAATGTGTTACTGTCGATTTCCCCTTTTATGGCTGTTAGTATTTGCCTTATGTATTGAGGTGCTCCTATGTTGGGTGCATAAATATTTACAATTGTTATATGTTCTTCTTGGATCGATCCCTTGATCATTATGTAGTGTCCTTCTTTGTCTCTTCTAATAGTCTTTATTTTTAAGTCTATTTTGTCTGATATGAGAATTGCTACTCCAGCTTTCTTTTGGTTTGCATTTGCATGGAATATCTTTTTCCATCCTGTTATTTTCAGTCTGTATGTGTCTCTAGGTCTGAAGTGGATCTCTTGTAGACAGCAAATATATGGGTCTTGTTTTTGTTTCCATTCAGCCAATCTGTGTCTTTTGGTGGGAGCATTTAGTCCATTTACATTTAAGGTAATTATCGATATGTATGCTCCTATTCCCATTTTCTTAAATGTTTTGGGTTTGTTATTGTAGTTCTTTTCCTTCTCTTGTGTTTCCTGCCTAGAGAAGTTCCTTTAGCAGTTGTTGTAGAGCTGGTTTTGTGGTGCTGAACTCTCTCAGCTTTTGCTTGTCTGTAAAGGTTTAATTTCTCCATCAAATCTGAATGAGATCCTTGCTGGGTAGAGTAATCTTGGTTGCAGGTTCTTCTCCTTCATCACTTTAAATATGTCCTGCCAGTCCCTTCTGGCTTGCAGAGTTTCTGCTGAAAGATCAGCTGTTAACCTTATGGGGATTCCCGTGTGTGTTATTTGTTGTTTTTCCCTTGCTGCTTTTAATATGTTTTCTTTGTATTTAATTTTTGACAGTTTGATTAATATGTGTCTTGGCGTATTTCTCCTTGGATTTATCCTGTATGGGACTCTCTGTGCTTCCTGGACTTGATTAACTATTTCCTTTCCCATATTAGGGAAGTTTTCAACTATAATCTCTTCAGATATTTTCTCAGTCCCATTCTTTTTCTCTTCTTCTTCTGGAACCCCTATAATTCGAATGTTGGTGTGTTTAATGTTGTCCCAGAGGTCTCTGAGACTGTCCTCAGTTATTTTCATTCTTTTTTCTTTATTCTGCTCTGCAGTAGTTATTTCCACTATTTTATCTTCCAGGTCACTTATCCGTTCTTCTGCCTCAGTTATTCTGCTATTGATCCCATCTAGAGTTTTTTTATTTCATTTATTGTGTTGTTCATCGTTGCTTGTTTCATCTTTAGTTCTTCTAGGTCCTTGTTAAATGTTTCTTGCATTTTGTCTATTCTATTTCCAAGATTTTGGATCATCTTTACTATCATTATTCTGAATTCTTTTTCAGGTAGACTGCCTATTTCCTCTTCATTTGTTAGGTCTGGTGGGTTTTTATCTTGCTCCTTCATCTGCTGTGTGTTTTTCTGTCTCCTCATTTTGCTTATCTTACTGTGTTTGGGGTCTCCTTTTTGCAGGCTGTAGGTTTGTAGTTCCCATTGTTTTTGGTGTCTGTCTCCAGTGGCTAAGGTTGGTTCAGTGGGTTATGTAGGCTTCCTGGTGGAGGGGACTAGTGCCTGTGTTCTGGTGGATGAGGCTGGATCTTGTCTTTCTGGTGGGCAGGTCCACGTGTGGTGGTGTGTTTTGGGGTGTCTGTGGACTTATTATGATTTTAGGCAGCCTCTCTGCTAATTGGTGGGGTTGTGTTCCTGTCTTGCTAGTTGCTTGGCATAGGATGTCCAGCACTGTAGCTTGCTGGTCATTGAGTGAAGCTGGGTGCTGGTGATGAGATGGAGATCTCTGGGAGATTTTCGCCGTTTGATATTATGTGGAGCTGGGAGGTCTCTTGTGGACCAGTGTCCTGAAGTTGGCTCTCCTACGTCAGAGGCACAGCATTGACTCCTGGCTGCAGCACCAAGAGCCTTTCATCCACACGGCTCAGAATAAAAGGGAGAAAAAGTAGAAAGAAAGAATTAGTAGAAGTAGAAAGAAAGCAAGAAAGAAAGAAGGGAGGGAGAGAGGGAGGGAGGGAGGAAGGAAGGAAGGAGGGAAGTAAGGAAAAAAGAAAGAAAGAAGGTAAAGTAAAATAAGATAAAATATAATAAAGTTATTAAAATAAAAAAATAATTATTAAGAGGAAAAAAACGGACAGATAGAACCCTAGGACAAATGGTGGAAGCAAAGCTATACAGACAAACTCTCACACAGAAGTATACACATACACACTCACAAAAAGAGGAAAAGGGGAAAAAATCATAAATCTTGTTCTCAAAGTTCACCTCCTTAATTTAGGGTGATTCGTTGTCTATTCAGATATTCCACAGATGCAGGTACATCAAGTTGATTGTGGAGCTTTAATCCGCTGCTCCTGAGGCTGCTGGGAGAGATTTCCCTTTCTCTTCTTTGTTCGCACAGCTCCCTGGGCTCAGCTTTGGATTTGGCCCCGCCTCTGCGCGTAGGTCGCTGGAGGGCGTCTGTTCCTCGCTCAGACAGGACGGGGCTAAAGGAGCCGCTGATTCGGGGTCTCTGGCTCACTCAGGCCTGGGAGAGGGAGGGGCACGGCGTGCGGGGCGGGCCCACGGCGGCAGAGGCCGGCGTGACGTTGCACCATCCTGAGGCGCGCCGTGCGTTCTTCCGGGGATGTTGTCACTGGATCCCGGGACCCTGGCAGTGGCGGGCTGCACAGGCTCCCTGGAAGGGGGGTGTGGTTAGTGACCTGTGCTCGCACACAGGCTTCTTGGTGGCAGCAGCGGCGGCCTTAGCGTCTCATGCCCGTCTCTGGGGTCCGTGCTTTTAGCCGCGGCTCACGCCCGTCTCTGGAGCTCCTTTAAGCAGCGCTCTTAATCCCCTCTTCTCGCGCACCACGAAACAAAGAGGTAAGAAAAAGTCTCTTGCCTCTTCGGCAGCTCCAGACCTCCCGGACTCCCTCCCGGCCAGCCGTGGCGCAGTAACCCACTGCAGGCTGTGTTCACGCCGCCAGCCCTCTCGCTGCGCTCCAACAGAAGCCCGAGCCTCAGCTCGCAGCCCCGCCCGCCCCGGCGGGTGAGCAGACAAGCCTCTCGGGCTGGTGAGCGCTGGTCGGCACCGATCCTGTGTGCGGGAATCTCTCCGCTTTGCCCCGACCACCCCCGTTGCTGCGGTCTCGTACGCGGCTCCGGAGCTTTCCCCCTCCGCCACCCGCAGTCTCCACCCGCGAAGGGGCTTCTAGTGTTTGGAAACCTTTCCTCCTTCACAGCTCCCTCCCACTGGTGTAGGTCCCGTCCCTATTCTTTTGTCTCTGTTTATTCTTTTTTCTTTTGCCTTACCCAGGGACGTGGGGGGTTTCTTGCCTTTGGGGAGGTCTTTGGTCTTCTGCCAGCGTTCAGTAGGTGTTCTGTAGGAGTTGTTCCACGTGTAGATGTATTTCTGGTGTATCTGTGGGGAGGAAGGTGATCTCCGCGTGTTACTCTTCCGCCATCTTCCCAGAAGCTCCCCGCAAGCTGATTTCTGTGCCTCTATGTGACCCCCAGATAAGAGACCCAGGGACCTGTAATGTCAGCTTCTTCTCTCTGTTATGCTTTCCCTTCTGTTCTCATTGTACCCCAACTCTGACTAGAGGCAAAGCATCAGTTAGGTCAAACAGCCTTCATAACATTGAAGTCAACAAACAGGGAATGATCACCAGAGGGTGGAGTGAAGGGTATGAAGGGAGGAGCGGTGAGCGCTGGAAATAACACACGAAGACTGGGCCACCTTTGATCTTAGGACCCATGTTTCAGATTGCAGAAGTTTTGGTATAGCTAATCAATTGGAAGGTTA
Organism: Lagenorhynchus albirostris; assembly: GCF_949774975.1. Taxonomy (NCBI): domain Eukaryota; kingdom Metazoa; phylum Chordata; class Mammalia; order Artiodactyla; family Delphinidae; genus Lagenorhynchus; species Lagenorhynchus albirostris. The sequence continues at coordinate 70,765,046 of NC_083106.1, forward strand.
CAGTGAAAATCCTGATTTCTAGGATTTTTCTGTGAAAAATTAGAAGATGACACAAGTCAAGTTCACATTCCCTCGTGGCAAGAGTCTGTTGAAGCCAAGTAGGAGCCAACAAATGAGGTGGCCCAGGCCTTCTTGAACTTGACAGTTGCTTCCACTCCTTTTTATCTGCCCTGTATCCAGTCTGAATACTGGTTTCCATTTGTTATCTCCATGCATGACAGTTTCTCTTAGCTAACTGTACTATTTACACAGTAGGGAGCTAGCAGAAGAGATAAGATCAGTGTGAGTGTTAGCAAAATAATCTTGGAAGCTGAAAGATTTGTAACTGTGAGAGGGAGATAAAGTGAAAGAGAAGGATTAAAGATCAAAAGTAGAAAGATCAGCTTAGGGACTACAATAGTTTACACTAAACATCAAGAACATTCCAACCGGGCAGTAGCCCTGGAGGTGGGGAGAGGATAGATTCCGAAGATAGGTTGGGGGTAGAATTGAGGGAGCTGGTGACTGAACGTGGAGGGTGAATGAAGGAAAGGGAGAATTTCAGGGCTCAAAATAAGTCAAGGCTATGCACAGGGGTCTTTATTACAACAGTTTTTGTTTAGTAGCAGAAAAATAGAAACCAAGTGAGTGCCCATCAGAGGAAAATGGTTGAAGATACCACGGTATGTCCATGCTCTGCGACACTGTACTGCCATTGTCAGGAATAAGTCAGATCCAAACCAGCTGTCACACAGGGGTTCCTCTGAGTGTATTTAGGTAAAATGCACTGAGGAACATTTATGAGATGATTCCATTAATGAAAAAGCAACAAACCCCAACCTACGTATGTATGTATATGCAGAGAGGTGTGTATTCATTCGTGTATATGTACGTGTGTATGTTTGATCACGATCATATGAACAAAGGAAAAAGGATGGGAATCATTATAGTAATAGAACGTGGGAGTAAGTGGACGATGAAGGAAGTAGGAGAAAACCCCCCAAAAATAAAAAGAAACCAACTATATTATAAAACGTGATCTTTGGATTTTTAAAGAATGCATATTTTATTTTTGTCGAATTGCGTATGTGTGTGTAACCATTGAAAAGGTGCATGAAATGGATACATGGGGTCTGAGGGATTCCAGTTGATTTTAATTTCTTAGAGTTACAGATTATTTATAAAATTGGTATAAACTCCCCACAATATGTGAACCTAAAACTGCTTAACAAATGAAGTTTATTAATTTTGTAAAAACCCACAAGAGATCTCTTTTCATTGTAGACAAGCACAAATCGAGGTATATTTTTCAATCATCTCAGTATTCCTCTCATTTTATATTTAAATCGTGCCATGGCTATTTCCCAGCTGGGTGAACTCAGGCAATTTACTTAATCTCTCTCTCTCCGCCTAACTTTTCTTGTTTGAAAAATGGGAAAGATCATCTTAACGCTGAAATGTTGTTGCTAGGATCAAATGAAAGAATATCCATAAAGTGTCTGGCCCCTGGGAGGCTCTCCTTAGATGACAGCTACTATTTTTAGTACTTTGAGAGAATACTTTACCCCTACCCTGCTCACAAGTGTGACATGATTGATGGTTTCAGCCATGGCCTTCAGTGCCTCCTGAACCGCCAGATACTTTTCTGTCCAGTTCCAATGATAACGCTCCCTCTCCTTTGCTTTAGACTTTAATCAGTTACTTGAGGCCAAGGAAGGGGTTCTGGGCCACTGGCCAGTGAGCAGGCATCAGGGCTCAGTTTCTTTCTCATCCTATTTTTAGCTGATCAGACTTCTTAGTTCAAAACTTACCATCAAATTTAAGTCATTTTCAAGCCTTCTGATCGTGTTTAACAAGTAAAAGCCTTTCGAGGGGCACATTTTTGCAAGTTTGTTAAGTTTTATTTTTGCAAGTTTTGCTCACAATGTAAAGAAAAAGATGAAATGAAGGTGGGATTTAGGTGTGATAACATTACTAAGTGCTAGGTAAGATTTACAGAGCCACCGTCCCTCCCAGCCCCATCAAAATATAATAGAAATTATTTGAACTTTGGATACAAAGAGGGTCAAATCGATTTAGAGGAATTAAAATCACCTTATATTTGTATATTTGTTTAGTGTCTCCACTCCTGGAGAAACAAGAAATACTGAGATATTTCAGGTAGAGCTGTACTGTGTTGGCATTGAAGTTGCCTAAGGTGTTTCTGTTTTATTTTTAGCTAAGAAATTCCATATAAGCCTGGATAAAACTTAACAATTCAATTTGCCATGTTGTCTGTTTTATTTCTAAAATAAATCATTGATATAGGGAAAATGTATAAATAAGTGTAAAAATGCAAATCCCAATCAGTTGAAAGTTTCCCTCAAAGTTCGATTGATTCCACATAAAACCTTAGAGCAAGTTTGTCCTAGCCCCAGAGCTTTTCAAAAGGAACTACAGGGGCCCTTTTATAATGAGTTAGACTTTGGGCATTTCTTGAATTCGTTGGGGGGGTTTCTTCATATTTTATTTGTATAAGAATTTTATTTATTTATTTCTGAATAGAATTTCCTCTTTTTTGGTCTCTAAATTACACTTTAATCTTCTTCAAACAGCAGATTACTTTAAATATTTTAGAAAATAAACCTTCAGATGTGGCCATTTCTGGGTAAAAATTCTATTCCATTTGATTTGCCATGATTAATAGAAAAACAGAAACCAACATTTACTGTTTATAATGCCTTAGGCATTGTTCTAAACAGGGTTTCTCAACCTCAGCACTACTGAAATTTTGGACCGGATGATTCTTTGTTGTTGAGGGCCGTCCTGTACATTGAATACCGTTAAACAGCATCCCTGGCCTCTACCCACTTGATGCCAATAGCACACCTCCACCAGCTGTGACAACCAGAATGTCTCTAGACGTTGTCAAATGTCCTTTGAGGGGCAGAATTACCCCAGTTAAGTACCCCCCACTGTTGCAGACACTTTCACATAGGTCATTTTATTTACTCTTTACAACAGAGACTCTGAGAGTTTATGTTATTTTCCAAAGGTCACATATTGGAGTAGTGAGTGGGGTCCTGGGATTCCAATTCCAGCTGGTATAATCCCACAGTTCCTCTTTTAGAGATCATGCTGGGAAAAAAGAACAGAAAAGAAAAAGGAGAAATCTGACTTAGCTTCAAGATTTCTTAAAGCGTAAAAATTATTCTCAGTGCTATTCTGTAATAATTTCTACATCCTCAAACCTTATTCTCGTCCCCAGGATGTGCTTTTAGCTGCCACCAACCCCCAGCCCTCCCTCCCAACAAATATCTCATTTTTTCCCTGAGAGATGGAAGTTGTCTAAAGTGAGTTTTTTCCAGTTTTTTTCTCTTCATCTCAAAAGTCTTCCAACACCGAACCCATCCTTTACCATACTTCTTTCTAAGCCCAACCCCTCTACCTGTGCCCTTGATCACACCCCCTCCCTTCTCTCTAACCTTGCTTCATGAATGATCCCTACTACAGATGATCCCTGTGACAAGTCTTCAGTTCTTCCCTAAGCCTGAGCACATGCTTCTCCCTTTGTGATGGTTACTTTTAAGTGTCAGCTTGAGTAGACCATGCATGGTACCCAGTTATTCGGTCAAATATTATTCTAGATATTTCTGTGGAGATATTTTTTAGATGTGATTAAAAATCAGTAGACTTTGAATAAAGCAGATTACACTCCATTAGGGGGGTGGGCCTCCAATCAGTAGAAGGTTGGCCTCTCTGGAAGAAGATGAATTTTTTTTTTTAAGGAGTCTGTCAGTGGTTATGCCTCAGGAGGTCTTGTCTCTATCATTTGCTTTTTCTGTTCCAGTGAAGTATGTTGTCAATCAAACTTCTTTGAAGATGAAATTCTTAGGACTGAAACTACAACTCTTGTCTGGGTCTTCAGTCTACCAGCCTACCCTGAAGATGTTGGACTTGCCAGGCCTCCATAATCACAGAAGCCAATTCCTTAAAGTAAGTCTTTCTCCCTGTATATACAAATAGAAATTTGTTCTATTTCTCTGTAGAACCCTAATATACCCTCCTTTCCTAAAAAACCTTTTCCCTGAAGCTGCCTTGCATCTAAACTCACATGCCCCTTCTCTACAAAGTCAGCTCTACTATCCTCTCTCCTTCTGCTGGCTGCTCTTACAGTCTGCATAAGGAGATGTTTGAAATAGTGGGATTTCTGCACTGTGAAACAAGGACGTAATCTATTTCATTGTTACATTTCCAAAATATGTCTAGCACAATAACTGGAATATTGTGGGTACTTGAGCTTATTCACTTGAAATGTCAAATCCTTTCTCTAAGTAAGGCTGAAAAACAACTGAGAAAAATGCAACCATAAACATTTCCTTTGATATTTCTGGACTAAGATGTTTGAATTTGAACTCTGTTTATTAAAAACATTCTTGCTGGGTAATTTAGTCCTCTTTTCTCTTAAAAAAAGTTTTTCAGAGTTGCAGTAAAAGAGCAACCCAAATGCATAACAAGATCAAAGAAATCATTCCCCACATCCCAGTAGTGATGAACAGACATGTGGTGAGTGGCTGGTGGACACTGTTCTACTTTACTACACGTTTAACCCCTTTGTTTCTGTCCGTGGTACCTAGAATGTCCTTATAAAATTAGAACATTAGGAAAATTTTGAATTAATTATTAAAATAGATTTTTTTAAGTCAATAAGAAGAAAAAGCAACAGGGTCAGAGAAGGAGTATTACTGCCGTTAGTGAAAAACAGTTATATTAGTTGAAATTTTGACCTTTAGGCTGAAAATGAGAAAGTGGGTTTTAAAACAGGAACATATTCTTAGGGAATAAGAAGGAGTTTTTAAAAATTCAGTGGGAATTTACCACTGATATATTTTTTTTAAATTTAACAACAATCAGGGCACTCTAAATTGAAAAGAGAAAAAATATCCACAATAACAAAAACACCATAAATCAAATCACTTCTGCTTTTATATTTGTTTTATTTCTACAGTCCTTGACCATTTAGATTTATAATTTTTCCAACAATGTATTATAAATCTTTCAAACAAATCACTCTATCCATCTTATTTTTATTTTAAATACATTTCAAAGAAAGTTGCAGACATCAGTATACTTCACTACAACCAAATGGGATTTGTTCCAGGTATGCCAGGCTAGTTCAACATTCAAAAAAATCAAATAATGTAATACACCACATCAACAGATTAAAGAAGAAAAATCATATAATCATATCAATAGATGCTGAAAAACATTTGACATATTCAATATCCATTCATGATCAAAGCTCTCAGCACACTAGGAATGCAGAGGAACTTCCTTAACTTGATAAAGAACATCTATAAAAGAAAAACCTATAGCGAAGACCATACTTCATGGTGAGAAACTAAATGCTTTCCCCCTAAAATTGGGAACAAGGATGTCTCCTTTCCTATCTAACATCATACTGGAAGTCCTAGCTAATGCAATGAGACAAGAAAATAAATAAAGTATACAGAATGGAAAGAAAGAAATGAAACAGTCTTTGTTTCCAGATGGCATGAATGTCTATGTAGAAAATACCAAAGAATCAATCAAAAAAACTGCTGGAACTAATAAGCAATTACAGCAAAGTTGCAGGATACAAGGTTACTTTCCTATATGCCAGCAATGAACAATTGGAATTTGAAGTTATAAAAACAACACTATTTACATTAGCCTCAAAAAAAATTTTTAAGAGATACTTAGGTAAAAATTTAACAAAATATATACAAGATCTATATGACAGAAACTACAAAATGCTGGTGAAAGAAATAAAAGAATATCTAAATAAATGGGGAGACACAAGATGTTAGTTCTTCTCAACTTAATTTATGGATTCCACACATTCTCAGTCAAAATCCTGGAAAATTATTCTGTAGATATCAACAAACTGATTCAAAAGTTTATATGGAAAGGCAAAAGACCCATACGAGCCAATACGACACTGAAGAGGAACAAAGTCAGGGGACTGACATTACCTGGATGAAGACAGTGAGGTATTGGTGAAATAATAGATAAACAGATCAGTAGAACAGAATAGAGAGTCCAGAAATAGATCCACACAAATATAGTAACTGATCTTTGACATGGGAGCAAAAGCAATTCCGTGGAGAAAGGATAATCTTTGCAACAAGTGATGCTGGAACTACTGGATATCCACATGCAAATCATCATCATCATCATCATCATCATCATCATCATCATCATCTAGCCACAGACCTTACACTCATCCCAAAATTAATTCAAAATGGATTATAGATGTAAAAATGCAAAATTATGAAATTTCTAGAAGATAAAAAGGAGAAAATCTAGGTGACGTTGGGTTTGGTGATGAGTTTTAGGTACAACATCAAAAGTGTGATCAGTGAAAGGAAAACTTGATAAGTTGGATTCCATTAAAATTTAAAACATCTGCTCTGTGAAGGACACCATTAAGAGAATGAAACGACAAGCCACAAACTGGGAGAAAATATTTGCAAAACTCATCTGGTAAAGGGCTGGTATCCAAAATATACAAAGAACTCTTAAAACTCAATAATAACGAGACAACCAATTAAAACATGGGCAAACAATTTGGACAGACATCTCACCAAAGAATACATACAGATGGCAGATAAGCATATGAGAAGATGCTCAATATCATATATCCTTAGAAAATTACAAGTTAGGGAATCCCCTGGTGTTCCAGTGTTTAGGACTCGGCACTTTCACTGCCATGGACTGGGGTTCGATCCCTGGTCAGGGAACTAAGATCCTGCAAGTAGTGTGGTGCAGCTAAAAAAAAAAAAAAAAAAGAGGGCTTCCCTGGTGGCGCAATGGTTGAGAGTCCGCCTGCCGATGCAGGGGACATGGGTTCGTGCTCCGGTCTGGGAAGATCCCACATGCCGTGGAGCGGCTGGGCCCGTGATCCATGGCCGCTGAGCCTGCGCGTCCGGAGCCTGTGCTCCGCAAAGGGAGAGGCCACAACAGTGAGAGGCCCGCGTACTGCAAAAAAAAAAAAAAAAGAAAAGAAAAATTACAAGTTAAAATAACCACTACACACCTATTAGAATGGCTAAAACCCAAAACACTGACAACAACAAATGCTGGTGAGGATGCAGAGCAACAGGAACTCTTGGTCATTGCTGGTGGGAATGCAAAATGTTGTAGCTACCTTGGGAGAGAGTTTGGCAGTTTTTTACAAAGATAAACATAGGCTCCATAAATCCAGTCATGTTGCTCCTAGGAATTTACCTAAATGAGTTGAAAACATGTCCACCCAAAAATCTGCACATGAATGTTTATAGCAGCTTTATTCGTGATTGCCGAAACTTGAAAGCAACCAAGATGTCCTTCACTAGGTGAATGGATAAACAAACTGTTATACATCCAAACAATGGAATATTATTCAACAATAAAAAGAAATGATCTATTAAACCATGAAAAGACACAAAGAAACCTTTAGTGTCTATTGCTTTATGAAAGAAACCAATTTGAAAAGGCTACCTATGGTATGTTATGGACTGATTGTGTCCCCCCAAAATTCAAATGTTGGAGCTCTAACCCCCAATTTGACTGTATTTGGAGATAGGGCATTTGGGGAGGTAATTAAGGTTAAATGAAGTCATAAGTGTGGGGCCCTAATTGGATAGGACTGGTGTCCTTAAAAGAGAGGAAAAGACACCAGCACTCTCTCTCTTTCTCTGCCCACACACAGACAAGAGGCCATGTGAGGACACAGCAAGATGGAGACCATCAACAAGCCAGGAGGAGAGATCTCACCAAACACCAACCCTGATGGCACTTTGTTATTGGCCCTCAGGCCCCAGAACTGTGAGAAAAAAATCTGCTGTTTAAGCCACCCAGTTTGTGTTATCTTCTTGTGGCAACCTGAACAGAGAAATACATGGTGTGATTCCAAATATCAGCTATCTGAAATAGGCAAGACTATAGAGACAATAAAAAGACCAGTGGTTGCCAGACGTTCAGGAAAAGGGAGGGAGATTTGAATAGGTAGAGTTCAGGGCACTTCTGGGACTGTGAAACTATTCTCTGTGATACTGTAATGTTGGATACATGAGCTTATTCATTTGTCAAAACCCATGGAACATACAGCACAGAGAATGAGCCACAATGTAAACTATGGACTTTAATAATGATGTACATTATTTAATAATAATGTATCAATATTGGTTCACCAATGTTAACAAATGCACCACACTAGTGCAAGACGTTAATAACGGGTGAGACTCTATGCATGAGTTATTAATACTTTCTCTGCACTTTTTCTACAAACCTACTCTAAAAAATAAAGTTTATTAAGACTTATAAAAATTAATATTCTAAATGTTAAAATTAGCATCATGGATAACTACCAGTTTTTTCTTCACAATTATGTGTACTTTAATATAGTACCTATATTATCCAGTTGTCTGTCATGTTCTTGAAAGTATTTTTCTGGTTTGCTGTTGACATTTTAAAGTTAAGGGTTTTGTTTGTTTTACAGAAGACTAGCCCCAGGTCAACTAAGAATGTAGCATATTTGTGACCTAAAGATGACAAGGTTGGTCCGCTTTTTACAGAAACATAACATTCACCTCGAATACTTGAAAACACTGCATATTTAGTTATTTTCACATTTGCCATTAGTCTACCATGTGAAGAAGGTGAAGATGAGAAGAGAAGTTAGAGTCGTCCAGCTCCCCTTAGAAAGTAGTTGCACTTCACCAAGATGGGGCAAGCCTGCCTGCCAGCTAGCACCTTGCTTGAAGTGATGGTGGTTGCCAGGAACCATATATGCCCCAAATCTCATACACCCCTTTTTCCAGAGACATTAAAGAAGGATTCTGACTTTGTATTGAGTATCTACAAAACCTAAAGCATACATTATCTCTTCTAAGTAAATTCTCAGGACCACTCACCTTTTACTGCCCCCCTCCCCTCCTACCCTTCTTCCTCTATTTTTTATCCCTGGTCCTATGTTCCTATGTTCCAGCGTTCAATATCTGCTCTGCTCTCTCCACTTCCTTTCTTCTTCCTTCTGGTACCTTCTGGTATCATTTTCTCCAATATATCTTTCAGTTTATTTTATATCATTTATTGTTAAAACCACCTATTAATGTTTTGTTTTTTTAAAATTCTTTTATTTCAGAGAATTTCAAAGTTCTCCAAACATACACATATACAAAATAGACAGAAGAGTAAAATGAATGCTCATAGCCCCGTGGCCCTGCTTCAATAATTGTCTTTTTTCATTTTTTTTTAAACCAATGGATTTTAATATAAAAGAGTATCATAAGATGTTTTTTTCATTTATATTCCCATATTTTCTCTACAGCTAAGTATTATTTGAAGCAAATCTGATAAGCTTTTTTCAAGACTGCTTTTATTTATTTTTATAATTTTTATTGGAGTACAGTTGATTTACAACGTTGTGTTAGTTTCAGCTGTACAACAAAGTATCTCCGCTCTTTTTTAAATTCATTTCCCATATAGGCCATTACAGAGTATTGAGTAGAGTTCCCTGTGCTATACAGTAGGTCTTTATTACTTATCTATTTTGTATATAGTAGGGTGTATATGTCAATCCCAATCTCCCAATTTATCCCTCCCCCCACTTAACCCCTGGTAACCATAAGTTTGTTTTCTACGTCTATAACTCTATTTCTCTTTTGTAGATAAGTTCATTTGTACCCTTTTTTTAGATTCCACGTATAAGTGATATCATATGATATTTGTCTTTTTCTGACTTACTTCACTCAGTATGACTCTAAGTCCATCCATGTTGCTGCAAATGGCATTATTTCATTTTTTATGGCTGAGTAATATTCCATTGTATATATGTACCACATCTTCTTTATCCCTTCATCCATTGATGGACATTTAGGTTGCTCCCATGCCCTGGCTATTGTAAATAGTGCTGCAATGAACATTGTGGTACATGTCTCTTTTTGAATTATGGTTTTCTCTGGGTATATACCCAGTAGTGGGATTGCTGGATCATATGGTAGCTCTATATTTAGTTTTTTAAGGAACCTCCATACTGTTCTCCATAGTGGCTATACCAATTTACATTCCCACCAACAGTGTAGGAGGGTTGGCTTTTCTGCCCACAGTATCGCCTCACACCGGTCAGAATGGCCATCATCAAAAAATCTACAAACAATAAGTGCTGGAGAGGGTGTCAAGACTGCTTTTAAACACATGGCTATCTCTCCTTGATAGGCATTCCCTGGCCCCTGCTTGTTTGTTCATCCTCTAGGAGATTCTATCAGAGCCTTAGGGTATAGTGAGAAAAGATGGGGAAAGTGTAGCATACCAGGGCAGAGAGAAGAAGCTGACACTAGAGGTCTCGAAGCTATTGCCTCTCCTGGGAGTCATGTGGCACAGTGATCAGTTTGTAATTAGAGTGTAGTAGTGACCTCTGTCATATGTCACCTGTTTTATTCTGCTCCTGGGGCCCTCCTCTGGGCCCATGGCTTGTGGCTCAAGAAATTGATGCTCTGAGTCTCTTTATTGTATTTGTGTTGAAGTACTTTAAAGACAGACCTCACATAATTTCTTCAGACACATTTCTGAGGAATGTGAGCTCACAAGGAAACAAGGCATGTGAGCAAGATCCAGGAGACCCAGACCCACAGAGATTGCAGACATTGGAATTATTGGACATAACATTTTAAATAAGTTTGTTTACTATGTTTAAAGGAATAAAAGAGGGCATTGAAAATATGTGTAAGGATCAAGAGATTCATTTTTAAAAGACCAAGCAGATTTGAAAAAAGAACCAAATAGACTTTTTTTTGAAATGAGACTGCGATAACTGAAATTAAAAACTCAATGGATATTGTCATGGATGAGATAGTCATGCCAGAAACATTGAACCTAGATGTGATTAAACCTCTAATTCCAACTATCAGTTTACAGGTGCGAGAGGAACTAAACCACAGATAAGCAATTGGCAAAATCCAAATTGTAGAAAATTCCACAGGACAAACAACTCATTAAAAAAAAATAGATTGTAAGGAAAAGAAAATATGGAGGAGAACCTATTGATTCAATAGCAACATAAAAGACATATTTACCAATTGCAATATTCATAGTTTGCTTGATTCAAACAACTTGTAAAAAATATGACATTTAGGATACAATTGGAAATTTGAATAGTTACTGGATGTTGAGCCTACCCATGGATAGTAAGCGGTAATTGTTAATTAGGGGTGTGATCATGGTATAGTGACTTTGTGTAAAAACAGGAGTTACTATCTTTTATAGATACATACTGAAATACTTATGGGTTTCTGTTTTCCTTGCATTGTGAACAGAGAATTTGCATGATCAGTCATTCTGGTTCACCTAACTCTCCCAGTTTTAGCACTTAACCCCTTAGTCCCAGGCTAACCGGGATGATTGGTCACTCTAGTCTAATGTCAGTTCCTTAAAATTGGTTGAGTTATCAAATTATGATTAGATTATCCCTGTTAATTATTTTGTCTCTTTGGATATTCTTGAAATGAGTTAAAATCTGACACTTTTAATACGATTTTTTGGTGATTTTATCATTATAATTCTGTTAAGTTTTGCTACACATATTTTGAGGCTCTATTTAAGATACATAGAAGTTTATAAATGTTCTATCTTCTTGAATCCTTTGATTTCCTTATAGTCCTCCTTTTGATCCCCATTAATGCATTTAATTCTAAATTTTATCTTATTATATTAGTATTGCTACATCAGCTTTCTTTGGTTAGTACTTGCTGGATATATCTATTTCCATACTTTTATTTTCAACCTTTCTGGGTGATTTTCTGGTAATTTTGTCTCCTATATGTAGCATACACCAAGATTTTTTTTAATTTTAATTTTTTTATTGAAGTACAGTTGACTTACAATGTTGTGTTAATTTCTGCTGTACAGCAAAGTGATTCAGTTATATATATATTCTTTTTCAAATTCTTTTCCATTATGGTTTATTACAGGACATTGAATATAGTTCCCTGTGCTATACAGTAGGATCTTGTTGTTTATCTATTTTATGTATAGTAGTTTGTATCTGCTAATCCCAAACTCCTAATTTATCCCTCCTCCACCGCCTTTCCCCTTTGGCAACCATAAATTTGTTTTCTATATTTGTGAGTCTGTTTCTGTTTCATAGAAAAGTTCATTTGTATTATATTTTAGATTCCACATATAAGTGATATCACATGGTATTTGTCTTTCTCTTTCTGATTTACTTCACTTAGTATGATAAGTGAAGTAAACCATCCATGTTGCTGCAAATGGCATTATTTCCTTCTTTTTTATGGCTGAGTAATATTCCATTGTATAGATGTACCACATCTTCATCCATTCATCTGTTGATGGACATTTAGGTTGTTTCCATGTCTTGGCTATTGTAAATAGTGCTTCTGAGAACACTGGAGTGCATGTATCTTTTCGAATTATAGTTTTGTCTGGATTTATGCCCAGGAGTGGGATTGCAGGATCATATGGCAACTCTATTTTTAGTTCTTTAAGGAATCTCCATACTGTTTTCCATAGTGGCTGCACCAACTTACATTCCCATCCAACAGTGTAAGAGGGTTCCCTTTTCGCCATACCCTCTCCAGCATTTGTTATTTGTAGACTTTTTAATGATGGTCACTCTGACCAGTTTGAAGTGATACTGCATTGTAGTTTTGATTTGCATTAAGAAATTACTGATGCTGATAAATCTTTTCATGTGCCTACTGGCCATCTGTATGTCTTCTTTCAATAAATGAAGATTTATTTTTTTTAATTGATATGATAATCTCTATCTTTTGATAGGTGAAGATAGTTCATTGAAATATATTAGAATTTTTCTTATTTCTACTATCTTAGTTTGGGTTTTCTGTTTAACCTCCTCTTTATCTATTTCCTTTTTCCTCTTCCTGTGTTCTCATTAAATGATAAACTTTTCTATATACCCTTTACATCCTCAGAGATTTTGTAAAATAAGGATTGTTTTTCTATTATGATTTTTGGTTTTATTTTTTAGTAGTTACCTTGAGCACAGCATGCCTTTGGCTTCAGCAGGACTCTCACTCTTAAATGTCCTGCTTCTTTTCTGGTTCTTGGAAATGTTTATATTCTGTTGAGCCTGATTATGTCTTTGTCAGACTCTCTTATTTGCGTTTTACATAAATTTCTGTGTAGAAATCATTGCTGTCTTTTAGAAGTAAATATTGACCTTCAAAGCATTAACTTATTATTAACAACCTTGAGCGGAATTCAGCCATTCAAGCTACTCATTTCTTACATACAAGTTAAAGATCCTTTATTTTTCTTTCTCTTTTTGTATTTTAGATAATGTATTGTCAAAATTTTACAAATTTATACAGTTTATAGAATATTTTTAACATATCACATATTCAAAATGCAAAGTTACTTATTAAGGTATAATTTGTATAAAATACACAAATCTTAAAAACACAACTTGATAAAATTTTACACATTTATAAATCTGTGTAACCACCACCAATCAAGATGTAGAACATGTCTATCTACCCAAAAAAGTTCCTGTGGTATCTTCCCAGGCAAAACCAACCTCTGAGGTAACCATTATGCTAACTTCTATCACTGTGGAAAAGCTTTGCCTATCCTAAAACTTCATATAAATGGAATCCTGCACTATATACTCCTTTGTATCGAGCTTCTTTTGCTCTCAATATCTTTTTCAGTTTCATCCTTATTGTTGTGTATATCAGTACATTCCTTTTTTATTGTTGTGTAGATTTCCCTTATATTAACATACCATGACTTATTCATTTGTTCCTCTTATGATGAATACTTGGATGCTTCCTAATTTTTTACTATTATAAATTAATATGCTATGAAGAGTCTAGCATAAGTCTTTTTGTGGACGTAGCTGTGCCATAGAAAAGACACTTGTTTAACTTTGAATAGAAACAGCCAAAGAGCAACGTGTGAGAGTCTCAATTACTCCACATCTTGCCAACACTAGAAACTGTCAGTCTTTAACTGTAGAATTAAAGAGGGTGTGTGGAAGTATCTCTTGTTTTTAATTTGCATTTCCCTGATAAGTAATGTTGTTGAATAATTTTCTTATGCTCGTTGACTAGATAAAATTATTTTGTAAATTATCTCCTAAATCTTTTGCCTTTTTAAAAATTAGGTTGTTTGCCCTATTATTATTGAACTGTAAGAGCCCTTCATATATTCTGGATACAAGTCCTTTGTCAGATATATGTTTTTCCAGGCTCTGGAGTGCCTTTTCACTTCCTAAAGAGTATCTTTTGATAAGCAGATTTTTAGATTTTGATGATGACCAATTTATCAATTAAAAATTTTTATGGTCAGTGCTGTTTGTTCCCTGTTTTAAAAATCTTTGTCTATCTCAAGGTAGCTTTAGCTTTCAAATTTACACTTGATCTACCCAGAATTGATTTTTGTGTATGGTGAGAGATAGCATCAAGTATTATTTTTTTTCTATAGGAATATCCAGTTGCTCTAGCAGCATTTATTAATAAGACCATCCTTCCTCTTTGAAATGCATGAGTGTCATTGTTGTAAATCAAGTGACCAAATATATATGTGTTTATTTCTGAACTCTCTCTTTAGTTCTATCAATCTGTTTGTCTGTGTTTTTGCCAATACCTCACTATCTTAATTACCAAGCCTTAGAGTAAGTTTAAAATCTGTTAGTATAGGTCTTCCAACTTGGTTCCTTTTTTCTTTTTTTTTAAAATAGTTTTGGCTAGTCTATGTCCTTTGCATTTTCCAATAAATTATAGATCAGATGATTGATCTCTATGCACAAAATATTAAGCCTTCTGGGATTTTCATTGGAATAGCATTAAATTTATAGATCAATTTAGGGATAATTGATACCTTAATAATATCAAGCCTGTGGTATACCTCTCCATTTATTTAGGTCTTCTTTAATTTTTCAGAGCACTGTTTGATAGTTTTTAGCGTGTACATCTTGCACACTTTTTGTTAATTTACTTTCCTTTTCTAGTTTCTTGAAGTGGAAGCTTAACTCCTTGATTTTAAACTTTCTTCTTTTCCAGCATATGTGTTTAAACATATAAATTTCTTACTAAGCATTGCTTTACTTACATCTCAAAATTTTGCTAATTTGTGTTATTATTTGTTCAAAATAGTTTCTAGGGCTTCCCTGGTGGCGCGGTGGTTGAGAGTCCGCCTGCCGATGCAGGGAACACGGGTTTGTGCCCCGGTCCGGGAAGATCCCCCATGCCGCGGAGTGGCTGGGCCCGTGAGCCATGGCCGCTGAACCTGTGCGTCCGGAGCCTGTGCTCCGCAATGGGAGAGGCCACAGCAGTGAGAGGCCCGCGTACCGCAAAAAAAAAAAGAAAAAAAAAATAGTTTCTAATTTACCTTGTGACTTCTTCTTTGACCAATAGATAATTTAGAAATGTGTTGCTTAATTTCCAAATATTTGGACGATTTCTAATTATTTTTTGTTACTGATTTCTAATTTAATTCCATTATCTTTGCAAAACATATTTTATATGACTTTGGTCCTTTGAAATTTATTGAGACTTGCTTTATAGCCCAGAATATGGTCTATTTTTGTGGATGATCTATTGCACTTAAATAGTATGTGTTCTTTTATTCTTTTTCATGGTTGTTGGCTATAATATTCTTTAAATGCTTTATTAATGTCGGATTAGGTCAGATTATTCATCTCATATATTGTGACTGATTTTTGTCTGCCTGTTCTATCAATTACAGAGAGATATGTTCTCAAATATCCATTTCTAATTATGGATTTATCTATTTATCATTTTATTTCTGTCAATTTTTACTTCCTATTTTGAATGTATGCTATCAGGCATATACACATTAAGGATTATTATATCTTCCTATTGAATTGACCTTTTCATCATTATTAAATGCCCTTCTTTTTACCTGGGAATACTTTCTGCCTTAAAGTCTACTTTGTCTGATATTATAGCCACAGCTATAATTTTTATAAATATAAACTTAATTTTTAAGCTTTTTGTGGTTAGTGTTTACATCTAATATGGTATTCATGTTTCTAATAATTTACTTTCAACTGTTCTGTGTCCTAATATTTAAAGTTTGTGTCTTATAAGAATATTCTTGGGTCTGTTTTTTAGTTAGTCTAATAATATCTGCCTTTTAGTTGGGATGTTTAGTCCTTTCACATTTAATGTAATTACTGACATGGATTTAAGTCTGTCATCTCAGTATTTGTTTTCTATTTGTCCCATACACTTTTGCTCTTCCTTTAATGGATTTTTTTGGGATTAATCAAAAATTTCCCTCCTATTTTGTCTACCTTCTTATACTAACTGGAAATGTTTTGATGATGTAGGGAATAAATTACTAACTCAAAAACCTTGTGCGCCAAAATTCACATAGTCACAGTTCTTACCTTTATACTTTTACATTGTGGTTATTATTTTTTTTCTATGTGAAACCATTTGGTCTCCTATTACAAGGTATATGTGGGTGGTACATATATGTAGGGGTGTGTGTGGGGGGGTATGTGTTATGCATATGTGAATGTGCTGCATATGTGAGTATGTGTACAAACATGTATGCTTGCACATGTCTGCATGTATAGTGTGCCATGTGTGTGTTGCCTTTAAATACTAAATATCTAGGTGATGTTTTTTTTTGTTTTTTTTTGTGTGTGTGTGTGGTACGCCGGCCTCTCACCGTTGTGGCCTCTCCCGTTGCAGAGCACAGGCTCCAGATGCGCAGGCTCAGCGACCATGGCTCATGGGCCCAGCCGCCCCGCAGCATGTGGGATCCTCCTGGACCGGGGCACGAACCCATGTCCCCTGCATCGGCAGGTGAACTCTCAACCACTGCGCCACCAGGGAAGCCCTAGGTGATGAATTTTAAGAGCACATTTCATAATTTAAAGATATCACTTCATTAATTTCTGACTACAATGAAGTAATTCATTAAATGACAACAGACTGGTCTATCAGAATAAATGTTTCTGCCAAGCTGTTTTAGCTTGTAAGCCAGAATTTAACTCAAGTATTTGAAGAAAAAAGTTGTGCATTCATAAAATCTCTAAGGGGAAGATATGAATGATGTCCTAATTTAATTCAGTATGTATTTCCATAAAATCGTACAATAAAATTCATGAAACATAGTAAGATATCATGTCAGACACTTCTAGCATTGGAGAAATATATGCTGTATTGGTTTCATGTCAGCTTTCTTTTTTTGACTGATTTCTTAAGGAAATACCTTCCTCTCCCTCTGGTAATATGCTTGAACTTTGTTTGGAAAGCTTCAGGGGAAGGGAGGTTTGGGGCAGACTGCCTAGAGAACTTATTTCCCTTGGTGATTGATACGATCCAGGCTTACAGCATGCAGGTATGATGCAAGTCTGTACATGTGTGGAGATTATGTTTAACCAAGGGTTTTCTTGGTGAAGGGGTAAAACTGAACTCTGGGAAATTTTGAGAAATAATTCTGTGAGTTATAATTGTAACTAAGGTCTCTTTGATGTGGCTAAGTTCTTCTCTATTAGCAGTAATTATATTAATTTCTTTTACCTTGATTTCGGTACTGTGAGAAAGACAAAAAAACGAAGTCATCCATTACATGAATTCACACTTTTTAAGCACTTGTAATCCTGCCAGGCACCATGGGTCATCTAAAATGAAAAAGTCTGGGTTACTGCTTAAGGAAAACACAGTCAAGTAGAGGGAGCTACATTATGAACACAAAAAACCATAGGATAAGGTAGAAAGTGACATGCACCTTAAATTTGAAAAACAGAGGCTGGGATTGATCAAAGAATGCCTCATGAAGGAGGGGACATTTGAATTGGGCCCTAAAAAAATGGGTAGAAATTTGATAGCCACTGATGAAGTGAACGGTGTTCTTAGGGGCAGACACATGGTCAAATGTACAGGGATGGGTTTAGGGGAAAAGGAACAATTCTGTTTTGTTGGTATATAAAGTACATAGGAAAGCAGTAATAGATAATTCAGGAAAGATAAGATAGACTGTGCCAAGGAGAGTGTTAAAGGTTATTATCATTATTACTACACAATTAACTTTTTATTATTCCCCTCACTATGTGTTAAAAATAGGACCAGCTGCTGTGTAGACATGCAGAAGGAAACATGGTCTCTATGTGGATAGAAAATAAAACACAGTTCAGTTCCTCCAATTTTGAATTGTCTCCACTCTTTTCAACATTACAAACATTCTGGTTTTTTAAATGCTTTGTTTATATTAATATTTACTTATGTTTATATTTAATTATATTAAATTTATACTTACTATCATTTATATTGGCATTAACTGGAAAGCTGGTTCAAATAGCAAAATAGTTTTCCATTGATCTGCTGCTCATGGCTACTTTCATCAGTACCACCTGCCTATAGTCCCTGTTACTTACTGAGGTTTCGTCGGCCAAGGGCATAGAGATTTCCAAAACGTTTGTTCTCTTTCCTTAAATTTTAAGCATGCAGGGCTTCCCTGGTGGCACAGTGATTGAGAGTCCACCTGCCGATGCAGGGGACACGGGTTCGTGCCCCAGTCCGGGAGGATCCCACATGCCGCAGAGCGGCTGGGCCCGTGAGCCATGGCCGCTGAGCCTGTGCGTCCGGAGCCTGTGCTCCGCAATGGGAGAGGCCACAGCAGTGAGAGGCACGTGTACCGCAAAAAAGAAAAATTTAAGCATGCAGAACTTCAAATATACTAGCCAATCTTTAACATTAAATATCTAGGATATGTATGACCACTACTTAATAATTCCCCTGGCATTGACCTTCTACTCTGTGTTCTCCCTAGTTCTAGTCTGTGGTAGGTGGAATACAGATTCTCTTTTTTTTAAATTTACATTTATTTACCATTTACCAATAAGACTGAACATCTTTTCCTATATTTATTTTACATTCAAGTTTCTTATTCTATGAAATGACTCTCTGTCCTGCCCTTTGATCTCTCTATTAAAACATTTGTCTTTTTTGTGTTTGTTACCTTCTTTTTATTTTTAGAATTTTATTTATATTTTTATATAGCAGGTTCTTATTAATTATCCATTTTATACATATTAGTGTATATATGTCAATCCCAGTCTCCCAATTCATCATACAACCACTGCTCCCCTGCCCCACCACTTCCCCGCTTGGCATCCATACATTTGTTCTCTATATCTGTGTCTCTATTTCTCCCCTGCAAACCAGTTCATCTGTACCATTTGTCTAGGTTTCACATATATGCATTCATATATGATATTTGTTTTTCTCTTTCTAACTTACTTCTCTCTGTGTGACAGACTCTAGATCCATCGACCTCACTACAAATAAATCAATTTCATTCCTTTTTATGGCTGAGTAATATTCCATTGTATATATGTATCACATCTTCTTTATCCATTCATCTGTTAATGGACACTTAGGTTGCTTCCATGTCCTGGCTATTGTAAACAGAGCTGCAATGAACATTGTGGTACATGACTCTTATTTAATTATGGTTTTCTCAGGGTATATGCCCAGTAGTGGGATTGCTGGGTCATATGGTAGTTCTATTATTAGTTTTTTAAGGAACCTCCATACTGTTCTCCATAGTGACTGTATCAATGGACATTCCCACCAACAGTGCAAGAGGGTTCCCTTTTCTCCACACCCTCTTCGGCATTTATTGTTTGTAGATTTTTTGATGATGGCCATTCTGATTGGTGTGAAGTGATACCTCATTGTAGTTTTGACTTGCATTTCTCTAATAATTAGTGATGTTTAGCAGCTTTTCATGTGCTTCTTGACCATCTCTATGTCTTCTTTGGAGAAATGTCTATTTAGGTCTTCTGCCCATTTTTGGATTGGGTTGTTTGTTTTTTTTAATATTGAGCTGCATGAGCTGTTCATATATTTTGGAAATTAATCCTTTGTCCATTGATTCGTTTGCAAATATTTTCTCCCATTCTGAAGGTTGTCTTTTTGTCTTGTTTGTAGTTTCCTTTGCTGTGCAAAACCTTTTAAGTTTCATTAGGTCCCATTTGTTTATTTTTGTTTTTATTTCCATTACACTAGGAAGTGGATCAGAAAAGATCTTGCTGTGATTTATGTAAAAGAGTGTTCTTCCTATGTTTTCCTCTAAGAGTTTTATAGTATCTGGTCTTACATTTAGGTCTCGAATCCATTTTGAGTTTATTTTTGTGTATGGTGTTAGGGAGTGTTCTAATTTCATTCTTTTACATGTAGCTGTCCAGTTTTCCCAGCACCACTTATTGAAGAGACTGTCTTTTCTCCATTGTATATCCTTGCCTTCTTTGTCATAGATTAGTTGACCATAGGTGCATGGGTTTATCTCTGGGCTTTCTATCCTGTTCCATTGATCTATATTTCTGTTTTTGTGCCAGTGCCACATTCTCTTGATTACTATAGCTTTGTAGTATAGTCTGATGCCAGGGAGCCTGATTCCTCCAGTTCTGTTTTTTTCCCTCAAGACTGCATTGGCTATTCAGGGACTTTTGTGTCTCCATACAAATTTTAAGATTTTTTCTTCTAGTTATGTAAAAAATGTCATTGATAATTTGATAGGGATTGCATTGAATCTGTAGATTGCTTTGGATAGTATAGTCATCTTCACAATATTGATTCTTCCAATCCAAGAACATGGTATATCTCTCCATCTGTTGGCATCATCTTTAATTTCTTTCATCAGTGTCTTATAGTTTTCTGCATACAGGTGTTTTGTCTCCCTAGGTAGGTTTATTCCTAGGTATTTTATTCTTTTTGTTGCAATGGTAAATGGGAGTGTTTCCTTAATTTCTCTTTCAGATTTTTCATCATTAGTGTATAGAAATGCAAGAGATTTCTGTGCATTAATTTTGTATCCTGCAACTTTACCAAATTCATTGATTAGGTCTAGCAGTTTTCTCATGGCATCTTTAGGATTCTCTATGTGTAGTATCATGTCATCTGCAAACAGTGACAGTTTTACTTCTTCTTTTCCAATTTGTATTTCTTTTTCTTCTCTGATTGCCATGGCTAGGACTTCCAAAACTATGTTGAATAATAGCAGTGAGAGTGGGTATCCTTGTCTTGTTCCTGATCTTAGAGGAAATGCTTTCAGTTTTTCACCATGGAGAGTAGTGTTTGCTGTGGGTTTGTCATATATGGCCTATATTACGTTGAGGTAGGTTCCCTCTATGCCCACTTTCTGGAGACTTTTTTTTATCATAAATGGATGTTGAATTTTGTCAAAAGCTTTTTCTACATCTATTGAGATGATCATATGGTTTTTATTCTTCAATTTGTTAATATGGTTTATCACATTGATAGATTTGCGTATATTGAAGAATCCTTGCATCCCTGGGATAAATCCCACTTGATCATGGTGCATGACCCATTTAATATGTTGTTGGATTCTGTTTGCTAGTATTTTGTTGAGGATTTTTGCATCTATATTCACGAGTGATATTGGTCTGTAATTTTGTTTTTTTGTAGTACCTTTGTCTGGCTTTGGTATCAGGGTGATGGTGGCCTCATAGAATGCGTTTGGGAGTGATCATTCCTCTGCAATTGTTTGGAAGACTTTGAGAAGGATGGGTGTTAGCTCTTCCCTAAATGTTTGATAGAATTCACCTGTGAAGCCATCTGATCCTGGACTTCTGTTTGTTGGAAGATTTTTTTTGTGTGTGTGATACGCGGGCCTCTCACTGTTGTGGCCTCTCCTGTTGCGGAGCACAGGCTCCGTACATGCAGGCTCAGCGGCCACAGCTCACGGGCCCAGCCGCTCCATGGCATGTGGGATCTTCCTGTACCAGGGCATGAACCCTCATCCCCTGTATCAGCAGGCGGACTCTCAACCACTGCGCCACCAGGGAAGCCCTGTTGGAAGATTTTTAATCACAGTTTCAATTTCATTACTTGTAATTGGTCTGTTCATATTTTCTATTTCTTCCTGGTTCAGTCTTGGAAGGTTATACCTTTCTAAGAATTTGCATTTATTCCAGATTGTCCATTTTACTACCATAGAGTTGCTTGTAGTAGTCTCTTAGGATGCTTTGTATTTCTGCGGTGTCTGTTGTCACTTCTGCTCTTTCATTTCTAATTTTATTGATTTTAGTCCTCTCCCTCTTCTTCTTGATGAGTCTGGCTAATGATTTATCAATTTTGTTTATCTTTTCAAAGAATCAGCTTTTAGTTTTATTGATCTTTGCTATTGTTTTCTTTGTTTCTATTTCATTTATTTCTGCTCTGATCTTTATGACTTCTTTCCTTCTGCTAACATTGGGTTTTGTTTGTTCTTCTTTCTCTAGTTTCTTTAGGTGTAAGGTTAGATTGTTTATTTGAGATTTTTCTTGTTTCTTGGGGCAGGCTTGTATTGCTATAAACTTCCTTCTTAAACTGCTTTTGCTGCATCCCATAGGTTTTGGATCATCGTGTTTTCATAGTCATTTGTCTCTAGGTACTTTTGGATTTCCTCTTTGATTTCTTCAGTGATCTCTTGGTTATTTAGTAACATATTGTTTAGCCTCCATGTGTTTGTGGGTTTTACGTTTTTTTCCCCTATAATTGATTTCTAATCTCACAGCATTGTGGTCAGAAAAGATGCTTGATATGGTTTCAATTTTCTTAAATTTACTGAGGCTTGATTTGTGATCCAAGATGTGATCTACCCTGGAGAATGTTCCGTGTGCACTTGAGAAGAAAGTGTAATCTTTTGTTTTTGGATGGAATGTCCTATAAATATCAATTAAATCTATCTGGTCTATTGTGTCATTTCCTTATTAATTTTCTGTTGGGATGATCTGTCCATTGATGTAAGTGAAGTTTTAAAGTCCCCTCTATTATTGTGTTACTGTCAATTTCCTCTTTTATAGCTGTTAGCAGTTGCCTTATGTATTGAGGTACTCCTATGTTGGGTGCATATATATTTATAATTGTTATATCTTCTTGGATTGATCCCTTGATCATTATGTAGTGTCCTTCCTGTCTCTTGTAACATTCTTTATTTTAAAGTCTATTTTATCTGATATGAGTATTGCTACTCCAGCTTTCTTTTGATTTCCGGTTGCATGGAATATCTTTTTCCATCCCGTCACTTACAGTTTGTATGTTTCCCTAGGTCTGAAGTGGGTCTCTTGTAGACAGCATATATATGGTTCTTGTTTTTGTATCTGTTCAGTGAGCCTGTGTCTTTTGGTTGGAGCATTTAACCCATTCACGTTTAAGGTAATTATCGATATGTATGTTCCTGTTACCATTTTCTTAATTGTTATGGGTTTGTTTTTGTAGGTTCTTTTCTTCTGTTGTGTTTCCCACTTAGAGAAGTTCCTTTAGCATTTGTTGTAGAGCTGGTTTGGTGGTGCTGAATTCTCTTAGCTTTTGTTTGTCTGTAAACTTTTGATTTCTCCATCAAATCTGAATGAGATCCTCACCGGCTACAGTAATCTTGGTTGTAGGTTCTTCCCTTTCATCACTTTAAATATATCATGCCACTCCCTTCTGGCTTGTAGAGTTTCTCCTGAGAAATCAGCTGTTAAGCTTATGGGAGTTCCCTTGTGTGTTTTTTGTCTTTTTTCCTTTGTTGCTTTCAATAATTTTTCTTTGTCTTTAATTTTTGTCAATTTGATTACTGTGTCTTTGCGTGTTTCTCCTTGGGTTTATCCTGCCTGGGACTCTCTGCGCTTCCTGGATTTGGGTGGCTATTTCCTTTCCCATGTTAGGGAAGTTTTTGACTATAATCTCTTCAGATATTTTCTTGGGTCTGTTCTCTCTCTCTTCTCCTTCTGGGACCCCTGTAATGTGAATGTTGTTGTGTTTTATGTTGCCCCAGAGGTCCCTTAGGCTGTCTTCATTTCTTTCAGTCTTTTTTCTTTACTCTGTTCTGTGGCAGTGAATTCCACCATTCTGTCTTCCAGGTCACTTATCCATTCTTTTGCCTCATTTATTCTGCTATTGATTCCTTCTAGTGTATTTGTCATTTCAGTTATTATATTGTTCATCCTGTTTGTTTGTTTTTTAATTCTTCTAGGTGTTTGCTCTTTAATTCTTCTAGGTCTTTGTTAAATATTTCTTGCATCTTCTCGATCTTTGCCTCCATTCTTTTTCTGAGGTCCTGGATCATCTTCACTATCATTATTCTGAATTCTTTTTCTGGAAGGTTGCTTATCTCCACTTCATTTATTTGTTTTTCTGGAGTTTTATCTTGTTCCTTCATCTGGTACATAGCCCTCTGCCTTTTCATCTTGTCTATCTTTCTATGAATGTGGTTTTTGTTCCACAGGCTGCAAGATTGTAGTTCTTCTTGCTTCTGCTGTCTGCCCTCTGGTGGATGAGGCTATCTAAGAGGCTAGTGCAAGTTTCCTGATGGACGGGACTGGTGGTGGGTAGAGCTGGCTGTTGCTGGTTGGCTCCAACCAAAAGAACTCAGTAAAACTTTAATCCACTTGTCTGCTGATGGGTGAGGCTGGGTTCCCTCCCTGTTGGTTGTTTGGCCTGAGGTGACCCAACACTGGAACCTACTGGGCTCTTTGGTGGGGCTAATGGTGGACTGTGGGAGGGCTCACGCCAAGGAGTATTTCCCAGAACTTCTGCTGCCAGTGTCCTTGTCCCCACGGTGAGCCACAGCCACCCCCCGCCTCTGCAGGAGACCCTCGAACGCTAGCAGGTAGGTCTGGTTCAGCCTCCTATGGGGTCGCTGCTCCTTTCCCTGGGTCCTGATGTGCACACTACTTTGGGTGTGCCCTTCAAGTGTGGAGTCTCTTTTGCCCCTGTGCTGTCGAAGTCCTGTAATCCAATCCCTCTAGCCTTCAAAATCTAATTCTCTAGGAATTCCTCCTTCTGTTGCCGGACACCCAGGTTGGGAAGCCTGACGTGGGGCTCAGAACCTTCACTTCAGTGGGTGGACTTCTGTGGTATAAGTGTTTTCCAGTCTGTGAGTCACCCACCCAGCAGTTACGGATTTGATTTTATTGTGATTGTGCCCCTCCTACCGTCTCATTGTGGCTTCTCCTTTGTCTTTGGATGTGGGGTATCTTTTTTGGTGAGTTCCAGTGTCTTCCTCTTGATGAATGTTCAGCAGTTAGTTGTGATTCCAGTGCTCTTGCAAGAGGGAGTGAGAGCACGTCCTTCTACTCCGCCATCTTGACCCAATCTCCAAAACATTTGTCTTTTTAAAAAATTGATCTGTAGGCCTATTTACATGTTTTAAATACTAATCCTCTATCAAGTATATGCCTTATAGTAAATGCAGTCATTTTGAGGTTTGTCTTCATTTAATTTATGGTATCTGTTGATGTACAGAAGTTTTAAATCTTAATTTAGCCTAGTTTATGAATCTTATCCTTAATGATATGTAGTTGTAAAATCTTGCCTAAAATCATCCTTTCCTAATCCAAGATCATAAAGATATTTTCCTATATTTTCTTCTTAAAATTTTAAAGTTTTTCTGTTCACATTTACATCTTTTTTTCACCTGGAATCTGTTTGGGGGAATGATATGAAGCAGAGATTGAAATATAATTTTTCAGTATGGACAACCAGCTCTTCCAGCATCCTGTCCCCAGGAGTCGGTAGTTCCTCTTTTAGTTAACAAG
The DNA here is from genome assembly GCF_949774975.1 of Lagenorhynchus albirostris. Lineage (NCBI taxonomy): Eukaryota > Metazoa > Chordata > Mammalia > Artiodactyla > Delphinidae > Lagenorhynchus > Lagenorhynchus albirostris. Next base: position 70,790,571 of record NC_083106.1, read on the forward strand.
CTTCCATATATGTGGATCTATTTATAGACTGTTCATCAGTCTAGTTGCTCTCTCCCTGTACTAACCTACTCTGTCATAAACCACACTGTCCTAATTACAATAGCTTCAAGATATAAGATACATGATTTTTTTTTAATTTTTAAATTTTTTATTGAACTTTAGTTGATTTACAATGTTATGTTAGTTTTTGGTGTGCAGCAAAGTGATTCAGTTATATATATATATATTTTTTCTTTTTCATTATGGTTTATTATAGAATATTGAATATAGCTCCCTATGCTATACAGTAGGACCTTGTTGTTTATCTATTTTATATAGAGTAGTGTACATCTGCTAATCCAAAACTCCTAATGTGTCCCTTTCCAACCTACTTTCCCCTTTGGTAATCATAAGTTTGTCTTCTATATCTGTGAGTCTGTTTCTGTTCTGTAAATAAGTTCATTTGTATCATAGTTTAGATTCCACATATAAGTGATATCATATAGTACCTGTCTTTCTCTTTCTGACTTCATTAAGTATAATAATTTCTAAGTCAATCCATGTTGCTGCAAATGGCATTATTTCATTATTTTTCATGGCTGAGTAGTATTCCAGTATATATAATGCTATATATACATATATATATATCTCCCATCTTCTTTATCCATTCACTCGTCAATGGACACGTAGGTTGCTTCCATGTCCTGAATATTGTAAATAGTGCTGCTATGAACACTGGGCTGCTTGTATCTTTTCAAATTACAGTTTTCTCTTGACATACAAGATGCATGATATTTTTTAAAGTGGGTCCCTTTTGTTCTTCCTAAAAATTATTTTGACAATTCCTGGCCCTTTGCTCATTCAGATTGACTTTAGGGTAATATGGTTTAACTTTCATCAAAAGTAAAAGTCCATTGGGAGAACTGATGTCTTTATGTTACTGAGACTTCCCATGCAAGAACATTTATTTCTTTAATAGCTTTCAACAAATTTTTCCTCTTTCTATTAAAAATATCTTACACACTTGTCAAAGATTTATTTGTAGATAACTTACATGTTTTGTTGCTGTTATAAATGATATCTTTAAATGTTGTATTTTTGAACTATTTGTTGCTGGTTTGGGGGGTGCAGTTGGTTTGCATAATCATTTATCTGTTGGTTCCTTTGGATATTTTTATGTAGAAAAGCATATAAGTTGAAAATAATGATGGCTTTATGACTTTTTTTCTAATCTTTATATCTCTCTTAGTTACATAACAGCTATATATTATATGTGTATATTACTATGTATAATATAGTATATGGTATACAAGTATATAGTATACAGTATATGGTATAGTATACCTGTATAAATGGTATTACTATAGCAGTATTATATAATAATATACTAATTATATATATTATATGCAATTATATATGCAGACACTGTAAGTAGAAAAGGGCTAACTTGTAAAGGGCTATCTGTGATTACTTTTAGTGGTAAGTCCAGGAGCTGGTTTAAGCAACTATATTCAATAATTTACTATTAGAATTAGACCTGTAAATACATTTCAATATTTGCCTGAAATAAAATTGAATATGCTGTTTATCAGGATCCATTAACTTAGGCTCTGCAATTTAAGTCAGTTTTCCAGAAATGGTAATAAGTTTGTATTGACCCAATACAACTTTGCCACTAAGTATTCCTGAGGACCAAAGACATAGTATTAGTTACTAAGTATAAAAGTATAATGCAAAGATCTGGTTGCAGATCCCCCAAATCAGCGGATTCAAAGCATAGACATTAGTCAGGGCATACACATCGTGTGCATTTACACATTTCACATTAAAATAAAATGTTAAGGCATGCTTTTTAAAAATTATTTTTAACTGCCTTTATTGACCAACTGCTTTTCCCAAGCACGTCAAAAAAATCCTTCGCTTCTCCTGCTGACCAGGGCTACATTGGGGTCATAATTAGTACACTGTTGGTTGACGTAAAGTCTAAGCCGCAGGCAAAACTCCAGTCTTCAACATCGTCTCTCTTGTTTGCTTAGCTCAGCGGCCGGCCACCGACATGTATAGAGGAGCTTTGTGCAAGCACCGATTATCAAAAGTCTGTGCTTTCATCCACACCATTAATTTCTGAAGCCAGAAGACAGCATGGTGAGTGCACTGACGAACACTACTACAGAGAATCCCAGGACAAATAATCCTAGGAAAGATCAGCTCCTCTAGGACTGAACGGATATTCATTTCTTGACCTGGGCACCTGTAGGGTGTGTCAAGTATAGTACGAGGGTAAATACTAATAGTGCTTTAGAGGTAGACACTACCTTCCATCACAGAAGTTCACATTTTTCGTTAGATGCTTTCCTTTGTCCTGACAGCACTGCAATGGGATACATAGTAATTAATTCATGTTTTCATTTTCAAATAGGGACACCACACACAAAAGGAGCCCACTTATTTACTCAGATTTTCCTACGATTCTACCAGTTGCAGTCTTACTTAATCTCCTCCACCAGGCACACATATTCAGAAAGTTCTGGTGCCGTCAGGTTCACCAGACCCTGCTTGTGACCCTTCACATGTTTGCTGTCTGCTCTGTCTCTCTGGGGATGATGTTACACAGCTGTTGGCAACTTTATGTCCTCCAGTGTTCTTCCTCCCCTTCATCCAAACAGGACAGAGGTGGTGAGAGTGGAGAGAGAAGCACTTCAGCTAAAATCTCATTGCCCCGACTGCTAACTAGTATGACTTTGTAATGTTTCCAGACACTATTTTGTGTTATCAGCATCATAATGACAAATACATTAAACTGACTAAAAGGACTCTTTGAACTCTAACCAGAATGGACAAGTTATATGTTACAGGGGGTTCTATGAATTATGTTGATTAGGGTTATTCTCTGTGACTGGTTCCATGGGATTGTCTAAATGAAAATGACTTGGGGGCTTCCCTGGTGGCGCAGTGGTTGAGAGTCCGCCTGCCGATGCAGGGGACGCGGGTTCGTGCCCCGGTCCGGGAAGATCCCACATGCCGCGGAGCAGCTGGGCCCGTGAGCCATGGCCACTGAGCCTGCGTGTCCAGAGCCTGTGGTCTGCAATGGGAGAGGCCACAACAGTGAGAGGCCCGCATACCGCAAAAAAAAAAAAGAAAATGACTTGGGCTTAGAGCAGCCATAATTAGGAGGGAAAGGAAGTGCTGAGAACTTTCTAAATCGGTGTGAAGACAGTGGTAGAACAAAAGACACTAAGAGCTGGGAGGAACATTGGAATTCATCTAGTCTAAATGCTCATTTTACAGATTAAGTAATAGCCAACATGTTTCTCATCAGGGACACCACTGGCGTTTGGGCAGGACAGTTCTTTGCTCTGAAGGACCATCCCACACATTGCAGGATGTTTAGTATCCCTGGCACCTGCCCACTAAATGCCAGGAAGCGCCAGTCATTATGACAACCACAATTCCCCTGCCAACTTCCCAGTGGGCCCTTCCAGAGGGAGTGGTACCCTCGCTGTTGAAAACCTCTGAGCCAAATTGCTCAGAGACAACCAGGAAACCTGTGCGAACACAACTGACTCACTGACAGCACTTCTGAGACTTTAATGTGTGTGAGAATCAACGAGGGATCTTGTTAAAAACACGGACTCTGACTCAGGAGGTCTGGGATGGAGAGTGAGATTCTGCATTTCTGACCAGCTTGTAGGTGATGCCGAGACTGTGAGTTTGCAGATCCCACTTCGAGTAACAAGGGTCCAAGCATCTAAATGAGAGGACATCTCAACTGTCTTGGTGTCCTTACCAGTTCACGTACCACCCAGAGTTGTGGCTTCGGAATTCCACAAATGGTACCTGCTCTCTGTACAAGCTTCTCGGGAGATCGGCTCTAGCTTTGTCTTGGGGACTCTGCATCTGATTCTTCTCCCGGGTGACCTGATGGCAGACTCTGCCTTTACCTCTCTGCACAGCAGGCTTCAGACTATTTTTTTGTTTGTTTCCAGAGCCTGATTTTATGTAAGTCCCTCTCTTGGAGTCTCATACCCTCACCTCTCCAGCTGCAGCTCCTGAAAGCCCAGCTGAGACCAAAAGCAAGGTGCCCGCTTCCTAGCTGAGCTGGTGGAGGTAGGTGGGTTCTGGGAGAGCCTAGGAGCTGTCATTTGTCTCAGTGACGGAGCTGCCCAGAGCCCAGGTTTCCTGACTCCTGCCCAGAGTTCCTCCCCAGTGGTCCATGTTCTCGTTTCCCTCCCTTCTATTCCTACCATTAAGTGAAACTGTGTGTCACTCAGTATATCTGTTTAACTCACCAGGAAAGTGCCACCTACTCTGCTTTAGCAAGAAGGCTCCTCATGGACCAGCTTCCTGGTTGAAGTGCAATGTTGAGAACTCTTGCAACGTAGAACAAATGGTATAATGAGAAGTAAGTTCCCACAGGCATTGTCATTGATTTTTTTTTCCATTTCTGGAACTTGGAAGTAGCTGATGGGAAGATTTGGAGATGGTTTCATCTCCACTGGTGATAAAACAAAAAGCTATAACGGAATTCCATTGCTAGTCACAGAAAATCAGCTCTATATTCTCCCTTATCTTTTCTGGTTCCCTCCATCCCTTTTCAGCCAAAGGAACAAGCCAGAAGGCCATCCATGTGGGTGGGTAGGCATTTCATGGGGAGCAGGCTTCTCTGAAATTCCATAATATCTGTCTTAGCCTCGGTTCCCCTGAAAGCAGAGTCTGAGACAGACGTTTGTGTGATGGTAGATTATTTGAGAATGGAGATTCCGTGGAGCGGCAGGGCAGACAGAGGGAGTCAAACAGAAAGTGAGGGGAAGAAAAATAAGGATAATTATCAAGTCAGCCCCTGGTACAGGTGATGGTGCTGGATTCCTCCTGGACCCTATGAACTGACTTGAGAGCTCTCTAACTAGAGGACAAAAGGAAGAAGCATTTACCTGTCACTTCCCACTCCCCATTGGCCAAGGGTGGGCCCACAGGTGTTGACTCCTCTGAACTTTCAGGTTTTGCAGGTGTGAGTGTCCAGCAAGTTCCCAGAGGACCTCAGAGCTGGTCAAAGTCTGTGAGGAAACCTAGAGCAGGAGGTGGGGTTGAGTGAAATTTTAAGTGGTGCGTAAGAGGCAATAATCCTTGAGACAATGGAGGGTACTGGAAACAGTTCTGGGAGTCCTGGGAAATGGAGGTATCCCCCTCAAAGTGTCTTTGGCAGGCCAAGCACTGGCTCTTGTTTTTATATGGGAGCTGTACTTCCTGAAATTCATGCTTCCAACCTGCATTCTGTCACCCTGCATTGTCACAGCAAGGGCCCAAACGGGGAGTCTGGAAATTTTAGAGAATTGCAGACAATTTAGACCATTTCCCAAGTGTTGGTTTCTCATCCTCAACTTTGAGTTTGGCAACACCGACCATAAAAACAGCTTTGGAGGGCTTCCCTGGTGGCGCAGTGGTTGAGAGTCCGCCTGCCGATGCAGGGGACACGGGTTCGTGCCCCGGTCCAGGAAGATCCCACATGCTGTGGAGCGGCTGGGCCCGTGAGCCATGGCCGCTGGGACTGCGCGTCCAGAGCCTGTGCTCCGCAACAGGAGAGGCCACAGCAGTGAGAGGCCCGTGTACTGCAAAAAAAAAAAAAGAAAAAGAAACAACTTTGGAAAACTGGATATGTACATGCAAAAGAATGAAGTTGGGCCCTACTTACACCATAGACAAAAATTAACTCAAAATTCATCAAAGACCTAAACATCAGAGCAAAAACTGTAAAACTCTCACAAGAAAACAAAAGGGGGAAACTTCTTGACAGTGGATTTGGCAAGTATTTCCTGGAAGTAACGCCAAAGACAGGCCAAAGAAAAAGTAAAAATAGATAAATTGGACTACATCAAAATTAAAACTTTGTATGTACCAAAGGACTCCTAACACGGAATAGAAGAAAATATTTGTAAATCATATATCTGATAAGGGGTTGGCATCTAGAATATGTAAAGAACTCCTACAACTCAACAACAAAGAAACCAACAACTCAATTTAAAAATGGGCGAAGGACTTGAATAGATACATCTCAAAACAAGACACATAAATGGCCAAAAAGCACATGGAAAGATGCTCACCATAACTTATTAGGGAAGTGCAAATCAAAACCACAATGAGATGCCACCTTATACCCATTAGGATGGCTACTGTGTTAGTTTGTTATGGCTGCCGTAACAAAAGACCACCAGGCTGGGTGGCTTAAACGGTAGAACTCTCTTTTCTCACAGTTCTGGAGGCTGGAAGTCCCAAGGTGTTGGCGGGTTTGGTTTCTGGCGAGGCCTCTCTCCGTGGCTTGCAGATGGCAGCCTTTCACTCTGTCCTCACCTGGACTTTTCTCTGTGTGTGCACATCCTTGGTTTTTCTCTGGATGCCCTAATCTCCTTTGCTTATGAAGACACTAGTCGGATTGGATTAAGCCTCACCCTAATGGCTTCATTTTAATTTAATTATCTCTTAAAAGCCCTATCTCAAAATATGGTTACATTCAGATAATCATATTGGGACTTCAACATATGAATCTTGAGGGGACGTAATTCAGCCCATAACAGCTGTTTTCAGCAAAACAGGTGTTGGTGAGGGTGTGGAAAAATTGGACCCCTTGTGCATTGTTGGTAGAAATGTAAAGTGATGCAGCTACTGTGGAAAGCAGTAGAGTGGCCTTCAAAAACTTAAAAATAAAATTACCTTATGATCCAGCAATTCCACTTTTAGGTATATACCCAAAAGAATTGAAAGCAGGGTCTTGAAGAGATTTTTGTACACACATGTTCATAGCAGCATTATTTACAATAACCAAAATGTGGACGTAACACAGGTGTCCATTGAGGGATGAATGGATAAACAAAATGTGGTATATACGTACAAAGGAGCATTATTCAGCCATAAAGAGGAAAGAAATGCTGACATGTGTTATAACATGGATGAACCTTGAGGACATTATGCTAAGTGAAATGAGCCAGTCACAAAAAGACAGATACTGTAGGATTCTACTTATATAACACAGTCAAATTCATAGAGACAGAAAGTAGAATGGTGGGTGCCAGGGGTAGTGGTGGATGGGAGGGCAGGGGGATGAATGGGGAATCGTTGTTTAATGGGTGTAGAGTTTCAGATCTGCAAGTTGAAGGAGTTTTGGAGGGTGGTTGTACAATAATATGAATGTACTTAACACCACACTACTGAACTGTATACTTAAAAATGGTTAAGATGGTAAAGTTTATGTTATATATATTTTGCTGCAATTGAAAGTAGATAAAACAAAATAAACAAATAAAAATATCTATGGGGTGAGAGAGGAGGAAAGCCATCAGAAAATGGGCAGGGAGTCGGATAAATGGATGAACGAACAGGAGCAAGTGGAAATTTTTAAGCTCTTGTAAAACTGTTTCCTTACTAAATGGGGATGATTTAAACAACTGAATCTTGCTGACACAAACATAGCTGTTAAGAAATCTGCTGCAAAGGCAGGAGCGAACGCTGTAAATCTTGATCTCTTCCCCACTCTTTGCTCCTGAGGCCATGCTACGCAGTGCTTAGAAGCAGACAGTGCACTGCAAGGGCAGTGAAAAGAAGCGTCCCTAGGGGTTCAGGGGCCCTCTAGCTACTGCTGCACATCTGCAGTGTTGTCTTTAGGCACTGCTGGTGCAGGAGCCTAAAGCACTTTGCCAGTAAATTAGTGATGAGAACAGCATAAGGATGTCAGCTTGCGAGCCATTGAAGCAAATTGAAAAATCTGGAAAGATGGTTACACTGGTAGTAGCTGTTCATGCACAAGGTCATACCTCTAATGCTGACCTTATGTTACCTAACATACAATCATCTTTGACAGCCACCAGAAACCAAAAGTCATTGCTTGTGTAAAGCAGCAGGGAAGTGGGAAAGACAAAACCCTTAAAAATGCTTTTTTTATGTTTTGAACGGACCGATTTTCCATTTGGATTTTGCTGATGTCTCTGCCCTCTACCATTTGCTCGTAAGATTTTACAGATGCTCTGTAATCTTCTCCAAAGACGTAAGATAGTATGTAATTTACTTTAATTATGTATTATTAACTTTTAAGTTAATCAACTTTTATAAATATGTAATGGTTTTTCTGACTGATCAAGTTATTTTATACACAATAAATGTTAGCATTTATGAAGAGTCTAAAAGAGATGACAAAGCTCAGAATGAAGGGAAGAGAAATTCACTAAACACTTCAGTTCCTACTACACTCAGAGTTGTTACTATGTGTTTTTGTTTAAAGCAGTTATCCCCATTGTTTAAAAAGTTCTTTATGACCTTAGTGTTAGGAAAGATTAATCCCATTTAGCAGAATAAAATTTTTATATAAAATGTAAAATCCAGTTTCGAGCACTGGTTTTGAAGAGACACAAATGTACTTGAGCATGTACAGATAACAGTAACTACAATGGAAGGGTCTAGAATCATTTTATGTGCTAAATGATTAACAAAGCTAGCAATACTAACTTAGAGAACATTTGAGAGACAGATGTTCATGTTAAAATACTTGAAGAGTTATTGGGTAAAAGATAAATTATATTTCTATGACATCAAGGGTAGAAATACGGCTGCTGGATAGAAATGAGACTAGAGAAACATTTTGCCTATTATAAAGATAAAAGTTCCTAGAGCTAGTAGGAATTTTTTTTTTAACATCTTTATTGGAGTATAATTGCTTTACAATGGTATGTTAGTTTCAGCTTCACAACAAAATGAATCAGTTATACACATACATATATTCCCATATCTCTTCCCGCCTGCGTCTCCCTCCCTAGTAGGAATTTTTTAAGTCACATACTAAGGTCTACAAAATGTAATTTTTTTTTTTCTAAGTCTAACAGATTTTATCTCAAGTCCCCACCTGCAGGAAAAAAAAAATCATTTCAAGACAAATTAGTTCAGTTCCAGATTCCTCAGAAAGGAAGCCTTTTTCTTCCTGCAAATGCACCAAGCCGTACGCCAGAAAACAGAGATTGGTTACGGAGTCACAGGCTGGCCACTCACAACCGTAGATGACGGGTCCTCGGGGGATGGGGCAGTGGTGGCTCCAGATGGGCCGGTCCAGGGAGACTGAAAGTCTTGCACTCTTGCTTTTTTTCCAGCCGCCTCTCCCTACCCTCACTCCAGAGGGTCTTTACATATTCAGGAGATGCGAGGAGGCGAGGTAGGGAGGAATTGCGTCCCTATTCATCCAGATCCTTCTTGAAGAATTTGATATTTTGAAGTCTCGTTTTGTTTGAAGCCACCCATTTGAGGCAATGGAAGCTTCAGACTGCATTTGTAGTGGCTCCAATGGGTGGGACTCTTGAGGTGAGAGGAGAAGGAGAGAACCCACCATAAATGGCAATAAAGTTTTCCCCGACTACCATGGATCGGTGCTCAGTATTGCCAGACAGTGTCCTAGGCACTTTACGTTTCAACCCTACAGTAGCCCAGTGAGATAAATATTATTTTATAACCATAATAATACCATTATCAAAATAAAACAAAACATCATCACTAACATATAGCCCACAATTAAATTTCCCCTGTTACCCCAAAAGTGATTTTATAACATTTTTTTAAAAAATCCAAGATCCAGTTAAATTTCCACAAGGCAGTTGGTGGTTAAATTTTTTTTTAGCCTGTGCTGATGATAATCTCTGAATAAATTATGATATTGAAGGTTGCAAAATGCTGATTTTAAAATGATCATTCCTCCTGTACTTATTTGCTGTTTAAAAGAAAAATCTTCATATTTGTTTTAAGCTATAGAAACATAGCAAAAAATCTTTTTTACTTTTTCTAACTTTTTAAAAAAATTTTATTTATTTATTTATTTTTTGGCTGCGTTGGGTCTTCGTTGCTGCGCGCGGCTCTCTCTAGTTGCAGCGAGCGGTGGCTACTCTTTGTTGCGGTGCGCGGGCTTCTCACTGTGGTGGCTTCTCATTGCAGAGCACGGGTTCTAGGCACCCAGGCTTCAGTAGTTGTGGCGCACGTGCTCAGTAGTTGTGGTGCACGGTCTTAGTTGCTCCACGGCATATGGGATCTTCCCGGACCAGGGCTCGAACCCATGTCCCCTGCACTGGCAGGCGGATTATTAACCACCGTGCCACCAGGGAAGTCCCTTTCTAACTTTTTTTTCAGGTGGTTCCCCCCCCCCAGCTTTATTGAGGAATAATTGACACGCAGCATTGTATAGGTTTAAGGTGTAGAACATAATGATTTGACTTACATACATCATGAAATGATTGCAATAGGTTTAGTGAAAATCCATTGTCTCATTTAGATACAGCATAAAAGAAATAGAGAGAAATTTTTTTTCCTTGTGATGAGAACTTTTAGGATTTCCTCTCTTAACAGCTTTCATTTATAACATACAGCAGTGGTATTGTCTTTATCATGTTGTACATGATACCCCTAGTACTTATAACTGGAAGTTTGTATGTTTTGACCACCATGATCTAGTTCCCTTTCCCTCCACTCCCCCTTCTCTCGTAGCCACAAATCTGATCTCTTTTTCTATGAGTTAATTTGTTTGTCTTTGAAGTATAATTGACTTACCACAGATAAATATTTTAATTGCATTTTATAGATGATGAAAGTGAGGTTTACAAGATTAACATCATCAATATCACAGCTTTAAAGAAGCAGAACTGGGATCTGAAACTATAACTGCCTCATCCAAAGCTTGTAAGTTAATATTTTTGGTTCTACTCTGTGCCCCCAACTGCTGTATGTATTAGGAATAAATCAGCTTTAAACCACTATGCTCCCTTAGAATAGACTGTGTCAGAGAATTGAAAATTCTTGATCACCTGAGACATTCAGGCAAGAATAGAAGGCTTTTGGCTGAGATAGTTTCTATCGGACAGTAATCTGTAGCATTCATTTCAAATCAATAAAACATTAAAGCTTGAAGGAAATAATCATTTAATCCAACCACCCATGACTCAGAAGCATAATTTTCCTCACAATTCCATAAAACGCTTATTAGACTTTGGGTGCCTCGTAATATTTATGAAGCTGCACTAATACTAAGACTGCCACGGAAACTGGGTATGGTTATGCTTTGGCTGTACACAAAGCCAACGAAAAAGACACCTTTCCAAATGAACAGCTCCAATGTCTGAACAGTGTTGGCTGCATTCTAGAGTGGCTTGACCTGTCGTAGGGTAATAGTCACTCTCATAAAAAGGAGAATTTTTGAGAGTATATGAGCCATGGAGATTGGGCATAAGCAAACCATGGCCGAACTGCCTGCTGATCGCGACAGGCCCAGCCTGACCCTCTTTGGGGACGTGCCATGAGAGACTTGCTTCAATTACACGGTAAAATCATAAATGGCTTGACGTGCCATAGCTTCACGTGAGCCGTAGGAGCACTTCTGCTCCACCCTCCTATCTCCAGAAGTGAGTGACAGCTAAGAGTCACTGCATTTACTACAGTTGTTGCATAATAAGGCAGGGATGCTCCGGGAGATGACTTATGCTTCTGCTCTCTGCCTTTATCCTGGTGAGTGTACTGTTGCTATTATTGGCATATGGAGCACTCACTGATTGGAGAAGTTGACAAATACTTTTGAAGCTTATAACACCATAAAACATAACACATAATGGCAAGGTCTCTCTCCCTGGCCCCATGATATTTATAAGTGTGACTAAGGGCCCATTTGAAAATACAGCATGTAGAATGCACATATGTAATGCATAATAACAACTACCATTAAATGTCATAAATAACATAGACAACTATATTCCCCTCATCTGCCCATTTGCCTAAAATGTTGCCATTTTGTGTTCTGTGTTCCTTGACTCCTAAAGGTAATGTGTGTAAATATGGGTTATATGTTGATGACTCCCCACGGGACATCTTGAACTTTAACCCTTTCCTGAATTCTAGATTTATACATGCAGGGCCACCTCCCCAAACCTATTTTTCCCCTAGAAATATCCCTCAAGCCATAAATCGGTGTCTCCCTTTCCCTACATCGAATCCATTCACAAGTCAGTTCCCCTTTCAAATATATCCTGAATCTGTTCATCTCTATTCAGTCTGTTCACCTCTTCAGTCTTTTCCTTTCTACTGCTACCGCCCTAGTACAAGCTTCCATCACATTTTCTCCAGATTTTTCTAATACATTCAAAGCTGCTCTCCTATTTCCACTCTTGTCCCCTACCATTCTTTTTACACGAACAATCAAAGTGATTAAAGATAGATAGATCATTAGATAGATAGATAGATTGTTAGATAGATAGATGATAGATAGAGATTGTCTACTTTGTCTCACCAGCATTTTAGGCTCTTCAAGGTGATGCTATTCCCCATCTATCTATCTATGATGTTCTCACCCCCCTGCTTAAAATCCTTCCTGAGTTTCCACATCACTTAGAATAAAGCCCTAATTCCTCACCACTGCCTCTAAGGTCCCATGTGACCTGGCTCTCTTTCTCCACATCTCAGCCCACTCCCTGCTAATTCACTGTGCTTCAGTGACGCCTTTCTGTTCTGTAAACTCACCAAAACTATTTCCACATCAAGGCATTTGCACATGTGCCCTCTGTCCAGAATGCTCTTCCCCCAAATCTTTGTATGACCACAGGATCATTCAGACTCCAACTCAAATGCCTGTTCAGAGAGGTCCCCTGAGCTCCACACCTAAAGCAGATCCCTCCCAGCCCGTCACACTCTATCATATCACCCTGCTTGGACTAACTTACAGTAATTTTTAATAAAATGTTCTAACGTCTTATTTCCTTACTCACGTATTGCCTGTCTCCTACCATTAGAATGTGAACCCCCTAAAGGCAGAGATCTATTTGTCTCATTTACCACTGTATCCTCCGGGCCTAGAACAGTGCCTAGAACGTGGTGGGCAAACAATGAGTATTTGTTGAATGATTGGGCTTTTCCTTAGAGCACAAAGTGTGTTTCAAGGTAAAATACCTAGGTGGGGTACCGAATCCATTTGCTTACTTACGATAAAAGATGCAACCCAAAGACAGTGAAAGCAGAAGACTCATTTGCTTTTCTAATAATCTCCTTTCTCAGCATTACGGTCCACTACTATGAATTAAATTTCTGTCTCTTGGGCATTAGTGATAATAGACATCTCAATTTCATTGAGACCGACTCTTGCTTTTCACAAAAAGCATAAATCTGGACAATTAGGTATTTTAGAAACAGTGAAAAGTCAACAACTTTCATTTTATTCTTCAAGGCCTCTTCTTGACTAGGCCTCAACCTTTGCCTCTAAGAAATGTAACTTTTAGCACAAATGGTTTTATCCATCCCTCACACTAAGAGACTTGAACAAACACTAACATAATTTCTATCAGCTCAGTTTTCCCAGCCATGCCTGGGAAAACTCAATACTGCCTAAAGAATTTATTGTTTGTTCTAGCAAAAACCTGACAATAGGCTCCTGACCTCACTTTTCTTAGAGCATTGACTTTAGAAAACATGCCATTGTAAATCCTTTCTCTGTCTCTTTGAGATTGTATCTTCTACAACCCAGGAATGTCTTTGTCAAGGATCTGGGAGCCATCCCTTTAAAATGCAATCATCAAGCCCAGGGTGCTTGTCTCCCAGACCCTGTGGGAGAATAGGAGCCTACCTTCCATAGATGCCAGTTCGCAGACACAGATGGCCTAATCACATTGACCAAGCCCCCGTAATGTCCTTCAGTAATTCTCCTTTAGCACCTCCAGCATTTCAAAAGCCTCATGCCTTTTGTTTTGCTGAGTTTAGTTCAGTTCTATAGTGAAGTCTCTCTCCCCTACTTCAGGAGCTCAAGTAAAATCTTTCTTGCTACTTTTAGCCAGAGTCTGGTGAATAATTTCTCTTTAATATCATGGACTAGCTCATTATTCTGTGTGGTATATTTGGCTCTATTTTAGTGTGGATGGATTCTCACAGGTTGTGTACTTCGTCTCGCCAGCATTTTACTCTCCTCAAGGCGATGCTATTCCTCAGGAATGGTTATAAACACCGTCTTCACTGGGCTGGGAGATGGACTCAAGGGAGAAACTAGTGATGAATTTCTATCTAAAAAAAAGAAAATGATTGAGCTACCCCCTGAAGCAATGCCCAGACACCTATGTCCCCAAGGCTGTCTTGAAAATCTACATTCAAGCCACTCTGCATTCCTTTTATTATGTCACTTGGGTCTTGCAGTCTTGAATGACTGTGAGGACGCTAAGTTCAGCAAGACAGTTGGATATAGGGTCTGTGGCTCAGGAGAGAAATTTGGGCTCGGAGACACAGACTTGAAGCAATGAACTTTCAGATATAAATTGAGTAGATAAAGCTTACTCAGCAAGAATGGGTTGACTGAGAAGAGGGCCAATGACAAAACCTCCCAGGAAATACCAATATTTTCAGAAAGGGTGGAGGACTGTGTTTCCCAACTTTAAACATATAGGAGCACCCATAGAAAATAGCATCTGTATGGCACACTGCAGGTAAACTGTAAGAGATTTAGGGGTGTCTGTGTGGACTTGGTGAAATTGTTCGTTACTTTCTGTACTGGTTTCCGAGGGCTGCTGTAACAAAGTACCGCAAACTGCGTGGCTTAAAAGAACAGAAATTTATTGTCTTACAGTTCTGGAGGCTTTAAGTCCAAAATCAGGGTGTCAGCAGGACCATGTTCCCTTTTGAAACGTGTAAGGGAAATCCTTCCTTACCTCTTTCTCGCTTCTCGTAGTTTGCCAGCAGTTCTTCGCTTTTTTTTTTTTTTGACTTGAAACTGCATAACTCGGCTATCTGCCTTTATCTTTATATGTTCTTCCTGTGTATCTCTATGTCTTCATATGATCATCTTTTTGTAAGGACACCAGTCAGATTAGGGTTCCGCCCTACTGCAGTATGACCTCATCTTAACTAATTATATCTGCAATGGCTCTATTTCCAAATAATGTCATATTCTGAGGAAATGGTGGTTAGGACCTCAACGTATCTTTTTGTGGAGGGAAAAAGAGTTCAATCCATAATAATAACTTCTTTACATACCATACCTATAATAAAATAAAATTAAAAGTAGTAGGAAGGCTAAATATTGAATTTGTAAAATATTTAATATCAGATTTTGTTTGAAATGGATATATTTTCCTTCTAATTATATATGATCGCTTCAATTTTCTTTTTTCTCTTCCAAATCCCTTTGAACGAAGCCATGGGCAGTAGAATATACAACATGGCTTGGATACGCAGCACAGCAGGGCCTAGATAATGAGATAATTTTCCCCACATCTTGGGGAAAAGAATGAAATGTATTTCTTTATGAACGCTATTTTTAAAATATAAACTCACAACATTCTCCAGGAGCTAGAGCCTAAGAGTTCCCACTGGGGATCCGTCATCCATGAGAAGCAGCCTCTAGGGAGGGGTAGGGAGTTTCTCCATGGCCGGGAGAGGCTGCAGCAGCCCCTGCCTTTGCTGGGAATGTGAGGCAGTGACAGCAGCAATGAGGGAACAGATCGGGTGGCAGCAGTTTGGGGCAGGTCTTCAGCACCTTCATCGCAAATACCCGGTAGGATCCAATTGGTGGCCTTGCCAGTGGGGCCAGAGGGGCAGAGGGAGGCTTTTCCTTCATGGAGGCAGAGACTTTGCTTGAAGGGAAAGAGGAGGGGCTGATAAGGAATGGGGGAGGGCATGGGGGCCCACAGAGTCTGCAATCTTGGCGACCTCAGCTGGACCACAGCCACGGCGTCAGGAGCAGCTTAAGCCTGGCCACTGTCAGCAGGAGAGGATGCAGAGCCCAGTCACTGACAGGTTTGGGAAGTTTAGGTTCATCTCTGTTGCAAAGTTTTTCTCTACCAACTTGGCATCACAGGGACTTCCAGAACTGGAGTAGCCCTGCTTGGAGGTGCTTTTGTTGCTGCTCCAGGCCAGGGGCCTGCCGCCCTTGGAATCCATGGTCCTCCTGTGCGGCACAGTGCTGTTGGAACTGGACACGGTGGCTCTGTGACTTGCGGCACTTCGGCGTGAGAATCAAAATCAGTGAAGAGGTAGATGGAGGTGTTGCTGGATTTCGGGCCTCTCGGCTGGTACAGGGTAGGATCAGGGCTCTGGATAATACATGCCATTTAGTCTTAAAACAGACATGGTTTTTTCCTCTGCTCAGGGAATTTGATTCTCATATTCTTGATTATTACCAATGGTGAGAAATGTTCATGCAAATAGGTAATAAAAATTTTTATAACCACTCAAAAATTTATGATGGTTAAAATTATATTGTACATAAGGAATCCATCGGCCCTTCCTTTTTTTTTTTAATATTATTACTTTATTTTTATTTATTTATTTTCTTTTGGCTGCGTTGGGTCTTCATTGCTGTGCACGAGCTTTCTCTCGTTGCAGCAGGCGGGGGCTACTCTTTGTTGCGGTGCGTGCTCTCGTTGCAGTGGCTTCTCTTGCTCCAGAGCACAGGCTCTAGGCGTGCGGGCTGCAGTAGTTGCGGTTCACGGGCTCTAGAGCGCAGGCTTAGTTGCGGCACATGGCGCACGGGCTTAACTGCTCCGCGGCATGTGGGATCTTCCCAGACCAGGGATTGAACCGGTGTCCCCTGGGTTGGCAGGTGGGTTCTTAACCACTGCACCACCGGGGAAGTCCCGGCCCTTCCTTTTTTTTAAAAATTTCATTGACAAATGTAATAGTAAATTTCATGAGAGTGAATTTTGAATCCAATCAAATTTGCTCTTTTTTAATTGAAGTATGGTTGATTTACAATGTTGTGTTAGTTTCAGGTGTACAGCAAAGGGATTAAGTTATACACACATATATATCTATTTTTTTCAGATTCTTTTCTCTTATAGGTTATTATGCAATATTGAGTATAGTTCCCTGTGCTATACATTAGGTCCTTGTTGATTATTTCTTTTATATACAGTAGTGTGTATATGTTAATCCCAAACTCTCAATTTATCCCTCCCCCTACCTTTCCCCTTTGGTAACTATAACTTTGTTTTCTATGTCTGTGAGTCTATTTCTATTTCGTATATAAGTTCATCTGTATCATTTTTTTTAGATTCCACTTATAAGTGATTTCATAACGATATGTGTCTTTCCCTATCAAGCTTACTTCACTTAGTATGATAATCTCTATGTCGATCCATGTTGCTGCAAATGGCATTATTTCATTCTTTTTCATGGCTAATAGTCCTTTGTATAAATATACCGCATCTTCTTTATCCATTAATCTGTCGATGGACAGTTAGGTTGCTTACATGTCCTGGCTCCTGTAATAGTGCTGCAGTGAACATTGGGGTGAATGTATCTTTTCAAATTATTGTTTTCTCTGGATATATGCCCAGGAGTGGGATTGCCAATCACATTTTCTCTAGATGCACAAGCCTGCCTTGTTAGGATGGTCACCCTGCAGCTACTGTGGAGGCTACTAAAAGTGGAGTTGGCACTAATATCCCTGAGGACTGAATCTGGTCCTCTGATTGCTGCTCCCATAAGAAGGAACCGCTCCCTACCTGGCTTCCCCACCACTGCCAGCTATAACTTGAGCTGTGTACTCCCCTCTTTGGGCTGCTAAAGTTGATGTGCACCTTGGCCTTGGAAGTGAGTTCCGTGTTGCTGGGAAGGAGAGAGGCACACTTTCAGATCCATTCTTCTTAGTGGCCTTCATAGGATAACAGAATAAAAGTGCTTGTAATGACGGCCATCAGCTAGGAGGTTCTTTTTGTACTTCCAGGCACCGTCTGGGTAAAGCAATCAGTATCTCTTTGCTTTCTGCCTGTTGGAAAGCTCTGAGGTAGAGGAAGTTAAGTCCTTAAATGGGCAACTAGTTAAGCAAGAGAAAAAACAAAGGAGTGTGGTGTCCCAGAAACCAAGGAGAGTGTAGCCCCCAAAGTCAAGTGCTGATGACACTCTTGGAAGACAAGGACTGAAAGATTTCCACAAAGAGGTCGTGGGAATACTATACTACTCATTGGAGGGAGTAGTTTCAATCAGTGACAGGAGCCCAAGTGTAAACTGCCACGGGTTACAGAGAATGGCAGTGAGAAGTGGGGATGGTAGAGGCAGACATCTCTTCTACAAGCTCTGCTTACTGCTCAGTGCCTCTAAGCTTCCTAGTTGGTTTTGTTTTCGTTTCTGGAAAGTGGGCAAATATTAAAACCCATTCCCACAGGATTGTTGGGAGGTTTGAAAAAATTAACATGAAAGCTTTCTGAAAATTATAAAGCACCAGAAATGTATATCTCTACGTTAGCAGGTATCTTTAGTTCTAATGAAAGTTTGTGATTCCTCCATGCCGACCCCTACTCCCACCTCCACCCACAAAAGCCATCTCTTTTCAAATCTAGCTTTTTTTTTTTTGCTGTACGCGGGCCTCTCACCCACTGTGGCCTCTCCCGTTGCAGAGCACAGGCTCCAGACACACAGGCTCAGTGGCCATGGCTCACAGGCCCAGCCGCTCTGCGGCATGTGGGATCCTCCCGGACCGGGGCACGAACCCATGTCCCCTGCATCGGCAGGCGGACTCTCAACTGCTGCGCCACCAGGGAATCCCTAGCTTTCTTTTTTTTTAAAAGGGTGGTGGGCTTCCCTGGTGGCACAGTGGTTAAGAATCCACCTGCCAATGCAGGGGACATGGGTTCGAGTCCTGGTCCAGGAAGATCCCACACGCCACAGAGCAGCTAAGCCCGTGAGCCACAACTACTGAGCCTGCATGCCACAACTGCTGAAGCCCACGTCTACAGCCCCTGCTCCACAGCAAGAGAAGCCACTGCAATGAGCAGCCCGCACACTGCAATGAAGACCCAAAACAGCCAAAAATAAAAACAAATTAATTAATTTAAAAAAAAACGTGGGAAACCAGAGCTGGGTGGAGTCAACATTTCCTGACCCCCTCTTTGGTGCCCAGGTGGTAATGGAAGGAAATGCCCTGGCATGTCATGAAGAAAGGAAAGAAAATTCCTTCAAAGAGCTGTCTCTCTGCAAACTATTGGATTTACTCTCTGAAAAGGAAGTGTTTTTGTATTAACAGTGATTCAGCTTTGGCAAGATGCTGAGAAGAAGCCAACAGACATGATGATTAATTCCTTGAAATTTGCAGAGAATATAAACTGGAGGAAGGGCTGGGAGTGTAGATTTGGGCTAGAAGTGGCCTTGGCTGGGCCTGAAAATCCTCGTGGAAACAGATCACTGGAGGGACCCACCTGAGAAGCCAGCCCCACCATTCCAAGCCTAGGTGGGGCTTACTTTGATGTTTAGCTAAAGAAAGAGTATGTTCCAGAAGAAACTATTCCTAGATCAAAAAGCTTGGCTTCCTTTCCCATCGTGTTTTCATGGTACAGCAGTTAAGCTGGGTAACAGGTCTGTGTAGCGTTGAAGCAGTATCAGGCATAGCTACATGTAACTGTAATTCTGTACCCTTCAATCCTGGAATTGTATTTACCTTTGCAATCGAACCATTTCACCTTGTGCACATAACTGTCTGATTGCCTAGGTAGACCATTCAACAGGGGGCTGACCTTAGGAAAAGAATATCAAAACTATTTTCAGTATAAACTAAGACAGTAGTTTGAATGACTATTTTCATTTTCTGAAAACTTCCTTCAGAGCAAAATTGCACCAAAGTTAAACAGGCAAGAAAGACTTTATTCAAGTCTGTTGCGTTAGGGAAGAACTAACTCTGAATGTCAGAACTAACTCTGAACCCAGCTTCACTGGAGAAGGGTAGGTTTTTTAAGGGTTGGGGGAGCTGGAGAATGTTAGAGAAAGTCATAGGTCATCTGTGTTTGCTAAGTGGCTTTATCCAAAGGAAAAATAAACTCCTCATACCTTTATGACAGGAGGTAGTTTTGCAACTTGGAAGAAGGTACCCACCGAATTTAGGCTCCTACCCTCCCAGGGAGCTGGGAGATAGAGGTGCTGTCTCCTTTGATGATTACATTTTAAAGAGATAGCTCCCAGGTCATGGAGAAAGATATTCCTGGATTGTGAAACTGGCAAGAGAGTTTTTAAAGGGCATCTCAAAGGGACAGAGAAATAATTTACAAGTTTTCTAAAGACAGTGATCTAAGAAAAGGGAGGACGGGGGCCCGAGAATGAGGAAGAAGCCTTTCTAAAGTTTAGTCTGGCTGAAGGAGATGTTAAGGCCACCTTAGTCCCTGGTCACATGATAAATGATCATTGAGCAGAAATTATTTCACCATTAAATCTAATTACTCAACTGTATATCAACTCCACTTCTGTTTTCTTCAGTAAAATTGCCACCTGTTCTCATCGTTGCAAGCCTCCAATTAGCACTGTCCGATAGAACAATCTGCAATGATGGAAATGTTCTGTAGTCTGCACTGTCCAACTCAGTAGCCACTAGCCACATGTGGCTACTGAGCCCTTGAAATATGGTTCGTGTGACCGTGGAATTGAATTTTTAATTTTAACTGATTTAAATTTAAATAATCACACGTGTCTAGTGGCTGCCATATTGGGCAATGTAACCTCCAAATCTATCTCACCCTCATTTTATCAGCAGAAAAAAATGCTATCCAATGTAACATCTATGACTGTATCATTCTTCAAGGAAGAATTATCAGTGGAGTATAGGGATACTTACACTCACTTTGCAGGATGCTGGTAAGAATGAAGCCAGGTACTGTATGTAAAAGTGCCTCGCAAAATGCTTAGTGTAAACTAGGTACCCAACAATCTTAGTTCCCTTTTCAGTCTCCTTCAGGGGGCATGTAATAAATCGCGGCAGGGTCTTCACCGTTTAGAACATAGCGGTAGGGCCTTGATTGTGTGGGTGTTACAGGAGCAGGTGTGTTATTGTTCGTCACCATTACAACGCACAGATGCTCTTGCTGTTTTGTGATCTACAAGATGTTACTTAATCTTGGAACCAATCTCCTCTTTTTATTGCCTCAAATTAAAATGCCAAAGCTTAAAATTAGAAATTGCAAGCATTTGTTCTTCTCTTTCTGAAATACCATGTGCACATATATATGGAATCTAAAAAAAAAAAAAAAGGTTCTGAAGAACCTAGGGGCAGGACAGGAATAAAGACGCAGACATAGAGAATGGACTTGACACAGGGAGGGGGAAGGGTAAGCTGGGACGAAGTGAGAGACTGGCGCGGACATAGATACACTAGCAAATGTAAAACAGATAGCTAGTGGGAAGCAGCCACATAGCACATGGAGATCAGCTCGGTGCTCTGTGACCACCTAGAGGGGTGGGATAGGGAGGGTGGGAGGGAGACGCAAGAGGGAGGGGATATGGGGATATATGTAGATGTATAGCTGATTCCCTTTGTTATAAAGCAGAAACTAACACACCACTGTAAAGCAATTATAGTCCAATAAAGATGTTAAAAAAAAGTGCTAAATTCCTTAACTTGAAAAAAAAAAGAAATTGCAAGCATTTGAGTTACTCTCAAGACATTTAATATTATCTATTATTGCATAATGTTATTGATGCACTCTTTTCCTCAGAAGAATTAAAGCAAACAAAAACTAGAAAAATACTATATCAGAACATCCATACTCTGAAGATTCCTCTGGTGTAAAAACATGATTTTATATATTATATGTTTTTAAAAAACTGATCTCTTCTGTGGAGAGTGAGTTATATAATTAAGAATGTGAGATACACAGAGGAGGAAAGGAGTAGCGTGTATAATGAGGGAAAGAGAATGCTTTTGGCAGATCTTGGCATACTGCAGTTAGCCTTAGTCTGAAATGAAGATGCTCTAGGCCCCGCCATCAGGAACTCCACATTATTAAGCTATGGTCACACAGCTGGTTTCTCCCACATACGATGTTCTCGCCTATGTCTGAGTTGGCTTTTTCCTCCACTGTTAATTACTGTCATGTATTTTCACTTGTTTTCAATAGTTCCGTCTTAATTTTCTCTTGGGAACTGTACAGTGATGAGTGGCCTCAAGAGGTAGTAAAATTTTTATAACTTGACCAGGGTGTTTATATGAAAAGTAATTATTTTGAATGACCTACCCTAACTCTTTTTCATTCAAGACTGGAGTGTTGTATTCAACAAAAAGTAGAATAGTGGAACCCCTGTCTCAGATCCCATCACATTGCCACTTAAGAATAAATGAATTGTAGCAGTTTATTTCATAATCGGTTTGAATAGGGAGGTGTCATATACTGCCTTTTTATTCTGAATCTTATGCCAAGAAGATATGACCCATTTCTCAACAGCTAAAAATGTGTACTGCAAGCAAAATGTTCTTAAAACAACTCAGATTGACACAGTGTAGAAATGATAAGGTTAGACCTTGTTAACAAATAATATTAAAGCAGATCCCAATAATCCAGTTCAGATATTTAATGTATACAATTTCAACTTACACTTTTCAGGGTCACGACGATAGTGTAATGTAAGACACAACTATTCAACTATGTTTCCTTTGCCAGAAGTTGAACATATAATACAAAGCAAGGAAGGAAACTCACATTTGCCAGGCCACTTCTATATGCCAGGTGCACATATGAAAAGGACTTTTAAAATCCAGTTTTGTAAATCCATTTTTAGTTCTCATCTACCTGACCTCTCTCCTCTACTGAATTCACTTGACTTCTTCACTTTCAGCCATTGCATGATTCCTTTGGATACCACAAGTCACCTTTATGTTGGAATGATCGACTAAACAGGCCAATATTCTGTATTCTGCAAATACATTATAACTTGCCTTCACTCAGTTTTTTATATCAGTTAAGAAGCATATTAACTTCACATGAATAGCTGCTGAAATCACCATAACCTTTTAAGAAAATTAACTAGGAATATCCTTATCTACGAGCATTAAAAAGCTAAACCAAAAAGAATTAGCAAAAAATTGGGAGGTTGGGAAGTGCTTAAGATTTCTGAAAAAGATCTCTCACAAAGTTAGTCACTTACGATCTTTCTAGAGGCCATGATTTATTGTTTTATCTCTGCATCATAACTAATCTCTTTTCAGAATATCTTTTGTCCACAAATCCAAAAGTAACTCCTTTCAAACACCTGAGGCAAACATTTCTGATTAATGAAATATTCATCAGACATTGACACCTGAAAAAACTTCAGTACTTGATTAAAAAAAAAAAAACATGATTCTGAATATATTCAAGGTATAAGGTAATAGTATCAGCTAATCCTATTAATGCTAATACTGTATTAGGTAGACTAATTCTTTCCAGGAATGACTCCTGGGACATTGCCAATGTCTGTTTCCTTTTTTCCATTGTTTGACTCCTTTTCAGAGTTCATTATATAAGCTCTGCTTAGATATTCACCCTGAACAATTTATGAGATTACTACAGTTTTCTTACTTTACTGAAAAACTTTCCATTTTATAGTTTCAAAGATTTGGGTTTTTTTCCCTAAGGAATTATCACATTTGAAACACAAATATATTTCACGTTCCACACCATCCAGCTAGGAATAAAGGATAATGTCTCAGTAATTGTGTAAATTCACATTCTTGGGTTCCAAGCAACACTTTCAGAAAAGGTTAATTTTCTCTTTTGTTATTTCCAAAAGAAAGAAATCCTGTTGTAGAATAATATCCCATGATGAATTACATCATGGAATCAGACTCTTACAGTTGGATCTAATCCAATATCCCACCCAATGAAAGAATCCATTATTTAGTATAACTTAGCACCCTGATGGATGGTCATCTAACCTTGAGGTAAAGTCCACCAGGGATGGGAAACTCATCATAAAAACCTTGTTCTGTTTATGGTATAGTATAAAGTCCACTGGTTTTGCAACCTGACAGGCTGGATTACAATCCCAGTTCTAACAACATGAGGTGGGGCAAAGTTACTTACCTTCTCTGAGCCTTGTCTTTTTTGCCTATTTCTGGCATATAAGTGCTCAAAAAATAGCTAATGGCAAACTATGAAGACAAAACTGGTTAATGTAAAGTATGCTCAGTGATTGATCCCCACAGAAAAAAAATTTTTTTTCTTCTGTTATGCCCAAATCTGCTTCTCTGTAAATTCATTCAATAGATATTTATAGGAACACTGTTCAAGCTACAGTATCTAACTGTGAACAAAGCTGAAGGGACCTTATTCTCAGGGAAATTATATTCTAGTGGGAAAAAACGGACTAGCAGACAAAAATTAAATGAACTAAGTTTATAGGGAAAAAATTAAATAATAGTCTAGGTTTTTGACTAAAACCTAGAATGAAAACAATACTCCAGATGCAGCCCAAATGACATGGAATACAGCGACAGCATCTCTTCCCTTCACCTGGATTCTGTACTTCACTCCTGGGACATAAACTTGCATTATCTTTTTTTGTAGTGACTATAGCCTAATACTAAGTTGTCATCAACTAAAAGGACTGGGTCTTTTCCACAGGAACTCCCCTCTGGACACCTTGTGCCCTTCCTATGCTACACGGTTGTTTCTGTACTAGAGCTCTGTGGTTTACTTTTGCTATCTTGTTAGTTTCAATCTAATTCTTCCCGCCTCTTGGAGAGGTTTTTGCTTGTTTGTTTTCGGATTTTTTAATTGAGGTATAGTTGGTGTACAATACTGTGGAGAGGTTTTGAATCTTAACTCTCTCCTCTACTATCTTAGCTATGCTTCCATTCTCCATGTCATTCATAAATTTAGTTAATATGTTGCTAGGCCTATAAAACGGGCATCCAGCAAACAAAAAAATTTCAGAGCCATGCTAATTTGTTCAAGAAATATAATTTGCCCATGAGAAGGAAAAGTCACACCACAAGGGATGATTTCCTCCATCATCCATGTTTTCTAAATTATCTATATTAGGCATGAACTATTATTATAATTTAAAGACATTATAAAATATGTATCTTACATTACTTTTTTAAAAGGTATGCCTGCTACAGTTTCATCTAAAAAGTTGAAGAGTGTTAAAGAAAAAAGACAATGACAGAGCACTGTGTCATTCTATTAGAGGGTTCTCTCCTGGCTGATACAGGGCTGTTAATTTATTATTAGGACTGTTAATGTAAACCCAACTCTTCCTGGGCCATAGTGACATATTACTAATTGTATTAATACAGGAAGGTAGCAACAAAATGAGGATGCAGGCCTTTGATTCCATGTCCTCATATCTGTTATCTTCTCAAATGAGATTATCTGGTGGAATTTCTACTTCTTAGATTAAAAGTAATTTTCTCAAGAATTCATGGAAATAATGATTAACTGTTTGAATCAAACAAAAAAATTTTCTTTTGTGCTATAATGTATACTTCAAAAACTAAACTAAAGAGTTTAGAATTAAAACTTTGAAACTTGGCATAAAATGAATACTCGGAGGACCAAGAATGCATTTCTGAGTGTGGGAAAGCATTTGCCTTTGACAAAAATTTAGAATAAAAAAAGCATTTGCTGGGTGTGGGCAGAGAATTCATCCTTATTCAGAGAGAAATGGTTACATGCTTTTAATAATTGTTTTGATAGAGTGTACACACTGACCTTGAGAAGTTCAGTTTGATTTGAATTTTTATCTATCCCTTTATTTCCCTGAAGATCTGACACTTGAATCTGATTCCTGTTTTGGAAAATTTAATATGTGCCTTTTTTCTAAAACTTGCCAGCGAAGCAGACACGATCAGTTCATTGCCTTAATCATTATCCTCTTTTCTCCATCTCCCAGGTCACTTGCTGATCTCAGGGCAAGAGCTGAGATGGAACATGATGGGTGGAGCTGTGCCATCGGCTCAGGTCAGGAAAGGGGGAGAGGACTGAGATGAAGAACGGTTTTTGGTTGATAAAACACAGCAATGTGTTTCTAACCAGTTTCCCTAGAAAGAAAGCATATGGTCTTGATGAAGACATTTCTTATGGCTTAACAGATCTCATATCAACGACATTCATTGATTTTGACTAAAACCTAAGGGAGGAAAAATGTCTGCATCTTACTACTTAAAATAGAAGTTAGAGAAAGTCCTGGGGCATGTGCAATCCCTCTGTCTCTTCAAGTGCAGGTCAACAAACATTTCTTGAACTACCATGCCCCAAGCACTAGGCATTCAAAGATTAATGAAATGTATGTCTTGCTCTCAAAGAGCTCGTAATCAAGCAGCAAAGAGATACACTTAAACAGATTTGACTTGGAGGTAAGCACAATCAAGGTATGCCCAGATTACTGTATGATCACAGAGGGGATTCCTAGAGGAAGTGATTCCTCTAAGCCCATAATATAAACTTCTCAGAGAAGCATGTCCATCTCTGTTTCTCCAGCATCTGGCCCAATACCCAGCCCATAGCGAGTGCTGCATAAATATTCGCTGGACTGAACTGAGTGTATTTTACTGATGTTAAAAAAGTTTTATGAAAGATCAGAAGGGCTGATTTACGGTGAACTGTATATTTCCATGAAAGCTTGAAAGAATTCAGGAAAAACCTGCTTATTTTCTCCACAACGTTTATCACACCAAATATTGTATACATTACCGTTTATTGTCTTCCACCCCCTTACCCTCAGGAATGTGAACTCCCTGAGGATGGGACTTGTATTTCCATTGCCTAGAACTGTGGCCGGCATCTAGTAGATACTCTATAAATATTTGTTGAGTGAATATGGAGCTCAACACTAGTTACATTGGTGAAATGGACAGTTTAAAAGAAAATTCAATAATTTTGCTTTACTTTTTTTTGTGTTTATATGAAGCAAATTCATGAGACTCTGTATGAGAATTAAGTGCCTAAATTTTTGTTGCCTAGGACAATGGTTCTTGTTCTTTTGAGAAGCTCATGAATGCTATTAACTCCTTCTACAGAAAATGCACAAACACATCAAGTTTTCACATCTATAAATAAACAAAAAAATCTGGTTGAGAACCCTTGACCAAGTGAGAAGGGGAGGTTTTTAAAAAGAATTGACTAGACTGTTTTATGGATTTGTTTATTTTTTGGAAACAATTGTAATGTCCACCTATCATGGCCCTTTATCTTAATTTATTTGTAAAATGAGAGTTATGAATGACAGATGTGTCAAACAAGCTATATTCCATGATACTATCTAGCTCAATACTGAAGCATATTTTGGAAGACTATATTACTTATTTCATTTTGACTCGCTTTAATTTTGTTTAGTCAAAAAAGTGGTTTTGATATATTTAATGTTCAGATATAGCATTAATCAGTGAAAACTAGGCAATTATTTTAAAATTCCTATAAGAAATATCTCCGTACCCCCCATTTAAAAAAATCTTAAAGTACAAAATAGACCACATTTTATTAAAATAAAACCCACTAACCCTTGGAAATTGTTATCCAAAAGCGTTGAGATCTGAAAAAGCTCTGGAATTATAAAGAATTTCCCATATCAGGTGTGGTAGGCAGTCTCTAAAATGGCTCCCAAAGACACCTACCTCCTGGTATTCACACACTTTGTGCAATCTCCTCTCCCTGAGTGTAGACAACCTAGTGATTTGCTTCTAAAGATTCGAACAGGGCAAAAGCGATGGATGTCGCTCCTGAGATTTGGAAGCTCGTGCTGTGCTCTCTCTCTCTCTCTCTCCAGTTCTTCTTGCTTGTTCTAATGGAGCAAGCTGCTGTGGTTGCCCTGCCCTGTGTGGAGTCCCACACAGCCAGCAAGGCCAACCAGAAACTGAATCCTGCCAACATTCACCTCAGTGAGCTTGGAATCTGATCCTCCCTGGTCGAGTTTTGAGATGAAAGCAGCCCTGGCCATCCCCTTGACACAGCCTTGAGAGAGACCCCGAACCAGAGTGTCAAGCTAAGCTGCCTTCAGATTCCTGCCCCACAAACACTGTGAGATAAAAATGTTATCTTAGATCATTCAGTTTTTTAGTAACTTCTTACACATTAATAGACAACAAAATACATCAAGAACTACCTTATCTACTGTCAGGAAGACGCTGATGTTGTAACTAAAATGTTAAAATGGCCTTTAGGGTAGATGTCAATAAATCAGTAGTATTTCATAGTAAGGGGAGCATATTTCCAGCAGAACTATCCTTACTAAGATCTCAGTTCACTCATTTTTAAAAAATTATCTAATTTTATGGTTCCCCAAAAACATTTTGTCCCCCCTAAGTTTTGTTGGTAGCATTTAACTTCTGTTTCATTTTAATAAGTTGAATGGGTAGAAATATTAGCAACCTATTAGAAAACTAATAGATTTAATTTTTGATGGATTTTTTAAAGCATTTACTTTATTGAAGTATAGTTGATTTATCAATACAGTGTGTTTCTGGTGTACAGCAAAGTGATTCATATATATATATATATATATATATATTTATATACATTCTTTTTCCATCATGGTATATTACAAGATATTGCATACAGTTCCCTGTGCTATACAGTAGGACCTTGTTGTTTATCCATTCTCTATATAATAGTTTGCGTCTGCTAATCCCAAACTCCCAATCCATTTCTCCCCACCCACCCTCCTCCTCGGCAACCACAGGTCTATTCTCTATATCTGTGAGTCTGTTTCTGTTATATTGATAAGTTCATTTGTGTCATATTTTAGATTCCACACATAAATGATATCAAATGATATTTGTCTTTCTCTGTCTGACATTTCACTTAGTATGATAATCTCTAGTTCTATCCATATTGCAGCAAATGACATTATTTCATTCTTTTTTATGGCTGAGTAGTATTCCATTGTATACATGTACCACATCTTCTTTATCCATTCATCTGTTGATGGACATTTAGGTTGTTTCCATGTTTTGGCTATTGTAAACTTAGGGATGCAGGTATCTTTCCAAATTATGGTTTTGTCCAGATATATGCCCAGGAGTGAGATTCCTAACCATATGGAAATTCTATTTTTAGTTTTTTGAGGAACCTCCATACTGTAAAACTAATAGATTTGATAGTTTCATTAAATGACTGTATAGAAATAAGGAGATACCTGAAAAAAACATGTAGCTATTATGTTTATAAATAAATTTATATTTACTGATGGTTTTAAAATAATTGGAGTGTGGTAAATATTTATTTATAAATTTCTAAAAGGAATCTCTCTAAGGAGATTTCAAGTTTAGGCTGGGTTTATTAAGTACTCTAGTTCTTGTAAGAATATTATAGATCATAAAGATTGTCGGGAGTAGAGCTGGGAAACAAAAGGAACATAAATTCAAGTAAAATGTATCACTAAGGGAAGAAATAGCTCTTTCCTCTGAGTTTGATGAAGGTTTTAAAGCAGATAATTTTGAAAAATATTGTAAGGCTGTGTCTTCCTTCAGATGTGGGAGCTAGGAGTAGGGCATGTGAAAAAGTGGAATCTTTAGGTACAAGAGGTACAAGAACATTAAAATACTGTGCTTCTCTCTGCTGCTCTTTAAATGTTCAGAAACTACTATAAGGCTTCAAATTTATAGGACTTTTTCTTATGCTCTTTTACTTTTGCTATGTACAGATCTATTATGAAGAATATATACAGATTGGAGGAAGATATTGTAATTAAAAAACTATTTTATTCTCATGAGATAGATTTAATGTCTCCCCAACAGATATTATCAGGAAAATAGCAAGCGAAACTATATATAACAAAGTCCAGTTGATTTAATATTTGTATTTTCTCCTACTGTGTATCAGTTTCCCTGTAGACAGGGCTAACAAGTCAAGTACGAATCAACTCTGGGACATGACCTGTACAACTTTCAATCATTTATTCTCTGACAAACGTAGAGCTGTTTCTGAACTTAGTTCCAAAAGCTTGAAGGCATTTTGTTATACTCCTTTTCACAGTGATTTGTATCATTTTGCTCTAACTTGGCCTGTGTTCCAGAAGTTTCCTCCATTTTTCTGCTCAGCATAGACTTTTCATTTTTTGCTCCCTGTTTTTTTTTTCCCCATTGCATCAGTAGTGGTTTAGTAAAGCATAAAGAAAGGCAAGGTAAGGGCTGAAGAGGGAGAGTGGGGAATTATTTGTTGTTTTTGTGCAGGTCCGGCTCACCTGATAGAACTTGATTCCTGCCTTGCTATTATTCTCCACCACAGGAAGACAATGGTAAGGGCATAATGGCCTCAGATCTTTCCGAAGCCTAGTTTCACTGCATGACGCAGCAGGAGAGGAAAGTGCTCTCAGAATCCACCTTTTAACCTCAATTAGCCACAGATGATAAACAGGCTGTCCGGGGCTGGGGGGTGGGGTGGGGGTGGGGTGGGGGTGGGCGGGGAGCACAGGGAAGGTGATTGGTTGCTTCCTCCAACATTTTTGGCGTATGGTTCTAGCAAAGAATACCTATCCCCCAAATCTGAATAAGCACAGGGCTGGAAATGCACTATTACATCTAAGGTTTATATCCCTCCCCCCATCCCTACCTTTCCCCTTTAAGCCTGGTTATTTTCAGAACCCCACAGTGACTTGTGACTTAATAACTCTCCTGCTGCATCTATACGATTTTTTTCTCCTGCCCCCAAATTCCCAATTTTCCTTCAGAAATTAGATCATGTCTTTGCCGTTTCCACTGCAGCAAAATTTATTTTAGTGTTCCACCCTGGCCTACGTGCTTTCTCCCAAGTCTCTTCATGTGTCATGAATGCACCTCTTGTATAACTCTCCTGAGTACAACCTTTCATACACATTTTCTCCCTCTCCCATAAACCAGGAGGTCTGGAGCTCTGCCACGGTATTAGAGCTTCAGTTTAGGACTAGACTTGAAATGCCAGGTTTCTGGTGACATTACAGATTGATGGTTGGTGCCTAAGGCTGGCTTAGTTGTATTTCTGGCGGTCACTGGCTGCTAACCGCTAGATACAGCCCGCGAGCTTCATGTTAACAAGGTCGATGTGTTTTGAGTTCATCTCCAAACACACAGAATATTCTGTCTCTTAAAATTCAAGTTAAGTAAGGCAACCAAATAAGGCTAGCCCTTTTATGGGTGTGATTTTTTTGATTCATTACTTTTTTTTTTTTTTTTTTTTTTTTGCGGTATGCGGGCCTCTCACTGTTGTGGCCTCTCCCGTTGCGGAGCGCAGGCTCCGGACGCGCAGGCTCAGCGGCCGTGGCTCACGGGCCCAGCTGCTCTGCGGCATGTGGGATCTTCCCGGACCGGGGCACGAACCCGTGTCCCCTGCATCGGCAGGCGGACTCTCAACCACTGCGCCACCAGGGAAGCCCGATTCATTACTTTTTATAACATCTGTTTGAGCTATACAGGCGAATAGTTTAACACGGTGTCAGAAATGAATGGCAATTTTCAAGCGCTTACTCGCTATTCATTAAAAGGAGAAATTTGAGTAGTTTTTTTGGAAACATTTCTTGTGATTGAAAAACTTTATTTGAAATTCAATCATATTTAATGTGTATTTTCTCTAACTTTAAAATCAAGTTTTTCAAAACATGAAGCAGATACTAAGAAGTAAAAAAGCCACATAATATTGTCATTTACAGAACTGCTATTAACATCATGTTATATTTGGAAATCAATTATTTGTTAACTAAATTCCATGATAATCTGTTACTTGGGTGAGTCTGCATTAAATGGTAAATTCAATATATAGTGTTACGAAAAATGGTTACATTTCTACACAGTTTTTTAACTTTAAATTTTAATCTTTTTTTTTTTTTTGGTTTGGTTTTAGTCCAGCTTTTTCAAAGTTAGAAGAGGAGGGTGTATCCACACAGGTGTTTGGCGGAGGAGGGTATTATGAAATTTATCCTCCCTGTCTCCGAGTTGCATTATGTGGTTGGCTTCAGTGCCTCCTGGCAAGCAGAGATTTTAGAGTATCCACACTGTAAAGCAGCATAGGCCAAAATTGTCATCTTAAATTACCTTCGGAACAAAAGAAAAAAATCGAGATTCCTAAAATGTTACAGTATATTGGGTTGTTTTGTTTTTTTTAACATCTTTATTGGAGTATAAGTGCTTTACAATGGTGTGTTAGTTTCTGCTTTATAATTATAGACACTCCTGGGTATGTTCCACATTTTAAAGTTTTTTCTGAATGTAAAAGTAATTATACAAACTTCAAACATTACAGAACTGTAAAATACAACAAGCCATCAACAGTGTGGGAGCAGATCTTTCCAAATTAAAAAAAGAGAAAACTCCATTCGGCATTCAGTGTTCAGTATTACTTTTAATATGGTATTCTTACTAAAACTAAACCAGTACGTGGTTCCAACAGGCCCAGATGTCTTTGGTTTCTAATATATAATTCTTTCACTGCTCCTTGTTAGCAGTCCATGAAACTAGCCTCATTTAGTAACCTCCTAACTATTTAAGATAATTAAGGTATTATAGAATAGTGCATTATGGCTAATTTAATATTCTGGCACTAATATATATATTTTCTATGTATTGTCATTTTTCAAAGTATTAAAAGAAAATATACCTCATTAAATCAGATTGAAAACAATTTAGAAAGCACTTTGAAATCTTGTAATATTCAGAATCAGCATCGGTGACTCCAAAACCTGGTACACTGAAGATGTAGTAAAGGTTGGGGGTCTGTATCTAAACTGAATTATAGTTTGCCCTCTAGGCTGCTTTTCTAGAATACGTGTTTCTTGTTTCCTTATGCACATTTTATATTGGTGTGAATACTTTGTATCAAGTGTACTGCCCACTGCATATTTTAGATGAACTAGTATCTAAAAAACGTGATGGGAACAAACATTTTAATAGATCTTTTCACACTCCTATGTGGCAGGTTGTATTTTCCAAATGGCTGCAACAAATCTCCTATCATACAAGCTCTTCTTACAGTGTGGCTTTGGCACTCCTCCCATTGAGACAGGCTTTTGTGACTGGATCAAGAGAGTATGGAAAAGTGACAATCTGTGACTTCCAAGGCTAGGTAAGCAAAAGGAAAAGCACTTTTTCTACCCTGTTCCCTGGAAGACTTGTTCTGGAAGCCTTCAGCCTCCAAGTAAGGAGTTTGACTGCTCCAAGGCTGCCATGCTGTGAGGAACCCAAATTAGCCCACAGTGAGAGATCCCATGGAGAGAACCAGAGAGTACTTGAGGTGTGTGTGTGTGGGAGAGGGAGAGAGAGAGAGGTGGGGGGGGGGGAGAGAGAGAGAGAGAGAGAGAGAGAGAGAGAGGTGCCTGGACAGCCTCCAGCTACTCTAAGTTACCCCCTTTTCACTGGTTGTTTAACTGCAACCACATGAGAGATGCTGGGCTGGCACTATCCCGCTGAGGCTTCCCAAATTCTCACGTGCAGAAACCATGAGAGAGAATGAAATTGTTATTATTGTTTAAAGCCACTAAATTTGGGGGTAATATGTTACATACCGATAGATAAATGGAATACCCTACAAGCTTTTCCAAATTTCTCATAACATAATTTCCCTGCTTCCCATAGAATCTGAGTAGCTCTACCACTCCTCAGTCTAGGGAAGAGGTTTGGACCAGTGCGGATATAATGGCCAATGAGAGTGGTCAGCTGTAGCATGCAACTCATAAAAAATTGACCGGGATAGAGAAATGATGTGTTATGGAAGCTGTTCTGTGGTGATATCTTGGAAAAACTAACAAATCAGGGAAACTTCCAGGGATTCAACTATATTTTGAAGCACCTTCATCTCCAAATTTAAAAACACGAAATTTAAACAAAAACAAGTGACTTCAAATAATATTTACTTTGTTACAAGAGTAAAAAATACAAGAAGAATCTAGTACATTAGATAAGCCTACAGAATTAATACTCAACTCTTGTCAAGTCACTTAATTCTGCTTTCTAATGCCAAAACGTCTGAGTGCTGAAATTCTAACTAAAAATCATGTCCTTAGGACACTCCAGTTTCTTCTAGTGATGGTGATGGGTAGTGTTTTCTTTTTAAAAGTTCATAGAGTAGTGTGCCTGATTTATTCATCTTGTTGGTTTTCATTTGATAAATATTCATCCAGTGCTTATCACTAGTCAGGCTAAATCATCTGAGGAAACAAGGGGAGGTAAGTTAACAAGGGCACACAAGTTGGAGATGGCAAAGCTGGAATAGAAGCCCAGGAATTATGGTTCCAGACTCTGTATTCTAACCTACTACTTAATCATCAGGGAAATGCAAATCAAAACCATAATGAGATATCACCTCATACCTGTTCGAATGGCAGTTGTCAAAAAGACAACAAATAACAAGTGTTGGTGAGGGTGTAGAGAAGAGAACCCTCGTGCACTGTCGGCAGGAGGGAAATTGGTGCAGTCACTATGGAAAACAGCATGGAGCTTCCTCCAAAAATTAAAAATAAAACTACCATATGCTCCAGCAATTCCACGTCTTGCTATTTATCTGAAGGAAACAAAACACTATCTCAGAAGAATACATGCACCCCACATTCACTGCAGCATTATTTACAATAGCTAAGATATGGAAACAACCTAATTGTCCATGGATGGATGAATAGATAAAGAAAGTGTGATCTATACATATACCACATTATATATATATATAATGGAATTATTCAGCCATAAAAAAGGAAGGCAATCTTGCCGTTTGCAACAAACTGGATGGACCTTAAGAGCATGGTACTAAGTGAAGTAGGTAAGACAGAGAAAGACAAATAATGTATGATCTGACTTATACGTGGAATCTTAAAAAAAACAAAAACAAAACGAGCTCATAGATACAAAGAACAGATTGGTGGTTGCCAGAGGAGGTGGGTGGGAGAGGTGGGAGAAATGGGTGAAGTGTTTTCATTTTTTGTTTTGGTTTAAATAAATTGAATTTAAAAAATCATACCAACGAATGACAGAGTTGCTATACTAAAAAGCACTTGGAAGCAATGATACAGATTTATCCATGACAGTGTTGGGGGTTGGTTTTTATCTAGATTAATTGATAAAAAACAAATGTAAGGAAGTAGTAAAATTTCAATTCAATGAAATTGAATAGCAAAAATATTGAACTGGATCTTTTTCATAATAGATGTAACTTTAGGTTTTAAATAATATAAGACATGCCATTAATGAATGGATACTTTATTGACAGTAGATATAATTGTACAGGATGATAAAACATTATACAGTTGTACAATCCAAATGAGTATTCCTTAGAGAACAGCCTCAGACAAATTTATGCAATTCTATAGGAATAGAGTAAACGTGAATTTTTCAAGAACGATTTGAAAACTGAGGATTATTTGAAAGGCTATTGTGCCAACCATTGCAACAATGAATTTTCTACCTCCAATTCTGATGGCTCGTTAATTATTTCCAGATAAATCTTTTGCCAAAGATGAAGGGATCTATTCCCTTTATTCAGAAGGCTTAAAGGAGACAGTCAAATAAAAAATATATATGTGAAAGAAATGTGTGTATAAATAAATAGATCATGAAATAAGTTAGAAAAGTTGTTTATGTGGAGTTTTGGAACATGGAAGTGTTGGGTTTCGCAGAAAAGACCAAAAGATATAAAACCTCCACTGCCATGGAGGTGACATGTTAGTAGTCATGGTAGTGAGATGACAAACAAATAATAAGTGAATTGCATTCTATATTTAAATATAAAAAGTTATATGGAGAAAAATTAAGTAAGGAAGAACCATAGAGAGTAAGGAAGGTGGGTGAAGGAAGAATAGCGATTGCTGGATTCCATGGAATGATTGGTGAAGGCCCCAGATGAAAAATGACATTTGGGCAAAGACTTGAAGGGACTGAGGGAGCCATGTAGATATTTGAGGGACAAGTGCTCCAGAGAAGGAACAGCAAGAGCAAAGGCCATGAGGTAGGAATGTGCTTCTCCTATTTGGGGAAAGGTAAGGCAGTCACAGTCAGTTGGAACAGCGGGAGAGGGGGGAGGAAAATAAAGGTAACAAAGCCACAGAGATAAAGGGACTGGGGCAGTTCCTATGGGGCCTTGTAGGCCATGTAATGACTTTGACTTCTATCATGAGTGAGGTGGGTGCCAATGGAGAATTTTGAGCAGAGGACTTAAATTTAGAACTAGTCCTTATTTTTAATTTTAGTATAAAAATAGGAACTATATTTTGCAGTTGGAAATATTTCTGTGATTTTTTTTTAAGGCACAGGTTGTATGAATGTCCTTTATTTATGCAGTGAGATAAAACAATTATTATTTCAAACCAGATGTGACTGTAATTGATTCTGCCTTTTAAAGAAAGTGACATAGTTCATATCTATTGAGAAATAAATCTTTATATCGCTCTCCTATTTTCTCAGGGCATATTGAAAGAGAATTCTACTCATGGAGTACCGATTTGGAACTTGTCAGACATTTTATGCAGAAATATGTTTTAAAAACTTCAGGGAAGTACTCTTTTATTCTTTGTATGATATTTCAGCCATTATGTGTTAGTGGGCTTTTAAAGGCTACTGTGGAAGCATTTGTTGTATTATTTCTATGAAAAAAATGCAATATGATTGACTTACATATGAACTTTAGGAACACAATTCGTTACCAATATGGAAACTGCCTACACAAACAGGTAGAAACAGGTAGGTAATGTTAATGATCAACCTTCAGTAGACCAAATAGTCTTAAATTTTTCAAATGGGGCAAAGAAATTTATTTGATTTTAATTTAAATATAAAACTCAATTTCATTACGAAAAAACTTTTAAGTATGTTTGTGGCAACTTGGTTATATGCATCTACTACTTCAACTAAATTTTATAAAATCTAAGTACAGAAAAAGCACTTCTGATAAAAATTTGGTGTCAAAATTGAGATGCATGTTGTATATAAAATACACATTAGATTTCAAACAGTACAAATGAAAAAAGTAAAACATCTCAGTAATTTTTATATTGATAATATGTTGACATACAAATATTTTGGATATAGTATTAGGTTAAATAAAATATATGATTTAAATGAATTTCACCTGTTTCTTTTACTTTTTAAAAAACTTGGTTACTTGGAAAACTTTACATATGTGGGTCATGTTACACTTCTGTTGGATAGCATTACTCTAGATCAGTGGGTCTCAAAATGTGGTCATTTGACTATCTCCAACAGCATCACCTGGGAACTTGTTAGAAATGCAAATCATGGAGCTCCACCTCCAACTTACTGAATCAGAGACTCTGAGGGTGGGTCCCTGCTTTAATGAGCCCCGCAACTGATTCTGATGCAAGCAAAAGTGTAAGAACCATTCTTCTAGAGCAGGGGTACAGAATTCTAATTTGGCTGCAAATTAGAATCATCTGGGGACCTTGGGCATAAAATCCAGGTACCAAAGCTACCACCCAGACCAATGAAATCAACAACCTTGGGTCCAGTCAAAAGTGTTTTTAAAACTCTCCAGGGGATTCTAATATGGGAGAAAGATTGAAAACCACTGGCCGTGATCCATGATTTTTAAACTGTGCTCTTCAGATGGGCTGTAGCTGGCTGGACCACGTTCTCCTTTCAGCTTCTGATGTGTCTGCTCGCTTTCCTGTCCTGCTCATCCTGGAAAGGCAGCCGCTGTGGTGATTTTCCTGGTGGATGGAGAGATACAGGGCTTGGATGGGCAAGAAGGCTTTACAGGTATCAGAAGTTCACATTTCAAATATATCTACCTACATGCGTCAGTTATGCCTGTTACATTAAATGGCTATATTATTGGGCTTTCACTAGATTCACAGGAGGATAAACCTGGAATTAGCAGAAAATGT
This sequence comes from Lagenorhynchus albirostris, assembly GCF_949774975.1. Classification (NCBI taxonomy): domain Eukaryota; kingdom Metazoa; phylum Chordata; class Mammalia; order Artiodactyla; family Delphinidae; genus Lagenorhynchus; species Lagenorhynchus albirostris. Next base: position 70,828,056 of record NC_083106.1, read on the forward strand.
AAAAGCTTTGATAGAGCAGAGGTGAAGAAGAGTATTCCTTTTAACATTATTATTTTGGGTAGTTTTTTTTTTTTTTTTTTTTTTTTTTTGCGGTACACGGGCCTCTTACTGCGGTGGCCTTTTCCCGTTGCGGAGCACAGGCTCCGGACGCGCAGGCTCAGCGGCCATGGCTCACGGGCCCAGCCGCTCCGCGGCATGTGGGATCTTCCCGGACCGGGGCACGAACCTGTGTCCCCTGCATCGGCAGGCGGACTCTCAACCACTGCGCCACCAGGGAAGCCCTATTTTGGGTAGTTTTTTTAGGGAGGAACTTTATCTTTGTACACCGCTGTTACCACTCAGCAGTAACTGGCAGGCAGCACAGTTGCTGACTTCCACTGGGGGCTTGGATTCCACGGGGTTCTATCAGTGGTGCTAATAGGGATATTTCTATTCTCCAGTACCATGGAGATTACTCCCCTTAAGTTGCCCTAATGGTCGGTTTTCTTGCTGTAGAAAAGCTAAAAACATTGGTAAATCCAGTCAATGTAACCTTCAAAACCCAGTTCATGTCACCAGGAAATGATGGATATCAAGCAATTCATTGGTAAACTCCCACCTTCAGTTGATTGACATTAACAGGCCTTGTGGAAAAGTACCCAGCATCATTGTAGTAGAGTATAAACTTTTTCCAGTGCCCCATCTTGAAACTTCTAATGTTTGCAGTGTTAAAATGTTTTGCAAATACATACCATGACACAGACTAAATAATGTCTCCTCATGGGAAATTTATGATCTTTTAAGTTTCTATACATGTATAATATGATCCAGACTATACTAGTATTGAAATAGGTGAAACAGCTAGCTTCTTGTTCCCAAATGTAATTCAGCCAAATACTGCAAGCATACTTTTTATTACATCATTTGAAAATTATTAGCATGCTTAATGAAAACTTGTTCAGGTATAAAGGAACAGTTAAGATATAAATGATTTATGCATGTTCTGACTTAGTCTACAGATTTATTCCCAAATGACAAAATCACCGTGCAGTATCTGTATTTTTATGTGTTCATCTATATTTAATGATTGTAATATATACTAAGAATGAGATGGTATTACATTATTCCTAATAGTAGAGGTAATGCTCTTAACGGTTAATAAAGAGAAATACTGCTTCCTTTTTTTTTTTTTTTAAAGATGTGTTCTACAGGGCTCTAGACATTCTGTAGGGTCTTCTAGAGGATGGGGCTTTTGCATAAACTTTTGCTTAAAGAACAGAATAAAATAAGGGTGCATCTCTGTAAAACATTCTAATGAAATGACCCATGTACCCATTTCACCTGTTACTCTAATACTCAGATACCAATAACTTATAGCTTGGTTCATCAAGGATTCCTTAGAGCCAGGTAAAGCCAGGATATGTCACCCCAAATTATGAGGACCAGAGGAATCTGCAAACAAATCTTATTCCATTAATTTCTTCCCATGTATTTACCTTCCTAGAGTTTGCCGCCCTTGGAAGCCTAAAACTGCTTTCCTTTGTCCTGTCACTTCTCTACCAATTTATTGTTCTTTGTCGAAGATGCTGTATAGATCGCAGTTCTAAGCTACTGCTTTGAGCCACTCTTCGTTTTAGGTTTCTCCTGGGTGATGTGCACTGCATGTGTTAGTTAATGAACTGTTTTTCTTTTGTTAATGTGTTATCTTCTTAGCGTCCCAGCTGACAACCTAAAATGGGTAGAGGTAAAGTGTTTCCTCCCCCCCATTAGTGCTCATTCAACTTGTATCCTCACTGCATTAGGCAGGCAAAAAGTCAACTCTTGCCAAGGTTGCCAGTTACCCTGGGGCTGGCCACCCCAAGGATTCAACTGCCTACTTCTGATTCTGAACTTTTAGGGTTGGCCACTCTCGTAGGCCTTGTCCTCTCTAATATATCAGACACTGGGGTTCTCAAATTAGAACCCCCAAAGGTCAAAGGTCTTTCCTTCATACAGAAACACACCAAGAACCAGGCGTGTTAAGATTTTTAACTAAAAAAGAAAAGAAAAATTGGAACTAATTTTACACAGCAATAATGTGTTTTTGTGTGAAGAAATACAAAATCATTTACTTAATATCACAAACCATCACACAGCTACAGCTTTTTTCTATTAGATTTTTTTCTTGTGAAAGTTACATTTGAAATGTTGCATGTGCTATTACGTATTTCCTGAATTTTCTCTGCTTGAAATCTCAATGACCTTAGATAGGAATGCTACAATCATATTTAAATATGATTAGAGTTCATTGTGCATTAAACTTGGGCAAGAAATATCTGATTTTGACCTAGTATTCTCACTGGGCATCAGAAACTACAGATTCTAGTTCCTTTGTTTGTGAATCACACGCATTCTTAACTTGTCAATTGTGTATAGAGTGACTGTAGTTTCTCATAAGGGAAATTATAGCAGAAGTTTTTCTAATGTGTTTGGTTTTTTTAATGTATTTTTTGGTTTTTGTAATAAAACCTAAACCTACAAATCTTTAAAAAGGGTGGAAAAAGTTGGTGTTCTAGCTAACATTTATGTGGAAAAATAGGTTCTTCCCAGTATTCTTGGAACTGCACATGGGTATACAAAATGACTCCCCCAGCTAGGCCTTATACTGTCATTCAAGAGGATTGAAGCTCTTTTCACGAGAGAAATAAACGTGGAAGGGAGATGTGAACTCTCCCTGCACTGGCAGGATTCTGTAATCCCTCTGTAATGATGGCTTGGGGGAAGAGCCCACACACTCTTTTGGGGCTACTCCCTATATTTACATCAGCCTTTTATCTGTAAATATTATGTCACAAAACTAGGAATAGACAGGTAATGTGTCTAAATTTATGTAATAAAGAGCTGTATTATAATAAGGTTCTGTTGTACTAATATTTTTGTTTCTTCTTCAGCATCTTGTGTTTTGTTTCCGGGCCTGTTGTTAAACTGGTCTTGTCGCCAATAAAATACGCTAATTGTAATGTACCTCAGGTAATTCAAGAGAGTGAGTTTTGTAAAGTATACCTTCTTCTCAGATGTTGTTGGGTTAATTATTGATGGATTATAGAATTCACAGGGAAAAGTGTTACTGGAATGCAAGGAATCTTGAAATAAATCTGTGATGCAAATAAAATGTTCTCTATTAAAGCAACTGATTCTAGATAATTTAAAGGCTAGCCCTAAGAAGCTTCTGGATGGCCAAAAAATAAGGCCGTAACAAATCTTTCTGATAAGGAAAAGTAACATAATTAGAAATGAAACACTTTGGTTGAACGTCTAGTTTATGGATATATAAAATCAAACGCTCAATCCCAAACACTACTTTTTGTAAAATCATTAGGTAGGAACAGGGCAGAAACTAGCGATTCTATTAACTGAAAAGGAAATTGGGGCACAGGAAGCCTTTAGGGTGTGCTGTGTCTGACGCTCCTTTTGGCTGTGATCTGATTGCTCCAACATTCCTTGAAACTTCAAGTATAAATATCAATAATAATGGAATTCCAGCGCTGGAAGATCATTTATTCCGACCTTCTCGTTTTACCAAAGAAGACACTGAAGCCCTTAAAGATTGAGTTACCCACCATTATTCAGAGAGAGAGGTTCGTAAACATCTCGGCTTCTAGAACTCTTGGGAACAATATATACAAGATAAATTTGACTGTCCAGTGGGCTCTAACATTTGCACCTTGTCTTTTATATTAATGGCATTAAAATAAAATTCCCAGGGACGATCTACAGAGACTCCTGCGGCGTCGCGGCCCGCACTTTCCTCTCTTGCCTTTCTCCCAGTTCTACCCGGGCCTGTTCTTTCTGGGTCAAGGTTGGTTTCCTCCGAACCCCGGCCCTGGCTGCCATCTGGAACTGTGCGCAGCGCGTTTGGAAGCGCCTGATAGGAGGGGAGAGATGAAGTGTCGTTCGCATCAGTCAGTTAAGGCCTTTTGCAAACAGCCCCCGGGCCCCCCCTCTGTGTCTGGGCAGCCGTCCTCTCTGGCCGAGGCTCTCCGTTTCCCACCCCATCTCAACCTCCCCGCGGGGTGCGGCTGCGGGGCCGCCTCGGCCAGGGGTGATGGTGCTCACGGGCCGGGCGGGGGGAACCTGACCTTGCTTCCCATTTGGTTCTCTGGAGCAAGTAGGGCACTGCGTGCGCCACACCGAGCCACGTCCCACGCAGCGATGGGCTGGGACGGTTGCGCCTCTAAACCGATGGCGAGCGGGGACCTGGGCGTGGAAGGGAGCGGCACCGCCCGGGCCTCGCCCTTCCTCCCCCTCCTCCTTGCTCGCCGCTCGCCTCTCCCCCAGCCATGACTCAGCGCTTCTCGCAGGCTGCCGGGCTGTGGACACGGGCTCCTCGCCGGCCCCTCCCGCCGCGTCCACCGCCTCTCTCCCACCCACGCCCGTCCTCGACCGCCGGCCCTTCCCCAGCGCCGCCGCCGCCGCCACAGTCAGCTCGGGCGTCCCGGCAGCATCAGCCGCCCGACCCGGCCAGACCCGACCCCGCGCGCCGCCCGCCATGCAGCCCCAAGCCCCCGGCCGCCGACACACCCCCCAGCGCGGCTACGCCGTGACCCGGAGCCCCCATCTCAACAAGGTAAGCCCGCCGGCCCCCCTCGGTCTCGGTCAAGGTCACGGGCAGGCCCCCCGGCGGCCCAGCGGACGCCGCTTAGCCCTTCCGTCCGCGCCCCCGGGATGCCGCCCCGCCGGAGCGCCCCCCGAGAGCCTGGGCGCGGGGCGAACGGAGGGGCCGCCCGTGGGGGTCGGACCCCAGGAGCGTGATGGGAAGGGGTGTTGTGGCTCCGCGCCTGGGCATCTTGTTCGGGGAACGGAGGGGACGTAACTTGTTTAAATACCGCTTGGCTTCTCCGAAACCGGGAGCCGAGGCAAAGAAAGTAGTGGCAGCGAAGTGCGTGACTGGAGTGTGCCTGTGAAGGTAGCAGGTGGGCTGCCAGCTCGGCCTCGATGTGCCACGCACGTACGGGGCGCACTCAGGGTGCCCATCACTGGAGGCTGCCGTGCAGCGAGGTGGCCCTACGGCCCCAGTTCGGCTAGAAACGCGTTCTGAGTGGGGTCACGTGAGCAACCGGAAAGTCAAGGCCTCTCGGTTTCTGGAGGGACGCGGTTGAGAGGCTGGGAATTCGTGGTGGGTGGCTTCTGCCTCGGGGGCCCTGGTGTGGCCCGGCGCAGAATCCCTGCCCCAGACGTGGGACTGTGGGTAAAGCCGTTCTATGTCTTTGAACCTGGCCTGGAAAAATTTTTTTTTTAGGACTTCTCCTCTTTTTTTATGAAAAGGGGAATACAGTGCAAGAGACCCTTTTTCAGATCCTCCTAACATTTCATTTTTCTTCACTGGTGATGTAAACACCTAAGATTTCTCTCAAATGGAAAACACCTCGGAGTGTATCAATTTCCTGACGAGATACTTAGCAGTCACATTTATTTTATCGCCAGGATTTGTCTCTGAATTGTTCTTTTGTTTAAGGGTGTGCTTTTTGACATTTCCTTTAGTACGTGGAAAATGCCATCAATCAGCACAGAGGCCTGTTGGGTCATTTGGGGCTCTCTACCAGACGCTTCTTTTCATCAAGAACTGGACCTCCGCGTCCTCCTCCCCCAACATGGTGCCGGTGATTTGTTAATCATTATTAATGGCTTAAAGACTTGTGACTTATTTGATTTAACAAACTATAGCTCCTGTGAGTTCTTTTTGATTTTTGTGGTGACAGGCAACTTTTACTTATCTATGATTATTCAGTATTTCTGGTCATAAAGCATTATGAAATTTTAAATATTTCCTACCTATATTTTCCTCAGTGATTTTAATTGCTAGTTTTATTTTATACTTCCTTTTTATTATTCTGCAGGTTGGGGCCTATTTGCAGTTGGAAAAAAAGGGAAAATTTGATGTGACAAAACAATTTATGACTTTCAGGTGTACCTGCCTGCTATAATTTATGACCAAATAATGGGTTGCCCCTTAAAAAGAACCACGTGAGTGGTATAACCTGTTTGAATTTCCTCCAGTCAGGGGCCAGGGTGTCTGTTTCAAGGGGTTGATGGAATAGGTAATCCCTGAGCAAGAGTCATGCCTTTACTGTTTACATCAAGAATTTAATAAGAGTCCTGTACCACAGTGTTCACTGCAGCACAATTTACAATAACCAGGACATGGAAGCAACCTAAGTGTCCATCATCGGATGAATGGATAAAGAAGATGTGGCACATATATAAAATGGAATATTACTCAGCCATAAAAGGAAACGAAATTGAGTTATTTGTAGTGAGGTGGATGGACCTAGAATCTGTCATATGGAGTGAAGCAAGTCAGAAAGAGAAAAACAAATACCGTAGGCTAACACACACACACACACACACACACACACACACACACACACACACACACACGGAAGCTTAAAAAAAAAGGTTCTGCAGAACCTAGGGGCAAGGACAGGAATAAAGACAGACACAGAGAATGGATTTGAGGACACGGGGAGGGGGAAGGGTAAGCTGGGACGAAATGAGAGAGTGGCACTGACATATATACACTACCAAATGTAAAATAGCTAGTAGGAAGCAGCTGCATGGCACAGGGAGATCAGCAGGGTGCTTTGTGACCACCTACAGGAGTGGGATAAGGAGTATACGTATGCATATAGCTGATTCACTTTGTTATACAGCAGAAACTAACACAGCACTGTAAAGCAATTATACTCCAGTAAAGATGTTAAAAAAAGAAAAGAATTTATGCTCTTGAAATCCTTTTAACTCCTGTTCACGAGTAAGGGTTAATTTCCACTTAAGAATAATAATATCACAGAGATCTTCCACCAAAGGCATTAAGGTGTGGTATTGAATGTGTTAAGAACACGTGTTTTGTTTGACTTTGTAACTGAACTTTATTGTCTGCATAGTATCAAATTGGATTTAAAATCCAGGTAGCCAGCTTTGGAGTGAGTAATGGAATAAGCTTTACTCTTCTTGTTCAGTCCTAAGACAGTTCTGTGGTACCTCATGGAAGTCACAGAACATCCTCATATGTACCGCTGAAACTATAGTTGTGGGATCTTCTTGATGGGCGCTGCTCTGAAGACCTCTGGGCCTTTAAGTTTTCCAGTAGCCCAGAAATTTTTCTTGATTTTTGTGGTAACCTTGGCTGCAAAGAAACTAGTAGATCTTTCCCCCTATAACCCCCCGGCCTGTCACCTGGCTACACTAAGCCTTCTTCAGCCACTGTCACCCAGACCTTCATCACCTTACCTTTGGGTAACTGGCACAGCTTTCCTGGTTTTATTTTCAGTATTATAGTCTGTCCTACGTGTAGGTATGAAGGAAATATCTTCATCAATTAGCATTTTATTCATGTTGCTCTTCTGTTATCCAAGTATTTTTAGTATGATATTATTTCCTATTACATTGAATGTAAAATCAATCTGTCAGTTAGGTCTACTGTCTTCTCCACATTTATCTCATTAGGTCCCCAATTTAGCCTTCCACTTAAAATATATTTGCTGAATGTCTTACTTAGTGCTTGCCTTTTTGTCTGTGCGGAATTCCTACAATGAAAATGTCATTAGTTGATTTAATAATGATCTCTTTGGGGAAGACTTTCCTAATTATTTTAGTCCTATTAACATTACTTAACACCTCTGTTTTTTATGTATTCCGTTGTAACATGTCATTTGGTATTTACTGCATTGTATTTTTTTCTTATTTGATTTAGATTGCCATAGGAATCATAATCCTTAGTACATAATTTTGCTCATTTAACATTAAATAAATGTTTATTTAGTGGAGAAATGAGCCATGTTAAAACATTCTTTTTTTTGGTCTTCCAAACAGAACTCAGCTTTTAAAGCAGGTGGCTTTTAAAGTGGTAGTTTGAGCGTTATTCTAAGACATTTCTCCTCTTTAATGTAATTTCTTGTAAGTAAATTCACATTGAAGTCTAAAGCTCAGTTGACTCCATATACCATTGTATTGTATAATGGCATATAGTCAGAAAAGGTGGAATTTGGTTTAAGCCTGACCATGAAATTTTAATTATTTGCTGGATAAGCTTTGGGAGGTGTTTAATCTTGGTACAAATTGAGGTAAACAGTAGATGTGATCTGAATTAAAAAATAAAGAATTTAAGGGAATTTCCCAGCAGTCCAGTGGTTAGGACTGTGCTTTCAGTGCCGAGAGCCTGGGTTCAGTTCCTCGTCCCTTTGTCGGGGAACTAAGATCCCCCAAGCTGTGCGGCACAGCCAAAAATAAAAATAATAAAATAAAGAATTTTAAAAACGTTAGAGAAATAGAATCTTTCTTCATTTGTAATAGTTCATGTCTGGTTCTTTACTGTTTGTATACTCAAGTGTACATCATTGCAGGTAGGATTTCATCATAGCATTTGGAGAAGCATTTCTACGTCACACTTATGAGATTCAGTATCTTTCTGTTCACAGCCCAAATTACTTGTTTGTGTGTGTGTGTGTGTGTGTGGGGTACGCGGGCCTCTCACCGCTGTGGCCTATCCCGCCACGGAGCACAGGCTCCGGACATGCAGGCCCAGCGGCCATGGCCCACGGGCCCAGCCGCTCTGCGGCATGTGGGATCTTCCCGGACCGGGGCACGAACCCGTGTCCCCTGCATCGGCAGGCGGACTCTCAACCACTGCGCCACCAGGGAAGCCCAGCTTATTAACTTTTAAATGTGAGAAATGAGCTTCTGGGCAAGTGCTTTTGTAGATGTTTGTCTTGATATGTCAAGACCTAATGAGCTGAATGTGTTGTAGGGAAAAAAAGAGAGAAACAAGGCTGATGACTATGAAGGAAAGTTACTTTAAACCCCCTCTTTTTCTTCAGTGTAAACTATACCAGAATGAATCATTCAAAAAGTTTTCACCTAGTACAGTTCTCTGGAGTTGCCTCAGCAATATGATAAACTGATATATTATTTAACGTGGAATCCCACTGATGTGAAGCCCATTGTAATGAAGTGTTCAGCCATACGCCTCCATATTTGTCTATTGTCTTGGTAATGCAGGATAGTACAAAACCAAACAATGCGGTGCTCTAATGGGTAGAAGGATGAATTTGATTTGAGAACTGGTGGTGTGGAGTACAGAAAATGTTGAAGAGAGGAGTAGGTTTGAGATCTTTCATTTTGTGTTCTGATGTCCTTCAGACTTTCGGGCAAGTGTGGAAAATGCGAAATAATGGAATGAACCCTCTAAGACTTTGTGTCTAGAAGAAATGAGTCCAAGTCACAATTCTTTTCATTAGCAGTTGTGAGATTTTGAGTGAGATTTTCTTAACTGGCTTCAGTTATTATCTTTATAAAATAGAATGATGATTTCATTTATTTATCTCTTTCAAATTTTAACAAATAATCAGAATCCACTATATGCTAGGTAATATTCTGGGTGCAGGGGATATAGCAATGAATAAGATTCCTGCTTTGAATGTACTTACATTTCCCTTTGAAATACGATTTGTTTTACCTCTTCCCTCAGATATTAAAGTGTATATTAGTTTTTTCTGACATATATTATAAAACAGGTTTTTTATTACTACAACTAATTGATAATGTTTTTATATAGAGAATCTGAATTCATAGCTGGAACGGTTATGAAGTACTTATTTTTTATGTACTTTTTACCCCCTTCTCTCTTGAATTTTTGATTTAACAAATCAAACATGATTGTGTGACCTATTAAATTTATGACTGTCATAGTAAAAAATAAAACTATACTTTCTCTCTGGGAGAGACAGATGGACATTTTACTCTCAGATTCATATAAGTGAGCCTGACTGAGATCACATGTCCTTTGCAGTCTTTCATAGATTTTCACAGAATGCCCGGTGTAGGTTAAAAAATGTCTTTGTGAAGAAAAAGAACAAGGAAAGCTTTTTGCTTCTCAGTACTCTGCTCAAAGTGTGTGAAGACTTGGAAGTGTGAAAGAAAGGTAGAGGTATGCCCTGGGGAGTTAAAATTGCTGAGGTGAGAGCAGTGAAATGCAAAGATATGGAATTTTAAAGTTCCAGTGGTGTGAAACCAGCCTTTAATCTATTTGACTTTGGAAGTAATCAGTTACTCTGACAAAACAGGTATATGGACCGTTTTCCAATGGCTTTCAAAACTGACATGACCAAATACTGTTACAGACTCCAAGTGGCCTGATTTGGTCTATTCATTACATCATTATTTATTTTATGTTACTGAGCCAACTCAACAAACTTGTTGATAGTGTATGGACCCAGAATTGATCAGCAGACATGTTATAATTCAGTAGGACTAAGCTGGGAATGTTTCTAAGCTAAATTATTAAGAAATTTTCTTAGGCATGGGGCGTAAATATAAAGTTTGGTTGTTTGTATTCTTAAAGTGCTATTTAAAATATTTTATGGCTTATATATTAATTTTACCTGTCTGTAGCTTCGTGTGTGTAATATAGTACACTATAAAACAAAGGAATAATGTTGCCTTAAATGAATTTAGAGAATTTAAAACATCAGTATTTTTCCTCAGGCCCTGAAGATATATCTAAGTTAGCCATCAACTAAACTGGTTTCAGATACGTGAGGCCTTTGGGATTAAAGACAGGGGAGAGACACTATGCCTTTAAATTTCTGTAGTTTAATCTGGTAGTTTGGGAAGTCAATATAGTAATTGATAATGTTCTCTAAAACATGGAAATGTAACTATTAGCGTTTCTATGCTAATAAACAAACCCTAGACCTAAAACACTAATTTTTTTTTTTTAATAAGTATTGGTTGAGTAAGAACATCAGCAAAAGTACTTTCATGTTCACAGGAACATGGTTCTATGAATTACATCAGGAATACATTATGAGTATCCCTGCAGTAGTTAAATTCTAAACTGTCTCACTAAGACCTGACGATCTGGAGACTGAAGGAGGCCTAAGACTCCATTAAAATATTAAGGCTGGGCTTCCCTGGTGGCGCAGTGGTTGAGAGTCCGCCTGCTGATGCAGGGGACACGGGTTCGTTCCCCGGTCCGGGAGGATCCCACATGCCGCGGAGCGGCTGGGCCCGTGAGCCATGGCCGCTGAGCCTGCGCGTCCGGAGCCTGTGCTCCGCAATGAGAGAGGCCACAACAGTGAGAGGCCTGCGTACTGCAAAAAAAAAAAAAAAAAAAAATTAAGGCTGAGCCCCTTAAGCTTGCAATATATTAAAATACATTTAAAACATCTATTCAGAGTCCTCTAAGATATTTAAAAATTTTTTTGATTGTGAGACATTGTATATATACATACATAATATATGTGTAAACACATTGTTATGGGCTGAATTGTGTCCTCCCCAAAATCATATGTTGAAGTTCTAACCCCAGTCTCTCTGTATTTAACCATATTTGGAGATAAGGCCTTTAAAGAGGTAATTAAATTAAAATCAGGTCTTTAGGGTGGGCCCTAATCCAATATGACTGATGTCCTTATAAGAAGAGGAGATCAGGACACATACACAGGAAAGTCAGTGTGAAGACAGTGGGAGAAGATAGGCATCTACAAGTCAATGAGAGAAACTGTGAGAAAATGAATTCTGTTGTTTTAGCCACCCAGCGTGGTACTTCGTTATGACACCTTTAGCAAACTAACACATTTATGTAATTGAAACAATTTTATAATACAATACTTGCTGTGTATAGCACACTCTAGTACTATCCCATTTCAATTTTTTTAAAATGTTGGGTTGTGATTCATTAATGAATCACAATCCATTTAATCCATTTTAAAATTCGAGTTAAAAAAAAATCTGCTCTGTTGCTTAAGTAGTGCATTTATGTGCCTGGGAGGATTATTGCAGAGTGACTTTCTGTTCTCTGTCTTAGTGTTGTATATGAAGTTTGAGTTTGTCTTGGCAGTACTGGCCCAGCCTCCTTTTGTTTTTCCATCTACCTGTCCAAACTGAGGTATGTCTTAAACCAATAATCTTGAAACTATGAGAATGTTATTGTTGTAACTAATATTGGCAGGTCTGGTTAGTAAGCCAAACAGTGTCCTTACTTATGTACCCAGAGCCAATAAGAAATTGAAACTTGGTTAGTGAGCATTTTTATGGGCCTTTAAACTTTTTACTTATTCAAAATCTTGCTTATATTTAATTTTTACATATGTTAACTATACCATAATAATATGACAGAATTGAGAGCAAACAAATTAGTCATTATGAATAAATATGAATGAAGATTAACTCTAATAAAATTATTTTCAGATTGCACCAATTTCACTTGTACTAACAGTGCACAAGGATTCACTTTTTTCCACATCCCTGCCGACACAAAGCACAGGCAAGCTATACTGAATATGAGAAATACATTGAGAACAAAATGTTACAGAAAGGCTAAAAATAAAGATATGAGAAAGTACAAACAGCAAGAAATCAGGGTTATCCTGACATCAGACAATGTAGACATCATGCAAAAAGCATTACATGATCAGGACTTCCCTGGTTGCGCAGCGATTAAGAATCCGCCTGCCAGTGCAGAGGTACCAGGTTCGAGCGCTGGTCTGGGAAGATCCCACATGCCGCGGAGCAACTAAGCCCGTGCACCACAACTACTGAGCCTGCATTCAAGAGCCCGTGAGCCACAACTACTGAGCCTGTGTGCCACAACTACGGAAGCCCGTGTGCCTAGAGCCTGTGCTCCACAAGCGAAGCCACCGCAACGTGAAGCCCGCGCACCACAAGGAAGAGTAGCCCCTGCTCACCTCAGTTAGAGAAAGCCCGCGTACAGCAATGAAGACCCAATGCAGCCAGGAATAAATAAGTAAATAAATAAATTTATTTTAAAAAAAGAAAAAGCATTAAATGAGACAAAATACATAATGCTGAAAGGTACAATTCTGAATGAAGTTATACATGTAATGAATGTCTATGCACCAGATAACACAGCAGGTACCTTCATAAAAAAGACAGTGTAGGAAATGCAAAGAGAAATAAAAAAGATACTAACGCTAGAAGACTTCAACTAATCTCTCTCAGTGCAGGACACATCATAGGGGGGAGAAACTGTTTCCGTACAGTAATTTCTTCCTCAAATTTCTCAGGAAATTTATGTTTTTCCAAATCATGAGAATATTCAGTTGAGAAATTGGGAAAATAAGAAAGCTTAGTAAATAACGGAGATATTACTGATTAGAAAGACCTAATGACAAAAGGAAGAGCTGGAAATTGTACTTGTAGAGTCAGAGGTTAAGGTTGACATTTCATGGATCTTCACAGCAGTAATGATCTATCTAATTAGTCAGTTTTGCTTGTAGCTGTTGCCAGTTTCTGACAATATCTGTCTTTTAGTTTCTGTGTTTAGACCATTCACACTTCATGTAATTATTCATGTTTGGATTTCTGTCCAGAATTTTATTATTAGGTGTCTGTTTGTTCTCTCTTTTTTATTCTTCTGTTTCTCCTTTCCTGCCTTCTTGTGTATTATTTGAATATTTTTATTATTCCCTTGTAATTTCTCTGTTGAGTTTTTTTTTTAATAAATTTATTTATGTATTTATTTTTGGCTGTGTTGGGTCTTCGTGGGCTTTCTCTAGTTGAGGTGAGCAGGGGATTCTCTTGTGGAGCATGGGCTCTAGGCGTGTGGGCTTCAGTAGTTGTGGCACGTGGGCTCAGTAGTTGTGGCTCACGGGCTCTAGAGCACAGGCTCAGTAGTTGTGGCATACGGGCTTAGTTGCTCCGCAGCATGTGGGATCTTCCTGGACCAGGGCTCCAACCCATGTCCCCTGCATTGGCAGGCAGATTCTTAACCACTGTGCCACCAGTGAAGTCCTCTATTGAGTTTTTGACAATATCTCTTTGTATAGTCTTTTTTATTAGTTGCTATGGAAATTATGATATACATAACTTTTCACAATCTACTTAAAATGAACATTTTGCCACTTAATTGGAGTGTAGAAATTTTACCATCATATCAGTCTCACTATGTTCCTCTGTTTATGTTGTAGGTGTCATATGTTTTACATCCACTTACATCTTCATATGTGTATTACATAGTATTTTAAAAATTGAGATATAATTGACAATTGATACAGTTTCAGGTGTAAAACATAATGATTCAATATTTGTATATATTGTGAAATGATCACAATAGGTCTAGTTAACATCCATCATTGTACGTAGTTGCAAAAATTTTTTTCTTGTGATGAGAACTTTTAAGATCTACTCTCTTAGCATCCCAATATGCAATACAGTGTTACTAACCACAGTCACCTTGCTGTACATTACATCCCCAGGACTTACTTATTTTATAGCTGGAAGTTTGTACCTTTTGACCCCCTTCACTCATTTTGACCATTCCTTATTCCCTACCTCTGGCAACCACCAATCTGTTCTCTGTATCTGTGAGCTCGTCTCTCTTTGTTTTGTTGTGTTTTGTTTTTTGATTTCACATATAAGTGAGATCGTACAGTATTTGTCTTTCTCTGTCTGCCTTACTTCACTTTAGCATAATGCCCTCAAGGTCCATCCAGCTTACTGCAAATGGCAAGATTTCTTTCTTTTTATGGCTGAATAATATTCCATTGTAAATATTTACACCACGCTTTCTTTATCCATTCATCCATTGATGGACACTTAGGTTGTTTCCTTATCTTGGCTATCGTAAATAATGCCGCAGTGAACATGCGGTGCATATATCCTTTTGAGTTAGTGTTTTGTGTTCTTGAGATAAATACCAAGAAGTGGAGTTTCTGCATATGGTAGCTGTATTTTTAAATTGGGGAAGAACCTCCATACTGTTTTCCATAGTGGCTGCACCAATTTCACTTGTACTAACAGTGCACAAGGATTCACTTTTTTCCACATCCCTGCCGACACTTGTTATTTCTTGTCTTTTTGATAATAGCCGTTCTAACAGGTGTGAGGTGATATCTCATTGTGGTTTTGATTTGCATTTTCCTGATGATTAGCAATGTTGAGCACTCTCCTGTGTGCCTGTTGTCCATCTGTATGTCTTCTTTGGAAAAATGTCCATTCAGATCTTCTGCCTGTTTTTTTTTTTAATCAGATTCTTTGTTTTTTTGCTTTGATTTGTATGAAAAATTTTTGATGTGATAATGTAATGTTTATAACTTTTGATTTTAATTGTGATACATGTTTTAAAGAGTTTAAGAGGGAAAGGACAATCTATTATAGTTACTGAGATATTTAATGTTCCTGTTACTCTTCTTTTATTCCTGATATTTCAAGTTTTCCTTAGGTATCATTTCCCTTCCACTTAAAGGATTTCCTTTAGCATTTCTTTTAGAGCATTTTGCTGGAGACCAGTTGTCCTCTTTTTCCTTCCTCTGAGAATGGCTTTATTTCATTTTCATTTCTGAAGAATATTTTCTATTTTCTTTTGAATTTTATTTTTTTTATACAGCAGGTTCTTATTAGTCATCCATTTTATACACATCAGTGTATACATGTCCATCCCAGTCTCCCAATTCATCACACCACCACTACCACCACCCCGCCACTTTACCCCCTTGATGTGCATACGTTTGTTCTCTACATCTGTGTCTCAATTTCTGCCCTGCAAACTGGTTCATCTGTACCATTTTTCTAGGTTCCACATATATGTGTTCATATACAATATTTGTTTTTCTCTTTCTGACTTACTTCACTCTGTATGACAGTCTCTAGATCCATCCAGGTCTCTACAAATGACCCAATTTCATTCCTTTTTATGGCTGAGTAATATTCCATTGTATATATGTACCATATCTTCTTTATCCATTCGTATGTCGATGGGAATTTAGGTTGCTTCCATGACCTGGCTATTGTAAGTAGTGCTGCAGTGAACATTGGGGTGCATGTGTCCTTTTGAATTATGGTTTTCTCTGGGTATATGCCCAATGGTGGGATTGCTGGATCATATGGTAATTCTATTTTTAGTTTTTTAAGGAACCTCCATACTGTTCTCCACAGTGGTTGTAACAATTTACATTCCCACCAACAGTGCAAGAGGGTTCCCATTTCTCCACACCCTCTCCAGCATTTGTTGTTTGTAGATTTTCTGATGATGCCCATTCTGACTGGTGTGAGGTGATAACCTCATTATAGTTTTGATTTGCATTTCTGTAATAGTTAGTGATGTTGAGCAGCTTTTCATGTGCTTCTTGGCCATCTGTATGTCTTCTTTGGAAAAATGTCTATTTAGGTCTTCTGCCCATTTTTGGATTGGGTTGTTTGTTTTTTTATTATTGAGCTGCCTGAGCTGCTTATATATTTTGAGATTAATCGTTTGTCCATTGATTCATTTGCAAATATTTTCTCCCATTCTGAGGGTTGTCTTTTTGTCTTGTTTGTAGTTTCCTTTGCTGTGAAAAAAACTTCTGTTTCATTAGGTCCCATTTGTTTATTTTTGTTTTTATTTCCATTACTCTAGGAGGTGGATCAAAAAAGGTATTGCTGTGATTTATGTCAAAGAGTGTTCTTCCTATGTTTTCCTCTAAGAGTTTTATAGTGTCTGGTCTTACATTTAGGTCTCGAATCCATTTTGAGTGTATTTTTGTGTATGGTATTAGGGAGTATTCTAATTTCATTCTTTTACATGTAGCTGTCCAGTTTTCCCAGCACCACTTATTGAAGAGACTGTGTTTTCTCCATTGTATGTCCTTTCCTCCTTTGTCATAGATTAGTTAACCATAGGTGCGTGGGTTTATCTCTGGGCTTTCTCTCCTGTTCCATTGATCTATATCTCTGTTTTTGTGCCAGTACCATATTGTCTTGATTACTATAGCCTTGTAGTGTAGTCTGAAGTCAGGGAGTCTCATTCCTCCAGCTCTGTTTTTTCTCCTCAAGACTGCATTGGCTATTCGGGGTCTTTTGTGTCTCCATACAAATTTTAACATTTTTTGTTCTAGTTCTGTAAAAAATGCCATTGGTAATTTGATAGGGATTGCATTGAATCTGTAGATTGCTTTGGGTAGTATAGTCACTTTCACAATATTGATTCTTCCAATCCAAGAACATGGTATATCTCTCCGTCTGTTGGTATCCTCTTTAATTTCTTTCATCAGTGTCTTATAGTTTTCTGCATACAGGTCTTTTGCCTCCCTAGGTAGGTTTTTTCCTAGGTATTTTATTCTTTTTGTTGCAATGGTAAATGGAAGTGTTTCCTTAATTTCTCTTTCAGATATTTCATCATTAGTGGATAGGAATGCAAGAGATTTCTGTGCATTAATTTTGTATCCTGCAACTTTACCAAATTCATTGATTAGCTCTAGTCATTTTCTGGTGGCATCTTAAGGATTCTCTATGTATAGTATCATGTCATCTTCAAACAGTGACAGTTTTACTTCTTCTTTTCCAATTTGTATTCCTTTTATTTCTTTTTCTTCTCTGATTGCCGTGGCTAGGACTTCCAAAACTATGTTGAATAATAGTGGTGAGAGTGGACATCCTTGTCTTGTTCCTGATCTTAGAGAAAATGCTTTCTGTTTTTCACCATTGAGAATGAGGTTTGCTGTGGGTTTGTCGTATATGGCCTTTATTATGTTGAGGTAGTTTCCCTCTATGCCCACTTTCTGGAGAGTTTTTAGCATAAATGGGTGTTGAATTTTTCCGAAAGCTTTTTCTGCATCTATTGAGATGATCATATGGTCTTTCTTCTTCAATTTGTTAATATAGTGTATCACAGTGATTGAATTGCATATATTGAAGAATCCTTGCATCCCTGGGATAAATCCCACTTGATCATGGTGTATGATCCTTTTAAAGTGTTGTTGGATTCTGTTTGCTAGTATTTTGTTGAGGATTTTTGCATCTATATTCATGAGTGATATTGTTCTATAATTTTCTTTTTTTGTAGTATCTTTGTCTGGTTTTGGTATCAGGGAGATTGATGGTGGCCTCATAGAATGAGTTTAGGAGTGTTCCTTCCTCTGCAATTCTTTGGGAGAGTTTGAGAAGCATGGGTATTAGCTCTTCTCTAAATGTTTGATAGAATTCACCTGTGAAGCCATCTGGTTCTGGACTTCTGTTTGTTGGAAGATTTTTTTTTTTTTTTTTTTTGGCGGTACGCGGGCCTCTCACTGTTGTGGCCTCTTCCGTTGCGGAGCACAGACTCCGGATGCACAGGCTCAACAGCCATGGTTCACGGGCCTTCATGGTTCATGCCACTCCGCGGCATGTGGGACCTTCCCGGACCGGGGCACGAACCCGTGTCCCCTGCATTGGCAGGCAGACTCTCAACCACTGCACCACCAGGGAAACCCTGTTGGAAGATTTTTAATCACAGTTTCAATTTCATTATTTTTGATTGGTCTGTTCATATTTTCTATGTCTTCCTGGGTCAGTCTTGGAAGGTTATCCCTTTCTAAGAATTTGTCCATTTCTTCCAGGTTGTCCATTTTATTGGCATAGAGTTGCTTGTAGGAGTCTCTTAGGATGCTTTGTATTTCTGCAGTGTCTGTTGTAACTACTCCTTTTTCATTTCTAATTTTATTGATTTTAGTCCTCTCCCTCTTTTTCTTGATGAGTCTGGCTAATCGTTTATCAATTTTGTTTATCTTCTCAAAGAACCATCTTTTAGTTTTATTGATCTTTGCTACTGTTTTCTTTGTTTCTATTTCATTTATTTCTCCTCTGATTTTATGATTTCTTTCCTTCTACTAACTTTGGGTTTTGTTTGTTCTTGTTTCTCAAGTTCCTTAGGTGTAAGGTTAGATTGTTAATTTGATATGTTTCTTGTTCCTTGAGGTAGGATTGTATTGCTATAGACTTCCCTCTTAGAACTGCTTTTGCTGCATCCCATAGGTTTTGGAGCATTGTGTTTTCCTTGTCATTTGTCTCTAGGTATTTTTTTTTTCCTTTTGATTTCCTCAGTGATCTCTTGGTTATTTAGTAACATATTGTTTAGCCTCCATGTGTTTGTGTTTTTTACGTTGTTTTCCCTGTAATTGATTTCTAATCTCATAGCGTTGTGGTCAGAAAAGATGCTTGATATGATTTCAGTTTTCTTAAATTTACTGAGGCTTGATTTGTGACCGAAGATGTGGTCTATCCTGGAGAACGTTCCTTGTGTACTTGAGAAGAAAGTGTAATCTGCTGTTTTTGGAAGGGGTGTCCTATAAATATCAATTAAATCTATCTGGTCTATTGTGTCATTTAAAGTTTGTGTTTCCTTATTAATTTTCTGTTTGGATGATCTGTCCATTGGTGTAAGTGAGGTGTTATAAAGTCCCCCACTATTCTTGTGTTACTGTCGATTTCCTGTTTTATAGCTGTTAGCAGTTTCCTTATATATTGAGGTGCTACTATGTTGGGTGTATATATATTTATAATTGCTATATCTTCTTGGATTGATCCCTGATCATTATGTAGTGTCCTTCCTTCTCTCTTGTAACATTCTTTATTTTAAAGTCTATTTTATCTGATATGAGTATTGTTACTCCAGCTTTCTTTTGATTTCCGTTTGCATGGAATATCTTTTTCCATCCCCTCACTTCCAGTCTGCATGTGTACCTAGGTCTGAAGTGGGTCTCTTGTAGATAGCATATATATGGGTCTTGTTTTTGTTTCCATTCAGCGAGCCTGTGTCTTTTGGTTGGAGTATTTAATCCATTCACATTTAAGTAAATTATCGATATGTATGTTCCCATGACCATTTTCTTAATTGTTTTGTGTTTGTTTTTGTAGGTCCTTTTCTTCTCTTGTGTTTCCCACTTAGGGAAGTTCCTTTAGCATTTGTTGTAGAGCTGGTGTGCTGGTGCTGAATTCTCTTGGCTTTTGCTTGTCTGTAGAGCTTTTGATTTCTCCATCGAATCTGAATGAGATCTTTGCCCTGTAGAATAATCTTGCTTGTCGGTTCTTCCCTTTCATCACGTTAAATATGTCATGCCACTCCCTTCTGGCTTGTAGAGTTTCTGCTGAGAAATCAGCTTTTAACCTTATGGGAGGTTATGTATGTTATTTATATGTTATTTGTCGTTTTTCCCTTGCTGCTTTGAATAATTTTTCTTTGTCTTTAATTTTTGCCCGTTTGATTACTATGTGTCTCAGCATGTTTCTCCTTGGGTTTATCCTGTGTGGGACTCTCTGCACTTCCTGGCCTTGGGTGGCTATTTCCTTTCCCATGTTAGGAAAGTTTTCCACTATAATCTCTTCAAATATTTTCTCTGGTCCTTTCTCTTTCTCTTCTCCTTCTGGGACCCCTATAATGTGAATTTTGTTGCATTTAAGTTGTCCCAGAGGTCTCTTAGGCTGTTTTCATTTCTTTTCTTTCTTTTTTCTTTATTCTGTTCCACAGCAGTGAATTCCACCATTCTGTCTTTCAGGTCACTTATCTGTTCTTCTGCCTCAGTTATTCTGCTATTGATTCCTTCTAGTGTGTTTTTCATTTCAGTTATTGTATTATTCATCTCTGTTTGTTCTTTAATTCTTCTAGGTCTTTGTTAAATATTTCTTGCATCTTCTTGATCTTTGCCTCCATTCTTTTTCCAAGGTCCTGGATCATCTTCACTGTCATTATTCTGAATTCTTTTTCTGGAAGGTTGCTTATCTCCATTTCATTTAGTTGTTTTTCTGGGGTTTTATCTCGTTCCTTCATCTGGTACATAGCCCTCTGCCTTTTCATCTTGTCTGTCTTTCTGTGAATGTGGTTTTTGTTCCACAGGTTGCAGGATTGTAGTTCTTCTTGCTTCTGCTGTCTGCCCTCTGGTGGGTGAAGGTATGTAAGAGGCTTGTGCAGTTTTCCTGATGAGAGGGACTGGTGGTGGGTAGAGCTGGGTGTTGCTCTGGTGGGCAGAGCTCAGTAAAACTTTAATCTTCTTTAATCTGCTGATGGGTGTGGCTGGGTTCCCTCCCTACTGGTTGTCTCTGCAGGAGACCCTCCAACACTAGCAGGCAGGTCTGGTTCAGTCTCCTATGGGGTCACTGCTCCTTCCCCTGGGTCCCAGTGCACACACTACTTTGTGTGTGCCCTCCAAGAGTGGAGTCTCTTTTTCCCCCAGTCCTTTTGAAGTCCTGCAATCAAATCCCATTAGCCTTCAAAATCTGATTCTCTAGAAATTCCTCCTCCCATTGCCGGACCCCCAGGTTGGGAAGCCTGACATAGGGCTCAGAACCTTCACTCCAGTGGTGGACTTCTGTGGTATAAGTGTTCTCCAGTCTGTGAGTCACCCACCCAGCAGTTATGGGATTTGATTTTATTGTGATTGTGTTCCCTCCTACCATCTCATTGTGGCTTCTCCCTTGTCTTTGGATGTGGGGTATCTTTTTTGGTGAGTTCTAGTGTCTTCCTGTTGATGATTGTTCAGTTAGTTGTGATTCCAGTGCTCCCACTAGAGGGAGTGAGAGCATGTCCTTCTCCTCTGCCATCTTGAACCAATTCTAGGTTGACGGTTGTTATCCTTCAATGCTTTAATAATGCCATTTCTCTTCCTCTTGGCCTCCCTTATTTCTGATGAGAAATCTGCAGTCATTTGAAATGTCATGTGTATGTGATGTCATTTTTCTTTGGCTCATTTAAAGATGTTTTCTTTATTTTTTAGTTTTCAGCAACTTGAATATAATTTTTCTGGTTTTGGATTTCTTTATCTTCTTGAGGTTTGCTGAGCTTGAGTTTTTCAGTTTATGTCTTGTGCTAAAATTGGTATGTTTTTAGCCATTATTTCTCCAAATGTTTTTTCTTTTTCCTCTGCTTTTGGATTCTGTTGAAATAAGTAGTAGGCCTTTTGGTATTGTCCCATAGGTCCCTGAGCCTCTGACTTTTTTTTCAGTCTTTTTTTTCTTTTTTCTTTTCAGATGGTTAATTTCTAATTATCTATCTTTAAGTTAATTGAGTCTCTGCTCTTATACCTTGTTTCTGTTCTTGAGCCCATCCAGTGAATATATTATGTCAGTTATTGTATTTTTCACTTCTAAAATTTCCATTTGGTTTTTTATAGCTTTTCTTTCTTGGCCAAGACTTTTTATCTTTCCATTTGTTTCAAAATGTTTGGCCCTTATGGTTTGTGGCATAGTTGCAGTAACATTGTAAGTCTTCATGTGATAATTCCATTGTATGTGTCATCTCAGGACTGGCGTTTGTTGATTTTTTTCCCTTTGAGAATTAACACTTTCCTGTTCCTTTATATGCTGAGTAATTTTTGCATGTATTCTGGATATTTTGCATATTAGGAGACTCTAGGTTTTGGTTAAATCCTCAAGGGAATGCTGTTCTTTTTAGTTTTTTGCAGCCACTCAACCTGGTTAGGTCAGTTTGAAAGTTGGACTCACCTTCTATGGGTTGTGGTTGCAGTATCAATTATGTTTTCAAAGCCTCCTTTGTAGTTCTGCTTGGATCTGTTCATCGTGTGTACTGCTTAGTGGCCAGTGTAGGATCTATGCAGCGGTTTACTCTATAGTTTAGTTCTGAGGTCCTTTGTTATGCTGTTTAAGATCAGATCTATACATGCATAGCTTAGAGGTGACCTCAGGAGTTTATGTACAACTTTATGAGATTACTTTCTTGAGTTTCCTTTTCTCTGTGATCTTTCTGATACTTTTTGTCTTCTTGGGGTCCCCCCTTTCCAGCCCAGTAGCCAGAAAACTGGGCCTTTAGTTTCCCCGCTCTGCTATGTGTTTCCTCCAGGTGCGTTTGTATCTGGGGCCAAGTTTTACTGGAAGACAGAGAAAAATGCAACAAACATTTGACCCATGATCTTGGGACCATTGCTCCTTTGTTTAAAAAGAATGATTTTCCTCCCTCAGAATTTTAGACATCTGCAGTGGCTCCTGCCACCCACTATGGGATTGCCTGGGGGTTGGGACTGGAGAGAATGGAAAATAACAGTGAATCTCCCTCCTCTGTGACCTTTGAAAGAGTACCCTTTTCTGATTCTTGGACCAGAAGGAGAAATCTTCTGTTGGCACTCTTGTTGCCTGCACTCAGTTGCATTCGCAGCCTTTGTGCTGCTTTTTGAGTCAAGGTCAGTTGATTACAGAGGGATATGAAAAAAAAAAAAGCCAGGTCATACTGGAGGGCAAACTCCAAGAAATGTCACTAATGCTTTGGTGGTACCTTGGATTCTGGTCTTCTTCCCCAGTTCTTCTCCTACCATTTACCCTTCAGAGTTTTCACATGGCTGCTCAGTGCATTGTATGCAGGGTCTATAGTTGGATTTAGTGGGACAGACAAGGAAAAGTATGCTTATACCATCTTGCACAGGACCAGAACCCTTAGATTGTTATTTTAAAGGTGGGAATGTGTGAAACTAAGTCTAACTTGATTTTAAGTTTCAGGGGGAAAAAAAATGGGGGAATCAGCTCTCAAATGTTTATTCACATTTTTTTTGCCCAGTTTACTGGGGACATATTTTCTACAGCCAAATAAATATTAGTAATAAAGGTTATTCTGTGGAAAATGGTTCATTTCTATGTAGAGTTCTGTGGAAATATTTCTGTATTCTAAGGATTTAGAAAGATGATTTTTTTTTTTTACATCTGTATAGTACTTCACTTCTGTTCCTCTTCATGTTATGATGAAAAAAATACTACAGAAATTACAAGATTCAAAGTTCCTTGGTGGAGGTGGGTTGCAGGGTGGTTATGCTGGTTTGTATTATAGCTTCATCTTTCAACATAGCTGCTCATAGGCCCTGGAATATAGTTAAGTATTCTGCAAAAAAAAAGTTTATTGAAGAGATAAATCAGGGATCATTCTTGAAGTCATTCTTATAGCTGTGTTCTACCTTTCAGATGTGGCCATAACCTCTCCACAGGTCACATGCCACTTGAGGGATGTTTATGCTGTTGGGTGTGTGTTGGAGAATCTCTTCCCTTTAGTGAGTATAAGGATGACCAGTGTATCATTTAGAATTAGACTTTGCGGGCTTCCCTGGTGGCGCAGTGGTTGAGAGTCCGCCTGCCGATGCAGGGGACATGGGTTCGTGCCCTGGTCCGGGAGGATCCCACATGCCGTGGAGCAGCTGGGCCCGTGAGCCATGGCCACTGAGCCTGTGTGTCCGGAGGCTGTGCTCCGCAATGTGAGAGGCCACAACGGTGAGAGGCCTGCGTACTGCAAAAAAAAAAAAAAAGAAACAACAACAAAAAAACAAAAAGAAATAGAATTAGACTTTGCTACATATAACAAACAAAAAACAACAAAACAGCAGTGACTCACTTAAGACCTAGCTTATTTCTCTTTCACCCATGAAGGAACTTAGAGGTAGACAGTCTGGGGCTGTTTGGTGGGTCCACAGAGTCATCAGGGACGTTGCTGCTCTGCCATCTTCAAGAGCACTTCTTGGTCCTAACCAGCTATAGGTTTATAGACATCATCTACTCTTTCCAAGCTGGCCGCTGGAAGAATGAGAGGAACACAAAGAAGGCCTCCTTTCCAGTGGAGTCAGCTTTCTTTAAGGAGCCTTTCCCACAATGCACGCAACAGT
Source organism: Lagenorhynchus albirostris (assembly GCF_949774975.1). Lineage (NCBI taxonomy): Eukaryota > Metazoa > Chordata > Mammalia > Artiodactyla > Delphinidae > Lagenorhynchus > Lagenorhynchus albirostris. The sequence goes on from NC_083106.1 coordinate 70,852,415, forward strand.
TCTGCTTCCATATCATTGCTCAGGACTTCGTCACATGACCGCATCTCACTCCAGGGGAGTCTGGAATGGTAGTCTTTCACCTGATACATGACCGCCCTACGTAATATTAGGATTTTCTTACTGGGGAGGAAAGGGAGAACAGATGTTACAGTAGGCAACTGGCCGTCTCTGCCCAAGCCAGAGCTGCTGGAAACATAAGGATAGTGATTTTACCAATGTAAATAAGAAATACGATCATCTTATTCTTGGAAAATGAGATAAATGGTGCTTAATATGTTTTAATATCCTTACAATTTCACTGTATAAAAATAAATATACAAAAATATGACAGGCTTGTTTACCTCCCATTTCTGTGCCCCGGCTAGCTGTTTTCCCTTGCTGGGAACTGCTGCTTCTGGTGACCGGGGTTTCCATTATAGACCAGAAATATTCTACAAAGTGTGTTTTTAAATATTGTTTGAAGTTAATTTTCATAAGTTGTCACTGATGTAGGGTATGAATCCCTTAGTGTGGTGGAGAGGAGGTGGTGGTATACAGAGAACGGGCGCAGTTGGGGGGAAGCGTGTGAATCAGACGGAGACGCGGAAAACAGGGAGTCGTGGTCCCCGGCTGAGTCCTTTGCTAGTTGCCTGGTACGTTGAAACTGGTTCTGAAGCATGGCTTTATCTTTCTTCACTGAGCCACCTTGAGTATCGGGATTCCTCAGTGTAGGAGTCCCACATCCTGTGTGGTGAGTGCTGCCGGCTCCCTGGTAGCATTTTCATGAGACGGCATAACTCACCAGGAAAACAACAGCGACAACTAGATTTAAGGTTTAAAACTTTAACTAGTCAACAGGGCTTGCCTCTTTCATCATTCTTCCCACAGCTGGTGTTTCCTTCACTCTGCTCTCTCCAAGAAGCCACGCTTTTCTACATCGGGGTTTGTGCCTCTCTTTCCGGCATTCACCTCCAGCGTTTCAGCTGGTCAACCCCTCCTCTTCTACTTGTCCTTAGATCTCAGTTGAACCTCACTGCTCAGTGAGCTCTTCCTTTTTAACCCTCCAGATGAACTTAGATCTTAAGTTTTGCCCTTTCTTTCCCCCGTACTTATCACATTGTTATTTTAGAGTTATTTGTGTAGCTATTCCTATAATGTCCTGTTAAGCTCTCTGGACTGCAAACTTCATGAAGCTTTGAACCACATTTAGCATGTCGGTGTTCCACTGGTTTAGTGCCTGTAAGCATTGTGAGCATTCGCTCAACAAATACTTGTTGAAAAATATTTGGTGAGATGATGATTAATTCTGTATCCACTTGACTGGGCCACTGGGTGCCCAGATGTTTGCTCAGATATTATTTGGGGTATGTCTAGGAGGGTGTCTCTGGATGAGATTAACATTTGAATCGGTAGACTGAGCGAAGCACACTTCCCTCCCTCGTGTGGGTGGGCCTCATTCAATCAGTTGAAGGCCTGGATAGAACAAAAGGGCTGACCCTCCTGTGAGTAGGAGGGAGCCCCTCTTGCTGGACCGCCTACAGGCTGGGACACCAGTTTTTTCCTACCTTTGGACCTGAACTGAATCTTTGGCTCTTCCTGGGTCTTGAACTTACTGGCCTTCACACTAGAACCATACTATTGGCACTCCTGGTTTCTCCAGCCATTGAACTTGGACTAGACCTACACCATTGGCTCTTCCGAGTCTCCAGCCTGCCGACTTCAGATCTGGAGACTTGCCGGCTTCCATAATTTCAATGCCTGATCGTAAATTTCTCCATATGTATGATGTATATTCATACACCCTACTGGCTCTGTTTCTCTGGAGAACCCCGATCGATACAGTGAGCTTCACAGTCTTCCATAAAATAACTCTGAGAGGAGATAAAATGTTTCTGAAAATCTCAACTGTGGATCTGAAGTAAGAAAGCCATCTTGTGGTATTTCTGGGAATATCATGTGAAGTATACATCCCTTAGGACACCGAAGCATAATTTTCTGCAATAGTTCTTAACATATTTTTTGCCAAAGTCCCCTTTGGAAATTTGGTGAAGTCTGTGACTCCTTAAATCCCTGGTTTAAATAAATAGTGTTTGAAATAAAGAGTGTTACAAAAGAAACCGATTATATTGAAATATAGATATCAGAATATTGAAAAAATAAATGTGGGATATTATAAGATATATTCCTCTTTATCAAAGACTTAAATAGCAAGATAATATATTTAAATACGGGCAATTTAAAATAAAATTTTATTTTGTAAAGAGGTGAGTATGAAGGTCATCGATATGACTAGACTGTATGCCTGTTCATGTTATAAAACAACCATATTTTGGGTCTAAAACTACTGTAATTTCAAAGTGATGATAAACATAAATGATATTTCAAGATATATGTCACAGATGTAATATGATATGAAAATATTTGTTATTTCTATTTATGACATAATCACAGGAACTACTACTATTTCTCTTCTCCCTTCTTTTATAATGGAAGGAAACACTAAATTTCATACAGTTAGTGAGAAAAGATGTCCACGTTTAAAGATTCCTGAATTATACCCACTGATTCCTTGAGGGTCTGTGATTATTAGGTCCTTGGACCTTAGGTTCAGAACCTTTGGTAGGGTTCTAAATTGGGTCTTCACAAAAAGTACTGACAGGGTCTCTAAAAACTGATTCTTAAATTCAGGAGTTTTCTGACAATACCAAGAATGTGAAGAATAAAAGTCAGTATTTACTTAGCTCTTGTATGTTCATGGTTTTGTTTTAAAAGTTATTATTAGTAACTCACGCATTTTTATCAATATAATACTTTATAATTCACATAGGATGCAAAAATATCTGGTCTCATTTTATCCTCTCAGCAACCAAACGAGACACACGTAACATGCACATCTACTGTGTGTTCCATATGTTTGATTACTCCTATTTAGTAGATGCAAAAGTTGAGGAGAGCCTGCATTTAACCCCAAGCACTTTTAAGTACCTGCTCAAAATCATAGTGTTAAATAATATCTCCTTGTGAACCAAACTTGGGTCTAAATCCAGATAGTAGGCTTATATTGCCATGAATTCATATTTGTTAGTGAATTATGTGTGTAAATTTAAAGTGTATGGATTAATGGAACCTATAATATATTCAAAATGTACTAGACAGCTGCCGACAACAAAGAATTATCTAGCCCAAGATGACACTAGTGCTGAGGTTGAGAAACCCTTGTTTAGATGAAGGTACTTAAAAAAAAAATCCTCACAAACTCTAGCACTTAGGTTGACAGGTAGAAATGTCTTTTTGTCATACCAAGTTGATCTTGAATACCCGGTTCAAAGTCATTTTAAAAAGCTGTTACAAGTGGATTAATTTAATTAAATAATCTAATGTATGTGTGGAAAGCGCAATTGTTATTTGAGAGATTTCAAATCATGAGCGCTCTGTATTAGTGCACATATGAAAAAATTTTAGTTTGAATTTGAGTTAGGTGTGTTGGTTATTCAAAATAGAGCTACAGAGAACTGAACTACATGAACCTGAAAAGTTGTTTCAGATCCATATATTTATTTATCCATTTGTTTATTTAAAATTGATCGAGGCACTGCTCCATCCTGATGTTGGATTAGGTGCTGTCATACAGATATGAATAGCATAGTGCCTGTCCGTCAGAAGCACCTAGATCTCTGGGTGAAATAGTAGTTAAACAGAAATAATGAAATATGGGAAGTTCCATGATAGAAGTCTGTGGTGCTGTAGGAGAACATTGGAGGACACCTCCCTAATCCAGAGAGAAGGAGGAAGGCCACCGTTCAGGAATCGGCAAGGGTCATTAACAAATTCATGTGTGATTTAATTGGTAACTCAGTGTATTGGATTGCTGTCTACTTTGAGGCTGTAGATTCTTTTTTTTTTTTTTTTTTTGCGGTACGCGGGCCTCTCACTGCCGTGGCCTCCCCGGTTGCGGAGCACAGGCTCCGGACGCACAGACTCAGCGGCCATGGCTCACGGGCCCAGCCGCTCCGCGGCATGTGGGATCCTCCCAGACCGGGGCACAAACCCGTGTCCCCCGCATCGGCAGGCGGACTCTCAACCACTGCGCCACCAGGGAAGCCCAGGGGCTGTAGATTCTTTTACTACCTCAAAGAGGGAGGAAATCAAATGAAGGCACAATAGACAGTTATCTTGTGGTCCTGATCTTTCGGGTTCACTGTCTTGAGTATTCGCTTTACATATTATCATAGGCCTATTTAGAGGGTTTTGTCTGAGTCACATGTATAATATATTTGTTAGAATAGCGTGAATGTCCATGTGATTACTAGAGACTCTTCTGGCGATGGGTATTACCCATTTGCTTTGGATTATTCATATACATTTCAATCCGTGATCTTAGACTTGGTTTTATCGTTTGTGTACATTGGTAGTTTCAATAGTTTATTAAGAATTACCAGTCTGCTTCCTTAACAGGACTTTTCTCTACTGTGAAATTTGCCTTAAAACTTCTTTGAGAACAGTAGAACTCCATCCTGTTGAAAGGATTTTGAAACCTTATTAATGATTTTAAGACTTATGTTTGGAAAATGTAGTGTTGACATTGATGGTTAACAATTGCTCAGCCTTATAAGGAATCTATGAAGTTCTGACTTTTAAGTAAGAAATATTTGACCTAATTACACATCTCATCTGATATTTTAAAAATCCTTTTGCTCCCTTAGGTAGAGGTGTTCTTTCTTTTTTAAAATTGAGCAAACATCACTTTAACTACAATGTAGTTATACTTGCTATATCCTGTAATACCTAGATGAAATAAGTTTGGGGTGTTGTACAATTATGATATTTTCTTATAAGTTTTAGGGTATCTAGGGCCAAGTGTATTTTAGATATATTTTTATAATCATTACTTATATCAGTTTAAATTACTTTATATCAGATATCTGTAAGAATTAATTGCTATGTAATAAAGCCAAATATTTTTTCTTAAAGATGTTAATATATTGATTTTAAATAATTGATTTTTCTGTCTTTTAAAGGAGACTATTACCAGAGAACTTGACTGCACAGCTGAATGCATTCAAAATAATCATATTTTTCTGATGTAAACTTTACCTTGGAAATGTATATTCCATCTGGCTGATGGTTTTTTTTGGAAGAAATGAGATTGTATACCACTAGGAAAATTTTAAAAGTTATTATCTATGTTGTCAATTAGCATTTTAAAAAAATCAATTTCAAAGAACAATTTTTGGCAATCTGGAAGACTTGGGGGAAGGAACCATTCAGTAGAATGTATCCAGGGCAAATGTCCAGTATCTCTTCTCATTCTATATATATGAAATATGCACATAAACTATGTTAATACATTTGAAATTATTATATTTAAAACTAAAGCTCAGTTTGATCTCTTTATTTCAGAGCAATAAATAATAAAAATGTAAAGATCTCTCCTTTCGTACTCTTTACATATAAATAATTTCTCCCCAAAATTACTGTCAACAAAATTCTAAAACATTTTTTCATAAGAACTTTTAGGACAGATACGCCATATTATCTGTAATGTCACATTTATCAAATCTGTATGTAGTTCAGTCAAAATCATAAATTATGAAAAAATTTGGTAAAGAAATTGAAGACAAATTAGCTTTTAAAAAAGGTATTTTAAAATTTGGAATGTGAAATACATCCATAATTTGCTAAGCAAACTTTTAAGTCATTTTAATTATATTCTTTTCAGATGAGGAGCAAATTAGCTGCTGAATTGATTTTTTTATAGAACCTAATAAAATTTAGCACAGTGAAATTCACTCTTTCTGGTGTATACGTCTTTTTTTTTTTTTTTTTTGCGGTACTCGGCCTCTCACTGTTGTGGCCTCTCCCGTTGCGGAGCACAGGCTCCGGATGCGCAGGCTCAGTGGCCATGGCTCACGGGCCCAGCTGCTCCGCAGCATGCAGGATCTTCCCGGACCGGGGCATGAACCCGTGTCCCCTGCATCGGCAGGCGGACTCTCAACCACTGCGCCACCAGGGAAGCCCTGCTTCTCTTTGTTTTGACAAGTGTACAATGTTGTGTAACCAGCGCCACAATCAAGAAAAGTTCCACCACCTCGAAGATATTTCCTCGTTCTGCCCCTCTGCAGTCAACTCTTCTCTCCACTCCCCGACCCGAGAACTGATCTTTTCAATCCTTATAATTTTGCTGCTTCCAGAATGTCAAATAAATGAAACCATGCAGTATGTAACCTTTTGAGTCTGGCTTCTTTCATTAGCATAATGCATTTGCAGTTCATCTATGTTTCTTGTTTCGGTAGTTTTTCTTTTTTACTATTGAGTAATATTCTTGTGTACCAATGTAGCTTAGTTGTTTCAGGTTTTTTGCGATTATGACTTTCCACTGTCTTTTCTACTTCTTTAAACCTTCTTTCTTCACTTTTCTGCTTTGTCTTCTCCGAAACATATTATAGCAACTGTATAGTTATAGCAAATCAGTAATTGATGAATGATTTATTAATGATTAATGTGTTAATCCAACACATTTTTTGTTGATCACCTACAAAGTGATGGGTATTATTCTGGGCACTAGGGATTCACTGGTTGAATAAAACATACAAACATCTCTGCCCTAATATGATTATGGCTACAAACATTAAAATTAATGAATTCTGTTATCATAATGCATTACCATACATGTAGAGATTATCTTAAAGATTTTTGTGATTTAGGTAATGTTTTCCTTTTTGCCATGCAGCTTGATTATTTTTAGTCATTATACAGGGAAAAAAGAAAAACTACTGAGGTTCGTTGGAACATTAAAGACTGTTAGTGTGGAATATAGATCCTATTCGTTCTGTTTTTATGGCAATAGTTTCTAATAAATTACTCAGGACAAAGTTTCTTTCTCAGTTATGTTTGCTCTGTGCAAACATGGTTTCTAATATAAGTCTCCTGTTATGCCAGGAATTTTGTTTTCATTTTTGCTTGAGAGTCTCAGTTTTCTCAAGAAGATATACATAGATTAATTAGTAGAGCCTAGAAGAATAGTTGTCCTGTTTGTTGCCCTCAGCAGTGAAACAACATACCATTCTGCCGTCTAGGGATCTGGTCCAAAAGGTTTTTTAAGGAGGAAGGAAAGTAAAAGAAAGAAAAAGAGAAAAACAGGTTGAACCTAGAGTGTATGAGAACACTTTTAGGTAATTAGAATTATAGGTGATCTGGAAACCTAATATATGTATAGCTAAGCTTTTCAACTACATAAAAGACTTAGTAGAAGTCATTTGAAAGTTAGAACCTGCATGTGTACTTTGGATACAATGTCCTTTGTTGGATAGGCCCTGCAGGAGAACCCTAAGGTAAAAATTCTTTGAAACAGGTATATGTTACCTTAACTTTTTAATAAGGAGAATGTATTAAGTTAGGCTGTCACTGTCAAGTTTTAGATGTAACTGACCTGTTTATAAATTTCTGCAAAATATATTAATATGTCTTTGTTAGTATGAAAAAATGCAGTAGAGAGCCGGGATTATTACATTGTTCAAAATTCAACTTATTGTTTCTCTGAATACTTTTTGGGAAGCTGCTGGTTGGTAGGAATCACATTGATGTGTCATTCTTAAAACTGCCGTATATATTTAAAATTTTTCAGGGGTTTTAAGTTTACATATTCATTGATTTTTTAAAAATTCACAAAGAGTAGTAATAGGATATGAATCCAGTCATAGGACTTTAACTCTTTAACTTGGCCCAGTTCTTCAGATTTCTAAGCCCTAGTGGTTAGTTTGTTTTTGTTTAAGAGTTGAACTTGTACTTTAGTGTGTGTTGGAAAATTTGGCTAACAGCCTATGGGAGTTTGTAGTTACTAAACATCAAAGAATATAGCAAGAGATATCCAGGTGGCGTTATCATTTACATGGCATAAGGTATGGTAAACCTGTTAGATTAAGGAATTGTTTCAGACCAAACATTGGAAAATTCATGTAAAAAGACTGGCTAGTGACACCAATAAATGAGTTAATGCCATTATAAAGTGAAAGAACGAGCATATGTTAGTACTTCCGATAATGAGCCTTATTCTCAGAATATCGATATTTTGATTATTATTTTTACAGGCAGATTTTCAAGGGCAAAACATTCAAAAGTTTGCTGCTTCTTCACATATATTCATATGTTTTTGAGACTTTAACTTCAGCCTAGCTTTTTTCCCATTTTTAATTTCCAAGTTTTCATTTCAAGCTAGAGAGAAGTCTATTGTCTTCTTTTTCAAATACATTACTGTATATAATTCTGCTTCATTTCTAGGAAGCAGACATTTTATATTATATCTTTATATTTTAAAGTATTTTACTTTATGTCCTTATAAAAAGTTTTATTTTATATCTTTACAACAAGTTGTGCTTTTAGCAGGTGAAGTATGCCTTCCATTTTATAGATTCCTTTTTCACAAAAACATCCCTTTCTGGTTACTTTAAATTTTAAATGTAATTTTACCAGGCTTGATAGGCTAGTTTCCTGAGCAGCAGTTTTAATGTTTTTAAAATTTTAATGTCAGTCTCTAAAATATTTAAAACTTTCTATTTTGTTTATCTTGCATGTTACTGAGGTCTAATGTCAGTTACTGTTCTGAGCACTAGGGATAAAGCAGTGAAAAAAAACAGACAAAATTCCCTGACCTCGTGGAGTTTGCATTCTGGTGGGGACACAAACCACAAATGAAACAGAAAATGGCATGGAAGGGTTCTAGCAACACCGTAGTGTCTCCTGGTGCGGACGGGGACGCCAGGCAAGAGGATAGAGAGGCTGCGCTGGTCCGCTGTACTCCAGGCATCTGGGAGGGGGTGATGGCACTAGGCACGGCTGGACACCCTGGATTATCCTCTTGGAGGGGGACCATCCTGCTGCTGTCCACGTGTATTAGAACTCCAGAGGACCCCCGGCTGGGCATGTAATGGGGCTTTTGTAGTGAAGGAATGGCTGCTGGTGGAGCAAAACATCTTGGAAAAGGGCACCAGACGTGCCCATAGTACGTGGAGCAAACCCGCCCATCATCACGTTGGGGCCAGACCCAAAGCAGTTAGTCTAATCTTGGGCTTCAGTATCTCCAGGGAGATCCTAATCTTCCAGATTAATGACTACCGGGTTTATCTGCTGTTACTTCCCCTCGTATTATATCCTGGCCAGTCTCCTAGGTCCATTCTGGGTTTTTGTATGCACTCATCAGTTCTATTTTGTTTGCTTGTTTCTGAGCCTCATAGTTTGTAATGCTGTTGTTTTGTACAGTCAGTGTTCGTGTAAACAGATGATGTAGGTATAATAATAAGGCTCGAATGGGCTTACTGGGTGAGTCTGGAAAGGCTTTAGAGAGGAGGGAGCGTTTGAGGTATGGCTTGAAAGGAGAGAAGCAGGGAAGGAAGACATTCTTGACTGTGGTATAGTGCAAGAAGAAAGGGGTGCGGCATGTCCAGGCAATGGTGAGAAGTTTTGTGTAACTAGGAGTGTATAATTAGTGGGAGATAGCTTGGGAGAGGAATGTTGGAAAAGGTACCACAGAATCATAGATAAGGTGTCTCCTGACCTATATTATACATAGAAACACAGCAGGGGACTTCCCTGGTGGTCCAGGGGTTAAGAATTGGTCTTGCAATGCAGGGGACACTGGTTTGATCCTTGGTTGGGGAACTAAGATCACACATGTTGCAGGGCAACTAAGCCTGTGCGCCGCAATTACTGAGCCCACGCGCTCTGCAGCCCGCACGCCACATCTAGAGAGGAGCCCGTGCACTGCAACAAAGAGCCCGCATGCCACAACGAAAGATCCCATGTGCCGCAACTAAGATCTGATGCAACCAATGAATAAATAAATAAATAAAAAAGAAACACAGCAGGTCGTAGGTGACCTACTCATGTTCATCATTTAAAAACCTTTTGTAATAACTACTATTCATTTTTAAATTTAATGGTACTAATACTGATAATTATATCTTCTTTCATTTGCGTGGCTTCAGATAATTTCCTCCTATCCATTGCCTGATTTTATCCTAACGTTATCTAAGTGACACAGATCTGAAAATATTATCCTAATATTTAAAGGTGAGGAAAGTGAGGTGTGGAGAGATTACGTGGTTTACTCAGTCACATGGCCACGCTTGGAGGGATGCCAGATCTTCTGATTTTCAGTTCCATATACTTGTTGGATTTATTTGGTGTGTAGATACGCGTTTTGTCCTTTTCCCCCGTTGAATTATTGTGTTTTCCTTTTCTCCATAGGACTTGGCTTTTACCCTGGAAGAGAGACAGCAGTTGAACATTCATGGATTGTTGCCACCTTGCTTCATCAGCCAGGATATCCAGGTCCTTAGAGTAATTAAGAATTTCGAGCATCTGAACTCTGATTTTGACAGGTAACATGTTCCTGAAGGTGATTTTTATATGTCTCATAGGCAACTGTCTAGTTTATTTTTTATCAGATGAGAAAGTTTAAATATTTAGTGCTTTGGAAAGAGTAGCCAACTTCTAGGAGGATTTGCCTGTAAATACAATGATGTTTTGTAAAAAATTTACCCTCTGTAGGAACATCTGAACAAACTAAAATTTTCTAAACTATATCCTCAGAAAGACAACTTTTCTCTTGTGATAAAGTTGTTGCTATGAAGGTGAATTACCAGGAAATGCCATTCCAAACTAGATGAAAGTGGCTTTGAGTCAGACACTAAGTACGTTGTAGGTGAGAGTGCACTTTTTCATCTTCCAAGCGTGGTTCCGACACTTTTGTGAATTTAGGTCACTTACTTTGTTTAGGACCCAGTTTCCATGTTTGTACAAAGATAAAGGTAACAAAGATAAAGGTACCCTTGGGAATTAGCTAGCCCTAAGTTGAAATTCTGGCTGTATCTCACTAGAGCAAACCACTACACCCACTGCCATGACCATTGCATGTGCCTTGCCCTCTGCTTTTGATGCTGCCTTTTCTTATTAAGGTGTTAGACCCATCTACACCTCAGTTTTTCCATTTGTGGGTTGAAGAGAATAATAGTTATTTGAAAATGTTGTTGCAAAGGTTAGAAGAGAGAGCTCAACCAGTACCTAGTGAGTCTTCGTATGAGTCAGGGTTCTCCAGAGAAATAGAACAGATAGGATGTGTGTGTGTGTGTGTGTGTGTGTGTGTGTGTGTGTGTGTGTGTGTGTGTGCGCGCGCGCGCACACACACATACACATAATGAGAGGGAGGGAGAGAGAGGGAGGGGTTTATTGATTGATTTTGATTTCAAAGAATTGGCTCAAGTGATTATGGAGACTTGGTCAGTCCTAAATCTCCAGTTGGAGCCCCAGGGAAGAGCTGCAGTTCAAGTCCAAAGGCAGTCTGGTGGCGCAATTCTTCTTTTGCTCTGGCATTGGAGGGAAGGCCAGTCTTCGTTCTATTAAGGATTTCAATTGATTGGATGAGGCTCACACACATTATAGAGGGTAATCTGCTTTATTCAAAGTACGCCAATTTAAATGTGAACCTCATACAAAAACCGCCTTCAGAGAAACATCCAGAATAGTAGACCAAGTATCTGGGTGCTGTGTCCTAGCCAAGTTGACACATAAAACTAACCACTCCTTTTCAACTTGGCACCCACGCACGTTTCCTTAAACCAAACTGAATCTCTGCATAAAGACAATAGAATGTCCTACCTCTGCCTAACATGATAGAACTATCCCAGGTACAACCGAAAATACACTCTTTCCCCACAAGAGGATGTAAAGCCCTTGGTGATATTTACCTTTCTCATTGATATCTCTTGACTTTAATACTATGATGAAAAGTTAACTATACAGTTGACCCTTGGGGACTTCCCTGGTGGCACAGTGGTTAAGAATCCAGCTGCCAGTGCAGGGGACACGGGTTCAAACCCTGGTCTGGGAAGATCCCACATGCCTCAGAGCAGCTAAGCCCGTGCACCACAACTACTGAGCCTGAGCTCTAGAGCCTGCGAGCCACAACTACTGAGCCCACGTGCCACAACTACTGAAGCCCGAGCACCTAGAGCCCGTGCTCCGCAACAAGAGAAGCCACCGCAACGAGAAGCCCGTGCACCACAATGAAGAGTAGCCCCTGCTCGCCGCAGCTGGAGAGAGCCTGCATGCAGCAATGAAATAAAGACCTAATGCAGCCCAAAATAAATATAAATAAATAAATATATTAAAAAAGTACAGTTGACCCTTGAACAACATGGGTTTGAACTGTGCAGGTCCACTTATATTTGGATTTTTTCAATAAATACATCCTACAGTACTACATAATCTGTAGTTGATTGAATCAAATGAGGAACTACAGATAATGGAGGGCCAACTATAAGGTTATGTGTGGATTTTTGACTATGTCGGGGTTGGCACCCCAATCTCCACATTGTTCGGGGTCAACTGTATTTAAATACTATGATATAAACTCAGTACATCTTAGGTTACATGATAAAGGGATAAGAGAGGGAAAAATATTTGTCTACATATATTTGTATATATATATTAAAAAATATATATATTTTTATACACATACACACAAACATATTCATAACAAAATAAGGAAGAATGCATGTGGTAATTACAGTCCTCATTTCTGTAACTGGTCACGTGATCGGAGCTGGTATTTATGACTACCTTCTGCCCCTACCCATTTCACGCTTCCTTTGCCTTCAGCCAGTACCTCGGCCAGTCTTGACTCCTTACCTGGTACAGTGAGGCAGATCTTTAATTCTGGAGGGTCTGGGCCGTTAGTAGTCCTGTCTGAATTGGGTTGTTGTAGTTTCCCATTGACTTTAATCATGGAGACCCCCTAATGGATCTCTTGTGTTCCAGACACCCTCTTCCTTACCTCCATTATGGAGTGGGAGTCCGATTTCCCCTTGAAGTCAGGGTTGGTCACCCCAGCCAGCACGGTAACTCCCTTCTTTGCCTGTTAGTTCGGAGGCACGCGGTGCCCAAAGTGGCCAGTGGCAGTCTTAACTTCCAGTTCAGTGGAATCATTGTCTCCTGGTGGAAACATTCCTCCCTTTAGAGTGAACACTTCTAGGCCAGTGGAGCATCATGTCACAGGGACAGGAAGCAGGAATTTCGCTGGCGGGTCACTGGGGGATAATGGTGAGTGGTGCCACTTCCATTTCCACCCCTGTGATTCCGGGACCGGTGAATGCTGGCTATGGGAGAAATAGAACCATATATTGGATGCGGATTCAGAGCGTGTATAACCTCCTGGAGTATCTTGCCCCAGCTTTACAAGGTGTTGTCACCTAGCTGGTGCTGTAACTGAGTCTTCAGAAGGCCATTCCACCATTCTGTCAAGCCAGCTGCTTCAGGATGGTGGGGACATGGTAAGACCAGTGGATTCCAATGAGCAAGGGCCCATTGCCTCACTTCATTTGCTGTGGAGTGAGTTCCTTGATCAGAAGTCATGCTGGGTGGAATTCAGTGGATGAGGCATTTTGTAAGTCCATGGAGGGTAGCTTTGGCAGAAGCATTGTGTGCAGAGAAGGTAAGTCTTCATACAGAGTAAGCGTCTCTTCCAGTGAGAACCAGTGCCGTTCCTTCTGTGATGGAAGCTGTCCAGTGTAATCAACCTGCCACCAGGTAGCTTGCTGATCACGCCATGGGATGGCGGCATATCAGGGGCTCAGTGTCAGTCCCTGCTGCTGACGGATGGGACTCTCAGCAGTGTCTGTGGCCAGGTCCGCCTTGGTGCGTGGAAATCCCTGTTGCTGAGCCCATGGGTACCCTCCATCCCTGCCGTAGCCACTTCTTTTATGAGCCTATAAGTGATGACGGGGCAGCTGAGGACAGAGGCTGACTCAGTTTATTCAACATGTATATTTGCTTCTTAAATTCCTTCACCATCCCTTTCACGTATTTCTTAAGTCCTTCCTTCAGCCGCTTCCATTTTTACTCTATATTCTTTTCCTGGGCCATTTTATCAGCTGCCTCCTCGGAGCTAGTGATTTTCATGTTTTTATCACAGACTGTCCCTCAAAGATTTTTGTTTAATTAATTAATTAATTAATTTATTTATTTTTGGGTGTGTTGGGTCTTTGCTGCTGCGCGCGGGCTTTCTCTAGTTGTGGTGAGCAGGGGCTACTCTTCGTTGTGGTGCTCGGGCTTCTCATTGCGGTGGCTTCTCTTGTTGCGGAGCACGGGCTCTAGGTGCGTGGGCTTCAGTCGTTGTGGCTTGCGGGCTCTAGATCACAGGCTCAGTAGTTGTGGCGCATGGGTTTAGTTGCCCTATGGCATGTGGGATCTTCCTGGACCAGGGATTGAACCCATGTCCTCTGCATTGGCAGGCGGGTTCTTAACCACTGTGCCACCAGGGAAGTCCCTGTCCCTCAAATATTTATTGAGCATCAACTCAGTGTTAGGTGCTCTTTGAGATATTGGGATTGTAGACAATGATCTCTGCCCTCACAGAACTTACCTAAATTATTTTTAAAAAAATATTAAAAAAAAGAAGTAAATAATAAAATAATAAGTAAATTATTTAATATGCTAGAAAGTGACAAGTGCTAATAAAAAAAAGAAAAGGTAGAGCAGGGTACGAGGGATGAGAATGCTGGGGAGCGAATGGGTAGGGTCAATTTGTATTGTCAGGATGGACTTCATAGAGAGGATAGGTTATGAGCAAGTAATGAGAGGCAGTGAGGAGGTTAGCCATGAGGAAGTCTGAGGAACAGTGCTCTTTAGCTGGTAGATTCAGGGACCAGCAGGGAGACCTGCGTCTGGAGCAGGATGGGTGAGGGGAAGAATGGTAGGTCGGGAGAGCAGATTAATGAGGTCACGGAGGACAGATTATATAAAGACAGATTGTGGAGGCCACTGACGGACTTCTGCTGTTACTCCGAGTGAAAGGGGGAGCTGTTCAGGGTTTTGAGCAGAAGGTCAACGTGGTCAGAGCTATATTTCCAGAAGACTTGCTGCAGCGTTGAGAATAGGATGTAAGCCGGGAGAGTATTTAGGAGACTCTTACAGGCAAGAGATGATGGTGATTTAGATCCAGGGTGGTAGCAATGGAGGTGTTCAGGTTGGGATATATCTTGAAGCAAGGCCAACATAATCTTTTAATGTAATATAATATATTAGAGATGAGTGTTAGAGACCTTCCAGAGAAGAGGAGAAAATAGCAAAGAAACAGAAAAGGCATGATCAGTGAAATAGGAAAACCAGAGAATCTGCTGACCTGGAATTCAGGTAAAGAGAGTGTATGGAGCTCTAGGGAACGCCACTTGTGTCAGATGTCCTGACAAGTAAACTAAGATAAGGTCTGAGGATTGATCATTGATTTGGCATTGATGAGTTCCGCATGGTGAGATCAGTGTTTAGCATGTCTAAGAGTCATCATCTTCTTCCCAGTTGTTCATTTTTGGGGTTGAAATAACTCATCTATTTGCCAGGCATTAGAATCCTTGTGTCTCTGACTCCAAATTCTGTGCATTTTCAACTATTCCAGGGAATGAGAACCACCCCCCCCCCAAAAAAAAAGCTGGTAAGGCTATTAAGGACAATTTTGGAAGATTCTTTTAAGTTGCACCAGGCAGTTTGAGTTTTATTCTATAAACCATTGAAGGTTGCCAGTAATATGATAAGGTTGATATTTAGACATCCTCTAGAAAGAAAACTGCCTCTAGAAAGAAAAAGACCATTTGATATAAGTAAAAAGTCCCTTGAACTTGCTTACCTTAGTAATTTTTAGGGTCAGTCCTACATTCCTTACTCATTTTCTGCTTGTCCTTTCCCTTGGCCATTCAGTACTGCAAGGTAAAGTCTTTCTATTTACTTAACGTTTAAACTATGTCTACAGTGGTGTTTTCATTTGTCTTTGATTTGAAAATAGGGACAAAGTCTTTTCAAATATTAAATAAAACTGCTATTTCAGCACTGATTTTTTTTTTTTGGCTGCTTTGGGTCTTCCTTGCTGCATGCCGGATTTCTCTAGTTGTGGTGAGTGGGGGCTACTCTTGGTTGCGGTACGCGGGCTTCTCATTGCGGTGGCTTCTCCTGTTGCGGACCATGGGCTCTAGGCACGCGGGCTTCAGTAGTTGTGGCACACGGGCTCAGTAGTTGTGGCTTGCGGGCTCTAGAGCGCAGGCTCAGTAGTTGTGGCGCATGGGCTTAGTTGCTCCGCGGCATGTGGGATCTTTCCGGACCAGGGCTCGAACCTGTGTCCCCTGAATTGGCAGGCGGATTCTTAACCCTTGCGCCACCAGGGAAGTCCCTCAGCACTGATATTAACATTTTGAATGACACTAGCTCAGGTTTATGGTACTTCATTTTTTGAGATGATTAGGAATACTTCCAAAGTCTTTTGATCAGATGTTTTCTGTGTGACCTACTGTATACTTTGTTGAGAAATGTTTAGTTAGATTTCTAACAGCTATTGTACAACTTTGTTGGAACGTAGATCTAATTATGTCCAATTTCCACAGGTATCTTCTCTTAATGGATCTTCAAGATAGAAATGAAAAGCTCTTTTATAGAGTGCTAACGTCTGACATTGAGAAATTCATGCCTATCGTTTATACACCCACTGTGGGTCTGGCTTGCCAACAATATAGTTTAGCATTTCGGAAGCCGAGGTATGTAAACTCTTAAGTACAATTTGTGTCTTTCTTTATTTTTTCGTAAAGTGTTTGCAATAATTAAAAAGAATTATGGAATGGAATTGAAGTTTGGAAAAATCTAAAACAAACTTCATTTAAAAGAACATTTAAAAATATAGTGTTTTATTTCTGATTTAAGATCATGGGAAAGTATTTTTTTATAAACCAATTTGTGTTTCCTTTTACAGACAATAAATGAGCTTTTTTTTTTTGGGAAAAAGTAGTTGATCATAATTAAGCTTGGCTCTGAGATGGTAATTACCACTATTATGTTTGTATTTTACAAGTTAAAACAGAGATTCCCAATTTTCCTGAAAATAAGGAGTATATTGTTTCCTAAATTCAGAGCTGGCATTAAACTGGCTCTTTTGTTGATTTCTTTTAAATGAAATTGTAATCACCTTTAAAGATGTATAAAATATATAATATAGTTTTTCTAAAACCATAGCTTTATTTATTATATCACTAAATACTTTTGCAGCAAGAAACAGTTGAAATAAGTATCAGTGCTTTTAACAGCAGCAACAATAAAGGCTCGAGTTGACTGTATTTGTGCTGCTTATAGTTCTGAATTTAAAGATAAAAAAGAAATGTTTATAAGTTTATACCACAAAAAAAGCCTATTGAAAATACTGTCATTGAAGTGACTATTTTTGAGGTAAGATCTGAAAGTTAGATTGAATATGTAGATTTCTTGAAGGTATATTGATGTAGTGATAGTATTTTGCACACTTGTGCCACATTACCTTTTGTATAAAGAAAAGAATTAGCCACATTATCCCTTGTATAAAGGGAAGAATTATATGTAGATGGTCTGTTAAATTACACTAATAGCATGTATCTATGTTGCATTTATATAATGGCTATGTTAACAGTGAGCAAATTTTTTTCATAGAAAAACAAGAGTTAGAATTTAGCTGGTAATTGTATTATGACAGATAATTCTTTTTTGAGTATATCAGTATTTTTTAATCTTACAAATAATACATATTCATTATTGAAAGAATGAGAAAATACATATATACAGAAGGAAGAAATATTTTAAAAATACGCAATGTCATCATAGCAAAAATTCCAATACGTACAAATACATACTGTTTTCCTTATAGAAGGGATCAAATTGTATAAACTGTTCTTTACCTTACTGTTTCTCTGAGTGGCATCATAAAATATATATGTCTGTACATGTCTATAAAATATATTTCTACATAAAGAAAGACTCTTAATAAAAGTGTAAGTGTATACATCTTAGCTGTTTTAAAATGTAATTTAAGCATATTTGTTGAAATTCAAAGTTTTCTATGAGATCCTGAGAAGTGCTAACAACTATAAGACATGTAGAAGAGCTTAGCTCAAAGTATTTGGGTTGAAGTTGACATAGAAATCCCAATAGCAACAGTTATTTTTTTGAGCACTTACTAGGTACTAGATTTTCTACGGGCTTGGGATACATTGGTATATATGTAAATCTAAAAGCAGAAGAGACAGGGAAACAAAAAGTAATTGTCTAGCGTGTTGGGAGGCAATAAGCGTTATGGGGAAAGAAAGAGTTGAGGAGGAAAAGGGGGATGCGGAGTGTCATGTGCTTGGGGGGAGGGGCAGTAGCTGTTTTACATAGAGTGGACATTGCAGGTTTCATTGGAAGATGATATTGGAGGGTGAGAGGGGGAGATACAAGGGGGAATGTGTACCATAGAGTAGCATAGAGACAGGGTGGAGTGAGAGAGGGCTGAGTAGTAGATGAGGTCACAGATGCAGGATAAATAAGAGGGTACAGAACCTATAGCTTCTTGTCGGCTATTTTGAAGAACATTGGCTTTTACCATTAGTTAAATGGGTAGAAGAATCAGGTAGCAGGCTATTGCAGTAAACCTAGTGAGAGATAACAGTGGCTCAGATTAGGAGGGTAGCAGTGGAGTTAGGGGTAAGAGTTCAGTTTCTGGATAAAGATAAAGTCCCGAGGACTTCCTATTGGATTGGAGGCTTCCTAGAGCAGTGGTTAAAAGTATGGGCTCTGGCGTAGATGGCCTATTTTCCCTTACTGGTTTTGCCACTTGTTCTAGTGTTGAATAAATTAGTTAACCTTTCTGTGCTTCAGTTTCCTCCTCTGCAACGTGGGGATAATACTACAGCCCAACATCCTTTATCTCCATTTTTTAAATCCCAAACTTTGAAGACCAAAACATAAAAAAAGAAAAAATCTCATTTGGGACCAAGCCTGATCTATCGGAGCCCATTTGGTGGCAAAATTTGAACTGAATTTATATGGGGATATTTATAGCATTTATGTGACTTAGTGTCATTTTTTTTTTCTTTAGAAGTATTAGTGTATTTGATTATGGGGAGCTTTGTCAGAAATAATCTGATAGGTGTGTAGATAGATGGAGATAGATAGGTAGATAGATAAGAAGGAAGGAGGGGAGAGGGAGAGGAAAGGGGAGAGATGGGGCGAGATGTAGCAGGGCATTCATAGCAAAATGCTCACAAATGTTGATTCTAGGTGACATATTCATGGTATTAGTCTATCAAATTTTCTGCCATATTTGAAATTTAAGGAATACTTTACTAACAGAGAGAAAGTAAAATTTCCACAAGTGTTTCTAAGTGATCTCTTTATGGCAGTTTTCTGTCATGTTGATTTTTTTTGTCATGTTGATTTTTAATGTGTATATTTTGTTAAACTTCTGGTGATTTTGAAGTTCTTTTTTATTGAGATAATATTTGACATGCAATGTTATGTCATCAGGGAGGACGTCTGTGGTTGTGATATCCCTCCTGTTTGTCGGCCGCCAGCCCGGGCGTGTGGGTCCTGAGTAGACCGTGTCTCCACCTCTTCTACCCATCTCATTGTGGCTCCTTCTTTATATATCTTTATAGTTGGGGATAATCTTTTCTGCTAGTCTTCAGGTTGTTCTCATAGACAGTTACTCTGTAAGTGGTTGTCATTTATTTTGGTGTGCCTGTGAAGGAGGTGACTTTAGAATCATCCTACTCCATCATCTTGATCTTGCCCCCCCCCCCTTAATTCTTTTTTTTTTTTTTTTTGCGGTACGCGGGCCTCTCACTGTTGTGGCCTCTCCCGTTGCCGAGCACAGGCTCCGGACGCGCAGGCCTGGCGGCCATGGCTCACGGGCCCAGCCACTCCGCGGCATGTGGGATCTTCCCGGATCGGGGCACGAACCCATGTCCCCTGCATCAGCAGGCGGACTCTCAACCACTGCGCCACCAGGGAACCCCCCCACCCCTTAATTCTTTAGTAGAATAATTCTCATGGGTTCTCCCATGATTATAAAAAAAGAAGCCTGTTTGAAAATGTGTTATGTGACATATATCTAGATATTATATTTAATTAGAAAGGAAATTGTGATTGTGTTCGAATAATGATGGCTCTTTCAGGCATCAGTTAGCCTCTAGACTATTTTTTTTTTAAGCCAAAATTGACAAATGTCTTTTCAGCCTTTCCTACTGCAACAGTAGGTATTCAAAGACATTTAGAAACTAAACAGGAGGATTATACCTCTTGCTATATTTACTTTGTGGGTTTGGTGGTAGCAATTAGGAACATAATTAGTGAAAATTAAGGGTTAATAGTACAGGTACTGAGCTTAGTACAGTTGCAAATAGGTATATCTTTTGATCTCATACTTTTTTATATATCTTAATGACATACTTTCCTATGGCTAGATATTATTTTTCATTTTGAATATGGCATTAAAATCTGGCTAGGCATCCAAAAATAAATTCTTATATGAATAACTCTACTTGTAACATTTTTTTCTTGAGGTATGATGCTGGAATATTCATTTGTTGGTGTTGTGTGGAATTTCTTTTCTCTTTGGCATAGATACATTGTGTGGGGTTTTTCAACATGTCGGGGATAATGATTTTTAAGAATGTTGAGTTTGCTTAGATTATCTTGTTCCCATAACATTCAATTCTTGCAGAATTTTCGGTATTTGGTAGTGCATTATGCTTATGTCAACACATCTAATTGTGACTAATTTGTAGATGATAGAGATGTGATTGTTGGAAGCTGAAGACAAGTTCTTTTTTATATTTTTGCAGAATGCTGATCCTACTGTGTTACTTAAATTACTTGTATTCTGTGAAACTGTTCTTAAAGAAAAGTTTTGTGCAAATTGATAATGCAGGTTTATGTAAAGGACAGCTAAAGCAGATTTATGTAATTTCTTTGGAAATATTTCTGCCTGCTATATTTTACACTGCATTTTCCAAGAATCATCTCCTTCTCCTGTAAGTTCTTATCAGCTACATTACCACTTCACCATGCCTTTGGCAGTTAATCATGTTCCTGTTTTTGGTATTTTGAATGTTCTATCAGGTACTCTTGGTCTCTTTTCTTTTTTAATTTAATTTATTTCAGTTTTTAAATTGAGGTATAATCGACATATTAGTCCCAGGTATATAACGTAACGATTCGATATTTGTACATATTGTGAAATTATCACCACAAGTCTAGTGAACATCCATCACCATACATAGTTACAAAAGAACTTTTTTCTCGTGATGAGAACTATTAAGATATACTCTCTGAGCAACTTTCAAGTATGTAAAGCAGTATTATTAACTATAATTGCCATGCTGTATATTACATCCCCAGGAATTATTTATTTTATAACTAGAAGTTTGTAAATTTTGACCTTCATTCACTTCTCCCCGTCCCCCTCCCCCTACTTCTGGCAACCAACAGTCTGTTGAATCTACAAGCTCAGTTTTTCTTTCCCCTCTTGGTTTCTTTTGTTGTCATTTTACTCTTCATTTAGTTACAACTAGACTGTAAGCATCTAGAGAGAAAGGATCATATTTTAGAATTTATTCCTGTATTTCCCATGCTGTTTTAAGCTTAGTGTCTGGTTGGTGCTGAATGAATGTATGTTGTTTGCTACCTTACAGAAATAGTAACTTAATATTCCTTTATTCATCTACTCACGAAGAAAAACGTAAAGTATTGGTATGATCTTTGTATCTCCTACTGTTTTAAGCTTACTGTTTTAACAGGTAAATTCTCATAAATAATAGATCCGAAAGAAATTAGCTTCATTCCAAGGAATCAGGTTGTGAGGAAGTAAAGTTCTGATTAAATATAGACCATACAACTTTAAACACATAATTACACTCCTTTCAACTACTCATCTCTATACAGTACATCACTGATACAATTTTGGCAAAAAGGATGAGCTAATACAACAGTTTGTTGGTGATAGTTTTTTTAAAAAAGCATTTGCAAAGTCTTTTCTGACTAGTACCATTAATTGGTTTGCCAACACTTAGGTGAGAAAAACCATTCAGTGCTCAATTTAATCGGAGAACCAGAGTTAACTAAAATTAAACAGGATTCTTTATTGTAAAATTTCTCAGAATAATATGTATTTTGAAAGTTTTTTGGTTGAGGAGAATTAGATTTAATATAGATAATATAGTTAACATAATTTTGGCACAAAGTAGTTTTTCCCAAGTAGTGGTTATTACAACTGGTACCATTATAACTCCTGGATTTCTGGATGACTAAAGGAATGATGGTGTCATTCACTGAGTTTCAAAATAATTGAATATGTTTATGAGAGATATAGAAAGTTCTTTTGGGGACATGTTGAGTGTTTTTTTTTTCCTCAGGCATTTTATTTTATTCTTTATTGAAGTATAAAGAATAAAACAACACATTGATGTACAATGTGTTAGTTTATATACAGAAATATATATATACATATATATTCTTTTTCATATTCTTTTCCATTATGGTTTATTACAGGATATTGAATATAGTTCCCTGTCTTGTACAGTAGGACCTTGTTTATTTTACATATAGTAGTTTGTGTTTGTTAATCCCAAATTCCTAATTTATCCCTCCCCCTCTTCCCCTTTGGTAACCATAACTTTGTTTGCTATGTCTGTGAGTCTGTTTCTGTTTTGTAAATAAGTTCGTTTGTATCATATTAGATTCCACATATAAGTGATATCATATTATATTTGTCTTTCTCTTTCTGACTTATTTTACTTAGTACAATAATCTCTAGGTCCATCCATGTTGCTGCAGGTGGCATTATTTCATTCTTTGTTATGGCCGAGCGATATTCCATTGTGTGTGTGTGTGTGTGTGTGTGTGTGTGTGTGTGTGTATATCCCACATTTTCTTTATCCATTCATCTGTCAATGGACATTTAGGTTGCTTCCATGTCCTGACTATTGTAAACAGTGCTGTGAACGTTGGCCTGCAGGTATCTTTTAAAATTATAGTTTTGTCCAGATATAAGCCAAGGAGTGAGATTACAGGATCGTATGGCAACTCTATTTTTAGTTTTTTAAGGAACCTCCATACTGTTTTCCATAGTGGCTGCACCAATTTACATTCCCACCAACAGTGCAGGAGGGTTCCCTTTTCTTCATACTGTCTCCAGCATTTATTGTTTTACATTTTAATGATGGCTGTTCTGAACAGTGTGAGGTGATACCTCATTGTAGTTTCAATTTGCATTTCTCTAATAATCAGTGACGTTGAGCATCTTTTCTTGTGCCTGTTAGCCATCTGAAGGGACATGTTGAATTTTAAATGTTTTTGGGACTTCCAAATCGAGGGGGAAGTCTAATAGGCAATTAAATGTATGTACCTGGAACCTAATGTATTTAAGGATCCTAGTATTTTAACTCAAACATTATATATGCTACATAAAAGGTACATGTTTTGATTTTGGCAATGATGAAGATTATTAACAAGACTAATTGTCATAGAGAATCAGTAAGATGTGGTTTTTTGCTTATTTTTTCCCAGAAAATTCTTAGAGAAATGCATGGAAGGAAATACTAAGATGAACCAAAACAAAATACTAAGATAGTTTTTCTACACTTATTGTTTATTTGTATACATATTTCCTTTGGAATTCTAAAAAGGACTTGAAGTACAGTATTTGTTATTTAATTGCGAGGACCAAGCTTTCTTTATTACCTCATGTGCAATTTCATATGAGAATGTCTACCTAGTAATATAGAAATGGTCGTAAACATGACCATGATTAGACCATGATTATTGTAATGGAAATATATAGTTTATCCAGAAGGGCCAAAAGTTCAGCAAATTTTGTAGTCTTATAGGGTGAGGGTGTTGGTTTTAATTGATATTTGGCTTATGAAAGAGCAGTAAGAAAAAAGCTTAAAAGGAATAAATGTAAAAAGAAACCTTCCCAAAGCTAATACTCCTTTAACCCAAGAATGTCCTCATTATACACTGCAGATTATAATTAGAATAGCTATCAAATGAATAGTTAATAGGATGAACACTTTCATATTGTATCCTGTTTTATAAATTTTCACATTTTAAATCTATCTGGTTTTCTTAAACAGTCTTTTTTTATATGTACTATACAGGTATATGATAGAGAGTTTACTTTATTAGGCTATAAATATTTCAGTAACTCAGTAATTAATTATAAATAACGACAGTTTAAGTTGCTTATGGAAAAGAAACATGATTTCACAGCCAGTTTTTTTTGTTTTTTTTATATCATTTTTTTTACATCTTTATTAGAGTATAATTGCTTTACAATGGTGTGTTAGTTTCTGCTTTATAACAAAGTGAATCAGTTATACATATACATATGTTCCCATATCTCTTCCCTCTTGCGTCTCCCTCCCTCCCATCCTCCCTATCCCACCCCTCCAGGCGGTCACAAAGCACCGAGCTGATCTCCCCGTGCTATGCGGCTGCTTCCCACTAGCTATCTACCTTACGTGTGGTAGTGTCTATATGTCCATGCCTCTCTCTCGCTTTGTCACAGCTTACCCTTCCGCCTCCCCATATGCTCAAGTCCATTCTCTAGTAGGTCTGTGTCTTTATTCCTGTCTTAACCCTAGGTTCTTCATGACATTTTTTTTTCTTGAATTCCATATATATGTGTTAGCATACGGTATTTGTCTTTCTGTTTCTGACTGACTTCACTCTGTATGACAGACTCTAGGTCTATCCACCTCATTACAAATAGTTCAATTTCGTTTCTTTTTATGGCTGAGTAATATTCCATTGTATATATGTGCCACATCTTCTTTATCCATTCATCCGATGATGGACACTTAGGTTGCTTCCATGTCCTGGCTATTGTAGATAGAGCTGCAATGAACATTGTGGTACATGACTCTTTTTGAATTATGGTTTTCTCAGGGTATATGCCCAGTAGTGGGATTGCTGGGTCATATGGTATAGTTCTATTTGTAGTTTTTTAAGGAACCTCCATACTGTTCTCCATAGTGGCTGTACCAATTCACAGCCAGTTTTAATAGCTGTGAGTTACATGTTTAACCCGTAAAGCTGTGGTACATTGAATAGTTCTATCCTTTGTGATGTGGTCCTTTGTGATCCATTGTGATGTAAACTGCCAAGTGATCCAGTGCCCAGAGTATCTCTTGCTTTCCTAGGTCATCTCACTTTCAGAGCTAAGGGGCCTTCTGGGAAGAGGTCAGAGGAGGTCCTAAACCTCTAAGTAGTCCTGGATACAGAGCTGCGCAGGTGGACCAGGAATATTTTTTATTGAATTTGGCTTTCTTCGATTAAGCCACTTTAGAATCTTTAGAAATATTTAGGAGACTTTTGAGAACAGGGAATATTTTTCATTGATAGCTCTGGTTCAGTTTGTTATTTTTATTTTTTATTGTATTGGAATTTTCTGTTTCTACAATTTTATTGTGTTAGAATCTCTAGAAATTGAAATAGTTGGTGTTTAAGAGAGCAGCTAATTTTTTAATGCTTCTAGAAAAGTTATTTAAATATTAGATATTAATAAGCTTTTCACCCATTATCCGTGGTAATAAGCCTTTGATTTGGATTTATACTTATTCCAAAATATTCTTTTGTTCATTTCTTTCTTTTCCCGTGACATAGGCCTGATATTTGCATCTACCCACCCTCCCTTTTTTTAAAAAAAAACAACACTACATGGTGGAATTTTTTTTCAAAAATATGAAACAAGTTATTGGAATATTTGGACTAGTTCAAGTTTCTTAAATGTTACCTCAGTTGATTTTTTAGAGATAATTATTTGCAAAAAGTTGATTTTCATTTATTATGGAGATTTAGAGGATGATGATTTGTTGAACTACTAATTAATTCAAATTGACTGTTTTTTTCTGAACAGACTAAATGTCATATTTATGAAAATGTATATGTGATTTGTGCTAAATAGGAGTGAGGTAGAGTAGCCTGTATCTTATGTTCTGACAATACAGTGTGTGCCCAGAAGTAGTTAAAAATACCAAACTATCTTCTTTCTTAAGTATTGCCTTAATTAGGAAAAAATCCGGAGAATGGAAAAAATGTAGGCATGATTCAAAGAGCGTTCTTTCACATCAGGATCTAAGGATTGTCTAAACGTTTGCATAGACATATAAATCTCTTTCGCAAGGCAGTTAAACTTATCTTTTACTGTAAAAGACCCTTAAAAAGTGTCAAGTAACAGTTCATCAAGTCTCCATATTCAGCTAGAGACTCTAAGTGTGGAAAACTTGAATGGAAATTTAAGTTTAGGATCCAAAAATAACTTTACTACAGTCTGTGTGGTACACCCAGGTGTTTTAAGTTTGCACATAGCATGTGGAGAATTATGAAAAATTACCAAGTTTTATCTCAGGTAGTCTTTATGAAAGTGTATTGATTTGGGCGTTATTATGTTTTTAAGAAGGATTATAAGTGCCAGTCTTCATTACTAAAAATAAAGAATTTTTTTAAAGGGAGGCAATAAATGGTTCTTTACATCACCTTCCCAGATCACATCTGGAATATTGTGTTTAGTTTTGGATTCCATATTTTTGAAGTGACATTGGCAAACTGAGATATACCCAGAGAAGAGTGACCAAAGCAGTGATAGTTATTGAAAACTTGTAATATGAGAAAGAGTTGGTGGAAATAGAAATGTGTAGCCTAAAAGATAAGACTTGAAAGGGACATAGTTAGGTCTTCAATTATTTGGAAGATTTTCATGTGGAAAAAAAGTATACTTGCATGGAATTGCCTCAAAATGTAGAACTAAAATCAGTAGATAGAAGTTATTACAGGGATGCAGATTTACAGTCAGTGTAGATGAAGCTTTTCTGATAATTTATCTGACATTGGAATAGACTTTCCTTATTCTCCTCATTGAAAATGTTCATGTGGTTAGATAATCAGTCATACACATTATAAGTGAGATTCTTGCATTGGGTGTGATTGTAAAATAGTTGAATTCTAAGGTCACTTTTAACTAGAAAATTCTGTGAATTTTTAAAAGAGCAGCCTACAGAAGAATAATTCCAGGTATTTGGAACACCTTACAACTAACTCATCATTTCAAATAACCTTGCTTTCTAATTCAGGAAGTTTTTAGTAGCAACTTTAAATCACAATTTTAGGATTTATTAAAAATAATAGATTTTCAAATAAGAAGGATTGTGAACAGATTTCAAGTGATTTGATGACACATCTCATCAAAATTCGTACTCCTTCCCCCAGACAAACCCACAAGCACATGTCAGTTTACACAGCTGTATCCTGGTTATAATGTTTCTGTTAGTTTGAATGGATAAAAAGTTTAATGTTGACATTTTCTCATTTGAAGTAATTACATTCTTCTCATCTGATTTTTAAAAATTTCTCTGTAGTTTTTTTCAGACTTTGTTCTGTATGTGCTTTTAAACTGTTGTTTTTTTAATATATTTTCCTTAACTTAGTTACAGTTTTAGCTCCTAGAGAAATTATTAGGAAGAATTTTCCCAGAGGTAGTGCTTTGTCCCTCCCCCCGACCCCTGCCCCCCCAATCAGTAGTTGAGGAGAAATAGCCAGGCTAGAGTTTGCTTTTATTCTTTCCACCAAATTTCCTTTGTGCTTCTTAGGTATGCTTCTGAAAATTCAAAGGTCTGTTTTTATGACAAAGTACTCTGTAGTTAATATCGTGTAAGAATTATTTTATATACCTTTAAAAATTTTGGTTATTTTATACGTAGGTAATTTTATAGTCTCAGTTTTAACTGTTTGAAGTAAAGTCATAATTGAAGTTGTCAATTTGAGCTCCTTACTATATATTTTATAATAATATTTTATATTCACTGTAGTAAAATTTATAAAATATTTGATAGAATTCCAAATTATGTAATTATCTACTTAAAATAAATCATGAAAGGTATTGAATTTCATTTCTTTCTAAGCAAGGAAAATGTTCATTTATCAATATAAATTCTAGTCTTACTATGATTGGCGGCTGAATGAATGACATTTATAATAATTTGGAGGGTATCATATTTTACACATTTTACAAAATTAGTGCTGCTTTGTGAAGTTAAAACATTTTCACTATGAAATGAGGTAATTTATTTTAAAAGCTGAAAATGGTATGTTATTTCCCTAATGGAAGAAGTTAATTTTTATTGACAGCGTGCCAAATAAATACCATCTGTTTGATGAATTCAGTATTACCTTAGGATTCTTTCCAGTGTTTTCTGCTGTGGAAAGTACGTTGGATTTTAACCATCAGAACAACACCTATTTATGCTTAATTAATTGGCATGCTCATACTAGTTTTAAAATGAATAAAGAAGAGCTTATCTCATTGTTTTTATGTACATTTTCAGTTCACATTTATTTGGAAACAGTAGTTGAGTGTTAATGGAGCATGTGGAGATAGAGTCATTAACGTATACTACTTGTTGGTTTTTAAAATCTATGTATTTTATGATTTAATACAGTCATTCCAAGGAAACTCAGTATCACCAGGTTGTTAAGTACCAGAATTAGGGCTTGAACTCATTTTTCTACTTTGTAGTCCTCTGTTTTAGAGTTCTCCAGAGAAAGAGAATCAGGTGTGTGTGTGTGTGTGTGTGTGTGTGTGTGTGTGTGTGTGTGTGTGTGTGTGTGTGTGTGTGTGTGTGTGTGTGTGTGTGTGTGTGTGTGTGTGTGTGTGTGTGTGTGTGTGTGTGTGTGTGTGTGTGTGTGTGTGTGTGATTTATTTTAAGGGATTGGCTCACTCAGTTGTAGAGGCTGGCCAGTCCCAGATCCTCAGGGTAGGCTGTCAGGCTGGAAACCCAGGGAAGAGTGGATGCTGCAGTTCACTCCAAAAATGTGCTGGAAGAATTCCCTCTCCCTTGGGGAAGGTCATGTAAAGTCTTTTCTAGTAAGCTCTTCAAATGATTGGATGAGACCCATCCACATAATGGAAGGTAATCTGCTTTATTCAAAGTCTACTGATTTAAATGTTAATCTCATCTAAAAATTATCTTTACAGAAACATCTAGACTAATGTTTGACCAACTATCTGGATACGATGCCTAGCCAAGTTGAGAGACATAAATTTTTTTTTTTAATTTTATTTTTGGCTGCGTGGGGTCTTCATTGCCGTGCGCGGACTTTCTCTAGTTGCAGCGAGCGCCGGCTACTCTTTGTCACGGTGCGTGGGCTTCTCATCACGGTGGCTTCTCTTGTTGCAGAGCACGGGCTCTAGGCACACGGGCTCAGTAGTTGCGGCACGTGGGCTCAGTAGTTGTGGCTCGTGGACTCTAGAGCGCAGGCTCAGTAGCTGTGGTGCATGGGCTTGGTTGCTCTGTGGCATGTGGAATCTTCCCAGACTAGGGCTTGAACCCGTGTCCGCTGCACTGGCCGGCAGATTCTTAACCACTGCGCCACCAGGGAAGTCCTGACACATAAAATTAACCATGACATCCTCCTAGACTCATGTTGAGTCGTCTTCTTGCACTGATTAGGTTCTATCTTGGATCTGAGTTGTTCAGAGAAGCTACACTCTTAACATGTAGCTTCTTGGGCTTTTCCTCATTGACTAGTATGTGTTCTGATTTTCAAAAGCTAAAATTGTATGTTGTGTTGTTAATTAAAATTTGTCTCCCAAATAATGGAGTGTTTCCATATAAAGAATTTCATCTATTGCTTTCTAGAAGACTTAATTCTAATAGATACTCCATAGGAATATTGTTCAAATATGGTTTCACTTTAAGAAGTTTCTAACACTAATTGATTTAATGACAGTAATTTAACATTTAAACCTAGTTTTAGAAATTGTCAGATAACAGTGCTGATCACTCAGTTCTGGAAGGTCCCTGCTTTGTTTTCTTCCCAACTCTGCCACTTCTTCAAAATCTTTTTGTTGATTCTCTGTGTTCATGATTTCTTCTCTCCTTCCTTTCTTTAACAGAAATGTATTGAGTGTCCACTACCTGCCAGGCACTTTACTAATCTGAATATAGGTAAATAAAAGAAGTATTTCCTGCCTTTGTGGAATTTATAAGTACAGGCATACCTTGGAGAAGTTGCAGGTTTGGTTCCAGACCGGCACAGTAAAGTGAATATCACAATAAAGTGAGTCACACAAATTTTTTTTGGTTCCCCAGTGCGTATAAAAGTTATGTTTACACTGTACTGTAGTCTGTTAAACTGTGCAATAGCATTTTGTCTACAAAACCAATGTACATACCTTAATTTAAAAGTACTTTACTGCCAAAAAATTCTAGCCATCATCTGAGCCTTCAGTGAGTTGTCTTCTTGTTGCAAGAGTAGTATCAAAGATCACTGATCACAGATCACTGTAACAAATATGGAAATGTTTGAAATATTAGGAGAATTAGCAATGTATGACACAGAGATGCAAAGTGAGCACATGCCATTGGAAAAATAGCGCTGATAGACTTGCTCAACGAAGAGTTGCCACAAACCTTCAATTTGTAAAAAAAACACAACATCTGTGAAGTGCAATAAAACGAGGCATGCCTATAATATTCAGAGGAGCAGAGAAAGACGTGAGTACAGCTTGGGTTATGAAGGAAATGAACAGAGGAGAGTGATGAAGAACAACAGGGATTTCTTTTCATCGTGTAGCCAGGGATGTGTCTCTGAGAAGATAATATTTAAGCTGACACCTGAGGAATGAGGAGTTAGCTTGTGGAAACCAGAAAAAAAAAATCATTTGAGGCGAAGGAAATCACATGTTCAAGAGGTCTGGAAGCGGGGAGGATGGCATGAGACAAGGTTTGAGATAGTCAGGAGTCACGTGCAGGTCTTGCGGGTCATGGTAGAGTCTCATTGTTATTCTTAATCCATTTGGGGAGCCGTTGAGGTATTTGAAGCAGAGGAATGATGACATCCAGTTAAAGTTTTAAAAGATTATTCTGGCTGTTAATATGGTTAAAAGATTGGAAAGGAGGGGCTAGAGTGGATATGGGAGGCCCAGTAAGAAGACTGTTGTGATATGGGCTCCCCTTGCATCAATCCTGGTCACTCTGAGGGCACTGGATCCCCTTAGGATATGGAGTGCGGAAGTCAAGGAAGGCTGTAGGAAGCTAACACAGTTGCCAATAGCAGTAACCAATCCACATGGGAATAACTCCACAGTCTCTTAGTCCTGGAGTGATGGCTGTAGGTGAGGTGACGTGGATATACGACACCCTAGTGTGTTTACACCGACCCTGAAAACATTAGCAGAGATAAGAAGAGCTGCAGTCCATAAGAATTTCTCAGGCTTGCAGACTTAGTACGCTTAATTTTATTTATAACCCAAGTCCGTTCTCCTACGATCTTGTCCTCTGTGCACTGCACAAATCCGTCCTTTCTTCCGCCTCAAGGAAGAGCCAAGTAGGCCATGTTTGCTTTTTTTTTTTTTTGCAGTACGCGGGCCTCTCACTGTTGTGGCCTCTCCCGTTGCGGAGCACAGGCTCCGGACGCGCAGGCTCAGCGGCCATGGCTCACGGCCCCAGCCGCTCTGTGGCATGTGGGATCTTCCCGGACCGGGGCACAAACCCGCGTCCCCTGCATCGGCAGGCGGACTCTCAACCACTGCGCCACCAGGGAAGCCCTGTGCCCCTATTTTTTCAATTCAAATGTTGTTAACATGGGGTTGGAGTTCCGTAGCTCTGCCTGCCCTGCTCAGCCTCAGCCAGATCTTCTGCTCCGCCGGGTTGAGCTCCAGCTGTGTTCTTGGCTCTTCTCACCCTTACGGTTGCAAGAATGTAAACACTGGGCCTGATCTTCCTTGTCTCATATACTCCTCTCCATTTCCCCTAGGAATTCACTGGCTTAACATCTTACTTCCATGAACTAAACCTAATCCGTTTCCACTCTTCAATGTATTTCCTTCTGCATCTGTACAGCTAAGAGCAGTGACCTGCTCCACCCACTAAAATGTCAGTGCTCCCCACTGTTCTCTTCTAGGTCCTATTTTCTTTTTCTTCTGTTCCTCCCCAGCCTACCGCTCCAGTCCTCCAGGTTTCTTAACTTTGGGAGGTGCAACACCGTCCACTCAGTCACCTCAACCAGACACCTCAGAGATTTTCAGGGTTTTAACCCCCTTCTTTTCCCTTTTTGCGCCTTGTCAGTTTTACCTCTTATCTGTTGAATCTCTCTCATCCATTCAATCCCATTGCCACTCTTTTAGATTAGACCCTTCTCATTTCAAAAGAGAGTGAGTTTCCACAAAAGGATGCCTAATTAAGTCCCTTCTCTGACTAAAATCCTAAGGCACTAGCAAATCAAGACTTGTAAAAAAAACTACTGAAAACGTGTTTGTAAGTATTCATTGAACACAAAGGAAGTTTATATATTATTCTGCTTCCTGACCAGTATATTATATTTGGTACAACTATTTCTGAAAACAGATGGAAAGTGTTAAATACAAGCAATAATTTAAACTCTGTTAAGTTTTTCAAGGAAGCACTCACCCAGAAAAAAATCTAGTAGTGGGGGGGGGTTCTTTCACATGAGAAGATGAGCTCATTAATTTTTCCAGTAAGACAAACAAGATACTGACATTGCATACTTTTTTTTGCAAAGATTATTTTTACACCAAATTTAGCTTCTAATTTATTATCTTGTAGTTATAAGACATTCCTAACATGTGACATAAAGTCTTGGACATGGTAATGTGGTTTCTTTTTCCTTTATTACCCTTCATTATTTCTCATGTAACAAAATAGTATTGCTGTGTATCCCCTGAGGAGGAACCAGGACCCTGCCCCAAGGCTGTTTCACTAAATAATATGAAAAGTTGTACTAATGAAATACACTTTCTTAATAATGTAAATAAGGAAGTAATTTGAACACAGTGTTTATCAAAGTATGTAACACTAACACGAACAATTCGAAAGGGTGTATATAGATATAGAAAAGCTTTCTTCTTGCTTTTATTTAGAAAGAGATACATGGCGCTACCCCCAACCCCCCCAAATGAAAACAAAATACTAAACAATCTCAGAGGACAATTGTCATTCCTTACCCAGAGAAAACCACCAGTGACTATGGTGGGAAGAATTCCTTGTGGTTGGAAAACAGGGGTAAATTGCATGAAGTCTCATTTATGTATTAAGCCGCTTGAGTCAGTCTCAGAAAACTTTCACATATGAAGGATTTCTGTTGTGCAAGTGTCTGCTGACTGCCACCTTGAGTTTGCATAAAACCTTCCCTCCACTCATGTGCCCCACTTAATAGACAAATCATTACTGAGTAGAGAATATACCTCCCAGTTTGATACTTTAACAGTACAGCAAACTATGATCAGTGAAGTTTAGTTTTGATTTATTCAGCCTGGTTTGCAGGCATTCATAATTTAATGTTATATTCTGTCTTTTGTAGGGTCCCTGTGAGAAAGAAATGCCAAATAGAGAAGGTTCTTCTTTATCTTTTATTAAAACTTCTTTCGGAAAGAAAGTCTGATATATTGTTCAGTGTCCTTTATATAGACTCATTTGATAAATTCCTCTCAGAATTGAAGAACTGCCTTTTTTTTCTTTCCCAGATGCAGTAGTATGTTTCCTTATGTTAGCTTTGAGAACTAACTCCGTTTTCACTCTTGGACTTTGGCTGTATTTTGTGCTTAATTGCAGTAGTTTTCTTTAGATCACCTTCTTTTTCTTGTCTCCATCCCACCCCACACACCACCCAAATAGTATTAATTCTCTTCAATGAGTATGTCTTGCAAACCCAGGTTTTAGATAGTCATTAGCCCTGGATTTCTTCCCAGGCTAAGTGGAAAGCCCATATCCTCTTAAAAAATATACATATAGTATCTTATTAGAATTTTACGTCTTCTTCCCCCTCCAGGGTGAGATGGCTTCCTGCACTCCAGAGAAAACAGAGTAAAGCCCGCCAGTCCTCTGGATCCCTGTGTTTCCTGTCATTTTTCTGTGATTTGAATAATTTCATGGTTTCCCTGAATCTGTAACTTGTATTGTTTACTGCTTCAAACCTTTATTAATGTAATGAAAACATCAATTTATCTAGTCTAGTTTTATTTTAGTTTTAAAGGAAAAAAAACAAGAACAGAAGCTAAAACCATCATTTCATTCTTTGTTTTGTTCTAATGCTTTCTAAACACCAATCCCTTTGTTTTCCTAGCTATGAACATGTGACATAGTTGTTAATTAGCAAGATCTCGAGATCCATAAGGCTTCATACATTTTCTTTCAAGTGATTCTTCACCGACCTGTTGCCTCTCGGTTTTAAACAAATTTGTTAGTTAAATATTTGGGAGCTTAAAAGATTATATTCTTTTGATTGCCAATATGCTGCTAAACATTAGGATAAATTTAAATATTTCTGATAAGCATATTCTCAAGTCTACAATTCAGTGCTTGAGAGTAACTGTGATAATTGCATCAGTGCCAAATGATTTTCTTTCCCCTTTTGGAAGAGACATTCTTGATAGAAACTTCATTTTATTTCTGTTACTTCATGTCATATTTATAAATGTGCCAACGTATAACTACACCATTGAGAGAATTCTGTAGCTTATTCACAATGTATGGGAAACACAAATCCTTAATTTAATAAGAACAGTCTAGAAATAGTAAAAAATAAGTTTCAAAATTCATGTTTCATCTTAAATACAGTGTATTTCTTGGGTTCTAAAATCATTGCCAGTCCTTTATTTAAGTACATGTATTCTTGGCGTGCCACCCAACTGATGCGTTTAAGAATTTTGCTCAGTTCTGCAGCCAGTCACATTCAGGAGTAAATGTTAAATGTAACATTGAACTTTCGCATCATTTAGGCACATCTGTCAACACCAGTGAACACTCGAGATTATGTTTGTTACTGTAGATCAGTGATCATCATACTGTTTTGCTTGTTAACTCTTCAAGAGAATTTTGAAGAACTTCACCCTTCTTAACATCTAAAAACTATCATCATAAGTCTGAATAGTTGCAAGGAATGTAGTGCCTGTATTAAATTCTGGTGTTGGACTTTTAGAAGCAATTAGGTAAGAAATATATGTAAATAATAAAAAGTAAATTTATTAACTTTGTTAGACATAATGTTCAAACTCTATACATATTCAGTGAAAGATAAAAATACATGTTGCTAACAATGAATTGGTGTGATGGATAATAACTTTACCTTTTAGATGAAGCTGTAGAAAAATATGCAGCATTTGATAAAATAAAATAACGGGATTAACTGTAATAGGAAGAAATATGTCATAAATTTGATAAAATTGTATCTAATTAAATGATAGACCTTTTATTTGAATGGAATCATATTAAATTTTAATCTGCAGGTTTCATCCAGTATATCTAGAACTGTTTGATACTTTTGAAAAAAACCATAGGTGGGGCACCTAACCAGACAGAACTGGAATGAGGCACAACTCCCCAAAAGAAGTAGCCTGAGAACCCTATTATAAATCAAGTTAATGCTGTTTAATTTTCTCCTTTAATTTCCCCAAAGTCTTACTGATATAATAATAATATAGCTTATGCTTTTTGAAGGCATATTTCTCACTTATGCTTGACTTAAAGGAAATGTGACAGATTTCCTGTGATAGTGTAAATTTGAATTTGTAGAGGGATGGTCGAAATGTGAGGGAAAATGGACATTATTTGGTTTAGAGTAGCATTGGGGGGATCAGTTTCTTAGGCTCCAGCAGTGGCAACTCCCCCTGCTAAATTCTTTGGAAAAGTTGAAACCGAATCTGGCCTCTGTACCCTGACACCAAATTAAATCTCAGAGACAGAGTTTTGGGTGAAGTAGAAAAGAACAGCTTTATTGCTTTGCCAGGCAGAGGGGGCCACAGCAGGCTCATGCCCTCAACACGGTGTGTCCTGACCTGGAGCGTGTAGTGAGGAGTTTTATAGTACTGGTTCACAGGGGGCGTGGTCAACTCGTGGACATTCTTCTGATTGGTTGGTGGTGAGGTAAGTGGGAGTCAGCATCGTCAACCTTCAGGTTCCAACCGGTCTGGGGTCTACGTGCTGGTGGGCAGCGTACTGTTAACTTCTCCCACCTGCTGGGGGTTTCAGTATCTGCAGAACAGCTCAAAGGTATTGCTGTGTATCCCTTGAGGGGGAACCAGGACCCTGCCCCAAGGCTGCACTACAGTTTCTTGACTTCCCTTGTCTTGCATCCCCTCCCTTGCCTAATTAGCAGTTGTTTGAACTTGTCCCTTGGAACTCAGGGTAAGTCGTGGAGGCTGAGTGAAGCCTATTTCCTGTAATGAAAGAAATGGGGCACACAGGAAGGCTTTTGTGCCCAGGAGCCCCACAGGGCCCTGCTCCGTATCAAAGTGGCTTCACATCAAAGGCATTTGCTTGAACTGTAGTTGGCAGTGTACCAGGTCTGCCCATGTGGCTTATATTTTTCTACTGATGAATTTTCTTTCTCTGAAAATGGGGGGAAAAAAGACTACGTAGAGACAATACCTGTATACAACATTTTTTTCTTTTAGGTTAATAAAGTCTTATTTTTATGATTCTCAGCCTATGCATAT
The DNA here is from genome assembly GCF_949774975.1 of Lagenorhynchus albirostris. Lineage (NCBI taxonomy): Eukaryota > Metazoa > Chordata > Mammalia > Artiodactyla > Delphinidae > Lagenorhynchus > Lagenorhynchus albirostris. Next base: position 70,888,722 of record NC_083106.1, read on the forward strand.
GGAGCTCTGTTAGTTTTCTTCAGTATTAGAAAAGGAAATGGGACTAAGTGGGTGAATAGTTTGATCACTAGCTTTGGTTTTACATAAACTCCTCTGCAAGAATACAGATTCCCAAAGGAAAGATTAGCAAAAGGAAAGACTTCTGGATGAAGGCCCAGAGTCAAGGCTGTGGGATTTACTTTATTAGCCATTTGAAAAGAACCTGAAAGCAAAGCTTCATCTCAGAAGCTCTTGCTATCCAAGAATGCTGTTTATCAGAGAAATGAGAATGAAAGAATTAGGATAAACTTTAGTCAGTTTATAGCAACAACAGCATGATTAATGAAAGTTGTTACATTTATGTCGAGATTCTCTTAAGATTTTGGACATGGGATCATGAGCCTGAGTGGGTAAATTTCATGCAAGTATTGGGACAAATCTTAATGGTCTGAGTAATGTGTTATACATGGAGAAGTAATTGAATTCTTCTGTATCCTCGTTTTCATTGCTGTTTCTTGTCCTTAGTGCCTTTGCCTTCTTGCATAAAAAGAAGTGGCGTTATTCTAGGGCACTTCCATCATCGAGCGTCTTTATTATTTCCGCTCTTGAATGCCATTGCATAGTCAGTTTATATTGGCCTTGGATGTGACTCTCATTCCATAGACATCAAGTAACTGAAGGATTTTTGTTCTTCCATTGCCAATAAATGTTTGATGGGATGTATGGATTTTCCCATAACAGTGAGAAGAAAAGTGTTTTTTTTTTTTTTTTCCCTTTCCTTCATTGCTGTTTTTTGTAATTTTGGAAGGAAACCTGAGATACCAGCTGAGATGTGAGACTAAGTAATTTTTCTGTTCTGATAGAATTTGCTAATTCAAACAAATGAATCAGATGGATGCTTGGCAAGTAATTGGTCCTAACACAATTGTTTTTTGTGTATAGAAATCTACCATTCTATGACTGTTCTCTGTGTTTGTCTAGTCTCATTTTCGTTTCTGCCTCATAGCTCTGGATATTTTTAAATTTTCCTCACTATCACGCCATATTGAAAGAATTTTAGACTATCCTATCAGATATTTTTGGTGTCTTTGCTACTGCTTTCTTTACTGAAAGGGAGTTTAGAAGAAGAAAATATCACATAAGGGATTAAATACAAGGTAGGTAAGGTCGCCTTTCTTTTTCCTTGCAAAGTTAAATTGCAGAATTTGTTGTACCTTTTCATCTCACCATACAGTATCTTGGAATAATAGTAGTACAGACTGACAAAGACCTGGATATGTCACCTACTTTATTTCCTTAATTTCTAATATCACAGAAAACCTTAAACACACCTTCTTATGATCTTCCTAAACCTAACCATTTGAATATTTAACAGCCTTTACAAATGCAAACCTGAATCACTTGTATTTTATCTAAGTTTTTATTCTTAATTGAGATTTTAAAAATAAGGATTCTTATACTCTTTGTAAGAATCCTATAAATATTTAAAAACTGTTATCTTTTTCTCTCTATGTCTTCTCTACTGCATCCTTTGAAAACTTTTCCTTTAGAGGTTTCCTTTTAAAACATTGAATCATCTTTGCTGTCCTTTTAAGATCCTTTAAAAAGTTCTCTATAATCACTTTAAATCTTATTAATTTGATTGAAAATATATAGGAATTTTGTTATAATAACTGCCAGGTTTTGATCTGAGAAAGAACATACTCCTTCCTCTCAAATTATTGTAAAAAAAATTGTTTTCTATGGCTTTCATTTCTGATAGTAGTAGATATTTTTGCTCTTTCCTGATAATGACATTTTGTAATAAATGAGAACATCCTTTCTGAGGATATTAAGAATTGAACTCTTTTTTTCACTGAGCGAGCGTTCAACATAGGATATGTTTGTCTTATTTCTATAAGCTATAGGTAATTAAATATAAGACCAAAATATATATATTGCCTAAATAATAGAGAATAGATAACCTACATTTTATGAAATGACTAAAACAGTGTCATCTATAGAAAGAGCACCAGCCATCTATATAAAGGGAGCTGCCAGTTCAGATCAGTTGGCATGGCCTGTGTAGAAGAACCTATCATATTCTTTAAAATATTTTTATTCACAATGAATTTGTAATGATCACAATATTATCAGTTTGTACTGATGGATTGAACAAAAGGAAAAGTAGTCCATTTGTTACGCTTGATGAAACATTCTTAAAAATTATCACCAATTGTGGTAAAAATACATACTTGTAACATTAATAATAATCAACATTTTTCATCTTAGAAAATAGAAGGGTAATTTTTCTACCAGTCATTCAAAAATGGAAGATATTATCTCCAGCTTAGGAACAAAAATATTTTCTTTATATGATGGCAGCCTTTGTATTTCCATAAAAGGGGAAAATAAGGTCATTGACTTGTTGGGAAAACTAAGGAATTGCTTTAAAATAATCTAACCAGCCAAAATCCTCTAAATTAAGGATATTTTTTAAAGCATGAAGCAAACATATCTCAGTTCACTTCAGTAGATACTTAGAGTGTATACATGTTTGCCTGTGTTTGATGTAGTTTGGTGTCAGGCATAGAAATGAAAGTTCCTATGACATGTTCGGTTTGGTCTCCTGACAGCTAGGTAGGTTTGTGATTTCCCACTCATCATCCCTCGTTTTTCTTCTTGTAATGACCCACACGATCTGATTCTTTTTTAAAAAATTAATTAATTAATTAATTATTGGCTGCGTTGGGTCTTCGTTGCTGCACGCAGGCTTCTAATTGTGGTGGCTTCTCTTGTTGTGGAGCACGGGCTCTATGCGCATGGGCTTCAATACTTGTGGCTCACGGGCTCTAGAGCGCAGGCTCAGTAGTTGTGGCGTGCGGGCTTAGTTGCCCCGTGGCATGGGGGATCTTCTTGGACCAGGGCTTGAACCCGTGTCCCCTGCATTGGCAGGCAGATTCTTAACCACTGCACCACCAGGGAAGCCCTACACGACCTGATTCCTAACAATGTGCCTGAAACTACCAGGAAAAGTCGGGGGGAAAAAGTCACAGGAGAAAATTCTATAAAGCATATATCTATTTTTATTTTTTTTAAATCTATTTTCTCTGGAAGAAGAGTTTCTCCATTCAAATTTTCTATAGTTCTGGTAGCTATATATATTGCAGAAGAAAAAAAATAAAGTTGGAAATTCTTTCTATTGCAGTCTCAGGATTAGAAGAGACAATGTCATAGATGCAGAGATTCTTGAGACACAGCTTACTAATATCATTCTAGACCAAATCTTCTTTCTTATTTGTAAGTTAGTGAGACGAGAAAAGTTAACTGACTGGTCTAGAGTTTTGTAGCTGTGACTAAAACTCCTCTTCCTATCCAGTGCCCTTCTATAATAGGGAGCCAAAATGTATGATATGGTCCACTCATTAAATGGTCATGTGTGTCAGTTACATAAACTGATGTCCTAAACTGTGAGATCAACATATGTAATTTTATTGTATTTTAATTCATTATAAAATAATATTTAACTCCTTTGGAATTGGAGGACTAACTACAACAAAAATTGAAAATGTATAAAGGCCAGAAAAGTAATAGAATTAATAATTAAATATTATTAATGCACAGCACATGAAAATAGTTAATTAGGGAACCAAGCTTATTAATATATTTGTGCAAATCATTAAAATATGGTTTTCATGCCATAGTTCTGCCACTTTAAAGATTTATTCCCTGGAAAGGAGAGAGAGTCAAGCCAAGAGGAATGTCACAGAAAGGACCATTAGTTCCCAAAAGGTCGTCACATGATCCATATCTCTACACCCTCCCATCCACTCTGTTTCTACCTCTCGTAACTCTCAGACCTTCTTGTTAGGCAGTTGATTTACTTCCCCAGTATTCAACTCTCCTGCTTTGATCATTATTCCATGGCTCTTCTCTTCCATCGTGATGTACGTTGAGCTATTTGCGTTTAGGTTGGCTCCAGACCCCTTACCTGTGAGTAGGAAACCCTGACTGCACATAGCCTGGTCACCTGGGCTGTACCTCATGTACTCTCTTGCTGGTCAGATGGCTGTAGACGCAAGTGGTTTATAGTATAGGATAACCCTTTATACTAGTGGTTAGAAGGAGGTTACATCTCATAGTAAGATGGAAGGACCACTGATCTAGGTGTCACAAGATCAGAGTTTTTGTTCCACTTCTGCTACTAAGTAGCTGTTGAAACTAGAAAAACAATCACTCATCTTCCTTCTGCTCAAAGAGAAATGTATTTACTTCACTTTTCTCTTAAAGATGGGAAATAAAATCATTTCTTGAAAAAAGTCAAAATGTAGGAAAATTACAAAGACTAATTACAAATACCCATGTATCCATCATCTAGAGTTGACATTTGTTAACATTGTATCACATTTGATTTTTGTTAACATTGTATCACATTTGATTTTTTAAAAAATTAGTGGTAAACTAAGATCAGGAACAAGAGAAGGTTGCCCACTCTCACCACTCTTATTCAACATAGTTTTGGAAGTTTTAGCCACAGCAATCAGAGAAGAAAAGGAAATAAAAGGAATCCAAATTGGAAAAGAAGAAGTAAAGCTGTCACTGTTTGCAGATGACATGATACTGTACATAGAGAATCCTAAAGATGCTACCAGAAAACTACAAGAGCTAATCAATGAATTTGATAAAGTAGCAGGATACAAAATTAATGCACAGAAATCTCTGGCATTCCTATACACTAACGATGAAAAATCTGAAAGTGAAATCAAGAAAACACTCCCATTTACCATTGCAACAAAAAAGAATAAAATATCTAGGAATAAACCTACCTAAGGAGACAAAAGACCTATATGCATAAAATTATAAGACACTGATGAAAGAAATTAAAGATGATACAAATAGATGGAGAGATATACCATGTTCTTGGATTGGAAGAATCAACATTGTGAAAATGACTCTACTACCCAAAGCAATCTACAGATTCAATGCAATCCCTATCAAACTACCACTGGCATTTTTCACAGAACTAGAACAAAAAATTTCACAATTTGTATGGAAACACAAAAGACCCCAAATAGCCAAAGCAATCTTGAGAGTGAAAAACGGAGCTGGAGGAATCAGGCTCCCTGACTTCAGACTACACTACAAAGCTACAGTAATCAAGAGAGTATGGTACTGGCACAAAAACAGAAAGACAGATCAATGGAACAGGATAGAAAGCCCAGAAATAAACCCACGCACATATGGTCACCTTATCTTTGATAAAGGAGGCAGGAATGTACAGTGGAGAAAGGACAGCCTCTTCAATAAGTGGTGCTGGGAAAACTGGACAGGTACATATAAAAGTATGAGATTAGATCACTCCCTAACACCATACACAAAAATAAGCTCAAAATGGATTAAAGACCTAAATGTAAGGCCAGAAACTATCAAACTCTTAGAGGAAAACATAGGCAGAACACTCTATGACATAAATCACAGCAAGATCCTTTTTGACCCAGCTGCTAGAGAAATGGAAATAAAAACAAAAATAAACAAATGGGACCTAATGAAACTTCAAAGCTTTTGCACAGCAAATGAAACCATAAACAAGACCAAAAGACAACCCTCCGAATGGGAGAAAATATTTGCAAATGAGGCAACTGACAAAGGATTAATCTTCAAAATTTACAAGCAGCTCATGCAGCTCAATAACAAAAAAACAAACAACCCAATCCAAAATGGGCAGAAGACCTAAGTAGACATTTCTCCAAAGAAGATATACAGATTGCCAACAAACACATGAAAGAATGCTCAACATGATTAATCATTAGAGAAATGCAAATCAAAACTACAATGAGATATCATCTCACACCAGTCAGAATGGCCATCATCAAAAAATCTAGAAACAATAAATGCTGGAGAGGGTGTGGAGAAAAGGGAACACTCTTGCACTGCTGGTGGGAATGTGAATTGGTACAGCCACTATGGAGAACAGTATGGAGGTTCCTTAAAAAACTACAAATAGAACTACCATATGACCCAGCAATCCCACTACTGGGCATATGCCCTGAGAAAACCATAATTCAAAAAGAGTCATGTACCAAAATGTTCATTGAATCTCTATTTACAATAGCCAGGAGATGGAAACAACCTAAGTGTCCATCATTGGATGAATGGATAAAGAAGATGTGGCACATGTATACAATGGAATATTACTCAGCCATAAAAAGAAAGGAAATTGAGCTATTTGTAATGAGGTGGATAGACCTAGAGTCTGTCATACAGAGTGAAGTAAGTCAGAAAGAGAAAGGCAAATACCGTATGCTAACACATATATATGGAATCTAAGAAAAAAAAAATATCATGAAGAACCTAGGGGTAAGACAGGAATAAAGACACAGACCTACTAGAGAATGGACTTGAGGATATGGGGAGGGGGAAGGGTAAGCTGTTTCAAAGTGAGAGAGTGGCGTGGACATATATACACTACCAAACGTAAAATAGATAGCTAGTGGGAAGCAGCCGCATAGCACAGGGAGATCAGCTCGGTGCTTTGTGACCACCTAGAGGGGTGGGAGGGAGGGAGACACAAGAGGGAAGAGATGTGGGAACATATGTATATGTATAACTGATTCACTTTGTTACAAAGCAGAAACTAACACACCATTGTGAAGCAATTATACTCCAATAAAGATGTAAAAAAAAAAAAAAATTAGTGGTAACATTGAAGGCGCCTTTGGCCTCCAACCTTACTCCCGTTACCTTCACCCATCCTGAAGGCAGTTGTTTATTCATTGCCCACTAACGGCCTGAAATAATATATCGTAAAATATCCATAATATAGCATTGGATTAGATGAACAGTGGGTTATAATAATGTAGTTGTTATTATTTCTTAACTGTGCTGCAAAAAAGGAATTTTTTTTCCCCCCAAATGTATGGTTCTTTTTTCTGACCAGATGTTCCTGTTTTCTCACATTGTATCTGAGGACATTACCACTCTGTATCTGCGTTCTTTTAAAAGAATACTGCCTGTGCGTCTTCTTGGAATTCTAAAAATTGAATTGTAATAGCTAGCATGTTACCACCATTTGGAAGAATATTACTGATCTTAGTACTGAGTCACTTTTAATTTCTGGAAACTACAGACATCTCTGCTAATTAATGCTGTGCGTTGGTAATTGGGTCACAGAAGTGACAACAGAGCTATTCAGCTATACGTGGATAGTCCTCTAGTATTTTCCCTGGTGTCTAGCCCTGTGTCTAGCCCTGTGTCTTTCATAAAATAAATATGAATCTATGATAAATGATGGAATGAGCATCTGAATTTTACTTTTTAATATACACACTATTTACATTAGGGTTGTATTGCTGCGTAACAAGTTAATACAAACTTAGCTGCTTAAGACAACATCTGTTTATTAGCTCGCAGTGCTGAAGGTCAGAATTCTGGCATGGTATGCTTGAATCTATGTTTAGGGTATCACAAGGCTAAAATCGCGGGATCGGCCAGACTGAGTACTCATCCAGGGGCTTACAGAAAAATCTGCTCCCAAGCTTCTTATTCTTGGCAGAATTCAGTTCCTTGTGATTGTAGGACTGAGGTCTCTGTTTCCTTGCTGGCTGTCAGGCCAGGGACGGCTCTCAGCTGCTGGAAGTAGCTCTTATTGTTTGCCACTTGGCGTCCTCTAAGTTTGAAGCAGTGCTTGGAGTCTTTCTCACTCTGAACCTTTGACTTCCCCTTCTGTGACCAGCTGGAGAAATTCTATGCCTTTAATGAGTACAGGCCCTCCCAGATGACCTTGCTACCTGAGGCCCAACTGTGCTAATCATCTGTCACCTAATCAGAGTAAAATCCGTCATGTGCACAGTCCTGGGATGATTCAGGATGTGAACACCAGGGAGATGGGAAATCTTGGGAACATCTTAGAAATCTGCCTTCCACACTAATTGTCACTCCTCAGGAGGACTGAGACTGAAAATAGAGCTTTAAACATTTTCTGCAATAAACAAAATGAATTCACAAGATTATCATTGCAGAGCAAAATCAAATAGTTACCCAAAGAAAAATGTCATGCATGTTAGCAATATTAGGGTGTTATGTGGGGGAAAAAACACCTCAAAACCTTACTTTTGGAAGTAGATGACCAGAGGAAATTGGAAATCTACCCTTCTCTTCTAATCTCAATTAAAAAGTTTTTTACTTGTATAATAAATTGGTGTTCAGTAACAAGGATATCACCTTCCACTGGCGCTTGACCTTTCTGCTGGGTCCCTCCCAACCTTTAGACTCTGTCTCTTCCTACGTTTATTTCTAAGCTAAACCAGAATGAAGGCTTAGACCACCTTATTTACCTTTCTTCCAAAGCTCATGTGATCTTATAATTTGTGATTCTTCCTCAGACCTAGTGGCTCTGAAGCTGTCAGTTGGTTCTCTCATTATTTCTTAAGTCTTTTGCTGTCATTCAAATCTGTTGCCCCCATGTTAACACTAAGATCTCAAATTGCTGATCGCTTAGCCGCAGGTTCTCCAAGTCCTACAACTGGGCATTGACTCTGGTTCTTGCTATACTTTCCCAGGGGCTTTCCCCATAAATTGCGATTTCTTCGGTCTGGTCCTTGGCCTTGTCATTTTCAGAAGACTCCCGAAATTATGTATATCGACCACATAGCACCTGGGTGTTCTCCAGCCCAGATTCTTTGCCGTACTGCTTTCCCCATCATTGGGTTAGCTAGTGCCCAGAATCATATCTGAACTACCTTCCCCCTTTCTTCTTACTTATATTCTATCACTTCTTTTTATTTTTCTGTGAGAAATGTAGAATTCCTGACTTCAAGAGTTCATAATCTAATAGGACAGACATATAAGAAAGTGAAAAATTATATGACAATATGATGTGTTATGTTACAGAAAAGCAGCGGGGGTCTGTGGGATTACAGAGACATTCCAGCTCAGCTTGAATGTCGGTCAGGAAATACTTCCAAGAGGAGATAACACTTGCACTGTCTCTGATAAGCAATTAGGAGCTAGCGTAGCAGCGAAGAGCAGCGGGGGGGCATTGGAAGGAGGCCTAAAGGAATCCTTTAAAGACCATCCAGAGTTGGAAACTAGATCATTCTCAGGCTGAACTAGTTGAGCAAATGCCAAGAGCAAAGGAAGCAACCAAAAATGGGAGATAAAGCGAAAAGATGAGATATTCAGCAGAAGCTGAGGCACAGTGAGCCTTGAAAAGGAGTCCAAGGGTGGGAGCAGAGCAGGGTCCAGAGGCTTTCACTATGCATGGGAGTGAAAAGGAGAACTGTTTTGGAGCCTGGAGAGTGCCAGCATTTGAGGGTTAAGCAGAAACAGGAGACTGTGAAACAGACCAGGAAGAGGGCAGAGAGTGACAGCGGGAGGACAAACTGGGCTTGAGGACAGAGATACTGACGCTTTATTCACTGATGAATAGTGAACGATGGAAGGACGTTTGTAGGTGGAGAGCTGGAAGCTGGAAGTCTCTCCTGTGTCTTCCGAGTGAAAAATGGTGTGGTGTGTGAATCTGATGAGAGTGTAGAAGGGTGGGGATGGGGGACGGGGGAGAAAGGAAGTAGCTCTCGTGGACAATCGCAGAATAACCAGTAGAAGGTCCTCGAGGGAGTCATACTGAGTTATGAGGACCTGGCTGACAGTGGAGAGGCCATGAGGTTTCAGCGGATCTGACACACCCAGCTGAGTGCCCGTCTCAAGCAGCATTCTGCAGTAGGGCTTGAGGAAAGGAGAAGGCAGGTGGATTGATTTAAATTTGGAGGTTTTCTGCAAGGGTGTGATGGGAAGAGAAAAAGTCAAGGGAGTTAAGAATGGTTGGCAGAACAGATAAAAATCTAGCTGAATAAAGAAGGAAGTTCAGTCAGGATAGACTGCTAATTTGGAGGAAAAAAAATAAAAGCAGGTACCAAAAGACAGGAGACATTAATGAGGTCAAAATGTAGTTATATCAGAAGTGTGATATTCAGAAAAGTATGATGTGGGTTAGATCCTCACATCACAGACTATAGTGACATTTCTGATAGATTTAAAGAACTGGATCAAACCTAGAAAAAAAAATTAAAATATAGGAACATGATTGACGAGGGAGGACTTTGTATACTTAAAAGAAATGTAAGAAATCTGAAAGGAGAAAAATCAATTCGTTTTACTATAAATAAATGGAAAACAACAACAAACAAAAGTGAAAGATGAGAAATTAAGAAACGAATTTGTACAAGTATGATAAGCAAAGGGATAAAAATCCTTCATCTGTAAAGATGGGATCTGGGTTGATATTTCCCAAGTAGCTGTGGATAATTATAGCTTCTTTTTGCACGTCTAGCGCCAGTTTTTTTTGTGTTCCTCAACGATAACAGCAGCGGTCAGTCTGCACCCTCTCTCTGTCTCACGCTTGTCCTGTCTCTGATTAAAAGGGCCGGGAGCCCAGCATGGGGTGTTGGAGCCTGGGCGGGTCGAGAACACCTGTGTAGGAGGGCAGCCTGGAGGATCTGGGTAGGAGAGCGGTACAGCGCCAGGTGTCAGAGCCCCAGCGGGGCAAAGAGGGCATCCGTGTGGGAGGGCTGCCTACTTCAGAGACTGGAACCTTGGCGGAAGTAAGTGGGGTGTGACACAGCGAGAGGGGACAAGATTGGTTTCACACAGGCAGACCCATCAAGTAAGGAAATATATTAAACACGATGGGAGGTAGGTTTCTCGCTCTAGGAGAAAGTTGTTACAAATGTGAACAGGGGAGAATAGTAGAAGGAACCCTGTGGTGTTGGTGGAATTGGAGGTATTGGTGTGAATTTATAGTTTTCAATGTACAGATAGATGAATGGATAGTTGTAGAAATAAATAGATATGCATAAAATGTGTATATATGCGTGTACATACCCATATGTGTGTACACATGTAGAGTACGTGTGCACACACATATATTCTCTAGCTCTGCCCATTGAGTCGGCTTGGCAGCCACAACACCCCAGTAACAAGGAGCCCAGCCAGCACTCAGATCTCAATGCTGCTCTCTGCCCAAAGCAACCAGAACGCCTTAGAGAAATTGCTGATCCCAGGGCTGGGTCAGGGTGAGCAAAAGATGAGCTTGGAACCTCTTATACCAGAAAGCAAGGAGGTGCTTAAAGAATGATGGGGATGTGTTGAAAGGACATAGAAGCCAGACTGAAGGGACTCCCTCTGGCCAAATCTGGGACATTGTAAGCACTCAATAAATAATGTTTGCAGCAGATTAGAACCTACTGAGTAAAATAACAAACACAAGCCCACATTGATATGCATAAATTTAGAGTTGAATGGAGGAATAGGGTATTTACAGAGTTTTGAAGAATCTTCCCATAAAATACTTGTTAATTACAAAGGGAAAAAAGAGCATCTTTGCAGTGAGGAAGCCTGGAAGGCACCACGTTAATCAAGTGATCAAAGTGAACATCATCAATAATGGGAGGAAGGAAGAACAGCGCCGCCTGTTAGGTTGCAAGGAGAAGAAGCCAGCATCACTTCCGTGACCTTCCTGCAAAAGATGTTATAGTCTGAATCGAATCGTGAGGAATCACCACCTAAATCCAGATTGCAGGACAGTCTACAAAAACACTGACTTATAACTTCAAAAGTATTAAGGTCATGGAAGTCAAGGAAAGACTGAGGAAATGTTTTAGGTTGAACAGGACCAAGAAACATGACAACTAATTACAGCACAGGATTTTGAACTAGGCTCTTTTGTTATGAAGGATGAATGGTGAAATGTGTCTGAAGATTATATGATAGTAATGTATCAGTAGTAATTTTCTGATTATAATTATAATTATGTAGGAGAATATTTTTGTTTGTAATGCACTCAGTTATTTGGTGATGATGCATCATGCTGGCTACTTAGCTCACAAATAGTTCAGGAAAAAACAATTTTTTTTTTAAAGGGGGGGTTCTTTTTTTAAAATAAATTTATTTATTTTTGGCTGCGTTGGGTCTTCGTTGCTATGTGCGGGCTTTCTCTAGTTATGGTGAGCGGGGGCTACTCTGTTGTGGTGCGCGGGCTTCTCTTGTTGCGGAGCATGGGCTCTAGGCGCGTGGGCTTCAGTAGTTGTGGCTCACGGGCTTAGTTGCTCTGCGGCATGTGGGATCTTCCCGGATCAGGGCTCAAACCTGTGTCCCTTGCATTGGCAGGCGGATTCTTAACCACTGCACCACCAGGGAAGTCCCGAAAAAACAATTCTTTGTAATATACTTGGGAGAATTCTTTTAAGCATTTACTGAAGGATAGAATAATATTGACCCATGCCTTTAAAAAAAATTTTTATTGACGTATAGTTGATTTACAATGTCGTGTTCATATCTCCTTTACAGTAAAGTGATTCAGTTATATGTAGATACATTCTTTTTCATATTCTTTTCCGTTATGATTTGTCACAGGATATTAAACGTAGTTTCCTGTGCTCTACAGTAGGACCTTGTTGTGTATCTATTCTATATATAATAGTTTGCCTCTGCTAATCCCAAACTCCCGATCGTTCCCTCCCCACTGGCAACCACAAGTCTGTTCTTTGTGCCTGTGAGTCTGTTTCTGTTTCATAGATATGTTCATTTGTGTTGTATTTTAGATTCCACATATGGGTGATATCATATGGTATTTGTCTTTCTCTTTTGGACTTATTTTGCTTAGTATGATAATCTCTGGGTCCATCCATGTTGCTGCAAATGGCATTATTTCATTCTTTTTTATGGCTGAGTAATATCCCACTGTATAGATGTACCACATCTTCTTTATCCATTCATCTGTCAGTGGCCATTTAGGTTGTTTCCATGTCTTGGCTATTATGAATAGTGCTGGTGTGAACATAGGGGTGCATGTATCTTTTCGAATTATAGTTTTGTCTGAATATATGCCCAGGAGTGGGATTGCTGGATCATATGGCAGCTCTATTTTTAGTTTTTTGAAGACCCTCCGTAGTGTTTTCCATAGTGTCTGCACCAATTTACATTCCCACCAACAGTGTAGGAGGGTTCGCTTTTCTCCACATCCTCTCCAGCATTTGTTGTTTGTAGACTTTATAATGATGGCCATTCTGACTGAGGTGAGGTGATACCTCATTGTAGTTTTGATTTGCATTTCTCTAATGATTAGTGATGATGTGCATCTTTTCATGTGCTTTTTTGGGCATCTGTATGTCTTCTTGATACATGCCTTCTTAACATTTCCTCCGTTGACTTCCCTGACTTTAGAAACACTGGTTGTCCTACCTGTTAGATTGTTTTTTTCTCTTAGTCACCTATTCTTGTAGTATAGGTACTAATTTGTAATGTTTTCTCCTTGACCTTCTCCTCTTTCTCCTTTAGTAATTTCTTCCATTCCTTTCAACTCTAGGCATATGACTTAACTCTGCATCTTCATCCTAGGTTTCTCCTGATCTAGGTTTCTCCTGACTTCTGTTTTACCTGAACTTAGCTTTCTTTAGTACGTCTTTTCTCATCAGCCCAGACCTGCTGGTATAACTCAACTTTAGGTTAACCCCTGGAGCTCACTAATGCATACTCAAATTTTGTGAAAAATATGGGGTTTAATTTTCTTCAGCTTCTGCAAGAGAGGATTATTATTGAAAACTGTAGAATGATTGCCTTCTCCACTGGGTTAGGAGAGAGTCATGAACCCATTTCCATAAGAAAGTATAAATCTAGTTACAATAGAAAGTTGCATGTTAGAAAATGAACTCTATTTTGATATGAAATAAATTTCATTAGAGATGTTATGTGAGACAACATGAAGTAAGAATATTATCTAACAAATCTGTTTTGAGAGTGGAATATATACAGTGGCAGAGGTTATGAGAAAAGTTTGAACTGCGTATATGAGAAAATGATCCACATTTTAGAATTATCTCAGTTCTAACATGAAATAGACACAAAAGTATGAGTATTTTAATTGGCATGTTTAATATACTTTGAATAAAGACTAAATATTTTAAACAAATTGATCAACAAGAAATTGGACCAAGAAAAGGTTTTTATTGTAATTCCATTCATTTAAAAATATCATTCATAAATAACTTTCTTGTCTAAACTTTTCATTTTATAAATATGTATATATTTAAATATGTTCAGATTAATGTTTCATATCCAATTTTATGCCAGGAAGCATGAGTCATTTCTGTGCTGAAATACTTTTGGATATCTCATTAGATTTCTGATCAAAGAGACATTCCAGGAAGTTTTAGAAATTATTCTATCAAAATGCTTGACTTTGGTGGAACATTACAGATTCTTCATTTTATTGAGCTCTCTCCAAGAGTAAGCACTTTTGTACAAATGAATCTGCTGAATGCAAGAGATTACAGGTGTCCAAATGGCTCTCCCACTGAAGTTGTACTCATATATTTGTTTAATTAACTTTGGCATTTAATTGATGCAAATTTTAGTAAATTCATTGTCCCTCTTGTTTAAAAAGAATGATACTATTTCCTGAGATCAGTGTTACTTAGAAAACCTTGGCTAACTAACAAGTTCCCAAGGAACATTATTTAATGGTATATTGCCAAGAATATCTTAGATAATTCAACAAAATTGCCTTCTTTAAAAAGTCCAACCATATTTCATTTAAATTTGACAGTTATTTATTGAGATCTTTAATGTTGATTGCATAGTTGGGTGTGACAGGGATCCAAAAGAAATATATAACTTATAAAGAGCTTATAGTCACTTTGGAGAAACCAAATAACTTCATATGAAACAGCAAAAAATAAACAGGAAAGGATACAGTTTCGTGCCAACTTGGTAAATTAATGTTTTTGTTGAATCAGACAGTCGTCAGTAATCCGCCTGTGGTACTTACTATCATAATATAATTTTTGGTTACTTAATAAGTCATAATAAGTCTGGGTTTACTTCATGTTTTCTGTATGTAGAACCTTTTTTTGAATCCGGAGGGCTTATTTTTTCAGCACTGAAGTCAGCACGTGTTGCTGCACACATCCTATGCGCCAGCAGACTTACAGGCACTGGGCGTGCAAATGTGAACAAAATAATCACGGTCCTTAAGGAACTTGCTGCTCTGTGTGTGTGTGTGTCCTGGGGGGCGGTGGCAGGGAGGAGACAGCCAGCCAACACGCGAGGAAATAGTCAAGGGGAGTTCAGATGCTTTATACGCAAAACGACACTGGTGAAAATAGCAGGGTGGAGGTGCTTGGACTGCTGTTATCAGAGAAGGCCTGTCTGAGGAGCTCAGGTTTGAGTTGAGGCCTGAATGATGCGAGGGGTTAGGCACGTAGTTAGATTTACAGTTTGGAGCTCAAGGAGGTGGTCTCGGTTGAAGATAGAAGTTTGAAAATCTTCATTGTGGGCATGACACTGAAAGCCACGTCAGTCACAGTTGGGACATCGAGTAGGGTGAGTTGAGAGCTGACCTCTGACTTTATCAGCTGTCAGTCGGCAGTGACTTTGGGAAGAGTTGTTTTTGTGGAGAAGTGAGGAGAAAAGGCCTAATTAACAGGGTCAAGAGAGAATGGGAGGTAAGGATATAAAGGCAGTAAGAATACACAAGTCTTTGAAGCGTTTTGCCGTGAAGGAGAGAGAGTAGAAGGGTGGTGGCCGTAAACAGTGCTGTACATTTGTCGTGTGTGGTGCTCTGCATTTGAGTCGTATTTAACGATGCTAAGGCAAAACTTTTAAGTGAGGTTCAGACATCTACAAATTTCTTACTTTAATTTTTAAAGTTCCTTGTTAAGCTTTCATAGGAAATGCAGGGCTGTCAGAGAGCAGTGTTAAAGACTGCGAGTTAAAGTTGAGAGTCTGAAGAACAGAGTTGCAAACAACTGAGACCACAAATCGAAGAATCAAGTGAATCCGAACTCTGCCAGCGGGGGAGTTTGCAGCAAAGTAAGGGTTTATTGCAGGGCGCCAAACAAAGAGGTGGGAGACAAGCCTGGTCTTCGAGTTGTGGGTGTTTTTAAAGGGGAAGAACATAGAGGCTGGGCTTTTAATCATTGTCCTGTGACATTTCTTAATCGTAGTTTTTGGAGTCAGGATGCTTCTGGTTTAGGGTTCTCTGGCCGGGTGGTCCGTGGCTTGGAGGTCTGTTAGCTCATCTTGCCCTGGAGAAACAGTTTGTATTGTTTGTATATTAATAATGATATCTATAATAACAGTTTTAGTACATCAACTATGTTATCAACAACATGACTTTTAGCATCTGACTCTGGTTGATTGGTGTTCAGTTAGCACAGGATTGAGGTTAGAGGGGACAAGAAAAGAATAAAGTTTTGGCTAGAGAGATTAATCATAAACTTGGTAAGGGAACTTGGTTTTGGGGGGGCTCGGTTTCAGGGTTTCCCAAGTAACTTCCACATGAAAGGACTGCTCAGTGTGTCTGTCACTTCAGTCCTCCCCATAGGGGTCTTGTCTCACACTGTGAATACGTAATAATGGAATATACACTGAAAATCCCTATGTACATATGCCTCATGCTGTTTTTCAAAGTGCTTTTACGTGTATTATCTTATTTAATGAAGACCGTGAATAAATCTATGTGTGGAAATGATAATGCTATTTAAATTCTCTGTGTATAAAGATAGTGAATATTTCTTTAATTAAAAAGTATTTAAGAATATGTAATATAAGAGTGAAGCTACCTTTATTGTAGATGTTGATATATCATTTAAAATAATTTCTCCCTTACTTATAAGATTCTTGCCCCATATGTGTTTAAGGAAATAATTTTCACTAGTTTGATAAAAATGGAGATATATTACATGGATTTGAAAATTAAAAAAAAAATTCGTGATCGTGTGACAAGTCTGAAGTAAATTGAAATTACTCGTTTTTTTCCCCGTCAGAGGTCTCTTTATTAGTATCCATGATCGAGGGCATATTGCTTCTGTTCTTAACGCATGGCCAGAAGATGTCATCAAGGTAGGTTAGTTATCACGTTTTCCCACTGTGGCACATTTGTTCTTTTTCCTATCCCATAACAGGCTGACACTTTTCACCATGCTATGTAGCCTTCACCAGCTTTTCTATTTATATCCCTTTGACTTTTGCATAGTGGATTAATTTTATTCTGATACCATTTGGATTCTAAGTGTCACCATTATTTCCATCAGATTTCTTAGTGTTTCTTTATTCATTGTAAGTTATGAAAAGTGTTGAAAAAATGTTGAAGTAGTGTCTGAATTTCTTTGAGCAAACTCCTTTTTCTTTTGTGTTTAATCATCCACTAAGAGGAATCAAGGTAGGCAAAAATCTTAATCCATTTCCTTTATCGTGGTGACCTGAAGTATCTAACTTGACTCCCCTCCGGGAGTGAGCTAGTGAAAATAGAATAATGATAGTATCTACCGTTTGGTAGCTTTCTGAGTGAGCCACTTTACCTGGATTAACTCATGTAGTATCATGATAATTCCATGAGGAGAGGAAGGCACAGGTGGGTTACATAGTAGTGCATGGTGGTGGTGGGAATTGAATGCAGGTGTCTCAAGTTGCCTTCTCCAAAACAGCCTAGCATATTGACCCTTTTCAATGAGACATGGAAAATTTGACAAAGATCAACTTTATGGAGTATGCAAAAATAATTTTCACCCACTTTTGGGTGAAATGTATATATGTATTTTTAAGTTAGTTAACAGTACATATATACATGTACACATTTACTTTTAAGGCAGGTCTTTAAGAGCTGCACAGTATAGGTGGACAGAAAACTAAATGAAAAGCCCTCAAACTTTTAAAATATATGTTCTGCATTATAGTGTGGTAGAAAAACACTGCACTAGGAGTTAACACACTCGGGTCCTGGTTCTTTGATATTAATGAGGTAAATCACTGTAGGCAAATTATTTCAGTTCACTTATCTTCGGTTTCCTAATCTGTAAGAGGGATAGACTGAATGTATTCCAAATTCCCCTTTGCTTCTAAAATGCTATGACTCTGTACATTAGTCCTTATGATAATAATAGTACTAATATCTATAATTTTTTTGAGAATTCGTAATATACCAGGTAATACGGTAAGTTCTTTGTTTATCATGATTTCATTGTATTGAATCATAGATTTATTCAATTAATTAATGTTTTTGATTGTTTACTATGTGCCAAATGTTGTGCTAGATGTTGGTGTGCAGTAGTGAGCACAACAGAGTTGGCTCCTAATTTTATGCAGCTACTCTGAAAAGTATATTTATCATGTGCATTTTTATAAATAAGAAACAGAAGCTTTAATTCATCAGTTTATCTAAGGTCAAATAACTGACATTTTTTCTAGGCTCCATGGATATGACAAGTGTAGCAGTTTGTAGAAAATCTAATAAATTGTGTTTCACAAAATTGGTTTTGCTTAAATTCATGTAATGGCCACGAATCACAGAATACAGATGAAAGATGCATTAATTTCAATAAAGATAACAAAGTACTTAGCATTAAAATCTCCACATGATTAAAATGTATGCTTTGTAGATATTCAGGATGATTAGAAATAAACTAAACAATAAAATAAACTAAACTAAAATTGTCTAGTGGTACTCTACTATCAGGTAAGAGTAGTAATAGACTGTGCTTGGCATATTTCAAAGATGGTAGAACAGTATCCTATGTTATAGGAGTTAAAGAGGATGGATCAACATTGTTGTGAAATTAGGAGGATGCATAAAATAAAGATCAGAGCACTGGGGACTCCTGAGCAATGATTTAACCATGGACTCTCCTAATGGTACTCAAAGTGGATGTGACTAGTTTCAAAGCTGTTCTAAGGTTCACTTTAGTTCCCAGTTTGAGCTCTTATTTACCTGTACTCTGCCCACTTACTCCTCCTGATTGAAGACTGAATTATTTGAGTTGTTTGAATCTTTATGGGCATACCTTGTCTTCTTTTCTCAACAACCAATCAATCATATGTATGTATTTTAAAAATACATTTGAAATGCATATATCAAATTATTTATTCTCCCCAGTCTTCCACACTTAATGATCATATAAAATCTTTTCCATGTATATTCAATTTATGCTTTTTGACAGCTTAGTATTTCATTGCATAAATGTTAACTTCAGAAACAGAGAGTAGGAACGATGCCCCGGAATTTGCAAACATCTGTTAATAGATATTTTCTCTTTTTCTTTGAGGCTATTGTGGTGACTGACGGAGAGCGTATTCTTGGCCTGGGAGACCTTGGCTGTAATGGGATGGGCATCCCCGTGGGTAAACTGGCTCTGTATACAGCTTGTGGAGGGATGAATCCTCAACAATGTCTGCCTGTCATGCTGGACGTGGGAACAGAAAATGAGGTAAACAATTTAAGTCTATAACACAGCTCTACACCTTAAAAAAATAGTACCATATTTCTGCATTTTGAGATTATTTCAGGAACTTAATGAAATTCATCTTTTTTGTTTGGTTCTTTCTCTCTCCTCAAACCCATCCCCCAAGTCTTGTAAAGAAATTATTCTTTTGCTTTTCCTTTCCGCTTCCCCTTTTCTGTAATGTGATTAAGTTTTTAGCAGCTTCTTTAGTGTTTTAGTATCCTTTGATGAGCACTTAACACCATTGTTCTATAGAGTATATGTTTTACTTTAGGATATCCTTGTTACTTTTTAAAAAATTATTTTTATACTAGGCAGGAACTAATCCCAAAGAATTTATTAAGTTTAGTCAGTCTGAAATCTTGTTCTAAAAATCTGTATTGAGTTTGTGGTAGATGATTTGGAGTTTAGCATTTCTTTTTCCTGCATCGATATTTTAGAATCTTAAAGTTATATATCAAGTAGTACATATTTTTGCTCATCTGTAATTACTAATATTTGGATTAGTTGTGAGTGATAGATACTATAAATTAAAGGTAGAGGTTTATGAAATAGAAATGAAAAATAATGGTCAGTTAAGATAGACTTTTCAAAAGTTGCATGTAAATATCAAACCTAGATCTTTATCATGTTGAGGTATATTCTCTCTGTACCCACTTTTTGATAGTTTTTATCATAAATGGCTGTTGAATTCTGTTAAAAGTCTTTCTGGCATCTGTTGAGATCATCATATGATTCTTTTTTTTTTTAAATCAATTTTATTTATTTATTTATTTATGCCTGCGTTGGGTCTTCATTGCTGTGCACGGGCTTTCTCTAGTTGCAGCGAAGGGGGGGCTACTCTTCATTGCAGTGTGAGGGCTTCTTCTTGTGGTGGCTTCTCTTGTTGTGGAGCACGGGCTCTAGGCCTGTAGGCTTCAGTAACTGGCTCGCGGGCTCTAGAGTGCAGGCTCAGTAGTTGTGGCGCGCGGGCTTAGTTGCTCTACGGCATGGGATCTTCCCGGACCAGGGCTTGAACCCATGTCCCCTGCATTGGCAGGCGGATTCTTAACCATTGTGCCACCAGGGAAGTCCCGATCATATGATTTTTTTATTGTTCAATTTGTTAATGTGGTATCTCACATTAATGTGTTACATCACATTGATTTGCAGATATTGAACCATACTTGCATTCCTGGGATAAATCCCACTTGATCATGGTGTTTGATCCTTTTAATGTATTGTTGAATTTGTTTTGCTAATATTTAGTTAAGGATTTTTGCTTCTATGTTCATCAGTGATATTGCCCTGTAATTTTCTTTTTGTGTGTGTGACATCCTTGTCTGATTTTTATATCAGGGTGATAGTGGCCTTGTAGAATGAGCTTGGAAGCATTCCTTTCTTTTCAAGTTTTTGGAATAGTTTGAGATGGTTAGGTGTTATCTCTTCTTTAAATGTTTTATAGAATTTTCCTGTGAAGGCTTATGGTCCTGGACTTTTGTTTGTTGGGAGTTTTATTTTTATTATTATTGATTTAATTTCATTACTTGTAATAAGTCTTTGTATTTTATATTTCTTCCTGATTCAGTTTTTGGGAGACGTAAATTTCTAGGAATTTATCCATTTCTAATAGGTTGTCCATATTATTGGCATGTGATTGTTCATGTAATCTCTTATGATCCTTTGTGTTTCCGTGGTGTCTGTTGTAACTTCTCATCTTTCATTTCTGATTTTACCTATTTGGGCCCTTTCTCTTTTTTTCTTGATGAGTCTGGGTAAAGGTTTATTAATTTTGTTTATCTTTACAAAGGACCTTATTTTCATTGGTCTTCTATTTTTTTTTTAGTCTCAATTTCATTTATTTCTGCTCTGATCTTTATGATTTCTTTCCTTTTACTAACTTTGGGTTTTGTTCTTTCTTTATATAGTTCCTTGAGGTGTAAGTTTAGATGCTTTATTTGAGATTTTTCTTGTTTCCTGAGGTAGGCGTGTATAGCTATAAACTTTCCTCTTAGAAATGCTTTTGCTGGATACCATAGGGTTTCTTTATCGAGGTATAGTTGATTTACAATATTATATAAGTTTCAGGTGTCTAGCATAGTAATTCACAGTTTTTAAAGGTTATATCACATTTACAGTTATTATAAAATATTGGCTATAGTCCCTGTGTTGTACAATATGTCCTTGTAGCTTATTTATTTTATACGTAGTAGTTTTGAACTCTTAAGCTCCTACCCCTCTCTTGTCCCTCACCCCTTCTCTCTTCTCACTGATAACCACTAGTTTGTTCTCTATATCTGTGATTCTGTTTCTTTTATATTCACTAGTTTTATTTTTGAGATTCCACATACAAATGATATACAGTATTTGTCTTTCTCTGTCAAACTTATTTCACTTAGCATAATACCCTCCAAGTCCGTCCATGTTGTTATAAAAGGCAAAAGTTCATTCTTCTTATGGCTGAGTAGTATTCCATTGTATATATATATGCCACATCTTTATCCATTCATCTGTTGACGGATACTTAGGTTGCTTCCATATCTTGGCAATCGTAAATAATGCTGCTATGAACATTGGGGTGCATGTATTTTTTCGAATTAGTGTTTTTGTTTTCTTCGGATATATACCCAGCAGTGGAATTGCTGGGTCATTTGGTAGTTTTGTTTTTAGTCTTTTGAGAAACCTCCATAGTGTTTTCCACAGTGGCTGAACCAATTTACACTCCCACCAAAAGTGTACGAGGGTTCCCTCTTCTCCACATCCTCACCAACATTTGTTGTTTGTGGTCTTTTTGATGATAGCCATTCTGACAGGTGTGAAGTGATGTCCCATTGTGGCTTTAATGTGCATTTCTCTGATGATTAGTCATGCTAAGCATTGTTTCACGTGTCTGTTGTCCATCTCCCTGTCTTCTTTGGAAAAATGTCTACTCATTTCTTCTGCCCATTTTTTAATTGGGTTGTTTATTTATTTATTTTTGCTGTGTTGGGTCTTCGTTTCTGTGCGAGGGCTTTCTCTAGTTGTGGCAAGCAGGGGCCACGCTTCATCGCGGTGCACGGGCCTCACTATCGCAGCCTCTCTTGTTGCAGAGCACGGGCTCCAGACGCGCAGGCTCAGTAGTTGTGGCTCACGGGCCTAGCTGCTCTGTGGCATGTGGGATCCTCCCAGACCAGGGCTCGAACCTATGTCCCCTGCATTAGCAGGCAGATTCTCAACCACTGCGCCATCAGGGAAGCCCCCCGGGTTGTTTTTTTAATATGAGCTGTGTATATATTTTGGATATTAATCTTTTATTGGTTATATCATTTGCAAATATTTTCTTCCATTCATTAGGTTGTCTTTTTGTTTTGTTGATGGTCTTCTTTCCTGAGCAAAAGCTTTTAAGCTTAATTTGGTCCCATTTGTTTATTTTTGCTTTTGTTTCCTTTAGGAGACAAATTCAAAAAAATCTTGCTATAATTTATGTCAGAGAGTGTTCCACCTACATTTTCTTTTAGGAGTTATATGGTTTCTCGTGTTACATTTAGGTCTTGAATCCATTTTTTTCTTTCTTTTTTTTTTTTTTGCGGTACGCGGGCCTCTCACTGTTGCGGCCTCTCCCGTTGCGGAGCACAGGCTCCGGACGTGTAGGCTCAGTGGCCATGGCTTACGGGCCCAGCTGCTCCGCGGCATGTGGGATCTTCCCAGACCAGGGCACGAACCCGTGTCCCCTGCATTGGCAGGCGGACTCTCAACCACTGTGCCACCAGGGAAGCCCTTGAATCCACTTTGATTTTAGTTTTGTGTAAGATATTAGAGAATGTTCTAATTTCATTCTTGTACACGTAGCTGTTCAGTTTTCCCAGCACCACTTATTCAACAGACTGTCTTTTCTCCATTTCATATTCTTGCCTCCTTTGTCATAGATTAATTGACCACAAGTATGTGCGTTTATTTCTGAGCTCTCTATTCTGTTCCATTGATTTATGCATCTGTTTTTGTGCCAGTATCATACTGTTTTGATTATTGTAGCTTTTAATATAATCTGAGGTCAGGGAGCCTGATTCCTCCAGCTCTGTTCTTTCTGAAGATTGTGCTGGCTATCTGAGGTCTTTTGTGTTTCCATACAAAGTTTTAAAATTATTTATTCTAGTTCTGCGAAAAATGCCCTTGGGATTGCATTGAATGTATACACTGCCTTGGGTAGTATGGTCATTTTAACTATTAATTCTTCCAATCCATGAACACGCTATATCTTTCCATATGTTTGTGTTATCTTCAATTTCTTTCATCAGTGTCTGATAGCTTTCTGAGTACAAGTCTTTTACCTCCTTAGGTAGGTTTATTCCTAGATATTTTATTCTTTTTGATGTGATGGTAAATGGAATTGTTTCCTTAATTTCTCTTTATGATCTTTTGTTGTTAGTGTATAGGAATGCAAGAGATTTCTCTGTATTAGTTTTGTATACTGCAACTTTACCAAATTCATTGATGAGCTCTAGTAATTTTCTGGTAGCATCTTTAGGATTTTCTATGTATAGTATCATGTCATCTGCAAACAGTGAAAGTTTTACTTCTTCTTTTCCAATTTGGATTCCTTTTATTTATTTTTCTTCTGTGATTGCCGTGGCTAAGACTTCCAAAACTATATTGAATAAAAGTGGCGACAGTGGACATCCGTGTCTTGTTCCTGATCTTAAGAGGGAATGCTTTCAGCGTTTCACCACTGAGAATGATGTTAGCTGTGGGTTTGTCATATATGGCCTTTATTATGTTGAGGTAAGTTCCCTGTATGCCCATTTTTGGAGAGATTTTTAGCATAAATAGGTGTTGAATTTTGTCAAAAGCTTTTTCTGCATCTATTGAGATGATTATGTGGTCTTTATTCTTCAGTTTGGTAATGTGATGTATCACACTGATTGATTTGCGAATATTGAAGAATCCTTGCATCCCTGGGATAAATCCCACTTGATCATGGTGTACGATCCTTTTACTGTATTGTTGGGTTCGGTTTAATAGCATTTTTTTGAGGATTTTTGCTTCTGTGTTCATCAGTGACATTGGCCTGGAATTTTTTTTTTTTGTGATGTCTTCATCTGATTTTGGTATCAGGCTGATGCTGGCCTTGTAGATGGAGTTTGGAAGTGTGCCTTCCTCTGTAGTTTTTTGGAATAGTTTGAGAAGGAATGGTGTTCAGTCTTTTCTAAATGTTTGGTAGAATTCATCGTAGAAGCCATTTGATCTTGGTGGGAGTTTTAAAATTACTGATTCAATTTCATTACTGGTAATAGGTCTGTTTACATTTTCTACTTCTTCCTGGTTTAGTCTTGGGAGATTGTACATTTCTAGGAATTTGTTCATTTCTTCTAGGTTGTCCATTTTATTTGTTTGTCATAGTCTCTTATGATCCTCTGTATTTCTGCAGTGTTGGTTGTAATTTCTCCTTTTTCATTTCCGATTTTATTGATTTGGGCCTTCTCCCTTTTTTTTTCTTGAGGAGTCTGGCTAAAGGTTTATCAATTTTGTTTATCTTTTCAAAGAACCAGTTCTTAGTTTCATTGATCTCTTCTTTTCTTTCTTTATTTCTTTTTTAAGTTTCTGTTTTATTTATTTCTGCTCTGACCTTTATGATTTCTTTCCTCCCACTAACTTTGAGTTTTGTTTGTCCTTTTGTAGCTCCTTTGGGTGTAAGGTTGGGTGGGTTGTTTGAGATTTTTCTTATTTCCTGAGGGAAGCTTATATCAATATAAACTTCCATCTGAGAACTGCTTTTCTTCATCCCATAGATTTTGGATCATTTGTGTTTTCATTTTCATTTGTCTCCAGGTATTTTCTGGTTTCCTCTTTGATTTCTTCAGTGATCCATTGGTTGTTTAGTAGCATATTGTTTAGCCTCCACGCGTTTGTGGTTTTTGCTCTTTTTTTCCTTGTAGTTGATTCCTGGTCTTAGAGCATTGTGGTTAGAAAATATGCTTGATATGATTTCAGCTTTTTAAAATTTACTGAGCCTCGTTTTGTGGTCTAATGTGATCTGTCCTGAGAATGTTCCATGTGCACTTGAAAAGAATGTGTATTATGCTGTTTTTGGATGGAATGTTTTATAAATCTATTAAGTCCATCTGGTCTAATGTGTCATTTCAGGCCAGTGTTTCCTTCTTGTTTTTCTGTGATGATATGTTCATTAATGTAAGTGGGGTGTTAAAGTGTCTACCATTATTGTATTACTGTCACTTTCTCTCTTTATGTTGTTAATACTTGTTTTATGTATTTAAGTGCCCCTATGTTGGGTCATATATATTTTTAATTGTTATATATTCATCTTTGATTGATCCCTTTATCATTATGTAGTGTGCTTTATGTCTTGTTATAGTCTTTAAGTCTATTTCGTCTTATATAATTGTTGCTATCCAAGCTTTTTCATAGAATTCTTTTTTTCATCCCATCCCTTACAGTCTGTCTGTTTTTCTGTCTGTAGTGAATCTGTTTTATGCAGCATATATATGGTTCTTTTTTTTTTTTAAATCTATTCAGCCACTTTATGTCTTTGATTGGAGCATTTAATTAATTTACCTCAACAGTAATTGTTGATAGGTATATACTTATTGGCATTTTAAAATGCCAATGCTTAGCGCTTCCCTGGTGGCGCAGTGGTTGAGAGTCCGCCTGCCAATGCAGGGGACGTGGGTTCGTGCCCCAGTCCGGGAGGATCCCACATGCCACAGAGCGGCTGGGCCCATGAGCCATGGCCGCTGGGCCTGCACGTCCGGAGCCTGTGCTCCGCAATGGGAGAGGCCACAGCAGTTAGAGGCTCGTGTGCCGCAAAAAAAAAAAAAAAAAAAAAGCCAATGCTTTTTGGTTGTTTTTATAGTTTTTCTCTGTTCCTCTTTTTTTCTCTTGTGATTTGATGAGTATCTTTAATGTTAAGTTTGGATTCCTTTCTCCTTATTTTTCGTGTGTCTATTATAGTTTTTTTGTTTGTGGTTATATGAGGTTAATATATAGCAACCTTACATATAGGTGTCTGTTTTAAGTTGATGATCTCGTAAGTTTGAATGCATTCTAACAGCCCTACATTTTTACTCATCCCTTCCCCCACCATTTATGTCTAATGTCATATTTTACATCTTTTTATTTTGTGTATTCCTTAACTACTTATGTTAGATATAGATGATTTTACTACTTTTTTCTTTTAACCTTTCTACTAGCTGTATAAGTAGTTGGTCCATTACCTTTACTGTATGTTTGCCTTTACCAGTGAGATTTTGCTTTTTGTAATTTCCATATTTCTAGTTGTAGCTTTTTCTTTTTCACTTAGAGAAGTCCCTTTAACATTTTTTGTATAGCCGGTTTAGTGGTGCTGAACTCTTTTATCTTGTGCTTGTCTGTAAAGCTTTTCATCACTCCTTCAAATCTGGATGGTAACCTTGCTGGGTGGAGTATTCTTGGTTGTAGGGTTTTTCCTTTCAACACTTTGAACGTATTGTGCCACTCCCTCTGACCTATAAAGTTTCTACTGAAAAGTCAGCTGATAGTCTTATGGGAGTTCCCTTGTACGTAACAAGTTGCTTTTCTCTAGCTGCTTTTAGGATTCTCTCTTCATCTTTAATTTTTGCCATTTTAATTATAATGTGTCTTGGTGTGGACCTCTTTGGGTTCATCTCCTTTGGGACTCTCTGTGCTTCTTGGATCTGGATGTCTGTTTTCTTCCCAAGGTTAGGATAGTTTTCAGCTATTATTTCTCCAAATAAATTCTCTGCCCCTTTCTCTCTCTTCTTTTGGGACCTCTATAATGTGAATGTTAGTATGCTTCATGTTGTTGCAGAGATCTCTTAACCTGTCCTTATTTTTTACAGTTGTTTTTTCTTTTTTCTGTTCATCTTGGTTAATTTCCACTACTCTCTCTTCCAGTTCACCAATCCATTCCTTGCTCTTTATCATGTAATCTGCCATTGATTCCTTTAGTGTATTTTTTTTGTGTGGTATGCGGGCCTCTCACTGTTGTGGCCTCTCCCGTTGCGGAGCGCAGGCTCTGGATGCGCAGGCTCAGCAGCCATGGCTCACGGGCCCAGCCACTCCGCGGCATGCGGGATCTTCCCGGACCGGGGCACGAACCCGTGTCCCCTGCATCAGCAGGTGGACTCTCAACCACTGCACCACCAGGGAAGCCCCCTTTAGTGTATTTTTATTTCAGTTATTATATTCTTCAACCCTGTTTGGTTCTTCTTTATATTTTTGAACTCTGTTGAAATTCTCACTGTATCCATCCATCTTTCTGCCAAATTTGGTGAGCATCTTTATGATCATCACCTTGAACTGTTTATTGGATGTATTGCTCATCTCCATTTTATTTAGTTCTTTTTTTTGAGGTTATGGCTTATTCCTTCATTTGGAACAAATTCTTCTGTTTCCTTGTTTTGCCTAATTCTTGTGTTTTTTTCTGTGTGGTAGGTAGACTGGTTACGTTTCCCAGTGTTGGAGAAGTGGCCTTATGTAGATGTCCTGTGGGGCCCAGTGGCACTCTTCTCTCAGAGCCAAATGTTCTAGGGGTACGCCCTGTGTGGGCGGTGTGCATCCTTCTGTTTTGGCAGGGCCAACTACTCTGGGCATGCTGGTAGGCGGGGCTGGTTTCCGTCTTGGTTGACTGTGAGGCCATGCCTCCTGAGGTGGCTGTGGGCCACCTGGATGGGAGGGTAGGCTTCCTGTGTGTTTGGCTGTGTGACCTAGGGTGGCGTGGGTCTGTTGCCAGTCTGCTGGGTGAGGCTGGGTCCCTGCATGGCTCTTTGTGCAGCTGGGGAGCCTGGGACCGATGCTGGCCTGCTGGAGTATGGGGCCTGGACCCTGGTGCTAATAGGCTAGAGGGAAGATTTCAGAATGGTGCTTTGCTAGGGCCAGTATTATCATAGTAGAATGAGGTCCTCAGAATGGCTGTTGCCACTGCTTCTTTCTCCAAGGGCAGTTCCAGCTGCTTCCTGCGTCTTTAGGTGCCTCTCTAAGATCAGCAAGCGTGTTGGACCCAGGCCCCTGCCTCTGTGCGTGTGAGATTTTGCTTATACTTTTTAGGAGCCAAGTCTCTGTTTCCTACAGTCCTCCAGCTCTCCCAAAGAGAAGCCCCACTGGTTTTCAAAGCCATATATTCTGGGGGCTCATCTTCCCAGTGCAGGACTCCTGGGCTGGGGAGTCTGACGTGGGCTGAGACCCCTCGCTCCTTGGGGAGAACCTCTGGTTGTGATATCCCTCCTGTTTGTGGGTGGCTGACCTCAGAGTGTGGGTCCTGACTCTGTCATCTCTGCCTCCCACCCATCTCATTGTGATTTCTTCTTTATGTCTTTACTTGTGGAAAATCTTTTTGGTTAGTCTTCAGGCCTTTCTCTTAGATACTTGTTCTATAAGGAGTTGTTAATTTGTTGTGTCTGTGGGAGGAGGTAAGTTTAGGGTCTTCCTACTCCCCTATCTTGGCCACCTCTCGACACTTTATTCTCTTTATGCTTGCACTGCTACTGTACTGAGAAGACAAAAAGAAAACTTAATTCACTGAAATATGGCAGAATGACGGGTTTGTGTGACATGTCATGTAGTTTCTATGTTGCCACTCTGTATTCCACTTTCACATGTGAAAAACCCCTTGTAGTCAAAATGTCCTATAGTCGTAATTTTTAATCTCATCCCTTTTGTGAATCTCTGTCCAGTTTTAACACTTCATAATAAAAATACAAAAGCAATTGCTAACAACAGTTAGTTTCTTAGCCAGAATAACTTAGCAGAGTTTCATGAAGGCTAGATCCCTTTTTTATAAATTACAAATGTTTTCCTCTTTATCATAAATACCTATATTGAGTAGTAATGAAAGTAGAAAAGGAATTAGCAGCTGATTGATAGGACAGTCCTCACTTGCTGTTAAATCACACTTGCCTACCTTCTTCAATCTCTGCAGCTTACAACTAAAAGAAATTTAAAGAACAGAGACACTGGAACTGAGCCGCAGAAGTACTTGCCCAAAAAATACTCTTATTCTTTAAGTTAATAATGCAAAACATTTATTTAGGTAGGATGTTTGTGTTTTTATCTTACCTTTCATCTATTATTTCATAGTCCACGTTTTCTTTAATTTACTTGTGAAGCAGTTGCTATATAAAAGTTATCTTTTACCTGAAATAAATTCTCTTTGTCTCTTAAGAGCATTCCATACTTTCTTTCTTTTTTTCTGTTGTTGCCAAATCTTTTCATAGAAGTTATGTTTATCATTTATCTTTTCTTAAGTAAGTGACCAATATCGAAGCTTGGTATTTTACTAAAGATGTGAGTAAATGTTCCTTTTGCCCCCTCCAGTCTTAAAAACTGCTACATGTATCACACGGTGTGTGTTTGCTTGGGCTGCTGTAACAGTACCATCAACTGGGTGGCTTAGCCAATAGAAATTTATTTTTTCACAGTTCTGAAGGCTGGAAGTCCATCATCAAGGTGTCAGCAGAGTCACTTTCTTCTACGCTCTCTCTCCTTGGCTTGTCGTCCTTCAGTGGTATTTTGTCTCTCTGCATCTGTGTCCTAATCTTTTCTTAGAAGAGCACCAGTTATGTTGGATTAGGGCCCACCCTAGTGACCCCATTTAATTTAATTACCTTTTTAAAGACGCTGTCTGCAAATACAGTCATATTCTGAAATACTGGGATTAGGACTTGAACATATGAATTTTGGAGGTGCACAGTTGAGCCCGTAACACATGGTCAGTCTTCAAGAGGGCATGGGCAGTGTGAGTGGGAGAATATTGTCTCTACATAGTCAGTCTCTGTTTATTAAACTGCTGCTCTGGGTCTCAGCTTTTCTGATTCTAGCTTTATGTTTAGTCTGGCCTTCAGTTCGTGTGTACAGTGTATCTAGATCTGGAATCCTTATTGGAACTTAAAGTCACGAAGTTGAAGCCACTTCCTGTTGAGGAGGTTCCCCTTTTGTTCTAGAAAATGCTCTTCATGTTTGGCATGAAGCAGCTGTGTTGGGGAGAAACTGAACAAAAGAAAAACCTTATAGATTTTTCTGTCATATGAACCTGCCATGTATCTTTCAGCACTTGTATAGAAGTCATTGTTGGCGCTAGAATGTGACTGGTACTAGGTTTCTATTGCTACCATGACAAATTACTACTAACTGAGCGGCTTAAAATAGCACAAATGTATTACCTTATAGTTCTATAGATCACAAGCCTGACACAAGTCCCAACAGGCTAAAATCATACAAGATGTCAGCAGGGCTGAGTTCCACACCCTTGTCTTTTCCAGCTTCTAGAGAAATGCCTCCAGTCCTTGGTTCATGGTCCCCTTCATCTATTTTCAAAGCCAGCAATGTAGTGTCTCTCTGACCCTGTTTCTGTCATCCCATTTCTTTCTCTGACTACAGCCAGGAAAGGTTTTTCGCTTTTAAGGACTGACCTTTAATCACATCTGCAAAGTTTCTTATGCCACAAAAGGTAATGTATTTATAGGTTTGTGGGGAGGGGCATGTCATTATTCTGCCTGCCACATGGTCCCAGCTAGGTTGTCAGCATTTCTCCCTCAACCCCCCTCACATTTTTTTTTTTTTTTTTGCTGTACGCGGGCCTCTCACTGTTGTGGCCTGTCTCGTTGCGGAGCACAGACTCCGGACGCGCAGGCTCAGCGACCATGGCTCACGGGCCCAGCCGCTCCGCAGCACGTGGGATCTTCCCGGACCGGGGCACGAACCCGTGTCCCCTGCATCGGCAGGCGGACTCTCAACCACTGCGCCACCAGGGAAGCTCCCCCCCTCACTTTTTATCTTTGTCCTTTCTTATTATGGGGATTGCTTGCCATCTCAGTCAAGTGATCCTGCATTTGAATGAGTACTAATCGTTATATTGTATAGTAAAGCCAGAGGAGAGAAGGTAATCCCTCAGTTTCCAGCTTGGTGTGTATTGTCACACACTTACTTTTTCATTGTCTCCTCTTACCTCACTCTCTCTAAATTAGGATTATATCAAGGATTTATTCATCTGTTTTCTGAGGCACAACACCAATGCCTTGGGAAAGAGAATGGGGTCTACAGTTTGGTTTTATATGCACTGTTAAGTCTCAGGAACTCCTTGAAGTTTGTGATATATTTCAGAAATACCCATTATATAAATGAAAATAGAAAAAAATTTACCTGAGACAGGAATTTTCGGGGAAGTAGAATAATTTTATTTTAACTTAATAATTTAAGGTTGAAACGAGTGGTTCTCAATATACGTTCCATGAACGAACCCCGTTCAGAGTTACTGGGGGCATGTGTTAAAAATGCAGAATGCTGGGCTCCACTCCAGACTTACTGAACCACAGTCAAATTTTAATCATTTTTATTTCCGCTGCTTGCTAACATTCATGCCAGCTCATATGCAAGCTGACATTTTAAGTATTGCTTGAGGCTCTTGCCTGAGCATTGGCAGTTAGATTGCTTAATCATATTGATGACACGAACCAGCAAAACAGCAAAAAGTTTATGTTATTTCTTTACAGAATTTGGTTTTTCATTTGCAAATAATGAGTAAATAGCAGCATAGAGTATGATTATCTGTATATTATAAATATAATTAAAAAATAAATGCTGAAATGGGAAATATTCATAACATTTGTGGCAGATAAAGATTTAAAATGTTCTTAGTATTCAAAGAACAGTTTCAATTCAATGAGAAAATGTTAAATGTGAAATATACAAATTGCCTAAGTGGTCACAGATAATTTAAAAATGAAGAAATGAAAATGGTCAGTAAACTTATGAAAAATGTTTAATGATATTAGAAAAGAAATATAAATGAATACTACTTGATAACATTATTTTTAAATATATTTATATATTTTTAACTTTACTGTATATTTTATTTATTATATATTTTACATGTATACTTCAGATACACATATATGTGTGGAAAGATAATACTGTTCCTTTGATTGCAACAAAATAAACATATTTATTATATGTCACTGGGGGGTGGGGGATTGTTAATTTGTTCATCCTCTCTAGAAGGGCAGAGTTCCAATACAGATCACAAATTTTAAAAATGTTCATCTACAGACTGCCAACAAACACATGAAAGAATGCTCAACATCATTAATCATTAAAGAAATGCAAATCAAAACTACAATGAGATATCATCTCACACCAGTCAGAATGGCCATCATCAAAAAATCTAGAAACAATAAATGCTGGAGAGGGTGTGGAGAAAAGGGAACACTCTTGCACTGCTGGTGGGAATGTGAATTGGTACAGCCACTATGGAGAACAGTACGGAGGTTCCTTAAAAAACTACAAGTAGAACTACCATATGACCCAGCAATCCCACTACTGGGCATATACCCTGAGAAAACCATAATTCAAAAAGAGTCATGTACCAAAATGTTCATTGCAGCTCTATTTACAATAGCCCAGAGATGGAAACAACCTAAGTGTCCATCATCGGATGAATGGGTAAAGAAGATGTGGCACATATATACACAATGGAATATTACTCAGCCATAAAAAGAAATGAAATTGAGCTATTTGTAATGAGGTGGATGGACCCAGAGTCTGTCATACAGAGTGAAGTAAGTCAGAAAGAGAAAGACCAATACCGTATGCTAACATATATATAGAATTCAAGAAAAAAAAATGTCATGAAGAACTTAGGGGCAAGACGGGAATAAAGACACAGGCCTACTAGAGAATGGACTTGAGGATACGGGGAGGGGGAACGGTAAGCTGGGACAAAGTGAGAGAGTGGCATGGACATATACACACTACCAAACGTAAAATAGATAGATAGTGGGAAGCAGCCTCATGGCACGGGGAGACCAGCTCGGTGCTTTGTGACCACCTGGAGGGGTGGGATGGAGAGGGTGGGAGGGAGGGAGACGCAGGGGGGAGGAGATATGGGAACATGTGTATGTGTGTGGCCGATTCACTTACTTGTGGAGCAGAAACTAACACACCATTGTAGGGCAATTGTACTCCAATAAAGATGTAAAAAAAAAAAAATGTTCATTTAGTGAGTGATGTGAAAATTTTCCACTATATATTCCGATGTGAAAAGGGGTTATAAAACAGTCTATGTTATTGTCCCCAATTTGGACAGATAATATTATACATGCATAGATGTAAAGAAAAGGACATGGAAGAATATGCATCAGGGTGCTGGTGGTGGGGTACTACCACTAGCACCTTGGGTAGAGCTTATTGGTTTTCTTTGTTTTTGATTTTACATTTCAGTGCTCTTAAATTTTCTGATAGGAAGTACTGCTTGTTGTACTGATCTTTAAAAACTTTAGAATATTGAGAAAATATTTTTTATTTCTCAGAAACTTTAGACTGGAATGGTAGAAATGAGAGATATGAACAAGGTAAAAGTTGATAGTGATTACTATTAACTTCAAATAAAAATTCCCAAGGTTCCAGAGTTGAGACAGTGCTAAGAAGTATGATAATTAATTTTATCAATATATACCCTCCTTATCTCCTTTTTGAAACTCTCTTACGTTTCCATATGCTTTTGTCCTTTACTCTCTTTCAAAGCCTAAGTTTTTTCCTTCTCACATGCTTCTAAGTCTTTGTAAGTCTTCAGTGACAACAAATGCATTGCATGTGACACCTCTTGTTAAAGAAGGTCTAATCTTTTTAAGGTGTTTGCTTAATACCAAGTCTTTCATTTATTTTCCAACAAAGATCTATTAAGTTTTTACTCTTGGCTGTGAGAAGTTTTCAATCCAATGAATTAATGTCACTTCTGTGTCAGGCTACTTGGTCTATGGTGCCATTATCACAACTGGGTAATCTTGTTAAATTGCTTTTTGTAGATGTTATTTTTTTGTCAGCCAGATCTCCAAGAATGCACTCATTATTAAAGCTTTAATTATCATGAAATTTTTAAAAAAGAGTAACTTTTGACAGAGACATTATGACTGGAAGAATTTTATAACTTCCTGATTTAATTCAAAAGCTTTATCTTGTTCATAAATCTTCATAACTGACTCTTCACTGTAGCAGACTTCTTAATGATATACTTTAATTACTATCATGGGAAAGAATGAGAGAAAAGAGAAGGGAAACATGTAACATCTTTTCTCAATTGTGTTCTTTTTCTAATTCACGTTTTAGAAGTCCAACTATGTCCCAGACATGGAGAAAGTATTTTAATTCTGGCAGCCATTAGTAGCTCATTGGCGCTTCAACATCAACTGTTCAGAAGCCTGCCAGTAGATTGTTTAAAGCTTTTAGGCCTCAAGGAACAGCTGGGCTTTACAACAGTACTGTTTCAGATTTTACATTTCCTGTGAAATACATTTATATGATTTGATATGCTAACTTCCAGCTAGCCAGAAAGCCTTAACCCATTGTTGTGCAGTACATTATAAGTGGGACGACCACATAATGTATTGGCCAAACCAAGGCACTTTCACAATGAAAGAGGATACTATTAGTAATTACACTAGGGCAAGACGTGTGAACTGGGCTATAGTTTCTGTTGTCTGTAAGCAAATTCCAACTTAGGTGACTCAGATGGTTCAACCTTCTTAACAACATAACCACACCTGCAAAACCATATCATTTATCTATAAACCACCTCCAAACCTAGTGACTTAGAATAATTGCTGTTTTATTAATGTTCTTGATTCCCTGGGATGGCTGGGGAGGCTGGACTTCTTGGGACAGCTTAGCCTTTCTCTGTAGAGATTCTCACCCTTCACACATTGTTCACATTCCACATGTAAAATATGCTCATCTCCATCCTAGGTTTCCAAAAATGTCATCCCAGGAAAAACAGCAGGCCCACAGTTCAGGATCCTGTCATCTAAATCAGGTCTAGATGCAAATGAAGACCCTCGTGTTTTGCTCCTTGATGTGGTTCCTCCTGTATGTTCCCACGTACCAAGCATACAGTGGTGAGGCAGGGACAGAATGACTGCAGTCAACACTCCCTTTCAGAATGGCAGGAATAGGAGTCACATAGCTCTAAGTGGTTCATAGCAATTCTGAATTCCCAGTGGACGTATGTTGCCAGGCCACCTACTTGAGGAGCAGGGAATGTTCTTTGAAGAGTCCCAGTTCTTCTTCTTCAGAGTGGTTCTGTAGTTCATTGTTCTCCTAGGCTTTTGGCTCTTCTGTCTGAGTTCTTGGCTCTGTCCTCTGAGATAGTCTTCCTGTTCCATAAGAAATGGCCCCATTGCATCAGAATGGCTCTCTCAGTCTGCTTCCTGCCTGTGGAAAGTGGAGGATCCAGTGAAGTATTTTCATTTTAAAGTGTCTCTGTGTCGATTAATCCAAGTAGTACAGTACCTTTAAAAATTTCTTTTCGGCTTTCTGTATATCAGATTATAGTCTACTACATTAGATAAAGGCCCTACTCACAATTCTTTTCAAAATAGGCCTTCTCCCTATTATTGGTTGACATATCAGAGTGCTGTGGTACCAGTTCCACTGAACTAGGCAAAATGGTCTCCTAGGCTCCACTTTAAATCATTCAGAAGCTTTCAAAAGAGTTATTACAACCACACACTTAATTTGTTCTTTGACCACAGGCCTTATTTTACTTTGGAAATCTTTTGCAGGCAAGTCTTGTGTCCTCTATATTCTGTTTAAATGTTGCTCACAAGCTGAACATTTCCTTCTTTAGTTCATGTCCGTTTTAACCTTAGCACACAGCCAGTTTATGCATTCAGCATTCTGCCTGGAAATCTTTTTAGTCAGATTCACAAGTGCGTTAGGTACATTCTTCTCTATTCCAGGTTACTGAAGGTGGCAGTGTTGTCAAATTGTTTCACTGTTATGTCAAACAGATTGCCATTTTTCCCAGGCTGTAAAAAGTTTGTCTTTGTAATTTCTTTCAGCAGTATTTTGTGGTTTCCAGTATATAGGCCTTCCACATGTTTCGTTAAATTTGTCCCTATGAATTTTATGTTCTGGATTGGAGTTGTGTATTTTATTTCATTTTCAACTATTCATTGCTAGTATATAGATATACATTTGCTTTGTGTAAATTGACCTTATATCCTACAATCATGTTAAATTCATGTATTATTTCTAGTGAAGTTTTTGATAGATTCCTTAGCATTTCCCATGTACATGGTCATGTGTGTACAAATAGAAACAGTTTACTTCTTCCTTTCCAATCCTTATTCCTGTTTTTTTCTTTTTCTTGCCTAATTTTAATGGCTAGGATCTCTAGTATGCATAGTGTTGAATAGAAGTGATGAGACTAGATATCCTTGTCTTGTTTCCAGTTTTAGGGGAATAGCATTCAGTCTTTCACTGTTAAATATGTTGTTTGTTGTGGGTTTTTCACAGATGCCCTTTATTAGTTTGAGGAATTTCCTTTCTATTCCTAGTTTACTGGGAGCTTTTGTTATAAATGGGTGCATATTACTGTATATAAATTATACCTCAATTAAAAACTGATTTTATTAAAAAATTACCTATTCTAAAGCTTAAACAGAGTAGTGTTGCCTGATATATGTGTATATATATATGTGTGTGTGTGTGTGTGTGTGTGTATCAGTTTTAGAAAAAATCTAAGAAAGGAATTGCTATCTTTCCATTTCCTAAGCTAATATGATACTTCAAATCTCAGTATTATTTTTCTATGTGATGAGCTTTGCCTTTTGAATTTTACACAACTGAGAGATTTTAATACCTTTTCTCTCCTCTAGAATAAGACATAAGAATCACAGTAAAAACATAAGAATCTTTTAAATGTTTAGTAATTATATTTCATATTCTTATTTATAAGCACTGTAGCTGTATTATATATAATACTAAATAATAACTCTGTAGGTTAATTCTGAATCAGTATAGCTAGATTTTATTTCCCTTTCTATCCTTTTTGTATAGATGAGAAAACTGAGGTTCACTCAGAAAGAGTAAATGACTTGCTTTTAGTTATTTCTATACTTATGGTAACTTTTTTTATAAATAGGAGTTACTTAAAGATCCATTGTACATTGGACTCCGGCAGAGAAGAGTGAGAGGTCCTGAATATGATGATTTCTTGGATGAATTCATGGAGGCAGTTTCTTCCAAGTACGTATAATCTTTATTTTATCTATTTTTAAGTTAAATTTCAAAAACTTAAAGATAACCTAACATAATAAACTGTAAAAATATCCAAGTATGGTGCAGTATGTTTAATAACTAGAAGTGATTTGAATGAAATATATATATCTCCTCATAACTGTTGCTGGCCAAATGATCATCTCATGTGTCTCCCCCGCCAAAAGTTGTCTCTGTTTCTATCCCTGAAGATACTTTTTTCTTACAAGAATCTTCAGATTCTGTTGTTCGGGAGGCATGATTGTGGTGAATGAGGCAGTGGCTAGTGACTAAATTACCTGAGCAAGCCTTTTCATGGTTATTGGCAGTCTGTACTTTGTTTCTGGCTGCTGGTAAAATCTGGTCTTCCGTCATCTTGTGGGTGAATCTGACTCTTGTGGTAGGAGAAGCAGAGGAAGAAGTGAGCATGAGTTAGTACAATCCACAGGGTCCAGAATGGAGCAAGATCCATGAATCTCTGATTAAATCGACTGTATTTGGTTAAGATGCAGTACAATATTTCACCTGGTCTAGGTAGCATTTAATTGTGGACCCAGGGCTACTGTAAAATTATCCAGTTTTTTTCCTTCAAGGTGGAGACTTCTGCCATAATTTAGTAATAAGTTCTGAGAGAATTTTGTCACACTGACAGTCATCCCATTTGTGTCTGTATAGCCACAGAAACCATGTACTATTTAAAAACATATATGTTGCTTTGGTTTTTCATAGAAATGAACTCATCACTAGAATCAATTGTAACTATAGACATACTTCTTGTTTTTTTTTTATTACAAGGTTTAATTTTAAGAAGTTGAATTCAACAGCCGAAAATGCTTTCATCAGCTTGCACAGTATTTAGAATATTTTGAATCTCTTATTACCCAAGATTTTGTGCAGAGTATATTTGCCAATTAGTATGGACTACTTTTTTGCCATTAGTATGGACTACTACTGATTTATTTATTGTTATTATTAACTTAAACTTATAATAAACTACACTTACTCATAGAAATAGTTGAGAAACTCTACAGTTTAAGTTCAAGATTTCATGGTACAGTTAATTGATAGTAGTTTTTCATGTTTAAATTCCTTACCCTGTAAAATTTATGTAAGTTTTTGAAATTATGTGTAACTTTATAGGTAGCAACATTAATCAAGAGATTGTACAGAGAATACTGCAAGGCTATATGAAAGAAAAGGAAATTCTCAACATATTTGTTTTTATTTTCTGTTTGTGTAAATAAAATCTATCTTTATATCGATAACTTAAATATACTTACAAAGAAGCTGTTAAAACAAGTTATGAGCTTAGCGTGTATGGCCTATATACTTAAATGCTGTTAAATAAAATGAATATTTCCATAATCAATGAAAAGCTTTCCAGATGAAAAGCTAATTTTGAATAAGCTGTGTCAGTCTAGAATCAGAAAAGCTGTTGTTGTTGTTTTTTTAAATGTTGAATTGAGAGGTTACCTAGGATCTATAATAAGGAAGTGGGGTTTGACAAGAATCAACAATAATTTAAAATGCAGAGACCACCTATAAATCAGGAATTATACTTCTGGGCTCTTCCCAGAGAAAAATCCCACAGACTTTTCAAAGACACTTCCTGGCAGGACACTACTTTGGGAAAAGTTTTCTAGTAATGAAACCTAGTACTACCAAATTAAATTGGGGAGTAGTCCTGAAGATAAGCCCAAGATCATTTAAAAAGGAAATATAACTTACGTTCAAGGTGGAAAATGCCTGTTACAAGTTGGCTTAGCCAGGAATCGGGTTCTGAGATGGAGATATTAAGGAGTATGCTTGGAATCAACCCCTTTGGAGGGGGAGGGGACAGAAAAAGAAGTGGGTAAAAGAGAAGTTGAGCTGCAACGTCGACCGGCCAACAGCCGTGGGACCACCCCTGCATGCTATTTAGACCCTTAAGGAAAAACTAATTTCCATTCCCCACTCCCCGAGCAACATTATGTTGGTTTTATAATTTACTATCTTCTCAGGGTTGGGATGGGGCAGTTGCAACTTCTTCCTCTTGGCTTTCTCTGCAATTACATATCTTACCTCATAGGCCAAAGATTTGTTGTGGCAGTCGCCAAGTATATGTCTATCCTGGTTCTATATTTGGGGACTGTGGAAATCACCACCGCCTGGGTCTGTGGTCCCAGTGGATCCAGTATGAACTAGACCTTGGCCAGGGCACCATTAATTACGGGCCTCCATACGCTTCTAACGTGGAGGGACAGCATATCGATGCTTCAGGTCTCCTGGTATCACTGTCAACTCTGTGCCCTCAAAATGTTTGGGTATTCCCTGTCCCCAGTGCACAGTGGCTTGAATAAAGGGCTATAGGTCCGTTTGGGGAAGGATTGGGGGAATTATTATCTTGTATTTTTTTTTTTTTTTGCGGTACGCGGGCCTCTCACTGTTGTGGCCTCTCTCGCTGCGGAGCACAGGCTCCGGACGCGCAGGCTCAGAGGCCATGGCTCACGGGCCCAGCCGCTCTGCGGCATGTGGGATCTTCCCGGACCGGGGCACGAACCCGTGTCCCCTGCATCGGCAGGTGGACTCCCAACCACTGTGCCACCAGGGAAGCCCTGTCTTGTATTCTGGCCATGGTGTTGCAAGATCCTGCCTTCTGGAGACTAGGCTTCTTCTTGCATCAGTGAGTCCAAAAATTAGCGAAGGTTTGGAAACTGAGCATGTGATTGGGACTTCGTTGGGGCAGCTACCCTCAGCTTTGTGGTCATACGTCTTTGATTTCTTTTGAATGTACCTATTGAATAGTAGCCTCATTAGCTTCTTCTTTTGTCTCTAGGGATGCCATACTCTATGAATTAGGTCAATAACTGTGGGTCAGCACCCCCTGCACACCAACCTTGCCACTCTCAGGATGATTGTACCTACCTGGCTTCTGGTGGCTTCCGGTCCTCATCTGGTTCTATTATCCCCATTGCTGTTAATGAGCCTGGTTCCATAAAAACCTTTCCTCTGTCACTTCTGACCTTCAGAAGAGAGCCACCACGCAGAACCTAGTAATGTAGATGTCTTCTCACTAATACATTCCTCATGGCTTTGGTAAGTGGTGTGTTTTCTGGACCTTCCCAGGCAACATCACCATCCAATGGGGTTCTGGCCTTATGTAGCATGTGTACCCCAGAATGCACTCTCTGAGCCTGTACTCCCCTCTTCTGCCATCTGCCCCCGCATTCTTAGCATTTCAGCATTACATGAGCTGTTACATGGTCCCTGTTTTTAGGAACCATCCTAGTAGCCAGTTTGTACCATCTCCTGAGATTCTTGCTGGTTGTAAATCTTGCATCTCAGCACAGTGCCCTCAAATCAATAAACTCTCCCTTATCTCATCTTAAATTCCAGCCCCTTTGATTAAACACCCTCAGAATTTAATCTTAGATGTACTCTCCTTGCTAATGTAAACTTGCTAGATCTTGCAGTTCCTTTCTCAAATAAATAGCCTCTTTCTTTTCCCTTTATCAGGCGTCTTACATCCCAGGTGGGTTATATTGTGATATAACCCTAGTTGTATAGGCCAAAGTTTCTGGAGAGGAGGTGACGGTGGACAGATGGGGGGTTACAGAGGCACAGGTGGTCTTATGGGAGAGAAGCCTCTACCTACATCATCCTGAAAAAAGAAGGGGCAGGCCACTTTTGTGGGTTCAGAAAGTTCTAGGGAATCTGGGAATTCAGGATTTTGGGAGGCATCAAACAAGACATCTCATCCCATGTGGCAGGATCCTGTTCTTTTCCAGTCAGGATCCTGACTTAGCACATCTTCTGTGCCTGGAAGTTAGGGAGTTTTTGACTACTCTGACGATTAATCCCTGTTCCTGGCCATTACCTTTCTTTGCCCAAAAGCTGCAAGATCTGAGAGCATTTTTGTTTCTACCAGAGAGTTCCTCTGGCTTTCTTGGTGGTGGTTACTTGCCCTTAGCTTTTTTTTTTTCCTTCAAATTTACAAATGCATTCTTTTTTTTTTTTTAAATTCTATTGGAGTATAGTTGATTTACAATGTTCTGTTAGTTTCAGGTGTACAGCAAAGTAAATCAGTTATACATATATTGCCCTTAGCTTTTTATATTCTTTTTCCATTGTCCTTATAGTTTTTATTTCTCCTATGTTTCTCAAACATCATTCTGGCTAAACTGTTCCCCTTCTGCTGGTATACCATCCCAGCCTACCTCTGGTGAGAGCTTTAACAGGTGGATAGCCACCTTGTGCCAGGGGTTCTCTGTGTTCCGCTGGGGTTGGGCTCCTCTTTGCCAGCCAGGCAACTAGTGACCTAGCTCCAAAGCCCCATCTGATCATCTGCTTTCTCAGACCACTCCTGGTACCGTCTGTCACAGATTAGGTTACCTGGGAAACATATTTTGAAACGACCTTTACTATTCAGAGGTTTATAAGAAGTGCCCTACCCTGTGGAAGGGGTACCCAGGCGGCAGGAATGGGCACAGGGAAAAACTGAGCTGGGACGCAGCACAAGACACCTTCCTCTGGCCCCACGGGGAACTCTGCAACTACAGTGGCTTTTCAGAATTGTCCCCAGTTGGGCTGAGATAGCCAAGCCTTTCTATTCCTACATCAGTTAGTCATTGGATGTGTGTCACCCTGAGAAAGAGCGTGACCTATGGTGTAGTGTTCTCTGTAGCTGAGGCAACCCCTGGGCAACAGTGGGGGATCTGAGAGCCATAACACAGTGATATTTAGATTAAGATGAAAACTGAGCAAAAAAAAAGCTTTACGGTTTGTAATAAAGGCAGGTGCTAGAATCTGTAGGATGGACCATATTCCTGATATTCTGTTATAAGTCAGATGATAGACAGATGCTAGCCTCTGCATAGTATTTTTGCTTTGGAAACATTGGCCATTGGAGCAAAGCATTGAGTTGCCCCAGGCAACTGTGCCCTAACAGAAGCTAGATCTCTCCAGTAAGAATGTCGTGTCAATCTATTTTTAATTTCTCATTGTTTTGATTCATTCATTCATTTGTTGAAAGCCAGGCACTGTGTTTGGTGCTGGGGATATGGGGCTGAGTCGGACAAAAATAATCCCTGCCTTTCACATAGCTTCTCTATTAGAGGAGACAGATAATAGACAAGAAAATATAAGCAAATGAAAGAATGAAATTCATAGTGAATGCAATGAAGGAAACAGGAAATTGGACTGAGAATAATAGTGACTTAATTTATATAAATCAGATGAGTGTTATAGATACCAGTTACCTCTTCTATGAAGTCCGTTGTCAAAGTCATGATACTTTTTAGTCATGGTACTTTTGTTGAAAATTAATAGGAGCTCTTTGATTATAGTTAGGTAAATTCATTAACAGTGGAAAACTGAATTCAGAAAGTATTGATTGATTAGCCTGGATACTAAGTAGCAGCTCCAATGGAGTACCACAGGTCTGTTTCCCTAGTATTTGCCTTTTCAACGATTTTACCAGTTGGTCCTAGTAATTCTACATCTGAGAATATAGGTTAAGAAAATAATCCTGAATAAGAAATAATTTCTATGCCCGGATATGTTCACTGAACATTTTTAGTACATGATTTTCTTCCCTCTGCTTCCAGAATAGTACACCCTCCTCGCTTTCCTTCTACCTCACTGGTTGCTCCTTCACACTTCCCTTGGCTTCTTTCTTTTCATTCCCTTGACCTCTATACTTTACCGTACTCCAGGGCTTGGCGCTTTCCTCGTTACTTGGTGACCTCGTCTGGTCATTGATCTTTATATCTGTGACTCCGAAATCTGTGTTTGGAGCCTGTACCTCTCCTCTGAACTCCAGGATCATAGTCTGCTTCCTCCGTGATACAGATCTGCACTAGAAAGAAAGAGCCTTATGGAGCCCGTGGGGAGCTGGACTCCCGACCTCCCACCCACCCCACCCCGCTCCTGCTGCAGTCTTTCCCACCCAGTAAGTGACAGCCCATTCTTCCTGTTCCTGAGATGAAAATCACTGGCGTTATCACTCTGTACCATGCTACTTGCAAAACTTGTTAGCTTTAACTTCAAAATGTATCCAGAAGCTAGCCATTGCTCCTTGTCTGTATTGTTACTTCCCTTATCTGAACCTCTTCTCCCTGATTGTTGGTAACAGTCTCACGACTAGTTTGAGTTGTTCCTCCCTTGTTGCTCTTTAGTCTGTTCTCAACACAGAAGCTAAAATGATTGTACGTTAGGTAATTTCTCTGCTCAGAACCCTGCAAGGGCTTATCATTTCATGCAGAATAAAAATAAGTCCTTGCCGTAGCAAAAAAAGGCCCTGAACCATCTGATTCCTTGTTTGCTATTTTTCTAATTAAAGCCAGGCGTGCTAATGCCTCAGGGCTTGTCATTTCTTCTCCTTGGAATTCTCCCACCCTCACCTTGCCCAGTTTTCCACATGGCTAGCTCTCTCCTCCTTTCAAGAGATATTTAAAATTCCTCAAGGGAGTTCCCTGGCAGTCCAGTGGGTAGAACTCGGCGCTTTCACTGCCGGGGGCCTGAGTTTGATCCGTGGTCAGGGAACTAAGATCTCATGGCGTGGCAAAAAATAATAATAATAAAATAAAATGAAATGAGGTCAATGAGGTCTTCCTTGAGCAACTTATTTACAATTTTACCCCCAACTCATTTTTCTTCTTCTCTGCATTTATCAGTATGTGACATATATATATTTCTTTATGTTCTGCCTACATCCTTATACTGTAAGT
Source organism: Lagenorhynchus albirostris (assembly GCF_949774975.1). Lineage (NCBI taxonomy): Eukaryota > Metazoa > Chordata > Mammalia > Artiodactyla > Delphinidae > Lagenorhynchus > Lagenorhynchus albirostris. The sequence goes on from NC_083106.1 coordinate 70,932,655, forward strand.
TTCATGAGAGCGGGAGTTTACTCTCTCCTTCGCTACCCTATTGCTGGTTTCTAAAATATTATCCAGCGTGTGATAAGTACTCAGTAAATATTTGTCAGATGAATGATTGAATTTGATTTGTTTTGTTTATATAGCTTAAAATGATAGGTATGAATGGCAGAACTCTGGTATGTTAAATAATTCCTTCTTTTCATGTGATTTAATTTCAGGAAATATTAAAACTCTTATAATCCATACATACTGCCAAGTGTATATTAAAATCACTACTTGTAGGCCTCCTTAAATGTTTGTGTTTGTTTCTGCGCTTGTACTTCTTGTAGTAGCCTTTGTTTTCCAGAATCAGTTGCTTCTGAAAGTTAATAAGAAAAGTAGTGGCAGCTTCAGCTTTGCTGTCTAAAATTCTTTATATCAGAATTTCATCGATAGTTATTAACTGAATGAGAAAACAGGCAGTACCTCAAGTGAGCTTTAAAAAGCTAGTATTAAATTTTTTTATGAAAGTAATAGAAACTATTCAGCAATGACTGTACTTAATTTTTTTCCTTTCCCTCTTTAAATGATTAAAATTAAAAATCCCTTGGAAGCACTAAGAATGGCAACAAGGATGATTATTATATTTAGACCTCAACCTTGGCTACCATCACAAATTTTATTATGCTGTGTCACGTAACCCTTAAGAGAAATAATTCTAGTTTGAAGCCATTCCATCTGCCATTTGCCACAAGGTGTGGTAATGGTGTTTTCATACAACGACGCTTTCTTTACTGATTCAGCATTGAACTAAAGCCTTGACTATGTGCCTGAGACAGACCAGACTGTTTAGAGAAGTTATTAATTTGGTCAAAGGTCACATATCAGATTTCAAAGTTATAAGATATATAGCCCCCGATTATCATGGCCAGATTTACTAAATATATTTTTATTATTATTATAATATCCTCTCTTTCTAAAGATGTCATCAGATGTGTAAGTTAATGCGCTCTTCATCCTTACACAGGGCTGCAGTTCAATACTTTCTCCACCATTCTGCGTTAAATCTTTGGCTGCCCCGTAGGGAAGGGGCCTTTTTATTGTCCTGCTGTTCTTCTTTCTGCCATTTCTGCTGCAATTAATTTCATGGCTGACTCTCTGTGCTGCCTTCTTCCACATATTCCAGTCATTGCCTTTTATGCCTGCTCCTTGTTTTAGAAAAATGTGTATATTTATAGCTTAGATGATTTTATCTATAAATCTGTGAGTCCCTTTGGATTCCACCTGTCACTTTGGGCAGCATAATTTACTTTGGTTTTCATAAGAAATATAATAAAAACATATGACTCTATGGGACACCACTGCTATTCTTCCTTGTGGTCCAAAGGTGATGTAAACCATTTGAAAAAGAAATCAAGTGGAAAGAATGTCTTTCAATATGAGAAAAATCAGGAACCATGTTACTAAGGAACATGACTCAAATCTAATTTATGACTAGATTTTTTTTCCATTTTTCCATCCAAAGAAAGATCAGATTCACACTTTAACTATAGCCATATTTTTCTTGGAATGCCAGCTATTTCTGTTTATAACTTTCTCTCTACTTTTTTTTTTCAAGTGAATGAAAAAGATAGGTCATGTAAGTATTAAAAATCTATAGGTATACGTTTTTTGTGTGTGTGTGAATATAAATACATTTATATTCCCTAAAAGATTTAAGGTGGATATATACCTTAGTATTTTAATGTTAGTTTTGCATCTTTGCCGTATTCCTGTCCAGCCTTGGTGGAACCAGTTTGACTTGGAGGAACAAGTGAAATTTATTATCTTTCTGAAAATAGTTTACAACTCTTTTCTTTCAGATGCTTTTCTTTCCTAATCCTAGTTTATTCTAATCATTAATTCTAATTGTATTAATTCCAGCATTCCTTTAATATGGGTGTAAATTTTTTACACTGATTTTGTTCTGTTTGTACGAGTCTTATGTATGTATTACTTTATTGTGCCCTATTTTCCTTACTTGAATGTGAGTTTTGTCAGAAAAAGCACTTTATTATCAAGATTTTACTTTATTTCTCACTGTCCCACCTTATGCTATACTACATAGTGAGAATAAAATAACTCCCGTTGAAAGCATTACTTAAACGTTGAAGCTAACAGTCATCAAACTACTGTGGCACATATCCGAAGGAAAGGTGATTTCCTAACATAAACTAGAGAATCATACAATTTTCCAAATAAAGTGGCTCTGCCTGTAGTAAACTAAAGGTTTGAATTTTAATTACAGAGAGACATGTATGTTTTAGATTTTAAATTTTCTCTAAAGAAGCAAAGTATTTTAATAAATGCCTGTTGTATCCATTGTTACCTCTCTTTTTCTCTTTTTTTTTTTTTCTTTTTCTCTTTGAATCAGCAAACATTGAGAGCTATATAGAGGCATCCCTTAATATTTTATCTGAGTTTATTAAAGCTAAATTATTGTATTTATTAAAGATAATCATTCTGTTTTGACAGTTTTTATACCATGCTTCCTCATTTTCTTCTTTGCCTATTCTCCTGACTTTCATTTAGCTAAGTGAAGCCCAATTTCTTAAAAGCTTGTGTTTCTTGTTGTTTTCCGTCTCTATTACCATATGTAATAAATTAGAAAAAATGAATGAATATATCTGCTCCTTGGCAATATTAAAAAAGGAGACTCACTGTAGATTTCCTTAGTTGTACTCATAGATTAATCTAAAAACAAAAGCAAAAAACCACTACCAGTAGCAGTGCCTTTTGGGTCAAAATAAGGTCCTTTGTTATAACCTTCTTTCCTGCCCTCCTTAGTTTATATGTATTTATAAACAAAGATAAAGCAGGTATGCACATATGAAAGCAGTTTAGGTTTTATTTTTAGAAACTATCTGTATGGCTGGGTTTGATGGGGAAATAGTGTAACCGTATTTGAACGAGAGAGAGAGAATTTTATTATTGGAAATTAAAGATGCTGAAAGGAAAAGAGGAATTAAGGAAGCAAAGTCAGAAAGTTGGTTGGGGTAAGGTCAGAAATTAAAGGGACTTTTTTGTTCTACTAGGAAATGTGGAATCTAATTTGCAGTGAATGTCGTATCTGGACCTAATGTTATTGCTGATGGTCAGAACATTTCAGTTAGTAGAAGCCAGAGCCCCTGTGCTTGCCCGTCCTCACCTCCCTGGCTTCCTCTGCCACTCTCTGCCCTGCCTTCCGTGTCACTGGACTCTCAGGGTATATTTTTCCCAATTTGTTCTTGCTCTTCTCTTTCTCTGAAATCTGCTCCCTCCTCTACCCTGAAATCTACTTGGTCAACTTGGTTTTTCAGTATTTGTTGAAATCTTACCTTCTTCTGAGCTTATCCTGATTCCCCCAGATGATACTGAAACAGCCCCACCTTCTCACCACCCCTAGCTCTCCTGATACACTTGCTTTGCTCGACTTTTTCTTATGATATAACTTTATATTATTTACAGAGATGATATCATTGTATATAATTCATTTATTACATTTTTTGCTTATTGTGTGTCTCACCCATTAGAATGTATGTTCCCCAAGGACAGGGATCTAGTTTGCTCCTTTTATGAGCAAGTTCCTATATCAGTGCCTGGCACAGAACAGATATACGATAAATACTTGTTGAACCGAATTGAACTACACTCAAAGGGAGGCCACACAAGAGAATATGAGTGAATTGGCACAAATCTTTTCTGTTACTAGAAAATTAAATTTTAAACATGCCTTACTTTTGACGAGTTACTAGCATCATTTTCATGTGGAAGGAGAGCCATAAAGATGTTGTGAGTGATGAATACTTGATTTTCTCAGGTCTCATGAATAGACTGTTTCTTGAGGGACTAAAAATAAGTGCTGAACTTGGTATGTTACATAAAATAATAACTACATTCAATGTAAGCTGGTAGTAGTTACTTTTTGAGCTGATAGATTTCAAAGTTCTGTTATTTAAAGCTGTAACAAAATTTGTGTAAAATTTGCCCTAATCAAGACATAAGAACAAAATAATCATTCGTATTGCCAAGATGGTTACATTCTGGCTAACTCAATTTTCCATCGCTTGACTGTTACTTTTATTTCACAAATTATAAAGCAAGCCAGAATTACCATAGCATGCCACAATTTTAATTTAACCATGATGTAGTGATTAATTCTTCAGACTGTTTTTCTTTGTGGTATCCACAGATGGTGACTCATTTATTTTTCATATCTTCAGTCAAAATAATACCACGTCCTGCAGTATATGTGTAAAGACTGCCACATTTGTGCATAGGAAACAAAATAAGCAGCTGTTAAATTTATTGTTAGCCAATATGGTGAGATAGGGACTGTAGAAATTCAAATGGAAAAAAGACTTAATCATTCTGAGCACAGGTTGGAGTGGGGTCGCCTGGGATAGGTTCACAGTCCATTTCTTCAGAGGGCTCACAGGATGAATTTCTTATGTCAGTGAGTTCACCGTAGTTTGGATCTGACTCTCAGCTCACGAAGTTTAGAAACCCGACTACAAAGCCCACATCTCAGGAACATGGGATATGTAAAACCTTGGCTTTGAAAAGTGCGTGGGCAGATGCGCTTTAGTATATAGATTTCTGTCTTAAGTGAGAGGGTGGATTATAATTAAACATTCTCTGAAGTGTTCCAACTTTAGGATTTTATTAAAGTACTAAAGAAGCTGTATATTGGTTCACAATTCAGGGCTGATCTGTAGCCTAAAACTTAGTGAGTCAGTTGAAAATGTTGATCACATCATATAATTATACTTGACCCAGAGGAATAAGCTCATTCAATGTTTTAAACTGCTTTGTTTTGCATAAACTTTAGCTTTTCCTTGCTGCCCAAAGATGATTTTAGCAGGCGCTCAAGAGACAGTTGGCAAAGGGATTCATTCAAGAGAAAAAAATTTCACAAAAGGTTTTTTATTTGCATTGCATTATTTTCTCTGTGCTGCCTATTAAATCGTATAGTAAGCTTCAAAGCAAGTTCATGATAAGAATTACTTTCACAATAAAAAATGGTACAGAGAACTAAAACCTGTTGAATTAACTGTGTGAAGATTAAAAATGAGACTTGGGCTTACATAAGCCATTTATGCTAATCAACTAGACCAGTTCTTGACTTTCTCTCTCTCTCTGTTTTTAAAACATCTATATCAGCACCATCTGATTATACCCTGAAAAAGAGACAGATAATTCCTTCTTGAGTAATTCGTTATATCCCATCTGATTATATCCCAAAGCAGAGACAAATAATTTCCTCTTCTTGAGTATCTTCTTTGACCCCCCCCAGTGTTTTCCTGTGCATTTAACTCAAGGATAGGTCCATTACTAAATCTGTCCGACATTTCCTCTCTTATGTCCTTGATCCATGCCCTGACTCCATTTGCATCACTGTAACCCACCTTCCCTAGACCTTGACCACTTTCTATCTTTATCACCGTATAGAACCCTCTGGTAACTTTGGTGTCATAGTAATAAGTCTTCATGCACTTATCTTTACCCCTTTATTAACTCTTTTCACCCTCCACATATAAATCCCTTTCTGATGTGGTCCTCGCACTTGGTCTTTCTCTCTTGCCACCTGCCACCCTCCGTGTATCCTTTGTACAATTCATGAAGAGCTAGTTTTAGTTGCCTGTACGTGTACCTGTCTGTCACACCTCTGTCTTTGTACATAATGCTCCTTCTTGCCTCAGTGCTTTTGATTATTTAATTCTTGCTTGTCTTTTATAAATCAGCTTAAATCTGTAGACTATCCTAGTCTAGATAATAGAGGCTTCCTAGATGGTTCCTTAGCATGGATATATCCTAATGGCATGTATCACACTGAGTTGTAATTACGTTTATTCATCTGAGTTAGCATTAAGTCTTGGAAATACTGGAGGTCAAGGACTGGGTCTTTTTTTCTTTTCCTTTATAATACCTGTCGTAATACGTAAGAGGTGCTCAAAAATGGTTATTGAATGAGGACTGAGGTGAAATCTTACACCTCAGAGATGTTGTATCTGAAGATTGTATATAACTTTAAGGAAAAGTATATTGGATGATTACCTGAAATTTGTTTTAAATTCCATAAAGAAATAGTGTTTCCACTCCCTATGGCTTTATAGTGTAAAACTAACAACTCTCTATAGCTGAGCAAAACATCCATAGAGTGATTTGTATTTGTTCATTGTTTCTGGACACACTTTAGTATTTTATATGCATTTCAAGGGTAAAAGGATTTTTACGCATAGGAGGTAAAAGTTTAGCCTTATTTATGTCCCATACTTCTTATGATTTAACCTGCAAGCATTTATGTTGTTTTCTGGTTACAAATGGCTAAGGATATAAACAACTAATAAGTCTAACCATTTTTAGTTTTACTAACTAAACTCTGGATTACTCTACATTTGGATTACTCCAGATCTATAGTAGAATTTACAACTGTTGAAAATCATGTGTGCACAGGGAGTATATAAAGAGATGCTACAAGTTAATGCAAGAGAATAATTAAAACACTTAGTTCATTTTAATGGTATTTGTGATAAAAGTGACCCTGGAGAATTTGTATGGTAGAGATGGACTTTGTTTTTTGTTTGTTTTTTGTTCTTTTTAAAATTGCTTTGAAAGGTTTCACACCCCAGATTTTCTACTACAATTCTTTATTATTATTTTTTTGGGGACACGCTGTGCAGGATCTTAGTTCCCCGACCAGGGACTGAACCTGGGCCCTGGCAGTGAAAGCGCCAAGTCCTAACCACTGGACCGCCAGGGAATTCCCTAGAGGTGGTCTTTGGAAATACCTAGAATGAGGGCAAGTGCAGTGAAACAAGTGACCCAGCAGCAGGCCCAGCATGATAGCCCCTTCCTCTCTCTTATCTCAGCCCCCGCCCCAGCCCACATATATACAGGGTTGATTTTCCAGGCAAAATTCATTTCTGTTCAGTTTATTTTAGAAAACATTTCTTGTCCAGTTTAAAATGCTAGGCACTAAATCTTCGCTTTCAGCAAAACATACCTAAATAAAATGTTGCCCATAAGAAGTTGTTAGTGTTTGAGTCTCTTCATATGAAGTATCTAAGGTAGTCAAGATCATAGGAACAGAAAGTGGAAAGGAGGATGCCAAGGGCTGGGGAAAGAGGAGAGGAGGAATTAGTGTCTAAAGCTTATAGTGTTTTGCAAGATTAAAAAGTTTCTAGAGATCTGTTGCATAGCACTGTGCATATACTTAACTTATTGAACTGTTCATTTAAAAATGGTTAAGATAGTAAATTTAATGTTAGGTTATTTTACCACAATAAAAAAGAGAAATTGTTTGTAAAGTTTTTATAGATGAAAAATGTAAGTGAAAAAGTTTTTTAAAGATTAGTAAAATATCATTTAGTGTTAGAGACTAAAATATTTTATTATTTTTATGGTAAAGGAAATTTACAGTCCCCGTAAAGTGCTTGGAATAGTAAAAGCTCAATAATGTTGTAATTGAATGCAGTAACTTTCACTTTTCAATTCAATTTGATGCAATATTATGTTAATGCATTTTAAACTGCTTTTAATGACAGGATACTGGCATTCTAACTCAAAATGATGTGATATATTTCTGGTAAAGGGCTATGTATATAGACAGAGAGAACACCTTGAGGCTAAAAGGAAACTTTTAATATAAATACACATTTTTCGGGATAGTTTATGCTTTGTACATTTCCCCAGAATAGCTACTCGGCTCCTCTGTTTATCACTTGTTTATATTTTTCTCCTAAATGTTATAAAATACAAAAGAATTTGCTTTTAATATACCTTTTACGTACTACTGAACACTCAAAAATATTAGGTATTAAAAGGCATATTTTGAAATTAACACATTATAAATCAACTATACTCCAATAAAAATTTTTTTTTTAAAGGCATATTTTCTTCTAACTTAGAAATGATCAGAAGGTAACTTGATTTGAAAGCATCGTTTGTTTTGTTGATATTTAAAACTATCTATTTAAATATAAGAATGAATACTTTAAAAATATTTAATTTTATTTTTGGCTGCGTCGGGTCTTAGTCGCAGTACGCAGGATCCTCTTTGACATGCGGGATCTTGTGTTGAGGCGTGCGGGCTTCTCTCTAGCTATTTTGCGCGGGCTCCAGAGGGCATGAGCTCTGTAGTTTGTGGCACATGGGCTCTCTAGTTGAGGCGCATGGGCTTAGTTGCCCCATGGCATGTGGGATCTTAGTTTCCCAACCAGGGATCAAACCTGTGTCGCCTGCATTGGAAGGTGGATTCTTAACCACTGGACCACCAGGGAAGTCCCAAGGATGAATACTTGATATGCATTCAAATATTATCATGGACTAGAATCTTCAAAAGTTAAAGAATGACTTTTACTGGTGCCATTGAGAGTGAACAAAGATTAAAAATTAAGGAATCATAATTTCATCTTATTTTGGTTATGACACATCACGAAAACCACCAGATGTCTTCCATCATTATTAATAAAAATAATAACAACAACAGCTAATATATTTTTAGGGTATATACCAGCCTCTGTTCTCAGTGCTTTAACATTTTTTTTTTTTTTTTTGTCTGCATGCTTTATCTTAGTACCCTGACCAGGGATTGAACCTGTTGCCCCCTGCAGTGGAAGTACAGAGTCCTAACCACTGGACCACCAGGGAATTCCCACTACTTTTACATTCTTTTAATCCTCAAAACAGCCCTATTCTTACAATCATTTATCCCCATTTTTCTGATAAGAAAACAGAGGCACAGAGAGATTGAGTACATTTCTATAGCTACCCAACTGGAAAGTGACAGGGCTGAGATTCAAATCCAGACAGTCTGGCTCCAGAGCCCATGCTCTTAATCAGTGGGCTTCATTCCTCTCTGATTTAAAGGAATGTTGTCCAAATATGTCAAGTGCAAATAACATGGCATCTGTAGTCCATTCTGAGTTCAGACATCTTATAAATGCAGCTTTTGGTATAATGGTGAAAATAGAAATCACAATAACTCTAAGATCTAGGCTGAATGTTAAACATGTGGCCACGAAGATAAGCAGGACCCTAACAACTGTGGTAAAGCAGTTACGGAAAAGTAGGTGATTTTGTTTGAAAACTATGCATTTTCCTATTTCCCCAAACATGATGACTTCCTTAAACATATGGAATAGTTTAATGATGTTTTGTGACATTTGAATTATAAACAAATAGGAAATTTGTGTGAATGCAGTAGAATTCCCTGGGAATTCCACATCTTGCTATTTCTTATACACTTCAGATATATTCGCACCTTGGATTCTTCGCTTTTGCTGTTCTCTTGAACCTCCAGGCCTTTCTCTCGCCCTTTCTCTCTCCTCCAAGTCTTTATACTCACTTGTCACCTTCTCAGTGAAGTTTGCCCTGTATCATTCTGTTTTAAATTGCAACCCCCCACCCCTCCCACCCCACACTGGCTGGCTTTCTCTCCTTTCTCTGCTTTATTGTAGAGCTGCTTGTTACCTTATAACATGTTGTTTAATTTACTTATTCTTATTTATTATCTGTCTCCTGTAAATACAATGTAAACTCTATGAGAGCGAGGAGTTTTGTCTAATTTGGTTTACTGCTGTGTCCCCAGAGCCTGACTCCTAGGAAACACTCAGTAAATGTTTGTTGAATGCATTCAATTTATCTGTGGTTTCTAAATAATTCACATTAAGATTTAGCTGGTAGTTAACAAGAATGAAAGCTTTCATCTTTTTTTTTTTTTTTTTTTTTTGCGGTACGCGGGCCTCTCACTGTTGTGGCCTCTCCCTTTGCGGAGCACAGGCTCCGGACGCGCAGGCTCAGCGGCCATGGCTCACGGGCCCAGCCGCTACGCGGCATGTAGGATCTTCCCGGACCGGGGCACAAACCCGTGTCCCCTGCATCGGCAGGCGGACTCTCAACCACTGTGCCACCAGGGAAGCCAAAGCTTTCATCTTTTTGTTGCAGGTGAAAGAACAAAATGGAAGAAACCCATCCACGTGGTTTTGAATGGTCCCTAACACATAAGAAGTTTTCAATAACTGTTAAATACATGTTATACTTTAGTGGTTTAGCTTGTTGTATTAGTCAGTTTTATAATATACTTCCATTCCCAGTTTTTCATTCTTAACGTTCTAATGTTAAGAAAAGACAAAACAAGCAACTATATCCCACAGTTATGCATATTAAATGAAATAGATTTATTCTGAAATTACATTCTGCTTTATAAGATTTCTTTCTTTTTTTTTTTTTTTCCCCTGTAACAGCTCCTTTACTTTGCAGTGAAAATTGATTTGTATATTTTTTGCCTCTGAGTCCTTGTAGGATTTTTTTTTTAATTCAAACAGAAAGTCACAAAAATTATAATCATCCTCATCAGTTCACTCAGTCCCATGTAATTAATTTTTTTTATCTTGATCTTTTGTTAGCACTTTTATGAATTCATCAGTTTTCCATTAGAGTTCTGAAAATGCTTATTCATTCTGTTCAGCAGTATAGTCAGTTACCAGAAACCTGTACTGCTTTATTTCATCCAGCTAAAAGCTCTGTAAGTCATCACATTTCTATTGCCTTTTGGTCCTAAAATTAATCTTAATTTCGGTTGATATATATATGTCACTGTGACAAGAATCTATGCATTATTTTTGTAAAAACTGAAAAAGAATGTCAGTCATATTTTATTTTTCTTTAGAATCACTTCATACCCCTACCATGCATTGGTTGTCATTAAATGTTGATTTACAACTATGTATTATTATTCAACGAGCAAGAAAATCATTGATTGTTTGGGATTTTAAATGTTGGAATGCCAGCCTGGAGAGGTAAAGAATTTTCCCAGACATCTTTGGAATAGAAAGCCATTTCAATTTGATTGGTTTTAGCAAAACAATGCTGTATGTAGGAAGCATGCCATGGCCAAATAGGACTTAATATGAACTTCAGTATGGGTCCAAAGTCAAACCAGTATTTTCATGGTTGTCTAAGTTAAACTTTTTCTCTAGGTAAGCTATGTTGATACATTGAAAAGCAAATAAATGTTAGTGAGGCTAAAGGAAAAACCAAAATCAAACATTGTTGACTAGTACACAGTGAGAGAAATTAGCTCAGTCTTCCTCAGCTATCCCCCATCATACCAAAGATTTCTGTGAACATAGTCAAAGAAAATATTTAGGGTACCTTGAATTATCTATTTATTCAGCAAACACATCAAGCACTTATATGTGCCACGTATTTCTTTTGCTAAATTCTCTTAAGGAAATCAGTGTGGTTGGGGAGAGAGATAAGTAAACAGACATTTTCAATAAGCCCTGTAGTAGAAATGACTTGAGTATCGTAAGAGAATATAGGAAACAGTGTACCTAATAAGTAATATAGGGGAGAGGCGTTGTCAGAGAAGACCTGTCCCACTTGTCTCTTCTGGCTTTTGTAGAAAGAATAGTTTAGTATTCACTGTTCTTTTTCTCAAGTGCCAAACTATGTGAAATTAAAATTAGGGGCAGATTTGCTCACTTTGTTCCTTTTGATTCACCATCATCCCTTGATATTTTGAAAAAGTTACATTAAGTTTCTACGAAATTGGCTTTAGTCATGGGGTAAGGCTGCCTAAATCTGCGTATGTATCTAGAAAGCTTTCAAAGTGTTTTTTCACAAATGAGTGTTTTGTGTTTAAAGACGTAGACACCCGGCCTCAACACCTTTTAATGTGCCAGATGTAAGATCTTTTCCAGGCATATTCTTAAATACTTCTGCAAAGTTAGATTTCAGAAATGCAAACCAATACTGGAGAGTTCATTTTATTTGTGAGATGGTTGTTAAAGCAAGTTGACAAATAATATTTTAAAAATATTGCTTCTCAGCAGGTATCAAATGTTCTTCCTTTTAACATCAGTTCATTTATTCATTCAGTAAATAATGTATATTTGCTATATGCCATGTGTTGTTCTAGATACTGGCGATATATTTTTATTACTAGTATTATCAGACTCTCCTGCTCAGAGTTGTTATATCAACTAGTACACACTTATATGTTCCTGGTGAGGCAAGGATTATAAAAATTCTGTCACACTTCCAGGTCTTTATCCAATGTGGTTGCTGGATCAGTTCTTTCATTATTGTGGGCAGCTTTTTCTGTTTGTTTGTTGAACTTATTCACCATCTTGCCAAAACATGAGCATCAAAAAGATAGAGCAACTGGAGGAGCCAAAACCTGAAATACGTAGCGCTCCAAGAGACACATCTAATATACTACAAGTAAAGGAAGGCCAAGGAGTTAATTAGTATACGAAGAAACAAGTACTGACATAACATTCATTTTCTCTCTTCTATTAGTATATCAATTATACTTCTTTTAAAAATTTTTAGTGGTTGCCCCAGGATTTGTAATACACATTTGAAACTAATACAAGTCCACTTTCAAGAAACTGTATCACATCATGGGTAGTGTAGGTAGCTTATAACGGAGTATTCCCAGTTCTCCCCCCATCCCTTATAACATCACTGTCATTTATTTCACTTGTCTGTAAACTCTAGTCACCAAATACATTGTTACCATTATTATTTTGAACAAACTGTTATCTATTAGATCAATTAAGATAATGAAAAGAGATTTTTGTTTTATCTTCACTTATTTCTTCTCTGGAGCTCTTTCTTTATGTAGATCTGAATTCCTGACCTACATCATTTTCCTTCTTTCTGAAGAACTTCTTTTTACATTTCTTGGAAGGCAAATCTACTGGAGATAAATTCCTTCAATTTTTGTCTGAGAAAGTCTTTATTTCTCCTTCTCTTCTGAAGGATAATTTTGCAGGTTAAAGATTGCTAGGTTGGTGGGTTTTTTCTTTCAACACTTTAAATATTTCACTTTACTTTATTCTTGCTTGCATTGTTTCTAGAGAGAAATCTGATGTAATCCTTAACTTTCTTTGTCTATAGGTAAGGTATTTTCTCCCCTCTGGCTTCTTTCAAAGTTTTCTCTTTGATTTTCTGTAGCTTCCATATGGTATACTTAAGTATAGATTTTTGGGGGTATTTATCCTGCCTGGTGTTCCCTGAATTTCCTGGATCTGTGGTTTGGTGTCTGTCATTAATTTTGTAAAATTTTTGGCCGTTATTACTTCAAATATTTCCTCTCTTCCATTCTTCTCCTTCTGGAATATCCATTACGGACATGTTATAGCTTTTCTAATTGTCCCACACTTCTTTCTTTTTTTTTAAATTATATTCCACCAGTTTGCTATCTTTGGTGTAAAAGTGTCCCTATTTTCTTTCTTTTTTATTATTTTTTCTTATTCAAACAGAAAGTCACAAAAATTATAATCATCCTCATCAGTTCACTCAGTCCCATGTAAATTAATTTTTTTTCATCTTGATCTTTCGTTAGTATTTTTATGAATTCATTAGTTTTCCATTAGAGTTCTGAAAATACTTATTCATTCAGTTCAGCAGTGTAGTCAGTAACCAGAAACCTGTACTTGTCAGAGTCTTATCCATGAATTCCTTGAAGATGAAACCCTTTTATAGGAATATTTTTGCAGAAGCATCACAGTACACCCAGAACTATCAGTAAATGACAAAAGACTTAAAAATGACCACTAAGTTAAAGATTTGATGAAAGTTCATAATAACAAAGTTGACAAGGAAATTTAGTTATTTCTGAGATGTACATTTTAAAATAATAATTAGAATTATGACTTATAACATATACCAGAACATATAAGATTTTTAGGAATTTCGTGTAATGTCTGAAACATTTATATTAACATACTTCCATACAAATAACCCAAAGGTTTAGTATTAGTTTTTTATTTTTTGAATTTTATTTTCTTATACAGCAGGTTCTTATTAGTCATCAGTTTTATACACATCAGTGTATACATGTCAGTCCCAATTGCGCATTTCATCACACCACCATCCCCACCCCCCTGTGGCTTTCCCCCCTTGGTGTCCATACGTTTGTTCTCTACATCTGTTTCTCAACTTCTGTCCTGCAAACAGGTTCATCTGTACCATTTTTCTAGGTTCCAAATACATGTGTTAATATGCGATATTTGTTTTTCTCTTTCTGACTTACTTCACTCTGTATGACAGTCTGTAGATCCATCCACGTCTCAACAAATGACCCAGTTTCATTCCTTTTCATGGCTGAGTAATATTCCATTGTATATATGTACCACAACTTCTTTATCCATTCGTCTGTCAATGGACATTTAGGTTGCTTCCATGACCTGGCTATTGTAAATAGTGCTGCAGTGAACACTGGGGTGCATGTGTCTTTTTAAATTATAGTTTTCTCTGGGTATATGCCCAGTAGGGATTGCTGGATCATAATGGTAATTCTGTTTTTAGTTTTTTAAGGAACCTCCATACTGTTCTCCATAGTGGCTGTATCAATTGACATTCCCACCAACAGTGCAAGAGGGTTCCCTTTTCTCCACACCCTTGCCAGCATTTGTTGTTTGTAGATTTTCTGATGATGCCCATTCTAGCTGGTGTGAGGTGATACCTCATTGTAGTTTTGATTTGCATTTCTCAAATAATTAGCGATGTTGAGTAGCTTTTCATGTGCTTCTTGGCCATCTGTATGTCTTCTTTGGAAAAATGTCTGTTTAGGTCTTCTGCCCATTTTTGGATTGGGTTGTTGGTTTAGTTAATATTGAGCTGCATGAGCTGTTTATATATTTTGGAGATTAATCCTTTGTCCATTGATTCGTTTGCAAATATTTTCTCCCATTCTGAGGGTTGTCTTTTGGTCTTGTTTATGGTTTCCTTTGCTGTGCAAAAGCTTTGAAGTTTCATTACGTCCCATTTGTTTATTTTTGTTTTTATTTTCATTACTCTAGGAGGTGGATCAAAAAACATCTTGCTGTGATTTATGTCAAAGAGTGTTCTTTCTATGTTTTCCTCTAAGAGTTTTAGAGTGCCCAGTCTTACATTTAGGTCTTGAATCCATTTTGAGTTATTTTTGTGTGTGGTGTTAGGGAGTATTCTAATTTCATTCTTTTACATGTGGCTGTCCAGTTTTCCCAGCACCACTTATTGAAGAGACTGTGTTTTCTCCATTGTATATCCTTCCCTCCTTTGTCATAGATTAGTTGACCATAGGTACATGGGTTTATCTCTGGGCTTTCTATCCTGTTCCATTGATCTATATTTCTGTTTTTGTGCCAGTACCATATTGTCTTGATTACTGTAGCTTTGTAGTATAGTCTGAAGTCAGGGAGCCTGATTCCTCCTGGTCCATTTTTTTCCCTCAAGACTGCTTTGGCTATTCGGGGTCTTTTGTGTCTCCATACAAATTTTAAGATTTTTGGTTCTAGTTCCGTAAAAAATGCCATTGGTAATTTGATAGGGATTGCATTGAATCTGTAGATTGCTTTGGGTAGTATAGTCATTTTCACAATGTTGGTTCTTCCAATCCAAGAACATGGTATATCTCTCCATCTATTTGTATCATCTTTAATTTCTTTCATCAGTGTCTTATAGTATTCTGCATACAGGTCTTTGGTCTCCTTAGGTAGGTTTATTCCTAGGTACGTTATTCTTTTTGTTGCACTGGTAAATGGGAGTGTTTCCTTAATTTCTCTTTCAGATTTTTCATCATTAGTGTATAGGAATGCAAGAGATTTCTGTGCATTAATCTTGTATCCTGCAACTTTGCCAAATTCATTGATTAGCTCTAGTAGTTTTCTGGTGGCATTTTTTAGGATTCTCTATGTACAGTATCCTGTCATCTGCAAGCAGTGACAGTTTTACTTCTTCTTTTCCAATTTGTATTCCTTTTATTTCTTTTTCTTCTCTGATTGCCGTGGCTAGGACTTCCAAAACTATGTGGAATAATAGTAGTGAGAGTGGACATCCTTGTCTTGTTCCTGATCTTAGAGGAAATGGTTTCAGTTTTTCACCATTGAGAATGATGTGCTGTGGGTGTATCATATGTGCCCTTTATTATGTTGAGGAAGGCATGTTCCTTCTATGCCCACTTTCTGGAGAGTTTTTATCATAAACGGGTGTTGAATTTTGTCAAAAGCTTTTTCTGCATCTACTGAGATGATTATATGGTTTTTTTTTTTTTTGGGGGGGGGGATGCGGGCCTCCCGCTGCTGTGGCCCCTCCCGCCGCAGAGCACAGGCTCCAGACGCACAGGCCCAGCGGCCACGGCTCATGGGCCCAGCTGCTCCGCGGCACACGGGATCCTCCCGGACCGGGGCACGAACCCGTGTACCCCTGCATCGGCAGGCGGACTCCCAACCACTGCGCCACCAGGGAAGCCCGATTATATGGTTTTTATTCTTCAGTTTGTTAATATGTGTATCACATTGATTGATTTGCATATATTGAAAATCCTTGCATCCCTGGGATAAATCCCATTTGATCATGGTGTATGATCCTTTTAATGTGTTGTTGGATTCTGTTTGGTAGTATTTTGTTGAGGATTTTTGCGTCTAAATTCATCAGTGATATTCGTCTGTATTTTTCTTTTTTTGTAGTATCTTTGTCTGGTTTTGGTATCAGGGTGATGGTGGCCTCATAGAGGGAGTTTGGGAGTGTTCCTTCCTCTGCAATTGTTTGGAAGAGTTTGAGAAGGATGAGTGTTAGCTCTTCCCTAAATGTTTGATAGAATTCACCTGTGAAGCCATCTGGTCCTGGACTTTTGTTTGCTGGAAGATTTTTTTTTTTTTTTTTCAGTATGCGGACCTCTCACTATTGTGGCCTCTCCCGTTGAGGAGCACAGGCTCTGGATGCGCAGGCTCAGTGGCCATGGCTCACGGGCCCAGCCGCTCCGCGGTATGTGGGAACTTCCCGGACCGGAGTATGAACCTGCATCCCTTGCATCCGCAGGCGGACTCTCAACCACTGCACCACCAGGGAAGCCCCTGTTGGAAGATTTTTAATCACAGTTTCAATTTCATTACTTGTGATTAGTCTGTTTATATTTTCTATTTCTTCCTGGGTCAGTCTTGGAATGTTATCCCTTTCTAAGAATATGTCCATTTCTTCCAGGTTGTCCATTTTATTGGCATAGAGTTGCTTGTAGTAGTCTCTTAGGATGCTTTGTATTTCTGTGGTGTCTGTTGTAACTTCTCCTTTTTCATTTCTAATTTTATTGATTTGAGTCCTCTCCCTCTTTTTCTTGATGAGTCTGGCGTTTATCAATTTTGTTTATCTTCTCAAAGAACCAGCTTTTAGTTTTATTGATCTTTGCCATTTTTTTCTTTGTTTCTATTTCATTTATTTCTCCTCTGATCTTTATGATTTCTTTCCTTATGCTAACTTTGGGTTTTGTTTGTTCTTTCTCTAGTTCCTTTAGGTGTAAGGTTAGTTTGTTTATTTGAGATTTTTCTTATTTCTTGAGGTAGGCTTTTATAGCTATAAAGTTTCCTCTTAGAACTGCTTTTGCTGCATCCCGTGGGTTTTGGATCATCATGTTTTCATTGTCATTTGTCTCTAGGTACTTTTTGATTTCCTCTTCGATTTCCTCAGTGATCTCTTGGTTATTTAGTAACGTATTGTTTAGCCTCCATGTGTTTGTGTTTTTTACATTTTTTTCCCTGTAATTCAATTCTAATCTCATAGCATTGTGGTCAGAAAAGATGCTTGATATGATTTCAGTTTTCTTAAATTTACTGAGGCTTGATTTGTGACCCAAGATGTGCTCTATCCTGGAGACTGTTCCATGCGCACTTGAGAGGAAAGTGTAATCTGCTGTTTTTGGGTGGAATGTCCTATAAATATCAATTAAAGCTATCTGGTCTATTGTATCATTTAAAGCTTCTGTTTCCTTATTGATTTTCATTTTGGATGATCTGTCCATTGGTGTAAGTGAGGTGTTAAAGTCCCCCACTATTATTGTGTTAATGTTGATTTCCAATTTTATAGCTGTTAGCAGTTTCCTTACGTATTGAGGTGCTCCTATGTTGGGTGCATATATATTTATAATTGTTATATCTTCTTGTTGGATTGATCCCTTGAGCACTGTGTAGTGTCCTTCCTTGTGTCTTGTATCATTCTTTATTTTAAAGTCTATTTTATCTGAGTATTGCTACTCCAGCTTTCTTCTGATTTACATTTGCATGGAATATCTTTTTCCTTCCCCTCACTTTCAGTCTGTATGTGTCCCTAGGTCTGAAGTGGGTCTCTTGTAGACAGCATATATATGGGTCTTGTTTTTGTATCCATTCAGCAAGCCTGTGTCTTTCCACTGGAGCATTTAATCCATTCATGTTTAAGGTAATTATCGATATGTATGTTCCTATGACCATTTTCTTAATTGTTTTGGGTTTGTTTTTGTAGGTCCTTTTCTTCTTTTGTGTTTCCCACTTAGAGAAGTTCCTTTAGCATTTGTTGTATAGCTGGTTTGGTGGTGCTGAATTCTCTTAGCTTTTGCTTGTCTGTAAAGCTTTTGATTTCTCCATCGAATCTGATCGAGATCCTTGCCAGGTAGAGTAATCTTGGCTGTAGATTCTTCCCTTTCATCACTTTAAGTATATCATGCCACTCCCTTCTGGCTTGTAGAGTTTCTGCTGGGAAATCAGCTGTTAACCTTATGGGAGTTCCCTTGTATGTTATTTTTTGTTTTTCCCTTGCTGCTTTGAATAATTTTTCTTTGTCTTTAATTTTTGCCAATTTGATTACTATGTGTCTTGGCGTGTTTCTCCTTGGGTTTATCCTGTAGGGGACTCATGGCACTTTCTGGACTTGGGTGGCTATTTCCTTTCCCATGGTAGGGAAGTTTTCGACTATAATCTCTTCAAATATTTTCTCTGGTCCTTTCTCTCTCCCTCCTCCTCTGGGACCCCTATAATGCTAATGTTGTTGCCTTTAATGTTGTCCCAGAGTTTTCTTAGGCTGTCTTCATTTCTTTTCTTTCTTTTTCCTTTATTGTGTTCCACAGCAGTGAATTCCACCATTCTGTCTTCCAGGTCACTTATCCGTTCTTTTGCTTCAGTTATTCTGCTATTGATTCCTTCTAGTGTAGTTTTCATTTCAATTATTGTATTGTTCATCTCTGTTTGTTTGTTCTTTAATTCTTCTAGGTCTTTGTTAATCATTTCTTGCATCTTCTCGACCTTTGCCTGCATTCTTTTTCTGAGGTCCTGGATCATCTTCACTATCATTATTCTGAATTCTTTTTCTGGAAGGTTCCCTATCTCCACTTAATTTATTTGTTTTTCTGGGGTTTTATCTTGTTCCTTCATCTGGTACATAGCCCTCTGCCTTTTCATCTTGTCTGTCTTTCTGTGAATATCGTTTTTGTTCCACAGGCTACAAGATTGTAGTTCTTCTTGCTTCTGCTGTCTGCCCTGTGGTGGATGGGGCTATCTAAGAGGCTATTGCAGGTTTCCTGATGGCAGGGACTGGTGGTGGGTAGAGCTGACTGTTGCTCAGTAAACAGTAAAAGCAGAGCTCAGTAAAACTTTAATCTGCTTGACTGCTGTTGGGTGGGGCTGGGTTCCCTCCCTGTTGGTTGTTTGGCCTGAGGCAACCCAACACTGGAGCTGACCTCGGCTCTTTGATGGGGCTAATGAGAGACTCTGGGAGGGCTCACGCCAAGGAGTACTTCCCAGAACTTCTGCTGCCAGTGCCCTTGTCCCCACGGTGAGCCACAGCCACCCCGGCCTCTGCAGGAGAGCCTCCAACACTAGCAGGTAGGTCTGCTTCAGTCTCCCCTGGGGTCACTGCTGCTTCCCCTGTGTCCCGATGCACACACTACTTTGTGTGTGCCCTCCAAGAGTGGAGTCTCTGTTTCCCCCAGTCCTGTCGAAGTCCTGCAATCAAATCCCACTAGCCTTCAAAGTGTGTTTCTCTAGGAATTCCTCCTCCCGTTGCCGGACCCCCAGATTGGGAAGCCTGATGTGGGGCTCAGAACCTTCACTGCAGTGGTGGACTTCTGTGGTATAAGTGTTCTC
The DNA here is from genome assembly GCF_949774975.1 of Lagenorhynchus albirostris. NCBI lineage: Eukaryota > Metazoa > Chordata > Mammalia > Artiodactyla > Delphinidae > Lagenorhynchus > Lagenorhynchus albirostris. The sequence continues at coordinate 70,952,529 of NC_083106.1, forward strand.
CAGTCTGTGAGTCACCCACCCAGCAGTTACGGGATTTGATTTTATTGTGACTGTGCCCCTCCTACCATCTTATGTGGCTTCTCCTTTGTCTTTGGATGTGGGGTATCTTTTTTGGTGAGTTCCAGTGTCTTCCTGTCGATGATTGCCCAGGAGCTAGTTGTGATTCTGGTGTTCTCACAAGAGGGAGTGAGAGCACGTCCTTCTACTCTTCCATCTTTGTTCCTCCAGTGTCTGTCATACACTTCTTGACTATTCTTTTCTTTTTCTCTGTTTGCATTTCCATTTTGGAAGTTTCTGTTGACACTTTTTCATGCTCATGAATTCTTTCCTCCTGCATATCTAGTTTACTGATGAGCCCATCAAATGCAATCTTCATTTGAATTACTATGATTTTGATTTCAAGCTTTTCTTTTGACCCTTTCTTAGAGTTTCCCTCTTTCCACTTATATTACCCACATGTCCTTGCATGTTGTCTGCTTTTTCTGTTAGACCCATTAGCATTATTAACTATAGTTGTTTTAGGTTTCTGGTCTGATTATTCCACAATCCCTACCATAGCTGAATCTCATTCTGATGCTTGCTTTGCATTTTTTACCTTTGATCATGCCTTGTAATTTTTTGTTGAAAGCTGAACATGATGTTTGGGCTGTAGTTGGAGCGTTGCTCCTGGCCTTCTGTTCCTGGTAGGCTGGTGTTCTCTGTGTTTGCTGGGTTGTAGCTCCAGTTTTCAGGGCAGCAGGATTAGGCTAAGAAGAGTTATTAATTTTGAGTTTGTTCAGCTTTTTTCTTGTAATGACTGAAGTGCCGACTTTCAAGCTGTTTGCATGTCAGACTGGAAACCTTGACCCCCGATTCAGAAGCCTGGGTTGCAGATGGCAGGAGGTCCAAGAAGAAGAGGAAGCTTTTGGGCACACTAAGTTAAAATTCTAAATCTTATTTTCGTTTTCAGTTTTCGTTTGACAGTCCAGACTATGACCTTGCCTCATCATGTCCTGTGTGAACCTTTCTCCTTGTATTACCTTAAATTCCATAGTCTTCTAACTTTTCTGACACAAGCCCAGCTGAGCCTTTGCTACCATACTGTGAGCATTGGTTTTCAGGTGTATTTTCTGCTAATGTAGAATGACTGGTTGATGCTGATTAAAGTGTGGGAGGTAAGCCTGTTGGGAGATTTATACTCAGATTCCAAAAACCATTGAATTTCACCCAGTGTTTAAAAAATTGTAGTAGTTAAGTGGTAGGCATTACACATCTTGGCTCTTACAGTTAGTGAATATAAGAATATAAATATTCTGTTTACAAAAGACAATGTAAATGGCTGGGCTTATTGCAATTATTTAGTTCACAAAATATATTAAAAGCTATATTTCAGAGAATGTTTATTGCTGTATTTTCATCTAAAGGAATTCATCTCTTAAGTATTTCTTTGAGATGGGATTCATTTTTATTTAAAACAGTTTACTTAAAAACAGATGACTCCCTGTCTTAGGACTTAATGCACTGGAATTCCTTCTAAAAATCTTTACTTTCTTAACTGTTTGTAGTAGAGCTAAAGAATTGTAACATGTTAGTTAGACATTTTTAGAATTAGTCTCTTTCCTGTCGCCGTTTGTTAATAGATATCTGCTAATAGGTAGAACTTTTTGCAGGTAATAAATTAATAAAAATGTACTTTCCATCCTTTTTTCTTTTTAATTTAACTGTGGACATGAGCATTTATCAGTACCATAAGAGAAATCAAAATGGAAATTTAAAAAGTCAGGTAATATGCATAAAATAACTTTATGTTCTTCTTTTCCATATTTCCGTGTTAGTAGAGCATTGAGAAACACCAATATTTGAGTTTTATTAGCACAGTAGAGGTGCTGGAAAGGTAGCGGTGAGGCTAAGGATAAGCGTTACAGGAACGAGGGGTTAATGGGGCCAAACATAGCAGTGAATCAAGCAAGGTAAGGATTAAAATTTTTCCACTGAAAATTTCCCTTTTTTTAAATTATAAAAATAGGACACTTGACATGAAGGGATTAGCAGGCACTTAACCAAATGAGGTCACTAGGGCACACATGGGAGTATATAGTTAGAAAGCTTTGGCAGAATAAGACTTAACTGAAGCAGCAGAGATGGTATCATATCACTTTCATTCCATAACATAGAACATGAAGTGGATTCTTGTCATCAGGCATCATTTTTCTTCCAAAAGTCATAGTTGATGTTACCTGATTTGGCACTGTAAAATCAGTCATCTGAATATTTTAGGATAATTGAGTAGAAGGCAAAATCAAGCTTTTTTTTTTAAACTCTATCTTTTTTAGGTAAAAATGTTTCATCATAGAAGGCAAACTTTTTTGCAATCATAGAATGTTGTTTTTGATTGTAGAATAAGACAACTTTTAGGATTTTTGTTGAATATATAAGTTTTGATTTGAGATGCTTGATTGTTTTAAGGCTTTTAAAATATTTTGTTAAAAATTTGTAACAATGGAAAACTTGAAGAGCAGTCTTCAAGATTCCAAGGTTCTTATGAATCCAAGCTAGAAAAAAAATAGTATTCCCATATAATGTATTTAGTCACTGTTTATATTTAACTGTGGTTTTGCAAAAGATTAGCTCATAAAAACATTAAAACTTTCTTACTTTTTATCTTAAAAGAGATCATTTGAAACTCATTTTAGAAATGAATATTGCAGCTTTATATCTTATCTTTTGCCTTTATTCTGAGGAACTATTAGTTGCTTTTATAGAATTAGTCTACATCTAAAGATTAATTCTGTAAAGAGGTAAATATCAGTATAAACTGTAGATATATCAAATTATTTGCATATAGATATGCTAAATATACACCTGCTAAACCTGTCAGTAGGGACTGATTCTGTAAATGCCTGATGTATATGTCCTCAGTTTTAGAGAAAAGCTTCATCTTGATTTCAGTTGTATGAATCTAATCCTTGGATTTAGGGAGCTGGCTAGAGTAAGTAGCTGACAGCTTTTCTTTTCCAATGACCCCTAAAAGGTAATTCCCCTATACCCTACAGCTTCCCCTATACATGGAACCATAGGAATATTTGAAAGCATAATATGTAAGTCTCTCCAACTTTAATCCTGATAACCTTTGTTCCACTTTCTCCCATTTCAGATTGTTTTTAAAAATCGTCATACTCTTCTGTATTCTATACTAGAATATTTTGTTTAGATACAATTAAAGTATGTTATACACAAATTATCTTCAATAACATTGGAAATTGATAACATTTTAAAATTTGACACAACAATGTGAAGTTTAAGGTAGTGCCAGGAAAAAATCCTTCTCTTTGTTAGGATTTCGTGGCAATGTTAAGACTTCTTCTATGCCATTGTTTTAAGAAGTATCAAAGATACTTCATATTCATAACTCTAAGGTCCTTTTAGTCTATCTGATGAGTTGGTTTAAGGATGTCCATGTTTTTAAATGTTGTCCTTACTGCCTATATTGTGATTATGAAGTTGAAATTTTTTACTTAAAGTTATAACCTCCAGTCTGCTAACATTCCATGTTGTCTTTACATTTGCTTGGTATGTGGAGAATTTGGAATGTCTCATAGTTGATACTTCGCTTACAACCAGCACTGCTCTGAATCTGTTTTCTCTTTTATTGAAAAATTTCTTCTTAACTTGGGGTATGAAAATATAAATGTTACCCTTTTTTCCGGATACCACAGAATCCACAAAATGTTATTGTTGTCAGCTTACGGGAAAACTAGGTGACTAATCCAGCTCATATGAGCGAGAAGAGCAGGGGCTTCTTCACTCCACATATGCTTATGATTTAAGCGTTGCCAACTTTCAGAAAACCGGTTGCAGCCTCCATGTGACTCAGTTGTAGCCACGGTCTCCTCTCTTCCGCTAAACCGCTATATACCTCTTTTCTCTTCTGATCTGGTAGAGTCACCCCTGGGAAAAGAAAACTTGGTGCATTCATGAAACTATGTCGATAAATTGTCAGTTGACTTACTTCCTTTAAAAATTTTTATCCCTTTTGAATTTTGTGGAACTTTGTGAAGTTTCTTACTATTTAATAAGCCTACCTTTGAAGAGAGTTAGAGCTATACCAATAAATAATCTTGAAATAGGAATTTCCACCAATCATGTGCTCATTCCTTCTTAAGACCTTCTTATTTTGTATTACCAGAAAGTAAAAGGTCCTTTCCTGAAATTTTGTGTGGGGTCCCTTGTTAGATTTTTTTTTTTAATTTCTTAGCCTAGCCACAACCTTTCCTTCATTTGAAATTAACTCAGTGTTTTGGCATTGATGATACATATACCTTGTTTGGATTTTTAAAATTTCCCCTCCAAAAAAATGGCATCCCTATTCTTTTTACTAGTATAGAACAATAATTAACGCTTACATGTTTTGATCTTTATTATAAACTGTTGAACAACGTGGAAACTTTCTTACCCTATTTTAAGAGTTGCATGGGTAGGTCCTTCAGTATTCTTATCAACTCTTTTTGGGCCATGAAGAGGTATTTTTTTAGTTAAATAAGAATGATAAATTTACATATTGAGATCATGCATCTTCTCAGAGATCATTAATTTATAATAGTATGTTAAAGTTCTGAGAACTCAAGTGCTGAGTGAAGAGACCTGATTTGTTTTACCTAGTGTTTATCAAAACCCAAGTGCAAGAGTTGCTGTTTTTGCAAACTTCCTATTAACATACTGTAGCACAAGGTTCTGAGAAGCCCAATTTCTCAGATGTTCCTAATCATTAAAGTAGTGATCAGTTTCGCAGAAGACAGTGTAATGGTTAAATGAGATTTGTCCTACATACAGATCAAGCTTTTATTTTATTCTGAGGGAATTCTAGGGAGAAGAGGGATTTTGATCACTCACCTGGAAATCTGGAACCTAATCTGTTCTGTAGTTTAGCTAACAACTACAATAAGAAATGAAGAGTGGTGATTTAGAAGATAAGGTATAGTATGTAAGAGCAGATATAGCCTGGTTAAAAGTATATTTTAATAGTACGTATGTCTTAGAAAATGCAGTAGGAATTTATTATGCAGATCGATCAAAGTATGGTAATGTCACTCATTTTACTGACAAGATAGTGTATATCTTTTTCTCTTTCTACCACTTGCTCTAGCATTGTTATTTTTTTTCCATCTTTATTGGAGTATAATTGCTTTACAATGGTGTGTTAGTTTCTGCTTTATAACAAAGTGAATCAGTTATACATACATATATGTTCCCATATCTCTTTCCCTTGTGTCTCCCTCCCTCCCACCCTCTAGCATTGTTTTTTGATGCACTATCTTGGTTTTTCGTTCCATTGGATGGATAAAGTATGGGATATATGATCTATTGGCACAAATGTATTACAGAGGTCAGTAGGCCCGGACTTCTGGGTATATATTTCATCCAGGGTTTTGGAACAATACAGGTTTATTTTTCTTGCTCTGGGGAAATATAGAATTTTGGAATGAGACAGAAAAAATATTTCAAAAGGTTAATGGAGACTTTTATTTTTACAAGCATTTACTTATTCAGAAGTTTATATTTGGCCAAACTCCTAGTCTTAAAACCGAAGATAGGGAATAGAATCTCATTACAATAAATGTTTGACTGGGTCATTCTTAAAGACTTAATGTTCCTCCGAATTCTCATTCTCCTCGTCTCTGAGGACAAGAGTGCAGGAAGAATGCATTAGTTACTACACTTCTTTCCCGATCTTTCTTCGTAGATAGATATCATTTTGACCTTGAATTATTGTAAATTTTAGAAAGTTATTGATGAAGAAAGGGGGAACTGGTGTGTATTTCTGGGAAAATAATTTTAGGGGAAAAAAGCCAATCTAAAAAAGAATACCAGCTATGTTTTGACTTCTGCATTATCTTGGAAACAATTTATGATATTGTTTAACTGATTCTTAGTATCTCCCCTTAAGTAAACTAATACAACACTCTCAAGATTTGTGGACTATGAAATCCAAATATATGATATGCTTTTATTATAGAGAAGACAATTGATCAAAGCCTCCCAAGAATGTTTCTCAAGTTTTACGGTTTGTATTCTTTAATGTTACTTGTCTGTGTATTTTATTATAAGCAAAAAAAAAAAAAATCAAAACACAAATGGTAGAGGAACAAGTTTTAGAATATAGATTGACAAAGAGAATTGACATTGACAAAGAGAATCGGGCTGGAACTATTTATCATCACTGAGTATTTTATTTGAGACGACCCTACCTTTACCCACATGTTAGAATAACACCTATATAAATATACACACATATCTAAGGAAAGGACCAGTAAATTGTTCCCAGATCGTTGTTTACTGAATCATGGTTTCATATATCCCCAAGCCTAATCACAGCTCTTGTGATAAATAAGGAAATCACACTTGGTGAACAAAAACTAATATTTAGTGAATGCTTATTGTGTGTCAGAGATCGTTCCATCCAAGGGCTTATATTAATTTAATCACACCTAGGAGGTAAGTACTATTATTATTCCCATTTTAAAGATGAGGAAGCTGAGGTGTAGGGAAATAAATAACCTGTCCAGTGTCCAGAGGTGTTAAGACATAGAGCTGGGATATAAATTCAAGCCATTTAATTCAGTAGAGGCTTGAGCGCTGATCTACTCCATCACGATATCAGTTTGAGTTTCCCATAATGCAGTTCCTGAGATGGAGGTGAAATATGAGGAGTATATTGGGGGTAATGCCTGTGAAACTGGGAGGGAGAAGGATTGGGCAGGAAAAGCCTTCAGACCAGTGCACATCTGGGAAGCAGAACTGGACAGAGAACGCCTCGGACTGTAATATATATCTGACAAAGTCTCAGCCAACGCAGTGGGAGCCGCAGAGCAGAGGTTGCTTGTTCAGTGAGTTCCGCATTGAGTGGAAATGGCCAGCCCCTAGTCCTACTGCCGTGCTCTGTCATTGACTGGGGACTCCTCGGGAAGAGCATGGCCTGCACGGAATGCTGCGGCCCGTCTTAAAGCTGTGGCTGGAGACAGTTATCTGACTGCGCTCCTACGCAAGTTCTTTCTGGAAGGGCAGTCCAAGCAGCACGTTTCCACGGTTGCCCGACATCATCCTGTCACCTCACAGATACCAAATGCCATTTCACATCCATTAGATGGGCAGAAATGTTTAAATCTGACAGTGCCACACGCTTGGGAGGCTGTAGATGAATATGTCTACTGCTTGCAGGAGTGTAAATTCATGAAACACTTTGGCAATATAATATATATGATCATCTGATCATAACCTACTGCACAGCACTTGCACCCCAGAGAAACTCCTTCATGAGGAGACACGTACAGAAATGTTCTCAGCAGCAGCATTTGTAGTGGTGATAAATTGGAAGCAATCTAAATGTCCGTCAACAAGAGGATTGATCGATCGTTGTCTGGAGACGGCGGGAGTTCTTTCGCCTTGGCGGCCGGGCCGATCTCCGAGCGGAACCAGGATGCCACTGTGTATGTGGGGGGCCTGGATGAGAAGGTTAGCGAACCACTGCTGTGGAGCTATTTCTCCAGGCAGGGCCAGTAGTCAACACCCACGTGCCAAAGGATAGAGTCACTGGTCAGCACCAAGGCTATGGCTTTGTGGAATTCTTGAGTGAGGAAGATGCTGACTATGGCATTAAGATTGTGAACATGATCAGACTCTATGGGAACCCAATACGGGTGAACAAGGCATCAGCTCACAACAAAAATCTGGATGTGGGGGCCAACATTTTCATTGGGAACCTGGACCCAGAGATCGATGAGAAGTTGCTTTATGGTACTTTTAGCGCCTTTGGGGTCATCTTACAAACCCCCAAGATTATGCGGGACCCTGACACAGGCAGGCAACTCCAAAGGTTATGCCTTTATTAATTTTGCTTCATCTGATGCTTCGGATGCAGCGATTGAGGCCATGAATGGGCAGTACCTCTGTAACCGCCCAATCACCGTGTCCTATGCTTTCAAGAAGGACTCCAAAGGTGAACGCCATGGCTCAGCCGCTGAACGACTTCTGGCAGCACAGAACCCACTCTCCCAGGCTGACCGCCCTCATCAGCTGTTTGCAGATGCACCCCCTCCACCCTCTGCTCCGAATCCTGTGGTATCATCACTGGGGTCTGGGCTTCCTCCACCAGGCATGCCTCCTCCTGGCTCCTTCCCACCACCAGTACCGCCTCCTGGAGCCCTTCCACCTGGGATACCCCCAGCCATGCCCCCACCACCTATGCCTCCTGGAGCTGGAGGACATGGCCCCCCATCAGCAGGAACCCCAGGGGCTGGACATCCTGGACAGGGACACTCACATCCTCACCCATTCCCACCGGGTGGGATGCCCCATCCAGGGATGTCTCAGACGCAGCTGGTCCACCATGGCCCTCATGGCTTAGGACACCCCCATGCTGGGCCCCTGGCTCTGGGGGGCAGCCACCACCCCGACCACCACCTGGAATGCCTCATCCTGGACCTCCTCCAATGGGCATGCCCCCCCGAGGGCCTCCGTTCAGCTCTCCCATGGGTCACCCAGGTCCTGTGTCTCCGCATGGTATGCGTGGACCTCCTCCACTGATGCCCCCTCATGGATACACTGGCCCTCCACAACCTCCACCCTACGGCTACCAGCGGGGGCCCCTCCCTCCACCCAGACCCACTCCCCGGCCTCCAGTTCCCCCTCGAGGCCCACCTCGAGGCCCTCTCCCTCAGTGATTTCTCATTGCCTTTCCTCTTGTTAGAGCCTCCCAATATCTGTTCCCTTCCTTGGACCAATCAGAGTTGCTGTAGCTCCCAGGGCTAAGGCGCTAATCCCTCCCAGGCCTCCTTTTGTAAGTGTAATTTTTTTCACAGGAGGTTTTATTTTTTTCTGTGTCAGTCCTAAGTGTTTTGCAAATGCACAGAGAAAATAAAACTAAACTCCTTGTTTAAAAAAAAGAAAAAAACAAGAGGATTGATCATTTGTGCCGTATATATACACACATATATATAGAGTTTGCAGTATTGTACAGTACATAAAAATGGAATGAACCAGTGTTTCCTGTGTCCACGTGAATATATCTAAGAACCAGAGAATTAAGGGAAAAATTCCAAAAGGAGACATTTTAACTCAGCCTGAGCTCTTAATCATGGCACCCATACTGTCATTTCACAAGGATCAGATACCATTCAACATCCATCAGATTCATATATAGTTATCCACGTACATAAAGTTTAAAGGCAATGTCATGTTTGCTTTTGGATATTATACATTTGTAGTAAAGGTATAGCATGCCTGGGAATGATGAACATCAAATTTAGGCGAGTGGTTACCTGAGGGAAGTAGGATCAAGGAGGGGCACAGGGACTTTCAAGTGATGTGTGACCTTTTTGTGGTCTGAAATAAAGATGACATAATGTTGATATTTCACAGAATTATGTAGTAGAACACATGGATGTTAGTGAATGTTCTCTAATGCTTTTCTGTGTGGTTAAAATGTTTTGTTAATAGATAGGTGGGTATTTAGTTGTGAAACCATAGGTGTGCATCTAAAACTTACTTTCAGGGCTTCCCTGGTGGCGCGGTGGTTGAGAGTCCGCCTGCCGATGCAGGGGACACGGGTTCGTGCCCCGGTCTGGGAAGATCCCACATGCCGCAGAACGGCTAGGCCCCTGAGCCATGGCCGCTGAGCCTGCGCGTCCAGAGCCTGTGCTCCGCAACGGGAGAGGCCACAACAGTGAGAGGCCCTCGTACCATTTTAAAAAAACAAACCAACAACAACAAAAAAACACCTTACTTTTACATGCAGGCATCCTATCTACAGATCCAAATAAAATAATCCATTCAAGGAAGATCAATGCCATTTCACTGAAATCCTTTGTTAAAAAGTTTTATGACATAAAAACGTAAATCTATTTTTTAAAAAATCTTTGCCTGGCAGGCTTTTTATAGAAATTAACAAAATGGTTCAAAATGTTTATGGAAATGTAAAGGACCTAGAATAGCTAAAACAATTTTGAAAAAAAAGAATAAAGTTGGAGGACTTATACTCCTTGATTCTAAGACTTAAACTGCAGTAAAACCAAGAAAGTGTGATATTGGTATAAGACAGTAGAACAATAAAGCAGAATAGATCAGTGGAAAAGAATTTAAAAATCCAGAGATAGACCCAAGTGCAGATGGTTAATTGATTCTAGATAAAGTAGCAAAGTAATTCAGTGGGGATAGGATAGTCCTTTCAAGAAATAGTCTTGGAACAATTAGATATCCATAAGGAAAAAAACGAATCTCAACCCTTATCTCATACTTACCCCACAAAAATGAATTCAAAGTGGGTCATAGACCTAAATGTAAAGCTAAAGCTATAAAACTTTTAAAAGAAAATATAGGAGAAAATCTTGGTGCCTTTGGGTTTGGCAAATATTTCTTATAGAAAGCACAAGTCATAAAAAGGTTTTAAATTGAACTGAAAATTGAAACTGATGCTCTTCAAAAGATGCTGTTCAGGAAATGACAAAGCAAGCCACAGATTGGGGAAAAGAGTTATAATACATACATCTGATGAATGCCTTCTATCCAGAATATATTAAAAAAAACCAAAAATCAAAGCTCTTACAGCTCAAGATAAAGAACTCAATTTTTAAAGCTGACCTAAAGATTTGAAACAAGACTTCACAATGATCATTAAGCACACGTAAGCTCCGTAGTCATCAGGGAAATGCAAATTAAAATCAAGTGAGGTGCCGTTACATACCCATTAGATGGCTAGAGTTTAAAAGTCTGATGACAAGTGTTGGTGAGCATTTCCAACAACTGACACTCTTATACATTGTTGGTGGGAGTGTAAAATGGCAGAACCACTGTGGAAAACTGTTCAGCAGTTACATTTTTTTATATACCTATCATACTACCAAGGAATTCCATTCCCTGGTATTTTCAAAGGAGAAATGAAAACTTTAAACTATTCATGGCAGCTTTATTTGTAAGATCCCCACACTGCAATCAACCCAAATGTCCAGATGTCATCATGTACCCAGATTGTGGTATAGCCGTGTAATGGAATAGTAGGAAGGAATAAAAGGAGCTAACGATTTATGCAATAGCGTGGATGAATCTCCCAAAATCAAGCTGAGCAATAGAAACCAAATACGAAAGATTTCTTGTATATTATTCCACATATATGAAATCTGGAAAAGACAAAACTAATCTATACCCATAGAAAGTAGATCAGTGGTTGTCTGGCGCCATTGTTGGGCTGAGGATTGATTAGAATGGGCTACAAGAGAGCTTTTTGGAATGTTTGAATATTCCATATCTTACTTGTAGAGATGGTTTGATGGGTGTACAGTTATCAAAACGATCAAATTTTATAACTAAAATGGGTGCTTTTTATCCTATGTCATTAAAGTTGATCTTAAAGAAAGCAAGGCACAGAAAAAGTCTTAGTCTGACAAAACTGTTACAGTGCCTCATTTGTTGAAGTGACTTTGTAGATGTTGTTATTTATTCTCCCGTATGTAGATTTTCCAGCCACTTTCAGTATTTTTCTCCTTTCTAAAGAATGTTCTACCTTTCGGCAGTTTCACTGCATAGTAGAAAACCTAAAGGAGTGTGAAAAACAAGAAGAATGCAACATTTGAATTGGTCAGTTAAGGCTGTTTCAGTGAGGAGGGTGTTGAAACTGTTGGTTTATTATAAAAGGTTATCAAATATCATGTATCTGTGTTACTGTTCTCCAGATATTCCACAGTGGGTTATTAATGGTGAAGTGGAACACGTATATACAGTATTTATGTGTATATTTTAAAAGAACGAAGTTATGAGAAACTGATTCAGTATTCTCTTGACTTTATCAGTCTACTGTTGCTCAGAAGTAAGAATGGAATCCTAATACTCTTACGCATGTGAACTGTAATTATCTTTTTACAGCGTATTTATGTTTCTTGCACATCTATGAAAAACGGGTGTGTCGAAATACTCCTATCTGGACAATGCAAAATTTATATATCTTGCCATGTATGCCTACCTCATTAGTAGTCATAGTTTTATTCAGAAATCTCTTATCAGAGAGCCTACAACTGTTCTCCATCTGGACTGCACCGAGAGCAAAATTATCAGATTTTTATTTCCTCACTTTCCACCGATCAGATTGGTGAAAGTCAGACTTTTGCAAAGCCTGAATACTTTGCATAGTAATAGGTGGTTTGTGTTGTTAATGACCTCTGTTGAGTATATTTTTTCAATTCTTTTTAGTGATTCAGAACTGCAAAAGGAGTTCTCAGAAAGGTAGTGGAAAAACTGAGAATTTGACCCAAAAGAGTCAGTTTATGAAGAGGCAGAACTCAAATGCAGGTAGTTAGATTCTAATGCCATGAGAGAATTAGCTTCACTTGAAGTGTTGTTTTTCAGTAAGTACTGTTTTAGGCACAGAAATACTTTGCCTTGGTTTGTATTTCTCAGTGATACCAGAATAAAATCATTAGTTTACAAATGATAAGTTATCATACTTCCATATACTCTTGTCCAAAATCAGATTTTGGAAATATGTCAGTTTGGCAGAGAAGGAGTTGCATTCTTGAAAACTTAGACTGAAATATGTGTACTTGTTAATTCAAAAGAGAGTCAGAATCATTTAAAAGTGATTTAATGCAAAAGGAAGTCAAAACAATTCTTCGAACTATGTCAGGTTCTGTTCCTAAGAATTGTTCAGAATTAAGTAGGGACTCTGCAATAGAATTCTAATTTTAGTGTATTAGATTAAATCACTTCAACTAATTATTGAACCATTTTAAGGGGAAAAGAAGGCATTGACATACAGGTAAATGTACCCATACAGGTGCCAATAGAAACAATCTTAAAGCAGTTTGGGCTTCAAAGACCTTCAGGACCAATGGAACATATGATGAACTTAGTTCATGGGGTCCCCAGTATGTGGGAAGAAAAGAGCTTATTAATAAAGCAGGGAACATGATATTTTTGGCATTTTTATTAGTATTAGGCAATAATACTTCGGTAAGAAATACTATTAATATGGAAATGTAAATAGTCGTAACTTCAGGACACATTACTGGTAGGTGGGTTCTGATTATGGAAAATGGTTAGTGTTCAAACTTTGACATTAGTCCAGACGATTGAGCCAGAGAGGCCCGATGTGTAATTTACATTGGATTTGTGCCTTCAGCTATTTCCAAACGTAGAGTTCTCAGATTTTTCTTGAATAATATACATAGATTTCTCTTATTCAGTGGCATAAGAATGGATATCTCGTTCAAAGTTTTTATTTTAAGTAGTGGTTACATGCAAAGTCCTTTTTCATTTTTACAGCGATTTTGAGGTTTCACTATAAAGTAGCGTGATTGATTTTTTTTTTCTTTAAAAGTTAGATGCGGATGAGTGTTCTCTCTTTCTAGGTAATACCCTGGAACTCTGTACAGTGATTACAGCCGATGTTCATAGTACTTTTGGAATGCCTCTTTGAATATTGTATTTAGAACCTATAGCGATTCTTTTAAATAGCACAGTGATGGCATTTAAAGAAAAATCCTTTGAGACTGATAGTGATTCTTGAGAACAGTCAGAACGAGAATATTGATCCAAGTCAGTATTTGGATGTAGTTCTTGTTCTCCAAATATTTCTTCAGATTTTTGTTTTTTTACAGCTAGTTAAGAAAGAGGGAAGAAAATTACCTACAAGATAGAACTAAGTAATAAAACTGATTTTAAAGTCACTTTGAAAGTCGTTGAGCAGTTTGCAGCATCATTGGATAAATAAATAGTCTTAAAGTGGACACTCTAAAGGATAGTATTCATATTCACTTGAATATATAAATTGTGACAAATGTCTCTGGAAATATTCTGTATTTTATAGTCTGAAATAAGAAGATATTTTCCTACATCAAAAAAGTCTCCTGGTATCATAAGTGGCTGTCATAGTTGGGGTTCCTGGCTTTTCTCTTAGGTGACAATACTCACTAGTGTCTGCTCCTGTAATCCGGTCTCCAAGGACCTTTCTAGCTTGGAAGTTTTATGGCTCTGATAATCTGCAGCAAAATCACATACAATTCTCTCTGCTGCTCAAAACCTGATCCCTAGTGTTTTGTGGAAGTTGTTGGCTTTTAAAAATAAACAGTTTGATCTAGTCTAAATTGGGAAGGAGTCACAGACAGATTTAGTGATTCAAACTGCAGAGGTAAATGACATGATTGAGGTTGGGGATAAGGTATTTACTGGAACATGCATTTGAGGAGACTTTTAATTCTCTATAGTAAGTTTGCAGATGGAGTTTATAAAAGCATTTTCTGAATTTCTGCATCCTTTATGTGAAGGCTTTCTGGGCATGGGACATGGTGCAGAGTAGAAATGGAGGATCAAAACACAAATGGCATGTTGAAACAGAGATCCGTCCATTAGAGCCAAAGCTGCCCTTGAGATTTGAGCCTGTGCCGGTGTTGCCTCAACTCATAGACACCAGGATGCAACCTTCCCCCTGCCATAAACCCACCTCCTGGCACTCCATCTTTGCAGTCCATCACGTGGCCTCTGGATATAATTCTTAGAAAGCCTTACTTCATATTTTTGTTATACTTGGTCTCCCGTTATAATGTAAAAATAACATCTCATTTGTCTAATTCCATATACCGTTTCACATACTTCATGCCTTTTCATACTTTATGTTTTGTATTTCCTCTCCCCTAAACCAAACTGCCAACATGCCCTTCCCTCTCAAAACTTCCCACTCTGCCTTTGGAAACCTGTTCCTTAATAAAGGCTCCCTAACTTCCTCACTGGATGGTCCCTTTACCTTCTTGCTTTCCTAAAACATGGCTCTCATTTAAGACCTCCACTGTTCCTGCAGTTCTTTCAAAGAATGATGCTTGTTGGTCCACACAGTGTTTTAGGGTTGGGAGGTGAGATCAGTGCCTTCTCCCCTCTGTCCTTTCAGACTATTAGTCCTTCATCCTTTTTTTAAAAATATTTATTTATTTGTTTATTTATTTGTTTATTTATGGCTGTGTTGGGTCTTCGTTGCTGCGTGCAGGCTTTCTCTAGTTGCGGCGAGCGGGGGCTACTCTTCGTTGCGGTGCGCGGGCTTCTCATTGTGGTGGCTTGTCTTTGTCGTGGAGCACGGGCTGTAGGCGCGTGGGCTTCAGTAGCTGTGGCTCAGGGGCTCAGTAGTTGTGGCTCGTGGGCTCTATAGTGCAGGCTCAGTAGTTGTGGCGCACGGGCCTAGTTGCTCCACGGCATGTGGGCCTGTGGCTTCCAGACCAGGGCTCGTGCCTGTGTCCCCTGCATTGGCAGGTGGATTCTTAACCACTGCACCACGAGGGAAGCCCAGTCCTTCATCCTTATGTAAGCCCCTCACCCTGGCATCTTTGGTGTTTATGCCAATTAGGTTTATCTTATCTCTATCTTCTCCCAGTTTCCTAACTGCCCTCCTCTAATTCTTACCTGTTTTCAAAGCCTTGCTCTCAACCTGCTTTCATTTCCGTGTGGGTGATGTGTTTTGTTGGCCTTTCTTGTTCTTAGGATCTGCATTTCTAGTAGCCTTTGGCCCATACCACTTTAGACACGCACTCATGGCTACCTCATGGGCCTTATGGCAGCTGCTCAAACTCTGACATACTGAAGTCACACGCTTTAATGTCTCACGACAGCTTCCTCTGCTTGCGTGTCGCTGAGGTTGCTCCAGAGCGGCACTCATGATCTTCCTGACCAAACCACCAGCGTCTTCTCCTGAGATGGCCTTTTTTTTTTTTTTAATATACTCCATCCTCTACCGAGCGGCCCAAGCTAGAAACTTGGAACTCATCCTTGATTTCTTCTCTCTCATCATCTACTCCTCTTCTCGAATCCGCCCACCTCTCCCTGTCCGCATTCTCATTCCAGGTGCAGGCCTGGGGTTTTGCGGCAGCCTCCTAAGGAGACTTCCTGCATTGGGTCCTCCCCATCTCTACTCCATTCTTTACCCTGACCACACAGAGTTAGTCTAAAATGCAAAGTGATCACGTCACACTCCTGTTTAATATCCTATTTTTAGGATCAGATACAGACCCCTCAACACAGGTTAGACGGCCTGCATAATCTTGCCCTACTTACCTCTCTAGCCTTAATTCTTGTCTCTTCCCCTTCAAACCCTGTGATTCAATCGTATTTAATTTATTTCAGTTCTTGAAATATGCCAGAATAAATATGATTTATTGAACCCTGGGCCTTTGAGCATGTTCCCTGTTTCTCACAAATTCTTTCCCTTTCTCTTAACTTGACAAACTCCTACTCATCCTTCAGGCTTTAGGTTCCTCTAGAAAGCCTTTGTTAATTCTCTTAATTCTGGGTAGGTGCCCCTGCTCTGTTTTGGAATCCTGAACTTCCTGTTACAGCACTTACCACACTGCATTATAATCTCCTACTTACTGTGTCCGCCCCAAACCTACAAACTCTGTGAGGGCGGGAATGTGTCAACAGCACCGAGAACAATTCCTGGCCTCTAGTAGGTGCTCAGTGTATTATTTGATAAATGAATAAATAAGGGAAGAAAGGAAGAATGCGATTTCTTTTTGAGAATGGGGGAGATAAGTTTATAAGAGCTCTCATTACACAAGACCTGCTTTAAAATAGGATGAAAAATTTTTTTACTGTGTAAACTGCTTTCAGTGGGGAAGTAAACACAAGCAAGGAGACTAACTAGGAGACTGCAGTACTATTGCAGTGATGTGGTCCAAAGAGCCTGAACTTGAATTGAGGCACTTGGAATAGAAAGCTTAACAATTACTGTGAAAGGTGTAATCATTAAAAGGCATAACAGAACTTGACCACTAGGGTGTAAGGTAGGAGACAAAATAGAAATTGATTACAGTATTTTGGCATTGGTGGAAATAGGGAGAGTTTGGATAATAAGTTTTGTAAGGAAAAAAGTTCAGAATTTCTAGGAGTTTTATATTCACATATAAAATTAAAATCAATAGAGAAAAGATTTCACTGATTTTGGAGGCAAGAAGTAATTTTTAAATGTTTTCTTAGTAAATATACTAGATAGAAATTTTAGTTATAAATGCAGTTTCAGAATTTGTTGAATTTTAAGGAACTTAAATTTTAACAAACCCTGCTGTCTTTTTTGAGAAGTAGATGACAGCCTAAGAAAATGGTTTCATTTTGTTTACGTTTCATTGTTTGTCCTTGGTGTAAAAAAGTTGTGAATTTTTTGATACTATAAATACTTCTGATACTATAAATAACTGAGTAAGAATGGTTAACAATATATTAAAATATTATCTTATTAACATGTATTTCTCATTAAAAAAATTTCATAATATAATATGTCTCCACATCTTTCTTACTATCCTTTTGGCTACATGGAGTTGGAGTTTCTTTGAAAGATTAGCAACAGAGATTATAGATTTAGAAGTTATTCATCTAAAGATGATTACTGAATCCCTAAGAATAGGTGAACTTGATAAGGGAAGATTATAGGAGGAAAAGAAGGAAAGAAAGGATGATTACTGCTGAATGTTTATAATTTCCAGTGTCACAGGGAATAATTAAGAGGTGTCAGCAAAATATAACAGAAAGAATGATAAGAGAAATGAAAGGTATATCTAAGTGTTAGAAAATAATACAGAAGTAAAGTTGTAGGAACTGGATTACAGTGGGTTAACAAATGAGTGAACACATTTCTGTTCTTAATTCTTACCGACAAGGAAGAATTAAACTTGAGTGGTTCTTGGCCAAAGAGAACTTCAGTCAACTTCCAATTCCTTATCCTGGCATTCAAGACTATTCATAATCTGAAATTCAGCGGCCAATGTTGATCTTCTAAAGTTCCTCAAACTATTGTCCTCAGGGTCCTCCAGCACAAACTCTGAGACATCTGTGGTTTTTTTCCCCACCTCACTCTTTTCCCCATTGGAATCCCACCAAGGGCCCTGTTTAAGCCTCAACCTAATTCACGTTGTCTTCCCTAAATCCTATAGTGATCTCTTTGTGTACCTCTGGTTTTGCTTTTAATTTGAACCTTCTTTAAATTTTCTGCTTGTATCTTTTGTCTTCCCAATGAGACTGTAAGCATTTTAAGGGCAAGATCCGTGTTTCCTATTTACTGCTCAATTTGCTCAGTTACATTTTTAAAAGTGAGTAATACATTATCGCTAAGGTACCCATCAGAGGTAAAATGCTCTGGATCTTGAATGCTGCATAGTGCCATGTATGTAATAAATACTAAAAAAAAATTTCATTAAATCAAAATGTGTTTGGTCGACCTGGTTACAGTGAATTCTTGATAGTTTATAATCAAAGAAAGACTAATGTTTTCACCAACATCTGTCCATATACTTTCTGTTATAAAAATACCTTGTATACGGAATACATACAAATGCTGTCTTGGTAGTTTTATGATAAAATTATAACTCCCTTATTTTATCATTACAGTCCTTTTCTTTCTAAACATACTGTTCACTTCACTGATGGCAACATTGGTGCTCTGTGGAAGCCAGTATATAAAGTTGTTAAAACCATGGACCCTGTGGTTCAGTCCAGGTCCTACAACCTATTAGCAGTATGAACTCAACCATGGCCCTAATCTCTCTGAGCTCCAGTTCCTTCATGCATAAAATGGGTAATAACTACCTTCCTCCCTGGGTTGCTGAGAGTTAAAGGAGGGAATCCCTATAAATGTGGAGCACTGTGCCTGGCCCTTAGTAAGTGCCGTCACTGTAATTAGGGTTTTGTCTAATTTAACAATGCCACAAGAGAAAGTTCTCTGCAGTTTTTACATGTTAATTTTATGGGTGGTATTTCTGTTAACTTCTAAAACCATTTACACCCACTATTTTATGTGATATTTTGATCATAAAATAGTAGGTTCTTTTCATAGTCACGTAGAGTCCAATTGGCTAACATCCTTGTGTTCCACTGCTTATAATTTCGTAGCGACAAGGCTGGTTCAATCTGGAACAAAATATCCCTTCCATGGCTTTCTTTTATTATATGATGCAAGATGCTTGTATCACAAAATGAATTCAGGGTGCCTCTCCCTATATCTTTAGGACTCAAATCAGAGTTAATTACCAAGTAGAGAAAATTCACGAAATGAAAACTGATAGGCAGTATTCTCCAGGGGATGATTCTAAAATATCCTTTTGTAAGTGATGAGGTATCTTGTGCACCCTTTTACTACCAATGCCTATTCCCAGACTTCACTTAGAAAACATTATAAATTCATAGCCTGACCACATTGTATCCTAAACACTGAAGGCAAGCCATATTGTGAGGATTTCATTTTAACCACAGAGAAATTGTAACCAGCCCCAAACCACAGGACCAAGTAAGTAGTAGGTCCAGGAATAGAACTGAGAAGGCTCTGATTCCTCCTCACATCCTGTAACCACAAGGTTCTGCTGCTTTGGTACATAATAACAGATCATCTGGTGCTGCTGGACCACAGTACATGACACATCAGGAGCAAACCATAGGACCCTGTCTGAAAACACGCAGCCTTTACTTTCTAAAGGGCTGCTTAGAAGCCAGAGAGGCGGGGAAGGAGCCATGATGAGCACCAGATGATTGTTGACTGATATTTGTGTTTGGGGTAAGCAGTTGCTACCACAGAGTTTGCCTCTCTGCTAAGGTTGTTTAAACAAAAACAAGGTAATGATTTATAGCCATGGAGATGCTTTTATTTGAGTTATGTTTAATCAAGATAGCTGAAGAGTGTCCTAGAATGGCATCGCGTCTATGAGAAGCGTAGACATTTTATGTTCCTTTCAAGAACTGGCCCACTCCCCATTTTACTTTAAAAGTTTTGTTTCTTTGCCTTTAGTTGATTTCCAGAGCACTGACATGGTTGTGTTGAAGTACTTGTCCTGCTGTATTGTTGCTGTGCGGGGAAGAAATTTGCCAGCCTCCTCACTGTGTCGTGCCGGAAGTATAGCTTACTTATCCTTACTATTTTATATGGATACAAATTACTTGTATTTACTTATATTTTGTTTTGTTATATCACAGATTTTTTTTTTCTGGGATTATTTCCTTTCTCTCTGAAATACACCCATTAGTAAAAGTCCTTTAGTAAAAGTCTTGGCTTTTATTTACCTGAAGGCGACTTTGTTTCAACCGTACTCTTGAAGAATAGCTTTGCTAGATATACTATTCTTGAATGAGATTTATTTTCTCTTAGGCTTTGGAGGGTATTATTTCACTGTTTATGGCTTCTATTGTTACTATTAAGTAATAGAAAATATCTAGTGATTATGGAGTACTTAGTGCCAATCTTTACACGTTGAACATTGGCACTTATCGCTTCATTTAATCCTGATAATATACTTATGATAATATGCCATTGTTATTCTTATTTATTCTGAGGGAGAAACAGAGGCACAGTGACAGAATTTCATCCCTGGATCTCTGACTCTAGAGCCCATGTTTGTTTTGTTTTGTTTTTTAATTGAGGTGTAGTTGACATATAACATTATTTTAGTTTCAGGTGTTCAACATAATGATTCAGTGTTTGTATACATTGCAAAATGATCACCACAGTAAGTCTAGTTAACATCATCACCATACATAGTTACAAAAAAGTTTTTATCTTTCAAGATCTACTCTCTTAGCAACTTTCAAATATGTAATACAATATTATTAACTATAGTCATCATGCTGTACATTATATTCCCAGGACTTATTTACTTTACACCGTGACGTTTGTAGCCTTTGATCACCTTCACCCATTTCCCCACCCCCACCCCCACCCCCACCCCCTTCTCTGGCAGCCACCAAAAAGTTCTCTGTATCTATGAACTTTTTTTTTTCTTCTTGTTTGTTTGTTTTTAGATTCCATATATACATGAGAGCATACGGTATTTGTCTTTCTCTGTCTTACTTATTTCACTTAGCATAATGCCCTCAAGGTCCTTCCATGTTGTTATAAGTGGCAAGATTTCATTTATTTTTTATGCCCAAATAATATTCCATTGTGTATATATGCCATATTTTCTTTATCCATTCATCCATTGATGGACACTTCGGTTGTTTCCATTTCTTGGCTATTGTAAATAATGCTGCAGTGAACATGGGGGTGCAGATATTTTTTTGAATTAATATTTTCATTTTCTTCAAAGAAATACCCAGAAGTGGAGTTGCTGGATCATACAGTAGTTCTATTTTTAATTTTTTTGAGGAACCTCCATACTGGTTTCCATAGTGGCTGCACCAATTTACATTCCCACCAACAGTGCATGAGGGTTCCTTTTTTTCCACATCCTTGCCAACACTTGTTATTTTTATCTTTTTGATAAGATTCACTCTAACAGATATGAGGTGATATCTCATTGTGGTCTTGATTTGCATTTCTGTTGATTAGCGATGATTAGTGATGTTGAGCATCTTTTCATGTACCTATTGGCCATCTGTATGTCTTCTTTGAAAAATGTCTGTTCAGATCTGCCCATTTTTTAATTGGAGGGTTTTGGTTTTTTACTGTTGAGTAGAGTCTATGTTTTTAAACTGCTAACACAGCCAAGCAAATACTTAAAAAAGAAGAATGAGAGATAAATAATATGACTAAATATTAAAGTCACTTAAAAACTATAGTAGTTAAAATAGAGGCATTTTTCAGTGGATAGAGAGATTAGTAGATTAATCATTACTATTATAGGCTATCATTACCGAGCAGTACCAACATGCTGTGCCTGTTTTCTCATCTAGAATAATAATAGTGCCTGCCTCATAGAGTGGTTGTGAAGAATAAGTGAGTGTACACACACACACACAACACACACACGTGTACACACACATATTATTAAAGGTTAAAAGATATTTGTTGTCATTAGCCATAGTAGAATAAAAGAGAAAAGCACAGAAAACTGACTCTACTATGTATGAGAATATAGTATCTGATTACAGGTGATGAGGAGAAAAGATAGGCTATTAAGTAGATGGTGCTGGCAGAGTTGAGTGAATTATATGGAAGTCAGACATTTTTATCTATATTTAAAAAAATCTACATCTAAACAGTGAAAAATAATACCAGTTAATCATTTTCTATATCCATGATATCACTAGAGGAAATTTTTGATTAATAGTTAAACGTGTGTGGAGAAGATTGTTATAAGCATGCCATCAAGGGCAGAAGCTATAAGTAAGAAGATGGAAAGATCTGACTACATAAAAATTTAGAATTCCTTTTGTAAAAACAAACAGGAATGCTGTGTAAATGATTAATGACACAGTATGCTGGAGTAGGGAGGCCACATGAACCATATATAACAGGAAGTTAATATTCTTAATATGTGAAGAACTCTTATGAATTAATAAAGAAAAGACTGTAAAAATAGAAAAACAAACCAAAGACCATATAATCTTCCAGGAAGAATTACAAATGACCAATGGACATAGAAAAAGATGCTAAGGTTCATGAGTAATCAAAAAAAAAAAGAAACAAAAATTCAGGAAACAGCCTTCACCTTGAATTTTACAGTGATTTAAAAAGATAGACCTTCAGGGACATAGTAATTATATGTAAATAACTGCAATGGAAGAAAAACAGATGATTTACAAAGTATTTTGTTGGATCAGAAGAAAGAGACCTCATGTACATTGTGATATCAGAATGTGGTAGTGTGAGACTGTCTTTGAAGTATAGGCATAATAGTAACAAGAAGTGAAAAGTGAGGGAAAGTTTGTCAGCCTCTCTTTTGAGAGGTTTGGCAGTAGGTGGAAAGAGATAAGTAACCATAGCTTTGGCTTTGTCATGGTCAAGAGACATGGTTTTAAAATCAGGGAGTCCTGAGGCTTCTTGGAGACAGGAAGGAACCAGTAGAGAAGGAGAAATTGAAGCCGTTAGTGTAGAGAGGTAGAGTTGAGGCAGTAAGGTCTGTAGAGAGATTAGAAACAAGGAAGCAAGAATACATCTCGGAAGTGGAAGAAGAAAAGAAGTAAAAGCACACACATTTTTAAATGTGGGGGAGCTGAGGAAGTGAAGATTGTTCACTCTGCATGGCATTCATCTGAAGTAGTGGCTGGTAAGAGATGGAATGCTTGTGGGACAAGGGGAGTGAAAAATGGTTTGCAGAAGCTGCTCTGGGATCAGGCTACGGACCAGTAAGCAATAGAAAACAAATATTGCAGGACTTGATTGAGGTCCTAGCTGAGACTCCATAGCATGGACTCGTGTGCTGTCTAAGTGGAATGAGGGAGAGCAAGGGGCCAGGGGCTGCTAGTGTTGCTGAAAACTCGGCGTCTGTGCACCAGTGGCGAATCGAATCTCAGAGACAGAGTTTTGGGTGAAGGAGGAAAGAATAGCTTTCTTGCTTTGCCAGTCAAAGGGGGACACAGAGGGCTCATGACCCTCAAAAACTATGTGTCCCAACCTAGGAGGATTTGGTGAGGAGTTTTACAGCAGCGGTTCAAGGACTGGGTTGCTGATAAGGATCAGAGTGTGTGCAGGTCCTGCACTCCTTTAATCTGGTCTCCTGTCGTCTCTTGATGAGCTTCTCTGGTTCCTTTCATCTGGCCTCAGGTGGTCTTCTCTGGAATGAAGGATGCTAACATCTTCCGTTTGTTGGGGGTTTTAGTTCTGTAAAGAGTTTAAGGATATTGTTATGTGTATGCCTTGAGGTGGAACCAGGACCTGCCCCAAGGCTGCACTATTGTTTCTTGACTGCTCCTCTCTTGTCTCTGCCTGCCCTCCCTTCCCTGATTAGCAACTGTTTGGACCTTGCCCTTTGGAACTCTGGGAAGTTCGTGGAGGCTGACGGCTATCCCGTACAAGAATAGGGAGGACAGAATCAGGGGACAGAAAGTTCTTCTATGCCCAGAAGCCCCACAGGGTCCTGCTCCGTTTCACTAGGGGGATGGCCAGTGCATGGATGGAGTAACTGTCTTCAGCATACAGAGGCGAAGCTAGGAAGAATGAACTCAGAGGAAAGGAAGGACCAAATGAAGAGTGGGTAGTGTGCTGGGGAAGGAGTTGGTGGAAGAGAGGGAAGACAGGACTAGGGGCAGAGAAGGAGAGTATTAGAGAATTTAAGATATTGGCAGTAGAACTTTTAGACCATTAACTTCTTATTCATATTTTATTAGTCTTTTTGCTCATACGGGAATTTTCTAATGCTGCTTGTTTGAATTAAAATATTACTTCTTTTAAAGGCCTCAAGGACTACTATAGAAAATCTTCTGAACAAATAATTAACATTTCCAAAATCACTCTGATAGAAAAGAAAAGAGGAAAGTATACGGGAAACAATTTTAAAGTGCTGGTGGAAAACATAGCAGTTTCTTAGGAATTTGTTTTCTTAGGTAACTGTAGAAAATATTTTCAAAGGAGGGGCAAATAAATATGAATAAAAATTATAAGAATAACTGTGATTTACATGATTTAAATTCCTGTTTGTATTTGGGAATTCAACCAAAAGAGAAAAATGTGTTAACGTCTTATAGCACTAAATGAATTTTTTGAAAAATCTTGGTTTGCCTAGGCTAACCTTTTTAACTCTGTTAATAGAAACTATTGATATTGAAAACGTCTATAACCTACTTAGTGCCAACTCTTTAAAAAGTAACATGAAACGAACTTGATTTTGTTTCTTGCTAAATAAAAGAGAAATTCTAGAATAAAAGTCATGTCTATTTAAATAATAGAAAAATTATACTTTTTTTGAACCAGTAAGAAAAACGCAAAACACTAGAACTTCTGGAATTTGGGCAAATAAAGGGAAATACCTACTCTGATGCAACTCATTCAAAGCAACTGATAGTCATAGTATTCGGCAGTACAGATTATTAACCGAACCAATTATTCTTATTGAATGAAATAAATTTTTGCTTACATATTATATTCACTTGATCTTCTCTCTACTGAAGTAGTACTGTCTGAAAGAGTTTTAAGTCTCTCAGGAAGCTTTTGATCTAGTTGATGAGACATCTACATGCTAGTAGTTTTAGACCCCTCGTAACCGGTATAGAAAATATTTGCCGATTCAAGAGTGACGGTGATTTGCAATGGCAGTGCATTAATAAAGACATGGGAAGGAGACGCACATGGCGTGTTTGAGAGAGGAGAAAAGTGGTTCAGTGGGGAAGGGACTTACCCTGCAATATAGGGAGAGAGAAGGCAATTGAAAAGATAAAATGTGATTATAGATCCTTGAGTTTAAGGAATTTGAGCGTCATCATCAGAGCAATCCACTCTCTGAATTTTGAGCAAGGGAGTAGCTGGCGGAAGTTATTGTTTTACAAAACTTTGGTGGCTGTATGTCATATGTTTGAGGGAGACAAGGAGAAGCAGAGACCAGTAGACTTTTTGCAGTCCTAGCAGGAGCGAGACTAATTTCTTTGGCTGTGATAATATTTAAATAGTAGAAATGATAGAAAATGGTAATCAACTGAATATGGTGGGTTAAAAAGGAAATAGTAAAATAATAGCTTCAGTCTTTGGGTCTCTGAGACATGGAAATATATGCTTCCATCATAGAAAAAAAATTGTTGGAGTTGAGAGTCAAGAGCCTACTTGACTTTGGAAATGTTCTGTGAAGATGATTGAGTTTCAATAAGCAATTTAGGTTGGAAATACAGAATAGATAATCTATAAGAAGGTGTTGGTTTAAGTCTTGAGGAGACAGACTTCACCATGAAGAGGTAAGGCATCATAAATGTTAAACAACCAAACCTATGCTTAGCAGCTCTCTATTAACTGTTGGTTTGCAACAAAACATAACCCCTAAAGACTAGTCAGTCTTTTCACTAGTTTATTATTCTGATTAAATTTTACAAAACTTTTCTGTTATAGAGCTCCTTATTTTTAGTTTTAGAACTCAGCGTTGTTCAAAGGTATATACTTAAAGGTATATATAATAACCTACAGGATAACAGAAAGGAATCAATCATAAACTTAAAGCTTAGCTTAAACATCAGGCTCTACCACATCATCAGGCAGACTTGAGTGCAGATCTCCCCTCCCCAGCTTACCTGGTGCCCAAGGCTATCCTCATCTATAAAATTTCACCCTGAGATTAGATGAGGAAATATCTATAAATTACATTCATCCAACAAATATTTGCTGAGCACTTATGGGTGTTATGGAAATGTAATGAGTTTAATTTTGGACTTTTGAACTTGAGGTACGTTCAAGTGAAATTATCCAGCTGGTCATGAGATTTACAAGTCTGGAGTTCACAGGAGTAGAGTAGAAACATACCTTTGGGAGTCGCTGTATATAATTGGTGATTAAAAATATGGGTAGGATTGAGATTCTGTCAGGACGGACGGACGCGCACACACACACACACACATACACCATGTAGTAGACCAAGGACAGAGTCATGGGAAACACCAATGTTTAAGTGCTAAGAACTCCTTAAGGGAGAAAGAAGAAGAAATGATCAGTAGTTTAGGAGAAGGCACAGAAAAGCGTGATATCACAGAAGCCTAGGGAATAGAGTTTCAAGGAAAAAAGGTAAACAGAATTAGTGGCAATGCAGCAAAGAGCCCTGGTAAATTAGGGATGGGAAACAGTGTTTCTTGGATTTTTAGTTAGGAAACATTCTAATTTTAGAGGAGCAATTTTAGCAGAGTCGTGAGGACAAAAGGTAAATGACAGGGGATGGAGAAATAATGTAAACTGTAAACTAATATTTCATATACCTTAAATGGAAAGGATAGGAAAAACATGGGGTGGAGAAAGAACTTTTTCCCTCTAATGAGAAGCTCCAAGTCAGTTATCAAAAAAGAGGAAGGAACTTGTCCAGAAGAAGGAGTTGTAAATAGGAGAGAGGGAGCTAATTAAGAAGGAAGTGTTGGGAACGTGGGCAGCAGCGGTGAGTTACCTTAAACAGGAAGAGGAGCGCCTTGTTGACTGATGCCTGCAGGGTAGCGCTAAAGATAGAGATGGGAGATGGGAGATGCGGTGGGAGGAGAATAGTTGAGGGAGATCACACATTATGCCCTCACTATGCCAGGAAGTAGGAGACAGGTGAAGAGGTCAAGATTTAAAAGGATTGGCGAAGATTAGGAATAGCCTTTGGGTGCAATAGCAGTGGAAGCTGACCAAAGACAGAGAAAAGGAATCATAAGTATGGCAGCAGTGGGAGTCTAGCCGAGGTTGGAGACCATTCATCTCTAAATCACCTAGCAAGGATGGCCATGGCTATAAGGCTTTCTCTGGTAACTCTCAGATACTTGGGGTATCAATGGTGTTAATTTCCCTTGTCTTGGATGTACAGGCCATAGATGATCATAAGAATAAAGGGTCAAACCAGTAAGTTAGTTTCAGGAATAAAAATCTGTGCTGTATACTTCAAAGCTCAAAGCTTTTCAGTGTTTGGTTGTGGCTATAGAACAAACACCAGAATCCTAGGCTAGAATGTTTAAGGTTTCCAACATAAAATTCTGACCGTGTCTCTCACTGCACCCTTACATGCACCGAACACGACATTTCGGCCGAATGGGGCTTCTTGCTAATTTTTGAATGATTTTTTTTTCTCTCCTAACTTTCACTTCGGTTACTTTGCTTCTGCTGTTTACTCAGCTTGTAGAACCTTACATCTCTACTTTTGAAATCATGACGTGATTAAAACTCAGTTCATTTGTTACCTGGTTTGTAACCCCAGTCAGGAGTGATATGTGGCTTCTCAACATGTTATCCCTTGTTTGTACCACTTTCATATTACTTTTCATGCACTTTTCATTTATTTCAAAATAATTTCTACTAACTTTTAAATTCCTTGACTGCAGGGTACCATATTTTTGCCATCTTTGTAGTATTTCACAGTGCCAATGCAATGCTTTTTCCTGTAGTAAGCATGTAGTAAATATTTACTGAACAGACATTGTATTATATATTTATACTAAGTAGCAAGATAGGACCTTTAAAAGAAAATAATGTTTTGCCTTTTCTATAGTCTAATTTTCCAGGTTTATTTTTAAATGTTATTTCATTAACCTCTTCTAATGTGAATATTTTGTCCCATAGGTATGGCATGAATTGCCTTATTCAGTTTGAAGATTTTGCCAACATAAATGCATTTCGGCTCCTGAAAAAGTATCAAAACCAGTACTGCACATTCAATGATGATATTCAAGGTAATCAGATTTTCACTGCATGTAGATCAAGACCAACATGTCCTGATATTAGTTTGTAATTTTATAATGATTCAAATTCAGTAAATTTGCACTGGATACCGATTAAATGCCAGGGATTATGCTTGATGATTTCACACATTATTTCTCATTTAATTTTACGTATTTGAGAAAAGTACTCTGTGACTTTAGAATGTACCATATTACGTGTGAGCTAGAGAACAGGTGCCCTAAAATCTGACAAAATCCCCAGTGATTATGGCTAAACAAAGAATAAAATGTATGAAAATATATTATTCATTGTTTAAAATGAAGACTGTATATTTTTCTCTCTTCAGCCTTCATCTCAGTCTGAGCTTAGAGATCAGTCACAGTTTCTGAGCTTTACCCCAGTAGAAGCTGCCTTTGTATACAGTGTGTACCGCGGTTTCCTGTTTGTCTTTGATTGATTGTAGATGCTTGGCTACCAGCTTTTGTCTAAGTTACTTGTTTTGTTTCTCACTAAGCCTTTTCTTGCAACTCTCTCTAGATCCACCCCCCCACCAACCCACCTCCCCAAATCCGAAACCTTCCAATGAGAATCTTACTCTTCCTGTTTCATGAAGGGCAGGTAGAATAAAAGCGCAGGCAGAGATCCAAAGGAGGAAGACCATAGTAAGTTCCGGCAACCTGAAAGAAGATCACAAATGGCTTCCATTTCACTCATCGCAGTGAACATTTTTCAGGGTTGACCTTACTTGGATTCTCAGCAGCATTTAACATTGTAGACCCCACTGTCTTCCTTGAAATACTCTCTTCCGTCAACTTCCGTGTCACATGCCCCTGCTGACTTGCTTCCTACCTCTTTGAATTTTCACCCTTTTTTTTTTCCAGGTTCATCCCTCTCTGACTAGCTATTAAATGCCAGAACACTGCAACACTCAGTCCCAGGCCCTTTTCTCTTTGTTCTATTATATCTTAGGTATATACTGCAAGGCCACCCATCCCACTAGCAGATTTATATATTTAGCCCAGACTTCTTTGAATTCCGGGTCCATATACCCATCTGGTTATTTAAAATTTCCTCTGGGATGTCTCAAAGTTATCTCATACTCAACCTCCCCACCATCAAACTCTTATTTCCCCACCAACCTCAGCCTTCTTCATGTGTTCTCCTTCTCTGTGAATTCCTGATGTCTCTCTCTTCTTCATCTCTCCCTGCCAAATACACTCCATCACTCATCCTCCTGATTTTCTGTTGTAAAAGTCTGTCTCTTCCACAGATTCCTCTCCATTAACCTAAGGTAAGTTACCATCATCTCTCCTAAATAATGGGCATTTTCTAAGAAATCTGTCCACATTTACTGTTGCTTCCCCTTCTTATGTGTTCTCTCCATAGTATGACTGCAGTTTGCCAGATGTAGACGTAGGAGCTGAGAATTTTGTGACAAGCCAAAGTTTTCTTTTTGCCGTAGATATCTAGTCATATCATCCGTTCCATAAAATACTTGAATGGTTTTCCATTGCACTTAAGATGAAAGGTGAAAGTCATAAATATGGTCCAGAATGCATGGTCTGATCCCTACCTGTCTCTCCAACCTCATTTTTTTTTTTTTTTGCCATTCTAGCCATCACCGTCTTTTTCAGGTCCAAACATAAGCCAGACTTCTTCCTGTCACAGGGTCTATTCAAATGCTGATCCATCCTCCTAGAATACTCTTCCCTCCCCTCTTCAAATCTCTTCTCAATCATGACATTCCTCAGGAGAATCTTCTGGATCCTTGTGCTAAGTCAAATCTACCTATCATAGGCTTGCATAGCCCTACTTATTTTTCCCTTGTTGAACTTATCACAGAAACAGTTCTATATATTTATGTAATTAAAAAAATTAATATCTCCCTCCCCACTAAACTTTAAGCTCTGTGAAGGACAAGAATATGTCTGTTTTGTTCATCACCTTGTCATTAATACAGTGCCCAGCCCACAGAAGGTACTTAATGTTAATGAAATGAATGACTGTAACACATCCAAAGCAGGAGTTAGCAAACTACAGCCTATGGGCCAAATCCAGCCCACTGTCTGTTTTTGTAAAGTTTTCTTGCCACACAGCCATGCCCATTTGTTTATGTATTATTTATGATTGCTTTTGTAAGTCTGGGGCAGACATCATGTGACCGCAAACCCTAAAATACTTACTATCTGGCCGTGTACAGAAAGAGTTTGGCAACCTCTGGTCTAAAAAGAATTGGTGAGGGTCGAACTAAGGAATTAGGTTGGCTAAGGTAGGCGTGCATTTTGGAGAGAACCCTTTCACTGTTTTCAGTGTAGAGACTAGATTCATTGGGAGCAAACCTAAAGGCTGTTGCTGTAGTCCAAGTGCATGGTGATGGTGCCTGGTTCTGGGAAAATGCCAGTCAAGACTTAAGAAATAGATGAGTAGTTGTTGATGATGAGGGTGAGGAAATGGCCAAGGATAGAGCCTAGGTGTTTGCCTTGAAGAACTGGTAGAATGGGAAAGCAGTAACTAAGAATGAGAAAATGAGAGGCATTATAACATATAGATGTTAAGAACTCTGGGGTCAGACTGACTTGCTTTGCTCCTTCTTCATTGGCTGTGGACTTTGATCAATTGACTTCACCTCTCTGAGTTTTAATTTCTCATCTATGGCAGGAAGTTATATAATAGCTTCTATTTTTTTCTTTGGAAATGAGAGGATTAGAAGTTTGATGAGGGTAAAGGGAATTTGAAAGAACTGCTGTAGAGGACTAGAGAGCCATCTGACCATGAAACACAAAAGGATTCAGTAGTGGTGCTGAGGGTCCACTGAAGTTGAAAACCACAAACATACCATGACCCCAGGCTGAGCAGCTTGAGTGCAAGAGCTTAGGAGTAGGCAAGGCCAGGATGGTCAGTTGGGTTTATCTATGCTGGGTATTTTATGTATTTGTGCAGAGAAAGGACAACGGGATAAGAGTTAAGGTTAAAGTATGACCATAGCACTAAGTTGGATAGAGAAGGAAGTGAAGATATAAGGATGAGTGGATAGGACCAAAGGGCTAGATTCCCATGAAATTAAACAATAGGTATAATGGGGATATAATTGAGTAAAGAACTGGAAAGGTAGGAGATTGCGACCATGATGAGTGAGGTATTCTAATGTAGTTCTTCCAAGAAGGATTATTAGTTCTGAGAGATGAACCGAGATGAAACTTAGGAGGAATGTAGCCAAAGTGGAGTAAGGTGAATGCCATTGGAAATGAAGTGGTCAAAGAAAAGCTTACATGTAAAATGAGGATGATAATATTTCTCTCGTAGAGTTTATATTGTGGACAAAATAGTTATTTGTGAAAATACTATCAACTGAAATATACTTTATAATTTTTAAAATTGACTATGCTTAAGTTCTTTAGTATAACATAGCTATGTGAATATAGTGTATTTAAAGATAATGAGTCTCTTTTTACGTTTTGAGGCACACTAATGTAATTGGTCTACTCTTTCTTTTCCTAAAATCCTTTGTGATGTTAATTACATTATTACTTTATTGCCATCTTCATGACAAAGATCCTTATGTTATTTCAACTTCATTTTCTTCTTTTTGTATTCATTTTTTTGAGTGTTTATTTATAAAAAGTGAATATGTGGAGGATTTCAGAAAGGAAATGAAGACAGTCTAATTTTAATGTGCTATAACCCTAACTTGAAGATATAATATATAATGATAGAGTGCCTCTGATGCTACAGACATAGGCTTTGTAGATCAGTGTCTATAAGTCACTTATCAGTTCATTTTGTAGTAGTCTCTAAAGTAGCCACCAGTTAACTGTTGAACAAAAGTGTCCTGTCCTTTCTTTAATAGTCTATATCTTTTGATTTTGTGGGTCTCACAGAAATGTCTGTATAGACGTTAAAGACCGGTATTGCACAGTTTTGAATCGTTTTACAGAATAAATAGGTATCAGAGTTCAGTTTAGAGAAAAGAACGCTAAATCCAAATCATCAAACAAAATGAGCAATTAGGAATTAGGGTCAGCATTTCTGTCAACTGTGGCCAAGAATTTAGGGGTCAAGGCTTGGGCTGCATCAGCATTAAAGTCAGGAGCACAGGAAATCTGAGGCAGATGCCAGGCCAAGCCAAGAGCACTGCATGTGGAGCTGCCCTGAGAATCCACAGCGGAACATTTCCCCCAGCAGATCACCCCTATGGAGCATCAAATAACTAGTTTTCACCTCAACTAATCTGCCTAAAGTATAATCTGCACACACACAGTCTACATATTTCCACATTTTAGGGTCCTACTGCCTTAGCCAACAGAAAGTTACGTTTGAGAAAAATGGGTCTAATCTCTGACTAGACAAAACTTGTGGCAAGTTATTGGGGTTCTGACTAGAAATGACCAAACTGTTTTGTGCTTTCTCCATACCAAAATAGTGTCCTTAGTGACACATCTTCCCCATATGTTTCTATTTTACCTTTTTAACCTTACGTTTTTACTATTTTGCCCACCGATGTCATACTTTCCTCACTGTGGGCATAGAAATTGCATTCTAGTGCCAACAAAAATAATTACATAACTATTACAGCCTTACCATGTAAATAAATGCTTTTACACTGGGCCTTTGGGGGAACTTTCTTTCTTTCTTTTTTTTTTTTTAACAGATGTGTTATTTAAATTTATTAGCATTTTATGAAAAGTATTTGATTTTTAAAAATACTTAAATTCTACTATATTAATGATCTAAAATAATCTTAAATGATAGAGATTTTAGTTCAAAATTTATTTAGACCTTAATGCATTCTAATTATAAATTATTGCTAACTAGAAGAAGTGTGCAAATTAGCTATTAAGAAATGGAAATTACGGGACTTCCCTGGCGGTCCAGTGGTTAAGACTTCACCTTCCAATGCAGGGGATGCGGGTTCGATCCCACATGCCTCGCGACCAAAAACCCAAAACATAAAACAGAAGCAATATTGTAACAAATGCAATAAAGACTTTAAAAATGGTCCACATTAAAAAAAAAAAGAATTTTAAGAAAAAGAAAGAAAACAGAAATGGAGATTTAATAATATAATCTGGAGACCATCAGAATTCAACAAATTCAGATCAAAAGAATAAGGTCTCATCCTTTGGTCTTTAAAATCAGCTGCAGGGCTTCCCTGGTGGCGCAGTGGTTGAGAGTCCGCCTGCCGATGCCGGGACATGGGTTCGTGCCCCGGTCCGGGAGGATCCCACATGCCGCGGAGCGGCTGGGCCCATGAGCCATGGCCGCTGAGCCTGCGCGTCCGGAGCCTGTGCTCCACAACGGGAGGGACCACAACAGTGAGAGGCCCGCGTACCGCAAAAAAAAAAATCAGCTGCAAAAAGAGATTTTTCTTCCCACAATACCCTCTCTGGAATAGCTATTCTCTAACTTGACATTCTGAGTAATTTACATAGAAATTTTTGCCATAATGAACTAGCTTGTTAAGATTTTAAAAAATAAGGTAAATGTAGCCTAATCTTATACCAAATGCTTTGATAATTGAAAAGATCAAAGTCAGACATGGTAGAACAGACATTTCACAAATGAAGGAGTACCATTGGCCTGAAAACATGTTTTAAAGTTTAACCACACCAAGTTTTAAAAAGCGTATTAAACAGCAGATGACAAACTCATTTTCTGTATCAAGCTGGCAAAGATTTTTATTGTAATCCCAACTGTTAATGATGCTTTAGGAAAATGAACACTCTTGTACATTGATGTTGGGAATATAAACTGGTACGACTCTTGGGGTGGCAGTACATGTCACAGATCTTAATTATGCAGATCTTTGATCCAAGAATTCTGTTTTTAGAAATTTATCCTCTGCAGACGAAGGTGTGCAAAACAAATATACAGGGATATTTAGCTAGTTAGTTTACATATTTGTTTATTTTCAAAATGAGATGTAATTGACATATAACACTGTATTAATTTTAGGTGTACAGCTTAATGGTTTGATACACGTATGTATTGCTAAATGATCACCACAATAAGTTAACATCCATCACCACACATAGTTACAAATTCTTTTTTTCTTGTGATAAGAAC
This sequence comes from Lagenorhynchus albirostris, assembly GCF_949774975.1. Classification (NCBI taxonomy): domain Eukaryota; kingdom Metazoa; phylum Chordata; class Mammalia; order Artiodactyla; family Delphinidae; genus Lagenorhynchus; species Lagenorhynchus albirostris. The sequence goes on from NC_083106.1 coordinate 70,986,604, forward strand.
TTTGAAGATCTACTCTTGTGCCAACTTTCAATGTACAATATAGTATTATTAACTTAGTCACCATGATGTACATTACACCCCCAGAACTTATTTATCTTCTAACTGGAAGTCTGTGCCTTTTGACTCCCTGTACCCATTTTGTACAACTGCCACCAGTCTGTTCCCTGTATCTATGTGTTTGTTTTTTGTTTTAGATTCCACATATAAGGGAGATAGAGTATTTGTCTTTCACTGTCTGACTTGTTTCACTTAGCATAGTGCCCTCACGGTTCATCCCTGTTGTCACAAAAGATAGAATTTCTTACCTTTTAGTGGTTGAATAATATTCATATATATATATCTACTTCACATTTTCTTTACCCATTCATTTGTCATTGGACACTTGGGTTGTTTCCACGTCTTGGCAATTGTAAATAATGCTACAGTGAACATAGGGGTGCATGTATCTTTTCAAGATGGTGATTTCGTTTCCTGCAGAGAAATACGCAGAAGTGGAATTGCTGGGTCACATAGTAATTCTAGTTTTAATTTTTTGAGGAACCTCCATAATGTTTTCTGAAAACACATAGAGGCTGCACCAATTTACATTTCCACCAGCAGTGCACCAGGGTTCTTTTTTTTCTACATCCTTGACAACATGTGTTTTTTTTTTTTTGTCTCTTTTTTTTTTAATACCAGAAATTTAGTTTATTCAGGAAGAGCAGAGGAATTGCAATTTGGGAAATGCATCCTGTAGCAAATTACAGGAGGGTCCCTTGTCTTTTTGATAATAGCCATTCAAACAGGTGTGAGGTAATATCCCAGTCTGGTTTTGAATGGCATTCCCCTGATGGTTAGTGAGGTCTTGCCCATTTGTATGTCTTCTCTGGAAAAATGTCTATTCAGATAAAGATATTTACTGTGATGTTATGTTTAATGGCAAAAATCAGAAAGCCTCTAAATACCCAAAGATACAGGTTTGGTTAAATAAATTATCACAGTTTCATCCTATAGGATATTACAACTATACAAAATAATATTTTAAAATATATTATTGATATGGTAAGATAGTCAACAAAATATTTTTAGGTGATAAAAATATGTTAAATAAGTATGTTAAAATAATAAGCATGGCATGAGATTTTTTTAAATTAATTTTTATTGGAATATAGTTGATTAACAATGTTGGGTTAGTTTCAGAGGTATAGCAAAATGAATCAGTTATACATATATCCACTCTTTTTTAGATTCTCTTCCCATGAAATATTTTTCTATAAAGTTTTCTTGAATTTGCATATATCAGGTAGAGAAAGAACTTGTAAGAATGTACATCAGAATGTTGAAAACTACGGTACCTAGACAATGGGATTATAGGTGACATATTTATTATTATATTATTTATTATTCCTGCCAGTGTCAACTTTCTGCCAGTATTCTTCAAGCCAAGTAGGGAAAGAATAAACTTTCATTTAGTCTTTCTTATTTTGAGTATGGTACCATTGCACCCATTATCCCTGGAACCTTACAATTATGTCTGGTGCCTTACAGTCCGGAAACCCTCTTTAGAAAATAAACCTCTAGGGGCTTCCCTGGTGGCGCAGTGGTTGAGAGTCCGCCTGCCGATGCAGGGAAACGGCTTCGTGCCCCGGTCTGGGAAGATCCCACATGCCATGGAGCAGCTGGGCCCGTGAGCCATGGCCGCTGAGCCTGCGCGTCCGGAGCCTGTGCTCCGCAACGGGAGAGGCCACAGCAGTGAGAGGCCCGCGTACCGCAAAAAAAAAAAAAAAGAAAAGAAACTTCTAGTTTCTTTCTAAACCTCCAGGGTGTGGGAGAGTCAGCTGTGTGCCGACAGGAGAGGGAAGTGGATCTGGGTTCAGACAACTTCTTAACAGATTTTTGAGCAGCTTCCTGTGTGTATCCTCTCTTTTATCCCCACTTCCAGAGGTACTTGGTGCCTCCTACACTCAGGCCCTCAGGACCGGGGTAGGTGCCCAGGACCTCTCACATTCACCCCTCAGGACCAGGGTAGGTACCCAGGACCTCTCACATTCACCCCTCAGGACCAGGGTAGGTGCCCTGGACCTCTCACATTCACCCCTCAGGACCAGGGTAGGTGCCCTGGACCTCTCACATTCACCCCTCAGGACCGGGGTAGGTGCCCTAAACGCCTCAGTCTGTGTGCTTAAACACATTTATTCATCCTCCTCCTGCCTCTAGTTCTTGTTCTTCACCTGATCTATTTATCTAGTAAAGCACTGTAATAATTGGATTATACATAAGTCTTCTCTACTAGTTTTATATAGTAAGTCTAATCAGATTTAATAAATGAATTGCATTAGTAGAAGTGATTCTTTGATAAAAGGTAAGACTGATATTTAATAACCACAGCAAAGGGACAGCATAAATGGTGACTTAATGTTAAAGTTGTACACAAAGACAATAGAAGTTTCTACACTTTTAAGATTGACCCTTTAGTATCTCGCTAACAATGTTAAATGTTAAGTACTCTTTAAAAGTGATAGTACAAAGATAAACTTTAACCTGTCTTTGATTTCCTAAAAGTTTAGTTTTCAATCTCAAAGCAGAAGTTACTTTGGAACAATTTAATGTGGAGACTCACATTTTTATGTAATATCAACTTGTCACATTTACTCCCTTGATTGCAATGAAATTTAAATCAAGGCAGTATCAGGCAGTAGGACCAGGTTATGTAGAAGAATCATGTTCAAGTTCACCTTTTGGTAGTGCTAAATATTTCTAATTTTGTTAATTAATTCTGTAAAGAGAAGTTTAGATGTTTCATTATGTCCTCAGGAAATATTATAAAATATATTTTTAAAATTTATTTATTTTATTTATTTATTTTTGGCTGCGTTGGGTCTTCGTTGCTGTGCGCAGGTTTTCTCTAGTTGCGGCGAGTGGGGGCTTCTCTTGTTGCGGAGCACGGGCTCTAGGCGCGCATGCTTCAGTAGTTGTGACACGTGGGCTCTAGAGAGCAAGCTCAGTAGTTGTGGCACACGGGCTTAGTTGCTCCGCGGCATGTGGGATCTTCCCGGACCAGGGCTCGAACCCATGTCTCCTGCGTTGGCAGGTGGATTCTTAACCGCTGCATCACCAGGGAATCCCCATAAAATATACTTTTAAATATAAGGCTCTGATATCCAGTGTAGATAGAGACTTATTTTGCCTTATTTGGGGTAATATGTCTGAACTTAAAACATTTTGAGTTTTAGTGCAGAATGATGTAGCATAACCATATAAAAATATCACACATTATAGCTAGTATCTTTTGGAATATTTTATTCTGTCTATCCTTAAATGCCCAATTCTATTTAAAAATCAAAACAATAGTATAGACACAGTGATCGTTGACGATACTTCAACTTTGACTCTTCAGCTGGTTAAATCTTGGGGTGCTGGTAGAATCTGTAGAGACCCTTCAAGTTACAGAATCTCAGAGTTGGAAGGGAGCTTAGAGTCCCTTAAATCCAAACTTCTGGCCAATGTAGAGACAGTTTGAGATGCTATTTGTGAATAAGTGTTCATCTAGTGTCTGGATAGCTGTACCTCTCTAATTAAAATTCTCTTTTCATCTGTTTAACAACTCTAGTCAATCTATCTTGTTGTATGAAGCAAGTACCATTCTAAACCTGCCATGGTATCTTTCTTACGTAGATCAGCGCCTTATTTTTACACAGGCTTTCATCATAAATAATATATAGAAGAGTGACCTTTGTGTGATGTGTGACTTAATTGCAATTCATAATGTGTAGCATGGCGGCTCAAAATTGCAAGCATTTTATACTTGTGTTCCTAAATAAAAAACATGCAAGAGACACACAGCTCTTCAATAATTAATCATTTATTGTGATCTTATTTGTGACTACCAAATTCTATAAGAAAGAAGCAAACAACCAAAAGATTCAAAAGAACAAATCTACTGATGGTGCAATGTTTAATGCATCTTTGGTATTTGGCATACATAACGCTTCATCATTGTGTCACTCTTCAAACCTATTCTAATCTATGTTTTCTGGTTTATTTTTATTTTTTTAACTAAATGAGAGTGTTTAAAATTTCACTAGGCTTTACTACCCAGCTGAGTGATCTAGGAATCATAGGTAGAATGTTACTTTAGAGGAGTAAATTGTAGATACAACAGGGAGGTACTGCAGGAAGCTTCAGAGTTATATTTCAGACGTGAACCATGAAGGAATTGAGCCATGTAATTATGTTCAAAGCAAAAGAACTGCTCTGTGATCTGTGAAAGCTTATATGGCAAAGTAATAAAATTAGAACTGGTGAAGTTTCTACTACCATGAGGCATGATGAGGAAAGCTCAGTTTTTATCCTAAATGATTTTTACATTAATTTTGTCCAGTGTCCTTGGGATTCACCAGTGATTTATCATAGGTAGGAAGCTGATTAAAGACTGCACCAACATCAGTTTTTCGTTGCTATTAACTGTTAATTTTTCCAATTGAAAATTAAAACATTTAAATTCTCTAATAGCACTTAGTATTTTTTGATCTCATATAATACAGTGATTTTACAGCTGAGCAAACTGATAAACACAATGATTTCTCTAAATTCATTCAGCTAGTAAACAGGTTGAGCTGGAAATCCACCTAAGAATCCAGACCCCATGTTCTTTTTTATTTATTGATCTATTTATCTATCTATTTATTTTAAAATTGAAGTATAGTTGATTTACAATGTTGTGTTAACTACTGCTGTGCAGAAAAGTGATTCAGTTTGAATATATATATATTCTTTTTTAAAATATTCTTTTCCATTATGGTTTATCATAGGATATTGAATACAGTTCTCTGTGCTATACAGTAGGACCTTGTTGTTTATCCATCCTATATATAAAAGCTTACATCTGCTAAACCCAACCTCCCACTCCTAATTTATCCCTCCCCCTCCACCTTTCCCCCCTGGGAACCATAACTTTGTTTTCTACATCTGTGACTCTATTTCTGTTTTGTAAATAACTTCATTTGTATCATTTTTTTAGATTCCATATATAAGTGATGTCATATGATATTTGTCTTTCTCTTTCTGACTTACTTCACTTAGTATGATAATCTCTGGTTGCATCCATGTTGCTGCAAATGGCATTATTTCATTCTTTTTTGTGGCCGAGTAATATTCCATTGTATATACATATATACCACACCTTCTTTATCCATTCTTCTGTCAGTGGACATTTAGATTGTTTTTATGTCTTGGCTATTGTGAATAGTGCTGCTAGGAACATAGGGGTGCATGAATCTTTTTGAATTATAGTTTTTTCTGGATATATGCCCAGGAGTGGGATTGCTGGATCCTATGGTAGCTCTATTTTTAGTTTTCTGAGGAACCTCCATACTGTTTTCCACAGTGGCTGCACCAACTTACATTCCCACCAACAGTGTAGGAGGGTTCCCTCTTCTGCACATCCTCTCCAGCAGGTTCTTAGTCACTGCATCACCAAATTCAGCCACAGAACCTTCTTTTTTGGAAAGTTTTCAACAGTCGTTAAGTTGCTGTCTTAAAAGACAGATGTCAGTAGCCTGAGAATTTCACGTCAAATGCAAGCGTGGGGTCAGACAACCGCAGGTTCCTTTTCTGCACCAGTTAACCTGTTGTGTGATGATTTCAAGACATGAGTATCAGTTTGAGGCTTGGGATTCGGGATACAGCAGCGCCCATGTGAGGATTGCTCAGGGTGTTTCTTGTTGCAGGAACGGCATCTGTCGCAGTTGCTGGCATCCTTGCAGCCCTTCGAATAACCAAGAATAAGCTGTCTGATCAAACAGTACTATTCCAAGGAGCTGGAGAGGTACCTGCCTTATGTAGGGCTTACGTTCTCCTACAGTAGTGAACATAACATTCATTCTAATTACTCATGAATTTGAAGTTTGAGGTAGTCTCTCAAATTTTTAGTTTATTGAAACTATAGGTTTTACTGAAAGATTCTTCAAATTAAGTATTGAGGCATATTAATTTTTCACAGGAGACTTTAGAGGCATAGAGATATTTTCACAGTTTTCAATTTGTAAGATTATCAGATGTTGCTGTGGGTTTTTGTTAGGCATATTTAAGGTGCCATGCAGGAACCAAAAAAGTTTCCAGTGTATGACTAATTATATATAAAAACCTTTAAGTATTTAAGCTATTATAGCCGATGCTAACTTTTAGTATCCTCCAGTGTCACATACCAACATTTTCTTAACTTGACTCACAATTCAATGTGCACATTCATAACTATATAGAAGTTTCTTAGAAAAAATATCTTGAATTGAAGATTCATCATGCAGTATAACCATTCACACGCAAAAGAACTAAAACATTTAAAATTGTTGGAAAGAGTTGGCAGGAATACAAAATAATGCTGTTTCCTGTTCTCTTTTTCTATGGGTTAATCATTTGAAAGAAGAAAATTAGACTCGTTATAATAATTCACCCCCAAAATAGAAATTAAAATGTCAATTTAGTTTGAGCTTCTTGTGAGAAAACTGCCAAAATCTTTTTAGAATTATAGAATGTAATAAATGGGGAAATGCTTCGTGGCTATACATATTTTAAGAAGCCTTAAATTTTCAAATTTAATATGATTATGAATAAATGTATTACACTGGAAGAAACTGTATACTGTCTTGGGTTTGATTTTACTTGTTCTTAAAATAAAGCAAAATACATGAAGCTAAAACTTACAAGATATAAACATGTGAAAGAATTCAGGGTGTAAGTCACAAATTTATTTTCATATCAGAATAAAAATCAAGGTTAAATTACAGCTCATTAAAATTTGATTTTTTTTTATTTCTGTGAATTGTTACATGCTGTACTTAATTTTAGTAAACTTCTTTAAATTTCCAAAGGGTTTTGTTGAATGCCACAGGCCAGTTCTTGGTACTCAGCAGGAGAGAGGTATTCATGGTTGGATGATTCAAAACTGGCCCTTGTTTGTCCCTGAAAAGGTTTTGGAAATTTCACAGATCATCTCCAAATTTATCATATACCAAAGGAGTTGTTTCCTTTAATCTTGCAAGAAATCTCATAGTACTTTCTTTGTCCAAATTAAGAGAGTAAATAAATGCTCGGGAACACATATTTTAAGTGTTCCATTTTATTGCCTAATTGGTCAAGTTCTCATCCAAATGACCAGGCTTCATTCTTCCAATTCAGTTAGCAGAGCTTGAACTGAACAATAAGCAATACAGTCTCATAAGCAAGGTTGAGCAGTTCATTATTTTAAATTCAATATTTTCTTATTAGAGGAAATCTTAATTGTATGAACAGGGTTAAAGATGCTGACAACCAAGGATATCACTGGTTTATCTGTGGCTCAGTATAAAGCAGCATAATAGTGATTCTGTTGTAATAAAAAGAGTAAATAATTGTCATTTAGCAGAACCCAAATGTGACAAAAATACTTCACTCCCAGTACAAGTGAAGAAGAATATAGCTCTTTCGGTCAACAGAGCCATTTTGTACTTCCTTGTTCACAGTGACGAAATGAGGTAAAATGTGACTCTTGATAAGGGATTATGTGGAACAACATGAAACATTTTTGTTTTTAAGGCTGCCTTAGGGATTGCACACTTGATTGTCATGGCCATGGAGAAAGAAGGTTTACCAAAGGAGAAAGCCATGAAGAAGATATGGTTGGTGGACTCGAAAGGATTAATAGTTAAGGTAAGAATTTGTCATTTTTAACCAGATACAGTATTTTAATCAGTACCCCATTCTGGACGCCCATCTCAAAGACAACTACTGTTTCCACCTACCTCACCTCCAACACTGTGTTAAAAGAGTAGCCATTGCACACGAATGACCATGTCATAGAATAATGCGGGTACTCTTCTGAATAAAGAAGAAAACTATGGCTCGGCTATCGTATCCATCTGTGATGTGAGTAGGCTTTTTACAGCTCCATCGGTCGTCTGCCCGCGTGAATTCGTTTAGTTTCCAAGTGAGGTGGTTTGAGACTGATACGGGTGAAACACTTCAGTCCAGCTCCTTTCACTAAGGGCTGCCTGTCAAATTGCACACTGGCTGGAAAGAAAGAAGGAAAAAAATGAAACAGCTCTTTTACCAGCTACTTTCTCTTAACCAGAGTCTTGAGAGTTTTCATGGGTAATTCCTGAGAAGAACTTTAATAAATGGGCTGTTTCAGTGTTAACTTCCTTGAGGTTGTCTCCCAGCTTTAATAGAGACAATAGTATCCACGTTATAGGGTTATTGTGAGAAGCTAAATAAGAGTAGGAAGGTGACCATGACCCAGTTATAAGGTGTTATTATTACTGCTGCCAGATGTGCACATCACTCACTCTTCCTTAAACTGCCAGAGAAAATATACTTGTAAATCCCCCTTCCACATGAAGAAGAATTTTTTTTTTTTTTTTTTTTTGCGGTACGCGGGCCTCTCACTGCTGTGGCCTCTCCCGCTGCGGAGCACAAGCTCCGGACGCGCAGGCTCAGCGGCCATGGCTCATGGGCCCAGCCGCTCCACGGCATGTGGGATCTTCCCAGACCGGGGCACGAACCCATGTCCCCTGCATCGGTAGGCGGACTCTCAACCACTGCGCCACCAGGGAAGCCCTAAGGTGAATTTTTAAAAAAATCAGTGATAAGCAATGTATCCAGGAATTTAATAGAGAAACAAATGTGAATGTGTGCTGACTTTCTGGAAAGCTATTTTATGTGTATCCAAGAGTCTTTAAAAGTTTATGCTTCTGATCCAACAGTTTCCATTCTAAGAATCTTTACCATAGAGATAGAGATGTGTACAGTGTTTTATGTGTGAGGGTGTTATCACAGCACTATTTACATTAGTGAAATGTTTCATCATACAGTAATTATAATAGTGATATGTTATACTTACCTAAATAAAGGATAATTGTGACATGAATTGGGGAATAGCCCCTGTAATATACAGACTTAAAGTTATTTTCAAAGAACTATAAATAACCTTAAAGGATTCATAATATAATGTTAGGTGAAAATAGGAAAACACTATATTATATGTAACTATTTTGCTTTAAAAATTGAGTTGTATATGAAAGAGAAAGAAATGCATCAAATACATATTACTTTAAAACTTACTTTTAGTGCCTTTCTCCATATTCCAAATTCTCCTTAATCATTGTGTTTCTTTAAAGCTAGAAGAATGTTCATTTTTAAAAAGATACAGATCAAGAAATTTTGCTTTAAATGAAGAAAAAGTATATGCATAACTGTTTGTAGAACATGAGTATCTATAAAACCGTGAAACAAAACAGAAAGTACCTTTATAACATCTCCTGGGACCAAATAATAATAATTTTATTAATTTCATTAACAATAAATAATAACAGTGTAATTGTTTATAGTATATAAGAAATAAAGTTTTAAGTTTGTTGGCTTAAAAATTCCTAGTGCTTTAAAGAATCAGCATAACTATAAAAAATTGTACACTGTGGCCACATGACGTATACTGTCATGAAATAAGAACATTTACTGAGTGAAATCATCTGTGGCTCAGGCATTATACTTGTGGGGACACAGTAAGGCCCTTGATCTCAGGAGGCTCCCAGCCTAGTGGGAAAAACTCAAGCCAAGAGTTACAACTCCACGTGACAATGTTACAGAAATATGTCCTTGGTGCCAGGGGTGCACAGGACATGGCGCTTCCACCACACTAAAGAGAAGAACAGGGAGGCTGAGGACGGTTCCAAGACAAGGTGTCTTTCCAGCTGAGTTTTAAAGGAAGAGTTGGGAGTTGATCTCGTCTCCATAGACATCTTAAACTTCTTATATGCAAAACTGAGATAAGGGAAGTTGAATGGCAAGTTCACTCTGAGATCTTGATTGAAGCTACGGATCATGTCTTCTACCTCTCTATCTTCAAAGCCCTACTGGTGTCTAGTAATTGACAATAAATATGTTGTTAATAAATGAGTTAATGAATGAGTGCCTTCCGGGCAGAAGAACAGCATTTGCAAAAGAAAATATTTTGCGAGAAGAGACATTTAGGGATTAGGTTTGAAAGGAATCGAGTGATGACAGGTGATGAAGGCTCTTCTAAATCCTGAACGTGAGCAGTTTTCAGCCTCTTGTCACTCTGATGGCCTTGTGGAGGATGGACTGAAATGAGGTGCAGCTAAGAAACTAGTTACAAAGTTGTCGCAGTAATACAGATCAAAGTTAATTAAGGCCTGAAATAAAGCAGTGACTAAGAGGGTCGGTGAAAGATGTTTGATTCAGTAGATATTTAGGATACAGGATTGGCGTACTTAGTAACCGATTAAATACGGAAGGAGAAGTAGAGCAGAGGAAGGAATCTAGCAGGACTCCTTGGGTGTATAGGTAAGTGATGTGGCCATTAATGTTACAAAAAAAAAAAGGAATAAAGAATAGGCCAGTTTAAGGGAAAGGTAATGAGATCAGTTTCGGACATAGCAAGTTTAAGGTGCCCGTGGAGACCTCAGATAGAGGTGTCCCTTTGGCAGTTGGAGAGACAAGACTGACGCTTGGGAAAAGGATCTGGGCTCCCAGAGGTGGAGGTTTGAGGATCATCATATGTATATAGTGGGAGCCATGGAAAACGCTGTACAAACTGTGCTGTACTTAGGGATGCAATACATGCGAGAATCAGAAAAGGTGAAAGCCCGCGACTGTGATTTTCTTTCATGATTTCTCATGACATTTCAATGGGAAATCTTCAAAAAAATACATAGATTTTAGCATCTCAAGTACTTTTAACTAGATTAACTGAACTGAGACTCCAAATTCCATGGATTACAATACTTGGAGGGACATGTATTACAGCATGACTAGTATTTGGAATAACTGTGAAATTGTTGCCTAGACCTAATCAGTCACTCTTACTTCATGTCTTTTACTTGCCAAAATAAAGAGCTGCATATGTTCTGCTTGCCAAGATAAATAAAGTTATGTTTTAAAAGATTCTTATATATTTAATAGTTTTTGTGCTATTTAATGTAAGAGAAACTTCAATTCACCACTTTTTCTTTCATGTTTTTAAACCGTCAAAATTATAATGTTGATTTTTGTGGCAGAACTAATAAATCTTAGAGTAACTACTAAATTGGTATAATCTTGCTTTCAGTTTTGCATGATTTTTTGGTGCTTGTTATCCTTTATTCTTAGTATTTTTTACAACCTCTCTTGAAAACCAATAATAATCATTTTATTAATTTCATTAACTTACATGAAGTTGTTTATAATAGGTAAAAAATACCTTAAAGTTCTAAATAAAATTTTTTATTAGTCGAACTCCTTCAGTCTTTAAACCCATAAAACCCAAACTATAAAGTAACACTGTGAGGTTAGCGCATTTATGGAGTTATGTAATCATCAGACTAGATAATTAGTATTCTAATGTGTTGTCTGTTTTCAGTTTTGTTTTCAACTCCACATCTATAGTATTTTCTATCATTTACCTCATATCCATGTACCATAATTATCAATATCTTAAATAATTCATCAATATCAGTAAGGTTGATTGAAATGGATTATTTGGTCACTGATAATACTCAGGTATCTTAGTTTAGTGTCTTACAGCAAGAAACAGTTGACATACTATTTAGCCCACTAAGATTAGTACGTTTTAATATAAACAAACTAATACTTGGTTTAAAAGAAATCCTTCCAAACTAAAAATTAGAGGGAGAATAAATACAGTAAAGAAAGGATAAAAAGGAGCGCTCCCAGCATGACTAGTATTTGCATTTCACAATGTTAATTTGGAGCATTTTTAGGGAGGACAAGAAGCCACAAAACAAAAACCAATCCAGACTTAATCTTTTTCTTAAATAAATATATCTTGGCTTTCACTAATAAACCAAGTGAATGTTAATGCAGAAAACTCCAAAATAAAATGTAGGGTATTAATAGGTATCATGAAGGATAGACTTCATCTAACACAGAATAGGACTATAGTATTTTATTTTATTTTTATTTTATTTTGTTCTGTTTGGCACAGTTCTGTTTTCAATTATTTAAAAAAGTTTTTTGCTTTACAGTTATAGTTAAATGTGTGGTTCCTGTAAGAAAGAGATAGTAACTAAAAGTATTTTATATGTTGCAAGGGTAGTTGTTTCCTTCCTGAGAGTTTAATCTTTAGGTCTAGGGCTTGAAACTCCATGCTGTATGGAAAAAGTTTTCCTTTCCCCTGTGATGTTATCAGAATTTTAGCCAGTGATACTGTCACCACCTTGAATGATGGTTAATACATTGCATACACTGTGGTTTAAAAAAAAAAAATTCTGATTCCTAAGAAACTTTGAAGCTTGGTGAAAAGTATCTGGCTTGCTTTTTTTTCCTCCCTCTTTTCCATTTCTTATTGAGCATATGATCACTATATATGTAGGTACTAAAAAGCGCAGAGGCGGAAGTTATATACACGAGTCTTTCAGACAGTCAGAAAATTATGGACATGGACTTTTAGCAAATACAAAATTAAATACTGATGGAGCTAACCACCTGTTATCTTCCGTTTTGACCACTCTGCACCCCTTTGTTATGCTCTAACGTGGAAAACACTTTTGTCACATCGTTCATCTTCTTTTAGTCTGTCCTTGAGATGACGAAACTGAGCTCTGAGCTCTTCAGCAAGCACACACACTCGCGCTGCGAGTGAAACGTTATTGACTGACAGGTTCTGTCTTCAGATAAAGAGGGGCCAGATTCAACTCTGATAACCTATCGACATGACAACAAAAACAGGCCAGTAAAATGGGGCAGATTGTCCAAGCAGGCACGGATTCCAGAGTTCTTCTGGTACCTGTGTGTAGGGAGGAATGCATAGTTATCAGTGGCAGTGCACAGTTATTTTTTATTTATTTATTTTTTTTGCGGTACGTGGGCCTCTCACTGTTGTGGCCTCTCCCGCTGCGGAGCCCAGGCTCCGGACGCGCAGGCTCAGTGGCCATGGCTCACGGGCCCAGCCGCTCTGCGGCATGTGTGATCTTCCCGGACCAGGGCACGAACCCGTGTCCCCTGCATCGGCAGGTGGACTCTCAACCACTGCGCCACCAGGGAAGCCCCCACAATTAATTTTTTGTACCTCTCCTGGGTCATGAAATGCTACCTCAAAATCCTGACAGTCTTTGCCACCTTCCTCCCTACCCCCAGCAGAGCAAATGTTGCTTTTGAGAAAGGTAGTAGTTCAGTATGGTTGTATCTCCTGTACTAAGAATCAGCACAAAACAAGGGGTGGCGGGGGGGGAAACCAAAGAAATAATAATATTCAAAAGAAACTCCCAGCTATTTGTAGTACATTTGGTGTAATTAGAGACTCTTAAAAAAAAGAAACACCATAGAATTTGGGGTTTCTGAGATAAAAGTGCCCACGTGCACGTTGCCAAATGAAGGTACAGTTTCAGCAAGGGATCCTGAATAGGGAGACTGAACTGATAAGAAATCTATATCCACATTCAGCTGAAGTGATGGGTGTAAAGAAGGTGGATTCCAAATTGGATTTTGAAAAGAGGAGAAAATTGAGCCGTTGGCACAGAAAATAGAAGTCCAAAGGTAAAAGACATTGGCCTGAGTGTTACAGATCTAGAGAATGTCACATTCCAATAGTTTTTAATCTAAACCAGATCATCACATCAACTTTGAAAATGGTATAGAAAATACTTGGGAGACCTTTATTTTTGTCTTTTGATTCTTCTGTTTTTGGCAAGGAGAGCCCTTGACTGATGCTGGTTTGCATGATTTCTGGCCTTCTTTCAGTACTTATTCTCCCTTCGTTCCTAAGTCACCACCAAGAATTAAGCCTTTGGGGCTGAGGCTATAGATAATTTATGTTTCTTGCTAGATGGATGTCTCTGGCCAAGTTCTGGCTTTAGTGGCTAGGAGCTGCCAGTGCTGTTACTATGATTAATAAAGTAAGATGTTCATGATAAAAGCATACATCTTTTCATATAATGTTTATCTACCTTCTTGATGATTTGCTGCTCGTTCCAGGAACCTGAGGTGGTTTAAACACATTAAATACTTTTCATTATATCTCGGGTTGCCAGCCAAAAGAGCACTACTAGAAATCTGTGCTTTTGCATTATTCTGTAGCTTTCCTCCTTTAGAACTCATCATTTCATACTTTTTTGAAAACAGATCACATACCTTTTAAAAATGCTTCTGGTAGAGATCTGATAAATCCTTTAGTGCAGTGATTCTAAAAACTGGCTGATCACTTGAATCATCTGAGAAGCTTTTTAAAAATACAGATTCCAGGGCCTCGTCCTGGATTTGAATGAAAATATCTGGCAGCAGGGCTCAGGAATCTATTTTTCCTCAGGTGAGTCTGGCACTCAGTTGGCTTTGGAAAGTCCAAATCAGGTCCTTTTTTTTTTTTTTTTTTTTTTTTTTTTTTTTTTGCGGTACGCGGGCCTCTCACTGTTGTGGCCTCTCCCGCTGCGGAGCACAGGCTCCGGACGCGCAGGCTCAGCGGCCATGGCTCACGGGCCCAGCCGCTCCGCGGCATGTGGGATCTTCCCGGACCGGGGCACGAACCCGTGTCCCCTGCATCGGCAGGCGGACTCTCAACCACTGCGCCACCAGGGAAGCCCCAGGTTTATTTTTATTACACTGTCTTCATCACCAATCCAAACCGTTTTCTAGGTGGAGAAGCCAACATCTGTAGAAGTATCAAAGGACTTGCCCAAGGTCATGAGTGAATGGAAGGGCCTAAGGACTTCTCCACACTGATTCTGAGTCCCACGTTCAATCCCCAACACATGTAGATGGCATTTATTGTGGCTAATTGGGGAGCTTTTCTTTCATTTTTTGTATATCATTGAAGGTTTTCAGAAGTAACATAAATGTATTTGCTGTTCGCTATTAGAATGTATTCTGCTACTAGTTATTTATTCGTGTCCCTAAGCCAACAAAATTTATCACAATTTATATCAGTTTATCTTGACCATGATCGACAGTTGTGAGGACAACATTGTAAAATACATTTTTAAATGTTTAATTTCCTGTTTGGGATAGTCTGGGACAGTAAGCTCAGGAAAATACGTTGAATTATTGAACTAAGAAAATGACGATTATGTCTCTCCCACCTTCAGATTATTCAACATCTTTTAAATTCATTTCACATTATGGATTTGTAGGTCCACATTCAATATGAACAGACTAGACCCTTTTCTCTCATTTACATGCTACTTGTAGCAGCTGTTCAATTCATATTATGCAAGGTTGAATTTGGTTATTTCAGCTGCTAGTAAAACTTTTCTAAGACTTTTACTCTCATGCTAGTTTTATTTATTTAATATATTTATTTATTTATTTTTGGCTGCGTTGGGTCTTCGTTGCTGCGTGCAGACTTTCTCTAGTTGCGGCGAGCGGGGGCTGCTCTTAGCTGCGGTGTGCGGGCATCTCGCTGCGGTGACTTCTCTTATTGTGGAGCACGAGCTCTAGGTGCACGGGCTTCAGCAGTTGTGTCACACGGGCTCAGTAGTTGTGGCTCGCGGACTCTAGAGCGCAGGCTCAGTAGTTGTGGCACACGGGCTTAGTTGCTCTGCCACATGTGGGATCTTCCTGGACCAGGGCTCGAATCCGTGTCCCCTGCATTGGCAGGCAGATTCTTAACCACTGTGCCACCAGGGAAGCCCTCATGCTAGTTTTATTTTCTCATGTGGAAGGCTACTTCTTGGCTTGGTAATATAATGAAAATGAATAGATTTCTTCTTTTTTTTTTAAATTTATTTTTATTTATTTATTTTTGGCTGTGTTGGGTTTTTGTTGCTGCGCACGGGCTTTCTCTAATTGCGGCAGTTGGGGCTACTCTTCATTGTGGTGCGTGGGCCTCTCACTGTGGTGGCTTCTCTTGTTGCGGAGCATGGGCTCTAGGCACATGGGCTTCAGTAGTTGTAGCACGTGGGCTCAGTAGTTGTGGTTCACAGGCTCTAGAGCACAGGCTCAGTAGTTGTGGCGCACGGGCTTAGTTGCTCCGCGGCATGTGGGATCTTCCCGGACCAGGGCTCAAACCCGTGTCCCCTGCATTGGCAGGCAGATTCTTAACCACTGCACCACGAGGGAAGCCCTAGATTTCCATTTTTATGGAGAGCCTATGCAAGTTTATTTAAAACTGTATAGCAGAAGCAGTTTAGATATATTTTCATTGGCGTGTTGTTTGTCAGTAGCTAAATGGTCAAGAATGGGTTGTTTCCTCAGACTGGGAACACCTTCACTGTGAGCTAGTAATTCTTCTGTTTCTTACTGTGGGCCACAGTGCTTTACCATGGATTGTGTGGAATCTATTGCTTTGTGAGCCCAAACATTTTCTAAAATAAACAAATCCGTGGTACATTTCCTCTTAAACTATTTTTAGTACTTCCTATTCTTATTCTGTTAATAACCCTGAAAATCTTATAAGTGTCCTTTTTGCTCACAACCCTTTCAGTGGGCTTTCTGCTTCCTATTTCAAAGTAAACCACAGATAAAGATTAATTATAATATTCTACTGTTATTAAAGAAGAAAACTTGATACTAGAATGCATTAATATAACATTGAAAGAAAGTTCTAGGACATATGGTAATTCCTTGACCATATTCAGCACTGGTTATTCCTTTGATGGAATGTATTTGCATAATACTTAAACTTTGTCAGGTGGAAACCAAAAGACCAAGAGGCAAAACCCAGTGATTCATTCAGTCTTCTCTAAGAGATACGCATTTTATCAGCAGCTCTCAAGATTACATTACATTGCGTCGAGATGACTACAGTTGGTTTGGAGTAGGTGAATAGTTATCCTGAGATAGTTTTTCTTTGTTAGAGAACCTAGCAGAGGTTCTAGCATTAGATACCCTGAAAAGCAAATCTCTAAACCTTTGAAGAAGTAAGCACCAGGCCGAAGTTTGAGGAATAGTTCCTGTAACACATATCTGCATTAACAAGGGAGCCGCTGTCCCTGCCCATTTGAGAATCAGGGTCTCGGCCACAAACAAGAAAGTTGCCAGATATGGTAGCTGCCACCCACTGTTCCTTAGCACCCACCTGTTGGTGGTGGACTAGAAACTAGAGACTGGAAACACAGCTGCCTGGAAACAAACACCACCACCACGAGCTTCCAGAAGAGCCGTATGGCTACCACTTCATGATGTGCATTTCTCCTTCAGGGTCCTGTGAAGGCACATTAGCTTGGTGAGTGCTCTGTGTAAAGCAGAAACTCTAGCTGCAAGGGAGTCTGGGGCCTATAATTTAGCCCTTTAGGCTCCATTGTACTGGAAGTAGTGCTAGGAGCAATTTGCATTTCTGCAGTATTTGCCATGTAGGACCTGAGTGAGATTTTAGTGTAGTTACTTGCCTTTATACCTGCAGTTGAGTATATGTGTTTCTGGGAAAGAGTAACAGTCCAAAACTATGTTAGCTTAGAATTCTGGAAGCTGAAGGTTATTATTCCCAGGAAATATATCTCCCCAAGCTGCACCTTTGTTTAGTACGTGTCCTAGAAATTGCCTCGTTGTGAGAATGAAAATAGTCATGAATTTTAGTTTATACTACTTCCAGAGAGAGTTCAGAAACAATTTAGGTAAATACTGGAACTGTCAAATGGCTCCAGACTCTTATTCCTATCCATGACCAGAATTTCTCTTTTTCGAATAACGCAGGATTATTTTTTGCCAAATAACCAAGCAGTAATAAGGGCATTGAGGTAGCAGGTGGATTGCAAAAGTGTTCTCATCAAATCATTTTGGGGAAAGGAAGCTCTTTTTTATTTTATTTTTTTAATTTTTATTTTTTATTGGAGTATAGTTGATTAACAATGTTGTGTTAGTTTCAGGTGTGCAGCAAAGTGATTGTTATACATACACATTCTGTTTTTTCAAATTCTTTTCCCAGTTAGGTTACTACAGAGTACTGAACAGAGTTCCCCGTGCTGTACAGTAGGTCCTTGTTGGTAATCTATTTTAAATATAGCAGTGTGTACGTGTCCATCCCAAACACCCAATCTATCCCTTCACCCCTCGGTAACCATAAGTTCGTTCTCTAAGTCTGTTTCTGTTTTGTAAATAAGTTCGTTTGTATCATTTTTTTTTTTTTAGATTCCGCATTTGGGCAATATCATATGATATTTGTCTTTCTCTGTCTGACTTCACTGAGAAACCTCTTATTTTCAAAGAAACAGATAGGAATAACATTGGGTAAAAAGAAACGGTGGAATATGTAATCAAAATTAAAATCATCCCGAAATAGATAACCAACAAGGACCTACTGTATAGCACAGGGAACTATACTCAATATTTTATAATAGCCTATAAGGGAAAAGAATCTGAAAAAGAGTATATAACTGAATCACTTGGCTGTACACCTGAAACTAACACAACATTGTAATTCAACTGTACTTCAATAAAAAAAGAAAATAATAAAAAAAAGAAAAACTAAAATCATCCCCTGTATCAGTTAGCTATTCCTATGTTATCAAAAGCCACAAAATCTCAGCGACATACGAACAATAATTATTTATTTTCTCACACACCTGTGGGTCAGAGTGGGTGGCTGTGATGATGCTACTGGGTGGCTCTGGGCTACAGGTTGGGTCCAGGTCTGCTTCACAAGGCTGGTCGTCTGTGGACCAGCAGGCTGGCTTGTACTTCCAAAGCAGTGGTGATGGTACAAGAGAATTACTCTTAAGGCCTAAGCTTGGAACTGACACACTGTCATTTCGGCCCACATTTTATGGACCAGAGCAAGCCTCATGCTCAAATCCAAAGGCAAGGGGTCGGAAAGTATACTCTGCCTTTTGTAAAAGGAACTGTAAAGTATCATGGCAAAATCACTGACACAGCAAAGAGATGATGAGGAACTGGGGCCTAAATCAAAATCTGAATTATCTTTTTTTTTTTTTTTTTGCGGTGCACGGGCCTCTCACTGTTGTGGCCTCTCCCGTTGCGGAGCACAGGCTCCAGACGCGCAGGCTCAGCGGCCATGACTCACGGTCCCAGCGGCACGTGGGATTTTCCCGGACCGGGGCACGATCCCACGTCCCCTGCATCGGCAGGCGGACTCTCAACCACTGCACCACCAGGGAAGCCCTATCAAAACTTTTGGGGGAGGATTCTTGTGGCATGCAGATACCTCTGTTTTCTTATTTGTGACTAATTAGCATTAAGCCTAGCTACTTTTTACATGCTAGGATGATGCTTAATTAACCTCCGTGATTGAGATATGTAACTGAAATAAATTTCCCAGCTGTGAAGCTAAGAGAGTAGAGGATTGGGGCACCAGGTAGCCTCACCCCCCATTTAGTGCAAATTGTAAAGATTTCAGTATTGTAATAATTTTTTATATTATTAAAAGGCAATTTAAAAATCTTATAAAGACGAAAGAATGGTTTGAGAATATTTAGTGGTTACTCACAAAATCAGTCTAGGTGTACATCAACTATTTGTGATAGACCTATGACAAGTTGTAAAGAGGCTATGATGATAGTTAGGTTTTATGGAATGATTTGATGCTGCCTGATGAAAGTACAGCAACTGAATTTATATGATTCTCTTGACTGAGTTTTTCTTTAATAAACATGATGAACAAGAATATAGACTAACGATATTTGAGCTAATGTTGCTAGAGCCTAGAATGTTCTCTCCTGAAGTGAATATGAAACAGGAAACCAAATTTGATTTGGAATGAATTAAATAAGGTGTTTTAAAATTGAGATATAATTGACATATAATGTTATATTAGTTTCAGGTGTACAACGTAATTATTCAACATTCGTATATATTGTGAAATGATTACCACAATAACTCTAGTTCACATCCATCATCACACATAGTTACAAATGTTTTTTCTTGTGATGAGAACTTTTAATATCTACTCTCTTAGTGACTTTCAATATACAGTATTATTAACTATTGTCAGCATGCTGTACATTACACCCGCAGGACCTATTTATCTTATAGCTGGAAGTTTGTACCTTTTGACCCCCTTCACCCATTTTTGTCTCCCCAGCCTCTGGCAACCACCAATCTGTTCTCTGTATCTATGAGTTTGTTGTTTGTTTGTTTGCTTTTTGTTTTTTCAGGTTCCACGTATAAGTGAGATCATATAGTATTTGTCTTTCTTTGATTTACTTCACTTGGCATAATACCCTCAAGGTCTATCCATGTTGTCACAAATGGCAAGATTTCCTTTTTTATGGCTGAATAATATTCCTGTGTGTGTGCATGTGTATTTTCTTTGTCCATTCATCCATTGATGGACACTTAGGTTGCTTCCACTTCTTGGCTATTGTAAATAATGAGGCAGTGAACATGAGGACACATATATCTTTTCCAGTTAGTGTTAAATAAGATGATTTTTCAGTTTCTCAGATGTAGTATATTTTGATGTGCAGGGAAGAAAAGGTGTAAGATAAAACTTTTTAGAGCCCAGGGGTCAGTAATGGTGAATTCTGTTATTAGGATGCTGTTAGCTCTAAAGTCATGCTCATGACAGAAAACAGTGATACAGAAATAGCACTTTCCAGCACTTTCTACTACAAAAAAGGGTACTAGAATTACAAGTGCTAGAACTATGGTTTTTTCTTCTTCACAAAAATTTTAATTATAACAACTAACTTCGAGTTGTTAAAAACTGGGCACAGTCCTAAGTGCTTTAGATATATTATTTAATTTGCTAAACAGCTGATGAGGTAGAAATTCTAATTATTCTTATTTTATAGATGAAACGAGTGCAAAGAGGTTCATATGTTTCAAGTTATCTATAATTCACATGTATTACTTTTAAAAACAAAAATAAAACGATAACTTTTTTATAAAAATTTTTGCTTTATATTAGAGTATAGTTGATTTACAGTGTTGTGTTAGTGTCAGATGTATAGCAGAGTGATTCAGTTATACGTATGCATATACCTATACTTTTTCAGATTCTTTTCCCATTTAGGCTGATAATAACCTTTTAAAGCAAGAATATTGTACCATCTTCAGGATTAACAATTTGCATACAAGTTGACATATACCATTTGTAAAGTGTTTTTTCCAGGGCTGTACTGTGCTGTATTATTGGAAAGACTGATTTCTAGCACCTGTCTTGGGCAAATTGCTTGATATCTCAGAGCCTCTGTTTCCTCATGCAAAAACCTAATTGTATTTGCCCTACTTTTCAAATTGTTGAAGGGATCAAATGAAATATGTGAAAACAACTTATAAGCTATAAAGTACCATATAAAGTTAGGTAGTGATTTATTATGTAGTCAAAATCTTAAAAATTTGTAGGTAGAATATTATTATTGTTATTATTATTTTAATAATTTAAAAGTCAAGCTTAATACGTAGTGCACTTAATTTAGCTATTGCTTCCTGGGAACAAAAAGCTATTGTATCACTCATTCTTTGATGAAAGCTTCAGTGAAGTAAGGAGATTGAATAATAGATGAATGAGGAGAATTCTAATTTGAGCAGATTTTTATTCCTGGTCGTAGAAGTTTGGATGAGAATTTCATCTTCAGATCTACTAATTATGTGGAAAGATAACAATACTGAAAGAGCAGAAGAAAAAAAAAAGGAAGGACCAGATTTTCAGCTAACACTCCTCTCCCCCATCCTACGTTCTTTTTTGTAGCTAGGATATTAAATTAGATGTTTCCTAGATAATAATACATGGTACAATTATAATCAAAACATTACAAAATAAAAACATATAAAACTAATAATTATGTAGAACATCAAAGTATGATATAAATACAGCATCAAGTTCCATTCTTAGTGAGTAGTCCAGCCACTAAAGGCAACTCTGCACAAATCGTGTCTAGTAAACAATATCTTTATTTAAATGATGTTTTTCATTGCTCTTTGTTAATGCCAGTTTCTCATAAATGTCTATAGAGTTAGGATTTTAAATATTAAATAATAATTAAATAAGGGAAAGACTTTATTTTGTTCACTGTTATATCCCCATTGCCTAGAACATTGTCTGAGATCAATCTTTGTTGCAAGGGTGAATGAAATAATACTCTGGTAATTGGAAAGGAGACTTTAAGAACAGCTGGAAGACATAATACATAAAAATGTTGAGCATAAATATGGGTAATATGCATAATATTCTGAAATTTCTTTGACTCTCACATGTTTGGCAGATTTATCATTCCTTTTTATTTGCTGTACTTAGGGACGTGCTGCCTTAACACAAGAGAAAGAGGAATTTGCCCATGAACATGAAGAAATGAAGAACCTGGAAGCCATTGTTCGAGATATAAAACCAACCACCCTCATCGGTGAGCTTTGGCTTCTTCCTCCCCGCCATCAACCCTACCTCAACCCCACGTGGGCTTGATTTGTTTTCCTACTGCTGAATTTTGAGACGTAATTTAAGCTTTTTGAAATTCTAACCTTTGGCGTTCGCAAACAAAATTACGCATTCCCTGAAGCAACAGTACCCCCTAGAGGCCTAGATTTGTAAATGCAGAGCCGTCTTCTTAATCTTCCTGATGATCCCAGCTGAAGTGTGTGGGTTCCCTCTGCTCACTCTGTCAGCCTGCCAATACCTGGCATATCCAGCACTTTGCCAGGCTTGATTATTCCAAATAGACAGTGGTTCTAAAAGGGGGGTGGTTTGGCCCCGAAAGGAAACATTTGGCAATGTCTGGAGACATTCTTTGGTAGTCACAACTGGAGGGAGAAGGGGTGGTCAGAGCTCCGGACATTAGTGGGTAGAGACTAAGGATGCTGGTCCACAGCCTCCAGTGCCCAGCGAAGCCTCCCCCCAGTAAGGAATTGTCCAACCCAAAACGTTTGTGGGGCCAAGGTTGAGAAAGACTGAACCAGACCCTCCTTGAAAACAGGGACCGTATTTCATGTCTTTATATAACTCAGTGTGTTACACACTGCATGTGCACAGTAAGGTGTTTACTATGGACGAATTTGTTGCGGTTGAAAAAAACTCAAAAGTTTTGAAACTTTGTATCCTTTATTTTGTGTGTATATCATGTCAACCCTTACTTGGTATTATACTCCATTTCTAGAAGCTCCTGTGACACAGATGACAATATTGAGAATAATGATGAGAACCATAGTAAAAACAAATACTTACTCCATGACAGGAGTTAATGGGTAGTTGTAAGCCTTTATTGTTGTTTTTTATAAAATATGTTCCATCAGGAATCTTACTTTTTCCATTCTCATTATGCTAATAGCTTTATTCTTCTGTTCAGTTTTTCTCAGTGAGTCATACTTCAGTTTTATCATTGAATCGGATGATTGTCTTAAGTGTTAGCACTGGATTATAAAATATGATTGCTTTATAGCCTGAGGGACTGAAATATACTTCTAGAATTGTTTACAGAGAGATAGTATATATTAGACACATTTATTTCCTGATAAAATTGCCTAGAATTCCTAGTGATTGGTCACTAAATTTATTAATGAGTCAAATGTTAAAGCTGTGATTTTTTTCATAGATACTTGCAGATTTGTAACCTTAAAGGTTGTTGGCATTAACGAACATCTCTTTTTTGTCACTTTAATACACATATTCTATATTTTGTTTAGGGGGTATTACAAAATGACCTGACATGTCTCATTGTTTGGGGGGCACTGGATTAATTAACCAATGATAGTCCTATTCACTGGTTTCTTGTTTCTACGTTAGGAGTTGCTGCGATTAGAGGTGCATTCTCAGAGCAAATTCTCAAAGACATGGCAGCCTTCAATGAACGGCCTATTATTTTTGCTTTGAGTAATCCAACTAGCAAAGCAGAATGTACTGCAGAGCAGTGCTATAAACTGACCAAGGTAAAGCAAAAATGGAACTGATATTTTAATAGTCAAATTGTGATTCTTTGTAAGGGAGCCCAGGGTATCTAAGGTGCTTACCGGTTAACCTTTAAAAATTTTATAACCAAGACTGAAAGAACAGTGAACAGGTCATGAAGGATAAGAACCATATCCTTTTTTAGAATCTTGTATAAATCCTGTTCTTCAATAAAACAAAATAAACTTTGTAATGTTTTATTGATAATTTTCCTTAAGCGCTTTGGAAGTATCTAAGATTTAAACATAAAAGTTAAAAAGGAAAAAGCTTGATCCTAGATACTGATTAAAATAGCTTTTAACTAGCTATTCCCAAACATTGACGCACACAGTATAAAACCACAGTCTTATTTCTGCTTTGCTAACTCCTCCTGGGTTTGGATTTTGATGGCATGGGTGGAGCATTTGGGCAATTATTTTGACATCCAGCCTGACTGGGATAGGAGTCCTCAAAGCTTCAATACTTTACTGTTTCCAAAAAAAGTGACTTATTTTATACTGTGCTTGTATTAATATATATTTGACCAATATGTTGACAAGGACCCTTTTTTTTCCTTAAAAGACTTGAAAATGTCATTACAACAAAACAGAAGTTGAGTCACATATATCTAACACTTTTATTTTGGAAAGAAATCTAAAATGAACTGGAAAGGATAAACAAGACAGAGTTATGTCACTCTGCATAAATCTAACTCAATGCATAAATAAAACTGCATAAATAAAACTGGATGGCTCTACTTCTTTAATACTGTATCCTTAAATGCTTATTACTAGAGTTGATGAAATTTTGCAAAGGAGCGACTCCATTGTTTATTTCTCTTATCTGGGATGGTGTCAGTATCCTCAGTAATTTAAGTTTTTATCCCATCTCTAGGTTGGGGAATTTGCCTCATGTAACTCAGTCCTTAAATCCTTAAAGCAGAAAAAAAAACCAATAACAAAACTTCAGCATAGCGCATTACACAGAGTAGGCACATAATAAATAAGTGTTTAAGTACATATTTTGTTTTGGCATATTTCAAAAAGCCTCAAAATTTCATAGATTCACCTATAATAGACGTAAACAAAATTAGCCAAATTTCTGTAGCTGTGTTTTTAAGTTCAAATGTGTCTGATATAAATGGCCTAAACTCTTTCTTATGATTTCGCCTAATGCTCTTATGTTGCTATATATAAAATTAAAAGTCATTTTGAAGCTGAAAACATCGGTTCAGCCAAAGGATTACAGAACAAGAAAGGGGCTTGTTGCTGGATGTGAGTCTCTGCTGCTTCAGGCGCAGGTGAAGAGTCATCAGGAAAGGTTAAAAATACAAAGGGACCGTTGAATTCGGAAAAACTGTAACTATACCAAAAATGATATGGAGAGGTTTCCTTCTCCATATTAACAGTCTCTATATATGAGGGTATTTAGCTGTCTGTCGTTTATTTAATACCCTTCCTCCGTAAAATATGATGCTGGAGCGACTGGCCGGAGTGAAGGAGAGGAGGGCGGCAAACAGGTGTGTGTAGAATGTTGCAGGTCTCTTTCTCAAATATAATTTTCAAACGTATATATATATCAAATAACATATATATCAAATATGTATATCAAATGATAATTTAGTTACATTAGAAATTTGCTTGTAACAAAACACTTTATTTGCTAAACAAAGCAGACTTGAAGGTATCACACTTGTCTGAAAACAACACCTAATTTTGTGCAAGACATATCAGTGTCTGATAAACACCTAGATGAGAATTTCTATTTTTTTCTCATCTATTTTCCTCTTTTTATATCCTGAAAAGGTTGAATCATGTTATACTTAACCTTTATGGAAAAGGTATAGTATGACATGTGTTAAAAATGAATAAGTTAATATTATTAATATCATAATGGATTTAGACTCAAGGTAAGAGGGATGAAATTTATAACCCAATCTATTACCATTTAAACTATGCTTTGGGGATTTAGTGCTTTTTTAGACTTTTCAAATGCATTTCTTAGATTGTAGTGCTTTATTTGTTGAGGGTTTCCTATCCCTGTTTCAGAAGCCTGAACGCTTCCATCTATATCGCCTCCCAGATCAGACAGACACCCCCCTTTTGACTGGCAGTATGGAATACAGCACCTGACAGGCCCTAAGTTCATGCCATCTTAAAGCCTGTAATACATGGGATTCCTCAAAAATATTATGATGAAATATTAAGACCAGGAAAAAAATAAAGACAGTTTTAGACAATTACTGATAATTTAATCTTCTTCTTATCTGCTAACCCCATTTGTGCTAATGAATTTTTTTCCTATATGACTTTTCAGATAATTCTTTACAATACAGAAATATATAAAATTTGTCCCAGTGATTACATTGGGAGCCTGTTGACCTCTAAACTGTAACCTAAAATGTCATCTTTTCCAAGATTCAAACATTAACCTACCCTTTTTGTATTCAGAAGCCTGTAAGTGAAAGTCTGTAGTCTAGAGATGGTTGATGGGCCCGTGGGTTGGACCACTGCCAACAACAGGATGGTGGTCTTGGGGTCTCCTGTGTTTTGCATGCTTCTCCTACGAATAGAGAGGCAGATAGAGAACAGAAATAATCACTCATTCCAGAACTTACTGCCAGCGTCATGATAGCTTGCTCACACTTATTAGGAAGTCAATGAAAAATCAGACTTCTTTCGAACTACTCAATACTTGAATTACTGTCTTATGATCCATTTGTTTGAAGATAGCCTGCCTCTTTTTACAGTTGTGTGTCTGTGTTGCAGGGTCGTGCCATTTTTGCCAGTGGCAGTCCTTTTGACCCTGTCACTCTCCCAAGCGGACAGACCCTATATCCTGGCCAAGGCAACAATTCCTATGTGTTTCCTGGAGTTGCTCTCGGTGTGGTGGCATGTGGACTGAGGCATATCACGGATAAGATTTTTCTCACCATTGCTGAGGTATAGTAACATACTCTGTGTTCGCCAAGGCTGTAAAATCTCAAATCAGCTCCTTGTAGGTTGTCTACTGTTTTATTTATTTAGTATCCCAGCTCACTGTCTAGAAGGTGTAAAGTCCAAAGAAGATCAAATCTTTCCCAGTAGAGAGTAAGGGATGGGTAGTAACTTCACACTGAGTCACTAGGAAAGATTGTTCTTCAGTAGCCAGCAGAAAGACTATGTTCTGATTTCTTAAAAGAGAGCTTTTTAAAAATTGAAGTACAGTTGATGTACAATATTATATGTTACAGGTGTACAGCATAGTGATGCCCAATTTTCAAAGGTTATACTCCATCTCTAGCTATTATAAAATACTGGCTGTATTCCCCATGCTGTACAGTATGTCCTTGTAGCTTATTTGATACCTAAAAGTTTGTACCTTTTACTCCCCTACCCCTATATTACCCCTCCCCCTTTCCTCTCCCCACTGGTAACCACTAGTTTGTTCTCTATATCTGTGAGTCTGCTGCTTCTTTGTCATATTCACTAGTTTGTTGTATTTTTTAGAGTCCACATATAAGTGACATCAGGCAGTATTTGTCTTTCTCTGTCTGACTTATTTCACTTAGCATAATGCCGTCCAAGTCCATCCATGTTGCTGCAAATGGCAAAATTTCATTCTTTTTTATGGCTGAGTAGTATTCCATTATACGTATATACCACATCTTATTTATCCATTCACTTGTTAATGGACACTTAGGTTGCTTCCATATCTTGGCAATTGTAAATGATGCTGCTATGAACATAGGGGTGCAAGTATCTTTTCAAATTATAGTTTTGTCTGGATATATACCCAGGAGTGGAATTGCTGGGTCATATGGTAGTTCTACTTTTCGTTTTCTGAGGAACCGCCATACTGTTTTCCACAGTGGCTGCACCACTTTACATTCCCATCAACAGGGTATGAGAAAAGAAACCTTTTTTTTTTAAATCTTTACACTTTCAATTATGTTCTGTGACAGTAATGAGACAATAAAAATTTTGTTTCCAAATTATGGAGGAAGTGGTAAATACTTCTCCATGGAGAACCTACCTAGACGATGGCTTTTTTTTTTTTTGGCCATGCTGCGTGGCTTGCGGGATCTTAGTTCCCCAACCAGGGGTTGAACCTGGGCCCCAGCAGTGAAAGCACCGAATCCTAACCACTGGACTGCCAGGGAATTACCGATGATGGCATTTTGAAGATTTAAGATGACAGTCTGTTAGAGAACGAACTTATGGTTACTGGGGGGAAGGGTAGGGAGAGGGATAGTTAGGGAGTTTGGGATTGACATGTACACACTGCTATATTTAAAATGGATAACCAACAAGGACCTACTGTATAGCACAGGAAACTCTACTCAATATTCTGTAACAACCTAACTGGGAAAAGAATTTGAAAAAGAATAGATACATGTATATGTATAGCTGAATCACTTTTTTGTGCACCTGAAACTAACACAACATTGTTAATCAACTGTACTCCAATATAGAATAAAAAGTTAACAAAAAAGAACATACCTCCAATATCTACCTATCTACATATCTATCTAATAATCTTTGTAGTACTGTACTAATATAAGCATTATGGAAAAAAAAATGACAGTCTGATTTGGTATGGTGAAGTGTTTGTTATTCAGGGTGCAGTGTAGAATACAGAAACCACTCTAGTACTTCAAGCAGAGAAGAAATTAAAACAGAGAATTCGGTGTTTGTAAAGTCATTAAAAGGACGGAAGTGGGCTCTTCTGTGGGCCTTCAGGAAGGATTCACAGAACAGCACAGAGCAGAGCCGGTAGGAATGCTCTATTAAGCTACTGTTTAAGAACTGTGAAGGGTCTGAAATTTCACCTTACTTGCAGGCTAACAAGTCAGCCTGCCACAGATTCATAGATGCTGGCAAAAGACACAAAACTCTTAGGTCAGCCACAAAGGCACAAGAGGTACTCTGAACCTAAGGCTCCCATCAGTTCCCCTTGCCTCGCAAACCTCAGGGGGATGATACAGTGGTTGGCCCGATATTTGTAAAATCATGAGCTGTGGGTAATCAGAATGTTCACCTGGTTGATACGTCTGAGGAGGATGCAATTCATGAAGGAGAAATTTGAGGGAATTTCTTCTCTTGAAATGAAACCACGCTAACTAAACCCAACCAAGTAAAGCCTGATGAATGTTCACATATTTTCATCATGCAAACAGACTATTCTTTGCATTGTGAAAGATTTTTATGTTATTGGTGTGATCTCAAGTAGCCTAAACCCGGGGTTTCGCGCCTTGGTGTCATTTTGTGAGAACAGAGGTCGGCCAGCTCTAATTCTCCTTTCTTTTTCTTCACTGCATTAAAAGCATGACGGCTGGTGTCTTAGAGCTTCTTTTTTTTTTTTTTTTTTGCGGTACGCGGGCCTCTCACTGTTTTGGCCTCTCCCGCTGCAGAGCACGGGCTCAGTGGCCATGGCTCACGGGCCCAGCCGCTCCGCGGCATGTGGGATCTTCCTGGACCGGGGCACGAACCCACGTCCCCTGCATCGGCAGGTGGACTCTAAACCACTGCGCCACCAGGGAAGCCCTTAGAGCTTCTTTGACTCAAGAAATCATGTCTAATTACTTAGGAGGGCTTTTCAAAGTTGTTCTTATATTAAGGGAAATGTAGTCATTGTCTTTTATAGCAGACACATCAGAAGAAGAAAGATGATCTTTTTACTCTTGGTAGCCAGTGTTTTCTTTCCTAAATAACTCCAGCACCCTCTAGTGACAAATTTCATGAAAAAAAAAAAAGGCTTTCCAGTAAATCTACCCAGGGAAAGTAATAATTACTCTCAAACACCTCTGAAGGAAAACAATAAGATGTGGTGAGGTTACTGGTGTTATTCTTATCATAGCCAGCTATCTCTCCGGCTGAATCTTGGTCTTTCCACCGTTCCCCTCTTAGGCTTCAACACGATATTCCTGTTTTTCATGCCACCTCATTGTTTTCTTTGTCATCCTTTCAAGTCCCCCCCCCCTTTTTTTTTAAGACTTTTTTGATGCGGACCATTTTTTTAAAAGTCTTTATTGAGGGCTTCCCTGGTGGCGCAGTGGTTGAGAGTCCGCCTGCCGATGCAGGGGACACGGGTTCATGCCCCGGTCTGGGAAGATCCCACATGCCGCGGAGCGGCTGGGCCCGTGAGCCATGGCCGCGGAGCCTGCGTGTCCGGAGCCTGTGCTCCGCAACGGGAGAGGCCACAGCAGTGAGAGGCCCGCGTACCGCAAAAAAAAAAAAAGTCTATTGAACCTGTTACAACAGTGCTTCTGTTCTATGTTTTGGGCCTGTGGCCGCAAGGCACATGGGATCCCAGCTCCCTGACCAGGGATCGAACCCGTACCTCTGCATTGGAAGGCGAAGTCTTAACCACTGGACCTCCAGGGAAGTCCCTCAAGTTCCTTTCAACTAAGCTTCTTCCTAGTATTCAGTTTTTTGCCCTCACTTTTCTCTTTCCTTTTAAAGTCTACTTTCACAGATCTCACACAATCTCTTATTTCCATTATCGTCATTCTAAAAGGGGCCAAGTCTGTATATCCCTATTCTTATCTTTCACCACATCTCCAGTGACCTGGTGGGTATTTCCACCAAAATGCCCTGCTATTTCCTTAAATACGATGTGGAAAACCATTTCTTCTCTCCCCTTGCCGTCAATACCCGCATTTCTGTTCGTGACACCCTTTCTAAGCGGGCACCGAAGCTTAGAAGCCTGATGTTCTTTTTATCCTCCCTCAACCCAAAGCCTTTAAACACACCAGGCGTGTGAACACCCATGTAACTGTCCGATGTATCATCCTGCCTGGAAAACTCCGAGACTCATTCTCCCCCTGTCTAAGCCTATCTCCAGGTCACGGCTTAAGTCCCACCTCGTCCTTGGGTCCTTTTGGGGCCTCTCTGACTCATTTTGATCTTTCTCCTTAGCCATGGCCGTCTTTAGCAAACACTTCATTTGATTCCTAGCTGTATTATGCTCTCGAGAGTTTCACGTATTGAACAATCAAGTCTTGCCTTATATTTAAATTGTATGTTATCTTCTCTGAAGACAGAAGGTCTCCCATATACTTCTTTCAAAACACCAGTAGCACTAGTGCAGTACTAAAGCACGTAGCAGAAACTTAGTAGATACTTATTGAATTAAATAGAACTAGTAGTCAGTAGTATTTATTAGTGAGAATAAATACACCACCACAGACACACCTCTAGAAGGGGCAAAAAGAAGAAGGTTCTTGTCTAGATTATATTTTGTAGTTAACAAAAGTAGCATGTAGGAGATCTAGGTGAATGTTTTGTTTGCCCACCCCAAATCTAGTAACTGTTAGGGTTATTGTCAAAGTACTAATTGGATCTCTTACGGAACTAGTAATCTCATGGATTGGCACCAATCTCAAAGACTATTCCTGCACATTTTTATATCACAAAGAGATTTTTGGATTTCTCGGTCCTCTGGACAGTCTCTGGGACCTCTGATGCTCCCTGGGGACAGCCCTGCTGGCCCTGCGCGGTCTGTGCAGCAGCCTGGAACAGTCTCCTCCCTCCTGTTCACATCCGGGAGGCAAACCTGGGCCTCCTATCCTCACACCCTCCTCCTAAGTCACCTGCTCTGTGTTCTCTCATTCTCCTTGCCCCCACCCTTTCTGCTATCTGCCCAGAGGGCACTAGAGAGATCCCCACTGACAGCAGCGTCTGGAGGAAACTGATTCATGTAAGTCACTGGATAACTGAAAACCCAGGTAACTTTAACGTTGATATAATACTATTATCTAATATATAATCCAAATTCAAATTTGCCAGTTATCCATAAAAAAGACCTTTATAGCCTCTAGACTACTCTTTTCATCTGCAAGAGCATTTCAGCCTTTCTGTTTCTTTTATGGCAATGACATTTTGAAGAGTACAGGCCAGTTGTTTTTTACAGTGTTCCTCATGATTAAGTTGTATGGTTAGAGGGTTTGGTTTAGGTTTGCCTAATAATTGAATCCTTCTCAGTGAATCACATCAGGAAGCACATAATGTCAATTTGCCTCATGTTTTTAAGCTACTTTATTGAGGTGTGATTGACATAACAAAAACCTATATATCTTACAACTTGATGAATTTAGAGATAAGTAAGTATACACCTTTGAAACCATCACCACAATCCATGCCATACACAAATCTATCACCTCCAGAAGTTTTTTGTTTGTTTGTTTGTTTGTTTTTGTGGTATGAGGGCCTCTCACTTTGTGGCCTCTCCCGTTGCGGAGCACAGGCTCCAGACGCGCAGGCTCAGCGGCCATGGCTCACGGGCCCAGCCGCTCCGCGGCATGTGGGATCTTCCCGGACCGGGGCACGAACCCGTGTCCCCTGCATCGGCAGGCGGACTCTCAACCACTGCGCCACCAGGGAAGCCCACCTCCAGAAGTTTTTTCCCACCCTCTTTATTATTATTATGAATGTGTATGTGATAAGAATACTTAACATAAGATCTACCCTTGTAGCCCATTTCCATGTCTACCCTGTTTCCTTTAGAAATAGGGACTGGTTTGGGGACAGCAAAGGCTGAGGCTACTTAGGCGATTTGGATAATCCAGAATCTGTATCCTGCTCTGCCATGTGAGTCGGAAATAGCGCTCTCGGCCTCCTGCTCTACCTCCCGTGCAAGAGTATGTGAGCTGGGAGCAAGGCCTGGCCAGCCTCTCCTCCTCTGTTTTCAGGGTCCTTTTCCATCACTTTTCTCATCCTCCTCTGCCTTTCTTACCCTTCTTCCCCCGTCCCTCTAGTGCATCAAAGAAGAAAGCCACCAGCGTTTCATGGTACAGTAGAAAAGGAACTGGGTTAAGAGGAAACCCAGACACTCATCCCCATCTTTTTCACTATTTGTCTCCCGCCACCAGTCACCAAGCCTCTCTGAGCTCAGTTTTTCCACTGAGAAAGGGAGAGATGGAATTGGATGATGGCGTTAATGGGATCTGCTTTTATCCGCGACCATTCACCATTATCCTCACAACTACCACATTCTATGGTATGAAGTATTTTTTTGTCTTTCTTTTTTTTTTTTAAGGTTATAGCTCAGCAAGTATCAGATAAACACTTGGAAGAGGGCCGGCTTTATCCTCCTTTGGACACCATTAGAGATGTTTCTCTGAAAATTGCAGAAAAGGTAAAACCACTCTTGTTGAAGTCTCATTATTTTCCCTTCCACCTATGGCTGAATGTGCATGTTTAGGTATTAAAAATCCACTTCCTTGAAATATCTGTATCAACTTATTATGTCAGAAGTCAGAGAAATGAGGCCTGGTGCTTCGGCAGAGCTTAGGAACTATGTTTGATCCTTAGAGATAGGTTGAATCATTAATTTCCCTATCCTTTTTCTCTCCCATAATTCAGATAATTCATCATGGTTTCATTTCAGCTAAGCTTCCTCCACTTGGCCTTTTTTTTGGTTGGTATCTTCCGTATGACACTGAGATAGTCACCACAGTATTGCACATATGGTAGAGTGACAGATCTTGAACCACCTGCCTTATCCATGTCTCCGTGGATGTGTGGCACCTTGAAAATCACACTTGATTATACTGGGCAGAAAGCGAAACAGTGACAACAGAGAACTCAAAGCTGGCTGGTGTGGCGGGTGAGCTCTTCAAGGAACTAGCCGAGAAGCAGCTACATTTTCTACAACTAAGACGAGAGAGAAACCAACTCCTTTTCAGGCTAGTCGTGTTCATTTACCAGGGCTGCCGTAACAAACCGCCACAAACTGGATGACTCAGATGACAGACATTTATTTCCTCCCGGAGGCTAGAGATCTAAGACGAAGGGGTTGGCAGGTCCGGTTTCTTTGGAGACCTCTCCCTGGCTTGCCGATGACCACCTCCTTGCTGGGTCCTCGTGTGGCCTTTCCTCTGTTTGCACATCCCTGGGGTCTCTCTGTGTGTCCAAGTTTTCCGTTCTTATAAGAACACCAGTCAACTTAGGTTAGAGCCCACCGGAATAGCGTCATTTTAACTTAATTATCTGTTTAGAGGTCCTGTCTCCAAATACAGCCCCACTCTGAGGTACTAGAGGTTTAAGGCGTCAACATTTTCAGGTGACGTATTTCAGCCCACAGTCATCGTCATATGTTGAAACTAGGGTTTCTCAACCTCAATGCTACGCACATGTGTCTGGGTTACTCTTTGTCACAGGGGCTGTCTTGGGCATTGTCGGACGTTTAGCAGCATCCCTGGCCCTTATGCACCAGATGCCAGTAGCCTCTGCAACAGGTGTGACAACCGAAAATGTCTCCAGACATTGCCAGATGTCCCCTTGGAGGCAAATTTGCTCCTGGCTGAAAACCAAAGCTATTGGCAAGTTTATCAGAACAACACTATTTAGATGTCATATGTCATGATTTATTTTGTTGATTCAGGGTAGATGCTTCAAAAACCAAGTAATCCTTCAAAAAAAAAAAACTTCAGATAATCTGCTTGGTTATCTATTTAGGAAAGAGTATGCTTATGTTTTCTCCTAATTTGTATCTAATAGTTTTAAACTAGTTTGAATTATTAATACACTGAACATCACATTATCCCTTTAAGTTCATTTTGAAGGGTTCAATGAAAAGGACTAGCATATGATCAGAGGGGTAACTAAGAAGACGAGGGACAGCAGGAGAGTATGAAAAACTCAGATGTTACGCCTAGAAAGAGGAACGAACGCTGAGTGGATAAACAGAAATTGGGAAACCTGGACAAAGAATCAGCTTCAGGAAGGAAGGTGATATAAGTAGACTGCAGGTGTGTGGTATCCATGGCAGCGGGTTGGCCAAAAGGTTCGTTGTGGTTTTTTGTAACGTCTTACAGAAAAACCCGAACGAACTTTTTGGCCAACCCAATACGTTCAAATGTACAATTCTAACAAGTAGCCGGTGATGACTGAAACTTAAAGAGAGGCTGGATATAAAGGTGGTTGATCATCTACACGTGGTAACAGGTGAAGCTCTCGTCTTCCGGAGAGTCTGGCGTTGACGAGAAGGGGAGAGTGAAGATTCCACTGAGAGAGTGCATCGTTAATACAGTGTGTCCTGGGAGCAGAAAGACAAATGGATTTCCACAGAGTCTGTGTCAGGAATGAAACAGAACATTTTATTATAAAAGTGATACAGCCTTTGCAAAAGAGGCACAGGGGAACTTTTGGGGGTGATGGAAATGTTCTGAAACTGGATGTGGTTAACAGTTGCCCAACTCTGAATTTATAGAAATAATTGGATTAAAAAAAATTTTAAAAAAAGAAATAATTGGATTATATGTTAAAACTGTTGAATTTTGTGGTCAGTGAATTGTAACTCAAGAATATCTGTTAGGGCTTCCCTGGTGGCACAGTGGTTGAGAGTCCGCCTGCCGATGCAGGGGACACGGGTTCGTGCCCCGGTCCGGGAAGATCCCACATGCCGCGGAGCGGCTGAGCCCGTGAGCCATGGCCGGAGCCTGTGCTCCACAACGGGAGAGGCCACAACAGTGAGAGGCCCGCGTACCGCAAAAAAAAAAAAAAAAAAAAAAAGAATATCTGTTAAAAACATAGTAATACCACATCATAGGCACTCTGAAACATAGAAGAGAGGAAAATTCCTGACATTCTCCCTTTCTGAAACAAGCATTGTCTTCATTTTGGCTTGTGTGTTTGCTTGCTGTCTGTTTTCGTGTTTGCTTTCTTTGCTAACACTGTTGTAATAACGTGTAAGGGTGTATTCACGTACTTCTGATCATGCTTTTTTCACATTTTTCCACGGTACAGCACACTCTTTATAACTTTAATTTTTTCATAAACGCATAATTTTACATTGAGAAGAGACACTTCACCATTCTGATATTCTTCAAGATCACGCTTATTCAAATAAGTCTGTCATACAAGTAGCTCCTTAATGATTGCTTTCTTAAAGCCTGGAGTGAATGAAAGAGCACATATGGAGTGATTAATTTTGACAACAGGGAGAATCCATTCTTCTCAAAGAAAGCAGGGGAGGAGAATGTTTGAAGATACGGAGGAGACACTTGGAGTTGAGGAAAAGAGAAATTGAGATCATTCTCTTTGATCAGTTGGAATTTTCTCAGCAGAGTGATGAGAGTCAAATGGAGACGTGAGGAGGGGAAGGTTTGAAATGGACTTCGGGGAAATTGACTTGAGACAAAGTTTTTTTAGTTCGTTTTTGATTTTTAAAGGGTAAAAGCATAATGTGCAACCACATGGGCCCAAGTAAGGTTAGGAAAAGAATGACATGGCAGGAGACAGCTCTGAAAGGAGAAAGCCAGCACTGAGGATTCCCCACAAAGACGTGGAGACAAGATTCTGTGATAGCAGCAAGGCACAGAGCACGGAGACTGGCTCCAGAGCCCTGCTGATTAGAATTGGGAGACCCTGGGATAGAGAACGAGGTTGTGTAGGAGGCCATGGTCGGAATCGGGATTGCTGAAACTGCAGGGTATCTCAGTTCAAACTTAGCAGGGATTTTAAGGTATTTAGTTCAGTTAATTATCAGTCAAGTCATTTCAAGGCTGTTAAGACTGACTTATCTGAGAAATTCTGATAGGATCACCCATGAGTAAATCTGTACTATTCACACTTTCCTTTCTTGCTGATACCGTAGTCTACTCTTGTTACATGATTTATAATTGCATTTTCACTTTATATCTTCTTTGTGATTATGTGTTCTATTATAATACACTTAATTTTTTGGAAACAGACAAGATATAAATTAGAACTTAATTTTTTGAGACATAAAAAATTCTTTTTTTTAAATTGAGGTATAGTTGATTTACAGTGTTAATTTCTGCTGTATAGCAAAGTGATTCAGTTAAACATATACACACACACGCACACACACACACACACACACACATATTCTGTTTTGGGTTTTTTTTTGTGGTATGCGGGCCTCTCACTGTTGTGGCCTCTCCCGCTGCGGAGCACAGACTCTGGACGTGCAGGTTCAGCGGCCATGGCTCACGGGCCCAGCCGCTCCACGGCATGTGGGATCTTCCTGGACTGGGGCACGAACCCATGTCCCCTGCATCGGCAGGCGGACTCTCAACCACCGCGCCACCAGGGAAGCCCCCACATTCTTTTTTTTTTTTTATACTCTTTTCCATTTTGGTTTATCATAGGGTGCTGAATATAGTTCCCTGTGCTATAGAGTACGACCTTGTTGTTTATCCATTCTATATATAATAGTTTGCATCTGCTAATCCCAGTCCGTCTCTCCCTGGCCCCTCATTCTCCCTTGGCAACCACAAGTCTGTTCTCTATGTCCATGATTCTGTTTCTGTTTTGTAGATAAGTTCATTTGTGTCGTATTTTAGATTCCACATATAAGTGATATCATATGGTATTTGTCTTTCTCTTTCTGACTTACTTCACTTAGTATGATCATCTCTAGGTCCATCCACGTTGCTGAAAATGGCATTATTTTGTTCTTTTTTATAGTATTCCATTATATATATATGTACCACACCTTCTTTATCCATTCATCTGTTGCTGAAACAGATAAAAAATTTCTGACATGTGCTCATCATCATCTCTAGCCATTAAAATAATTAATATTCTTTTCTTATTTCTAGATTGTGAAAGATGCATACCAAGAAAAGACAGCCACGGTTTATCCTGAACCCCAAAACAAGGAAGCATTTGTCTACTCTCAGATGTATAGCACTGATTATGAGCAGATTCTACCCGATTGTTATTCCTGGCCTGAGGAGGCCCAGAAAATACAGACCAAACTTGACTAGTAGCTTAATAGCTGATATTTCTAACTCCATTGATGAGATCTTGAAGTCTTTCATAATTTTCAAAGATTGGAATCTTTTATAATGATTCATAATACACTAGAGTAAGATAATTTTACTTTAACAATCTAAAAATTTGTGGACGAATATTAATATACTTTAGGGTAAACATCTCACTAGACAATTTTGCTTCATTTACTTTACGGTTATTTATGGTTTCTATCTTAATTATTTTGCCCAAGTTCTGTTTAAAAGCTATTGTAACTACTACTGAGAAACCCATCATTTTTATATAGGGAGCTAAGGGGAAGACTAAAATTAGTAATAAATTGATATCAGTATTAAAACCCATAATGCTTTTGTTGTTCATTTTATTAAAAATCTACTTTGTAAAAAAAAAGATCGAAATGAATTTTAGGCATAGACGAACTTTTGCTAAAAACAGAAACAACACTTACTCTGTTGCCTAGAGAAAAACAACTCCTCAGATATTTTTATTCCAATCGTAGATTATATCTGTTCTTTTTGTTCAGCTGAATTCTAACATTTCTAAGAAAGACCACTGCTGTTTACAATGCCTTGTGCAGCCTTAGATTTTAATGTTCTTTCGACATTGTTCCATCTCCTCATCACCTTGGTCCTCAGTCAGAAATCCCTTCGTAAAAGCACTTTTCTTTCCCCCTGACCAAGTGCCCTATCTCAGCTCCACACCATTGCTGCTGGGCCTTTGTGGACCATGGCCCTATCCTGAGGTTGGTGCCTTCAGCCGAGCACAGCCTGAGAAGTGGGCAGAGCTGAGAAGAGTGGGTGAGCTCCTTGAGAAAGGGCTGCCTGTGGAGTTGACGTCTTCAGACAAACATCCCCAGAGTCAAGGCAAGCTGAGTTCCCAACTGAGTGACCTGGCCTAAACTCCCCTTGATAAGCTCAGGTAATTAAGAGTTCATTGTGTTGCAGCAAACTCACTTTCCT
This sequence comes from Lagenorhynchus albirostris, assembly GCF_949774975.1. Taxonomy (NCBI): domain Eukaryota; kingdom Metazoa; phylum Chordata; class Mammalia; order Artiodactyla; family Delphinidae; genus Lagenorhynchus; species Lagenorhynchus albirostris. The sequence continues at coordinate 71,025,000 of NC_083106.1, forward strand.
CTGGGTTTGAAGAAAGTTTTGTAACCACTTCCCCAATATCAGAAATTATCTTTACATCAGATATTAAAATATTCTAATTACTATCAGTAGTTACAGCCCAGAAATGAACGTTAATTTCAGGTTTTACTTTTGAAGTTAATAACTGAACCAATGGAAACAACTGTAAATTCTTAAGCTCAGGTACCAGTAACGTTTACTATTTATTTGTAGAATTATATGGAGACTTTTTTGTTTTTGAAGTAATTCTTTTAAAGAGTGTAAGAAGATGTTCTAGGTAAACTATAGTAGTACGTGATTTCATTAAAAGTTTAAGGTTACACAAGTTGTTTTAGGTGTCAGTAGAAGAGGTAGGGGTATTTCTGAAGGTAACGTTTAGTCAAGAGTTTCCTCAATATAGTTATTTTGAAAAGATCCGGAATGCCTATTTCTCGTCTAGTTTCCGTGTTGTCTTGTAGCTCTAACTAAATGTATTTACTTATGCAAAGATTTATTAAAGCATAGAAACAGTGAATGAATAAAATTATAAAATAATTGTCTTTTTTTTCTTAAAATATTGTTACACTTAAAAATGACAATGCTGGGTCTTGGCAGTCATATGATAGGGAATTTGGAATTATAAAAATATTTCAGTAGCTAATTTCACTATGAAATTCATTCATTTAATATATGTGTAGTCATATTTGCTGTATACTGTTATGAATGAGCTACTTCCTTGTCCTCAGAGAAAGGTAATGAAACAAACATTGGATGATTACTTAACCAGGTACCAGGTAGTCTATATACCTTATCCTATTTAATGTAGTCCCCACAATTCCCTTAGGAAGTCGATAGTTTAAGTAATGTGCCAAGTCCACAGAGCTCATAAGTGAAGGAGGAGGGCTCTAAATCCATGTTTACCTTTCTCAATAGTCTGTTCTCTGTTCACTAGAGTACAGTTAGAACAGCACTGTCGAATAGAAAAAAACAAAGTGAGTCACATGAGTAATTCCTGTCCTGTGGCCTCATAAAAAGAAGAAACAGGTGGAATTCATTTTAATACATTTTATTTAAACCAACATATCCAGAATATTATAAAAAGTATTGAGATACTTTTTCATCATTTTGTTCATACTAAACCTCTAGCTTTTTCACATTTACATCAAAGATATTTGCATGTACATCAAAGTCATGAGAACATATAGAACAATGGAATAGCACAGCTCACAGACAGACCCCCTGAATATATTAGTTACAGAGTTAGCACAAAATTCAACACATAAAGAATAGAGTGTTCAGTAACAGGATTGGGACAGCTACCTACCTCATGGACCTACCACCTCATCCTATATAAAAAGGAAGACTTTAGATGGATTAAAGACGTAAATACGAATGGTAAAAATGTAAAGTTAATAAAAATTCATGTAGCAAAATATCTTTGGGACCCCCAAAACACAAACATGAAGTAGAAGCTGGATGTGTTGCATTATCTAAGGATAGGAAGGTTTTGGCTGGTAAGTGGGTGCTGCCGTATAACAGTATAAAGTGAGGAAATCCAGAACTGTGGAATAGGTTGGTTGCTTCTACAGAGATGGACTCATAAAGAAAGAGATAGTTTAAGTTCAAAGGCTTACATTCTCAGCTCAAGGCACCGTATAAACTAGAAAAAATGCCTCTGTTTTTGCTAAAAGAGTCTCTTCTCCCTTACTCACTATAAGGCTGAAATAACAGAAACCCAAGGTCATACTTCATCCTGCTGGTTGCCAGATTTTAACAGGAGTTGTATTCACAGCCTCACCAGGACTCTCATGTGAAAGTGAAGAGTATTGACCAGGAAACAGGAGGATGTTGATTTGAAATAGGGATCTATGGGTAGGGAGATTTGGAGGACTTGTGATACCCTAAACTAGTCTTGAGTTCTGACAGTCCTGTGTCCCAGGAAACCCCTCATCCCCAGGCAAACCAGCACAGTTGGCAAGTCCTTCCTTGCTCATCAAAACGGGAGCTCTTCCTGCCTAAAGAGGCCGTTACTGCCTTAGGTGAAGATCCGGTAATGACCTCACTCCATCTCCTCCCAGATGCCATCTCATGATCTCTGTAGGCATCATATCAGAGACCAGCATGGAGAGGAGCTGTGGTGGGTACAATTAAGAGGGCAAACCCAGGAGGAGAAGACTCCCACCAAAACAAGTCTAGACTTTGCTCATTTACATTGGCAACATCTGAGGAAAACATATGGAATTCTGAAAACGTACCGAGGATGGCAAAGTGTAATTTGGGATTGGGCAGACTTGACTGATGGGGGTGCACGTGCCACAGATCCTGCATCTAATGTGCTGCCTTGAGCAGCTGAAAATGATTCTGCTTGCTGGTTCAGTTAGTTGACTGAAATGTAGACTTGATAATGACACACATTAAATGAAATTGAGAATGCAAACATTCCTTGAGATAACATAAAGGTATTCAAAGATTTACAAAGTTGGGAATATGGGAGTGGTGTTGTCATGTGCAATCTGACCACCCTAAGCCTAATGATCTCCTAAGTCTCCCAAGAGGAACTGTTGCTGAACCTCCTTTCAGCAAGACCTTGAGAAATAGATTGGTGAAGGGATTAGTAGCATCAATGGAAAGCATTTTTTAAATTGAGGTGTAATTAACATATAACACTATATTAGTTTCAGGTGTACAAGGTAATAATGTTTGTATATACTGCAAAATGATCACCACAGTAAATCACCATACCTAGTTACAAAAGTTTTTTTTCTTGTGATAAGAAATTTTAAGATTTACTCTCTTAGCATCTTTCAAATGTGCAGTACAGTGTTATTAATTATAGTCACCATGCTGTACGTTATATTCCCATGACTTATTTTATAACTGAAAATTCATACCTTTTGACCCCCTTCACCCATTTTGTCCATCCCTCCATCCCCCACCTCTAGCAACGACCAATCTATTCTCTGTATCTATGAGCTTGTTTGTGTTTTGTTTTGTTTTAGATTCCATATATAAGTGAGATCATATGGTATTTATCTTTCTCTATCTGACTTATTTCACTTAGCATAATGCCCCTGAGGTCCATCCATGTTGTTGGAAATGGTAAGATTTTATTCTCTTTTATAGCTTGTGTGTGTGTGTGTGTGTTTTCTTTATCCACTCATCTGCCAGTGGACACTTAACGTTGTTTACATGTCTTGGGTATAGTACATATTGCTGCAGTAGGGCTGTATATATCTTTTCAAATTGGTTTTTATTTTCTTCAAATACCCAGAAGTGGGATTGCTGGATCATTTGGTGGTTCTCTTTTTAATATTTTAGGAACCTCCGTACTGTTTCCATAGTGGTTGCACCACTTTGCATTCCCACTAGCAGTGCACAAAGTTCCCTTTTCTCCACATCCTCACCAACATTTGTTATTTCTTGTATTTTTGATTATAGACATTCTAACATGTGTTATGGTTTTGGTTTGCATTTCCCTGGTGATTAGTGATGTTGAGCGTCTTTTCATATACATATTAGCCTCTGTATGTCTTTTTTGGAAAAATGTGTATTCAAATGCTCTGCCATTTTAAAATCAGATTTTTTTTTGCTAATGAGTTGATGAGTTCTTCATATATTTTGGATATTAATTAGCCCCTTATCAGATATGTGATTTGCAAATATTTTCTTCCATTCAGTAGGTTGCCTTTTCATTTGTTGATGGTTTTCTTTGCTGTGCAGGAGCTTTTTAGTTTGTTGTAGTCCCACTTTTTTATTTTTACTTTTGTTGCCTCTACTTCTGGTGTCAAACCCAAAAAATCATCACCAGAATTGATGTCAAAGAGCGTACCACCAGTTTTCTTCTAGTTTCATGGTTTCAGGTCTTTCATTCAAATCTTTAATCCATTTTAAGTTCATTTTTGTGTATGATGTAAGATAGTGGTCTAGTTTCTTGTGCATGCGACTGTCCAGTTTTCCTAACACCATTTATTGAGGAAACTGTCCTTTTGCCATTGTATATTCTTGGCTCCTTTGTCATAAGTTAAACGATATATATGTGTGGATTTATTTCTGGGCTCACTTGTTCTGTTCCATTGATTTATGTGTCTGGTTTTATTCCAATACCATTTTGATTACTGTAGCTTTGTAGTATAGTTTGAAATCAGGAAGTGTGATGCCTCCAGCTTTGTTCTTAAGATTGCTTTGGTTATTCAGGGTCTTTTGTTGTGCTGTACAAATTTTAGGATTGTTTGTTCTATATCTATGAAAAATGCCATTGTAATTTTGATCGGGATTGCACTGAATCTGTAGATTGCTTTGAGTGGTATGAACATTTTAACAATGTTAATTTTTCTAATGAGCATATAATGTCTTTCCATTTATTTGAGTCTTCCGTTTCTTTCATCAGTGTCTTATATTGTTTTCAGTGTACAGTTCTTCCACCTCTTTGGTTAAATTTATTCCTAGGTATTTTGCTCTTTTTGGTACAATTGCAAATGGGATTATTTTTCTTGATTTCTCTTTCTGATAGTTCATTATTAATTAGTGTATAGAAATACAACAGAATTTGTATATTGATTTTGTACCCTGCCACTTTACTGAATTTGTTCTAACAGAATTTTTTGTGGAGTCTTTAGGGTTTTCTGTATATAATATCATGTCATCTGTAAATAGAGACAGTTTTACTTCTTACTTTCCATTTTGGATCCTTTTTATTTCTTTTTCTTGCCTAATTGCTCTGGCTAGGACTTCCAATACTTTGTTAACAAAAATAACAAGAGTGGGCATCCTTGTTGCTGATCTTAGAGGAAAAGCTTTCAGGTTTTCCCCATTGATTATAATGTTAGCTCTGGGCTTGTCATGTATGCCTTTATTAAGTTGAGGTATGTTTCCTTGATACCCTCTTTGTTGAGAGTTTTTTTTTATAAATGGATATTGAATTTTGTCAAGTGATTTTTTTTGCATCTATTGAAGTGATATGATTTTTATCCTTCATTTGGTAATATGGGTGTATCACATTGATTGATTTTCTGATGTTGAACCACCCTTGCATCCCTGGAATAAATCCCACTTGATCATGGTGTATTATCCTTTTAATGTATTATTGAATTTGGTTTGCTAATATTTTGTGGAGGACATGAAAAGCATTTTAATGACACTTCCCTATAAGCTGGGAAATGCTGTAGTTAAAAATGGGCTCCTTATTTCAATAGAGACATCAGAATCTTGGGGCTACTAGAGGCTTAAAAAGCAGCACTTTGCAGTAATTAACAACTGGAGACAAGGTGGAAACAGTTATCATAATAGGGATCAGGTCCAGTGTAATCAGAATAGCTTGGCCTACAGAAATCTTTGGTGGGGGCCAGTAAGTCACAGGGTCCCAGAGCTTGAAATGATGCTGAAAAATTGAACTAGGACCTCACAGGTCTTGATCAAGAAAAATAGATGCCGGTGTATACAACTGATACAGCCACAGCAATGCATATCAGCTGAATGTCAGTTTGGCTTAGGACCAAAATGAGGACAACCCGTGTAAGTCCTACTTGATATGTATAACAGTAACAGTGGAAAAGCCTGACCAGAGCCACCAAGACAGAGTATCAAGGCCCTCACCAGACTGCCATGCACAGATATAAATGAAAGATCCCTAAGGTGAAGAACTCTAATATCATAAATATGTTTCCCAAATCTTCCTTTGAGGCTCCACTTACTAGGGTAACAGTGCATTACAGAAGGGAAACCACTAGGCATTTGGGAAATCATCTGGCAACAGTCTGAACAAATACAAACTTCTGAAACCATTGTGATCTACTGGATGAAGTGTATGCTATAGGAATGGATCCATTGTCCAGTTACCTTCCCAGTGAAGAGTTAGAATTGATTTCTTCATTGTCTATGGCAGCATCTCCACATTGGATCCACGATACATAGAAAAAGAGTTATTCTGGCAAGGAGTACCAAATGGTTTGCCAAGGTAAGTCCCACCATCAAAAGCTTTAAAAGAAGCAGGGGTATGATTTTTATCACATCTGGACTTAAATGATCTTTGGCGTGTGCAAGAGAAAGATAGGGCTCGAAGAGTGACGGCATTAGGTTCATTAATTTAATCAGATGCTGATTCTAACTGTAGCTGTTGTCAGACAAGTTCTCTTTCTTGGAGCAAATCAGTAGGTAGCTATTAATTTGGCCAGTGTTTTTTTTTTTTTTTTCTTCTTTATTCAAGTAAGGAGAGGGCACCTGTAGTGTCAGTTTATCAATAAGCAACATCAAAGATTGTCTTCTCGGGCTTCCCTGGTGGTGCAATGGTTGAGAGTCCGCCTGCCAATGCAGGGGACACGGGTTCGTGCCCCAGTCCGGGAAGATCCCACATGCTGCGGAGCGGCTGGGCCCGTGAGCCATGGCCGCTGAGCCTGCGCGTCCAGAGCCTGTGCTCCGCAACAGGAGAGGCCACGACAGTGAGAGGCCCGCGTGCCGCAAAAAAAAAAAAAAAAAAGATTGGCTTCTCTTAATGTTCCATTAACTCTCTGAGTGCCAGAATATAATTCTTGATACCAGACTTCGATCATCTCACCATTGTACAGGGCATCATGCTGGTCTAACACATTGATGATGATACATGCTAATAAGACCTGGAGCACAGGTGTCATGAGCTTCTCTGGATACCTGGTAAGATACATCGTGCTGAGAGGTAGAAGATAAATCCTGGGAAAACACAAGATCCTGCCACCTCAGCCAACTTTGTGGTGGTCTAGTCTTTGGTGTATGTTGGAATATCCTGTCCATAGTGAAGAAAAAATTGTGTGCTCTATTCCACCTACAACTAAGGAGGAGCCTGTGTTTGGCGGGCCTCTTTGAATTTTATGTGCGATGCTCAAGCCCATTTATGGGTTGATCCAAATGCTTCTAGATTTAACTGGGCTCAGAAGAAAAGTTTCTCCGGCCAATCCAGGTTGCAGTGAAAGTGGGTGTACCATGTGGACCCTTTGAGGAAGATCCAATTGGCTTAGAGTTTTGAGGCAAATCAGGATTCTGTATAAAACCAGGATTTTTGAGCAAACCGTACCCTCTTCAGAAAATACCTGTTCTTTCAACTTACTACTGGGCTGCTTGAGGTAAAAGCAAGTGAAAGAAAATTGTCCTGTTCAAGAGGGTTCTGTGAAGACCTCAGATAGGCTCCCTCCAAGCCTTCTCAAGTTCTCAGAAGGATGGCATGTAAGCAGACATACATAGAAACTCACAGGCAACATATTTCTGATTTCATATAGGGATGTTTTTGAAGTCCTTATGTTATGGTGCATTAGCTCATCCAGCCCACTCTTCAATCCATTATGCGAGTATCCTCAGCCCTTAGCCTAACATAATAGACCAACAAGGAATGAAAAGCAGAGAACATATTTGAAGAAATACTGATTTAATTAAGTTAAAAAAAAAGACACTAGCATTTATAATGAGCATCGTTTCCAAATAACCATTTAAAAATATAGTGTATACATCATCAGGGTTCTTGAATTACAAGCAATAGAGACTGATTCTGACTTTGAAGGAAAAAAGGGGGCAGATGTTAGGTAGCTCAAAGGAGGTTTTGGCCAACTGAGCATTCCGTAGGCCAGAAAGGAGGGTGGTATTAGGGATTCAAGCAGCAAGAGCTCAAAACCATCTCCCCCTCTCCCAGAGAAGGGGCATTTCACCAGAGTAAGTGGTGTGTGTGTGTGTGTGTGTGTGTGTGTGTGTGTGTGTGTGTGTGTGTGTGTGTAAGGTAGGGGAGGTGCCTGCTCCTATCAGGCTAGGCAGACAACACCAGAAGTGTATCTACTATACATACAAACCGAGCTTTGAATTATCATTACGTGTATATATATTTTTTCTATGAAACCTAGATTTCTCTTATCAGTGCTTCTGATAGGAAAAAGCATTGGTGCATGCTCCTATTGGACCTGTCAAAGTAGGTTCTGAAAAATTATCATCAGAAAGAGCTCCAGAAGCAGTAAAGCATTCATAAACCAGAATTTATTCCCTTTACTTGAATTATGTAAATAATTTTTGTTCCATGTTCATTAAACTTCTCTCTCTGTGGCTACTTTTGCTCATTTAATCATAGAAAACCCTCTCTGAGTGGCTTAGGCACATATTAGGTGGATGGCATCTATTCCTGTCTCAGTTCAAAGGGAAAAAAGTTAACGGGGTTACATCTGTTTAGGGCCTGAAAACTTGAGAATGCTAATTATACTTCTTATGGCCTTGGGGAGATTATATGGGAAATTGAACTCTATGCTATGTTGTTTTCAGTCCTGGCAAAGATTGAGAAATGAGTCTTTGGCAATGTCAGCCCTGTTTCTTCCCTTGGTGCATAGGGAAAGTGAGGCCCCAGCTTGAGCCCCAGGCACATGCAAAGCCAGGATTAAAACGTGAATAGGCAAGGTGGGTAAGCAGGCAAGGCAGGCCCACGGCAAGAGCCTTGGTTTGAGGGTCTGAGTTGCGCCGTGACAGGAGACTCATTCCGATGAGCTAAGAAGAGCGCAGGGAAGGACAGAGTGGACCCCGTTCCCAGGCCTCACGGTTAGGAGAGTCGGCTTAGTGCAGGGTCTGCTGTTTGTCACGTCCTGGCCCTGCCCGGACACGTGTCTGCATCCTAGACACAGACTAAAACCAGACACCGGAATGGACGGTTTCATCAAAGATTCTGTAAGTGCCACCAGCACACGCAGGAATTGTGGCGTCTAACATCATCACCAGATGGGGAGTGAAGCATCCCCTCCATGTGGCTAAATTTCAGCACCCAGCTTTGGTGTTCTGAGGGGACCAGGACGTCGGTGGGGTGCTCCCCGGGAGAGGGCAGTAGTAGCTAAAGAGAGAGTGGGAAACCAGAGAAAGCTGCAGAGAGGCAGCTCACGACCTTATGTCCTCCCTTACTGCAGGTGAGACTCCCAGAAATTCCTGGAGAGGGGTAGCAAGAGCTACTTAAATAGGAGCTATTATCGTTAAACTCTCAGTTTGAAGCAGGCAGGTGAAGCTTGTGGAGCTTGAAAGTTTCAGAAGAGATGGCAGTGACATCAGCAAAATGTAGAGCCTGACTTTTGTCCTCTAGGAAGGTGATGGTACAGGGACATCCACAGTGGTCCTCTCCCAAGCTCCTTGCCCCACAGGGCGATGCAAGCTGGAACAGGGACGAAGACCCATGCGCACTACCGGTGGGGCTGCGTGGACAAGAAACCACATCTTGTTCTGTGGAGAAGAACCCAACTAAGAATAGTGGTACATGACCCTTAGTATTGTCAATCAACCGATGTAACAACACGGCGTGGTGTCACCACCATTAGTCAGGATTTGGCTTTATGAAAAGAAAAAACCCCAAACAGGGAGTTTAAGTTAAAGTGAGAAACGTGGTAAACACATGCTCTCTCTTTGTTCTGATTTTAAACTTGACTTAGAAAAATGTGGGGTGTCACCTGCATGCTAGCAACATGAAAACGAGAAATGTTATTCATATTTATGAGTTCGGAGCTGCAATTTGACTACTGCCATTAAACTGGGCTTTGGACTCCTTTTTAATCAAATTAGCTTCACTGGTTTAACTGATAGACAGGTTTTTATTAATTAACCATTAAATAGCTTTCAGTTAACACAAGTACATAGAGGTAACATCACAATTGCACTGTTATAAAGTTAAAAGCCTTCTGTGTTTCATTTCCAGGGAAAAATGCTGGAGCTAGGTTCCCCACAGATGATGCTTAACAGCCACTGGTCCTTTTATTTTGGTCTTACTAACAGAAATACTAACTTAGCGAGATTACAAGCATAGGTCTCTTAATAGCTTCCTAGGAGTCAGAACTTTTGCTTTCGATACCAAATAATATCTGGAAAACATGCTCACTTTTGTGTTTTTTGAGAAATTCTAAGAACTGGCCCAGATTCATGTGATAGTCATTCCTTAAGCCATAGTCACCATGGGCCTCAAGAAGTAATTCTTCAAAAGAATGGAAAAGGCGCAGGTCCTCCCCGTTTCCTTCGGTTTCGATACTCTCGGCATGCTTACAGGAAATGTGTTTCCAGTTGGGATGCCTAACTGTGTGCTAGAACTCCTCACAGTGCTCTCTGAAGCCTTCCACACAGATTATCCCCGGCTTTCCCGTCATGCAAAATCCTGTCACATCCAACCTTTTCCCGATATCCAAAATCTTCTTTCGTAGGTCCTGCTGATATATATGGTGACTGTAGATCCACATTCGGAGGAATGTGTTCTTCACTGGCTTTGCTTGTGCAGATGGTTCATACACGAGCTTCCTGTTCAGGAAGTAGGAGGCACTGTTGTCCTGCAACCACTGGATGGCTGCACACACACACAGCTCACCTGGATCAAAAGTCCCTATGTAAGAAGTGAGACCTTTGTTGAGAAGGAGCTGCTGTTGTCTGTCAAGTTCGGATGACCATCCAAATAGCTGCAGTGCTGCGTAGGGGTAGCTGTGAGGCATGGTTACTTGCAAGTCAATTTTCACCTTAAAATGAAAATCAAATAGATTTAAGTACCGTAAAATCACATAAGCTAGTTTATCCATGGCCACTGCACGCTGCTGATAAATGTCATAGTTACTGCTACTATTACGTGTCAGCTATGTGCCAGACACTGCACAATTTTACATACATAAATTCCTTCCATGTATGCATTCATTCATTCCCATATTCATCCAACACCTACCATGTGTCAGGTACCCTATACTGAAATAAAGAAGTGAAGAAGCTAGACACTAGTTCTGCCCTTCATGGAAAGAAGCCGAGAGCCCAGTGAAGGAGACAGACGTTAAACAAATAATTATACACAGCAAGTATTTCATTGCAAAGGTGAGAAGCATTGCCATAGAAAAGTACAGGGATCCACTGAAAGGTGGAACCAGAGGGATTGCATCCAGTCTGGGGAGCCAGGGAATTCCTCTGAGGGAATGACGCCCAGAGGCTGACTAGGAAGTAGCTAGCACAGCGGTTCTCAAATGCCTGGTCCACTTGTTACTTGGGCTCTGCTAAAGTTGCTGGAGATAATGGATCAGAAGGTGAAGGTAAATTCATTTTCAGAATTTAGATTTTCTATCTGTATTTGCTTTCAGTGTCATGGTGCCATCAAAGAAACATTCACTCCTTAAAAGCCAGTTTTGCTAAAGACAATATTTAGGTTTGTGAAGATCGTAACATATGTACAAGATAGTCCATACTACAATAGCAACATTGGTAAAAATGGATGAGTGAATAGAATAAAAATGGCAGTAGAAGACTGCAAGATGTGTTTAATAAAAACATTAGGCATATTTATTAAAAAAACACTAGGCATATTGGTATAAAAGGTGTGCATATGTATGTAAAATTCAAGATCTTTATTGAAAACAACTTACAGGTCATCCCATATTTTGCTGGAATATCCCATATATGCATCTGGAATATTCTCTATTTACTTCCTGGACAGGAAGCTCAGGTTCCAAGTGTTTCCAATATAAACTGGGCACCTGGAAACAATTAAAACCACTCAGGGCACCTACCTTGGGCTCCTCGATCTGGAGTGTAATCACAAATTCGATTTTTGGTGGCAGTGCCTCCCTTGTGCCTTCCAAATATCTCTTTATATTCGTCAGGGCATTGACATCTTCAAGTTTTACTTCTCCTTGGTTAGGAAACATAGAAAACAGCATTTCCATCTCCAGCAGCTGAAGTTGAAGGCATTCGTTCATTGAAGCGGACATGCTGACTTGAAATCAACCTGTCAGGAAAACCGGAAGGGCCCAGGGACACTGGATTTGTCAACGTCGGCGGTGTCCAGAGGAATTTCCCGCAGCTCCCTTTCCGTGGAAGCAGCTTTGCAGGAGCGCTATTACGCGTCGAGAGCTAGGGGCACAAACCGGGACACTTACACTCTTCTGCTTTATCTCCTGGCCCCCAAATCTAGTATACGCGACATCCTCCAAGATACGTCGTTGAAATTCAGATTCCCAGTCCCTTTATCCCCAGCCCCCGCTTCCGATCTGGATCAGGGAATCCGGACTCTCAACAAGTGTTCCGAATTATGCAGTTGCAGGTGGTTGGGCAACCACCACCTGCAGACGCTCTGCAAGCCTGAATTCTGGGAAAGGCGAGGGGCCCAGCCTCCGAATCCCACCCAGGTGTCGGGCTTGGGCGGAGCTGGCCGCTGCGGCGAGGGAAGCCCGCAGTGCCGGCGGGGCGGAGCTCCGCCTCCCCCGGCTCCCAGGTCTCCGGGGCCCCGCCGCGCTCCACGCCAGTTGCCGCCCCTCAGCCCCAGCGCCACGAACTCCTCCCGGGTGGGCCTTTCCGCCTTTCTCGGGAGCCACCCTGGCCCCGGGCGGCATCCTGTGAGTCCGGGCGATTTGGATCCACCTGGCCTCTGCCCCGAGGGGCCCAGGCTTAGTGAGGGGGTCTTACAGGTAAATAAATAAAATGACCTTTTGTGCGAGCTAGGGCGGTAGGATGGGGAAGGGGGTGGGGCACGAGAAGGCGCCACAGAATCAGACGTTTGGGAGATGAACCTCGAAAATCGAGAGTGGGATGCGAGAAGCCGGGTGGCACTCACTGGGGCCGGGACCACCTGGTTACAGGCCTCATATCGGGGCTGGTACCCCCCATCCAGGACCACTTGGAAGCCCGGCTTCCCAGGAACGCGGGCCCTGGCGCCCTCTGAGACCCAAATTTGGAGTCAGGGGCTGCGTATCTGCCGGTCGCAGTGCTCTGAGGGCCCGCGACCCTCGGCCCCAACCCCCGGGCCACCGCGGGGGCCTCACCCTTCCCAGTCATTCAAAGGAAACAGCCCCAAGCCCTCTCGCAACGCGGATCCGCAGTTTCGCAGGCGCGAGCAGCGCGTAACCGGCAAGGAGGCGGGGCCTGGCCCGCGGACTCTTCCCGCGCTGTGATTGGCTGAGGGGCGGGACAACGGGCCGGAAGCCACGGAGGGCCACGTTTGCGGATGACGACCTTTCTGGTCTGGTTCTTGTCTAGTGCGGTTCCCCCTGCCGCCGCGAGGGAGGTGGTCCGCGCTGTAGAGGTGAGGGGGGGGGTGTCTCCCGGCAGAGGTGAGCGGGGTCCCGAGGCTTGGCGGCGAGAAGGAGACCTTCCGGTCCGCAGGGGTTCGGCCGACCGCCAGGCTAGCGGGCCGGCTAGCGGACTGACTCGCGGGCCGCGCGGGACACACCTACTCGCCACTGCGGCTCGGGAGCGGGCTGGAGGCGCGGGCCCGAGGGTCTCGAGCTGGGAAAGGGGTCTCGTCCATCACCTAGGTGGGGACCTCAGGGCTGGGTGCCAGGAAACGTGGGGCGATTCGGGGGCTGGGAGGAGAGGGGAACTAACCAGGTGCTAAAGACTGGGGGGAAGGGGGCCTTTCTTAGCTTTTTTATAGTGGACAGTTTGGACTTGAGAATACTTTCAATAAAAGCCCCTCACATGCTCGTTGAAAGTAGTTTTAGGACCTAGAACGCATGAAAGGGTGGAAACATTTTACCTTGACTCTTTATTTTTTTGACTCTTTTTTTTTTTTTTAAGACTTTTGGACGTAACAGCTCGTTTACGCCCTTAGAAATAACCAAGATGCATTGACGACTGGTCACTTTTTAATACAACGTCTTCATGCATGTGAACTAGATTTGATCGCTCTAGGCCAATCTAAATTAGCGTCCTGAATGCCAGCTTTTTCCAACTGGACAAAAGGAAACATTTAACTTTTGTTCATTGACGCAGTGAAGGACAGTAAAGAAAACAAGAGTTGGAAGCCCCAAGTTCCACTTAAAGTTAGAGTATCCCAGAGAAGGAAGTACTAGCGGGCTAAGGGCTGATGTTTGATTTTTTAAATGAAAGGTAAAAGGAAGATGTTGCTAGTTTCCGAGCTTAATTTAGAAGGGTGTCCTGAGCCTCCCTTACGAAAATACAAAAATCCACTGCAAGGTGTGTTGGGAGGTCTGGGCAGTCTTGGAGAGGAGGCTTTTGCCCTTTGCTTTTCCTTTGGGAATAGGTCTCTGTAGCCTGGGAGGAATAGCAGAAGAACTGCATAGATTTCCCAGATATTTTGTATATGCAGCCCCAGTCCACTGGAGAATGTGACCTTCGGCCTCAGTCTGTCAGCAGCTTCCCATGTAAAATTTAGGTTGTTTAACTGATACCCAGAATTAAGTGTTCCCATTTGTAAAATGATACGGTCCCTTGTAGGATTCTCTGAATCTAGGTGTAGAATCTTCATTTTAGTTGGGAATGGACCATTTTAAGTTTGCCTTGGGTCCAGGAATTGTTGGGGACAGTCTCATGTCTGTCCTGAAGTGAACAGTACAGTTAATGCTAACCTCCGGGACTTATTCTACCATTTTTTTCCGCTCTCAAACATAGGATTTGGGGGGAGGTTCAGAATGAGGCAGATCTATTAGTTTGGGGTGGCAGTTTTTGAACCAGATGGTCCTTGAAAGATTTCTTATGCCTGAAAAATACTCCTTAATTTTGTAGACATGGATTTAGATGCTGTTACAAAGCAGTCAGCATTACATGCCAAGCCTGATGGACTCACTCTTCAATATGGGACTGCTGGATTTCGAACGAAAGCAGAACACCTTGATCATGTCATGTTTCGAATGGGATTATTAGCTGTCCTGAGGTCAAAACAGACCAAATCTACTATAGGAGTCATGGTAACAGCATCACACAATCCTGAGGTAATGCATTTAGTGCTCCGATAAAGCAGATGTTTATTTGCAAGACCAAACCTTAGTTTCTGAGGACTTTGACCCAAAGTACAAATTCTAATTCTAGGAATGTGCCTTCTCATTGCCATGTGCCTTTACTTTTAAAACAACTCTTTTCTTAACAAGTGTTCATTTAGCTCATGACTCTTTAAAGGGTGTGGAGAGAGTGAAAGGAGATGGTCATTTTTTGGAGTGTGTCCATATTGAGAAGTGACAGAATGTCCTTCCAAGTTAGTTGTATTGAGACAGCATCAGTAGTAAAAAGTGTTGCCTCTGTTAATTTAGCAGAGATTAAAGAGATTGGAGGCAAGCTGGGGGAGGGGAGAGGGCAAACATTTGAAAAGACTTAGCACAGTTTGAAAGTTTTCACACAGCTTTTCTCTAGCTAGGGAATAGTTTCCCGTTCTGAGTGAACAGCCAAACACGTGGCTCCAGGGATCCAAAGGTGAGCCCTGGGCAGAATACTGATGAGGCCTGATGGGTCTAGTGTTTATGACAATTAAGTTTCTAAAGTATTCCTTTTGAGACAATTTAACCATCATATTCTGTACTGGCCTATAACTGATATGTGGCTTAAATAATATGCTTCTGTTTGGTTGCTAGGACATGAGACTTTTGCCTTTGTAGCTAAATCAGCAGCAAGTTAAAGCTCTGTGGGTTAGTGAAGGATTGTAACCTCCTCCCTTCCCACCCCAAAACAAGAGGATGTTGCTTATTCAGCTTCTAAATGTGGATCACTCTGAAGGTGTAAGTGTCTGAATGGCTAAATCACCTTAATTGCTTAATGATTTGTAGACAGAACCCCAGATTTATTGTTAATTTCAGAAGCACTGCTTAAAACAATTCTGAGCTGTTTCCTTCCTTTGACATTCACTCTGAACTACACTTTTTTTCTTTCCAGAAATTTGAGCAGACCAGAATTAGGCGTCAGTTTTCAGCTTCTGTACCACCCACTGGTTGACATGCTGGCCAGTGTGTTCTTTGAGTCCAGCCATAGTGAGAAGGATCTCCAGGTGTCCTGGGTCTGCTACAGTTGTGCCTCATCAGTTAATTGATGGCGAATGCTCAGATGACAGCCTTTTAAAACAGCTAGTGTGGCACAGTGGCTGTTGGATTTAAGAGTCAGATGGACTTGATGTTTTAATATCAGAACTGACACTAGCTGTATGAACATAAGCAGAGTACTTGCTCTGAATCTCAGTTTTCTCAAAGTGAGATTGGAGTAACCATCGGATTATTAGTTAGATGGATAACATGTGTTGTGAGGATTTACTGAGGTGATGTATGTACAACACCTGGCCCAGTGCCTGGCCTTCAGTAGTGGTCACCGGGGAAACTGCCTGGCCAACACTGTCTTTTGTTGGGGGAAAAGCAGCTTGGGTTTACTTCCTCACGTCACCCTCACAACTGCACAGATGACTTATTATTTGTTTTTCTTTCAAGGAAGACAATGGTGTAAAATTGGTTGATCCTTTGGGTGAAATGTTGGCACCGTCCTGGGAGGAGCATGCTACCTGTTTGGCCAACGCTGAGGAACAAGATTTGCCGAGAGTGTTGGTGGACATTGGCGAGAAAGCAGCTGTGAATCTGCACCAAGATGCCTTCGTGGTGATTGGTAGAGATACCAGGTGACCATCAGAGCTACTGGTGAAAGCTGCTTGGGAACACCACATAGATGGTTGCATCTGTTTTAGCGCCCAGGACAAATCAAAAAAGTCGAGGAAAGTGGAACTGCCCTGAGAGGCTTCTCCACGTCCTGGTCTTTTCAGTAGGATGTAGGAGCTCAGTCACTACTGCAGGTTGGGCTTTGGAGTCTGAGCCCCAACTCTCACACTTACTGTATGGGTTGAGTAGGTCACTTAAGCTTTTGGAGCTTACCTTTACTCACCTGTACAATGTTGATGATGAGCCTACATCATGCAGTCCTTCCTGAGGATTACATGAGTACGTGCAACACACCTGTTTCCTGGCACAAGAGAAGCACTTAGCAAATGTCTCCCATCCCTTTACTTCTGTGGGTTTAGGTTTTTCCCCCATAGAGTAAGAACATGTGATTGTAAGTCATTATTTTTAGAGGTTTACTTTATAGCCTGTGTTATTGTTGGTTCATAGGTCATTTTTCCCTTGCTGGAGTTCATTGGAAAGCATTAACCATCTATATTATTTCTACGCATTTGTCACGTTTGGCAGCTCTTACCTTCCTTTTCAAAAAGGTGTTATTGTAAAATGTTAGATTAAAAGTGTACTTTGAAACAGAAGCATTCTCTTTTGCATAAGATCTGGTTTTAGCCAGAGATTCTTTCTAAAGGAAATTTCTACTCCGTCTCCGAATGGCCTACACTGGTGTTTTACCCTTAGTGTGTTACCAGAGGGACTTCCAAATACCATTGTTTGTGGATTTATAGGTAACAGAATAGCCAAGTGACTTATGTTCTGAAGCAAATTATTATCTCACAGTAAAGTCTTGCACGTGTATTGGGTTGGCCAAAAGGTTCATTCGTTTTTTTCCGTAAGATGGCTCTAGTAGCTTTTAGTTATCTTTAACGTCATTCGAAACAGTTTTGTTAGATCGTATGTGACAGCTGTCATATCAGCGTGCATTTAAAAACAGACATCAAAATTGGTGAATTTTTGTGTAGCCATTTTAATATTGAAGATGGAAGAAAAACAACATTTTTGGCATATTATGCTTTATTATTTCAAGAAAGGTAAAAATGCAACTGAAATGCAGAAAAGATTTGTGCAGTATGTGGAGAAGGTGCTGTGACTGATCGAACATGTCAGAAGTGGCTTGCAAAGTTTCGTGTTGGAGATTTCTCTCTGGACGATGCTCCACGGTCGGGTAGACCAGTTGAAGCTGATAGTTATCAAATTGAGACATCAATTGAGAACAATCAATGTTATACCACGCGGAAGATAGCCGACATACTCAAAATATCCAAATCAGGTGTTGAAAATCATTCGCACCAGCTTGGTTATGTAAATTGCTTTGAGGTTTGGCTTTCCACGTAAGCTAAACGAAGAAAACCTTCTTGACGGTATTTCCGCATGTGATTCACTACATAAACGTAACGAAAACGTTCTGTTTTTAAGACAAATTGTGACGGGCGATGAAAAGTGGATACTGTACAACAATGTGGAACAGAAGAGATCGTGAGCAAACGAAATGAACCACCACCAACCACACCAAAGGCCCGTCTTTATCCAAAGAAGGTGACGTTGTGTATAGGGTGGGATTGGAAGGGAGTCCTCTATTATGAGCTCCTTCCAGAAAACCAAATGATTAATTCCAACAAGTAGTGTTCCCAATTAGACCAACTGAAAGAGGCACTCGATGAAAAGCGTCAGGAATTAGTCAAGAGAAAATGCATAATCTTCCATCAGGATACCGCAAGGCTGCATGTCTCTTTTGATGACCAGGCAAAACCTGTTACAGTTTGGCTGGGAAGTTCTAATTCATCCGCCGTATTCACCAGACATTGCACCTTCGGATTTCCATTTATTTCGGTCTTTACAAGATTCTCTTAATGGAAAAAATTTCAGTTCCTTCGAAGACTGTAAAAGGTACCTAAAACAGTTCTTTGCTCAAAAAGATAAAAAGTTTTGGCAAAGTGGAATTATGAAGTTGCCTGAAAAATGGCAGAAGGTAGTGGAACAAAAGGGTGATTACGTTGTTCAATAAAGTTCTTGGTGAAAATGAAAAATGTGTCTTTTATTTTTACTTAAAAACCGAAGACACTTTTTGGTCAACCCAATATTTGCCTCTTGTCTATTACCTGGTTTAAATGATATAGAACATCTTTTTCTACAAGGCAGTTATATATCTTACATATCTTATTTCCAGATAGATAGAAAAATAATTTATTCTGACTTTTTAAAATGAAAACTAGACTCTGTACGCTTGGTGGTTTAATACCCAGCCCTGGGTTATGCACGCTCTGTGGTTTCAATATTTATTGTTACTGTTCTCAGGCAGTGTATGTATTGTTACAGTCAAACTTGAAAAGGTATTTAGGTAGGTTAATTAGTGTATCCTTTATATCTATTTCCTAAATGCATTTAAAAGCCAAACTCTTTCCAAGAAATATATTGTGAAAGGCTAATGGAAAATGCTTACACTTCACCCGTATTTTCAGAGTTTTCAGGCTTGGCAGGTTTCATTTAGTTCAAATACAATGGACTTGTTATTCTGAAACTGGTAGCACAGAATTTCTGCATTTGCTTTTAGAACTAGCAGCTCAGTTGGTCTTGGGATGGGATGTAATATTTTCTTCCTTTTCTTTCCTAGGCCCAGCAGTGAGAAACTTTCACAGTCTGTAATAGACGGTGTGACTGTTTTAGGAGGTCAATTCCATGGTATGTATTTATCCTGACTTGTAAATTAATCTTTTAAAAAGTTTTATAAAAATATCACAAAATAAATATATATTTAATTTAGAGAAGTTTGAAACTGCAGATAAACAAAGTTAAAAAAAATGGACTCCTAGATATAAACTACTAGCTTTTTAAGTTAAAAAAAGTTAAAAAAAATTTTGTGGGCTTGCGTATTACATTTTACCTGTAGGAGATAATATGTAGGCAAGGCTGATCTTAGACAACTTCCTTTATAATCCTGAATTTCCTGATATAAAAACCCCTGGGGGAACTTCCCTGGTGGTACAGTGGTTAAGAATCTGCCTGCCAATGCAGGGGACATGGGTTCAAGCCCTGGTCCAGGAGGATCCCACGTGCCGTGGAGCAACTAAGCCCGTGTGCCACAACTGCTGAGCCTGAGCTCTAGAGCCCATGAGCCACAACTACTGAGCCTGTGTGCCACAGCTACTGAAGCCCACATGCCTAGAGCCCATGCTCCGCAATGAGAGAAGCCACCGCAGTGAGAAGCCTGCACACTGCAACCAAGAGTAGCCCCTGCTCGCCACAATGAGAGAAAGCCCCCACGCAGCAATAAAGACCCAACACAGCCAAAAATAAGTAGATTTTTTTTGTGTGTGGTATGCGGGCCTCTCACTGTTGTAGCCTCTCCCGCTGTGGAGCACAGGCTCCGGACGTGCAGGCTCAGCGGCCATGGCTCACGGGCCCAGCCGCTCCACGGCATGTGGGATCTTCCCGGACCGGGGCATGAACCCGTGTCCCCTGCATCGGCAGGCAGACTCTCAACCACTGCGCCACCAGGGAAGCCCAAGTAAATAAATTTTTAAAAATGTTTACCAAAAAAAAAAAAGCCCTGAGGTAACTTGAAGATGTTCATTCTGGGGAGTTTTTGTCAATATCGGGTATTCCCGAATAGCTGATCACTTGTGGAGTCAGCTGTTAACAGGTCAAATAAGGATGGAAAATATCTTTGACCTACTTGTAATCATGATTTGAAGTTCTGACAGGTGGTTTTTCCTATTGTATCAACCCTAGAAGAATTAAATGCAACAAGACAGGCTGGAATCCTCTTCTCATGTTGGTTGTGCACCATGTGAATGCAGTGACTCCACTGTGCTTGGAGGTGAATTTTCCTGGTGTCAGATCTCTCTCATTTAAAATACCTTCTCTTGATCCCCTCAACCTCCTGTGTGTTCCCTCATTCCCAGTTAACCTGGCCTCTTCCAGGACTCACCTGGTTTGCTTCTCTGTTTGCTCTTCTGGTCATTACTAAGCCTACTGCCGGTGAGTCTCCATCCTTGCCTCTGCAGGGAAATGTCTCCCCCAGCGCTCATCTGTTATAAAGCGGGAATTCACCTGGGGCCTGGGCTTCCCGGGGCGTGTTTGGTTAAGCTGCAGGGATCCTGTGGGCCTCTGGATACAGCGTGCTGTGTTACCTGCACATGCGCTTTTCTAGGGAGAGGAGTCATAGCTTTTGTCAGATACTCAAAGGGATCTGTGATCTAAGAATAACTCTCAGAATTTATATTTTAAAGTTTTTATCTCAGTTGATGTCTATGAAGAGACATCACCTGAAATAACATCAACAGTCCACACTGTGACCTCTCCCTTTCTTTAACTTCTACTTCCTTGGCCACTGTTGCGTATTGGTCTTGTCCACGGGCTCCTCTTCTGTCTCTCCTAATGTGGCATTCCTCACTTCTCGCTTTCATTCTGCCTCATTTCTGAATGAGTATCTTTACTGCCATAGCTCCAGCTGCGTATATTCTTTTATTCATTCGCTCATCAGTTCATCTGCCATTTTTGACTACCTGCTACATACAGCCCTCCAGGAGTCTGTTACACTGCGTATCACAACCTACAGTAAGAAACCGATTTTGTATCATGACGTGTCTAGTGTGCTTGTGTGTATGACTGAAATGAAAGTTTCAGTGAACCGTACTTACCCATACTCAATGACATGTGTTCATCTGTTCTGTTAAAAAAATGCAGAAATGATGGCTGGGTCTACTAAGTAGATTCCATGACCTGTTGACAGGCTTGGCGTGAGGTTTGAAAGCATTGGTCTGAGTGCTGTCTCACCCTGTCCCAAACTGTCTTCTTTC
This sequence comes from Lagenorhynchus albirostris, assembly GCF_949774975.1. Classification (NCBI taxonomy): domain Eukaryota; kingdom Metazoa; phylum Chordata; class Mammalia; order Artiodactyla; family Delphinidae; genus Lagenorhynchus; species Lagenorhynchus albirostris. The sequence goes on from NC_083106.1 coordinate 71,046,142, forward strand.
TGTCATCCCCAGAATGGTTGAACTTTCCAGTACTGTCATTCTATCTCTAGAACCATCACTTTTCTAGGGTTTTAATCTAGAAAAATTTGAGAGTGATTTTTTTTTCTTTTCTTTAAACCTTTTGCTCATTTTTCTCTTCAACTTAGTGTATTTCAGGAAATGAAAGATGGTTAATGTGACTGCAGCACAGAGAGACTGGGGGAAGCTAGTAGAAGATAGGGTGAGGGAGGTGAGCAGGGGCCAAGCCACTCCAAGCCTTGCAGGTTGTGGTGAGAATTGGGGCTTTACTCCAAATGCAGTGGGACTCTGTTGAAGGGCTTTATGCCAGGGAATAGGATCACATTTTCACTTTAAGTCCCTTTGGCTGTTGTGGGGGGATGGGGGGAGAGAGAGAGAGGCAGGGGGGAGAGAGGGGGGAGGGGAGAGAAAGGGAGGGAGGGGGAGAGGGAGAGAAGGATGGGGGAGAGAGAGGGAGTGGGGAGAGAGAAGGAGGGGAGAGGGAGAGGGAGGGAGAGGGGGGAGAGAAGGAGAGGGAGGGGGAGGGAGGGGGAGAGGGAGAGGAGGGAGGGAGGAGGAGAGGGAGAGAAGGATGAGGGGGAGGGGAGAGAGGGAGGGAGGGGAAGAGGGAGAGAAGGATGGGGGAGAGAGGGGGGAGAGAGAAGGAGGGGAGAGGGAGAGGGAGGGAGAGGGGGGAGAGAGAAGGAGGGGGGAGAGGGAGGGGGAGAGAGGGAGAGGGAGAGGGGGAGAGAGGGAGAGGGGGTAGAGAGGGAGGGAGGGGGAGAGGGAGAGAAGGACAGGGGAGAGAGAGGGAGAGAGAGAGGGAGTGGGAGAGAGGGAGGGGGGAGAGAAGGATGGAGGGGGGAGAGGAGGATGGAGGGGGAGAGGGGAGGAGAGTGGGAGGGGGAAGAGAGGAGGAGGGAGGGGACAGGGGAGAGAGTGAGGGGGGAAGAGAGAGAAGGAGGAGGGAGGGGGCAGGGGGGAGAGAGGGGGGACTGTGCAGTAGTTCGTGCAAGACTGATGCTAGCGAGAGAAATGGAAAAAGGTGGAATTAGTAATGAATGCAAAGGATTTTGTGATATGTGATGAGGCTAGAGCTGTGAAGAATGGCTTCTAGGTTTCTGGGTTGTTCCGTGGAATAGATGGTGATGCTTTTTACTGAGTAACTGTCTATAATAGTCATTTAGTAAATGTTTATTTGGTAATTTTGATATCGGTCACAAAATCCTTTTGTTTCATCCTTCAGTATGTGTCTTTGGAATATGGTTTTTCTCTCCTTACACACTTCCATTAAGCTAGTCTAAGCTCTTACTCACTTTTTTTGAGCTTTTCCACCTCCTCTCATCTAATCCTTATACCAGAGCCAAAGTTGCCTTCACACAATACCGTTTCTGTTACATAACTGCAGGGCTCAAGAGCTTAAAGTGACTTTCTGCTTCCAATCCAAACTCTTGTGCTTGACTTTGAAGACCCCTGAGGGATTTCTTCACGGAATATTGATTGGATCCTGGTCCACTTTTGCTGTTTCTCTTGCTTATGGTGCCTTTCTTGTGTGTTTAGCTATTTTTGACTGTAAGCTGTTTTCTGGGAAAATTATTTGTGGGGCAGTTTTGAGGTTTATGATAAAGGTGTATTTCCCTGGCTGAGTTTAGTGTTTGCTTCTGCTGGGGCCTGGGGGTACTACCTGGCCGGTGGGTGACAAGGTTCTTTGATGCCAGGGCTCTTCTATCCCGTGTTTACGTGAATTTGAACTGGGTGTCTGTGGGAGGCCTGTGCTTGTGGTGACAGCTCTTCGGGGTGGGCTTCCCACTCTGCTCTGCTCAGCGCCAAGACAGCTTTCCGGGGAGTAGGCCCTGGTGGCTGATTCACTTCTAACCCACTCTTGCACCGAAGAGTAGTCCTTTTTTTTTTTTTTTAATTTTTATTTTTTATTGGAGTATAGTTGATTTACAATGTTGTGTTAGTTTCAGGTACACAGCAAAGTTATTCAGTTACACGTACACATATATCCATTCTTTTTCAGATTCTTTTCCCACGTAGGTTATTACAGAATATTGAGTAGAGTTCCCTGTGCTATACAGTAGGTCCTTTTTGATTATCTGCTTTATATATAGTATTGAATAGTATGTGTATGTTAATCCCAAACTCCTAATTTACCCCTCCCCACCACGTTTCCCCTTTGGTAACCATAAGTTTGTTTTCTAAGTCTGTGAGTCTATTCTGTTTTGTAAATAAGTTCATTTGTTTTTTTTGTTTTAGATTCCACATGTAGGGATATCATATGATATTTGTTTTTCTCTGTCTGACTTAATCATTTAGTATGATAATCTCCAGGTCCATCCACTTTGCTGCAAATGGCATTGTTTCATTCTTTTTTATGGCTGAGTAGTAGTGCATTGTCTTTATGTACCACATCTTCTTCATCCATTCATCTGTCGATGGACATTTAGGTTGCTTCCATGTCTTGGCTATTGTAAATAGTGCTGCAGTGAACATTGGGATGCTTGTATCTTTTCGAATTATGGTTTGAAGAATAGTCCTTTGGGGCTTCAGCCTCATGAGAGCCTGTTCCCCCAGTTGCACATCTTAGACCAGCATGGACTGTTTGCACTGAGAACCATTGCTCAACTTCTCATTTAGAGGAACGTCCTCAGAGCAAAACTGGCTTCCCTTAGCTCACATCCTGGAGTTCTCTCTTCATGTAAATTTTGGCCTAATTCCTTTGTAATGTTGGTACTGTAATTCTTTTTAAAAAGAGATTTTTCTCTTATTCAGCATTTTTGGTTGTCTTCGGGAGGAGGGTTTATCTGAATTACATAGTTTGTAATGTTACTGGAAATAGAACTCAGTTATTACTTTTCTACGTTGCTCTATTTTTATACTGCTACCCGTCTATACTAAAGGATTGGTTTTTGCTATCAGTAGTAGTTCATATTTTTTTTAGAACCAAGTATGTGTCCAATGTGTGCCTTTTCCACCACCAATTAATTCTGACACTATCTACCTGGAATTAGGGTCACATCCCACAGGTTAAAGGCTCAGTGCCACAAGCCTTGCCCCTCCCCCCTTCAGATGCCAGTCACCTGGGCTTCTTTTTTTTTTGCGGTACGCAGGCCTCTCACTGTTGTGGCCTCTCCCGTTGCGGAGCACAGGCTCCAGACGCGCAGGCTCAGCGGCCATGGCTCACGGGCCCAGCCGCTCCGCGGCATGTGGGATCCTCCCAGACCGGGGCACGAACCCGTGTCCCCTGCATCGGCAGGCGGACTCTCAACCACTGCACCACCAGGGAAGCCCCTGGGCTTCTTTTTAAATTAATTAATTAATTTATCACCTGGGCTTCTGACAGCCCTCTCCTTGGGGTCGATTAATTTGCTTAGATAGGCTCATAGAACTCAGGGAGGAAATGTTTTACTTACTAGATTACACGTTTATTATAAAGGGTATAACCCAGGAACAGCCAGATGGTAGAGATTTATATGGGAAGGGGCGTGGAGTGTCCGTGCTCTCTGGGCAGGCCACTGTCCCCAATCTCCACTTGCCCACCAAACCTGGAACCCTATCCTTCAGGGTTTTTGTGGAGGCCTCGTTACATAGGCGTCATTGATGAGATCGCTGGCCATTGGTGTTTGAACTCGGTCTCTTGCTGCTCCGCCCTCCCCTCCCTGGAGTTAGGGAGGAGATGGGGACGACTGAAAGTTTCAGCTCTCTAATCCTGTGGTTGGTTCCCTGGCAGCCGGCCCCATCCTAAAGTGTCTGAGGGCTGTCCAAAAGTCACCCCATTAACATCAGAAAAGAGGGTTTAGAGGCTGTGCCAGAAATGGGGACACAGACCAAATGTATATTTATTACAAATCATGATATCACAGTGTGACATGTAGTTACGATGATTTCAGTGGATGTTTATGCACATTTCCAGATAGTTTTCAAAGTTAGTGTTTCTTGTATTTTCTGAGATGTCTTATTTATTTATTTATTTTGCGGTACGCGGGCCTCTCACCGTTGTGGCCTCTCGCTCTGCGGCATGTGGGATCCTCCCGGACCGGGGCACAAACCCGTGTGCCCTGCATCGGCAGGCGGACTCTCAACCACTGCGCCACCAGGGAAGCCCGAGATGTCTTTTTTTGTGAATTTCACCCTGAAATTCACACAGTATGAGTCCTAAACTTTTCTTCTTTCTTAAGGAATGTGGTAAATTGCTTTTTGTATTTCTGTGACAGATTATGGCTTGTTGACGACGCCCCAACTGCACTACATGGTGTACTGTCGAAACACCAGTGGCCAGTATGGAAAGGCAACCATAGAAGGTTACTACCAGAAACTCTCTGCAGCCTTTGTGGAACTTACCAAACAGGTGAAAACCTCTTGAACGTGGTTAGAGGTTAAGCAGATGACCAAAATAACATCAGTTGAACAATTTATTTTAATTAGATATTTGTTACCCCTCCTCCTCTTCCAAAAATGTGGCGTGTCTTCTTTTTCTTTTTAGCGCTCTGCAAGGTCTGGGCCTTGTATCCTGCTAACTCTTTGTTGGCATTTACTCGGCAAGGCGTGTAATATGTTCTGAGCTCACTGGGGGAGAAGAGTGGTGTACTTGCGGTTATTGTTGTGTTCATTCAGAGGAATTTGGTCTTAGAGTTACTGTAGGTGCTGTTGGCGTCATACTTGAGGCACCTACTGTTGAGAAAGCCTTTCTTCGAGGTGAATTAGCTTCCTAAACCTGAACGAGATTTGAGGGGTGTAATTCATTTGATTGGCAAATATCGATGTATGTCATTGTCAGGCATAGTTAAACAAAACCAAGCCTTTGCTCTCATAGAACTTACATTCTGGGGTGAGATGGGTAGGAGAGGAGACTGACAGGAAAAAAGCCAGACATGCCCGGTGGTGTAATATGCTCTGAAGAGAAGGACGGATGTTATGACTGCTCACTCATCTGTGTACTCATGCCCGTATTTGAATGCCTGCCGTGTAATACAGACTATAATATTGTAAGAGACCTTGCTTAATGGAGGCTAAATTCTAATACAGCTTCATTTCCATCATTTATTTAGTCAACGCAACTGTTCCAGTGTCTGTGTCCAAAAAAAGGTGTTTTAACATTTTACTTTGGTGTTTTACAATTTTCATCTGAATGTGTGTACCCTTTTGTTTCCTGGGTTAAAACAGACGAGTTATAACTGAAATAATGGAAGATGTTTATATATACATGTATATGCCATGCTTCACTGTTACAACTTGAAATTTTTCTTGCGTATGTCTTTTCCTTTTCAGGCCTCCTGCAGTGGAGATGGCCAAAGAACACTTAAGGTTGACTGTGCGAACGGCATAGGGGCCCTGAAGCTGAGAGAAATGAAACACTACTTCTCCCAGGGGCTGTCAGTGCAGCTGTTTAACGATGGGACCAAAGGGAAGCTCAATCATTTATGTGGGGCTGACTTTGTGAAAAGTCATCAGAAACCTCCTCAGGGTAGGTGAAAGATGTGTTTTTCGCGCTCTCCCTGAAACCAGTCTCACAAACAGAGCTGGCCAGGTGAGCTGGTCCTGGCCCTGCCGCCGTTACACATCCGGGCCTCTTCCCGCTCTTCGGTACCACATGGAGCACAGGCTGCTCTCTGCCTGCAAGTCACAGCACTCCTCACGGGGCGCAGGAAATCTGGTGGAGAAAGCAAAATCAAGGTGGGATTCTAGAGCAGTGCTCTCAAGCTTTAGCAGGCATCAGAATCACCTGGAGGGCAGGTCCGCACACGGATTCCTGGGCTCTGTCCGAGGGTTTCAGTCTCTGTAGGTCTGGGGTGGGTTTGTCCGTCCGCTGCTGTCATGGCAAAGGAACAGCCACGTTGTCTAAGATTTGATGTGACACAGTTGTTGAGGTTTCAGTAACTTTACACAAGTTACACAAGCCATCGGTCTCTCACAGGTTATAATCCTTTGCTCTTAATGACCAGTGTTTCTTGTTATTGATGGTGTTAACAAATAAAAATCACTTTTTTCAGGATTCGAGCACATACCTCATCTACTGCCGGTTATTTTTTATATGAGAAAGGACATTGTGGTGCTAGGGAAATTGCATTCAATTCAATACGTGTAGCTCTCAAAACACTATGTGGGAATCTGTATTGCCAGACCTCTGGCTTGTAAAATGGAATTTTATTTTAGTATCGTATCGGGTTTCAGCTTAGATTGATTGTGAATGCTCTTTTTTCACTTAGCTGTGAAAGAGTTTGCCCTGTATACAGTAAACCTGTATACTATTTAAAGCTTACGACATTGGTTTTTGTTTGGAAGGATAATTATTTTTATGTTGTTTTCTTTCCATTTAAGTGAATCCTCTTCCCTTGATTTTGAAGCTATTATCTCCATTCAGGTACAGAAACAGTTACATATGTTTATGTAGCGCTTCAGACAGGAGAAATGATCAGGATTCTCCTCAATGACAAAACACTCCAATTATTTATATTTGATTGTACCTTCTGCTTGATCATGTAAGGATAGTAATGGTTCTTTATCTGCAGTTATAAAGACATTTATTCCTTTCAGCTGGGCTTCAGTTTACAAATTGGGAGAAACTTTGTTCAACTGACATTTGATTTTTGTAAATCTTGAGGACAGGCTCTATTTGCCTAGCACATGTTTAATTTTGCTTAAGCCCTGGAAGGATAATTTTAAACACCTCTTGAAAAGTCGTAGTAGACGTGCTTCCACGTAACACAGAAGGTCACTTACGATCAATACTTAACCGCAAGAATTTTCCCTTGTAACTGGTGTGAGAGAAAAACCGAAAACTTTTTACACTGAATTTTATCCCCCTTTCTTAGACTGAAGAAATTTGAATTATTCAATTAATTTGAATTATTCATTTTGAATTATTCTGTGTGGCAGGAATCGAAATGAAGTCCAATGAAAGATGCTGTTCCTTCGATGGAGATGCAGACAGAATAATTTACTACTACCATGATGCAGATGGTCAGTTTCATCTCGTGGACGGAGACAAGATAGCAGCACTCATTAGCAGTTTCCTTAAGGAACCCCTGTTGGAGGTATGGTGCGGGGACGGACTGCCCTTTCAAGCAAGACTCACTGGGGAGATTGTTCTGTATCAGGCAGTCATTTGAATGTCTGAGGCATGATCGTGGGAAGTGGCCAGAAAACACAGAGAAGTGGTCATTCCAGTCATTTCAACACTGGGGCTCTGGTTTGGAACCTGAAGAGAGTAGTCTTTTCTTTTTTTAAAAAAAATTTATTTTATTTATTTATTTTGGCTGCATTGGGTCTTTGTTGCTGCACGCGGGCTTTCTCTAGTTGCGGTGAGTGGGGGCTACTCTTCGTTGCTGTGCGCAGGCTTCTCATTGCGGTGGCTTCTCGTTGCGTGCAGAGCACAGGCTCTAGGCGTGCGGGCTTCAGTAGTTGTGGCACACGGGCTCAGTAGTTGTGGTTCCAGGGCTCTAGAGCGCAGGTTCAGTAGTTGTGGCACGTGGGTTTAGTTGCTCCGCGGCATGTGGGATCTTCCCGGACCAGGGCTCGAACCTGTGTCCCCTGCATTGGCAGGCGGATTCTTAACCACTGCGCCACCAGGGAAGCCCAGTCTTTTCTTTTTCATACTGGCAAAAAGTTTCATGATTTGCAGCTTTACGAAGTTTTGGTTTCTTCATAACTGATATTTTAATGAGGGTTCCACGAACATCATTCCCCAGAGCCTCAAGTTTAAATAGAAAATCTCCTCCTCTGAGGGATTTATTTACTACGATTATGATAAGCTTAGTAACGTGAGATTTATTTTGTTATGCTCTTTTGGAAATCTCAGGTTAGCTGTAAGTATAAAATGTAATGATGATTATCACAATCGGGAAAATGTGTACTTTAGGAATTCAGTGTATACTTTTATTAAAAACGAAAGAGAAAGAGATCAAGAAACCACAGGTTTCTTTGAAAAGGATTCCTTAGCAAACAAGATGTCCTTCATAGGCGAATAAACTGTGGTCCATCCAGACAATGGAATATTATTCAGCAGTGAAGGAAAAAAGAAAAAAAAAAAGATGTATCAAGCCATGAAAAGACGTGGAGGAAATTTGAATGCATGTTACTAAGTGAAGGAAGCCAATCTGAGAAGGCTGTGTATTTTAGTATGAGTCCAACTACATGATATTCTGCAAAAAAATCCCGCAGAGACCGTGGAGACAGTTAAAAGATCAGTGGTTGCAAGGGGCAGGGGGGAAGTGGGTGCTGCGGGATGAATAGGTGGAGCACGAGGCTTTTTAGGGCCGAAAACACTGTATATGATACTGTAGAGAGGGAGACGTGTCCTTACACGTTTGTCCAAGCCCGCAGAATATACAGCACTAAGGGTGAATCCTGATACAAACTGTGGAGTAACAGAAACGAAATCAGGTGATTTAAAAAAAAAAAAAGGATTCCTTGTACAGTTGCTTTAAATAATGCTCAGAAGTACTTTATCTTTTTTTCTGGCATACATGTAAATTTTTGGTGAGTTGTTTATTGCATAAAACTAAGGCACAGCTGATCTGGCTGATAGTTTTGTCATCCTTTAGAACTCTGATTATAGGTTTGCTTTTGTAGGGTCTTTACTTTTGATGGCAAGGTAATTGTCCTTCTTTTTGTCCAGATTGGAGACAGTTTGAGTCTTGGTGTCGTACAAACTGCATATGCCAATGGAAGTTCAACACGCTACCTGGAAGAAGTTATGAAGGTATTGAAACATTTCCATTTTCTGGTAGCTTCTTCATCATTATCTTCTATTGTAAGATGCTTCTGTGAGGAAAATAATGCCCTCACAAAAATAAATAGGTTGAAGTGCACGAAGCTGAGCTGTTGTCTACTTAAGGATAAACAGAAATCAAAAATAAGAAAAAGTTCAATTGTCCCTAATGCAAAAAGGGAAAGAGACTTTCCTCCCTCTTTTTTCTGAGAGTATTTCTTTTAGAAAACTTACAATTTTTTTCTCTGTCCTTTTGAAATTAATATCAACCTTTTTAGGTGAAATAGGCCAGTTTTACAGTTCAGAAGTGTTTACCATAAGGGCCTGGAGTCACCTCTTTGAAATATAAACGTCAAGGAAGATAGCATCCCATGCCTCAGCCTCCTGAGAGTTTCACCTAGCTACCACTTAGAGCCAGACACCTATCTTCTTGACAGAGAGAGATGAGAAGTTGTATTATTCCTTTGCAGAAGGGCAGTTAGCTAACACCAGTGGCCACTCCACTTATCGGGTAGATTTAGGACAAACTCCGTGTGACAGAAGGTACTGTGATGTCTTCCTAAGAAGTAGGCTTATTCAATAGATATATCGCCATGGGGTTTTGTAGCGGGGAACAGAGACTGGGCTCATCTCCTAACACAGCAAGGAAAAGTGGGGATTTTGTAGCCAAGGAATAAGGTGTGAGGGAGGGGTTGGTGCATGGGAAAGTACGAAGAGGGACGGGGGCGGCTAGGGGGGATTCTGGCTAAACCAACCTAACAGTTGTTTTGCTGAAGACAGGCCTGGGTGATCAGATGCTACCGGGTAGGGACTTTGGTCAGATATTGAGGGTGGGGGATTCTGGCTGAAGTGAGTTAGCAAAAGATTCCTGATAAAATTGGGCTCTTGCAGACACGGCCAAGGACAGGACCTATTCAGGCTCAAAGGAGCCTCCCTCACGTTCGGTTGAGGAGAGATCTTGGTCACTAGCTATCTTTAGCTCTGCAAAAGGGTGGGATTTCTTCCTGTCTCGCCGTCTCTTAGCAGATTGCCTGAGATGTGCATCACAGTCTGGCTTAACGCTTACTCAGTAATAGAGCCTGTCCTATTCTTCTTCTGTGGAGATGTTTTCTGGATTGGTGGGAGATTTTGTTTCTGATTTTTTTCCCCAGCATCCACCAGGTAGGTGACTAGCCTCTGTACCATGCTACCTGCTTTAAGAGTTAGAAGCTGCAGGGCCCAAGTCGGGTCTTTTTGCCTTTATTCTTTTTTTCCCTGGCTAGTGTAATATTTTCCAGCATTTGTGTATCCATTTTCAAATGTCTGCATTTTAGTAGTTTTTGTGGCCATTCTGTTGTTGTTAAAGCAGGAGTGACAAAGTCAGGTTCCTTTAGGATCTGGATGGGGGCAGGGAACGAAGCCAGCAGGCGGGCGAGGACTAGGAAGGTGTGCCAGGCCAGCTGCTGCCCCCTCTGGGCAGTCTGCAGGAGAAGCTGGAAGTCTGAATTGTTGTGTGAATTGCCTGCCTTTTAAGTCTTGGTAGCTGATTCAGAATTTAAAAGAAACAGTGGGTAGTCCAAATAAAACACACCTGGAGGCTGCTAGTTTGTGCCCTGATTTAAATATATGGTCACAGTAAACTTACTCAAGGGACTCCAGCTGGGGCCCAGTTGCCTGCCTTTCATAGGGATTCTGTGTTAGGGTTATTTGAGTATTTTGTTAATTTCTGCCTCAAAACTTCCTTATAGTAAAATGCCCTGTTGAAGAAACAACATCAGAAGCTACTCCTTCTCAACACATTCTCTTATGGGTTAAATATTTTCAGCACTAGCCATTCCTGAGCTCCCCTGAATCCAGTTAAATGCCAGGCTCATATGAGCTTGCTCTCTTTTGCAGTTTTGCTGCCGTCTTTCCTTAGCCATGCTTGTCTCGCAGATCCATCCAAGGCTTTCGCTACCCACTGTTCCTGTCCCAACCACCGTGATTTCTTACTGGGATTAGCCCTAGAAACCACCTAACCTGAGCCAGGGCTTAGCAGACAGTGGCCTGTGGGCGACGTCCAGCTGGCCAGCTGTTTGTAGTGTTATTGTAATACAGCCATGCTCGTTTGTTTTTCTATGGTCTGTGGCTGCTTTTGCACTACAGTGGCAGAATCGAGCGATTGTGACAGAGACCACATGGCCTGCAAAGCCTGAAATATTAGTTATCTGGCTCTTTATAGTAAAAGCTTGCAGACCCCCGCTCTAAGCCATTCTCCACACTGTAGCTACACGGAGCTTTCAGAAACAATTATATCATGTCACTCCCCAACTTGGGATCTTTCATTATCTTGTAAGGGACCTCTCACACTCTCACCCTGCTTTTCTCACTCCCCCGCAGTGACACTTAACACTTAGTATTTCAGTTGCTTAGCTGTCTTCCTCACTGACTAAGCTCCGGAAGCTTTGTTCCCTGGGATGAGAGGTACACAGTGAATATTTGCTGATTGAATAACTGCTGTTGTTTCTTTAAACGTGTGTTACAGGTACCTGTCTATTGTACTAAAACTGGTGTAAAACACCTGCATCACAAGGCTCAGGAATTTGACATTGGAGTTTATTTTGAAGCCAACGGGCATGGCACAGTAAGTTCTCGTAAGCAGTGGCATCTGGCTTTAGCTGGCGCCTCTCTCCAGTGATGGAATTCTGTATCTGGGTAGTAATAGGTAATATTCCACTTTGTTGAAATGATTGGGATGGTGATAGAATAAGATTTAGTTAATATATTATTATGTTCTGTGAAACTATGGCTCTTTTAGGTTATAATGATCTTCGAGTGTGAAGAGATAATACTAATTTGTCCCTATAATATAGTTTTTTCAGAAACATGGCAGTTCTTAATTTTCCTACAACCAGACGGTCTATACATCCCATTTAAAATATTTTCCTTCAACTGGCCATACGTGGCAAAAGGAAAGTTCAGTAGCTGTGGTGAATTGAAAAAAGTGTTGGAAAGGTTGAGAGTTAAGTTACTAGCAACTAAAAATGAGTTTAAAGTAATTAGAATTGGCATATAAAGTTTTTTATGGCTCTTAGCAGAGAAAATTTTAAAGGTTTGAGATACAATTCGCGTATCATAACATTCACTATTTTAACGTATATTAATAGGTCTTTAGCATATTCATAATGTTCAGAATATTTATTAAATTTTTTATACATAGCCTCATTTCATAAATGGACTTGAAGTGGCTAACAGAAAATTTTATCTAGGTCAAATAATTTTCATTAATTCAAAATTGGCTTCTAGAGGCCATGAATATGAGAAGAAAAATGAGTTCCTAGAAAATGCAATTAAAATATAACTTCAGTGATCTAATGCAAGGGTTGGTAAATTATTTTGAAGGGCAGATAGATAGTAAATATTTTAGTCTTCACAGGCCATAAGGTATGTCGCATCTGCTCAGGTCTCCTGGTGGAGGGTAAATGAATGGAAATGGCCGTGGTTCCACAAAACAAGTGACCAGGGTGCATCTTAGTTTACCAGCAAACTTCTTTGTATATCATCAAGTGGCTGAATGTAGTGGAGCTTTTCCTCTTTAGTGTTGGGCCTCCGAAGGCACTAAAATCATGCATGGGCGAGGCAAGTCAGAAGGGCAGGAATCCTGAGCAACATGATGTTTACTATACTAAACATCCATGGCACTGTTTGCCATATGTAATATATAAGATGAACCTCTTTTCTACTTTTGCTTAGTTTATGTCCTTAAAAGCTTAGGACAAGAAAACTGTACTAACTGCAGTGAGTTATATTCTTCAAAGTAAAATGGATACAGATAAGGCTTAAGGAAGGAACCCTGGTTGCCCAGCACTGGTTCAGCTGGCTGAGGGCAACATCATAAACTCACCATGTGCATTCTCCTTTGGCAATGGGATATTTTATTTGTAATCTTTACATTTTGATAACCCAGTTTTATAATCCATGAAGGAACTCCCCCCCACCTCCCTTGTAATATCTTCTGAGTTCTGATTTGGTCTTTTATACTAATTTCATACATTCTAAGGCTGCCATTTTCCCCTCAGTTTCTCCAGAGTCATGGAGAGTTTCAAAAGCAGTTTAGTTGGAATGATCGTACGTAAGACTGGGGCATGGATAGTGTTTTCTGATTTTTGTTATGCTTTGATTGTAGGTTCTGTTTAGTAAAGCTGCTGAAATGAAGATAAAACAACTAGCAAAAGAATTAGAAGAAGATAAGAAAAGGAAAGCTGCTAAGATGCTTGAAAACGTGATTGACTTGTTTAACCAGGTCAGAACTGAGGGGGTGGTGGACTCTTGGTTACTTTTACATTATTCAGAAGGTGGACAGAATAACGTGCTGTATAAAACATCAGAGTGCAGAAGTTGTGGCGGCTTCCTTGCAACAATTTAGATTTATACTGAAATGCAGTGACAATGTTTATGTGCTTCATATTTTCAAGTAATGAGTAGCTTATAGCTGGAGTCAACAGATTCAGCTACTAAATGTATCTAAGCATGTTTTGAAACCAGCTTTCTCAAGGGAATTCAGGAAAAATAGTCTCTGACAAGGCACATATGTGGGTCAGATTATTGGATTGGAGTGGAGAATATGGCAATGGAAGAGCAAAGTGTAGGTTAGCGGAAAGCAAAAGAACTAATATTTGAGGGTCCTGCACATATTGGGCACTTTCCATACCTCACTGTGTAATCCTTGCAGTAACAGAGGGAGAGGGGTCACTATAATTCCTGTTTTATAAATGAAGAAACAAAGACTTACTTAGAGCGACTCAGTGGCACAGTATGGATCCAACTTTAGGTGTGTCTTACCACCAAAGCTCCTATTTCTCCACTTTACCATGCATGAGGCCTTCCATCATCGTGGCAATAGTATCTCAAAAGGGATCTAGTTGTAAGTAAAATTTTGAGTCATACAGTGTTAATGCTGGAACCTTAAGAGTTCGTTACACTTCACAGATGAGCAGGAAGATTAAAGGCAGGCTCATCTCAGTATTCTTGGTAGACCTGTTACTGCTGTCTTCCATGGATACCTTTTTCCCTCGTTGTAGTTTGTATTTACCCCCGTCAGTTACCTGCATTGGGGGCGGGGGTGGGGTGGGGTGGGGTGGGGAGGGCAGCCAGGACATGGCGATTGGTTTTCTGAGACAGAAGCATTCATATCCACGCTCTGCTTGTATTCTGCTTCTGCATCTTGCAGGCAACTGGTGATGCTATTTCTGACATGCTGGTGATTGAGGCAATCTTGGCTCTGAAGGGCTTGACCGTACAGCAGTGGGACGCCCTCTATACAGATCTTCCAAACAGACAGCTCAAAGTTAAGGTGTGAGCGAGATTTTAAAATTACTTCTTTTCTGAAAATTAACTAAAACAATTGCATTCTGTAAATAGATATTGCATAGAAAAGACTATTTTCTCACATCTTTAAAAATTACAGAATCGCTCTTAACCATTCTATTGTTATTTAGAAGTATCTGGTTTCCAACTTTAGTATAAATGATATTATGTATCACTTTAAAAGATTTTATTATAAAAAATTTAAAAGATACATGTGTAGAGAGAACAGATTTCAACAAGTGCCCTCCATGTCCCTAATATTATTTTGAAGCGAGTCCTGGATAGCCTGTTGAGTGAACTGTAAATATTTTCTCTGCATTATTCTTGGTTTACAGAGTACTTCCAGAGGCTAGATGCTGACAGGTAGAATCTGTGGGCTGAAAGAGAATTTTTAAAGGCATTTCAGATAAATTGCTGGTTGATTTCTATACAGATTTATACCAGATTACACATTCACCAACAGAATTTTTGAAAGACAGAGATATGGAAGCCGGAGCTCACAGAAACGGCTGCCGATTGTTCAGATCAGTTTTTTCCGGAGATTCTTATGACCCTCTTTTTTTAAATACCTAAGATTATTTGATCAATGACTAAGTCATACAGTACTTACTGGCCATTATTTTAGTAATAACTGTAATACAGTGTGGAAATCTCAGTGCTGTATACTCTTTGTGGTACAGTAAGCTGAAATGTAGGCCTGTTCCTGTTGACATGAAATGGCCATAATCTTTTGGTGGGAATTAGGTTGAATGGGTTAAGCTTGTGAAAGGGAGTGTGACATGGTAACAAATGAGAAATGCTTGTGCTTAGGTTGCAGACAGGCAAGTTATTAGCACCACAGATGCCGAAAGACAAGCAGTTAAACCTCCAGGACTCCAGGAAGCCATCAATGAGCTGGTGAAGAAGTACAGGCTTTCTCGAGCTTTTGTCCGGCCCTCTGGTACCGAAGACATAGTCCGAGTCTATGCAGAAGCAGACTCGCAGGTAAGCTGGGACAATTCTATTGGAGGAGTGTGCAGTGAGAGTCTAACATAGGTGGAGGAGGGCAGGCAGCAGGAGAGAAAACTATTTTAATGGTGTTGGAATCTCTAATGTGTGAGATTTATGGAGCCTTTTAGGTTATTACACAGTTTTAGGTTATTACACAGTTGAACAGAATTCCCCCAAATATTTTTCTTATAATTTATTCTAATTTCCTGAAAGTGTCATATTTCTAACTGCTGCATGAATAACTAATAAATACTTAGTGTACTAAACCGTACTTAGTTTGACACATATTAAGCATATGCATCCTGAAGTGGATTATACCTTTCTCCTTCATTTAAAAAACATCCTGTTGCTTTATGAAAATGGCTGGTTAGTTCAAGTCCATTTCTAAATCAACTGGTACCGTCATCCATACTGCTTGAAATTCATCTTTGTCTCTGGACTCTTCAATTTGTTTTTCAAAATATTTCCTTTAAATGACAGCCTTGCTCTGTGCCTCTGTTTTCTTGATAGGGTCAAAGACTTAAAAGTGTTTGCTCAGCTGAGGCAGTTAGAGTGGGGTGACTAGGTAAATAGCTCTCAGAAGGAGATACTTACCGTTAACTTATACAGTAGCTTTTCTGCAGAAGCTTAGGCCGTCCCAGAATATACTGAATAACTATCCCTAGTGGATGAGGATGGGGCCTTAAGAGTTACTTACTCTTTAGGCTGGTTGTGGCCTTCCTGCCTTTAAGGACTAGGTTCTGTTGAATTTATTCAGAGCTTTAGCATGATAATCAAATCAGCTTATAAAATTAGTTAACTAGGAACTTACCCGATTTAGAAGACTGTGACTTGTTTTCCATTTATCTGAGGGTCTTGTATTTTGTTACTGAAAGATGAAAAAAAGTTCTCATTTGAATATTTGTTAGTGAATCAAAATCAGAAAGCTGCCTCCCCTAAAGTTGCAAGTAACCTGGTAGATGCTGTGTCTTTCTCATCTAATATCCTTTCATGTAATTTGCAGGAAAATGCGGACAGCCTTGCATATGAAGTGAGCTTGGCAGTATTTCAGCTGGCTGGAGGGATTGGAGAAAGACCTCAACCAGGTTTCTGAGGACAATTTTTATATTTTTTAGAAACTAGACTTTTAAAAACTTTTTACAGGATAATAGTACTGCCATTATTGTGACAGGTTCAAACACATAATCATAAGTGTTTAGTCTCTACCTTACTGGATTATTTCTAGATCTGATTATTTTTCTTAAACAAACACTACCAGAATCATTCTTTAGAAATAGGTAAGCCCTTATACTTGTTTAAATTTAGTTTTTTTTAAAAACTGAAATTTACCCCTAATATCAATCACACTAATGTAAACTATTGGAGCTTAAGTATATGATTCAGTCATTAACTTTATAATATATGCAAGGAAAAATTCATGAAGGCTGCTAGAAAATTAAACTTTATTTATTACCAATTCCATATGATGTCTTTTCCGTCATTGTCACCTCAGTCATTTTGCAGTACTAATACTCACCATTGTTAATACAAACGAGGAGGTTGGAGAAGACTTCATAAAACCAATTTTTTCATAGCAGAGTCTCCAGAACAATTCTTAGATGACTTACCTCTCTTCAGTTAACATCACCAGGAATTTGGAATTGTGACTGTGGAGGCTGTATACACCTGTACTCCGTACCGAGGTTGAGATGCTCGTGCTACACTTACAAGGAAGGATGTGTGGCCCAGGCTTCAATTATTCATTACTCCTCTTAGTGAAGGTATGTGGGAGAAGGTATGTGGGAGAAACGAGTTGTAATACATTACCAAGCCTCTGACAGAGAAGTGATGGCTTTCTGATACTAGAATGTGGGTTAATAAGGTAAAGAAAAAAAATCCCCAACCAATCTAAATTAAACAAAGCCTGAAACCAATAGAAAAAATGTGCAGTGTGTATTTGGCAGGTTTAAGACAACTCAGGACAGTAAAACAATGGACCATAATGGACTATTTATGTATATATAGATCTCTCTTAGGCACCATAATCAATATGCGCCCGTAATATTTAAGCTTGATTCAGGCCACAGTCAGACATTCGTTCTTATTTACAAATATTTAACTTAAATACAACCTGAAACGTGTTTCGTTACATACAAAAAAAAAAAAAAGAAAACAAAAAGAAACTATACAACTCAGAGCAATGTTTGTTTTAAATAATTACATTTACATTTAAACTAAATGGAACCACTATGTTGCTCAAGTTTTTATCACCCCTTCCAGAAAATCTTTTTCTACCATCTCTTCTATTTTTTGCCTGGCTTTGCTGGAAAATGGTTTGTGGTTTTCCAGCTTCATGTCCTTGCTCGGGAAGGTGTTTGAGTAGAGGACGGGGCTCCCTGAGTGTCCTGCGCATCGGCTGGTGACTTTGCTGTTGAAGACTTGGCTGAGCACGTTGAAGAATGGCAGGAGCTGCTCAAGGCTGCGCACCGTGCAGACGGTGAGCAGCAAGTGCCCCGGCTCCCAGCCCAGCGCTCTCCCTGAGTTGTCCTCCTCCGGGTTTTTCTGCAGAAAACAAAAAGGCGACTGTTCCCAACAGACGATGCAGTATGTGAGGAAACTTAAAAGAATATAAGCATCAGCAAACAGAGTTAAGAAATGAATACAAGTGATGACATTAAGTCTCCATTCCAGACTTGCTAAAATGTTTGCTTCTAACTGAGGCCTTCTGGTGCCAATTATTAATTGTACATTGAGGGTCTAACACTTTAGTAATATTTTCCAACTTGAATGCACAAGTAAGCTTAGTTATTAGCTGAATTAGTTTTGCATAGGGACTGTCAAATCCAAAAGTTCATGTTGTGCTTTGCATATACTCAAAAAGCTCCCAGATTTCTGGATCCCCACTAATGTATCCAGGGACTAGGTCAAAATGACTGAAGAAGGGACAGAGAGTCTTACACATTTCACTACTAGCAAGTCAGTCAATTACCTTGTGGCCAAATGGCTTAAACTTGCCACAAGACAGCAGCAGAGTCCACAGTGAATTGTTACTATCAGCACAGAGAAAGGAAAGGAACTCCCAGGAGAGACCCTGCCATGCGCTTCTGTGTTGTGCTCAACTACACGGGAGCAAAGCTGGACCTGGAGTCAGAATAACGCCAGGGTCAGGGCCCTGGCTCTGCCGCTTGCTTACTGTGGGTGTCCTGGACAAGTACAGAACAGTTCCTCACTTATAAGATGGGGCGATGAAGAGAATGTATGTGAAAACTCTTGTCAACTGCATTAACACGACAATTTACGTACTTCAAGTAGCTACTTTGAGAAGCCAGCTAAACTACACACACAGCTGTAGACATCGGTCTATCTAGAGAAAGTTCTGAGAGAACTGAAGATGTCTGAACTGGGGCAGAATCATAGATTTGAAAACACACTGAGTAAGAAGATAAGACAAACAATGAACTAGAGAGAAAAAACTAGCAAGTGGGACTTAGGAAGCAGAATTATAGTCTGTCATATTTGTTAACAAATGGAGTTTGCCTTCTAAGATGAGATGTTGCTGAGAAACTTGCATTGTTCACTTAATATTTTAATATCACTAGTTTCCTAGTGGAGAAAACAGATGCAAAATCCAGCTTATTTTCTTGTGTGTGCTTACAATGTTTGCTTATTTTAAAATAAAATCCTGTTTTAAATCTGTTTTCCTTTCTCAGAAGTCTACAGGAGCAAACAAGAAAAAAAGATCATCTAGTTCTTTATCTATGGCCAAATTTTAAAAAAAAAAAGGAAAAAAAAACAGCTATTAGTTTATTTCTTAGTACGAAACCGCTTTCCTTTCTCTCACCTAATAACACTGGCTTTAATGACGGTCCGGGACTGATGACCACTCCACCGTCAGTCCCGAGTCAGAGTGCAATTCAATAGCCACGAAAGGGTCTACAGAGATGCATTTACTCTGAGGGGAAACGAGTAATACGCTTGAACCCTCTACATAGCTGATTTTCAAATGTAAGGAAGCTATGATGTAACCTTTTGTTTATATTCTTGTCAAGATGTACCTTTAAGAGGACTTTTACTAAGCTCTTGACCAAGAACAGTGCACTTGTTTTATAGTGTTTCTGCTTTTCTTAATCAGAGCTACACCACCTCCTCAATAATAAAATTAACAAGTCAAACATGTTTCCATATGAACTATTTCTACTTTCACTGCAACAGTCTACACTTAAAGACTTCCTTCCTGTTTACCTCTCTTGTCCTGTTGAAAGACAGACCTGGGTTTGTGTCTCAAGATTTGGTCCAGAGGTGGCAGCTTTTGCTGCCATACCACAAGCATCAAAAAGCCACCCTCACCTGATGCTTGGCCATCTCCAGTCCCTCCAAAGTCACTGTCTTAAAGTCCTCCTCGTCCTGTGGAAGGAAAGAGGAGAGCTCATAGCCTTTGCTCCAGTGAAAAGTGGGCTTGGCCATGAAGACCTTGTTTAAGGTGTTTTGGATGGGAAAATGCTTTCCAATCAAAACATTTTTTTATTCTGTGGGACAAGTGTTGTGCAAAAGACTGTCATGTTTATTCCTTAGATAAGGGAGGAGTTTTATAAAAACTGTCATTACTAATGAAATGCAGGGATGACAAAGTACGTATGCCTGTAATCACTTTGCTTCCGGATTTGTTGTCATGATTATTTTTTCCGACCCTGCAATATCAACATGAAAATACCCAAGTGCTCTCCTAAACTCTGGACTCAACTTTCATCTTTCATCTCTTCTTTTACTTATTAGTCCCTAAAGAAACAACTTGATTTGAAATCAAGTTCCGCATGTCCTTCAAGGACACTGTCCTCCATTCCATCTCTGGAGTGTGTGGAATGTGGTTTAGGAGCTGCTGCCTGAATAGGAGACCCCAGAAGAGTGGAAAATTTCTGAGCACTCAAAGCACATATTACAAACTAGGGCTCGCAAAACAACCCAGATCGTCCCCAGATTGTACAATTTATTTTTGAAATTTTCTGAATGCAAGGAAAAGATGACAAAAGGTTTGTAACAGAGGCCTACTGATGAACGTAAGAAACTCACTACTATTTTCTTGGGTAAAGATCTGTAATTAATTAGCCTGATGCACAGTGGAAGATGCACATAAGATACGATATAAGTATATTTTACAAATTTTATCTTCTTACACTTAACAAAAACAAATTTTAAAAAGAATGCAATACCTTTGCCCTTTTCCGAAGAAGCTTTGCAAGTCGTACTACATAAGGTTTAAATTCTCGTTGATGTATGCCCTGCCTTCTCACTTCCAAACCGGAATCATCTGAGGCTTCTGGAATAAAGGCCCATCGGTACCTACGTGTAGAAGAATGACACCAATATCGGTAAGATGCACGCTGTGCCATCTAAGACAAGGCCACATAAATCCCGTAGACACATGACCCCACCACTTACACAGATTCACATACCAGCTGTGCCACTTGCAGCCCTGTCACCGTGGGCATGTTTCTTAACCTGAGCCTTTACCAGTAAATACGGACAATATTAACTACTTCATAGAGTTGAAATGAGTACATGAACATTTGTAACGAACAAATGAAATTTGGAAAGTACTCAACACCATTTTTTCCATGAGCACAACACAAGTAACTTGACAAATGTTTCCATGCTCATTCATTACTATATAGATAAAAATCTCCAACATTTAAAATTTTGTCTTTAATAAGTAAAATTAATATCTGTCCTTGGAAAAAACTCAAACAGTATAAAAGGGCAAACCAAAGAAAGGTAGTCCCCTTCCCACCACAGGCTCCACCAATACTGCCAGTTTCGTATATACCCATTCAGAGTTTTATTATGCATAAAAGCACACAGTCACACAAGCAACCCTCTCCTCTTTTAATAAATAAAATGATTGCTGCTTATTTTAATTACACATCTTGGAGGTAAGACATATAAAACAGCATCCTTTTTAACAGTTACATAGTACTCCAGTGCTGGAAGGTACTGATTCAACCAGTCTCCTAGACTGTCCGATTTCTAGCTATTACAAATAGTGCCATAATGGATACGCTTATGTAACTGCTGACTTTTATGCGTGTCCGAGAGGACGGTGAGTGGAGAAACCCTCGGATACAGCAGAATTACTGGCCTAATGAGAATCTGTATTTTGAATTTTGGTAAATATAAACCTCTCTGGAGAAAAGTTAGACAATATCAATGTACTCTTCCAACAAGAGTAAGAATGTCTCTGTTGTTAAGGGTAAAAGAAGTACACTTTTAGATCTTTAGCATTCTGATAGTTATTAGTAACTTTAATTGGAATTTCTCTTATGAGTATCACTGAGCACCTTTTCATATGTTTTACAAGCCATTCCTTTTCTCTGAACTATTTGTTAATCCTGTCTTTGGCCCATTTTTCTATTGTGTTATCCATTTTTACATATTAAGCAAGTTAGACTTGGTCATATACATTGTAAATATCTTTTCCCAACTCAATGCTGCCTTTCAATCTTTATGGTATTTTTTAGTCACACAGAGACTAAAAATTGTATGTAACTAAATTATGAAATATTTTAAACTTTTGAAAAAAAATCATGCTCAGAAAGATATTACCCTTTCAAGATTATTAAATTCTCCATGTTATCTTTTATTACCTTATAGATTTTTTGAAAAGAGACAGTAGTTAAAAGAAAAAAAACTGTAGTTGATATTACAGCATTTTTATCTCTTTTGATTCTTGACAAGTAAAGAGGATAAACTCATTTTGCTTCTCATCACAGAAGCTGAAAGGTCACTGCTGTAAGCATAACACTCTCCCTAGAGCATGAAGACTGTAGTTTCTGTTACCTCTGAACATAAACATCCTAGTTAATTTTGGCCACTTTCCTACAATTCTGCTTAGTATCCTTTTCTGAACTTCTTCAGGAGTGACAACAGTTTAACAGACACCCAACCACTGAAATTCATTAAGAAGTGGATACATATGGTTTTCAAATGGAAAAACAAAATTAAAGGAACTGGAATTAATGTAAAAAAATTTCTAGTTCTTACCATTAAATTTAATGAAAAGTAAGCTTGTGCAACAGAAATTTTTAGAGATTTAAGTATATCCAAATATAGAAAAAAGATTCTGGTATCTTACTCTTTATCCTATTAATATTCCAATCCAGAAGAATAATATAACACAATTTTATATATTATATAAATACATATTTGATCATGTGGGTAAATTCTCAAATTAGCTACATAGTGATAAAGCAATCTTATATAGTTTACCTATTATTTTAAAAATTTAAATATGAAAAATCATAATTAAATATTTTTGAGCACTTATGAACAAGGCATTAACTTACATTAATTTTCTCCCTATTCCCCTCTGCCATTTCTAGTTCAATTCACTATCATCTGAAAGAAGAGCCTCCTTGCTTCCAGTCTTGCCCGCCTCCCATCCTTTCTCCAAACTACATAGCCAAAGTAAGATTTCTAAAATACAAGACTGATAACATCACTTCACTCCTTAAAATTCATGCTTCAGCGGCTTCCCACTGTCCTTAGTTAAAGTCCAAGTTCTCGAATATAGCTTGTAAGTCATGTAACTCGGGCCCTTTCCAGCCTCATATCTCAATATGCTGCTCCAGCAATACTGACCTTTCAACACTGCAGACACACCAGGGCCATTCCAACCTTTAAGTCTTCACCCCTGCTTCCCCCAACCATCACCCCACCTCCTCAGTGTAAAACTCCCCTCAGGCCTGCTCTGACCCCTAGAGCTCAGAGGGGTCTCCGCTGTGTGGCCTCACAGCATCCTGCACAGCTGCTCTCAGAACACCCATGGTGTGTTAACGGCATGTCTCCTACACTGGACTTGAAGCTCTTAAGTCATGTATCCGGCTGCCTCACGTGTGCTGCCTACTCAACTTGTTGACTGAATGACCTGTCAGTCTTAATATACCCACAACGGCCATTTCCGATACCTTCCAACAACTGTTGCCCTACCATCCTCCTGCCAAAACAATTACATTTTAATAAAAATTATGAATACTTCAACTTACACAAAAAAACTTTATCTTAGATGTCACCAACCAAAGCAAATGCATTTCAAAAATATCCATTTAATATCCTTACTTTTACTTACATCTGAAACTGAGGAAGATTTTCGGAGGGCAATGCCAGAGCCAGATCCAGAAATTTGCAAGCAGAAAGATAGAGGTTTAACCACCGCTGACTGTTATATGAAGTAGAAAAGCCATTACCTCCTGTGTAGGTTGTCTCCAGACCAGCCACAGAGGGGCCTGAAGTCCTGTAAGCAGGAGACAGTGCTGTCAGCAGCTGGACCCACTTACTCACAGGTAATTCCTGGAAAATCTCAAAGTGCCAGCTAATATTTTTCATAATCATTCTGATAAATGTACCAGTAATCGCTAAGCAAGTTCATGACTAAATTAATATTACTGTTCTCAAATCAAAAATTAATTTTTCTTCTTTAAATTTTAAGAATGTAAAAATAGTAAGAGAATAACTTGTTATACTCGAGAAGTATAAAAATACAAGCTGTAAATCCAGGAGGCCTCCCTACTACCCAGTGTCCTTCTGCAAGGATGGTGGGAGGGAAACTTTCTATAATAATCAACACAGTTATTAGTATAGGGGATTCTCTTTTATAAACCTAGTATTAAAGAAGAGTAAAATATATTTAAGACACACAGTGTTAAAGGAACTTTTTAATTTATAAACTTATTTGTACAAAAATTCCTAAATAAAAACAAATTATATTTAGCCACATATTAATAAACTGCTTCTGCTAAAAATAACCCCAAATTTTGGTACATTAAATGGAGATCATCCTGGAAGATATGGACATTTGTATACCTTAGTTACAGGTTATGTGCCATAATAGGTTTTGCTGAATGTTTCAGGAAAAAGATCTGACCTACTAAAACCAATACTGCTCACATAGCTGAAACAGTATTGCTTTAAACTAAATTTGTGTCTAGAGGCCAAAGGCCACACATGTTGATAGTTTAATTCAGTCTAAAATACCTAAGGAATACATGTAACTGTATTATATCCAAATATGATCAATTGGATAATAACAGACTAAATACATAAAGTGTTCAGATAAAATAGTGTCTATACCCTCCTAGTTGTAAAGTAACGTTCTGGATGATTTTAGGATACTACACACTGACAAGACTAAATCAAAATGAATTACATATTACCGTGAAATGTCTTCATCAGCAGTGAGTTCCTGCTCCATCAGTAAAAATACCTGTACCTGAAGACCATGGAAAAAAGTGTCAAATGTTTATTTAAACCTTCTTTCAAGTTATCTTTAGGCTATATCTTCATTAATCCAAATACAGACTTTAGGATACAACTTTAGGATCTTTAAATTATACTTAGTTTCCAAAAGTAAAACTGAAAATTCAGCACAGAGCCTTGCTACTAATTTGGCAGAGGTGAGACGAAAGCATGGTCTTATTTGGTGATTATGGAACAGAGATACAGTTATTAAAAAAGGAAAAAATATTAAAGCCAATTTCTTTGTGGGGAAGTTATAATGCTGGGTTTTCGGAGTTACAGATTCCCGTCCCTTTCCTTTCTCATCTCTTTCCCCAGCTCCCCACGTTGTTCAGATGAGGGCGACAGGGTATGGTTTGGGAGGGGAACGGACGGGTGTAGTGGGACTTAGGAAGGTTTTACTGTTTGGGGGTTTACAAAATCTTGTCAAAGTCTCTCTGAAGCAGCTTACCTGGGTAAGTGCTGCACTTCAAGAGTGATACATGCCCTATGTCAGGCCATCTAAATCTAGCTAAACCATCTCTAATCACTCTCAAGGTGGTGCTGCCAAAGGCAGGAACCAGGCCTGGCAGCCATGACAAAGTTAAAACTCTGGTGTAGTTGAGAATGAACTAAACCAGATCAGACGAGGTCATGATTCGCAAGGAGCTAATAATTGCTAATGTTGCATATTTCAAAGTTTAAGCTGTATGGAGACAGAATCTGACTTGTTTTACTATTTTCATCTGTACAAATTTTCAGTAACAGGCTTAACTAGAGTTCAGTTCTCTTCCAAGATTAGTTTTTATCCGGTAAGCATGTTGATGCTTGTCACATTGTTTTATAATTTAGATTTATTACCTATTGAATTAAAATTAACTCACAAGTTCTGTGATCATGGTAGGCCAGAGTGAGGTAAGATGTTGTGGAGACATTCTTAAAAGTAACACTCTGAAGAACAGGAACACTTGAGAGTGAAGAGTTGGCACCTGGGGCAAACGGAGACTCTCAACCAATCTCTCTGAAAGAAATACAGTATATTTTCAATACCAAAGTAGAATCATTTTCATATAAACTTTTCTATATAATCTAGTTCAGTACTTCTCAAACTATGATGATCAACTTTTTAAATAATTTCCAGTCTGTTGCAGATTGATACTTTCATAAAATATAATAAAAATGAATTACCAGAAAAAATCAAATTAAAAAAAGATAAATATAATGCCATGTTCTTATTACTAGATTCAACAGATTCTATCACATTGCTGTAAAGGCTTACGATGCTTACTCTACATTTCTGAACGTATCATGGATGGAATAACAGACTGATACTGGTCCATGGACCACACTTTGAGTAGCACCAATCTAGTCGATTTTAAAAAAAATCACAGGACAAATAGTGTGCATGTTGCACACTGGACATTAAGTATAAAGGGTCAGAAAAGGAGGAGTCACTTATCTTCTGAGAGAGAAATAATCTCAGTAAAGAGATGACAACTGTCATCCCCAACCCCATCCCCGCACAGCCTGCTGAGGCTGGCTACTGCACAAGCACACTGACTCAGCAGCAAACAATACTGCCTGGGGCAAGCTCACTCCCATCATGGGGCCATCTGGTGGCACAGGTTGATGACTGCCCTGATACCCTTCAGGACACAGAGAGCCACCAAACCCATTTGATGAAGGTTATCAAGAGCCTTATACAACCCCAACCCTGGCCCCAAACTCTAGATCTCCACCTACTTCTAGCTAAAATAGAGGCTACGCCTCTATTTCAGACCCCTCCTTTAAAGGTGTATAACCTCTCATCCACAACAAAAAAACCCACTAATATGCCTGTCTGCAGTAAAACAGCCTTACACCTCATTCTCAAACATGAATTCCTAGGAAATTTGACCCGAACAATAAAATGGAGACCATGTTTAGGCAAGTCCTATAAACTCAGTGTTTGATTTCTTTTACATACTGGTGATAATTTTTGTCGTTTCAACAGAACAAATTTCTAATTCAACATTCTCCATCTACCAACGCTTGGTATATTTCACCCCAACTTACAACTTACGGAAGGTAATTTCTAAGGAACCAAAAAATTTGGAAAATAGAGAAAATAGTTTTCCACTATTTACCTTGTATATCTGGAAGATATTTCTGATACTGGTCAATTTCACTGCTAAAAATAGCAAATGCTAATCTCTTCAGAAGCATGGCTCGCTGCTCTAGCTCCACATCCCGGTTTGCAAAGAGATTAAGTGAACTGCTCTGAGCTACAGCTACACGAGCTGGAACAAAAAAAAAAAAGCAAGTGAGAGGCTGTGATATAGTCATCAGGCGATTTGAGAAAAGATGATTCTGTTTTTTGTTTTTAAGAAAGTCTAGACCCTATGACATCCAGGAGAGAGGACCTCAGGGTAGAGGACTTGGGACTCCTCTCTGAGGCAGAAGGACTGGCAAACAGATCTAGCACAGACAAGCCAGAAGACCAAGGGGTGGGAATTGCAATGTGGAGAGAGAAAAAAATTCAGAACTGTAGGTTTCAGAAGGTAAAATCACTAACAATGCCATTTTATAAAACCCTTTATTATTTTAGGCCATCTGCCGAAATCCTTCTCATTGCTTTAAAAATTCCTGGCCTGGCCGGGCCTAGCCCACCCAGCTCTCCGCCCTCGGGTCTCGCACTCGCCCCCGTCCCCTCTTCTGCAGGCACACTGTCTTGCTTGCTCTCCCTTGAATTCACCGAGCTTGTTCCTACCCTGAGACCTTTATTATTTTTGTCCCTTATCCCCGGAATACTCTGTCCCTAGGCCTTCTCGTGGTTGGTTTCTCTAGTTTCACATCAAATATGAGCTCTTGAGCTGTTATTTAAAATCTATCGTATCACCCTATTTCCTTCACAACTTCTTACCTACTGTCTGAAATAATCTTATCTGTTGGATTAAGGCGAGCATAATGCCTGGCCCATTTTGTGTCTTTTAATAAATAACTGTTAAATAGATGAATCTGAACCTTAAAACAAACCTGTGAAGATTAGAGAGAATACGGTGTCCCTTTTCCAGAGGGGGAAACTGCAGCTTGGGTTAAGAACTGACAAGAAATTCTACAGATTCATCCAACTTCACTGCTATTTAAAGTCATTAGTTTAATAACTTTCAAACTTTTAGAAAACCTTTTTTTTCCAGATTAGATACTATGAGGAAGCCTAATATATAAGCCAGTAAGATAGAGAAGAAGTGGTGCAGAGAGCGATTCTGGCCTTTCTGGCCCCTCACTTTCTTCCTTCCAAGAAGATAAACACAGCCCCAGGACTCTTTTTTGGCCGAGCCATGCAGCGTGTGGGATCTTAGTTCCCCGGCCAGGGATTGAACTCGTGCCCCCTGCAGCGGAAGCTCGGAATCTTAACCACCGGACCGCCAGGGAAGTCCCCAGAGCCCCAGGATTTAGAGGGAGTTGTTTGCTAGGTTTGTTCCTATTGCTGCCTTTCTTAGCCTCCCTACCTGTCAGTCTTTTCGTTCAGTGATTACTTATTGAGTGCCATGTTCTATGTTATGTGCCGAGGAAACAGTTTGGTGACAAATTTGACATGGCCAAATAGTTTTACTTATTATTTATCAACTATGTTGTCCTTTTTAAGTTTTAACATTATGTTCCTACCGGGTACTAAGCATAAGTTGACAAAGAGCTAATTCAACAGTTTCTAGAAAAGAGCAAAGTAAATACGAATGGATCCTGTATAGGAAAGACTGCTTAGGTTGTCACCCCACAATACTCACTCATCAAATCTCTAAATGTCGTCTTATCATGTGTCATCAGATTGTCCATAATTGCTCTCCAACTGAAAGAGACAAGGATTATGATATGTAAATAAGATTTTGTTGTTGTTTATTATTATTAAAAAAGTGTTCTACTTTGCAGATGGTAGTTGATTTCAACAGACTTTGTGAGGTGCATTATCATGTTGAATAGAAGCAAGGTGACTTACTGATTAACACAAGAGGCATCCATCTGAAAGAAGCTGGGATCCATAAAGAGGTCAAAGGCTTCTTTTTTCCAAGCTCTCCGTGTGTACTGATACCCACTAAGGCTGCTAAGCAGCTGGACACAGGCTCGATAACTAGGGGCATTATGTGCACTAGGAGGAAGGAAAACCACTTTAACCTGTATGTTGTAACTTTAAGCACCATATTACGTTATACCTAAGTGGTCACATTTACCTAAAGCACTGATGGGAAATAGAAAGCACTATAAGAGACATAATTTTTTTTATCACGATAATTCAAGGTAAAAATAAAGTCATTTTGTGGTAATTCCAAAAATGGCAATAAAGGAACACAATTTCTTTTTAACAGAGTATGAGTTAACTAACACGTCTAGTTAAATGATAATAGTACCTGTGATTTCGGAGGTAGGGCACAACATAATGCATGATATTTACAAGTAAAGGAATAACCCGTTCTTTTTCATCACTGTAGAAAACCATATCCAAAAGATGAGCCAAAACCTAAAAAAACGTTAAGAAATGAAATGGAACGTATAATCTGAGAGCTAAAACTGACAGCACTTAGAGGTGGTTTTCAGTCTGTAAGAACATCTAGAGTACCTTAAAATTAGAAAAACCTAAAATCAAATCTCCCTAAGCCATTTTTACATGAATGGTTTCTGCCACAATGGTTTTCTCCATTATAACTATAGGATATAAATATGGGCAAATTTTACTATTTCTAACCAAGACAGGGAAGACGAGAAAAAGAGAGGTTAAGAACCTTCCAATGTGACAGTGAGTAAACAGCAAATTTAAGACTAGAAACTCAGTATTCCCTTCCCCTGACTGGGTTACAAGGTGGCCTGGGAAAAACCCGACCGCATGAATTGAGCTGCAACTCTGTCAGTTTGGTCTTAGTCACACTGTGCTAATCTCTCCCTGTAACCACATCTGTGAAGGGGAAACAAAAATGCCCTGATGACAGGGTATAAAAGAGAGCATGTCAGAGGATGTATATAAAACTGTTTGGTAAACCGTAAATGCTTTGTAGTGGCAAGCATCATTATACCACCTCCACCCTTCCCTACCACACTGTGAAACAAAAGCACTTATCATTTTTAAAAAGTACACTTTTAAAAAACAGTGCATGGGGGGGAGCAATATCTAAAGTTATTATCACTAATATTTAACAAACTACTAACCTGAATACAAAGTCAAAACTTTATTTTACATAGTGATTTCTTGAAGTACAAAACAGTTTTTCAAATTAAAATCTTCTGTAAGAATTACTTGCTAATATTTAATTGTGAAACTGTCTACTTGAAAGTTCATGTGAAAAAACCCAATAATGTTTATTTACCTCAGAGAGTAATGTCAATGCATGGACACTATATACAGAAGGAGTTATGTTTGAGGTTTCCATTGCAGGTGATAACATATCTAAGTAAGAGAAAAGACAGGTAAAGATATGGTTAGGTTTTTTCCCCCGCTGAAAAAAGCTAAACACAAGAAAAGAGATGATTTTACTGTACTTACAGTGCTGACTGCAATAAATTCTTAGTGAATAGATGCCTACAAATATAAACTTAAATGTCTGCGATCAATACCTTCAACATCAGATTCCAAATTGGTTCCATCTACCATTATTTTGGGAGAAGGTTTAACTTCAAGATTTCGCCGCAGCCATGTTGTCTGTTCCAAAGAAGAACCCGCGATTGCACCGATCGCATCCACTATTTTATGAGTCACATCCTGAAGAAACAAGGATAACCCATTATATCTATGTATGTACACAGGCGCACACACAAAACTTCACAGATGATCTTAATCTGACTTCCCCATTTTAGACTTGAAGTACTGAGAAACACAGTTTGGGCAACAGCTCTCAATTCAGAATGACTTACCTGGAGGTCTCTTTGGTCTTTTTTATTTTCCAAACTAGGGTTTTTCATAATAAACTCATTCAAAACCCTAAAAGGACCAAAGAAAAAAACAAACAGGAAATATTAGTGTAAAGAAAATGATGCAATCTAATTTTTCACAGTGAGCAAGTGGTTTTGTGGCCTGAATTTCTATTTTATGTGTTTAATGAATGTGTGTATATATGGATATCCTATGACTCAGGTGAAACGTATAAACATATGCATGAAAGACCTGTACAAGGATGTCTATAACAGCATTATTTGTAAAATCCAAAACAGGAAAGAACCCAAATGTCCAGCAACAGAAGAGATAAATTGTGGCATATTCATACAATGAAACACCAAACAGCAATGAAAAGGAATAAATTATAGCTATATGAAATTACGTGGATAAATTTTATAAACATATGTTGTGTGAAAGAAGTAGACACAAAAGAAAATATATATAATTATTATTCAAAACAAGACAAAATTTATCTGTGTTGTTAGAAGTCAGAACAGCGGTTTATCTTGGGGTGAAGGGAAAGGACAGTAATTGGGAAGGGACCTGAGGGGACATATGATGTCTTATTTCTTAATTTAGGTTTGTGGTTGAACAGTTGGTATATTCACTTCATAATAACTTGTGGAGTTGTATGTGTTTTATACATGAACAAAAAATTTTAAAAATACCCCAAATTCCACCAATCTTAAATTGTAATATAAAAATGGTTTCTTGTGTGTGTGTGAGTGTGTATAGTAGACAGGTATAAAAGATTAAAAATACTTCATGAATGGAAAAAAATCCATTTCTATTGTTTGCTAAAATTCCACTCAATATTTACCTTGACTTGCTTTTATTAAGGTAAATTATATGTATAATTATTTCCAAACTAATATGAAAAGTGATATTGAAGAGCAATCATATCAATTTCTATTTTATAATTAGGAATTTTTAAAGGATCAGTGGAATGGCTGGGGGAAAAAATAAGCCATCAGAAATTTAAAAAGGGAATTTTCTAGTGTAACTGAAAATGTCCAACTTTTAATTTAAACTCTCAGAAGATAACACACATTGAGAAGGAGGTAGGATCGTTCATTATCCAAGAAACAAGAAAGGAATTAAAAAACAGGTGAGGAAACAGTAAATCTTGTGGGGGAGAAGCTACAAGTCATAATAGATGGCCTTAATTTTTTTTTTTTTTTTTTTTTTGCGGTACGCGGGCCTCTCACTGCTGTGGCCCCTCCGCTGCGGAGCACAGGCTCCGGACGCGCAGGCTCAGCGGCCATGGCTCACAGGCCCAGCCACTCCACGGCATGTGCGATCTTCCTGGACCAGGGCACGAACCCGTGTCCCCTGCATCGGCAGGCGGACCCCCAACCACTGCGCCACCAGGGAAGCCCCGATGGCCTTAATTTTTAATGAAATCACCCAGCAGGATATTTGGTGATGATTCAAAGAACTGTCCATATATTCCCTCTTTGAGCCTTAGAACAATTCAGAGGTAGGTAAGGCAGGTACTGTTATTCTTGACAGACGGGAAAACAGTCTTGGAGAAGTTTACTGATGTACCCAGGGTGCCAGAGATGAGGGTTAGAACTAGAGATCAGAAGATAAGAATCAGAAATCTCCACGAGAACGTTGTTTGAGTTCCGGTGTTTACCGTTATCTGTCATCACTAAAAATTATCACACACGCTCGTTATCTTAATCTTTGATCCAGGAATTGCAGACACTGAGTCCCCTGCTCTTTTCATTACACGTTCAATGTCTAAAACTCCTTCAGCTTTTTGGTTTAGAGAATAGACAGCACGAGGGTGTAGGGATCATCGTGACCCCTGACGCTCTTGAGGATTGCTAGCTCACTGTGGCCGGGTTGGGCTCCCTGTGTTACTCAGCTTCTGCAGGCTGATCTACTCTCCTCCAGCTCTCATCACTGTCTCTCCACCCCTTCTCTGCTTCCTGGTGGAAGACTACACTCCTACATTTACCAGAACACTTGAGGCCATTTTACTAAAGAGCCCTCACTTTCCCTCCCCTCGACTTCAAAATTTTCTAGACCTCTGGTTGCCAAACCAGAATCACCAGTTTTCTTAAGGACAACAGAGAAGCTAAGTCTGTGTATACAGATCCTGACAACTACTCATTTAAAATCACCATCAGAGGGCTTCCCTGGTGGTGCAGTGGTTGAGAGTCCGCCTGCCGATGCAGGGGACACGGGCTCGAGCCCTGGTCCGGGAAGATCCCACATGCCGCGGGGCAACTAAGCCCATGAGCCACAGCTACTGAGCCTGCGCTCTAGAGCCCGTGCTCCACAACAAGAGAAGCCACTGCAATGAGAAACCCGCGCACCGCGACAAAGAGTGGCCCCCACTCGCCTCAACTAGAGAAAGCTCGTGCACAGCAACGAAGACCCAACGCAGCCAAAAATAAAAATACCATCAGAGCTACAGGGATTGAACAGAAGGTCGAAGTTCTTTGCACTTGGTTGAATTTACATCCATTCAGCGTGAAAACATGTGGACTGTGTGAGGTAATGTAACCCAGGTTGGAGAAAAGTGTATTCCCTTTCCTTCCCCTCTTCTGTCTTAAGCAGTCCTTTTCAAACTTTAGGGTGTACTCAAATCACTTGAGACTTTTTAAAAGGCAGATTCTGATTCGGGTGGTCTGGGGCGGAGATTGCGACTCTGCATTTCTAACAAGCTCCCAGGCGACTCCAGTGCTGTTGGCTGAAGGATCAACCTCTGAGTAGCAAAGTCTTAGAGAAAATGCAGCAGGACTTCCCTGGTGGCGTAGTGGTTAAGACTCCACGCTCCCAATGCAGGGGGCCCGGGTTTGATCCCTGGTCAGAGAACTAGATCCCACGCGCGTGCTGCAACTAAGGAGCCCGCCTGCCGCAACTAAGACCTGGCACAACCAAATAAATAAATAAATAAATTTTAAAAATGCAGCCTTCTTTCTCACTCTTACACCTGCCATTCCCTGGGCTCCATCCCCTCCCAGCTGTCTCTGGTGCTATCAAGGAGCCCCCCCGCTCTCTACAATCTTCTGTCTAGCACTCTCCTCTTATATGACACTTATCATCGTCCAGGCACTATTCTAGGAATTTAACAAATATTAATTCATTTAATCCTCATAACAACTTTATGAGGGAGGCCCTATTATCGTCTCCATTTTACAGATGGAGAGGTCAATAACCTGCCCTAGGCCATACAGCAAAGAAGTAAAGGAGCTGGGATTTGAATCCAGGAAGAGTCTTTGTTGTTCACTACTCAACATCCTCAGGTCATCCTTACCATTAATGATGACTTTCAAATCACATTTCCTCCTGCTACCTTGCCAGTTCTCTTTCTTCTCATAATCACACATTCAAAGAATAATCCACACTTACTTTCTCACTCTAACCCTTGCTGTGCTTATCGTCTCACCAAACTCCTCTCTCCTAAATCACCAATCCTCTCCAAATCATCAATACATACAGCCTCTTTATTATATATCATCTTCCTTAATCTTTCTGAAGGGGTTAGCCAAGCCCTCTTAAATTCTCTTTGCTTCTAGAACATTGCATATGCCCGTTTTCTTCTAACTTTCCGATGTTTCAGTGTTTGCTTTTCTACCTCCTTTGCTGGCCCGCTTTCCTTCTTTTATTGTCCTGTGATTTCAATCCCACCATCCACAGCACACAAACCTGCTACCTCCCACAAGAAACAATTCCTAGTCCACCTTCTTTTCCCTCTGATCCATTCTACTATTAATTTGCCAGTCATGACCCATCTCAAAACCTGCCATCACTCCCACCCCCTTCCCAAGGCCAAATTTCTTAATGAAAATGCAAAATCCTTCCCCCTTCTAGCTCCCATCTCCCTTTTCATCCACCCACCATTCCACTCCTGTGCCCTACTTCATAGCCAAACGAGACAAGGTACCTTGCCCAGTGCACCCTTCCCCTTCCTGTTCCACAAAGGCTTTCTGCTCCTACCACCTCCATTCACTGAGCAAATACTTCTTAGGGACATATTATGAACCAAGAATAATGGAGAGCAAAAGACAGACATTGCCTAGGACATCATGGTGCATGCAGTTAAGGGTGACTGGAATTTATCAAATAATCACACACATTATTAACATAGATCAGGAAACAACATGACAGACAGAAAATGACTCTTCCAAATCTTTTTATGTTTAGGGCCCTGAACTCAAATGACCCTCCTCTAGAAGTTCCCCTTCAGCTGTCCTACTCACCCTCACCCCTTTCAATCCCACACTTTCTCCTAAGTGACTAAGGCTGCAACAGCTTTATGTTAGCACATTTACATTTTCCACGTGTATAAACACACAATGTTCCCTCCGAATCCTCCCCCGCCCCCCCCTTTTTTTTTTTACTGGCCTCATATTATACACCTAGTTCTGTACCTTTGAGAATCCTATGAGAAGGTAGACGTCACACAGCCACCCAAAACATGTTATTCAGCAATCAGACAATGAACATTATTCTTTTATTTGAAATCATATTTTTAAGTGAAATTGCTTACCCAAGTATAAGAAACTGCCCTGGGGCTGGAAGGCTCAATTGTATGGAGTCTTTCAGAAGTATCAACAATGATGCCCAGCTATCCACTAAATTGGGCACTGGAATTCTGCAAGATAAACATAGCTTCTATATATAGAGAAAGCCAACATCAACTTTAACTTTCCCTGTATTTCCCCTGTCTTTACCATATTTTCCTACTATTTTCTCTGAAACATTTCCTGAATTTTTATAGACTGTGACAGAACATTTCTAAAAGCTTTATATTTTCTACTAATATTATATATAAAAAGGAAACCAAGCACATTGAAAATATCCAGTGTAA
The DNA here is from genome assembly GCF_949774975.1 of Lagenorhynchus albirostris. Taxonomy (NCBI): domain Eukaryota; kingdom Metazoa; phylum Chordata; class Mammalia; order Artiodactyla; family Delphinidae; genus Lagenorhynchus; species Lagenorhynchus albirostris. The sequence goes on from NC_083106.1 coordinate 71,081,140, forward strand.
ATTATTAGTCTAGAAATTCTACTGTATAGAAATACCAATTTTTAATCACATGGACTCTCAAAAGTAAAATACAACTGCAATAAATCTCAGTTTAATTACTGCCATCATAGTTACCTACTCAATCCTATTCTCTCCACATCTCTCTCATACTGGCTCTTTTTCCTTCACCTATGAGTCTCTATCTCATCTAAGGGAGAGCCGTCAATCTATCCTGAATATCAATCACCTCTAGAGAAATTAAGATTATTACCTCTGTTTCCGGCTGACCTTAACCCTAACTCCTCTCTATGTAACCTAAATTCAGCTTTTAGGCAGTCCCTGCACTAAATCACAACCAGTGTAACCTAACTTTATAAATGTTAATCATAGATCACAGACTGTTGCCAAGCTTGATGATTAAAATGGAAACTACCCTATAAGGGAGGATTAAGATTCAGGGTCTTAAGTAAGAAGTTTATCAAAACTCAAATCAACTAACTTCTGTTCAGTTGTCAGTTAAATGCAAAACTGGAATACCACAAAAAGAAGATATTTTCATATCATCATTCCTAACATTAAAAACAGATTAGATTACCATGTGTTCGCCTATATCAAAATAATGGATTTAGTGGCAGTAGGCATGGTTTCAAGAGTAGGATGTAGCTTTTCATTCATATGTAAATGATTTTCTTACAATTCAGTTTTAATGTCCAGTGTATCTTTAATACACTTAGGTGTTTATGTTCCTAGGATTTGCATGACTGGGTCATTAAGAGACCAATGACCTTTTTTAGTATATCCGTAAACAATGTTTTTCTGTTTCTACTATTAGTTCTTTTAGTTTTAGAAGGAAAAAAATAAGCAACTTCTTGAAAGAATTCAGGTGCTTTTCTCCTATATTTCCTAACTTTTATACACTGCTAAATGAAATGAGGAGAGATCCACATCAGTTATCTTACCTTTGAATGTAAGCATAGAAAAACTGAAGCATGCAGACTTCCAGAGAAAGATGTTTCTATAAACAAAAGAAATCAGTTTTATAGTGAAGAAAAATGCTGCCTCTCCTTTTCATAGTTGCAACTACTCTGTATTTTACTGCCAATTTTAAATTAAAAAATGAAAAGCAAACAAAATCAAACACTAGGTTGTCATAAAAACCACGCAGCTCTCTTCCATGTAGTAGGGAAAACACAGAACAAAAGCTATTTAAAAATTTGAAAATGGACAGAAGAAATCAAACTAGTCTCAGTCCCCCGCCCCAATCCCATAACCGAAGTTGATACCCCAGTCATTGCTTTTAATGATCCATTCACTCTGTAAGCGTCAACACTATTTTTATTTTAATCAGCCTATGCTTGGCTGGGGCTATCAGAATTAGGTTGAAATTTTTTATGAAATGGGAATTTAAATCTATTTTACCACACGTTTCTGTTAAATTAGTGTAGTTGTCCCAAATTTGAATTAACTCCTAACAGCCTAAAATGTAATCTTTAACTAAAGGTAGTGCTGAGTGTAACATATAATAAAAAGAACACAACTGTCCTTAAAAATCAGTAACTGGCAAGAAAATAATACTGATGTCCACTAAAATTTACCAATTCGTTACTTTTTAGTATGAACTAATCCCTTGAAAACTTCCCCTTTTACCATATAAAGAAAAATTCGGAATTTAGTATATTGAGAGCAGGGGGTGCAGCAGGTGAGAGGTGTAGAATTTGCTCTTATTTGTTTATATCCTTCACACTTAGCCCAATATCTCGGGCATAAGTAGATGCTCAAAATATTATGCTGAATTGAGCTTTCACATGCAAATTTAAAATCCTATCACAAATGCCCCAGAGGTGATTTCAGAACAGTAAGGAAACTGTTAAAAAGTTAATAGGAGGATTAATCTCCAAAACATACAAGCAACTCATGCAGCTCAATATCAAAAAAACAAACAACCCAATCCAAAAATGGGCAGAAGACCTAAATAGACATTTCTCCAAAGAAGACATACAGATTGCCAACAAACACATGAAAGAATGCTCAACATCATTAACCATTAGAGAAATGCAAACCAAAGCTACAATGAGATATCATCTCACACCAGTCAGAATGGCCATCATCAAAAAATCTAGAAACAATAAATGCTGGAGAGGGTGTGGAGAAAAGGGAACCCTCTTGCACTGTTGGTGGGAATGTAAATTGATACAGCCATTATGGAGAACAGTATGGAGGTTCCTTAAAAAAACTAAAAATAGAACTGCGATACAACCCAGCAAACCCACTACTGGACATATACCCTGAGAAAACTATAATTCAAAAAGAGTCATGTACCAAAATGTTCATTGCAGCTCTATTTACAATAGCCAGGACATGGAAGCAACCTAAGTGTCCACCAACAGATGAATGGATAAAGAAGATGTGGCACATATATACAATGGAATATTACTCAGCCATAAAAAGGAATGAAACTGAGTTATTTGTAGTGAGGTGGATGGACCTAGAGACTGTCATACAGAGTGAAGTAAGTCAGAAGGAGAATAACAAATACCATATGCTAACACATATATATGGAATCTAAAAAAAAAAAAGAAAAAACAGTGATCAGAAGAACCTAGGGGCAAGACGGGAATAAAGATGCAGACCTATTAGAGAATGGATTTGAGGACATGGGGAGGGGGAAGGGTAAGCTGGGACAAAGTGAGAGAGTGGCATGGACATATATACACTACCAAATGTAAAATAGATAGCTAGTGGGAAGCAGCCGCATAGCACAGGGAGATCAGCTCGGTGCTTTGTGACCACCTAGAGGGGTGGGATAGGGAGGGTGGGAGGGAGGGAGATGCAAGAGGGAACAGATATGGGGACATATGTATATGTGTAACTGATTCACTTTGTTATAAAGCAGAAACTAACACACCATTGTAAAGCAATTATACTCCAATAAAGATGTTAAAAATAAATAAAATAAAAATAAACTCATGGTAGGAAAAAAAAGGTTAATAAGGACACTGGCTATTCACACACACAAGTAATACACTCTTCAGGCAACAGAAAAAATAATATTTTCAGGTATGTGTAATAATTCTTTTAAGGAAGTGATTAGGTCTATTTTGCCTTGGCTTAAAATCTAATGTTTTCAGTTGGTAAATATTTTTTAAGAAAATAGGACCTCTTAGTGTTCTGGAACAAAGAGCAAAAAAAGTAGAGAAGTCCATAACTTTAGTAATTTGTAGACTTTTATGTCTGCCTAGCTAGAGACAATGCATTGTGAATGTAGAGACTCCGTTATTCATTTTTTGGTAGCCCTCGCACAGCACAGTTTGTACATGGTCAAGAAATGACACTGACTAGAACTAAGGTTATGGCAAAATGTGGGGAGTTTACAGACTTGAGACATTCATTCTGAAGAGAATGCAGTACGAAGCTGTGAAAAAGGCAACAACTGAGGTAAACAGACCTTGGGCTCTGGCTTCTGTGCTCTTCCTTTACATGACCAGAAAAATCTCACCTAAGAATTTGGTCCCACAGCCCCTAACTCCCTTAGACGTACATCTGGAGAGCTACGAGCAGTGAACTGCTCTTCACTGGCCACAGGGATGATCACACACATCTCAGTCACTGCACATACTGAGAACTGTTTTTATTAGGGTGATTCGAGGAACACATGCGGTCATTTCTGCAATCCTTTTAAATAAAAGGATGTATTGTACAAAAAATATCTTACCTACCAGGGTCACTTCTGAAATACAACTGTAAACAGATCAAAGTTCTTCTTACCTTGTCCTTGGCTATGGCTGGGGGCTGCTTTAAAACTTCCTTCACCGTCTGTATGACAGTTTCTGCTCTCATGACACTGATTGAACGAACCAGTTCTACTAGTAAAAGCTGTTCTTCACTGGCTGCAGGAATAACCTGGAGAACACATCATTGTATTCACTTATGTACGTGTATATTTAAGTCTTTTAAGACAAATCACAGAATCAAGAGAATATTTTATGGCCTCTTCTTTAGGTAAAATTTCTTTTTTTATCCATATAATACCTGTACATCATTTCAAAAAATCAAATAGGACAACAAGCCTTTTAAGACAAAATAGCAGTGCCCTCGCACTTCTCATGCCCCAAAGCAACAATGCTCAACTCTTAGCTCTTTTCTATCATTTCTGAGTAATAATACACTCTTATTACTTTTCCTACTTCACAATATTTTCTTTAATTTTACACATCATCTACTGACTTCCTACTTTAGAAGACAAAGGTTTAGCTCTCTTACACTTTTCTCCCTACCCTCCCAACATAGTTACATCATAACTTCATTTAAATCAACATCTAGGGTTCACGTGACTACTTATGGTTATGCTGTGTATTATCACTGCATGTCTTTTCTTGTATGACTTTTTGTTTTCCCTAGAGTTAAACTGTTTTCTTTTGCCAATCTTTAAAATAGTTTTTATTATTCATTCCAATGATAAGGTTCAACGAGTCTAGATTAATAAAATAATTTGCCTCAAAGAAATATAATTGTTTTTAATTTTTTAAGGACTTCCACAAAGAAACACTGGATATGATGAACTATGTATGCGCTTTCATTCATTTCAGAGTTGTTTATGATATGAAGAATTATTTATGCATATTTTGTATATAAATTTCCTCTTTGCACTAAAATCATGATGAAAAAAATAAAAGATGTATGAATAATTGTATATCAACCAGCAGATGGATGAAATAAATGAATATACATCAAAGGAATACAATACCCGTATTCATAATATTTTATATGTAAATGTGTTTAAAATTCTGATAGTATATACAAGAAAACATGGTTATCATTAAGCAGTATGACTTCAGTTGGATTTTTCTACCTTTATTAAAAAAACTTCCTTAATTGTCACAATGGGTTTAATAGAAGTGTGTGTGCACATACACGTGCATTTGTGTGTTTGCACTATTTTTGTTTGCTTGGTTTTCTCTATCACATGTTCATCCACAAACATGCCAAAGACAGTAAATGTCCTGTAATTGCGTATTCAAAAACATCAGATAATTAATCTCTCTACCTTTTACTTGGGTTGGTACTCTCTAGGCTTGCTATACAGTATCATCTTGATATCTCTCCTGTGATCATCAGTCTTAAAGATTCCCTTTCCTTTTCTTCTGTGTCGGAACTCCTATTTCTTGGACCCCACGTTGTCTTCTTTCTTGTTTTTTTCCTCCTCTGGTGGAGATACATCTTACAATAGCTGAGAAAGGGTGAATTGATCACAATTTTTTTGTTTTTTTGAGACATTTCATGGTCAAAACTCACTTGAGTGACAGTTTGGCTCGGTTAGAATTATAGGTTGAAACTAATTTTCCCATCATAATTTCTAGTGCTGCTGTTGACAAGTCTTATCATTATTCCATTGAATATGACCAGTATTTTCTCTTTAGAAGACTGTCAGATCTTTTTTTTTAATTTCTTTTTTATTTTTATTTATTTTTTTGCGGTACGTGGGCCTCTCACTGCTGTGGTCTCTCCCGTTGCGGAGCACAGGCTCCGGACGCGCAGGTTCAGCGGCCATGGCTCACGGGCCCAGCCGCTCTGTGACATGTGGGATCCTCCTGGACCGGGGCACGAACCCGTGTCCCCTGCATCGGCAGGCGGACTCTCAACCACTGCACCACTAGGGAAGCCCCTGTAAGATCTCCTTTTTAATCTTCAGTGTTTTGAAATTACTTGCTGATCTTTGTGTAGACATATCTCTTTTTACAGTGCCTGCAGCAATTCATTTCCTTCATTTCTGCGGAATTTCCTTGTACTATTTCTTAGATACTTTTCTTCCTTAATTTTTTCTATTCCTTCTTTCTTCAAAAAGATCTTGAGCCTCCGGTATCACTTCCGTAATTTTTAAATCTCCTTTCACCTATTTTCCATATCTCTAAATTTACATTCTATATTTGGTATTTATCTACTTTCACTTTCCAAACCTTATAACTGATTTTGTTTTGCTTCTGCTATAAAATTTTTTAACATTCAAGATAATTTAAAAATTTTGCAATAGTCTTTCTTATAATCTCTTTTTATTTCATGGATGCAATATGGTTTTACCTCTTGAAGGACATTACTATTATTTACATTTTCTTCTGTTACATGCATTGTTTCTTTTGACTTTCTCTATTTAGTTGTTTCGGTCTTTGTCTAATTTTTTGAGACTTTCTTCATATGAGTTGGCTCTCTATCAATTTTAAATGTGAGTAATAATAATATAACTATATATATATATTTACAGAGTGCTTATTAAGTGCTGTGCATTGGTAAGTGCCATATATATATTTTTCCTTCTTCCCATCCTCTCTCTCTCTCTCTCACTTTCTTTCTGATTCTCACAACCCCATGAAGTAGTACTGCTACCCTGAAGAAGTCATATAGTTAGTGAGTGGGGAAGTCAATATTTGAACCCCAGAGATCTGGTTTCAAAGTCTGCGCTCTTAACAACTATGCTACTATTGCCTTTCAAAAAGAAAGTAAAACATGATGGGAACTCAAGCATTTGTGCACAGGACTACTGGATAGGTGGGCCTTCCTGTGTGGTGATAGCAGCCTAGTTTGTTTTTGCTAGGAGACTCAAAAACTTCAGTAGCTATAGATCTTTTTTCTTGGTCAGGTCATTTTCCTAGAGAGGAATCCTCCAAACTGCTACCTGAGGGACATAGTAACTTCCTGCCATCTCACTGGGGTGAGGGTGATTCCCATTTTTCAAAATGTAGACTTTTGAATGCTGGTTTCAGCATGAAGTCTAATTTCTACTTGTGTCAACCTTATGCCCTTCCGTCAAGAGCCCCTCTTTTTTTTTAAATTAATTAATTAATTTTTGGTTGCGTTGGGTCTTTGTTGCTGCGAGCAGGCTTTCTCTAGTTGTGGTGAGCGGGCGCTACTCTTCATTGCGGTGCATGGGCTTCTCATTGCAGTGATTTCTCTTGTTGTGGAGCACGGGCTCTAGGCGTGTGGGCATCAATAGTTGTGGTGCGTGGGCATCAGTAGTTGCGGTGCATGGGCTCAGTAGTTGTGGCTCGTGGGCTCTAGAGGCTCAGTAGTTGCAGTAGTTGCAGGCTCAGTAGTTGCAGCGCACGGGTTTAGTTGCTCTGCAGCATGTGGGATCTTTCCGGACCAGGGCTCGAACCTATGTCCCCTGCATTGGCAGGTGGATTCTTAACCACTGCACCACCAGGTAAGCCCAAGAGCCTCTCTCGATAAACTCTTCACATAGTAAACTTGACTCCAGTCTCCTGATGGGATAGGGTAAGAGAAGTGGGTGGTTGGTTGCTTGGGTTGGGAAAAAGGGATCTATAAACTCTCAATCAGTCTTCCAGATTTCAGCCCCATCCTAACTCTCTGCCTTTAAGAAGTACCTGATACTTGTACTTCCAGAAACTGTCTATAGTTTTTACAATGGGAATTGAACCCCTTCTTGCAGCAACTTAGTAGAGCAGAGAAGCTGATACTGATATCTAAGTCAATTACAACTCAGACACGTGTTTTTCATCTTGCAAAATTTTGTTGACTCTTATTTTTTTGTGGTGACCTCTCCCAATTTCTTTGTCATTGTGGGTTTTGCCATTAAAAATTTTTTTACTCTCATTTTTGGGAAGAAAGCAGAGAAAAACGCATGTGTTCAATATGCCATATTAAACCAAGTGTGCTTGACTGATTTTAAATAGTCTAGAATCTCAGTTCTGTCCAATGTAATATCTACTACTGAATCCTCACATGCAAAATATCATATAAGTGGGAATGTTTATTTTTATTACTTTAGATATGTCAGCCTATATGTAATGTGAAATCAACACAAAAATATGATTGGAAACCTTTAGCTGGACAAATCATATATCTTATGGGAACATAAATTATTTAATAGCCTTAGTATTCTAATGAGTTAGTATTTATATCCAATATAGAACACTTTTTTGAGCTTTTTTTCTTTTCAGATTAAAAAAATTTATTAATTTCATTTATTTTTGGCTGCATCGGGTCTTAGCGGTGGCACGTGGGATCTTTTTGTTGCGGCGCGCAGGCTCCTCTCTAGTTGTGGCGCGCGGGTTTCTCTCTAGTCGTGGTGCACGGGCTCCAGAGCATGTGAACTCTGTAGTTGCGGCATATGGGCTCTCTGGTTGTGGTGCGCAGGCTTAGTTGCCCCGCGGCATGTGGGATCTTAGTTCCCCAACCAGGGATCGAACCCGCATCCCGTGCATTGGAAGGTGGATTCTTAACCACTGGACCACCAATGAAGTCCAAGAACACTTTTTTGAGCTTTCATACCCACAAAGCAACAAAATTTTCACATACATAATCCAAAGACAACATATGAATTACATTTAGAAATGATTTAAGAGGTCACGTTGTAACGAAAAACTAGTCAAGATGAAAATTTCTCTCCATATTCTTGCCCTGTACCCTGAATGACTATCATTTAAAAAACACATTGCATTATATTACCATTTCTATGTAAAATACAGCTACAGTTTTAATATTACATTAATTACCTGTCTTCACATAAAATATCTTTTATATTTATTTAAGAAATTTAGGCAATATATCATTATCTAAACCTGTAAACAAACTTGTTGCCTTTCCACCACCCACCCTATCCCAGCCCCACTGCGACTAATGGAGAATTGAAAATCAGCATGTGCTCCCCATATGCTTACCAAATGAAAAGACAAATACATACCTTGGTCCTAGTGGTGGTTTTGTTCTGTCTTCTTTCATTCCATACAAAGGCGATGGCAGCCATAAAGTGAACACCATGATTCATTGAAATGGGCCCCAATAATTCTAGGATCTGCTGTCTCAAGTTCTACAAAAATTTAAGCAAATGACAAGTGAATTAAAAATTATGGAAGCATTAATAACTGGACTGCACTTTTAGTTTTTCTTGAAATAATATACAGAACTTGTATGTTTTACTACCTACATAATGGTAGAGGAAACTTTAATAGTGTTAAGAGATGCAACCATGGTCATTTTAATTCAAAAGGAAAAAAAAACCCCTATAATAGTTTAATCCAAACATCAGGACTTAAATACAATTTTCTAATGATTTCTACCCTTCCCCCACAGTGCCCAGTGTGCTCCCATGACTCCCAGATCTAGGAAGTCAGGTCTAGGAGCAAGATGAGGTAATTGAGGAATATCAATTTGACAACCTGCCATAGCCTAACATGCTTTTAAACATTCACATACTTTCCCTCTAAATATAAAGTAGAAAATTTGGAAAATACCTAAGAGTATAAGAAGAAAAACACTTTTTTTAAATCAATGATTAACCTCATCATATTAAGATAATCACTATTAACACGTGAATTTTCTTTATTCCTTTTTCTGCAGATAAATTATTTTTCCATAATTAGAAATACAATATTTGTTTAATTATGTAACATCCCTGTTCCACTAAACTTTTAAGCACTTTCCATCCACTAAGAATTCTTCAAAACCACGACATTAGTGGCTCCATAATATAACATTGAACAGATAATTTATTTAATCATTCCCTTATTGTTTAGGATCTCTCTTTTTTCTGCCATTAAATAAGGCTATAATAAATATTTTATGTATATATTTACATAATTTTGATTACCTCAGAATTCATTACTAAAGTAGATTACTAGGTCAAAGACTATGAAACTTAAAGATCTCTGTACATATTGCTAAACTGTTTTCCAGGAGAGATTTGCATATTAAAATGTCAGCTTGAAATGTCCTAAAAAAAGGAACAAAGTTATAACATGTATGAATGAACCTCAAAAATATTATGTCACATGAAAGAAACTAGATACAAAAGACCAAATAATGTATAATTCCATTTACAGGAAATGGCCTGTAAATGGTAAAAGCAAATCGATGTACAGAAAACAGATTAGTGGTTGATTGTGGTTAGGGATGGGAACCGAGGGGCTGCAGATGGGCATGAGGCATCTTTCTGTGGTGAGGGGTACGCTCAAACATTAGGTTGTGGAGACAGTACTACAGCTCTGTACATTTACTAAAAAACAAAACAAAAACAAACACAAACATTGAATTATGTATGCTTAAAAAGGGTGAATTTTGTGTTATGTCACCTCAATAAAACGGTTAAAAAAATTACTTGATAACTAATTACACAATCCATGCAGAGAATCATAAATACTACTCAAATTATTCACAAATTCAGAACATAATCTTTGGGAGAATCCTCAAATAGCCTCTTGAGCGCCAAGGGTGAAGTGTGAATTATCTAACCTTTGTGGCTCCAAGATTGATGGTGGTAACAGAGGCGGATGCAGCAATGGGTATCTTTTCCGAAGAATCGGCCTGATGCAGTGCACTCCAAAGCAGTGTCACAGAGGACATGATCATGTGAAGGATCGAGAGGATTCCACTGCGGGCTTCCAACAGGTGTTTCTGGTCTACATTGACCAAAAGCTATTGAAGTTGGGGGAAGAAAATGTATCACTTCCTGAGGATTACAAATGGGACTTATTAGGCCTCATAATCTTTAAAAAGCAGTCAAATATTTGTGCAGTCTTACTTGGTGATACTGGGTAGTGGGGTCCAACAAACAGTAGTGGATAATGGCTGTGATCCCTTCCAAAAGGGTAAGAATCATATCTGGTGGAATAATTGATGCCATCCACAGAGGCCTGAAATAAAATGTATCCATTTGAACACAAGTTCTGTGAAAGAGAAGTTTGTGTTTTATCAGTAGTAAATGTCCAGCATGTGACAGGCACACAGTAAGTGCTCAACAAATATTATATAAATAAATAAGTGAATAAATTAGGAGCTTTTATATCCTCATCTAATAAAATAAGTGAGTCACATTAAATGTACTAAAGTTCTTTTTGGATAATAAATTCTACACAAAATAAATACAGCCAGTAAATCTCTAGCAACCATGTAATGGCAGGCATATCAATATTAAAGGATACAGGCAGTTTTCTTATATTTTATATCTAGTACCTGAGATTATACAGGAGATAAACCAGACACTAGTCTATTAAACATCTGCATAATTTTGACAGATTAATTTTGAACATGGCCTGGGGATACAGATAAAATTCACCACCAAACTGAAAATCCTGAATGAGAAGTAAAATCAGATGGGAAAAGATTTGTAATTTTAAATTAATTTTAGTGTGAAATTAATTTGCACTTAGATAAAGATATCAGATAAAACCAGGGAGACCCTTTGCTGAGCTTTCTATTACTTTTGCCAGCTCTGTTAAGAGCATCAAAATTAATTTCAGCTCTTAGGAGAAAAAAGTCCTGTTTATATATTCCTTGTTTTCCACTCCTGATTCTTTTGTTGATACTCTTCCTCAATGTTCTTTATGAAAATAAGATACTGTTTGTAACCTAATGAGAACCACTAATTTACTTCCCCAAACTGCAACTGACTTACTAGATGATTAAGCAGTAATATATGTAAAAAATGTTAATAATGACAAAATTAAAAATCAACCCTTACCTACTATCAGATAATCCTGTTTCATATTTGTACTGTTGAATTAGGTTATCTAGATTTCTGCAAAGCTGTAGTGTCACAGAAACAACCACTCTCTGTAGAACTTTTCCCATGTAAGGCAGAGTAGATGTGATTAAACCAATCCATTGTGGGTGCATCTTACAAGCACAGTGCTGATGTAAAGCTCGTATCACCGCACAGAGGAACATGCCTTGAGATGTGATTGGCTGGGCATGCAAATACTGAAGAGAAGTCATGGGCTGATGGGGATTGATGTGTTCCAGATCAGATACCACAAAATCAAAACCTGTTTCATTCTCTTCAGGGATAGTCATTACCCTGTGTTCTAGAACAATGAGCCTCTGAAGCACTTTAAGAAGCTGTGACTGGAGTGTGCTGCCATTGTCAAATTCATCTTCTGAGAAATTGATCAGGCTGTCCTCTGAGAAACCTTCTTCCACAGCAACCATGTTCTTACCTGCCACCTTTTCACTGTGCCATTTCTGTGCACTAAAGATAGACGACAGCAAACAGTGAAGAATCACTTTCTGAACTTTGCACTTAGATAACATATCAGAGATAAAACTAGGGAAACCTTTCGCAGAGCTTTCTATGACTTTTGCCAGCTCCGTAAAGAGGAGTGTCAAAATTTCGATGCTCATCATCTGCATGTTTCGATTGCCTATTAAATCTTGTGACGTGACCTTGACATGAGTTGGGTAATGGCTACGCATATAATATAAGCAGAGGGAAATAAGGATTTCTATGTACATAGAACTCCGGAAATTATGATTCGAGTCCACAGGAATGTGACTATAAAAATCTTTGCCCATAACAGAAATCCGGTGTCTGGCCAATAGGTTCTGAAGCAGAGACAGCTGAGGAGTATATGCATTATTCACACTCGTGGTTGAAATGGCGTTTACAAAAGCAATGGGGTTAGTTTTCAAGATGGCCTTGATGGCAGAAAAAGCATACAGAGTCCTTGATGAATCATACAACTGCAGATACAAAAGCACATGTTGATAGAGTGGATGGATGTTGAAATTGGGAGATCTCCGTGAACCTGGAGAACCCATGTCACTCTCAATTTCGGAAATCTCTCCCTCTCCACAGCTATACCAGTTCTCTAAATCCAGACCATCACTAAAGAAAACACTGGTTTGTTTGAGTTTCTCACTTGAAGTTTTCTTCTTGTCATCATCCTTTTTTCTGGCAAGTTTTACTTTAGGTTTTGCTCCTGGTTGTTTACCTGACTCCTTAACAATTGTTTCTTTCTCTGAGACTTTTTCTGATAATTTTTCTTTGAAGCTGAACTGAATACTGCTGTGACTTCTCTGTCTAGATCTGGTTTCTGTAGCAGCAACAGAAGAGTCATGGAGAATCTGTGTGGTTCCTGAAATACAAGGTGAGGAACTATTTCTGGAGATTCCATTTGGCACACACTCACAGCCTTCCTCTGCAGACACAGACAAAAACTGAGAATTTTCGTTACTCGGCAAAGCAATCTGACTCTGCTGAGCGGACTGGTCTTCACTTTTAATCATCTCCTCACCTGGATCTACATCATTGTCCTTTGGGGGCATATCTTCAATTTCTAACTGAGATGGCACTGACGCAGATTCTGCTTCAAGGCCACTTACGACTTTACATATCAGGTCAAAGACTACCTGCTGAACATCATCATCTGGGGAGCCTGCGTTTGGCATCTGGGAATCCTCTTGTGCATTCACGTTTTCAGGATCAACTTCGTAACTCAAGTTGTCCCCACCAGAGGACTGAGAACATCCAGAGTCAGAACTCTGAAGTATTTCTATCTGTTGGTCTGGAAGATCAAAATCAGATACAACCATTGGAATTGTCTCACTGCTGGTACTTAGAAGGGACAGTCTGTCACTTAATGGATTAACAGTAAGACTGAAGTTCTCTATTTCATCCATGGTAAGCGTCTTTTCACCATTTCCTTTCGATGCAATGAGTTGTACTTGGCTTACTGGCATATGAGAAAAAGAGTAAAGGAAAAATATAAAATATATTAAAATAACTAAAATGTAGACTGAACAAGATTTTTAATCATTACTTTCATTACCTCCTTATATTTTCCTATTAAAATATTTATTAATATGCTAGACTTAAGTTAGAAAATTATGTAGATGACCATTAACTAGAATTTAATAGACAATTCAATACTAGAAGGCCTATTATTCAACTGAATTAAACAAAACAGCACATGTAACAGATAAAATATAAAACTTTGCCCTTATCCCCAAATACGACATCCTTTTAAAATCATTTAGTATATAGTTAATATATAAATACATAATCTTCTTGATTTTAATAAAATTCAACAAGCATTTATGAATTATATAGTTTGAGTAAGGCCCTAAACCAGGACAGGAGGGTGAGGTAAGGAAAAGACATCACTGTTCTCTCTAAGAAATTTAAAACTAGCAGGGCATCACAAACATCCATTTCGGTACTTTTGTGGGGACATTCTTTTAGAGAGGCTTAGTCCCATGCAAGCAGTGCAAAATCAGATGCTTCAAATTTAGGAAAAGCATCATGACACCACAGGTGAGGTCTGAGAATGATCTCAGAGGACAGATGAGAATTCAGCTGACAGGCAGGAACTATGGCAGGCAAAGCGCTAACACAAGAGTTCTGGCAATAAGCAGGGTAGAGCATGTTCTTAGAAGATTCAGGGGAAGCAGTGGAAAGGTAGTTAGAGAAAGGAACCAAGGCTCTGTAGAAACACACTAAAGATGAAGTAGGAGCACGACAGTTTAGTTCTAGCTTAACCACTTACCAGCTGTGGGACTTTGAGAAAGCCACAGCCTTCTAAGCATCAGCTTCCTGCTCGGTCAAATGACCTTTCATTACTGACCTCCCAGGATTATTTGACAAGAGATACAAATGAAATATTGAGTCCTTTGTCCCTAAGGTATATTAACCTAAGGGGGCCATTATCAGTGTATTACAGAGGGTATCATTTGGCAATTTGTGAAGTGTGGACTTTATTCTAGCAATAGAGAATATTTATCAAACACACTAGTCTCTGCACTAAATATGTCACAAACATTACTATATCTGACATTCACAATGAAGCCCTGAGAGATGGGTATTATCATTCCTATTTTACAGATGAGGAAAATGATGCATGAAATATAAAGTGCATTATAAGCTTACTAAAGATTCCCAGTGAAGTATCTACAGAGCCTTGCAGGGCCAGGATTATAAACTCTAAAGGTTATTTATTAATACTGAAGAATGTTTCTGACCAGAGCTGGGCTGAGTCCTCCCCTGAAAGAAGCAACTGATAACAGACATCCAAGTCCCCTGTGATGGTCACTGATAAGGTACATACTGACACAGCCCATGTGAGCACTGCTAGTCCATGAGGAGGGGAGAAAATCAGCGCAGGGAGAAATTCTCACGTTTGGTTCTCCTGACAATCACTGTTGTGTCCGCCTTTCATTTTATTTTAATAATTTAATTCTAAATAAAGTTGTTCTACTTCCGTGTGATATTCACCATTATTGCAGGAAAAGTTTTGCATGAAATGCTTGTCATTCTCTTCTCCGGGATAACAGGGGGCCTTATTCCAATAACGTTCTGCTTGTACCCGCTGCACTGAAACCCTCTGAGTTTTGGGATGAAGCAAGAGCAATAGCAGTGGTTCCAAAACTCTTGCAATATCATGTCTTTGCAGGACTTGGTTCAGCCAGGCTTGTCCCACAGAGCTGGTGGAACCATCGAGACTGTTAAGGCTATCTAACATGATGAACAGTGACCTACAATAAACACCAATAATTAAAACAAAGAGCAAAATACCTACTTTAATTTTAACACTCTAATTTTTCTAAAATTAACATTATGATAAGTTGTGTTTCTTGCTTTGAATTAACTATTTTAAAGTAATCATACTTCAGAATAACTTTTGACCACAGTATTTTAATAATCTTAATCCCCAGTCTCAGTAGATACAATAAGAAAGGAGAAATAGTTTTTTCTCTTTTCTTGTGTTTTTTGAAATTTCACAAGCATACATTACTTTTAAAAGAAAAATACTAAAAAACAGAAAAAAAAAACCCTTAGACAATTAGTCTTGTTTTAGCAACATATTACTGTTCACATCACCAAATACTGAACCATCTGCAAGTCAACACTACTTTCATGTTGGTCTGTGCCCCACTGCGCCCATTCTCTTTACCAGTTGAAAGCAATGTGCTTAATTCAAGGTGAAAGGTGTGGAGGTATAGTTTGGAATCAGACAACCTAAGATTCAAATCTGGGCCATCCACTTCACCTCGTGTATAACGATCTTCGGCAAATCACTTAACTTCACTGGGGCCTTCACTGCCTCACGTGATGAGGACAGGCGGTCATTAAATTACAGATGGTATTTGTAAAGCACCTAGGCCCAGGGACCCGTTCATTACAGGGGTTCAACAGCAGACCGTTTTAAAATGGTGATGCTGCGTGAAATCACCAGCTGAAATAACATCCAGTAGAGTCCACATCTGATCCTGAGTGGGGCTTCAGTGTAGTTAGATTTGGGGCCACCTCTATGAGACTTGCTGGTGAGACTGCTATCTATGCCAATGTATGTAAATTTACCTATAAATGGCATCTCCTTGGAAGTTACTGCAAATCTCATATTTGGGGTATGGGTCATCTATGTAGTCTAGACAAACTCTCAGGCAGTTAACTACAGATTGTTTTAATCCATGGAAGCGCTTTGTCAGTATTTTTGCTGTAGATTTTAAGGTCTGGTTCAGGCAGAAGACTGAGAATGATTACTAGAGAAACACTTATACAATCTACTGTTTATATGAAATTTCACTGAATGTGAACTCAAGCAGGCTGTATCTGTTGCTGTAACCCTGACACCTAGAATGGCTCCTGGCACACAGAAGTAACTTGATGAAGTCATCCAATGAAAGGAAGGGGCACTGGGTGCTCCAGAGCATGAAAGGTGAAAATCTGTTAGATAAATGAAAATGCCATGTCTTTTAATACAGCTTAGATTTTAAAAAATAATTTATAAATTCTCTTTATAAAATCGCAAGTTGCTCTCTCCTATCCCTGCTCTCTCTCCCCTACCAAATAGGCCAGGGGATTCACGAAAAGAAACATTAAGATATCAGAATATAAAATGTAACCAACCTGTCAAAAGACCGTGCAAAAGATGAAGACTTATTTATATGGAGGTCCCTCGTTAGATGCCAAAGAACTGCAAATTTTGCATGTGCTTCCATCCTTATTTTCTGAGGATGAATATGAGAGATTATTTTATTATTCTTTGAAGGTATTAAGTGATTTTAGTATGAACAAAGTAGTTATTTAAGACAGAGTATTATGTTGTATTATGTTCAATGTTCACAGAACTCCAACACCCGATGAAATAAGCTGTGTTTTTTATGGAAGTAGAAAAGTGGAAAATACTTAAATATATAAAGAAATATTAAACCTAAAGGATCATCTCATGCTGCCACATAAGTTATTATTTAGTTTAGGTAATCAGTTTACTAGATTATTTTATAACAGGGGATGGAAAAACCTAATAATGTGCATGTTATGATATCTGAGTATAGGAAGCACTTTCCCCCTCATTTTAATATATAAGTACACAGTAGTCAAAACCAATTTTATGGCACTATATACTTTGCTTTTGCTCCCAGAAATTACACATTAATCCCAAATGAATTTATCAACACCTAAAAAGCTGGTTTATTAGATTAAAAATTTTAAGGACCTAAAAAAATTATTTCTACAAGAAAAATATTATATCATTTTTGGGATTATTTGGAAAAGATTAACTGTTAAGATAACAATGGATAGAATAATGGAAAAATAAATTATTTAGAAAGACCAGTATTTGGTATTAGATAATGAAAATGTGTTAATGGAAATCACATAGAAATTGTTCTTGGATTGAAAGAATCAATATTGTGAAAATGACTATACTACCCAAAGCAATCTACAGATTCAATGTAATCCTTACCAAATTACCAATGGCATTTTTTACGGAACTAGAACAAAAAATCTTAAAATTTGCATGGAGACACAAAAGACCCCAAATAGCCAAAGCAATCTTGAGGGGAAAAAAATGGAGCTGGAGGAATCAGACTCCCTGACTTCAGACTATACTACAAAGCTACAGTCATCAAGACAATATGGTACTGGCACAAAAACAGAAATATAGATCAATGGAACAGGATAGAAAGCCCAGAGATAAACCCACACACCTATGGTTAACTAATCTATGAGAAAGGAGGCAAGGATATACAATGGAGAAAAGACAGCCTCTTCAATAAGTGGTGCTGGGAAAACTGGACAGGTACATGTAAAAGAATGAAATTAGAACACTCCGTAACACTATACACAAAAATAAACTCAAAATGGATTAAAGACCTAAATGTAAGACCAGACACTTTAAAACTCTTAGAGGAAAACACAGGAAGAACCCTCTATGACATAATTCACAGCAAGATCTTTTTTGACCCACCTCCTAGAGTAATGGAAATAATAAAAAAAATAAACAAATGGGACCTAATGAAACTTAAAAGCTTTTGCACAGCAAAGGAAACTATAAACAAGATGAAAAGACAACCCTCAGAATGGGAAAAAATATTTTCAAATAAACGAACGGACAAAGGATTAATCTCCAAAATATATAAACAGCTCATGCAGCTCAATATCAAAAAAACAAACAACCCCATCCAAAAATGGGCAGAAGACCTAAATGGACATCTCTCCAAAGAAGACATACAGATGGCCAAGAAGCACATGAAAAGCTGCTCACCATCACTAATCATTAGAGAAATGCAAATCAAAACCACAATGAGGTATCACCTCACACCAGTTAGAATGGGCATCATCAGAAAATCTACAAGCAACAAATGCTGGAGAGGGTGTGGAGAAAAGGGAACCCTCTTGCACTGTTGGTGGGAATGTAAACTGATACAGCCACTATGGAGAACAGTATGGAGGTTCCTTAAAAAACTAAAAATAGAATTACCATATGACCCAGCAATCCCACTACTGGACATATACCCTGAGAAAATCGTAATTCAAAAAGACACATGCACCCCAGTGTTCACTGCAGCACTATTTACAATAGCCAGGTCATGGAAGCAACCTAAATGCCCATCGACAGACGAATGGATAAAGAAGATGTGG
This sequence comes from Lagenorhynchus albirostris, assembly GCF_949774975.1. Taxonomy (NCBI): domain Eukaryota; kingdom Metazoa; phylum Chordata; class Mammalia; order Artiodactyla; family Delphinidae; genus Lagenorhynchus; species Lagenorhynchus albirostris. The sequence goes on from NC_083106.1 coordinate 71,099,768, forward strand.
TACATATATACAATGGAATATCACTCAGCCATGAAAAGGAACAAAATTGGGTCATCTGCAGAGATGTGGATGGACCTAGAGACTGTTATGGAGAGTGAAGTCAGTTAGAAAGAGAAAAACAAATATCGTATATTAACACATATATGTGGAATCTAGAAAAATGGTATAGATGAACTGGTTTACAGGGCAGAAAGAGAGACACAGATGTAGAGAACAAACGTATGGACACCAAGGGGGAAAGTGGCGGGGGGGGTGGTGGTGGTGGGATGAATTGGGAGATTGGGATTGACATGTATACACTGATGTGTATAAAATGGATAACTCATAAGAACCTGCTGTATAAAAAAAAATAAATAAAATTTTAAAAAAACAGAGAAAAAGAAACTGTAATATTCCAAAAATTTTATAGTCTTCCTCCAGCATTTGTGGAATCCTTCAAGTAAAAGACCCCTGAAATCGGGATTGCGACTGTCTAAACTGTTTGTGATAGGTTAGAGGAGCACCTGCTTTTTCTGTGGGCCTAATAAATGTTTTTCCAGTGAAGCCTGTGTTTGTACATCAACCAACAGAAACATGTAAATAAAAGTAAGTAATAACAGATAGTTTTTTCCATGGATATATCTTTATTCAGAGCTTAGTATTTCTTTAAAATGAAATGTTATACAAGTAAACAGGTGTATAATTTGTCCTAGATTTATACTTAATGTAAAGCAAATTACTGCACTGAAATACAAGGCTCTATTTAAAATTTTCTGAACAATTCTGAAAGAGTGTGTTGAAGTAAAATTAGAATTTTAACAGTTTTCTTGGAATAAGCTTTTCAGTCCTCTCATTTACTCCTTCATTTGCCAGGTCCCCCTGCCAAATGCTGCATTTACTCTACACAATGTCTTTTTGAACATAACCCATTCAATCTCACTAGCACTGAGAACTTTTCAAAATGAGGGCAATCCACTTCTAAAAGCTGTTCAATAAAATCTTCTTAAAATTAATGTTAGAGAGCAGATACAGGAAGACCACAAACTTCATTAAGTTACCCTGAACAGGTCAATCAGGATGATCGTTCTAGTTTCTTCTCAGGCCCAGTCATGACTCAGCCATCTTTACTCTAACTGACGTATGTATCACACTTCATATACATTAGGATACAAAATCCTTATTTTGGATGTTTATTATAAGGCAAATAATATAATCTCACATACTAACACTCTATAGCTTATAAATGTCATTTCACATATATTAGTTAATGTATCCACCAGTTTCATAACTGAGGCCACCGAATACATCTTTAAACAATCCAAGAACTTGGACCACCAACAACTTTAATCATCACTCCCCACAGGTGGTATCCTGAACCAAGAAATAAACCCAGCATTTGATTTTGGGTTCCTTGATTTTTCACATTACTGACGCTTATGTAAAGAACTTTCCTCTAAAAAGAATAGAACATATGTATTTTAAAGATTTGATGATCACTGAATGAATTCATATTATCTCTTATTCAGATACTAGATGAAATAATTTTCCTAGAGTTTCCTTAATTTACCTTTTAGTATAATACGAGCAGGAGGTAGGGTGGGCACAGGATAAGAAGAGAAGAATTTACCTTATCTTTATGGGTCAACTGCTGACTTATAACATCCTCACAGATGCTAGAAGAAGGAACCAAGTTATGTAATTGATAAAACAGTTCCACACTCTTCTGGTGGTGCTGAGGTGTCCCATCTCCCATCTGGTTCCACAATGTTAAAGCTACATGCTATTAAAAAAAGATGTAAAAGTCACAGTTACAAAATTGCAAATGGAAACTTATTTAACAGACATTTCCTATTAGGTACAAACAAGCCTCTGACTGCCAGACCTAGAAGGTCTTAATACTCATTATGCCACTGGAATGAGATTTAAAAGTGCAGCTTTCCATCTGTTCACTTTCTGGTCCAGGCTTTTAGAACCTCTTATGATAGTCCTTTAATTATATTTACCTTAAACAGCAGATATGTAATCACTTTTTACAGGGTCCAGATGAGACCCCATTTCACTATTTTAGAGATGTTTAGTAAAGTGATGCTAGAATATGTTATCTTTAAGAGGATATAAATCCCACATTGAAGGCACTGTAACGTTTACAGTTATATGCTGCAAAGTGATATATAATTCATAGTCCAAATATGCAAACTACTTAAAACGTACAAAATAGGTTGTATGTATTTCAGTGCTACATGTGTTAACACAGCACTTGATGATCTATGACAGCATTAATAAAAATGCAAGTCATCAGGGTTCACCACAACATTGTAGAACCCAACTCTAACCTAGCAGGAGGAACTATCTAGAGGGGCACAATAACTTGAAATTACATTAAAATTAAAAAAAAATTTTATATATAGTCTACCTGCTTAAGTCAAATATACTTGATGTTCTTTCTATGTAGAGGATATCATATGTACTGTTGTGACAGAGATCAAAGACTGCATTTTTTTTGAATGACATCATACATCACAAATGAGCATCAGACAATTCAGAGTCAGAAAACCTTTTCTGGGTGTTTTGGAGAGCTGAGGTTGCACTCTACGAGAAGCAAAAGTGTCACAACCACTTTATCTGGAAATACATTTTACTGTATAAATGAACTTTTCTCTTTACCCTAATACTCCCCTCATCCTTATCTTTTTTCTCCTCACAAAACTGGGGAGAAGACCGGCCAAGCAGCACTGATCAAGTGTGGTGTCTTTTCCTATATGGTATGATATTAAGAGGTGTTTAATTAAGCCTGATTATCTTCTTTAAAATCTCTGCTATGCAGATTAGCTCAAGTGTCATCTTAGTCATGAATGTATTCCTTAGAGCTCACCTTGAAAAATTCAGTCTTCTCAGCTATATATCTCAGATTGCCCGGAGTGAGGGGAGGTCTAATAACCACAGCTACTCTTCCCTGGTTTGGACTTAAGGGTTGTGCAGGCTCCACACTGTTGATGTTTTCCCCAGTGACCATGGCCACCGACTGAGTCAACCCTACCAGATCCATCACTAGTGAAATCGCAGCGCTCTGCACACTGCAATCACTTGCTTGGAGGCAAGCGGTCATCAGCGTCTGGAGCCACAGTGGAGGCTGCACGTGCTCCCAGTCTGAAACGAAAGCCGGAAGCCAACACGGTCCATCACACTGAACCTTTCACGCACCCTCTACCTTCCAAGTTAATTTCAAAACACAAAGCACTTCTACCAAATAACTTTAGGCCTTGCTCGGTGAACAAAACCATGGTTTCTCACTTAGACTAGAGCTTCAAGAAAATAAAGCAGCAACAGGAATTTCATAAGAATTTTTTAATATGTATTTTTCTTATGCAAGTCATACAACCTATTTTCTGTCCTAAAAAAAGTTTAGTAATCAATTAACATTATGTAGTACTCACTGTACTATGTGTGTGTACTATGTATGTGTGTGTGTGTATGTCTGTGTGTGTGTGTGTATATATATATATATATATATATATAAATAAAAATTTAAATGAAGGTAATCACATATGATGCTAGTCATAATAAAAGAAATCAGGAAATTTTCCAACATATCAATCTCCCCATAATGACAGTATTTCACTGAAAAAACATCTACAAATTAAAATAAAAGTTTTAAAAATTAACAGGCTAAAAGAAATCCCAGTTTTAATATCTGAGCATTCCTTAAAATAAAGGGGGAGGGGAAAGCATGCCATAAAAAATATTTTTAAATAAATAAAACAGAGATGACCTTACCAGTCTCTGATTTTTCAGAACATAACTCTGAAGTATGGTTCCCCTCAGCAATGTAAACTGGGAAGCTTGAGCACTCCAGGAAGAGCTGACAGGCAGCAAGGAAGGCAGAAAGGTATTCTTTTGAAGTTTTCTGTTTACTTATGTTTCTCTCTTTTACACCACTATGGGAATCCCTGTCCCAGTCTGAAGTCTCTCCTAGCTCTCGACTAAGATCCCCTTGATGCTCTGTAGCCAAAGCCTGAGAGAAAGAGTTACTCTGAATGATGTAGAGGTTGATAAGTCTGGTGAGAAACTGTTGGACATACTCCAAGCAGCACTGCATTGCAGTTTTTTGCGCTGTCTTCCCACTTTGGGGTGCTGTCCCCTGAGTGACTAGGGAAGGGGGCTGGATGATAGTTTCTTCAGATCCCACAGTGGAGGCCGTTTCTGTTTCAGATGATGTGCTGCCAATTGGGATGGCAACTGCCTCCGGTCCCTCACTCAGTTCTCTGTCGATGTCATCAGTTCGGTCTGCTTGATATTGTATGAACTCAGTGAATCCACTCTCTGAGGAGCGACTACTTGGTGGATTTTCTCCATCTTCAAACACTTCAGTAGGATTTTCAAGAGAAACTGATAATACCTGGTAGAGTGTAAAAAGAGCAGAAGGCTGAGTAACTAAATGTATTATATTAGAAATTAAAATTAAAAAGTCACATTTTGAAGGAAGTCAGCTTTAGATTTGACTTATTCACAACCTAATTCACATTTCACAACTTAATCTATACATATATATATGTGTGTGTGTATATATATATATATATATGGTTTTGTTTTGTTTTGTTTTGTTTTTTGCGGTATGCGGGCCTCTCACTGTTGTGGCCTCTCCTGTTGCGGAGCACAGGCTCCGGACGCACAGGCTCAGTGACCATGGCTCACGGGCCCAGCCACTCCGCGGCATGTGGGATCTTCCCAGACCAGGGCATGAGCCCACATCCCCTGCATCAGCAGGTGGACTCTCAACCACCAGGGAAGCCCTAATCTATATATTTGGTTGAATCTTAAAAAAAGAGTTTCTACAATTGATTCACATATCTATGCTAATAGGAAATACTGATACGGTTCTAATTAATACATTAATATAAAGCTATTCAATAAATATTTATTATTTGCTATATGCATAACTTAAGCTTAGGTTCTTGAGGACAAAATACGTATATGTAAAACTCTCTAGGATCTACATCCTTGTTTTCAAACTGCTAATAATTTATTCAATCTACTTCATGAAATCACTTTCCTAATGTCTAAACAATGCATGGAATGCGACATGTAAGATTAAAAAAATGACATTTTAAAAACTAGAAATAGGGTAACCTTCAAAATGGCAGAGAAGACATGGAGATCACCTTCCTCCCCACAAATGCATCAGAAATACATCTACATGTGGAACAACTCCTACAGAACACCTACTGAATGCTGGCAGGAGACCTCAGACCTCCCAAAAGGCAAGAAACCCCCCACGTACCTGGGTAGGGCAAAAGAAAGAATAAACAGAGACAAAAGAATAGGAACGGGACCTGCACCTCTGGGAGGGAGCTGTGAAGGAGGAAAGGTTTCCACACACTAGGAAGCCCCTTCGCGGATGGAGACTGCGGGTGGCGGAGGGGGAAGCTTCAGGGCCGCGGAGGAGAGCGCAGCCACAGGGGTGCGGGGGGCAAAGCGGAGAGATTCCCGCACAGAGGATCAGTGCCGATCGGCACTCACCAGCCCGAGAGGCTTGTCTGCTCACCCACCGGGGCGGGCAGGGGCTGGAAGCTGAGGCTCGGGCTTCGGAGGTCGGATCCCAGGGAGAGGACTGGGGTTGGCTGCCTGAACACAGCCTGAAGGGGGTTAGTGCACCGCGGCTAGACAGGAGGGACTCCGGGAAAAAGTCTGGACCTGCCCAAGAGGCAAGAAACCATTGTTTTGGGGTGCGCGAGGAGAGGTGATTCAGAGCACCGTCTAAATGAGCTCCAGAGAAGGGCGGCACGAGCCGCGGCTATCAGCGCGGACCCCGAGACGGGCATGAGACGCTAAGGCTGCTGCTGCCGCCACCAAGAAGCCTCTGTGTGAGCACAGGTCACTATCCACACCTCCCCTCCCAGGAGCCTGTGCAGCCCGCCACTGCCAGGGTCCCGTGATCCAGGGACAACTTCCCCGGGAGAACGCACAGTGCGCCTCAGGCTGGTGCAATGTCGTGCTGGCCTCTGCCGCCGCAGGCCCACCCCACAGCCGTGCCCCTCCCTCCCCCCGGCCTGAGTGAGCCAGAGCCCCCAAATCAGCAGCTCCTTTAACCCTGTCCTGTCTGAGCGAAGAACAAACGCCCTCCGGCGACCTACATGCAGAGGCGGGGCCAAATCCAAAGCTGAGCCCCGGAAGCTGTGAGAACAAAGAAGAGAAAGGGAAATCTCTCCAGGCAGCCTCAGGAGCAGCGGATTAAACCTCCACAATCAACTTGATGTACCTGCATCTCTGGAATACCTGAATAGACAATGAATCATCCCAAACTGAGGAGGTGGACTTTGGGAGCAACTGTAGACTTGGGGTTTGCTTTCTGCATCTAATTTGTTTCCAGTTTTATGTTTATTTTATTTTAGTGTTTAGAGTTTATTATCACTGGTAGATTTGTTTATTGATTTGGTTGCTCTCTTCCTTTTTTTAATATATATATAGATATTTTCTCTTTTTGTTAGTGTGTATGTGTATGCTTCTTTATGTGATTTTGTCTGTACAGATTTGCCTTTACCATTTGTCCTAGGGTTCTGTCTGTCTGTATTTTTTTTGTTTGTTTTTTTAGTAGAGTTCTTAGCACTTGTTATCATTGGTAGATTTGTTTTTTGGTTTGGCTGCTCTCTTCTCTTTTCCTTTTTTTTTAATTACTTTTTAATATTTTTACTTTTTTTATTTTAAAAACTTTATTTTATTCTTTCTTTCTTTCTTTCTTTTCTTTCTCCTTTTGCTTCTAAGCCGAGTGGCTGACAGGGTCTTAGTGCTCCAGCTGAGGGTCAGGTCTGAGCCTCTGAGGTGGGAGAGCTGAGTTCAGGATGCTGGTCCACCAGAGACCTCCCAGTCCCACATAATATTAAACAGCGAAAGCTCTCCCAGAGATTTCCATCTCAGTGCTACGACCCAGCTCCACAAAATGACTAGCAAGTTCCAGTGCTGGACACCCTATGCCAAACAACTAGCAAGACAGGAAACCAACCCCACCCATTAGCAGAGAGGCTGCCTAAAATCATAATAAGTCCACAGACACCCCAAAACACACCACCGGACATGGTCCTGCCCACCAGAAAGACAAGACCCAGCCTCATCCACCAGAACACAGGCACCAGTCCCCTCCGCCAGGAAGCCTACGCAACCCACAGAAACAACCCTACCCATTGCGGGTAGATACCAAAAAAAACCGGGAACTACGAACCTGCAGCCTGTGAAAAGGAGACCCCAAACACAGTAAGTGAAGCAAAATAAGAAGACAGAGAAATACACAGCTGATGAAGGAGCAAGGTAAAAACCCACCAGACTGAACAAATGAAGAGGAAATAGGCAGTCTACCTGAAAACGAATTCAGAGTAATGATAGTAAAGATGATCCTAAATCTTGGAAATAGAATGGAGAAAATACAAGAAGTGTTGAACAAGGACCTAGAAGAACTAAAGAGCAAACAATGATGAATAACACAATAAACGAAATTAAAAATTCTCTACAAGGAATCAATAGCAGAATAACTGAAGCATAAGAACGGATAAGTGACCTGGCAGATACAATAGTGGAAATAACTACCGCAGAGCAGAATAAAGAAAAAAGAATGGAAAGAATTGAGGACAGTCTCAGAGACCCCTGGCACAACATTAAACACACCAACATTCGAATTATAGGGGTCCCTAAAGAAGAGAAAAAGAAAGGGACTGAGAAAATATTTGAAGAGATTATAGGTGAAAACTTCCCTAATATGGGAAAGGAAATAGTCAACCAAATCCAGGAAGTGCAGAGAGTCCCATACAGGATAAATCCAAGGAGAAACACGCCAAGACACATATTAATCAAACTATCAAAAATTAAATACAAAGAAAAAATATTAAAAGCAGCAAGGGAAAAGCAACAAATAACACAGAAGGGAATCCCCATAAGGTTAACAGCTGATCTTTCAGCAGAAACTCTGCAAGCCAGAAGGAAGTGGCAGGACATATTTAAAGTGATGAAAGGGAAAAACCTACAACCAAGATTACTCTACCCAGCAAGGATCTCATTCAGATTCGATGGAGAAATTAAAACCTTTACAGACAAGCAAAAGCAGAGAGAATTCAGCACCACCAAACCAGCTTTACAACAAATGCTAAAGGAACTTCTCTAGGCAGGAAACCAAAGAATAGGAAAAGACCTACAATAACAAACCCAAAAAATTAAGAAAATGGGAATAGGAGCATACATATCGATAATTACCTTAAATGTAAATGGATAAAATGCTCCAACTAAAAGACACAGACTGGCTGAATGGATACAAAAACAAGATCTGTATATATGCTGTCTACAAGAGACCCACTTAAGACCTAGGGACACATACAGACTGAAAGTTGAGGGGATGGAAAAAGATATTCCATGCAAATGGAAATCAAAAGAAAGCTGGAGTAGCAATTCTCATATCAGACAAAATAGACTTTAAAATAAAGACTATTAGAAGAGACAAAGAAGGACACTACATAATGATCAAGGGATCGATCCAAGAAGAAGATATAACAATTGTAAATATTTATGCACCCAACATAGGAGCACCTCAATACATAAGGCAAATGCTAACAGCCATAAAAGGGGAAATCGACAGTAACACATTCATAGTAGGGGACTTTAACACCCCACTTTCACCAATGGACAGATCATCCAAAATGAAAATAAATAAGGAAACACAAGCTTTAAATGATGCATTAAACAAGATGGACTTAATTGATATTTATAGGACATTCCATTCAAAAACAACAGAATACAATTTCTTCTCAAGTGCTCATGGAACATTCTCCAGGATAGATCATATCCTGGGTCACAAATCAAGCTTTGGTAAATTTAAGAAAGTTGAAATCGTATCAAGTATCTTTTCTGACCACAACGATATGAGACTACATATCAATTACAGAAAAAATCTGTAAGAAATACAAACACATGGAGGCTAAACAATATGCTACTAAATAACCAAGAGATCAGTGAAGAAATCAAAGAGGAAATCAAAAATACCTAGAAACAAATAACAATGAAAACACTATGACCCAAAACCTATGGGATGCAGCAAAAGCAGTTCTAAGAGGGAAGTTTATAGCAATACAATCCTACCTTAAGAAACAAGAAACATCTCAAATAAATAACCTAAACTTACACCTAAAGCAATTAGAGAAAAAAGAACAAAAAACCCCCAAAGTTAGCAGAAAGAAAGAAATCATAAAGATCATATCAGAAATAAATGAAAAAGAAATGAAGGAAACAATAGCAAAGATCAATAAAACTGTAAGTTGGTTCTTTGAGAAGATAAACAAAATTGATAAACCATTAGCCAGATGCATCAAGAAAAAAAAGGAGAAGACTCAAATCAACAGAATTAGAAATGAAAAAGGAGAAGTAACAACTGACACTGCAGAAATACAAAGGATCATGAGAGAAGGCTACAAGCAACTATATGCCAATAAAATGGACAACTGGAAGATATAGACAAATTCTTAGAAAAGCACAACCTTCCGAGACTGAACCAGGAAGAAATAAAAAATATAAACAGACCAATCACAAGCACTGAAATTGAGACAGTGATTAAAAATCTTCCAGCAGGGCTTCCCTGGTGGCGCAGTGGTTGAGAGTCCACCTGCCGATGCAGGGGACATGGGTTCGTGCCCCGTTCTGGGAAGATCCCACATGCCGCGGAGCGGCTGGGCCCGTGAGCCATGGCCGCTGAGCCTGCGCGTCCGGAGCCTGTGCTCCGCAATGGGAGAGGCCGGAACAGTGAGAGGTCTGTGTACCGCAAAAAAAAAAAAAAAAAAAAAAATCTTCCAGCAAACAAAAGCCCAGGACCAGATGACTTCACAGGCGAATTCTATCAAACATTTACAGAAGAGCTAACACCTATCCTTCTCAAACTCTTCCAAAATATAGCAGCGAACGGAACACTCCCAAACTCATTCTACGAGGCCACCATCACCCTGATAGCAAGGCCAGACAAAGATGTCACAAAGAAAGAAAACTACAGACCAATATCACTGATGAACATAGATGTAAAAATCCACAACAAAATACTAGCAAACAGAATCCAACAACACATTAAAAGGATCATACACCATGATCAAGTGGGGTTTGTCCCAGGAATGCAAGGATTCTTCAATATACGCAAATCAATCAACGTGATACACCATATTAACAAAATGAAGGAAAAAAACCATATGATAATCTCAACAGATGCAGAAAAAGCTTTTGACAAAATGCAACACCCATTTATGATAAAAAACCTCCAGAAAACAGGCATAGAGGGAACTTACCTCAACATAATAAAGGCCATATATGACAAACCCACAGCCAACACTGTTCTCAATGGTGAAAAACTGAAACCATTTCCACTAAGATTAGGAACAAGACAAGGTTGCCCACTACTCAGCACTATTATTCAACATAGTTTTGGAAGTTTTAGCCACAGCAGAGAAGAAAAAGAAATAAAAGGAACCCAAATCAGAAACGAAGAAGTAAAGCTGTCACTGTTTGCAGATGACATGATACTATACATAAAGAATCCTAAAGTTGCTACCAGAAAACTACTAGAACTAATCAATGAATTTGGTAAAGTAGCAGGATACAAAATTAATGCACAGAAATATCTTGCATTCCTATACACTAATGATGAAAAACCTGAAAGTGAAATTAAGAAAATACTCCCATTTACCACTGCAACAAAAAGAATAAAATATATATGAATAAACCTACCTAAGGAGACAAAAGACCTGTATGCAGAAAATTATAAGACACTGATGAAAGAAATTAAAGATGATGCAAATAGATGGAGAGACATACCATGTTCTTAGATTGGAAGAATCAACATTGTGAAAATCACTCTACTACCCAAAGCAATCTACAGATTCAATGCAATCCCTATCAAACTACCAATGGCATTTTTCACAGAACTAGATAAAAAAATGTCACAATTTGTATGGAAACACAGAAGACCCTGAATAGCCAAAGTAATCTTGAGAACGAAAAACGGAGCTGGAGGAATCAGGCTCCTGGACTTCAGACTATACTACGAAGCTACAGTAATCAAGACGATATACTACTGGCACAAAAAGAAAAATATAGATCAATGGAACAGGACAGAAAGCGCAGAGGTAAACACGCACACATATGGTCACCTTATCTTTAATAAAGGAGGCAAGAATATACAATGGAGAAAAGACAGCCTCTTCAATAAGCGGTGCTGGGAAAACTGGAGAGCTACATGTAAAAGAATGAAATTAGAACACTCCCTAGCACCACAAAAAAATAAACTCAAAATGGATTAAAGACCTAAATGTAAGGCCAGACACTATAGAAGTCCTAGAGGAAAACATAGGCAGAACACTCTATGACATAAATCACAGTAAGATCCTTTTTGACCCACCTCCTAGAGGAATGGAAATAAAAACAAAAATAAACAAATGGGACCTAATGAAACTTAAAAGCTTTTGCAAAGCAAAGGAAACCATAAACAAGACGAAAAGACAACCCTCAGAATGGTAGAGGTAGAAAATATGTGCAAAAGGAATCAAAGGATTAATCTCCAAAATTTACAAGGAGCTCATGCAGCTCAATATCAAAAAAACAAACAACCCAATCCAAAAATGGGCAGAAGACGTAAATAGACATTTCTCCAAAGAAGATACACAGATTGCCAACAAACACATGAAAGGATGCTCAACATCATTAATCATTAGAGAAATGCAAATGAAAACTACAATGAGGTATCACCTCACACCAGTCAGAATAGCCTTCATCAAAAAATGTACAAACAATACATGCCGGAGAGGTTATGGAGAAAAGGGAACCCTCTTGCACTGCTGGTGGGAGTGTAAATTGATACAGCCACTATGGAGAACAGTATGGAGGTTCCTTAAAAAACTAAAAATAGAACTACCATATGACCCAGCAATCCCATTACTGGGCATATACTCTGAGAAAATCATAATTCAAAAAGAGTCATGTACCACAATGTTCATTGCAGCTCTATTTACAATAGCCAGGAGATGGAAACAATCTAAGTGGCCATTGACAGATGAATAGTTAAAGAAGATGTGGCACATATATACAATGGAATATTACTCAGCCATAAGAGGAAATGAAATTGAGTTATTTGTAGTGAGGTGGATGGACCTAGAGACTGTCATACAGAGTGAAGTAAGTCAGAAAGAGAAAAACAAATACCGTATGCTCACACATATATATGGAATCTAAAAAAAAAAAAAAACTGGTTTTGAAGAACCTAGGGGCAGGACAGGAATAAAGACACAGACGTAGAGAATGGACTTGAGGACAAGGGGAGGGGGAAGGGTAAGCTGGGACGAAGTGAGAGAGTGGCACTGACATATATACACTACCAAATGTAAAACTGATAGTTAGTGGGAAGCAGCTGCAAGGCACAGGGAGATCAGCTCAGTGCTTTGTGACCACCTAGAGGGGTGGGATAGGGAGGGTGGGAGGGAGACACAAGAGAGAGGAGAAATGGGGATATATGTATATGTATAGCTGATTCACTCTGTTTTACAGCAGAAACTAACACACCATTGTAAAACAATGATACTCCAATAAAGATGTTAAAAGAAAAACAAAAACTAGAAATAAAATCTAGTAAGTCTTCTATTTGGGACCCTATGAAGTGAAACTTCTGTCTGAAATATGTAAACTACTATTTAAGTGTTTGCTATTAAGCTTACATTCTTTCAACAAGCAGTTACTGAACCGACATTATTTCCCACATTAGATATTTGGAACAAAAGGAACTGTTTATAATCTAGAGGAGAAGAGACAATTACAGTACAAACAAAAAATGAACCAGCTACTGAAGTAGAATAACTTCATCGTTATTAATGATAATGATTAACTGTTCCCTCTCTATAAGGTAGGGTGAGTACAGTCATCAAGCACACTTTGTCTTAGTTTAAGTAAACAAAAGCTATACATATCACACACTCCTTCGGTGACTGTGCCACAGCATAATTTGAACTTGAGTAAGAGCACTGAAACGTGATCTTATGGAAGATCGCTGAAGATACACACACTAAATGCTCTGCTGCTACAAAGCTGGGCCTCACCTGGTGTTCTCTGCCTCAGTGAATGACACCACCCTTCATCAAAACAGGAAGGCAGAAATCTAGGGGCGATTCTTGGCACCTTCTCCACCTCTCCTCCACACTTTCCTTACATCCATTCCAGTACAGTGGTCAACAGTGCTGGCCATGAGTCAGCTAAGAGTCTGCCACTTTCCCGCTTGGCAAGTCACTGAACCTCTCCGAACCCTGGCAAGTTACTGAACCTCTCCAAACCTCCTAATCTATGTAATTGAGATGGCAAATTCCCACATTTTACAGTTGCGATGAGGATTAAGTAAGAGTGTAGAACCTGCCACTTAGTAAATCTTCAATAAATGTTAGTGATCACTCATTACCCTACCAATGCATTACTACAGCTTATTGATTTTTCCTCCCCAATATGTGGCTGATCCGTCCATTTCTGTCTTTACTCCCCCATCTTGTAAGTACATGTTACCACCACCTCTCATCTGCACTACTGCAGGTCTCCCCACATCCATTTCTGTTTCTCAGATCCATACTCCACACTGCAGCCAGAGTAATTTTTCTTTTCTTTTTTTTTTAACATCGTTATTGGAGTATAATTGCTTTACGCTGTTGTGTTAGTTTCTGCTGTATAACAAAGTGAATCAGCTAAACGTATACTTATATCCCCTCCCTCGGACTAATTTTTCAAATACACAAATCTGATTATGTCACTTGCTTTTCTCCCTTCGGTGTCTTCCCATTGCTCTCAAGATAAAGAATAAAAGCCTTAGTACAGTGAAAAGGCTCTGTAAGACTTGGCCCCTCCCTACCTCAGCAGCAGCATGTCCCCTCCCTGTCTGCACAGCACTCCTTTTTGCCTAGAGTCTGTGCAAATTCTCCTTCCTCTGTCAAGGGCTCTCTTCTTCCTACCTCACCCGCCCGGATTTCTCTAGAGCTTCACTCAAACAATCCGTCCTCAAGAAAGCCTTTCGTGGCCCCCAATCTAGGTCTGATCACCCCTTTCCCACATTCCTAACACTCCATTCTTTCCTTCATACATTTATCACAACTATAATTAAGTATGCAATTATTTGTTTAATATATGTCTCCCAAGCAGAAAGAAGGGGCCAGGAAGGGCAAAGTTCACCTAGGTGTGCCTAGTTCACTGCTGGATACATAGAGTGGGTGCTGAACAAAGAGAGGTTGTTTTCTCTATTTCAAAGGTAAGAAAACTGAGGCTCAGGGAAGTTCAAAACAAAACTCGCCCAAGGTCATAGCAAATAAACTTAGTAGGTAGAAGAGCTCAGATTAGATGATTCTAAACTTCATCCTCCTTTCACCACAGCAGATCACTGTCTCTATAACAGCATGAGAACTTTTCACATTACAATGCCAAAGTTTAGAGGCAACAGAACTGAACTTGTCGATTTTTCTCCTTTGAAATTAATAATTAAAAAAAAATAAGTCTTATTTAAATGGTAAAATTGTCATTAGCTTATTATTATTTCTGTATCGTCTTTCTCATATAAGGATTATAAAACAATGGATGATATTACATTAATAGAATTCATGCTATAAATTCAGTTACACCTGCATACATTTATAACAGTTGTATGGTCTATATTATGGAACTATAGTTCAGATTATTTTATAGTAAAATATCTTTCTGAAAATAGAAAGGAATTACATTTGGGTATAGAGATGCAATACACTGATTTTACAAAAATGTACTAAGTGCATGGAGAAAAAATTAAGATTTATAATTTTTAAAAGAATCATTCCTTCAATTACAATTTCAAAAAAAGGAATACTGAAAATACTCTCAGCTTTCAAATATGATCAATATTAGACATCTCAGTGAAGATAATACCATTGTGCTTCAGTAAAAAATAGAAAAGAACATAGAAACCCTGGGAACAGGCAGGAAGACCAAAGGATGAGGGGGGGGGGAAGCATATCTAAGGTTAATCAACGATTATATTAAAAAAGTGTATTATTTAATTCTTTCATTTAATATGAATGGGTGTTCCCATTTACTTTACCTGTAACCACCGATAAAGTGCCTCCAGATGTTTTCTACATAGTAAATATTCACATATTTGAATATGTTATTGAGAAACTGCTAAGGTCCCTCCCCTACTTTCACTAATCTCATTCAAATAAAAACCAAACCAATAACAGCTAATATCTATTTTAGTTTTATTCCTAAGATCCTAGAGGCATAAATTAAGGGAAAACAGCACTACAAAATGAACTGTCCAACAATAGAATCAATATCTGTCACATGTAAGTAATAAGCAGGTAGGAAGGAAAATAAGACAAACTAGTTTTAGTTTATGTGGGATAATCCTGGGATATATTTAAATTGTTTGAGGGTAATGTTCATTTCATACATGAAAGGCAATATATTTAGAAGGTCCAAGAAAAAAGTTCTAGGGTTAAGACTTGATGGAAAAGGCTGTATGAGATCATCCTGATAATGTATTTTGCCTGGCTGACAAAATTAAAAAGCAACTGAAAAAAAAGTAAGGGCAACTATACAACCACAGAATTTAGGTAATAACCTTATATGCTAGAAATTTTTAAATCTTGTTTTTGACATAGTGCCCCTGTGCCTAAATTCAACGGAATTACATGATTCTGTGAATGTTTTCATTACTATTTACTAAAAAGTACATGTAATATTATAAACCTGAAAGCTTTTAAATTTCTGATTTTTCCACACCCATTTCATAGGTATTTAAATATGTTACTAGTGCCAGACATTAAAATTATAGTTGACTCTGAGCAATGAAGGGGTTAGAGGTACCGAACCCCTATACAGTCAAAAATCCACATGTAACTTTTGATACCACCAAAACTTAACTTCTAAAAGCTTACTGTTGTCTGGAAGCCTTACTGATAACATAAATAATATATTAAAACATATTTTGTATGTTATATGTATATCTATGTATATTTTATGCATTCATGACACACCTAACTTTTTCTTAATTTTTGTGATTTTTCTAGGCTGTGCAGTTTGTCTGAGAGTTTTCTCAAATCTCCAAAAGAGAGTCACAAATCTCCAAAAAATTTTCCAATACAATTATTGAAAAAAAAATCTACATATAAGTGGACCCACTCAGTTCAGACCTGTGTTGCTCAAGGGTCAACTGTGTTACAATTCTATTCAACATCATAAAGTAAGCATTAAGAATCTGGAAGACTGAGGAGAGCAAAAAGATTCTGGATTTCAAGAAGAACATGTCAAAAACTTAGTGTATATATATGAAAAAGACCAATAAAGTTTGGATTATAAACCTGCTGCTTAATAGGATAGTTACTAGCAACATGTGGCTATTGAGCTCTTGAAATGTGGCTGATCTGACAAAGAAACTAAATTTTTTAATGCAATTAATTTTAATTAAAAATTTAAAAGTGATCCTTAATTTAGTTCTGAGAAAACTTTTAAGTATGTTTTGAACAACCTGGGTATGAGAATTTAATTTTTTAAATGTAAATTTTATGAAATTAAGTATAGATCAAGTACTTCTAATAAAAATTTAGTATTTGAATGTGCTGTAAGTATAAAATACACAGTGGAATTTTGAAGACAGTACAAAAAAAGAATGTAAAATATCTGACTAGTATTTTTTTATGTTACATGTTTTATATTGATTACATGTTGAAATGGTAATATATTAGCTCTAATGGGCCAAGTAAAATACAATTAAAATTATTTTCACCTGTTCTATTTTTTTTTTTTTACTGTAGCTACCAGAAAATTTTAAATTATATATGTTGCTTGTGTTATATTTCTTTTGCAAAGTGTGGATATAGACAGTTAAATTGCACTAGAGCCAAAAAAAAGCCTACAAGATGGTCTACTGCCACAACACTGGGAACTAGGAAAGACTGACGAATATTTAAATGAATATGTGTTAAGTGATGTTAGTTAGAAACTGTTCTGCCTTGAAGAAATATAATTGGTCTAGTACCAAAAATAACAGCAAAACGTTACCTTTTTGTCTTCCCACTCCTTGACTGAGTTGTTCTGCCCATTTGGAAACTGCAACACACCTCCAGTGCTGGCAGATAACAGAGGAGGTTGAACCTTGCTAAGGATCTTTGAGCAAAGCCTGAGAGAATCTGTGAGTTCAGTCAAGTGCAATGTCTGGAGGTGGCTTGTCAGAGCAGATATCATCCTGAGCAGCAACTGGGGCAAGTGTTCTGTCTGGATTTCAATATAAGTCTCCTGAAAATAAAAGCGAAATGACAAAAGTTTATACAGTGTATAACTCCAAAGTTATGTTATTTAATTTTTAATTTATTAATAAATAAGAAAAAGAAATAATTTTACTCATTTTATATGTACCATGCTCTTAATTAACATTGTATGGTCATTTATTATTAATGACGTAAAATTTCTATTCCCAAATTCTCAATTTAAGTACTTCGAAGCATGTACTACAAAAGAACCCCAGTTTTATCTGTTACATTACTGAAATTATAACATAACAAAAGTGAATACAATCAGTTAAAAACAAAACAGGCTGAATGTCATACCTGACACAGCACCCTCATACTTCTAGTAGGCTTCAAAATGAGAAAGCAAAGAATTGAGGAGAGAAAAGGGGAAAAGATTTCCAACAGTCTTCATTTAATAGAATCATTAATGAATACAAATGCAGCATTAGACTATTATATACTAAACATGTAAGACTTCAATAACATGCAATTATGAAATATATTCCATGTATTATATAAGAATTGTATATGTATTACATATAATGTATGTCAGAGGACAAAACACTTCAAAAATTTTATTTAAAATGCTATACCAAAAGGGGGAAAATCAATTTAATTTAAAAAATGATATTTATTTGAAGATGAGGTCTATTTCCAAAATGAAATATTTGAACTATGTTATTACATTTCCTCAATATTTTTTCACCAGGGTGATCTTACCAAAGAAACTATATCCAACAAAAAATCCACCAGTAAGCAGAAATTGGTCAGCTGTAATTCAGATGAGTCGTTAACATCTCCAGGCCCACTATGAAGTCTGGCATGCTGTGTCCTCCTAAAAGGACAAAATTCACTTTATCAAGTATCCTATCAAGTGATGTGAATACATGTGATGATATCATTGCTCTTTAAATGAGTCATATCAACATTGGGATGCACACGGTTAACTTCTTGTGATGAAGTATGTTCCCTTTCCCCTAGGACACTACTGTATCTCTCCATGGAAAATTCCCAAAGCAAGATTCCTAGGCTGAACCTCTCCCTATGACACCCATCCTGAACTTCCAAGTGTTCTGGATGGTTCTATTTGGGACTTATTTCCTATTTCTCCCACCACAGATCTCATCTCCTAGTTAAAATGGACTATTTGCTACTTGATTTCTAACCTCAGGGCCTTTGTTCATACCAACCTGTCCCCCTGGATAGGCACCCTCTCCCAGCCTCATCCTCTCACATCCAGAATGCAGCCATCCTTCAAATGGTACCTCCTCTAAGAAGCCTCTTCTGATACAAGTAGTAGAGGTTATTCCTCCAACAAATATGCACATTAAATCACATTAATCCTATCTGCCCATACACTGCCCTACACTCTGAAGACACAAAGTAAGAATATGCTACAGTCCCTAGCCAGCAAGAAATATAAGCCTATAGACAAATAACCTAACATGTGATAGGGTAGGAGAAGCTGACTCTGATGGGAGATTTGAGGGAGTCATAGAAGGCTTCTGAAAGGGGGTGACCTCTTTATAGGACCTTACCAGATGGACTAGGGAGAAGAATATTTTCGAAAAAATAACATGAGTGAAAGCTCAGCAGCATCACTGAAGGCTCAGTTAATGTTGTTCAAGGAATAGTCCAGGTTAGCTAGAGAAGGGTATATGTGTATGTTTGTGAATGTGAAAACAAAGTAGAAACCTGGGCCAGGGCCGGGTGGTGAAAAGACACCCACAATTCCTCTACATTCCTACCACATCTTAATCTCTCTCTTAAGGCACCCATAACCTTTAGTTTAATACAGTACTAGGAATATGCATGAGCATGTCTTACTTGTTCCTGCTGTGAGCTCTTTGAAGACAGGCACTGTCTATATGTCTAGCATAGTGCCTTTCCACTGGGTGCGCAGTAGCTGTTCAATGAGTAAGCAAGCAACTTTCTAAATCGTTAAAGGGATTAATTTTATATTTATAAAAGACTTCTAATCCCGAGATCATAAATGCTTACTTGTTGACTCTATGCTCCCAAGGCTTGAGAGGTTAATCTGCTGCTGAGAGAATTTGGTCTAGAATCCAGACAGAAATTCTACCCAGGTTCACTAGTATTACTGGGTTTTCGGAGCATTTTTTAAGCTTTACAACCTAAGGAGTGGATGATAATATGGGCTGGTTCTATGTTTTTAAAAACATAAAAGTGACCGAGGACCTTTTTGTTATTCAAAGTGAGAAGCATTTTGGGAAAGTGTGCTGAGGCACCAGCCACAAATTTGCTACTTTCTCTGCAACAAAGAAAAACTGGATTACTATAGATTGGAGAGGGAAAATCTTTCATCTATGCTGGTGATTGAATAACTCATCTCTAAACTCCTTTTCAAATCTAAGATTATACAATCAATGATTCTGTATTCTAGAGTGACATGGTAGAGACAGATTATGGCCATTAAATGATAGTTGTCAGTAGTAGTAGTAAAATGTATAAAAGAACATTCTTTTCATTAAACTCAAGAACTTAAAAAAAAATAACAAAGACTGGCTTTGAATGCTATTAAATGAAAATGAATAAAACAGTTTAACGTACCTACAACATTCTTCAAACCAACGTGCAACATAATCCCACATATAATAAGGCTCAAAGGAATTAAAGAGAAGGTTGGCAGTTTTAATCAGTTCTGCTGTTTTCTTATTTTCCCTTAATTTACTAAAAAAAAAGAAAAAACAAAAACTGATAAATATAACATCTACGTTTTCAAATTTAAATGTGAGTGGAATGTTGTTAGGGGAGTACATATTCCTAAGTATTTGCTAGAAAACTTGCTAGTGAGAATATTGCAACAAATAATTTTTATCTACTGTCACTTTATCACTTTATGTGTAGTTATTTTTCCAAATTTGAGTTTTCATAACTCAAATGTATGATCAAGATCAGAAATTAACCTTGCATAAGAAAAATAGCTGTGCTTTCAGCAGAAGAACAAGAAGTTCTTTTTGAACTATTCTGAGAGCCTGATGGTGAATTTGGCATTAAATTCCTTTGTTTCCCTTGACACATATAAACTGAGTGATTTTTTAAAAATTAATTAATTAATTAATCTTTGGTTATGTTGGGTCTTCGTTGCTGCGTGCGGGCTTTCTCTAGTTGTGGTGAGCAAGGGCTACTCTTCGTTGTGGTGCGCACGCTTCTCATTGCGGTGGCTTCTCTTGTGGAGCTCTAGGTGCACGGGCTTCAGTAGTTGTGTCATGCAGGTTCAGTAGTTGTGGCTTGCGGGCTCTAGAGTGCAGGCTCAGTAGTTGTAGCACATGGGCTTAGTTGCTCCGCGGCATGTGGGATCTTCCTGGACCAGGGTTCAAACCCATGTCCCCTGTATTGGCAGACGGATTCTTAACTACTGCGCCACCAGGGAAGGCCCGGTGATTTGATTTTGACAGCCTTGATTCTGAAAGAATTTTCTCTGCTTTCCTGTACTATTCAGGATTTGTTTGAGAAAGGTTAAGTTTATCTTGGTGAGTTTCAATCAAATTATTATTTTTAGGTTGAAAAAACAATAACAACAAAAAGAAGTAATCCTGTCAATAGCCACTTTTACTGTAATTCCATCAGGGAAAAATAACTTCGTTATTTCAAGTGGGAGCCCTCTAGCCCATTAAATACCCACCTAACTACCATCTCCTGTCACCCTTTCTAACAATTAAAACAATTATTTTTCTATATAGTGATGTACTGTCAATACAACTAGCATGTTATAGCATGAAAGGCTAATTAAATACTCTATGGGACAAAATAAATTATCAGGCAGTGTACAGAATGAAACAGAGTACAAGGTTAGTCAATATTAACGGCTCAAACAAAAATCAGAGGGGATTATATTTATCAGAAATCAAAAACTGTCTTAAAAAGTTTTAATATATAAAAGTATGCTTTAGGAAAGCCCAGGTTATCTCCAAAGTGTCACCAAGGTGACGCTAATAAAATGCAAAGTGAGAATTCCCTGGCGGTCCAGTAGTTAGGACTCTGCCCAGGTTCAATCCCTGGTCAGGGAACTAAGATCCCACAAGCCACGCAGTGCAGCCCCCAAAAATTAATTAATTAATTAATAAAATAAAATTATGCAAAGTATGTAAAAGAAATTGTTGCCTTGGATCCTTTGTCATAATGATAAATGAGACTGGAAAACAGGTAGGCTCCTTAAAGTAGAGAAGAAATGAAAAAGTAAGACTTTGTCAGCATGTATCTACCACTGACTTAGAGAAGAGGATATGCTAATGTTATATGACTTCTCCCACGGATTAAAAAAAAAAATGTGTATATATACACACACACACATATATATATATAGAAATAATTTGAAAGAAGAAAGAACCATCACTTGAAAAAAAGTCTTTGAAGAACACCTAGTGCCCTCTGATGCATTTATTTCTGTGGTCAAGTCTTCTTCTGATCTATGCTTTGGTCTCCTGAGTGTGTCAAGGCACCAAGAGGGCACTACCCCGTGCAAACTACCAGGCCTGGTTACCAAGCAAGGTACAGCTTTCATTATTAACTGACATGTGGAAGCTAATCTCTTGTGAGTTTGAATGAATTCCCTGGAATCTGTATCTTCACATTAACTGCTAAAATTTAGTTTTCTAAACTGGTGAGGCTGAGAACCAACCCTGGAAGGTGGTGGCATTGTACACACCACTCATGCTACACATGCCTGTTTGAAAGGTCAGTGCAGTTAATTATGAGAGTTCACATTACTAAAATATAGCGATACTTTAAATCAAACTCACTCATTCATAACACAAATTTCATATAGCAATGTCTACTTTACAAATATTAATAAAGGAGGACCTTTGTGTCATGCTTAATTTTTTGGTAATCCACCTGCTTAACTGAGCATGATCCTTGCTGAAGGGTGGTTCCATCTGAAGATCCAATTCTGCTTTACACTGAGAATATAATGTTCTAAACACTTCAATGAGGACGTCTTCTAGAATTACAGGTCCTAAAATTAATATACATATTAAAGACAATAATTAATACTACAAATCATGATTATCTACAAATTGGCACAATTAAAGTATGCTTTAAAACAGGTATTTTGAAAAAATAATGTTTTTTCCAGAAGTGAAACTAAACTTCACATCCTGAGAGGCTAACAGTAAAATAGCAAAGAACTGAACAAATGTTTATCTAACTATATAGGTTGATGTAATAGAAATGACAAAATCAGGGAAACTGGTTTTGCCAGTTAATAGCTCTATTAGCTTGGACAAGTTATTTAACTTCTTTCAGCTTTGGTTTCTTCATGCAGAATGAGGATAATAGCAAACTTATGGGACTATCAGTGTAAGGGTCAGGAAAAATTCTGTAAGATGGGTAGCATGGTTCCCAGAATATAATGAGTACTCAATGAATGTAACTTATATTACTATTATTAATTAAAATAATACAAAGGTGCACAAGGCTAAACTTTCCTGCTATAAGAGACGCCAATCTCCTCAGAAAACTTCCTAAACTTCCATCTATTACCATGTAATAGAGCCACTGGTACAACTCAAGTTATTTTTATATTTAAATGTTTTCATTTTTCTTTTAAGAGTTGGTGAGAGAACTTATGCATATTTGCTAAAACTTCTGTACATTAAAAAAAAGAAGAAAAAAAACTTCTGCACATAATTTAATAAAACTACATAATTATTTCACTTTATCATTGCTAATATTTTCAGTTTTTCTTAATTTCTGTCTCAGGTGCCGTAACTATCTTCCCAAGAGATCTAGTATATAAGAAGTACACAGTGAAGAAAGGGAAAACACATAAAACAAAGGGGATGTGGGGAAGAAGGTTGAGGGGTATGACTAAAATACTTTTGCTCAAATCCTTGAATTCTGTGAACTATAAGATAGTCATGACAGATCATCAGTGTTTCGATTTCAGTACCTTAATCAGGATTAAGAGGGGCTTAGAGAGCACCTTTAAGGTGACTCCTCTGCTACCTACGTAGTACAGGGTAGACATATGATAACATACCAGCTGAATGTACATCTGTATCTTCTTAATGTTCTAGAGTGAATTTTAGGTAAGGAATTGTTGAGAACCTGTATTTAAAGGCCACCTCAAAATACAGAAATTTTTCTAAGTAATGACTTTGTCTTATATTTATCATGAAGCAATACAAAACAACCACATTATGATCTTACGCCCTAGGATAGTTAGGATAGTATATATTACCTAGCTCAGGTTTGTCCAGTAAACTGATTAAAATACGAAAAGGTTTTAGATCCTGCATTAAAGTGCTCTCTTCTCCAAATCCATTCACTTGTAAGATCCCCACCATTGCCTTCAAAGAAGAAAAAGTACATTAGTCATTTAAGTAAACAAATTCAAAGATTTTTTCTTAAGAAAAATATTTTTATATACAACCATATGTAAACAGAGATTTACATCTCCTATTGCTTTTCTGAAGTTCTTTTGCTGAAGTTGGCTTTTTTCCTCTGCTGGGGGAAAAGAAAAGTTATATTCATTTCTCTTGACAGAAGAAGAAAGGGCTTAACTTTTCCACCTTTTTTTCTAGAGAAAATGTGAAGAAAATCTAGAAAAATAAATTCATGAATTATCTGATTTCCTAAAAGATAAAAATGTTCCTCTTGACTGTCAACATGCCCCAAACTATCACTCATTATCATGGCAGTATCTACTATTATGCAATTATTTCCTCATTAGTAACTCAAACTGTATTCTTATAACTTCACTTATTTCAAACTGTTTCAGATACCATGTACTCTCTCAGTTTAAGATATCTTGAATAAATTTAATTGAAGTGAAAATAATATGAAATAAGCCTATAGGTCATTTTAATATTTCCATTACAAAAGTAGTTTTAACATTTAAATTCTTGTTGCAACCCAAATTTCCCTGGAATTTCAGAGTAAATAACACAGGTCCTGGCTCATTTTTGGAAGAGCTCCAACTTCCATAGGGCAGACAGGTGAGAAGCTGCAACTATGTTGTGATGAACTCATGAAAACAAAGTAAATGAAGAAAAAGATCTCAGGACTTACACAGAAGTGAGTCTAGCTTACCATTACTTACTTATTTCATTGCAGCCATTTGCTTGTTACAGTCATTCTTAGGAAGTTTGTGAGTCTTGTCTCCACCCCTTCAACTGTAAATTAATTCAAGGCAGGACTTTGTCTTATTTGTTATTTGTTGAGTAACTACAGTGGTCACGGAGTAACCAAAAAATAAAATGAAAGCATC
The DNA here is from genome assembly GCF_949774975.1 of Lagenorhynchus albirostris. Taxonomy (NCBI): domain Eukaryota; kingdom Metazoa; phylum Chordata; class Mammalia; order Artiodactyla; family Delphinidae; genus Lagenorhynchus; species Lagenorhynchus albirostris. The sequence goes on from NC_083106.1 coordinate 71,124,272, forward strand.
CATTACCTGAACCAACAACTCTTTTGAAAAGGTAGTGAAATAGTAAGTAGCGTGTTCTTCAGGATTGCTGTGTCTTGTGCTTCTGGGTCCTATGATAGCACCGTTGTTATCAAAACCTCCATGGAAACAAATTGTAAAATAAATTAAAATGGAATTCTTAAAACTGTTGTTCACTAAATACCAAAACAGCAAATATCTCAAAAACAGCACTAAACACTTACCAATTAGTAGCCCAATCAATGTCAGCAAGAGAGATCATTTTAGATAGTTTAATAAAGGGAAACCAATTCAATACATAAGTGAGTATCATAGTAAACTTCCAGAATTATCTTGGTTTTTTTCAAACAGTGAAAGAACTGAAGATTCAGAAAATCCAAAATAAGTTATATTGTGTCTTCTCACTCCAGGCAGTAAAGAGTTGTGAAGACAGGCCAAACACTCACAAAAAGTATGGAAGAACAAAGTATACACAATATTTTACTGCCTGAGTGGGAGACAGGTACCATGTGTGGGACAGGAGTACTAGTCCTGATTCAAGTTTTGGATATTATGTCATTATTTTGATTATGAATTTATCCTTCTTTGTCTACATACTTGGAGTATAATAGCCTCAATTTATAAGGGGAAAAAAATCTTGTCAAAGGGAACATGACCTATAGATTAAAACAGCTTCTTCAACTAAGAAGCTTTTGAGATTTCTTCATACCATACACAACTCATACTGTCTTTATTTTTATTATCTATTTAAGTAAACTTTTAGTTTCTTAATTTAGGACATACATAAACTTGATAATACTTATGTATGGAAAATTTCCCTTCATCCTTTCCTAGCTAAGACCACACACATCAAACACTTACCGAGAAGCCAGGCATAAAGTCTTCGGTTCAGGGACATATCCCTCCTTAATACTACGTGCAGGGCTGCTGACAAGATCCTTATCATGTCTGGTCGAGTGGCCTGCAATAGTTGGGAATGTGGTTGTACTTAATCACATACAAAAATATATTACTTTCTTTCCTCTTTAAAAAAATAATACCTCACAGTACATTCAGAACTTGAGGGTTTATGAGGTACTTTCACACAACATTATCTCATTTGATCTTTCAAACACAGGAATTATTACTTCCATGTTACAGATTAGGAAACAGAAAAGCTGGATAACACAGCTATTTAGTTGCATACCTAAAACTATAACTGAAATAGTTTAACCTCCATTTTAAAGTTTTTTATCCTATCCAATATTAGCAAAATCTGTCAGAAACAAAGAAATTGGAGCCAGAAGGGACAGACACAAGAAAATAATATGCCTTTAGTCTTTCACATTCGTAGTGGTGTCAACTGACTATAAATAAACTCTTCAGAAGTTCACTATCTTCATCAATTCCAAGTCTTTCATTTCTTGTTCTTTTTAAAATTTTTATCGTGTAGTATTTCAAACACAGAGAAATACAGAAAACAATATAATGAACCCTTTTTGTAACCATCACCCAGCTTTAACAAATCTTAATTTCTTTTTTTCATTTTACTGAAGGTCTTTTAAAGAGAAATAATTCACTTTTTTCTTTGCCTCTTTCCTAATAGCCTTAATTAGATGTTTAAAATATGATTTACTAAAGGAGATCTGGTTTTAGCTAAAAGGGTTCAAGTTAAAAGAAAAAAGGAAAGCAGTTAATTAAATTGCTGGCAATTTTAAGAATATTACTAGATAATCACTTTAGAATAGAATTTTGGAATTTGAGCATTAGAAGGTATGGTAGAAATCACCTAGTCTCACAACCACTTTAGAATAAAGGACCAGAGCCTCACAGGGCCTAAGTACTTAAATGCCTTGTTGGTGCCCAGCTGATAGTGAATGCACCTCTCCTTAATCAGACTACCCAACTTTTTACTACACCATGCTTTTTGACAGACAGTATTAGAAAGGAATTCACCCAACTTGCTTAGTTTAAAGGAATCTTAGAGAAATAACTGACATGTTACAGAACACAGATCATCAACAGCTGCCAAAATACAGTCACGCATCTGAACACAGATGTCTTCTATTCACCTAAGCAATTCTCAAACGGCGGTTCCCAGACTCCTGGGGATCTCTAAGAGCCTTTCAGGAGGACCACAAGGTAAAAAAAATATATAAAACAATACCAAGATGTTATTTGCCTTTTTTGATGTGTTAACATTTCCTCTGATCATGCAATACTGGGTAAAACTGCTGGCATCTTAACACAAAAAGAAGCAGTACCAGCAGTGGCATCCACTGTACTTGTAGTCATTGTATTTTTTACTGTTATGTATTTACAGTAAAAGTCAAAAACAAAAAAAGAAAAAACATTTTCACTTAAGAATGCTGATTAAACAGCAAACATTTATTTTATTAAATACTGACTCTTGAGTACCTGCCTTTTAATATTCTGTGTAATGAAAGGAGTATACATAAAGTACTCCTACTGTAAACTGAAGCATGATGGATGTCTCGAGAAAAAGCATTTGTGTGACTATTTGAATTGTGAGGTGAACTACCAGCTTTTTGTCACAGAATATCACTTTTACCTGAAAGAATGACTGATGTGATCTATAATTATTCAGGCTTGGACACCTGGCAGACATTTTCTCAAAAATAAACAAACTGAGCCTGTCACTTCAAGGGAAAACAATTCATATTCATTATTACAAATAATAAAATTTAAGCTTCCAAGAGAAAACTAGAATTTTGGAAAATTTGTATTTGGCTTGAAATTATATTGAACTGAACCAAACTGGCTTGAAAGCTTCCCAATACCTAACAAACTTTACTGATGAGATCAGTGGTGATACTAGTAAATGTGATTGTTGTTGTGTTAACACTTGGGACATATACATAATTCAGTAAAGCAACACTTTCCAAACAACCAATCATGATGTTACAAAAGCATGTATGGGTAAAAGATCTATTCAAAGTGCAAGACAGACCAGTGGATTTTAATGAAACACACTATGAAAAGTTCATTGATATGGTTTTAGACTTCATATTACAACTAATTTTTAAAAAAACTATGGCTTGTTGAGTTTTGGTGTAGTATCAAAGAAAAATATACTATTTTAACAAAAAAGGCTATTGAAATACTCCTTCCTTTTCCAACTAGTATCTGTGTGAGATCAAATTTTATCCATATACTTCAATCAAAAGAAAAAAATCACAACAGAGTGAATGCTGAAGTAGATACGAGCATTCTGCTTTCTACTATTAGACCAGACATTAAAGAGATTTTCAAAAAATAGAAAACAATGTTAATCTACTAATTTTTTTAACGTGTTGGAAAATACTCTCATAAAATATTATTTGTACTCATGTGATAACTTTGTTATTGTTATTTTAAATGAATTAGTAAATATTTTAAAATTTGCCAGTTTTAATTTATAATATGATAAACATAGATAGATCTAACCTACATAAGCAAAAGAATTTTTAGGATCCTCAATATTTTTAAAGAGTGTAATGGGGTCCTGAAACCAAAGAACTCCTGATCTACCTATTTAACCTCAGATACATGTAGGTCACAGATATTGTCACAAGATATGAGAAGTACTAATGTCTTCCAATCTTATTTTGAGAGAAAAACTTACTTTCCTAAGAAAGTAAGAAGTCACTTCTTGATTACTACTGACATCACTACGTATTGCTAATATGGAAAAAAATTCTATTATAATCTCAATTAAAGGTCTAACTTCTAGAGATTAGGGTCAACTTTCCATAAAATTAATAAAGAGAGTCTAATAAACTTGTAAAGTGCTAACACTCCTAACAGCAATCACTCTTTTTGGGATAAGTTAATGAAGGCTCTCTTAAATTACCATTACAATCAATACTTGTTATGAGTTTATTACATGCAAGACATGGAAAGGAGGAAAGTGGGGAACAAAGAATACTCTGTTATGATCCTTTGATCCTTTTTCTAAGGTAATCTAATAATATGGTATAGTAATGGGGGGGAAGAGTATTAGAATTGGTCTGGGTGGAGTATGTACTTTTAAAAAAACATATTCATCACAGCTATTGTTTTCATAATACAAATTACAGAAGGAAGGCAGAGAAAATCTTTTTCGTTGGTAGGGATACAGAGGTGGTAGAGTAAGAAAGTACTGAAAGAAGCTCAGGCTGAAAAAAGGTTGAGAAGTACTGGTCTAGTGAGATGACATTGTTCGTGTCAATTAAAGTCTACCATGACTTAATTCTTCAGATCCTGCTGAATCATCTATCAGTATATTGAAGGACTAATAGCGTTGAAAGTTTGAAAGGGAAGAAAACAATGGGAATGTTTAACAGTAAAGGTTAATGAGTTTTTTTAATAAACATTTTAGGCTTTTGAGCCACATATTTCTTTGCCATAATCTTTGTTTTCTTTCTTCTTTCTTTCTTTTTCTTTCTTTTTCTTTCTTTCTTTCTTTCTTTTCTTTCTTTCCTCCCTCCCTCCCTTCCTTTCATTCATTCACATCTTTATTGGAGTATAATTGCTTTACAATGGTGTGTTAGTTTCTGCTTTATCACAAAGTGAATCAGTTATACATATACATATGTTCCCATATCTCTCCCCTCTTGCGTCTCCCCTCCTTCCCACCCTCCCTATCCCACTCCTCTGGTGGTCACAAAGCACTGAGCTGATCTCCCTGTGCTATGTGGTTGCTTCCCACTAGCTATCTATTTTACGTTTGGTAGTGTATATATGTCCATGCCACTCTCTCACTTTGTCACAGCTTACCCTTCCCTCTCCCCATATCCTCAAGTCCATACTCTAGTAGGTCTGTGTCTTTATTCCCATCTTGCCCCTAGGTTCTTCATGAGTTTTTTTTTTTTTCTTAGATTCCATATATATGTGTTAGCATACGGTATTTGTTTTTCTCTTTCTGACTTACTTCACTCTGTATGACAGACTCTAGGTCCATCCACCTCACTACAAATAACTCAATTTCGATTCCTTTTATGGCTGAGTAATATTCCACTGTATATATGTGTCATATCTTCTTTATCCATTCATCTGTTGATGGACACTTAGGTTGCTTCCATGTCCTGGCTATTGTAAACAGAGCTGCAATGAACATTTTGGCACATGACTCTTTTTGAGTTATGGTTTTCTCAGGGTATATGCCCAGTAGTGGGATTGCTGAGTCATATGGTACTTCTACTTTTAGTTTTTTAAGGAACCTCCATACTGTTCTCCATACGGGCTGTATCAATTTACATTCCCAACAACAGTGCAAGAGTGTTCCCTTTTCTCCACACCCTCTCCGCCATTTATTGTTTCTAGATTTTTTGATGATGGCTATTCTGACTGGTGTGAGATGATATCTCATTGTAGTTTTGATTTGCATTTCTCTAATGATTAATGATGTTGAGCATCCTTTCATGTGTTTGTTGGCAATCTGTATATCTTCTTTGGAGAAATGTCTATTTAGGTCTTTTGTCCATTTTTGGATTGGGTTGTTTGTTTTTTTGATATTGAGCTGCATGAGCTGCTTGTAAATTTTGGTGACTAATCCTTTGTCAATTGCTTCATTTGCAAATATTTTCTCCCATTCTGAGGGTTGTCTTTTCGTCTTGCTTAGGGTTTCCTTTGCTTTGCAAAAGCTTTTAAGTTTCATTAGGTCCCATTTGTTTATTTTTGTTTTTATTTCCATTTCTCTAGGAGGTGGGTCAAAAAGGATCTTGCTGTGATTTATGTCATAGAGTGTTCTGCCTATGTTTTCCTCTAAGAGTTTGATAGTGTCTGGCCTTACATTTAGGTCTTTAATCCATTTTGAGTTTATTTTTGTGTATGGTGTTAGGGAGTGTTCTAATTTCATACTTTTATATGTACCTGTCCAGTTTTCCCAGCACCACTTATTGAAGAGGTTGTCTTTTCTCCATTGTATATTCTTGCCTCCTTTATCAAACGTAAGTTGACCATATGTGCATGGGTTTACCTCTGGGCTTTCTATCCTGTCCCATTGATCTATATTTCTGTTTTTGTGCCAGTACCATACTGTGTTGATTACTGTAGCTTTGTAGTGTTGTCTGAAGTCAGGGAGCCTGATTCCTCCAGCTCCGTTTTTCGTTCTCAAGATTGCTTTGGTTATTCGGGGTCTTTTGTGTTTCTATACAAATTGTGAAAGTTTTTGTTCTAATTCTGTGAAAAATGCCATTGGTAGTTTGATAGGGATTGCATTGAATCTGTAGATTGCTTTGGGTAGTAGAGTGATTTTCACAATGTTGATTCTTCCAATCCAAGAACATGGTATATCTCTCCATCTATTTGTATCATCTTTAATTTCTTTCATCAGTGTCTTATAATTTTCTGCATACAGGTTTTTTGTCTCCCTGGGTAGGTTTATTCCTAGGTATTTTATTCTTTTTGTTGCAGTGGTAAATGGGAGTGTTTGCTTAATTTCACTTTCAGATTTTTCATCATTAGTGTATAGGAATGTTAGAGATTTCTGTGCATTAATTTTGTATCCTGCTACTTTACCAAATTCATTGATTAGCTCTAATAATTTTCTGGTAGCATCTTTAGGCTTCTCTATGTACAGTATCATGTCATCTGCAAATAGTGACAGCTTTACTTCTTTTTTTCTGATTTGGATTCCTTTTATTTCTTTTTCTTCTCTGATTACTGTGGCTAAAACTTCCAAAACTATGTTGAATAAGAGTGGTGAGAGTGGGCAACCTTGTCTTGTTCCTGATCTTAGTGGAAATGGTTTCAGTTTTTCACCATTGAGGACGATGTTGGCTGTGGGTTTGTCACATATGGCCTTTATTATGTTGAGGAAAGTTCCCTCTATGCCTACTTTCTGGAGGGTTTTTATCATAAATGGATGTTGAATTTTGTCAAAAGCTTTCTCTGCATCGACTGAGATGATCATATGGTTTTTCTCCTTCAATTTGTTAATATGGTGTATCACACTGATTGATTTGTGTATACTGAAGAATCCTTGCACTTCTGGGATAAACCCCACTTGATCATGGTGTATGATCCTTTTAATGTGTTGTTGGATTCTGTTTGCTAGTATTTTGTTGAGGATTTTGCATCTATGTTCATCAGTGATATTGGCCTGTAGTTTTCTTTCTTTGTGACATCTGTGTCTAGTTTTGGTATCAGGGTGATGGTGGCCTCGTGGAATGAGTTTGAAAGTGTTCCTCCCTCTGTTATATTTTGGAAGAGTTTGAGAAGGATAGGTGTTAGCTCTTCTCTAAATGTTTAACAGAATTCGCCTGTGAAGCCATCGTAAAAAATCATTCTTATCTTGCAGGCTGCTTGCCCACCTCTCTACTGGTAAGTTCAGACTACACCAATATGCCACAGCAGCCGTTTTTGTGAAAAGCCAGAGGCAGAATAAAGGCCCTTGGCTTAAGGATGGCAAGTCTTAAAATAGAAACTGGGGGTGGTTTATGTCCCACCCGTATAAATATACTGTTCCTATTACTAGGGAACAGTATAGGCAATGAAGTGTAAGATTCTTCAATTATTAGTAACTCAATTTCAACCTGAATAAAGTAATAAAAGAAAAATTTGAGCACGGCCAATTATAATGAAAATTCACTAGTTATCTACTAACCACAGCTCTTACAAAATCCCAAATAATAGTCTTTTCTGCTAATGACATTTTAGAAACAAACTTACTTTTCCGAGGTAAAAGTTTTCCATTTCTTATTACATTTGTTAGGTATGTAGTTCCACCATTCTGAATACTTACACATTGGCACTCTAAATTGCTCATCATAATTTAGAACTCAAAAGAATTTAGATCACTTCCTTAAAAAATGAGGATAGTAATTAAATTAAGTTCCAGCTTCATTTACGATTTAAGTGAGTTATTCTCATCTGTCACGAAAGTACAGTTGACCCATGAACAAAGAGGGGGTTAAGAGTGTCAACAGTTAATGGAAAATCCCAGCATAATTTCAGTCGGCCCTCCATATCCACAGTTTCATATCCTAGGATTCAAAAAACCATGGATTCTGTAGTACTGTAGTATTTACTACTGAAAAAGAATCTGCATATAAGTGGACCTGTGCAGTTCAAACCCTTGTTCAAATTTCAACTGGACTAGAGAATGTCAGAGTAACTAAATATTTGGCTTTCAAATTACAGCCAACTCTGCTAAGGGTCTGACATACATCCCCCAAATCACCAAACCAAGAAAAGATGACATTAGGACAGAGATAAGAGCTAGGTAGAAGGCCTGGGTCTCAGAGTCTTGGCTTACTCACAGCTAGCAATGAATAACAATACCTCTTGCTTTTTAAAGGTTAAAACTTTTTTTTTAAAGGTATGAAATAATCTATTTAATTCTTCATATTCTTATCCAAATCAATAAATCTTATTTTCCCCAAAATTTCACAAATTCCACTCCTTAAAAAGGGAACTTGTTTTCTATGTACTTACTGGTTTATAAAACAAGAGAATACAACTTAAATCCAATTTTAAAAATAACTACACATCAGGAATCTATGAATGTCTAAAGAATGCCTTATGTTGATACTGGCATTACTGTTTTACCTGACTCATGTGGAATGGAAAACAGAAGAGTATGAGGTCCAGTGTGCTTCTCTGTACCAGTACACTTGAATCCTGCACCGAAGTGCTTACCGCTTCTACCTAAAATAAGAGAGTCTTTAGTTATCTATTGTGTATTACCCTGGGAAATAGTTACCATGAAAATGTAACAATGCTTCATTTTCCTCAAAAAACAGAAGTATGTTTCCAAGTTTCTTTTATCACTAATTACACATTTGTACATTGTTTTGAATAGGTAAATATAATAGTTTAAAATTAAGGAGCACAAAAGAGTACATAGCCAAAAGGTTCTCCCCCATCTGTTTCCAACCACCCAGTTTTGTTTGTGTAAACAATCAAGAATACCAGTGAATACTTTCTGCAAATATAAGTAAAAAAAACATGCATGCATAATCCCAAACTCTGCCTTTTTCATTTAACAACATACCCTGCAGAGCTTTCCTTAACACTACATAAAGAACTTCATTTTTTATATCCAAAGAAATACTTCCTTTCATAGATGAATCCTTATTTATTTAACTAGGCTCCTAATGATGGACATTTATACTGCTTACAACCATTTACTATTGTAAGTAATGTTGCAATATACTTACATAATATACAAGCACACCTACAGGATAAATCTTTCAAAGCAGAATTGCCAGATATTGTGATATACGCAGTTGCAATTTAAATAGTGTAATGCTTTGTCTTAAGGTTATGTATATTTATATTCTCACCAGCTCTGTGTGACAATTTGTTTTTCCGTGTTAACCCACACGTTTCTTGTTTTTGTCAATCTGATATATGAAAATGGGTATCTTCATACAGTTTAAATTTTTATTTCTCTTCTTACAAATAACACTGAGAATTTTTTCGTACCTTTGAATTATTTTTATTTCCTTAGGTTAACTTTCTGTTCAAATCAATTTTCCTACTTGACTGTTAATATTTACTTATTTATTTACGTAACTCTTTGAATAATAAGGAGGTTAGTCCTTTGACTGTGATGTATTATAAACAGTTATCCAATTATGGCACTTGATTTTTAAAGAAATTTAAAAAAATGACTTCTTTAAAACTTCCATTAAGTCATTAAAAGGAAATGTAACAATACATTTGGAAAATAGTTTGGTAGTTTCTTATAACCTTAAAACATATATTAGGAGAAAATATAAAAGTAAATCTGTTTGAGCTTAGATTAGACACAATTTCTTAGATAATATCTAACACCAAAAGCACAAATGACAAAAAAGAAAACAGATAAATTGGATTTGATCAAAATTAAAATTTTTGTACTTCAAAGGACACTATCAAGAAAGTGAGAAGACAACTGAATGGGAGAAAATATTTTTAAATCATATATATGATAAGAATTTAATATCCAAAATGTATAGAGAACTCCTACAACATAACAACAAAAAGAGAAATAAACCAATTTAAATAATGGGCAAAGAATTTGAACAGACATTTCTCCAAACATTTAAAGATGGCCAATAACCACAAATACGTTCAACATCATTAATCATTAGGGAAATGCAAATCAAAACCACAATGAGATAACACTTCAAACCCATTAGGATGGCTATAATAAAAAAGACAGACAGTAACAAGTATTGAAATGGATGTAGAGAAAAGGGAACCCTCGTATATTGCTAATTGGAATGTAAATCGGTACAGTAACTTTGGAAAACAGTTTGCCAGTTCCTCAAAAAGTTAAACACAGTTACCATATGACCCAGTAATCCCACTGTTAGGTGTATATCTCGAAGATACAAAAACTTATGTCTACACAAAAACTTATGCATGAATGTTCATAAAGAATTATTCCTTAAGAGCCAAAAAGGAGAAGTAACCCAAACTGTAATCAACTGAATGATGGATAAATAAAATGTGCTATATCCAAACAGAATATTAATCAGCTATTAAAAGGAATGAAGTACATGCTTCAATATGAACAAATCTTGAAAATATTATGGTAAGTGAAAGAAGCTATTCATAAAAGACTACATATCATATATTTTATTTATATGAAATGTCCAGAATAGGCAAATCTATAGAAACAGAATATAGACAGTGGTTGCTAGGGACAGGAGTGAGGGAAAATGTGATGTGATTAATGGTACAGATGGGGTTTCCTTCTGGGGTGACGAAAATGTTCTCAAATTAGTGGTGATAGTTGTACAACTTTGTGAATATACTAAAAACCACTGTTCAATTCAAAAGGATAAATTTCATGGTATGTGAATTATATCTCAATAAAGCTGTTATAAAAAAAAGTTAAACATATATTTACTTTATAAAGCAGGAATCCCATTCCTATGTATTTTCTCAAGAAATAAGGATATATGTCTGGATAAAGAAGATGTGGTACATATATACAATGGAATATTACTCAGCCATTAAAGAGAATGATGCCATTTGCAGCAACATGGATGGACATAGAGATTATCATACTAATGCTATTTGCAGCAACATGGATGGACATAGAGATTATCATACTAAGTGAAGTAAGTCAGACAGAGAAAGACAAGTATCATACGATATTGCTTATATAAGGAATCTTAAAAAAATGATACAAATGAATTTATTTACAAAACAGAAATAGACTCACAGACTTAAAAAACAAACTTATGGTTACCAAAGGGGGAAGGTGGGGGGAAGAGATAAATTAGGAGGTTGGGATTAACATATACACACTATTTATTTAAAACAGATAACCAACAAAGACCTACTGTATAGCACAGGGAACTCTACTCAAGATTCTGTAATAATCTAAATGGGAGGGCTTCCCTGGTGGCGCAGTGGTTGAGAGTCCACCTGCCGATGTAGGGGACACGGGTTCGTGCCCCAGTCCAGGAAGATCCCACATGCCACAGAGAGGCTGGGCCCCTGAGCCATGGCCGCTGAGCCTGCGTGTCCGGAGCCTGTGCTCCACAACGGGAGAGGCCACAGCAGTGAGAGGCCTGCGTACCAAAAAAAAAAAAAAAATCTAAATGGGAAAAGAATTTGAAAAAGAATAGATATATGTATATGTATAACTGAATCATGTTGCTGTGCACTTGAGACTAACATTATAAATCAACTATATTCCGATATAAAATAAAAATGTAAAAAAAAGAGGGACTTCCCTCGTGGTCCAGTGGTTAAGAATCTGCCTTCCAATGCAGGGGATGCGGGTTCGATCCCTGGTCGGGGAACTAAGATCCTACATGCTGCGGGGTAACTAAGCCTGCAGCCTCTAGAGCCTGTGCGCCACACCTAGAGAGCCTGCATGCCTCAACTACTGAGCCCACGTGCTCTGGAGCCCGTGCACCACAACTAGAGAGACCACACCCTGCAACTATTGAGCCCATGCGCTCTAGAGCCTGAGTGTCACAGCGGGAGAGAAGCCCGTGTGCCGCAACAAAAGATTGTGTGTGCCACAACCAAGACCCAACGCAGCCAAATAAATAAATATGAAAAAAAGAGAAATAGTTGTAAATGGAAAAAAAAAGAACATATGTCGATATAAATAACTGTATGCAAATGTTTATATTAGTTTTATTCATAACTGCCCCAAACTGGAAAGAACTCAAATGTTCATTAATCAGTGAATGAATAAACAAACTATGGTATATTCATACAATACTACATAGCAATATAAAAGAACAAACTATTGATACATGCAAAAACATGGATGATTCTCAAACACGTACAAAGTGAAAGAAACCAGACAACAGCTAACACTGCATGATTCTATTATGTAACATTCTGCAAAAAGCACAATCTACAGGAATAGAAAATAGATCAGTGTTTACAAGGACTTGGGAGTGTAGGGGAATGAGAGTGACTACGAAGGGACAGAAAAGAACTTTTTGGGGTGATGTAAATGTTCTCTATCTTGATTTTATAGTATGTATATATGTATATAGTATGTATAGTATACTATAGTATGTATAGTATGTATGAATTTGACAAATGACTGTATGTATTTGTCAAATTCATACAACTGTACACATGAGTTAATTTCAGTGTATGTTAATTACACTTTAATACATATAACCAAAAATCTGCATAAAAATCTGTCATTTCATAATCATGTGGGGAAAAAGTAAAGGATGATTAATCACAACCTTTTTTTTTAAACATTTCAAAATGACCCTTAAGGGATTCTTTGTTTTTCACTCCTTGCTCATTTTAAGAGTACAGCACTCTACAGAGATAAAAGGTTTCCTTCTGTTCTTAACCTTGAAATTAAAAAGTATAAGCAAACAATCAATGTGATTTTTTTCAACTATCTTTCACTATCTGCTTTAGTAATACATCATTTTGCATAAATTCCATACAGAATCTGGCTATCACTTTGTCTAAAATCTGTCTTTCCTATAAAGAAATCTATGATCCAACAGAAGGTACACTTCGAGATAATATAATGAATGTGGCTATGTTAACAATGGTCTAATCAGTTAGCAAGATGGTAATAAAGACCATTTATTTGCTTGAATAACAGATAATAAAGATAACATATAAATAACAATTCCTTTTCCATGAAAAAACTTTGTAGGTTTTCAAAAGAATAATTAGCAACTATTTTGGTCTTTAAGTTTCCTTGATGAAAAATGTAAGCTCCATGAAAACAGGAACTTCATTCGTGGCACGATTCTCAATATCTGGAATTTTGTGTCTGGCTATAAAGAAGTATGAGTTAAATGAGCAACCACATGTATACCTACCATTAGCTCGATATCACTGCCAATTATATAAAGCTGATCTTCCATGGAAAGCTTCCTGTTCAAATGGGCAAGAACATACGTGATTCCAGGTAAACGCACAGCAGGACTGGTTAGAAGGCTACCCCAGAGGGCACTGTAGAATGCCGACTGGTCCACTGCAGTAGCAACCTTTTCCAATAATGTGTTTGTTCTGAGGTACAAAATAAAGTGGTTGAAAAAGGGAAATATTTAGTTTCACGATGTTAAACACAAATCATTATCCTCTCCCAGAATGTATGAAAGCATCCCTGCCGTAGTCATATGTTCCATAGATGGGAAGAAGCATACACGTCAGAGTCAGAGAACTGGGGTGTAAGTCCTGGCTCTCCCAATTACTAGCTGTGTAATCTGGGGAAATCACTTAGTGTTTCTTCAGTTCAGTTTCCTCAACCGTAAAATGAAGATAACAACAAAAACACCACCACAAGTCCCATCTGCCTCAGTGGGTTGTTAAACCCACATACATTATAGTTAATAATAATCCTATAGCAGAACATATCTTCTGTTGATTTTCTACAAAATTTTAAAGGCTATTTCCAAATATTTCCTTCTCTTTGAAATCACATTATGTAATTCACTATTTCAATGAATTATCCTATGACAAAATCAGAGATGCATTATTGCTCTATTAAGAACTGCATTTAAAGAATTACCTTTCATTTGTTTTAAACATAAGATAAACAATGCAATACACAAAAATTATTACATTGCTGTAAAGCAGATTCAGAATCAAGAGAATCTGATGATGAGTTCTACTGTTAACTTACTATGTGATTTAATACTAACACTGTAATCCCTTCTAGCCTCAATTTAACTATGCATTAAAAGAACATGTTTTCATATCATTTTATAGAACTTGTGTGAAATAACTGGCAAAACATATTGCTATGGTCTGAATGTTTATGCCCCCTGAAAATTTATACATTAAAACCCTGATCCCCCAAAGTGATGGTATTAGAATGTGGAACCTTTGGGAGGTGCTTAAGTCATGAGGGTAGAGCTCTCATGAATGAGATTAGTGTTCTTATGAAAGAAATACCAACAGAGCTCCAAAGTCCCTTCCAGTAGATGAGGATATAGGGAAAAGGCTCCAGCTATGAACCAGGCAGAAGGCTCTCACCAGAGCATGGTCATGTTGGCACCTTGATTTTGGACTCCCAGCCTCAAGAACTGTGAGAAATAAATTTCTGAATTTTTGCATTTCTGAATATTTCTAAATTTCTGAAAATAAATTTCTACCCAGTCTGTGGTATTTTGTTACAACAGCCCAAAAGACTAAGGCACATAACAAGATTAAATCATAGAGATACCACAGTCATAAAGACCATTATTCAATTTCTACGTTAAATTTTTAATTATAACTAGCAGATTTATGAAATGGTATTCATTGTATGCTTCCCTTAGGAGAATTAATAAAACAATTTAAAACAAGACTGATTTATAAACTTAATAAAATAATCTCATATTGTGTTTCTAAACTTGTAAGCAAGTAAGTAAAAAAGTTAATAAAAGTAAATGATAAGTTTTGAGGACTAAAGTATTTTTTCTCAAAGTAGCTTATAAGAGTAATCCAATATTTTCAGGATTAGATTCTTACAGCATTATGGGAGCAGATGAAATATAATAAAAGGGTAGCTGGTCAATGCACTGGAATAAATTATTTAAATTTAAATCATGTGTACTCGTAAAGAAAGTTTGGCATTTTCTTTTTCTGCCACCTTAATTCATAATTTCCTTTTTGGTAAGAATATCAGTAACAGAGATTAAAGATACTTAATGTTACCCTGCATTGTCTACCACTATTAACTTCCAAAGAAATGATAGGCTCCAAAACAGATCAAATCATTTTCTTCGAAGAGTTAAAATATCAAGAGTATCATGTCAATAGGTTGGTGCTAGGCTATTTTCCACCATTAACAATTTAAAAATTGATGGTACATGGCCCAATTTCCCATTCATTTTATTAATTTAAATGTCCTATCTATTGTACTATTATTTTAAATTATGGGTCACAAATTTTTGAGTGATTTTTATGTGCTAGGCACTAGACTAAGTGATATTGAAATATTATAGTAACACAATGAAATAGGTTATGCTTTTTTATATACAAGAAAACTCAATAAAGTTCAGAAATGTTGAAAAAGCTTTCCTAAGCTCACACAGTGTCTGTCAAACTAGGATTTGAACCCAGTCCATCTACCTTCCAAGTCTGTGCTCTTATTACTCAGCTAAATTTTCAGTGTGATACACAAACTAGACACACTAATTTTTTTGCTATAAAAATCTTCAGGTGATATACTGACGTGTCAAGAATAATTAGTTTTTGTGATGCTAATATTACTGATTTAAGGATGCTTGCTGACAAATCCATGACTTTGATTACTTAGCTGCAGCAATAACAGTACTATCTTACCTCTCATAGTACTCTGATCCTTCTTCTAAGCCAGGAAGAATACCAGTTAGCAATCCTTGTAGACCAGGCTTCAGTGTTTTACCCAAAGGCAGATAATATATCTCATACAAACTTAGCAATGTTGGTTTCACCGACATGGCAGCATTTGCAAGAAGAGGAAATAGTCCAGAACTGTTTTATAAAAATAAAAGTGGGGGATAAAATAACTATAAAATATTAATTCATATGTACCAACATGTGTGTATAAATCTTTTAAAAATGAAATAATGTTATACTGCTCAGCTTAAAATGGTATCCTGTATAGTGATGCCTTCTATATCCATTAAACCAACCTAGGTCTCTCACCTGAGCTTCATACTCATAAACCCAGTGGCCACCTAGCTGTTTCACAAGGCCTTCAAATTTCACAATTCATAAACAGAGTTCCCTCCCTCCCCCTGCCCCAAATCCTGATCCTTCCCCTGTAATTTCCATTTCAAAATATGGCATCAGCATCCATCTGGTTGACCAAAGGCTATACATCTTAGAGCGACTCTTGACCCTTTTAAAAAAAATCTACTTTAAATCGGAATCAATTACCAAGTTTTCTCTCCAAGCCATCCTCCTAGATATTTTTTGAATATAATAAATTCTCTCCATCTCCATCAGATAGCTCCTTAGAAGAGACCACCAAGGTATCTCAATCATCATCTCTCAATCATCATGTCTTACCAAGTACTGCTTCAGGATAGCCCTGAAGCAGCTGTTCTCAATAAAACCTTTCACTGGTTTCCTGCTGCCTTTAAGATATAGTCTAAATGCTTAACGTGGCTTTTAACATCTTGCTACTACATACCTCTATAGAGACAATGTATGCTCACCAATATCACTCCTGCACCCTCTGCTCCAGCTACACTGAAGAATTCCTCTCAAGTTCATTTTAGAACTTTCCACACCCTCGTTAGCAAGCAGGCCTTCGCACATGCTGCTCTGAAAGATACAATTCCTGCTCCCTTACTTACAACCTCGTTGTTGTCTGGATGATTCCTAGGACTCAGAAACTCAGCCTAAGCTGTTTCCTTGAGGAGACTGTCTCCTAATTAGACTAGGTTAGGCTCCCTATTTGATGTCCCCATAGAACCTAACACTTATTCTAATAAGTAATTCTGTTTTTACTAACAGTAAGTAATTCTATTGCTGTGATAATAATAAGTAATGCTAGGGACTTCCCTGGCGGTCCAGTGGTTAAGACTCTGCGCTTCCACTGCAGGGGGCAAGGGTCCGATCCCTGGTCGGGGAACTAAGATCTTGCATGCCACACAGTGCAGCCAAAAAAAAAAAAAAAGTAATGCTATTCCTTGCAGCAGCAGAAGGAAACATCAACAAAGTAAAAAGACAACCTACAGAATGGGAAAAAAAATTTGCAAACCATATATCTGATAAAGGGTTAATATCTAAAACACATAAAGAACTTGTACAACTCAATAGCAAACAACCTAATTACAAAATGGGCAAAGGACCTAAATAGACTTTTCTCGAAAGAAGATACATGAATGGTCAACAGATACATGAAAAGATGCTCAACATCACTAGTCAACAGGGAAATGCATATTAAAACCACAGTGAGATAACATCTCATGCCTGGCAGAAGGGCCATCATCAAAAAGACAAGATATAACAAATGCTGGTGTGGATGTGGAGACAAGGGAACCCCTGTGCACTGCTGGAGGGGCTGCAAATTGGTACAGTCACTATAGAAAACAGTATGGAGATTCCTCAAAAAATTAAAAATTCCAATTCTGGGAATATATTCAAAGGTAAAAAAAACACTAACTCAAAAAGAATCCCCATGTTCATAGCAGCATTATTTACAATAGCCAAGACATGGAAACAACCTAGGTGTCCACTGATGGATGAATAAAGAAGTTGTGTGTGTGTGTGTATACACACACACACACACACACACATACACACACATGGAATATTATTCAGCCATAAAAATGAGGAAATCCTACCATTTGCAACCACATGGATGCATCTTTAAGGTATTATACTGAGATAAGTCAGACAGAAAAAGACATACTGTATGATCTCACTTATAGGTAGAATCTTAAAACAAACCAAACCAAAACAAAAAAACACCCTAACTCATAGAAAAAGAGATCAAATTTGTGGTTACAAGAGCCAATGGTAGAGGGAGGGGGAATTAGAAGAAGGTGGTCAAAAGGTACCAACTTCCAGTTATAAGATAATTGAGTACTAAGAATGTAATGTAAAACATGATGACTACAGTTAACACTGCTATATGATATACAGGAAAGTTGTAACAGAGTAAATCCCAAGAGTGCTCATCATAAGGAGAAATTTTTTTTCCTTTATTCTTTTCTTCTTTCTTTTCTTTTTATTGTATCTATATGAAAAGATGATATTAGCTGAACCTACTGTGGTAATCATTTCACAGTATATGTAAATCAAACCATCATGCTGTACACCTTAAACTTACACAGTGAGGAATGTCAATTATTTACCAATAAAACTGGGGGAAAAAAGAGTAATTCTAGTAGATAATTCTGTAATATCAGAAAGCAAGAGACCATGACTCTCTTTTTATTTCTGTATCCTAAATCCTTAACACCAAGTCCTGCACTTGCAAAGTGCTTAACAAATGAATTAAGAATCTGTCTTGCTCCTACTTTATACAGAAAACAGAGGTCATCTAGTGGGAATTCCCTCAGCTCGCCATTTTCCCGCCTTCAATTTTAGGTAGTACAGTGTGACTTAAAGCTACAGTAGTAACCTCTTCAAAGCTACCTTGCCCCAGGGCCCAACGTCTCCTTTTGCCAGGGCCCTGCTTTATCTACCATCCTTTTTCTTTCCTGTAATTTCTTTCTTCCTCCACTGACAATTGTGCTTAAATCTTTCCTATGACTCTAAAAAGAGAATAAATTACAACAACAAAATCCCCAAACCTTTATCTTAACTACCTCCTGGCTTGAAGCTGCCTTCCTACTTCAACTTTTGGGGGGAAAAAAAAAGCACTCCTCCCAATTTATCACCTCCCATCTGATCTTCAATCATGACACTTCTACCTGCTCTACTGAAGCTGTTCTCCATACTGTCACCAATGTCTACTAATCGCCAGATTTGATGGTCTATTTTCAGTCCCTACTGTTTCATGTGCCAGTAATATTTGATACTATTCACCACAACTTTCTCTTGAAATTCTTTCCCCTTTTGGCTTCAGGTGAGCTCTGTCTCCTGGTACATTTTCTATCTCTGATTCTTCTTGTTCCTTTTCAATGACTACTTTCCTCCACCTGCTCTTTAAATAATGTGACTCCTAAGTATTCACAGAATGGTCTCATTCCTTTACCCTCCTTATTATTCACAACGTACTGGGTGATCTCAATCATTCTCTTGGCTTCAACTGCCACCTGAATACTAACTGCTCTAAAATCTCTCTAGCCTGAAGTCTGGGTTTGTATTATCAAAAGTTTACTTTACATATCCATTTAATATTTTATGCTGCTCAAACTACATGTCTAGCCTTCTTAGTAACCCCTCTGTGTACTGTATCATATTAAAAAAAATAAGTTTGAAGACACAATATGATATTTTATCATAGGTTACAGAACTTTAAAAGTATTTGTATTTATGTTAAAGCATAAACCTTGAGATTAACTTACTTAATAAAAAATAAAAAGTCCAACATTAATATAAACTTTAGTTTTTAAATTAGCTATACTTCTAAAAAATACACAATAACAATTTTACTCCATAAGGTATGTGTATATAAGAATGTCTGCCATATTTAGACATGGTGTTCTAGAATTAATTTATTATTCTTATATAGCATTATATATTATTCTTATATTGCTAATAAAATTAGATATACTGCAACTTCGTAAAATAGCTGTTTCTTAAAGTAAACTTTCTGTTATTTAAGAGTTTAAAAAGTAGTAGGCATGAGTTATATAAGAAAAGTCTTGCCTTAAGAAAGGAATTGATCAGTTATTACATGTAACTGAGCAATTTTCAGCTTTTTATTAAAAAGTGCTGTTCCTTGTAATATAGTGTTTATTATTAGTATTAAAAATACCTATTACTGACTTTAGGTTCTATTTTTAAAACATCCATGCAGAATTTAAAGAAAGAGAAAACACATACACAGTAAAGTAGATCAATGAAGTTAAAAGTTTGTTTTTAAAAAGACTAACAAAATTGATAAACTCATGACAAGACTAACCAGAGTAAAAAAGGATGTCTGCATCACCAATGTCACGAATGATAGAGGAAAATTGGATATGCACATGCAAAAGAATGAAATTAGACCCCTATCTTACATCACTTACAAAAGTTAACTCCAAATGGATTAAAGACTTAAATATAAGGCCTGAAACCATAAAATATAGAGGAAAACATAGAGAAAAGCTCCCTGACACTGCCCTTGGCAATGATTTTTTTGGATAAGAAACCTAAAGCAAAGGCAACAAAAGCAAAACTAAACAAGTGTGACTACATCAAACTAAAATGGAAGAGAGGATAAGATATGGGGAAGCCAGAATGAAAAGTTCTAACATATGTTTAATCATAGTTCCAAAAAAGGAAGAGAGAATACATGGAGTAAAGTCAATTTAAAGAGACTCCAGAATTGATGAAAGGTATTGATTTACAGATTTTAAAATCCCAATGAATCCCAACCAGGATAAAGAAAAAGATATCTACCTCTAAATACATCACAGTAAAACTGCAGAGTACTAATGACAAAGATGTAGAAGTAAATACGCAGACTTCTATGAGCTGATATTCGATCAGAGACCTGGATTAAAGCATTACAGAGTGAGGAAAACAAAGAAAATGAGGAAGAATAAGCAGAGACCTATGTTGTCAGAATGGAGTAAACTGGGTAGAAAGTGGCAGGAGTTAAGAGGTCACTGACACAGACTGGGCCAAAGTATATAAAGCCTTAAAAGCCATAGTAAGGGCTTTGAATTCTGTTTTTAAGCGACAGGAGGAAGTCAATGGAGGTTTTTAACAGAGGAATGACATTACCTATTCAATGTATTAAAAAGTTTACTCTGATACTATGTGGAGAAAAGGGTGTAAGAGAATAAGAACAGATGTTATATGAATATTCGGAGGCCAGTAACAAAGACCAGGCTAGAGATAATGCTTACTTAGTGAGGATGCTGCCAGCAAGGGTAGAGAGAGGTAGATGTATTTGGAACATGGAACAATGGCTAACATTTATTGAGTACTTATTACATGCTGTACTTTGTTCTAAGCACTTTACATATATTAACTCTCTTAATTCTGTTAACAATACTATGAAATTGATCATCTTATTCCCATTTTTGCAGATGAGAATACATACAGAGAGAGGTGAAGAAAATGGCTCAAGATCACAGAGCCAGTTAGCTGTAAATATGAATTGTCTGACTCCACTGCCTCTGCTCTTAACCACCATGAGATAGAACTCTTAGTGACAGAATATTCATGAGAGGAAGGAGAATATGGGCAAAGAAAACAAGATGTCAAGTGTAAGTCTGAGATTTCAGGTGTAAATGGATGGATGGTGGTGCCATTTACTGAGCTTTAGTGCACCGCAGATGGCCAGGTTTATGGGAGAAGGTGAGGTTAGTTTGGAGCAGGTTGAGCTGCAGTTGCCTTTAAAGATCCACACTGAGGTGGCAAGTAAGCCAGGAGTTTAAAGCAGAAGTCAGCACTAGTGATACCAAGTTGGGAGTCTGCACATAAAAGATAAATCATGGCTTGGATAAGCATGCCCAAGGAGAGAATATAAAGTGAAAACATTAGGTACAGGACTAAGCAAGCCTTAAGGAACTCCATATGTAGAGTTTAGGGAAAGGAGAAAAGGCTGGTAAAGGAGATTGAGAAAGTAACAAAACTGGAGAATGAAGTATAACAGAAGGCAAGAGAAAAAGACTATTTTAAGGAGAGAATGGTCAACTATGTTGAAAGGTGCTAAGAGATCAAGGTATCTATTTTTTCTCAGGGTAGTTCTCTAGCTTAAAAACACAGAATGTTCTGTAGTCTCAACAATTTTGAAAAAAAATAAACTTTTCAAAAATGACATCTGAGAAGGAAAAAATTCTTGTATTAAGAAATATTAGGGACTTCCCTGGTAGTCCAGTGGGTAAGATTCCACGTTCCCAATGCAGGGGGCCTGGGTTCAATCCCTGGTCAGGGAACTAGATCCCACATGCATGCTGCAACTAAGAGTCCGCATGCCACTACTAAGAAGTCCGCATGCCACAACTAAGAGTACGCATGCTGCAACTAAAAGATCCTGAATGCCGCAATGAAGATCCTGCATGCTGCTACTAAGGCCTGGCACAGCCTAAATAAATAAATAAATCTTAAAAAAAAAAAAGAAAGAAAGAAATACTGTAAATTTTTCTTAAGTATTTATTTATCAAAATATTTAAGACTGACATTTGAAAACTTTCATCATTAAGGACTTTTCAATTTTTTACCTTTTACTGCAAAAAGCATAAAATAGCTAAAAATACTTTTTACTTACATGCAAATAGACAGTAAAATTATTCTCACCTATATAAAAAAAGATCTTTGGCAAGTCGCTTAGGTCCAATGATTTTGAAGATAATTTCATATGTTTCAAGTGCCTTCCGATGAACTCCACCTGGTAATGCTGGATGTAGACATTGAGCTAGGCGTTTGCCTATGGTCAGCTTTTTGGGTACCACTTGGTACTTTGCATTATTTTGTAAAACCTTGAAGAAAACATTTTAATTCAGTTGAGAAAAATATTACATTTCATTTTATTTCCATTTTCTAGCATAGTATTACCAAAAACCCTTATAGGACTTCTTTACACTCTGAAAAAATTATAGAGGATGTCAAAAAACTTTTGTTTTTGTCAGTTACATCTGTCAATACTGGATTTAAAATTAAAACTGAGGATTTAAAAATATTTATTAATTTGTTAAAAAAAAAACTCATTACGTGTTAACAGAAATAACATTTTTATGAAAAATAACAATACTTTCCAAAACAAATTTGTTCAGAAGAAAGGCACCGTTTTAGATGTCTGCAAATCTTTAATGTCAGTCAGCCTTCAACCTATTTTTGATACACTGTTTGAAATACATGAAGAAAATCGAACCTCAACATAGATACTTTGTTGGAAGAGGAACAACCACTGCTGTACTATATCATATTATAGCAAGTAATTCTAGTGATAACAAGAACATACATGAGATTATAATTGCCCATTTGCTTTTACTAATCTCCCAATTGGGTAAAATACATGTTGCTGTATTTATTCAGCCACTACATTTCTTTAGAGATGATGGTCAAGGCAGAATTTATAGAAGAAGATGCTATCTCACAAATCACTCAAAGGAGATTAATTATTTAAGTGATAAAAGACTTACAAATGCAGTTCTTCAGAGTATTATGGCAAAATGCTGATAGAATACTAGAAAATGAACACTCAGAATGAATACAGTATAATAGACTGGAACTGGAATTTAGATGAAACACAAAAGAAGTCCTTTATTTTAAAAAATAACTGAGGTTAAAATATATAAAACGAATGATCTGCCAAAGGCAGTACAGAAGAGAAGCACTAGATTTTTCATTTCACAAAAAAAGCGGAGGGTCTGAGGTCCACTTAGATATAACATTTTCAATGTTCTTCCCACTACAAGCCTTCAATCCAGTTTTAAATTGGATGTAACGAATGTAAATAAAATTAGACCTACGAATGCAAAGCAAATCAAGGGCACAACACTAATAAGACTCCAACTACAAAATATTTTTAGTTTTTGAAACTAGCTGCCTTCCATTTCTAGACTATTACTTTGAATTTTGGATGCAGGAGCAAAGAATCAATATTTACATATATTTTAAAGAAAAGTATAATTATTATCAGAAGTACTTCTGTAGAAGGAAACTTAATGATGTGTAACACAAAATGCCTCAATAAATTCTACTGATACCAAAAAAATTTTTTTTAAAAAGCAAAATATAGCACTATTTTCTAAAAGCACTTCAGTTAGAAAACTTGTATAAATGAGGCATAATTTAGTATATTAATAAATAAAATTTTATACTAAAACATATTTAGACTATCTTCAACAAATTTATAGATATATAACCCTTGCCTTGTTTCACCATGATTTTAGGTAAGTTTCACCAATGCTTTGTATATCCTATGTTATATTATCTGGATACAGTGAAATCTGTTTTCATGAATACTGATTAAGTATAAAAAACTAGGGGCTTCCCTGGTGGCGCAATGGTTGAGAGTCTGCCTGCCGATGCAGGGGACACGGATTCGTGCCCTGGTCCGGGCAGATCCCACATGCCGCGGAGCGGCTGGGCCCGTGAGCCATGGCCGCTGAGCTTGCGCGTCCAGAGCCTGTGCTCCGCAACGGGAGAGGCCATAACAGAGAGAGGCCCGTGTACCGCCAAAAAAAAAAAAAAAAAGTATAAAAAACTAATTATGTACTTAATTAGGCAAATTAATTTCCACAACTTAATGAACTGCTTTTACACGTATTTCCTAATAAATCTTCAGAAAGAGACCCTTCAGGACAAGAAAGAACCTAACTACCTTTAAACAAACTCATATTTTTGGATGCAATTTCTTGGGGATATTGTAAAAGTTTTGAGAATTTATCAAACCTCAAATGACAAATGTTAGAAGTTAACATGTCAAACAAAAGTTTGTGCATCTAATTTTAAGATAAATCCTTGGCATTGGAAATTAAGGCTTTTCTTTTTAAGATATCAGGGTAATTATCTATAGTATGAGGTTGAAAACTAGTGTTCTTGGTATGTATTTTAAGACAAATTTCTTTCCTAATAATTGTATGCCAAACTGTTTGATGTTAAAATAGTTACCGGAAGAGCTCGCCCTTCATATCTGCTCCCCTAGTCCACTTAATATTTAGTAGCATTTGTATTCAATTAACAGCTATTAAAAACAAACCCCCAAAGCCCCCAAAATAAAAACTATGTGTGTGAAGTGAGAAAATTTTGATCTAAGTTAAAAAAAAAAGGGGTCAAAATTTAAAGCTACAAGTTGATCAGTGATGCCACCACAATAACAGTGGATAACAACCAGACATGTGAAGAAGGATCATTCAAGGCCAAGCTCCAAGGCCTAAGCAACAGCTTGTCACTTTTGTAAAAAGTACTGACTATAACTAAGAACTGTCTGGACATAAAATGTTTTCTTAATGCTACATACCATTTGGAAAGGACACAGCAGTAGCTTTCCACATGCAATTTTTCATTTTGCTGCTAGGAACTCCAGAACCATATCTGATGCTCATTTACAGGAACTTATTAACCTTCATGGTTAGCATATTTGCTTCCTAGTCTTGTGTTTATAGGTAATAAAGGAATAACTATATTTTTCAAGTACTGTTGTGGTTTTGGCCTCAAAAAAAAAAAAAGTCTGACTATATAGGCATGCAACTCATGAAGTAAAATAGCAGAGTCAAAAGTAATTCTGAGGTTTAGTTATGTTTTTAAATTCTTTACTTCAAAGTTGAGAGAAATTCAGTAAATACAGATGCAGATTTCTGATTTTTACTCCATTTTATAAAATGAGTAAGACAGACATACCTTATTAAGTTTTCCAAGTGCCGATATCAAATCTGCCCATTCACTGGAGTATTCAAAATTCTTTAGTGCTTTATCAATTGCAGCTACATAGTTTCTGTATTTGGAGTCACTCAATAACTCCAGCTCTTCTGTGTTCATCCTCCCACAGCGTCCCACTAGAGGCAAATTCCAAAGTCATGTAAAATCATCACCTATGAAAAAAGTTTGCAGGAGGAACCAAAGTTACAAAGTAAAGTATTAAAATGGGTTCAGAATTAATGGCTAACTTTTAAATGTTTCTTGAGTTAGGAGTGATCAAAACTTCAGTCAGCTAGTACGCAGGTTCATGGAAGTATTCAAAGACAGCTTCAAAGATAACTACTCATGTGTTGCTTTCTAGGAACTGGAAAAATGGCTGTGAGGACTTAGGGATTTATAAAGGAGGAAATATTCCTGTACTTATTTCATTTTAGAAATCATGTTATTTCTTTGTCATATTTGCTGATATAACATTCTGATACATACTCCTCTACTTTGTTTTGATCCTAAAATGCACTGACTGGTTATATTAGAAACATCAAGGACATTAAAACATAACAACAACAACAACAGGAAAAAGAAAAAGAAATGAATGACTTGGAGATCATCTAATTTTATTAAGCGATAATGGGCATATAGTATGAAAGAACATAAGCTGTTTGGAATTAATAAAACTTTTAATAAAACTGACGAGTATATGAGATAGTTTAAAATATGTCCACAAATTCTTTGATATTACTTTCAAAAAGCACTGCCTAATTCTCCAGCCCTGTGAGCTGGATTCTGGGACTCATTTCTAACGAAAACAGTAAGGCAGAAGTGACAATTTGTAATGGCCAAGACTAGGTCATAAAAGCACTTCAGCTTCCTCCCTACTCTCTCTCTTAGATCACTAGATCTGGGGAAAGCCAGCTGCCACATCCCGAGGGCACTTCAACGAACCTTATGGAGAGGTTTCTGTGGTAAGGAACCGAGGCTTTCTGCCAACAGCCACGTGAAGGAGCCACCTTAGAAGCAGATCCTTCATCCCTAAGAAAGCCTTGATTTGACTGTAGTACCAACTGACATCTTGACTGATTTCATGAGAGATCCTGAGCCAGAACTACATAGCTAAGTCTCTCAAATTCATGACCTAGAGAAATTTTGTTGTTTTAGGCCACTGAGTTGGGGGGTAATTTGTTACACAGCAATAGAATAGGTAACTAATGTGCAGTAGTAACAAGGAATCAAGGCTCAACTTAAAAATCAATGTGGGGACTTCACTGGTGGCACAGCGGTTAAGAATCCGCCTGCCAATGCAGGAGACACGGGTTTGATCCCTGGTCTGGGAAGATCCCACATGCCACAGAGCAACAAAGCCTGTGTGCCACAACTACTGAGCCTGCGCTCTAGAGCCTGCAAGCCACAACTACTGAGCCCGTGTGTCACAACTACTGAAGCCTGTGTGCCTAGAGCCCGTGTTCCACAACAAGAGAAACCACCGCAATGAGAAGCCCGCACACCACAATGAAGAGTAGCCCCCATCGCCTCAACTAGAGAAAGCCCATGTGCAGCGATGAAGACCCAACACAGCCAAAAATAAATAAATAAATAAATAAATAATGTGGCCTCTCCACCTTTTTGGTGTCCTATCTGTCTTTTAACTTTGCACCCTTCCCTAGAGCTGGGTTTGTGGATCTGCAAAAGGATCTAAGAACTAGCCAATACAATTAAATGAGGGTTAAAAAGTCTTTCAACAAATGGCTTTGGGATAACTGGATATTCATATGTAGAAGAATGAAGTGGACTCCTTCCTCACACCTATACAAAAATCAACTCAAAATGAATCACAGATCTAAATGTAACAGCTAGAACTATAAAACTCTTAGAAGAAAGTACAGGAGTAAATCCTCAAGGCCCAGAGCTAGGTCTTCTTAGGATTTCTCAGAAATAACACTAAAAGCAGCATAAGCAATAAAAACACAAGCAAGGAGAAAATAAACCGGACTTCATCAAAATTAAAAACCTTTCTCTGCTTCAAAAGATACCATCAACAAAGTGAAAAGACAACTGACAGAATGGAAGAAAATATATCTCCCATATTTCTTTTTTTTTTTTTTTTTGCGGGCCTCTCACTGTTGTGGCCTCTCCCGTTGCGGAGCACAGGCTCCGGACGCGCAGGCTCAGTGGCCATGGCTCACGGGCCCAGCCGCTCCGCGGCATGTGGGATCCTCCCGGACCGGGACACGAACCCGTGTCCCCTGCATTGGCAGGCGGACTCTCAACCACTGCGCCACCAGGGAAGCCCTATCTCCCATATTTCTGATAAGGGACCTGAACTAGATATATAAAGAACTCTTACAAGTCAATAATAAAAGGACAAATAACTTTGAAATGGGCAAAGAATATGAATAGACATTTCTCCGAAGAAGATACACAAATGTCCAAAAAGCCCATGAAGTGATACTCAACATCATTAAGTATCAGGGAAATGCAAATCAGAACCACAAGATACTAGGATGGCTATAATAAAAAAGACAATAATAAGTATTGGCAAAGATATGGAGAAACTGGAACATTTGTACACTGCTGGTGGGAATGTAAATTGGTGCAGCTGCTTTGGAAAACAGTCAGGCAGTTCTCAAAATGTTAAACATAGAATTACCATACAACCCAGCAATTCTACTCCTGGGTATGGTACACATACTCAAGAGAAATGAAAACATGTCCACACAAAAACTTGTACACGAATGTTCAAAGAAGCATTATTCATAATGGCCAAGAAGGGGAAACAACTCAAAGGTCTATCAACTGATGTGTGGATAAATAAAAAACAATGAAATATTATTCAAGGATAAAAAGGAATGAAGTACTGTTACATACTATGATATGGATGAACCTTGAAAACATTCTGCTAAGTGAAAGAAACCATGTATTTTATAATTCCATTTATATAAAATGTCCAGAATAGACAAGTCTTCAGGGATGGAAAGTAATTAGCTTTTGGTTAGGGTAGAGAGGGGAGTGAATTGGGGAGAAACAGAAAGCAACTCCTAATGAGAACAGGGTTTCTTTTGGAAATGACAAAAATGTTAAAATTAATTATAAGACCCCCACACCTACGGTCAATTAGTCTTCAACAAAGGAGGCAAAAATACACAATGGAGAAAAAGTCTCTTCAGCAAGTGGTGTTGGGAAAGTTGGACAGCCGCATGTAAATCAATGAAGTTAGAACACACCCTCTCAACATGCACAAAAATAAATTCAAAATGGCTTAAAGACTTAAACATAAGACATCTCTCCTAGAAGAGATCATAGGCAAAACATTCTCTGACATAAATCGTACAAATGTTTTCTTAGGTCAGTCTCCAAGGCAATAGAAATAAAAACAAGAATAAACAAATAGGACCTAATTAAACTTACAAGCTTTTGCAGAGCACAGAAAACCATAAAAAAACCCGAAAAGACAACCTACAGAATGGGAGAAAACATTTGCAAATGATGCGACTGACAGGGCTTAACTTCCAAAACATACAAACAGCTCATAGAACTTGACAATAAAGAAACAAACAACCCAATCAAAAAAATGTACAGAAGACCTAAATAGACATTTCTCTAAAGAAGGAATACAAATGGCCAATAGGCACATGAAAAGATGCTCAACATCACTAGTTATTAGAGAAATGCAAATCAAAACTACAATGAGATATCACTTCACACCAGTCAGAATGGCCATCATTAAAAACTCCACAAGTAACAAATGCTGAAGAGGATGTGGAGAAAAGGGAACACTCTTGCACTGTTGGTGGGAATGTAAGTTGGTGCAGCCACTGTGGAAAACAGTATGGAGGTTCCTCTGAAAACTAAAAACAGAATTACCATATGATCCAGCAATCACACTCTTGGGCATGTATCCAGACAAAACTCTAATCCAAAGAGTTCATATGTCCATAGCAGCACTATTCACAATAGCCAAGACATGGAAACAACCTAAATGTCCATCGACAGGAGGAATGGATAAAGAAGATGTGGTATATATACAATGGAATTCTACTCAGCCATAAAAAAGAACAAAATAATGCCATTTGCAGCAACATGGATGCAACTAGAGATTATCACACTAAGTGAAGACAGAAAGAGAAAGGCAAATACCATATAATATCACTTATATGTGGAATCTAAAAGATGAGACAAGTGAATCTATCTATGAAACAGAAACAGACTCACAGACATAGAGAACAGACTTGTGGTTGCCAAGGGGGAGGGGATTGGGGGAGAGTTGGAGTGGGATGCTGGGGTTAGCAGATGTAAGCTATTATATATGGAATGGATAAACAACAAGCTCCTACTGTATAGCACAGAGAACTATATTCAGTAGCCTATGATAAACCATAATTGAAAAGGATATAAATAATGTATACATATATATAACTGAATCACTTTGCTGTACAGAAGAAATTAACACAACATTGTAAATCAACTATACTTCAATAAAAAATTGTTATAAGGATGGTTACACAGCTCTGTGAATGTACTGAAAACCACTAAATTATACACTTTAAATAGGTGACTTGTATAGTATGTGAATTATATCTCAGTAAAGGTACAGAGCTATATACATGTGTATATATGTAAGATATATTATCTATATATGTAAGATATACACACATATAGATATATGTATACATATAAAAATGGGCTTTAGGAATTTGCGCATTACCTCAAATTACATGCAAAATTTACATCTTACATTTTATTGGGGAATAGCCTACTTTTATAATATTGTCAAAAAAAGTAATCCTCAAAAAGGCTAAGAATCACAACCCTAGAGAATGTACTCTATATTAATAAAAACCTGTTTGCCTGAAAAAAGCTAAAATTCTCTTAATTTATTAAATCAAAATTTCCCTGGTTAAGGTTATGCCAAAAAGAAGCAATACGCACTTCCCAATTCTCTATCTCAACTCTTTAATCCATAAAAACAAAACCAGACAAATCCTAAATCCCGTCTTTGGAGAGAATATCACCTTAAATACAGAGTCACTTGACATATGAAATTATTCACTTCACTACACCATGTGCCAAGCAGTATGTTTGGATGCTGACTAGAGAGAATATACCTGATTTATTGATGCTTTTCCCATTGGGAGTGGTGGGAGTGGAGAATAAGGTAAAGTAAATCCTTTAAGACAGTTAATCCGTTTTTCTCTGTAAAACTGTGATTTTTTTTTTTTTTTTTTTTGCGGTACAAGGGCCTCTCACTGCTGTGGCCTCTCCCATTGCGGAGTCCGGACGCACAGGCTCAGCGGCCATGGCTCACGGACCCAGCCGCTCCGCGACATGTGGGATCTTCCCGGACCAGGGCACGAACCCGTGTCCCCTGCATTGGCAGGCGGACTCTCAACCACTGCACCACCAGGGAAGCCCAAAACTGTGATATTTGACCCTTGGACTTAATATAAAGTTTATGAGGAAAAAAACCCACTTTATAGTTATATCTTCATGGTCTGGACTCTCAGAGCAGCAAACTAAACATAAAGTAGTATTTTGAAGAACTACTCTGTGAAATCCAAGATGACTGTGAAATTTAAATAAGTGAATCAAAAATTATCTCAACTACCTTCCATTTCAAAATTGATTTTGTTTTATAGAAGAGTTGGATATGTAATTCTCCTTCTAGGGTAGAAGTCTTTGAGAGCAGGAACTGTGTTTTATATATATTCGTATGCTACACAGCACATAACTTACAATAGTGAATGAAGCTCAAGCTGGATTCATACAAAGTGGTTTAAGTGTAATGGTTAAGACTGGGAATAAATTAAAAATTCTGTAAGCTGTTTTATCATTAATCTATGGTTTCTAAAAATTTTTTAAATTAGATTTAACCACAACTATAAACAAACACACTGCAATATGCGCTTCAGATACAAAAGACTGACATACGAAAACATTTAAAGCTATAAAATTTGATAACTAATAAATATTAATACATAGTGAAATATGGAATGAAGGCTAGAATGAACACAAACTAAAACATTTATAAAACATTTATAATTTTTCTTCTGAAAAACCAGAGAAGAAAGAACTGCAAAACCAATTAAACTTGGGGGAAAAAATCAACTTGATTGGATTTTCTGAAGGTGTATAAAAACAGTATAAAATAACTATAAATTCTAATTGATAAACCTAAGAATGTACTAGTGGTAGACACAGTAAAGCACATGTATAAATTTTACTGACAGGGACATTTTTTTCCTTAGCAGTATTTCCAGTATAAGAGATAACATCTATTTTGAAGATATACAATATTTGTGCATGGGGAAGATTAATCTGAAAATCAATTTACTAGTAATTTCTAACAATGAAAATATGAGTTATCTGTAATTGGGGTATTAATATAATTGTGAAGCTAAGTTACCTCAGTTGACATTTTCAGACATACTTTTTTTATTTGGTATTTATATATATTAAAAAAAAAATCCCAACCAGTAATGACCAGCTAAGTTTCTGGGGTTTATAACTCTTGTACATGTTTACAGGTAAAAAAGTTGAGTCAGGTAAGAAATTTGGATTTTCTTATTTAGCTAAAAAATTCTAAATTCTTAAATATGATTAAAAAGAGTACATACAGCATGGGACACATATAATACTATGTAGAACATCAAAAGCAAAATCTTATGCTTCCTGCAGGAACTACTCAGTATTAACCAATTCTAAAGATATACCCGGGGACTGTCCAAGTGTTCTACCACATCCCAAGGATGTATATGAATAAATTATTTAAAGCATCATGCAATGCAGGGGAAAAACCCTATTTGTTGATTATGAAAGAAAAAGCACCTAAAAAAATGCTATAAAGATGCTTTTTCCAAAATTTTTTGACGAAACGAAAAATTATCAACCAGTAATTGTTACCATCTAACAAAGGAATGTGGCCATTATTGACAAATCTATTTCATTTTGACCAAAAGTTCTGAATTTCAATGTTGCCACTTTCACTAAATAATCTTTAGCAAATCATTTATTTAACCAACTTATGAAGCTAGTTACTCCAGAAAATTAGTAACTTCCCTGGAGGGCTAACAATACAGATAGAAGAAAACACCTACCAGGTCTTTCACAAATAGGTTAAGATCACCCACTAGAACCCTGATGCTCGGTACTTCCCCCAATCTGACCCAATCTCAAACCTTCAAATGGTATATATGCTAGGAAACTCCAAACACGGGATCAACAGATCTTCAGCTTTTCTCTGCAGGTCCTGCCACCTGCTGGTCTTAAGTATATTCTAAGGATAAGACCTTCAAAGCAGCAGAGGTAGCAGCATCTTAGCTAACCTTATATTGTGCTTAACTAAATGCCAGACACTGTTCAAATGCTTTGCATATTTCAATTCATTTAATCCTACTCGATCTTTTGAGGTATAGGTACCTACCATTATTACTGTCAACATTAACAGATAAAGAAACTGAGGCACAGAAATATACGTGACACAGTTAAATGGCAGAGCCAGGGATCTACACTTAAGCAATCTGGCTTTAGAGTTCTAACTGAACCACTGCCCTTCACTCTCATGGAGACTTTTTTCCTTCTTATACCCAATCCTACCTCAGGGCCAGGGAGTGAAGTGTCTTTCTTACTCTCTCTATAACACTTACATGGAAATTCCACTTCTGGTTGAGCTCAGTTATGCCTGAACCCAAGCACCTGAACATCGCCAGAGAAAACTTATACAACTAGGCTGACCAACTGCCCTTTAAATTGAGAAACACAAACCTCAAACACTCAACACTGTTCTAATCCACCACGTTTCCTTTATAACCTTACCTGCCTGACACAACTATTTCATACCTTCCCTTCTCAAAGTTCTAATACCACCTTTTCTCCATCACTGCTAAAGACCAAGCTTCAAATTATGTAAGAAAACAAAAGAACAAGGAACGCTCTTACATTCCCTCCAGCAAATCTACAAACCTATCTCCACCTATATCCATATTTTCCACTTTCCCTCCTGCTATGAGGAACAAAGGACCCTCCTCCTTCTGCCGTGTTCTGGATTCCATCTCCTCTTGCCTTCTCAAGACTTTTCCCCAAGTGCTTTATTGGCTTTCTCTCCTCCCTCAGTACCAGTTTCTCCTTCCCTACAGGATCATGCTACATATAAGCCCTGGAATCTCTCATGGTGAAAAACTAAAATTAACAGCCTCCCCTTCACCCCCATAGGCTCTCTGGCTGCCAACCCATTTCTCTGTTCTCTATTATTACAAACCTTTTTGAAAGATTTCTCTGTACTCACTATTCCACGCCCTTATCTCCTATTCACTCTTCAGCCCACTCAAAAATGCCTCACGATGCTGTCCCTCCAAGAAAACCACCCATGTAAAGGTCACCAGGAAAGTGACCAAAGGTCACTTCTCTAGCCCATCATCTTAACTTCTCAGCAGCATTCAGTACTTTGCTCTTGGCTCTCAAGGTATGTTCTGACTTCTCTAATCAGTCTTTTTCAGTCTATGTAGGCTTCTTTTCTCTAGTCGAATTTTATTTTATTTTATTATTTTTTAAATGCTAAAGTACTTCAAGGCTCAATCAGGAGCTCTCCTCTCTTCTCTCCCTTAAGTTATCTCCTCTAGTTCTACAGTTTCAAATAGCATTTAACTGATATAGCCTAAATATATTACCACCTCTTCTATTATTTCCTCTTCTATTCTTCTAACTGGTTGGCGTCAACTCTAGCACACCACTGAATCCTGCTTCTATTCTTGAGCGCTATCGTCCACAGAGAAGCCAGAGATCTTGTAAAATCACATTGTATCATTATAAGAACATCCAAACTCAAATACAGCAACATGCTTTGCATTGCAGGGCATCTTGCATTTGCTATTCTCCACACGCGGAAATTCTTAGGTCAACTCTTTGTGAGGCAAATTCCTTCCCATCTCCAAGTAATATCAAACCCTCAGAGAAGCATTTCTCAAGTAGCCCACACTCGGCCCACAGGCTTAACATCTACTCTAGAATATCACATGATTACCCTCCTAGCACTTATTACAGTCTGAAATTATCCTACTTATTTGCTTGTTTCCTATCTACCCTCCCTCACTGGAATGGAAATGTCATGAGATCAGGAGCCCTACTGGACTTGTTCATTCCTGTATCAGCAGTCCCATAAAAGTGACTAACACATAGTAGGCCCTCAAATGCTTTGAATAAATGAATTAGTCAATGTGAACACAGTTCACAAACCATTTTGCTTTGTTTCTATGAGAAAAGCTTTGTAGAAAACAGAATTAGTTCTATTTTTCTAACCAGCGTAGCCAACATGCACTCTCTTCAAACAGACTATTCATAATTGCTATTAAGTGCTTTAAAAAATTAAAAGATTCTAAGAGCACCTATAAAAATTGTGCTGTATCCAATTATATTTAATATTTATATTTATAACTTACCAAATTATAAATTAGTTCAGTTTAAGCTTCAGTATTAGGCATAATTTCTTAATGTGAAAAATGTCATTCTAGCCCTTGTGAAAGGAAATCTGTTAAGTATGATACTCCCAGAGGTCTAATCTTTTAAAATTAATTAGGTGACAATCTCATGTTGAAGAAAATTCTGACAAAGAGTTTTACTATATTTAGCTATATTTTCACTTTTGCTTTCAGTAAAAACTATAAAAATTAAAACCTAAGATATGAAAAATTAAGAATCCCAGCGTTCCATCAGAGTGAAAAACAACAAACTTGATTTAATTTTGCTTTTTCTTCCCATAGACATATACAAAATTATACATCTGTTAAAAACAGTCTTTGAATTCTATAAAAGTGGTAACTTAAGGTTCCTTGTAGCTTTAAATTCTGTGATTTCTGTGACACATAAGCAATATGAAGAAAAGTAATTTAGAAAATAGAAAAGCGTGGGCACATATTACAATTTAAAATGATCCATTACTGGGTAGCTGGGATTCTACTGTAAGCATCAAGTAGTAAACAGCTATAATAGTGAACACTAAGCATATGCCCTGAGTTAAAGATAACCATCCTGCCCCCAAAGCACACCTGGCAAATAAACATTGCCCATACATTATTCAAGATGATGATATTTACAGCAACTGACTTAGGAATTAATTACTCCGTGGCAGGCACTACACTAAGCTCTTTTACACGAATTATCTCATGTAATCTTCACAACAAATCCATGAAGCAGGTATGCTCATGGGTCCACGTACATAAGAATGCTTTAGTGTTTGACGTTCCACAGAGAGTAAAGGGAGGAACCTGGGAGAACTCTGGCAGGCTGACTCCTGCATCTGGTCCTTAATCACTTACCTTTCTGAACTACTTTTAAATTACAGCTCTTAATTCTTCTGACTGGCATATCCTACCTCTCCTCTGTTTTTCATTTTTGAAAACCTGTTCAGGCTATCTAGCCTTTCTTGACTCTTTACCTCCCCAGTTTTTAGACACTGTATTTTCTTTTCCTGTTGCACTTATTTCTTAAAAAAAAAAAAAAAAAACTGTAATAATGTAAGTACATAATATCTCTGTTTTCCAGACCTTGAGTTAAGCACAGGGACAAAAGCTCAACTCTGAATACCCCCACCTAGCTCATTGCTTGATATTGCAAGTGTTTAAGTTAAAGTGTAAGGCTAAATGACTATAAATTCGGATGTAAAAGGTTTTGTTTTGGTTGTTACATGTAAAACAGTGATTCTAATTCAATAAATGACTAGAGTGGAAGAGGAACCATACATAGTATTGCTATTATAATATATATAGTATGTACAAGAACTATATATAGTATGTACAATCTACTTGCCTGAGAAAACAATTCTAAACAAGTAAAAATACGCTCTCAAGTGGAATTAAATCCTAGAGAGGTGCTACAGGTTTGGGTTGTGTCTCCAAAAACAATTACAGGTGTGGCTTCCCCAAATTAATGATGCCCAGGGCTGATGAATCCTGTAGGATCTAGTTTATAAATTCTATTATTAAGCACCCAAGGGATGCTTTACAAGACCCAGTAAAGACAGGTTTTATTTTGTTTCTCTTTTGGGAAAGGGAGATATAATTCATGAGGGCTGCTAAGTACGAGGGGACAAAATAATAGTTCAGAAAATAAGTGTTTCAAAGAAGTTTCCACATTTTCATGAAACCTATGGGCATCACTGAATTCAATTACATATTCTAGGTTAGTCATATTTGTATTAAACATATCTATAGAAAGAAATGGTTGTGTTGATAATTTAAAACTGAGAATCTAAAACAACTGAATTTTGCCTTTAGGACTTATCATATGCCTTTTTTAAACATACCTTTCTGAAGTTTGGCATTTGCTAATATTAAAATCTGCTTGATTTCCCTATCGATGGGGATGGGAGGGGGGATGAAACAGAAATGTTTTAGGTGGCAAGGGTAAGTCAGCCTGAGAGTAAATATCAGAATAATACACTTAAAGAAAATCTAAATTATCTAGATTGACCATGTTCTGGTTTGTTTTCAATTAGGAAGAAGCAAGAAAACAGTGCTTGTTTTTTTGTACGTAAGAACAATAATGATAAAACTGAGTAGCTAGTCAGAGTGATTAAAAAGAAAGATGTGAAACAAGATAAAGGACACATCTAACTTTCAGCTAACCTATCAAGTACTTTTCCAAGTTTATTTAAAACATCACTTTTCAGAAAGTATCTTTCTCAAAATAAATATGTTCATTTGTAACTATTTTCTTCATTTAATAATGAAGAATAATGATTTTGCTTAAACTTTGAAAGAAATATTTTCTTAACTAAAATAAACTACTAGAAATAAAGTAAAAGAAGCAAAAATAATCTTTACAGTACAATTAAACCCACCATATTAAGTTAATCAATTGTTTCAAATAAAATTTCATTTTTTTAAAATTAGTACTTTAACAATAATGGTCTCAGCATTAAAAAATTAATGAACAATATACTATTAATTTTACTATTCAACTTTAAAATAAAGACTGGTTGCTATACAAATTAACATAAAAATACTATACTGTATACACTAAACAAATTTTTCTGTAATGTATTTAAGTTCGAGTATCTGTAAACAAATTTTATTCCCTGTGAAAAAAGATATAATTTTTTTCCCAACTGAAAAAAATCCTACACAATAAGGTTTATTTTCCTTTGTGAATTTTATTGAAACTGCTCCAAAAGTATAATCATGAGGAGTAAAACATACACACATACGTGTTCACTAAGATGCAGATTCAATCAATGCCTATGCATATAAAGGATAGGAGCAAAATACTACACAAGCAGGGAGGCATCAACACTTTAGCTGAGTAATTTTACATACAGGGATTTACAAAAAAGCATTCACACTGTACACAAACCATGCGTGTGTTTGTGCACATAGGTTTGCTCAAAGCTATGAAACAATGGTGCTACATAGTAAGTAGCCTTGCAAGTGTTAAAACCCTTGATGGGTAAAGGAAAGAGACTAGAATTAATCTGAAGGACATCAGGAAAACTTCACAGAGAAAAATGAGGTACTACCTACAGCAGACCTGCCTTGCTTCTTCTACATCTCTTCCAATGTTCATTCCCTCTCACGTTTTACGGTTAAGGTAAAAATAGAACAAAAGTATTAATAACACATATATGAAAGAACAAAACCTTGCTGAGGTATTATTACTCTGCAAGAGAATTAACTCTAGATACTTCGTTTTTTTGTGGGTTTTTTTTTTTTTTTGCAGTACGCGGGTCTCTCACTGTTGTGGCCTCTCCCGTTGCGGAGCACAGTCTCCGGACGCGCAGGCTCAGCGGCCATGGCTCACGGGCCCAGCCGCTCCGCGGCATGTGGGATCCTCCCAGACCGGGGCACGAACCCGTGTCCCCTGCATCGGCAGGCAGACTCTCAACCACTGCGCCACCAGGGAAGCCCAACTCTAGATACTTTGGTAAATTCTGAAGCACCTAATAGAATCAGAACCAAAATAAGGTATTGCTTGATCTTTATTCAGAGGCCCTTTACGAAAACTAGGTACCCTCCAAAGCACTGATAAAACCATCAACTGTTATCATTATTATTAGACTCTCCTCACTTTCTGTTTCAGTCACTGTTCTCTGTTAAATTCCTTTAGGATATCACTCCAATACAAGAAACCTGTCAAGCACTGCTATTATTATTCTCTGAACTTCGTGGTCCTTTTTTTGTTTTTACTTCACTACTGAAGTAAAACAGCACCATCATCTTCCCAATCACACAATCACACAGCATGAGCTGTGGCTTTATTCCCTATTCTCATATTCAAATCTATCAACGAATTCAGCTTTTTCTTCAGCTGAAGTTGACTGTGGTAGACAGTATCATTCAGAATGGCCTTTTACCATGGCTCCTGAATAGTTTCCACCTGGACTAGTACAATAGCCATCTATCTTTCACTACCTTCAGCTTTCTAACAGCCAATTAATTTTACACAGCAAAAAAGAGTTTGAGCACATAACTCCCTGCTGGAAGCTCAGAAAAATGAGTTCATACACCATGAAAAGCACTTCAGCCCAGTGCTTACTTAGCATGTAGGAAGTACTCTCATCACTGCTACAGCTGTGACATTCAATCACTTAGAAAGTATATACATGCAAGCTTTTAATCATGTGATTAAAGTCTTTTCATAAACTAGACCCTAGATTTCAATCTTAATACATATTTCTGTTCTAGCTAAGCAAAACCTAGTGACAAAGATTCTTTGCTTGACCAAACTTTGGCCAGGGTCTGAACCTTCTCCTGGGCCCATTTGTGTACTTTCTTATATAGTTTTTTCAAGAACACTGCTATGTCAGTTTAACCAGAATCCTCCACCCTCAACATCTGATCAGGATCCCCACCCTCCAACTACTGATCATCCTGGTCTGTCTGCAGCAAGAATCCTGTTAGGTTGGTTTTAACCAGAATCCCCTCTTACTCCTGATGTTTCCTCTTAAGAGTAGTTTTCCATCCACTGACCCTCAACTACTCCTTGGCTATAAAGTCCCATGTGCCCACGCTGAGAGTTGAGGCCAATCTCTCTCTTCCACTGTAAAATCCCATTGCAGTGGTCCCTACACCTATGATGATGATACTGAATAAGGTTGGCCTTACCATCTTAAGAAGTGTCACTGAATATTTTTTCTTTAACACTAGTCAACTGTTCAAAGACTTGCTCCCTTCCACCTCAGTGCTTTTTTTTTTTTTTTTTTTTTTTTGCGGTACGTGGGCCTCTCACTGTCGTGGCCTCTCCCACTGCGGAGCACAGGCTCCAGACGTGCAGGCTCAGCGGCCATGGCTCATGGGCCCAGCCACTCCGCAACATGTGGGATCTTCCCGGACCAGGGCACGAACCCGTGTCCCCTGCATCAGCAGGCGGACTCTCAACCACTGCGCCACCAGGGAAGCCCCCACCTCAGTGCTTTTACATATGCTATTTCTTCTCTGGATAGGCCCCGTACTCCTTTTCATCACCTAAAGTTTTTCTATCAAACTATATTTGAAATGCTATGCCTCTGCACAATACCTTCTGATTCAACCCCTCTGACTTGGCTCATTCTTTAAACAGTACCATTTGTCAATATTTGGAAACATGGCTTACATTACAGGATAGTATTTGAAAATGCATATATGCCACATTTTGAAAAGTTTAATGTCATTTTTTCAATTGTGGTAAAAATGCATAAAATTTACCACACTGACAACTGTTAAGTGTACAGTTCAGTGTTACTAAGTATATTCAAATTGTGCAATTAATCTCCAGAACTTTTTCACCTTGCGAAACTGAAACTCTATACCAATTAAACAACTCCTTTTCTCTCAAAGATCATTTGACCATATATACAGCAGGGTTTATTTCAGGGCTTTCTATTCTATTCTGTCTTTATGCCAGTACCACAGTGTTTTGATTATTACAGCTTTGTAATATGTTATAAAGTCTTTTTAAAAAACTCCTTCTGCCTGAAACACTGAATCATAACTTAACCTGGCTAGTACCTTCTCATCCTTCTCATCCTTCAGGCCTTCTCATCCTTCAGGCCTTCTCATCCTTCAGGCCTCAGATATTACCCTCTTTGGGAAGTCTTCCCTGACCTTTATGTCTCCCCAACAGTCACATACATACATCTTTCTGTGGACTCCAACTATACACTGTACTTCCTACACTGAACTTACTTTGCTTCACTGTAATCGAACTGTGACTCCCAGTGGTGTTAATCCCTGTGACACAGTCTTTAGCTATCATTTTAGCTTTCACATCCCCAGCTCCTAGCAGTGCTTGACCTACAGTAAATAACCAATAAATATTAAAAACTGAATGACAATAGAATATACTCCAGTGGTAAAAAGAATAAAGTCTAATTGATTTAGAAAAT
Organism: Lagenorhynchus albirostris; assembly: GCF_949774975.1. Classification (NCBI taxonomy): domain Eukaryota; kingdom Metazoa; phylum Chordata; class Mammalia; order Artiodactyla; family Delphinidae; genus Lagenorhynchus; species Lagenorhynchus albirostris. Next base: position 71,164,905 of record NC_083106.1, read on the forward strand.
GTTCCTAAGACATATGAGGTAAAAAATCAAGGTGCAGAATACTGTTTACAGAATGCTACCATTAATATAAAAAGGAGAGAATATATATTCATATAATCAGCATACATATGATATAGCTCTGAAAGAACACACAAGACAATAGTAAAGCTGATTACTTCCTGGAGGCCAGGTGGGAACTTGGGTGGATGGGGGCCTGGGAGACGGAGACTTTTCACTGCATACTTTTTTTATACTTTTAAAAACACATGATTTATTCCCTCTTTATGGTATTAAATAAGTTTAATTTTTTAAAGGTATATGAATAGTATCCCTAAAGAAAATCAAATAGCAGCTGTGTAATATGTGGCATTTTTTCCCCCCTCCTTCGTCTCATAAGAAAAAAATCAAAATGAATAAAACCTGTATCTTCAGTGTTACATCTGAACCCAGTCATCCCATCATTCCCAAAGAACCATGGAGACTAAGAATTTAATAAAGTACTTGCTTTGTTTAGTAATCTTCAAGTGGCATGGTAAGTTAATCTTTGAATATCCTTTCTAAAAGCATAAGCTGTGTATAAACTGCATTTTGAGTAAATATGTACTGTTTATTACTTAGTGACATGTTCACATACTAGCTTTACAAGATGTGGTAGCTAGCTTCCAAGATGGCCTCCGATGATCCTCAAGCTCTTGTGTAGCCTCCTCCTGAAATTACTGCTGGCCTAAGTGAACAATAAATAGGATACTGCAAAAGTGAAAACAAGGCCATAAAAGACATTGTGGTTTCCACCCTGATGTCTCTTGGATCTCTTATTCTGGGGCAAGCTAGCCTTTATGCCAAAAGGACATTCAAGCAGCCCTGTGGGGAGGCCCCTGTGGGAGGAACTGAGGCCTCCCTTCAACAAACAGAAAGAACTTCCCAGAAGGTGAGTGAGCCACTTCGGAAGGGGGTTCTCCAATCCCAATTAAACCTTTAGATGACTGCAACCTCACAAAATCTCAAGCCAGAACCTCAGAGACAAACGGCTCCCCAATCTCTCCTGAGATTTATATTGTTTCAAGTCACTACATTTTGAGATAATATTACGTAGCAAAGAAAACTAAAAAGTTTATTCTCAAATAATATATTCCTTTTCAAACCACACCTCTATTATAACTTAAAAGCCATAATTTAAAAAGCAGTTAACAGATCACGTAAAATTGGCAGCTTCAAATTACAGAATCAGGTAGGCTTGGAGCAAAGAGTTTTGAAGACAGCCTTCCAATAAAATGCCAGTTGCCATTAAAAAAAAAGATAAGTAATTCTGCTGGAACCCCTCATTCAGGCTCAAGGGTGAAATCCTGATTAACTGATGTAACACCTATGAAACTGGTGGTATACAGTATGGAAGTCATTTAAATATTTATTCTTCTTTGAAAATGACAGACATTAACTTTAAAGCAAGTACCATATTTTCTTTTTTTTCATCAGGAGAAAAACCTCTGTCAAGGAAACTTTAAAATTGTTTAACATCAACATTATTAATGTTGTAAATTGATCATACTACCCAAGGCAGTCTACAGATTCAATGCAATCCCTATCAAAATACCAATGGCATATTTTTACAGAACTAGGACAATTTAAAAATTTTTATGGAACCACAAAAGACCCCAAATAGCCAAAACAATCTTGAGAAAGAAAAACGGTGCTGGAAGAATCAGACTCCCTGACTTCAGACTATACTACAAAGCTACAGTCATCAAAACAGTATGCTATGGTAGAAAACAGACAACTAGATCAATGGAACAGAATAGAGCGCCCAGAAATAAACCTATGCACCTAAGGTCAGTGACATGACAAAGGAGGCAAGAATGTACATTGGAGAAAAGATGGTCTCTTCAATACGTGGTGCTGGGAAAACTGGACCGCTACATGTAAAAGAATGAAATTAGAACATTCTCTAACACCATATACAAAATAAACTCAAAATGGATTAAAGACCTAAATGTAAGGCCAGACACTATAAAACTCCTAGAGGAAAACACAGGCAGAACACTCTTTGACATAAATCATACCAATATTTTTTTTGGATCTGTCTCTAAAGCAAAGGAAATAAAAGCAAAAATAAACAAATGGGACTTTTGCACAGCAAAGGAAACCATCCACAGAACAAAAAGACAATCTACTGAATGGGAGAAAATATTTGCAAATGTTATGACTGATAAGAGGTTAATATCTAATGTATATAAACAGCTCATACAACTCAACATAAAAAAAAACAACAACCTGATTTAAAAATGGGCAGAACTAAATACACATTTTTCCAAAGAGGAAATGCAGATGGCCAACAGGAACATGAAAAGATGCTCACCATTGCTAATCAGCAGGGAAATGCAAATCAAAACCACAATGAGATATCACCTCACACCTGTCAGAATGGCTATCATCAAAAAGAACACAAATAGGGGCTTCCCTGGTGGCGCAGAGGTTAAGAATCCACCTGCCAATGCAGGGGACACGGGTTCAAGCACTGGTCCGGGAAGATCCCACATGCTGCGGAGCAACTAAGCCCGTGCGCCACAACTACTGAGCCTGCACTCTAGAGCCCATGAGCCACAACTACTGAAGCCCACATGCCTAGAGCCCGTGCTCCGCAACAAGAGAAGCTACTACAGTGAGAAGCCCGCGCACCGCAACGAAGAGTAGCCCACACTCGCTGAAACTAGAGAAAGCCCACATGAAGCAAAGAAGACCCAACACAGCCAAAAAAAAAAAAAAGAGAACACAAATAACAAATATTGGTGAGGATGTGCAGAAAAGAGAACCCTTTTACACTGTTGGTGGGAGTATAAATTGGTGCAGCCACTGTGGAAAACAGTATGGAGGTTTCTCAAAAAACTAAAAATAGAACCAGCAATATCATAAAAATATGATCCAGCAATTCCACTCCTGGGTATATATCTGAGGAAAACTCCCATTAACTGGAAAAGATACATGTACCCCAATGTTCAGAACAGCATTATTTACAATTGCCAAGATATGAAACCAACCTAAGTGTTCATCAACAGATGAATGGTTAAAGAAGATGTGGTACATGTATGGAACACAATGGAATACTACTCAGCCATAAAAAGAGAATGAAATTTTGCAATTTGCAGCAACATGAATGGACCTGGAGGGCATTATTCTAAGTGAAATAAGTCAGAGAAAGACAAATACTGTAAGATATCACTTATATGTGGAATCTAAAAAGTACAACAAACTAGTGAATATGACAAAAAAGAAGCAGACTCGCAGATACAGAGAACAAACTAGAGGTTACCAGTGGGGACAGGGAAGGGGGAGGGACAACAGGGGTAGGGGATTAACAGGTACAAACTATTATGTATGGAATAATATACAAGGATATATTGTACAATACGGGGACTACAGCCAATATTTTATAATGACTATAAATGGAGTATAACTTAAAATTGTGAACCACTATATTGTACACCTGTAACTTACATAATATTGTACATCAATATTCAATTAAAAAACATAATTAGAAACGCAAAAAAAAATTGAGACACACTGTAAGACATGTAAGTGTATATGAGAAGCCATTGTGCCAAGTGATGACTCTTCATCATGTTGAAGATAAGCAAGAAGTATAACTACAGAATGGGATGGCATTTATGGTATATAATATAAAAAATTCAAGCTATCTGGAAAATTTGATCACAATAACGCATATACTAAGGGTTTCGGCTGGCTGATACCTTACTGTATTTTTTCATAACATAAGAGCACAAGCAAAAGCAACTGGAAATGTAGGGCTAGTTATATGTATAATGCAAAGGACTAAGCCTGCTATGCTTTTATAGTTTTTTGGATTACAGTCTGCTGTCACTTTTAAATGATAAGAATTTATTTGCACTGCTTTATTTTATAGTACAGACACAGGAAAGAAACTACTTGCTTGGGTGAAGGTTTTTTTATGAAATAAAAACTATTCATCCAAAGGGCTCTTGTCTTATTTCAAAATTGAGGTTGCATCCCAGAACTTTAGATTACCTAGTATTACCACTCAGGTAAAGTAGTTTTTGGAAAATGATAGCACCAAACTAAATGGTCTATTTACCTAACTCTTTGTTCATAAACACGAAACAATGGCAATTTAAACACTAAGTGCATAATATAGATATATACTGGTAAATAACGTCAGCAAGTTGAGATACAAAGTATATTTTATAGAACAAGAGTAGGGAATTTATTTCCTTTCCTGTTCATATAAAACTCCATTAAGAGAGGAGAATTTTTCATTACCTCAGAAGAAAAAAGGCTGGAAATGTCTTCTGCAAGATGGAAATAAAAATATACAGCTCAAACTTGAGAATTGATGAGAGGAAGAAGTAGAGGAGATTATCAGACTCTTTTAAGTTTACTACCTCATCTACTATTATAGGAGCTTTGCCAGATAAACATATTATTAACATTTCATCACTCTTGCATCAACAATCATCACTTTGTCATATCAAAGGCTTTAACTGGTTTTAAATTTAGATTTATTTCTTTACAGTCAAAGGTTTATCTTAAAGCTAATGTACCATAATAACAAAAAGATGTTTTATTTGTAAAAGTAATTACTAATATTAAAAACATTTTTAAAGAAAATAGACATTTACCGATTCAATGATGATCCTATCTAACTTTAAAAATGCAATACAAAGATGAAACTCAGTACACCTTTTAATTTGCAATTGAGGCTTTATTTCCCAGTTCTTTCACAGATAAAATTCTAAGGAATTCTCAGGCCCTGATTAAGCCAGTATCTCCCAAATTTTGACCACCAATCAGATGGGAGAAGATTTTATGGGGCCCAAGGACAAGGCTAAGTGACACTAAATCAAGCGAGGAAGTTCTTCTCCCTTCATTCTCTTTCAATTCCTCTGACTACATCAGGAAATCTCAGATACCTGCTTTTTATTTATAGTGGTTACTTCAAGTTTCCTTTAAAATTATGTTAATAGTTATATTGATAAATATGAAGAAAGTAAGTATACAGGAAGTATGCAGATATGGCCAAAATTCTGAAGATGATATAAGAATGACTTAGTCAAGTTTGAGAAATACTACACTTTCTATTTGGTCAACAAATATAACTGCCTATTATAAGCATGCCGTTGGTTTTGCCATCATGAAGGACAGAAAAAATGTTCAAAGAAATGTAAACAGGAAAGTCAGAAAAGAAGGTAATTACTTCAAAATGAGGTAATTAAAGGATTCACAGACAAGGTGGCATTTAAGCTAGAACTTAACAGGTATGATTTAGACATGCAGAGACAGGGAGAACATTCAAAGAGAACAAAAGCATAACAATACAGGCCTGAGTGGTGTGCGACATGTTCTAAATCTTGACTGTGGTGGTAGTTACATGGGTGTGTATATAATGTACACATAAAACGAGTGCACATTATTACATGTAAATTTTTCCTTGATAAGTGTGATACCGTATCTTTGACCTATGCAAAGAAAATCATTGAGGTTTCAGGCTTGGATAGTTTGGGAAGGGGAGGTAAACACAATCAGGAGAAGGGAAATCCCAATTCAGACAGGGGGATCAAAAGTACTTATTTTCATATAATAAAATTTCAAAAGCTGTTAGCTATTACACAAAAATAGCAGCTCCATACTTAATAGTTTCATTTCAGGGACAGAACTTACCTGAATTAAGGCTTACCTATTATAATTAAATGTACTGTTCCCCTCCCCCTCAAACAAAGGAGCACATTAACAGTACTCACCCCTAACAAAGTAACAAAGAATAGACAGAAGTAGCCACACAGGTTGTGTTGTGCTACTGACACCTGAGGGAATTTAGCAAAATGATTTGAGATTGTATTCAACTTGTAAGCAATTTAGAAATAACTGCCTTAGTATTTACATTTTAACCTTCAACTCTTTTTTTTTTTTTTTTTTTGCACGGTAGAGGGCCTCTCACTGCTGCGACCGGGGCACGAACCCGTGTCCCCTGCATCAGCAGGCGGACTCTCAACCACTGCGCCACCAGGGAAGCCCCTAACCTTTAACTCTTTTCAATGATCTAAGCTCTTAAAATTATTTAGTTATTAAGTACATTTCAAGTGGCTTTTATCACATTTCATAGGTTAAGAATTCACGACTAGAAAGTGGAATCACTGTAAAAAAAAACAATGCAATCATCAACAAGTCTTTACTTTTGGAACTTTATAATGCCATTCTTAATAAAATCAATAACTTGACCATAAAATCAAATTCCAAACGAATTAATTACAGTTATAGAAAAGCATCAAGAGACCAGAAAAAAGATGATACTCTTCCGCCATAAATTAAAGCATTAAGGTTCACAGAAAACTATGTGAATCTTCAATATCCTACTAAGGCACATATAAGCCCTTTGGTCCAGTGAGTTGCCACCAAGCTTAATCTGAACACCATAGAAGCAGACAATGTAGGGAATTTTAGAGCTGAAAGGGGACTCAGCTCAACTACAGTAATTTTCCAATTGGGTTCTATGTAATTATACCCTAGGAGACGTTAACAGGTTGGCCATGAGAAAATGTGCTCTCTGGCTCGGTAAGTTTAGGAAATGCTTGGATAACCTTCCCCGGGAAGCTTACACCCTGGAAGTGTACGTGCGTATTAGTACAGTAGTAAAGGTTTTGAGAAGTCTTGTGGTTAAAAGTAAATCAGAAGTTAAGCCTGATGTAAACCAATGTGCTCCCAAATTATTTGCCATGGAACACTGTTTTGGGGCAGTAAGAGTATTAATGGATTCAGAACAGTGTTCAGGGGAAACAGTTTGGAAAAATGTGAACCTATGAAATTCCCTTAAACAGATGACAAATCTGAGGCCTAGAGAGATCACACCTGGTCATCAGGAGAAAAAAGGACTTGAATGAAATCTCTCCTTCCCAGGCAAGAGTTCTTTCCACTAGTTTAACTATTAAATAGGACTCCTTTGACTGCATATAGTCAAACATTTAATTAACATTTACTTTACATTTAATATTTTGGTTATGGTGTTACATTTCCAGGTTTGTGTATTAACTCAGATGTTTTTAATTCTTTGAGTCTCGGGTTCCTGATAATCAGGGTCACCTGGAGATTTATTGTTTCGTAATTCTGGGTAATGATTTAGTTCAGAGTGGCTGAAAGTAATCACTTTAAAATAAACCACTTGTACTACAACTGGTTTTAATTTACTCTCGTTATAACTTGTCAGCTCAACAAAATCACTGTTGTTTATCAGGTGGAGAGTTACTTACAACATAAAGCTAACATATGTTATCCACAGTAAAATGCGAGATCTTATGTCTACATCAAGACAGCCAACAACATCGAAATTGAAGGATTTTGTCTTTCTATAGTTCGGGGTTTATTTCTCAGGCGAAAACTTAGTTTCCTATCTTTTCTGTAATCACAAAAAAAGTTTTGATTGCTTTAACTGCAATCTCCAAATCAGATTTTTCCAATCTTTATATTTCTCAAACTCCACAGAACTCTAAGAAAGTGTAAGAATAATCAAAACACAAATTACTTAGCTTTAAAAAAAAGTAGTTGTGTGCCACTCCCCTTCCCCCTCCGAGAATGGAGGAGACGGAACAAGCGACTATTGTTATGTTGCAACTTTAAAAGTCTCGGGAATCAAAGGTGATGATTGTTAACAACTTCCTTATAACTGATCTGACTTCCTCTAATAAACTTCTACACTCCTTTCCAACCCCCCCCCCGCATGTAATATGAACCAGGGCGGGCATTTGTGTCTCCTCAATCCTAAACCAACCCCCCAGATGCAAGAGGCCGCAAGAAGCCTCGATTCCGCCAACACAGAAGTGCATCCGCGCGCTCTCATCGCACAGGTGCGACTTCCACCCCAACCTCGCGCACCGCGCGGCCCCTGCGCAGGAGGCTCTACCCGGTCACCCGACGCTCCGGCCCCGCCGGCCCCGGCCTTCCTCGCGGCGCCGCCGGCCGGCCCCGGCCCGCCGGTCCCCGCGCAGCTCCCGCCTCCACGGAAACCAGAGGGCGGCCGGCCGGCCGGCTTCGCGAGTTCAGGCGGGGCCGGGGCAGCAACATCCCCCAACCCATCAGCCGACCCGCGGGGCGTCCCGGCGGCTCGGGAACGAGCCGGGCCAAGCAGGCCTCTCGGGGCCGGCGGCCGGCCTCGCGACCGCGCTGGGGGCGGGGACGCTGTTACCTGTCGGGGCTCGGCCGCTTCCTGCCGGCGCCGCTCTCCTGGCAACCGCGGCAGCGACACGGAGGCCGGGAGCCGGAGGGCCTAGTGACAGCTCCCGGCGTGCACCGCGCTCGCGCTCGCGCTCGCGCCCACGCCGGCGTCGACGTCCTCGGCCCTCGATCCCCGCCCCCGGTCCGCTCCTTGCCTCCCGGCGCTAGCTGTAGCCACAGCGCCCTCAAGCGGACTGTCGGGGAAGCGGCCCATCACCACCAATTGAGGGAGTGGACCTGGAAAGGGGGGTAGCAGGTGTTTTCCACGCGCCAGCCCCATCATGATGGGTGGAGAGATGGAAGGGATGCTAGGAGTTGAAAATAGCTTTTAAATATTATTTAAGTATTTGTTTAAATTGTTTAACTAATTGTTTAATTCCTCAATATTAAGGAACCCCAAGCACAGAGAGGTTAAAAGATTTGTGAAGTTAGGAGACAAATGGTTATCACATTCATTCTAGAACCCTAGAATCATGTTACAAGAATTGCATCCTTTTGCCTAAAATGTAGGGTGAAAAAATTGGTTGATTTCTTTTGCGAATGTGAAATACATGAATACATAAAATATAACAATTCTTAAAAGTAATGAAACATCAATTATGAAGAGCATGCTGTGTTAAGAATGGTATATAGGGAGTTCTCGGATGGTCCAGTGGTTAGGACTGCATGCTTCCACTGCCGTGGCCCACATTCAATCCCTGGTCGGGGAACTAAGATCTTGCAAGACGAGTGGCCAACAAAGAAAAAAAAAAGTTATATTTCAATATAATGTGTCAGTATTTAGGCACTTAATAGCTTTGAGAATTAAAGGTGGAAGGCATAAGGAGTCGAAATTGTGGAGGGAAATAATCAATAAACCAATATATCATATATATTAGGAAGAAAAAAAGAGTTTTATTTAAGCCAAATTGAGGACTATAGCCTGGGAGACACAGATTGAAGAAGCACTTGAATTGTGTTCCACTGGACTACAAAATGGGGGCAGCTTATAAGGGCAAAAGGCCCAAAATTACATAAATTATTTGTCAAGCATTAGGATTGGAGCTGGCAGGAAGTATGGGTGCTTGTTACGTAAGGATTGGTTGGGGTCTGAAACGGTTGCGTAGTTACAAGGGGAGACCTTGAGACTATAAGTTTGCAGCTGGTAGCTGCTAGCAGATATTGTTCTGAGAATGGCTGGTGGTGTCCTTGAGTCTGATACAGTTCAGAAAATTTAAGTTCTCAGTAATACAAGAATGTGTCTATGTCACAATGACCACCTTGGCTCCATTTGGAATGCCTGAACCACAGTTACTCCATTTTTTTTAATGCATATTTTCTTTAATGGTTAAAGTAGATGCACGATGCATTTTTTTTTTTTTTGGCCGTGCCAGGTGGCATAAAGTATCTTAGTTCCTAGACCAGGGATTGAACCCACGTCCCCTGCAGTGGAAGCACAGAGTCTTAACCACTGGACCGCCAGGGAAGTCCTCAATGCATACTTAATAGGCCACAAATAGGCTGTTTTGGTTATCTTAAAGTTCAAGTTAAACCTTGTATAAGCCAGAATGACTTCCCTATATCTTAATATGTGAAAATTTCTTCCATCAAAACCATCACGCCTCATCACCATTGAGATGAAATAGCAGTCAACTTAATTCTTTTAATTGTGTTACCTCCAGCCATGATTTTTAATTATTCTGATGGATACAGGAATTTGTGAGGCAAAACAATAAACTTTAAAAACTCCAAATATAGATTTTAGAAAAACTGTCTTAAACTAGTATCTCTAGGGACATGGCTTTATTATTTATTTGGAAAATCTTCAAATTAATACGTTTGGTGTGTGATAATTGTGACGTTGAAATGATAAAGTAGAAAATCAATAAACACGATTTTCTACATACAAGCAATCATTGTTTCTATTTTTTAAAGCCTCTTGTTTGAAAAGAATTTTCATTATAATACCACCATGGCCTTATATTTTAATATATTCCCATGATAAGTACTTACATTATATTAGATCCTTTTCTTTACTGGGTCAAACTTTCCAAAAACATCTTCTAGTAGCAATGATAGTACAACTTCCCTGAGTCAGTTTTTACTTTCGCAAAAGTGAAGAGCGGAAATGTACATATGGAGTCATTCTCATCTTCCTCTTTTCAAAAGTTATGGGAATGCTTGATCCTGTGCTTCATGATACTGGATTTAACCACACTCTCTTCTGCATAGATAACAGAAAACTTCTCACATTTTTGCAACCGTTTCCATCCTGGAGCGACTGGGTCTAAATTGAGAAGCAACGCCACGTCAGCCCTGGACATCTGTTGCCTCAGACAGAGCTACCAAACGGCCGACTAGCGTTCATTAAAAAACAAAAAAAACAAAAAACCAACCGTAGTTCATTAAAACAAAAACAAAAAACAAATCCAAGATACAGTGTGTTTGGGGTGGGGAGTTCGGCTCTCTGGCTTCCTGGGGACAGTGCCCGGCTATACCGACCCCTCTCCATCATCTCCCTCTCGTCCAGTCTCCTCCCTACCCACGCTACCCAAAGCACTGCACTGGGGGTCTGACTTTGAAGGTCTTTTCCAGGGAGCCGGATGCATCAGGTGGCACCGTGGGAGGACACTTCTGGTCCTCCCCTCCCCCCCCCCCGCCCATCTTTCTCCGCACCCAGACCCAAAGCCGGGATTTGAAACTGCCACGCCCCTCAGATGGAGTCCTCGCGGCGGCGCGCTCTTCTCCCGGCAGGTGGCGCTGTGGGCTGGCGGGCAGCCGACCTCCGGGTCCTGGAGGCCCGCGCCGCCCACACCGCCGCCGCTGCCGCTCCTGCTCCGGCTCGGGTCGCACGTGCAGCCCCTTTCCGGCCCTGGTGCCCGAGGTCGCTGGAGTCCCTAGCTGGGTGCCCGCCATGGCGGCGGCTGCGGCGGAGGCGCGCGTGTTCCTGGAAGTGCGGAGACGGCTGCAGAATGCGCTGCTGATCCTGGGGTAAGGCGGGCGGTGGAGTGCGGGCTTCCAGGCGCAGCCTAGCTCGCTTTTCGGCTGCCCGGGCAGGCTCCGCCTCCCTCGGAAGGACGGGTTTTTGAATTTCTTTTTTCCAGTTGCTTAGAGCTTCTGGGTTACTCAAAGTGGAGTTGCTCGCCCCCGCGCGCGCCCCCAGTCTCCCCTCGGCTGGCAGTCTCAGCATCACCTGGGAACTTTTTAGAAATGCGTTGTCTTAGCTCCACATCGGCACTACTGAATCAGAACTTAGATTTTAACACGTTTCCCGGGATTCAGATGCACGATAAAGTTTGAGGATACCTAATGTACCACACCGTTGACAGTGCCCTGAGTTTCCAACAAAAGACTGCAAAAAATGTTTTGATTGCCTCTTTGGGATCCTCGTTCTAAGAAATCTGTTCCAATGTGAGAGCTTCCTGTTTTGTAAATAAACTCCGGTGTTATTTTTTCCTCCCCAAACTGTTCTCTATGCAAAGGAACTGACACACTGGTTCAGTAAACGTGTATTCAGTGAACTACTAACCAAGGTTGCAGACTTCTTATTGGAGCTCATTCTTTTATTCATATTCGGAGTTCCAGTGAGAAGTCTGCACGCGTTTAACTTGCTACTCGTTACACAAACAAGAAACTGTTAGGAAAAGTGTTCTCTTTTTTTGGTTTGGTAGTATATGGGACCTCGACTGTTCCCTTGTGACCACTGTTTCAAACAGAGTAAATTAGACGTTAAAATCCTGAACGTTTATTACACAGCACCACTCTGAGATAGACTAATGCTTAGCCTTCTCTTTTCCTGAAACCAGCCGGATGTCTGGTGTGGCAGTTTTGGATTTGGCCTGAGAACTGAATTCAATCCTAGCTTCTTCACCAGAGTAGAATCCTTTAATTTGAATGTTTTCAATTGTAAAATGGGGACGATGTTTATTACTCTTCTTTCTCTTTCTCCCCTGCGTCCTCCCCCGCCCTTTCTCAAATCATGAGTTCCAATAAGTGCTGCACGTCCAACTCAAATTCACCTTGTGAGGTTATTTGGAGCCCACACCTTACACAAAACGAAACAAGACAACCTCCCTCCTTTCTCTCGTCAAAGGGGCCCTTCATGGTTCCCCTGGATAACTCTCCCTTTTCAGCAAGTTAAGAAACCTAACTTTGCTGGACTCCTGTTTTGTCCCTGGTGGTCTTTGGCTGTTGAACTCTACCACCAGTCAATTTCCCCAACCCTAAAAGCAACCACTGTTCTGATTTCATTCAACAACGATTAGCTTGCCAGTTCTTGAACTATGTATAAATGGAGTCATACAATATGTACTTGTTTGTTTCCGGCTACTTTCCTTCAACAGTGTTTGCGAGATTCACGTTTCATCTACGTCATCGCATATATCAATAGGCCATTCTTTTTTTCCTGCTGAGTAGTTTTCCACTGTATGCATATACGACAGTTCATTTATCCATTCATCTATTGCTGGATATTTTGTGTGTTTCTAGAGCTTGCTTGTTATGAATAAAGCTGCCATACATTTTTTTTTTTTGGCCACACTGTGCGGCTTGCTGGATCTTAGTTCCCCCACCGGGGATTGAGCCCGGGGCCCTTGGCAGTGTGAGCGTGGAGTCCTAACCACTGGACTGCCAGGGAATTCCCAAAGCTGCCATACATTTTTGTGTAAGTATTTTTGCTGGGTCATAGGGTAGACGGGGGCTTTACTTTATGAGAAACCATTGAACAGTTCTCCAAAGTGATTGTACCAGTTTACACTCTAACCAGAAAAAAATGAATTCTAATGGCTTCACATTCTTGTCTGCATTTAGTGTTGTCAGTCTTCGATTTAGCTATTCTGGTGGTATACAGTAGTATCTCATTGTCATTTTAATTTGTATTTCCCTGATTAATAATGTTGAGTACCTTTTCATTTGCTTTTTGGTCATTCATATATGTTCCTTTCTAATATCAAGTTGTTTGTCTTATTGTTGAATTTAAATAGTTTTTTATATAGTCTGGAAACAAGACCTTTTTCATTTATGCCTGTAAGTATGTGAATATTTTCTCCCAATCTGTAACTTTTCATTTTCTTAATTGTGTCTTTTGATGAACAGAAAATCTTAATTATTATGAAATCCAGTTTATTGCATTTTTTTCCTTAATGATTAGTGTTTTTTGTGTCCTTAAGAAATTTTTGCCTACCTCCAGCTTGTGAGATTTTTTTCCTGTTTATTTTCTAGGAGTTACATAGTTTTAGCATTTACATTTAGGTCTGTGATTATGTCAAATTAGTTTTTGTATTTGGCATGTGGTAGGGGTCAAAGTTCATTGCTTTTCTATAAGGATGCCCAGTTGTTCCATCACCATTATTTAAAAGGCTGTCATTTCTTCCACTGATATAACTCAATGTCTTTGTCAGAAATCAGCTGACTATACTGTTTGCATGGTATGCCTTTTTCTACCCTTTTACTCTCAACTTGTGTCTTTATATGTAAAATTTTATAAGCATGTACTGAGTGGAGTTTTTTAAAATCCATTCTGAGAATCTCTGCATTTTAATTAGAATTTTTAGTCTATTTGCAGTTAATGTAAATGATATGATTTTTATTCTTTCCCTAATCTTTGTTTTTTTTTTTTTTTTTTTTTGTGGTACTTGGGCCTCTCACTGTTGTGGCCTCTCCCGCTGCGGAGCACAGGCTCCGGACGTGCAGGCTCAGCGGCCATGGCTCATGGGCCTAGCCGCTCGGCGGCATGTGGGGTCTTCCCGGACCAGGGCACGAACCCGTGTCCCCTGCATCGGCAGGCGGACTCTCAAGCACTGCGCCACCAGGGAAGCCCTCTTCCCCTAATCTTAAAAGAACTGCTTCTAGCATTTCATCATTGGGTGTGATGATGTTGACTTTTGGCGAATCTGTTTGGTAGACTGCATAGTTCCTTTCTTTTTGTTTTAATAAATTTATTTATTTATTTTTGGCTGCGTTGGGTCTTCGTTGCTGCTCACAGCTTTCTCTGGTTGCGGCGAGCGGGGGCTACTCTTCCCTGTGGTGTGCGGGCTTCTCACTGCGGTGGCTTCTCTTGTTGTGGAGCTCGGGCTCTAGGCGCGCAGGCTTCAGCAGTTGTGGCACGCGGGCTCAGCAGTTGTGGCTTGCGGGCTCTAGAGTGCAGGCTCAGTAGTTGTGGCGCACGGGCCCAGTTGCTCCACAGCATGTGGGATCCTCCCGGACCAGGGCTTGAACCCACGTACCCTGCATTGGCAGGCAGACTCCTAACCACTGTGCCACCAGGGAAGCCTCATAGTTCCTTTCTATTCCTAGTTTACTAAGGGTTTTCATCATGAATAGATACTGTGTTTTCCTTAATGATTTCTACCTGTATTGTGATGGTCATATTTTTTCCTTTAGTCTTTACTTCTGTGAATTGCATTAGAAACAGTCTATTTATATTAAGCCATCTTAGCATTCCTGGGATAAACCTTGGCCATTCATTTATTAAATTCACAGACGTTTACTGAGTTCCTATTCTAGGGCCCAAAACTCAGATTCTAGGTGCTGATTATATGGCTGTGAACACTACCAACAAAGCAAAGACAAAAATACTTGCTTTCATTGAGTTTACAGTTTAATGGTGGCAAGAGGGAGGCAGAAAATACACAAATATTTATATATGTTATAGTGAATAGAGATATGTACCTAGAAGAAAATAAAACAGAAAAGGGGGTAGGGAAAAAAATTTCAACCCCTTATTCTGAATGAGAAAGCAACAGTGGAGCAATAAACTGAAAGGGGTGAGGTCTGGGACTGTATTATTCCCAGTGGAAGACTGTTGCCCTGTGAGAGAACAGAAAGTATGAGGTGGTGCCTAGTTCAGAGAGATGTAGGTGGGCTGGTGAAGCACATAGTAAAGGGTCTTGCAGTGGTGTGCTGGAAAATGTTCAATGACCTGCTCTCCAGGAAAACCAGACAGACAAAAACATTCTTCCTGATTTGCAGCACTTACTGATTCCTGTGGTGGGAATACTTTCACCACAGATGATATCAAACTACCAAAGTGAGGTCAACTGGCTTGCAAAATGCCTGGAATGTTAACAATTGCCTCTAGTATATTACTGGGTCTTAGAGACCATTGAAAGGACCTTAGCTCGGACTCAGAGTTGAGATGTGAGGTTATTAGATAGTTCCGAGCAGGGTGTGCCACCTGAAAGATTACAAGAGAATAGTGACAAAAGCCTCACATATAAAAAGTGTGGGCACTTAGGGTCTCAAACACTTTGTTTTGGAATAATCTCAAACTTGAGAGTAAGTTGCTGTCACTCCTGAATACGTTACTGTGGATTTCCTACAAATAAAGACGTTCTCCTACAAAACCAGCATGCAACACTCAAAATTGGGAAATATGTTACTGCCATCTTATACTCAGACCTTATTCAAGTGTTTCCAGTTGTCTACTTAACATCTGTAATACAAAGGAATCCAGCTCAGAATCATGTATTGCATCCTCATGTGTCCTTCGTTTTTCAATCTGGAAGAGGTCCTCAGTTTCCTTGACTGACACTTTCAAAGATTACAGCCCAGTTATTTTGTAGAATATTCCTCCATTTGGTTTTGTCTTCTGTCTCCTCAAGATTACGTTCAGGTTATACATCTTTGGCAGGAATATCACAAAATTGATGCTGTGTTCTCATCGCATCCTCTCAGGTGGCACATGATTTTGATTTGTTCCATTCAAGTTCACGTTAACTTTGAGAACTTAAATAGGGTGGTATCTGCCAGGCTTCTCCACCATAAATTGCCCTTTATTTTCATTATCAATAAGCATTGTAAAGCAATTATACTCCAATAAAAAAAAAAAAAAAGAAAATCTAAAAAAAAAATAAGTATTAATTGTATTAATAATTCTTTTCATTATCAATAAGTATTAATTGAGACTGTGTAAATGCCCTGTTCCTCATCATACTTTCCTTTTACTCATTTATTTATTATTATTTTAAATTGAAGTATAGTCATTCATTTATTCATGTCAATATGGACCCATAGCTCTGTTTCATTCAGTGGGTTACTTTTTTTCTCAAATTATAACCAGATGTGGCCAGGGGGAGTCCCTTCAAGATGACTTCTGTGTTTTTTTGGTTTTTTGTTTGTTTGTTTTGACATTCTTTGATTTCTTCTTTACTTAGTTGCACAGCAAGATATACCAGGCTCAGGCTCATCTCATTCTTTTCCTGTCCCAGCCCTGGATGTAGTTATTTTTCCAAGGAACCGTGTTTTGTTTCATTTTTGTTCATTTTGTTTTTAAGTGGAAAATGACCTTTAGAAACCAAGATCTGGGCACAGAGTGTACTCATTACTATTGGCGTGTCACTTCTCCCAGACCCACTAGTAGACAGAACTAGAGTGTGTGTGTATGACATACGTATTGTGTTTATGTATGCATGTATATGTGTGTGTTTCTAAATATATCATAATATACATACATATATATCTATATATATTACTGTATCTATTTATATGCATTGGAAACCATGACTTCATCCAGGTATTTTAGATTCTAGTCTACCACCATAGGATCCATTCTGGTTTTCTCCCTTTCCCTCCCACGGTGAGAATCCTGGATTCCATTATCCTCATGACATGTATTTACTTGGTCAGCTCCACTCTATGCAATTAATCTTCCTCTGGCATCCTTTGCCACTTCCCTTCCCTCCTCTCAGTGTCGACACTCTCCTCACGTGCTTGGGCTCTGTTACGGACTGAATGTTTCTTTTCCCTCAAAATTCATATGTTAGGGCTTCCCTGGTGGCGCAGTGGTTGAGAGTCTGCCCGCTGATCCAGGGGACGCGGGTTCGTGCCCTGGTCCGGGAAGATCCCACATGCCGCGGAGCGGCTGGGCCCGTGAGCCATGGCCGCTGAGCCTGCACGTCTGGAGCCTGTGCTCCGCAACAGGAGAGGCCACAACAGTGAGAGGCCTGCGTACCGCTAAAAAAAAAAAAAAAATCATATGTTAAAGTTCTACCCCGTGGTGGTATTAGGAGATGGGGCTTTGGGAGATAATTAAGTTTCAATGAGGTCATGAGTGTGGAGCCACTATGATGGGATTAGTGTCCTTATGGGAAGAGACACCAGGGCTTCCTCTCTCTGCCATGTGAGGATACAGTGAGAAGGCAGCCATCTGCAAGCCAGGAAGGGAGTCCTCCCCAAGAACTGCTGGCATCTTGATCTTGGACTTCCCAGCCTCCAGAACTAGGAGAAATAAATGTCCGTTGTTTAAGCCACCCATTGTGTGGTGTTTTGTTATAGGCACCTGAGCAGACTAAGACAGGCTCTGAAACTCCATGCTGAGCCGACCCCCACCTGCTGCTCACATTTCCTCCTTTCTCCTCTTGGAACCTGACGTCCTTGCTTGGTGGCCCTCCTCACCCTGCTGGGTTTCTCATATCTACCCCAGGCTTCAGTGGTTCTTCCACCCTGTCGAAGATACCTATCTTGCTTTGCCGTATGTAATTGGCTGCATTTTTCAGGAAGAGGAAGAGAGGAAAGGGTGGTATGGCAGAGGTGGGCAGGCAGGGGACTTAGGAACCCAGTGGTTTCCCTTGAGACGCTTCCAAGTGCCAAGTGCACAGTCTAGTTTGAAAATCACTGAAGTACCAAACTGAACAAATTGTGTATCTTTAGAGCAGTGGTTGGCAAACTACAGCGTAGGGGCCAGATCTAAGCTACGGCCTGTTTTGTTACAGTCTGTGAGCTAAGAATGGATTTTATATTTTTCAAAGGGTCATTAGGAAGAAAAAAAAGTAGACTATGCCTCAGAGACCATATATGATCTATAAAACCTGAAATGTTTACCATCTGACCTCTTATATAAAAAGTTTTCTGACATCTACTTTAGAGGATTATTATTTCTTAAACATCATTTCTGAAGACTAGACTTTTGACTCAAGAGTTTGAGTCTGTCTTCCCTGGAAAAGACTCAGGTTTGTTTTGTTTTTTTTAATAATTTCTTTTTTAAAATTTAATTTAATTTTTAATTTTGGAGGACTTCCCTGGAAGTCCAGTGGTCAGGACTTCACCTTCCAATGCAAGGGGTGTGGGTTTGATCCCTGGTCATTGGGGAGCTAAGATCTCACATGCCTTGCTGCCAAAAAACCAAAACATAAAACAGAAGCAATATTATAACAAATTCAATAAAGACTTTAAAAGTGGTCCACGTCAAAAAAATTCAAATAAAAAAAAATTTTTGACCACGTTGCACACTTAGTTCCCTGACCAGGGATCAAACCCATGCCCTCAGCAGTGAAAGCGTGGAGTCCTAACCACTGGACCGCCAGGGAAGTCCCAAGACTCACGTTCTTGATATTCTGTATTGCCAATTAAGTGCAGATCTACACTCTTCTAATAGGAACTAGCCAGAAAGTAGTTTTAAAATTTTCTAAGGCAAAAAGAGGAGGCCTGACCAAGATTCACACCTGAACACACAGTATGACCTCTCTACTTGGATGACATGCAAGTGGATGGCCCACCTTCTGCACTTCAGTGACACTGAGTGGATGGCCTGCTCTTGCTGTCAGCACTTAAGAGGGGGATCCAGGTGCTTTGCTCCTCTGGTGCAATGCTGAGCATATTTCAACTTCATAGGAGTATCATCTCTACATGTCTTCATACCCTTCTGTACTTTTGGTGCCTGGTGGACAGCAACTGTGTTTTACTCTATTGCCTGCACCAAGTGATTTGTGTTTGTCGTGGACTGCGTTAGTAAGTCCTTTCATGCCTGGTATTCATACATCACTAGATTGTTTTCTTCATTATTTGTTTATTCTTAAAATCGACAGTTTTTTCTCCTGTACCTTTTGTTTTATGTAATCCTGTCTTCCTTATCAAAATCCTGTATATCAAATACCAATGCTTTACTCTAATTTACTGTAAGTAAAGTAAAACATTGAAATGCTGGTCTCAGAAGCAAGAATATGTCACTAACTCATCCATTCATTATTCACATAACATTTACTTAGTGCTTGGCCTAGGAGAGTCGCTGCCCCCCTCCACGTGCTTCCATAGTCCCCTGTATTATGAATAAGTGCAACGTACTTTTAATGCTCCCTTGATCATTCCTGTTTACTAGCCTGTCCCCTGCTTGGGGGTGTGGGGTGCAGAGGAAATATCTTGTTAATCATTGTATTCCCAGTACCTGGCACATGGTAGAACTCAAAAAAGGTGTGTTGAGTGAGTGACTGAAGGTCGAAATCATGCCAGGATCAAGGGACGCAAAGGTGAATAAGCCACCGTCTTACGCTGCCTTGTTGAATTCTCTGGCCAAAAATACTTTGATGGGGCTTCCCTGGCGGCGCAGTGGTTGAGAGCCCGCCCACCGATGCAGGGAAACGGCTTCGTGCCCCGGTCCGGGAGGATCCCACATGCCGCGGAGCGGCTGGGCCCGTGAGCCATGGCCGCTGAGCCTGCGCGTCCGGAGCCTGTGCTCCGCAACGGGAGAGGCCACAACTGTGAGAGGCCCGCGTACCGCAAAAAAAAAAAAAAAAAACTTTGATGAGCAAGTGCGTGGTGCATGACAGACTAGCATTCCATTGTGCTGGTTTGCAGAAGCTGAAGTCAGGGAGACTGGTGGGAGGGAAGAGTCGGGGTGGGGAAGCGAAGTGGCAGGCTGTGCGGCAGATCCTGGAGCAGCCCAGGGGGAGGTCCGGGCTGGAGTAGATGGAGGAAGCACTGAGGTAGAGGAGAGAGCCGGCACTCAGGATCATTGGCAGTGGGAAAGAGTACATGCTTAAAAATGCATCGTTACCATAAAAAAAGAAGAAGCAAGAATGAAAAATATGTCTCTGAACTTTCATGTTAACGGTGACAGCGAAAAGTACTCTCTGACCTCATCTAAACCTAGTATAGATTAGTTTCCTTTACGATCAGTTCACTGCTGTTTTTCCACGGCAGTGACTAAATTCAGGGCCCTTATTGAAGAGGAACAGAGAGCTCCTTGGCCGTTTTTGTTACTTTCATAATGTGGCTTTCATCAATGAGAAATAATTTCTTGTGTGTTATTTTTAATTCCCAGCGTTCCAGACGAAGGAGGTCTGCCCATGGATGTTTGCATAACGCCGACCTCGCTCCAGATGAAAAGCCCTGGCGGCTGCACGGAGCTCTGGCTGCCAGCAGGGGTCAGGCTTGTCCCGTCCTCCTGCCGTGGGCTGCGGCACGTGGCCGGGGACGGGCTGCACCTGCGGCTGCAGGCGCGGGCAGAATTCTGCACAAGTGAGTAGTGCTGGCGGTCCTGTTTCTGCATTTGTTTTTTCGTTATAAATCAAAGGTGATTTTTTTTTTCCTTTGAAAGGTTGAACTTTTCCCAGGTGAAAATCACTGCTCATCAGCTGCATAGAATGAGCTGGGGGTCCAGAAGATGTGTTTTTTGCCAGCTCTGCCCATTATTAGCTGCATGTAATTGAACATGTTACTTAACCTTTCTGAGGCTTTGTTTCTTTGGGGTTTTTTTTTAAGTGTTTTGTTTTGTTTTCCTAATAGCCTGCACTTTTTTTTTTAGAGCAGTTTTAGGTTCACAGCAAAATTGAGCAGAAGGTACAGAGATTTCCCACATACTCCCTGCTTTGTTTCTTTAATTGTAAAAAACCTGGCTCACAGAGTTGATAGGAAGATGAAATCAGATGGCAATCGTGCAAGACCTGGTTGGTATTAAAGCATTATGTAGAACTTCATTCATTCAACAAATATTAGCTCATTGATCTAGGTGCTGGGGTACAGAAGTGGGCAAGCTAGGAAGGTCTCTGCCCTCATGGGGCTTAAGATTCTAATCAGTGGGAACACGTAATGAACACACAGTTATTTGGATACAGAGGTAAGTGCTGTGGGCAAAGTAAAGCAGAGTAATGGGATAGGGCGTGACTAGGGGCAGATGAGGGTCAGGGAAGGCCACTCTGAGAAAGCATTGTTTGACCAGAGAACTGAATGATGGAAATGATCGCATCCATTAGGGACATTTAATTAATTAATTTAATTTATTTATTTTTGGCTGCGTTGGGTCTTCATTGCTGAGCGCGGGCTTTCTCTAGTTGCGGCTAGCGGGGGCTATTCTTCGTTGTGGTACATGGGCTTCTCATTGTCGTGGCTTCTCTTGTTGCGGAGCACGGGCTCTAGGCGTGCGGGTTGAGTAGTTGTGGCACACGGGGTTAGTTGCTCCGCGGCATGTGGGATCTTCCCGGACCAGGGCTCGAACCCGTGTCCCCTGAATTGGCAGGCAGATTATTAACCACCGCGCCACCAGGGAAGTCCGGGACATTTCTAACTAGAGGGAGCAGTACATACAGATTCTGAAATTGAGTTTGATGCATCATTCGACTTTGATTGTTGCTATGCCTGTGATACTTCCAATATTTTGTTGTTGGCACATTGATTCAGAAAGGCAGTAGAAATGTTTCTTGCAATAATTTATCGAATGACCTCACTGGTTCATCGCCTCTTTGCCATGTGAATGATATGCTTCGGAGGATTAAAAATGATGTAAAAAGGGGAAACGGAGGCTGTAACAGCTGGATGTGATACTCGTTCTCAGAGAAGGATTATAGTTCTTATAGATGCACTTGATTTCCCTGTTGCCTCATGGATGCGAAGGCTTTCATCTGCATTTCTCCATGCAGCCCCAAGGGCGGTCAACAGGATTGTACTGAAGAGCTGCTTAGGAGTTGTCAGGTGTTCCCTCGCATCTCTATCCTGGCTTTCGAAAGGAAAGAGAAGTAGAGGGAGCTCCGTTCCTTTTTTGTTGGAGAATGATTGTGCTTAAGTGCTGGCTTAGTGAATAACTAGTCTGAGTTGATCAGGGTTGGTTTGAGGAAAGAAATGTCCTGGGGCTGAAGTGGCATAGGATAAACCTAAGAATGACTGTTGGAATAACCATGGAAAGAAGAATGGGGCCATCAAGATGGGAGATAGATGCTCTGAGGGTACCACATGATGGGCAGGGGAAGTGTTGTTTCAGGGAAGAAGCCTTGGGAGTCTGGCTCCTGTGATGTCATCACCTGTCTTTAGCGATGCTGAACAGTACCCAGAGCAGGAATCTTGGGTCACATCAGGAAACTGGAGAAAGGCAGGCGTGAAAGCCACAGTGGAGCGTTTTCAGATCTTCTGCTAGTTTTCTGGGACCATGATTTTAGGTCCTATAATGAGGAGGTACGGAGACCTTCCAGAGACAGAATTGGTATGTTGCCTACCCATATTCTATAACAGTTAAATAGCAAAGCTTGAGCCATTTTAAAAAATTTAAATCAGCAAACATTACCGTCTAGTTTTAACTGTTGGAAAAAATAAATTGCTGTGTGTTGGTTTGCATCTGTTGTTGGCATTCATGGGGCTCCAATTTCTTTACATTTTTAACACATATTTTACTCAACAGTCTGAAAAGGAAAAACATTCAAAGCCCTGTTCTGCAGTGCATGAAGGGGTATGCAAAATAGATTCCTCAGTATTTAATTGCTTTCGTGCTTTCCGCATAATAGGTGTTGAATAAATATTTGCCGAATGAATAAATATCAAATAGGTGCATACTGATGTAAACTGGAATCAAAATCTGTGGTAGGAAGCGAGTCTGAACATTTATAGCATTCAATCTGTGTTTCAGGGTTTTTACAAAGTTGACTTTTCAACTATAAGAATGCTCTTTTAAGGACTACAGTAGACATATTGTTACACTGTTTTGAATGCATCGGTCAGACGTGACCTTTGACCCAGAACTGGCTGCAGTAAAATCTGAGGTAGTACCAGCATTGGATTCATCCCCAGGTGGCAGCGCTTCCCAGGATGCCCCTGGATCAGAAGGTTCTGACTTGAACCTGAGCCTGCATCATGCTGGGTGAGCAGCAGAGGGCAGTGTGTCACTGAAAATTTGTTTATTGGTTCTGAAAAGAACATTTTGGATGTCTTACCCAGGTCTACTTATTATCTGCTCAGAGCTAAAGAATACTGTTTGTTTCACTTTAGTGCTACAGGGAAGTCCTAGAAATTAAACAGAAGAATTTTTAACTCTAAGGCTTAAACTTTCTCACATCAATTTTTTTTAATCTTAGAGTATAAAGTAACATAAGCCAAATTCAAATTGCTTGATTCTAATGGATATAACCTCATTTCTTCAGACTTTTTTTTAATAGACAAATATTTTTGTAGGTTTGGATTTTGTTTTTTGGGCTTTTTTGGAAATGAAAGTTTCCTTCATGAATGAAATAATGGAAACTAAGGAAACATACTGTCTTATACTGCTCTTTCATATACTATGGGAAATATATGTTTTCCCACAGCTTTAATCAGAAATTGAGTTTCACTCTTGGAAGATGGAACTCTTCTTAGGAGCCGTTTCATTCCCCGGGACCTGCCCAATAAAGACCAATTTCAAGATTGATTTTGTTTGTACGTACTGGTAAGATGCCAGAGCGGACATCAACCTCGTTTCAATCGAATTAAATTTAAGAAGTCTGTTTACCAGCAGTCACAGTGATGAAAAACTGTCCCTAAGCATAGCAGAGGAAATAGCTCCTTTTCTCTCATCCTTAATGTTGGTATTTGCAGAATGAGAGAAATAACGAGTTATCTGTGTGACACAGATCATTTAGGGCAATACCTCACTCTGAAACATGTAGCAAAATCTGTTTTTGAAAACACTTCCCAATATTTGCTTCTGCTTGAGTCATGAGATAATACTAACTAAATGGGTACTTCTGGGTAGATCATAAACAGTGCTTATTGGTGGTAATTTATTGCGGCTCTTAAACTCTTAAGTATGTTAATGGATTTGTCCCAGACCGCTAAGATTTGCTGTTTCCTTGATTTCCTCTAGAACTGATCTCAGTGTTTAATCAAAGCTCCCAAGCCCAAGAATGTTGCACGTTTTATTGCCAGTCCTGCGGTGAAATCATCATGAGGAACAGGTAAGGAACACAGTCAACACTGGTTCATCCTGTGCCTGGCAATGGCTTTTCTCTTTTTCTATCAGAATTTTTGAAGGAACTGCCAAGGGAGCAGTCTGTGGCCTTCAAATGAGAGCCACAGACTCAATGTCACTTTGAACCAGACCAGCCCCCAAACGCTCCAGCAATCACGGAGCAGCTAGATTTTCTCCAGCTGACAAAGGGGAACAATAGGATGCTGGCTTTGAGGGAGGAAGGCTTATCTTGGTGGAATAGCCGGTAGAGATAGGCCCCTCTCCTCTGAAAACAGACACGGCATCTGTCACACGTTTTAGCCATCATCCTGGTGAATAAACTTCTGCCACATTAAGTGAATTTTCTAAATAACAGAAGCTTTTGCAGCACAATTTTGTACTTGAACTATTTCTATTAGTGCCTTTCTAAAATCCATTTCCTGTTTCCCTGCTTATTAAAACAGCATATAAAGCACAAATCAACCTTCTCTTGATGCTTAGGTTAATGCTGTAACCTGCCTTCGAGGTGTGCTGTGATTACCCCATTGAGATGGGAAGGACCCTTTGCTGTATTCTTTGTATCCCCATGTTGTCTCTTTTAATTATTTTTCCATCCTCTCCTCCTGTCAGCCTCTTTGTTTCCTGGGCACAAACCCTGCTCTCTGAATTTTCTAATCACTCATAGGCTGGAAAGGCAGAGCAAACCCTTATTATCGTTAACCATATTTTTTTTACTTTATTTGTTTTTGGCTGAGTTGGGTCTTTGTTGCTGCTCGCAGGCTTTCTCTAGTTGCGGCGAGCAAGGGTTACTCTTCGTTGCAGTGCGCGGGCTTCTCATTGAGGTGGCTTCTCTTGTTGTGGAACATGGGCTCTAGGTGCGCACAGGCTTCAGTAGTTGTGGCTCACAGGCTCCAGAACGCAGGCTCAGTAGTTGTGGCATGCGGGCTCAGTAGTTGTGACATATGGGCTTAGTTGCTCCGTGGTATGTGGGATCTTCCCAGACCAGGGCTTGAACCCGTGTTCTCTGCATTGGCAGGCAGATTCATAACCACTGCACCACCAGGGAAGTCCCTGTTGACAATATTTAAAGGAAGAATTTCGAGCTGTTTGTTGGATGGGTTTCCTTGGAGACTTACATGAGACCCCTCCTCCTCCAGTGTTCCAGGTCTCCATGGAGGGATTCAGCAGCTCTCTGCTGGGAGCCTTTCCTGAACCCTGGGCTGGTTTATGTGCTCCTTGGAGGTTTATTCGCCTGTCTTCCCGCTTAAACTGTAGGCTTCGGGTGCGGGATAGTCCTACGCATATTACTCCTCACTCGTATTTAGGGTGCAGTGTTGTGTAGTGGCTGGTAGTACAGACCCGGAAGCCAGCCTGTCTGTGTTTGTGTCCACCAGTTACTAGCTGTGACCCTGGGGAAGTTACTTAACCACTCTGTGCCTTCATTTTTTTTTATTATTATTACAAAAATATAGATAACAATAAGAGCTACCCCCATAGGGTTTGGGGGAGGAGCGAATGAGTGTAACTGGTAAGCATTCAGTAGGTGATATTTCCTGCTGTAATTCTTACTCTTATCACCATCTTCCTCATCACCACCCCCAGCAGCAGGCTCGCTGCCCGAGGAAGAGTGCATTCTCTATAAATTCTTGCTGGGTTGACTCGAGTAAACGTTAGGGTGCTTAGCACAGGCTCCGGACGCGCAGGCTCAGCGGCCATGGCTCATGGGCCCAGCCGCTCCGCGGCATGTGGGATCTTCCCGGACCGGGGCACGAACCCATGTCCCCTGCATCGGCGGGCGGACTCTCAACCACTGCGCCACCAGGGAAGCCCCATCAGCCTCTCTTGCTTGCTCTCTGATTCCTGGCAGCATCCCGGGTAGATGAGATCGTGGAAAGTTATGCTGGTGTAAGCGGGGGGCTTGTGAGGAGGGCACCCTCTGAGTGATTATCTTGGGGAAGCCATGGGGTGACTCTGAATCTGCAGGGGAGGGAGAACGTCCTCACTCAGGTTCCCTAAGGCCACACTGTCAGGGATAGGCCCGCTTGAGCCTGGAAGGTCCAGAGCATCCCAGGTTACCCTGGAGTTTAACCAGGACAGTTTTCCTTCTCTCAGTCTATTTCTGGCTTTAGTTTAACTCTCAGACGCAGTTTCTGAAACATGTATGCCTCTACAACAGCGAGAGACCTGGAAGTCACAGAGGAGCGAGTTTACTAGAGTAACGGACTTCCCTGGTGTGCTTGGACTGAAGGATGTGCTCGTTCATCATTGGATGATACTGCATCTTCTGTTTGGTGTCAGTCCTGTTTACGACCCTGGACTTGAGAGCTCGGAGGGCATAGAGGCTGACACTGGAAGGCTGTACGCGCTCTCCCGAATCCCGACCTTCGGGAGGCCGTGGGGTGAGAGGCAGAGCGGGAGAACGGGACCTGGGTTTGAACTCCAGCTTTACTGTCACGGGCTGGGGAACTTTGTCCACGTCACCTCAGCTTCTTCTTATGTAGATGTTAAGATGGCCTAGTTTCCTAACTTGTGAAGAGGATAAACGCTCTTACCTTTAAGGCTGTAACATATATAATAGTAAATACTCGACAAGCTCTTTTTAGTTGGTTCCACAGCCTCCTTCCACCCCCTTTTCCATAATTGGCCTTATTGGCAAGCTAGCAGATTATCTAGTACAGTGTTTCAGGCCTTTTTGATTCAGGACTCCTTATTTTTGAGGGGTGCCAGGGAAATGACCCCCTCTCTCCCTTTTTCTTTGCGAGAAGGTCCACAGTGGACGTGACTTAGGCCTTGCTCACTTCACAAGGCTTCCCTGGACGCCTTTGCCTATCACACATGTGCGCCTGGCACCTGGGGGCCTCTTGAGCAATGCGGAGAAATCCTTAGTAGGCGACGGAAGGCTTTGCTTCCATTTCACTCTTAGGCAGCAGGCCCCGTGGCTCTCTGTTTGATGGAAAGACATGCTTCCTCCTGTGTCTGCAGAAGGATGTCATGCTGACTGTTTGCATCAAGCCCAGTGGTCTTCTCATTTCTCCCTCAGTTACCTGTGCCACGCAGGTGGTAAGGACATCTGTGCTTGTTGAGTAGAAAGTAAAACCAAAGGTATTTCAAAGGAGGCTTGTATGTGCTGTAATCAACTCATTGTCGGCGTCCTTTTCAGGAAGGCATCTTGGAATATGGTGGTTTGTCTTAGCAGGAGCTCTTGTATTGGGAGCAATGGAGCCGAGTTAAGATCTGCTTACCGGCCAGCCTTTCTATCTGGGAACAAGTCACTTTGATTCTCAGTTTCCTCATCTGCAAAATTCGGAGGTTCAATTAGGTAGACCTGTAAGAGTCCTGCCAGCATGAAAATTCTGTGCTTAGTCAACCTCAAAAAGTTGCACCTTGAGTTCTGCGAATCATGATTATTTGGATAGTGCAAGACTAATGCTTGTTACTTTTTTTTTTTAATGAAAAAGATTCTTGTCAAGCAAATTATAGGTGCAGAAGACTGTTTAACCTATTAAAACTCATTAGTGGCTTTTAATACTTACTAGCACCGGGGTGCATGAAATCTGCTAATTATAGCAGTCTTTTTTCCTTCATTCAGAATCACAGGTTCCAAGCCATTTGTTTGGTTGTTTGAAAATAATGCCTTGTTTCTTTACAATAAAATTCTCCAATTTGCATTCTTACCAGTTCAGCAGAGTTTTTCTGTAAAAGTTGTCCAAACATATACAATTTTTGATCATTCTCTTGTTAACAGTCCCTAATAGCAAGCAACAATAATAATAAAATTTAGTTCGTTGTGATCAGTCTCAGAAACAGCTAAATGGTCGTTGTGTTTGGAATTTGTTATGTCTTTTAGAAATAAATTCATGTCAGACTTGAATTATATCAGTTGGCCAGACTTTGAAACATCAGCCTGATTTTCAGTCGTTTGAGAGGTCTCCCAAGGTCTCTGGAAAGGCCCTCCCGGTTCCACCTGCACCAGCAGAGCTGGGTGTCAGCCCAGCAAATATGAGGGCATTGAAACTCTAGCAGGTAACAAGCAGAATGGACTTAACGGAAACGTAAGAGATGTCAGAATATCCAACTAGTTGGTTGGTCCATTTGACAGACCAGCTATTATCATAGTCTGAAAACAACTACTCCTATGAATAGTCACTTTTCTGTGAAAGAGAACAAAGAGGTGAAAAGAGAGGATAGGCACACACTGAATTATTGGTAACATTGTACAAACTTTTGGAATAAATAATAATGCCAGCTTATCTATATTCTAGTGGCTATATTTTGAGCTTTAGATATTTGATCTTTTTCTTAAAATTCTTATTGCCCACTTGGTTCTAATCCAATGTGAAATCTCTGTATTACCGTTGTTAATATCACTGATTAAAGGTTGATTTTAAAGTTAAGGCATTTCATTTTCTTTTCTGTGTTTAAGTTTTAAATAAACACCATCAATCAATAACATTTATTAAAGTTGTGCATTTTAAAATGTAGTAAAATGGATACTCTTCAACATTAGTGGTAGATCTTTAAATTGATCATTTTTTTTCTGAAGGCAATTTGGCAATACGAACTAAAAGACTAAAAATTGTTTATACTCATTGACCAAGTTTAAAAAAATAAATAAAATAAAATTGTGCATTTTAAGTTTTTTTCCCCCAAAGCTTATGCTTAAGATACGTTAAAAATAACTAAAACATTTAAATTAATTTAAAGCATGTGTTGCTGTTCATCATAGAATCTTCAGCTGAGAGAATGTTCAAGAAATCATTTCACTCTTTCTCTGAGCTTCAACAGGTTTTTACGTAAAAACTACCTTGAAAAAAAATGTGGTATCTATTTTCTTTTGAAAGTTCTCTTGGGAAGTAGATCATATCAAAGTTTCAGGGTTTTCGATAGATACACTTTCAGGAGAGCTGTGATTAAAATACATCTTTTGTTCTTAAAGGTTTTATGTTTTTTTCAAAACATCAGAAAATTTCTTGCGGCTGTAAAAACACTTTTATCCTTGCAATGACTTGTGAATTAGGCCCTTTCTTGCTCGATGTCTTACGTAGATAGCTATGGGGTATAGTATAGCTTTTAGTCACCGGGATACAGGGTCAAGTTAAGTCTGCAGTATCACGTTGTGTGCGAATGTGCATCAGCGCTCCCAGATCTCTCTAAGTCTCAGTGCAGTTTCGTTTCTGATCACGTATGAGGTTTTGACATTGCTTCCTTTGACACTGTATTGAGCATCTGTTTATTGGCACTACGTGCAAAATGTCAAGGGACAGAGAATCTTAGTGATGGAGAAGATCTAGGAGCCTGTTTAGGCCCAACTCTTACTCTAAGCAGGCACCTTTGTTTGTCTTCCTCCTAATCTTTGTAAAAATTCAAATCCGACCTATCACTCCCGCACCTTAAATTCTGTGATGCTCCCCAACTATCTGTAGAACCAGGTTCCCGCCCCTTAGGTTGACGTGTCACACCCCATGTCGTCTGTACCATCCCACCTTCCCTGTCCCCTTTACTGACGTTCTGTGTTACCAGGAGAGGGAATATATTGCAAGGGAGAGAGTTAGTTTGGAGCCTGGAAGACCTGGGCTATGATCCTGCCTTTTTTCATCAGCTCTGACTCTGTGAACTTGTAGAGATTATTTAACATTTCTGAGCCTCCCTTTCCTTCTCTGTAACAGGGGAATGGAAATTCTCATCTCACAAAGTTGTAGTAGCATTACATGGAATAAGGTGTGGGTGGTGCCCACCTGAGGTTTTCTTAAGTTCAACTAAATGTACAGACTCACAACACTACCACCGGCCACGTTTCTCGCCTTCGGGGCAGTGGCAGGAGTTCCCCTCAGCAGAGGACCTGCAGCAGTTCAAGCAAATGACAGGTCACATACCCCTCTGGGGACTCTTGTCTCCCCATGTGACACGGTTCCAGGTACAAAGTGCAAGATTCATATCTGGCAGGTGCAGGAGCTACCCTGAGAAGAAGCCTCATGCCCTAAACAGCCAGTAGCTCTTGGGATAATCCTTTGGCATAGTTTCTAGGGTTCCTCACGAAGACCTACATTCAGGGAGGTTTAAAGCATGGCATCCTCATCTAATATTTACAGCTCATTCAAACTTCTTCCTAGTCCAGATGCAATAGACCAATCAAGGATCATTTTTACCATAGTCAGTGTTGCCTAGCAATGTAATCAATGCCTACCATCTACCTGGCTTCCAGGGTAACAGGTCTAGGTGGTTAAACCAAAGGTCGGATTCTCAAGCAAAGGAAAATATTTGTTAACCCTTTCATCCGAGTATGCTGCAAACCCAACCAGGGGCCTCACATGTTATAGTTATCAACGCTCGTTTATTTAAGAGCTTACACTATGAGTCAGGCGCTGTGCCTGACACTGGGACTCCAGTGGCAAGTTAAACATACATGGTGCCTGTCTTCATATTGTTTCCTACACCTGTGATGCCCTTCGTTCCTTTCAATGCCTGGAGAACTCCTGTTCCTCCTTCAAAGGTCTGCTCAGATGTTACCTCTTCTCTGAAGTCCAGCGGCACTCTACTTCCCTAGCACTTTGTACATGTTGCCCTGAATTCATGGATTGGTTTTGCGAGTCCATGAATCCCCTAAAGTAATATGCAGATTTTGTGTGCAGGTGGGAATGTATGTTTGAAGAAAGGGGCTAACACTTTCATCGGATTTCCAAAGGGGTCTGAGCCATCGCCTCCCTTTCCCCCCTCAACTCCCAAGCATTTAGAACTGCTGCTCTGTTATGAGCATTTATTATATTCTGGTTTTGGTATTCATAGATGTATGTTTCCCACTAGAATGTGAATACCTTGACAAAGGGACTGTATGTACTAATATTTTGTGTCAGCAGAACGCCTGACTCCTAGTAGTAGACTTTTAGAAAGTATATGTTGAAAGAATCGATTCTTAATCTCTTAATAGACTCAGCGATTTGAATGATGCTAGTGGTACAGCATTTCCTAATTTAAAAGGGAATGTTCTTGCTTCTAGTAAACTGAAATCAGCCTTTCTTGTTCGTACTTCTGTCCTCTGGAGTTAAAATTAAATGTCTACCCTCTTCCATGTTGTAATTGCCCTTTTATGAGACTCAGAGTTGATTGGGGAAATCAAAGAAAAAGGGTTCATGGGAGGGAATCATTTAAAAATGATACATTTGCATCTTAAATATTTTCATTTAAAACATGGCAAATGTACATTAACGTACTAGTATTTTAGTATGGAACTAATATCTTTTTGTTGAATATGAGTCTGCTGCTGTGGACTTAGCTTTCTTCACTTATGCCATCCTAAATTCATTATCCAGAGTTTCCAGTTTAGGTTTCTTTAAAGTGGAATGAGAAGTTAGACACTGAAGCAGTCTGATTGCAGAATTCTTCTAGATTTTTATTCTTTTTCCCTCGCCTCAGTTTTTTTTATAGTTGTATCTCCCACATTCCACCAGTGATTTTGTTTTTTAATAACTGACTTTCCTCTGCTCTGAAATGTTTAGTTTTCAGAGGAATAGCAACTCATATATCCTTGGTTTACATGTTTGATTAAATTATGTAACTAAAATAACATGTAAAAAACTAACTGTTTGATTAAATTATGTAACTAAAAAAACATGCATAAGTGGCATACACAGGTCTGTGATCAAATACAGTTGATCCTTAGCAGGCAAATGGTCCAGTTGACTGGAGCAGAAGTGAGCAAGTACTCAGGGTGCTTTAAGCTTTCATGAGATTCAAAGGCATTAGGAAGACCAGAAGCATGTTTGTATTCTGGTTGTTTTTTTTGGGGGGGGGATAAATTATTTTGAAATATCCTCATCATCCTGCCCACATTTCTTCTCCCCTTAGACCAATTTAGATTAAAATAGAGGTAAATTTAGATTAAATCTTCCCAATTTAGATTAAAATAGAGGTAAACCATGGAAACGTCTCAGGTGTCTATATTTCTACAGGAAAAAAATGAAACCATTAAAACAAAAGCTGGGAGCAAATATAAGGGGCTACTTAATTGTAAGGATGTTCTAAGCATCAATAATAATGACAGAGTGGAGCTTAATTTCTCTTCCCTTGAGTGTGGCCTGGATTTAATGACTCACTTCCAAACAATAGAGTGTGCAAAGGCAGAAATAGGAGCTCTGCTACTGGAGGAACCTTGCAGATGCCACCTTAACCGAGTGATCAAGGTTGACATCCCCAGGAATAAGTCATATTGATACAGTGTCTTCTCTGGGTTTGGTGTGATGAGAAGTCACCTCAGTGGTAGACATCCCCCAAACCCATAGTCTCAGTCTAATCTTGAGAAAATACCAGACAAACTCAAGTGAGGGATATTCTGTAAAATACCTGGCCAGTGCTTTTCAAAAACCTCAAGGTCCTGAAAAACAAGGAAAGACTGCCACAGAGCAGAGGAGATGAGGGAAACATGATGACTAAATGCAGTGTGTTGTGAATTGGATCCTGGAACAGAAAAAGAGGACTTTAGTGGAAAGTAGTTTTGACAAATCCTCACTGGTTATGTAAGATGTTAACATTAGGGAAAGCTCGGTGAAGTATATATGAGAACTATTTGTACCACCTTTGTAACTTTTCTGTAAACGTAAAATTACACCAAAATAGAAAGTTTATAGAAAATAGTAATGAGAGAAATCACAGAAGAAAGGGTTGGATGATTTGAAATTTAAGACACGTTAATCAAATTAGAGGCAATAACACTGGAAAAATATTTGTCACAGATTTTAGACAAAGGACTGATATTCTTAATATAGAATATACGTGTACAATTTAATAAGAACATACTAACATCTCACTGGAAAATGGCCATTGATCATAATTCACAGAAGAAACACAGTGGCGAATAAATATGATAGCCAGTTCAATCTCACCAGTAATTAAGGAATTGCCAGTTACAGCAGTATTGAGAACATTTTCACCAATTACATGGAAAAATGATAGTATTCAATTCTGAAAAAAGTAAGTGGAAGAATTACAGATTGGTACAGCCTTTCTGGAAAGCAGTTTGTCAATATAGGAATTGATTTTTAAAAAGATGCACATTGGGACTTCCCTCGTGGCGCAGTGGTTAAGAATCTGCCTGCCAATGCAGGGGACACGGGTTCGAGCCCTGGTCCGGGAGGATCCCACATGCCGTGGAGCAACTAAGCCCATGCACCACAACTACTGAGCCCGCATGCCACAGCTACTGAAGCCCGCACTCCTAGAGCCCGTCCTCTGCAACAAGAGAAGCCACCGCGGTGAGAAGCCCGTGCACCACAACGAAGAGTAGCCGCTGCTCACCACAACTAGAGAAAGCCCGCGCGTAGCAGCAAAGAACCAGTGAAGAACCAACGCAGCCAAAAATAAATAAATTAATTAATTTTTAAAAATGCGCATCATTTGTGCTTGTAATGTCACACTTACAAGATTTCTTTCCCAAGGAAATAATCAGATCTGTATACAAATTTTCTAGGACTGTTCATCACAGGGTTGTTGATAATGAAATACTCAAAACCCAAATATCTAACAGTGAGGGAATGACCTAAAAAGTTTTGGCATACCTATGGAATAGAATGGAGTCATTAAGTATCATGATATAGATAAATAAAACAATGAAAGCAAGATACAGTTTGTGTATTTCCTCTGATCCCAGACTGTGTGCCTGTGTACAGCTGTCTCTCTTGAAAGGCTGGCAAAGAAATACAGTCATGTAAAAAAATAGCTACCTGACCTTGGATGGTAAAGAAAGGATTTTTAAAAAAAATTTTATTGGAGTATAGTTGATTTACAGTGTTGTGTTACTTTCAGGTGTACAGCAAGGCGAATCAGTCATACATATACATATATCCACTCTTTTTTTAGAATCTTTTCCCATATAGGCCATTACAGAGTATTGAGTGGAGTTCCCTGTTCTATACAGTAGGTCCTTGTTAGTTATCTGTTTTATATGTAGTAGTGTGTGTATGTCAGTCCTAGTCTCCCAATTTATCCCTCCCCCCCCTTATGATAACCATAAGTTTGTTTTCTACATCTACTTCTGTTTTGTAAATAAGTTCATTTGTGCCCTTTTTAAAATTTATTTATTTATTTAATATTTTTTTCGGTACGCAGGCCTCTCACTGCTGTGGCCTTTCCCGTTGCGGAGCACAGGCTCCAGACGCGCAGGCTCAGCGGCCATGGCTCACGGGCCCAGCCGCTCCGTGGCATGTGGGATCTTCCCGGACCGGGGCACGAACCCGTGTCCCCTGCATCGGCAGACGGACTCTCAACCACTGCGCCACCAGGGAAGCCCTGTGACCTTTTTTTTAAGATTCCACATATAAGCGATATCATATATTTGTCTTAGGAATAAGTGAAGTAAGTCTGACTTACTTCACTCAGTATGACAATCTCTAGGTCTATCCAAGGATGGTTTTTATTTGCTCTATACCTCCCTGCGTTTTCAAAATTGTCTATAGTGAGTATATGTTACTGGTGCCGTGGGGGAAAAAATAACACTGCAAGTAATGTGGTTAATGAGTTTCTCTCATCCTTTGTGCTGATTTAATTAAGAGCATGTCACAGTTCCATTTTGTCCTGTAAAACATTGTTTTCCTCTCTCCACTAGGAAGCTCCTCAGGGTGCTCCCCCTGCCACACGAAAACTGGGGTGCTCTGGTTGACGAGTGGTGCTGTCACCCCAACCCCTTTGCTAATAAGCCACTTCATCCACAAGAGAATGACTGTTTCACTGGAGACTGTTTCTTCTTGGTGAATTTAAGACGTGATTTACAGCAGCCGAGACCTGAAGTAGCCCCAGTGGAGACGCGCTGTCTTTCTCCCGAGAACCATTTAAAAATGGTAATATATCTTTCAAATTAAATGCTCATTTAGAGGTCGGTTTAGAAACTGCTTTCTCCAATCTTTCCTTCATTCAGGGCATTTGACAGACAGTTCTAAAGACCAAAATCCATGATTTTCAGTTGCCTTAATCATCCAGCTCTGCTCTTTTGTTATGGAAAAAGCATGTGGCGGCCTTAAACCAAAACAGCCACGGCTGGGGTGGGGGGGGGGAGGTGGCGGGAGGAAGAAGGGGAAGAGGACTTCTTCCCGCGTAGACTTGGGAGTGTTACCGTTTTACAAACCAAAATGCCCTCCTTCCTTGCTTTTAGGACAATATTCCATAATCCACGTACATTTTATCCCCACAGTCTGATTTATGTTAAATGGGTTCTTTGCCTTCAGGATACATACTGTCCTGATAGGTCCAGGTATTTTCCTGTATCTGCCCATAGTCTAGACTTCTGCTGGTGTCATACAGTCAGATGCCATCAAGGCAAAAGGGGGACTGGAGGAGCCCAAGCGTGGAAATAAAGCTCTGGCTGCAGGTTCCAAGTTGATGCTTAATGAGCGAGGTCAGGCAGCTCCTGAGCTCAAAGTTGCTGGAGGGGGAAGGCCCTTTGCTCTCACTGCGGAGAACAGGTGGTTTACCTTATTTTAAAAGAAAGTCAGTGCCATTGACTTGGCCCTTGTGAGAAATCATTCCCTGGATGGCAAGTCAATACTGATGTGATTTAAAAAGTTAAGAAAATCATTGCCAGAGAACCTTCATTTTAACATCTGATTATTGGTAGGAACAAAAGCATTGTGTGTTAAATTTCATTTAGAACTCATTTAATTTTTGTAATGAGAACTGAGCCACTCTAGGAAACACGCAGCAGTCCGCAGCCCTTAGGTTGTCAGCTAGTTTATGGAACTATTTTCTAATTTGCGGGAGATTAAGGAGGTTTGTCAAATATCGAGGTTAAGCTGTTATCTGTTTAAATTATGTAAGTATCTCATCTTTCACCATAAACACAAATCCCTTTACCTTTAGGTTTATTTAAAATTATAGTACTTTACTGTCTCTAGCTGTCCTCCTCTCCCCCAACTCTTTCTCTGTATGTATCTTTACCTTTAGTAAAATCATAACCATTCATATTTCCTTTGATCTCCACTGCTTTTCAGTGTGTATATGTGTGTGTGTATTAGATAATATATATTAGATAAAATGTATGTATATATTCTAATGTGTATATATAAATATGTATAAGAATCTCCCCCCAAATTCTAGTGCTATAGCCTTCTATATTTTTAAAAGATAAATGGTAAGCACATAATATAAATCTATGGTATAGGTATATTTAATATGGTTAAAGTAAAATTATATATATATATATATGTATATATATACTTTTTTTTTTTTTTTTTTTTTTTTTTTGCGGTACGCGGACCTCTCACCGTTGTGGCCTCTCCCGTTGCGGAGCACAGGCTCCGGACGCGCAGGCTCAGCGGCCATGGCTCACGGGCCCAGCCGCTCCGCGGCACGTGGGATCTTCCCGGACCGGGGCACGAACCCGCGTCCCCTGCATCGGCAGGTGGACTCTCAACCACTGTGCCACCAGGGAAGCCCTAAAATTATATTTTAATCTAAATTTCTACACTAGTACTTTATGTTTTATGTATTTTGACTTTCATTTTTATGATTAAGCTATAAATTTTTAAAATGTTTGGAGGATACGAGAAGACGAGTGGGAAAGATTAAATAAGAAAAACCATGAGTTTCCTTCTTTCAGATGAACTCTGCATTCTGTATGGAAGTAGATTCCTCACGTTTATGTCTTTATCAATTATATGATGCCATTTATAATAATTCCTCTTAATTGTGCGTGGCCATCCCACGTGTTAAAGGAAGACCCTTCATACTGAGACATTACAGTTTTTTAAGTATCAAGGAGACTGTGGGAAATTACCATCATGACAAGCTGCTGTTAACAAGCTTGTTTTCAAGGTAGCCTAGATGAAAGTTTCACTTTAATTGCATATTACTGCAGTTGAAAGAATATACCTGTGACCAAAATAGTAACGTAAATTTGGAGGGACTCCTTAAACAGTACTCTCAAGGGTCTTGTGGGAACAAGGCTTCTCTGTGCTATTGAAAACCTGTTTCTCATATCACACAGTCTAGCCATCTAGCAGGGTTTTGAAATGTCACACGGTGACACAGCATCCTAATGGTATCTCTTGGGAAACATTTTTTTGGCGAGACAATATCAAGGGTCCTTAGAAATGGAAGCAACACAAAGGAAAATAAAAACGAGGACAGGAGGCTGATTCACCTCTCTGAGCAGCGGTGCCGTGTCGCAGATATATTGATTTAATTAGTCCACAACAATGTCTGTCTTTCATGTTTGCTCTGTAGAGTCCCTACACTGCTAGGCTGCTGCTTTGCGCGATTCACTTTATTATTTCCTTTAAGCATAGGTCGAGAAAAATGCACTGCAAAGCAGAGTTTCTCTTTACCAGAATTAAAAGCATTGTAATATGTTAATTTAAAAGGTCAAGACTGTTTAGCTTATCAGACATTAATGGTGCATTCTGTGTGTATTCTGAGTGTTTGGTAGGAGTAATTTCTGCCTCTGCTTGTGAGAGATTATAAAAATCTATTTTAATTGTGGAAAAGGATTTTAAGAGATAACTCACCTCACCATGAGAAATGTATATTTAATTCTGCTTAAGGAGTATTTGACAATTAATTACTCCAAAGCATATCTCTTGAACTAAAATATTCATAAATGACAGAAAAACAGCATAAACAAAGTCCAACACTTATTCCTTTCCCTGAATAACCCCGTATGTGTACAGTCTGTTGTTTGTGCCTCTGTGAACGTGACAATATATATCTTTGCTTCTCAAAAGACATCTATTGAATATTTGTTATTTCACAATATTTTTCATTTCACCATAATAAAAATTTTGCGTCTTACAACAGGTTGATAAAGGTGGCACCTCAGTCTTTTATAAGATTCATATTATTATTCTAGACGAAAGTATAGCCACACTGATGACTTCAACCTATATTTTAAAGAACAAATGAAATTGAACATTGGTATTTTAGCTGGCGAGTATGACTAACAGTTTTACCTTTTTTTTCGTTATTTGTCTTGTTAAATCCATGAGGGTCTCTCTTTTTTTTTTTTCTTAGAATAACGTGTTGAACTTTGTAAACATTCCCAAACGTAAAAAATCGAATTATGAACTTCCGTATAACAGTCATCTTGATTCATAAAGTATGCTTCATCTGCCCATTTTATTTTTAGTTTTTCGTTGAAGTGCTTTAAAGCTAATCCCAGACATTATATCATTTCACCCATATGGATTGTTCTTTTTCACATGAACACAGTGTCATTTTCACACCAGACAAAATGAACACTCGATGGTACAATACCAGGCCATATACACATTTTACAAATTTTATTAGAAGTATCTTCTGATGTCATTAAAATTTGTTTGAATCAAAATTCACACATTTGGTTGTTTGAGGTAATTTATTTTTTTATTGATCAGATTTTAAAATCCCAATTACCCATGTGTTGAAAAGGTAGAATTTTATTTTAAAAACCAACCAACAAAACCCACTTTTTCTGCTTCATTGAAAGACAACGCAAAATGTGCTGTAAGAGCAATGATAAATGAAATACATAACAGCACCTGACAAAAAATTTTTTGCTTCGAATAGAAAAACCCCTTCTTCTTAAGCATTACTACTCCAATAACCTGTATTAGTTTTTAGTAAAGCCCTTAGTATTTGGTAAGATTTAATGAGGATGGTCTGATTTAACTTGTACGAAATAGGATCCTTTAAAAAGTGTCTTTAGTACCAATTGGAGCCATACAGATAGCTTTTATTGTAAGAAAGCATGGAACTGCCAAAATGTGAAACTTTGCAGTTGAGCATGCTTGGTTTCTAAGCTGTCGTCTTCCTGTAACCTTGCCTGGGCCTAAACAAATTGGCACCTGCCTTGGTTTCTATGTCTGTGGCTTTTGACTTTTTTTTTTTTGACCTCTAACTAAGAACTGTATAATAATTTTTTTACATTAAGATCTGATAATGCACACACAGAGACACAGATGCACCTCAAGTAGATGTTTCTTAAAGAACTACTTACCCTATGTTTGAAGCACGGTGATTTTTTCTGTTCCATTCTATTTCGTATTTCTTTAAAAATTCAGGGTGTCACCCACTGAATTGATTCTACGAATTAGTTTGGAAAACACTTGGCATAGTGCTTAGCAAGCATAAGCTCTAGCATCAAAGGGACCTGGATTTAAATATCAGCTCTATTAGTTACTCGCAGCACATCCAGACAAAAAAATCTATCCCTTTGTGGGAAGGTATGGGTTTTCTGCCCATTTCTTGAATGACGTGTGCCGAAAGTGTATTTTATTTACGTAACATCTGCCGAGCGGTTACCCATGTGCCAGGGACAGTGTTTTACAGCACTCCGTTTTAGATCCTAATAAACAGCTCTATGAGTTAACACTACTGTCGATTTCATCTTACAGATGAAGAAACCAAAGCAGGTTAATTAACTTGCCCATGGTCACACGTCTAGTAAGTAACAGAGCTGGGATTTGAACTTAGGAAGTCTGGCCCCAGACTCCAGGCTCTTAACCACCATGATATTAATTATAATATCATCTCTTATAACAAACTATAAGTCAGTAAGATTTTTTTTATTAAGGTGTAATTGACATTTTACTACTTTTAGGTATATAACATAGCAATTCAGTATTTGTATGTACTTCAAAATGATCATGACAATAAGTTTAGTTAACATCCATCACTGTACTTAGTTACAGAACTTTTTTTTCTTGTGATGAGAACTTGTAAGATTTACTAAGGCAACTCTCAAGTATGCAATACAGTATGGTTAACTATAGTTGCCATACTGTACATTACATCCCCATGACTTATTTTATAATTAGTTTGTACCCTTCGACCACCTTCACTCATTTTTGCCCACCCCTGCCAACCTCTGTTCTGTATGTCTAAAAGATTAGTCTTTTGTTTTCTTAATAATTAGGTGACTGCTAGCTGTTTTAATCTGTATCCCCAATGATAAAGTTGGATTTTCAAAGTTTAACAGTGTTTCAGGAATTTGTTCCAGAATACTATCTTTCCAGGTACAAAGCATATCTTAAATGGAAAAATAGAATTATATGAATGGGTTAGGTATTTTTAACTTCCAGTGGTGATTATGAATTATAGATTACTTTTACATAAGTTGCACTGGACTAGGAGTCAAAATAATATAGGTTCGGGCTTCCCTGGTGGTGCAGTGGTTGAGAGTCCGCCTGCTGATGCGGGGGACACGGGTTCGTGCCCCGGTCCGGGAAGATCCCACATGCCGCGGAGCGGCTGGGCCCGTGAGCCATGGCCGCTGAGCCTGCGCGTCCGGAACCTGTGCTCCGCAACGGGAGAGGTCACAACAGTGAGAGGCCCGCGAACCGCAAAAAAAAAATAAATAAATAATATAGGTTCAAGTTCTAATTCTTCTGTTTTCTAGACACATGAGTTGGGGCAAGTCACCTACCCTCTCTACCTTTGTTGCCCAGCATCTGCCTATTCTAAATGATGTTTGGAGATGCTTTTTAGAAATGTAAGATGCTTCTTGTTCACATTACTTGGCAACGTGTAGATTATCAGGAGCTGACTAGTTTGGAAAAATCATTCTGTTCATTTTGTGTTTAGACTTGGAAAAAGTGATCTCTGTGCATGTGAATTATGCATACAAGCTAAATGTATTCCCAGTATTTAGTAGATGGCAAAATAAAATGTAAAGTTCAATGTATACTCTAGAGACCATGTTAAAATTATATATTCCTTTTAAGAAAAGCTGAATGACATTTAAATGACATTTTTCTGTTCTACAGAAACCAAAGGCAAATACCAAAGTAATTTGTAAGCGTTGCAAGGTAATGTTGGGAGAGACTGTGTCATCAGGTAAGAATTTCATAATAAAAAAGCCAAAATGATTGCCTTCTTGTTAAAAAAAAAACCACAGAAGGAGATTTTTATAGGAAATATATAGGAAAGATAGATGACTAATACATGTTGTAGAATTGATGCTTTTAAAAATAGAAATCAACTAATATATCATCCAGTATGCCAGGAAGTTTGTGTATTTTGACCTTTGTAAGTACATAGTACTGAGTTTTAAGCATTAAGAAGTCGGGTCATTTTCAGTATTTCATATCTTCTTTGTAGATATAAAGCAATAGTATAAAGCTTGTACTTGGGTCTATCTGAAAGAAGATTGGAGCTTTTTTCTTAATACAGCTCCTCATTCAGAAGAATTGGTTGCCAGAGATGATGGAGGAGATGCTGGCTGTTGTGTGCCTCAGGGCTGTGTTTTGAGGCTTGGAGGTTGGGGGTGCAGAGAACCTGTTGAAACATTTTGAGTTTTATACTCTCTTCCTTGTTCTTTTTTCCAATAGTGTTAATTATATTTTACATAAAGCCTATGTTATACGACTTTCCAATATAATAATGAAATCCTGATAATTAAAATGCATCACTCTTTAAAGATATGGTTTGAAAATGTCTAGAGAGCTACAGCATGCTGTGTTAGCTTTGTGGGTGAAGAATAATTGTTTTTAATAGAATTAATTAGAAGATGTGAGTTAAGTGAAACTATTGTACTCAAGGGAAGGCAGATGGTGGCATTTTTTTGGTTTGTTTTTTAAGATCATCAGAGTCTCATAACTTGCTCTGAGAGAACAGAAAAGGAAGAATGAGTAGTAGTAAAGGATGCCGCCCTCAATGTCATTTTTGGAGAATGAAAACAAGTCCCTTAAGCAATGACTTAGGAAATCTTAAGGCTTCCGGTTGAAATAAGGGTGAATTGATTTTTTTCATGCTTTTCTCTCCTCTCTGAAGCCCAGTTAAAATGTCAGATAAGGAATAAAAAAAAAGGACATCCACAGAGACAAAGAGAAATGGGGAGGAGGCAACAGTGATGTAAACTAGAGGTGTAAGCAAACTTCTTTTGGAAGCTGTAGAGCTGAGACGGGTAGGAACACACTTGGCAGTGTGGAGGAAGCTGCAACCTTGGTGTCTGCAGAAGACCATTTAGATAAGGAGTGAGCCAGTTCTCACTGTAGATCCCCAGAACTGGCCAGAGTTTAGAGGTAGCAGGTAAGAGGGACAAGGGACTGAAAGCAGGATGATTAATGCAAAGTTTGTATGTGGAGCCATAAGATTCCTAAGACTCTTTCTCCACTTGCAACTTGCTTATGCTCTCAAGGTAGGAGATTGGAGCAGCCTTTCTTGGAATAAGGGAATGGAAGTGTACTAACCAGAGAAAAGATCTGCAGACACTGATTCTCAGGGGTCATGTAACAACGAAAAAATGAGCTTATATTCAGCCATCCTGCTCTCAACAAGCCTTATATCTACACACAAGAGCTCCCTCTCAGCATTTTACTGCCTTACACTTAAATCTGAATAGATTGCTGAGAATCAGTAAATATTAAAAAGAGTCCAAAGCAAATAAATAATCAAGTAAACAGAGTAGACGCATTGAGGAGAAACAAATTATGTATAAAGCAGAAGAAAATCTTTTAAAAAACCATAATAAATGTCCTTGGAGAAGTGAAATAATATTATCTCTATAATTCGGAGAATGTCGAATTAAAGATGTAATAGCTTGAAAAAACTAGCCAAAGGACTGGAAAATGAAATTAAGGAACTATTTCAGA
Organism: Lagenorhynchus albirostris; assembly: GCF_949774975.1. Taxonomy (NCBI): domain Eukaryota; kingdom Metazoa; phylum Chordata; class Mammalia; order Artiodactyla; family Delphinidae; genus Lagenorhynchus; species Lagenorhynchus albirostris. The sequence goes on from NC_083106.1 coordinate 71,207,541, forward strand.
AATCAGGACCAAAAGACAGAGGTTGAAAATTGGAAAGGAAATTTCAAAAAAAAGCTCATGTAAGTTTCCTGAGGATAGGAATATTGTCCAACTCATTTATCATGATAACCACAGCACTTAGACCAATATCTGGCACATAGTGGGTACCCAGTAAATATTTGCTGAATGAGTGAATGAATTGAGCCTTTTAGGGCATCCAACATCTAGCTAGGAGAAATTCTAGAAAGAATAGAGACAACAGGGTGGGGGAAATTATCAAAGAACAGAAATACCAAAAACACATTAAAAAGGTATTTCCCAGAGCTAGGGCTTAAGTTTCTCAACTGAAAGAGCCCACTAAGTGTCTCATATAATTAATGGAGGGGTGACAGGGAAGCTACTTAAAGCCGCGTAATTGAGTGATTTCCAAACGCCAAGGGTGAAGTTTCTAGAGAGAAAAAAAGCGGGTAATGTACAAAGGATTAGGAATTACAATGGTGCTGAACTTCTTAATAGCTAGAAGACAATGAAGAATGCCCTCATAATTTAGAAGAAAAAAGATGTTCAACCCAGAATAATTCAATAGACAGTCCAACTGTCAGTCAGGTATGAAGATTATAAATACATATTTGGAAATACAGGGTCTCAAAACATGGACCTCAAAGTTCCATTTTCCTTAGGAATCTACCATAGGGTATGCATCACCAAAACTAGGAATCTAACCTCAAAAGAGAAAGTGTGGGATTTGGGGAAACAGACTGTCCAACACAGGAGAATGAGGTAAGGAAGTCCCAGGGTGAGGGATGTACAGCAGGCATTACAGCCTGGATTGAAGCAAGGGGAGAGAAACTGTAATAAAGACCTTTTCAGTTATACACTGAAACTGGTAAATTTGTTGAGTTGTTTGACTACATGTAACAAATAATCTTGAGACAAGCCATTTCATCATATGGGAAGAATTAACTAAAGGTGTTTGGAAAAACTAAACACACGAAAAAAGAAAGCAGTTACGTGCTGCAGGAAAACAGAAGATTGAACAAAAAAGGAAGCACTTCCATGGTATCATTATGGTCACAATAGTGTGAACACTGATTATCAATTTAACCAAAAATCTTTATGATGTAATATATAAGTATATTAGGAGGTCATTGTATGTGAATATGTGTGTGGGGTGATGTAAGAGAGCTATATCCACATCTACTCTAAAAGTAAATTAGTAGGACTCTAATCCCAAAAATGGTGGCATAAAGAGAATGGATAGTTCTACTCTGTAGGAAACAAGTACCGAACTGTACAAGTTCAGAAGAACAGCTACTAGAAAATAACCAAAATGAAGCAATGATTTGAGAGGTGTAGTTATCAAAAACTGCTACTGCCTTGGGTTAGAATGGCAAATTTGTGACCTTTTATTGCTTGGGATCATTGACATACTTCACACGCCCCCCCAGACTTGGGCAGGAAAAAAAACCACAGCTTTATTATCTATAGGTGGTAGGTTTGGTTCAGGGTAGGCAAAGGAGAAAGTAGAAATTTAAGAGGGATATTTTGGAAGCAAGAGGGCCGTGGAGGGGCTGAGCTGATAACTTCTTAACCCAGCTCTGGCTGATTGCAAAACTATACATGCATACAGTAGATGCCAGGGAGTCCAATAAGAATTGAAAGCTTGGGGAGACCAGAAAATTTGCTGTGCCTTTGATTGCATTCCTCAATTCACATACAACTTGGGCAGCAGAAGATGGAAGCCTTAATGGCTTGAGGCATTTGAGCAGAACCTCTCCCCAAATCTGCGGTCGACCAAACTGTGCAGAGACAGTGAATGCTCTCTAGGGAGTCAGGCTAAACAAAACAGAACTGAGCAGAGACATTAGTGACTACACACTGTGGGAAGACATATTTCCCGGTTTAAGTCCAAGCTTGGTAATTGACCTATAAACCAATTACCCTTAAAAGGACAAAGCAAGGGACTTCCCTGGTGGCCCAGTGGTTAAGAATCTGCCTGCCAGTGAAGGGGACACGGGTTCGGACACAGGTTCGAGCCCTAGTCCAGGACCATCCCACATGCCATGGAGCACCTAAGCCCGTGCACCGTAACTACTGAGCCTGCACTCTAGAGCCCACGAGCCACAGCTACTGAGCCCGCGTGCCACAGCTATTGAAGCCCACACACCCTAGAGCCTGTGCTCTGCAACAAGAGAAGCCACTGCAATGAGAAGCCCGTGCGCCGCAACGAACAGTAGCCCCCACTTGACACAGCTAGAGAAAGCCCGTGTGCAGCAATGAAGACCCAACACAGCCAAAAATAAATAAATAAAAATAAATTTAAAAAAAAAGGACAAAACAAAATCCAGAATTGGTACAATGTATTACATACAATGTCCTACTTTCTTACAGAAATTATTAGCCATGCAGAGAAAGAAAAAGGAGTGACTCATCTTCAAGGAAAAAGCACGACTCAATAAATAGGTGCTGAGTAAGCACAAATATTAAATTAGGAGACAAAGATGTTGAAGTAGCTAATTATAAATATGGCAAAGAATTAAAACAGAAAACCTCTTGAGTGAACTAATAGCAAATCTCAACAAATTGGAAACTTCAGAGAAAGAACCAGTTGGTAATTACAGAGCTGAAAAGTACAGTAACAAAAGAAAAATTCACTAGATTACTAAAACCTCATATTTGAGGTGACAGAAGCAAAAAAATGTTGAACTTGAAGAATGATGAATAGAAATTAACCAATCCAAAGAACAGAGAAAAAAAATCTCAAAATGGAGAGAATGTCAGATTTGTGGAAAAGTATTAACTGTTTCAATAAATGTGTAAGTGAAGCTTTAGAAGGTGAGAAGAAAAAGAAAGGGTCAGGGAAAAAATGTAGGGAAAAAAATGGCTGAAATCTTGTCAAATTTGGTGAAACATTTTAACTTTTGGGTCCAAGAACTGCAGTGAATCTCAAGTAGGATAAACACAAAGAGCATTTCACCCAGGCACGTTGTGGTCAAAATGATAAAAGCCAGAGGTAAAGAGAGAATCTTGAAAGTAGCAAGAGAAAACAAAGCATCACATATAGGGATTTCATTAAGCACTAAGGCCAACTTCTTATAGAAGTAATGACGGCCAAAATACACTAAAATGAGATATTCAAAATGCTGCGGGAGGGGCTTCCCTGGTAGCGCAGTGGTTAAGAATCTGCCTGCCAATGCAGGGGACACGGGTTCGAGCCCTGGTCCGGGAAGATCCCACATGCCATGGAGCAACGAAGCCCATGTGCCACAACTACTGAGCTTGCGCTCTAGAGCCCGTGAGCCACAACTACTGAGCCCGCGTGCCACAACTACTGAAGCCCGCATGCCTGGAGCCCATGCTCCACAACAAAAGAAGCCACGACAATGAGAGGCCCACCCACCACAACAAAGAGAAGCCCCCTCTTGCTGCAACTAGAGGAAGCCCGAGCACAGCAACGAAAACCCCACACAGCCAAAAATAAATAAAATAAATAAATTTATTAAAAAAAAATGCTGGGGGGAAAACAAACAAAAACACCTTTCATCTAATCTATATCCAGCAAAGCTCTGCTTCAAAAATGAAGGCAAAATAAAGACATTTTTCTATAAACAGATGGAAATAATGCATTACTAGCAGACAATGCTAAGGAAAGTTCTTCAGGCTGACAGTGCTAAGGAAAGCTATGGTAATTGGAATCCATAGGAAGGAATGAAGAGCAAGATAAATGGAAAATATGTGGGTTAATTAGCACAAAAGCAAACTCAAAAGAGGTTAGCATAAAATTGAAAAACACCTTTTCCCTGCCATTTTCCAGTTCTTTAAAAGTAGAACTTCTGATTGCTTTGAGAAGTAAGGACAGAAGTCAAAGACTACACAAAGTAAGAACCTAGTAGGTGACTGTACAAAAATCTGAGAGCCTAAATGGCCGTACCATTCACCTTCACACAGTAAAGGTGAATCAGAAGTGAAACAAGCCTGTGGAATTACAGACAGGTATCAGTTCTTTGGGACATTAGGAATTTCAAATCTTTAACTTAGTCTGCGTTGGCCTAGACATAATGCCATGAGCCTGGGAAAATCAAATGCAAATCACCTCTGGAGGAAAATACTTTCATTATAAAACTCATATTATTCCCACAAATAATTTGGCATGTACAGTGTTTACCATGTACAACCAAACATAACTAAGCACACAAGTAAACAACATCCATCCACAAGAACTAACAAAAATAGCAAACAATAGAAACAGACTTATGTTATTGGAATTATCAGATGTAAACTGTAAAACAACCATGCTTACTGTTTTTAACAATACAAAAGACAGGTTTGAAGATATCAAAAGGGAAAGGAAACTATAACACTAAGCATATTTGGAAAAGAATTTCTAAAAAATTCTAAAAAATTTCTGAAAAATATAATTGAAATTGAAAACTCAGTGGGTAGTTTAACAGCAGGTTAGGTACAGCATGGAGAACGAGTTAATGAACAGAAGATAGATGAGAAGAAAAATCTGTAATCCAGCACAAAGACACAAGAAGGTAAAAAATATAGAAGAGAGGGTAGGAGACATAAAACACAGAGGAGATCTAATGTATGTTTAATCAGACTTCTAGAAGGAAAAGAGAAATAGAATAGAGCATAGGCAATATTTGAAGAGTTAATTGCTGAGAATTTTGCAAAAATGATGAACAACAGTTTGTAGTTTGAAGTCCAATGAATTCTACTTAGATGAGGCCCACGTAAGAGAAATAAAAAGAAGTCTATAGCTAGACACATCAGTGATATGGCAGAAAAATTAAAAAAAGAAAAGAAAATCTTAAAAGTAACCAAGGAAAAATGACATCACCTTCAAAGGAATAGCAGAAATAGAGGTTTGAAGACAGTGGAATGATAGTGTACACAAAGGTTAAAAACTGCTAACCTAGGGGGCTTCCCTGGTGGCGCAGTGGTTGGGAGTCTGCGTGCCGATGCAGGGAACACGGGTTCGTGCCCTGGTCCGGGAAGATCCCACATGCCACAGAGCGGCTGGGCCCGTGAGCCATGGCCGCTGAGCCTGCGTGCCCGGAGCCTGTGCTCCGCAACGGGAGAGGCCACAACGGTGAGAGGCCCGCGTACAGAAAAAAAAAAAAAAAAAAAAGAGTAGCTTAAAAAAACTGCTAACCTAGGATTTTATATCAGGAGAAAATGTCCTAATACGAAAGAATCAAGACAAAGATAAATATATTCTCTGTCAAACAAAAGCTAGGATAATTCAATTCTAATGGTTTGGTTTCTTATGAAAAGAAATTTTACCTGTATATTAAGTAAAAGAAAACGATCCCAGATAGAAAGTCTAAGTTAAAGAAGGATTGGGAAGAAAGTGGTAAATATGTGGGTGACACTAAATGAATGTTAACTGTGTAAATCAATAATACCTTGTGGGATTAAAATTATGGAATTAAATTATAGTTTAACAACAGCTGGGACAAAAGAGATCACTTTATAATGTTAAAAGGTTCAATTCTGCATCTAATAACATGACTTCAAAATAGTAAAGTGAAAAATTGGACTTCAAGGGGAAATGTATAAATTCATCATCATAACTCGAGATATATAATAATCTGTTAAACTTTTAAATTTGTTTTTTTGCCTTTTTCTGTGTGTTATACTGAGCAGTTGTAAACATTTATAGAAAATCTACAAGGAACAACTTGCCATCTTATTAAAACAATTAAAAAATTGTTAGCACACCATTTTTAATGACTATATAATTCTCTTGCCTAAATGTATAGTTGTTTATTTAATCCAACCATCCTCAATTTTTAGAAATTTCAGTATTTTTCTATTAATATTATAAGCCTCTTAATAGATAAATGTTACAGATATCTGTGAGTATTTCTTTGAGATAAATTTTTAGGCATTTAATTATGGTGTCAAAAATATATAAACATTTTTAAGGCCTTCACCAAATGGCTTTCCAGAAATTTATTGTTTGCACTCCTGACAGCAGAATGTAAGTGTATCCAGTTCTCCATATCTTCATTGCTGCTGCACTTTATCATTCAGAAATATTTTATTTATTTGATGCTGAAAAATATTTTAATTTCCATTTCATTACTAGTGAGTGAACATTTTTCATGGATTTTTAAAAAAATCCAAAATGGTTATGTTTATATTCAGTTCTATTAAATATTTAGTTTACTGTTTAAATTTTTCTGTAAATGAAGGACTCAGGTAACCAGATTTGGTAACAGTTGTACATTAATCGACTCAGTGAGATTCTGGGTAAATATCAACGTGAGGTTCACAGCTTCTGTTCATGGGCTTTAGAATACTGTGATTAAAAAGCCTTTTTCAGTGACTCCTAGTTTTGTGGCTACTCTGTAGAAATGAGGAAACCAAATGACTAATTTTTAGGTGAGTGGGCTTTGGCTGTGATGTGACTAGTTATTATGACCTTGCATACGTGTGAGCAGAGTCTTGCTGTACCAGGCTCACCTGGCCACGTGCTCTTCTAAAACAACACCGAGTTACCTGAAGTCTCAGACTGTCTCCTTGTAGCCATCATTGCTTTGTCTTCTGACACAAGTCATTTTTGGAAAAGTTTTACTAAATAGTAATTGTACCAGTATAACGAATATTTGGTTTGGAATGTCTTAATTTGAAACCAGCATGTCCACAGTAGAAATATTAATGTATTGGGGAGATCTTTTAATATTCTTATTTTTTGTTTCTAGAAACCACTAAGTTTTATATGACAGAGATAATTATTCAGCCATCTGAAAGAAATTTTCCCATCATACCAAGGTACAAATAGCTAATTAAGTGTGTTCTGTAATTTCACATGTAAGGAAAGATAGGTATTTGGGAATTATTAATTATAATTATTTATTATAATTATTTATTGTAAGTGATTATTTGGGAATTCATTTTTATTTATACCCCTCTTCGTTTGGAAAGGAAAAATAAAAGGCTTTGGAAAGGTTTTTAGGTAGTGGAACCAAACCACAGATATGAAAGATTTGAGGATTTATTGATGGTTTGCTTGCATAATGGTATAGACAGATGTGCTCTTATAAATCTTCTAGTTCTGAAAGTTTTTTGTGTTTCTTTTTTCTTTGTGGTACGCAGACCTCTCACTGTTGTGGCCTCTCCCATTGCGGAGCACAGGCTCTGGACATGCAGGCTCAGCGGCCATGGCTCACGGGCCCAGCCGCTCCGCGGCATGTGGGATCTTCCCCGACCAGGGCACGAACCTGTGTCCCCTGCATCGGCAGGCGGACTCTCAACCACTGTGCCACTAGGGAAGCCCTGTGTTTCTTTTTATGTGCTAGATACCCAAGGTTTTATGATATAATCATCAATAGGTTTTTGAATAATTATTTCTGGTATTAATTTAACTTACTTGAAACATGGGTTAGTTTTCAAATGACTTGTGTGTTTTTAAAAAGAATGTTACTTAGCCACTCAATCCATTAGTGTTTCTTTTCTTAGAATCTTTTTAGTCTTGCAAATGAAAGTTAACTGTAGTATGTCTTTATCTCAGCTAATTTATTGATGTCTAAAAATTATGGCTCTCTGAATATAACCTTGAACTTTATCCTCCTATAAATACTTTGATTCTGTACCTCAGATCTGACACTCTGAGGGGATACAAATGGAAAACATTGGCGATAATACTGTCTAATGTTTGGGAGGAAATTTCTTACCTTCTTTTTCTTTTTTTTCGGTACGTGGGCCTCTCACTGTTGTGTGGCCTCTCCCATTGCGGAGCACAGGCTCCGGACGCACAGGCTCAGAGGCCATAGCTCACGGGCCCAGCCGCTCCGCTGCATGTGGGATCCTCCCGCACCGGGGCATGAACCTGTGTCCCCTGCATCAGCAGGCAGACTCTCAACCACTGCACCACCAGGGAAGCCCTCTTACCTTCTTTTTTAACTTAGTTATTCACTGTTGAATGTGCCGCAGCACAAATGGATTATTGACTTGTCTAACAGTATTTTTTTATTTAGTGGGAGGAATAGTTAGGTTTGGGGTGGAAAATGTATTAAGGATCAAAGAATGGGTTATAGAAAGACTGGGGCAAGCACAAATACATTACAGTCGATTAAAATTAGCACAGGTTGTGAGGGGATGGGCAGCATATAGAAAAGTCCAGCATGCACCCACCTCTGCCTTATAGGTGCCCTGTGGGTATTTAGACTTATTACGAGAGGCACATTGTGAAAACTGGTTTGTGTTCAAACAGGTCTCAGTTTGTACAGAGCGTTATTGCCCAGTGCCTGGTGGAACTCTCCTCTGCTAGAAGCACTTTTAGATTCACTCTTCAAGGACACGACGGCAAAGCGTACATCTTGGTAAGAAATGATTTCACCCAGCTTTTTGTAGCCTAGTAATCCAGGGTCTCAGAAATTCTTTGGTTTTTGTCATTCTTTTTTCTTAATTCTCGGGTCTAGAAAATAAATGATGAAAAATTGAGTTTTTAACCTCAGTTTAATTCACAAATCAAATCCCCTTAATTGAACAAGTGATTTAAGTGCCTCTGCGTGCTAGGTACTAGGGATTTAGAGACAACTACAACCTGATTCCTCGGTAGAAGCTCATGCCACAAGGTGAAGTTTTTCTACTCTTAGTTTTTAATGGCTTTCTTGGTCAGCGTAACACAATTCTGTCTTTCTCACTTTTTTCCCCATTTGATACTCTTGTGGTTAAAATACGTTCTGTTGCTCCTGTTTTTGTTTTTATTGTTTTGTGTGTGTGTGGTAAGAACACCTAACGTGATCTACCCTCTTTACAGATTTTTCAATGCACAATACAGCATTGTTAGTTATAGGCGCAGTGTTGTAGAACCGGTCTCTAGAACTTACTCACCTTGCCCAACTAAAACTTTATACCCTTTGATTAACAACTCCCCATTCTTCCCTCCCTCCAGCGCCTGGCAACCAGCATTCTGCTTTCTGCTTCTATGAGTTAGACTATTTTAGATTCCTCGTGTAAGTGGAATCATGTATTATTATCCTGCTGTGTCTGACTTGTCTTATTTATCATAATGTCCTTGAGGTTCATCTGTACTGTTGCATATTACAAGATTTCTTTCTTTTCAGAGGCTAAATAATATTCCATAGGGTGTATGTACCACATTTTCTTCATCCATTCATCACTGGTGGACAGTTAGGTTGTTTCTGCATCTTGGCTATTGTAAACAGTGCTGCAGCGAACATGGGAGTGCAGAGATCTCTTTGAGATCCTGATTTCAGCACTTGGATGTTTGAGAAGTAGTAGCAAGTTTTGGAGAAAAGGCTCCGCAGTTAGCAGAATCATCCCCTACATGTACCACAAGCACTTAATATTAAACTGCTCCTGTCAAAAATAACGTTCTGCAGAAAACAATTGGGGACATAATGTGAAAATCCAAGATCGAGGGCCTCCGTCTCTTCTCTGCCTCCACGCCTGCTTTATTCAACCAGTAAACATATACTGAGTACTTCTTATTTGAAAGACACTGTCCTGGGTGCTCAAGATAGAACCAAAAATGCCTTTGAGGACCTCGCAAGCTAATAAGGGAGCATGGTAACTAAAAGGAGAGAGGGATTGACGTGATTATTAGGTGTTGCTTTGTGGCTGTCCATCCAGCACAGGGACCCCATGCTTCTCTAATTCCAGATAATTTCTATTCAAAGCTAAAATATTTTCTAACTCAGGTTGATGCTAAGTATACCTCATAGTCCTAGTCTGAAATCAGTCTTATTTTTTTTTTTTCACCTTTTTTTTCGGCCGTACCGCGCACCTTGCGGGGTCTTAGTTCCCTGACCAGGGATCAAACCCGTGCCCTCTGCACGTGGAAGTGCGGAGTCCTAGCCACTGGGCCACCAGGGAATTCCCTTAATTTCCTTTTATTGCAAAGTTTTCAAGTTGAAAATCAGGAGTAGGAACTTTCTAAACTTACTACTAATGTATATTTAAATTAAAAAAAATTTTTTTTTATAAAAGTAATACAGTCTTGAAACACATTCTGACAACGTGAAGAACATAAAAGAAGTGGTAGTTCCCCTGTCCTGTCCCCTCTTCTGCCCCGCTGTGTCATACCATCCGGAGGTAATCATTAACAGTCTGACATGCATACTTCATCATTCTTTTCCCTGTTTACAGTTCTGTGTACATACGCCCACAGGTATTTGTAGAAATAACATGATGATGTGATTAGCATTGTTCTTCAACATGCATTCTTCACACAACCAGGTATCGTGAGGCTTGTTTCTTGTTAGTGTAAATATGGATTGGACTTTTCCTAATGAGTAGAATTCCACTGTATGGCCGGTAAAGACAGTGCTGCGGGGAAAATCCTCTTTGCACATGTATTTTAGTACTTCAGAAACAGATCTTTCTCATCTTATGCAGTATTGGAATTTGTGTATTTTAAACTCTGATAATTATCACCTCTAAAAAATTGGACTAATTTATCCCTTGTGAACATCCTTTATCCCTTATAGACCTTCTTTTTTTTTTTTTGCGGTACGCGGGCCTCTCCCTGTAGTGGCCTCTCCCATTGCGGAGCACAGGCTCCGGACGTGCAGGCTCAGCGGCCATGGCTCACGGGCCCAGCCGCTCCGCGGCATGTGAGACCTTCCTGGACCGGGGCACGGACCAGTGCACAAACCCGTGTCCCCTGCATCGGCAGGCGGACTCTCAACCACTGTGCCACCAGGGAAGCCCCCTTATAGACATTCTTGGTGCCCCCCCCAGGTCCCCTCTCCTCGGCTGGTCCCCCCCTTTCCCATTGCTGAGAATGTTGCCTGCTCACGGCTCACGGTCGCTCTCTTCTCCAGAGACTTGTCCCATCCTGACAGATGCTGCCTGGCCCGGGAGTTTCCTGTCCTCCGCCGTCCCCTACCCCTGCCCTACTCAGCCCACGGCCGATGACCCGACCCTGGGCTACAAAACCTGCCATCTCCTGTCTCAAGATGGGACAGACTCTGTAGGTGGAATTCAGGCTTCAGAGCTCCCTGTAAGATCAGGCTGAGTCCACATTGTTGGCTACCCTGCCTTACCTTCTTGCCCTCTCTCCCTTTCTCCTGAGAGTATTTCCTCAGTGAATCACCTGTGTCCAAATCCCAAAACAGTCTTCCTTGAGCAACATGTGGGAATACCTGCTCCAAACCCCTCTTCTGAGCTGACTGTTATCAATCATTTTGTATTTGCCAATCTGATAAGTGAAAAGTGGTGGCACAGAATTTTGCATTTCCTTATTACTAGTTATGTTAACATTTTTTATATTGATCACTTATTTTTTCTGTTTATATTCTGTTCAGTTCTGTTCATATTCTTCACCTGTATTTCTCTTGGGCTTTTTTTTTTCTTTCTCTTATTGATTGCTAGGAGCTCTATATATTATGGATCATAACTTTGTATGTATTAAATATTTTCTCTTAATCAGTTGTCTTTTCTTTAAAAACTTTATGATGTCAGTGGCTCTACCAAAGGTTATACTTTGAAAGTCTTACCCTACTTAAAAGTTATATATGTGATATTTTTTCTGGTGTTGTAGAGTTTTGTCTTTTTTTTATGGTTTTGTTTTTGTTTTTTTGAGTGGTGGTATGAGGTATGAATAGGGTTGTGATATTCTTGTACCTGGACTTTTCTCTACGTGTCTTTAGCTATGGCTTTTAAACTCAGACACTTTGGTGATGGAAGCTTTGGAAAGTTCCACAAGTATCAAAAAATTCCCTCTGTTGGAAGACTTATTGAAGGCCGATTCCAGTTCTGCCTGGAATGCTGTTAAGGTCCTCTACCAGCCATGCGTCAAAGGCAGGAATGCAGAGTAAGTCGTCCTTTTGTTTTCTCCCTCCACATTTGTTTTCATTTCTGTTGCCACATTGGTGTTAAGACATTAAGGAATTAAATGGGACTGTACCACTTCCCTACTTGATGCTCTGGCAATCATACTGCTACCCATTGTGCTTTAAAAATGGGTTGAATCATTACAGGTTGTTCATGCTCATGTGCAGAAAGCTTGCTTTTACTGAAAATCATTGGTCTTTTTTTTTTTTTGTAATCTCAGCTGTCTGTACATATGGCTGCAGGACTAAATCAGGCTTCAACAGCTATGACTATTTACTGATAACCACTTTCCAGGCACTGGGATACAGTTGTGAACAAAACGCAGCCCCTGCCTCCTGGGGTTGTCATCCTCATAGGGAGAAAGAAAGCAGGCCATAAACAAAACAGACAAAACATCAAAAACTGATATGGCTCTTCCTGTAAGTCAGGAGCTCATCTGAGGGCTTCTCGCTCCTTTAAGCCCAACAACAACCCTGTGGGGTAGGTACACTTATCACCCCATTTTAAAGACAAGGACACTGAGACACAGGTGTGAAACGTAAAGCAAGTTAGTAGGGTGTAGGAGGTTGGCATTTTGTACTGAAAAGTCAAAGAAGGTTCCTCAGATAAAATGATATTTAAGTGGAAAACTTGAAGGCAGTGAGGGAGTGAGCCATATCTGAGGAAGAGCATTCTTGGCAGAGGGAACAGAAAATGTTCTTATTTAAACAGATTGGAAGTTTATACTTGTCCTGTACTCTCTGATGGGTTTGATCAAATTTGTACTAAGAACAGAAAGATCCCAGTCTTCTTCTGGGAAGTAAATAAGAAATTTTTAAAAATTATTGCTTGTCTTTTCTTTTCTTTGAATTATGCAAGCAGTTCGAGTTATAAAATATTCAAACAGTAGAGACTTACATAAAGTAAACTGTGAAAGTTCTCCATCATGTCTCTCTCCAGAAGAAAAAAGTATGTTGTGAATTTTTCCACTTTTTTCCATTTTGCATCTTAACATAATTTGCAGGATGCATGTGTATTTTTTTACACTTAAAAAAAACACAAAAAACAAAACAACAACACACTGTGTCTTGGAGATGCTTTCCATGTCAGTGCTTGACATTTTATGAAATGGATGTACTGTAAGTAATTTAACCATTTTTCTGTTGCTGGATATTTGGGTTATTACTTTTTTGCTGCTATAATTAGTATTCCACTGTATATTGTATATTTGTTTTGCAATTATGTGTACTTTTTAATGAGGTGTTTCTAAAAGTAGAATCACTAAGTCAAAGGGTGTAACATTTAAAATTTAATAGGTAATATCAAATTATTTTGCAAAAAGGCATTGCAAATTTATACTCCCACATAAAGTTTCTATAAATGCCCATTTCCCTACACCCTCACCCAAGCTGCTACGTAGATTTTTGCCCATCTGATGCCAGTCTAAATGAAACAGATTCAGTTGACTCTCCTTGTGTTTTATTGAAGCATGATCAGAGAATATGGCTTATGTATTTGATGTTCTGGGGACCTTGTTGAGGGGTGTGTGTGCGTGGTGTATACCTTTATGTATTTAGATTTATATAGTCAAATTTATTAAAACTTTTTATTCCTCTTTTTAATTTATTTGAAACGTGGATATTTTGAGAAGGGTATGTTAAATCTCATGCTGTGATAATGGAAAAGTCATTTTCTTCTGGTTTTGATGCCTGTTTTCGCAGTATATATTTTGAAGCTATGTAATTAGGTACATGAAAGGTTTGTGCCATAACGACTAACTGTGTATTTCATCAATAAGATTTTTCTCTCCTTTCATTTTATGTAATGTTTCTTTAATTCTAATTTGATATTATTATTGCTATATTTACTTTCCTTTTTAAAAAATTATTGATCTTTTTCCAATTGTGTTTTTTCAGTTGTGTGTTATTTTATCTTAGGTATATATCTTATTAACATTAACCTTGTAAACAACATGTAGCTGGATATTTTAAAACTCCAATGTGACAGTCTGTTTATTTTAATAGTAAACTTAATTTACATTTATTGTGATTACTGAGATAGTTGAACTTAGTCTGCTAACTTTTACGTTGGTTGGCTTCTCTGTGTCATTTCTTTCCTGTAATGATTTGAATGTAAAAAAAAAAAATCTATTTCAAAATGATTTTTAATGGTTAACCTTAAATTTTTTTTTTTTTTTTTGCGGTACGCGGGCCTCTCACTGCCGTGGGCTCTCCCGCTGCGGAGCACAGGCTCTGGATGCGCAGGCTCAGTGGCCATGGCTCACGGGCCCAGCCGCTCCGTGGCATGTGGGATCCTCCCGGACCGGGGCATGAACCCATGTCCCCTGCATCGGCAGGCAGACTCTCAACCACTGTGCCACCAGGGAAGCCCTTAAATTTTTAATACATATCCTTATACATTTTTTTCAAAGCTCTCAATATCTAGATTTATCTAGTATCCATTGTCTTCACCAAAACAAGAAATGACTCTTAACAGAGTTTCACATTCACTCTCTTGCTCCCTCCCGAATGCACTCTCTCCCTTTCTGATTCTGATGATGGTGGTTGTCTCTTCTTAAAGAAGTATCAAGCCAAAGCTCTACCCCTTTTGCTTACTTCTTACTTACACTCGTGCGTTATGACCATAAATGTTTTTATTGTGTAAGTCTGTTTCCATAAAAACATACAGGATTGCTTGATGGTTTTAAAAATATTTACAAATAGTATTACATTGTATGTATATTTTTACAATTTTTTAAACTCATGATTCTTTGTTCCAATTGTTTGATTTGATAAAGTCCAATAGCGCTTTTAAACTTGGACTGTAGTCAATCCTTGAATATCTGGAAATCTCTTGTACCTATTTTGTCTCTCTGAAAACCTTTAGGATTTTCTCTTTATCCTTGATTTCTAAGATTTCTTTCAGAGGTGTCTAAATGTAAGTGTTTATTCAAGATTTTCTCTAATGTCATAATCTGTCCTCAGTCTCTGTGAGAATCATAATTATACTTAAAAGTCTTCTATTTTTTCTATTAACTCTTGTTCCTTGGATATTAACTCTTCTCTTTTGGAAAAAAAGAAAAAAAAAAAGCATTGTGTTTGGTACTGCCTTTCATGGTGTTGCTTTTCCCAAATGTTTGATGATTTTACTGGAATTCCTGCACCGGGCTGTAAACTCCAGGTGAGCCAGGACCTTGATGGTCTTACTCATCACTCCATCTAGATGAGTGCTCGTAGAAGTGCTCAAAACGTGCAATTTATGTTTACGTCTATGAAACATTTATGAAGTGAATCACACATAGTTTTCTGCTTGTACTTGTATTTGATAAGTAATGTTCATCTATTGGTGACTGTTTGTTCTTGTTACCATAGCTTGCCTTTACAGACTGGTGAATGAGAACCCAAAGGAGTTACTAGTCTGGATGTGCCCGTTTTTGGACAACTTTTGGGTATCATGAAAAAGGAAGTGATTGTAGCTTTAGTTATAGTGGTGAACCTTGTATTCATTATTGTGAAGGATCTTTGTACTGCCTTTCTTCAGGAGTGTTAACAAGGAAGCAGTGCACCTGTCCCATCATTTCATGTATTTTTAACAAATCCCTGTGACACTGGGATGTAATGGACTATAAATATATAGTCCATTGTATTCTGCTGTGTTTATTAGTGGACTTTTTTTAACTCCATGTGTCTTGGGGATGAGTTGACATCCAGTAAATGAATTTATTACTTCAGTTTGCCTGTTCTATAAACCTACTTCTGTTGTGCTTTTCCTCCTCCTACTGTTTGCCTCTGGGTCCTCCAAAGGTGGGGAGGAAATTTCTCAGGTTGAGTAAGCATCGTGTTAGTTATTTACTTTTGTCTTTTAAGGACATTCATTTCTTTCTTTTGGGGCATGACAGAGCAAACCATAGACTCCCTGGCATATTTTTGGCACATGGGGTGGTATATTAACTATTTTAGTCCAATCGGCTAGAATTTTTTTCCTAGTGGAAGTGTGGATTGCCAGATGGCAGTCTAAAAGAGGAAAATAGCAAATGTAACTATGGTTTTATTTCCTTGAGCACATACAAAAACGTGGCATGTAATATTCTTAGAATGTTCTTTCTAGCAATAGACACATGTCTCAACATTTTGAAGTCTATTGTCTTTTATTTAATCCCCCGCACCCTACCCACGCCCAGCCAGAGTTATCTTACAACTCACATTCTTTAGTTTGCATATCAAAGTTTAGATCCTAGATATTAACTTTCTAGCTTTGGACTCTTTTAAGTTCACTTCTGCAGTTTAATTCTGCTAATTCAGTAATTCACCTATGGCCTCATAGTCTCTAGATTGGGGGTAATTTTGCCCCTCAAGGGACATGTGGTAATGTCTGGAGATATTTTTGGTTGTCACAACTTGAGGGGCCGCTGGCCTCTAGCAGGAGGTGGAGCTGGGGATACTGTTAAACATCCTGCAGTGCACCGGCACCCTCACAACAAAGAATCGTCCAGCCCCAAATGCCAGTAGTGCCAAAGTTGAGATACCCTGTTCTAGATTATCTCGTGAAATCAGGCTGTGTCTACCTTTTCCCTCCGGGGGTCACAACCCACACTTTTCTTGAAATGGTATTTAGACCAGCAAATAAGGGAAATTTTACTGTGTCATGAGTTAAAATATCTATAATCCCACATGTTAACTTTGGTTAGAATAAAACAGGATAAGTGGTAAAATACAGTGTAACTATTGCTACACTTCTCTCTTTTTTGAAATGGGGGGGCAAACGTGAAGAATAGATGTATTTTTGTTAAACAATGACAAAGGATTTCATAGATATCAAGTCCTTTGTTCTCATATTTTTAAGAGAAGAGATCTTAGGGGAATGCGTTCATTAAGTGCAAATAAGTGGGTTTTTTGGGGGTTTTTTTAAGCTAAACTGAATTCTCTTTTGTATAAGTTATGTAAGTCCTAATATTGGTAGTGGTTCTTTCCACCTTTTTCGAAAGATACAATATCTGATTTAGGAATCTGGAAAATGTGAACTGATAAGAACTGTTCTATATTCTACTGTTAACAGCAGCATTTTCTTGCAGAAGGTATTGAGGGAAATGCTGATGATATGTTGTATTCACCCCTAACTTTAGTAGAATTTAGCAATTAAATTTTATAAACTAAGTAGGTTTGTCTGTGTTGGCTAAATATTGGTTCTAAAACAGAAGTATTGTTTTTGCCTTAAGGTAGTCATCATTACTGCTTTTTCTAATGGAATAAAAACACATATAAACCGCACACGTATACATTTCTTATGCATAAAATAGTATTACTAGTTGTTTCTATTTGTGAAGTAGTATATTTTAATCTCTTTTTCCTCTTTATTTCAGAAGGAAATTTGAAATTCGGCTTAATTTTTCTTTATTGTGGTAGAAATCACATAACATAAAATTTAGCACCTTAATCAGTTTTCAGTGTACAATTCAGAAATGTTAAATGCAGTTGCCCTTTGAACAAAACCGACCGTGCAGTCAAAAATCCACTTGTAATTTATAATCAGCCCCCTGTGTTTGAGGTTCCTGTGTATCCACATTCACGGATTCAACCAACCGAGTATCGCGTGGTACTGTAGTACTTACTGCTGAAAAAAATCCGCATGTAAGTGGACCCACGCCGTTCAAACTCATGTTGTTCAGGGGTCAACTTTATATTCACATTGTTGTGAAACAGGTCTCCAGAAGTTTTTCATCTTGCAAATCTGAAACTGTACCCGTTTTCCCCTTCCCCCAGCCTGTGGTAAGCACCATTCTGTTTTCTGTGTTTATGGGTTTGACTACATTCATCTGCTAGGGCTGCCATAACAAAATGCCACAGACTGTGTGGTTTAAACAACAGAAATGTATCTTCTTATAGTTCTGGAGGCTAGAAGTCCAAGATCAAAGTGCCATCAGGATTGGTTTCTCTTCCTGGCTTGTAAATGGTTACCATCTTGCTGTGTCCTCACATGACCTGTTCTCTTTGCGCATGCACAGAGAGAGAGAAAAATCTCCGTGTCTCTTCTTCTGATAAGGACTGATAAGGCCCCATTCTTAACGACCTCATTTAACTTAAGGCCTTCCTTAAAGGCCCTGTCTCCAAATACAGTCACATTGGTGGTTAGAGCCCTACCTGTATTCATATTCAGCACATGAATTTTGGGGGAGCCACAATTCAGTTCATCACACTGACTATGTTAGATATTTCATGTAAGTGGAATCATATAGTATTTGTCTTTCTGTAACTGACTTATTTCACTTAGCATAATGTCCTCAAGGTTCATCCATGTTGTAGCATGTAACAAGATTGCCTTCCTTTTTAAGGCTGAGTACTATTCCACTGTATGTATATACCACTTTTTGTTTATCCATTCATTCCTCTACAGGCATTTGGGTTGCTTCCACCTCTTGGGTATTATGAGTAGTTCTGCTGTGAACTTGGATGTGCAAATAGCTGAGACCCTGCTTTCAATTCTTTTGGATGTTTTGCTATTTTCTGTTTTTTTTTTTTTTATAGTAGCCATTCTAATGGATATGAGGTGGTATCTTATTGTGGTTTTGATTTGCATTTCTCTGATAATTAGTGATATTGAGCATCTTTTTTGGCCATTTGAATATCTTCTTTGGAGAAATGTCTGTTCAAGTTCTTTGCCCATTTTTTAATGTAGTTACTTGATTTTTTTGTTGTTGAATTGTAGGGTTTCTTTATGTATTTTGATATTAACCGCTCATCAGACATATCTGCAAATATTTTTTCTTATTCCATAGGTTGCCTTTTTATTCCACTGACTGTGGTTTTTGATGCACAAAAGTTTTAAGTTTGATACAGTTCCATCTGTCTATTTTCACTTTCGTTGCCTGTGGTTTTGGTGTCATAGCTAAGAAATCATTGCCAAACTCTGCTTAGTTTTGAAGCTCTATACCTGATGCGCCAGAGACTACCATTGCCTGAAATAATTTGGAGATAAAAATAAGCGATTTTGAGATTTAGAGGAATTTGTCCTTTTGATTGATAAAAACATAAATCAAATGTTAATTTATGCTAATTTTATATCCAACAAAACATCCAAGACCTGTTAATTACTAATTGCATAACCTGCTGAAACACTTCATATGAGCTTATGTGGATAGTGTGTGAATATGATGCTAGAATGAATACATGAATGAACAAGTGAATGAATGAATTGATACGTGTCACCAGGCCCTCAAGAGTACTTTATTAAACCATCTCAAGTGAGCGTCTTCTGCTTCCCCACATAGGAGTCACATGGTGACATTGTCCATGCACTGCAATTAGGGACACTGACTTTACAGAGTAGGAGAAACTTACACTTGAGAAATGAATGTACACTTGTTATATTTTATAAGTGAGGAAACGGAGGAGCAGTAAGAGAAATGACTACAGTTAGTCAGTTTGTTAGTCGGTTATAAAGCCACAATTAGAGCCACGTTGTTATGATTCCAAATCCAGTGCTTTGTCATTATATCCTGTAGTCCCTTTTAGGGGACCTGAAAATGTCGCTATAAATGTGTACTCTTTCTCAAGGACTGTGGCTGTGGTGGTTTAGAATGTGTCAACATTTTGATTATGCCTCAAAATATACTGCTTACTTTATTATACTCAGTGAATATTTATACATATTAATATGTAACTTTGGTAGCAGAAACTTCTGATTTATATTTTGTTCATATCTGATCGTACAGGTCAGAATTTAAGGACACTCCTTAAGGACAATCTCCTTAAGGACAATCTCCTTAAGGACAACACTCCTTAAGGACAATCACTCCTATGAGTGATTTTTTTCAAAAGTCCGTCACCTTAGCTTCTTAGAACAGGAATCCATTGAAAGAAAGTTAATCTAAAAATACAGGAAAATAATCAGGTACCTCTAGGAAAATATAAATGCTTCTTTGGAAAGGACTTTTCACACATTTTATCTGCTAATACCATATTATCACCAAGACTTACCCATCGAGAGACCACTCTTCATGATGAAGCAAGTTGAGCACACACTTCTTTGATCTGTAATTGGAAAAATTCCTCTTCTGAGTGGACTGTGTTAAGTACAGTGGCCTAAATTCAAGCCTATTTTATTTGGAATTCCTGTATTATCCACAAATTCATTTATAATCGTTAAAGAAGATACGGGAAATAAGACCATGACTTATAATAAGAGTGAGCGTTTTTTCCTAGAGATTCCAATCAAGCAGATTTCCTATGAGAAGCAGTTCATCTCTTGGGATTGCTTTCTCGGGGGACAATCCGGTTTCTTTCTTCTGAAAGAACGTGAGATAAGTATTGTCCTGACCTGTGGTGGTAAAGGGGGAGGTGGGGTGACAGGGATTGGATAAAGCAAAGGAGGGGAATGTGTATGTGAAATTGTTTCTTCTCTTTTCTATGCTTTCTAATCATGTGTTGGGTATCTTTATAAGTCAGGTCTGAGGTAATTATCTTAAACGTTCATGTCTGAACAGTTTTGGCTTTTTCTTTTTCCTTTTAGTACTTCCTACTGTGCTTGGTATTTTATGTGATACCACAGTAAGAACACAAAGACTTCTGCCATAAAGGAACTTGCAGTAAAGTTAAGGCTACGTGGTAAATGTCCCCCCCCCGCTCCCCCAAAAAAATTCTTTCAAAAAACCCAAATCTACGTATATACTGAGGAACAGCTTTTCATAGAAAACAGTATTCACTAGCTGAATTGAAGAAAAAGGGGGAAAAGTTAGGAAGTGCTCTCCTCCAGTCCACCCCACCCCAGTAGGATCTGAAAAGGGCTGAGCTGCGAATGTGGTGGGTTCTTGGGAGCTCAGTGGCCGCTTATGATGGGGTGTCGCTGGCTCACAGAGGTGCTGCGGTGGGACAGGCAGTCATCTGCCCACAGAGACGCTCCCATGTACTTGCTTCGCCTATCAGGGTTGCCTCAAAAGCTTCTGTCTGAAGAAAAGCTTCCAGAGCTGATACAAAAATGTTTGAGAACAACTGTTCCCTGTGCTATGCGTTTCCCCAGACTGTGCTTCATTGGCTCCTGGCAAAGCCACTCCTTAGAAAGATCCTACCGAAATAGTTCTGCGGGTTAGAGTGGTCTTCCTTTTATTAGGCTGAACTCTGCTTCCCAGAAACTCTCATCCGGAACTACCAGAACTTAATCTGCTGTCTCTTGAACATGGCAGCTCTTCAGATATTTCAGATAATCTGGCACTCATTCCTAGATTTTGTCATCTCCAAGCTAGACATCCTCAGATGGAATGGTTTCAAGCTTTCCTTTTCTTGTGCAGCCTCTTTTTTTACTTGGTCCCCTTTCCTGTGACCATCTTTTGTTTTTTTTTTTTCTTTTAACATCTTTATTGGAGTATCATTGCTTTACAATGGTGTGTTAGTTTCTGCTGTATAACAAAGTGAATCAGCTATACATATACACGTATCCCCGTATCTCCTCCCTCTTGCGTCTCCCTCCCACCCTCCCTATCCCACCCCTCTAGGTGGTCACAAAGCACCGAGCTGATCTCCCTGTGCTATGCGACTACTTCCCACTAGGAATTGGTTTTACATTTGGTAGTGTATATATGTCAGTGCCACTCTCTCACTTCATCCCAGCTTACCCTTCCCACTCCCCGTGTCCTCAAGTCCATTCTCTACGTCTGCGTCTTTATTCCTGTCCTGCCCCTAAGTTCTTCAGAACCTTTTTTTTTTTTTTTTAGATTCCATATATATGTGTTAGCATACGGTATTTTTTTTTCTCTTTCTGACTTCAGTCTGTATGACAAACTCTAGGTCCACCCACCTCACTACAAATAACTCAATTTTGTTTCTTTTTATGGCTGAGTAATATACCATTGTATATGTGTGACACATCTTCTTTATCCATTCATCTGTTGATGGACACTTAAGGTGCTTCCATGTACTGGCTATTGTAAATAGAGCTGCAGTGAACATTGTGATACATGAGTCTTTCTGAATTATGGTTTCTCAGGGTATATGCCCAGTAGTGGGATTGCTGGGTGGTATGGTAGTTCTATTTTTAGTTTTTTAAGGAACCTCCATACTGTTCTCCATAGTGGCTGTATCAATTTATATTCCCACCAACAGTGCAAGAGTGTTCCCTTTTCTCCACACCCTCTCCAGCATTTATTGTTTCTAGATTTTTTGATGATGGCCATTCTGACTGGTGTGAGGTGATACCTCATTGTAGTTTTGATTTGCATTTCTCTAATGATTAGTGATGTTCAGCATCCTTTCACGTGTTTATTGGCAATCTGTATATCATCTCTGGAGAACTGTCTATTTAGGTCTTCTGCGCATTTTTAGATTGGGTTGTTTCTCTTTTCGATATTGACCTGCGTGAGCTGCTTATAAATTTTGGAGATTAGTCCTTTGTCCGTTGCTTCATTTGCAAATATTTTCTCCCATTCTGAGGGTTGTCTTTTCATCTTGTTTATGGTTTCCTTTGCTGTGCGAAAGCTTTTAAGTTTCATTAGGTCCCATTTGTCTATTTTCGTTTTTATTTCCAATTCTTTAGGATATGGGTCAGAAAGGATCTTGCTGTGATTTATATCATAGAGTGTTCTGCCTATGTTTTCCGTTAAGAGTTTTATAGTTTCTGGCCTTACATTTAGGTCTTTAATCCATTTTGAGCTTATTTTTGTGTATGGTGTTAGGGAGTGTTCTAATTTCATTATTTTACATGTAGCTGTCCAGTTTTCCCAGCACCACTTATTGAAGAGGCTGTCTTTTCTCCATTGTATATTCTTGCCTCCTTTATCAAAGATAAGGTGACCATATGTGCATGAGCTTATCTCTGGGCTTTCTATCCTGTTCCATTGATCTATATTTCTGTTTTTGTGCCAGTACCATATTGTCTTGATTACTGTAGCTTTGTAGTATAGTCTGAAATCCGGGAGCCTGATTCCTCCAGCTCCGTTTTTCTTTCTCAAGATTGCTTTGGCTATTTGGGGTCTTTTGTGTTTCCATACAAATTGTGGAATTTTGTTCTAGTTCTGTGATAAATGCCATTGGTTGTTTGATAGGGATTGCATTGAATCTGTAGATTGCTTTGGGTAGTAGAGTCATTTGCACAGTGTTGATTCTTCTAAAACAAGTGCATGGTATATCTCTCCATCTGTTTGTATTGTCTTTAATGTCTTTCATCAGTGTCTTACAGTTTTCTGCATACAGGTCTTTTGTCTCCTTATGTGGGTTTATTCCTAGATATTTTATTCTTTTTGTTGCAGTGGTAAATGGGGGTGTGTCCTTAATTTCTCTTTCACATTTTTCATCATTAGTGTATAGGAATGCCAGAGATTTCAGTGCATTAATATTGTATCCTGCTACTTTACCAAATTCATTGATTAGCTCTAGTAGTTCTGGTAGCATTTTTAGGATTCTCTATGTATAGTATCATGTCATCTGCAAACAGTGACAGCTTTACTTGTTCTTTTCCAATTTGGATTCCTTTTATTTCCTTTTCTTCTCTGATTGCTGTGGCTAAAACTTCCAAAACTATGTTGAATAATAGTGGTGAGGGTGGGCAACCTGTCGTTTTCCTGGTCTAAGAGGAAATGGTTTCAGTTTTTCCCCATTGAGAAAGATGTTAGCTGTGGATTTGTCATATATGGCCTTTATTATGTTGAGGAAAGTTCCCTCTATGCCTACTTTCTGTACGGTTTTTATCATAAATGGGAGTTGAATATTGTCAAAACCTTTCTCTGCATCTATTGAGATAATCATATGGTTTTTCTCCTTCAGTTTGTTAATATGGTGTATCACATTGATTGATTTGCATATATTGGAGAATCCTTGCATTCCTGGGATAAACCCCACTTGATCATGGTGTATGATCTTCTTAATGTGCTGTTGGATTCTGTTTGCTAGTATTTTGTTGAGGATTTTTGCATCTATGTTCATTAGTGATATTGGCCTGTAGTTTTCTTTCTTTGTGGCATCTTTGTCTGGTTTTGGTATCAGGGTGATGGTGAACTCGTAGAATGAGTTTGGAAGTGTTCCTCCCTCTGCTATATTTTGGAAGAGCTTGAGAAGGATAGGCGTTATCTCTTCTGCAAACGTTTGATAGAATTCATTTGTGAAGCCATGTGGTCCCAGAATTTTGTTTGTTGAAAGATTTTTAATCACAGTCTCAATTTCAGTGCTTGTGATTGGCCTGTTTATATTTTTTATTTCTTCCTGGTTCAGTCTCAGAAGGTTGTGCTTTTCTACGAATTTGCCCATTTCTTCCAGGTTGTCCATTTTATTGGCATATAGTTGCTTGTAGTAATCTCTCATGATCCTTTGTATTTCTGCAGTTTCAGTTGTTACTTCTCCTTTTTCATTTCTAATTCTATTGATTTGAGTCTTCTCCCTTTTTTTTGATGAGTCTGACTAAAGGTTTATCAATTTTTTTTATCTTCTCAAAGAACCAGCTTTTCGTTTTATTTATCTTTGCTATTGTTTCCTTCATTTCTTTGTCATTTATTTCTGATCATCTTTATGATTTCTTTCCTTCTGCTAACTTTGGGGTTTTCTTGTTCTTTCTCTAATTGCTTTATGTGTAAGGTTAGGTTGTTTATTTGAGATGCTTCTTGTTTCTTGAGGTAGGATTGTATTGCTGTACACTTCCCTCTTAGAACTGCTTTTGCTGCATCCCATGGGTTTTGCGTCATTGTGTTTTCATTGTCATTTGTTTCTAGGTATTTTTTGATTTCCTCTTTGATTTCTTCAGTGATCTCTTGGTTATTAAGTGGTGCATTGTTTAACCTCCATGTGTTTGTAGTTTTTACAGATTTCTTTCCTGTAATTGATATCTAGTCTCATAGCGTTGTGGTCAGAAAAGATACTTGATACGATTTCAGTTTTCTTAAATATACCAAGGTTTATTTTGTGCCCCAAGATGTGATCTATCCTGGAGAATGTTCCATGAGCACTTGAGAAGAAATTGTATTCTGTTGTTTTTGGATGGAATATCCTATAAATATCAATTAAGTCCATCTTGTTTAATGTGTCATTTAAAGCTTGTGTTTCCTTATTTATTTTCATTTTGGATGATCTGTCCATTGGTGAAAGTGGGGTGTTAAAGTCCCCTATTATGACTGTGTTACTGTCGATGTCCCCTTTTATGGCTGTTAGCATTTGACTTATGTTTTGAGGTGCTCCTATGATAGGTGCATAAATATTTACAATTGTTATATCTTCTTCTTGGATTGATCCCTTGATCATTATGGAGTGTCCTTCTTTGTCTCTTGCAATAGTCTTTATTTTAAAGTCTATTTTGTCTGATATGGGAATTGCTACTCCAGCTTTCTTTTGATTTCCATTTGCATGGAATATCTTTTTCTATCCCCTCACTTCCAGTCTGTATGTGTCTCTAGGTCTGAAGTGAGCCTCTTGTAGACAGCATATATACGGGTCTTGTTTTTGTATCCATTCAGCCAGTCTACGTCTTTTGGTTGGAGCATTTAATCCATTTACATTTAAGGTAATTTTCGATATGTCTGTTCCTATTAGCATTTTCTTATTTGTTTTGGGTTTGTTATTGTAGGTCTTTTCCTATTCTTTGGTTTCCTGCCTAGAGAAGTTCCTTTAGCATTTGTTGTAAAGCTGGTTTGGTGGAGCTGAATTCTCTTAGCTTTTGTTTGTCTGTAAAGGTTTTAATTTCTCCTTCGAATATGAATGAGATCCTTGCTGGATAGAGTAATCTTGGTTGTTCGTTTTTCCCTTTCATCACTTTAAATATGTCCTACCACTCCCTTCTGGCTTGCAGAGTTTCTGTGAAAGATCAGCTGTTAACCTTATGGGGATTCCCTTGTATGTTACTTGTTGTCTTTCCCTTGCTGCTTTTAATATTTTTTCTTTGTATTTAGTTTTTGATAGTTTGATTAATATGTGTCTTGGCATGTTTCTCCTTGGATTTATCCTGTGTGGGACTCTCTGTGTTTCCTGTACTTGTAACTATTTCCTTTCCCATAGTAGGGAAGTTTTCAATTATAATCTCTTCAAATATTTTCTCAGTTCCTTTCTTTTTCTCTTCTTCTTCTGGGACCCCTATGATTCGAATGTTGGTGTGTTTAATGTTGTTCCAGGGGCCTCTGAGACTGTCCTCAGTTCTTTTCATTCCTTTTTCTTTATTCTGCTCTGCACATAGTTATTTCCACTATTTTATCTTCCAGGTCACTTATCCGTTCTTCTGCCTCAGTTATTCTGCTATTGATTCCTTCTAGAGAAGTGTTTATTTCATATATTGTGTTGTTCATCATTGTTTGTTTGCTCTTTAGTTCTTCTAGGTCCTTGTTAAACGCTTCTTGTATTTTCTCCATTCTATTTCCAAGATTTTGGATCATCTCTACTACCATTACTCTGAATTATTTTTCAGGTAGACTGCCTGTTTCCTCTTCATTTGTTTGGTCTGGTGGGGTTTTGCCTTGGTCCTTCATCTGCTGTGTATTTCTCTGTCTTCTCATTTTGCTTAACTTACTGTGTTTGGGGTCTCCTTTTCTCAGGTTGCAGGTTCGTAGTTCCCGTTGTTTTTGGTGTCTGCCCGCAGTGGCTAAAGTTGGTTCAGTGGGTTGTGTAGGCTTCCTGGTTGAGGGGACTAGTGCCTGTGTTCTGGTGGATGAGGCTGGATCTTGTCTTTCTGGTGGGCAGGACCGCGTCCAGTGGTGTGTTGGGGTGTCTATGACCGTGTTATGATTTTAGGCAGCCTTTCTGCTAATGGGTGGAGTTGTGTTCCTGTCTTGCTAGTTGTTTGGCATAGGGTGTCCAGCACTGTAGCTTGCTGGTCGTTGAGTGGAGCTGGGTCTTAGTGTTGAGATGGAGATCTCTGGGAGAGCTTTTGCTGTTTGATATTACATGGAACCGGGAGGTCTCTGGTGGACCAATGTCCTGAACTCGGCTCTCCCACCTTAGAGGCTCAGGCCTGACACCCAGCCAGAGCACCAAGACCTTTACAGCCACACGGTCAGTAGAAAAGGTAGAAAAAAAGAAAGAATGAAAAAAATACAATAAAAGAAAGTCATTAAAGTAAAAAATAATTATTAAAAATAAAAAAATTAAGAAGTAATTAAAAAAAGAAAAGAAAGAAAGAAGAGAGCAACCAAACCAGAAAACAAATCCACCAGTGATAATAAGCACTAAAACCTATACTAAAAAAAACAAAAAGCAAAAAAGAAAACGGACAGACAGAACCCTAGGAAAAATGGTAAAAGGAAAGCTATACAGACAAAAGCTCACACAGAAGCATACACATAGGCACTCACAAAAAGAGAAAAAGGGGAAAAAATCATAAATCTTGCTCTCAAAGTCCACCTCCTCAATTTGGGATGATTCGTTGTGTATTCAGGTATTCCATAGGTGCAGGTACATCAAGTTGATTGTGGAGCTTTAATCCGCTGCTTCTGAGGCTGCTGGGAGAGATTTCCCTTTCTCTTCTTTGTTCTCACAGCTTTGGATTTGGCCCCACCTCTGCGTGTAGGTCGCCAGAGGGCGTCTGTTCTTCGCTCAGACAGGACGGCGTTAAAGGTGCAGCTGATTCGGCGGCTCTGGCTCACTCAGGCCAGAGGAGGAATTGACTAGACAGGAGAAAGAAGTGATGCCTGATTAGCTAAGATTCTGACAATATAGGGCTGGTACCTCCGGCTCAGATGTAGCAGCCAGCCTTAGGAGCACCGATGGTTCCCTTTCTGTGACAGGACAGAAGGAGATCAGAACTGAAGAGGATGGGACAGGTTTGCATATTAGGTTTTGGAAAGACGAGAGACTCCTCTTCCGATGGCCTCTGTTTTATCTGTAACATAGACGTGATAGCGAAGGGGCACGAGGGAAAGAGGTGGGGGTCACGGACAGTTGGAGGTTGGAAGAGGATAAAGAAGATTAAAAATGATCATTTGGAGAGCAGGTGAGGGGTCAGTAGGCATTGTTCATTGCCCATTTGAGGTTTGCCATCCTGAATTTATGGTGATAAGAATCTTCCCCTCAGTGTGAATTTCTCCAGCATATCATCTCCTTGAGTGTAAACTCAGAAAGCAGAGTTGGGTTCAGCAGGGTTAAAACTGTGTTGTCTCAATGCAAAGAGTGTTGTGCTCTTCTTGTATCATTAAAACCACAGAATCTACATGGCCTGTTTTAATGAAGATCAAGGGTTGGAAAGTGGCCATAGCTTCTAATCATTTACTGAGAGTTAGTTGTGGTAGAGAAGAAATTGACTTTTAATTACATATTTAAAGCTTCTAAAGTGTTCTTTTAAAGCACACCAGATTGATGGGAAATGAGCTCTTTAAAATATGTTAAGGAAAACGATATACTTTAAAATGGAGCTTTGGCACTTACTTAAATGTATGCTCTGAGGAGTTAAATTTTCCATAGGATTTTTGTAATCCCACTTTGTAAGGAAATCTATTGGCCTAACATGGGAGGACAAGTAGAAAGGAAAAGATGCATAGTTTTTCAAGTCTGCCAGAGTTTTAGTTTGACAGTGGTCATGTAAAGCGACTGCAATGGTCTTGGTTGGTTCTGCTTTTGTTCTAGGCATAGGGAGTGATAAATGAACCTTCAGTTCTAAGGTCATCTGGAGTAGAGGGAAGAAGTCAGTTTCTTTCAGTGTCACTTGGGGGCCTTTTTTTTTTTTTTTTTAATCCATATGGCTGTAGGAGCCCTCCGGGTGCCTGCACCTCTGTTGAAAACCAAGATAAATTGAACATTCCATTGTTGGCCTCTTCACTGTTAAGGCTGGCTGCTTCTGTGACATCCACCTGACAGCAGGAACCCAGGCAGGGCTTCAGGCCAAGGGCCTCCAACAATGCTTCTGGTCTCCATGGGATGGCTTCACGCCACTGCACCAGGTCCACTGCCAGAACCCTCCTCTAGCCATTTTCTCTCCTGTGTTAGAGGAAAATTGTCTTCCCACCTTATAGATCATTACTAATTCCCCAGGTAAACGATGAAGCTATCGTCCTTGTGAAATAATTTCAGCATCATAGGGTAAAGCTCACATCTCCTTGGCTACCATCTCCAATTCCAGCACCTCCCCCCGCATAAGTCACCACTGTATCCAGGTTGCTGTGTATCTTGCCAGACTTTATCTGAACATACACATATGTGTCTGTATGCCCCAGAAATATACTTAGAAATACTTTGTGTTCTCTTTTCCTTTTTCTTGTCATATAGTATCCTTCTGCAGTTTATTTTTTCTCTCGACATTATATGTTCTCAGTGCATGTGGATATATCTTATTTTCTAAACTGCAGTCTGATATTTCATCATGTAGGTATTTTATGATTTCTTAAGCCATTCTATTACAATTATTTAAAATCTTTCCCTGATCCTAACAATTCTGCCGTGAAGACCGTGTTCTTTATGCACCTCTGCAAGGACTTCTTTCAAGTGAATAGAAAGAAGTGGAGTTGCTGCTCCTGGAATATATTTATTTTACATTTTTTTAATAAACTTTTTTATTGGAGTAGTTTTAGATTTATATAAAAGTTGCAAAGATAGTACAGATGGTTCTTGTGTACATACCTTTCACCCATTTTCAGTTTCCCCTGATGTTATCTTACGTTTCCATGGCACCTCTGTCAAAACTAAGAAACCAACATTGGTACATTGCTGTTAACTAAACTCTAGGCTTTATTTGGATTTCACTAGGTCTCCCAAACGTCCTCTTGCTATTCTAGGATCCAATCCATGACACCACATTGCATTGATTCGGTGCGTCTCCTTTGTCTCCTCTGCTCTATAGCAGTTCCTCATACTTTCCCTATTTTTCATGACCTTGACTGTTTTGAGGAGTACTGGTTAAGCATTTTGTAGAACGTCCCTTAGTTTGGGTTTGCCTGATATTTTTTCTCTTGATTAGATTGAGGTTATAGGTTTTGAAAAGAATACTATCACATCACATCATATTCAGGGGGTACGTGGAATCCACAGCCATCACTGGCAATGTTCAGCTTGGTCACCTGGCTGAAGTCATGCTGGCCAGGCTTCCTCACTGTGAAGTGACTGTTCTTCCCTTTCCATATTCTTTTCTTTGGAATCGAGTCACCAATTCCAGCCCACGGTCAAAGAGGAGGGGGAAAGATAAGCTCCACCTCCTAGAAGGGCTTAATATCTACATATATTATTTGAAATTTTTACTTAAGGAAGATTTGTTTCTTTTCCTCTGTTTATTTATTCAGTTATTTTTATCTGATGTACTCATGTATTTTTATTTCATACCTTGGGTTATAAGCCAACACTATGTTATCTATTTATTTTTTAATATTCATAGCAGTTTTATTTTTAATAAACCCAAACTGGAAATAACTCACATGTCCATCAGCAGATGAATGGACAAACATATTGTAATAGCCATGTAGTGGAATACCACTGAGCAATGAAAAAGAAATGGATGACTGATCTGTGCAGCAACGTGAATGATTTTATTTTGTGAATTTCTTTTCTGGCTGTGTGTGCCATGTGGCATGTGGGATCTTAGTTCCCCGGCCAAGGATTGAACCTGTGCCCCCTGCAGTCGAAGTGCAGGGTCTTTACCACTGGACTGCCAGGGAAGTCCCTGTGAGTCATTTGCTTTTCATTGAATTAAAGTTGATTTACAATATTCTGTTAGTTTCGGGTGTACAACATAGTGATTCAGTATTTTTATATATTATACTCCATTTAAAGTTATTATAAAATTGGCCATATTCCCTGTACTATACAATATGTTATATTTATTTTATTTATTTATTTGCTATTTATTCTGTTGCTCAAGTTGTTTCATCTTTGGACATTGGGAGCCCTTTTTGGCTGGCTCCCTGTGTCCTTTGACATGCCCTCATACTTTTAATTTTTGATCATCTTCCTACTTTCTGATACTACAAAATGCTCCAGAGTCATCTTATACTTTCCCTACCCCAGCCTAGGAATCAGCCATAAAAGAAGCCCTGGTTCTTTTTGTTGGAAATGGAAGTGATCCTTACTGCTAGTATTTTAAATATTAATACTTAGATAATGCCCCGTTTTTCTCCTAGGGGCTATTCTAACTGGCACTTGTACTTCTCATACCTGTTCTAGTACTTGATTATATTAGGTGTATTAATTTTGGCCAGTCTGACAGAATTATATCTTTTTTTTTTTTTTTTGCGGTACGCGGGCCTCTCACTGTTGTGGCCTCTCCCATTTCGGAGCACAGGCTCCGGACGCGCAGGCTCAGTGGCCATGGCTCACGAGCCCAGCTGTTCCGCGGCATGTGGGATCCTCCCGCACCGGGGCACGAACCCGTGACCCCTGCATCAGCAGGCGGACTCTCAACCACTGCGCCACCAGGGAAGCCCCAGAATTATATCTTTTTTAGGTGAGTGTTTCACTGACTGTGTGGTTGAACATCTTTGTTTATGTTTACTAGCCATTCGAGCTTCTCCCATGAATAGCCTGTTCATATTCCTTTGCCTCCTTAAGCTGGTGTCTGTGAGTCTGTGTGTTTTTGTGTGTGTCTTTGGTATTAGGAGTTCTTATAGATTGTGATATATGTATATTTATCATGCCTTGTGATACACAGAAGTTTACATTTTGATCCTATCAAAATTAAAATTAGAATTGGAAGGCTTTCGCTTCTGTATCACACTTAAGGAGATCTTCTTTCTAACATGGCCATTCCTGCTTTTACTCCAGTCATCTGCTGGAACTGCTGATCCAAGGACCTCAGGTGGTCACACCTGCCAAGCAAAATCATTTGCTTTTTCTCAATTTTTAGCACTCAGCACTATTCACCATTTCTTCTTGGAAGTGTTTGCCTTGGCATTCTCCTGGTTTTGTTCTGACCTCTTTGACCTCTTCCCTTTCCTCTTTCTTTTGACCTCTTCTCATCTTCTCCTGCCACATCTGCTTTGTCTTACACCCTGCTAACAGTGTTCTCCCTGACTCCTTCTTCCCCTTTGCGAAGCTCATCTGCTCTCATGGTAGAAACTCTAATTTCTGTTGAGTAAAACCTTTCAAGTCGGGGCTTCCCTGGTGGTGCAGTGGTTGGGAGTCCGCCTGCCGATGCAGGGGACACGGGTTCGTGCCCCGGTCCGGGAGGATCCCACATGCCGCGGAGCGGCTGGGCCCTGTGAGCCATGGCCGCTGAGCCTGCGCGTCCAGAGCCTGTGCTCCGCAACGGGAGAGGCCACAACGGTGAGAGGCCCGCGTACCGCAAAAAACAAAACAAAAAAACCTTTCAAGTCTTTGTTCTCGGTGCTCCCTTTCACTTATATTCTCTGCTTATGTCTCCGTCTTGTCTGGGTTGTCTCTGCCATAGATCTCATTGATCCCATAGCCCAGATTCAGTATGGCCAAGGTAGAGGAAACTCATGAACATTCCTGGGGAACATACGCTTCCTCTTGTTTGTGTCTCTATCAATGGCATTATGATCCTGCTAGCCAGCCAGGCTCAAACCCTAAAGCTGGCCTTCGATTGTTTCCTGCTCCCCGCACACCCAACCAGTTGTGAAGTCATGTGCATTCTACCTTCAAAGTCTCCTTCATATCTATTCTTTCTTTTCTCTTTATAATTACTGTTAACCTACTTCAAGACGTTGTCACTCATCATGTGACGTTTATAAGTGTTTCTTCAACCTATTTGAACTCTCTAGTCCAGCCTGTATTCTGCCTCCAGTCCGGTCATCCCCATCATATCACTCCCCCACTTTATTTTATGTACCCGAAGTCTTTATCTCCTTGGATTAGTATATAGGGTCTTCCACAGCCTGCTCCAATTTCACCACCCCGGCCCTGCCTTCTCCTGTGCCTGTCACATGTTCTGTCATGTCCAATCAAAATGGAGTTCTGCAACTTCTCAAATATTTATTCCCCTGTGCAGGTCTTATATAGTTAAGTGTGTTTGTTCAGAGTATATAATTACCCATAGGACTCTAAGCTTTCCATTTCAACCAATATACGTGTGATTTTTGTAATATTTCCATAAGAAAGGGATTGATATGGAAAATGATGTCTTTGTTTGTAAGTAGTCCTGCATGGGTAAGGTCTTCAGTAAGAAACCTATAAAAATTTTTTCTTCTGTTATCCATGGCTCATAAACTCTTCTTTACATCTTAGGGAATTAGATAAAAATAAATATATAGAAGCTTATTCTAGGTCCTGTGGATTCTTGGATTTTTAAGAAAGTCCTTAACATCTCTTATTTCCATCATTTTTCTCCTTTTAGCAACATAAAATAATAATACCTTTACCAGTGAAGTGGCTTCTTAACCTTACTAATTTTATCACAGAGTTTGTCTCTAAATCAATAAGGCCAAAACGGAGAGATTGGGAGGCATAGCTGACATTTTATATGCTAGGTTGTTCCAGTTAACGCTGAAAACTTTTTCAGGCATAGTTGAGTTTTCTGAATAGAATTGTCTCTAAGTTCAAATAAGATTTATACAGACACTGTGGACGACCATTCCCACTTTTCCTTGGGGTTAATATTTTTGTGTTTTCTGTGCATCAGGTACTCTTTTTTTTTGTAAGCTCGATATAAATCCCCTCCTCTTTAAAGTGTTTAAGGATAAATATTATGGTTTTAGTGATAATAATTATAACTCACTGATTGAGCTTTTATTATGCATCAGGCTTGTGCTAAGCTTTTTAATACATTATATCATTGAATCTTCATATCATCTCTGTGTGGAAATGTTGTGCTTACCACTGTTTATAGAAACTAAGGTTACTTGCCCAGTGAGGCACAGCTAAGATGTTATTAGACTTAGGATTCAAAAACACGTCTGTCTTCAAAACCCTGGGTTATGTCTGCCACGTGTCCTTGTATTAGTATTAAAGGACTAGCATCTAAAGCCACTGCCAGTGAAGCAAAAACAGTGGTGGAGATGGATTTATTTACTCAGCACTCTAGATTTATACCATCAAACCTCATTTAAACCCCCAAGTAAGAGTAACTAATCCATTCTTTTTATCTACCTAATAAAGCCTAAACTTGTCTACTTACTGCCTTTAAACCTTATTTCAATACCTACTCTTTTTTCCCTCCTGGTTGCAAATAGCAGTCCTAATTGGCTGCCCCCTGAGCCCATCTTAGTTTACTTCCCCATTACCATGCACTCACTAATGGCTTCAGATCATCTTGGTGCTTTTTGGGCTGACCCCCTTCTCTTTCTTTTCCGTATTTGACGCACAGGCAGGGCTCCTTTGCAAATACTTTATTTTTCCAATATTCTCCACAGTGAGCTCTCATTTAGGTCTCCTGCTTCATCTCTTTTCCCTGGTCTTTGGACCCAATTCCAATAGCTATTTGTGTATTATTCACCTCACCCTTTTCCCATTGGGGTAACTGACTTAGTCACTGTAAAACCTCCAGATCCACCTTGGCTTACCAGCCGCTTTTTACCTCTTTGAGGAAACCATTTGGTCTGCGTTTATAAACACCTGCAACAAAAGCAGAACTTTAGGATAGGAGATTGTTTAGAAATGCTTTGTTCTTAGCAAAATTCTTACCTAAATAGTTCTTTAGATGCTTATAGATATATGCAAATTATTACAAATAACTCAGCAAATGTGTTCTAGAAGAGTAGTATGAACCTAGAACAAGATTAAGGTAACGATACTATGTTCTAATTGAAAAAGTTGCATGGGGCTTCGTGATGCGGTTGTAGACATGCATTTCTTAAATTTAATAATCTTACCTGGTTTGGGACTTCAGCACTCTGAAGTAGGATGGCCACAGGAGTGATTCCCCATCTATTATAGCTGGGGTGAGTGTTAGGATGTTTGATATTGAGATGACCTGAAGCATTTGGGGCGCTTAGAAGTTGTAGGAGGGCATTTGACATTTTACAATGGGAAGAGTATGAAATTGGAGTCAGACGTGGAATCTAGTCCCAGATTTTCCATTGACTAGCTGCGTCGGCAGGACAAGCGACATGTCCTCTCTGGGCCTTAATTTCCTCATCTTTTGGGGTGGGTATACTTTAACATTCTGCAATACCACGACTTTGGGACACACATAAGCATTTGAAAGAGTGTGACCTCAAGCTCTGTATTGTGTTTAGTTTTTCTTATAAACTGAAGGCTTAATTTTCCCTTGCTACAAGTATTTAGTGAATGCAATGCCTAGTCTCAGATTCATTTCAACAGACATTCACTTAGGCTTCCTGTGTGTAAAACTTTCTGCTTAGAGATATAAAAACTAAAAGTATAAAGAAGACAGAATTTTAGCTTCCAGAGTCTCAGTGTTTAATCTTGGAAACTGGTAAATTACATAAAAGCTTTAGAAGGTACACAGCTATGTCCTATGATAGACAAACAAGGGGCTTTCTGATCATTTCTAATTAAGGAAAATTTCATGGAGAAGGTAGCATTTGATCTGAGAATGAAGAAATGGAAAGATAATGGGGGCAAATGGTTGAAGAAGAGAGAGTCTGAGCAAAGGTGGAAAATTACAGGATGTATTTCCCAAAATATATTTCAGAAGATATTACTAGATATCTTTTGGGGGGGAGGAAATGATGCCAAAGTCAAATAATACTATTTGAGATTTTTACTGTGCAATTATTGTTGCCTATTACTACAACTATTTTGTCATTAAACAAATTTGTGAATCAGTGGCTCAGTGAAACTGTATATGTAGATATTTTTAACTGCTGTACTGCTCAGCACCTTAATATTCTAAAGGTAAATATGACTTGCTAAGAGGAACATATAGCACTTACCATTTATGAGTCTTACATGATCATGGAACCCTTTTTCATGGGAATGCTAGGTCCAAAGAATATATTTTTGAGAAATTGCACAAGAAGATCCTACGTATCAGAGGAACAGAGTGATATAGAAAGAGAGATTTCCTGATATTAATTGAACCAAAGTTGGCAAGTAAGAGTTTAAGGAAGAAAGAGATTGAAGAATGTGTATGTTCACACGGAAGCCGTTTTTTTGTCAGCCGGTAGGTGTCAGTGTGTGCCAAGTATGGCTTGGTTACATCCAGCAAGGGGAATAGATTAAAGGAGGGCAGTTACATGTCCGTCATTTCCAATAATGCCTGTTTACCGAAAGAAAACAGTTCATAAAAGAATTTATATCTGTTTACACTTTTAAAGTTGATATGTTTTAAACCACTTAAATAATGAATTTTATTTTGCTCACACACACTCCCAAGAACCCTGCCCTACTGTACACACAGATAAGATGGAAGGTTTATTTATTTATTTGTTTGTTCATTAATTCATCTAATAGATGGTGTGTCAGGTGATAGGTATACATGAGTAAGTAAAAGCTACAAAACTCCTGCTCTTGTAGAACATACAGTCTAAGAATGGGACTAAGCTATATCTAGTATTATGTATTTTGAAGAGTATCACCACTTACCTGGTGACTGCATGGAAAAAACCCAAAAGGCAAAGCCAGTTCTTAGTAAAGGACTCAAATAGAAGTAATCTGTAGAATGGTTTATAATACAAAATATGTCCAACAGTACCTCTGTACACACTAGCCTATCTTATTGGACCCTGTCCAGTGTGCTGGGTTCCCAGGATTGTAGCTACAGGTAAACTACCCTGTGAGGAGTTAAAACTACTGGGTCTGTTATGCGAGTACACACACAGAGCCAGGCCAGTGTTACTAACCCTAGTGCCCATGGCCTGTAGGGTGGACAGGTAACCAGCAGTCCCAAAGCTGTCATCCTGCTTCCAACTCACACTTCCGTTGGAAAACCCAGTTTCTCCTACTTTATCCTCCTTTCCCTAAAGAATGCAAGATGTTTTTACAGAGACAAACTACAGATCCCATTTCTTTACCGTGGAGACATGACCTATAAATTTTGGAGGGCTTATTTGACATATTAGCATATTTATATAAACTCTGTGTGTGTTTGCGCTGAAATCTATGGGAACAAAAGAAAATTTAATAAAAAATTTTTAACTTACAACTTTTTTTTTAACATGAATATCTTAATTTTTTTATTGATTCACTTGGAACTTTTGCAGGCGACGCTAATTAATGCTAATGTGACTTATACATCTAATTCTCTGAAACCATATTGATTATGCCTGGAAGTTCTACCTCCTAAGGCTGTGTCCTTGGCAGAATTATGGATAATCAGACGCTTGGTGAAAAACCTTAAGGGAAAATTCCAAAAGTTGGGAATTCAGGAAATACTCAGGGGAAGATAGTTTTTGTTCAGCCAGTTTAGAAGGTAAATGTTAATTAGTTAGGGATTGCTATGCTTGTGTTCTTTTTTTTTTAATCTTCAAAATGATAAATCTTTTTTATCAATAGAATTTATCCGTTTTACCTTCTTACATAAGATCTTCCTTAGCAAAAATTGGCGGGGGAGGGGCGGGGGCGGAGGCAGATTTAACTTGTAAGCCCTGGGAGCATCTCAGGAATCATCATTCATTCTTCATTGTATAGTTTAATTCATTTGTGAAAGCCAAACAACTAAAGGTTCTATTTAGATACTTGTAAAAGTGGTTTGCTACCCAATTCACAGGATTGTTAATGAAAAACTAGCTGATCCCTACCTAACTCAGTATATTAATCAATCAGTGCCATGTATTCATTTAGTAAGCATGGTGCTAGGAAAAATGAGTTACTCCTGGCAGATTAAATATAATCCCACCTTCTTGGTATCATTTGGGTTACCTGATGGTGTGTGATGATTTTAAAGTATGTCCACCAATTCTTTATTCCTCCTTTTAAGAGGTGGAGCTTAATTTCTCTTGTCCCTTGGTGTGAGCTGAACTTACTGACTGACTTCTCAGGAGTAGAACCAAGTGGATGTGCCCGAGTGGGGATTCTGAGAGTAGGTTATAGAAGGCACAGCAGATTCCTCCTTGCTCTGGGTCTCCAATCACTCGCTCTGGGGGAATCCACCTGCCAGCCTGCGGACACTGGGGCCCTAGCCCAACCTTCAGATGATGCCCTGCTGGCATCTTGGCTACCAGCTTGTGAGAGATCCTGAACCAGAGCCAGCCAGCTCAGTCGTTCCCAGATTCCTGTCCCACAGAAACCGTGAGATGTTTGTTGTTTTAGCTGCCAAGTTTTGGAGTGGTCATTAAGCAGTAGCAGATGACTAACCGCAGGGATAAGACAGAAACCTGGAGGCCTGGGACCTACTACCCGCACCTCCAGCAAATTTCAGGGTGTCAGTGAGCCCCATGAAATTGGATAGAGAAGTATGTGTGTATTATGCATGTGCCTTTCTCTTGGCAAGTATTCAAAGCTTTCATCAGTTTCTAAAAGGAGTCCTTAATCTCTGAAAGACTCTAAATCTGTTTTTATTCAGAGGAAATAGAGCAGCAGGGCCCAGAGAAATAGATAGAAAGATTTCATTGTGGGAAACATCTCTTATATATAAGTAATTGATGTGTATTTGCTGAGGAAACCTGGAATGAATTGGGCTTTAAACAGTGAAAAGAACTTACACAGTCACATGGGACAGTTCTCTTTCAAAATGTGTTTGGTTGTTGTAGATCAGGGCTGGGCAGACTATAGCCAGCAGGACAAGTTCAAGATCCCCCCACTCCCTTGCTTTTGTGAATAAAATTTTACTGAAGCATAGCTACGTGCATTTGTATAAACAATGTCTAAGGCTGCTTTTGCCGTATAAGAGCAAAGTCGAGTTGTTGTGACAGATGTCCCACAAGACTAAAACATTTATTATCTGACCCTTTATGAAAAAGTTTGCTGATCTTTACT
The DNA here is from genome assembly GCF_949774975.1 of Lagenorhynchus albirostris. Classification (NCBI taxonomy): domain Eukaryota; kingdom Metazoa; phylum Chordata; class Mammalia; order Artiodactyla; family Delphinidae; genus Lagenorhynchus; species Lagenorhynchus albirostris. The sequence continues at coordinate 71,245,964 of NC_083106.1, forward strand.
TTTGAATGCTGAGATGAGGCTGGCTTTCTTGTGGGGTAAAAGTAGTAGCTAAGACGCATCTTTCCAACTGATGAGTGAACACACCGCGTGCCATGTAGCAGACTCTGTTACAGGTAGGTAATCTATTAACAGCTACTCTCCGGGCCCCATAGGAGTGATTATCATCCTGGTCTAAGGAAGAAGTGGCTATCTGGACAGGCTCCTGGAGAAATGAGGTTTGTAGAACAGAGGGCACGGGTTAATGATGCTGGATCAGAGGTGAACACCCCAGGGTGTTGAACTGCTCAAAGTGGCTCTTTAGCTATAAGGGGTATAAGTAGGAGAGTGTGCTGTAATTTGTTACTATAAAGCTCTTGCTTCCCCTGTATTTATCTCGATGACTTGACATCTTTCTTTTTTTCCCCCAAAATTTCATAAATGATCTATAAATGATGCATACTTTATTTTGAAATAAGAGGCTTGAGGGCTAGATTCTAGACTATTTCCATTCTGTTTTGTATAGTATCTTGAACTCTCTTGTCACTAAGAGTTGCTGATTGATTCTTCCAGATAAAAGTGATATTCCCTTTAGTACTGGGCTTCATTCTGGAACTTGAGGTTAGATTCTGTTTCTTTGAAGTTAACTTCCTGGAAACAGCTGGTTTTGCTTTGTACTTTTGGTTTCCTGTGCTAAATGTTTATTCTTTAATGTCTAAGACATTTCTCAAGCTTTAATAATATCCAGTTTAGAAAAAATCTCAAAAGGAAATGGCACACAGTAGTTTGTGTCAGCGTTTTGTACAGTCTTTTTGTCTTATTTCTGCTGACTGTGACTGCCCAGGTGCTCTACCTCCAGCTTGACACCTGCCATACCGTTGTATGTACTAACATCGACCTCATGCGAACACTGGCTCATGTCCTTAGCAGGGAAGAGCAGTTACCAGATTCATGCATCTGTATTCAAAGCCAGTTGTTGAAGAGTTCTGTCTATATGACTGGTTATGCCGGTGAAAGAGTATTCATTTTCTTATATCTTAAACTTCGGTGAGGGAGCCAGTCTCTCAGAGTACTTTAGCTAATTTCCTAGGAGTTCTTACCAAACTTATAATCTAATAAATTACCTTTTGTTACGAACTGTTTTGAATTTATAGAAGAGTTAAAGATGGGACTTCCCTGGTGGTCCAGTGGTTAATACTCTGCTCTCAATGCAGGGGGCATGGATTCGATTCCTGGTTGGGGAACTAAGATCCCGCAAGCCACACGGCGTGGCTGAAAAAAAAGAAAAGAAAAGTTAGAGAATAATGTAATGAACTTCCTTTTTCTTATTCCCAGTTTTTAATAAACTTTACCATTGCCATATTTGTTATAGATAGATAGATGGTAATTTTTGAAAATAAGATATAATACAGTTGAAGCTTCCTCTGAATCCGCCTTCTTTCATTTTCCCCAGAGAAAAGGTGAGTTCTGAAATCTGGTGTTTACCACTGTCATGCATACTTTTATAAATAAGCTTATTTGCTGTTGATCACCATTCATATTTTTACAAAATATGTGTACTTTTTGACTTTTACTAAATATAAATATTAAGACTAATACTATTCATTTGTGTGTTTTTAAATGCCATGTAAATGGTATCAGGTTGTATGTATTCTTTTGCAACTTGCTTTTTTCACTTAACATTGTGTTTTTAAGGCTTTTCCATGTTGAAACTTATATTCATTTATTTTAACTATGGTAAAATATTCCTTTGTTGGAATACAGCACAACTTATTTATCTGTTATCCTTTCAGTGGACATTTAAGTTGTTTTCAGTTCTTTCATTACAAATAATGCAGCTTTGAGCATTCTTATTCATATATCTTATTAATATACATGAGCTTTTCTCTTCTTTACACTAAGAAGTGGAATGATTAGGTCTTAGAGTATGTTTTCAGTACTATTAGCTAATTCCAAGTAGCTGTCCAAAGTAGCTACTCAAATTTACACTCACAGCAGCATCATAAGCATTCCTGTTGTTTCACATCATGGTCAACACTTTTTAATTTTGCCAATTTTGATATTTCATTATTATAAATAGTACTTTCCTAATTACTAGTGTGATTGAGCACTGACTTTATTTTCAAACTTTTACTCTTTAACATTGTGTTGGTGATATTAGCTAATGCAATTAAACAAGAGAAAGCAATTACAGTCATAAGAATTAGAAAGGAAGAAATAAAACTCTTAGAGGGTGATATGATTCTATATCATGGAAATCCAAAAGTATCCAGGAAAAAACAACTGCAGACAATAAAACAATTTATTAAATTAGCAAGTTATGTAGAGGTTATTGTTTTTTAGTATACAATCAAAAATCACTTAGAATGTATTGTGAAAGGGAATACCCCACTTATAATAAATAGCAAGAGAGAGAGGGGATACATAAACTTAACAAGAAATGTCCAAAACTTGTATGAGGAAAATTGTAAAAGAAAGAGACCACAAAAGTTGCCATAAACAAAAAGTTTTCTTATCTTTTGGATAAGAAAGCTAAAAACCATAAAAATTCCAGTTATCCCTAAATTAATGTATAAACCCAATAAAATAAAATAATAGAAATACCATCAGACTTTGTTTTGTTTTCAGCCAGACAAGTTGATTTACAAAATTCACTTGGAAACAAATGAAATTAGTCAGGGGAACCCTGAAAAATAAAAGAAATCAGGGGAGAGACTAGACCTATCAGCTATTAAAGTGTATTAAGCTACTGTATGTAGGCCCGTGAGCCATGGCCGCTGAGCCTGCGCGTCTGGAGCCTGTGCTCCGCAACGGGAGAGGCCACAACAGTGAGAGGCCCGCGTACCGCAAAAAAAAAAAAAAAAAAAAATAGTATGGGACTGACCCATGAATGGACAGACCATTGGAATTCAGTAGAAATAGACCTGATCTCATATGGAAATAGAATATATAATAAAGGTGGCCTCTCAAATCAGGAAATACAGAATTTATAATAATTTGTGTTGGGATAATGGGACAGATACAAGGGAAAAGATAAAATTTTAATCTTCACATCCTGCACTATATACATTCCAAATGGATCAGAGGTTTTAAAAAAAATATGGGTGAATTCTTCCATCACCTTGGAGTGCGGCAAATTTTTCTATGACTCAAAATTTAGAAGCAATAAGGAGAAAGAATGATGAATTTGATTACATTAACAAAAATAACTCTTGAACAACAAAAGAGCATCATAAGGTAAAAAAGAATAACTATGAAAACTCTTTGTAAATTAAACCACAGACAAAGGCTAACAACCTTAATGTATGAAAATCTACAGAGAAGAAGGCTAACAACCCTATAGAAAAATGGACTAAAGATATTCACACCTATTTCATAGGGACAGAAATGCAAAGAACTCTTAAACATATAAAAAGGTGTTCAGTCTCACTTCTGATAAAATAAATGCAAAATAAAACTCCTCTGAGTTTTATTGATTGGCAAAAATCCAAAAGTTTGGCAACATATTTTCCAGATGAAGCTGTGGGGAAATGAGAAATCTCACACAGTGCTGGAATGCAGAATGGTACAATCCTGATGCAGGAGAATGTGACAAAATTACAAGTGCATTTCCTTTTTGTTGCAGCAATCCCACTTCTAGAAATTTATTCCAGTGACACATTGGCCAAGAATGAAAGGACATATATACACAAGACTATTCAATGTAGTACTATTTGTACTGTTAGTAACATGAATGAATGAATGAAAGAAATAAAGAAACAAAGAAACAACCTAAATGCCCATCCATATGTGATGCATTCTTTTTTTAAAAATGTATTTATTTAATTAGTTTATTTTTGGCTGCGTTGGGTCTTCGTTGCTGCACGTGGGCTTTCTCTAGTTGTGGTGAGCGGGGGCTCCTCTTCGTTGTGGTGCACGGGCTTCTCACTGCAGTGGCTTCTCTTGTTGCGGTGCACGGGCTCTAGGCACGCAGGCTTCCGTAGTTGTGGTGCACAGGCTCAGTAGTTGTGGCTTGCGGGCTCTAGAGAGCAGGCTCAGTAGTTGTGGTGCACGGGCTTAGTTGCTCTGCGGCACGTGGGATCTTCCTGGACCAGGGCTCAAGCCCGTGTCCCCTGCATTGGCAGGTGGACTCCTAACCACTGCGCCACCAGGAAAGTCCCTGCATTCTTGCAATTAAGAACCATACGACTGTAAAATGTGAGGAAACTTTTTGGTGAAGAAAAGTATGTACAGTATGCTCTGGTGAAGAAAATTGTATATAGTATTCTATCATTTATTGAAGAATGGTTAGAGTATGAATATATTTGCTTATATTTTAAAAAGTCAAAGGGTAAAACATAAAAACCTTAAATAACATATAAAAGGAGGAAGAGAAGAGGGTGCATAGAGTAAGGATAGAAGTTAGACTTTTAAAAATCTACCAGATTTCATAGATTTTGTGCACGTATTTTACATAATTAGAAGACAAAATACAATTTTAAAAAGCCATCCCTAAAAAGCCATGGGTGGGGGGGCACCTAAGTGCACATATACTGTTGGTAGCATAAACACATGAAGAGGAAGTGCTCCAGTGACTTCAAAATACAGTAAGTGGACTGTACGTCTCTCTTGGGATATATCCTCATGACAAAAGAAACTACAAAAACATCTTAAAGCCTTTTCACTGGTCATAGTAGAGAATAGTAGTTTGCATCTGCTAATCCCAAACTCCCAATCCATCCCTCCCCCACCTCCCCCTTCCCTTGGCAACTACAAGTCTGTTCTCTATGTCTGTGAGTCTGTTTCTATTTCATGGATAAGTATATTTGTATCATGTTTTAGATTGCACATGTAAGTGGTATCCATGATTTAATTTAATCTCAAAAAAAATAACCCTTTTAGCTTTTTTCACTGAAAAGTCTTAAAAATATTGACTAACCTGTGGCAATGCATCCGTCAAACCCAGAGTATTTGATCTCTAAGTACCATTTTGCAATAAAAGCAACGAGGACTCCAGCCAGAAGTGATTATTCCAGGTATGTGCAGGCAGTGAATGAGAAGAACTTGTAATATCTTGTTCTAACAGAAAAGAAGTTATCAAGTATTATCAGGGCCATGTCAAAAGGATTCAGGAGACAACTTAATTAGGCTTCACTAGCTAAATATGGGTCAATCTGAGTCAATAAAGATCATAGCTTAATCATAAGAATAAAACAATAAATATGTTTAGGTCCATGAGTTCATAATGATACTAAAAAAATAATCAAAAAGAAACTTCATTGGTCATTGCCTTTGGAAGATGCTAGTGAACCACCTCATTGCTTTGAAAAGGGGGGAAAAATCTAGCATTTATCCTGCCTTTTCTCTCTGAACTACACCTCAATGGAACCAAATAGATCATGAGGCAAAGTTTCTTTTTATAGAAGGATTCCAGCCAATAAATGAAAAAGAAATCATAGAATTGGGGTATCACCATTTCCTGACCCATCATGAAATAATGGGACTTGGAAATGGTCATCTCTGGATACTAACATCACCAGAAGAAAGGCAGAAAAGGGGAGTTGATTATATGCCTCCTGATAGAAGTATATAACCCTACCTATGAAGTGGTCTTTCCCAAAGCATCAAACCTGGTCAATCAAGTCTCTAGATCCAACACTCAGCTTACAGGAGAGTCAGGAGACAGAAACATGTTAAATTATACCATCAGGTTGTAATCAGAAGAATCCCAACTGGGAAACTCTACAAGGCAAAACAACCTGGTTTCTTTAACAAAAAACTAGCAAAGGAAAAAAAAAAAATAGAGGGGAGAACCTATTGATTAAAAGGAACATATGACTTATCAAAACAGTTGTAATATATGGACTGTATGTGGACCTCAATTTAAACAAACTGAAAAAAGAATCTTAAAATAGTTGAGGAGGGACTTCCCTGGAGGTCCAGTGGTTAAGACTTCGCCTTCCAGCGTAGGTTCAATCCCTGGTTGGGGAGCTACGATCCCACGTGCCTCGGGGCCAAAAAACCAAAAACATAAAACAGAAGCAAATTCAATAAAGACTTTAAAAATGGTCCACATCAAAAAACCTTTAAAAAAATAGTTGAGGAGATGTGAACATTTGATGAGATGGAAAAATTATTGTTAGGTTTTTTTCAGGTATGATAATATTATGGTTATGCTAGTATAAAATGAGTTCCTAACTTTTAGCGTACATATCGAAGTATTTACAGATGATGTGATAGCGTTTGTAAAATTTGCTTTAAAAAAATCCAGGGGCTGAAGGTATTTGGTGGGGAATATAGCTGAAATAAAATTAGCCATGAATTGGTAATGTTAAAGCTGGCTCATGGGAATATGGGTGTTTATTACACTCTTCTCTGTACTTTAGTGTATCTTTTGAATTTTGGGCAAAAAAAAATCTTCTTTTAAATTTAGGTGAAATGATTTTCACTGAGAAACAGAGGTAGTTTACCATAGGCTTCTGCCTATTCGTTTATCAATCCATCCTTCTAGAAAACAATCATTAATGAAGGAGGTCTTGTTCTTAATGTGGTCTTCCCACAGTAGCACTGGGTAACCTGTACTTGAATTGAGAATCAGCTTGCCATTCTGCAACTAGATGTAGAGTATACACTACTACTTTATTCCCCTTGAAAAATGAGAATAAAATAATGTTTTAAAATATTCTATCATGCCTTAGAAAACCATTAATGGGCCTTACAAAAGAGAGTGAAAAAAGTCTCTTCTCACTTATAAATGGGTATATTCCAAAAGCTTTTTTCTAAGGCAGTTCCTTAGAACTAGAAGTATGTTTCTCACAGAATTAATGTTATAAATATCAGATAGGTTTCCAGTCCAGTCCACAAAAATCTATTAATCCATAATATAGTATAATCTGCAAAACTGACAGAATAGTAAGGGTTCAGTACAGGCAAAAATTACATCATTTTTCTAGGAAAACACTTTTTTTTTGTATGAAGTATGTTCATTTACAATATATATTACATTCAGCTGTACAGCACAGTGATTCAGTATTTTTGTAGCTTGTATTCTGTTATAAGTTATTACAAGATAATGGCTATAATTCCCTGTGCTATACAGTATATCCTTGCTGCTTATCTATTTTATACATAGAAGTTTGCATCTGTTAATCCCATCCCCTAATTTGCCCCTCCCTCTTCCTTTACCCCTTTGGTAACCACAACAAGTTTTTTTTCTATATCTGTGAGTCTGTTTCTGTTTTGCATATACATTCACCTATATTATTATTATTATTTTTTAATTTATTTTTTGCGGTACGCGGGCCTCTCACTGTTGTGGCCTCTCTGGCTGCGGAGCACAGGCTCCAGACACACAGGCTCAGCGGCCATGGCTCACGGGCCCAGCCGCTCCGCAGCATGTGGGATCTTCCCGGACCGGGGCACGAACCCGCGTCCCCTACATCGGCAGGTGGACTCTCAACCACTGCGCCACCAGGGAAGCCCCACCTTTATTATTTTTTACATTGCATATATAAATGATATCATACAGTATTTGTGTTTCTCTGTCTCACTTATTTCACTAAGCATAATATTTTCTGGGTCCATCCATGTTGCTGCAAATGGCAGAGTTTCATTCTTTTTTACGGCTGAGTAATATTCCATTACACACACACACACACACACACACACACACACACACTCACTCACTCACTCACTCACTCACTCACTCACTCCCTGCATCTTCTTTATTCATTTAGCTGTAGATGGGCACTTGGGTTGCTTCCATGTCCTGGCTATTGTGAATAGTGCTGCTATGAACATTGGGGTGCATGTGTCTTTTTGAATTAGTGTTTTTGTTTTTTCTGGATACATACCCAGGAGCAGAATTGCTGGATCATATGGTAATTCTATTTTTAGTTTTTTTTGAAACCTCCATACTGTTCTCCATAGTGGCTGCACCAAGTTACATTCTCACCAGCAGTGTAGGAGGGCTCCCTTTTCTCCACATCGTCTCACCAGCGGTGTAGGAGGGCTCCCTTTTCTCCACATCGCCTCCCAACATTTGTTATTTGTAGAGTTTTAGATGATGGCCATTCTGACAGGTGTGAGGTGGTATCTCATTGGTTTTTTTTATAAACATCTTTATTGGAGTATAATTGCTTTAAAATGGTGTGTTTCTGCTTAATAACAAAGTGAATCAGTTATACATATGTTCCCATATCTCTTCCCTCTTGCATCTCCCTTCATTGTTGTTTTGATTTGCATTTCTCTGATAATTAGCGATCTTGAGATACTTTCGTCTGTATGTCTGTTTTGGAGAAATGTCTATTCAAGTCTTCTGCCCATTTTTTGATTGGGTAGTTTGTATTCTTGATATTTAATTGTTAGGAAAATACCTTCTTAATTGAATTCAGAACTCCAAAAGATGAGTGACTTTCCTACATCTTTATAGGACTTAGTCTCGTAATACTCCTGGATCATTTAGTTGCCATATGCTTTGAATTTTGGAAACAAAGAACAATAACATTCACGTCACCTGTGACTTGGACCTCTCCCATTCTTAAATTAAATACTTGAAACAGCAGAATTTATCTACATATGAATGATCTTAGTGATAAAAACCTGCCTTTTATGCTTTTTTTCATATATTATCTCATTTGATATTCACAAGAAACCTTTTAGGTTAAAAGGGCCAATATTATTACCCCTATTTTACAGCTGAAAAACTGAGGCTCAAAAGAGTAATGGAAAACACTTGGGAGTTGGAGGAACTGGAGTTGAGTCCTGCTTCTTCTGTGAGATCATGTGCCTGTCATTTAAACTCTTGAACTTCAGCCTGCTTATCTGTAAAATGAGTGTAATGAAACCCCATTTTCAATGTTATTATGGAGATTAAATGAACTAACATATTGAAAGTGTCTGATAACATAAGAGATACTATGCAAACTTTCATTCTGCACTGAAGACGAAGATCGTGGTAGGGCTATTTTAATAAATGGTCACCAAGTTGAAAAACTAGAATGGTAATGAGACTCATCTATATGATACGAGGAAATGGGGAATGTTTAGCTTAGAGAAAAGTTAGGAGAAAGAGTTAGATGTCAGATATTTTCTGAAGGGCTCCGGTTGTGAAGAGATTTCACTTAAAGAACTTCTTTGCAGTGAGTCTCCCTGTTACTGGAGATATTCAAGCCAAGACCGTATAGTCACATGTTAGGAATATTGCAGGGGGGTTTAATTCCTCTCAGGTTTCTACTCTTGGGGATCTATTGTTGAAATATACCAAACTTTTAGAATTGGATTAAGATTCCTGATCACTGATTCCAAGGTCTGAGAAGTACTGAGGATGATAGTCCTATAATGGAATAAAAATGGCAGAAAATGATTTTTAAAAAATCATTTAGCAAATATTTATTAAACACTTACCATGTTGCAAGGTGATGTGCTAGGTACACAGGCATTTTTAGGAGCCATTTCTGGTGTTTCATTGTTTGAGCCTATGAGATTCTGTTCTGTTTCCAACCACTCTCTCACCTTTTAAATGTATCCCGTGTCAGTCTGGATCATTCCAGGTCTGGTAAGAGAGATGATAAAATGTTAACATTGCCCACTACTTATGTTCTTGTTATTCCATCTGATTGAGTTTCCAATTTTGTTGGAACTTTCCTGCCTAGACTTTAATTCTCCAGGGTAGAGTCAGAATGTGTTGAAATGACCTCCTAAAGAAAAGAAAGGGAAAACAGATCACCTCATACAAAATACGTTTTTGCATCGTAGGCTCTGAGGATAAAGTATGTGGCTAGATGAGTACCGTACCAGAACCTTAATGCTGTTTAAACATACGGATGAGTACGTTGTGTGTATTTTGTGTATTTTAAAATTGAGATTTTTGTTTGAACAGTATCTTTCATTTGGTGTATTTCATGGTGACTTATCATAATAGACTGCTTTAAATCGTCTGAAATAGCAAGACATGAATTTCAACAATGACTTCCCCAAGGCTAGAGAAGTCAGCGGGAGCTGAAACCGCTAGGTAGACAGTTTTGTTGTTTTTTTTTTTTTAACTCATATGCAAGTGTAAAACTTTTATGAGGCTGCTTTAATGAGGCCCTTTGGGATTTAGAGTTATTTATCTAAGCTCTTACTAAAAATGAAAACTTTTCTATGTTTAGCCCTGGAAAGCAAAACTGATCCTAACAATACCGTAAGCTGGGAGAATGAATCCTGTTCTGCAGACTGACTCAGAAATAAAGTGCAGGAACTTTGGGGCTAGTGTCTTCAGCACTGATGTGATGGGAATGGGATAGTGACAGCAGAGCCAGTATTTCAAAGTCTCCTTTAACTAAAAAAGTTCAGCTCTACTATGCTGGTCATTTAGGGTGTGATATGACTTATTGAAATGGCTTCCAGCCCAAGAGTCCTGTTTCCCAGAGCACTCCATTGTCTCCATCGGAATTGAGTTGCCCCAGGACAGTGTCATCTGGTACAAGGTCTGTGAGCCCTTTTCATTTATGGCATCTGCACTTGTTGAAGTCTTTGACTTCTGCCCTCCCATGCTGAGAAGTGGGACAGAGGAGAGAGGTTGTTTCCAAGGTTAATGTGCCCAAATCACTCCTACGTAACCCAGCGGAAGAACTGAAGCTGTCGCAGGAAAAACTTTGCAATCGTAAAACTTGCTCAGCTTCTTCGTAGGTATCTTCTGGTTTGATGAGTCTGGGTACTGCAGTGAATCTGTTCTCAGACAGACACTGGGAGTTCAGATTTTAAAATATCTGTGATGCAGTACAATTATGGGGAATGAGGACATTGTGAGGGGAGAAAGCAAATGTTACAAAACCAGGGGCAAGATCTTTTGCAGACTTTAAGAGCTTATCAGAGTCAATTTAGCTTGGGTGTGTCCAGTCCAGTTGGCAGAAATTTTAAGAAGAGACAGTGGGCAGATAAATGGATGAATCCATGGATAGAAAGGTAGGGTAGAGAGATGGATAGACAGATAAAACTTATTGTTGATAATATGATTGTTGGTGGATAGGTTTCTGTGCTAAAGAATGAGTAGAAACAGTTGGACAAACAGACACATCTGAGTGAGAGCATGGTGACAAATGCAGAATTTTGAAGACGTGTATGAACTGACCACAAATGAAAACCTGTAGCCAGTGAGCAATTTTGGATTATCTTTAAGGATCTTTCTTCAACAATTAACCTTAATAGTACTAATGTAAGTCACTGGAAGTAGTATATCACTTAGTGGAATCTGGGAACTTCTGAGTTTCCACCTCTGATTCTGAGACAATAAAGAGAAGAATAAGGGTGTGAAACACACAGATCATATTTCTAAGGAGGGAAGCACAGGACCACCAGCTGGCAATTATGGTGCAGCGTATGGAGGTGACAGAAGGCAAACACCAAGAGAGAGGCTGATGGCAGAAATGTTGGCTGAAGTCCAGAGGTAGAGGCAGTACAAGCATGAAAATTTAAACAGGTCGGGGAAATGTCAAAATGCACTTAAGTTTAGGAACTTCTATTCTGGAAGAATCTCAAAGCAGTTGCAGATGGGAGGAAGACTGTGTGTACACTTGGTTTTAACTCTTCAACTTGAGCAGCTGTGTTAACAGTTGAGTTGCTAGGCACTGTCAGGAATAGACTATTTTAATTTTGGAGAAACCCAACTGTTAAAACAGCTGTTTGGTCTGATTAGACTTAAGCTGGCTCTGCTTAGGTAACACAACCTAGTGGGATCATAGCACCAGGCAGATTGGCTGTTACTGTGATTTTATTGGACATAACAAAAAGACGAACGGATGCTAGGTTGATTGCGAGGTCGGACACTGACTTTCCGAAGAAACCACACTCTCTTGTTTATTTTGGCAAAGTGCAAAAGCAACTATCATGGGCTTTTACCTTCCAAGTTCCAAGTTCATGGAAATTACCTGAAATAATTTTGCCTTATGTTCCTTGGATGCAAGCTTTTTGTTCCTGGCACTTAAAAAAAAAAAGTCTCCCTAGTTTTTTCTTTTTTTTTTTTTTTTTTTTTTGCAGTACGCAGACCTGTCACTGTTGTGGCCTCTTCCGTTGCAGAGCACAGGCTCTGGACGCGCAGGCTCAGTGGCCACGGCTCACGAGCCCAGCTGCTCCGCGGCATGTGGGACCTTCCCAGACCGGGGCACGAACCCATGTCCCCTGCATCAGCAGGCGGACTCTCAACCACTGCACCACCAGGGAAGCCCTGTCTCCCTAGTTTTATTCACATCTCCTAATAATACATAATATACCTGCTCAAGTCACCTCAAGCAGTCAGTCATTTGTATATTTATTTTGTATTCTTTGTTTTCTAAGCAAAAAATGCTGTTAATAGCAACCAACAAGTTTGTCAATTTGCAGGCAACAGATTTTTAATGTCTAGAGCAACTTGAATGACATCACTGACAGTGATGAAAATCTTGGATTCCAAATTTACCATCTCAAGTACTTTTTTTCATGGAAAAGATGGCTGATAAGGTTAGTTTCAGTAAATTTTTAAGTTAAAGGTTTAAAGTACTTGTAAGATGATTTGGTTGATTTCTTGCATAAAAACTAATTTTACTTTATGTAATGTTAATATATATTTTAAACATTCAAAGATAGGTTTCATTTCATATATTTTCAAAATGAAAATAGCTTGACTTTTTATATGATCACCAAAATAGTCACATTCATTGTAAACATTTGAAACAATACAGGAAAATATAGTATAAGAGAGCAAGCAGAATTCTTATAATTTCAGTCCCCATAGGAAACTGCTATTAACATTTTGGCACTCTTCCTTGTATATACCTCTTTATGTACATTACACAAAAAGATATGGTTAGAAGATTTAGTTTTATATAAATTAATTTAAGCTATATTATTGTTCTTTATTCTTCTTTTGCTTTGTTTTTAACTTGTCAAAATAGTGTGACTATCTTTCCATGTCAGTGTAGATCCGCAGTCATCATTTAGGTCTTCATTTTTGGGGGTTTCATATTTTGAAGTAGTGACTTATTTTTGCTAGTTTCTAAATTTCAATGTTGTAAGTAATTAGAAAGCAGATTTGAAGATGATGCTTGGGATGTTAATAAGAGATAAACTTAGGTATCAAAAGTATACTTTCACTGAAAATATATGTTTCTTTCACTAACTAAAGCAAGTTTACAGGTTTCGAAAGTTTGTATGAATAAGTTAACAAAAAACCCTAAAATAAACAAATGGGACCTAATCAAACTTAAAGGCTTTTGCACAGCAAAGGAAACCATAAACAAAGTGAAAACACAACCCACAGGATAGGAGAAAATATTTGCAAACAAAGTGACTGACAAGGGATTAATCTCCAAAATACACGAATAGCTCATGCAGTTCAATATCAAACAAACAACTCAATCAAACAATGGACAGGGGAAGATGGTGGAAGAGTAAAACACGGAGATCACCTTCCTCCCCACAGATACACCAGAAATACATCTACACGTGGAACAACTCCTACAGAACACCTACTGAACGCTGGCAGAAGACCTCAGACCTCCCAAAAGGCAAGAAACTCCCCACGTACCTGGGTAGGGCAAAAGAAAAAAGAATAAACAGAGACAAAAGAATAGGGACGGGACCTGCACCAGTGGGAGGGAGCTGTGAAGGAGGAAAGGTTTCCACACGCCAAAAGCCTCTTCGCGGGTGGAGACTGCGGGTGGCGGAGGGGGAAGTTTTGGAGTCGCGGAGGAGAGCGCAGCAACAGGGTGCGGAGGGAAAAGTGGAGAGATTCCCGCACAGAGGATCAGTGCCGACCTGCACTCACCAGCCTGAGAGGCTTGTCTGCTTACCCGCCTGGGTGGGTGGGGCTGGGAGCTGAGGCTCAGGCTTCGGTTGGATCGCAGGGAGAGGACTGGGGTTGGCGGCGTGAACACAGCCTGCAGGGGGTTAGTGCACCATGGCTAGCCAGGAGGGAGTCCGGAGAAAAGTCTGGAACTGACGAAGAGGCAAGAGACTTTTTCTCCCCTCTTTGTTTTCTGGTGCGCGAGGAGAGGGGATTAAGAGCGCTGCTTAAAGGAGCTCCAGAAATGGGCGCGAGCCACGGCTAACAGCGCGGACCCCAGAGACGGGCATGAGACGCTAAGGCTGCTGGTGCAGCCACCAGGAAACCTGTGTGCAAGCACAGGTCACTATCCACACCTTCCTTCCGGGGAGCCTGTGCAGCCCGTCACTGCCAGGGTCCCGGGATCCAGGGACAACTTCCCCAGGAGAACGCATGGCGTGCCTCAGGCTGGTGCAACGTCCCACTGGCCTCTGCTGCTGCAGGCTCACCCCGCATCCGCACCTCTCCCTCCCCCCGGCCTGAGTGAGCCAGAGCCCCCGAAGCAGCTGCTCCTTTAACCCCGTCCTGTCTCAGCGAAGAACAGACACCCTCCAGCGACCTACATGCAGAAGCGGGGCCAAATACAAAGCTGAGCCTTGGGAGCTATGAGAACAAAGAACAGAAAGGGAAATCTCTCCCAGCAGCCTCAGGAGCAGCAGATTAAAGCTCCACAATCAACTTGATGTACTCTGCATCTGTGGAATACATGAATAGACAACGAATCATTCCAAATTCCAATGGAATATTACTCAGCCATAAAAAGAAACGTAATTGAGCTATTTGTAATGAGGTGGATAGACCTAGAGTCTGTCATACAGAGTGAAGTAAGTCAGAAAGAGAAAGACAAATACTGTATGCTAACACATATATATGGAATTTAAGAAAAAAATATGTCATGAAGAACCTAGTGGTAAGACAGTAGTAAAGACACAGATCTACTGGAGAATGGACTTGAGGATATGGGGAAGAGGAAGGGGAAGGTGTGACAAAGTGAAAGAGTGGCATGGACATATATACACTACCAAACGTAAAATAGATAGCTAGTGGGAAGTAGCCGCATAGCACAGGGAGATCAGCTCCGTGCTTTGTGACCACCTAGAGGGGTGGGATAGGGAGGGTGGGAGGGAGGGAGACGTAAGAGGAAAGAGATATGGGAACATATGTATATGTATAACTGATTCACTTTGTTATAAAGCTGAAACTAACACACCATTGTAAAGCAATTATACTCCAATAAAGTTGTAAAAAAAAAAAATGAGCAGAAGATCTAAATAGACATTTCTCCAGAGAAGACATATAGGTGGCCAAGAGGCATATGAAAAGATGCTCAACATCACTAATTATTAGAGAAATGCAAATCAAAACTACAGTGAGGTATCACTTCACCCCGGTCTGAATGACCATCATCAAAAAGTCTACAAACAATAAATGCCAGAGACTGTGTGGAGAAAAGGGAACCCTCCTGCACTGTTGGTGGGAATATAAATTAATGCAGCCACTATGGAGAACAGTATGGAGGTTTCCAAAAAAAACTAAAAATAGAATTACTGTATGATCCAGCAATTCTGCTCCTGGGTATGTATCCAGAAAAAACAAAAACACTAATTCAAAAAGACACATGCACCCCAATGTAATAACAGCACTATTTACAATAGCCAGGACATGGAAGCAACCTAAATGTCCATTGACAGAGGAGTGGATAAAGAAGATGTGGTGCATATATACAATAGAATATTACTCAGCCATTGAAAAGAATGAAATAATGCCATTTGCAGCAACATGGATGGACTTAGAGATTATCATACTAAGTGAAGTAAGACAGAGAAGAGACAAATATCATATGATATCACTTATATGTGGAATCTAAAAAGATGATACAAATGAACTTATTTACAAAACAGAAACGGACTCACAGAAAATATGTAGAAAACAAACTTATGGTTACCAAAGGAGAAAGGTTGTGGGGAGGGATAAATAGGAGTTTGCGTTTAACATATACACACTACTATATACAAAATAGACAATCAACAACTGTATAGCACAGGGAACTCTACTCAGTATTCTGTAATAACCTAAATGGGAAAAGAATCTTAAAAAGAATGAATGTAAGTATATGCATAACTGAGCCACTTTGCTGTACACCTGAAACTAATACAACATTGTAAATCAGCTATACCCCAATATAAAATAAAAAGTAAGTAAAAAGTAATAATAATTTAACAAAAAAACTTTGGTTATAAATGAAATATTTTTGTTATTTTAAAGTAAAGTATTAAACAAAAGCTTTTCTGGTTGGACCATCAAGAAGCATTGTGTTGCTATCTTCCTATTTCTTAGGCTACAAAATGCAAGCTTTCCTCATTTTAACATTCACAGATAATTTCTTATTATAGTATAAATTTGTTCATAGGATGGCAACATTTTTCTATTCACATTGTGTTGTATTGCTGTTAAAAAAAAAAAAAGACAAGTTAGCTTTTGTAGCTCCCCTAATGTCAGTAAATTCAGGTGCTTAACTGCCTTTCATCAGCTCCTGAGAATAACTGGAAAACCTTTCTAGAATACTGATTTCTTGAGTATCCCATATTTAATACCCCATTCCCACCCCCACTTACACACACATTTATGCAGGGATGATTACCCACATTTTCAGTGTCTTTTTCATACTTTGGTCCCAGATATTGAAAATAGCCTCTCCAAAATGAACAGAATGTAAAATAGTGAAAGCCAGTTATCAGAGATAGCTCATTTGAAGCGTATGGTGGCAAGGAAAGGGAAACTATATATTTAATAATTTTAAAAAAATTGTGGCCTTTGGGGGTTTCAGTGAAATTGCTCTCAGGTTCCAAAAGCTTTCATTTAACAAGATTTCTTTCTGCCTTGGAAAAATTTAGTCAAACATTTCCCTCTTTGACTCGAGGTGCTCACGGAGGGGATACTTCTTAATCCATAAAACCTTTGAATAGAACTTTGGAGTATACTTGCCAGTTTCCATAATCACATCTCTTTAGGGTCCGCTAATGGGTAAATGATAGATATAAAATTTAGGAGACTCTGTGGCCTGACCTGGTAGATCTTATGGCTTATATTCATTTTATTAAGGTACAGAAGAGTCAAATTGTTACGGGGGAATTGAATTTAAGTTGGTAGAAGTGAATTTTCTCTATGCAAGATAACTTGGAAATTGATTCTCTGACCTTACCTGAAATGGGTGTGGCCATCTGGGCTTTCACGTTACCAGAGTTACTTTGACGTGTGTAAGTTAGTGATCTTGGCATTTGGATTCTCATCTCTCCTCATAGAGGGACAGAATTTTTAGTCATCAGGATGTATCTTCTGATGAATCAGAGAGAGCCACTTGTGATGTAGGGTCATGCAGTCCAGTTACTAATAGCTGGGATACCAAGATTGGCCAGGCCTGATTCATCTAAATGAGTTACACCATGGCCAGCTGCCCTCTCGTGAAGGAAGAGTGTCTGGATTTTCAAGAGAAGGCCATCTGAGAGTGGACTTAGGGAGAGTTATAAAGAGTAGCCAGGGATGCTGAAGATGATGGTATTCAGTAAAGGCAGGGGAGAGGAGGGGTGGATGGCGCAAACCACCAGGAAACACTCCTTCTGAAGTCACAGGCTGATACAGCTCCGATAGATCATCTCTCTCTTCTCTGCTGAGACCAAATGTGTTTTCACTGAACATCTCAACACGGTCACTGCCAACCGATTTGAATTGAGAAATGAAGATAACCTGTTTGTTATACCAGGTCTAGGAAATATACCAGGTCTAGGAAATAATAAAAGAAGAAGTCTTAATCCATTGCTTTGTACTTCATGCATCATAAGCACTTTTCCATCCACATTGGCAAAGGACTTAAACTGTGGGACAGAGTAGGTAGTGTTGATCAATGGACGTGTTCGCTTCGGTGGCACCTGATGGGACAGGGAAGCTAGGGAGCCCCAGTGTGAGGTTTATTTATGAGAATGTCATCAGAGTGGACCTAATTTATTACATCCTAACCTCATACATTGACTTCAGTTACTCAGGAAAGTGGTTAAAGGATTGGAAATGCATTTCTCAGTCTCCTTTTCAACTAACTTCCTCTGGTAATGGATTGAGATACAAATGTGAGCCAGGAGACTTTCTCTTTAAAATGCTTCAAAATTTTTTTCTAACTGGTTATACTTACTAAAATATGCTAACACAAATACAATGATGTATAATTAGTTGGAACTTTTAAAATATGTTATCAAATATGGTAAATTAGAAATCAGATTTTGACCTAAAAAACAGTGGTTCTTATGCTGAGGTCCATGAATCTTAAAAACATGCTAAGTGAAAGAAGCCAGGAAAAATAAGTTCATATATTGTATGATTCCATATATATATGAAAGGAGGGCATGAATGGGCTTCGGGAATTCGGTAGTCTGAGAAACAATCAAAATTCTGTGCAAAATTTTCTTTGTATAAATAAACGAGGGCTTTCTTGGTGGTGCAGTAGTTGAGAGTCTGCCTGCCGATGCAGGGGACACGGGTTCGTGCCCCAGTCCGGGAAGATCCCACGTGCCGCGCAGCGGCTGGGCCCATGAGCCATGGCCGCTGAGCCTGCGCGTCTGGAGCCTGTGCTCCGCAGCGGGAGAGGCCACAACAGAGAGAGGCCTGCGTACCGCAAAAAATAAAAATAAAAAATAAAAAAAACACCGTTGTAGGGAGAGACTTCATAGTTTTAATCATATTATCACAGAAACCTGTGACGTTCAAATGGTTTGGAAATCGCTACTTGAAAGCCTTTTAAAAAATGAATTTGCATCCTTTGTCCTCCTTTTATAAATATGCAGTAGTTCTTTCTATCACAATGGTTTCTGCCCTCTGCCTGTGATTTTTAAAGATTTTTTGTTTATTAACAATACCATTAAAAAAAATAAAGCCCTTATGGCTTATGAGTTTGTTGTAGTTTCTTAGATTTTTCTGGAAAGTTTCTTTTTTATAGATTTGTTTTTTACACTTATGCCATTAACACATCTTGACTTTAATTTTGAATATGGTATAAGTTTTTTAATTTATTTTCTTCCAAATATCCTTTTGTATACTTGACATTTTCTACAGTTTCAAAAAATCTGAAGGACTAACTGGCCTCTTTAGATGGACTTCTTTAAATTATGACATCTCTAATGATATTACTTCTAATTATGAAGTTTCTGGCAGGCATGTTCGTAGGGTCAGTTCTCTTCTTTAGTGATAAGGATAACGCCAGTCCGATGTTCTCAACAACTGGTATCTTGCAATATTACAGTCATTTACAAAAAGCAAAATCTCTTATTGTTTTTTGGCATGAATTAATACACTTAATTTTGAGATTGCCTTGTTGGTATCTTATTTAAGCAGAACCATTTTCCCCGTGCTTTCTGATACATGGGAGAGAGAAAGAAGTTTATATCTCTCTCTTGATAAGCTTATAGGTCTTAGGAGCAAAGTTTGAAAGCCATAGCTTTCAGGAATTGTGTACCAAAATCTCTTCTCTCAAGAGCCCTTTAATTCAAAGAGAGTTGAAGGACTGTTTTGACATTTGTGATTTAAAAAGCTCACTTTTTTCCTGTGATTTTCAAAGAAAACACTGTAATTTCAAAGAAATACTGTTCATCACTTAATGGACCTTATTTTGAAATTTATAAGCAGTAGTTGGTATGTGCATTTTTCAAGTTCTATTTTTACGAATTAGTAGTTTTAAAATATTTAAATATGATGGAGTTAATACAGCTTATCATAACAGATATGCCAGTACATTTAGTTGTTGCAGAATTTTGTGTTGTTGACAATGTAAGAATTTAAAATTTTTTGACTCTTTTTCCAAATTATGTGTTAAATGGTTGTATGTTTTTAATGATTCTAGCACTAAGTTTTGGTCATTTGCCTGATTTGGTATTTTGACAGCTTACATTAATGAGATTATCATTGTTAAAGCTTTGAAACTGAATTTTAAGAATCTACATGTATAAACAATATTATATTTCAACATCATTAATAAAGGCTGTTTGCCTTTTTAGGTCTTTCTAGGACTGCAGTGTCCAATTCAACTACTAAAATTTGAGAAACTTGAGATTTAAGTTAAATATTTTCAAGTTGAGCTCTTTTATACCGTATTACAGTGTGTTGGACTCTTTTGATATAATTGTAATTTTTGGCAGAGGTGTTATATGATCTCTATTTGTCATTTTTGCCTTTGTTACATTAAATGACCTCTATGTTTCCTAGAAGACTGTATCACCTTTCTATTTTCTCAGGTTCTTTTCTTAATATTGATGGGTGTTTGATTCATTCTCAGTTTCACTATTTTTGTTAGAAGTGATGGAAAATGACTTTTTTTCTCCTTCTCATTGCCTCTTTAAAAATAGATAGGCCATAGCTGCTTCTCTAGGGAATTTTGTCAAGGCAGAAGTTTAGAAATAAAGATGGTGTGTCCTCTGCTCACATTTGGTCTCTTAGACTAAGGTCACCTGGCTGACAGCTCTGGTCTCCTAGGAAGGCTTTTCCTCTCCCAGTGCTTTAAAAATCACAGAAATAGGTTTCACTTGATATTTAGTTCATTATTCTGTTTGAAGTATCTTGTTGATTTTATAGGTCGAATGTGATTTAGGTCTATGATGTCTTTGTAGGAAATAACAGAAATAATCCAGATTCTGGATGATTAGAATCCTGTTTCTTAAAACGTTTATATCATTAACAGAAATTTGTATTGATATTTGAGCTATGGGTGGATAGTCTCAAGTATCAGCTCTGGCTTAAACAACACATGCCCTAAATAATACATAATGAGTTTGGTACTTATATTAAGATAAACTGAATTTTCTCCCTCTTTCCTTCCTGTTCTCATTTCTTTATTCCTTAATTAGAAAACAAAAATTTAAAACATTAACTGAAGTTTTGGGGAAAACCTACCCATAGCTGTAACTTTCCAAAACAGCTATTTTCATTTTTCATGTATTACTTTCTCATTTTCTCTACAGATATGGATGTTTCATGTGATTAAAGTAATGTTTTATGCAATTAAAATTGTAAAGAAAATTTATAAGTCTTAACACTAAAAAAATACGTCCTGGGCAAATGAAATGTGTACTGAGAAAAAAAAAAAAGGATAGGATGAATATTAGGATTTGAGAGCCATATTAGGTCCAGCTGGATTATCTGATGTCAAAAATAAGGCTGTTCAGGGCTTCCCTGGTGGTACAGTGGTTGAGAGTCCACCTGCCGATGCAGGCGACACGGGTTCGTGCCCCGGTCCGGGAAGATCCCACATGCCGCGGAGCGGCTGGGCCCATGAGCCATGGCCTCTGAGCCTGCGCGTCTGGAGCCTGTACTCCGCAACGGGAGAGGCCACAACAGTGAGAGGCCCGCGTACCGCAAAAAAAATAAATAAATAAAAAATAAAAAAAATGAGGCTGTTCAAAGTATTAAAAAATGACATGTTCTGAGATATCTAAAATTTATCCCAAAGAGGACTCAGGAGATAGGATTTAGATCAGAGTAAGTAAAATTTTCTTCTCTCATTGCAAAACTTGATAAATATCAGATATATCTGCTTTCAAACTCTAATAATAAAATTTATGTAAAGCAAAAAAATAAATAAAATTTATCCCATTATTTGCCCTTGGGCTTCTCTATTTTTTTGGATAAAATTTATTAAAAAATATCTGCTATGCTTTTGCTCTGTTTATGATATAGCAAGAAAAGAATGAGATTTAGGTGGAGAGGAACATGCTTGAGTTTCTTCTCCATCACTTACTCTGTGATCAGTACAACGTTCTTCACCTTTCTGAGCTTCAATAGAGATAAAAATTGTTAAATCACAGAATACTTTAAGATTGGATTGAAAATGCTAGTTTTGGATTTACATGCCATACACATACTTATAGTTACAGAGAAACATGACTAATTAACATGTATAACTAATAATTGTATTTTTTCTTTGTGACTATGGTTATCATTTGTGGAATGAATGTCCTTTTTATGTAAATGTTGGTGGTTTGATACATTGGTTAGGTTATGTATAAACTCCAAGATCTTGTGAGGAAACTTGGCTTATCCAAGATCACTTGCTGGTGAGTGACAAGGCAGTGCTAATGTATTTTATTTTCTATTTGAGTGTCCTTTTTGATAGGTCACACCGTAGCCACTTAGCAGCATGGTGATACCTTTAAACAGCATTTAAACATTCCTTTGTCTGCACCACAGATCACATCAACATCATAACATTAACTTGTTTCTGATTATAAAAAATAACACTTGGAAAATAAGAAAGAATAAAATGTAAGAAACAGGTTTTTATATTCCTCTCGTGGAAATAACCGTTTATATTTGTGTTGCCTCCTAATTTTTTTCTCACTGTAGAACTATTTTTGCTTACTGTGACATAGATGTATTTTCCTATGTCCATCTTACCACCTTTCTTATTCAAGTTTTAGAATATATATGTAATAAAGTAGCAGCTTAGAAAGGATAAAATAATTTCCTACAGAAAAATGAAGATACTCTTAACTCTATCTTTTATGAGCTAAAGAGTTAAAATGCAGAAGAAACAGGCGTTGGCAGATTCCTTTACTAAGGTCCTACTTGTGGTTTGTTTGGAGAGGATAATGCTACTTATGACGTCTTCAGAGATCAGTGTGGTACGATGGGGAGAGAGCAAGGCTTTGAATTCGGGCTCGCTTGAGTGAATCCTGGCCCCCTCATCCACCAGCTGCACGATGCTGGACCATCACTTAAACTCTCTGACCTCTGGTTTCCTCAACTTTAAAATGGGATGAACATGCCTGCCTTTGAGGGCTGCCGTAGGATTAGACACAACAACCGTCAATAGAGTGCCTGGCCCACCGTCTGGATGGGTAGGCACAGGTGAGATGATAGTCAGAAGCAACCTAAGGCCTAAGACTTGTCAAATTTAAGCATTCAATATGGAGAGCATGTTATAGCCATAAGCCAAGATATAACTCTGTTCTGGAACGATTTATTTGTATAATTCACCACTTTCTCTTTCTCTTGCAAATATGATCACTGCCAAAAGAGGAGAAGAAAATGATGAGAAGTGAAAGTGGCTTCAGTTGATCTCTGATTGGCAGGACCCTTCACTATGAGCTTCAGCAGCCCCGGTCCAGGTTGTGGTGTTCCCTTCGTCTTGGGGGACACCCTTGCTGACGGTCTGCAGCATGATGAGCCAGAGTTAGGTTTGGGGGTTTCACAGATGAGTCCTCAACGGACATTCACGCTCCAGGCCTCCTCTTGTTGAGGCAAGAGATCCAATTCAGAAAAAGCAAATACCTTTTCAAGACACTGAAAATAATTTCAGAATGAAAATAGCTTTAGTCAGCCCTATTGTGGGTGATAGGGCAGGCGGTATCAATTCTGAAAACTTAAGTTGTTGATTGAACATACAGTAAAAGTGAAAAATCACTATTGCTTTTAGCCACTAAAAAAGTCAATACCTGGGTGTATCTGAGGAACAACACCACCAACCTTATCTTTATTTCCACACTAGCTGTAGAGTTAGAGGAATCCACAGGCCATGGTTGCTCATGTCTCATCTACGATGAGTCAGAGATGTAGACACAGCCCAGATAAGAATACAAGGAGGGTGGTGGTTAAGGATTGTAATAGCTACAAGTACGGTATTAAGCAAGTAGTTAATTCTCATAAGGGACACTGGAGGATGTCTCTAAGAACTGTTACCTGAGTGGTTCTTGCAGGATGAACAGAAGTTCACCAGTAAGGATAACAGCCTTCTAGGCCCAGAAGACTGTATGAGCAAGACACAGCATGTGTAGTATATTGCAGTTCAGGGAATGGAAAGTAACCATGTGGTTGTGGGTCCTAAGGAAGGGGGAGGGGAGGATGAGCTTGAAGCCACCGCGCTAGTGCGACACTTGACTTTTACCAAAGACAGCAAGATTTTTACTTGCATGCCAGTGAAATGTTGGGAATGTTATAGAGTTGGTAAAAGCAGAAAGAATAACTTAGCCAATCAATAGAAAAGAGTAATTTTTTAAAACATAGAAAAAGCACTCAACTGTGCACCTGCTGAAATAGACCATTTTTTAGGAAAGTGGACAGTGTCCTATCTCAGTCCAGCTAGTAGGCAAATGCTGCAGAGTTAACTCCCCAGCACACCTCAGAGATGTATCAGCCTAAGTAACCTGGTGGACCACACAGCTAAAGCATCTGCTATGGCTCGTCATAGAAAGTGTTAAATCCCTTATGCCCTCAACCACTGATGCTCTCTCAACTTGGCAGAAGTCACCACTGGTTCGGTTAAAGGTACCTTTACAGAGAGAGGTTTAAGGAAAGGCAAACGTGTATTTTTAAGAGGAAATATATATTTAAAATACACATATATTACCCTTTCAAAATTAGGACAGTGATAAGAGACACTTTGGTAGGGGCACAGGCAGGAAGTACTCAAGTAAATAGAGTTGATAGCATAAGACCCATGCTCTTCTCAGTACGTTGTATTCTCATAATGCTTTCCTGATTTTCCCTTTACTTTAAGCACTAGATGGGAAGTCAGGAAACCAGGATTCAGAGCCAGCCACAGCGTCTTCTAAACATCTGCCTCATCTCAGACAGGTCTCTTTACTTTTCTAGCCCTCCGTTCTCTCTCCCCTCCCTGGTGAGAGGATTTTCGAGTAGGTCCCACAGGAAGTAGCAGAGCTGCTTCACGGGCCTCTCTGGAAGATGACGGGGTCTTCCGCCAACGCTTCCCTTCCAGGAGAGCAGCTTCACTCTCGTTTGTATTATGAACAGGGGCTTTTATAAGAATTATTGATAAAAGGATTCTATCACTTTTTAAAAGTCTGGAAAAAAAAAAAAACAGAACCAGGTATTTCATGGGCCATATCCAAGTCAGAAAGAATTTCCACATCTGGAGAATGGGATAACAGTAGTTCCATTTCATAGCTCTCTGGGGGTTGAACAAGATTACTACATGTGGAACAGGGCGTAGAACAAAGGAAGCGTTTGATGTGTTAGCTATTAACCCCCCACCCCAATAGGTCCCTCACAAATGAGACTGCATTTCATACAACTCTTAAACTTTGAGTATGAGCTGTTGACCTGAAAAAAATTGCCTAATCCGTCTGTTTTCTATCAAAAACACTCTAAAAATGTCTTGTACATGTTCTCTGTGAATTTTTAGTATAACCACTTTATTTCTATTTCTTGTACATCGCCCTTTCTCTCCCACAACCAAAAGTTTTCTCCTTACATCAGATTTTTGAAATACGTCTGACCGGATGCAATGATGAAGTTGCACATATTGGTGTGTTTCAGGCTCGCCAGCTCGTGGGAAAGTGACGTCAGTGTCCACTGCCTCACCCTGCCCTCTGCAACCTGCTTGGAGCTGCTGTTGATATTGTCAAGGAGCAATGCCATGTTGCCTCCCTCCCTCCGCTGCATGAATTCTTTCCAGGTAAGGCATGGCTCCTTTACCACGGCGTGATTTCTCAGTTTGACTTGTTGTCGTTTTTTAAGGACCCTGTCTTTAACAGGCGCTAGCCCACGGAAACCCACATTTTCACAGGATAGTAATAACGAGCACAACGCGTGTATTGCCTTGTTCTGTCTCTTTCTAAATGGAGCCTCAGAACTGATTAGATAATTGTCTAGTAGTGGCCGAACCCATGTCTCTCTAACCCGGGGCTTGTTCTCGTCATCTCCGTCTTTCCCGCCTCTGAGAGAAGAGGCGGGAATGTTCGGCAAAGACACTTGTGAATGCCACTTCCCTTTTCCCAGCTTTGCCCTAGAACAAGGATTTTCGGCCAGCATTAGTATCTTTGCTGCTTTTAGCTTGCAGTCAGATTGCCAAATGGAGGTTTAACAGCGGCTGCATCCTCCCCCCACTCGCGGCACCTTTTCCCTCTCTCCCCACTCCCTCCCTTCTCTGGGTATTTATCTGTGCTCCTGGTCAGAGCAGTACAGAACAGAATAACACATGTGGACTGACCAGCAGGAAGACACCTTCCCTGGTAGGCAGCTAGCTAGTTGTCACCCAGGTGGCATATGAGAATTCACATGTTGGCTGGTCACTTCACTTGTGACCATATAGCTACTGAATGTTACTGAACTTATCTGTGACTCTCAGCATTGGAAAAATATTCCCAAGCCCTCTGAGCCTGTTGAGCAGGCCACGTGCATTGCTGAGAAATGACTGAACGTGGGTGGCTTGTTTCCACTTCTGAAGGGTTGCTGATGTGTCCTGAGATAGCTTCAGAATTGGTGGATGTCGCTTGGTGCGTCTCTGTGGTAAAACAAGACGTGGATTTTCCTATGAAATATAGCTCAGGGATTTGGTAAAAAGAATAATAATAATAACTGCTCCATAATAATTTGCGTCCATATCCTCCTGGTACTCTGTTACATTGATTGTCTCTGTGATTTTCTTCCTGATACACACATTTCCGACTTTGGCTGTGTGATACCTGTTTGAATTGATCATTACTTGATGATCAGCTTGAAGGTCCTAGATTCAAGGACCAGAGAGAACACCTTCCTATTTTGTAGGAGAGGAAACTGAGACCCAGAGAGATGGAGTCAGTTGGCCAGGGAGTAGCCAGCATGTTAGAGACAGAGCTGGACTCGCCAGGCTTACGCTGGGTAACAGCTTCTGCTACCCAAATTCAGTGCTCGCCGAAGCCCCAGGAGGTGGACGGGGTGTGAGTGGTCACATCTGCCTTGGAAGGTCCACAACACCCCCTTATTATGTGATTATTGTAATTATTTGTCTACTGCCCTGAACTGGAACTGATTTAAAATTCTGTGTATCAATCCATATTTCTTCTAAGTTTTGCTCTTTGGATTGAACATTGAATAACACAAAAGTTCACCCACAAACTTTTATGGGAGATGCGAGAAACTTAACAGTGGGGGAGAGAGGCTGGAAGACAATTATTTTTTATTTCACTCCCGTCTCCACTGTTGGAAGTTTTTATATGATGGATGAGTGAAGAGCAAAAGAGATGACTCGGACTTGGAGGATTTTACAGCCTGTTGGGGGAGATAGAACTGTCATCCATGGGTGATATAAATCTAGAATCATTTTATTACAAGGTAGCCTACGCGCAAGTCTTAAAGAGATTAAAGGTAAAAGAGTAATCTAGGTCGGGCGTGGGGGATTTGAGAGGAGGCCCAATCTGTATTTCTTCTCCAGGAGACGGAGGAAAAGCAGCCCCTTCAAGGCGCTCACCTCGAGCACACATACACACACAGGTACGAAAGCCTGGCCCGCCCTGCGTGCCATCCGTGTTCGCTCCCGGCACCTGTCATCACAGGGGCTCTCACCATCAGGATCATTGCTGACTGTCCCTCTCTATTAGTGACTGTGCTTCTGCTTTCAGTGCATTTGCTGAACATGATTGTCAGGGGCACACACACTTCTCCCAGTTTCAAAGGTACAGAGAAACTGGGCGCGGGTTCACAAACAATGTCTGCTAAAGAGATCTTGTTCCTGCCGTTACCCCTGGAAAGATGCATTCTTATCAAGGACACACCAGGAATTGACTTCCCCACGCAGGCCTTCACTCCAAGATAAAGTATCAGGGAACAGGGGAGGATGTCTGTCAGGATTAGAAAGAGACGCTCTGCTTTGTCATCTTCGGAACACCTACCTCATCAGTTATTACAATGGCAAGGAACTGGGCTGCAAATGTTGCCCATGTTGGGGATTTATTTCTTCAAGTGGAAACTCACTTTAGTGCGCGTTTTTTTTTTTTTTTTTTTTTTTTAACAAAAAGCTGTGTTGGGGCTTCCCTGGTGGCGCAGTGGTTGAGAGTCCGCCTGCCGATGCGGGGGACATGGGTTCGTGCCCCGGTCCGGGAGGATCCCACATGCCGCGGAGCGGCTGGGCCCGTGAGCCACGGCCGCTGAGCCTGCACATCCGGAGCCTGTGCTCCGCAACAGGAGAGGCCGCAACAGTGAGAGGCCCGCGTACCGCAAAAAAAAAACCAAAGAAAAAAACCCATGGAGATAAAAGAGCTGTGTTGGCAAGAGCTGTAATATAGTAGAATGACACTTGTTAAAGATACCATCTTTACATTTCCAGTTCTCTAACTTTGCAGGGCGAGTCAGTTACTGTGAGCAATGCTGCTTTTTCTGTAAAAATGTTATTTTAGGTTTCTGAGGCTTCAGACAGCACTACTGCCTGAGCTCTTATCACTGTCAAATCCCAGAAGGAAGGGTTTATCTTATTAGTTAGAGCCATTAATGTATATGAAATTCTAACTTCTTAAATTATAGTGCAACATTTCTCCCAGGTGAACAGGGATATCGTTGGGTGGTTTTTTTATACTTTTCACTTCTGCTCTGGTCCAGTCCCTTAATATCCCTGGTATGATTCTGAGCAAACAATGTAGGATTTGGTTGAGAATCACATACCATAGTTGTTGCAGCCCCAAGAAGGATGGACTTACCACGTCACTCCCCGCTTACGGTCCTTCTGTGACTTTCTATTGCAGTGAGAACAAAATCCAGACTCCTTATCCGGACCCACAAAGCCCAGCAGTATCTGTCCCTATCTCCCTCTCTGGCCTAATCCCCTGCTCGCTCCGTCTCACTCACTCTGTTCCAGTCACACTGGCCTTACTTCCTGCTCCCTCTCGTGGGCTGGTCCTGGCTGCAGGGTCTGTGCACTGCCTGTTCTCTGCTTCCAGGAGAATACTCTGGACCAGAGCTTTGCATGACTGGGTCCTCTTTTCTTTCAGGTCTCAGCTCAGGTGTCCCTTCCCCTAAGAAGCCTAACCTCACCCCCACCCCCTGTCCCTTACTAAATTCCCCAATCCCTGTCACCATTATTCTATAATCTCACCTCGTTTTATTTTCTTCATGGCTCTTTTCACTATTTACAGTGCTTTTTCTTTCTTTTTTTTTTGTTTGTCTTTTTTCCTGTACAAAAATGTGTGTTGAATGAGAACAGGGAGAATGTCTATTTTTGCTCAGTGTTGCATCAACAGAACTTAGGACAGTGCTCGGCTGTAGGAAGCATTTAATAAATATTGGCTGGCTGGCTGGCTGGAGATGGGTGGACAGACGCACCAGTAAAATGCAAACTGGCATGGCCATTTGACATTCTAGAGAATTCCAAAGGACTGAGCTAGGGAGAAGCAGAGGCATGGGCAGTACACCCTCAGGGGCAGAAGCAGCACCTTTTTCCCTGCCGGGACAGGGTGGACTCCAAGGGTAAGGTCCACATTTGAGATGTCAATAAGACTGAGCATAGATGGGTGTCTGAAATGACAGCCTGGAGCTCTGTACAAATGAGAAAGACTCGAAGAAGGGGTCGACCTTGGAAGGAGCCGGTGAGATCCAGGATAAGCAGAATGACCAGTAGACAGGTCCAGGCTCCCTCTGAGCCCTGGAGACCACAGGAGGGGAAATCGGAGTTGATGCTTTGGTGCCAGAAACTGAGGCAGAGGGGACTGGGGGTGTCGACGGCTCCTTTGGAGGGGGCAGGCGGCAGGTGCTGCCACTGTAACTGCTGCCAGTTTGATTCCCCTCTGAGAGCTTCAGAGCTCTGGGGAGAGGTGGCAGAAGGCAGTTTCCATATCCATCTTGGTGAACCACATCCAGCTTTTTAACCCGAAGTCCTGCAATGGCAGCTTTAAATCTGAACAAGGTCTCTGGAAGGTAGAACCTTAGAGCACCCAGGTTGGATCCAGGACTGGGTCGGGGCAGCTGGGTTTAATGGTTCTATGCCTCTTTCTTAGAATCTTGGACTATTGTAGCTGGAAGGATCAACTAGTCCAATGACCTTACTTTTATAAATAAGGAGCAGAGCCAGGAAGGGTAAGTTGTTATTGGAGACTGAAACTCTGATTCCTACGTTAGGCTTTTTGTGCTACACCTGATTTTCCCTGTTCCGTGGGACACAAGTTGCTTAGCGTATAAATAGGTGTCACTCATAAAAAACCATGAGATACTCATCAGATAATAATAATGCAAATTAAAATAGCTAATATTTATTCAGTGCTTTCTGTATTCCAGGCCCTGTTCTCAACGATTTGTACTTATTCATTCATTTCATTTTTATGAGAAACACCATGAGGAAGGTATATTATCAATATTATTCCCATTCCACAGGTACAGAAACTGAGCCAGGGAGATTAGCTTGCCCACGCTCACACAGCTAGTGAGCGGAGGAACAGGAGGTTCAAAGCCTGGCTCTAGACCGCACCTCCACCCCCATTCTTAACCACCAGAACGCAAGGCTGTGTTTCAAACCTAGGTCTTCTGGTTCTGAGTCTATTACGTATTCCATCTCATGGCAGTTACATCAAAGAAAGTGCAAATGGTCCTGTCATTGCCCTGGGTCTTGCGCATCTTAGTTTTACCACATGGCAGCAACAGTATCTCTTTTATTAATACCATCCTTCAGGTATTACTGAGGTTCAGAGAACCACAGCCTTCAGCTAAGGGGGCAATATGAGCGGTATGGATCCTGGCAAGTAAGTTGAACTTCATCAGACTATCGTTTTATGTGTATGCTGTGTGGCTGTATAGTGCAGTGAACATATGTAGAAGAGAAGAAACAAAAGAGCTTCATAGAGCTTATCTATTTCCACCTGACAGGCTTAGTCAGGGAAGCTTCCTCAGCTCTTGATGGATTTGATGTCATAGACTATTCCACGGGGGAAGGTGAAGCTGATGAAGCGCCTTGACTAAGGGTCGCGTATACTTTTCCAGAGCAGGAAATTCTCAGTGATGTTACTTGTGTGTAGTTTGATTTTTTTTTAAATAGATCTTTATTGGAGTATAATTGCTTCACAATACTGTTGCACAACAGAGCGAATCAGCCATATGCACACACATGTCCCCATATCCCCTCCCTCTTGCGTCTCCCTCCCACCCTCCCTATCCCACCCCTCTAGGTGGTCACAGAGCACCGAGCTGATCTCCCTGTGCTATGCGGCTGCTTCCCACCAGCCAACTATTTTACGTTCGGTAGTGTATACATGTCGATGCTACTCTCACTCCGCCCCAGCTTCACCCTCCCACCCCACATCCTCAAGTCCATTTTCTATGTCTGTCTCTTTATTCCTGCCCTGCAACTAGGTTCATCAGTACCATTTTTTTTTTTTTTAGATTCCATATATATGTGTTAGCATACAGTATTTGTTTTTCTTTCTGACTTACTTCACTCTGTACAACAGACTCTAGGTCCTATTGTAAATAGTGCTGCAGTGAACATTGTGGTGCATGTCTCTTTTTGAATTATGGTTTTCTCAGGGTATATGCCCAGTAGTGGGATTGCTGGATCATATGGTAGTTCTATTTTTAGTTTTTTAAGGAACCTCCAAACTGTTCTCCATAGTGGCTGTATCAATTTACATTGCCACCAACAGGGCAGGAGGGTTCCCTTTTCTCCACGCACTCTCCAGCATTTATTGTTTCTAGATTTTTTGATGATGACCATTCTGACTGGTGTGAGGTGATATCCAATTGTAGTTTTGATTTGCATTTCTCTAATAATTAGTGATGTTGAGCATCTTTTCATGTGCCTCTTGGCCATCTGTATGTCTTCCCTGGTGAAATGTCTAGTTAGGTCTTCCACCCATTTTTTAACTGGATTGTTTGTCTTTTTGATATTGAGCTCCATGAGCTGTTCATATATTTTGGAGATTAATCCTTTGTTGTTTCATTTGCAAATATTTTCTCCCATTCTGAGGGCTGTCTTTTTGTCTTGTTTATGGTTTCCTTTGCTGTGCAAAAGCTTTTAAGTTTAATTAAGTCCCATTTGTTTATTTTTGTCTTTATTTCTGTTACTCTAGGAGGTGGATCAAAAAAGGTCTTGCTGTGGTTTATGTCAGAGTGTTTTTCCTGTGTTTTCCTCTAAGAGTTTTAAGGTGTCTGATCTTACATTTAAGTCTTTAATCCATTTGGAGTTTATTTTTGTGTATGGTGTTAAGGAGTGTTCTAATTTCATTCTTTTACATGTAGCTGTCCAGTTTTCCCAGCACCACTTATTGAAGAGGCTGTCTTTTCTCCATTGTATGTTCTTTCCTCCTTTGTTGTAAATTAGGTGACCATATGTGCATGAGTTTATCTCTGGGCTTTCTATCCTGTACCGTTGGTCTGTATTTCTGTTTTTGTGCAAAATACTAGCAAACAGAATCCAACAGCACATTAAAAGGATCATACTCCATGATCAAGTGGGATTTATCCCAGGGATGCAAGGATTCTTCAGTATACACAAATCGATCAGTGTGATGCACCATATTAACAAATTGAAGGAGAAAAACCATATGATCATCTCAGTAGATGCAGAAAAAGCTTTTGACAAAATTCAACACCCATTTATGATAAAAACTCTCCAGAAAATGGGCATGGGGGAACCTACCTCAACATAATAAGGCCATATACGACAAACCCACAGCAAACATCATTCTCAATGGTGAAAAACTGAAAGCATTTCCACTAAGATCAGGAACAAAACAAGGATGTCCACTCTCACCACTCTTGTTCAACATAGTTTTAGAAGTCCTAGCCACAGCAATCAGAGAAGAAAAAGCAATAAAAGGAATACAAATTGGAAAAGAAGAAGTAAAACTGTCATTGCCGATGACATGATACTATACATAGAAAATCCTAAAGATGCCACCAGAAAACTACTAGAACTAATCAGTGAATTTGGTAAGGTTGCAGGATACAAAATTAATGCACAGAAATCTCTGGCATTCCTATACACTGACAACGAAAATTCAGAAAGAGAAATAAAGGAAATACTCCCATTTACTATTGCAACAGAAAGAATAAAATACCTAGAAGTAAACCTACCTAAGAAGGCAAAAGACTTGTACTCAGAAAACTATAAAACACTGATGAAAGAAATCAAAGATGATATAAACAGATGGAGAAATATACCATATTTTTGGATTGGAAGAACCAATACTGTGAAAGTGACAATACTACCCAAAGCAATCTACAGATTCAGTGCAACCCCTGTCAAACTACCAATGGCATTCTTCACAGAATTAGAACAAAAAATTTCACAATTCGTGTGCAGTTTGATTTTAACTTTAAGAAACGCACTGATATCCAGTGTCAACATTTCCATGACGTGAAAACCATATACGGTGACCCTTGAACAACATGGGTTCGAACTGCACGATTCCACTTATACATGGTATTTTTCAGTGGTGAATATCACTGTACTGCGTGGTCTGTGGTTGGTCGAATGTGCCAATGGAAAGGAACCGTGGATGCAGAGGGCCAGCTATGAGTTACACACAGATTAACCTCCACGTTGTTCAAGGGTCAGCTGTATTCAACTTCTCAATTGTTCAGAAATTAATAATTTTACAGATAATTCTCCCATCCAGCTGCTTTTTTTTTTTTTTTTTTTTTTTTTTTTTTTTTTTTTTTTTGCGGTACGTGGGCCTCCTGCGGAGCACAGGCTCCGGACGCGCCGGCCCAGCGGCCATGGCTCACGGGCCCATCCGCTCCGCGGCATGTGGGATCTTCCCGGACCGGGGCACGAACCCGCGTACGCCTGCATTGGCAGGCGGACTCCCAACCACTGCGCCACCAGGGAAGCCCCCCAGCTGCTTTTTCACTACCTGTTTTAATATCTGTACCCAAAGAGGAGAAGAAAACAACACATAAAAATTTGGTTCAGTCATTTGGCCATTAGTTGGCATCTTAGGTGAAAGGCTTTGATTGTATGGAAGTTTGAAGTTGCGGTTCCAACTTAAGAATTTTTTTATAGGTATATGCAGTCTATATAGCGCTCCAAGAAATGGGTAGGCAGGGGCCCAGGAACTTTACAGACGAGGAGTAACAAAGGGGCTACAGAAAGGGAAAGTGAGGATTCTATCTGTACACCAGTTTTTTCCTGTCTACTTTCAGATGTTACACTACATAAACGGTCGTCTTTCATATGCCATGCTCATGTCTAGGTAAATTATCGCCTTTAATATCTTTTAAGGTGACGTTTTATTAAATGATTATAAAAAGATAATCACCTTGATGATAAAAGATTGGGAAATACAGAAAAATGTAAAGGGAGTGAAAATCACTGGGCGTCACCAGGATTGACATTTTAGAGTAATTCTCGTTAGTGTCTCTCGTTCTATATATGCACGTATACGCACACACACAGAAATATATAAAGTTGGCCCCGTTGGAGATGCTGGGACTCAATTACTGGCTGTATTCTGCCTTTTCCTCTGTTTCGTCACTGGCGTGAAGACAGTCAGCCTTCCTGGAGACTGTCAGAGGAGGGCTTTATAAACCGGGGTCCTGTTATCAGGTGGGAATAGAGGGGAGGGAGGCTGCGAGCCACTCCATACATCAAAGGGTTGCTGCAGATGGAATTAGGAGGTGGGCAGACCCGCATCAAGATGGGCAGGCGCTGGCTAGATAGAAATTGTCCTGATCCGCACGCACCGTCCAGAGGTTCGAGGGCGTGCAGCGCTGGTGCCCTCAGGTCCCAAGGCACGTAGGCCTTCTTTCTTTCCTTCTATAACGCCTTCGTCCTCAGTGGGCAGAGATAATCCGGGGTTGAGTGCCGCTCGTTATATTTAGGGAATCCAGTCTCGAAGGTGGTGATTACTGCTCTGGCTATTTTCAGTCTCTCTCCTTAAAACAGATTTCTGAGAACTGCCTCAACAATTTGGGTGTGAAAAGGATGTTGCCCTAACCTTCCTCTCTGCCCCGTGGGGCGTTCTGTGGTTTGGGGAAATAAGCAGGTATCCTTAGATTCATACAGGTCTCTAGTCTGAATTCTCTATCCTCTGTCTCTTCTCGTATTGGACTCTGCTGTTTGGCCACATTCTAGAGAATACACGGAGGGGCCTGGAAGGAGCCTGGAGGTTTCCCAGAGGGTCAGCGAGCCCAGGAGTCTTCTCGCTGCTACACTGCTTCTTTCAGGAGGCTGCTCCCCTGTCCCAGATTCCCCGCCACATGCGCTGCTCCTCAGAAATTTCTATCCTTTCCAAGGAGTTGGGCTTGTAGGCAAAGTGGGACAGTTCCCAGGCCTTCCATGGCCTTTACTCTGAGGGGCTACCACTTGGTGGGGAGCCTGGTAGGGCTGGGGCGCCCTGGCTTCGGCCTTATTGAGAGAAGTAGGAACGAGGCGTAGCCCAGAAAGTCAATCATTCTGTCTCTTGTTTTGTTTGCTTGTTTTTAATAAGGTAACTTTTTCCCCCTGACCGTGAAGGGAAAATACATCCTCATGACAGAAAAATCTGGTATGTTTTTCATTAGCAAAGCAATACTTATTTGCACTTTAAGCCTAAAAGTATAGAATCTTCAAATCAAACAGTTTCAGTCCTTCACAGCCTGGCGGCGAGAGCAGGCCTGGGGCAGGGCCTGGGGAGCCTCTGTGATTGGAGGGCACTCACTGTCTCTGAGCCTCAGACTCAGTATCTCTGAAGTGGGTGAGGGGAGGCCTGGAGGACAGATGGGTTTGGCTGATTCTGCAATGCCGGGATTATGGATGGTTCTGGCTCTTGTATGTCAGCGTCCATAGGAAACTTGTTCAAAATTCAGATTTCTGAGTGAGAGCCCCAGAGATTCTGCTTCAGTAACTCCGGAGGAGAGCCCAGGGATCTGCATTATAACAAACACCCCTAAAACAATAAATTAATTTTTGGAAAGCAAAAAATACCCCCAAAAAACAAAACACCCAAAGCGTTTCTGAAAAAGGTTTTTGAGAACCAAGGTAAGAAACACTTCAGTGAAAATGGAATATATTCCCACTGAAGTGAGAAATGTAAAGGAAGAAAATCTTTCAGTTATGATGAATACCTAGTTATTAGCTCAAGTAGCTTATTTTCCTCTTTTCTTCACTTTTTCTTTTTAATCTGCACATTACACAGTCCCTAACAAATGAAGTAAACTGAATTGTTGTCATGCAGTTTGTTTGTTGGTTTGTTTGTTTGCGGTACGCGGGCCTCTCACTGCTGTGGCCTCTCCCGTCGCGGAGCACAGGCTCCGGACGCTCAGGCTCAGCGGCCATGGCTCACGGGCCCAGCCGCTCCACGGCATGTGGGATCCTCCCGGACCGGGGCACGTACCCATGCCCCCTGCATCAGCAGGCAGACTCTCAACCACTGCGCCACCAGGGAAACCCGCGGTTTGTATTTTTTCTTTTGCTGTCTTTTTTTTTTCTTTTCTTCTACCATGATTTCTCCCTTTCACACTCAGATGCTTGGTAGAATCCGGGGGTCATTTATCTCTGTAACTCATCTTTGTGCCATTCAGCATGAACTTAGCATCCTCTCTCCCTCAGGGCTGTGCAGCCCTTGTAACCTCTCCTTCTCACAGCAAGGCTGGTGTCCTAGGACAGTCACTCACCCTGATGTAGGACACTCAGGCTCTAGTCTCAGATTTGCCACCACCTGGATTTTGTGACCCCCAGCTAGCCAGGTAACCTCTGTGGGTCCCAGTTTCTTTGTCTGTGCAATGAGGGCGTTGGGTTAAAATCTAAAGTTCCTTTGAAAGTAGATGCACACAGAGTCATTTTGTCTGTTCCCTGTTTGCTCCTAATTTATTCACCCAGACTGAATAATATAACGCTATTCCTTAAGGGGACTAAGTCCTTATTTCTTTTGAACATCTTGAAAGTGTTTAACTGAAGGAAAGCATAGATAAATCCACATAATGTAGGGGTTTTGTTTTTGTTTTTGTTTTGCTCTCCAAGAGAATTGGGTCTCTGTCACAGCATCTTCCTACCAGCCACAAAGAAAGGTCAGGAATGATGGGCTTAGGGTGCTGTCCGGCCCTCGGCTCTTCCCGCCTGCGAGACCCGGCTCACTCTTTCCTACGGAGGCAGGCGAGGGGAAAACACTGTCAGGTAGGCTGTGTGCCAGAGAAGAGCAAGAGGAGAAACCTGGAATGTTCTCTGCACAGCCTTTGATTTCTCTGCTTCTCTCCCCTCCCTCAGGCTTCTTCTGCTTTCGGTTTCAACTTCTGTTTCTTTTTTTGCGGTACGCGGGCCTCTCACTGTTGTGGCCTCTCCCGTTGCGGAGCGCAGGCTCCGGACGCGCAGGCTCAGCGGCCGTGGCTCACGGGCCCAGCCGCTCCGCGGCATGTGGGATCTTCCCGGACTGGGGCACGAACCCATGTCCCCTGCATCGGCAGGCGGACTCTCAACCACTGCGCCACCAGGGAAGCCCTCAACTTCTGTTTCTGACTCTGATCCTGGTCCATATTGAAACATTCGTGGCTTAGGAATTTTCCAGTGGTTTTGCGTTTGCGTGTATTTTACTTGGAAGTATGGTTACTCCAAGAAAGGTTTCTAAAATGTGAGACTCTCCCCTTGCCCAGAGCTATCAACAAAGGGACTTGATTCTTTCCCACACTGAGCATGGCTGTGTTTAGCCAAGTGGCTACCTGGTCTTGTTTCCTTGAAGAGGCAACTAAAGCTACATGTCTGCTTTTAGAAACAAAGTTGCATCAAGATTGAAATGACTGCACTGGCTTCTTCCGTGTGTTTGAAGGAGCTTTTCTGGCTCGAAGGGGAAAGGGCAGCCTGGGAGGGATGCCAGCCCTCAAGGGAATGGTGGATTGGAAGGGACACCGTCCTGAGCCTCTGCTGAGAACATCTCGTGAGCCCACCCAGGAACCACGGATTGCTCAGCAGAGAGAAGATTTAGAACAGAGAAGGTGTGGAGGACCAGGCCAGGGCAGCTGTGAGGAACGAGAATGGAGTTACTTCATTATCCTTTCGGTCCTCGCTCTCGTAGACCTGACGTACGACGTAGCGTGGAAAAGCCCTGGCGTGGAGGTGGGGGACAGATCTGGGTTCTGGTCTTGGCTTCTGTCCCTGCAACAGGTACATCTGGGCACAAGTCACTTGCCTGCCGAGACCCCAGGTTTCTCATCCCTCCGGCTCAGGAATCCACTGATGCTAGTGTCAGGAGTTGAAGGATTCACAGAAGTGTGAGTGCTTGTGGATTAAGTTAGTCTAAAGAGGAAAGGCTAGCATCCAGCCTAAGGCTGGCATTCCCCTTAGAGATCAGCACGTTGCTTCCTTCTAGGTTACAAGTTGGGAATGAAGGTCCCAGAGTAGCGATGACGTTGGGACAGCAGGGAGAGTATTTCTGTAGTTCAGCCTGGGCTTCACGCAGTTAGCATCAGCAGTTAGCTTGCAGTAATTTAAGGTGGTTTGATACATCTGTAGCATACAAGAGGATGTCTGGTATGTTGTCCGAAGCCGTAATAACAGAACAGACTAAAATGAAGTCAACAATTAGCCAAGTAATGTTTAAGTACTGGTGCCTTTTCTTGTCTCTTTAGAGCTGATTGATGTTCTTTATAAACAGCTACATTTTGTCTCTAGTCCCAATGTTTCTGACTGTTTCCGTTGGTCTTACTGTTTCCTTCTCATTTACCTTCAGCTTGAAACCCATTTGTAAAGGCCATAAACATTTCAGATATTGTCCATTTGAACCATCAGCTGCGTTTCAGCACTAAGTCCCCCAAATACACTAATAATTTTCACAGAAATCAGAGCACTGCAAACAGAAGACGTGGCTCTTGGTATTTTTATTTTAAATAGGGGAGTTAAATCTACTTACTTTATTGTGATTAGTAATACAGTTGGGTGTACGTGTGTGTTTTTTCATTGTCACACTTGATCCCTTATTCTTTTTTCCTTATTTCTTAATTCCTTGTTGTCTTGATAGGTTTTTCATCCCTTTCTAAAAAATTTCCTCTGCTGGCTTGGAAACAATAGCTTGCAGGTTTCTTCTTTTAGTGGTTGCTCTTAGAATGTTTAAATATATAAAGCGTTGTAGGAAAAACAAAGTGGTTCAATATCTTTACCTTTTTCAAACAGGCAAGTACCTTACCATATTTTAGCTACCTGTTAAGCACATTCCTTCCCTGTACCTCACATCTGCCACATTGTTATGGTCTACTGTCTTTGCTTCACTTAAAAACAAATAAATTAGTGGTTGATTTTAAATATTTTAAGATTCATTGCATATATACATATCAGTGTCATACTTTTTGTTTTCTTTCCCGACATTCCGTATCCTTTAGTATTCCTTTCACAGAATTTCCTTCTGAAATGTCTTCATTTTGTTCTTGAATGATGGCTCAGCTAGGTATAGAATTCTGCACACCTTTTCAGTTTGAAGATCTGTCACTCATTGCCTTCTGCCCTCTCGTTCTTTTGAGAAGACAGCTATTATAACATTATTTGCTGTTGCTCTGCAGATGGAATCCATCTCTTTTCTCCTACTGGTCTGGAAGAGTCTATCTTTATGCTTGATGTACTCTAGCTTTACAGTGATGTCTAGGTGTGGATTTTTAAAAATGTGTTCTATTTAGTATTCTGAGA
Organism: Lagenorhynchus albirostris; assembly: GCF_949774975.1. NCBI lineage: Eukaryota > Metazoa > Chordata > Mammalia > Artiodactyla > Delphinidae > Lagenorhynchus > Lagenorhynchus albirostris. Next base: position 71,285,077 of record NC_083106.1, read on the forward strand.
CTACTCCACCTGAGGACTCCTGTCTTTAACTTAGTTCTGGAAAATCACTAGCTATTATATATGAAATCTCCATTATCTCCCCCACCCCCATTTCCTCTGTTGACCTCCTATTAGACTTATATTGGAGTCTTTCAGTCTATTCTGCTTATCTCTTAAATGTTCTTTTGTGTGTGTGCATGCGCACGTGTGCACATTAGGGATAAATTCCTCACTACTAGATTGTCCAGTTCACTCATTCTGGTGTGTATCCCAACTATTGAGTTTTTAGTTCAATGGATATTTTTTTCATTTCCAAGGCATCAAGTTTTTTAAATTGAGGTATAATTGAATATAATGTTATGTTAGTTTCAGATGTACAGTGTAGTGATTCAATATTTGTATATATTGCGAAATGATCACCACAATAAGTGTAATTAACATCTATCACCACACACAGTTACAAATTATTTTTCTTGTGACAAAGACTTTTAAGATCCACTCTCGTAGCAATTTTCAAGTATATAATACAGTATTATGAACTGTAGTCACCATGCTGTCCCTTACATCCTCAGGACATTTTTTTCTGGTTTTTTTTTTGCGGTACGCGGGTCTCTCATTGTTCTGGCCTCTCCCGCTGTGGAGCACAGGCTCCGGACGCGCAGGCTCAGTGGCCATGGCTCACGGGCCCAGCCGCTCCGCGGCATGTAGGATCTTTCCAGACCGGGGCACGAACCCGTGTCCCCTGCATCGGCAGGCGGACTCTCATCCACTGCGCCACCAGGGAAGCCCCTCAGGACATTTTATAACTGGAAATTTGTGCCTTGTGACCCCGTCACCCATTTTGCCCCCCCCATGCCCCTCCCATTCCCTGCCTCTGGCAATTATCAATCTGTTCTCTTTAGATGATACCAAGTTTTAAAAATCTTTCTGAGGCTATTAAATATACCCGCTTTTAAGTCTTTTTCATTTGTTCTGTTCTTTTAATTTTGTCTGGAGTCGCCTGATCTTCTAGTTGTGCATTTTGTGGCGTAATTCAGGGTTCCGTTTCTTCGTGTGTTTTAGAATGTTGGTTTGCAAGCTCGCGTTGTTTAAGTTCTCACGTTGTGTAAGTTTCTCCCCTTAGTGCTCCCCGGGCTTGCCCCACCTCCCTGGTAGTTTTGTAGCTACTTCAACCTGCCTCGTCCAGAACCGAGTCCAGAATGGGGGAGGGGTTCTGTGCTGCTCCTGGGCTTCCTGCAGACTTACCCCCTGAACCAGCAGGCAGCCTGGCCTCTCGCCATTGCTGTAGCTGTGGAGTCCGTGTGAGTCCTAACCTCCAGGAGGTGTCAGTAGCGACTTTCTTGGGTCTCCTTTCGTGGCTATTACTCCGCCCTGGAGCCTGACTTTGACTTCAGCCCCATCAGATCCCTGGCTTCAGCTCTGACTCCCCGCTTTGTTCTTCTGGTCCAAGGAGATGCTTAGCTCGTTGAGTGTAGCTATGGTTTGGAAGTTTCTCACTTTATATTTTGACCGCCATTGCCATATATTTGAAGAATTCAAGGCAAGGACTTTTAGTGTCATCTTTGGCTCTCTGTGACTTAACCTTGGTTTTTACATCAATAGAAGGAGAATAACAACTACCCTTCCTATGTGAAAGCACTTTGTAAGTCATGTAGGCAAGGTGTGGCCATTTTTATAATTAATGTAATCAGTATCACATTTTACCACTACTCTACATCTTTGGAGTCAAATTTTTCTTGGGGTGGGTGAGTGGCATGGTGAGGGAATGAAATATCCCCACATTTTTAGTTTTCTACTAAATGTTGTCAGCGGTTCAGGTCACAAATTACAGAGTGGTTTCTGCAGGCAAATGGATTGTGGCGTTGTTTTTACTTTTAGACTTGTGTGAAATGGAAAGGAAATTGCGCTTAATGACAGTAGAACTAGCGCAACCATTCACTGGATTTTTCATTTTTTTCTCAACTTTATTGTTTCTTTTTTAACCCAGTGATGGTGTCCAAAACACAGCTTGCTATCTGATATTTAGGTGCTTTAAAAAAATCCACTTAGGGCTTCCCTAGTGGCGCAGTGGTTGAGAGTCCGCCTGCCGATGCAGGGGACACAGGTTCGTGCCCCGGTCCAGGAAGATCCCACATGCCGCGGAGAGGCTGAGCCCGTGAGCCATGGCCGCTGAGCCTGCGCGTCCGGAGCCTGTGCTCCGCAACGGGAGAGGCCACAACAGTGAGAGGCCCGCGTACCGCAAAAAAAAAAAAAAAAAAAAAAAATCCATTTAAACTAAACCTGCTCTGGGTATTTTAAGAGTTTATTAAATTTCTTCTTTCAGTTGATTACTTTTATCTCATCATGCAGAAGGCTTGGAGAGTCTCACTGTGAAGATGATGCTTTTTATCAGTTTTATAAACCATTTTGTTTAGGTCCTTCCCTCCCCGACAAAAAAACCCTCAAAACTGTGCATTATCAGGTGTTAAGAACCAGCCAGAGAGGCCCCAGCCTAAGTTTGACTCTGGATACAAAAATTAAAGGTTTCGTCTTCTCCTGCTGCCCCAGTCTTGGCAACAGTCGGCTAGAGCCCTGCTTTTCTCCTTTAACTGGCCATTTCTTTCTTTCTTTTTTTTTTTTTTTTTTTTGCTGCGGTACGTGGGCCTCTCACCGCTGTGGCCTCTCCCGTTGCGGAGCACAGGTTCCGGACGCGCAGGCTCAGCGGCCATGGCTCACGGGCCCAGCCGCTCCGCGGCACGTGGGATCTTCCCGGACCGGGGCACAAACCTGCGTCCCTTGCATCGGCAGGCGTACTCTCAACCACTGCGCCACCAGGGAAGCCCCTAACTGGCCATGTTTTAAATTGCCTATCTTGTCTCCCTCTCTTTCTCCATGCCCTGATCACCCGAGGTTAAAAATGCTCCCTGCACGTTTCTACATAGCAGAAAACAACGGCAGCCACGTAGTAATCAGTCTCCCAAAGTGAAAGCATTAAACAACTTCCCAACTGTGAAGATTCTACACAGAACCACACCTTTAGCATTATTCTGGAGACAGAGAGTGCCAGAACTGCAAAGTGACTGTGAATAAATAGAAAAAAAAATCAGCAGGTTCCAGCACTCAATTCCATATACTTCTGCCCCATCTCCACTCTGCCGCAAGGCTTTTGGTGAGCAAAAGCAGACTTAAAAAAAACTGCAGAGAGGGCAGGAGAGACTAGCAAAGGTACCTAAGAGCTATTTGGAATGGCCACTAGAAAGATTAAATCCAGCCTAAAGTTTAAAATGCTAGAAAAATGTCCAAGCAGATCAGAGCACGGAGATTAGGGAGGGGATTTTTAAAGTGCATGTGATTTAAAGGGCCAGATGCAATACAGGACCAGGTACACCATTTAAAGACATACAGGATTTAAAGGGGCAAGCATGATTTTAAAAGGTAGGCATCACTTAATAGAGCAGTCTTCCAGAAGTATAACTTCTGGAAGAGAAAAAAAGGCAAAATAAGAAAATAAGTACTTTTTAGAAATTAGAGGATGAAGGAGAAAAGGAAAATTTAGGGTTCTCTAAGATAAAAGAGAATCACACAGAGGATTGATACCTCTTTCCCACCACCGAAACACTCTGACAGAAAACCCCACTAAAGCTTTGGGACTTTGCTAGGCTGACAGAAAAGGGCACCTGTTAAAATGGGAATTTATAAAGCTTTTCAGTATCATAAAAATGAACAAAAGGAAAGTAAAGTCAGTAGAGAAGCTTTACAGAAAATCAGAAAATGGGGACTTCCCTGGTGGTGCAGTGGTTAAGAATCCACCTGCCAGTGCAGGGGACACAGGTTCGAGCCCTGGTCCGGGAAGATCCCACATGCTGTGGAGCAACTAAGCACGTGCACCACAACTACTGAGCCTGCGCTCTAGAACCCGCGAGCCACAACTACTGAGCCTGTGCTCTGTGCCACAGCTACTGAAGCCTGCGCACCTAAAGCCTGTGCTCTACAACAAGAGAAGCCACCGCAATGAGAAGCCTGCGCACAGCAACGAAGAGTAGCCCCTGCTTGCCGCAACTAGAGAAAGCCCACGCGCAGCAACAAAGACCCAACACAGCCAAAAATAAATTTATTTATTTATTTTTTAAAAAAGAAAAAATCAGAAAATGAAGAATCACAAACATCAATTCAGGAAAATTCTCCCCATAATGCAAAAGAAAATTGTAAGTTCACACTCTAAATACAATTAAAAATTCTCAAACAAGCATTGAGGATATGAAAAGTCACCCTAAGTCAGAAAGGCAAAATGGACGAAACCCAGGATAAATAAAGGATTTAATTGAACTCAGAAAAGAAATGGAAGAAAAAGACAAAATTATTTCAGAAATGAAGAATTAATTAACAAGTGCCCAAATGAAAATACTCTAATGAAAATTTAGTAAGGGGTTTGAAGAAAGATAGGAAAATAACCAAGAAAATGAAAAATGACATAAAGAAGGAATGACATAAAGAAGGGATGACATAAAATGACATAAAAAGTATCTGAAGGGAGGCAGATTTTTACCTCTACCCTCTTAGGGATTTTTGGCTGTCCCTGAGGTTTAAAGTAGCATAAAACAGATTATCAGGAGAAAAGCATACAAATTTATAAGAATTTTACATGGCACAAGAGCCGTCATAAGGAATGAAGACCCAAAGAAATGGCAAACCTACATGTTTTGATGGTAGGTTGAGCAGAGAGAAGCAATTGTGGAAAAGTAACTGAATTATGTAGAAAAGCTAAAGGAAGATAATTATTTTAACAAGGTCTGACGGTATAGAATTCTTTCAGTCTCGATGATAAGAACATTCCTTGATGATAAAAATGTTACTTTTCTTGTGGTTCAGTGAAGACATCTTTCAAGTGGGAATTTCATCTCCTGCTTTTAAGAAAAAGAAGGAAAGTCAGAGTGTTTTTTCTTGCATTTGCTGTTATTCAAGTGCCTTTACCTCAAAATAATCTTTATGCCAAAATGGTATATTTTGGGGTGGTATGTTCTGCCATCCTTCAGGTCCAAGAGAAAGTGTTGGGAATGAAAGAGGCAGACAGAGTCATTAAAAAATTTTATGGGGGCTTCTCTGGTGGTGCAGTGGTTGAGAATCTGCCTGCCAATGCAGGGGACATGGGTTCGAGCCCTGGTCTGGGAAGATCCCACATGCCGCGGAGCAACTAGGCCCGTGAGCCACAACTACTGAGCCTGCGCATCTGGAGCCTGTGCTCCGCAACAAGAGAGGCCACGATAGTGAGAGGCCCGTATACTGCAGTGAAGAGTGGCCTCTGCTTGCCACAACTAGAGAAAGCCCTCGCACAGAAACAAAGACCCAACACAGCCAAAAATAAATAAATAATAAAAAATTATGGTAAAGAACTAATATATAAAACTATAATTAAAATTTTTTTTCCAGAAATAGAAAAACCTGAATCCACACACCTGTGGAAACTTCCCACAAGTAGAAAAAGACCTGAATCTACACATTGAGAGGGTTCACTGGGCACCTGGGCAAGTTAACCTAGAGCGATCAACTTTGGTACACATCATACTAAAACAGATATTAGAAAGATTTTCTAAAACCTTGACCCAAAGGTCAAATAACTTATAAAGGCAAAAGAATTAGACTAGCATCAGACTTAAAAATCTACACATCGAAAAAAAAAAACCCACCACCACCACCAAAAACTACAGGGACTTCAACGGCGGTCCAGTGGTTAAGACTCAGCCCAATGCGGAGGGCGTGGGTTTGATCTCTGGTCAGGGAAGTAGGATCCTACATGTTGCAGCCAAAAAAAAAGAAAAGAAAAGAAAACAACAACGAAACCACTACAAATCAAAGGAACAGTGGAGCAGCATTTAAAAACTAAAACCAAAGAAACACCTCAGTAAAGTGTGAGTAAATCATTTTATTTCCAAACAAGCTGTCCTTCAGATGTTAAGGCAATGCTGAAACAGTTTTGACCATACAAAGTTAATCCTGCACTTAACCCCTCTTGAAGAATGTACTAGAGAAAGGTTAGCAAACCATGGACTGCCACTTGTTTTTGTAAATAAAGTTCTGTTGGAACACAGCCACGGACATTTGTTTACATATTATCTGTGGCTGCTTTTGTGCTATATTGGCAGGGCTGCAGTACACTGGGGATCATATGGTCCACAAAGCCTCAAGTCTCTACTATTTGGTCTTTTATAGAAAAAGTATGTTGACCCCTATTCTAGAGGATTCCCTGGTAATGGCTGAGAAAAATTCAGCATAGGACTGGCCCTGATCATGACCTTTAAAAATATAAAGATGCATGTATTAGACTAGAACAATGACAGGAATGATGGTAGAAGACTAATGCACAAATGTTACATACTGTGCAAAGTAGAAATAGTGTAACTAAAAGGCGGGAGGAGAGGGAGAGGGAAAAATGAAAACAAAAAACTCGTTGTATAGTCAGTAAGTGGGTGATAAAGAATACTCCTACCAAAAGCAAAACCTGATAATCCAGATGGTGACTAGTTAAATAAAGGATGTTTAAAAAGAATAATTACAGGGCTTCCCTGGTGATGCAGTGGTTAAGAATCCGCCTGCCAATGCAGGGGACACAGGTTTGAGCCCTGGTCCAGGAAGATCCCACATGCTGCGGAGCAACTAAGCCCGTGCGCCACAACTACTGAGCCTGCGCTCTAGAGCCCGCAAGCTGCAACTACTGAGCCTGCAAGCCACAACTACTGAAGCCCTTGCGCCTGGAGCCTGTGCTCCACAACAAAAGAAGCCACCGCAATGAGTAGCCTGCACACCGTAACAAAGAGTAGCCCCCACTCGCCGCAACTAGAGAAAGCCTGTGCGCAGCAACAAAGACCCAATGCAGCCAAAAATAAATAAATTAAATAAATAAAATTTTAAAAAAGAATAATTACAAAGGTAGACACTAGAACAAAAATAAGAAACTTTCCTAAATATCAGTATATCCTTCTTGTGGGGAAAGAAACACAGGGAAATTTTTTTAAATTTATGGTTATAAAATATGATAGATTTATGACTAAACACATCAGGTATAACAATAAATGTGAATAGACTTAATTTACCTATTAGAAGAAAAAGATTTACAATTTGGTTCACAATATAAAACCCAAATATATGTTCTATATCAGAGACCTAGCTACAATAGATATTCTAAAAATGAAGGATGGACAAAAGTGTACTCTATAAATGGAAAGAAAAAGAAGTGGTAGTGATCCTGATATCAGACAACATAGAATGTAAGCCCCAGAGCATTAAATATGAAAAAGGACACCCTTGAATGCTAAAAGTCACAGTGTTCTAACAAAAACAAAAAAGAGGAAGGCCCTTATACCTGGATATTCATAAATTCTCTTATTAAACAACTCCTGAAAGGGACATATATATTGAAATTGCAGGATTTTTTTAATGATGACATCATGGTCTTTGTGACAGGCCTCTTTCACTTCACATAATGTTTTGAAGCTTCATTCATGTTGTAGCATGTATCAGTGCTTCCTTGCTTTTTATTGCTGAGGAATACTCCGTTGTGTGGATATATCACATGTTAATTCACCCATTCATCAGTTTATGGTTACTTTGGATGCTTCTATTTTTTGGCTATTATGAATAATGCTGTTGTGAACAACGGGGTTGCTATTTGGAAAAAGGTAAATTTGATCCATATCTCACACCACACACATAAGAATAAACTGCGAATGGATTAGGGATCTAAATGCAACAAATGAAAACTGATGAAGTTGAATAAGGTCTGTAGTTTACTTAGTAAATATTGTACACATATTAATTTCCTGGTTTTGGTAGTTGTCCTGTGGTTATGGAAGATGTTAATATTAGGGGAAGCTGGTTAGGGGCATATGGGAACACTCTGTACTTTTTTTTGCAACTTTTCTCTGAGTCTAAAATTATTTGAAGATAAAAAAGTTTGAAAATAATGAGTGGCATACCAAAAAATGAAAAAAAGGTATTCTATGCAAAGTGGGAGGCTTGACTAAGGCTTATCTTTTGAGCCCTAAGAAAGGGAACATCCTGGTACCATGTAGGGAAGAGAGGTGTTAGAGGGAAGCCAGACTGCATCTGAGGGTTTGGGCCAGGAGGTAGCAGGGATACAATTTAAGAAGTCCTCACATACTGACAAGGGCTTAGTTTGCAAAATACACAAACAGCTCATACAACTCAATAACAAAAAAACAAACAACCCAATCAAAAAGTGGGCAGAAGATCTAAATAGACATTTCTCCAAAGAAGACATACAGACGGCCAGTAAGCATATGAAAAGATGCTCAACATCGCTAATTATTAGAGAAATGCAAACCAAAACTACTATGAGGTATCACCTCATACTGGTCAGAATGGCCATCATTAAGTAGTCTACAAATAACAAATGCTGGAGAGGGTGTGGAGAAAAGCAAACCCTCATACACTGTTGGTGGGAATGTAAATTGGTGCAGCCACTATGGAGAACAGTATGGAGATTCCTTAAAAAACTAAAAGTAGAACCACCGTATGATCCAGCAACCCCACTCCAGGTCATATATCTGGACAAAACCATAATTCGAAAATATACATGCACCCCAGTGTTCATAGCAGCACTATTTACAATAGGGAAGATATGGAAGCAACCTAAATGTCCATCGACAGATGAATGGATAATGAATATGTGATACATATATACAATGGAATATCACTGAGCCATTAAAAAGAATGAAATAATGCCATTTGCAGCAACATGAATGGACCTAGCGATTATCATACTAAGTGAAGTATGTCAGAGAAAGACAAATATCATATGATATCACTTATATGTGGAATCTAAAATATGATACAAATGAACTTATTTACAAAACAGAAACAGACTCACAGACATAGAAAACAAACTTATGGTTACCAAAGGGGAAAGGGGAGAGGGAGGGATAAATTAGGAGTTTGGGATTAACAGATACAACCTACTATATATAAAATAGATAAACAACAGGGTCCTACTGTATAGCACAGGGAACTATATTCAATATCATGTAATAAACTATAATGGAAAAGAATATGAAAATATATATATATACATATATGTATGTAAAGCTGAATCACTTTGCTTTGCACCAGAAACTAACACAACATTGTGAATTAACTGTACTTCCAAAGAAAATAAAATAAAAAAGAAGTCATCACACTGATTATAGTTTACTTTATTACTATAATATGTAAGATAACATATAAGACTTAAGGTTGAGGTGGAAAGTTTTGATATATACACAATAATTAATTGTTTTTTGAGTGCGGGCATCATTTATTTCAAAGCTTTTAAGCTTGTTGATGGTATAAATGCACACTTTGAGGGTTGGAAGGATGGATAGAAAATACTGAAGAAGTAAATGTTGGTTATCTTCATCTTAAAGACATCCATGACTTAACATTAAGGTTCAAAGTATAGATGGTGGCGTTGAGGAACTGGAATCTTAAGAAAATCAGAAATCTTCTGTGTTTTATTTATAGAAAGCCCTTATCTAGTCCTTGAATTATAAAAGAAGCTTAGCAAAAATGACATTTTCTCTAAAAGCATTGAAGTGACCCTTTCCCCCCAAATAATCTTAGTTTCATGATGCAACAGACAATTCTAGTAGGTCAGTGTTTATTACATTGGATAGAATTAGGGCCCAGGGTATGCAGGACAAACATGGCTATTGAAAAGCCATGCCTAAGAAGTAAGAAAGTTGTTAAGAAAGCGTTCATTGGGTTGTGGGCTAAATGGATACCTTACCTTTACCCAAAGAAAGATTTATGTCTTTAACCTCTGATTTTTCTCATGAACTCAATCAGGAATCATACTTGGCATGATCTTATTATTTTGGTTGCCGTATTGGTTTTTTAGAATCATGTTTGAAATATTACAGAAGAGTTGATTAAATACAGTGTTTGTAGTCATATATTTAAAGTTGGAATAGATTTAGTGACTCAAGCCTTTGTTATAATAGTGTTTCCACAAGAAAATCAAATTCATATTGCATCACCTAACTTACAGCTTTTCCCCCCCAAGAAGATAATTTACCATATGTACAAAGACTGCTGCTATTTGGATTCCTTTGGATATCTTTATCCAGTATTTTGTCAGAGGGGAAATTGCTTTATGCATGATCTGAAATAATTGGAAGTATAATGAGAGCCAACATTTAGAAGCTCCCCTGTGCTTCTTTCTGCTCTGCAAAATAAAATTATCACTGAATGCGTTCATGTTTTAAAATTTAAGCAGACTTGGTCAATGAATCTTGTTTTCTAAATGTGCAGAGGTGATTGTATAAGGTGATTGGTGTCCCTAAAACAGGTGTTAAAAGATCTTTTTAAGCTTCCCCATACATTTGCAAATTTACTATGATGAAGTGGTAATTTGCAGTATAGAGCTGATTACAGAAATCAGGATGTAGTTGAACTGTATTATTAAAAATTCAGATTATTTCTTGTTCCTCTGGTTTTTATGATACATGTAACATCATTAATAATGTTTTTAGATGTCCATGACAGATTTGAAGACTTGTTTTGGTTTTTTGTGGTTGATGGCAATTGGCTTAAAAAGAAAGTCATTCGTATGTGTGGCTCCCAGGATCCAGTTTAGCATCTGACCAAACGTTGCATTCTTTTTCACTTTTTACATGGATCCCACTCCATTTCTACATTCAGGTTGACAAGTCACAGTGAAATGGACTGAAAATTCTGAGAAAGGGCTTGGGTATTGCAAGCTGGGATTTCCTCCTTTAAGCTTCTTAGGAGTCTGGGGGAACAAGTTTTTTGGCTTCTGACCTAGGGAAGTAGGGCCAATAAGGAAAGAAATTCCTCAAACATTTCAAGGATGTCCAAAAGATGCTGGGCAGGCAGAAAATATGATAGCACTCCAGGGACATTTTTGTTACAGTAGATTGATTCATAAAGACAAAAATATATTCAAATTAAAAGAAAGGTGACTTCGGTGTATTATTCCTTCTTCAAATCATATATTTTATTTTCTAAAGAAGTAGGCTTTGTTTTCAGACATATCTGTGTCACTTAACCTTATCATTCAAATTTTTGTCCCTATGTAATATATGGGACATCTTGACTTTGGTAGGCTGTGAACACAAAACCTAAGCAAATCAACCTAGATGGGGGAAAAACTCATTTTCCTTATCCCCAGCCTCGTGCTAACTTTTATCATGAGTGTCATCACTAGCTGACGCATTTCTCTACATGGAAATATGGAAATTACTTTTCTCCTCCATGACGTGGGCACACGCCAATTTTTCCTTTCTGATATATTCTCCTTTAGACATCATTCTGGTATTTTTGATATGTTTTCCTCTACTCATCCTTCTCTTATCTACTAACCTGAAAGTTATGTCCCTAAATTGGATCTCTGCGGGAAAAAAAAAAAAAAGAGCACACTAGCACTGAGGCAGAGTACCGTGGCCCAACAAGAAGAAATGGGAGTCCTTTAAAAAAAAAAAAAAAACATTTCTCTCTAATTTTAAAAGAACTATATAGTGCTTGTTGGAAATTTTAAAATGAAAAAGTCTAAAAGGAAAAAAAAGTTCCTGAATCATATCCTTCAGCGTTAGCATTTAAGTGTCTTGCCTTCTGGAGTTTTCTCTGCATACACGCAGGGGAGAACTGCGGCGGGGGGGGTTTCGGTGATGAAAAGAGAAGGCAGTTAGTTTTACAAAACTAGAATCATACTGTACATAATGTTAAATCCTGCTTTCTTCATTTATGTCATTAATAGTTTCTTATATCATTTAATAAGAATAGCTTATATTTATTGAGCATTTACAATGTGGTATCACTCTTGTAAGCACTTTATACATATTAACTCACTGAATCTTTTCAAGAGTCCCTAATATAAGTACTGTCATTATCTACCTTTGTCACATGAGCAAACTGAATCACAGATTTTAAAAGTTCACAAAGCTCGTAATAGTGATAGAGACGGGATTCACACTCAGATCTCACTCCAGAGTCTGTGACTTTTAACAATTATGCTGTTGTCTTCCATCACTTTGAAACATGATTTGTGATGCCTGTATGATATTCAATCATGAATAGTGTTGATTTTGCTTTTTTCCCTTAATGTTTTATTTTGGGGAACAGTTTCCCTGGCCATTAATGTGATTTGCAAACATAATATTTAATGACATACAAATAATATTCATTTGTATGACTATCTGTATGAAGTCTGAGGCTGTTTCCAGTTTTTAAGATGATAAACAGAGTCCCTATCTGGGCATGGGCATAAAGCATCTTTGGGACTAGGGTCTCCCTACCACAGCCATAACAAAGGGCCTTGTTTGAGGAATCTGTGCCAAAGGAAAAGAAGTTGCTTCACAGTTTACATGGACAGGAGATAATCGTGATAAACTGATTTCTGAAATATCAAGAGAAATTTGGTCATTCTGAACCACCTCCGAAGGCAGGCAAAGCACAAACCTTTTATGGCCTGCGTCCTGACTTCTCCACCATCCTGTTATCCTGGGTAAAAAGGCAGATAGAACAAATGACCAGGAAAACCAGAATGAAGGTAAAAAAATCCAGTGTTGCTACTCCAGCAGAGCGCAGGAAGCTTCATGACAGAGAGATCTCATCTGTGGAGGAGTATCCATGGGGTTGCCCAGCAGTGGGAGAGGCATATCTTTTTTTTTTTTTTTTTTTTTTGCGGTACGCGGGCCTCTCACTGTTGTGGCCTCTCCCGTTGCGGAGCACAGGCCCCGGACGCGCAGGCTCAGCGGCCATGGCTCACGGGCCCAGCCGCTCTGCGGCATGTGGGATCTTCCCAGACCGGGGTACGAACCCGTGTCCCCTGCATTGGCAGGTGGACTCTCAACCACTGTGCCACCAGGGAAGCCCGAGAGGCATATCTTGGTCTATACGAATGTGCGGAGCTGAAGCAGAAAGACAAAACTCTTGTCTTTGCTTAGCTACGTGGAAGTGGGGAATCTCAGGTCTGGTAGAAAGGAGTCCTATTTGCTTCTGGGCAGAACTTGGCCTCCTATTTGATGGGGACACCAGCCTATGAGATGATACCTACCATATTTGCAGAAATAATGGAGAAGAATCTTAAAGTTCTAAGAGTAAAAGCTCAGGTCTAGATCACACCTAAGTCTTGAACTGAAGACCCAGAAATTGGATCTTTTTAAAGTGTGGCCAAATGACGTAATGAACATCTGGTCTTCTTGCAGATTCACTACAGAGGCAGCCTCAATGCAAGTAAAGTGCCACTCGTATTTTTGGGAAGGGGATGTCCTTTGACCCTGGTGGTAATCTTATCAAGGTGTCTGCAAACATCAACTTCCTGAGGGCTGACATGGGAGGAGCTGCTGTGTTTTCAGCCATCGTGACTGCCACAAGCTCAGCTTGCCACTTAATGTAATAGGTCTGGCCCTCTTGGTGAACGTAACCTCAAGCCTAAGCCTTCAAGCCAGGAGATGTCATCAGAGCCAAGAATGGGGAGACCATACAAGTCAGTAACATTAATGCTGAGCCAAGGGTATTAGCTGGCGTTCTCTGTTATGTGTACATCTTCAATCCAAAGTTCATCAGCAATGTTTCCACCGACCTTAACAGGTGCCACAGACATAGCTTGGGGGTCGGGGGGAGGGACAGGTATCACTAGAATTTTTACCAGTTCATACTGGTGGCATACCAGACTACTTGAGGCCAGCATTGAAATGGAGGACCATGTCTGGGGGATGTCTCTATTTGAACGTTGTATAAGGCAGATTACAGATTGTCAGCTCATTGCTGTTAATAACAGTGGGCAATATAGGTCTGCAGGGTCATGTCCAGCCACAGCATACCTGAATGGGACACATTCTCCATGGGCTCATTTAGACATAGCAGGTGATGACCAGTAAAGATGAGATTCCATGTCTTAGGAAAAGCATGACCAAGAGGCCAACAAGGACTCCAGCAGAGTTCTTAGGTTCAGTCAAGACAAGGGTATGGTTTAATTTAAATACTATGAAATTTCTACCTTAAATTGAACAGTTGAACTTCAAAACATTTTTAAATGGATGAAAAATTTTTAAAAGAAACAAGTGACGGCATTTTTTAAAACACAGAATAAAATGAAATATGTTTGTCTTTTTAAAGATTTATGCAAAGATTCAGCAATTTTAAAAATAAAGCTCGGGGACTTCCCTGGTGGCGCAGTGGTTGAGAGTCCGCCTGCCGATGCAGGGGACATGGGTTCGTGTCCCAGTCCGGGAAGATGCCGCGAAGCGGCTGGGCCCATGAGCCATGGCCGCTAAGCCTGAGCGTCCGGAGCCCGTGCTCTGCAACAGGAGAGGCCACAACAGTGAGAGGCCCGCGTACCGCAAAAAAATAAATAAATAAAAAATTAAAAAAAAATAAAGCTAGTATCCTGCTGGGCAAGGATTTTTTTTAACGTATTCTATAAATGGTAATAAATTGTTTAGAAGTTGCCTGATCACTTTTTAGATCATATAGTTGGATTGAGAGGCAAAATACATGTTCAAAATATGTTTTGAATCTGTGGTACTAGAGACTATAAACAAACTAAAGTTACTCAGCAGTTTTCAGAAACAATGAATTCAGCTTTTTGTACAAAAAATTAATTATGCTATAGAAACAATTCTTGTCCATAAGGCTTGGCCGAATCTCTAATCACTTCTGAAGTCAAAGGGTTATGAATATTTTTAATATTTGTTGTTTTGATACGTTTTGCCAAATCACTCTCCAGAAAGTTCACATCAATTTATTTTTCCACCAAAATATACTGTTTTATCAATTAGTAGTGGTAAGCTATGCAAGAAAAAGTCTGTACCTTTTTTTGCTTTTATTACTGTACGTCTTGTCAAGTACAGTGTCTCAGTGTACAGTTAGAGGCTCAGTAAATGTTTTGAATAAAGAGAGAAATGTGTTTAATGATGGCTGTCTTGGGGACTTTTTTTTTTAAGTCTTTATTGGAATATAACTGCCTTACCGTGGTGTGTTAGTTTCTTTTAAGTATGTTCCCCCACCCCACCCCACCCCCACCCGGGTCTGGCTTTTCTTTATATGCTGTTTTTGCATATGCATGTTTCTACTTAAGAAAGAAATCAGCTTCTTTTCACTGCTTTACCTACTGTGAATTACCAGGTATGCAGGGAAGGTGTAATTAGCCTACAAAGAACATTACAAAGCTTAATTTATGTTTTTACATTTGACTCCAGGCTTCGGCTGCACACAATATTTTTCTGCATCTCCTCTGTTAATATGGTGAATTACCTGAAATTTTCAAACGTTAAACTTACTCTTGAGTTACTCTCAGTTTGGTCATGATCTGTAGTTTGCTCATCTTTTGTTTAGGGTCTGCATTAATATTCAGAGTTGAGATAAGCTTGTACTTTTCTTCGTTTATACTGTCTTTGTGGGGTTTTTGTGTCAAGGTTTTGATAGGCCCATAAAACGACTTGAAGAGAGAGTTTCTTCTTTTTCTGTTTCTGGAAGACTTTATAATAAGATTGAAATTACCTGTTTGGTAAAACTCATTTGTAAAGCTGGACCTGGTATTTTCCAAGTTAGAAAAATGTTTAACTGCTGACTCAGCAGAAGTAAAGGTTTAGGATGATTCAGGCTTTCTATTTCTTCTTTAATCACTTTCAGTAATTTATATTCTCGAGATTTGTCTGTTTCATCTACATTTTCAGACTTTTGGTGAAAGTTGTTCAGAATATACCTTTTATGCCTGCTACAACTATTATTTAGTTGTTTTTTTTAATTAATTTTGGCTGCGTTGGTCTTCGTTGCTGCGCACGGGCTTTCTCGAGTTGCGGCGAGCAGGGGCTACTCTTCGTTGGGGTGCGTGGGCTTCTCATTGAGGTGGCGTCTCTTGTTGTGGAGCACGGGCTCTAGGAATATGGGCTCAGTAGTTGTGGCTCACGGGCTCTAGAGCACAGGCTCAGTAGTTGTGGCACATGGGCTTAGTTGCCCCGTGGCATGTGGGATCTTCCCAGACCAGGGCTCGAACCTGTGTCCCCGTATTGGCAGGTGGATTCGTAACCACTGCGCCACCAGGGAAGCCCTATTATTTAGTCTTAATCACTAATCTTTCTTCAGCGATGTCCCATCTCATGTTTTGCCTTATCCATTAAATTTCTGATGTCAATTTTTATATTTTGCATTTCCAGAAATGGTTTGTTTCTTTTTCTGATCTTCCCGAAGTTTTGAAAGTCTCATGTTCCCTAGGCATACTTTTGGTACTTCTTTTATTTCTTTAAACGTACTTATTATATGTTCTTCCATAATTAAAATCCCTACAGCTTTGTGGGTCTGGCTCTGCACCTTGTTTCTGCTCAGCTGCTCACGTATCGGGTAACTGTACTGGCAAGCTCGCGCTCTCCTTGGAACTTTATCTGTGGGAGTTCTTTGAGGCCCGGGTGGAAAGTATGTTCCTGCAGAGAGGATTATTTGGGAGGCCCCGTAAACAGGGTGAATTCTAATCCCAAACAGGGTGAATTCTAACGCTCTAGCATGGACCTGTGATCAGGATTTCTCAGGGGTGCCTTTCCCCCACCCCCCATGCCAGGCTCTGAGTCAAGGCCGAGGCAGGCAAGTAGCCTCGCCCACAGTCTACCTCTAGAACGTGGATATTTTCCCCCAATTTGTTCACTGTGGGGTGGGGCAGGAATCTCCGGCGTCTCTGATCCAACCTTCTATTTTTCAGGGCCCCAGGCTTGTCCTAGGACCCCCCAAATTCTACAGGTTAAAGCTCCCACTCTAGTCGAGACCTTCAAGGATAGGCAGAGGTCTCTGGGAAACTCTTTCTTCCGCCCTGGCTTACCAAGAGGTGCAGGATTCTTTTCCCACCGGAGGGTTCAATTATTCTCCTGACAATTTAGCTGTGGGCTTTAAAGATTTAAAAAATATTTATTCAGCATTTTCAGTCTTTTATATTGAGAGGGCTTCTTCCGACATCAAGTCTACCATATTGGAAGAAATGGGAGTTCGATCTTTTGTTTTCCTAAAAGACAAATAAATGTTTTAAAGTTTTAAATCCTATGTAGTAACTTCTTGAGAAGTTACACTCATAGGTCAACCTAATTTTCTAGATCACAGCCCAAAGCAGGGAAATATGTTAAAAGTAGCAGTAGCTACCATTTTGAGTCTTTTAAGAATGCAAAGGACTCCGTGCGAAGTGCCTTACAGGGTTGATCTCATTTAATCCACCATCACCATTCTATGAGAGAAGTACTGTCATTCACACGGTAAAGAGGACACCTACGCTTAGAGGTTCCCGTGACTTGCCTGAGGCCACAGAACTAATAGGTAATTCATAATATTGACTTTGGATCATCAGGCAAAGGTTACATTGTGCCTGATGAAATCTTTTTAGGCTTGGTGCATTGCTGTTTTTAAGGGCAGCAAAATGTGTAATATATCTTACATTGTGTTGTTGCAGATCAGCATGCTGTTACCATACTAAACAGAGAGGCTTATCAAAGGAGTACTGCAGGCAATTTACCTTGCCTTCTAAACTACTTTGCCTCCTCTGGGAAAAATTACTCTTAGAATTCCTCCTAAGGATTCTCTGGATATCAAATCCCAAAATGCATCTGTCAGCCTGGATAAGAAGGGAAAACTTTGGCGAAGGACTTTAGAGATTAGTTGCTAGACGCGGATCCCCTTTGTTCCATAATTCATCCCCAAACACTTCTCTCCCATGACTCCAGCCAACTGTGTGGTATTTGGTTATAGTGTTAATATATAGTAGTTCTCTCTGTGAGTATGTTTTTTTAAAAATTTATATACTTGTTTTTTTAGCAGTTGAGCCTTAATGTTAGGAATCAGACTTGGAAAATGAGACTTTTCTTAGTAATTTCATATGGTGATGTTTGAAGTACTCTTTTCTCAGATAGTGAATGTTTATAGTGAACTTTTGTGTGTGAGACGTTGCTTCCTGTTTGCCATTTTGGGGATAGACGTTGAAACTACAGTGTCTGCTTGTTCTTCTCAGGCAAGTTTTCTCTCTCCTAAAGTAATCAGTCGACTGATTCTCTTACAAGTAACCAATCTTTATCAGTCCAAGAAAATCAAGGGAAAAGATTCCTGGCAAGACACTCTGCCCAAATCCAGAAGAATGGTTTCCCTGGGGTTTTGACTCCCTCTGTGCCAGGCTAGTCATTGAGACCCGTGCTGCTGCCTCTGGGACCTCCACTAAGGACCTTGACCTTCGAATCATCTGCCCTCCTAGATCCTGACACTTGTACAGCCAGGAACTATATGAAGAGCAGGAGTCGCCACCACTTTGGAAGTTAACCCACCCCCTCCCCTGACTTGCATCTTAAGAATTCTACTTTCTCCTTGTGGGGCTGCCCACTCCCCTGGCCTCTGGAAGCGCCAGCCTCAAGGGGGAGTAAGGAAGGTCCAGAGTCATGCTCACTAGGGTCTCTCTGCTCTGTCTATGCATGAGGGAAGTCAAGGAGAGTGAAAACTATCTTATAATTCTTTCACGAATGAATCCATAGCAGCAAAGAAGACAGTGCACTGGTTTATATCTCGTTACACCCAACCTTATGCTTCCCTGGAACTTCAGCTAAGCTAAACTAGGAATCTGTTCTGGAAGATGCTTTGGTCTTCTTTTGAACTTTTTCATCACATAAACTCAGGTGTGTTTCTTAATACCTGATGCCATCATTTTCTCATTTGTAAAGTGACTTTTAAAAACCTTGTAACCATAGCAGTTCAGTCCTGCATATAACCAGCAGAAAAAGTTTGGATTTGTGGAGGGTTTGTTGTTATCTTAAGGATGCTACAGTAAAAGCCTTTAAGGTCTATTAATGTAGAACATCATTACATGCTTAGATATCAGTAACATTTCTGCAGAAATGTCTGAATACTTTATGAGCTTTGCTGTATTTCATAATTAAATAAGATATCAAATACTACGTATTTAAGACACGGAATCTCGGAAATGATAGGACTTAGGAGTCGAGATGCAGTTTTAAGCATGGGCTTAGAAATCAGACAGGTGTGGTGTGAAAGTTCAACCCCTCCACATGCTGACTATAGGACCCCCCTTAGCCTCTGTCTCTTCATCTATATATTAATAGTATTACTTTATGGGTATTGTAATTATAAAGTCAATGAGTATATGAGAAGTACTTGGAAAAAAATAAATGCTGAATAAACGGTTGTTACGTTTATCCCTGGGACTATTCCCTCTGTTTCTAATTCTACACATCGACTTCTGTTACTCTCGGAGACGCGGCCCCTTATCTCCCAGCCCAGTGCTCTGTTGTCTGTACCACTCCGGTTCTACAAGCCACGTTATAAACCTGATATTAGGTACTGTAAAGGATCCCACAGAAGACAATAAGATTAACTCCTGCGTTTTCATCACTTCCTGCTCTGGCTGCTGTCACTTAGTATGACAGCTGCTTAAATGTACTTCCAAGGTTTCCAGTGAGATGATAAATTCCTTGAAAACAGGAACATCATCTTATACTTGTGTGATATAATTCACAATGCCCGGAACATTGCTGGGTGTCTGCCCAGCTATTCAATGAGAGAATAGCTTTAAAAATTCTAATTCTAGGGCAGGGGCCATATGGAGTTGTAGAAATGGTTGGACTTGGGGAGAATGGGAGAGAGAGAGTGAACCAGCTGATTGCTAAGTACCCCTCCAACCCCAGGCTCTGCCAACCTTCATCAACACATGAAGTCGGGGGGTAAAACCAGAAGAAGAGAAACATCAAACCTCAAATATAAAAACGTCTTCCGGGTGGTCAGTTTTCAGTATGATACTTATTTTTGAAGTCATATATTTGTACTCGAATATCGTAGGAACTCACACAGGCCCAGACCGTGATCCTGGTGTTTATAACTGAATCTTTAAGAGTGATTGCTTGCCACAATATTCCTGCTAGCTGCTGCTAATGTTATAACTATTTTGTTGTGATCTCCTGTAATCTGCTCTTGCCCTATTATAGCTTAAGGTTAATGCAACACAAACAACATTATCTAGACTTGTGTCTTAGGGGCATGAAGTTCTAATTTGGGGTGAAAATGACCAAATATATTGCTTTCTAAACATTATTGCTTTTTACTAGCTCTCATTTTTCCCCATCCATAATTCAAGTTAATGAACATGCTATAAAACTTAAAACTTCTTGTTTGTAAATATATGCCCTCAACTCTTTATTGTCTGAGAAAAATGGAGGGGAGAGCATTTCTCTGGTGATAAAAAAAGAAAAAGGTGGACAATCCCTCAGGGATTCTGATGCATCTATAGCAGCACCTAGGCCTTTGGGACGCAGATCAGCCTGTGAGATGCCAGAGAAACAGAAAAAGTAATTTCCATTATCCTCTCAGAATGAGAAAAGGTGGACTCAGGCTCTTTTTTTTCTAGCCACTTGAGATGCCTGGCCCTTATTTTCTTGCCACCGGCAGGAACTCATGAAGATGTTGAGAAGGCAAGAGGTATCTATCATCTTGATTGTTAAACATGAGAGTAAAAGAACAGCAACAGAGACAGTCAGGAGAAGGGGCGCTCTTGGCAGAATGCTGTAAATTATCATGGACAGGAACTCACACCTTCGCTGAGATTTTATAGGCGTGCTGTAACAGTGGTTTTCAGTCTCCCTCCTCCCAGCAGCAGAAGGCTTTCTTTCAGCAAACTGAGCAGAACGTGAATTTCGAAAGAAGGTAGGAGGTAAAGCCACACTGCTTGATGCCAAGGTGGACGGCGGAGTCTGCTCTGCCAGCCAGCTTCTCCCTACCCCTCCCGCACCCCCCAGGTCCGCACTGGAAGCACCCTACCTGCAGAGCCTGGAAACACTGGGCTCACCACTCTCTTCTCTGCCCAGTCCACTCGCTTAACTTTGTTTTGCTCGCTGGCACCTTTGAGAGCGTGTTAAAGCTTCTTACCCTATTCCTAGAAAAATGTCCATCCACGTATAATTCTGCCTGCAATGTCAGGGCATTCACGGACCACTCCAGCACCATCACTGGGCACTTAAAGTAAATCCCACCAGTCCAGACTTACCCAGTCAGACTGCATCTTTTTCATGCTAAGTGAAGACAATAGCAACAAACAGAGACAAAATAGGATAACCTCAACCACCTAAACACACTACACCCAAATCATTTGAAATCCTGTTTGGAATGAAACTGTAAGAAACCTAGTCTAGTTGTAGGTCTGCAGCGATGAGCTGAGTTGCCTTCAACACATCTTATAAGACTTCTTTGGGCCTCAGTTTCTTTAGCTCTAAAAGGATGGGGTTTGACTGAATGATTTTTGAGATCTCTTCCAGCTCTAGTGTTCTATAACTCTGTGAGCCAGATTGAGGCGAACACATGCAAGCAAGCATCAGTTTCTGTTGTTAAGTTTGGATCATTAAGTCCCTTATTTTATTTTATTTTTTAGTCCAGTTATCTCTGTGTCCTTCTTTACCTCTTCTGTCATCTCCATCACAAACAAAAAGAAAATTGATTTATTTTCTTCCCTTTTTTTTTTTTTTTTTTTTTTGCTGTACGCGGGCCTCTCACTGTTGTGGCCCCTCCCGTTGCGAAGCCGCTCCGCGGCATGTGGGATCTTCCCGGACCGGGGCACGAACCCGCGTCCCCTGCATCGGCAGGCGGACTCTCAACCACTGCGCCACCGGCGAAGCCCCCTCTTCCTTTTCTTTGGCTCATTTAAAGTGGTCAGCTACTTCCCTGAGTTAAGCTATCTCTCAATAAGTTTGGGCTAGATAGAGGAAAAGATCGTGGTGAAAGGGACGGGTCAGTGACTGGGGTGCTGATGCAGAAGGGCATTCGTAGAGATAATGAGTAATTGGGGTACGTAGGTGCCCAACTCAGAGAAGTGGGGCGGGGCTAGGACGAGGGAGACCCTAATTTTCAACCTGTCTTCTCTGCCTCCTTGAAATTAGCCCTGTCATTCTCCTTCTGAGAAAAAAAGAATGCCTTGATTTAGGGCTGTCATGTCTGCCCTGCTGTAAACTCCAGTCGTAATGATGCTGCTAAAACTGTAATGTATGGAGCATCGACTTTGCGACAGGCACAGTAATAGAAGCCTTGTGGATTTTATCTCAGTCAATCGTAAGAACCACTCTTTGGAAACTGGTGCAGCTGGTCCTGTTTTTCACAGGAGGAAACTGAGGCTCAGAGAGGCTAAGTCAAAGCCAGACAAGCAGCAAACCACAGAGCAAGGCCTGGTTGCCTTTCTCCCACTGTGGTCCAAGCCCACTGGGCTGCCAGTTATTAACTAGTGAAACAGTCATGGGTTTTACAGAGTGCTGTAAAACCACATCTGCCTCAGTGAATCTGCCTGCAGGCAGGTTTATTATTACCGTGCCGCCTCATTTTCTGCAAGTACATACAATTTATGAGATAATTTTTGAAGTGAGCGGCTTGCCTAGAATAGGGGATAACCATCGACATGCTTTTCAGGATAAAAAAGATTTCTTTTTGTTCTTTTGCTTTTTTAAAATTCATCACCCTGCCTGGCACATTGGAGGAGCCCAGTGAACATGGGGAACAGAGACGACATGGATGTGTGCATGAATGAAAAGCAGGTCATTCTCCAAAGTTTAAATGAACTGATTTCGCATTGGTGAATCCAGAAAGCAAAACTTTGGCATTCCACAGCGGCATGGCTTTATTGTCTATATTGCATGAACAAAATATCATATAACTTTGCACATAACCCTCTAAAGCTCTTGATAGGTTTTTTTTATATTCCATTTCCTAAATCCCTTTGTGCAGTTACAAGTAAAGTATTGCACCACTTTCACTGGAAAAAGGACTAATTTCACATTGTAATGATTGCACCTGCTCTGTGACAAAAACCTTGATTTTTTTCTAAAAAGCCATTTTCAAACTTAATAGCGCAAGGAAGGAGACTGTCCCTAGGGGAACCGTGACACAACTTTAAAGTTTACTCGTTGTACAGTTGTCCTTCAGCTCTGAAATGGGGGCAAAATAAGGATGAAGGTGGAAGGAAAAACCATAGAATAACTGGAGGTTATTAATAACTCGAAGGTCATTAATGACACTGAGGGGGTAAAAATGATAAAGCGAACACAGAAAATCATATTCTGTGAAAAATGAAATAGGATTGCTCTGAGCAAGAAGAAAGTAAGGGGGAGAAAAAGGACAGAGGAAAGCTTTTTAGTGCGTTTTGGGGGGGCGGGGAGGAAGGACTGTACGAAATGAGTAACTCTGAATTGGAGCCAAAGAATGGGTTCTAGCCCTTCCCAGAACTTCAGAGCACATCCCTTTAAAGACAGGTAAAAATACAACAACATGGTGAATATAACAAAAACGAGGCAGACTCACAGATATAGAGAACAAACTAGTGGTTACCAGTGGGGGGAGGGGTGATATAGGGGGAGGGGATTAACAGGTACAAACTAGTCTGTATAAAATAAGCTACACGGATATATTTACAACACAGGGAATATAGCCAATATTTTATAATAACTATAAATGGGATATAGCCTTTAAAAATTGTGAGTCAGTATATTGTACACCTGCAACTTTCATAATATTGTACATCATCTATACTTCAATTAAAAAAAAAAAGAAAAAAGGTAGGTTGATAAGACCACAGAGTTAGCAGAGAAGCCTGGTGTCCTAGAGACAGTTTGTCCGTGCCCCAGGAAGAAAGTCCACCGTCAGTTAGTCTGAACACATGTGCCTGATGGTCAGGAGACACAGCATTAGCCAGGGAGAAGCTGCTGGTACAGGAAGCAGGTTGAGCCTTTCTGAGGGATGACAGGACAAAGCTTTAGATGAGGTGCGTTTCAGCCCCTCTGATGAGGTTTCCTGAGATCACACAGTACTTGCGAATGTCATGGTTCCCCTTCTTGCTACTGTCTACCTCTTTTCTCTACCTTCTTCATCCTCCCTGAGAAAGGCATTCATTATTTAGAAGGCAGTAGCACTAGTGAAATGCACATAACTCACGTTGTTTTTGGAAAGTCTGAATGGTTGAGTTTAAATAGAAGTCTCAAAAGAAATAAAATGTCCCACATGGGGGCCGTATGCGGAGTTGAAAAGGTTTCTGTGTGAAATGCGGTAACCTTTAGCCTCTGCTTCTGTACTGCCTAGCTCAGACTCCGGATTGGTGTGCTGGTTTATGATGATCGGTTTTATTTTCATATCACTGGAAATAAAACAACAAAACCCAGTGGCTGCCTGAAATGCTTGAGCTCTGGTTATTCAATGTAGCAGCAGTATTCTGGTAATGGGGCTTTTCGCTGTGTCCCCAAATACTGCACTTCCAAGCCTCGTTCTGGTCCTGTTACCATGGAGGGGGATGATTAGCGAGTACAGTGAACCAACGATTAAGTCTTGCATTGAGATGAAAAATGAAAAGATTGTGTCACAAAACCCATTCAGTGTCCACTCGGGTTCCTTTGCCAAAGGCTCTCGCTGTGACCTACTTCTGCAGGTAAGAATAATGATTTTGCCATCCTTCTATGACATGGCTATGGTGAACTGTTCCCAAGTGCCTTGGTGTAGGTGGCCTTGTGAGGATAAGCATTAATTATTTTAAGACCGCTGATGCATCCCCTCTGGTGTCTATATTTGTCTTCTAAGAGTGCATCATCACTAATTAGAGGTGATCTTGTGGGATTAGATCTTTCAAGTTAGACGAGGATGACACAAAATGTGCATGGAAAGCAAACCCATGTAAGCTTGGTGAGCCACGATCGTTGTTTTTTGTTTGTTTGTCTTAATTTTATTGGAGTAGAGTGGATTTACAATGTTGTATTAGTTTCTTCTGTACAGCAAAGTGAATCAGTTATACATATACATATATCCACTCTGTTTTAGATTCTTTTCTCATGTAGGTCATTACAGAGTATGGAGAAGGGTTCCCTGTGCTATACAGTAGGGCCTCATGGTCATTGTTAAGACCCAGACGGTGCCTCAGTGTTCAGAATCACACTTGGAACACTTTCACCTTGTCAGTGTCACCACCCGACTGAGTTTCTACATTTTAAATCACTGGATGATTGAGGTTGTCTTTAAGTTTGTGTTTTCATCATGCAGATGGTTATCACCCCATTCTAATTCTTGGATTCTTACGTTACCCCAACAAGCAACTTTTGTAGGAAGCAAAATCACCACGGAATCCCCAGGCCCCTACCTTCTGAGAGTTACCTCTTCACAGAGCTGGGAAGGGCAGTGAGGGTCTCTGCCCCTCGGTCTCAACCTTGAGGCTGTGAAGCAGTGCTGGGCAAAGCTGTAAGCAATGTTTTCTAAGCCAAGTCCCATTTCGGCCAGGGTGAGGCTTTGCCCAGTAGCATGGAAGTGTTAGAGTTGAAAATATCAAAATTCCCACTCTGTTTTTAGCTCCATCCTATTAAACATTTTTTTTTGACACCCTCATAGAAAAGAACTTAGCCTGGAATCTAGGTACATAACTCATTAATTCAATCATTTATTCATTTCAGCCAACAAATATTTATTGAAAGCCTCCCGCGTGCAAGACCCCATGGAGGGATAGACAGAAATTTAGATAAGACATTACTATCCCACATTGCAGGTTTGCCTTTTATGGGGTGGAGGGTGGGTGGATAAAAATGGTTTTTACTGGGAAAACGAACACCAAGTGTCAGCAAGAAGAGGCATGTGGTCCTCCCCCGTCTCCCTCCCCCCCCCACCCCCAGTGTCCCTGTGCATGGGCAAGGGCTGTTGAACATTCCATGGAGCTGTGTTGCATGCGAGGTTTGGCAATTAAAAATCACTGGGGCTTTGTCTCTTTTGTGAATCCCACCCTACGAAGTAGCTCCCTGGAATCAGCAGTTCAAGTATTGAATGGATGATGGTAAAGCTGGAGTATGTGAATATGTCAGAGATGGTGGCCAAAGTGTAAAGGTGCCTTTCTTGTCCACCACCTACCACGTCTAAAACTCTCTTTAGATGTGCGTCTAAAACACATCCAATTTCACTCCCCTGCTGGGCAGCAGATGTGCCCACAGGAACCAGGGCTCAGTGTGAGGTTGTCAGGTTTCCAAAAGAATTTAGCTAATGGGCTTCATTGCTCAGAGAGCTCGCCTCCTGGAGAATCAACGCGAAGGTTAGAGACAAGCACAGAACTTCAGGCTTCTGAGAGTGAGTGAGGGATACAGTCTTTGAGGGCGGTTTTTCCAACTTGGGAGTTCTCGTTCGCCCGGCCAGAAGTCGAAGCAGCTACTTCCTCCTGCATAAAGGGAAGGGAAGTAGACGTGCATGCT
Source organism: Lagenorhynchus albirostris (assembly GCF_949774975.1). NCBI lineage: Eukaryota > Metazoa > Chordata > Mammalia > Artiodactyla > Delphinidae > Lagenorhynchus > Lagenorhynchus albirostris. The sequence goes on from NC_083106.1 coordinate 71,311,263, forward strand.
TGTGTTAAAAGTCAGTAAATTCAAACTTGAGGGAAAAGTTCTTGGTCTGGGAGAAGGCCAGAATGTTGAAGGAGCTCTGCAGCATCTCCACCAGAGGCATTTCTGAGTAATCTGTCTCTTGATTGGCTTAGGGCTGCCTCCAGACTTCAGTGTAAAATGTATTCTGGGTGCTACTGTAAGCAGTAGGGAATGAAACTCACTGGCACGAAGGCTAATTGTATACAGTTCAGACTCCCCCCCCGAGGGAAAAAATGTTTTTGAAATTCAGCTTTAGTAACCTGAGTCATGAGCTACTTGTTTTCTACAAACATCAGAGGTAACAGCACCCGTACCATAAACTAGTTTACGGCATAGCGTTTCCAGATCCATTTCTTTTTCCACTTAAGCACAACTTTTTACTTTGTACCAGAAATTTCCTGAGATTCAGGGAGAACCGTGGAAATCAGCTGGCAGCTTGTTACCGTGACCTGTGCGATGGCGGGAAGCCCTCACCCAGCTCCACGCCTGGCTCGCCCTGCGGCTGCGTCCTGTGACGTTCGTGAACTCAGAACCATGGGCGGGAAGAGCGTGGAGTCTGGGTTGGGTGATTAGATGCTGAGGCTGAAGGGCCAGGCGGGCTCCCTGCCCCCCACTGTTTTTATCACCCAGGGCTGTCTGTGCACAACCATATCAACATTTCCCTGAGGCCCAAATGTACTTCCTTCAGGAAGTTTTAAGTGGAGTAGCCCACGGGTGTGAGTTTTACCAGTGGGAGAGGGGAGATAGGAAGGGTGTGTTTGAAGGGAGAGTTGTGGAGAGGACTGCCCATACTCCGTCCATCTTTCCCCCGGTATAATTTTTTTGGACGTTTTTATATCAAGTTTTAATTTTTTTTCTCCCCCCTTTGGTGGTACGGGACGGCCAGATTGGGCTGGAGTTGGTCATTTCCCTTTCCCCAGGTCAGTTAGGCTCTAATAACGCCCAGCAGGTTAGATTCTGGTTAACTAGTTGTCCCCACCCCCCACTCGCCCCCCGAGGGCAAACCTTGTTAAGAGCGGAGGACTCTGGCATATTTCAAAATGGTTCCTTTTCCCCTCCCCTCTCTGGAAGCTCAAGGGGATTCTTCTCTCGTATTTACTGTGAGAACCTGGGTCGAGCCTCTGGAGGTAAATCTCACACAACTGTGGGACCCATCATGACTGGATCCCCTTGCAGTTTTTCACTCTCAGACCGGTGCACACTGAGCCTCCAGCGGTTTGTCAATTACAGCCCAGGTTTCCTACCCTGGCTGCGGCTCCCTCTAGTAAACCTCTCCTCCATAAGCCTTGCATCCCCGCCTTGTCCTGTCTCTCCAGTCTCGGTTTGCCCTGTGTCCTCCTCTCCCTTACGGATCCAAGAGCTGTTGATTTTTCAGTCTGTTCAGCTTTTTACTTGTTAGGATGGAATGGCAACTTCCAAGCTCCTTACATGCGGAACTGGAAGTTTGCCCAAGATTTTAAAATTTCAGTCAACATTAACTGAGCATGATTTCGATATTGAAATGTGTTTTTTGCGCAGTTGAACTCACAGAATTGAAATGTGAAATTTTTTTCCCCCAGTCTCATCCTTCACCTGTATTTTGGGGTGAGGAGAGAGGTTATTGAGCTCTTTTTTCTTTCTTTCTTTTGGTAATAATTAACATTCAATAGGATGTTGAGATTTTAGTTGTTCAGTTTGATGAGTTTTGACAACTGTATATACACTAGGTTTCTCAGCCTTGGCACCGTTGATATTTTGGAATAGATAATTCTTTCTTGTAGGGAGCTGTCTGTTAATCCGTGGCCTCTAGTCACTAAACGCCAGTAGCATCCCCTCCTGGGGGGTGACAATCAAAAGTGTCTCCGGGCATTGCCACATGTCGCCTGGGTAGCAAAACCACCCGTGGTTGAGAACCGCTGCTGTACATACACCCATGTAACTCCCATCCAGAAAGAAGATACAGATCATATCCATTCCTCCAGAAAGTTCCCTTCAGGCCTTTTTATTAATCCTCCCTCCCCCGAAACCAGTGTCTCTCATTTCTATCATCATAGATTCGTTTTGCCTATATTTGGACTTTGTATACATTAAATCGTATAGTGTATACTCTTTTTCTTGGTCTAGTCTCTTTTACTTAACATGATGTGTTTGCAGTGTATCCACATTATTGCATTTATCAGTGGCTCACTCTTCTTTTTATTGCACAGTAGTGGTCCATTGTATGAAAAAAACACAATTTGTTAATACATTCTGCTCTTGATGGATACCTGGGCTGTTTCTGATTGAGGGCTATTTTGATAAGGTTGCTGTGAACAGTCTGATAAAGGCTCTTTGTGGACATGTTTTCATTTCTCTCAGTAGATATCTAGGAGTGGAATTGCCGGGTTGTAGGGTAAACGTGCGTTTAACTTTTAAGAAACCGCCAGACGCTTCTGCAAAGTGGTTATGCCATTTTACACTCCCAGCAACTGCGTACGAGCATTGCTGTTGTTCCGTATCATCATCAACAGCGTCATCATTTGGTGCTGCCAGTGGTTTTTATTTTAGCTATTCTGGTGGGCATCTCATTATGATTTTTATTTGCATCTCCCTGGTGCTTTTTGGTTATTTACATTCTTTGGTGAAGTGTCTGTTGTAAGACATTTTATGGTTGATTTGGAGGAGTCCCCATTACACTCCCCCCAGACCCCACCGCCGATAATAGGTTCAGGTTTTACAGGAACCTGCTGCTGCTGCTGAGGGGCTGGGAAACATTTTGCCATCTGAATAATTTTGCTCTAAATTATCAAAATTACTGTGACGCGTGCCCTTCCATTTTTTCATTTTTTTTCTCTGTTCCAGACATACTGTGAGGGTTATAGGGTATTTTCCTTTAGTGAGGGCAGAAATACTCTTCCTAATTAGCCAGATAAGTTTACAAAACGACTTTTATTGTCTTTGGGACAGACTTCCAGTGCTCAGACTCCACGGAGTGACCATTTCCCCCCCCCCCTCATTCTTCCACAGCTTTGACAAACAAATTAACAGTAGGGACCTGTCCATGCAAGGCAGTGAGTCACCTTTATCATTCCATGCCCAAGGGACCTCCTTGATCAGCCTTTTTCTGGAAGCATTTTTCTTTTACTCATACAAGAAGGTCTTTACCTAGTTAAAAAAAAAAATTAAGTTCTCTATCTAGAAAGAATCCTTTTGCCATCTAAGTTCTGATAACAGAACTTAACTATTTCCTTTCAGTTCCAGTGGAAAAGGAAGGGACTCATGATCTTTCTTTGGTTTCAGTTTCTCTCTCTGTTGCTAAGGTGGTATTTTTCTAACCTGTCCTCCTTAGGTAACCAGACAAAAAGTTCATCTCTGAGTAGTTGAGGACCTGGTTTCTGAATAGGGTCTGAGTGCATTTTGAAAAGGGAACATGGTGGCCCCCAGAGGTGGGTAGCAGGTGTATATGTGTACACATGAGGTAATGTGTCCAAGGAACTTTTCGAAGCAGTAAGGCGCTCAAGTTCTTATCTCCAAATACCATTCCTCACTGAAGGACCTAGGCTTCTCCGGAGAATGGCTGATTCCATGTCTGAGATAAGATGAGGCTGAGTCCCATCCTACCAGAAAGCAAACCAACCAACCAACCCAACCAACAAATAAAAAACCAATATAAACTACTAAGATCATGTCCTCAGGACTTAGGCTCTGAGTTGAAGAGATTCTCGCTGACAAAGATGGGATGATGTGAGCATTAATACAAATAAAGACTGTAGTAGATTAAAGCGTATCAGATGTATTTTAAATCCATGAGTTTATAGTGACACTAAAAACACAAACAAAAAACACTCACCACATTCCAGTCTATGGAAAACCCGGCAGACAAAAGATCTGATTTCTTCAAAACATAAAAATCAAAGGGAGAAAAAAGAGAAGAGGAACTCATGATTTAAAAGAAACTTAAAAGACTTATGAATCCATTGTAACACTACTTAGACATGTTTCGATTCTGATTTGAACAAACACCAGCTGTTCAAAAATTTTATGAGCTAGTTGGGGAAACTTGATCACTGAATGGATATTTGATTATGTTAAGGAATTATTATTAATGTTTTAGATGTGGTCATGGCATTGTGGTTTTATTTTTATCCCGGTCCTTCTCTTTCAGAGACACACACTGAATTATATACAAAATAATAGGTCTGGGATTTGCTTCAAAAGAGTTCTGTGGCAGGGCTTTGGATGAAACAAAATGGCCATGAGTTGGTAATTATTGTTTCTGGGTAATATTTGTGATTTTATTATACTATTCTGTTGACTAGAGAATATGTTAATATTTGAAATCTTTTATAAGTTAAAAACAAACAAAAAACAGCCAAGTGCCCCGCAGATTGTTGGTGTCGTGGATTAACCGGCAGAAGTTTGAACAGGGAGAGGTGACTGCTGGGGGTGGTGGGACTTGAGTGAAGAGCCCTGTCTTTTTTTATTAATTGAAGTAAAATTGACTTACAAATATTATATTAGTTTCAGGCATACAACATAGTGATTCAATATTTTTTGTACATTACAGAGAGGTGCCCTGTCTTGATGGGTTTGTTCATAAGTTTGTCAAAATGAAAAGATAGTAACTCGCTGATGTAACCAGTCCCCAACATTTTTCTCTCCACATCTGCTTCATACTAATGTTATGAACCAAGGGTTCTCGAGAAAAGGAGTGAGATCGTGCACGCTTATCTCATGTGGGGTCTTGGTTGTCCCCAAACCCTTACTGAGGGACCCCCAACTGGGCCCACTCTCCTTTTCCATTCATTTCTCATACTTTAGAAAGATGACCTCAAAGAAAATTCGGGGGAATTTTTAAAAATACATTTTTTCTTTTCAAAGAAAATTTTTTTACCCCTAAACCAGTAGAAAATAGAGAACATTTTTCAAGTGTTTATAGGTCTTGTCTTTAAAAATACCAAATGGAATAGTTCTGAGAACACAGCAGACTCTGTGGAATACTTGGTTATGCTCACCACCTTTTAGCAATTTAGGTGAGTTAAAGACACCTGAAACAATATATGAGTTTCAGAATTTTCTCTACTTCCCATCAGAATGTAGTACATTATTTTCTCATGGCTTCCCAGTCCTTCCTCTCCTCACATCAAAATTGTTTCTGGGTCTCGTCTCAGAACCTCTCTAATCCTGAAAAAAATATTTCGCACTTTGTCGTAAAAGACCCGTAGATATTTGATGTTCATTTTGCAGCTCAGTGAGTCATGATGTTCAGACCCCATTTAGGTAGGGGGAGGGAGGCTTTTGGCTGAATAAGCTTTCCTCATCATCCGTGTGGGGAAGAGAGGACCTCCTTGGGGCCAGTCACAGACATCACAGTATCTCCTACCATCCTTGACCCACCAGAAGAAGAGAGAAGCCCCGTCTTACAGATGAAGAAACTCAGGCACCGAGGTTGGGTAACCTGTGTTGCCTCTGGAAATGACATACAGTCTTTCTCCTAAAGCCAGGAAGCCTCTTTCAGCTGTAAATTGTACCAGCTGTTACTTGATTGAAGTATGCTGAAGTATGCAAGTTCTAAAGTCAATCTGTGATGCCATCTCGTAGAACGTGCATTTCTGTGGAAAGCTGGCATGGTGAACTCATGGTGAACTCTGAAGGCCAGCATTTGAAGGCAATTAGCTGATTTTAAAGGTTACTGGTATTTCCCAACAAAATATAGTTGAGCATTCGTCATCTCCAAGTATTCAATGCCCCAGAAGCCAGAAAAGTCCAGTCCACATTGTAATACACTAATGATGAGTGGTTATAAGTTGTGTTTAGATCCATCCATTCACTCCCGCTGCTTTACAGAGTGCCTCGATGAATAATCAGTCAGACTCTTCTTTCTAGATAATGTTATAAGTTGGATATATTGGGGAGAAGCCTAATTATTGGTAAATTCAGCCAGATAGTTTCATGTATTAAACACCCATGGCTTAGTCAATAATCCTGGGTTCAGAACTGAATTTCCATGGAATGAATTATATCTCTAACCAAGGATGTGCTGGTTTGAACCACTTGGAGTGCTTTCCGTTACACACACCCTCTCTACACAATCCTGTCAGTGGCCTCTGGGCTCAGAGTTATTTTTCTAGTAGCTGGTGATATTTTACTCTAAGCCATCTACATTCTTCCGTGTGCAGACATTATAGGTTTGCAGTTTTTTCTTCAGACGTAATGTGTGCAATGTCAGTCCCTGTCCCTGGTAGGTACTATTGTCATAGGATAGTATAAGCGAGAGAAAGCCTTATGTAAGCCTTGGAGGTTTTTTATACACAATCAGCCAATTGTGCTTCTTCCTTTAAAAATAATTAAAGAAGCATGAATTTATTCATGAACAGCAGAGGAGAATTTATTCATGAACAGCATCTGTAGCAATATTTAAAATACATAAAACATTAACATCTAGTTATAATAATAATAATCGTCTCTTTCAGTTTTTGAGGGTCTTGTCCATTCCAGGGCCTGCCAGGCCATTGATGTCCTTTGTCACTAGTCCCCACGGCCACCGGTGGGCAGAACTGGAGGGAGAAGAGGCTCTCAGCTTGGAGGAGTCAGGGAAGGGATTCAGTCTCATCTTTCCCTTGGTCTGAATCTTTGCTCTCTGTACAGAGTACCACCTTCTCACACCAATCTGTCTTTACTTCTCAGCTTCATGTACTCTGTCTCCAGCTTTCCACATCAGTTAGACTTCACCAGTCTGCACTCTCCTCGTGTCTACCTGATTTCCTCTGGCTTCTTGTGGAGCTTAGAATGGCAGGTGTAAAACTTACCACTTTGAACCCTGGGAGCCCTTGATGAGTATGTGCCCTTTTCTGTTCCCATACACTGAGTTGTTCTTAACTTGGAGACGCTCCACCAACAGTTCTATATACAAGAGCCCCTCTTTACTTTCCAAGCAAAAAGGAAAAAAAAAAAATCACAAAGCGTTATCCTCTTCATTGTGCTCCCTTCCGCACACATTTACCATTGTTTCATTTTGTAGTTATGACATCCTCATGCTCCTCCTTTAAAATAAATAAATTACAGTTTTATGAGCCCTATTTCCAGCAACTCCAAATAACAGGCTTAAGAAATAAATGGTATTTATTTAAAAATGGATATATTAGCATGCTTTCCTTTTTAAAGATTCATGTATCTTTAATATTATATTTTCAAAGTAATGTCTAAGGAGTAAGTGGCTAAAGAAAATAAGCATCTGGTTCCAATGTGATCCATTTCTCACTAGGCCTTAACTGTTGTTTGATTATTCCAAGTCATAATCTTTTCTACTGAACTGACTAAACTATGCCAACGTAACTTATCCTGCTTGCTAAACTTACAGACAAAAATTCCTTTCTGAGGTTTCAGGCTGGTTTCTCATTTATCCTGCAGGCTCTCCTCACTTGCCGGAAGCTTTCTCTTCGAATCAAGGAATTATTTTCTCTTTACAGGAAGGGCTTGAATTTGCTCTTCTATCTTTTTCTTTCTCCTCCTTACATCTAACCGTAAAGAAGTAATCTGCTTTCTGCTTAACAAATAAGAGCGACTGCATCATTTCAACTGCTACTAAATCTGTTTTAAAATTGGAATATAATGGATTCTTTCTTCAACTAAAGTTACTTGCAATTATCTCTCACCATAATTAGATGGAAGGGAGCTTTGATGATGGAATGAATACTAGGCTCAGAAACAAAGACCCGACTGCACACTCAGCCTTGTTACTAGCTTATAGCAGTGAGCAGAAGTTACTCAGCTTCTCTGAACCTCAGTTCCTCATTTATAATCCAGAGACAATTAAATTAGATATTTAATTCAAGTGGATTTTATAAAGATTTAATGGGATGCTGCCTGGCACTTAATTTCTTCACTGCATAGAAAACATATTAACATTTACTAAAGGGCTTATACAAACTATTAAAAACATTAAGCCCCCTGTTGGTAGGTTAAAAAAAAGGATGTGAATTCACGATTAACCAAGTTACAAGAAACAAACGTTTGGGAGAATGTTTATTAAACAAACGTTTGGGAGAATGTTATTAAACAAACATTTGGGAGAATGTTTAAACTCATAGCAATTAAATAAATTCAAAAAGCATGAGATGTCATTTCCTTTTATTAAATTAGTACTAATTTTTAAAAAAAAAGATAGGATGCTGGTGGCATTACCAGTTGGTACAGCTCATTGGAAAAAATATGTATCAAATTAGATTAATACTCATACATTTCAATCTAATAATCCCATTTCTGGGACTCTATCCTAAGGGAATATTCTAAAAATTGAAAAAAATTATAAACATGATAGTAACTACTTCATTATTACTTTTTTTTTTTTTTTTTTGGCAGTACGTGGGCCTCTCAGTGTTGTGGCCTCTCCCGTTGCGGAGCACAGGCTCTGGACGCGCAGGCTCAGCGGCCATGGCTCACGGGCCCAGCTGCTCCGCGGCATGTGGGATCTTCCCGGACCGGGGCACGAACCCGTGTCCCCTGCATCGGCAGGCGGACTCCCAACCACTGTGCCACCAGGGAAGCCCCATTATTACTTTTGATATTAACAAACCTGGGAACAACTTAAATTTGTAATAGATTGTTATGATGGACTGTTTTGCAGCTATTAAAATAAGAATAAAGACTTACTGAGCAGCACCTAAAAATGTTTATTATGATATAAAAAATATGCACATGTGATAATCAATATGAGAAAAATGCATCTTAAAACCATATGGAAATAGACCCACATAGTAATAATATTAGAGTCTTTGGGAAACAGGAAAAAAATAATGCACTTAATTTCTTCACTGCATAAAAAACATATTAACATTTACTAAAGGGCTTATACAAACTATTAAAAAATTAAGTCTCCGTTGGTAGGTTAAAAAAAAAGGACGTGAATTCACAGTTAACCAAATTACAAGACACAAACAGACGCTCTCTGTTTTCCTCTTTCTCCAAATCTTTTGTAAGATACTGTTAATTTTAAGATTAAAATTAGAGTTATAATCTAATGTATTCAGTCTGAAAAAAATATTTGTCCAGTGCTCTTATGTGTCTGGGAAATTTCTTATAGCAATTCTGGGTTTTAAAAATGCCAGAATTTTTTCTTGTTATTTACTCCAGGGCAATTAAAAAAAACAAAAAATTGTGCTTAGTGGACTATTTAGAATAAGTACTTCATATACAAGCTAAGATTTCAGGTGCTGTTATGTGTAACCTAAGCATTTTATGCCAGACTGTCAGCCCAACCCGTGTTAAATATAACGGTGTTGTGTCTCACTGTAGCCGTCTGCTTCGGGACTCATTCCAAAATTAACTTACCGGCTTACTCAGGTCATTCCACTGAGGAAAATGGAATCACAGTGATATATTAACCATAACATCAGTGTGAACAAGACTTTGAATAATGCGTCTCAGAGCGACACTCTAGGTAACTGGCTTGGAGTAAGCTAGACAAGGTCATTTGCAAAGTATTGTGGCATTATTTTAGTCGAAATTTTTAGTGAAAGAATGATAGAGTCACTCGTAGCTGTAAGAAAGAGTTTGAAAGATCACTTGCACACGTTGCCCAGTTTCCCCCAGTGGTAACATTTTACAGAACTATGGTACTGGGGTATTGACATGGTGCAGTCCTCCCGTCTTACTCAGATTTCCCTGGTTGTATGTGTACTCCTTTGCGTATGTGTGTGCAAGTGTATGACGTTCTGTGTAATTGTATACCTGGGTCTGTTTGTGCATCCACCACAGTCAAGACACTGATCAGTTCCGTTGGCACCAGGATCCCTCCTGTTGTCCTTGTATAATCACACCCTCCCTCCTCTCACCATCCCCAGCCCCTGGTAACCACTACCTTGTCGTCTGTTTGTGAAATTTTGTCATTTCAAAAATGTTGTATAAATGGAACTTTACAGTACATAACCTTTTGAGCCTAGCGTAACTCCCTGGTGAATCTTCCAAGTTGTTGCATGTATCAACAATTCGCTGCTTGTTAGTGTGGAATAGGTATCCACAGTGTGGATGTACCACCCTTAAGCATTCATCTGGGCTGATTCCAGGTTTTGGCTCTTAAAATGATGCTGCCATGAACATTCATGTACAGCTGTTTGTGTGAACATAAAGTTTTCATTTCTCTGGGATAAAGGTCCAAGACTGCAGTTGCTGGGTCATACAGTAATTATGTACATGTTTAGTTTTTAAAGACTGCCAAACTGTTTTCTAGAATGTCTATCCTGTTTTATAGGCATACTCCAAGCAATGTATGGGAGATTTCTTCTTTACCAGCTTATTCTGAAGTCAAATTTGTGACAATTTTCTTTACCTGAACCAAATAAGTTTGCTAAACATGCCCATGTTAAGTAGATTTAGAAAAGAAAACTATATCAGGGCATATCAGAAGCTCTTCCCTCTCACCCCACCTCCCCAAAAAAAAACACCATTCTCTCAACTCTCACTAGACTAGCTTTACACAGTGGGTCAGTTTGAGAAATTTGGCCCCTTCAGTCTCTAGATAGCTAACAAAAAGGACTCAGTCCTCCTTTTGTAGATGTTGGGCCCGATCTATATCAATATCAAGATACTGGTCTAGACGTAATTTGTTTCTTTCTCCCTTGTTTTGACAATCTTGTTGTCTTCTAGAAAAAAAAATGTTTTTTTTTTAAAGGACTCTTGGATACCCTAGACCAGCGTCTTCATTTTGCAGTGGCCAGAAATGAAGGCACTGGATTAGGAGTTAGAAGAACTGTGTTTGAGTCGTTCCTCTAATTAGCTGTGCCACTGTAAATACATCAGTTACCTTCTCTAAGTTCGTTCAGCTGGGTAAATGCTCTCCAACTCTAGCGCTTATCAGAATCACCTGGAGGACCTATAGGATACCAGTTGCTGGGCCCCGCCCCTGGAGTTTCTGGTTGAGCAGGTCTAGAATGTAGCGTGAGGATTTGAGTTCCCAGGGGATGCCATTAAGTCTCGTCCAATGGAATAGAGCTTACTTTATTTTGTATTTGCCCTAGTGTCTGGGTCTCAACATATGTTTGAACGAACAAAGGAATTATAATGCATGGCATATTTGCCCATTTACAAGACACTTTATGTCAGGTAATAATAAATGCTGTTTAAATGAATGAATGGAAGTGAAAAAAGAGCGAATCTTCATTCTTAACAGCCTTTGACAAAGACCTCAGGGACAATATTATTAGTAAACACTGGGTAATAGTTCCATTGTTTGCATGTGTACCTAGTTGTCTCTATAATATCTTCATCATTAGGTTAAAAATTTAAGTTTCTTGAAAGAAACAAATGACTCTGGTTATTTGGTTAAATGTATTGCTTTTTATAGTTTCTCAGAATTCCTAGTATTAAGGACTGTTGAATACATATTATTGACTGCCTGAATTGACTAAAATAAATGTTAGATTTGCCTGTATTTAAAAAAAAAAAAAAGTCTGGTCCAGAGATGACATCTTGAGTACCCAGGCCAGATTATGCCAAAGTCCTCTGGGCCCAACAGTTAGTAACATCCCCTCACTTATCCACACACACCCCCAACGCCCCCAAAAAACCCCTCAAGTTTGCTTTCTGGTGGAATAAGTTGTGCATTTATCCTTTTTTATTTTTTTAAGTGACCCAGATATATAGCAGAATATAATACAGTCATTAAAAATGTCATAGAAGAATATTCACTGTCATGGGAAGATTACCACAATATATCATTAAGTTAAAAAGAAGCTACATATTACAAAACAGCATATGCAGAAATGTCCAGTTATACATAGAAAGTAAATCTAAAAAGATACATCCAAAACGCTTAATAGTAGTTACTCTGAATAATGAAGTTGCAAAAATTTTATTTTCCTCTTTCTGTGCGTTTCTCATTTCGTCTGTACCTAATATATTTATAGATCAGTTATGAAAACGAAAAGTTACAATGAGCAATACAAGTCTTGATTTCTCTAAGTTTTAATCTTTACAGTTAAGAACTTGTTGAATACCAACCAACACAAATAAGGCTCTTCAGGTATGAGATAAAATTGTCCAGGAGGGTTTACAGAGGCAGCTACGACCTTCCTTAGCCCTTTCCCGAAAAAGTGTGGGAGCTCACTTTGTGCCGTTCTCCTTACTTGACAGAATTCTGCACTTAGGCGCCTGAGTAGTCCCGGCCCCAGGAGCACTCGTTACAGCATCTCATCACTGCCTGCGTGATGTTTCCACAGAGCTTTTCCACTGTTCAGTAGTGGGATCCACAGCCACAGCCTCCCAAGCTAGTCCCTCCTCCCTCCTTGACAGCGGGTTGGAAAGTGTTTTACACGGATGAGGCTAGTCTCTCCTTTGGTTGTGTCTCTGTTAGAAAAATTAATATATACAGCTAAAATAGGAATTTTAAAATATCACTGAGATAAACCTATTTAGATGCCAGAAACCAGCTCTCTGCTATGGAAAGCTCTTTTGTCCCCCACGTGGGTTCGTGTCCCCTCCTGGAATTTCTAACTGTACGCTGTCCCAAGTACATTGTCTTCTTCAACACCCATGCTTCTCAACATTACGATAGATCAGCATGAGCATGACTTCCTTGAAATATTATTTGTTGAAATGGTTTTGCTACTAAAAATGTCAATGAATTGATACTGTAGGAAAACACTCCATTTCTGGACTCTAGTGACTCCGTTTCTGAATAAACTTGTTTGATCAGAGGCATGTTGCCGGTAGGGCAGTGCAGTGGTGATTTTCATAACACCACTCCTGTCCAGAGCTGCAGTGGTACGACTGCCTTTCTGCCACGTTCCCTCGTGTACGTTCCCATAGGAATGAGAAACTAAAAGGACTTTCTGATTTATGAGTGACAGTGTATTTATTGTGGTGGTACTGTTTAACGTTATACATTTTAACACCCACCCGTATTGGCATCATAGAATTTCCTTTAACAAATGTGTTTTGTGCTTGAGAAAATATATTTTTATGTAACACCTAAAGACTGTTGCCATATAATGTTTGCACCATGGGCTTGCTATCATTAGCGAGGTTGGTGGGTTTGCCTTATATAACCAGGAGCTTCGGCAACTGCATCAGAAGGGCTTGTTCACCACAGTGCTGTTGTAATAGCACCGTCCAACACCAGCAATGCTTCCACAACCCCATTACTCTGAAAGAGGTGCTGAGAAGCTTACATCCAGAACTTTCTTGCTTTGTTGAAGAATAGGCTCAGGACCCAGGAATTGCTGCTTTTGTCCATGTGTCCAGCCCCATCTGGAGAGGAAGAGGCATCGGTCGTCTTTACCCCACTCACATCTATGTCTTCTGGTACTTCACACGCCGCCCTCCGCTAGAAAGCATAGCTGTGCTTTGCTTCACTGGTTCCCGCTAGATGAAAATCACAAGCTTTTGATTGACCTGTAAATTATCCTAGTGCATCCATGGCCTAAATAAAATACAAGGTAAGGGTTTAAATCCCTTTAAAGACACTGATCCTATTTGTTTTTTTTCCCACTTTCTAAAGGCTTTTACAGAATTTGAGTTGGAAGGCCGCGCTGGTGTTTCCTTGGTCTAGTATTTCTGTCCACATATAAGTGTGTGGACAGTGTCCACATAGGCATTGTCATTTTAGTGGGATAAGATCTTCTTCCTCATTGTATTGCTTCTCCCATCTTTGGTCCTTTGTTCCATCCTTCCTGTTTGCTAGTAGTTCCTTTAGCAAAGCCAGCATCTTTTAGTGGGAACAAAGTATATCCCACTCAGTGCCATGCCAGGTTTTATTGTCTCTCCTTGCCAACACACTATTCATAATTAGAGTAATAACTGCCTTGTTCGGGCTACTGCTTCAGAAATCGCACTTCCTTTCATAACCCAAGAATGATCCTTTTTCTGCCAGCAGGCATTAGGCGTCCGTCTTAGACTTATTCCAACCTATTAGAATCATCTCATGACTTGACTCTCCCCAACTCGCATGTTAGTGCCACGAGGGAATGCCTTCTCACTGTGGTCTGTGACTGGACAGTCACAGGCACATAGATGGTACTTAATCATCAAATGAATTGAGTGAATGAAGACAGCCTGCCAGCCCAGAGAGAGGACAATCTTATACTATTTATTCAGCACAAAGAGTGGAGTCCAGGTGTCACCAGCACAGGCCTGATTGATGCTGAATTAGTGAGTTAGTAAATGGTTTGTACCCCATTGTGATTTAAGACTCGAAACAAATAATATGCTTGAAAAGGTCATTTTCTTTTATTATTTTTATATTTACATTGTATATTTTATTTTGTAAATGAAGTTTGAGCCTAGAAACTGGATTTTGTAATATAAAGTATAAACTTTTTTCCCATGCCATAACATTTATTCCAGACATAACTTTGAACAGGAGCCGTACCTAGACAAAAATACATATTTAAGGAATAGTTTTAAATATTTATTTTTTTAAGTCTACAGTACCCTTTAAAAGGAACATTTGTGTATGGCTATGCTACTTATTCTAAAGAGACTTTTCTAAAGCTCAAAATTATTATGAAACTCACAGTTTCCAGTATTGTACAGTTTTATCTGTCTTGTTTAGTGCACCTCAAAGCATTTATGTAGGATTTTTTTTTAATGTTAATTTTATCTTGTGCAGTCTGCCTTGACAGCATGTCTTTTTATTGATTGAAATTCCAGCTCTATGTTGAGAAATAGAATTTCATAGTATAATTTTGTTAACTAAGATAACGAGAACATTCAAAAGTGTTTAACATATTTGCGCAATTGTACAGAAGCATTATAAACTGAACATTTGGTCAGCCGTTACAGCAGCCTGGCCCTGTTTATGGTAGTTTAAGAAGATTGTTTTTAGATGGTGACTCAAAGCAGAGGCATTATTTTTAGACATTTTCATTCTCTCTCCCCTTTTCCTTTCCCAAGTGTCCAAATCCGGGAGGAGAGAACAGGGAGAGTCAAATGTTACAGCCAACTCCAGAGCCCTGTCTTCCCTGGTTTCTAATAATTATTTATACTTCTGTAACTATATATTCCAGGAATGTAACAACGGAGCCTGAAGCTGTAGCTGTACTCATAGACTCTGCAAAGCTTTAAAACTTCTTACTTTGGGGAATAAAACTAAAAAGATGAAATACAGAGATTCTTCTCAGTGTAGTAGAACAAAATAAAATTATCCTGTCTTAAAATAAATGGCAGTTAGGGAAAGCAATTTTTCCTGTCATGGACAAAAGCTAGGGAACACAAAATCAACATCTGAAATATGTCAACTCACAGTGTTTTAAATAAAAAGAAGCTAAAACGCATCGTACAATACCTGTTCCCAAGGATGATTGCAGTTTCTTGTTATTAAGTCCTGCAAAACACATGGTGTCCTTGGCAGGCGGCACTATAAAAAAGAACGATGGAAAAAAGAAAAGACGTATTAGGTCAACTTAAATTTCTTTTCTTTTTTGCTGGGGACTCCATTTTGCATTATTTGTTTTAATGAGCTCAGCCTCATGTAGTTTTCTCCATCCTGTGTCCATATTCACAGGCATACCAAAGAAAATAAATCTTTCATATTTGAGACAATAATGAGGATTAAAAGTCCCCCAACCTGTGCAGTTTTATCTTGATCATCTATCTGTAAACTTACCAGGGGAAAAAGCATGGATTAGAAATCAAAATTTCTTCCTCAAACCACCATTGCCACTTACTAGCTTTGCATCCTGAGCGAGCCACTTAGTTTTTCTGAGCTTCTGTTTCTTCATTTGTAAAACAAAGTTTCGAATGCCTGCGTTACCTAAATCACCAGACTGTGCTGAGGATGAAAAGAGTTAAAATAGGAAAGTGTTTTACAGGTTTCAGGTAGATCCTGTTATAATTCCCATTTTGCAGACAAGGAAAGGCTGAGAGAGGTTAACAAGCTTGTCGAAGGTCACAGAGAGATCTAATTCTAAATTTCAGCATTTTCAAGCACTGGCAGTGTTGATGTTTTGAGACTGAGAGTTCTTTCTTATGGGGAGCTGTCCTGCACATAACTGGATGTTTAGCAGCATCCCTACCTCTCTACCCACTAGATGCCATTAGCATCCCCCAAGTTGTGCCAACCAAAAATATCTCCAGGGACTCCCCTGGTGGTCCAGTGGTTGGGACTCTGGGCTTCCACTTCAGGGGGCTTGGGTTTGATCCCTGGTCTGGGAACTAAGATCCCACATGCTGTGACAAAAAAAAAAAAAAATCTCCAGACGCTACCAAATGACCCCTGGTGGGCGAAATTGTCCCAAGGAGAGAACCACTGGTCTGTATGGTTCCAGAGCTAAAGTTCTTAACCATTTTTAGGATGACATTTATCATCATCAGTTATTCTAAGTAGTTCCTGGTTGGAATACTCCATGACACAGCAGTTTTCAGAATTCAAAAAGAGATAACTGGGTTTTATTCATCATCTTTGTGTCTCTGAGTATCAGCAGTGGTATTGGCATCTTGGGAATCTCCCTGTAAACTGTTCTTGAAGAAGCAGAATGTCCCCACGGGGATGCTAACCACCATGAGCGAGAAGTCAGACTCAGTGACCCCCGAAGTCCCCTTCCCTGGGATTCTGTGATCATTCCCTAAAGGGCCCAGCTGGTCTGTCTTCAACAGCCCCTTCTCATCAGAATATTCATGGGCTCCTAATGTCTGTCATCTGAGAGGCCAGGGAGGGAAACACAAGTATTTTCATAAGCATTCTCTGATTTACTCTTCACAATAAGCCCTTGAGGTTTGCATCCGTTGTCCATAAGAAGGGGTGAGCTCACATCCTTCTACTCTCCTATCTTGTCCCCTCCGCATTCCATGTTTATATTTTGTTTAGGAATCTTAACCTCTCTTCTGTGCCTGCTCCTTCAACTTTGTTCTCATTGCAGAACTTGATGTAAAAACTCAGCGGGAAGTTGATATGGAAACTCAGCAGGGGCCTTTCTCACCAGCACTGTATGAAGAGTAGCATCCTTCTGAATTACTCAACATAAAGCAGATGGCTTTTGCCCTGCACGACTCTTCACTTTTCCTATCCCCTTAACAGGGATCATTAAATACATACCTCCTTCAACTGCGTTTGGGGACTTAAGTACCAAATGTCCAAGAGTAGAATGTTTTGCTTCTGCTGCTTACTCTTTCCCCCCAAAAAAGGCCTGGGATGAGCTTTCTAACTGCCCCGTGTTTCTCCATCTTTATCTCTAACCTACATTCCACTCTCTTTCTGGTGCTGGCAACTTCCCAATTTATTATCACCCCTGAACCCTGAGCTAGAATTTTCTGAGTGTTTATGATTGACTTTATTATGTTTGTTTCTCCTTTAGCTAAAACTCTTGAGAAATTCGATGCATTCGATCTGGACCTTATTAAATATAGTCTGAAAATATTTTGTACCTAAGCCTGTATGAATTAAAATGTTTTAAAACAACCGAGTTTTAAGATAAATTGCTGCTGGCAGGCCCAATAAATATGATGCAATTAAAAGCATTGGCATGACCCGAAGAGAGACTGGTATAATTACCGATCGTAATGAGAAACTGGAATTGCCCAGGAGTCTTCGGGATTTGGAATAATGCTCATGGAAGACCCAAAGCAGCCGTTTGAACCAATGGGAAAGAGAACTGGGTTACTTCACGGCAATACAACTTGAGTGTCAATTTAAACTCCTTTTTTTCCTTTAAAATGCATGTGAATTATTTTAACTACTGTATGGTTCATTAAAAAAGGACTAAATCTGCTCCTGCTGTGAAATGGCAACGTCTGGCCCGACTAAGAGTCGTTTTTCTTTGTAGACCTGTGAGCATCCTTTACCGAGCAGACTTACCTGATTCAGGTTTGATGTGTACTCAGCCATTTCATCACATTCTATAAGGAAAGCACTGTGGGTTTTTCTTCCTTTTCCAGGTGGCCTTTTTGAAGATGTGACTGCGGGAGCTGACACATTCCTCTCCACAGCACGGGGCGCACCGGCAGCCAGCCATCGGCCCAGTGGGCAACAATTACAGAGACAAGAACCCAACTACAGAATGAGAACAGGGCATCACAGTTCTGAGTTTACCTGCCTGCATATATTCTCTAAGAGAAGAGTTAACTTGAAACCTTTGAAAAACCAAGGCTGTGAAGAAAGTCATAGTAGCAGGTTGAGAGATAAGTATAGAATTTACGTCTCTATTTCCCACCGAGAGGAGTATTCAGATATGTGCTGTGTCAGCACCACCTGGAGAGAGAGAGCTGGTGGAGACCCATCTGTCCTGTGCGGAATGCGGCAAGGGGCTTCACTGGTGGAATTGAATGCTAGCTGCTGCAAATCTGAGGACATACGCTTTCAGAGAACTTCGCAGGCTCGTATAAAAACATTGTTTTAAAAGAAAATATGGAATTTTGTATACCTTATTCAGAGGAGATGCTCAGTAAATAAATGTTTGTTGAATGCATGATTATCAAATTAAAGGGTTTCCCGTTTATGCAAACCTGTGCGTGTTCCTTTTGTTCTTTATTTCCTTTACCAAATACTGCTTCAGATCAATAAATACACCTCACTGACATCCTGTTACAGAGTTGTCTGAGCCCTTGGGTGCCAGAGCCGGTGGTGAGGAAACCACTGAATGAGAATGACAGAGCTGGAGGGGGTCCTTCAGGGCATAGGCCTCGCCCCTCATTTTACAGAGAAGGTTTCAGACTTGTTGGTAATCATACAGTAGGAGCAACTCAGCGACTGGAGCCAAGCAGATCCTCCCTGCCCACTCCTCAAGGGAGGACAGTCTCTGGATTTGCAGCTATATCTGCTTCTCATCAAGCCTGTTTGTTACCAAACTCAGGTTCAGCTGCTCGCCGCTTGAAAGCCAATACTCCAGAGACGAGTGTTGGTTGGAACGGAAAAGCTGCTTTATTCAGGAGGCCAGCAACCTGGGGAGATGGCGGACTTGTGGCTAAAAACGAACTCCAAAGATTCTGCTCAACCACGGAAGTTTTTAAAGGGAGAATCATTTGGGGAGGGGGTCTGAGTCTTCATTTTCTTCTAGAGTGTGCAGACTTTCTTCTGATTGGCTGTTGGTGAGGTAACAGGGCAGTGCTCCAAGAATCTTGCACTCAACCTGAAGTTACCATCCTCCACTTGGATGGGGGGGTCTTAGTTCCTGCAGAAGATATTGTTATGTATATCCCTTGAGGAGGAACCAGGACCCTGATTTAATCACTGCACTATTGTTTCTTGACTCATCCTTAGTTTCTGCATTCCTTCCCTTCTCGGATTAGCAACTGTTTGAATCTGCCCTTTGGAACTCAGGGAAGGTCTAGGAGGCCGAATGAAGCCTATTTCCTACAAACAAGAAATGGGGGGACATGGAAAGGAGTTGTACCCAAGAGGGTCCTCCTTTGTTTTGTATTGGGATTAATCCTACCCTACAGACCACCTAATGCCTCTTTACTCATAAAGAGTAAATCTGTCCCCTGATTTCCTAACACCCTCAACATAGGGGTCACTGGCGTTGTGATTTAGTGAACCTTTCATGATTTCTTCTTCCGTGTAGTTTTAACCAAAACACAGGTCCTACCAGCAGAGCAGTCGTGTAATGCTCCTAATTCTGTGGCTGGTGAACGGACATAGGAAGAAAACCTCTCTGTCTGATCCTGCAGGGTCATTTTATTAAGCACAGTTTGAAACGTTAAAGTTCTGAGTATGACGTCCAAGACTCACAGCCATAAGGGAGAGTTGGTTTGACATCACTGAAGCTACTAAACTCCCAAACACCTTGCTGACTTTTGGTGCTTTTGATTTCTGTCTGTCAGTACAGAGCAGGGTTTTCAACCTCGGCACTATTTACATTTGGGGCCCCATAAGGCTTTGTTTTGGTGACTGTCCTGTGCTGTGGGGAGGAAAAACCTTTCTTCCTAAACCCTCCTAGGTTCAGTGGCTGGGGCTTGCAAATCAAGCTGACAGAAGACAGATTAACGACAGAAAAATAAAACCAGCTTCATTACATACATCTGCACAGAAGTTTCACAAAGACGTGAGACTTTAGGAAGTGGCCAGATGATCGAAATTTATATACCATCTTAGAATAAACAAAGAAAAGGGAGTTTGCGGCTTCTGGGCAGGGGGAGGCAAGTTCTAGGAAGGTGAGGGGAGGAAATACGTGGTAAATAAGGGTTGTCTTGTTTTGTTGGTAATTTCTCCGATTATAAGAGTTGTCTCCAGGTGTAGATGTTTTCCTGATACAGAGACATCTTTATAAATGGGAATTTCCTTTATAAATGTAAATTTCCTTTACAAATGGAGAAATTTAGACTTCATTTGTAGGCAGTTAAGGGGAGGTTAAAAAGCTTTTCTTGCCTCTGCTCGTTCTCAGTTGTCTTTAGCTCAGAATAATCCTTATGCCAGAGTGGCGTATTTTGGGGTGACATATTCTGGTACCCATCAGTACGTTGGACAATGTTTAGCAGCATCCCTGGCCTCTATCCACCAGATGCCAGTTGCTCCCTCCTCCAGTTGTGACAACCAAAAATGTCTGCAGACATTGCCCCGGTGGCTGAAACTGACCCCAGTTGAGAACCACTGCTATTGAGGACGTGTCCTGAGAACAACATGTGGTGGTTGCCTGTAGCGGTGTATCGCCAATGACACAGTCATTCACAAAATCTGAGTCTTTTTCTGGCATGTGGCCTGGCTTTAGTATAATCTTGTTTTCGCAAATGGACACTGCTGATGAATACCATTGTGTGACTATTTCTTAAGAGGTCAGTTTGTTTTGATCCAATTGTTGGAGATTGGAATAAATTAGATGAAGCAGAGTTCAACCTGTGCCTAAAATAGAATTTCCTTCTGAGATAGTTTTTCTCCCTCTGGAAAAGAAACCCATACCATACTAATGTTTGTTTAGTTTAGATGGTAAAGGTGCTCGTGATTCAAAAGATAACTCTACCGCTCAACAAAACCCCACTAGAAAGGTATTCTGATTTACTAATCTTGTCTAAGTAAAATCAGGTTAAGTCAAATATAGTGACGCCCCTTCACCTCTGTCTGGGGTCTGAATGGGAACCAAGCCAATGAGAGCTAAGCCCACCCCCCTCCTTTCTGTTGGCAGAAGCGGGCAGTGCAAGGTGGAGTGGCTGTGAGGGACTCTGAAGGAGGGGTGGGAACCAAAGGAGGGGACACACACACACACACACACACACACACGCACGGCAGATTTCTGTCCACACACTTTAGTTACCATGGGTGAAGCTGCATCTGTCGTGCCACCTGAAATCTTGTCATGGTGAAGTTCTCAGGCTCAGTCGGTCTCCATTGGTTCTCCCAGGGCTAGGAGGGGAAGGCCAGCACAGGTCAGCTAGTGGCCAGAGGGAGCTGAATGTAAACATCAAATCCCTGGGTAGGTCTGAGAATAACATGTCTAAACCTGGGAGAGTTTATTTCTTTGGGACCACAGCGGGTGGGAGAAGAAGGGAAATGGGAGGCTTTCTATCTGACTTCCTCTTTGTACAGAGAAAATTGCTTCTGTGTGTGTGTGTGTGTGTGTGTGCGTGTGCGTGTGTGTGTGTGTGTGTGTGAATTTAGTAAACCACGTTAGGAGGGCTAGAGAGAATTGAAACAGGCTGTACAACCTTAATGTTGTCCCTTGAAAATCGTTCCACGCTAGCCTCCTGTGTCTTGTGAATACAATTCCAGAATCTATTCCATAGCATTCCTAGATAATGGTACTGAGAATTTTGAACAGTAAGAGGTTACCAAGGGCCAGAAGCATAGTAAAATATCAATTTCCAGTCCATTTTTTTATATCTAAAAACTTAAATCACTTAAGTAAGTTGTGAACAAATAAGATCAACGAGCATTGCTCACCCCTCATCCTACTAGGGCTGCGTGGTAACACACCACAGTGACTGACCAGCAGTGTACCCTGAGAGGAATTCGGGATGGAAAACCAGAGGAGGCACTCTGCTTAAACAAGCAGCCTCCTTAGATAGTTAGATGCATATCTCAGGAAGAATGTTATGAACCCAGAGTGTTGCCTCTTTCCATACATAGGAAGGCACTAAAATCATGAACTTGAGATATCTATTCTTTGCGATTAGCAGTAATCTTTTACCAAGGTGTGTGCTAGACTGCATGTATGACCTCACCAAAAGTCATATAAATGGGCCACTCCCCTACTTCCTTGGAGCAGTTTTCTCGGAGCTAATTGATTGGCTGTCTCCTGGGCTATAGTCCTCAATAAGACCCTGAGTAAAACTTAAACTCACAACCCTTATGTTGTGTGCTTTTTCTTTAAGTTGACAAAGTGATTATCTGTTAAATCACATATCGCTTAAATAAGTGGTTTTGTGAACCTATTATCACCTAGTGTAATTACAGTACATAGATCCTGTCGAACATTTCTACCGGCCACCCATTCCGGCAAACCAGTCTCTGAGGTTTCTTCATTTAACATGGATTTATCGAATGCCTTCTACGTGCCAGACACCGTTATGGGTACAACGGATAGAATCAGTAAAACAAAGTCCCTACCCTCACAGAGCTTACATTTTCATGGGGGAGCTGACCAAAAAAGTACTATATGTTATTGTAAAATGCTATGTTATACAATAGTATAATTTCTAAAAATAATAAGTAAGAAAAAACTGGGTAAAGGGAGAGTGAAGGGAAGTCCAACTTGAGCCTAAAGTGTACAAAATATTTCAACTCCATGAAAAGTGACTGTGGAGACACATTATTAAATGCCAACAGATTGAGTAGAAACCACAAACTTACATCATTTTTCCGAAAGTACCTTGACTAAACAAGATACACCAGTGTTAGCAAAGGTTGTTTGATTTCATTGATTACAGAAAAGCTGACTAGAACTCAGATGTAATTGGCTTTGTAGTAACCACTTTGGTAATTAAACCCATCAGTAGCCCGTGCAGTAAAAAGTGCTGACAAGGTTAAATGGTTTTGCATAGAAAAAGCCAGCCTAGTTGTTGACCCTGTAACATTTGTTTTTGTTCTTAGCATATAACAAAGATTAATTGGGACTCATGTTTCATTGTAATTCAGGATGTGGGGCTGACTGGTACATCTTATTCTGTAGTTAGAAAAGCATTAACATTTATCTTACACATCAGAGGGGTGGTTCCCACTAACTGCTTATCTAAGCGTTCTACACATTCTTAAATAATCTTTATACTCAGCGGCATTCAGTGTGACTTAATATAATGATTTCTCTTCCTTTGCCTCTTGAGATGCCTCCAGCTTTTATCTATTGAATCGAGCTCATCATTCCTTAATCTGGGAGAAAAAGTTGGGGGGACTTATGTGGAAATAAATTCTTTTAAGAGGTAAATTCTCTAGTTTTAAGAAAATGACAAGAGAAACATTTGGTCAAAACATTTAAAAAAGCATCCAACCTATCCTAATATTCTTTTAAAAATATGAGTCCATTTTCATTGAGGAATAGACAAAACTAATTCATTCTCAATCCTGTTATAGATAAATTAAGAAACCCATTTTCAGGGGCCCACAATTATTCTAGGGTCGTTGGGCTACAAGGTACAATTAGCAGGGTGCGGGATTTGTGTCCCTTTTCTGCCTTGCAGTAGACCTATCTGTGACCTTCCACAGCCTTTCTTTAATATTTTTATTTGATCTCTTAACATTTCATGGATTAAAACTTTTTCCTCCTATTTTATTATTTGTTTTGGAGGCAAAAAAATGAGAAGAATCTTTATGGCCAAAATTTGTTTATACACACTCCATCAGTATGTTGGTTGCAAATTTCAGTACAACTACCAAAAGACCTAAATCGGGAACAAGTAGGTAACCTAATTCAAAACGATTGCAGCAGTAAATTGCCTGTTTGGAATGTCTGGCTGAACCTTTTCTAAACTCAAGAAAAATGGGACTTGTTACCCTTTGCCCAGAACCGTTCCAGGCTTGAGGAGGCTATTGGCAGGCTTTCTGCAGACTTAAGCTGGGAAAGGAATTATAGAAGCAAAGCATTTTGTAAGTTCCCATACAATAATGGAACCTCTGTTTCTTCATTGAGTCTTAGGAAACCAGTGCTTGGAAACAGGAAACAGATCTCTGACCTGTATCTCCCTTTATATTACCCACCCCCTTCCCCATCCGTCCTTAAGCAACACCATTTCTAGGAAAATGAACCAGAAGCACCTGCCTTGGTTACTCCTATACTCCCTTCCAGAATCGAGACTTAAGGGTCAGCTCGGTGCTCTGTGATGACCTAGATGGGCGGGATGGGGGCGATGTGAGGGAGGGAGGTCCATGAGGGAGGGGATATATGTGTACATATGGCTGCTTCACTTCGTTGTACAGCAGAAGCTAACATCACATAGTAAAGCAATGATACTCCAATTTTTAAAAAAAGGCTTAAGGATTGGAAACTGTTGTGGCCTCTTCTCTTGAAACTTTGATTTCATAGAATGGTGACAGTATCAAAATTAGTCATCATTCCATAATAGTACATATTGGACTCAGAGAGTATACCATCCCCACAAATATTCTGAATAATAAACTCGACAAAGGGCACTATAAATTCTCTCAGTTGTTCATATGATTACAAAGTTCCGTGCAAATGTTAAGAAAGAATTCTTGAAATAAGGTACATAAAGTAATAAAGGAATTGAACTAAAATTCTGCATTTTAATTCAGTTAAACCTGAGAAGGGATGTCAAGAAGAAAAGAAAAAGTGGCCAAGGTTCTTTCTCATCTAGCAAGCAGAAGATGCTGTTTTATGGTTGAAATTAAGAGAAAAATAAGTTGAAATATATTTGTAAATTTTTTTAAAGAAATCATGAGCAAATTGGAAATGTATGTGTTAGAAATCACTAGAAGAAACAAAGAGACTCGATCAATAAAACATTTCCTATGTATCTTTCCAACCCTGTGATAATTGTTCAAGGCAATTTTAGAAAAGCCTGTTTCGATACTTGTATTTATTTGTTCCTCTGCTTTATTCCATCACAAATGAGTGATGAGAGCAAACCACTGGTGTGGACCGCAACGACTGTAGGAGTTCAAAGAGGTCCCTCCCAATGAATATGGCTGGAGAAGATGTCCTTGTTTGGATGAGGCAGGACTTGATGTGGGCCTTAAATGATCACTAAATTTGTAAAGACAGGAAGATGGAGACACTCAGGAAGAGCATTTCAGGGTATTAAGAACATTTGGCTCGTTTGGAGGAGATGAGATGGAAGAGTGAATAAGATAGAAAAAGAGTTCTTGTTAGATGGTGGAAGTCACTGAATGCCATCATGAAACCACAGAATCTTCCTTCTGACTTCTCCAGATTGAGCACAACATGAACAAGAGACACATTTTTCTTTTGTGCCCCTGAGGGCCTTTTGAGCTCTGGGATTTAGCTGCAGTGGTTAAGAGTGAAAGGCGCTAGAGTCCGACTGCTTGGGTTGAAATGTCACCTCTGTAATGAGCAAGTTACTAACCTCATCTTTATTTTTTGTTTTGTTTTGTTTTACATTTTTATTAGAGTATAGTTGATTTACAATGTTGTGTTACTTTTCTGCTGTACAGCAAAGTGAATCAGTTATACATATACATATATCCACTCTTTTTAAGATTCTTTTCCCATATAGGTCATTATGGAGTATTGAGTGGAGTTCTCTGTGCTATACAGTAGGTCCTTATTAGTTATC
The DNA here is from genome assembly GCF_949774975.1 of Lagenorhynchus albirostris. NCBI lineage: Eukaryota > Metazoa > Chordata > Mammalia > Artiodactyla > Delphinidae > Lagenorhynchus > Lagenorhynchus albirostris. The sequence continues at coordinate 71,336,847 of NC_083106.1, forward strand.
TATTTTAGGTATAGTAGTGTGTATATGTAAATCCCAATCTCCCAATTTATCCCTCCCTTCCCTTTCCCCCCTGGTAACCATGAGATTGTTTTCTGCATCTGTGACTCTATTTCTGTTTTGTAAATAAGTTCATTTGTACTATTTTTTTAGATTCCACATATAAGCAATATCACACGATATTTGTCCTTCTCTGTCCGACTTACTTCACTCAGTATGACAATCTCTAGGTCCATCTATATTGCTGCAAATAGCATTATTTTGTTCTGTTTTTATGGTTGAGTAATATTCCATGGTATATATATACCACATCTTCTTTTTTTTAATATATAAATTTATTTAGTTTTGGCTGCGTTGGGTCTTCATTGCTGCTCTCAGGGCTTTCTCCAGTTGCGGCGAGCGGGGGCTACTCTTCCTTGCGGTGCACGGGCTTCTCATTGTACCACATCTTCTTTATCCGTTCCTCTGTCAGTGGACACTTAGGTTGCTTCCATGTCTTGGCTATTGTAAATAGTGCTGCAGTGAACATTGGGATGCATGTATCTTTTCGAATTATGGTTTTCTCTGGGTATATGCCCAGGAGTGGGATTGCTGGATCATACGGTAGCTCTATTTTTAGATTTTTAAGGAACCTCCATACTGTTCTCCATAGTGGCCGTACCAATTTACATTCCCCCCAACAGTGTAGGAGGGGTCCCTTTTCTCCACTCCCTCTCCAAAATTTATTGGTTGTAGATTTTTTGTTGATGGCCATTCTGACTGGTGTGAGGTGATGCCTCACTGTAGTTTTAATTTGCATTTCTCTAATAATTAGTGATGTTGAGCATGTTTTCATGTGCCTTTTGGTCATCTGTAACCTCATCTTTAAATTGGGGTAAAAAAAATTAACATCTATGTCACAGGGATTTTTGAGTATTTCATGGGTTAAGATACTCATAGTGTTTAGAAGAGTGCCTGGCACACCGTGCACCATACATTTTAGCTATAGCTATTATTCTGTTAGCTATCCTTTGCCACTCCTCCTTCCCATTGCCTATGAAATTTATTTTCTGAGATTTCAAGCAGGAGAATGACATGATAAAGATGGTACATTAGGAAAATTAATCTGGTAGCAGAGCACCCAGTAGATTGAGAAGAAAAGGAAGATCTATTGTTACGAAACAAGAAGAGGCTTTCCAATTCCAAAAAAAACTGTCAAAGAGAGTCTTGATGGAAGAACTTCATCAGGCTTTTCCTGGTCAGTTCTTAAATATTTTTGAAGGCCATTAAAAGTACAGTAGGATACACACTTTTCCAGCTGCAGTCAGCTCTGATCTACCACAGTGCAGGATAACCCATTCTCAGCACTTTCACATAGACCTTTTACCATGAGTTCTTTTTCAGTATTCTCTTGTGAGCAGAAAACCTTTTGCAAAACTCTTTAAGAGAGGAAAGGAAGCCAGCCCAGAAGTTTCTGACCAGTTCAATTTACCTTTTATATAATTTCCAAAAGTAGCAGGAGTTCTTTTTCGTTGTTCAGTGCCACTGGTTCCCAGGAGAACAAGGTGGAGTCTTCATGGTGAACAAGCCTTATTCCCTTATATTCTTAATTTTCTTGTGTATTTTTCTCCCTCCCTTATGTTCAAGCATCAGGCTCTGGGGTCACAGCAGTGTAAAATATGGGTACTCAACCAGAAATACCACAGATGGGAAAGAAGTTGTTGAATATGTTACTAAATTTCAGATAAGCGATCACTTTTCTTCTTAGAGAATAACTCAGCATATTCTTGAAATGAATTAGGACCTAATATTTGAGTAACATATGTTTATGTAGACTACTGTAGTCAACTTCATCATAGGGAGGTAGACAAATGGGGTCAGACGAGCAAGAATAAACTGTAGTTCTCTGGTTCTTATCTTCACCTGCTATTGAGAGTCCTGCAGCTCCCTGCAGAATTTTCTATATCTAGGTGGTGATCATATAAATCATCTACCAGCTATCACCTACCCCATGGCGTCTGCCATTTTCTTCTTCTCTTATCCAGCATCATTTGGTGCTGGTGATCTCCACTGCTGAGGTGTCCATGGTGGGGCTGTTGTCTGTGAGCATGGTGTCTCTTATTCCTGGATGCCCCCCATTGGAGCAAAAGGGTGCAGTTGTCTCGGAAGCTTGGATAAGCCAAATGGTCTTCTGTGTAGGGTGCAGAAGTAGGAGAATGTTGAGTGTCTCCAGGTTGTGTTACACTTTGTGACAGAAATCCCAAAGCAGTGTTTCCCTGCCCCCCAGGGTCTATAGTTTGTTTTTAGTAAAAATTGCTTATCAATTTTTAAAATTCGAAGTCCCCATCCCATAGCTGGACTTAAAGACAAATTTTGAGTACGACACACTAAAATGCCACTTTTGAACCAAGCCCACGTGCAGAATTCTATCTTCTTATGAAATGATTTTCTCCCAGGAAGTTTCTTGGACCCAGATGTTGCCACTGTTTGGATGAAGATGGGACTGAAATACATTTATATATTTTTGACTGTTCTACCTTTACAGAAGTGTTGTAACTTAAGCATTAACCAATTTTTTCTTCTGTTTTAATTTTCAAGCAGTGTAGCAGTGTAGAATTACTAAATTTGTGGCTATGGTTATGGTGAAAATTTATGGAATCCAGCTGATTTTTGCAATTACATTCTGTCCTAGAAAAGCTGTCTTCAAGAAAGCCAAGCACTGTAAGATATCACTTATATGTGGAATATAAAAAAGTTAAACCTGTAAAAAACAGAGTAAAATGGTAGTCACTAGGGGCTGAGAACTGGGGTAATAAGACTGATGGTGTTTAAGGGTACAAACTTATAATGAGTAACAAATAAGCCATAGAGATCTAATGCACAGTATAATGAATATCGACAATAATATTGTACTATAATTGTGTAAGGTGATAAATATCACTACATTGGCAATATGAGAATATAAATGTATTGAAGTAACACATTGCACACCCTAACCATATATAATGTTACATGCATTTATTCATTAAAATTTTTTTTTTAATTAAAAGAGTATGGGGCTTCCCTGGTGGCGCAGTGGTTGGGAGTCCGCCTGCCGATGCAGGGGACACGAGTTCGTGCCCCGGTCCGGGAGGATCCCACGTGCCGCGGAGCGGCTGGGCCCGTGAGCCATGGCCGCTGAGCCTGCGCGTCCGGAGCCTGTTGCTCCGCAACGGGAGAGGCCTCAACAGTGAGAGGCCCGAGTACCGAAAAAAAAAAAAAAAAAATTGCTATGAAGCAAAACTTTCATGTAGAGCTTCCAACTGAACTTCAGAATCAATTTATAATGATTCTTGTGTTTTATTTTGTATAATAAAGCTAAACAAGAGTTAGAACTTTTTGAAGGCTAAAAGCTCCTTGAGGGCAGGCCCAGTGTTTATTCATCTCCTTAACCCTGTGTTCAGCATGGTGTCTGGTACAGAGAAGGCATTCAATAAGTTGTTGCCTTCATTAATTACTCTATTGGGGACAATAATATTGGAAACCTAGAAAAGTTAGATCAATAGGGCATGACCCTATGATTTGAGTCTATCCATTCTTACAAAATGTTTGTGCATCTCTGTTAAAAACTTCTACATCCTTCAAGGTTTATTTTCAATATCACTTTCTCTTAGAAACATTCTCCTTATCAGCCCCCAAATATTTCTCTTTTGGAAATATATTTTTCAAAAGTAAAATGATTAAGTCTTTGGTTCTACTGAAAATGCATTGAAGACATCAACCCATGGCTATGAAATGCAGATGAAAATTCAATCTTGATTGAATTATATCTTCTTACACGAATATAATGACCAGGTTTGCAAATCCATTCTATGTCCTGACTCTTTCCTGACCTGGTTTGGAAACTTTGTGTAAAGTGGCACTTTATCCCTTATTAATTCCAAAGATGACAGACGCAGGATTTCATTGTCTAGTTAGTGGAAGCTGTGTTCTCTGATGAGCTGCCTTGCCCTTTTGAAGCTTTGATTTATTGGGGCAGAGCAAGCACTGGCTTTGGTATGTGCTGAAAGGAATCTAGGGTAAGGAATAATTTATAGTTCTCTCTTCGCAGCTGGAAAAAAATAAAGGTTATTTTCATTATATTGCTATAGGAACTGTTTGAAAACAAAAGAAAGATACTGTAATAAGTAGAAACCCAAAGAATGACATTGAGCTACTGTTTTCAGTTAACTTAAAAAAATTGTTAAAATCATCTTTTGAAGCAGATCGGCCCTCCTGAACTCTTATCTTAATTTTACAGAAAACAATGTCTCTTCCAATTTGGCATGAGAGCTGTGCAGAGCAGCAGTTCTTCAGCTCCCAGGCAGGTTACACTTGCCAAAACAAAGCGTGGGTGGAAGGTAACAGGAAAGAACTGACTGGTAGCACTTTCTATCTGGGAGAATGCTGCTAAAGAGGAACCAAAACAGAAGGGCCAAGGAAAAAGTACTCAGCTGTTCACAAGGATAAAACGATAGCAAACATTACACAGCACCGAACTTGTTTGGGCTTCCCAAGGTTTCATTCTTCTCCTTTTTATACTCGGTAAAGGCTGTGTTTGGCAAGATGCTTGCTATGTGATCCTTCTATTGAAACATATTAGGGGACTTCCCTGGTGGTCCAGTGGTAAAGCATCCGCCTTCCAATGCAGGGAACGTGGGTCTGATCCCTGATCGGGAAACTAAGATCCCACGTGCCGCGGGGCAATGAAGCCAAAGCACCACAACCACTGAGCTCACGCGCCTCAACTAGAGAGCCCGCGTGCTGCCAACTACAGAGCCCATGAGCTCTGGAGCCCGCACACCACCAGAGAGAGAATACCCACACGCCACAACTAGAGAGGAGCCCACGCACCACAACGAAAGGTCCCTCACGCCTCAACGAAGATCCCTCGTGCCACAACTAAGATCCGACGCAGCTAAAATAAATAAATAAATTTTCTAAATAAAACGTATTAGGAAAGTCTCACAGAATCAGAGTATTTTCTGTCATAGAATAAAGTCTGCATTTCCCCTTGTGAGCCAGCCAAGACTTTGTTTAATCATCACAGTGAGTGTGCAAACTCTTCCAATCTCGTTAATTCCAAATTCCAACCCCAGCTCTTAGTGTCAAGGATAAATAAGATTTCAAGATCTTGAGTAGGGAGCAAGGTGAACAGGAGGAATGATACCTGTTAGTGGATGGGTGGGGCTCAGGTAGGAGGACATTGTAAGCAGAGAACAGCAGCAGGGGCAGATGATCAGAGGTAGGAAAGTTGGGGTGTGTTTGTGGAATGGTAAGTCATCTGGTTTAATAACAGGTGACATTTTTAGACATTTACAATATGCCAGGTACTAATTCATTGGTTTGTCAAAACCACATTATGGACTTCCCTGGTGGCGCAGTGGTTAGGAATCCAGATGCCTGCCAATGCAGGGGATGGGGGTTCGAGCCCTGGTCCAGGAGGATCCCACATGCCGCGGAGCAACTAGGCCCATGTGCTGCAGCTACTAAGCCTGCGCTCTGGAGCCCGCGAGCCACAACTACTGAGCCCGTGAGCCAAAACTACTGAAGCCCACGTGCCTAGAGCCCATGCTCTGCAACAAAGAGAGGCCACTGCAATGAGAGGCCCACGCACTGCAACGAAGAGTGGCCCCTGCTCGCTGCAACTAGAGAAAGCCCGCGCACAGCAACGAAGACCCAATGCAGCCAAAAAATAAAATAAATAAATAAATTTAAAAACCCCACATTATACAGAATATACTTTTGTGAGCACCATTTTATAGATGAAGAAACCAAGGCTTAGAGAAATCAAATGACTCACCCAAGGTCATACAGCTAGAGAGTGGCATAGTTAGTATTAGACTCTCGCTCGGTCAGATCCAGAGCATGAGTTCTTATCCACAGTGCTATGTGTAACCTTTCAGTCATGACAGAGGAGAGGTCCTTTCTTGGAGGAAGAGAGAGCAGTAGAGAAGTGACAGATAATCTGGAAATTGTAGAGCACTCAGCCCTTTTTTTCTAATTGCTTGCTGGACATCTCCACATGAATATAGTGTCTGCCCTTCGAATCCAACTGGTCTGAAAACCAAGCTCATTGTCTCCTCCATCTTCCTGGGAACCCCTCCCCTGGCTGTCGGTATCCAGGCTGCAGCATCATCAGCTACACTTGGGTACCCAGGGTGGAGCCCTCCCTCACCATCCTTCTTCTCCGTAAGTCTCTCTTTGCCCTCTTCTTCCAACCTAGCTGCTGCTGCTCTGCTTCCCACCCTCACCTGGGAGTCTCACCTGGACTACTGCAACCACCTACCGACAGACATGTCTTTCTCTGCACCTCCTCCAAGCCCCCAGTGCATCCTGCAGAGGTCAGCCAGAAAATGTTCAGAAACCAGGGCTCTGATCATATCACTCTCCTCAAAACTTTGTGGCTTGCCGCAGAATTGCCTCAGAATCCTGTCGGGTCTCCTCAGCCTGGCTTTCAAGGTCCTCCACGATCGGGTCCCAACCTACCTTTCCAGCCTTACCTTGTCCTTATCTCCTCACTGATGTGAAATTTCTGAGACCACGGACCAGACTTTCCCATGGCCTGCCTTACAGTTTCTAACTCCACTTGGTCCCTTGTTAATGAAGTGCTTCCTAACTGAAACACCCCCTCCCGCTTCTCAGAACCTTTCTTCTCCTCCCAGGTCAAATTAGTTATCCCCATACGAGCTCTCCCATAGCATTTTGCTTATCCCTCACCCTTCAGATTCTTCCCTCTGCTTCATGATGTCATAGCCTTTTGGGTTTAAAACTTCACCCCAGTTGGATCACAAACCCTCTGTGATGAAGGACACTGGTCATCAGTCATCCGTGTGATTCTACAATTTAGTAGTAAGTTCACTGAAATGAATTATGCTGAAATGAAGACACACTCGCTTGATCCTGAGCAGAGGCTACCTTTAAGAATGGACTTGATGCATTTCTTTCTTCTTCTCTGAACCAGAGGATCATCCTTGGTTACAGACCACACCTTAAAGGAGCAGGTTGTTATGGTGCTACATGGGGCAGGGTGGCTTAGAAACATTCCCCAAGTGTTTCATCACATACAGTCCAAACCAGGCTAATTAATGGAATGAAGGAGGGAAGATTTCAGAGAACTCTTTAACTTGGCATATTCTCTTCTTTTTTTTTGAATTTTATTTTATTTATTTTTTATACAGCAGGTTCTTCTTAGTTATCCATTTTATACATATTAGTGTATACATGTCAATCCCAATCTCCCAATTCATCCCACCACCACCCCCACACACACACTTCCCCCCTTGGTGTCCATACGTTTGTTCTCTACATCTGTGTCTCAGCTTCTGCCCTGCAAACCGGTTCATCTGTACCATTTTTCTAGGTTCCACATATATGTGTTAATATACAATATTTGTTTTTCTCTTTCTGACTTACTTCACTCTGTGTGACAGTGTCTAGATCCATCCACTGGTAATTTGATGGGGATTGCATTGAATTTGTAGATTGCTTTGGATAGTAGAGTCATTTTCACAATGTTGATTCTTCCAATCCAAGAACGTGGTATATCTCTCCATCTGTTTGTATCATCTTTAATTTCTTTCATCAGTGTCTTATAGTTTTCTGCATACAGGTCTTTTGTCTCCCTAGGTAGGTTTATTCCTAGGTATTTTATTCTTTTTGTTGCAATGGTAAATGGGAGTGTTTCCTTAATTTCTCTTTCAGATTTTTCATCATTAGTGTATAGGAATGCCAGAGATTTCTGTGCATTAATTTTGTATCCTGCAACTTTACCAAATTCATTGATTAGCTCTAGTAGTTTTCTGGTGGCATCTTCAGGATTCTCTATGTATAGTATCATGTCATCTGCTAACAGTGACAGTTTTACTTCTTCTTTTCCACTTTGTATTCCTTTTTCTTTTCTGATTGCCATGGCTAGGACTTCCAAAACTATGTTGAATGATAGTGGTTAGAGTGGACATCCTTGTCTTGTTCCTGAACTTAGAGGAAACGGTTTCAGTTTTTCACCATTGAGAATGATGTTCGCTATGGGTCTGTTGTATATGGTCTTTATTATGCTGAGGTAGGTTCCCTCTAGGTCCACTTTCTGGAGAGTTTTTATCATAAATGGGTGCTGAATTTTTTCAAAAGCTTTTTCTGCATCTATTGAGATGATCATATGGTTTTTCTTCAATTTGTTAATATGGTGTATCACATTGATTGGTTTGCATATATTGAGGAATATTTGCATCCCTGGGGTAAATCCCACTTGATCATGGTGTATGAGCCTCTTAATGTGTTGTTGGATTCTGTTTGCTAGTATTTTGTTGAGGATTTTTACATCTGTATTCATCAGTGATATTGGTCTGTAATTTTCTTTTTCTGTAGTATCTTTGTCTGCTTTTGGTATCAGGGTGATGGTGGTCTCACAGAATGAGTTTGGGAGTGTTCCTTCCTCTGCAATTCTTTGGAAGAGTTTGACAAGGATGGGTGTTAGCTCTTCTCTAAATGTTTGATAGAATTCGCCTCTGAAGCCATCTGGTCCTGGACTTTTGTTTGTTGGAAGACTTTTAATCACAGTTTCAATTTCATTACTTGTGATTGGTCTGTTCATATTTTCTCTTTCTTCCTGGTTCAGTCTTAGAAGGTTATACCTGTCTAAGAATTTGTCCATTTCTTCCAGGTTGTCCATTTTATTGGCATAGAGTTTCTTGTAGTAGTCTCTTTAGGATGCTTTGTATTTCTGCGGTGTCTGTTGTAACTTCTCCATTTTCATTTCTAATTTTATTGATTTGAGTCCTCTCCCTCTTTTTCTTGATGAATCTGGCTAATGGTTTATCAATTTTATCTTCTCAAACAACCAGCTTTTAGTTTTATTGATCTTTGCTATTGTCTTCTTTGTTTCTATTTCATTTATTTCTGCTCTGATCATTATGATTTCTTTCCTTGTTCTAACTTTGGGTTTTGTTTGTTCTTCTTTCTCTAGTTCCTTTAGGTGTAAGGTTAGGTTGTTTATTTGAGATGTTTGTTGTTTCTTGAGATAGGATTGTATTGCTATAAGAGATAGGATTGTATTGCTATAAACTTCCCTCTTAGAACTGCTTTTGCTGCCTCCCATAGGTTTTGGATCATCATGTTATCATTGTCATTTGTCTCTAGGTATTTTTTGATTTCCTCTTCGATTTCTTCAGTGATCTCTTGATTATTTAGTAACGTATTGTTTAGCCTCCATGTGTTTGTGTTTTTTATGTTTTTTTCTGCCGTAATTGATGCCTCATCTCATCGCGTTGTGGTCAGAAAAGATGCTTGATATGATTTCAATTTTCTTAAATTTACTGAGGCTTGATTTGTGACCCAAGATGTGATCTATCCTGGAGAATGTTCTGTGTGCACTTAGAAGAAAGTGTAATCTGCTGTTTTGGGTCGGAATGTCCTATAAATATCAATTAAATCTATCTGATCTATTGTGTGACTTAAAGCTTGTGTTTCCTTATTAATTTTCTGTTTGGATGGTCTGTCCATTGGTGTAAGTGAGGTGTTAAAAGTCCCCCACTATTATTGTGTTACTGTTGATTTCCTCTTTTACAGCTGTTAGCAGTTGCCTTATGTATTGAGGTTCTTCTATGTTGGTTGCATATATATTTATAATTGTTATATATTCTTCTTGGATTGATCCCTTGATCATTATGTAGTTTCCTTCCTTGTCTCTTATAACAGTCTTTATTTTAAAGCTTATTTTATCTGATATGAGTATTGCTACTCCAGCTTTCTTTTGATTTCCATTTGCATGGAATACCGTTTTCCATCCCCTCACTTTCAGTCTGTATGTGTCCCTAGGTCTGAAGTGCATCTCTTGTAGACAGCATATATGTGGGTCTTGTTTTTGTATCCAGTCAGCAAGCCTGTGTCTTTTGGTTGGAACATTAATCCATTCACGTTTAAGGTAATTATCGATATGTATGTTCCTATTACCATTTTCTTAATTGTTTTGGGTTTGTTTTTGTAAGTCCTTTTCTTCTCTTGTGTTTCCCACTTAGAGAAGTTCCTTCAGTGTTTGTTGTAGATCTGGTTTGGTGTTGCTGAATTCTCTTAGCTTTTGCTTGTCTGTAAAGCTTTTGATTTCTCCATTGAGCCTAATGAGATCCTTGCCGGGTAGAGTAATCTTGGTTATAGGCTCTTCCCTTTCATCACTTTAAGTATATCATGCCACTCCCTTCTGGCTTGTACAGTTTCTGCTGAGAAATCAGCTGTTAACCTTAGGGGAGTTCCCTTGTATGTTGTCATTTTTCCCTTGCTGCTTTCAGTAATTTTTCTTTTTCTTTAATTTTTGTCCATTTGATTACTATGTGTCTCAGTGTGTTTCTCCTTGGGTTTATCCTGTATGGGACTCTCTGCACTTCCTGGACTTGGGTGACTATTTCCTTTCCCCCATGTTAGGGAAGTTTTCAACTGTAATCTCTTCAAGTATTTTCTCAGGTCCTCTCTCTCTCTCTCTCTCCTCCTTTTGGGACCCCTATAATGTGAATGTTGTTGCGTTTAATGTTGTCACAGAGGTCTCTTATGCTGTCTTCATTTCTTTTCATTCTTTTTTCTTTATTCTGTTCCACAACAGTGAATTCCACCATTCTGTCTTTCAGGTCACTTATCCGTTCTTCTGCCTCAGTTATTCTGCTATTGATTCTTTCTAGTGTTGTTTTCATTTCAGTTATTGTATTGTTCATCTCTCTTTGTTTGTTCTTTAATTCTTCTAGGTCTTTGTTAAACATTTCTTGCATCTTCTCGCCTCTATTCTTTTTCTGAGGTCCTGGATCATCTTCACTATCACTATTCTGAATTCTTTTTCTGGAAGGTTGCCTATCTCCACTTCATTTAGTTGTTTTTCTGGGGTTTTATCTTGTTCCTTCATCTGGTACATAGCCCTCTGCCTTTTCATCTTGTCTATCTTTCTGTGAATGTTGTTTTTGTTCCACAGGCTGCAGGATTGTAGTTCTTCTTGCTTCTGCTGTCTGCCCTCTGGTGGATGAGGCTATCTGAGAGGCTTGTGCAGGTTTCCTGATGGGAGGGACTGGTGGTGGGTAGAGCTGGTGGTTGCTCTGGTGGGCAGAGCTCAGTAAAACTTTAATCCGCTTGTCTGCTGATGGCTGGGGCTGGGTTCCCTCCCTGTTGGTTGTCTGGCCTGAGGCAACCCTGCACTGGAGCCTACAGGCTCTTTGGTGGGGCTAGTGGCGGACTCCAGGAGGGCTCACGCCAAGGAGTACTTCCCAGAACTTCTGCTGCCAGTGTTCTTGTCCCCATGGTGAGCCACAGCAGCCCCCCGCCTCTGCAGGAGACCCTCCAACACTAGCAGGCAGGTCTGGTTCAGTCTCCTATGGGGTCACTGCTCCTTCCCCTGGGTCCCGACACACACAGTACTTTGTGTGTGCCCTGCATGAGTGGAGTCTCTGTTTCCCCCAGTCCTGTTGAAGTCCTGTAATCCAATCCCGCTAGCCTTCAAAGTCTGATTCTCTAGGAAATCCTCCTCCCGTTGCTGGACCCCCAGGTTTGGAAGCCTGACGTGGGGCTCAGAACCTTCTCTCCAGTGGGTGGACTTCTGTGGTATAAGTGTTCTCCAGTCTGTGAGTCACCCACCCAGCAGTTATGGGATTTGATTTTATTGTGATTGAGCCCATCCTACCATCTCATTGTGGCTTCTCCTTTGTCTTTGGATGTGGGGTATCTTTTTTGGTGAGTTCCAGTGTCTTCCTGTCGATGATTGTTCAGCAGTTATTTGTGATTCTGGTGCTCTCGCAAGAGGGAGTGAGAGCACGTCCTTCTACTCCGCCATCATGAACCAATCCCCACCTTGACATATTCTTAATGTGGAATATCTTTTAATAAAAAAGGAGATCCCTATCATTCCCCATTTGTGTGTGTGTGTGTGTGTGTGTGTGTGTGTGTGTGTGTGTTTACAAGTGGCCTAAGGAAAATTTGACAGGCAGACCAGGGCACCACACAGAAATGAAATCCATAGATATGATAACCTACATACATACCTAATTTTAAGTAATTATAGTGCACTAACTTCTGTACAGAGAAGGCATGAAAGAAGTGATTTACAATTATAATAACCTACATTTCAGTAGGCAAATGCTCAGCCTAGGACCACACTGAGGACCTGATGAAGCCATCTGTGCTCGCACCATGGGTGTGATGGGCACACATGCAGACTCATGCAGGTGGTGGGTGGTCTGAAGGACTCAAACCCATGAGTGGAATTGCTGGGAAAGTGCTAGACAAGACAATGTGCAGTCTCCTCTCAATTCTGGGAAATTCCACAGGTATTAAAATCATGCAAAACATATGTTGTTTTTATGTATAAATAGATTCTAGGCTCCGATAGTTATAAACAAATGTTTCACCTAAATGAATGTCTGATAAAACATTCAAAAATTATGTAGGATGTGGAACAGTTCTTCACTGGGCCGCTCTGTGCCATGCCTTGTGGAACATTTAAAATCCCTGACTCCCCCTAAATGCCAGTTCTCCCAAATGTCATGACAACCAAAAGTCACCCCCTCCATTTTCAAAATGGCCTCTCATAGGCAAAGTCACCCCCAATGAGAACCCCTGACCTATGTCATTAGGTTTACAAGGAAGTAGGCTCAAGAAAATAAATGAATCACTAAAGTTGGCTTTTCCAGAAAGTAGTAAAATCAGTTATGCAAGTATCACTCCCATGTCTTGAGTCCTAATCTAGTGCTTTATTGTTAATCAGGTATATTCATACAGACAAAACTATATATACATACGTTCACTTATATATATTTATATATTCACACACATATGATGACATTTGTTTTGTTGAAAACCCAAGTGGTCAGTATTTGACTAAGTCTGATTCATAAAAGCCTGTTCTGACATTTTGATTAAAATTAATTCAGTCATATTGCTTAACTCAAGTAAACAGTTTTGTATGAAAACATGGACTAAAGCCAGGAAAATGCATTTCCTCATTATTACGGACTCTTTCATTTCCAATCATTATGGGTAGGTAATGAGACTACCCTTCCACTGAGAGCAACAACTTTCCACTGAATACAACTGCAGAATTTGGGAAGTCCCCAAGACCACCCTTACTTCAGACACCAATTGAAAATTTGGGGATACCCACAGGTTTGATAATTTGCCAGAAGAACTCACAGAACTCACTGAAAGCTGTTTTATTCATGGTGATGTTTTATTACAGCAAAAATCTACAGATTAAAATCCACCAGGAACAGAGATATAGGGGCAGAGTTCAGGGAAGTTCCACGTGTGACGCTTCCCTTGCGCTCCCAGTTGAGTCATGTGTAGGGCTAACTTCTCCCAGGACAATGTGTGATAATATGCACAGGGTATTGCCAACCAGGGAAGCTCACCCAAGCCTTGGTGTCCAGAGTTTTTCCAAGGACTTAGTCACTTAGACATGGCTGAAGCCTGTGTTGCTGATACCCAGTGACTCACATCCTCCACAGTGGGCTCTTGGTGTGACCCAAGGCCCTTAGGTAACCAAGACACACTCGTATCAGTCAGGACATTCCAAGAGCTTAGAGATCACCTCCCAGGGGCCAAGAGCAAAGGCCAGACCCCTCGTTGAGTGAGGTTAATTCTTTCCTATAACACAACCTAAAATACTACAAAATATATAACACCCCTCTTTTAAGAGCATCAAAGACCTGATAAGATAACAGAATTATTAAGCCAAGATTAAGTAAGGGTGGGACCCAGAGAGGTAGGCAAATCCCTGAAGCCACCCCTGCTTTAAGGACAATTGCTAGTCCTGCTGGACTTGTCCAGCTGGCCTCAGAGGTGTGGGGAATCAGACCAAGCCCGAGATGGGAAATATAATAGTAGACCCTTCTGTCATCATTCTGGGACCTCAAAGGGAAAGGGGAAACCACAAATATTCATTTAACATCCTCCTGCAAGAGAACGCCAGGATATTTACCTTGGCACCAAGCAGTGTTGGAAAGAGGGAAACATGAGATATAACAACAAGTGGATCCTGACACAGATTTGCAGCCCAAACTTCCCAGATTTGCGGTCCAATAAAACGCAGCCTGTGAATTTTGTTTAAATTGGCTTTAAACTTGTGGTCCCTCCAAGCACTTGGCAGAAGTAAATTCCAATCCTCTTCGGAGGAATGCATCTTCATCCTAGGCCTCAAAGAATTCTCACAAAGAATTTTCTGAAGGAAATGAGCATCATATAGTAAAAGATACCTAAGCACATAAGGACATCAGACATGAGAGGAAGAACCAACAATAAGAAACAGACCCACAAATGCTTCAGATATTGGAAGTGTGAGAGAGGTGGGAAAACAACGATGTTTCCTGTGTTTAAAGAAATTAAAACCCTAATTACTACCAAAGATATTAGGAGAGCTTAGAAAAGTGAATCAACATCTTAGACTATTCCAAGATTTGAGCCTCTTCACATAATACATACCCGTAGACAATAAATAAAAATCGTTGATCTTCTGGAAATGTTTTCAGAGCTGTGGATGAGCTAAGTTGGCTCTAGTCAAACGTACATTCTGTTTAACCTTTGATCCTCCAAACAAAAACGTGGAAATTTTATGATTTATATCGCTCAGTGCTATTTACGAAAGAAATGTAAATACAGTTATTCCTTAATCTGCCTCACCTTAAAAGTAAAACAAATTGGGTCTACCATTTACTAGTTCTTGGGCCTTGGGAAAGTTATTTACTATCTTTAAGTCTTAAGTTTTCTATGAAATGGGACAATCATAGCAAGGACTCAGTTTTTAGTAAAATGAGGATGAGAATATAATTGATTCTTAGGAGTATCGTGAGGGGTGAATGAGAAAATGCATGTCAGGTGCTTAGCACACCTGGCATAGAATAATTGATCAATACATGTGAGCTTTTTAAAAAGGAAGATGCAGTGTTTAAAAGAAGATAAATTATGGGGCAACTATTCACTTGACAGGTGTACATATAGCATCCTTTTTTTTGTATTGAAGTATAGTTAACATACAATGTCGTGTTAGTTTCAAGTGTACAGCACAGTGATTCAGTTATACATATGCATGTGTATCTATTATCTTTGACTCTTTTCCCTTCTAGGTTGTTACAAAATATTAAGTATAGTTCCCTGTGGTGGCATTCCTTTAAACAGTGGTATACCTGAGACACATTGATGAAAATATTCCTTTAGTCCTGAATAGACATGTCTGCCACAGAAACAGGGAGGAGAGTGCTGGGACCATGTTTACAGGTTTTTACCTTGTCGGGCCATTCTGTTCCTCTAGTTCCATTTCCTTCCCACGCCTCACTTTCCCCTTCCGTTTGTTTCCTGTGTCTCTCTACTCAGTGAACATGGAAAACAGCTGGACACATCCTCAGCAAAAATAACACTTCAAACATGTGAAAACTATTTTATTACCTTTTCTCTGTTCTTCACGTTGCATAAGTCGACTCATTTAAACTCTTCACTTGGTCAGAGTTTTCCAAAGCTATAATCATTACTATTTTAGAACCTCTATGTTTTATCAAACCCCACTTAAATGTTGAGCCTAAGGAAGACATTTTATCAAGTGATGGTCCGACTAGTGCTGACTCATTTAGAAGATGAATTTCCTAACTCATTTAGAAGATGAATGTCCTGCTTCTGCTTATGTTTCCTAATCCAGTCTTATTCCTGCTTTTATTCTTTCAGGGGTTGGCAACTGAAAGAATTCTGATTGCAGGCTAAGTCTGTCCATTGCCTGTTTTGTAAATCAAGTTTTATTGGAATATGCATCGTTTAAGTATTGTCTATGGCTGCTTTCTTACTACACCTGAAGAGCTGAGAACTTGGGACACAGACCTTACGGTCCACAAAAGCCTAAACTATTTACTCTCTGGCCCTTTGGGGGTTCCTAGACCATTCCTGCCCTGGGAATAACCACAGGATATTTGCTTGGCCTGGAACAGTCCTCTGTCTGGAACAGTCTCCTCCCTACAGCTGACTGCTTCTCATCATTTATATCCCAGCTCGTGTCACCTCCTCAGAGAAGCTTCCGTAACCACTCCACCTAAAGAATCCCCCTTCTGTCACACCAACCTATTCTTTTCCATATTCCTCTGCTCTTTTCCTTCAAAGCACATATCATAATTAGGAAATTAAAGTTTTATTTGTTTGCTTACTTGTTTAAGGGCTCTTTCCCTCTTGTCTCTGAGCTGCATGAGTGAGGAACAGTGTCTGTTTTGCCCACTGCTCTATCCCCAGACCCTGGCAGATAGTAGGTGCTCAATAATTAAAATTGCTGAATAAATGTATAAATAAATGCAAACTTGCTTATATACTGACCTTTATTTTGCAATTTGGATTTTCTCTTTCAATGTATATCTTGCTCAGATAATGTTTGCTGTATTTTCTCTCCTTTGCTCCAAATTACCAAGGTCATGCTGTATATAATTTTTTTTTTTCTCCTTTGGGATAATTTCCCTCTTAGCTTGATGCCACCTGCAAACTTAATGATTGCTATCTGGTTATTCATGTGCTTTGGAGCTGAATGAAGAAGACAAGTTGTACTAATGACTCTGGGTCATTTCAGGAATAGGAACACTGAGTCTTCACAGAGAAAGCATCAACTCATTCCTGAGTGAGATGCTGGAAATAGTATATTCGAATATTAATGAATACCTTGTCAATTGCATAATGTTTGTTTCTGGAATATTTGTATTTTGATGCCAGTGTGCATTTTGATTTCTACAAAAGCCTTCCCATTAAGCCAAAATTGATTATACTTATAAAGCATTCTCTAATTATAAAAATTTTCCTTTAAAAACTGTCCGCAGTAAATGCCTCTTCAGAGTAAAATGAGGTGTAGCAGAATGAAAATCCTTGTGCAGTGTACCAGTTATGGCTCTGGTTAAACTGTGTTTCTGTTTTGCAGTGATGGCTTTACTAAAATGAAAGCTTTGCTATTGCCGGTTCCACTGCATACCTCTCCTTACCAACCACTGCATAGGCCAGCCTCAGGGTAAAATCCAACAGCTCCTTAACAATCCGAGAACACGATCCAGACTGGGGAGAGAACTTAGAGCACGGGGTACAGCCAGTAGTTCTCAGAGTGTGGCCTGTGGTTCTCAGACCAGCAGCCTCAGCATCACTGAGAACTTGTTACAGATGCAAATGTATGGGCCCCACCTAATGAATCAGGCACTGGGTGCGGACAGAGGTCAGCAATGAGTGTTTTAACAAGCCCTCCAGGAGACTCTGAAGCAGGTCAACTGCTGAGGAAGGCAGAAAAAAATTACCCCCAGGTAAACCCAGGGTACACCCAGGTGGTGTTTAGGTAGGAAGCTTGTGGGGTTTTTTGTTTATTAGTTTTTAATATTTATTTATTTGGCTGTGCTGGGTCTTAGTTGCAGCATGCGGGATCTTCACTGCCTCGTGTGGGATCTTTAGTTGTGGCATGCATGTGGGATCTAGTTCCCTGTCCAGGGATCGAAGCCAGGCCCCCTGCATTGGGAGCGCAGAGTTTTAACCGCTGGACCACCAGGGAAGTCCCGGAAGCTTGTGTTTTAACTCAGTTGGGTAAAGTGCAGAGCTTCCCAAGCTGTACACTAAGGAGTGAGGCTTTCCAGATGGATCCATTCCAGTGCTTCTGGGATGAGTCTCTAAAAGTCAATGAGCTCTTTCTCTGTTCTGGAGAGACCGTCTGCAGACAGGTTTGACGGTCACTTCTCCTGACCCAGATGTGAGTGATAATCGGGTAAATGGTAAATGAGTGAGACCTTTCTGCTCTGCAGTCTGCATTACACACTTACTTACCAGATCTATGACCACCCCTGGCTCTTTTTTCCGTTAAAATTGACCTCAGGTTCCTCTCATTAGCTTCCTCTACCTTGATTTCTTTAGTTTCACAGGGCTGAAATGGAAGAGAGATTTTGAAATTAGGAACAGAATCACCTGGAGGCTCATAAAAATAATGATTGCTGACCTCCCCTGCCCACCCACCCCCGTCACCATCCTCTTTCTGATTCAGTAAGTCTGGGGTGGGGCACATCATTTGCATTTGTAACAAGTTCCCAGGTGATGCCGATACTGCTGGCCTGGGGACCACTCTTTTAGAACCACTGGTCTGGAAGAACAAAAAATCAGTTTAATTCATCAAACAGTACGTGAGTATTTAAAATAGATGTGTTTCCTAGTTAGTCATCCGAAGTTAATCCAAACAAGGAGGATTTTTTTTTAATGTTTTTTTTTTCAACTTACACTAGTCAATATGGGTGGTGTGCTGAAGCACCCCTGCACCAGATACAGAAAGTGAGCTGTACGCATCTGTTTCCGACTCTGTGTTCAGTGACATCATCTCGGTGGCTTGAAATTATCCATGATAGCAGGATTTATGCCATGGAAATCAGACAAACACTACAAATCAGGGCTCCTCTCCCAGCTTCCATTCTCAGAGTTGACTGTCAGATATTTACCAGCACACCGCTGAGAAGAATCATAAATAACGAGCGTACGTAATAAGACCTGACATTTTTTTTGCAGGGGCATAGATTTGAGTTGGAGGGGAGTTGGGGACTGAAATTAGTAAATATTTGTATCTTGCAAGGAAATATGAAAGGAAATGGTGAGGTTAAAAAGTTATTCAGCTGCAGTGGTTGAGAGTCCGCCTGCCTATGCAGGAGACACGGGTTCGTGCCGCGGTCCGGGAAGATCCCACATGCTGCGGAGCGGCTGGACCCGTGAGCCATGGCCGCTGAGCCTGCGCGTCCGGAGCCTGTGCTCCGCAACAGGAGAGGCCACAACAGTGAGAGGCCCGCGTACCGCAAAAAAAAAAAAATGTTATTTAGCAGCTTTGGGGACTTCCCTGGCGGTCCAATGGTTAAGACTCCACGCTTGCACTTCCGGGGGTACAGGTTTGATCCCTGGTCGGGGAGCTAAGACCCTGCATGCTGTGCAGTGTAGCCCAAAAAAAAAAAAAAAATTATTCAGGAGCTTTTTAGGAAAGTCGAAAAGGTAGGGAGATGATAGTATTGTAAACTATTTGCATGGTGGGCTTTGGAAACAGATACACCTGGGACGGAATCTGGCTCTCTCACTTATGGGATGTGTGATCTTGGGAAGGGCACATTTAACCTCCCCAAATTTTAATTCCCCCATTGGTTAAGTAGAAATAATGTGTTGCTCTGAAGTTCACATGAGAGAAGTAATTTAAAGCCTAGCACAATGCCAAACACAGAGTAAATTGTTACTTTCCCTCTGGAAATGTGCATTATTATTTCTGTTAAGCCCAGAGGTAGCCAAAATTCTGTAAATAAATATTTACTAAAAGTAGCACCTTTTAGTGCACGCAGCACTTTGCCAGACACGATTAATAAGTTGTAAACTCAACATTGTTATGGTGCCATCACATTTTCTAATTAGGCTGCAAGAAGGGAGAACTGAAAGGTGTTTATTTAGGTACGTATGCTAATACTTGGAGTATAAATATTTACAAAAAAGAAAGTAGACCAAACAGAATAGAATTACAAACTATAAAAAATTTAAGTTATAAAATATAATGTGAAATAATTGCTCTTTCTGATCGTGCTTTGGAATAGCTGAAATAATTTCTCGGACCTAGAATACTTTGCAAAGAATACATAGAGAATAAAAAATCTCTTGTTTAAACAAGAGATAATGTTAGCATATAATTTTAAATGATTAAAGGCAAGAACCTCTTGTCCCTTTTCGGGATAGTAGAAGAAAGGTGTTATGTAACACGGTATGAAATAGAGTATTAATTGGCACAGCAAATTAAAACACGCTTTAAGATATAATTCTGTAAGAAGTGGTTTTCCATTTTTGCTACCTGAGTATTGACTGAAATATTTACGTATCTATTGTTTATGACAGTTAGAGGCGTTCTTGAACATATAATGTTATGAAGGTGTAAAAATAATTCATTTAAAATGTCTTGAGTCCACGCTCTGTAAAGAGAGTGACATATATTTATATAATTTTTAATTGAAGTATAATTAACTTACGATATTACATAGTGATTCAATATTTTTATACATTACAAAGTGATCACTATGATATCTAGTTATCATCTGTCCCCATATATTACTGACTGTATTCCCTATGCTGTACATTACATCCCTGTGACTTATTTATTTTTAAACTGAAAGTTTGTACCCCTTAATCCTCTTCACCAATTTTGCCTCTTCCCCATCTCCTTCCCCTTTGCCAACCACCTGTCTATTCTCTGTATCTTAGTCTGTTTCTGTTTTATGTTTGTTCATTCATTGTTTTATTTTTTAGACTCCACTTGAGTGAAATCATATAGTATTTATCTTTATCCATCTGACTTATTTCACTTTGCATAACACCCTCTAGGTCCATTCATGTTGTCACAAATGGCAAGATTTTGTTCTTTTTTATAGCTGAGTAATATTCCACTAATTATATATACCACATCTTCTTTATCTGTTCTTCTATCAATAAGCACTTAGGTTGCTTCCATATCTTGGCTCTTGTACGTAATGCTGCAGTGAACATAGAGGTGCATCTGTCTTTTCAAATTAGTGTTTTTGTTTTCTTTGCATAAATACCCAGAAGTAGAATTGCTGGTTCCTATAGTAGTTCTGTTTTAAATTTTATGAGGACCCTCCATACTATTCTCCATAGTGGCTGCACCAAATTCCCACCAACAGTTCATGAGAGTTCCCTTTTCTCCACATTATCGCCAATATGTGTTACTTGTGGTCATTTTGATGATAGCCATTCCAACAGATGTGAGTTGATATCTCATTGTGGTTTTGGTTTGCATTTCCCTAATGATTGTGATGTTGAACATCTTTTCACGTGTGTGTTGGCCATCTGTATGTCATCTTTGGAAAATGTCTATTCAGATCCCCTGCCTACTTTTTGATCGGTTTGTTTTTTGATGTTGAGTTGTATGAGTTCCTTGTATATTTTAATTGTTAACTCCTTACCACATGTATCATTTGCAAATATTTTCTCCCATTCTGTAGGTTGCCTTTTCATTTCGTTGATGGTTTCCTTTGCTGTGCAAAAGCTTTTAATTAGGTCCCATTTCTTTTTGCTTTTATTTCTTTTGCCTTAGGAGACAGAGCCAAAAGAAATATTGCTATGATTTATGTCAAAGAGTGTTCTATCTATGTTCTCTTCTTAGAGTTTTATTTTTTCAGGTCTTATTTTTATCATAAATGGACATTGGATTTTGTTGAAAGCTTTTTTTGCATCTATGAAGAAGAACATATGATTTTTATTCTTCAGTTTGTTAATGCAGTGTATATTATTGATTTGCAGCTATTAAACCATCCTTACATCCCTGGGATAAATCCCACTGGAACATAGTGTTTGATCCCTTTAATGTATTGTTGAATTTGAGTTTGCTAATATTTTGTTGAGAATTTTTGCATTTATGTTCATCAGTGATATTGGCCTATAATTTTGTGTGTGTGTGATGTCTTTGTCTGGTTTTAGTGTCAGGGTGTTGCTGGCCTTGTAGATTGAGTTTGGAAGCATTCCTTCCTCTTCAATGTTTTGAAATAGTTTGAGAAGGACAAGTGTTAACTATTCGGTAAATGTTTGGTCAGATTCACCTATGAAGCCATCTGGTCCTGGACTTTTGTTTGTTGAGAGATTTTAAAATTATTGATGCAGACCTACTGGTAGTAGGTCTGTTCATATTTTCTATTTCTTCCTGATTTATTCTTGGGAGATTGTATGTTTCTGGGAATTTATGCATTTATTCTAGGTTGTCCATTTTATTGGCATATAATTATTCATGGTAATCTCTTATGATCCTTTGTATTTCTGTGGTGTTGGTTGAAACTTCTTTTTCATTTCTGTTTTATTTATTTGGGTCCTCTCTCTCTTGCTCTTTTTTTTGTTTTTTTTTGGATGAGTCTAGCTAAAGGTTTATAAATTTTATTTATCTTTTCAATGAACCAGCTCTTAGTTTCATTGATCTTTTCTATTGTTTTTATTAGTTTCCATTTTATTTATTTCTGCTCTGATCTTTATTATTTCCTTCCTTCTACTAACTTTGAGTTTTGTTTGTTCTTCCTTTAGGTGTAAGACTAGGTTGTTTGAGATTTTTCTTATTTCCTTAGGTAGGCTTGTATCACTATAAACTTACCTCTTAGAACTACTTTTGCTGTGTCCCATAGATTTTGGATCATTGAGTTTTCATTTCATTTGTCTCCAGGTATTTTTTGATTTTCTCTTTGATTCCTTCAGTGACCCATTGGTTGGTTAGTATCATATTATTTAACCTCCATATGTTTGTGGGTTTTTTGCAGTTTTTTTCTTAGTGTTGATTTCTAGTCTCATGCCTTTGTGGTTCGAAAAGTTGCTTGATATTATTTCAGTCTTCTTAAATTTATTGAGACTTGTTTTGTGGCCTGGCATGTGATCTGTCCTGGAGAATGTTCCATGTGCATTTGAAAAAAAATGTTTATTCTGCTGCTTTTGGATGGATGTCCTTTATATATCTATTAACTCAATCTGGTCTAATGTATCACTTAAGGCCAGTGTTTCCTTACTGATTTTCAGTCTAGATGATCTGTGCATTAGAGTCCCCTACTATTATGTGTTATTATCAATTTCTCCCTTTATGTTTGTTAATATTGGCTTTATGTATTTAAGTGCTCCTATGTTGGGTGTATACATATTCACAATTGTTATATATTCTTGTTGGATTTATCCCTTAATCATTATGTAATGTCTTTCTTTGTCTCGTTACAGTCTTTGTTTTAAAGTCTGTTTGTCTGATATGTGTTGCTACCCCAGCTTTCTTTTCATTTCCATTTACATGGAATACCTTTTCCCATCGCTCACTTTCTATGTGTGTCTTTAGATTTGAATTGTGTCTCTTGTAGGTGGCATATATGTGGGTCTTGCTTTGTACCCATTCAGCCACTCTATGCCTTTTGATTGGAGCTTTTAGTCCATTTACATTTAAAGTAATTATTGATAGGTATGTACATAGTGCCATTTTGTTCATCATTTTGGGGTAGTTTTTGAGGTTCTCTTTCATTCCTTTCTTCTTCTTTTGCTCTCTTCCTTTGTGATGACTATTTCTAGTGTTATGTTTGGATCCCTTTCTATTTTTTTGTTTGTATCTAGCATAGATTTTTGGTTTGTGATTACCATGAGGTTCTTAATATAACAAGTTACATATATGTAATCACATGCATGTGATTATTATAAGTTGATGATCTCTTAAGTTTGAATGCATTCTAACAACCCTGCATTCCCCCCCACATACAATATTTTTCCATTATATTTTATATCTTTTTGTTTTGTGTATCCCTTAACTATTTATTGTGGATATAGGTAATTTTACTACTGTTGTCTTTTAACCTTTCTATTACTTTTATAAGTGGTTGATCTGCTTCCTTTACCAATGAGATTTTTCCTTTCATAATTTTTATATTTCTAGTTGTGATCTTTTCTTTTCCACTTAGAGAAATCCCTTTAACATTTCTTTAAAGCTGGTTCAGTGTTGCTGAACTCTTTTGGCTTTTGCTTATCTGTAAAACTCTTGATCTCTCTTCCAAATCTGAATAAGCCTTGCTGAATAGAGTATTCTTGGTTTTAGATTTTTTCCTTTCCTCCCTTTAAATATATCATGCCTTTCCCTTCTGGCCTACAAAGTTATTGCTGAAAAGTAGCTAACAGTGTTATGAGAGTTCTCTTGTATGTTACTAGTTGTTTTTCTCTCATTTTAGGATTCTCTCTATATCTTTAATTTTTGCCATTTTAGTTATAATGTTTCTTGAACTTTTGGGGTTCATCTTATTTGGGACTCCACTTCCTGGACCTGGATGTCTGTTTCTTTCCCAGGTTAGGAAAGTTTTTAGCTATTATGTTTTCAACTATATTTTCTGCCCCTTTCTCTCTCTCTCTTCTCCTCTGGGACCCCATAATGAAAATTGTAGTACATTTGATATTGTCTCAGAGTTCTCTTAAACTATCCTCATTTTTTAAAATTCTCTTTCTTTTTTCTTTTCAGCTTGGGTTATTTCCACTACTTAGTCTTCCAGTTTGCTGATCTGTATTTCTGTGTTATCTAATCTGCTGTTGACTCCTTCTAGTGTATTTTTTATTTCAGTTATTGTATTCTCCAGCTGTTTGGTTGTTCATTATATTTTCTCCTTGTTAAGTTCCTCACTGTGTTAGTCCATTCTTCTCTTGAGTTCATTGAGCATCTTTATGATCACACCTTGAACTCTTTATTGGGTAGATTACTTATCTCTACTTCGTTTAGTTCTTCTTCTGAGGCTTTGTCTTGTTCCTTTGTTTGGAACATATTCCTCTCTCTCCTCATTTTGCCTAGTCCTCTGTGTTTATTTCTATGGATTAGGTAGGTTGGTTACATTTTCTTGTCTTAGAGAAGTGGCCTTCTGTCAGAGACATCCTATGGGGCTCAGCAGCACACTCTCCTCTGATCACAAGATCTATAAACTCTAGGGGTGCCCACTATGTGGGCTGTGTGGGCCCTTCTGTTGAGGCACGCTGGTAAGTGAGTCTGGTCCCCTGCTCAGTTGGCTACTAGCCCTGCCTTATTTGGCCAGGGCCAGGCCCTGGGGTGGCTGGCTGTGTGGCCCAGAGCTTCATGGGACTGGTGCCAGTCCATGGTGGACAGGACCAAGTTCTGGTGTTGCTGGCTCACAGCCCAGGGGACCCAGGGTTCATTCTGCCCAATGGTGGGTACATCTGGGTCCCCATTGCAGCTGGCTGCTTGGCTGGGGGGTTTCCTGGACTAGTGACTACCTGCTGGTTGATGGGTTAGCCCCTGGCGCTAATAGGCTCGAGGTAGGAATCCAAAATGGCCTTGAGAGTACCAGTGTCCTTGTGGTAGAATGAGCTCCCTCCAATGGCTGCCACTAGTATCGAAATCCCCAGTGGGAGTCCCAGTTGTCTCCTACCTCTCTGGGAGGCTTTCCAAGATCAGTAACTGGGACTGATCAGACTTCTTTCAAATGACTACCTTTTTCTGGGACTCAGAGTTTGTGAAATTTTGTGTGTGCCCTTTAAGAGTGGAGTGTCTGTCTCCTACAGCCCTCCAGCTCTTCCATATGCAAGCTCTTCTGGCCTTCAATGTCAGATGTTCTGAGGGATCATCTTTTCCAGTGCAGGACACCAAGGGTGGGGACCCTGATGTGGGGCTCAGGACCCTGATGTGGGGCTCAGAACCCTCCTTGGGGAGAACCTCTGCAGTGGTGATTATCCTCCCATTTGTGGGTCATCTTCCCAGTGGTCTTGACTAGCCCATATCTCTGTCCCTTCTCCCCATTTTGCTGTCTTTCCTTCTTTATATCTTTAGTTGTGAAAAATATTTTCTTCTAGTCTTCTTTTTTTTTTAACCTTACTTTCTGTTTAATTCATTTTGCCAGACACTTTTCTGCTAGTTTTCTGGTTGTTCTCATTAATAGTTGCTCTGTAAATAGTGGTAATTTTGGTATGCCCATGGGAGGAGGTGAGCTCATGGTTTTCCTACTCTGCTGTCTGGACCCTACTATACATTTTTAAAGCTTAAATATATACATTAGCTTTACGTACTATTGAGTGGGGTTCTGATGTCAATATCATGTTTTTTTAAAACTAAATATTAGATAATCATCCTTATCCAGATGTCCAAGAAGGATTTCTGTTTTGGATTGCTCCTCTCCTTGTGTTATCCAAATCACCTTATGTCTTCTGACTACTTTGTGTTAAAACCACCTGGATTCTTTCACATATATACTGTGTGATTTTTGGCAACTCACTTAACCTCTCTGATCCTTAGTTTCCTCTTTTGTGAGATTGTCAAAGTAATAGTTCAATTTCATATGGTTGGTGTGAAAATTAATTAAGGTAACACATGTAAAATATTTTGCATTCTGCCCAACACATTTGGTAAACACTCAAAAACTAGCGGTGGGCTTTGGTTTTTCTCTCTCCTTTCAGGGTTCTTTTTATCAGTTGCAAATTGCCTCCAGTCAATGAATATGCAAGTGATAACTGTTCATTTTAAGTGAACAGTTCAGGGTTCTTTTTATCAGTTGCAAATTGCCTCCAGTCAATGAATATGCAAGTGATAACTGTTCATTTTAAGTGCTGTCTTTATAGAGGTTTTTCCTTCACTGTGCTCTGCAAAACGCCTGCCTTACTGGAAAACTAACTTGAAAAATTGCCTCTTGCTGTTATTAGACCCTGTTGTAGCTCTTTCTCACCTGAGTATTCTTTAGCTGGGTTCTGTGGCCAGTGTTGTGTCCTCCATTTTGATAGTAGGGGCCTTTTCTTGCTAAGGGATTTTTCTTTTGTGGGGCTTTAGATAAAAATGTATGTCCACTACATAGGTTCTAAGACTTCCTGGATCACAGCATTAAATATCCCTGCTGTGTTCCAGAAGCACTTGAGGGAAGAAATAAAGCTGAAGCCTTTGAAAAATTAAAATGTATATTCCCAGCTATAGAAGCACTTAGGAAGATGGTGGGTGGGGTGGATGGAGGTGATGAAATTTAAGTCAAAATAGTAAAAATTAAAATAGAAGTGAGAAGTTTGGTTAGCGTCCAGGAGAGGAGAAGAAAGAGAAGTTCAGGCAACAATAAAGACTCCATCCTCAGAGTGTGTAAGGGGCAGAGAAAAGAGGGCAGAGATTTAACAGGAGAAAAGGGGGAAATGAAGATGGTGCCAGGAATGATTTCAGGAGAAAGCAGTACAGAGGCTATTGCTCAAGCCCTTAGGAGGGTCTGAGAGAAATAAAGCAATGAGCTGTAGCTGTCAGGCAGCTTAACTGAGTTGCAGATAGGATGGGTGCTTGTGAGGGGGATAATTTTAAAAACTCTATATATATGTGTAAGTTCTCTTTTGCAACTCCACCCTCCCCCCGACCTCGTACTCTTCTGCAGAGCATTCTTTGTCTTGGGGAGGTTGACGATTGTTACAGCAGGCATACAAAGGAGGATGGGGGTATATTGAGGTAGGGGTGAAGGGGTAGGGCAGTGGAAGGGTGGGGCTAGATGGGGGAGAACAAGATAAAAAGAAAAGCAATTAAGTTTTAAATTAGCTCCTGAAATCTGAAATAGTGTTTTGCAAGAAGACACACCTTTAAAAGCCAGACGCTTTAAGACAAAGGAATTTTCTGATTCTTAATATATCAACGTTTAGTGGACTTGACCACAGAGGTGCTTCTGATAGAAATCCCTGCAGACAGGAAGAAGGGTCTGTGTTGAGCTCCTCTGAGAAATCCTGGGTCCTTGTGTGACCTGGCAGGGACAGAAAAATTCCTGCCTGCTCCCGAGAAGAGGGAGAGGGGTACGGGATATAGCCACTGAGGTGGGAAGAACGAACCCTGTGCCGGACAGTTTTGGGGGAATGGTCTGGGACAGGGATTGGATGGGCACTATAAATAGAACCCTGAGGTTTTACGGGCTGGCGAGGGCCAGGGTGGAGCTGGCTTGGCAGCAGAGCCCCTGCCCTTGGTGGCTTTCTAAGTGGCATGTAGAATAACA
The DNA here is from genome assembly GCF_949774975.1 of Lagenorhynchus albirostris. NCBI lineage: Eukaryota > Metazoa > Chordata > Mammalia > Artiodactyla > Delphinidae > Lagenorhynchus > Lagenorhynchus albirostris. Next base: position 71,364,314 of record NC_083106.1, read on the forward strand.
GTAAAATGGCCAAGACAGCAGAGCAAAATTCTTTGCTGTGATATTTTTTTAAAGACCAGAGGTGATGTTGGAACTGATAGGTATTGGTTTTACTAAGTCAGTTTTCCAGATTTTTATGGAAACTGTGCATCAGAGATAAATATCTGAAAATACAGAGGACAGGATACGTGAGATTTAGCCAATGCAGTGGGAAAAAGGAGTTAACTTAAGAGAAGTTTCAGGATACATCCTAAGAGGGAGGCACACAGTTTATTTATAACATGCAGATCAAGAAAAGGCATTGACTATTCAAAAGGATATAGATTTTTCTCTTTATAACCAGGCAGACTTGTGATCTGCGAGATCAGGTGTATGAGTGCCGTGAATCCCTGTCCTGCCCTCACCTCCACCAAACAGTATCCCTGGGATGAAGTAGCTACTGGGGAAAAGGTAAGTGATGTGGAGAGAGCTGCTGAGCAAGGCCACTCAGGAAACATTTACTGTGGACTCTCCTGAAAAAACGTTAACACTGAATCTGAAGGTGGCTAGAGGGAGAAAAGGGGAAAGTGATTTGAAGATGGAGTAAGTCATAGCTTATGCAGACGTCCTCCCTGGTAAAAGCCAGAGAAGTGTTGACTTCACAACCATCCTACTCAGTCAACAGAGTTTTATTTGCCAATGAGAAATGAGCAACGGTGAAAGAGAGATTTATTCACACATTGGGTCTAATAGGACTCTCCTTTCAGGGGCACGAGGTGTCTGGGGCTTTGATGAATCCATCTGCTAGAACTGCTGAAAAAGGGGAAAAAGGAGAAAAAGCACAACAGCTACAGGACTACAGCAGCCTCATCTGCGAATCACTTGACCGCCTGGGCAGGGATGGGCACCTTGCTGCTTCCGGTCACTGCAGGGCTGTCTGCGTTCAGTAATCATTAGCTGTTTCCTGTTCACTGGACTGGATACAAAATAGATTCAGGAAAGGGTTAGCTGCCCACCCAATCTAAGACTCTTGGGAGTTAACAGTCAGCTGGGCAGTAACTTTCCATGAGGGCAGCTGGAGGGTTTTTTGTTTTTTGTTTTTTCTTTTTTTTTTGGGCTGAATAAATTATGTGGCTCATGTTTGGGGGGGGGGGATGGGATTTGGTTGGATACCCAAGTGTGACAGGTGTTTATTTTGGGTTAAGCTAGGATAATTTGTTATATGAAGTGGCTCTGGAATATAAAAATGGCCTCGATTCAACTTTTAAACCAAATATTTGCAATTTGAAGTAATTAGCAGTTAGGACAATAACATCTGGTACACTTGCAGGCATATTTCAAGGAAATTTATAGTCATGGGCTCAACGACATTTATTGAACTCCGTTAGCCCAGTCGCAAATAGTAGCCTACTATCGCTCTGCTGATAGAAAAACAAAGGCAGAAAGAGGGTAAATTACCTGCTCTGGACGAGTGGCTTACTGGCAGCGAGGATTAGAACACAGAGAAGCTGATCTGGTCCCAGGGAGCTGACCTTTGAGGCATAGCAGAGGCGACATTGCAAATGCCAGCCCCTGTTGGCCATGACTGATACCTGGAGAAATCTGTGACTTTAAAGCCATGATGCTGCTTCCATAAATAATATTTACCATGTTATTTATTCATGGGTTATGGATTATTCACAGGTCATAATTGTGAATGAAGCCATTGCAGCTGATCCTACTGTGGTGATTAATATTACATTAGTGCATGGGACGATAGAATAAATACACACACATTTTGTCAATTGAAGATGCCCAAACTGAATGGATGGTGCATGCAGCTTCTAGAAAGCAGAAGATTTTCCAGTCTTCTACTCTAGGCCTTGTAGTAAGTATGTTAGGGAAGCCTAAGGACACAGATAGGGAAGGGCATAAAATAGAGCTGCCCATCAAGAGAAATGAGTTCTCATTTGCAACAGGAATAAGTGAATCTATTATGAGCTGGAGGACTTGAGAGAGAAGCTTACATGTAGATACTCTTCACACTCCAGTGCTTCACTGTGCACGTGTCCGATGGAAGGCCTTTTTACTTTTTTTCTCTTATCCACCTATAGAGAAAACCTACATGCATTAGCAACTCAATGGTAGTTTCATCTTACTGCAACACATAAAGATATGTATTGGCAAAACACCTCACAGGGGTGTTTTGTTAGAAAAATGAAGGCCATCTGTGCTGGCATCTCTGGGTAGTACTTCTTTCTTCTCTTTTGTTCTGCAGAATTGCACTGCTTTGTACTCTCTCACTTTCAGCAGCAAAGCAATTTTGTAAGTGGTGCACTCAGATGCTCTGCTGAAGTTATAACTGATACAGGCGCTGAGATGAAGATGCTGCAGTGAAAAATGGGGCATGTCAAAGAAAACTGATTCATAATCATAAAATGCAGACAAGGTGGTAGGAAGTGGTGAGTGTACTGCAGGCTGTCAGTTGCCCACTTCCAGGTTTGTCCACAGCCCGAGGGAACCATATCTTGTCAGAAATGCTTGTGGATGCTAATCTATCAACACTTGTTCAATCTCAAATTGTATCAGAGGGTTCAATCTCCTTTTGGACTTCAGCAGTCACCTCCTAGCTCTATTAGATCTCCTTTGGTCAAATGAACTTCCATTTAAAAGCTGCAAGGCTTTTCTCTTCTGTCTCTTTCCCCATGGAACTGGAAATGTGGGCATGTACTGTTTATTTCTTTTAACAGTGACCTGATAGATCTTTGATATAAAATTCCAATCACCTCCCAGAAAAACACACAATCCCCCACACACCATCCCTTCTGTGCCCCTTTGTCTAACAGTCTTTCCTGCCTGGGTCAATGATTTTCCTTTCAGTCATGGAATCCAGCTGCTTTATCTTTTCCTGTTGTGGATTTTTCTTACAAGTGCTACTCTCCTGCCTGGGGTCATTTTCCTCCTTGCCTCCACGCATGTCTCACTCTCTCTCTTTCTCAGCAAATTAAATCCTTCTCTAAGATGCATCATCTCACAGACCTTTCAGTTTCTCACTACCTGAGACTTCCTTTTCAGACAATATTTCATATGAAATAACCTGCAAATCCTCCCCTGACAAAATACCTAGAAACTCTGAATGAACAATTTTTTAAACCTCCCCTATAAATGCCTAGATGAGTTCATAAAACATAATCTCTAGGGGACAAACGAATAAAAAGCCATATCTGACACTCTAATTGCTCTGTGTGTGTGTGTGTGTGTGTATGTGTGTGTGTGTGTGTGTGTGTGTGTGTGTGTGTGTGTGTAGGAGAGGGATGGTTTTCAGTAATCATGATAAGATAGGGATTTAGACGATATCACCATAGGGGGACCAATGACAAGGCTTGGGGCCTATATGAAGTAGGGATTGGAACTGAGACCTTTATGGTGGGACTCTTGAAGGGCAACACCCTCCATAAAAGAGAGACTAGAAAATAAATCTGCTCACCCTCACAAGGATTCTTTTAAAACTAAGCATGTTTGCTGTAGGTCAGTCTTCCATGAAGAATTTCATAATCATTGGCTTGTTAATCTCGTGGATTTGTGGTTCAAATGTATACTGCTCTGTATGATTTGTGAACCCACAAGTTGCAAATCAACATGAGAAGTGGTCACAGGTCAGTGAAACCCATGAGTACCTGGAAAGAGCAAACACCCAGCCCAGGCCACAGAGGTTTCCCACAGAAATAGACACTCTGAAGATGAGCTCACAATCTAAAATTACAAATATTTAAGGAAATAATTCACCCTGAACTAGAATCAGCAAAGGCAGTAAACAAACATCAGGATCATAACCTGAAGAAACTCAGATGTTACATTTAAAAATCTCAAACTGTATCAGAGGGTTCAGTCTCAGACTTTAAAAGGTGAATTAAAATGATTAAAAGAAGAAATTCAAAAGAACAAGAAATGGCTACTATCAAAGAGAACCTCTAGAAATTTACATGCAATCATTTAAATAAAAACTCAGAGTATATTAAACAGAATATTAGATTCAGCTGAAAAGTGAATTAATGAACTGAAAAATATATCTGAAGAAAACTGTAATGTAACTCAATTAAATGTATGGGTGACATGAACTCTACAGATAGACATAAACAATAGACTGAGTTGCTCTAACATACATGTCTAGCACAGCTTCCACATGGAAGAAACAGAGGGTAGAATTCCCCTTAAGAGAAAAGATCACATACAGTTATTCTCTCCTGTTACTATACATCCATCCATTCATCCATCCACCTAATCATTAATCCTTCCCTCCCATATATTCACTCACTAAACATTTATTCAAGTATATAGTCTGCCTTTATATTGTGTTATGTGCTTTGTGCACAGAAATAAAAATCTAATCCCATACTTACACTTCCAAAAAATTGCTTAATGTTATATCATCATCCTTAAAATGGTCAGAAACTCTCAAAGGGAAGAATCTAAAGTTTAATTAGGATCTCAGTTAGGTTACCATCTCAAATGCTGCAATATAGTACAAGTACAAAGTAGTAAAATTAACTATCCTGAGGAAAAAGGGGAAAAAAAGAGAAGGGCGTTTATGTAGGTATATTAATGTGTGCATAACACAGCAAGAAGTTACGCAGCTGGCATGAGCCATGGTTGACGTTGCCTTCAGCCGGCACCTCCGACGGTTGGGTTTCTTACTGAAACCTTCATTCCTGAGCATCTGGGCTCTTGATGTCCAATCTGTCTTGAACTGCAGGACTCTTCCATTAATCTTTACCTCTTGACTTAATAGAGGCACCTTAGGATCAGTTGGGTTCCAGCCATGCTCCTTCATGCCCCTGTTTTGCAGCACTCTATTTCCCCAAGGGAGCCAGGACCTAGCATCACTTTTTTGCTGCTTTATCTAGCGTCCCCAGGAGGAGTAAATGAACAGGTGGTAGTTGCCACCTCTAATTTAGGGGATTATTGTTAAATCCTTTGATAGAATCCTTTCTCCTTTGGATATTGAAAACTCTAAGTCGGCAGAGTAAAAAGTCATGGAGGTTGGGAGCAAATATTTTGTGAATGAGTCATTGAGTGTAACTAAAAGATGTGCCCATCTCATTCCCCTCTGGTGCTGGGACTCACGTCTTCTAGCCAGTCCTCTTCAGAGCATTTACCATATCCTGTAGGACAGCATTTCAAGCTTGAAAAACGTTATGTACCGGTTGACGTGATAACTGGGTATTTAGTAAGCAATTCCAGCTACATCTCGGGGATGGGGAAACAGATGTGATCAGTGAATTTTTATTGCATTGACTTATTTCTTTTTACAATAAAAGGACTTTTTTTGGCCAGAAGCAATGTTGTGTGACATTCCATTAGGATGAAAAACCCATCTAGTAAGTCCATGGTATTGAAAAGACTGTCCAACATGAAAGGCATATCCAAACTCAGAATAAGTGTTTGTTCCAGGGGATGTAGCAGGATTCAGCTTAATTAATCTGCCACAAGATGGCTTCGTAGTTCAATTAAGTGTTCTGCCATATTGGAGGGTATGGGCTGTAGTTGGCAGATTTGCTGACTGACTGGGACAATAGCCAGACAGTCATAGTGAGAATAGGTCCTTCTTGATGAGTCTGTGTATTACCTCTGTCCCTGCCAATGTGGATGACTGTGCAGAAGCCCAGTGAGCAGGATTGGCAGGCTGGAGAAAGAGGCTAACTGGCACCACAGGCTAGTTGAGTGCCACCTAATTACCAAGCAGCTTCTCTGCAGTAAAGGCATTATAATCAGCATCAATATGAGATACAGATACTCTCCTTGTCGTCAGTCCTCTGATCCTGTCTCTTCGAAGAACTTGTAAATATAGTATATATAGCTTCCAACATGCAAGGATCCGACCAAGACTTGTATGTGCGTGAAACTACAACTTATTTTTAGTTTTGAAGGGGATATCCTGCCTTGTACCAGGTTGCTCATCTGCCAGAAACTTCACTGATCTATCAGATCCCTCTAACTTTGCGACACCTACCTCCTATCTTCTGATGAGCCTGCATCTAACTTGAGCCTCCAGGCAACTTGCTACTTCCTGCTCTTCAGGTTATATTATTGTTGTCATCAATATGGTGGACCAGTGAGATATGTCGTAGACTGGGAAACAGTCAGGATCCTTGGGAACTAAATTGTGGCACAGGACTGAGGAGCTGATGTTTCCTGAGGCAGGATAACAAAGATGTACTACTCTATTTCAGGGGAATCTAATGGTTTCTGGTGTTTTTTTCTGCTTGTGGAGATTTGAAAAGAAAATCACTGGATCAGTAGCTGCTTACCAGGTGTCACTGGCTATACTAATTTAGTCCATTAAAAAGAGTACATCTGGGGCTTCCCTGGTGGAACAGTGGTTAAGAATCCGCCTGCGAATGCAGGGGACACGGGTTCGAGCCCTGGTCCGGGAAGATCTCACATGCCACGGAGCAACTAAGCCCGTGCGCCACAACTACTGAGCCTGCGCTCTAGAGCCCACTAGCCGCAACTGCTGAGCCCACGTGCCTAGAGCCTATGCTCTGCAACAAGAGAAGCCACCGCAATGAGAAGCCCGTGCACCACAAGGAAGAGCAGCCCCGGCTCGCCACAACTAGAGAAAAGCCTGCGCGCAGCAACAAAGACCCAATGCAGCCAAAAATAAAATAAAAGAAAAAAAAGAAAAAGAGTACATCTGGAATAGCAACATTTGTTGGCATCATCAACTAGCTCAAGTTATGAAAATTCACTATTACTTTCTCAGAATCAATGATATTTTGCATTAACTAAACTAGAGAATTAAACTGGGCATGTTAGAATTACCACCCTGCATTTTCTAGCCTTCAGCGGTAGCAATAATCTCCGTGCTCCTAGGGGTGTAGTATTGCTCTTGATTTACTATTCTGTACAAAAAGAGAGATACACAGGCTCCGGGTGGACCTATTTTCTTACTCTCTGAGTTGGAAATCTACTGTGATTATTTTTCCAGCTACTGAAATGTATTCAAACATTATGTTCAGGACCTGGGGAAATAACCATGTAATGAGTTGTGGGTCACACATACCCAACTGTGAGGGAGTCTTGGGTGAAAATTCTTTTTTTTTTTTTTTTTTTGCCGTACGCGGGCCTCTCACTGTTGTGGCCTCTCCCATTGCAGAGCACAGGCTCCGGACACGCAGGCTCAGCGGCCATGGCTCACGGGCCCAGCCACTCCGTGGCACGTGGGATCCTCCCGGACCAGGGCACGAACCCGCGTCCCCTGCATCGGCAGGCGGACTCTCAACCACTGCGCCACCAGGGAAGCCCCTAAAATTCTTTTCATAACTTATAGTTCTGGGAGTATAACATATTGAATATTTATATCTGTGTGTATTGTGGAGGGGGTCTTCTCATTGGGGAAAAAGCCTAGATACTTCATGAGACATAATTTTTGGTATTTTGGGGCTTGAAGGAATTCAGGTAATCTCCAAAGATCTAGGGTTAAGAAAAAGAAAAAAAAAAGAAAATCTGTGAGGAGTCAGCAAACAACAAACACACAGGGGAAAGTAGGGATTTCTCCAAAGTCAGGAACCGAATTGTCACTGCTTCCAAGAAACTGTGCCGTGGCCTGGTGACAGGGTAGGGGTGAGAAGTTGCTAAATCTGAGCGTCCAGAATAAGCCTAGGAAACTTGAAGGTGGCCTGAGTGGTCACAGGTTGGTAGCCTATCCTAGCTCAAGGCTGAAGGAAACCAAATCCTTGCTAAATATCTTCATTTTAGGCTTTTAGGTTTCCACTCATTAAAATCAACCAAATATAAGCCTACCATCAAAGATTACTAAACATGCAAAGGAACTAAACTACATGAGTGAGAGTTAGTCTAGGTAACCTATGACATATGAGACCCTCAAGGCTCTGAACATGGGAATCATAAAATAGACTTCCATAAGATGTAGAACATCAAATGATATTTTATAAAATTAAGAAAAAATAGAAGATGGAATAACCAAAATGTGCAAACTACAAGGCACTATTTAAAATGTCTGGGCATATATAAAACAGTATGAAATACAATTTTTAGAAATGAAAAATGTAGTTGTTGAAAAATGAACAGATGGGTTAAAGAGCAAATTAGATATAAGATAAGAGAAATAAGTTAACTGAGAGACAGACCTGAAGAAATTAACTGGGATACAACACAGAGAAATAAGGAGGTATAAAATAGGAAAGAAATGTTAAGAGATGTGGAGGATAGAAAGAGGAGGTCTAACATCATGTTACTTAAAGTATAATACATGGAACAGTAGCAAGAGCCCTGCTTAGGAGATTGTTAGAAATTCAGACTCAGGGCTTCCCTGGTGGCGCAGTGGTTGAGAGTCCGCCTGCCAACGCAGGGGACACGGGTTCGTGCCCCGGTCCGCGTGCCATGGAGCGGCTGGGCCCGTGGGCCGTGGCCACTGGGCCTGCGCGTCCGGAGTCTGTGCTCCGCGGCGGGAGGGACCGCAGCGGTGAGAGGCCCGCGTACCGCAAAAAAATACCCAAAAAGCAAAAAAACCAAAACAAACAAAAAAAATTCAGACTCGGCCTCTCTTATGACCTCTTGAATCCAAATCTGCATTGGTCAATAAACTCCCCACGTGGTTCATATGTACCCAAAGGTTTGAGAAACTGGGTGAACAAATTTATAATTTGAATCCCAGAGAGAGAATATAAAGAGAATGGAGAAGAAGCAATATTCGAAGAGATAACGAATTGATGGATGACATGAATTCACTTATTCATACCAAGAAGAATAAATCAGAAGAAATTTTACACCTAGAAAGATTATAATCAAACTAGAACACCAAAACCCAAAAATAAATCCTAGAGAGAAAAGACAATTAGACATTTGACATCTACAGTGATTTCAATAGCAACAATAGAAGCAGAAGAAAGTGGAATAATATCTTCAAAGTGCTGGGGGGAAAAAAAAAACCTCTCTGTATCCACCAAAACTACCTTTTAAGAAGAAAGGCAAAATAAAGACATTTCATAACCAAAAATGGAGAGAATTTATGAACAGATCTATACTTGAGAACTTCTGAAGGAAGCATTTAAGGAAGAAAAAAGATTATTCTAAAAGGCATGCAAGGAGTGGCGAACAAAGAAACTGATAAACCTGTAAATAAGTCTAAATAAACATGATCTGTATAAAATCGTATCTAATTTGTGAGAATTAAACAAAGGGCAGAATTAAAATACTTGACAACTAGTATTATGTAAATTGGGAGGCGTGGTTAAAATTAAAGTGTTTTTAAATCTTTGTATCATCTGGGTTAAGGTCAATATGTTAACCATGGTCTGCACTGTGCTAGGTACTCACCATAAAATTTCCAGGAAAACCCCTAGAAGAATAGAAATAAACAGTATAAATTTTCAGAAGAAAGTACAGTTATCAGAAAGAGTGCATAACTTCCAGTTTGATTTTAAAATAAAATTGTTTACATTAGTTTTAAATGTATCTAGTATGGAATCAAAGTACGATAGCATTTGAGATATACCATCACCTATTTAAAAGAACAAGATTGTCATTAATAAGCAGAAATTTTGCATTGCTCTAGTTTTCAATTTAGGCTAGATTTCCATTTCCCTCTTCCTGATACATTTTTTAAAATTTTATTGAAGTACAGTTAATTTGCAATGTTGTGTTAATTTCTTCTGTACAGTAAAGTGACTCAGTTATACATATATATATTATTTTTCATATTCTTTTCCATATGGCTTGTCACAGGATATTGAATATAGTTCCCTGTGCTACACAGTAGGACCTTGTTGTTTATCCATCCCAAATGTGATAGTTTGTCTCTGCTAACCCCAAACTCCCAGGCCTTCCCTCCCCCACACCCCTCCTCGTTGGCAATGACAAGTCTGTTATCCGTATCTGTGCATTTCCCTCTTCCTTCAAAAGTTATAATAATATATAGTTGGCCCTCTGTATCCACGGTTTTCTGCATCCTCAGATTCAACCAACCATGAATCAAAAGTGGTTTTAGTCCGTGGATGGGAAACCCACGGATATGGAGGGCCAGCTCTTTTCTTTGTACTACCAAGGGACTTGAGCACCTGAGGATTTTGGTATCCATGGAGGCACCTGGAACCAATCACCCTGAGATATGGAGGGACAACTATACTTCCTGGTAGAAAGTTTTTTACTGATCTATCACAACTCTTTCCATAATCATGGGTATAGATTAATATTAATTTTTATTTCCTATGATACGTCTATTTTTTTTTTTTTTGGTAGTACGTGGGCCTCTCACTGTTGTGGCCTCTCCCGTTGCGGAGCACAGGCTCCAGACGCGCAGGCTCAGCGGCCATGGCTCACGGGCCCAGCCGCTCCGCGGCATGTGGGATCTTCCCGGACCAGGGCACGGACCCGTGTCCCCTGCATCGGCAGGCGGACTCTCAACCACTGCGCCACCAGAGAAGCCCCTGATAAGTCTATTTTATTAAAATTTAAAATTTAGTTACTATTACACTTACTGTTAGTGCACAATTGGTCAAAACAACATATGTATTCCACATTTTGACCAATATAACTAAACAAAGTAAAATTTTATTGCAAATGCATCACTTATTGGGACAGTACTGCTTGGTTTCAATGAATTTATGTATCCAAGAGTTGGTAGAAAGACACAAGATTTAGCAGTAATTGTATTCCTATTTTGTGTTATATAAGATGTAAATCCTGAGAAAATTTTTCACACAAATAAGTAGATGAGAATAGAAGGAGTTTTATTATAGAAAGTCACCCACAGTGAAATTCCTTTAACACAACTGAATGATGATTTCTGAAGAAGGGAAGCTGATGTAATCCCTTTATAAAAAAAAAATGGCAGTAAAATATACATAACATAAAATTTAACCTTTTAATTACTTTTAACTGTATTCATTGGCATTAAGTACATTCATATTGTTGCACAACCATTACCACCAACCATCTCCAGAACTTCATCTCCCAAAACTGCAACTCTGAACTCATTAAACACCAACTCCCCATTCCTCCCTTCCCAGCCCCTGGACAACACCATTCTACTTTCTGTCTCTGTGAATTTGACTACTCTAGATATCTTGTATAAGTGGAATCATACAATATTTGTCCTCTTGTGACTGGTCTGTTTCACTTAGCATGATGTCTTTGAGCATAATGTCATCCGTGTTTTAGCATATCAGAATTTATTTCCTTTTTAAAGCTGAATGATATTGTACTGTATGTATACAGCACGTTTTGTTTATCCATTCATCTGTTGATGGACACTTGTGTTGTTTCCACTTTTGATGGTTGAGAAAAATTGAATCCCTCTTTAGTAAGATAAGTAATGGACAGTTATAATATCCAGTTGCAACCTTCTGCTTCTTATTTGGTACACATCCAAATGAGTTTTCCTTTAGTCTCTAGTGGGCAAATTACAAAGTAGTAAGCAAGCACGATTCCTCTGACCAAAGAAGCCAGTTATAAAAATTTTCCTGCTTCCATTTCCTTCCCTTGTTGAATGTTTGTAAATTATCTGTGGAGAATAAAATTAAATGGTCATGCTTTTGAGGTGCCAGACTATAGGAACACCAGTGACAGTTCCAAGTCCAAGACTTTCCAAATAAAGGAAGGATTTCACATGGCTGAGAAATCGCCTGGCCGGCAATGCTTGCTTTTCCAAGTGTCTCCAATGTATTCCAAGCGTAATGCATTACTTACTATACCCCGCTCTTTTTTTTTTTTTTTTTTCTGTAAAAAGCTTTATGGTTTCCATTTGGTCCAAGGCTTGGGAGATAGCTCCAGGCGGTTAAAAAGCTGCCTAGTGGATGCAGGGAGGGGCTTCAGGCAGAAACCCCGACGCCAGAGGAGCTCCTCAAAGGCCGCTGGGCTCCAGGGGCACCTACTCGTGCTGGAGGGTGAGCCTTTCCAAGAGAGACCCACCCAGCCCAGCCTGGGGACCAGCCGGCCTTTGGAGGTTGGTCAGGTGGTCACCCATCTTCTTGATGAGTTTCACCTGCTCATCTAGGACAAGCCTCTCCAGGAAGTCACAGAGGCGGGGTCTGCGCGGGCAGAACCCAGGGCACGCAGGTCCACAAGGGCCTGGTTCATGTTCTCCTCCACGAGCTCGGCAGCTTCCATAGTATCCTGGGTTTTACCCAACTCATCTGGAGATGGCTTCCGCACGTTCTGGAAGAGGGCGCGGCCGCCACGCTGGTTTTGTGTTTTCAGGAGATGCTTGGCTCCGTCGCACTTCTCCTTGGCCAATTCACGGAAGAAGTGGCCCATGCCCTCCAGGGCCACGTTGTCACAGTCGAAATAGAAGCTCAGAGAGAGGGAGGTGTAGGAGGCCCGCAGATGCGTGTCGGCCAGGGGGTTGACAGTGACCTCCACCTCAGTGGGATAATTCTGACGAATCTGGAAACTCGTGGTTGATCGGTGGAAAGCAGTTAAGCTCAAAAAGTGGTGTTGGCTGGTCCCGGTGACCAAGGGTAGCTGAGTGGTTGATTCTGAAGGTTGCGACTGGAAAAAAGGTTGGAGGGTGATCGGAGGCTGGAGCAGGGGATGTCCCTGTGGGTCTGTCCCACCCAAACACTATTGAAGCAAGAGACAGATCCGCAGCACTGCCTAGCACACTGCCTACACCCTGACCTCCTCTGCTGCAGTGAATGAATCTTATCAGTCCTTGTCTTAGTTTTCTATTGCTGCATAACAAATGACTGCAAATTTCAAAGCTTAAAGCAGCACACAGGGCTTCCCTGGTGGCGCAGTGGTTGGGAGTCCGCCTGCCGGTGCAGGGGACACGGGTTCGTGCCCCGGTCCGGGAAGATCCCACCTGCCGCGGAGCGGCTGGGCCCGTGAGCCATGGCCGCTGAGCCTGCGCGTCCGGAGCCTGTTGCTCCGCAACGGGAGGGGCCACAACAGTGAGAGGCCCGCGTACCGCAAAAAAAAAAAAAAAAAAAAAAGCAGCACACACTCGTGAGCACACAGTTCTGTGGATCAGAAGTCTAGGTGGGTTCAACTACATCCTATGTATAAGATCTCACAAGGCTGAAGTCAGGGTGTCGGCTGGGCTGGGCTCTTATCTGGAGGCTCTGGGAGATAATCTGCTTCCAAACTCATTCTTATTCTTGGCAGAATCTGGTTCCTTGAGGCTGTAGATCAGAGGTTCCCTGTTTCCTTGCTGGCCGTCAGCAAGGGGTTGCTCTCTGTTCCTAAATGCTACTTGCATTCCTTCTCATGAGGCCATTTCCATCTTTAATCCAGCAGTGGCACACTGAGTTCTTCCCATGTTTTAAATTTCTCTGACTCTTTTGCTTTTGGCTGGAGAAAGCTCCATGATTTTAAGGGCTTGTGGTGAGTTCAGGCCTGCCTAGATTATGCCAAAGAACATAACATAATCACAGAAATGAAACATCATCATGTTAATAGGTTCTGGAGATGAGAGCAGAAAAGTCCTGCCTACCATAGTCTGCCTTCTTACCTCCTTGCCAAATTCACACTCTTCCCAAATATCAAATACATCCATCTATGAAAGCCCATCTATAAAAAACCCACAGCAAACATTATACTAAATGGTGAACGTCTGGAGATTTCCTCCCTAAAATCAGGAAGAAAATAGGCATGTCTGTGCTTACCACTTCTATTCAACATTGTACTGGGAGTCTAGATAGGACACTTAGGCAAGAAAAAAAATAAAAGGTATTCCTTGGAAAGGAAGAAGTAAAGCTATCTTTATTTGAAGATAACATGATTTTTTGTATGTAGACCTTTTTCCTAAAGAATCCTAACACTGTTAGAAATAATAAATGAGTTCAGGAAGGTTTCAGGATACAAGATCAATATAGAAAATTTAATTGTATTTCTGTACTCTAGCAATGAGACAATTCAAAAATGAAATTAAGAAAATTCCATTTATAATAGCATCAAAAAGAATAAAATACTTAGGAATAAATTTAACATAAGAAGTGTAAAATTTGTACTCTGAAAATTATAAAACATTATTGGAGGAAATTAAAGAAACCTAACAAATGGAAAGACATTCCATGTTCATGAATTGGAAAGCGCAATGTTAAGATGGCAATACTCTCAAAACTGACCTGCAGATTCAATACAATCTGTCAAAATCCTAGCCTTTTTTTTTTTTTTTGCAGAAATTGACAAGTTGGGAATTCCCTGGCGATCCAATGGTTAGGACTCTGTGCTCTCAATGCCGAGGGCCCAGGTTCAATCCCTGGCCAGGGAACTAAGATCCCGCAAGCCTCCCGGCATGGCCAAAAAAGAAAAAAAAAAAAAAAAAGAAAAAGGAAATTGACAAGCTGATCCTAAAATTCATATGGAAAGGCAAAGGACCCAGAATAGCCAAAGTAATCTTGAAAAAGAAGAACAAAATTGGAGAACTCACTCATTCTTCCTGATTCCAAAACTTACCACACAGCTGCAGTAATCAAGACTGTGTGGTACTGGCATAAAGAGAAACAGGTCAATGGAATACAGTTGAAAGTCCAGAGGTAAACCTTTAACTTTATTGTCAACAGATTTTCAACAAAGGTACCAAGACAACTCAAACTGGGGAAAGAATAGTATTTTCAACAAATGGTGCTGGGACAGCTGGCTATCTACATGCAAAAGAATGAAGCTAGAGTGTTAACTTCTTACACAAAAATTAACTCAAAACAGATCATAGACCCAAATGTAAGAGGTAAAGCTATAAAACTCTAAGAAGGAAACATAAGAGTAAGTCTTCATGACCTTGGGTAGTCAGTGGTTTCTTAGATATGACACCAAAAGCATAAGCAACAAAAGAAAAATCAGATACACTGGAGTGCATCAAAGTGAAAACCCTTTGTGTTTCAAAGGACAGCATCAAGAACTTGAAAACACAATCCAGAGAATGGGAGAAAATATTTGTGAAACATTGACCTGATAAGAGACTTGTATCCTGAATATGTAATGAACTCCTACAACTCAACAATAAAAAGTCAAATAACCCAGTTTCAAAAAATTGAATAGACATTTCTCTAAAGACTACATACAAGGAATATATACAAGTGGTCAATAAAGCACATGAAATTAGGCATTAGGGAAATATTAACCAAAACTATAACACTGCATACCTATAGAATGGCTGTAATTAAAAAGATGGGTAATAAGTGTTGATGAGGATGTGTGAGTAGGCAAGTGTATAGAGATAGAAAGCAGATTAGGAGTTGTCTGTGGCTGTACTGGGGGAAAATAGGAGTGAGTGCTAATGGGTATGGGGTTTGGGGGGGCTGATGAAAACATTTTGTAATTAGATAATGGTGATAGTTGCATAAGTCTGTGAATATACTAAAAAACATTGAGAAATACACTTCAACAGTGTGAGCTTTAAGAAAAGTGAATTATATCTCAATGAAGTTGTTATTAAGGTAAAAAGAAAATTTAACCTGGCATCGAGGTATGAGTGATTGGGGTGGATGAGGGAAGTAGAATAACAGGTTAATAGACTATTGATTTCAGTATTAGTGATGGCAATGGGGAAAAAAATGCAAGAACCATAACCAAAGGGAGACTTAAAGGACGTAGTAATTCCCACAGCAAAAGGAGTGAGAAAGGAAAGAATCAATAGGCCTTGTTCCCGTGTAACTCAGAGAATGGCTGGGCCACGGAGAAGCGAGTGACAAGGGATGCGGGCAAAATGATGTTGGGTTTGGAGATCTGAGTGGAACGTGAAAGAGTAAAAGGGAGACGGTCAAAAGCCACTGAGTGCCCTTACTTAAATTAACAGCTAACATTTATATAGAACTAGCTACATGCCAGATACCATTCTAAGCACTTAGCACGCATTAATTCAATGGAACCCTTGCAGCAGCTAGAGATAGGGACTACAAACATCTCCATTTTACAGATGAAGAAACTGAGGCACCGAAAAGTTAAATAATTGCTCAGGGTAGAATATGAATGTATGTTCTGAACTTCTGTGCCTCTATAGAGCCTTTCTAGAGTTTAACAGATAGTAGCCATTTTATAAGTAATATTCATCTCCTCAATTCACAATTATTCTTCACTGACTGATTGTTTACAAACAGCAAACAAATCATCATAGAGTAATTTAGTCTTGATTTATGTAACTTGGCTTTGGAATCTATCTGGAAATAAAACCAGCCATGTTGATGGCAAACAAACTTGCTGTCACCGGGGTCTGGCACTTCAGGCAGGTGTGAAGGGCAAGTTTAGAGGGATTCCTTTATCAACCAAGGGTAAGACGGATGTCTACTCCTATCCCCTCTGACACACTGCCATCCTCTGTGAGAGAAATTCTGCTCTGTTGGTCTCCCTCTGGCTTCTGTAACACATGTAGAGGATTGTCTTTCTGAAGAGCTTGAGATTTTACTTCTACTAGGCGTTCTTAGTTCTGCAGCTATCTTTCTGGCATGATTCCTAAAATTTAATTTGCAGAAATAATTGTTTCTCTAAAAATAATGGCTCACGGTATTCCCCTGATGTTTAAAATGGCTTACCTCTATCACTCATTATGAGATAATTATATTTCGTTTGTTTCATTTTTCAAAAGGAAGTTACACTGTCTGGGGTCTATTGCTATGAATGGGGGGTTTGGGGAAGGGCAGTCACGCACAGCCTGCTGACCTTGCAGGGATGCATAAGAGCGTGCCTCGGGCCTGGAACGTTTCCTTACCTGGAGCCCTCACCACCTGTGCTGAGCATACTGCCTTATTTGTGAATCTCTTTTCCTGTTCTGGGTTTGATGTGTACTTCTTTGTTCTGCTTCAAGCGTGTGCATATGCGCCTGGACAACCCCACTGCTGTGTTTGTTCCTGGTGGGGAGAGAAGGGGGTCCTTTGCCTGTATCACAGAAGGGGTGTGTGCAGACCTGTGTCAGCTGTGGGTCAAGATGCGTTGGCCATGGGGCACCCACACTCGCTATCAAGGCTGATCTTGCTCTGTCTGTTCTCTGAGTGTTGTTCCATCCAGTGTCTGTGGGAGTCGTGTTTTTCTCAGCAACACATGCAACCATGCAACCCGCAACCCATGCAACCATGCAACCTGCAAACCATGCAACCCGTACAACCATGCAACCTGCAAACCATGCAGTGGTTTGACATTCTGGGACTCCTTCCCTGGAGGTAGTAACAGGTGTCACTTGCTTAACAAGCGCCCAAACTGTATCTGAAGAAGTAAGAGACCAGATGTTAAACCTATTAGGTTAATGTCAAGCCTTCAAGAGCTAAAAATCAAAATCCAATAGTATTATTTTTAAAATACAGATAACCAAAAAGAAAGCCATTTGTCATTCCATAACTAAAGCACAGTCACTGATAAAGTTTCAGGGCTTATCTTTGCAGTTTTTTTCTTCCTTCTTAAATATACATTTTAAAAAGTATTAGGTTTACAGATGAGTTTCCAGGAGAGTACAATATAGAGTTTTCTATATACCCTGTACCCAGTTTCTCTATTATTAACATCTTGTATTAGTATGGTGTCTTTGTTAAAATTAATAAACCAATATTTATATATTGTTAATTAAGTAATATACTTTATTCAGATTTCCTTAGTTTTTACCGAGTATCCTTTCTCTGTTTCAGGATCCCATCCATGAGACCACATTACATTTAGTCATCCTGTCTCCTTAGGTCTTCCTTGGCTATGACATTTTCTCACACTTTCCTTTTTTTTTTTTTTTTTTTTCGGTACGCGGGCCTCTCACTGTTGTGGCCTCTCCCATTGCGGAGCACAGGCTCCGGACGCGCAGGCTCAGCGGCCATGGCTCACGGGCCCAGCCGCTCCGCAGCATGTGGGATCCTCCCGGACCGGGGCACGAACCCGCGTCCCCAGCATCGGCAGGCGGACTCTCAACCACTGCGACACCAGGGAAGCCCCACACTTTCCTTGTTTTTGATGACTTTGACAGTTTTGAGGAGTACTGATCAGGCATTTTATAGACTATCCCTTAACTAGGAATTTGTATGATGTTTTCTCATGATTAGACTGGGATTATGGGTTGTCGAAAGGAAGACCATGGAGGTAAAATGCATTCTGATCCCATCGTATCAAGGATGCAAACTATACACATGACTTATCACCATTGATGTTGACCTTGACCTCCTGGATGAAGTAGTAGTTGTCAAGTTTCTCCCCTGTAAAGTGACTCTTTTCTCTCCCTCTCGCCATCCTGTCCTCTTTGGAAGGAAGTCACTATGCATAGCCCAGACTTATGGAGAGGGAAGTCCACATCCTTGAGAATGGAGAGTCTATATGGATTATTTGAGAGTCTTCTGCATGAGAGATTTGTTTCCTCTTCATCCATCTATCTATCTATCTAGCTTTATTTTTATTTATTTATTTATGATTGTGAACATATGAATACACTTTGAGTATATGAATATACCTATGAATATACTTTTTTGTACTTTGGGTTATAATCCAATACTGCTTTATTTATTTTCTTGCACAAATTTTTCCAGCTTTCACTATTGGGAGCTCTTTCAGTTGGCTCTGTGTCCTTGCCTTTTGACATTACCCCCTAATTGTAAGTGGTTCTGTTTGTTTGAGTACTTCCTTACTTTCTGGTACTGCAAGATGGTGTAGGGTTATCTTCATGGTCTTGGTCCTAGTCAGCCATTTCTCCAAGGAATCCTGGTCCTTTTATTAGAGAATGGTATTAGGAAGCAAGATCTGGGTGTTAGGTGTGCTCATTGTTACTGGGGTGTCCTTGCTTTTAGGCCCTTTCAGCTGACAGAGCAAGGGCATAGTGGTTCAGTTCTAGCATACATGTATAGCAGAATTAGAATTGTTAACTGGTATTCATATGGGAACCAACTTTATTAACTAGACCACAGTATTTATGTGCAGTTTCTTTTGCCTGTAGTCTTATGGTTTTCACTCATTTCTAAAGTTACTTACTCAACACCTCTCCCCCTACTCCTTTCACTGTAGTTGTTTCACACATTTGTAATACAATTAGATTCTTTTGTCACATTCCGCATTCCATGCTAGGATCTGCAGGATCTCCTAAGTGATTTTTTAAGAAATTTGCATCAGTTGAGGTTCATTCTTTGTGCTGTAAAGTTCAATGGGTTTTGACAAGGGTATTATATATCCACCATTATAATTTTATATAGAATAGTTTCACTGCCCTAAAAATCCTCTCTATTTCACCTATCAACCCTCTTACCCAACCCCACCCCACCCCAATCTCTGCCAACAACTGCTCTTTTTAGAATTGTTTTGTCTTTTTCAGAATGTTATAATTGAGATCGTATAGTATGTAGCCTTTTCGGACTGACTCTTTCACTTAACAGAATGCATTTAAGATACATTCGTGTATATTTTATTATGGCTTGATAGCTCATTTCGTTTCCTCACTGAAGACTATTTCACATTTTTGTCACTGGAGAATCATACCAAAATTTGTTTATCCATTTATCTATTGAAGGACAAGTTGAGTGCTTCTGATTTTCACTTTAAAGCTGCTGTAAATATTCACATGCAGGTTTTTGTGTGGATATACATTTTCAGATCTTGTGACTACGCACCCAGGAATGCGATTGTTAGGCTTGTAAGAAACTGCCTAACTCTTCCGAATGGCTGCACCATTTTGCATTCTCACCGGGGATTAATGAGCGTCCTTGCTGTTCCACATCCTCACCAGTAATTGGGATGGTTAGTTTCTCTGGGTTTTAGCCGTTGTAACAGCTGTGTAGGGGTATCTCATCCTTGTTCTCATTTGCATGGTCTCAGGACAACTGACGTTGAGCATCGTTACGTGTGCTTATTTGCCGTTCGTATACCGTCTTTGGTGAGGTGTCTGTTCAGATTTCTTGCTCATTTTTTGATTGGGTTGTTTGTTTTCTTATTGTTGAGTTTTAGGAGATCTTTGCATAGTTTGGATGTAAGTCCTTTATCAGACATGTGAAAATATTTCGCAAATATTTTCTTCCTCTCTGTGGCTTGTCTTTTGGTTTTCTTAACAGTGCCTTTGGCAGAGCGGATTTTAAAATTTTTAATAAGGTCAGACTGCTTTCTTTCATGAATCATGATTTTGGTATTGTATCTAAAATGTCATCACCAAATCCAAGGCCACATAGATTTTTCTCTTTAGTCTTTTTTTATTATATCAACATGAGATTATAGTTTATACTGTACTGTAATAGGTTTTTATACTTATCCATATATATGTAAATTTTCATGTTGTTAAATATTCTTCTAAGTCATTTATCATTGACTGCCCAGTATTATCTTATTAGATGTACCAGTAAGGATTAAATCAACCCTCTAATGTTGAATAATATATTCTTAGATTTACTGAGTCATTTTAATATACACATTTCTGAAAAGTTGTTTCAGGTTTAAACTTGTTGGACTAAATAAGGGGATCTTAGTCTCTAGATTGAAGAAATATCTGTATCCTTTCTTCTCTCCTTTTTTTTCTTCCTTCTACAAATATTTAGTGAATCTATACTATGTGTGAGTTTCATTAGTGGTTCATCCTATTAGACTCAGTGAACTGGAGTCCCTGCCCTTAAGGAGGCTATATTCTAGTGGAAGAGTCATAGATGAGTAAATAACTAGTGTGATTCCGATTTTAATTATTATAATGAAGAATAATATAAAGGAGGGTAAAGGGGTAATGATAGACCATGGGTGCTGGGACCCAAGACAGCATTAAAAACTGATAGTTGGGAAGAAGATGATGTTAGGGGGATAAAATTCTTGCTGAGGTTTCTGAACTGATAATAGTGGGATTAAAGGAAGGGGGGGCCAGGAGGTTAGAGAGAGTATAGAGTATGAACTCAAAAGAGGAGCAATTCTGAGACATGATGATGTCCTCAGTGTGAAGTGAGAAGGAGTAGATGGAATGACAGAGGCTCCCATCAATGGAACTCTGAGGAACCAAGAGTCTAGGGCCCTGGATGGTCACCCATGTGAAGTCACACAGGCTGGTGGCTATACTTGGAGAGTTGAGGAAGAATTAGAGCCATAAACTGTGCAGAAGAGGGTGGAGTGAATGGATATCAGAACTGACAGAGATGAGGAAGGGCCAAAGTGGTGTAGCCAAATGGCAGCATCCTAAACTAAGCAGGGATTATTATTAAATAGGAAAAAATAATGGTCTGGAAGTGGCATAAGTGATTTAAGAAAATGCTAACCCCATTTCCCAACCTCCAGGTGTAAAGTGAGTAAGAAATGAGTTAGAATGGTCTCCTGAAGCCTGATAATCTTTGAGAGCAACAATCTTAGGGGAGAAAGCTTTTAAGCCAGGAAAAAGAGATGGAAGATGCTTTCTGTGAATAGTTAAAGGATGGAGGAGAGCTTGTTTCAGTGGAAAACTTTGGGAAGGAGGGAAGCAGTGGGGAGGGGATAGGAAGCACAGAGAAACACTGGGACACGAGTGGAGAACAAAGAAGGTAAGAGTTGCTTCTGTTTGGGGCCATGGCCAAGGAAGACAACGGGCCTCAAGGTCTTAACAGAACTCAGTGATAAAGTGCCTTGGTGCCAGAGCAGTTGGAGGCTCAAGGTGAAGTTCATGGTTGACACCTTGCTGTGGTAGAGCCCATGTCCGGGATAGTGGAGGCCACTGCTGGGAGAAGCTGTAAAGAAAGCTTTACTCTGAATATAAATGGTATAAACAAAACTGCAGGCAGTTGCTGAAATTTCGAGGAGAACAAGACAGTTTAAGCACCCTTACACACTTCAGAAATACCCATTTATCCTTAAATAATTGATTCATTAACTATAAGTCACTCAGGTTTTATTGAAAGCAATTCCCTTAAGAAACTTTATGGAATTATAGTTCCTTGCCCTGCTTCCTGGTAGTGTGTACCTGAAATAATGACACTATATTTCTTTAAATATACTTGTTATGGACTGAATGCGTTCCCCCAAAATTCATATGTTGAAATCCTACCCCCCAATGTGTCAGTATTAGGAAGTGGGGGGGCCTTTGGGAGGTGATTAGGTTATGAGGTGTTTAGGTGATTGGGTTAATCTCATGAATGAGATTAGTGCCCTTATTTTTTTTTAACTTTTTATTTTATATTGGAGTACAGTTGATCAACAATGTTGTATTAGTTTCAGGAGTACAACAAAGTGATTCAGTTATTCATATACATATATCTATTCTTTTTCAAATTCTTTTCCCAATTAGGTTATTACAGAGTATTGAGCAGAGATCCCTGTGCTATACAGTAGGTCCTTGTTGGTTATCTACTTTAAATATAGCAGTGTGTACATGTCAATCCCAAACTCCCTAACTATCCCTCCCTCCCACATTTCCCCTCTGGTAACCATAAGTTCATTCTCTAAGTCTGTGAGTCTGTTTCTGTTTTGTAAATAAGTTCATTTGTATCATTTTTTTTAGATTCCGCATATAAGCAATATCACACAATGTTTGTCTTTCTCTGTGTGACTTACTTCCCTCAGTATGACAATCTCTAGGTCCATCCATGTTGCTGCAAATAGCATTATTTCATTCTTTTTAATGGCTGAGTAATATTCCATTGTATATGCATCTTCTTTATCCATTCTTCTGTCGAAGGACATTTAAGTTGCTTCCATTTCTTGTCTATTGTAAACAGCTCTTCAGTGAACACTGGGGTTTATGTATCCTTTCATACCATGTTTTTCTCTGGGTGTATGCGCAGGAGTGGGATTGCAGGATGATATGGTAGCTCTATTTTTAGTTTTTGTAATTGGCTGCACCAGTTTGCAGGTGATTAGGTGATTAGGTTAATCTCATGAATGAGATTAGTGCCCTTATAAAAGAGACTCCACAGAGTCCCCTCATCTCTTACATCATGTAAGGACACAATGAGAAGGTGGCTGTCCATGAACCAAAAAAGTGGGCTCTTACTGAACACCACATCTGCTGATGACTTGCCAGCCATTTCTCTGGTGAGAAATAAATGTTGTTGTTTAAACCATCCAGTCTATGATATTTTTGTTATAACAGCCTAAATGGACTAAGATAATGCTTGATAATTTCAAAATCACCCTGACTACCTTCTCCTAATATCATGTACCTGCTGTTCCCCTCCCCCAATGGCTATTTTTCTTGGCCTTGGCTCAAAAAAGAAGCAACTCTTATCTTGTGTGTTCTCCACTCATGTCCCAGTATTTCTCTGTGCTTCCTCTCCCCTTCTCCAATGTGTCTGGCAATCTAGGCTGGAGGAGGACTTTGGGGCCTGAAGAAAAGCAGAGATGGCTAACCTCACTTCCACAGAGAGAGGCAGTATCAGTGCCTAAGGGAAGAGTATGTCATCCTTTCCCCATAACTAGAAATGGTGGTGGGGGGGTTGTTGGATTTTTTTAACCTATAGAAGGTTTTTACCTATTGAGGTCCTCTTCATCACATAGGAATGACAGTTATTAAGCCATTTCCCAGTGCCTAGAACATTATTCTTTGGGCTCACTAAATGCTACTCCAGTGTTAGGGAAGTAATAACTTCCAAATGGATTTGCCCGAGTATGAGGAAATCGTTTTGAACGTGAAAGAAATTGAATCTAAATGTATAGTTGTTGAGGGACTTCTCTGGTGGTGTAGTGATTAGGAGTCCCCCTGCCAATGCAGGGGACACGTGTTTGGGCCCTGGTCCAGGAAGATCCAACATGCTGCGGAGCAACTAAGCATGTGTGCCACAACTATTGAGCCTGCGCTCTAGAGTCCGTGTGCCACAACTACTGAAGCCCACGTGCCTAGAGCCCCTGCTCCGCAACAAGAGAAGCCACCGCAATGAGAAGCCCCTACAGTGCAACAAAGAGTAGCCCCCGCTCACCACAACTAGAGAAAACCCACGTGCAGCAACAAAGACCCCGTGCAGCCAAAAAGATAAATAAAATTAAAAAAAAAATAGAAAACACAAATGTAGAGTTAAAATAAATAAATAAATAAATAAATGTATAGTTGTTGCTAATAAGGTTGCTATGTGAGGAAATTCACATCAAAGATTTATGTTTTGTGAAGCTCTTTGTCTTAAAAAAGAGTATAGCACTAAATATAGTTTGAATATGTATAAAAATAGATAAAATAATTATGGATAATTTAAAAATATTATAAATAAAATATATGTTTAAAACAATAAATAATTATTATTAAATGTACAAATAAAATATAATTAAAATCATTAATGAATCCCTGTTATATTTAGTCACAATAATATTTTGAAAAAAATTTTAGGAACAACATATTATAGCCAAAATATTAAGATATCATCTAGTAATGATTTGCAAAGTTTTTTTTTAAAGTCAATCAATTATATTTAAATTATTTTTCAAGAGTTTGGTCTAAGTGTTGTAAATTCATTATTGCTTCCAGTTAGAATTTTCAGCTGCAAGGCTGGTGGTCTTTTCAGTAAAAGAAACCTTGAGAGATTCTGACCATTGCCTCAGATAAGGGGAGGAAGCCCCTAAACAAAGACAGTAACTTCACATGTGAATGAGAACTTGGGATCTGGGATGAAAAGTTCAGGCTCAGGTGGTCAGGAGAGAAAATCTTCAGGTTGCAAGAGGGTAGAAAAAAATTAGTGTTGTGTGGGAAAAGGTGATTTGTTAAGGTGGACTCCCTGTGCAAACAGGAGAAAGGGAGTAGCAAAATTGAAATGGGAATGTGCTAAAGCTTATGGGGGTCAATTGGCTTCACTGATATTGTCTTTTGACCTGAAAGTTAAAAGTACTTCTGTGTGAGGACTTTCCTGGCGGTCCAGTGGTTAAGACTTTGCCTTCCAATGCAGGTGGTGCGGGCGGTCCAGTGGTTAAGACTTCGCCTTCCAATGCAGGTGGTGCGGGTCCGATCCCTGGCCGGGGAGCTGGGATCCTACATGCCTCACGGCCAAAAAACCAAAACAGAAGCAATGTTTTAACAAATTCAATAAAGACTTAAAAAAATGGTCCACATCAAAAAAAAAAATCTTAAAAAAAAAAGAGTACTTCTGTGTGGGTGTGAATGCCCCAGGGGGTAAAAAAAACAGTAAACCTGTGGTTGTGTGGTGTGATGTTCAGCATGCCCGGAGAGCATTCTACAAAGTGACTCAGACTCTTGACTCTATTGGCCAAGGAGGTAGTCAGCCTATCCTGGCATCTCCATATAACAATTTTGTTAAGAATAACTAAACCCATACACAGAAATGAAAATCACATACATAGTTATAAATGGTCTGGAACTGAGCTGGACTGAATGTAATGTGTGAAATGTGTAATTCCCTCAAGTAATTGTTTGCACCCAGTGACGTACATAGGGACCAAAGAATCTGGAAAACCACAGTATTAATAACCTGTCTTGAACTGTGACTTCCAGGGAAGTTCAGAGATTTACAGACATGTCTTGTGGATAATGGGTGTGGAAGACAATGGAATTCAGGTTTTGTGAAACAATGTTGGATATGCTCAGGGTCTGAGGAAGTTGTGATTGCACATATAACACAGAGGCTGTTACACACACTTGAATCTGTCCCTCTCCAGCCAGTAAGAGTGCTCCTTGGAGGAAACATTTGTGTTCTCACTTCAGAAGAGTCTACTGAACTCTCAAGACACCAGGAGATGATAGCGCTTTAAAGATCTGTACTTAGCATAGCAGAAGCCCGTGTAGCATACTGGACAGGAAGCATGACAATTCTGAACAACCGAAGCCAGCAGAGATGAAGATTGCAATCAGTTGAGGTCACTGGCTCTCAAATGCTAATCACATATCATATGATTGATTGCCTGGTAACCCCAGGAATGGCTTTGTGACGCATGCAGTAGATGTCTGTATCTCTAATCCTCATGCTCTCCAACTATGCTCTTCCTGTTGGATTAGCATTCTACATACTACGGTGTTGAGGCTGGGGGTTAGGGGTGGTAACAGAGGGTGTGAATCTCTCTCGGTTGGAACCACTTGCAAATTGCAGTGGAAGTGGAAATAGATCCACCTCTTGTGTAGCCCGATGACACTTCCTGTGTGACACCAACAACTCCCTACTTGCAGTGCCGCAGGAATAGTTTAGGAGCATTTCTGTTTTACCATTTCATGCCTGATATCATGTGGGCTACACTTGCTCCAAGTTGTGTCTCTTCCAACTAGTATGTCTTCGGTCACACAGAGTCTGAATTCCCTAGGGACATGAGACAGTTTTGAGGATTGGCTCTACCCTGCTGACCATTCTGTGGTACTTATGCAGATTTAATCTTTTAGTACATCCAGAGAATTATTAGTTCCCAGGGATGTTTTACGGTGTTCCCTATAATTTTGTAAATCACTTGGTTAAACGATGTTAAGCAGGTTCCTTTCCTGCAAGACTTTTCAGAGTCTTAATATGCTAATGTCATTTGGAACAAGGAGATGATATGGTATTCAGCATTTCACAAATTTATTTGAAAATTTCTCATAGAATACTCATTAACATCCCTCTCTCACATAATTCTTATTAATAGCTTACAGGACAATGCTGTTTCAAGGAGTACAGTTTGAGAAATATTGTTTTACAGAAATTAAGAAAAACCTTAGCCTGACCTTTTGAATTAAAGAAAATCCCATCAATCCCTGGCAGAGCTGAGCTATTATTTCTGGATGAAATTCCAGTGTCATTAACACAATTATATTAGCC
The DNA here is from genome assembly GCF_949774975.1 of Lagenorhynchus albirostris. Classification (NCBI taxonomy): domain Eukaryota; kingdom Metazoa; phylum Chordata; class Mammalia; order Artiodactyla; family Delphinidae; genus Lagenorhynchus; species Lagenorhynchus albirostris. Next base: position 71,390,818 of record NC_083106.1, read on the forward strand.
AAATAACCTCTCTGAGCCAGTGGGGACAATCTGTTACCTCCTGTTTTAAATTTCCAAATGATTCCCTTGGGAATTAACATCTAGTCCACTGAAAGAAAAACAAATTCTTCTCCATGGAAGAACTCTAACTGCTTTGTTATATAGTCATGGTTACATACTTTTCCTATTTTTATTAATTTTGTTTAAAAAAGTCACTGGGCTTCCCTGGTGGCGCAGTGGTTGAGAGTCCGCCTGCCGATGCAGGGGACACGGGTTCGTGCCCTGGCCTGGGAAGATCCCACATGTCACAGAGCGGCTGGGCCCGTGAGCCATGGCCGCTGAGCCTGCGCGTCCGGAGCCTGTGCTCCGCAACGGGAGAGGCCGCAACAGTGAGAGGCCCACATGCCACAAAAAATAAATAAATAAATAAATAAATAAATAAATAAATAATTAAAAAGTCACTAAACAAATTGTAAAAGGACATTGTCTAGGTCTTACTGTTGAGTTTTAGAAATGAATTTTATTATAATTTGGTATAGTAAGATAGTCATTTCCCAGGACAATAGTTGTCTGAATCAGATCTTTCTTCTAGTCAAATAAAGAAGCAAGTGGCTAAGACCAATGTTCCCCCCTGCTTGTGATGGTGTGATTTACCCACACAGGGCCTTTGAATGCCATGTTCTCAGATGGGGGTTAGAAACATGAACTTTCTGGTGCTTTAAAGTTCACTAGGACTGAGACATAGCTGGGGTCATGGGTCTCTAAGTGACAGAAAATCTTATGACCTCCAGGTATTTGTGATTGGGGGACCATTGTTTCCAAAAATGTGGATAACGTAACTTGCGATATAAAGAAGGGCAAAAAATGAGCATGTGTTCTTTGACTGGCAGGTTAAGAGAAAAGCCCTGCTTGAATGTATACTTTTGAGGTGATGTTTGTGACCCCAAACTATGGGTATTAAAACCTTGTTACCTTTAGCTCTCTAGCAAATGATGACTTCATAGACCAAAGCAATATAGCACAAGTTTTTGCAGAATCTCTTTTAAAATGCCAGACTAAATATATGGTATTCAATCTCAACTTTCCAAAGTACTTATTAGAACAATAAACTTTGTGCTTTTTATGAAATGATTCTAGGTAACTGGATAGTGTATTAGTTAGTATGGGCTAGGTTTGCTGTGTTAACAAACAACTCCAAAATCTAAATGGCCTACAACCCAAAGATTTATTTTTAATCCGCACTACATTAACAGTATGTACAGGTCCATCATGAGTAAGCTACAACTCTGTTCCCCATCATCTTTGGGATCAGACTGATGCAGTAGCCTCTATCTGGAGTATTGCCAGTTTTGTAACAGAGGGTAAAGAGACAGCAAATCACGTACTGGCTCTTAAAGCTTTTGTCCAGAAGTGACATCTCACTTTGACGTTTTTTAACAGCCAAGAATAAATCACGAGACCAAGCCTGCCATCAATGGGGAAGGAAAGTATAGTCCTTCCCCGGAGAGGAGTAGTGAATACTTTTGAACAAGAATGCAGTCCACCCCGGCGCTCCTGAGGCTGTTTTAGAAGGATGTGGTTTTTAGAGCAGGAGAGACTCAGGAGCTCACTGTTATCTTGGAAGCCTTCTGAGTGCCAACTCCCAGTCTAGATCGTCTTGAGTTGGGCACTTCAGGTCTTCCGTTCTCCAACATGTACCACTCCTGTCAATGCCCCAGAGTGCCCTAACTCCCCAAGGTAGGCTCAGAAGTATTCTGGTTAGGCCCAGACAGACACTACAACATGATCTTTGCTTTAGAGGTTTTCTGGACCACCAGGACAAGGTGTAGCCTGGGGGGGAATTGAAGGCTAGCCCTGAAGGGTCAGCAACATCCAGGTGTCAGTGCCACCTTCTTGTCAGCATGGTGCCAACCTTTTGCCATGGACACTCCCCGACCCATATTTATGCTCACGAAATCCTGGGTGTGTGTAGTGATAAAGACCTCAAATCTACACAGCTCTTTCTAAAAAGCCAAAGGAGCCCTTGTAGGAAGAGGCCTCACAAACTTTGTGGACATCCCAGAATTCCTGAGCTCATGAGGGAAGGAAAAGGTAGGCTGAGTGAACATGACTTTATTTCATCCAGAACCATTGTTTTATCCAGAGTGACTCCGTTTGACATAATCGAGGACCTTCACAAGATTGAAAGAGTTTGAAACCACAGCTTACAGAGGATGAAGACGGGTGCCTGAATCAGTTAAGGAGGGGAATAAAATTTAAGGAATTTTCTATTTATAGAGGCCTTTATAGACTATTTCATTAAAAGAAGATTATATACATTTCCACCCTTATATTTAATTTTTCAGTTTAAACCCATTTCCTTTCAGCCTGTCATTGGCAGTGATCTGGAACAGCAAAGCAGCACTTTGTGTGTGTCAGAAACCTTTCTGTTCTCTCAACTCTGCAAACACTTCTTTTGGGGACTTTTAAGCCCATATACATATGGGTGTATATGTATATATATACCTATATATATATATATATAATTTTAAAATATATATTTATTTTTATTTATTTTGAAACAATCACAAACTTACAGAACATTTACAGGTCAATTTCAAAGAATGTTTTGTCTTGAACCATTTGAGAGTAAGCACCCTGTTACTTGAGTTCATTTTTTTTACAAACAAGGACATTTTCCTACATAACCACAATATAGCCATGGTATTAGTTTGCTGGGGCTGCCATGACAAAATACCCAAGACTGGCTGGCTTACACAACAGCAGTTTATTTAGCTCCCCATTCTGGAGGCTGAACGTCCAAGATCAAGGTGTTGGCAGGCTTGGTTTCTTCTGAGGTCTCTCTCCTTGGCAGGCAGACAGCCTCCTCTCTGTGCACGCACATCCCTGGTGTTTCTCCGTGCGTCCTAATCTCCTCTTCTTATAAGGACACCAGTCAGATTGGAATAGACCCCCCCCACACCCCCCCGCCAACAACCTCATTTTAACTTAATCATCTCTTTAAAGGCCCCATTCCCAAATACAGTCACTCTCGGAGGTACTGGGAGTTAGGACTTCAACATACAAACATGAGAAGGGTCATAATTCAGCCCATAACAACCATCAAAGTCTGGAAATTAATGTGGATAAAGTACTGCTATCTAGTCTTCAGACCCCATTTTCCAAATATCCCAATAATGTCCTTTACAGCCAAAAAATCCAGCTCAGAATCATGGGTTGTATTTAGTTACCAGGTCTCTTTAGTCTCATCCCGTCTGGACCACTTTCTCAGATTTTCCTTGATTCTCGTGACCTTGATACTTTTGAAGTTACAGGTCAGTATTTTGGTAGAATGTCCCTAAGGTGGTGTTGTCTGATATCTCTTCATGATTTGATTCAGATTAGCATCTTAGCAGGAGCATCACAGAAGTGATGCTGGCTTCCTCTCATTGCATGCTGTTAAGTGGTACCAATTCTGATTTGTCCCATCACTGATGATGTTCACTTTCTCTTGATTAAGGTGATGTCTGCCAGGGTTTCCCAGAGGCTTATTCTTTTTCCTTCTGTAATTACCAGATCTTTTGTGGAGATGTGACATGAGGCTATGTACATGCCAGTTCCTCACCAGACTTTCAGTTTATTTGTTTATTTGTAACTGTCTTGTCTCGGGTTTTCTTAGTTCAGTGGCTTATAATCTATTACTACTGTTATGTATTTTGATGATCTCATTGTCTCCAGATTGGCCAGGGGAGGCCAAGATGATTTCTCTGTCCTTTAAAAATATCTCATTCATTCTGTGAGCATTTCCTGGCACAAGATGTCCTAGGCTCATGTTTTGCCTGTTCCAGCCGTGGAATTAACCATTTTACCAAGGAGCCCTGTTCCTTTCAGTGAGGAGTTGTATTTAGATATATTTTGACAACAGTATGTCTAAATCCATCTGTTTTAATAGTATCCTATCGTAACGATGTAAATACGATTACCTATTCATGCTTGGCTTCTATAGAACTGTGTGATCTGAACAGATGACCACTAATCTTTTCGGTGTGGTTGTTCATTTTAGTATTTTTTATAAGGGAATATACAGATGTAGTAATGGGTATAAAGGACAGAACACAACCAGATATCTGTATATAAATTAGCATAGGTGAGTCCTAGTTCTAAAATTTACTTCTGGGGAAGAAATGAATCTCATTTATTTCTAACAGGGCAAATTAGATAAGAAATCCAATTAGTTTCCCAAATCCTGCTTTCATTCCTTAAATCGGTTCATTAGAGATGTCACATTGTTACTTTTAGAGTCTACAGCTTGGATTTGATAAGAGACCAAATGTATGGCCACTCCTAAAACTAAAATATGAAAGGTAATCTATTTAGAATGTGATTTTAAAACACTGGCCTTGGGTGCCTCTTCCCACGCGAGGACAATCGCATCTAGAGTCTGTCATACAGAGTGAAGTAAGTCAGAAAGAGAAAGACAAATACCGTATGCTAACACATATATATGGAATTTAAGAAAAAAAATGTCATGAAGAACCTAGGGGTAAGACAGGAATAAAGACACAGACCTACTAGAGAACGGACTTGAGGATATGGGGAGGGGGAAGGGTAAGCTGGGACAAAGTGAGAGAGTGGCATGGACATATATACACTACCAAACGTAAGGTAGATAGCTAGTGGGAAGCAGCCGCATAGCACAGGGAGATCAGCTAGGTGCTTTGTGACCACCTAGAGGGGTGGGATAGCGAGGGTGGGAGGGAGGGGAGACGCAAGAGGGGAGAGATATGGGAACATATGTATATGTATAACTGATTCACTTTGTTATAAAGCAGAAACTAACACACCATTGTGAAGCAATTATACTCCAATAATGATGTAAAAAAAAAAACTTGACCTGAAGGGGTGCCTCCTTTTGTTTATTTATCCCATCTTACTGAGAAAATAGTTCTGATTTTCTTGAATTCTCTTTGTATTTGAGCCAGTTGGGAAAATAACGTGATTATTTCTATTCTTGGTTTTCAAACTGTCCTTTTTCTCTTTCTCTTTCTCTTTCCCTTATTATGCTTCTCACTTCCTTTTGTCCTTCTCCTTCCTTGCCTGGCTTTGCTTTGCTGGTTCACATCCTCTCCGATACAGTCAGAGTCATCAGTGGTGGAAAAATGTGACTTCCAGGAAGCCTACTTTCGTTTTGAAAACTAAATGTGTTGACAGCCTTTAAATTTATACCCTTGTCAGAGATGACATGGAACATTTAAGCTTTGTTCCTAATTTCTGACATTTAACTCTGTCGAACAGTATGGAAGATGAAATCCAGACCTTCATATTGGTAAAAGACATATTAATTTCTTTACAATATGTGTCTTTTAAAGTTCTTCTTTCAGAATAAATTATGTGGCCATAAAAATTATATGTTAATATTAAATAGATCATGATTTTCTAAAAAAATTTTCTAAATTTTTTCTAAAAATTCTTGTTTCTTAAACTTGCAAATAAATGATGCTTACTCCAAGAAATGTCATAAATAATTTGCAAAAGAACCTTTTATAAAATATAAGATGTATTAAAATCCATATTGAATATAATGTATCTTTTCCTGATGATTTAGGTTTATTGTAATCAATAAATAATTTTGTTAAACAGGAAAGCAAGTATTGACGGCAAATATTGAGGTATATAAACCTTTTTTATTCCATTAAAAAGGTGATAGGCTTCTAAATAAAAAAGTTCTTCTTTCAGGAACTGTGACCATAACCTTCTAGAAATGAAATTTTTTGAAAACTCTAAAAATGTATGTCTGGTCCATGCGAAAAAAACAACCTACTTCTGGACAATTGGCCAGATAGAGAAAGCCTAGTAGGTATATTATCTATAAATGTGACCTTCAAATTCTGATATTTGTGAACAGGTCTCTCACACTTTATGATGAATGATGTTATAGGAGCTAATTAAAAAATGAGCAAATTTTAAAATAGCTTTCTACTTTTGCAGTTCTTTGGCTTCTGTGACTCAGGAATCATATTTCTCTCAGATGGTGTTTGATAAATTTCAGTGCGTATACTGTAGTTCATATCCAGCCTAAACCTGGTTCTTTTAAGTTGCCTAGGGACTTGTCTAAAAGAATGTTCAAAATATACTCTGTGACACACAAACAGTTTAATTTAAAGGTCAATGGAAATTTAAAAATCCAAATGCACCATAGAAAGTATAATCAAATAGCAAGTCAGAATTCATTTCCTCTTATTTTTCATCCTCATTTCTTTTGAAATATAAACCAGCTCTTTAGGCTAACAAGCCTTTACAAGCTAATGTATATTTGATGCTAGCAGTCATACAAATATATTATCATGCATTTAGATCCTTTTAAAATTTTTACAAAGAAAACTTTTTTGTCTTCATCTATTTGGGCTGCTATAACAGAATCCCACAGACTGGCTCATAAACAACAGAAATTTATTTCTCACAGTTCTGGAGGCTGGGAAGTCCAAGATCAAGGCATTGGCAGATTTGGTGTCTGGTAAGGGCACGCTTCCTGGTTCATAGGTGGCCATCTTCTCACTGTGTCCTCAGATAGTAGAAAGGGTGAGGGAATTCTCTGGAGTCTCATTTATTTATGAGGGCACTAACCCCATTCACGAGGGCTTCACTCTCATGACCTAGTCACCTCTCTAAGGCCCATCCTGCAAATACTACCATCACACTGAGGAATGGTTTTTAACATATGCATTATGGGGGGACACAGACATTCAGTCTATAGCACTTTTTATTTAGAAATTATATTCTTTTGACAAAGAACATTTAATACAGTCACCTCTTCACAGAAGGCTGAATAATAACAACTATAGCTCAATTATGGCTCCTTGAGCATTTACCACATACTTGGCTTTTTCATATATCTTTCATTTAATCCTCATGGCAACTGTACAAGGTACATAGTATTATGTCTCTTTTACAGATGAGGAAACTGAGGCTCACTGAGCCTTAAGTAATTTTCCCATGATCCCACAAATAGAAAATGATAGGATGATGGAGAAACCCAAGTCTTGCTAATTAAAAAATTCATAAAAACACTTTCCATTACAACGACAGTCCCTGAACAAACCTTCCAATGCAATTTGACATATTTTCCTTCTTAGAACTGCTCTCTCTATCCGTGTACTGAAACGTGAACCCTGATTCTGAGCCTCATGCTTTCACTTTTCTATGTACTCACTAAAAATTACGTAGAATTATTTTCATTGGACACAACAGGCACCAATAAATATTTATTGAGTGCAGAATTGATTCCAGAACAATATCATTTTCATATTTTTAAAGGACAATAACACCTTAATAAGCATGACCTGTGGCGTGGTGTGTGTTGGTGAGATCTTTGGACAGCGCTGGTTCCCAGATCTCCACAGCAGAGTATTAAAAAGTAAGACATTCATTCCTGAAATAACAGCTTCTCCCAGCAAAGGAGCTCTTAAGCCACATTGGCATTTACAAATACAGTCTCATTCAGCCAGTCATTTCCTGGGGTGTGTAGGGATCTGAAGGCTGTTCGTGTTTGTGCAAAACCTCACTGTATTTTTATGCCTGAAAAGGGAACTCAGTGACAGTCGCTACAATTGTCTCAGCTTCCCTTTGAAAGGCATCTCACCAAGGTCAAGTATTAAGAAATGAACTTTTTGTTCCTTTGGTCACTATCATGAGAACTTGAAGATAAATAAGATTTGTACTGTGCAAAGATTCAAAGCCGCAGCTAGATACATGTTCTAATGCCTCGTCTATGATATGCTGTGAAAATTATATTTCTGCTAAAATGCCAATCTAACTACTTTTTAACTAGAATTGCCCCATCACACAAATTGTACTGAGACATCGAATAATACATTTCTACTTCACACTGGAATGTCTTTCACTATTTTTCATAAAGTTTTCTCATTTTCTCCCCAAGAGATGTGCTTGTTGAACAAAGTAATTCTTTAGCATTGTGAGACCGGTGCTTCAATCGGTGATTCAAAATAAGATGTACATTATTAAAACATAACCTCTTTTATCTTCAGTACCCATCACAAGATCTTTTCCTTCCTGAAAGACCGCAAGTGGTTGAGGATGAACTGTGCTCTCTTGACACCGCAGAACCCAGAAAATTGTTCTCTCCCTCCCAGTTTGTATTTCTGTCCTCTGCACAAGGTGCTCCCAAAAGGCTGGCAGGGCAAGTTTGAAACAGCACTAACACTCTCCGTTTCAAGTAGTGACCGAGGATCCTTGAGTATAAAAGCAGCCTTCAAGAGCACATTTCATCTTGTAACAAGACTCTGCAGCTCATCCTGCTGAAATCTGGGTTGCGTTCGGTAACTCAGCTCATTACCTAGAGAAGTGAAAAGTCTTGATTGACCTGTCCTGCTTCTACAGCTGATAGAACTGTCAGCTCTCCTGTCACTCGGCCATCACCAGTCCTCAGATATAATAAAGGTCTTGAAGGTAATACAGGAAGTGAAGCATCCCAAAGGCGTAAGCGTCTCGAAAAGGAGGCTGTTGTTGAACTAAATACTCTCCTTCAAGTGTCCAAATTCACAGCAAAGGGGAGTGAACATGCTTCAGGGTTGGTAATTTTCATCAGTGTAATCTTCTTTTCCATCTCAACGTGTTCATATCACTTCAATCTGTGAATGTCCCAAGTATAGCAATGTAAAGTTGAACCTGGCAAGGACAGAAAAGCTAACTCAGCAAAGGCATGATTTGTGTGTGTGTGTTGAAGGGTATGCGTGGATAACAATGGTTAGTTGTAAGGGGTGCTTTGTGTGTCTAAAGGAAAACTAAAACCCAGGTTTCAGTCAATAATTATTCAATTCAATTATATTTATTAAACCAGTAGTCGACATATACTGAGCTCTGGATCTTGACTAGCATTGTCCTCTCTGCTGAAGTTAGAGACAGAAGAGGCTCACAGAGAGATTGTTTATGCTCACAAGACATCCATGTTCTCCTTTACATTTCCCAGACTCCCTCGCTATTATGTTTCGACCATGTGACTAAGTTCTGGCCAATGAAATCTCTGCAGAGATGATATAAACTACTTCCAGACTTGACCCCTGAGAACATATCACATGACTCTCCAGGTCTCTCTTCTTTGCCATGTGACCTTGGAGGCCACATGTTCCAGATGGCATCCCATACAAAGAAGAAGTAACTTGGACTCCTGGGTTTCTGCTTAGAAGAGCTATTCATCCCAGTTGGACTAAAGAAGATATGGATCACATCTTCTTTACCCAGTCATCTGTTGATAGACACTTAGGTTGCTTTCATATCTTGGGTATTGTAAATAATGCTGTATGAACACTGGGGTGCATGTACCTTTTAGAATTAGTGCTGTCATATTCTTCAGATAAATACCCAGAAGTAGAGTAGCTTGATCATGCATGGAGATTCCTCAAAAAATTAAGAATGGAACTCTCAGTGGTTTTTAAAGTGTGGTTTTTATATTAGCAGCATCAGCATCACCTGGGAACTTATTAGAAAGGCACATCCTTCCTTGAGTTCATTTGAGGTCTACTAAATAAGAAGCTCTAAGGATGGGACAAAAAAAAAAAAACTTTTAACCAGTCCTCCAGGTTATTCTGATGTATACTAAAGTTTGAGAAGCATAGGTCTAAACTGTTTTGTCAATACAGACATAATCCTTGATCTCAAGGTTCTCACAGTCTAATAGACAGATGCCCTTATGTCATAGCCTCTTCATAGTTTTCCCAAGACCCTCTTGCCTTAATAGAAACCAGGCTTTTCCCCAAGGATAGGGCATTCCTTGTGGCCATCGCAAAGTGGTGCCTTTTATTCTTCTACCACTCACATTCCATACCTTGTGTTTAGAGATGGAATTGATGTTCTCTTTGCTCCTTCTAACTTAGTACTCCCTTACTTGCTTAGAAGAAAAGTTGTTTTCTTTAAAGCCGATGCCATTCAGCTCTATCAACCCACGCCCTCCTGGTTCCTGTCATCTGGAAGCTTCTGGGTCTCTTTCATTTGTTGACAGTTTTGGCACCTGGATCACACTCTTCACCTCCACCACGAGTATGGATCGTATCTATGCACAGTTACACTTGTTTAAGTCTCTCCCAGGTAGAATAAATTCTTAAACTTCACATATCCCTAGAAGTTTCTATCTTATTTCCCCTCTCCCCATTCACAACCAAATTTCTTGAAGAGCTGTCTATAATCATTGCTCCATTCTTTACTACTCTCAAAACCATTAACCATCTAACTGTGCTCTCATCAGTCCACCAGAATACCTTTTGTGAAGGTCATGATGTCTTCCATGTAGCCGAATTCAACTGATAATCTTGACACTCAATGACTGATGACCACAGCCTCCTTTTAAAATGACTTCTTCCCTTAAGTTCTCTTGATATCCTCTTATATTTTCTGGCCAGTTCTTCTGTGTTCTTTATACATACTCATCTTCTTCGAAGCACTGTCCTGGGCTTGTTCTCCACCCTCCGTTTTGTTCTCATTCTCTAGTCCTTCCCAAAGGAATCTCAGATAGAACTCTGGTTCAATTACTGTGGATGTCTAGATGACTGGAAATTTCGATTTTCATTCAAGATCTTGCTTCTAATTCCAGTCCCATATGTCCAACTGCCCACTGACTTCTCTTGGATACCCTCAAAAGTACCTTAAACTCAACATGTCCAGCCCTGAACTTAGAATCTTGCCATTTCCCCAAACATGATGTTCTTTCAGTATTTCTTATCTCGATGAATGATGATCTCATCAGACCATTTGCACAAGCCAGAAACCCATGCGTTTTTCTTGATGCTGACTTTTCCTTCACTGTCTACATCCAACATATCACCAACATATCACTGTATTTGATCATACAGAATCTCTCTCAAAATGTTCCTGTTCTCGCCCTTTCCACCAGCCTCACTCTTGTCCAAGCTACCATGCACTCATGTCTGACCTATCATAATTGCTTCTCATGTGGCCTATCCGCATCTATTCTATGTCAGCCCATTCTTTCTTCTTAAAATCTTCCATTAGCTTTACATTGTTTTTAGAATAAAGAAAAAGATCATTATGGTCCTATATGCCACCTGTCACAGATTCTTACAACTCCCTTCACACTCGTGCTGTTGCTCTCTTCCCTGTATCTACAGAGCCTTCTTTCAGGTTCCCAATGCTGCCATCTTGCCTCCAACTACAGGGCCTTTGCACAAGTAAGTCTCTCTTATTTTTATTTTTATTTGAAGTGTGATTGATTTACATAGCCACTGGTTTATTTATTTATTTGTTTATTGATTTATGTATTGGTTGCGTCATGCGACATGCAGGATCCTAGTTCCCCAACCAGGGATCAAACCCGGGCCCCCTGCATTAGGAGCATGGAGTCTCAACCACTGTACCACCAGGGAAGAACCAAGTCTCTCTTTATAGAATGCTCTCTCTCGAACCTCATCCTCTTTATGTAGTGTTAGTACTATATCATACCTAGATCTCAGCTAAAGGGCCCTTCCTCAGGGAAGGTTTCCCTGAATTTAAAGTCTTCATTCATTGTAGGCCCTCATAGATTCTTATTCTTTTTCCATAGAGCCTCTTTCTTAGTTTTTGTTTCTTTGTTTGTTTATTCATATTATGTTATTTTTGTTAAATGTCTTTCTTGCCCACTGGACGTTCTATGAAAGCAAAGATCCTTTTATTTGCCTACAGTCGTATCCCCAGTGCCTAAGAACAGCTCCTGGTGCGAAGAAGCTGCTCAATAAATATTTGTTAAATGAATGGAGGCCAAGACAAAAATTACATTTTTGTTAGTCATGTTTTCTTCTCTGTCGTTTCTCTAACACAGTCGTAGCTAAATTGCTTGCTTTAACTTCTGGGCAGAAAGCTCAAAACCAAGGTAAGACTGTACAAATGTTAGGATAAATAATATTATGTATAGAGGGAGAACCGTATTTGGATTCCGCAAAGGAGCATTGAGGAAGGTAAATTAAAATTATGTCAGCTTCCCAAGTAGCCTAGGTTTTACCTGCAAATCCTCTTCAGAAATTGGCAGAATGTAAATAGTTTTTTAAGGGTGGGTCTGCATAGCATTTACAAGCATGGAACTTGAAATTAGACAGACTTGTATTTGTTTCTTACCTCTTCTGTTTTTTGGCTATGTGACCTCTACAAATTATTTACTTCATTGATTTTCAGTTTCTTTATCGGTAAAATGCTGATGTTAACATCAGTTTCATTTGGTTTGTAGAGATTTGCTCAGTGTCTGGAACACCTCATACCAAAAATGGTAGCAGGGTTTCTAATGATTATTAGAGAATTTCAGCAAGTCTAATTCTGCCTGAATTTTATTCTTGTTCAAACAGATTGTTCAGTACACATCACAAAATACTGTGCTACATGTCATCTACCATCATTGTTTTTGTGAGGCCCATTTGTGGTAAGGGATGTAATTCCTGAGGCTCTGGATATATCCTTCAGATATGTAATTCCTTCCAGCCCTCAAAATGCTACTCAGGACAAGTAAGACACATTCTTAAGGTTCTTTATTATAAATCCTCCTTGGTCAGTTAGCTGACAGAGTTGGAGATTTTTAATTGATTGATTTTTTCTTCCATTTTTATTGAGAGGTAACTGACATATAGCACTGCATAAGTTTCAGGTATACAGCATGATGATCTGACTTATATGAAATGATTATCCAATAAGTTTAGCAGATATCCATCATCATATATACAAAATTAAAGAAATAGAAAAAATCTTTCCTCTTGTGATGAGAACTCAGGATTTCCTCTCTTAACACCTTTCATATATAACCTACAGCAGTGGTAATTATATTTATCATGTCGTACATTGCATCCCTAGTACTTATTTATCTTATAACTGGAAGTTTGTACCTTTTGAATGACTATCCAATTCCCCTCCCCCACCCCCGTCTCTGGTAACCACAAATCTGATCTTTTTTTCTGTGGGTTTGTTTGTTTGTTTTTTAAGTATAGTTGACCTACAATGCTGTGTTAGTTCCTGGTACACAACATAGTAATTCTATATTTCTATACATTTCAAAATAATTGCTATGATAAATCTAGTTAAAATATGCCACCTGATAAAATATTACATGTTATTGAATATATTCCTGACACTATACATTTCATCCCCTTGATTCATTCATTTTGTAACTGGAAGTTTGTACCTCTTAATCTCCCTCACCTATTTCTTTCCTCTCCCTACACCCGTCCTCTCTGGCAACTACCTGTTTGTTCTCTGTATCTATAAATCTATTTCTGTTTTGTTGTGTTTGTTCATTTGTTTTGTTTTGTAGATTCCACATAGAAGTTAAATCATGCAGTATTTGTCTTTCTCTGTCTGACTTACTTCATTTAGCATGATATCCTCTAGGTCTACCCATGTTGCTTCAAATGTCATTATTTCATTCTTTTTTATGGCTGAGTGATATTCCTGTGTGTGTGTGTGTGTGTGTGTGTGTGTGTGTGTATGTGTCTCCATTTCACATTGTGCTATATAGTCCCAAATCTAAATTAGCACATCTACTTAATATGAGCTCTTATCCAAGCCCTGTACACAATGGTCAAAGATGATCCCTAGTGAATGCAAAATTTGCTTGCTCTTAGCTACTTCTCAAGTATTTTTATATTTGGGGGAAAAATTATATGCATGAGTTATCACACCTGGATACCTGACTCCAAGGAAACATGAAAGTCTTATGTTGGTGCTCATACCTCACAGTCAGTGGTTTTGTACACAAAAGATACTCAATAAATATTTCCCGAATAAGTAAATTAATAGAGTAACAAATATATTTAGACTTTTTTTTTTTGCGGTACGCGGGCCTCTCACTGCTGTGGCCTCTCCCGTTGTGGAGCACAGGCTCCGGACATGCAGGCTCAGTGGCCATGGCTCACGGGCCCAGCCGCTCCACGGCATGTGGGATCTTCCTGGACTGGGGCACGAACCCGTGTCCCCTGCATCGGCAGGCGGACTCTCAACCACTGCGCCACCAGGGAAACTCTATTTAGACTTCTTTACAAACTTTAATCCTTCTAGAATGATTGACATGTGCTGCTATTATGATTCTTGAGTTACTGTAGTCAAACTTTGAGGGATTCTAACTTGTTCAATGAATGAGGCAGATAATCCCCTTGGACACTTGGACAACTTGGTTCCTCATAGCTACAATCATAGGTAGATTTTATTTTAAAAGGTAGATTTTATTAAAATTATGAGTGAAATAATAAAATTATAGGGAAGTAATATTTTACTACTCATAAATGGAAACAGACTCTATATCTAATATTTATTAAACTGTCTCAATCCACCTCTGGATATGGATGGAGACCACTTTCTATGACCCTGACTTCTCTTCTGCCTAATTCTTTTTTTGCCTAATTCTTATTAAAACCCAAGTTCATAATGTAGCTTTTCTTTCTGAGCCAGATTTAATGGTTTTTATGACCATGAGGAAGTTCTGAGTCAAATTTTCAACTCACTTCTGCACTTTTTAAAAAATATTATTTTATTCTGTTTATTCCTCTTTCCTCTCTATGGTACTTGTATGGTACAGTAAGGTAAAGTATTAATAGTTCAGATTTCTCCTAGAGGCAACTTTTGGTGTGGCTGGGTCACAGCCTTAATTACACTGATTTTATCTGTGATTAACATAGCCCCCCCAAACGGATTTAAATTTATAATTTCGATATGGCTATTTGTGTATTAGAATTTTATTGAGAGGTATATAATGACTGTTTCTATATCCTTGAAAAGCAAATAGTTCCAAAAATTCTTCTGATCACGGCCATCAGTCAGAACAGGAGCATTAACCACGTTGTAAACATACTGCATATCCACTACGCTGCGGGCCCTGACATGCTGCAATTATTTGTTTGATCAGATTTTAAAAATGCATTTGTTATATTGTATGCTTTGGTAAAATGCCTCAAATCCTCTTTTAAAATGATAAAGTATAACGCAATAAACATTTTCAGAACATACTCTTGTTGCAGGCACTGTGTTGGGTACTACAGACCTGAGTCAAAACTCGATTTGTAAATTATAGGAAAGAACGTAGAAGCCTAATGAAAACTGGTAAAAATGTCCCCACCCCCTAAATATATGTCAGTTCAAAGATATAATGGCAGATTTGTGCAACCATAAATTCTTTCATAGATTTAGAAGTAGGAAAGGAATAAAGGGAGTATTTAATACAGCTTTTTCCAAATGTGTTCCGTGGAACGCCATTGCAGAAAGTAGTAGTATTTTCAAGAAATAAATGAACACTTTCTGTGGTCAAATAATGATGGTGCAAAATCAAATGGTGGGTAAAACTGCTGGTGCCTTAGCACAAATCAAGGGAGTGGGTCCAACCTGTACTAACTGTCGTTGTATTCTTCACTGTCACACACTTGCAGTAAAACAACAATAAACAAACAAAAAGCCAATTTTACTTAGTAATGTTCTCAATGGGGCAGTAAAAATTATTATTATTAAATCTTGACTATTGAGCACACATATTTTTAATAATCTATGTGAGTAAATGGAAACTATGCACAAACACTTCTCCTGCCTGTGAAGTAGGATGGCTATTTTGAAGAAAATCACTTGTGGAGTTGAGTTGTAGCTGAACTAGCCGTGTTTTTCCTGGAACACCAGGAAATGTTTCCTTTTCACTTGATCAAATGACTACAGATAACTGGTATTGAGACATGAATATTTAGCTGACATTTAAAAAGAAATGAATGAATCCGTCCTGCCACTTCAAGGAAAACAACTGACATCATTTGTTGCCAATGATAAAATTTTATCTTATGTTATTGAAGCATAGTTGATTGACAATGTTGGTTAATTTCTGCTGTACAGCAAAGTGATTCCGTTATACATATGTATATACAATCTATTTCATATTCTTTTCCATTATGATTTATCACAGGGTATTGAATATAGTTCCCTGTGCTCTACAGTAGGACCTTGTTGTTCATCCATCCTATATATAATAGTTTGCATCTGTTAACCCCAAACTCCCACTCCTTCCCTCCTCCACCCCCTTCCCCCTTGGCAACCACAAGTCTGTACTCTATGTCTGTGAGTCTGTTTCTGTTTTGTAGATATGTTCATTTGTGCCATATTTTAAATTCCACCATATAAGTGTTATCATATGGTATTTGTCTTTCTCCTTCTGACTTATCAAGTGAAAATTTGAACTTTGGAAAACTTTTATCTGCCACCATGAGCTTAATCCAATATGTAAAAACTTTTCTGATGAGATTGGTGGTGATATTAATTGATGTTTCTGATATTGTATAATGAAATGCATTAGCATTTGGAAGATTGCCATAACTCGGTGAATCAGTTACCAAATCATGCACGGGTAAGAGATCCATTCAAGAAGCAAGCTAGACCAATAGATTTTAATATAACACAGAATGAAAGTTTATTGACAGGGTTTCTGATTCCATGTTGCAGTTAACCTTTCAGAAGTGACCACTTGTTGAGTTTTAGTGTAGTATCAAAGAAAGAGATCCACAATTATCTGAATGCTAAAATATTCTCCCCTTTCCAGATCCTAGATCTTGAGATGCTAGATTTTCTTTATATGCTTTAATAAATATAACATAGCAAAATTAATTGAATGCTGAAGCAGATATGAATGTCCAGTAATACAGACTCAAAAGGGATTTTTTTTTTTTTTTTTTTTTTTTGCGGTACACGGGCCTCTCACTGTTGTGGCCTCTCCCGTTGCGGAGCACAGGCTCTGGACTCGCAGGCTCAGCAGCCATGGCTCACGGGCCCAGCCGCTCCACGGCATGTGGGATCTTCCCGGACCGGGGCATGAACCCGTGTCTCCTGCATCGGCAGGCAAACTCTCAACCACTGCGCCACCAGGGAAGCCCAAAAGGGATCTTTTTTTTATGTAGAAAAAGAAAATGATACTCTGCTAAATATTTTTTATTTTGAAAATAAATTTTCAAAAAATATATTATTTATGTGATATGTAATGGGTGTACTATTGTTATTTTTAAATGAATTAATAAGGATATAAACATATCAGTTTTAGTTTCTAAAAGAGTAAATATCAATAGAAATAACCAACATAAACAAAAGCAATTTTTATCCTCAATAATTTTTAAGGATGGAAAGGGGTCCTGTGAACAAAACATTTGGGAACCACTGGACTAGAAAAAACCTCCTGAGGTCACATTTAAGTCCTTTCATTTATGCATCTTCCATGAAAATTAAAACCAGCACTTACATTCTTATGATGTTAAAAAATAGCTATAAGGGACTTCCCTGGCAGTCCAGTAGTTAAGACTTTGCCTTCCAACGCAGGGGGTGATGGTTCCATACCTGATCAGGGAACTAAGATCCCACATGCCTTGTGGTCAAAAAACCAAAGCATAAAAACAGAAGCAATATTGTAACAAATTCAATAAAGACTTTAAAAAAATGGTCCACATAAAAAAAAAATCTTAAAAAACGTAGCCATAAAATCTTTAATAGTGTCATAAATGTGAGAAGTATGTCTTTTCTGGTTATTTCTAGGAACAAACTTTATGGAGAATGAAAATCCTGAAATGTTATACTTGTTTTATTTTACCAAAAATACCTTCTGTTTGTGTATCAAGTAAGTATTCTCCAAAAAGCTTAATGATATTAATATTAAAATAATGTTACAATACAGATAAAACTTGAGACTCTAAAAAGATAGCAGCATAAATAGAAATTCGATAGTGAGGAATACATTCATTATACTTTCCCAAAGGCTTTTTTTTTTTTTTTTCCACTGAATTATGACACCTGACAAATGGCTGCAGGGAAAATGCCACATGACTTCCCCTGTTGTTTACAGCTTGTCACAGGCGGGTGCAATACAAAAAAAGATGAATGCATCTTTCCCATTCCAGAGTGTCTCTACTCATAAAAGGAAACTGTTCTCTCCCCATCCTAAGAGTGGTTGACTTAGAGCACTACAACAGATCAATGATGTTGTGGGTGCTTGATAAATTTAGGGAAACAGAACGAAAAAGATGGAGTCCCACTCATGGATTTCCTTGCAAAGTCACCCCGCACTAGCCAAGAAGCACTGTTTATGTTTTCCATGGGTGCCACTTTTCTTGTATCCAAGTTACCCTTTTGGTTACATATTGGTACCTCTGAGAGCCTTGCTGCTCCAAGAGTGAGTCACAGACCAGCAACCTTCATATCTCCTGAAGCTTTTTATAAATGTAAGCTCTTGGGCCCCATCTTAGACATCCTGAATCAAAATCTGCATTTTAACAAGATCCCCAGGTGAGGTGTACATTTATTCATGTTGGAGAAGCCCTGATGTACATCAGATGATCTCAACTATGACTGCACTTTGAAAGCATCTGGGGAGTTTCAAAAAACCCTGATGTTTGGGCTACATTGCAGAGCAACTAGATCAAAATCTCTGAGGGTAGGACACTCCATTCAAGAATAGGCCTTCTTCAATACATATTCATAGATGCACCTTTGGATTTATTATGGAAGTCAGTGGGAAAACATACTTCTTTCATTGGCAACCTTTTTTAAAAAACACCTTTATTGAGGTGTAATTGATATTTAAAAACCCTGAATGTACCTAATTTGATGAGTTTGGACATAGGGATACACCCATGGAGCCATCACCACAATCAAGGAAATAGACATATCCATCACCTCCAAAAGTTTGCTTGTGTCTTGTGTGTGTGTTTGTGTGTAGGAACATGAGATCAACCCTCTTAACAAATTTTAAGTGTACAACACAGTATCATTGACTACGGGCACTGTATCACAGGAGTTTATGTTGCGTAACTGAAACTTCATGCCGTTGAACAACAGCTCCCCAGTTCCCCCTACCCCAGCCCCTGGCAACCAACCTGTCCTCTGCTTCTACTTTTTGACTATTTTAGATACCTCATATAAGTGGAATCATGCAGTATTTGTCTTTCTGCAATTGGCTTATTTCACTTAACATAATGTTGTCAAAAACTCCAGAAATAGCAAAATTAAAACCACCATATCAATAAAAAGTATTTAGCAGGAGTTCGTTATGCATATAAGGACAGTTCAGGAACTGGGACAGTTCAAATTCAAACACTGATATGAAGTTCAGGGGCATGACATTACAGGATGGCTTATAAAGTGAAAATGAGGAAGTTGTTTAACCTTTACAATGAGGAGTTATTACAATGGGGGTTTCCATACAGCAGGGGATTTGTTAAAAGTTGAGATCCTGATTTTAGTTCTCTTGGATATATACCCAGAAGTGGGATTGCTGGATCGTATGGTAGTTCTCTTTTTAATTTTTTTAGGAACCTCAATACTATTTTCCATAGCAGCTGCACTATTTTCCATTCCCACCAATAGTGCACAAGGGTTCAATTTCTCCACATTCTTACCTACAGGGTGTTGTTATCACTTATCTCTTTTGTGATATCCATCCTAACTGGTGTGAGGTGATACTTCATTGTGATTTTCACTTACATTTTCTGATGATAAGAGATGTTGAACACCTTTTCATTTACCTTTTGGCCATTTGTATATCTTCTTTGAAGAGATGTCTATTCAGATCCTCTACCCATTTTTTAATTGAGTTATTTTTTTGTTTGTTTGCTGTTGACTTGCAGGAGTTTCTTGTAAATTTTGGGTATTAACCTCTTATCAGATATGTGGTTTGCAAATATTTTCTCCCATTCTTTAAGTTGACTTTTCACTCTGTTGTTTCTTATTTCCATGCAGAAGCTTTTTAGTTTGATATAGTTTCACTTGTCTGTTTTTGTTTTTGTTGTCTGTGTTTTTGGTGTCAAACCCAAGAAATCATTGCCAAGACCAATGTCAAGATGTTTATCTCTAGGAGTCTTACAGTTTCAGGTCTTATGTTTAAGCCTTATCCATTTTGAGTTGACTTTGTGTATGGTGTAAGATAAGGATCCAATTTCATTCTTTTGCATGTAGATATCCAGTTTTCCCAACACCATTTGTTGAAGAGACTAGTCTTTTCCCCCCTTGTGTGTTTCTGGCACTCTTATCAAATTCAGTTGACTTTTTATGCATGAGTTTATTTCTAGGCTCTCTATTCTGCTCCATTGGTCTATATGGTCTGCTTTTATGCTACACTGTCTTAAGTACTGTAGCTTTGTCATATATTTTAAAATCGGGAAGTGTGATGCCTATGTGATGCTTCCAGCTTTGTTCTTCTTTCTCAAGATCCCTTTAGCTACTCTGAGACTTTTGTGGTTCCAAATGAGTTTTAGAATTTTTAAAACTTTCTGTAAAAATGACTTTGACATTTTAATGGGGATAGCATTGAATCTGTAGATTGCTTTGGGTAGAATGGGCATTTTAACATTATCATTTATTCCAACCTATGAAGGCAGATGTCTTTCCATTGATTTATGTCTTCTTCAATTTCTTTCATCAGTGTTTTGCAGTTTTCAGTGTACAAGTCTTTCACATCCTTGGTTAAGTTCATTTCTAAGTAGTTTATTCTTTTTTATGTGATTGTAAATGGGATTTTTTTCCTTAATTTCCTTTTCAGATAGTCTGTTGTTAGTGTGTAGAAAAACAGCTGATTTTTGTATGTTGATTTTGTATCTTGCAACTTTACTGAATTCATTTATTAGTTCTAACAACATTTTGGATGTGGAAACTTTACTGTTTTCTATGTATAAAATCATATCATCTGTGAACAGAGATAATTTTACTTCTTCCTTTCCATTTTAAATACCTTTTCTTTCTTTTTCTTGTGTAAATGCTCTGGCTAAGACTATGTTGAATGGAAGTGGCAAGTGTGGGCACCCTTGTCTTGTTCCTGATCTTATATAAACAGCCTTCAGGTTTTTACTGTTGATTATGATGTTAGCTGTGAGCTAGGTCATATATGGCCTTTATTATGTTGAGGTATATTCTTTCTATGCCTAATTTGTTGAGAGTTTTGATCATGAATGGATACTGAATTTTGTCAGATGCTCTTTCTGCATATATTGAGATGATCATAGGATTTTTATCCTTCATTCTGTTAATGTGGTGTATCAGATTGATTGATTTGCAGTTGTTGAACCATCCTTGCATCCCAGGCAAAAGTCCCACTTGGTCATGGTGTAAAATCCTTTTAATATGCTGCTGAACTTGGTTTACTAGTATTTTGTTGAGAATTTTGCATGTATGTTTATTAGGGATATTGACCTGTAATTTTCTTTTCTTCTGGTGTCCTTGTCTGGCTTTGGTGTCTGGATAATGCTGGCCTCATAAAATGAGTTTGGAAGTGTTCTCTCCTCTTCAATTTTCTGGAAGAGTTTGAGAAGGATTGGTGTGAATTCTTCTTTAAATTTTTGGTAGAATTCACCCATGAAATCATTTGGTCTTGGGCTTTTCTTTTTTGGGAGGGTTTGGTTATTGATTAAATCTCCTTACTGGTAATTAATCTATTCATATTTTCTATTTCTTCATAATTCAGTCTTGGTAGGTTGTAGGTTTCTTGGAATTTATCCATTTTTTATAGGTTATCCAGTTTGTTCATACTAGTTTTTTTAGGATCCTTTGTATATCTCTGGCATCAGTTATTGTCTCCTTATTCACTTCTGATTTTATTTATTTGTGTCTTCTTTTCTTCTTAGTCTAGTTAAGGGGTTGTCAACTTTGTTTTTTTAATCTAGCTCTTAGTTTTATTGATTTTTTTCTATTGTTTTTCTAGTCTGTATTGTGTTTATTCCTCCTCTAATCTTTCTTATTTCCTTCCTTCTGCTAACTTTGGGCTTAGTTTATTCTTCTTTTTCTAGTTTCTTAAGGTGTAAAATTAAGTTGTTTATTTGAAATATTTCTTCTTTTTTAATGTAGATGTTTGTTGCTATAAACCTTCTCTTAGGACTGCTTTTGCTGCATCCCATATATCTTGGAATGTTGTGTGTTTGTTTTCATTTGTCTCAAGACACTTTCTGACTTCTATTTTGACTTCTCCTTTGATCCATTGTTTTGTCAGGAGTGTGTTGTTTAATTTCCACACATTTGTGAATTTTCCAGTCATCCTCCTGTTATTGATTTCTAATTTAATACCACTGTGGTCAGAAAAGATAGTTGGTATGATTTCAGTGTTCTTAAATTTGTTGGTGTCCTGACATGTGATCTATCCTGAATAATGTTCTGTGTGTGCTTGAGAAAACTGTGTATTCTGCTGCTGTTGGGTGGAATGTTCTGTGTCTTTTAGCTTCATTTGATCTATAGTATTGTTCAAGACTGCCATTTCCTATTGATTTTCTGTCTGAATGTTCTATCCATTGTTGATAGTGGGGTATTAGAGTTTCCTACGATCATTGTATCACTGTCTATTTCCCCTTCAGTTCTGTCACTGTTTGCTTTATATATTTAGGTGCTCTGATGTTGGGTGTATGTATGATTGCTATATCCTCCTGATAAATTAATATTTTTATCATTATATTATGTCCTTCTTTGTCTCTTGTGACTGTTTTTAACAGTCTATTTTGTCTGATATAAGTATAACCACTCCTGCTCTCTTTTGTCTGATATATTTTGTCTGCTATAAGTATAACCACTCCTGGTCTCTTTTGTTTAGTATTTGCATGGAATGTCTTTTTCCATTCCTTTATTTTTAGTGTGTGTCCTTAATTCTAAAGTGAGTCTATTGTAGAAGGCAATAGTTGAGTGTTGTATTTTATCATTCAGCCACTCTATGTCTTTTGATTAGGGAGTTTAATCCATTTAGTTTAAAGTATTGTAAATATTGATAGGGAAGGACTTCTATTGCCATTTTCTGTCTGTCTGGTAGTTCCTTTGTTCCTCTTTTCTTCTCTTGCTATCTTCTTTTGTATTTCATTGATGTTTTGTACTGATACTCTTTTATTACTTTTTATTTATCTTTTATGTATATTCTGTAGGGATTTTCTTGCGTGGTTGCCATGAGGAGTCCATAAAACATCTTATAATTTTAACAGTCTGTTTTAAGCGGATAAAGACGTAACCTCAATCACATACAAAAACTCTACACTTTTACTCCCCCCTACAGACACA
Organism: Lagenorhynchus albirostris; assembly: GCF_949774975.1. Classification (NCBI taxonomy): domain Eukaryota; kingdom Metazoa; phylum Chordata; class Mammalia; order Artiodactyla; family Delphinidae; genus Lagenorhynchus; species Lagenorhynchus albirostris. The sequence goes on from NC_083106.1 coordinate 71,413,789, forward strand.
CACACACACACACACACACACACACACACAACCTTTATGTTATTCGTGTCACAATTTACATGTTTTTGTATTGTGCCTCCATTAACAAGAAGAAAAATGAAAATTTTCATAGTTAAGAACTTGGGTTTGGTGTGAGAAAGATTTAGTTGTTTTGGTTAGAACTCTTTGGTTGCAAATAACAGATGCCAACTCAAGCTAGCAGATATCTGTAAAAACTAATTATGGACAAGTCACTTAAATGTGCTGACCTCCAGTTTCCTTATCTGTACAATGGGGACATTGAAGAGTACCTACCCTCTAGAGTTACTGGGCTGCTCAAATGAGATAATACATGCCAAGTGCTTAGGGTAGTGCCTGGTTTATAATCTGAGCTCAATAAACGTTAGCTCTTATTATTGACAATGAAACCTGTGCAGGCAACTTGACAATACTAGTTACAATACTAAGAGTTGGAAAGAAGGCTGAGTTGCCAGCTCCTCTCCAGGTCTACCCCTTAGCCTGGAAGCATGGTAACACCAGGGTGTCCTGCTATTAAATTAGGACTCATCTCTTTTTATCCAGTATCTTGGCTGGGATTTGGGAGTGGAGAATGAAGAAAGAGCTGCAGGGGCTTATAAAAAAACAAAGATAAAAAGAGCTACATGATTAAAAGTCCACAAAATAATGGGATTCAAAGAGTTATGGTTTCTTACAAAGAAATATTTTCTTTTGGGATTTATTGTTTCCATGAATCCCATAACCACTCTTGGAGTGCAAAATGCAATAAGAATTACATGGGCCAAAGAAGGAGAATGCTGGTGGACATTCTCTACAGGAGAGTACATTTTTAATTTAAAACATTAGCATATGCTTGTTCTCTATGAAAGCCCATTGCAGAGAGTCCAGGTTAACACTAATTGATTTAAACCTCAGATCTCAGTAGGAACCCACAGATGTTAACTGCTCACTGATGCACTAAAGCTTCCTAAGTTTCTCACAAAGCTTCAGAGTAATTGTAAAATATTTCCTCTAGGTCCATGGATTAGTGAAGGCATTATTTGGGGGAGGTGCCATGAGGCCTGAGCTAACGCTGTAATAAAAAGTCTCTTTGGGAAAAGAAAACTTCTTTGTGGGTTTGTGAGTTGTAGGGTGAGTGTTCTGCTGAAAAATACATGTAATGTTCATGTAGACCCAGCAGAAGAAAGGATTCCAAATTTGTAGAATCTGAAGCTTAAAAAATTTGGGGAGGTCCTCCTTAGGAGATTGATCTTAATGAATTACAGTTAGAATAATGGTACTTTTGCAGATTTTACAAAATTATATCACCATGTGAGATCATATGAGGGTGTCACCCAGGGCTCTGGAAGTGATGCATGCATATCTAGGGTCCTGAAGTTTAAGCTTCACTGAATTGGGGATAAATCCACCTCTGTCTGGCAGTGAAGTTAAATAATCAAATTTTTTATCTAGACAAATGATCTGGAATTAGGGTCCTGCAACCTGTTTTCATTTACACTTTTGACTCAGAGTGGTCTCAGCAATTCACTTGCTCACTTGCAACCTCAGTGTCTTGGTTTGTTCTGGAAAACATGAATATATATGTTTTTCTTCTGTCAGTGTTGCTGCAGCAATGACTATTTTAAAGATATTTAATATCTTTCCTTGGGAAGAAGGTTGTACCAGTACACCATATTACTACATTTTTCATCCTAAAGTAATCTCTTGGGTGATCTCAGACTCAGTGGAGTGGAGGCTCAAATTAGAAATCCTCTTTTCGTATCCATCAATATAACAATGGAAGAGGGATAAGCCTTTGTTCTGAAAACCTGCAAGTTGCCCACAAAACTTATTTGATAAAAATTGTATATTGTTACAGAGACAAAACTGTTACCCAATGCCAGGTTAATAAAAACAAAAGATAAAAACTCGAGTTTTCCGGCAGGTATTTGTAGGGTTACTCCAACACAAATTAAGTGAAATATTGCAGAAGTGTCTTGGTTAAAGCAAAACTGAAACATATTGAACCAAATAGAGACACTGGGCTTACTCAGACTAAACATTAGTTCTGAGGACACCTACAGAATTGTTAACACTTTGCCCTCTTACAGCAAGTATCCCAAATGCTACTTTTGGCTTTGAGAAAATTTGGTTGCTTGTTTAGTTTTACCTCAAAATTGGTCACTAAATTAGTTGTGAGCCTGATTGATATGTGTTCTTCAATTCTTAATAACACCCTAGTATTTATTTTATTGAAGTATAGTTGATTTATAATGTTGTGTTAATTTCTGCTGTACAGCAAAGTGATTTAGTTATACATATATACACATTCTTTTTTATATTCTTTTCCATTATGGCTTATCTCAGGATTTTGAACATAGTTCTCTGTGCTGTACAGTAGGACCTTGTCGTTTATCCATTCTATACGTAGTAGTTTGCATCTACCAACCCCACTCCCAGTCCATCCCTCACGCCCCCCCCACCATCCTCCCCCTTGGCAACCACAAGTCTGTTCTCTATGTCTAGGAGTCTGTTTCTGTTTTGTAGATAGGTTCTTTTGTGTCATATTTTAGATTCCACATATAAGTGATATCATATGGTCTTTCTTTCTCTTTCTGACTTAATTCACTTAGTATGATAATGTCTAGGTCCATCCATGTTGTTGCAAAGGGCATTATTTTGTTCTTTTTTAAGGCTGAGTAGTATTCCATTGTATGTATGAACCACATCTTCTTTATCCATTCATCTGTTGATGGACAGTTCAGTTGTTTCCATGTCTTGGCTACTGTGAATTAGTGCTGCCATGAACATAGAGGTGCATGTATCTTTTTGAATTATAGTTTTGTCTAGATATATGCCCAGAAGTGGGATTGCTGGGTCACATAGTAGCTCTGTTTTTAGTTTTCTGAGGAACCTCCATACTGTTCTCCATAGTGGCTGCACCAATTTACATTCCCACCAACAGTGTAGGAGGGTTCCCTTTTCTCCACACCCTCTCCAGCATTTGAATAACACCCGAGTATTAATTGAGATAAAGATTCTGAAAACTTGGCACTTGTTAAGAACCGAATGAACACCTCTCACACTGTTTGAGACAGAGCTATTGACATCTTCATCTGTGTTCCACAATACATTTCTCTTTAAAAAATACAAAACCAAACTGGCTTGATTTTCCCTTTCTGCCATAACTGTGGGACCTTGGGTGTTAGGGTGGACTCTGCAGAAATTACATCCTGAGACAAGAATTTGAGTATAAGGGAGGGTAAGTGTGGCAGGGAGTGGGGAAGTGGGTCAGGGAAGCCAACACAAGAGATGTTAGCAGGTTGCCTGTTTCTGGGAGATGGTGTAAAGCACACCTCAGGGTTGTGTCATCTGAGGGCAAGGAGCTGGTTAACCTAACTACCTGTGTCATTGGCTGAGAGTTTGTCTGGAGGCATTAACTCCCCAGCACCTGCCTCTTACCTATGCATAAGCTCAGTTGGCTCCTGTGGCCAGAGAAAACAGTCAGGCAGGTAGAGACAGGGGCTCGCTGTAGGATGCTGTGGGCCTGTGTGGGTACCCTGGTGGTGAAGGGTGTCAACAGCTTCCACCATACAAGGCAAATCACAATTTCAGTGCTGGAAGGAAACTTTGAGTTCACCCTACAGGATCCATTTTCTTTCATTGCAAAAATGAGAGTTGTCCACTAAATTCTAGACATTTTCTTCTCTAACGTTTTAATTCTTTCATTGACTGTAGATCTTTCCTGTAGGTGCAGTTCTGGACAAGGTAAGAATTCTGTAGAAAATCCTGTTCTGAATATGCCTGGTAAAGTGTATTTGCTAGAAGCATGGTAGGAGTACCAAGAGACTTACAAGTACTTTGGAAATGCACAAAATTCAACTCTTTTCATTCTATAGAAGCATTAGCACGGGGGCTTTTTTGTTTGGGTGTTAAAATGTGTGGTGTGAAATAAGGGTGCGTGAATCAAAATGATTGCTTTTTTGAGGTGTTGGAAAAGGAAATCTAGAGTGAATAAAATCAAATAGGGAACTTAGTATTTAACTTGAACCTGGTTTTCAAAGTAGTCTCAACTCAGGCAATTATTGAAGTTAAACACAGTTAAAGGTTAGATATTTGAAAATAGCAAGGGAATGATTTTCTCTATTTATCTCTGAGGTCTTCTTTCTTAAAAAGGAAGCAGGGAATCAGTGGACAGTGGGCTTTCCCTCAGTGGCCGTGTTTGAACTTGAAGCTTTCCTGGTTCATGTTATGTTGTGTCTGCTATTGATTGATGAGGGCAGGAGGAAGGAGAGGTGCTTGGCTTTGAGCAGCTCTGGCCAGAGATGCAGGCAAAAATCCCTCCGTGACTCACTTTGGGAGTTACCCTCCCGGAGCCAGGAATATCCGTCGGTAAATAGCAAGGCAGGCGGCCCGGCACTGGGAAGGAGCTACATCGGCTTCTGCCTGTCCCATGAAGGCCGAGACCTGGCTGCCAGAGGCCCTCTGAGGGTCGAAGACGTATGCCCCGTCTGTAAATAGGCCTCGAATCGCCACGCGACAGACGTCCAACCATCCGGCCTCCGTGCGCCTGGTGTACTCGGGGAACAGGATTATTCTGGGCCCGCCAAGCTGAGGGTGAGGCCTCATGTCAACCTTCGGAAAGTTTCCAGTGATCTGAACTTTGCTTCACCCTGGTGCCACTGCACAGATGTGACTAGTTTTGCTGATATATTTTAGACGCCTTTAAGAACTAGACGGGAAAAGCCCTTTCCCATGAATCCATTACCCGAGAATGGAAAGGATCCTTACACTTCAATTCCTTTATGAATTGTCTGGTGAATTATTAAAATGCAGATTCATGGGCCCTTAATATTTCCTGGGTGGGGCCCCTGAATCTGCATTTTAATGTTTCCTTGGTTGATTTTGAGGCAGGTGGTCAGTGGGCTGCACCTTGAGAAATACCTTGTCTTGTGGATCCATTTGGTTTTAATGAAGGGGGTGGGGCAGGGAGGTAAAAGAGGGGCAATGCCCATCTCGTCTTGCAGTAGAGAGCAACAGCTGAAAACAAACCCATTCTTGGATTTATTTTGACTGGTTTGGGGGAAAACACACCATCCCCCAATTTCACATTGGGCTGTACCTAGTTAAAAAACAGAAGCCTAATGCTTGGGAGGATTCTGGGTTTGAAACCACCATGATATTTGATAGAGAGAGGAGGAGACCTTGATCGCAGAGGGTGATTCAACTCAGAGAGCTAAGCGTGTATATATTCCATTCTGATCTTCACGCTTCGCCCTGCTGCTGCCCTAGTTCTCAGGTTGACCAGATGCTCCTCTTGCAAGGCAACAGCTCTTTTGAGCACAGATGGCTGGTTGTTACTCCCATCATGGATGTGTCAATGTCACAGTTCCTACATTAGTCAAACACCTCACCCTAAACTGATTATTCTGGAAAGTTAGTCACTGCTTGTATGGCATGTACAGCTGACCCTTGAGCAACATGGGTTTAGGCTGCGTGGGTCCACTTATAGGCAGATTCTTTTCAGCAGTCAATACTGTGGTACTACACCATCTGTGGCTGGTCGGATCTGCAGATTCCAAACTGAGGATACAGAGGAACCAGGGATAGAAGGGCTGACTATAAGTTATAGGCAGATTTTTGACTTTGTGGAGCATTGGCACCCCTATCCCCCCCACCCCCCCGAATTGTTCAAAGGTCAACTATATTCATATCTGTGCAGAAAGGTATTGCTTTAGTCTGTTATTTTCTCTGGGCTTGTTCTGATATCAGCGATTGTCACCAATATCATGTACTATGTAAATGTAATCCACAGATTCCCAAACTCTTTGGAGGGGAACACAATATTTAACTATTTGAACTTACATCACCTAGGCCCTTTCAAATGTAACAAGAAAATCTTGGGAGACCTTCTGAAGTATCTGTGACTGGCTAAGGCTTTTGGAAATCCAAGGTTAAGATTTCATGGTTTAAATAAAAGTATGGTTGCATGCAAGCCATTCCCTTAAACTGGGAGACCATAGATAACGTTGCCTACCGGTTGGTTTTACTGAAGCACAAATGGAATACTGTGGTTGTTAGAAGCTATAGAGTATTTGTTGCCGTGGCTGTCCCTAGCCCTGTTTTAGGATTTGGGGGCTGCAGACAAGAGTCTTAAAAATCGATTAATGATTTTTGTTCTGGCCAAGTGACAGAAGAGTGGCAGCATTCTGCTGGCTAATTTCCAGCCCCACTCAGCAATACTTTTAGCCCATGGGCTACTCTGAGCACAGGCAGGGGAATGGAAATAGTGGGGTGTGGGAAGAAAAGACAGTCACAGAGTAGAACCAGAAGAAGGGACAGAGGAGAAGTTGTGCAAGAAAGAAAGAAAAGAGGGCTGTGCATGAGAGTGTGTCACCAACAGGGACCTCAGGTGCCACTGGGTAGTTTTAGTGCTCCAGGCTGCCTGTTCCGGCATTGAACTGTCATGGGTCTAAATTTCCATTCTGCACAGCACTGCCACATTCAAAAGAGTTATATTGTGAATCTAGGAGTCAAAATAGCAATAGAAGTGAAAGGGAAAGGAGAACTAGGGCTTTGGGATTGATAGGAACTCAGGAGAAATAGTCTAAAGTGCTTCAACCCTCTGCCCCTCTCTGCCTGGCCACCCCTATCCCAACAGTGCCATGGGGATTAGGCAGAAGAGAGAGAGAACTGCAAACCTCCAGCTACAAGTTGTCATTATTTATTGACCTATAATGTGGGAGGCACCGTGAAAGTCATTGGGACTTATTCAGAGATGAATAAGACATGTTCTCTGCCTTCAGGGGGTTCCCAATCTGGCAGTAATAAAAGACCCATCAACAACAGCCCCCACTGAAAAGGTGAGAAGCATCCTGATATATATCTGAGCAAAGAACTATTAATTCTGCCTGAGGGGGTTGGAGACTTTCAGCTGTGAAAAATATTTAATAATACTCTACCTTAGGAGATATTTATTTTGATAGATTGTTAGGAAGATAAATAACTTGCTGTTGAAAGAGGGATTCTAGCCTCATATAGAATTGCAAAGTAGATACAGCCTGTAACACTTGAGTGTGTCTCTCCTCTTAAAAAATGTATGAAACATGTGCATTGAATTTAATGAAGCAAGCCAAAGGACATGGATAAGTGTGCTGGTCAGTAAAAGACAAATTACTTTTTTCTACAAAAGGCGATCTGAAAGTTTGCTGATTTGAATTGAATTTCTTAAAAAAAAAAAAAAGAAAAAAAAATCCCTGTAACTCAAGATGACCCTAGAATGCTTGTGTTTAAGATCAGTACTCTAGTGATTTCTAAAGGCAAGAACTCCATAATAATCTAATCTTATATATGTGAAGCTAGCTAATCAGTTTAGTGCTGATGGGTATTAGTTTTTTGCTGGTCTAATTGCTCACTGGACCATCCTCTGGAATCAGAAGCACAGATAAAGGGAATCCATTCTTCTGTAAGAATGTGTTTATATTGCAGACCTATTACCCATTGTGGATTTTCATTAACTGGACTTTGCAGTGGGCGGTTCTACTTTATGTGCCCAGCGGTTGCTCTGTTGATCTTCTGGGGTGGGGGGCGGGTTGGCAGGCATTTCATGGCTTAGGGTTGCCTGAAACATTTGGAAGGAATGTTTAATTTTAGCACTGTTGCCTAGATCCGTTCTATTACCTGCTATGAAGTCAGACCATCAGGCCCTAATGAGCTTACACTAATTAAAGGGCAAGGTTCAAGAGAACATGCTTCTTGTTTTACCAAAAACCTTTTATATGAAATAATGGCCCAGGGTATAGAGATAAACAGTCCAATAAATACTGTGTAATTTCAATTTATATGGTGAGAAGTTGAAGTAGCCTTGTGGGAAGATAAACTTTAAAATGAGGTGATTGTGTAGATACCGTTTGCACTAGGTTCCCTAAACGTGTCACTAAAATATTCTTGAAATAGGAGGGCTCAGTTTGGTCAAAACCCATTACAGATTTAATCGAGAGTGAGACATATATAGGAAATTGTGTGGGTTGGCAATATAAAAATTACGGGAAGGTCAGAAAACCTGCAAATCTGAGAAATTTGGATCATTCAAGGACTGAAAAAAGAGATTTGAATCTATAGAGTAATTTGGGAGTCAACAGCAGGTGCTTTTTTTCATAACCCTTCCAATAAAAAAGAGAAGAATTTTCTTCTGGGATTATGCTGTCAGATCTGATTAGTTTCTTTTTTTCTCTTTTTATATGATTACTTACTATTTATCAATTTTTATGCTTTTAAACTCTTCTCCAAATATTAGCAAATGTAACATATGTTCCTCTTGAGAAATAGAGTGAAATAAACCCCATTCTCTTTCCTTTTTCTCTAACTTGAATTTCTTTTCTTACCTATAAAAAATTGAAATATAATTGACTTACAACATTATATTAGATTTAGGTGTTCAACATAGTGATTTGATATTTTGTACATTATACAATGATCACCGTGACAAATCTGGTTCTCATCTGTCACCCTACAAAGTTATTACAATATTATTGACTATATTCCCTATGCCGTACATTATATACCTGTGACTTATTTATTACTGTAAAGTTGTACCTTTTAATCTCCCTAACCTATTTCACTCATTCCCCCATCCCCTCAACCACCCCACTGGCAAACACCAATTTCTTCTCTATATCTATGAGTCTGTTTCTGTTTTGTTACGTTTATTTGGTTTGTTTTGTAGATTCCACATACAAGTGAAATTACATGGTATCTGTCTTTCTATGTCTGACTTATTTCACTTAGAATAATACCCTCTAGGCCCATCCATATTGTCACAAATGGCAAGATTTCATTATCTTTTATGGCTAAGTAATATTCATATATGTACATATGTGATATGTGTCACATCTTCTTTATATATTATCTATCAATGGACACATAGATTGCTTCCATATCTTGGCTATTGTAAATAATGCTGCAGTGAACATGGGGTGTGTATATCTTTTAAAATTAGTAGTTTTGTTTTCTTTGGTTAAGTACCCAGAAGTAGAACTGCTAGTTCCTGTAGTAGTTCTGTTTTCATGAGGAGGCTCCTTACTCTTTCCACAGTGGCTGCACCAATTCACATTCCCACCAACAGTGCGTGAGGGCTCCCTTTTCTCCACATCCTCACCAACATTTGTTATTTGTGTTCTTTTTGATGATAGCCATTCTGCAGGTGTGAGGTGATACTTCCTTGTGGTTTTGATTTGCATTTCCCTAATTACTTGTGATGTTGAACATCTTTTCATATGTATGTCGTATGTATGTCTTCTTTGGAAAAATGTCTATTCAGGTATTCTGCCCATTTTTTGGTCAGGTTGTTTGTTTTTCTGATGTTGTGTTGCATGAGTTCTTTGTATAGTTTGCATATTAACCCTTTATCATATATATCATTTGCAAATATCTTCTCCCATTCAGTAGGGTGTCTTTTTGTTTTGTTGATGGTTTCCTTTTCAGTGCAAAAGCATTTTAGTTTGATGTAGTCCCATTTGTTTATTTTTGCTTTTGTTTCCCTTGCTTATGGAGACAGAGCCAAAAAAATATTGGTAAGATCAATGTCAAAGAGCATACTGCCTCTGTTTTCTTCTAGGAATTTTGTGGTTTCAGGTCTTAAACATAAGTCTTTATCCATTTTGAGTTTATTTTTTGTACATGGTATGGAAAAAGAGTTCACTTTGATTCTTTGGCTCTCCAGTTTTCCAAACACCATTTATTGAAGAGGCTGTCTTTTCCTCATTGTATATTCTTGCCTGCTCTGTCATAGATTAATTGACCATAAAGTGTGGGTTTATCTCTGGGCTCTCTATTCTGTTCCTTTGATATACGTGTCTGTTTGGGTGCCAGTACCATACTGTTTTGATTACTGTAACTTTGTAGTATAGTTTGAAATCAGGAAAAATGATACCTCCAGCTTTGTTCTTTTTCCTCAAGATTGTTTTGGTTATTTGGTGTCTTTTCTGTTTTCACACAACTTTTGGAATTATTTGTTCTAGTTCTGTGGAAAATGCCATTAGTACTTTGATAGGGCTTGCATTAAATCTATAGATTGCCTTGAGCAGCATGGTCATTTGAACAATATTAATTCTTCCAATCCATGAGAATAGTATATCTTTTCATTTGTTTGTGTCATCTCCAATTTCTTTCTTCAGTGTTTCATAGTTTTATGAGGACAGCTCTTTTACCTCCTTGTTTAGATTGGTTCCTCAATATCTTATTCTTTTTGATGCAATTGATTCTTTTCTTAAATTATCTTTCTAATGGTTTATCAGTGCATAGAAATGCAACAGATTTCTGCATATTAATTTTGTATCCTGCAACTTTACTGAATTCATTTATTGCTTATAATAGTTTTTTGGTGGTGTCTTTAGGATTTTCTATTTATAGTATCATTTCATCTGCAGACAATGATAGTTTTGCTTCTTCCTTTCCAATTTGGATTCCTTTTCTTTCTTTTTTTTTTTTTTTACTTTTTGCTGTGTCTGGTCTTCATTTCTGTGCAAGGGCTTTCTCTAGTTGTGGCAAGCGGGGGCCACTCTTCATCGCGGTGCGCGGGCCCCTCACTGTCGCGGCCTCTCTTGTTGTGGAGCACAGGCTCCAGATGCGCAGGCTCAGTAGTTGTGGCTCACGGGCCCAGTCGCTCCGCGGCATGTGGGATCCTCCCAGACCAGGGCTCGAACCCGTATCCCCTGCCTTAGCAGGCAGACTCTCAACCACAGCGCCACCAGGGAAGCCCTCCTTTTATTTCTTTATCTTGTCTGATTGCTGTGGCTAGGACTTCCAATACTATGCTGAATAGAAGTGACAAGAGTGGGCATCTTTGTCTTGTTCTTGATCTTAGAGGAAATACTTTCAGCTTTTCACCATTGAGTAGGATGTTGACTGTAGGTTTGTAATAAATGGCTTTTATTATGTTGAAGTATTATTCCCTCTATACCCACTTTGTTGAGAATGTTTATTAAAAATGGATCCTAAATTTTGTCAAAAGCATTTTCTGAATCTATTGAGATGATATTATTTTTATTCTTTAATTTGTTGATGTGGTGTATCACATTGATTGATTTGCTGATATTGAACCATCCTTGCATCCCTGAGATAAATCCCAAGCATATTCAGTTTGTTAATATTTTGTTGAGGAATTTTTGCATCTAAGTTCGTCAGTGATATTGGCCTGTAATATTCTTTTTTTGTGGTGTCTTTGTCCTTGTTTTGGTAGCAGGGTGATGCTGGCATTATAGATTGAGTTCGGAAGCATTCTTTCCCCTTCAATTTTTTGGAATAGTTTGAGAAGGATAGGTGTTAACTCTTCTTTAAACGTTTGGTAGACTTTATGTCTGAAGCTCTGTGTTCCTGCACTTTTGTTTGTAGGGAGCTTTTTTTTTTTTTTTTTAGCTGATTATTCAGTTTCATTACTGGTAATCAGTCTATTCATATTTTCTATTTTTCCACAATTCAAACTTGTGAGACTGTATGTTTCTAGGAATTTATCCACATTTTTTAGGTTGTCTATTTTATTGGCATATAATTGTTTGTAATAATCACTTATGATTCTTTGTATTTCTATGTGTCAGTTGAAACTTCTCCTCTCTCATTTCTGACTTCATTTATTTTGGGGCCTCTCTCTTTTTTCTTGATAAGTCTGGCTAAACATGTTTCAATTTTGTTTATATTTCAAAGAACCAGTTCTTACCTTCATTGACCTTTTCTATTGTTTTTTATTGTCTCTATTTTATTTATTTCTGCTCTGATATTTATTATTTCTATTCTTCTACTAACTTTGGCTTTTGTTTGTTCTTCTTTTTCTAGTTTCTTTATGTGTAGGTGAGATTTTTTACCTAAGATTTTTCTTGTTTCCTGAGGTAGGCTTGTATCACTATAAACTTCCCTCTTAGAACCATTTTTGCTGTATGCCATTGATTTTGGAATGTTGTATTTCCAGTTTCATTTATCTCCACGTATTTTTTGGCTTCCTCCTTGATTTTTTCAGTGACACATTGGTTGTTTAGTAGCATATTGTTAGCCTCCACATGTTTGTGTTTTATGCAATTTTTTTAAGTTGATTTCTAGTCTCATATTGTTGCTGGAAAAGATGTTTGCCATGATTTCAATCTTAAGTTTACCAAGACTTGTTTTGTGGCCTAGCTTGTGATCTATCCTGGAGAATGTTTCTCTGCACTTGAATGTGTATTCTGCTTTGGTAGTTGTGGTGCATGGGCTCAGTAGTTGTGGCTCACGGGCTCTAGAGTGCAGGCTCAGTAGCTGTGCTGCACGGGCTTAGTTGCTCCATGGCTTGTAGGATCTTCACAGACCAGGGCGGATTCTTAACCACTGTGCCACCAGGGAAGTCCAGGAGGTCCTTTTAATTTAGCAATCTTAGCCATTTGGGATATGTGTGAAATTTTTTTTTTTTTTTTACCATTTTTTCCTTTGTATTTTGGCTTTGCTATGTGGAAATTTGTGTTTTGTATATTTTAAATTATCAGTCTTTTCTTTTATGACTTCGGATTTTGTGTTAAACTTAGAAAATTATAAATTATATAAAAGTACTTACCCCATGGCATTTCACCAGGTATTTTTATGTTTAATTTTTTTTACTTTTAACATTTTAATCCATCTAGAAATGATCCTGGTTCAAGATGTGGATATGTTTTCCATATGGCTACCCATTTTCCCCAGCACCATTTCCCTTTCTCACTTATTTAAATATCACCTTTGTAACATCCTAAATCACCTAATGAATTTGGGTCTATATCTCAACTAATTGTTTTATCTGTTCATATGCCAGAGCACTGTTTTTAATTATTGAGACTTTATAATTTTATAAAAATCTAGTGATACTAGTTCCTACTTCATTTTCAGAGTTTTTTGCATATTCTTTTTCTTTTAATACAGACTTTAGAATCTACTAGCTTATTTAAGATATCAACTGGTATTCTTATTGGGATATTATTAAATATTTGATTAACTCAGGGAGTATCAACCTCCTTGTAATATTGAGTCATCCTGTCTAGGACCATTTCCATTTATTCATACCTTCTTTTGTATTATTCAGTAGCATTTTAAACTTTTCTTCATAATGTTCTTGTACATTTCTTGTTAATTTTATTCCTTGGTGATATGATATATAAAGTCATTTCTTCTATTATAACTTCTATCTGTTATATTTAACTATATAAGTTATTGATTACTACTGTGTTTATTTTTTTCACCTTGCTCCCTTACTGAATTATCTTACCGTTTGCAGTTAATTGGCTTGGATGTTCCAAATATACAGTCATATCATCTGCAAAAAAAAAAAACAAAATTCACTTCCTCCTTTCTGATATTTTATACCTCTGACTCTTTATTCTTTGCAGTTATGTTGGCTAGTAATAACATTAGTGAAATGTTAAATAACAGAAATGGTGACAGGCATCATTTCTTGTTCCTGCCTTTTGTGAAAATGCCTCCAGTGTTTCCCTATTAAGTATGTGGTTGGCTTTGGGGCCATGTTAAGATGGTATCTGTCTTTTTCTATTTTACTGAGTGTTATTCTTTCAAGAATGGTTATTAAATTCTTTTCATATAATTTCCGTAATAAATCTCATGAAGTTATGTTATATTATTCTTGTAACATGCTCCCAGATTTTGTTTGCAAATACTTTATTTAGGATTTTTTGCACTAATATTTATAAGTGAGATTTGTCTCCAGTATTCGTTTTTTATGCTCTTTTGTCAGTATAGCTATCAATGTTAAGCTTGCTTCACAAAAATAGTTTAAATATGTCTGTCAATACCTATAATTTGAGCTGTTTAAAATCACTGAGATTTGTTAGAATTATCTTGTGAATAAACTGGGCTTAGTTCTTTTGTTGTTGTTTGAAGTTCTTTATCACTTTAGATTTTTTATTTCTTTTGTGGTTGGCTTTTACAAATGGCCTTTCCTAGAAAGTTATCTATTTCATACAGGTTTTAAAATTTATTTTCATAGAATTCACCAAATTCTATGCAAATTAGTCTCTTGTGATTCTTTAATTTCTTATGTTTACATTTCCACTTTATCATCTTTTTTAAGGTTGAATGCTTGTGTCATTTGTCTTTATTCTTTATTATTCAAATAGTCATTTAAGGTATGAATTTTTCTCTTAGCACTGTGTTGACTCTATCTCATTTATCTTGATATGGTGCATTATTATAACCATTGTTTTCTAGAAATTTGGAAATTTTGTTTTTTAGTTCCTATTTTACTCAAGCATTGTTTAACGGAAAGTTTTACTATCTCTAGATAGAATTTTCAATTTAATGGCATTGTGATTTCTACTTTTTGGATTTACAAGTTTATTTTGGGAGTCCAATATTGTTAATCTTTGTGAATGTTTATGTCTATATGAAATGAAGGTATTGTCTCAATTTTCAGGGTGCAGAATTTTATATTTACCAGTCAGATATCTGTTGTTAATTTTTATTATATTCTTCTATGACTTTACATATTTTTCCTCTATACTATTTGTCAATGGACTGAGAAAAGTAACTTCAAATCTCTTACTTCAATGTGTTTCTAGGTATTTATCCTCTCATCTCCTATAATTTCTGCTCTAGTTATAATGCTGCTATGATATGTGGTACAGAAATATTTTAGCAGTTGTATCTTCAGTGTAAATTTTACACTTTGTCATCATAAATAGGTTTCTTTGTCTTGTTTAATGCTTTTTTGCTTTGGATTCCATGCTGCCTGCTGTGAAACCTTTAAGCCTCACTTTCCTTTTATTTGTTTTTGCTTTTTATGATGCTGCCTATCTCTTTATTTTCACTTTATAAATCACCTTAGTTTAGTTTCCATATATATATGTAGAATTGGGTTTTTATGTGTGATTCAATTTTTGTCTTTTAATTGGTGTGGGCCATTTAGATATATTGATATGACAGCTGTGCTTGATCTTGATTCTGCTGTATTCATGCAACATTTTCGATTTTAAAGAGTCCTTCACTTTGTGGTCTTTTTTCATTGTTTGCCTATGTGTAGTTTTTCTGATATTAAGACGATTGCATTTTTGTTCTAATTACCTTTTCATTATGTTTTTATGTAATACCTCTAATTCCTCCTTGTTTTTAGACTATACCTATTAGTTTCCTAGTATATGCAACACTGAAAGTAACATGTTCTCTGTTCCTTCTCCTGCTCCTCTTTTACTTTATCAATTTATTTCAATCAATAAGATTAGCTTTCTTAGTGTTTCCCTTTGTACTTGTAAGTATGTTGAAACTTATATTACTTGATTTTGTTGCCTTTGAGATCCTTTCATTTCCAGGTATTCAATAATAAAGGTGAGGTAATCAAAAAACTTTCTTACCACCTTCCTTCACAATTCTCTCCAAATTTTTGTTAGTGGTACCATGTTGAAATATTTTTTCTTTGGTTTACAGTGAAATACATTCAATGTTCACCATCACTTCTCTTGCTATACTTTCCCAGCTGTATTTTGGTTGGATGGAACTTGTCATCCAGCAGTTTCTCAGAGAGGGATCATGGCAGTATTCCCTGAATTTTCTCATATTTTTAAGTGGTTTGACTGAAGCTTTTATAAAACTCCGAGGATAGCTTGATTGAATATAAATTCCTAAGCTCACAATTCTTTCTTTGAAAATCTTAGGAAATGATTTACTTGTTTTTGGCATTGGATTCTATGCAGAAATCTGAGATCAGCCTTGCTTTTTCCTCTCTTCATATATTCCTGGGTTGTTTTTGCCTGGCTGCCCCCCAAATTTTTTGCTTGTTTTTGAACTTTAATAACTTCTGTAGTATATGTCTCATTTTTTTAAAAGATTTTTTTGATGTGGACCATTTTTTAAAGTCTTTATTGAATTTGTTACAATATTGCTTTTTTTTTTGGCACAAGGCATGTGGGATCTTAGCTCCCCCGACCCGGGACTGAACCTGTACCCCCTGCACTGGAAGGCAAAGTCTTAACTACTGGACTGCCAGGGAAGTCCCTGGATATGTCTCAATTTTCATCATTTTGGATTAATTATTCCTGGGTCAGTGTGTGCCCTTTACTCTAAAAGAAAAACTCATGAGATTAGACATGTCATATTTGCTATAAAACATATTATTTAAAATGTAAGTAGCATTATACCAATGTATAAAAAATGCTTACATTTTCCACTAGCACTAAAATACTCATTCACAGTTATTTTGCACTTGTTACTCTATTCAAATAATGGATAAATATTCATAGGTCTAGTCTATCCAATTCAACAAAAATTTGAATACCATCTCTGATAATAGCAGGCGATATGACTCATTTGAGATCCTTCTCTGCTTTACTTTATCTCATCCTCAAAACAATCCTATGTGTAAATTCTGCTATTATCCCTGTTTTGTAGAGGAGGAAACTGAAGCTTAGAAAAGACAGGTAACCTGCCTACATTAGAAAAAGCTGGGGCCAGGATTTAAACCTAAGCCATCCGACTTTACAGTCAGAGCTCATTTTCTCACTAGATCACCCAATTATCTAGCTATTTAGATGCTTCACTTGATGCTGAGCTGTTATTTGATCTATCACTGTATCCCACTTATGCAAACTACGAGCTTGAAGGTTTTTGAGCTTCAGATCCTTCAATTAGTCAGTTCTCAACTGGAGGTGATTTTACTTTCCAGGGGACATATGGTAATGTCTGAAAGGTTTCTGTTTTTTTAAGTGGGGTGAGAGGTAGTGCTATTGTCTGGGTAAAGACCAGGGATGCTGTTGAACATTCTACAATGCACAAAACAGCCCTTACAACAAAGAATTATCCAGCCCAAAATGTCAATAGTGCTGCTGTTGAGAAAACCTTAAGTTTTTAAAAAATTGCTTCTTTTTCTTTCCCTGATATAATTTTATAGCAATAAATGTTTCAGTAACAGTTGTCTCATCATCGAATTAAAGGGAGACTGAAAAAAAAAAAAAAAGGGAGGCTGCTCTTTAAGGAACTGCATCCCCATTACTGATGAAGAGCTCTAAATTAATTATTTCCTGATGGCATGGTACAGTATTTATGAAAATTGTCCATTTTTCTTTGGGGGTGGAGAAAAGGGTCATTGGAATAATGAAGTTGGACAGAACTGACAGACTTTCTATTTAAAAGACCATTTTATTAATTAGCCTTTCTCTTCAGGGGATGAGATCAACACTGATTGAAATTTGCTCAAGATCATTTCCTTGTGAAAAGCGTACCTTTCAATTTCATCTTACACTTCAGAGCAAATAGAACAATGTACCCCACAGTTATAGTAAAGCTTGGCCCCCGCAAAGACAAAAACCTGCTGCCAAAATGAAAATTTAAGGATTGCTGACTGGATCCTTTTCTTTCTTCCTTTTTTTGTTCCTGTAATTCACATGTATCCAAACCAAGAACTTCTATTAAGTGCCTGTGGAGAAGGGTGTGGAGGTGTGTCACAGTACTCTAAGCCCAATATCTTTTTCTTTTTTTCATATTCTTTTCCATTATGGTTTATTACAGGACATTGAATATAGTTCCCTGTGCTCTACAGTAGGACCTTGTTTATCCATCCTATAGATAATAGTTTGCATCTGCTCACCCCAAACTCCCAATCCATCCCTCTCCCCCACCTTGGCAACCACAAGTCTGTTCTCTATGTCTGTGAGTCTGTTTCCGTTTCATAAATAAGTTCATTTGTGTCATATTGTAGATTCCACTTGTAAGTGACAACATATGGTATTTGTCTTTTTCTGGCTTACTTCACTTAGTATGATAATTTCTAGGTCCATCCATGTTGCTGCCAAAGGCATTATTTCATTTTTTTTTTATGGCTAAGTCGTATTCCATTGTACATATATACCACATCTTTATCCGTTCCTCTGTTGATGGTGATTTAGGTTGTTTCCATGTCTTGGCTATTGTAAATAGTGCTGCCATGAACATAGGGTTGCATGTATCTTTTCAAATTATAGCTTTTTCCCCCAGATATATGTCCAGGAGTGGAATTGATCGATCATATGGAAGCTCTATTTTAGTTTTTTGAGGAACTTCCATATTGTTTTTCCATAGTGGCTGCACCAATCTACCAACAGTGTGGGAGGTTTCCCTTTTCTCCACACCCTCTCCAGCATTTGTTATTTGTAGACTTTGCGATACATGGGCCTCTCCCGTTGCGGAGCACAGGCTCCGGATGCGCAGGCCCAGCAGCCATGGCTCACGGGCCCAGCCGCTCCGCTGCATGTGGGATCTTCCCAGACCGGGGCACGAACCCGTGTCCCCTGCATCGGCAGGCAGACTCCCATCCACTGCGCCACCAGGGAAGCCCTATTTGTAGACTTTTTAATGATGGCCATTCTGACTGGTGTGAGGTGATACCTCATTGTAGTTTCTATTTGCATTTCTCTAATAATTAGCGATAATGAGCATCTTTTCATGTGCCTATTGGCCATCTGTATGTCTTCTTTGGAGAAATGTCTATTTAGGTCTTCTTCCCATTTCTTGATTGGGCTGTTTGTTTTTTTGTTATTAAGTTGTATGATCTATTTGTATATTTTGTAAATTAAGCCCTTGTCACTTCGTTTGTAAATATTTTCTCCCAGTCTGTAGGTTGTCTTTTCTTTTTGTTTATGGTTTCTTTGCTGTTCAAAAGCTTATAAGTTTGATGAGATCCCATTTGTTTACTTCTGCTTTTATTTCTATTGGGAGACTGACCTAAGAAAACATTGGTACAGGTTATGTCAGAGAATGTTTTGCCTGTGTTCTCTTCTAGGAGTTTTATGATGTCATGTTTTATATTTAAGTCTTTAAGCCATTTTGAGTTTATTTTTGTGTATGGTGTGAGGGTGTGTTCTGACTTCATTGATTTACATGCAAGCCCAGTATTTTTTAAAAAGTGAATCAGCGGTATAACCAACTGGGAAGTTCATTTTATTTGGCACCAGTTTTCAAAACTTTATGTTTGCATTTCCCCTATCATACAATACCAGCAGCTACCAGTCAAATATTTGGGAAGTTTCAAAAACATTTCTGGGAAATGATTCCTGTAGTAGGCTTTCATGAGCTTACAGAATAATTTTTTTTAATTGATGATATATCTTTCTTACTTAATGAGCGCTCTTAGTATTGGGAGGAAACTGATTTAGGAAGGATAAATTATGCATTTTAGAACAAAATTAAGTAGCATAACTATGGTATTCATCTGTATGAATTCCTCCTGGAGCAGGTAAATGCTTTTCATGAGAAGTTCTCCAGCTAAAGGTTCCCATTAGTAGTGGTTTGGTTGTTGTCTTTCTTTAAAAAGTAGTCCCGGAACGGTTTCATGGCACCGGCATTCTTTCTGCGCGTCTCCTCCACCCACATTCAAAGGCATCCTTAGAACATCTGGAGGACAGTATGACAGCACAGTCCTTCTGGTACCCGCCGTTCCATGTGTCTCTCGATGTCTTCATAATTAAGATGCAAAGTAAAAGTGACAGAGCTGTTGCTGGTGACTAGGCAGCAGCTGGCATCTCCATGAGAGGGGACAGGCTTAGCTATGGGGGCAGAGGATCATGATTCATCTGCCCTGACAGACAGGAACACTTTAAAAATGGAACGTTGCGAGGCTCTTTGCCAGTCAGATGTAGCTTCCTTGCTACATTTCATAGTTTTCTCTGATGAGAATCAACGGGGCGACTGTGGTTCCACCAGGTCTCTAAGTTCTGAAGCACTCAGAGTGGAGCTCAAGGGAGCTCAGTTTCCTTAGGAGACAGTGGAGAAAATTGAGATATTTCTTTGGGAAAGATAAGCCGAATATAGTGGAATAAAATCTCTTCAGGTCAGTGTAGAAGTTCTTGGTGATGGAGTTGACTGCACGTTTTAACTAATTAGCATTTTTAAACATGTGAAGGGCAGAAAAATAGACAAGACACTTGAGTTATGGCCCCAGAAGTCTGTTAGTAAATTACAGAATAAGGTCATACAAGTCTATAGACTGGAAACTTACATCTTCCCCCTTATTTGTAAGAAAGCTGTAATAGACAAAGAAAATGGGATTTTTGTGCTATATTCATGGAACTCGAATACATCCAACCAAAATGTGAAAAATCAATGTTGTCAGTTGGTAAAAACTCATCAAATTGTATACTTTTCTGTATATATATTTAATAAAACCTGTCAAAAATTCACTTAACTGTTTTATTCTTAGAATACCAAGTGAACAGAGTGAATTTTGCTTCCTTTTAATTCACCAAGTTTTTTATAAAAATGACTTATTTACCATCAAAGTGTGCTATTTTGATACTGGATAGAACACAGCTTTGAAGTCCCACTGATTCACCACTTATGAGCTATATATGAGTTTGGGCAAGATCTATAATCTTTCTAAAGTCGACTTTCTCCATCTGTAAAATGAGGCTAATAACGTTTGCCTTGTAGGGTTGTCTGAGGGTTAGAGATCTCCAGCTCTCAGCATTGCATGTGGCACATGGTAAACCCACCATAATTGGTAGCTAGTAAAATGATTATAATGATGATTGATGGTGATGACAATGTAGCCTGTGGTCCTGCAGGAAATAGAAAGAAAACAAGTTGAGTATAGCAGAAAAACACATTCGCGTAGTTGTTCAGAAAATATACATTGAATACTTACCTCTTGTAAATCATTGTAGCAGCAATTTGGGGAAATAGTAAAGATAATCTCAGCTAGCTTATTCTGGCTGTTGGGTGGGGTCACAGATGAATTTTATTGTCCGGGACTCGGTATCTGATGTTCTCAGGCTGTATTCTAGACATTGGTGGTCTGCTCATCATAGGATGGCCAAGACCATTCTGCGTGGACCCCGGCTCCTTACGCTGTCCAACACTGAGAGGGACGGTACGCTGCCTTGAGCTCGTGACTAAGCCTTTGTCAAAGTCTTTCCCAGGCCTGGGGGTCGCAGGGCCAGGGAGAGAGCACTGGAATCACGGCTCTGCTGACCCTCAGGTTTCAGACACTCCCTGCTGCCTGGGCTCTGCTGTTGATCGCCACACCCCAGTTGATGGGACCATGCTCCATCAGGACTGCAAAAGGGGACCCATCCCTCAGGCTTCTTTATACACGTCCATTAGCTGGTGGGTTATTTCCCTTTGGGCCCAGTTCTAGTCTGGTCCATTACTCCAGCCTCCATTTCTGCCCCAATTAAAATACTTCATCTTTCCTATGTGTCCTTGAGCCTCTCAGCAATTTGGTACTCACCTTTCAAGACACAGAACAAACATTATCTCCTGGTGAGATTCTGTCTGGCCATTCCAGGCAAGGTTTTTTGTTTGTCTGTTTGTTTGTTTTTTACATCTTTATTGGAGTATAATTGCTTTACAAAGGTGTGTTAGTTTCTGCTTTATAACGAAGTTAATCAGCTATACATATACATATGTTCCCATATCTCTTTCCTCTTACGTCTCCCTCCCTCCCACCCTCCCTACCCCACCCCTCCAGGTGGTCACAAAGCACGGAGCTGATCTCCCTGTGCTATGCAGCTGCTTCCCACTAGCTATCTATATTACGCATGGTAGTGTATATATGTCCATGCCACTCTCTCACCTCGTCACAGCTTACCCTTCCCCGTACCCATATCCTCAAGTCCATTCTCTAGTAGGTCTGTGTCTTTATTCCTGTCTTACCCCTAGGTTCTTCACGACATTACTTTTTTCTTAAATTCCATATATATGTGTTAGGATACGGTACCTGTCTCTCTCTTTCTGACTTACTGCACTCTGTATGACAGACTACAGGTCCATCCACCTCATTACAAATAGCTCAATTTCGTTTCTTTTTGTGGCTGAGTAATATTCTATTGTATATATGTGCAACATCTTCTTTATCCATTCATCCGATGATGGACATTTAGGTTGTTTCCATCTCTGGGCTATTGTAAATAGAGCTGCAATGAATATTTTGGTACATGACACTTTTTGAATTATGGTTTTCTCAGGGTATATGCCCAGTAGTGGGATTGCTGGGTCATATGGTAGTTCTATTTGTACTTTTTTAAGGAACCTCCATACTGTTCTCCATAGTGGCTGTACCAATTCACATTCCTACCAGCAGTGCAAGAGTGTTCCCTTTTCTCCACACCCTCTCCAGCATTTATTGTTTCTAGATTTTTTGATGATGGCCATTCTGACTGGTGTGAGATGATATCTCATTGTAGTTTTGATTTGCATTTCTCTAATGATTAATGATGTTGAGCATTCTTTCATGTTTTTGTTGGCAGTCTGTATATCTTCATTGGAGAAATGTCTATTTAGGTCTTCTGCCCATTTTTGGATTGGGTTGTTTGTTTTTTTGTTATTGAGCTGCATGAGCTGCTTGTAAATTTTGGAGATTAATCCTTTGTCAGTTGCTTCATTTGCAAATATTTTCTCCCATTCTGAGGGTTGTCTTTTGGTCTTGTTTATGGTTTCATTTGCTGTGCAAAAGCTTTGAAGTTTCATTAGGTCCCATTTGTTTATTTTTGTTTTTATTTCCATTTCTCTAGGAGGTGGGTCAAAAAAGATCTTGCTGTGCTTTATGTCATAGAGTGTTCTGCCTATGTTTTCCTCTAAGAGTTTGATAGTTTCTGGCCATACAGTTAGGTCCTTAATCCACTTTGAGCTTATTTTTGTGTATGGTGTTAGGGAGTGATCTAATCGCAAACTTTTATGTGTACCTGTCCAGTTTTCCTAGCACCACTTAGTGAAGAGGCTGTCCTTTCTCCACTGTACATTCCTTCCTCCTTTATCAA
Source organism: Lagenorhynchus albirostris (assembly GCF_949774975.1). Lineage (NCBI taxonomy): Eukaryota > Metazoa > Chordata > Mammalia > Artiodactyla > Delphinidae > Lagenorhynchus > Lagenorhynchus albirostris. The sequence goes on from NC_083106.1 coordinate 71,436,489, forward strand.
AGATAAGGTGACCATATGTGCATGGGTTTATCTCTGGGCTTTCTATCCTGTTCCGTTTATCTATCTTTCTGTTTTTGTGCCAGTGCCATACTGTCTTGATTACTGTAGCTTTGTAGTATAGTCTGAAGTCAGGGAGACTTATTCCTCCAGCTCCATTTTTCGTTCTCAAGATTGCTTTGGCTATTCGGGGTCTTTTTTGTTTCCATACAAATTGTGAAATTTTTTGTTCTAATTCTGTGAAAAATGCCAGTGGTAGTTTGATAGGGATTGCATTGAATCTGTAGATTGCTTTGGGTAGTAGAGTCATTTTCACAGTGTTGATTCTTCCAATCCAAGAACATGGTATATGTCTCCATCTATTTGTATCATCTTTAATTTCTTTCACCAGTGTCTTATAATTTTCTGCATACAGGTCTTTTGTCTCCTTAGGTAGGTTTATTCCTACATATTTTATTCTTTTTGTTGCAGTGGTAAATGGGAGTGTTTTCTTGATTTCACTTTCAGATTTTTCATCATTAATGTATACGAATGCCAGAGATTTCTGTGCATTAATTTTGTATCCTGCTACTTTACCAAATTCATTGATTACCTCTAGTAGTTTTCTGGTAGCATCTATAGGATTCTCTATGTATAGTATCATGTCATCTGCAAACAGTGACAGTTTTACTTCTTCTTTTCCGATTTGGATTCCTTTTATTTCCTTTTCTTCTCTGATTCCTGTGGCTAAAACTTCCAAAACTATGTTAAATAAGAGTGGTGAGAGTGGGCAACCTTGTCTTGTTCCTGATCTTAGTGGAAATGCTTTCAGTTTTTCACCATTGAGGATGATGTTGGCTGTGGGTTTGTCATATATGGCCTTTATTATGTTGAGGAAAGTTCCCTCTGTGCCTACTTTCTGCTGGGTTTTTATCATAAATGGGTGTTGAATTTTGTCGAAAGCTTTCTCTGCATCTATTGAGATGATCATATGGTTTATCTCCTTCAATTTGTTAATATGGTGTATCACGTTGATTGATTTGCATATATTGAGGAATCCTTGCATTCCTGGAATAAACCCCACTTGATCATGGTGTATAATCCTTTTAATGTGCTGTTAGATTCTGTTTGCTAGTATTTTGTTGGGGATTTTTGCATCTGTGTTCATCAGTGATATTGGCCTGTAGTTTTCTTTCTTTGTGACATCCTTGTCTGGTTTTGGTGTCAGGGTGATGGTGGCCTCATAGAATGAGTTTCGCAGTGTTCCTCCCTCTGCTATATTTTGGAAGAGTTTGAGAAGGATAGGTGTTAGCTCTTCTCTAAATGTTTGATAGAATTCGCCTGTGAAGCCATCTGGTCCTGGGTTTTTGTTAGTTGGAAGATTTTTAATCACAGTTTCAATTTCAGTGCTTGTGATTGGTCTGTTCATATTTTCTCTTTCTTCCTTGTTCAGTCTTGGCAGATTGTGCATTTCTAAGAATTTGTCCATTTCTTCAAGGTTGTCCTTTTTTTTTTTTTTTTTTTTTGTGGTATGCGGGCCTCTCACTGTCGTGGTCTCTCCCGTTGCGGAGAACAGGCTCCGGACACACAGGCTCACTGGCCATGGGTCAAGGGCCCAGCTGCTCTGAGGCACGTGGTATCTTCCCGGAGCGGGGCAGGCACCCGTGTCCCCTCCATCGGCAGGCAGACTCTCAACCACTGCGCCAGCAGGGAAGCCCCAAGGTTGTCCATTTTATTGGCATATTGTTGCTTGTCGTAATCTCTCTGATCCTTTGTTTTTCTGCAGTGTCAGTTGTTACTTCTCCTTTTTCATTTCTAATTCTACTGATTTGAGTCTTCTCCCTTTTTTTCTTGATGAGTCTGGCTAATGGTTTATCAATTTTGTTTATCTTCTCAAAGAACCAGCTTTTAGTTTTATTGATCCTTGCTATTATTTCCTTCATTTCTTTTTCATTTATTTCTGATCTGATATTTATGATATCTTTTCTTCTGCTAACTTTGGGGTTTTTTTTTGTTCTTCTTTCTCTAATTACTTTAGGTGACAGTTTAGGTTGTTTATTTGAGATGTTTCCTGTTTCTTAAGGTAGGATTGTACTGCTATAAACTTCCCTCTTAGAACTGCTTTTGCTGCATCCCATAGGTTTTGGGTCGTCGTGTCTCCATTGTCATTTGTTTCTAGGTAGTTTTTTATTTCCTCTTTGATTTTTCAGTGATCACTTGGTTATTTAGTAGCATACTCTTTAGCCTCCATGTGTTTGTATTTTTTATAGATCTTTTCCTGTAATTGATATCTTGTCTCATAGTGTTGTGGTCAGAAAGGATACTTGATATGATTTCAATTTTCTTAAATTTACCAAGGCTTGATTTGTGACCCAAGATATGATCTATCCTGGAGAATATTCCATGAGCACTTGAGAAAACTGTGTATTCTGTTGTTTTGGGGTGGAATGTCCTATAATTATCAATTAAGTCTATCTTGTTTAATGTATCATTTAAAGGTTGTGTTTCCTTATTTATTTTCAGTTTGGACGATCTGTCCATTGGTGGAAGTGAGGTGTTAAAGTCCCCTACTATGAATGTGTTACTGTCAGTTTCACCTTTTATGGCTGTTAGTATTTGCCTTATGTATTGAGGTGCTCCTATGTTGGGTGCATAAATATTTACAATTGTTATATCTTCTTCTTGGATCGATCCCTTGATCATTTTGTAGTGTCCTTCTTTGTCTCTTCTAATAGTCTTTATTTTAAAGTCTATTTTGTCTGATATGAGAATTGCTACTCCAGCTTTCTTTTGGTTTCCATTTGCATGAGGTATCTTTTTCCATCCCCTCACTTTCAGTCTGTATGTGTCCCAAGGTCTGAAGTGGGTCTCTTGTAGACAGCATATATATGGATCTTATTTTTGTATCCATTCAGCCAGTCTGTGTCTTTTGGTGGGAGCATTTAATCCATTTACATTTAAGGTAATTATCGATATGTATGTTCCTATTCCCATTTTCTTAATTGTTTTGGGTTTGTTATTGTAGGTCTTTTTCTTCTCTTGTGTTTCTTGCCTGGAGACGTTCCTTTAGCATTTGTTGTAAAGCTGGTTTGGTGGTGCTGAACTCTGTCAGCTTTTGCTCGTCTGTAAAGGTTTTAATTTCTCCATCAAATCTGAATGAGATCCTTGCTGGGTAGAGTAATCTTGGTTGTAGGTTTTTCTCCTTCATCACTTTAAATATGTCCTGCCACTCCCTTCTGGCTTGCAGAGTTTCTGCTGAAAGATCAGCTGTTAACCTTATGGGGATTCCCTTGTGTGTTATTTGTTGTTTTTCCCTTGCTGCTTCTTTTTTTTTTTTTTTTTTTTTTTTTTTTTTTTGCGGTACATGGGCCTCTCACTGTTGTGACCTCTCCCGTTGTGGAGCACAGGCTCCAGACACACAGGCTCAGCGGCCATGACTCACGGGCCCAGCCGCTCCGCAGCATGTGGGATCCTCCCAGACCGGGGCACGAACACGTGTCCCCTGCATTGGCAGGCAGACTCTCAACCACTGCGCCACCAGGGAAGCCCCCTTGCTGCTTTTAATATGTTTTCTTTGTATTTAATTTTTGATAGTTTGATTAATATGTGTCTTGGCATGTTTCCCCTTGGATTTATCCTGTATGGGACTCTCTGTGTTTCCAGGACTTGATTAACTATTTCCTTTCCCATATAGGGAAGTTTTCAACTATAATCTCTTCAAATATTTTCTCAGTTCCTTTGTTTTTCTGTACTTCTTCTGGAACCTGTATAATTCGAATGCTGGTTTGTTTAATGTTGTCCCAGAGGTCTCTGAGACTGTCCTCAATTCTTTTCATTCTTTTTTTCTTTATTCCGCTCTGCAGTAGTTATTTCCACTATTTTATCTTCCAGGTCACTTATCCGTTCTTCTGCCTCAGTTATTCTGCTATTGATCCCTTCTAGAGTATTTTTAATTTCATTTATTGTGTTGTTCATCATTGCTTGTTTCCTCTTTAGTTCTTCTAGGTTCTTGTTAAATGTTCTTGTATTTTCTCTATTCTATTTCCATGATTTTGGACCATCTTTACTATCATTATTCTGAATTCTTTTTCAGGTAGACTGCCTATTTCCCCTTCATTTGTTAGGTCTGGTGGGTTTTTACCTTGCTCCTTCATCTGTTGTGTGTTTTTCTGTCTTCTCATTTTGCTTATCTTACTGTGTTTGGGGTCTCCTTTTCGCAGGCTGCAGGTTCGTAGTTCCCGTTGTGCTTGGTGTCTGTCCCCAGTGGCTAATGTTGGTTCATTGGGTTGTGTAGGCTTCCTGGTGGAGGGGACTAGTGCCTGTGTTCTGGTGGATGAGGCTGGATCTTGTCTTTCTGGTGGGCAGGTCCACGTGTGGTGGTGTGTTTTGGGGTGTCTGTGGACTTATTATGATTTTAGGCAGCCTCTCTGCTAATGGGTGGGGCTGTGTTCCTGTCTTGCTAGTTGTTTGGCATAGGGTGTCCAGCACTGTAGCTTGCTGGTCGTTGAGTGAAGCTGGGTGCTGGTGTTGAGATGGAGATCTCTGGGAGATTTTTGCCGTTTGATATTATGTGGAGCTGGGAGGTCTCTTGTGGACCAGTGTCCTGAAGTTGGCTCTCCCACCTCAGAGGCACAGCACTGACTCCTGGCTGCAGCACCAAGAGAATTTCATCCACACGGCTCATAATAAAAGGGAGAAAAAGTAGAAAGAAAGAAAGAAAGAAAGAAAGGGAGGAAGGAAGAAGATAAAATAGTTATTAAAATAAAAAATAATTATTAAGAAAGAAGTTAAAAAAAACCAGACGGATAGAACCCTAGGACAAATGGTGGAAGCAAAGCTATACAGACAAAATCTCATGCAGAAGCATACACATACACACTCACAAAAAGAGGAAAAGGGGAAAAAAATAATAAATCTTGCTCTCAAAGTCCACCTCTTCAATTTGGGATGATTCGTTGTCTATTCAGGTATTCCACGGATGCAGGTACATCAAGTTGATCGTGGAGATTTAATACGCTGCTTCTGAGGCTGCTGCGAGAGATTTCCCTTTCTCTTCTTTGTTTGCAAAGCTCCCGGGGCTCAGCTTTGGATTTGGCCCCGCCTCTGCGTGTAGGTCGCCAGAGGGCGGAGGGCGTCTGTTCTTCGCTCAGACAGGAGGGGTTAAAGGAGCAGCTGATTCGGCGGCTCTGGCTCACTCAGGCCGTGGCGGGGGTGGGGGGGGGAGGCGCACGGAGCGCGGGGCGAGCCTGCAGCGGCAGAGGCCGGCATGACATTGCACCAGCCTGAGGCGCGCCGTGCGTTCTCCCAGGTAAGTTGTCCCTGGATCCCGGGACCCTGGCAGTGGCGGGCTGCTCAGGCTCCCCGGAAGGGGGGTATGGACAGTGACCTGTGCTCGCACACAGGCCCCTTGGTGGCGGCGGCAGCATCCTTAGCGTCTCGTGCCCGTCTCTGGGGTCCGCGCTTTTAGCCGCAGCTCGCGCCCGTCTCTGGAGTTCCTTTAAGCAGCGCTCTTAATCTCCTCTCCTCGTGCACCAGGAAACAAAGAGGAAAGAAAAAGTCTCTTGCCTCTTCGGCAGGTCCAGACTTTTACCCGGACTCCCTACCGGCTAGCTGTGGCGCACTAGCCCCCTGCAGGCTGTGTTCACGCCGCCAACCCCAGTCCTCTCCCTGCGCTCCGACCGAAGCCCGAGCCTCAGCTCCCAGCCCCGCCCGCCCCGGCGGGTGAGCAGACAAGCCTCTCGGGCTGGTGAGTGCCGGTCGGCATGGATCCTCTGTGTGGGAGTCTCTCCGCTTTGCCCTCCGCACCCCTGTTGCTGTGCTCTCCTCCGCGGCCCCGAAGCTCCCCCCCTCCGCCACCCTCAGTCTCCGCCCGCGAAGGGGCTTCTTAGTGTGTGGGGATCTTTCCTCCTTCACAGCTCCCTCCCACTGGTGCAGGTGCCGTCCCTATCCTTTTGTCTCTGTTTTTTCTTTTGCCTTACCCAGGTACATGGGGGGTTTCTTGCCTTTTGGGAGGTCTGAGGTCTTCTGCCAGCGTTCAGTAGGTGTTCTGTAGGAGTTGTTCTACGTGTAGATGTATTTCTGGTGTATCTGAGACTAACGTAAAAATGAAGACTTCAAGGAAGCGAATGCTGTAGAGTTGAAAAAGAAATCATGGTTGAGTTTCTACCTTTCATAGGCTTCAGAGACCCTCAGTACCACTTCAATCATTTATGCCATCCAATTCCTCTACAAAATAGGTCAGGCAAAGGCCCATCCCACCAGATCAATTGACCGAATTTTCAAGCTGTTGATTCCTCCCTCTATCCTTGCATCACTTTTTAGTGAAAGCTCTAAATTAAGGCTGTCACACATCAAAGACTATGACGCTGGCGGGTGCCAAGTCACGCGGTCACCGACTGCAGGCAGCGGCAGCTTCAACCTTTCTAGGGGCCTTAAGAGGAGGGGAAGGGGGGAGGGGGAGAACTTTTGCATGGCAGCTTTGGCAACAGCACCCACCCCTGTGCCTTTCTCCTCTTCCTCCTCCAGGCCAAGTTTGATTTGGTTTTTTTTTTTAATGCCCAGAATACTTAGTTCATACTTCTGTAGCCTTCATCACGTGGTATGATTTACTGGTGCCTGTGTAAAGATGGTGAGTTTCTGGAAGGCAGGAAATGTCTACTTTATCTCCGTAAATGTCTGCTTTATCTCTTGACCAGAGATTAGCACATGTTGACGGAGTTATAAAAGCTTATTAAACTGCATCAGTTTAAGGACCTTATCATTTGGCTTTAAGACTTACATATAATTATTACATTCAATATTAGGAAAATAGAATAAAAGTTGCCTGCATTTGGTTTGGGGATCTATGGGGCCAAAGGGAGGAGAGGAGGACCCGGGGGTGCTTGTAACTGACGTGGATGTGGACAGTGTCCCGGGAGTTGGTCAGTGAAGCTGTATAGCAGTAGGTTCTCTCTGCTCAACTCCCAGGTGGAACTTCTGCTTCTCTCTAAAGCTGTTGTCTGGACCTCTTCTTTCCCTTTGCATCAATGGGGGAGGCAATTCAGTGTTTCAAAACCAAATTCTGTTTCAAAGTTCTGTCTTTGTGCTGTGTCAGGTTAAGGACAAGGGGGAAGATGATTCCTTTACTGACTATCCAACATCCTACGAGGACACGACAAATTTCTTGGCCACCTTCTATACCAGACCTGTGCATCTGTTGGGCCCAGCCTCTGTTTACACCCTGATTTCCTTTACCCTCTTCTATTTAAAGTCATTCCAATGGTACTCTCATGATATCCATATTTTCATAGCTCCACCTCAGGCGTTTTATGATAAGGGGACTGAACCGCCATCCATGTAAGGAAACAGGCTATGGGAAGAGAGTGGATTGGGAGTTGACAGAAATCTACTCCTACTTCGTTAATGTGTAACCTTAAGTAAGTCTCTTAATCTCTTGGAGCCTCAGTTTTCCATTTATAATAGAAACAACCAAATCTATTTCATAGTGTCTAAAGATAAAACAGGTAAAATGGCTGGGACAACAGCTAGAACACAGGAGCTATTCAGTAAGTAGTGGAAGTTGTAATTACCAATGTCGTTATTATAATTAATATGTTTCTGGTTCTTTGCTCCACCACTATGCACATAGCTTCAAGCCAGTTATTTTCTTTTCTAGATTTTATTTGACCTCTCACTCTCTCTCCATTTCCATAGCTCTAGTTGCCTACAAAATATGGGTGTTCCAGTTATCCTGAAACCTAACATGGAAATGATTCATTATCTGCCCCCCAAAAAAACGGTCACTTCAGCCCAGTTTCCTCATCGCTGTCAAGAGCTCCAACATTCTTCTCGTCCCTCCTTCAGAGGACATAGAGACATCTCTCCTGTTTTTCTGCCTACATGCAGCTCTGCATATTTTTTTTCTTAGAGATTGGTCCCTTTATACTACTACCATCAAGTCCTAGCAGTTATTGTCTTAGATTTTACATCGTTTCAACAGCCTGAAATACCAGGCTTTCCATCTCAGTCTTCTCTTCTAATGCATCCTATGCACTGCTGCTCACATCTTTCTCATTGAAGACTGATTTCATCACGTCACTGGATAACTCAAGAATCTTGAAAACTCTTCACTCCCTAATGCAAAGATCTTGACTTTTTGGCCTTGTCTTCATTTTTTTTTTTTTTTTTTTTTTGCCGTACGCGGGCCTCTCACTGTTGTGGCCTCTCCCGTTGCGGAGCACAGGCTCCAGACGCGCAGGCTCAGCGGCCATGGCTCACGGGCCCAGCCGCTCCGCGGCACGTGGGATCTTCCCAGACCGGGGCACGAACCCGCATCCCCTGCACCGGCAGGCGGACTCTCAACCACTGCGCCACCAGGGAAGCCCCTTCATTTATAAGTAGTAACAAAAATCATTTACTTGCAACTTATCACAGACAAGTTAGTATTTTCAAAGAAGACCATTATTCAACTCTAAGAGGGTGGGGGGAAGAAGCTTTTCTTTTTCTTTTTTTTTTTCAATTTTAGAAAAATCATTATCTTACCTATTGATACAACTTGTAGGATCTGAGCCTTGAATTTCTTTCCTTCACTTCAACCCTGAAGTGGGCATGGCCTCTAGGCTGGTAGAATTCTCTATCCCTCCCAGAACCTATGTTTTGTTCTCCCTTGGCATGGTCCTAGGGTCGTCATCTCCTCAGATACAGAGCTGGGCTTCAGTTCAGCTCTGGCCAGTGGATTCCTCTCTTGGACCCGGTCAGCCAGTCGGTGTTGACCTCCTGTATGAAGACTGTTCAGACCAGGACAGCCCACGTGTCACTAGCTGTGATGGGCTGGCACGGTGAGCACCAGCCTGTCAGAACCCGTCCCCTCCACCTTCCTATTGCACAAAGTGCATGCTTCGTAAGGGCCATCCCACTCTTTCTTGCTTCTAGTCTGAGTGCTGTCTCTGGTTAGACAATTGGCTAAACAGAGGTGATAGACAAACCCCGATTCCTATAAAGAATCCTGCTCTTCTAGGCTCTGTTCCAGTGCCATCACCTCTCCATGCAATCCCTCATGGGCCGTCCCTGAGAAATTGATCTTAAAGGATGCTGGCTCTCATAAGCTATGCCAGTAACCCTGAGGAGCGCCTTTCCTCTCAGTTTCAAAAAGCAATGACATTGCGGTTCGGTTTTTACTTGGCTCTAGTTCAGCTTGCAGTTTCCTTCTTAGCACCATGTTAAGGATGAGCTTTACCCCGCCCAGCGTGATTCCTCTTCGCTTCCGCGGCTTGAGCCGGAGCCCTTGTTCCTGTAACCTGCTGAGCCTTGTCCTGCTCTGGTTCCTGCAGCCACTGTGGGTCTCAGCTGCACGTCTTCAGCAACAATTACTGAGAAAGACAAATACATTTCTCCAAAAAGAAAACAGTTTGCCAAAATCAGCCCTGACACGGTCACCAGGGTAGTAGATTCCCACAGCGATGCCGCTGCTGAGTGTCTCCATTCAGAATGACTCAGGTGTCCGGGGATCGATCGCTCAGGGCTCCCACCTGGAGCTGCCATTCATTTTGTTTTCAATACTTTAAAAAAGCAATTGCTCTCGTCCGCACAACCACCCCTCCAGAGAACAGGTTTGAATCATGCTGACGTCTCCGTTCGGTTGAAATGAACAGGGATCATTTAATTCCGTTTTAATGTTATTTGCTCCTTTCAATGATGTGCCCCTTGTAACGTGAATCAGGGCCTCCAGTGTCTCGGCTTCCAGAATTCAGGTTAAGGCTCCGCCGAGCGGTGCTGAGTCACAAGCTGTACGTTCCCCCCTACACACTTTGCCCTTTCTCTCTGACACCTGCTTTCCCTCTTTGGCCTGTTTTCTTTATTCCTACAGGAGCTAAGCAAATCTGTTTTTCATTTCCCGCACTCTCCAGTTTTCTCATTTCTTCTTCCCGCTATAGTAGATTTTGTTTCTTCTCTAATCCCCTCGGCCAAGTCTTGAATATATAGACCTCACTTCCTTCAAACGTGGCTTGAAGCTGATCTCTCCCAGGAAGAGAATAGCCACAGCTAAGAGTCCTGCAGTGACGGACGTGCAGTTCACAAAGCACTTTCCTGAAGTTATCACATGAACCTCATCTAGCTCACTTCAGTCTTCTCCCTGGTGATTCCCCAGAATCTAAACCCTCAGCCCTGTTGTTGCTTGAATGTAGAGGTATTATTTTATGGGTTCTCTGCTGTTCATTTCTGTGTGTAAACTCAGTCTCCGACAGAAATAGTAAGCGTCTGGAGAACAGTATTTATTTAATGTCTTTTGGAAATGCTAACATTTTCCACTCAATTAGTATCATTTTTTAATGGGTGCAGTGAAGGAAGGTCTAAACAGGCAGTGAAGAGGCAGTGACTGCAGGAGGAAGGTGTGTGGCACAGGGTCTGTGCATCAGTCAGGAGAAAGGCGTGGAACTGGCCTCAGCGATGGTAGCCCTGAGTCTCCACCCCTACCTCCACCGCTGGCTGAAGCCGCATCTTGTGGAGCCATATTGCAGCCTGAGGAGAAAGGGAAGATCAGTCACACGTATCCTGTCTTTATTGAAAATTTTGGTATTTTATTCATCGTAGATTTTTTGCATTAATTATGATTCTTAAAACACTGCATCGAAGTATTATCTATCTTGATTACTGCGTGTTTTGGCACCTTACCTGCCTCACCCTAGTCCCAGTCTCATGCCGAAGCCCCATCATCAAACTCGGGAGACTTTTGCTTGTGAGTTTCTGTGTCTGCTAAAAGGATAGAGATGCACGGGCTTAGAGTAGCAGCTGTGAAACTTTAGGAAGCATCACACTCACCTGGAGGGAAAACACAGATTGCTGGGCCCTGCCCCCTGAGTCAGCAGGTCTGGGTGGACCTGAGAATTTGCATTTCTAACAAGTCCCAGGGGAAGCTGCTGGGGGGAACCACACCTTAGGAATCACTGATGTGAGATTCCTCTGTTTAAGATTGCTCATCCCGGGGGGTTGGGCATTCAAGGTGGGTTCCCTTTATTTAATCTTTGAATATCTTTTTTTTCTTTTCTTTTCTTTCCCCCTTTCCTTCCCTTCCCTTCCCTTCCCTCTCTTCTTTACTATTCTCTTCCCCTCCCTCCCCTCCCCTTCCCTTTCCTTCCCATGTGTGTATGTGTGAAAAAGAAGCAGTAATAACATTGGGTAACGAACCCAATTACATCTAATCCTATTTAAGTAAGACAGTTCCCAACTTTTAGTTTTTTTTTACAAAGACTTTTTTTTTTCCAGGAAAAAAATTGTATTAACTCTCTGAAAGAACTCTGTATTTTTCAAGTGTACAAACTGATATGCTTTTACAGATTAACAGACTCTTTTTAGAGGAGTTTTAGGTTTAATGAAAAATTGAGCAGAAAGTACAGAATTTCCGTATACTACTCTCCACACCCACCCCCCATACATAGTTTCTCCTAATAACATCTTGCTTTAGTTTGGTACATTTGTTACAATTGATGATTTAATATTAATACATTATTATTGACTAAAGTCCATAGTTTACATTAGGTGTCCCTCTTTGTACATGCAGTGGGTTTGTTGCAGGAAGGAGGACCCCTTCCAGGGCCCTCGTCTAACACTCAGAAATGAATTGTCCGAGGAGACACACGTGCTGACAAAGCAAACGACTTTATTGGGAAGGGGCACCCGAGCAGAGAGCAGAGGGTAAGGGAACCCAGAAGAACTGCTCTGCCACGTGGCTTGCAGTCTCAGGTTTTACGGTAATGGGGTGAGTTTCCAGGTTGTCTCCGACCAGTCATCTTGCTTGGCCCACATTTGGTCCGACTCAGGGTCCTTCCTGGTGGCGCACGCATCTCTCAGCCAAGATGGATTCTAGTGTGAGGGTTTCTGGGAGGTGGGCAGACATATTATGGGCTGGCGTCTCCTCCCTCCTCTCGGCCCCTCCTGATTTCTTCCGGTTAGTTTTCAACAACAGCACCATGTTCCTTATCGGGACCTCCTCTCACAACTCAAGCAAGTGCTTATCACCGTGCCTGGCCAAGGTGGGGAGGTTTGATCAATGGCTCCCTAACAGGTTTTGACAAATGTATAATGCCCTGCATCCCCCATTACAGACAGTATCATAACAGAATACCGTCTACCCTCGAACAGCCCTGGGATTAGGGGCACGATCCCCTGTGCAATTGAATATCTGCACATAACTTACAAGTCAGCCCTCCATATATGCAGTTCCTCTGCATCTGTACTTCTGCATCTCGAGGATTCAACCAACCTCTGATCATGCAGTACCGTAGTATTTATTATGGAAAAAAATCTGCATATAAGTGGACCTGTGTAGTTCAAACTCGTGTTGTTCAAGGGTCAACTGTAGCTTAATGTCTTAAAAATCCCTTTTGCTCTACCTATTCATCCTTCCCTCCCTCTCTCCTCACAGACCTTTGGCAGTCACTGATCTTTTCTAACTCTGTCCATAGTTTTGCCTTTTCCAGAACGTCATGTACTTGGAATCACACAGTATGTACCCTTTTCAGATTGGCTTCTTTCACTTCGCAATATGTATTTCAGGTTCCTGCATGTCTTTTTGTGGCTTGATAGTTCTTTTTTTTAATTGCTGAAAAATATTTTATTGCATAGGTGTACCACAGTTTGTTTATCCATTCACCTATTGAAGAGCATCTTGGCTGTTTCCAAGTTTAGCAATTATGAACAGAGTTGCTTTAAACATCCATGCACAGGTTTTTGTGTCAACCTAGGTTTTCAATTCATTTGGGTAAATACCAAGGAGCTGCAATGACTTTTAAAACCTTCCATCACTGTATTTCCCATAGGAAAATGGTGGCAAGGGATACAGTCTTCAAACTGAGTGCTACTGTTGAAGGTACTACTGACCACTACTTTTTTTTTTTTTTTTTTTTTGTGGTCCGCGGGCCTCTCACTGTTGTGGCTTCTCCTGTTGCAGAGCACAGGCTCCGACGCGCAGGCCCAGTGGCCATGGCTTACGGGCCCAGCCGCTCCGAGGCATGTGGGATCCTCCCAGACCGGGGCAGGAACTAGTGTCCCCTGCATCGGCAGGCGGACTCTCAACCACTGCGCCACCAGGGAAGCCCCACTACTTTTTATAGAGTGAGTTTATTCGTATGAAGCACTTAGAAAAGTTCCTGGCAAATAGTAAGCACTCAGTAAAGGTTGTTATCATCTTTATCACCACTACTGTGTTCCAGTAATTATCAATACTGGGTCCCTGTGTAAGGGGCTTTGTATATTTTGTCTCTTCTTCTCAAAGAACTTGGCAAGTTAGGACATCTTTTTCCTGCTTTATGTGTGGATATCTGAAGCTTAGGGAGGTTAAATAACATGCTCAATGTTACACAACTAGAGTGGCAGAACCAAGATGTAAACCCAGGCCTTTCTGAAGCTTTAAAAACACTTCCATGGGAAGGGGAAGAAGTTTTACTACAAATGTTAGACAGGAAGAAAGGAAAATACTAATAATTAAACATTGGGATTTTTTTTACAGGCATTATGAAAAAAACCCCAAAAGATTCATTTTATCAATGCTTGTTAAAAAACAATTATGCTGTGATTACGTGGTACAATCATGGGTCTAAATATTGTAAATAGTTCATTATGCACCTTTGTACAAATTACAAAATGAGTTGTAATTATTCCCGCGATGTAAATAAGTGTTAAGTGACTAAATGCTGCTTGAGAAACATAATGGAATGATTTTTCAAGTCCATTATTCTTATTGAAGCAAAGAATTTCATGTTACTTCTTATTCTACTTGGGTAGAATAAACTTCTACCAAACCCAAAGATTAGCATTCCAGACATTTCTAAAAGGCGTTGCCTGTCTCTACCACTTCGTGAGATTAATACATTTCTTTACTATTTTGTCTCAGAGTCCAGAAAACTCCACCTTTTGTATAATGCAGTAACTAAATATGGGTTCTAAAGATAGAAGGGTGTGGTTTCAAATCCTGTGTCTACCCTTTATTAGCTGTTTCTTGAAATGGGACATGTTACCTCTAGGCCTCGATTCTTCACGTGTGCAGTGGTGATAAATGGTAACTGACTAATGAATTGTCGTGAAGATAAAATGACACAATGTGTACATAAACACACACACTTAGCATGTGGTCTGGAACATAAAAAGGAGTCAGTACATGTTGCTACTGTAATCAGGGCTAGATTCTCATAGATGCTCTTCAAATACTGAGTCAAAGATTCAGTACTTTGATGAAGTAGATGCGTATGGAAACAAGAAATATTTCGTATCATACATGCAGGGTAAACTGTCCCCTAAGTAATCTTATTTTTTTTAATTCATTAAACTTTTTTTTTTGGCCATGCTACACAGCTTGCAGGATCTTAGTTCCCCAATTGGGGATTGAACCCAGGCCCACAGCAGTGAAAGCCTGGAGTCCTAACCATTGGACTGCCAGGGAATTTCCTCATTAAATACTTCTTAATCAAAAATTTATTTCCAGAAAGTTTGTACTGTACTGGGGAGACCAAAAACAGTAAGACAGGTCCCCTGCCCTCATGGAACTCACATTCTAGAGGGGAAGAGAAACATGTAAACATAGAAACTAATACATGATACTTTGGGGGCCATAAAAAGGTACAAACACTGGGGTGCTGTATATTTTTGGTCTCCAGTGACAGGGAGCTATGTAAGAGCAATTAAACCTGCTCAGAGCCACCTGATAGAGATCTATCTGCAGCTACATTCAAATCAGGGCAAACTGAAGCCCTCAAGGAGGTAAAGCCAAGATTCCACCTACGCAGAGTTGGCACGTGGAACCTGCAAATCCAGCTGGGAATGAGAAGGCAAAAACTGTACCACTGGTAACACAGATGGGGTTCCATCCAGGTCCTGGGCACCGCATAACTCTAATTTCGGTTGTTGATATCGCTGACCAGAAAAGAGCACAGAATCAAACTGTGCTTCAATGCCTCCAAGGCCACATTTCAAATCTCCATTAACCAAAAGAACCGCAGGACTCCTGGCTACCTTGAAAAATAACCTAATAACTTGATACAGAAATGAGAAGAAGAGAGCCACAGGCTACTAGGGGAAGAGAGCAACATTGCAGGACTCTCAAGAGAGGGTGCTATCCTTGTATAGACACTGAGATTCCCCTGCGAATTTCCCGCGAGCTGCTTTTCCTGTCTTACTCATCGTTGTGACCCTCAGGTTCTAACAAAGGTCCAGTCACAAAGACTTTTGTCAAAAGTTGGTTGAATCTAAGTGAATTGAATGATTAGAATTTAAAGACTTGCCAAATACTGACCTGGCCCACAGAAAATTTATCTTAATTGAAGCATGAAGTCTATGATACAGAAATAAGTATCAATGCCCGAGTAATTCAGTACTCTTAAAGGACTCTAAATTAATGCTCCAGAAAGCCCTGTTGGCTAAATAATAGCATTCTTCCTTTTGGTAGGAGAATAATGCTAACAACTTTCTACCCATGGAAAGAATGTTTTAATTTTTTCCTCCAGAAGTGATGAATAGCATATTGCTCAGTTGTCCACTTTCTTGACTGAGTTCTGCTTATTTTAACCAGGAATTTGTGTTATTTTTAATGTTTAAATTATAAAATAAGGAAGTACAAAATGAAAATCTTTCCCCTCCTCCACCTACTGCTCCCTATTCTGACCTCTTGGTGTACACCTTCCTGGTCTTCTTTCTACCTACATCCGTAATTCATACTTTTATATTTATATAATATTTTAACACACACTGATCATATTACGTATTTACTTTCTGCAACTGTGAGGCCTCTGCTTAGGACTCAGTCTCTGTACAGAAGTCCTAATGTAACTATACATTTAGTTCTAAGTTTATCTTCCCCACCAGACTGTCAGTCCCATAAGAACTGTTATTCTCCAGTGTACACCCAGTACAGTTCTAGGCCCATAAGAGTCCCTTGATTAATTTTGAGTAAATGAATGGAAAACATTTTCACCAACATCACATTGTAGACATCCTTTTCTGAGGAACTTCTGTCCCCCTTCTGTCCTTCCAGCATCTGCCAGGATTCCATTGTGTGGACACATTACCACCTATTGGAGGAGATGCTACCAATTCCCTGTGGTGAAGGCCCATCTTCATTTTATTTTCTCATTTTAAGCTAGTCTTTTATAGAAGTTAAATTTTTATGTAGGCATATGTCTTTGTCTGTTCAGGATGCTATAACAAAATACCACACACTGGGTAGTTTATAAACAACAGAAATTTATTTCTTACAGTTCTGGAAGCTGGAAGTCCAAGACCAGGGTGTGGTGATGGTCTGGTGAGGGCCCTTTCTGGGTCTCAGACTTCTCACTGTGTCCTCACTTGGCCAAAGGGGCTAGGGAGCTCTGTGGCGTCTCTTTTGTAAGAGCACTAATCCCATTCATGAGGGCTCCACCCTCATGACCTGTTGACCTCCCGAAGTCCCCACCTACTAATACCATCACCTTTAAGGGTTATGATTTCAACATAGGAATTGGCGGTGGGGTGCGACACAGACATTCAGACCATAGCAGCATAGTAAAAATACTCAAACCATAAGGAAAACATATATAAGATGAAAAATAATACTTGTCATCTGTCCCTACCACTAATTCCCTTTCTCAAAGGGAGTACTAGTACAACTTGTTTATATCTTTTGTTGCTTTCCTTTATAATTTAAATAAAATATTTATGATTCATAATTCACAATTTACATGGCACCTTTTAATTCTCAACTATGGAAGATGAGGAACTTAGTATATATGTACCTCAACCACAATCCCTTCAATTTCCTGCTTTTTAAAAAAGTTTTATTCTTATTTTTTATGGTCAAAGTTTATGACATTTACAATATGATCTTTAACTAGAACTCAGCATTCTCTGAGTTATCTGTAGCTTGATTTTTTAAATTTAACCCCAAATAAAAATAACAATTACAGTAGTAAAATATTCTTCATTGCCAAGTTTTCTTTTTGCTCTTAAAAAAACTGTCATACTGTGTCTCTGAACTGTAACTACTGGGAAAAGAGTATCCCAATTGCCAAAGAACAATGAATTTGCATCTCCAGTTTTCTTTTCACCTTTTAGGTAATATTCAGTTACCATGGTTTTTTGTATCTCATGTCATTTTCTTTCTTGCATTTCTTTTTCTTTTGCTGAAGTTTTCATATGAGATGCCTGAATGTAAACTTTCTGAATCCATATATAGCTGAAAACTTTTTATTTTATTCTCACCATATTTGACAACTCACATAGGTATAAAATTCTAGGTTGAAAATTGTTTTTCCTTGACCTTTGAAGATGTTACAACTTGGTATTCTAGTACCTAGTGTTGCCAGTTTTATTTCTCATTTCTTTGTAGGTAGGTGTCTTTAAAAAATTATTTTTTATTAAAGTAATTCATGATTCCCTCCAAATTGTTGCTGTTGATTAAGAGCCAAGTAGCTCTAAAAAGCTTATTAAATAACATGTTTTACTGCCAATTCTTCTTGTTTTTTGTTTGTTTTTATTTTGGGGAACTACCTATTGATCTTTTATTACGGAAATTGAAGATTTATCATTCTTTTATTAATTCTGCAAGCAGTCTTCCATGCCTCCTGTCTTTCTGATGAACTTATACATAATTTTGCTTAGATCAATATTATATGATTATGACCATGGTAACTTTATTTTAAACTATTGCACATCTTTTTGCTCTCGCTGCAGTTGTTCCTTTTTCATTTTAGTTTTTAAAATACATTTATCTTTAACTTATACCCAAACTTTCTGCAAATTGTTTAAATATCCTTTATACATATATTTGAGTGCATGTGGGACAGCATCAATTTTGTCTCTTTTGAGAATTCTCTACTGGAAATTTCTGAATTTCTCTCATTTGGACCCATCTCTTCCCAGGCTTGTTGCCTAGCTAGCGTCTCCTTTCACCATCACTTTGGGAATTTCCTCACCTCACCTGGGTTGAATTTCCTGTTCCAGAATCTCATTGACTTGTTTCATGTACTCATTCTGCAGGAACATCTCCTCCAGAAGCTTCCTGAGAAAACAGTGCATGGGATACACGTTTTGACACCTTAACATTTCTGAAAACATCTTTATTCTACCCTCATACTTAATTGATGATTAGCTGGATTTGAAATTAATTCTGTGTTGGAATCCATTTCCCGCAGAAATTTTGAAGGCATTGCTCCATTCTCTTCAAGTTTCCACTTTTGCCTTCAAGAAGGCTGATGCAGTTTTTATTTTTTTATTTTTTTTTTGCCCACAGCTGTTTTTACCCTCTGAAAGTTTTTAGAATTTCTCTTTGTTCCCAGCATTCTAATATTTATCCATCATATATCTAATTTTAAGAGCTCTTTTTGCTCTGAATGCTCCTTATTAAAAGCATCCTAATCTTATGGTATGGATATATTTTCTTTTATTTCTGGAAGAATATTAATGACAGTATTTTTTTAAGTTTTCTTTAAAACAGACTGTTTCCTCCAACTTCATTCCTTCTGGATGTGGCTTTGATCTTTCCTTTCCTCAGATACATATTGATTTCTGGTTCTAAGCTCATTTAATTAAGGGGCTTTTTAGTGCCATTGATCAGGCAGTTCACTTCCTTGGTCTGTTCTTTGGGGCTGTTCTAATTTCCCAGAGAATCTCCTAGTGTGTTGTCTGGAGGGTGAAACATTCCTGAAAACATTCTGGGATCCTGCTGGGAACAGGGCAGTGGGTCTCAAGGTTTGTATGTACCTAGACTTGCACTCACTCCTCTGTTTTTCATATGGTAACCCGTCCCTCAGCTGAATCTTGTTTCTCCCAGTCTGGAGAGACTGTTTTAATCTCAGGTACGCTAAGTCAGTAACCATTTTTAGTTTTCAAGATCTATACTTGATTCACTTTATGGATGTCATACTCACTTTTATGTCTGTGAGGATATTATTTAACCCATCCTAAAGGTTTATTCTGTTTGCTCTATTTCCTCAGGATGCAAGTGCTTCCATTTGTTATATTTGGTGCTGTTCTGCATCAAAGTATTGGTGACTCCTGGTTTTGCATTCTTCTTTGTGTTCCAGCTTCCCTGTCAGCCTGTCTGTGGAGCCTGCTTTTGGGAGAGGGTCACATGTGCTGTCTGATGACTTGTATTCTCTGGTGACTGGAGGAGGGGCAGATGTGCCTATATTTATATAAGCACATCCGCCCCTCCTCCAGTTTTCTGGGTTAGCAGATACCCGTTTCTCCTCCTTTTGTTACCGGAAGGGGGACCCTTGGAAGGGTCCAAGAGTGGGCTCTTGTCTAACAGTCAGAAATGAATTGTCCGAGGAGACACACGTGCTAACAAAGCAAGAGACTTTATTGGGAAGGGGCACCAGGGAAGAGAGCCGGGGGTTAAGGGAACCCAGGAGAACTGCTCTGCCACGTGGCTCGCAGTCTCTCAGTTTATGCTAACGGAGTTAGCCTTCTGGGTTGTCTCTGGCCAATCATCTTGCCTGTGCCCATATTTGGTCAGACTCAGGGTCCTTCCTGGTGGCACATGCATCTGTCAGCCAAGATGGAGTCCAGCACAAAGGATTCTGGGAGCTTGGGAGGACGTTTGGGCTGGCGTCTCCTCCCTCCTTTTGGCCCCTCCCGAATTCTCCTGGTTAGTTTTCGGTGGTAGCACCGTGTGCCTTACAGGGCCCTCCTGTTGTGAGACAGCTCATGCAAGTGGTTATCATCATGCCTGACCAAGGCCGCGGTTTCAGTCAACGGTTCCCTAACACTTTTACCCAGGGTTTCGCTCTGTGTCCATGACCCAAGTGCCCACAGACATAATTCTCATCTGTTGCTCACCAGCATTGCCCAAGGGCAGGGTGGTGCACTTGTCTCTTAGCTGCCCTAAGACCCATTCATCTCTCCAGTAGCTGCTGAATCTGGGCTTCAAGCACTCTTGGCCTCCTTTTCGTTTATTCGTTTTTCCCAGTAATCCTTTTTTGCATCTGCTTTGGTTTGTGGTTTTCTTCTTTAATCTGATCCCATTTGACTTCCGTCTTTCAGGTGTCCTCAGAGTTTCTGGTCCTACGGATGCATTGTTTGTTTTTCACTGAAGAAATGAATACTAAAAATTTTGTTGCTGTTACTTCTTGGGATGCTCTGTCTGCCATGCTGAATCTGAAGCCCCCCAATTTCATAAAGGAACAGTTTTTTTTTTTTTTTAGCGGTATGCGGGCCTCTCACTGTTGTGGCCTCTCCCGTTGCGGAGCACAGGCTCCGGACGCGCAGGCTCAGCGGTCATGGCTCACGGGCCCAGCCGCTCCACGGCATGTGGGATCTTCCCGGACCGGGGCACGAACCCGTGTCCCCTGCATCGGCAGGCGGACTCTCAACCACTGCACCACCAGGGAAGCCCAAAGGAACAGTTTTTAGCTGGCCTTCTACGGCAGTATAGTATGACATGGCTATTAGAAAGATGTTTTCTGCAAACTCTTCCTGCGTTTGAGTTCCTGTTTGATCATTTACTAGACATGTGAATGTAAATATGGAGCTTAAACTCTCCGTGCCTCAGTTTCTTTATTTAACTAATAAGGATAAAAATAATACCTACTGCAAGTAGTTATTATGAAGATTCAGTGAGCAACTGGCCTTTCGTAAGTCCTCAGTAAATGTTAGCCATTATAATTCTGGAAACTGCAAGGGGCCAACTGGCTCAGCTGTTCTGCCTTTAGCTTTGTATTAATTACCTTGATGAGTGCCCCAGGTCTCATTCCTGCTTTTTGTATTAGTGTTACAGAGCAAAGTTCATGTGCCCGATGCACAGTGAGGCCAAATAAACTGAAACTTCGGAGTTTGGAGCAGAGAAAGGTTTATTGCAGGGCCAAGCAGGGAGAACGGGGGGACTCGTGCTCAAAAACCCCGAACTTCCCGATGGTTCTGGGGAAGAAGTTTTTATAGGCAAAATTTGGGATGGGGGCTGCAGGGTGTGTGACTTTCTTCTGATTGGTTGGTGGTAACAGGGCGGTGCTCCAGGAATCTTGTGCTCACCCTTAAGTTGCCAACCTCCACCTGTGTTGGGGGCCTTAGTTCTGCAGCAGAACTCAAAGGTAGTGTCATGTATATTCCTTGAGGAGGAACCAGGATCCTGCTTTAATCCCTGCCCTGTAGTTTCTTGATTGTTCCTCCTTTGTTTCTGCATCCCCTCCCTTCCCTGATTAGCAACTATTTGAATCTTTGGAACTCGGGGAAGGTCAAGGAGGCTGAATGAAGCCTATTTCCTACAAACAAGAAATGGCGGGGTGGTGGTGGGGGACGGAAGTATTTGTATCCTGTAGCTGCACAGGGTCCCCGCTTGGTTTCATTAGTTAACCTAAATCTTGAAGTTTCATTGAGCACTGTAGTTTTGAAGTGCTGTTTTCACTACTTCATTTTCTTTGTTCACTTGACCATATTTGCTTTCTCTCTTCCTGTTTCATTCAGACTTTCTGTTCTGCTCGATTCCTTTCTTGCCAGCACAGTTATAGGTTCATTTAAAAAACGAATAACTTTTCTCCCATTTCACTAGGACACAAGAGGAGGTAAGGTAGGCTGATACATGTGCTTGGTCTTCCATCTTGAATCTGAGTCCGGTCCTGTGAATTCCTAAAGTTTCCGGCAGGCACTGGAGTGTGATTTGTGGCCACTGGCAGCGACACAGCATTTTATTCCTGCATACGGCACTGAATCACAGTTTTGTTTTCTTCTGGGTTTTCATTTATCTGTTCGTTTTAATTTGCTAGCATTTCTGTGACTCACAGTTTCTCCTTTCTGTGGCTAATCACACAACAGTATGGATATTTCTGAAACTCAGCCACCCGTTGAGACCAGAATATTGGCACTTGCAAATCGTTAGCCGTAACGCTGAGCAGCAGGTTCTGTTTCCAAGTTGCCCGCTCGGTGTCTCACAGCCCCACACACACTGTTTCTCTCCAGTTCACAACTAGGAAAACGTGATGCTTCCAGGAAATTTTTCTTGCATCTCTCCAAGAGCAAACACAAAGTCTGGGACTAAATAAATCTCTTTAGTTTAAGCATAAGATGGGTAAGGGCAAAAAAAAAAAAGAGCAGAGTGTAAAAATCCAGACTGATCTAATTTATTAGATTAGAGCCACTCACGGATTTGAAAAGGCCCATTTTCCAAGAGAGTGAAGCAAGCTCTATTAATGGATAACAGGCTGTGCAGAAAATACTGCAGCTTGTGTATCATTAGCACTTGTCCTTTATAAGTAGGGTTTGCATGGAAGTGAGTTTATGACTGAAAATAGTAATATGTATTATTTAAAAGAAGAGCTTAAGTTGCAAAGTGCTGTGTAGTCACTTTTACTTGATAGTTAAAAGGGTTTGTGTGTGATGCGTGGCCCTGGGGAAAATGTTCGGGGCTACAGAGGATTCGTGCAGATATCCTCTGTCTGCTTCCAACCAAGTAAAGAGTGTCTTTCTCCTTCCTGAAATGAAGTAATCTTAGATTAAACAGCGTGGAGCACATTTCTGTAAATAAAGTCTAAAGTTACTGCCAATAGTCAATGTGAAGAGAAATACAAATAGCTACTGGAAAGCTATTATCCAGATTCTTACAACTATGCTTTTAGCCCAAACTCCCTTACAAAAGACGTTGCTTTCACAACTGTAATTACGAAGATGTATAAATAGCCCCCAAATTAAAGCATGGTACTTTCTTTATTCCCTCTGCTTGGGAGATTGAAGTATACTCGACACCAGGGCAAGGCCTTGTCTGTAATATACTCTTATGTCACTGTGCCTACTTTGCTCAATTTAGACCCAAATGGATTGTATCTGTCTTTATAGTCTTCTGGAGGATGTCTGCCACTAGGTGCTAAGCATTAGATGAATTTAAACCTGCAGAGTATTTTTTTTTGCGGTACGCGGGCCTCTCACTGTTGTGGCCCCTCCCGTTGCGGAGCACAGACTCCGGACGCGCAGGGTCAGCGGCCATGGCTCACGGGCCCAGCCGCTCCGCGGCATGTGGGATCCTCCCGCACCGGGGCACGAACCCGTGTCCCCTGCATCGGCAGGCGGACTCTCAACCACTGCGCCACCGGGGAAGCCCAACCTGCAGAG
This sequence comes from Lagenorhynchus albirostris, assembly GCF_949774975.1. NCBI lineage: Eukaryota > Metazoa > Chordata > Mammalia > Artiodactyla > Delphinidae > Lagenorhynchus > Lagenorhynchus albirostris. The sequence goes on from NC_083106.1 coordinate 71,459,505, forward strand.
TATTGAATCTGGCAGTTTTGATCTCTCTTTATTTTTAATTGAAGTATAGTTGATTTACAATGTTGTGTTAATTTCTGCTGTATAGCAAAGTGATTCAGTTATACATATATATGCATTGTTTTTCATATTCCTTTTCCATTATAGTTTATCACAGGATATTGAATATAGTTCCCTGTGCTATACAGTAGGACCTTGTTTTTTATCCATTCTATAGATAATAGTTTGCATCTGCTAACCCCAACTCCCAATCCATCCCTCCCCGACCCCCCTCCCCCTTGGCAACCACAAGTCTGTTCTCTATGTCTGTGAGTCTGTTTCTGTTTCATAGATAAGTTCATTTGTGCCGAAGTTTAGATTCCGTGTATAAGTGACATCATATGGTATTTGTCTTTCTCTTTCTGGCTTACTTCACTTAGTATGATAATCTCTGGGTCCTTCCATGTTGCTGCAAATGTCATTATTTCCTTCCTTTTTATGGCCGAGTAGTATTCCATTGTGTATATATACCACATCTTCTTTATCCATTCATCTGTCAATGGATATTTAGGTTGCTTCCATGTTGTGGCTGCTATGAACATAGTGGTGCATGTATGTTTTCTAATTATAGTTATAGTTATATGCCCAGGAGTGGGATCGCTGGATCATATGGAAACTCTATTTTTAGCTTTTTAAGGAACCTCCATACTGTTTTCCATAGTGGCTGCACCAACTTACATTCCCATCCAGTTTTGCTCTCTTGTGCCCAAATCAGAAATACCCGATTTGACCTTCATTTATTTCACTCATCACCAAACCAATACTAAGGATGGGCTAACAAGTCAGGTTGAAATAAATCCCACTTTAAGCCTTTGTTAATTAACTGACCCAAGATAGTTTTAAAGATCACGAGAATTTGAAATGAAATAAGGGGGCAGATCTCTATTTGTCTGTGACTTCTCAATAGATGGTGACCCCGTTGGTATTTAATGTCCCGATTTTCCCAGGATTACATATATTTTCATCTGACTGATGAAAGAACAGGATCACGGTCATGACTGCTGTAGCAGAATATTCCTGACAGCTCTCCTACCCTAGAATGAGAAGGCTTATTTGTCCCTTTAGAACAGAAGTTTTCAAACCATCCTAGGGATTTCTGGGCGTTATCTGGGGGGTTGGGGGGAATGTAGAGGAGGTTGGTCATTGGAGAGAAGACAAGCTGGCTGGAGGCCAGACCCTACCCCGTTCCAAACTCACAAGCCTTCACCATCGTGTACACACAGATTTTACTGATTTTATAGATATCGTGCTTCAAAATAAAATTTCAGTTTAATAAAGATTGTCTTCCTCAAAACAAAATAAAATAAATAAAACCCCCTCGTGTTTGGAAACTGGTGCTTTCAAAGAAAATATGTGATCCTTTACTTTCTGAGAATGAAGTTGTGTCTAAGAATTTTGAGATCTTCTGAAGGAAAGATCACTCAGGTGAATTGAAAACCTCCTATTCTCTGAATGCGACTCCAGGGATTCTGGGGTGAGGGCAGGGAGGGAACTGGAAGCCACCTGTATTTGCTCTCAAGAACTGGACACGTCTGGCTTCACTTTCAATTCAGATTCAAATTCAACCACCATGTACAGAACTCTCACTGTCTGTTCAGCTGTGAGTTTTTATGCCTGTGGCTTTATCCATTCTTCATAGCACTTTGCAGGTATGTATTATTATCCTTACATCATAACTGAGTAAATAAAGGCCCGTAGAGGATCAATGTTTCGTACAAAAGTGCATAGCTCATAAGTAGTAAAGCCAAGATTTAAACCTATCTCCTCCTAGCTTTCTACTCTGAAATGATTTAACTCTTAGACTCTAAAACTCTGAGAGTTTATACATTGCATCCTACGTCCATATTATTTGCACTGTTTGTGATTAAAAGTATATTATTATCCTTCAGTAGGTGAATGGATAAATAAAGTGTGGCATATCCAGACAATGGAATATTATTTGGTGCTAAAAGAGATGAGCTACTGACTCATGAAAATACATGGAAGAAACTTAAATGCATATGACCAAGTGAAAGAAGCCATTCTGAAAAGGCTACGTACTGCATGATTCCAACTATATGATGTTCTGGAAAGGGCAAAACCATGGAGACAGTGAAAAGATCAGTGGTTGCCGGGGTTGAGGTGGGGAGCTGGAGGGAGAAGGATCAATAGGCAGAGCACAGAGGATTTTTAGGGCAGTGGAAATACTCTGTACGATACTGTGATGGTGGATACATATCATTATATGCTTGTCCAAACCCAGAGAACGTGCAACACCTAGAGTGAACTGTATAGTGCAAACCATGGACTTAGGGTGATTGTGACGTGTCACTGTAGGTTCATCGATTGTAACAGATGCACCACTCTGGTGGGGATGTCAGTAATGGGGGAGGCTGTGCGTGTGGGGGGCAGAAGGTAGATGGGAAAATCCCTGTGCTTTCTGCTCAGTTTTGCTGTGAATCTAAAACTGCTCTGAAAAAACTAAAGTCTTAATTTTTAAAAAAGGTATATTTAATACTAGATACTAGAAGTATATTGATTATAGGAAATAAAATTCTATGTACTTTGAGTGAAATGACTCATTTATACAGTGATTCTGTGGAGATGCCTTTGGATTTCCGAGGCCTTCCTCTCCTTATAAGGTGCTAAGACCTGGGCAACTGTAGGAAGTCAGAGTATAAGAATACCCCGGATCAAGAGTTCATGGGGCGATTCCAGAGGATCCAGGAAACTATTTGCAACTCCCCTCCCCCAGCTTCTTCATTTTGGGGTTTTCAAATGGGTCCGGTATTAATAATGCATTTTAAAGGGCTCCTGATGTTAACCTGAAAGAGTTGTCCATCTAGTTTGCAAGCAGGTGGTAATAAAAGGTAGTTTTTATTGGTGAGTGTTTTATTTAGGTTCTAGTAAAGTTTTCTGATTTCTCAACATGATTATATGTGATAATGTCTTTGTTTGTGTGTATTTTCTCAAGTTCTAAGATAATAACTATCCAAACTGTATTCAGAAAAGTCCTTTTCTTATACATCAAATATATTGTACCAAATGATGGTGCTTTCTCAGCACTATTCAGTATTATTGTGTGTTCTTGCATCTTAAAATGGTGTGTATTCTTATTTTGAATTTATGAAACACTGAGCACAAGCCAGCTTGTGAAATATAAGAGCTACAGCAAACGTTTCTTTGAAGAAATTAAAACCCTGACTCAGCAACGCTGCAGCAAAGTTGGAATCACATGGAGGCTGAATTTGTTTTCTCTCTCCTCTCCCATCATTGAATGGTCTGTGCTTTGTTCTTGAATGTCCCCTGAATGTCACTGCAGATTTTCTATCCCTAACCTACCTACAGTTTTCTTAGACAAAAAAATCGTGGTTTGATATACAAATATACACACATATATGTATAATACATATATATATTCTTCTGTAAAGCTACGAATTGTTCAAATCAGACCATAATTTCCCGACCGCTGTAGGATGGTAGGAATCATGTCAGTTCTTGGCCCCTAGAGCCAGAAAAATAAAGCCAATCTCACAGAATCATTATCTGTGTTACTAAGAAATACATTTCTTGTGTTGGTAAAAAGTGTCCAGGGAGTCGAGTGCCTTAGGTTCAGTTTAGTTCTGTTTCTTGTTAATGGCCTTGGGCAATCCCATCCTCCCTTTATGCCTTAGTTTGCTCTTATGTAAAATGGTGCTATTAGCCCCTAACTTAGAGTGACCTAATACTAATAGCTGCTACTAAATGAGTACTTTCCCCATGCCAATCCCAGTGGAAAATTCTCTAATACATTAGAATATTTAGTCTTCCCAACAATTTTGTGAGTAAGTATTCTTAGCTGACTTTTATGTGCCCAAGGGCACATACTGGTGAGTCCTGAGCTAGATTGAAACACAGAATCCTCTCTGGGCTCCCAAGCCCATGTGTCAGGGCAATTGTAAAATTGCCTTGTAAACCGGAAAGTGTTATCATGGGTAAGACATTTTCTTTGGGGGAAAGAGAAAGAGAGCGAGGAAGGTGGAGGGGGGTGGACAGGATAGGAGACGAGAAAAGAAAGCAGGGAGCCGGAGGACCGAGCAGGGGCTCCTGTTTCTGAGTTCGCGCTCTGCCCACAAACCTGCGGGAGAACTTGGGGTTGGAGTATCTGGGTGCTGGGTGCTGGTCACATATCAAGTGCCCACGGTGCCTTAGAACAGTCTCTTCCGGCATGTTCTGGGCGCCTTGGCAGGCAGTTTGCCCCTTCGGGAAGGATGCTAAATTCTTCAGGTGTCCGGATCCCACCCTGCTGGGCCCCAACCTGCCAGACTGAGGCTGAAGGTGTCACCTTCTTCCTTCTAGAGTCCAGACAAGGAAACAAGAGCTGTGGAAAAGGATACATTCACAAAGCTCCTCTGCCCACATGGGAAAACCGTTCGCCAGAGCCTATGTGTAAAGAGAGAGGGCCCACCGCTGCTTCTAGAAGCTCCATGCCTGGCCTGCTGTGGAGTATTCACACAGTGCATTATTTCCCAGGGCCTGTTTCCGTGGATATTTGAAATTCTAGTGTATAGCTAGAAACTGACCACCTGAACAAAAAATTCTAAAGATCCTTGCAGATTACTCTATTAAAACTTTCTTACGATGTGCATAGATGTTCCTAGTTTTCATACACTTTATTTATTACAAAGACCCCTACCCAGGTACTTCCACTTCTCACTCCAAAAGGAAGTGGCCTCTTGAAAAGTAATTTCCATTTATAGAAGGGGAAAAGGAGGATTTTTGTTTCTTTCCTTTGCGGGTCGGGGCCGCGAGAATAATGAAACCGTAACACGCTGAGTGATCAGCCTTCAGCCACTGGGTATTTTCTGTGCACGCAGAAAACTGTACCTGAAACTGTGGCATTTTACAGAGACCAGGAAGTGTTTGATAATAATTGACATTTACATCGTGTCATTGGGTTTATAGAGTATTTCCACAAATTTCATGTAACTTTACCTCCAGCTTTTCATATGATTTTAAAAGGTAATCGCTGACATTCCTTGAGTCTTATTATGTGTCAGGCAGTTACATTAACCCATTCAATGCATTATTTCATTAATCCCCGAGACAACTTCCTGCTGCTTCCATTTCACAGATGAGAAAACTGAGGCTCAGAGGAGTTAATGTCTCCCCTGATTAGTCATCAGAACATGACACCTTTCTAGCTCTTCACGCCCACAAGCGCCTGCAGCAGGCTCTGGTGGAACCATCACCTGAGAGGCTAATTCACCTTTGGATGTTGGGATTGCCTTGGGGGATATCGCTTCTCAGCCCTTGTCACCCTGTGTTCTGGGAACTGTCGGTTCTGCAGGGTGCCAGGTGTTGTATGGAAAAAAGGCTTTGTGGTCAAGTGAGTTTTTGAACTGTTGCATTACACTACACAAAACTAAATAAACTTTTTTACTTTTTGAAAAAGTTACTTCTCAGGAACCTTATTTCCCTAAACACACTTTGGGGGATGCTAACCTGGGTTATGCTCCCCAAGAAAGAGGCTCTAAAGGCAGAGCTAGAAGGTGAGTCACTTTGGCCTCCTAGGGTCGATGACCCATTCCTCATTCTATCCTAAAAGATGGTTGGAAAACCCCTGAAATGGTAGCAGCGTCACTTAGAAAAAGCAGATTAAAGAGTATTGCTGGCCAGAGCCACACCCTGCATCTCTTGTCTTTCCCAGCTCCAACATTGGCTTCCATGTTCTGGGTCAGAGCACCTCTCAGAGCTCACCTGACCTCCCCAAGGTGGCAGCTTGGGGCAAGATGTAGGACTTGGAGGTAACCAGCTCTCAGACCAATCCCCTCTCTGAAACCCTCCAGCACCATGACTTAGGTAAGTTATTTACTCTCTGTGCTTCCTTTTCAATATCTGTAAAATAGGAATAGTAATACCTTCTTCGTGTGCTGTTTGTGCAGATTAAGACTTATATAATAAGGCAGCTAGTATGAAGTCCGGCACTGAGTCAGTGATCAATAAAGGTAGCTACCCTGGCAAGCTAGAACTAGAGCCTTCAGAATAAAAGCTGAGCTGTGCTATGGACTTGGCCCTGGCATTCAGGGGCTGGTTGGAGTTGGGAGAGGCTGGTGATGTGAGGCTCTGCTGTTCTGAGTGGAGTCATTCCTAGCGGTATACTCGCCTCCCAGACACAGCAATACCAGGAGAACTTTTGGGGGGGTGTGCAGCCCCCAGCTGAAGCCACACTCCTCAGATTGGGACTCGATCCCAGCCAAAACTCAGATTGGGGCTTGTACCCATGGGCTCGACTCCAACCCACTGTCTTTTCCTTGAAATCACTCACTTCATCTCAGGACTTAATGAAGCTCAGGTTCTTTATATCTCAGCGCAGAAAGAATTCAGCGAGAGGCAGAGTGATAGGTAAAAAGTAGACTTATTGAGAGAGAGACACACTCCACAGACAGAGTATGGGCCATCTCAGAAGGGGAGAGGGGCCCCGAAATGTGGGCTGGGTAATTGCATAGGCTAAGTGGGAGGATTATTCCAATTATTTGGAGGAAGGGGCGGGGCTTGCCGGGAACTGGGCCACCGCCCACTAGTTGGGCTTTTATGGTTGGTCTCAGAACTGTCATGGCGCCTGTGGGTGTGTCATTTGGATGCTATTGTATTATAATGTATTATAATGAACATATAATGCGGCTCAAGGTCTACAGGAAGTCGAATCTTCTGCCATCTTGGACCTAGTAGGCTCTAACCAGTTTATGTCATATCCTCAACAGCCGTGTCATTCTTTTAAAGGCTGTGCCCTGCCCCCTTCCCTTCTGTCTCATCAGTATGAGATGAAGGGAGGGATGACTGTGTCCTATGCTCCTCTCCTTCTGGTGGGAGGATGCAGAGGGCCCAGCTGTGCCCTGAGCATCTGCGCAAGAGTGTTCACAAGAGTCTGGAAGCTTCTTGCCATTCAGACTTGGAGGCTCTCTTACCCAGTGTAGCCCAGTCCTGCGAGTGTCTGAGGACTTGAAAAGTCAGTGAGCCCCCCCAAAAGATGGATCGACCAGAGCAGACAGCTTAGCTGACGTGGAGAGGACGGGGGAGGATCTAGCAGGAGGGCGAGCCTCCTGGGTTGGTGCAACCTGCGGTCTGTATGTCTGTGCAGATTTTTGGTCAGTGAGAACACCTCTCTTTCGGGGGACCAAATTCCCTTAAGTCTCCTCTGCTGGGTCTGCTAACTTCAGCAAGTTTCCTTGGTGGCAGAAGATTCAGGACCAGAAAACAAGATCACAACCCAATTAAGTGATCGTAGAATGAGCCGGTACCAGCTGCTGGAGAACAAAGCAGGTTTGCTGGGACCTGAGGGCCTCTGAGGAAATGAGGACAAGTCTGTAAATAAACTTTCTCATTTGATGAATAGGCATGACTCCAAGGGGTCAGGCCAGGGGATTTGTTACCTTGGGGGTGGCTGTGGAATTTTCTTTCCTGGAGATTTTCACAGCAGGTTACATTTTTATCTGTCTGTAGTCATTCAGCTGTGAGCCATCCTGGAAGTGGGGAGGGAGTGGCAGCTTTGAGTCTCTGTTAATTACGAACACTGCTCTAGAGGAGGGATGAGGGGAACTGTGTATGGTCTATAGATATACTTTCACCACCGGCAAGTTTTCCTGTGGTTAGCCGTAGAGAAATGGCTTGTTCTCCATGGTGATTCAGAGTTCTTGGGATTCAGCACATTAAATGAGCCCCTTAATCAGTATCCAGAATAGTGTAAGCGTTCCGGAAGATGAACAGATAGATGTAAACCCAAAACGTTGCTTGAGCTCATCCTGTAGGCTAAAAACAGCTTTTGAAAAGCCTGAGTAAGTAAGGTTATAAACCGGTTGTTAGACTAAGTAACTGCATGTTTAATGTGAGAGGCAGCATGGTGTAGCAAATTCGCCGTGGAGCCAGACTTTAGGTTCAAGTCTTAATTCTCCTACTCACTAGCTGTGTGATCTTGGGCAAGTTCCTTAACCTCTCTGTGCCTCCGTTGCTTCTATGAAAAGGAGAAAACAGCAATTCCTACTTCATATGGACATTATAAGTATTAAATGAGTTCATTCATGTAAAGCACTTAGTACAGCGCCTGACATATGAATAGTATGAAATAAAGTATCTTAGCTGTTATTGTGTTTGCCAAAATATTTATATACACTATACCTCTAGTTTTTCTTTCCAGTTTTATTGAGATATAACTGATATATATATAATATATATATGTAACTGTATAAGTTTAAGGTATACAGCATAATGGTTTGACTTACATATATTGTGATTACTGCAGTAAGTTTAGTTAATATCTGTCATCTCATATAGATATAATAAAAAAAGAAAAAGCCAAAAAAAAAATTTTTTTTCCTTGTGATGAGAACTCTTAGGATTTAGTGTTAGCTATAGGCATCATGTTGTACATTACACCTCTAGTCCTTATTTATCTTATAACTGAGAGTTTGTACCTTCTGACTACCTTCATCCATTTCCCCTACCTCCAGGCCCCTGTCTCTGGTAACCACAAATCTGATCTCTTTTTTGATGAGTTTTGTTTTGTTTTCAGATTCCACATAGAAGTGACATCACACAGTATTTGTCTTTCTCTGTCTGACTTATTTCATCTAGCATAATGTCCTCAAGGTCCATCCATGTGTGTGGTTGCAGATGGCAGGATTTCCTTGTTTTTTTATGACCGAATAATATTCTACTGTATATCTACTGTATATATACATATCCTTGGATGGACACCTAAGTTGCTTCCATATCTTGGCTATTGTAAATAGTGCTGCTGTGAACATGAGGGTACAGGTTTTTTCAAGTTAGTGTTCTTGTTTCCTTTGGATAGATTCCCAGAAGTACAATTTCTGGATGGTATGGTACTTCTACTTTAATTTTTTGAGGAGCCTCTATACTGTTCTCCATAGTGGCTGCACCGGTTTACATTCCCACCAACAGTGCAAGAGGGTTCCCTTTTCTCCACACCCTCTCCAGCATTTGTTACCTCTTTTTCACGATGGCCGTTCTGTTTATGTGTGGCCAAAATTTTATTTGACTATATTAAGAGTATGGAAATGAATATCTCAGAGATTCCCACACTGAGTAAAAAAGTCCTCAGCCATGACTAGGTGATTTGTCAAGTTTATATAATTAGCGTAATCAGTACGCATTTATTAAAACACGTCCAACTTCTTCAAATAGATTCTGAGGCTTTACATCCCATTCCTTCCCTTTTTGCTTTGCGCACTTAAGTCTGGTTGGGCTGTTATTTTCCTGGTGACATTGTACCCTTTTCTTTCTATAGTTCTTTTTTCAGTTGTTTTTTTTTTTTCTTTTGTTTTGGCTGCACTGCGGGTCTTGAGGGGGTCTTAGTTCCACGACCAGGGGTGGAACCTGGGCTTCCTGCACTGGAAGCATGGAGTCCTAACCACTGGCCCACCAGGGAATTCCCTCCTCTTCCTTCGTATCTAATAGGAATCATGTATATATCTTTTAGGGTACTTATCTCTTTCTGTATTGTTTTTGTTTTTTTGTTTTTTGTGGGGTTTTTTTGCGGTATGCGGGCCTCTCACTGTTGCGGTCTCTCCCGTTGCGGAACACAGGCTCCGGACGCACAGTCTCAGCGACCATGGCTCACGGGCCCAGCTGCTCCGCGGCATGTGGGATCTTCCCGGACCCGGGCACGAACCCGTGTCCCCTGCATCGGCAGGCGGACTCGCAACCACTGCGCCACCAGGGAAGCCCTCTGTATTGTTTTACAGCTTACTTGTGCTTTTTTCTGATTTTTTTTCCTACTCCATGTAAACTTGTTGTATTTTCCATATCCACTAGCGTAAAGCGTTCTATATCATGAGTGTTTGAAACCATGTATTGAACTAAACTGAAGTAAGTCTTATAACGTAATGTTGGCTATGAAAAACTCCTATTCTTGGGACATTGGTGTTGAGTCCAACCACCTATGCTCTTGGCAGCAGGCATTACTAGGGAGAGTGATTCAACAAAATTTTTATTCTCATGTAGGAAAATGTGTGTTCCTGGAAAAGGGCAGAAGCCTTCGCACCAGGGCCCAAAGGTAATATGGTATCACATTCTGGTCAGTGTATTTTAACACGAACATTGACCAAGTAGGATATAGTCAAGGTTAGTGTCCTGGGGGAATGAAGGGTTTATCTCTAAATGAAGAGGTGTGATAACCAGGGATGTACAGCCTGGGTGAAGAAGGCTTTTATTGCCTTCAAGTATTTGAAGAGTTGTCATGGGGATAATGAGGGAATTAGACTCTGAAATGCTTCAGAGGACAAAACTAGGACCAGTGGGTGGAAATTACCAGGAGGCAGATCCCAGTCTGCTATTAGGACATTGTAGTAACTGTCACTCTTCATCAGTGGAAGGGGCTGCCTGAAACAGTGGTAAGCTCCCAAGTGGAGGTTTTTGAACACAGGCTGGATAATCTCCTGGCTGTGGGAGTGTTGGAGGGGGAAGGGGTTGGGCTTCATGACCTCCAAGACCCCTTTCACCCCTAAGATTAATTGATTTTATGGAAATCTGTATTTGTGCAAAGGATGGTGGGGTAAATATCCTGAGTGGCACTGCATTTTGGATGCTGGCTAAGTTAGGGATAAAAAAAAAAGTTAATGGCTTATTCCTTTGCTCTTCCCAAGGAAAGGTATGTTAGCTGTCATTTAGGGATTTTATAAAATCTATTCAGTCTGATTTTCTTGTCTCATGGCTTAAGTGCAAGAAGGTGCTCATCGGGCTTTCTACTTGGTAACAGGCTAAACTGTGTTGCCACGAATTGTTTCCTGCGAATCTTGTTTTGAGCCCATTTTTATAGGCTGTCCTTAATACCAGGACTGTATTTCTGTGCCTTGATAATTCGTGCAAAGGTTCTCATGCTCTGATGGTGGGGAGGGCGGTGGGGGGAAGAGGTATTGATAATCTCATACTAACCTGAATTTCCTGAGAGACTCAAACAGTTTTCACACACTTTCTACACTCCTGTGGATAATGGTATTGCTGGCTGGCTCCCATGCTGTTAATGTATTCATGTGTATTCTGTTTAGGACAAAACAAAGTGCAGTGTGTTGGCTGAAGTTGCCCCTTTATTTCTTCCTCCTCTGTCTCTCCTGGGCAGAGTCAGGGCTTTCTTGCCCTTGATAAAGACCACGTTTGCATTTTCATAGTAATTAGCAATGAATTCTTTTGCATATTTTCCATAGTGCTTGCGGTTTGTAGTCACACCATCCGATGCAGAGCTTGCATTTGTACCTTATATTGACTGAATCATTTATATCAAAGACTCGTGCGTCGCAGCTGCTATAACGTTACAGCTTAGACAGTGTCCAGTAGACGTCTTCTCATCCACCATGTTATTGGAAGAGCGGGAAGCATTTCCTAATTCTGATTGAAAGGAAAACAAGGACCTCAGAGCTAAACTCATTTTCTCTTCGGAGAGAGACGTTCCTCTCGAGAACGATTTTAACCCCCTACCCAAGGCAGCAGGACTTCCACAAGCCATTCAACAGACACCACTGACCTTAGCAGCCTCAAGGACCTCCCACAAGGCTGGATGGATTCCACCATGATACTTTCCTGACCAAGGATGCGAAGGCTCTGCTAAGTTCAGTGTAAACATTATGGTTCCCCAAGTAAAGTAAAGTAAAGTAAAGTTTGCTTTAAAAGTGGAATCAGAGTACTCAGAAATTTTTACTTAAAAATTCCCCTTTGAAGAAACCTGGGTACATGATGATCTGAAAATCCAAGAGGAACCTGGAAAAATCCCTATCACAGCCAGATGGAGTCAGAATATCTGCAGGAGCTATTGTCTCTCATGCTGCTATTAGAAATGAAACAGTTCTTGGGACTTCCCTGGTGGCTCAGTGGTTAAGAATCTGCCTGCCAGTGCAGGGGACATGGGTTTGAGCCCTGGTCCGAGAAGATCCCACATGCTGCGGAGCAACTAAGCCCGTGTGCCACAGCTACTGAGCCTGCGCTCTAGAGCCCACGAGCCACAACTACTGACCCCATGTGCCACAACTACTGAGCCCGCGTGCCACAGCTACTGAGCCTGCACTCTAGAGCCTGCAAGACACAACTACTGAGCCCACGTGCCACAACTCCTGAAGCCTGCACACCTAGAGTCCGTGCTCCACAAGAGAAGCCACCGCAGTGAGAAGCCTGCGCACCACAAGGAAGAGTAGCCCCCACTCGCTGCAACTAGAGAAAGCCTGCACGCAGCAGCGAAGACCCAACACAGCCAAAATATTAATAAATAATTTTTTTTTTAATTAAGAAAAAAGGGGCTTCCCTGGTGGCGCAGTGGTTGAGAGTCCACCTGCCGATGCAGGGGACGCGGGTTCGTGACCCGGTCCAGGAAGATCCCACATGCCGTGGAGCAGCTGGGCCCGTGAGCCATGACCGCTGAGCCTGCGCATCCGGAGCCTGTGCTCCGCAACGGAAGAGGCCACAACAGTGAGAGGCCCGCGTACCGCAAAAAAAAAAAAAAAAAAAGAAAGAAATAGTTCTGTAATACAACAGAGTAATTCTCTTTTACACAGGAATGTAAAAATTTATACCAATGCAGAAAATAAATGATAATATCTGTGAAATTCTGTTTACCTCTAAATAAAATTTTGCTGGACTTTAAATTAAAAAAAAAAAAAAAAGGAAAGAAAACAATGTCCCACCTCAACCCCCAGCTTTGCACTCTCTCTGGGCTTCCCCTGGAGTACTAAACAGTGAGATTATTCCAGAAATTCTGGGTGTCTCAGGGCGGTTGAAAACAGGAATTGGCTTTAATTAAATTGAAACACAAAATAACAGTCTTTTGGTGGAGGGGCATTGCCCTGACTTTTCACCTGCAGCAACTGTCCTCACCATACTTATTTTGGGAAAAGCTTTGTTGCTAGCAGATTACTGATTTAATAAAACTGAAGGACCCAAAGTGGAGTTCAGTTAATTTAAGCAACAATGGGGGATATTATATGTATTAATAATGTTTTTATTAATTTTTATTAGGTTAAGAAGCTATTCTTCTTAAAATAGTTACTGAACTTTACAAACAGAGCTTCTGAACAAACAAAAACATCTCAAAATCTAACCTAGAAGGGAGACTAAGAGAGGGAAAATGAGCCTTTGGTAATCATTCACCTAGGACAGCTCTCTGTTCTCAGCTCTTGTTGGCAGTATTTGTCCTTTTCTGAAATTCACTAACAACAGAAAAAGGAAGAAAGGAGGTTTTTTTGGTTCTTCTCTGCAAATCAGTGGACAAAAGTTGATGCAAAAAACAAGCTCAATTTTCTAGTTCTTCCTTGGAATCAGAAGGTAGCCATATAACATTTCTTCTCTCTGCGCTTACATTTTATGCTGTTCTCAGTGTTTTATTTTGGACGTGATTGGTTTCACATACCACCAGCTAGAGCAGAAAGAGAAATAATTTCTCCAGGAGGTGTCCAAGCTATTAGGATATTACTATAGAAACAGGCTGTCACAACTGACATTCTCCACACATCAACCTTTGTTTATATAGAAAATGAACTATTTTAAACCATCCTGATTGCACTTGGCCCCCACCTCCACTAACTGAGCCATCGTCTGGTTTGGATTTTGGTGCCATTCTCACAACTTTTTATTCCACTAAATTAAAATCGATGGGATTCTTCTTGCTTGTATGTTACATCTGCAGTGTGTACTGTTGCAACCTGCATACAGGGAACCTTGAACGGTCCTGCCCAGCTTCTGTGACGTGATCAGAAATGCCATCTCATTTTACTGATGTTAGATCATGTTACCTGAACTTTACTTAGACTTTTATGAGCAAAGTTGGAAGTTCATCATCGCCAACTTTAATCCTCAGAGGTCAGGCTGTTAACCACACGGTGGCAGGGAACTGTTTGGTGGACACGTAATGTCATCTCTAGAATAAAATCCGTCAGGCTTTAGAAACTCTTGTTTTAGATATTAAGTTCAGTTATGTGCTAATTAAATCATCATAGCTTTCCAAGTGTCAAGGTGGTTTTAATATCCCTAACTAAGGGAAAAATTCAGAGTGAAACTTTAAAAATAAAGAATAGGACAGTCATGGACACATACACACTAACAAACATAGTAAGGTAGATAGCTAGTGGGAAGCAGCCGCATGGCACAGGGATATCGGCTCGGTGCTTTGTGACAGCCTGGAGGGGTGGGATAGGGAGGGTGGGAGGGAGGGAGACGCAAGAGGGAAGAGATATGGGAACATATGTATATGTATAACTGATTCACTTTGTTATAAAGCAGAAACTAACACACCATTGTAAAGCAATTATACCCCAATAAAGATGTTTAAAAAAAAAAAAAGAATAGGACAGAGACGGATAGGGGAATTAAGATTTCTATCATCTGGTTTACAAAATCAGAGATGTTTCTTACTTAAAAAGAATCACAGCATTATTCCTTGCTTGCTGAAAAATGTTTTTTTCCCCCAATGACTTCTCTTGGCCTTTTTAACATGATACCACATTTTGGCAATGGAGCATTCTACCTTGTGAAATTCAGGCTGCTGGGAGGCTGTACAGTGTGTGGAAAAGAGAGGAGATCCCAGGGGGGAAATGCTTCCCTCTGGAATTACTGGTGTCCCTGGAACTTTATAATGCCACCACTCTCTCTGATTGTCATTGTCATGACAGTGCAAGTGGCTAAATATGGCTACTTGTAATACACATGATATGTGGACTTCAATTATTCCAATTATTGCTTACTTAAGGTCAACTCAACATACATGAAAGAGAGTTTTAAACCCACATCATCCCCATAAGGTTAACAGCTGATCTTTCAGCAGAAACTCTGCAAGCCAGAAGGCATGGCAGGACATATTTAAAGTGATGAAGGAGTAAAACCTACAACCAAGATTACTCTACCCAGCAAGGATCTCATTCAGATTTGATGGAGAAATTAAAACCTTTACAGAAAAGCAAAAGCTGAGAGAGTTCAGCACCACCAAACCAGCTTTACAACAAATGCTAAAGGAACTTCTCTAGGCAAGAAACATAAGAGAAGGGAAAGACCTACAATAACAAACCCAAAACAATTAAGAAAATGGGAATAGGAACATACATATTGATAATTTTCTTAAATGTAAACATATTAAATGCTCCAACCAAAAGACATAGACTGGCTGAATGGATACAAAAACAAGACCCGTATATATGCTGTCTACAAGAGACCCACCTCAGACCTAGGGACACATACAGACTGAAAGTGAGGGGATGGAAAAAGATATTCCATGCAAATGGAAATCAAAAGAAAGCTGGAGTAGCAATTCTCATATCAGACAAAATAGATGTTAAAACAAAGACTATTACAAGAGACAAAGAAGGACACTCCATAATGATCAAGGGATCAATCCAACAAGAAGATATAACAATTGTAAATATTTGTGCACCCAACAGAGGAGCACCTTAGTACATAAGGCAAATACTAACAGCCATAAAAGGGGAAATGGACAATAACACAATCATGGTAGGAGCCTTTAACACCCCACTTTCACCAATGGACAGATCATCCAAACTGAACATAAACAAGGAAACACAAGCTTTAAATGATACATTAAACAAGATGGACTTAATTGATATTTATAGGACATTCCCTCCAGAAACAACAGAATACACATTCTTCTCAAGTGCTCATGGAGCATTCTCCAGGATAGATCATGTCATGGGTCACAAATCAAGCCTTGGTATATTTAAGAAAATTGAAATCGTATCAAGTATCTTTTCCGACCACAATGCTCTGATACTAGATATCAATTACAGGAAAAGATCTCTAAAAAATACAAACACATGGAGGCTAAACAATACACTACTTAATAACCAAGAGATCACTGAAAAAATCAAAGAGGAAATCAAAAAATACCTACAAACAAATGATAATGAAAACACAACAACCCAAAATCTGTGGGATGCAGCAAAAGCAATTCTAAGAGGGGAGTTTATAGCAATACAATCCTACCTTAAGAAACAAGAAACATCTCAAATGAACAACCTAACCTTACACCTAAAGCAATTAGAGAAAGAAGAAGAAAAAAACCCCAAAGTTAGCAGAAGGAAAGAAATTATAGAAATCAGATCAGATAAATGAAAATATCAATAAAACTAAAAGCTCGTTCTTTTTTTTTTTTTTTTTTTTTTTTGGCTGTATTCGGGCCTCTCACTGTTGTGGCCTCTCCCGTTGCGGAGCACAGGCTCCGGACGCGCAGGCTTAGCAGTCATGGCTCACGGGCCTAGCTGCTCCACGGCATGTGGGATCTTCCCGGACTGGGGCACAAACCCACGTCCCCTGCATCAGCAGGCAGACTCACAACCACTGTGCCACCTGGGAAGCCCTAAGAGCTGGTTCTTTCAGAAGATAAACAAAATTGATAAACCGTCAGCCAGACTCATCAGGAAAAAAAGGGAGAAGACTCAAATCAATAGAATTAGAAATGAAAAAGGAGAAGTAACAACTGACACTGCAGAAATACAAAGGATCATGAGACATTACTACAAGGAACTCTATGCCACTAAAATGGACAACCTGGAAGAAATGGACAAATTCTTAGAAATGCACAACCTTCCGAGTCTGAACCAGGAAGAAATAGAAAATATGAACAGACCAGTCACAAGCACTGAAATTGAAACGGTGATTAAAAATCTTCCAACAAAGAAAAGCCCAGGACCAGATGGCTGCACAGGCGAATTCTGTCAAACATTTAGAGAAGAGCTAACACCTATCCTTCTCAAACTCTTCCAAAATACAGCAGAGGGAGGAACCCTCCCAAACTCATTCTACAAGGCCACCATCACCCTGATACCAAAACCAGACAAAGATGTCACAAAGAAAGAAAACTACAGGCCAATATCACTGATGAACATAGATGCAAAAATCCTCAACAAAATACTAGCAAACAGAATCCAACAGCGTATTAAAAGGATCAGACACCATGATCAAGTGGGGTTTATCCCAGGAATGCAAGGATTCTTCAATATACACAAATCAATCTATGTGATACACCATATTAACAAATTGAAGGAGAAAAACCATATGATCATCTCAATAGATGCAGAGAAAGCTTTCGACAAAATTCAACACCCATTTATGATTAAAAACCCTCCAGAAAGTAGGCGTACAGGGAACTTTCCTCAACATAATAAAGTCCATATATGACAAACCCACAGCCAACATCGTCCTCAGTGGTGAAAAACTGAAAGCATTTCCACTAAGATCAGGAACAAGACAAGGTTGCCCACTCTCACCACTGTTATTCAACATAGTTTTTTAAGTTTTAGCCACAGCAATCAGAGCAGAGAAAGAAATAAAAGGAATCCAAATTGGAAAGGAAGAAGTAAAGCTGTCACTCTTTGCAGATGACATGATACTGTACATAGAGAATCCTAAAGATGCTACCAGAAAATTATTAGAGCTAATCAATGAATTTGGTAAAGTAGCAGGATACAAAATCAATGCACAGAAATATCTTGCATTCCTATACACTAATGATGAAAAATCTGAGAGTGAAATTAAGAAAACACTCCCATTTACCACTGCAACAAAAAGAATAAACTATCTATGAATAAACCTACCAGTCACAAAAGGAGACAAAAGACCTGTATGCAGAAAATTATAAGACACTGATGAAAGAAATTAAAGATGATACAAATAGATGGAGACATATACCATGTTCTTAGATTGGAAGAATCAACATTGTGAAAATGACTCTACTACCCAAAGCAATCTACAGATTCAATGCAATCCCTATCAAACTACCAATGGCATTTTTCACAGAACTAGATCAAAGAATTTCACAATTTGTATGGAAACACAAAAGACCCCGAATAGCCAAAGCAATCTTGAGGCAAAAAAAAAAGGAGCTGTAGGAATCAGGCTCCCTGACTTCAGACTATACTACAAAGCTACAGTAATCAAGAGAGTATGGTACTGGCACAAAAACAGAAAGATAGATCAATGGAACAGGATAGAAAGCCCAGAGATAAACCCACACACATATGGTCACCTTATCTTTGATAAAGGAGGCAGGAATGTACAGTGGAGAAAGGACAGCCTCTTCAATAAGTGGTGCTGGGAAAACTGGACAGCTACAGGTAAAAGAATGAAATTAGATCACTCCCTAACACCATACAGAAAAATAAACTCAAAGTGGATTAAAGACCTAAATGTAAGGCCAGATACTATCAAACTCTTAGAGGAAAACATATGCAGAACACTCTACGACATAAATCACAGCAAGATCCTTTTTGACCCACCTCCTAGAGAAATGGTAATAAAAACAAAAATAAACAAATGGGACTTAATAAACTTAAAAGCTTTTGCACAGCAAAGGAAACCATAAACAAGATGAAAATACAACCCTCAGAATGGGAGAAAATATTTGCAAATGAAATAACTGACAAAGGATTAATCTCCAAAATTTACAAGCAGCTCCTGCAGCTTAATATCAAAAAAACAACCCAATCCAAAAATGGGCAGAAGACCTAAATAGACATTTCTCCAAAGAAGATATACAGATTGCCAGCAAACACATGAAAGAATTCTCAACATCACTAATCATTAGAGAAATGCAAATCAAAACTACAATGAGATATCATCTCACACCAGTCAGAATGGCCATCATCAAAAAATCTACAAACAATTATTACTGGAAGCGTGTGGAGAAAAGGGAACACTCTTGCACTGCTGGTGGGAATGTAAATTGATACAGCCACTATGGAGAACAGTATGGAGGTTCCTTTAAAAACTAAAAATAGAACTCCCATATGACCCAGCAATCCCACTACTGGGCATATACCCTGAGAAAACCATAATTCAAAAAGAGGCATGTACCAAAATGTTCGTTACAGCTCTATTTACAATAGCCAGGACATGGAGCAACCTAAGTGTCCATGAACAGATGAATGGATAAAGAAGATGTGGCACATATATATAATGGAATATTACTCAGCCATAAAAAGAAACGAAATTGAGTTATTTGTAGTGAGGTGGATGGACCTAGAATCTGTCATACAGAGTGAAATAAGTCAGAAAGAGAAAAACAAATACCGTATGCTCTCACATATATATGGAATCTAAAAAAAAAAAAAAAATCGTCATGAGGAACCCAGGGGCAAGAGGGGAACAAAGACACAGACCTACTAGAGAATGGACTTGAGGATACGGGGAGGGGGGAAGGGGAAGCTGGGACGAAGTGAGAGAGCGACATGGACATATATACACTACCAAACGTAAGGTAGATAGCTAGTGGGAAGCAGCCACGTAGCACAGGGAGATCAGCTCGGTGCTTTGTGACTGCCTGGAGGGGTGGGATAGGGAGGGTGGGAGCGATGGAGACGCAAGAGGGAAGAGATATGGGAACATATGTATATGTATAACTGATTCACTTTGTTATAAAGCAGAAACTAACACACCATTGTAAAGCAATTATACCCCAATAAAGATGTTTAAAATAAATAAATAAAACCCGCATCATCTGCCAGTTGACTCCATCCACGTCGCATTTATTCCATGTATCCTGTGATCATTTGCTAAGAGAAACTGTCAGTTGCCAAGTGTCACTTCTGTAGCCAAAGTCTGAGTTATTACTTCCTGCTTGGAGTGGGCTGGAGGAATTTGAGGGAAGAACAAGGATGTTGAGGTTAAGACTTTTCATTCTTTGCAGAGCATGGACACCATGGGCTTTGTTGCTGAAAGTAATCATACCAGACACGTGCATAGAGAATGGCTCTGCGAGTGTTAGGGGGAGTATGTGAGACTCTCACTAGCATTATTAAGAAGGAACACTTAAGGGATGATACAGAAGAGGCTACGTAATGCTGTAGGTGGGGACAGGCAAAGGCAGGCAGGGGCGGATCCAAGACAGAGCCACAGAGGTTTCATCAGCTAGGGATCTTAGCCCCTATTTGTTCTCTAAGTGAGAACGGGATTGTAAATGGTGACGTCTGTGACATTTGTCTCCAGGGTCCCTCTCTGCCGTTTCTGTGCCCTTTCTCTTCTGCTTGGTAGCCTATGAGCTTTGCCACCTATGTGTTCACAGCCTTCTGTGTTCTCCGTGCACCATTTGTGAGTGTTAAGCTGTTCCTTCATAGCGTCTCCCATTTTCTTAATTTATTTTATCTAATTCTGAAATATTAGATTACAGTCATTAGTTGTTCTAGGACCCATGTATTTTTTCCTGGGATGTGGTAGTTGTCCCAGTATATGACTTGGGCCATTCCTCCTTTTTTCTTATATTTGCGTGGGATCCCAACACCATCCTCTGTGTTACTCAAGGCAAAATGTGCTGAGTTTTCCTGTATTTTTAGTTCCTTTGTAAGAGGTGGGAGTGGTCCAGGAAAGCTTCCCTGGCATCATGGCTGTTGCCAGGCATTAAAAAATGTGGCCTCTCGGGCTTCCCTGGTGGCGCAGTCGTTGAGAGTCCGTCTGCCAATGCAGGGGACAGGGGTTCGTGCCCCGGTCCGGGAAGATCCCACATGCCGCGGAGCGGCTGGGCCCGTGAGCCATGGCCGCTGAGCCTGCGCGTCCGGAGCCTGTGCTCCGCAACGGGAGAGGCCACAACAGTGAGAGGCCCGCGTACCGCAAAAAAATAAATAAATAAAAAATAAAAACAAAAAATGTGGCCTCTCTTCTGCTCTCCGATTCTGTTCTCAGTGTGTTATCTCAGGACGCTGCTTTGTTCATCTGGAAGTTTTAGTTGAGGATTCTGAGAGCCTTGATCTCAATGGCTCAGATCGCCCCCTTCCTGCCCTGCCTGCCCTCTTCCTTGCTGCCCTCATGGGGTGCCAAGCCTTTCTGCACATACTCCTAACGAGAGCCTGTGGATCCCCTGTAGGTTGTGTGGTGTCCCACTTGGCGTGTGATTCTTCTTCTGGGTGTGATCCCCGGTGGCCTGCTTCCAGTTTCCCAGCTCAGGACTGTCAGATCTCCTCTGCTTCTACTGCTTTCCTAAAACCACTTACCTGCAGGGTCAGGCTGCTGGGGGACAGGGAGAGAGGAAAGAGAGAGATCTGCCCCACCCCTACTGTTTCTGGAGGATTCCTTTTCATCAATGTTCTCTCTCTCTCTCCCTCCCACCCCTTTTTGTTCTATTACTCTGTTTTGTGTGGGGATTTGGAGAGATTCACAAATTTCTCCAGCAAGCCTCCATCTTGCCCTTCTCAGAAGACCCCTTGTACTGGTCAGAGCTCTCCAGAGAAACAAAACTAATATATATAATGATTTAATGATTATATATCATATACACACATATATATATATGATTTATTATAGGAATTGGCTCATGCAATTATAGAGGCTGAGAAGGCCCATGGTCTGCTGACAGCCAGCTGCAGAACTAGGAAATCCCATGCTATAATTCAGCACAAGTCAGAAGCCTAAAAACCAGGAGCCCCCTCGACTGACAGCAGGAGCATGTGGATGTCCAGGCTCAGGCAGAGAGAGCAGATTCCCTTCTTCTGCCTTTTTTGTTCTATTCAGACCCTTAATGGATTGGGTGATGCCCTCCTGCACTGGAGAGCACAGTCTCCTTTACTCAGTCTACCATTTCAAATGCTAATCGCACCCTCACAGACACATCCAGAAATAATGTTTTACCAATTTTCCAGGCATCCTTTAGCCCAATGGAGTTGACATAAAGTTAAGCAGCACACCATCCTTCCCATCTAGGTTGAAATCATTCTTTCTTTGGATTCCTTCTTTGGATTCCAGTTTCAGATCACAACTGTCTTTGGGCAGTCAATTCTTTGATGATTCCAATACATTTTTATAGTTCCTTCATCTAATCTCCCCTTTTTATGTGGTCTTTAAGAGCTGTATCCTTAGCTTTTTTTTTCTATATTTTTTTGGGCAATCTTTACTGTACCCACTATTTTTAAATCTTTTTCTCTTTGGTGAACATTTCTCTGATACAAATCCAATTCTTAGTCCTCTGCTAAACCTCGGACCTTTGTTTCAGGTTGCTCGTCAGATGTACAACAGGTGAATTAAATTTGGAAAATTCCAAAATGAAACTCTTCAGTTTCCCATTAAAAACGATTTTACCCTAATTCAATGGCCAGAATCAATTTCTCAGAAACCACATAGTCATTCTGGCTTCTTCCCTAGACTCCTGTATTCTGAGTCTCTAACTTCTGTCAATTCTAGCACTGCTATGGTCTGAATGTTTTTGTCCTCTCATCCCCAATTCATAAGTTGAAATCCTGATCCCAAATGTGATGCTATTAGGAGGTGGGGATTTGGGGAGGTAATTAGGTCATGAGGCTGAAACCCTCAGGAATGAGATTAGTGCCCTTATCAAAGAGATATCGGAGGATGTATTGTACAGCATGGTGACTATAGTTAATAATACACTATTGTATATTTGAAAGTCACTAAGAGAGTAGATCTTAAAAGTTCTCATCACAAGAAAAAAAATCGTGGATGTTAACTAAACTTATTGTGGTAATCATTTCACAATATATACATACATCAAATAGTTATGTTGTATAACTTGAACTAATAAATGTCATTAGTATATTGTAGTGTATACGATATATACCTTGTATACCTTGAACTAATACAATGTTATATGTCAATTAAATCTCAATAATTTTCTTAAAAATTAAAAGATTGAAACAGAAAAAAATTCTACTATTCAAGTTAGTATTATGTAGATGATCAAGTTAATATTGCCTTAAAACCATTAAGATAAATTAGACCTTCACATGTTTTGAATAAATGTATTTATAAGAAAGGTTTAGTAAGCTATTACATTTTTATAAAAAATTGAGCTTGCCTCAGTGTATATCAACATAATTTTATAAACATCATTAATTTTTCACATTAACAATTGCTTTTACAACTTATGTAACTGAGCAGTGCTTCAAAAGCATTGAAACTAAAGGCACAGAAATTTAGCAGAAAAATAAAGCAGTAAATCTATTAGCACAAGATGAGTTTTTGTCTTCAAGAAAATATTGCTGTATATATGGGATCAGTCTACTTTATAACATTGCTGGGAAATTTTTTGTCACTTTAAAATGCTTTTTCCTTTGCTTTCAGTTTTTCTGGCAAGCAAAACACTGTTCAGAAGCTCAGTATCATAAAAGGAAAAATATGTTTCTGATCTTTTTCTTCCCTGAGTCAAGAGGAGCTTATATGTTCCTCTTTGACTTTCTCTTCTCTTGAAGCTTTATTTGTAGCCCCAACTTTTTCATATCTGAGTCGGTTTTTCTGAGATAGACATTGTTTGCTTGTTTGTTTTTATTACATACGTGCAATCCTTTTTTAATATTTGAAGAGCTTCTTTCATCAATATTTTGGTACATAAAAGCAAACTCTTATCACTAGCATTATTATGATACCTTGTTTATTTTTCCCCTCCCATATTCTCCCGTTAAGTTAAAAATCCAGAATGGTGGGTCTCTACCTTGTTTCTGAAATAATTTAGTCTAATCATTGGTCGTGATATCTCTAACTTTTGTTTAACTAAGAAGGTTTGGTTGGTACCATCTTTAGGACATGAAAAGTGATATTTATAGCTAGCTGTCCTGTTTTTATACATCTTTAAAATGATTTTAATCTTCATTTAGTCTTTATATTTTATTATTTTAAAAATTCCCTTTAAAGTCTTTCTTTTATTTTGCAGCTTTATTTTTTGTTTTGCTAAAGAAAATTTGATAAAGATATATTTTCTCTTAATTTAAGTAGTATAACTCTGTTTTTTTTTTTTTTATGAGAAATGAGTATTGCTAAAGCTGTTGTCATCCAGTGCCATTTTGGAGTTAATGAAAGGAAAGTTATTCTAACATATTTTGCAGAGAGAAGAGTAATTTCAAATAGATAGGCCAAATTAATTCCAGACTGGAAATCAGCCACTAGAAAAACTTAAACATTCAATATTGCTTTTCAGAAATCTAAAAACCTCATGTTAAAATGAGAAGAGGGGTCAGAAGTTCAAGTCTTCTCTAAAAAAATGGAGATATTTAACTTTTTTTAAGTGAAAGGAACATCTAATGAGCCTTGTTTATAATATATAAATAAAGAAATGCATCTCATTTTTGTAAAATCTGTTATGCAATCATTTTATATGCAAGAACGCTAATAGAGAAGATTGGGTACTTCTTGAAATTCAGTTGGCCTGACCCTTAAAAGCTTCAGGGACCACTCCTCTGAAACTTGACTAAACCAAATTTTAACTGCCGACTTGCACCCAAGAGTACATTGACAAGAGCGAAAACTTTCCTCGTGGATATGCTTGTAATGTCTTTCCAGGAGCTATAGGCGTAGCCAGATGCGTCTTTCCTCAGATCTTTAGAATATCTATATAGGTACATTATTTTATAGTGATATAATATTTTTTTATTTTTTATTTATTTTGCGGTACGCGGGCCTCTCACTGTTGTGGCCTCTCCCATTGCGGAGCACAGGCTCCGAACGCGCAGGCTCAGCGGCCATGGTTCATGGGCCTAGCCGCTACACGGCATGTGGGATCTTCCCAGACCGGGGCACGAACCCGTGTCCCCTGCATCAGCAAGCGGACTCTCAACCACTGCGCCACCAGGGAAGCCCTATAGTGATATAATATTAATGTAGGGAAACTTTTTCCTAAACTGAAGTATAGTTGATTTACAATGTTGTGTTAGTTTCTGGTATTTAGCAAAGTGATTCTGCATTTTTATACATATTCTATTCTATATTCTTTTCCATTATGGTTTATTACAAGATACTGAATATAGTTCCCTGTGCTATACAGTAGGACCTTTTTGTTTATCTATTTTATATCTAGTAGTTTGTATCTGCTAATCCCAAACTCCTAATTTATCCCTCCCCCACCCCCTTTCCCTTTGAACCATAAGTTTGTTTTCTATGTCTGTGAGGCTGTTTCCGTTTCGTAAATAAGTTCATTTGTGTCATTTTATAATATGGTATTTGTCTGTCTGACTTCCCTTAGTATGGTAATTACTAGGTCCATCCATGTTGCTGCAAATGCCATTATTTTATTCTTTTTATTATGGATGAGTAGTATTCCATTGTGTATATGTACCACTTCTTTATCCATTCATCTGTTGATGGACACTTAGGTTGCTTCCATGTCTTGGCTATTGTAAATAGTGCTGCAATGAACATTGGGGTGCATGTGTCTTTTTGAATTAGAGTTTTCTCTAGATATCTGCCCAGGAGTGGGATTGCTGGGTCATATGGTAATTCTGTTGTTAGTTTTTTAAGGAAGCTCCACACTGTTTTCCATAGTGGCTGCACCAATTTACATTCCCACCGACAGTGTAGGGGGGTTTGTAGGGAGACATTTCGAGCTTTGGATTCACAAAAGAGATGAGATAGTATGTAGTTTAGACAGGGTAGGAGTTAGGATAGGGCCAAATGAAAGTTAAGTAGAGAAAGGAAGAAGGTAAAGATGTAGAAAAGTGTTGATAACACTTTTTCACATCATTGATAACACTTTTTCACACATTATTTTCACATCAACTTCTGATTTCTCCCACCAAACTTACTCTTTTCTTCCCATCCCACCACTGATGGACCCCGCTTCACTAACACCATAAATTTTGATCCTCAGACCCAAAACTTCTTTGAGTCATCATTAAGTCTTCTTTCTTTCATATCCCACATCCAATCTACCAGCAAATCCCGTTGGCATTACATTCGTAATATATCACAGATATGACAATTTCTCACCACTGCCACCTCCACCACCCTCATCACCATAATCTTTTTCACCAGGACAGTTACAATAGCCTTCTATTTGGGATTCCCAGTTTCTTCTCTTGTCCCCTTATTTGCTTTCTTGTGCTGCCCAGCAGCCAGAATGATCCTTTAAAAATGTAAATCAGATCATTTCCCTCCCCTGCTCAAACCTACTACGCCTTCATCACATTCGGTACAAGGCCCCACATCAGTGGTTCTCAAGCATGTCTGCACATTAGAATCACCTGGGGAGTATTGACAAATTACTGTTGATTGGTACCATCTGCAAATCAACTGAAATCAGATCTCTGGGATCAGGACCTAGCATCTGTGAATTTTTAAAGTTCCCCAGGTGTTTCAGAGGCACAGTGAGGGTTGAGAGTCCTCTCTGGCTACCCCTCCAACCCCATTGCCTACCACTGCCCGCTCTGTCCCCCCACTTTGACTTCCTTGTTGCTCCTCAAGCCCACCAAGGATATCTACGACTCAAAGCCTTATGCAACTGCTACCATTCACTCTGCTGGCTACAAGGTCATTACCTCACTCCATGCAGATCTCCACTCAAATGTCACCTTCTCAAAGAGGTCTTTCCTGACCATCCCATCTAAAATAGGTTGACAGTCCTCATCTTGCTCTATCCTATTGCCCTCTTTAGTTTTCTTAAAGGAAGTTTTAATATTATATTATAACTACTTGTTCATTGATTTTTTTTCCCCTTCTGTCTCACCACTAGAATGTAAAATCCAGGAGGCCAGGGAATTTGTCTAATTTGTTCACTGCTGTATTTCAAGTTCGTACAATAGTTCCTAGACATTGTAGGAGCTTAATACACATTTATTATTTTTTAAGTTAATTTTTTTACTTGCTTAAGTTTGGGCAATGGCAAAAAGGATGCCCAGGATCTGTGGTTGGAAAGTTTGGAAATTTGGCTTTGCCTCCTACTGGGTTTTGGTGTGGTTTTGACTTCTTTATAATCTCCCCGTGGTTGCTTGGTTGTAGAGCCTGGTGGTCAGCACTGGCAGTGCACTTTGGGGCCTGGTGAGTGGCCCACATCCCCCTTCCACGGGCTTCAGTGGGAAAATTCCAACACTTAAGGCTTGTGTGGGCGGGGCAGGGGCGGAGCCTCAGATCATCCTGAAATCAGCCCAGCTGGGCAGACTCTGAGAGTGAGTAGGGAAGCTGCTGCTGCCGCCATAGTTTTTCCAGAACCTAGGCAGGAATCACCAGCGAGAGCTAGACTGAAGGAAGAACTGGAGAGAAAACACTGAAGTATTAAATCCGTTGCTGCCCAGTTATTTCAAGATTTTGTTCAAAATGCAGAGAAGGTAAAATAGAAGTTAGTTGTTTTTGTTTATATTGAGACATAATTGACATATATATTCGTTTCAGGTGTACAAAATAATGATTTGATATGTGTACTATTGCAAAAGCTCACCACAATGAGTCCAGTTAACCTCCATCACCACACGTAGTTACAAATTTTTTTCTCTTGTGATGAAAACTTTTAAGATCTACTGTCTTAGGAACTTTCAAATATACAATACAGTATTGTTAACCATAGTCACCTGACTGTTCTTTAAACCCCCAGGACTTATCTGTTTTATAATTGGAAGTTTGTACCTTTGCAGTGCCTTCACCCATTTTGCAACTGCTCCACCACCCTACCCCCTCAACCACTAATCTGTTCTTTGTATCTATGAGTTCTGTTTTGTTTTTTAAGATTCCACATATTTAAAAAAACAAAAAGGTTCCACATATAAATGAGATCGTCAGTATTTGTCTTCCTCTGACTTTTTTAACTTAACATAATACCCTCAAGGTCCGTCCATGTTGTCGAAAATAGCATGATTTCCTCACTTTTTGTAGCTGAGTAATATCCCATTGTGTATATATGCCACACGTTATCCATTTATCTCTGGATAAATAGATAGTTTCTTTCCATGTTTTGGCTATTATAAATAATGCTGAAGTGGATGGACCTATAGTCTGTCATACAGAGTCCAGTAAGTCAGAAAGAAAAACAAATACCTTATGCTAACACATATATATGGAATCTAAAAAAAAAAATGGTACTGATGAACCTAGTGTCTGGGCAGGAATGATGATGCAGATGTAGAGAACGGACTGGAGGACACAGTGGGGGAGGGGGAAGCTGGGACAAAGTGAGAGAGTAACATTGACATAGATACACGACCAAATGTAAAATGGATGGCTAGTGGGAAGCTGCTGCATATGGCAGAGGGAGATCAGCTCGGTGCTTTGTGACGACCCAGAGGGATGGGATACGGAGGGTGGGAGGGAAGCTCAAGACAGAGGGTATATGGAGATATATGTATACATATAGCTGATTCACTTTGTTATACAGCAGAAACTAACACATTGTACAGCAATTATACTACAATAAAGATGTGCAAAAAATAAAATAAAATAAAATTACTCAAGATAAAAAATAATGCTGCAGTGAACATGAGGGTACATATATCTTTTGAGTTTTTCATTTCCTTTGGATAAATACCCAGGAGTGGAACTGCTGCATCATATGATCGTTCTATTTTTAATTTTTTGAGGAACCTCCATACTGTTCTCCATAGTGGCTGCACCAATTTACATTCCCACCAACAGTGCAGGGGGTTCCCTTTTCTCCACATCCTCACCAACACTTGTTATTTGTTGTCTTTTTGATGATAGCCATTCTGACAGATGTGGGTGATGTCTCATTGTGGTTTTGATTTGCATTTCCCTGATGATTAGTGATGTTGAGCATCTTTCATGTGTCTGTTGACCATCTGTATGTCTTCTCTGGAAAAATGTCTAGTCCATTTTTATATTGCATTATTTGGCTTTTTGCTATTGAGTTGTATGAATTCTTTATACATTTTGGATATCAACCTCTTATCTGATATATGACTTGGAAATATTTTCTCCCATTTGGAAGGTTACTTTTTCATTTTGTTGATGATTTCCCTTGCTGTGCAGCTTTTTGGTTTGATATAGTCCCATTTGTTTATTTTTGCTTTTGTTGCCTTTGCTTTTGGTGTCAAATCCAAAAAATCATCACCAAGGCAGATGTCAAGGAGTTTAAAGCCTGTTTTCTTCCAAGAGGTTTATGATTTCAGGTCTTACATACAAGTTTAATCCATTTTGAGTTAATCTTTGTGTATAGTGATCCAGTAGCATGTGGCTTCCAGTTTCCCCATAACCATTTATTGAGGAGATAGTCCTTTCCCCACTGTACATTCTTGGGTCTTTTGTTATAAATTAATTGACCATATAGGTATGGGTTAATTTCTGGGCTTTCTGTTCTATTCCATTAATCTATGTGTCTGTTTTTATGCCAGTACCATACTGTATTGATTACTATAGCTTTGTAATATAGTTTAAAATCAGGAAATGTGATTCCTCCAGCTTTGTTCTTCTTTCTCAAGATTGCTTTGGCTATTCAAGGTCTTTTGTGATTTTATATGAATTGTAGGATTGTTTTGTTTCTGTGAAAAAAAATGCCAGTGGAATTTTGATAGAAATTGCATTGAGTCTGTAGATTGCTTTGACAGTATGGACATTTAAACAATATTAATTATTGCAATCCATAAGCATGAAATATCTTACCACTTATGTGTTTCTTTTTCAGTTTCTTTCATCAATATTTTATACTTTTCAGTGTTTAGTCTTTCACCTCCTTGGTTAAATTTATTTATAGATATTTTATTCTTTTTGATGCAGTTGTAAATGGGATCATTTTCCTGATTTCTCTGATAGTTCATTATTAGTATATTGAAACACAACTGATTTTTGTTTATTGATTTTGTATCCTGCAACTTTACTGAATTTTTCATTCTAACAATTTTTTGATAGATTATTTTGGGTTTTCTTTATGTAATATCATGCCATCTACAAATGGAGGCAGTTTTACTTTTTTCCTTTCTGATCTTGATGTCCTTTATTTCTTTTTCTTGCCAAATTTATTTGACTAGGACTTCCAATACTATGTTGGTTAAAGTGGTGAGACTGGGCATCTTTATATTGTTCCTGATCTTAGAGGAAAAGCTTTTAGCTTTTCACCATTCAGTATAATGTTAGCTGTGGACTTGTCATATATGGTCTTTATTATGTTGAGGTACAGTTCTTTTATATCCTCTTTGTTGAGAGTTTTTTAATCATACATAGATGTTGAATTTTGTCAAATGCTTTTTCTGTATCTATTGAGATGATCATATGGTTTTTATTCTTCAGTTTGTTAATGTGGTGTATCATTGATTAATCTGTGGATATTGAACTATCCTTTTATCCCTGGGATAAATCCCACTTAGTCATGGTGTATGATCCTTTTAATGTTTGTTGAATTTAGTTTGCTAATATTTTGTTAAGGATTTTCACATCTATGTTTATCAGTGATATTGGCCTATAATTCTCTTTTTATTGTGATCTTTGTCTGGTTTTGGTATCAGGGTGATGCTGGCCTCATGGAATGAGTTCAGAAGTGTTCCTTCCTCCGCAATTTTCAGGAATAGTTTGAGAGGGATAAATGTTAACTCTTCTCTAAATGGTAGAATTCATCTAGTCTTGGACTTTTGTTTGTTGAGAGGTTTTTAATTACTGATTTAATCTCCTTATTAGTAATCAGTCTGTTCAGATTTTCTGTTTCTTCATGATTCAGTCTTGGTAGGTTGTATATTTCTAGGAATTTATCCATTCCTTCTAGAGTGTCTAATTTTTTTCCATATAATTGCTCATAGTAGTTTCTTATGATCGTTTGTATTTCTGTGATACTGGTTGTAATGTCTTCTTTTTCATTTCTCTTTTTATTTATTTGCATCTTCTCTCTTTTTTCTTGGTAACTCTAGCTAAAGGTTTGTCTGTTTTATCTTTTCAAAAAAGCAGCTCTTAGTTTCATTGATCTTTTATATTGTTTTTTAATTTCTATTTTATTGATTTCTTCTCTGACCTTTGTTATTTCCTTCCTTCTACTAACTTGGGCTTAGTTTGTTCTTTTTTTTTTTTTTGCTTGAGGTGTAACGTTAGGTTTTTTACTTGAGATCTTTCCCCAGATTAAGGAAGTCTTCAGCCGTTACTTCTTTCAGTAAGTTTTCTGCCCCTCTATCTTTTCTCCTTCTGGGATCTCTGTAGTGTGAATATTGGTCTGCTTGTGTTGTCCTGTAAGTCCCTTAAGTTATCTTCACTCTTTTTCTTTGTTTTTTCTTTTTTGCTCCTCTAACTGGATGATTGCCACTGCTTGGTCGTCAAGTTCGTTGACCTTTTCTTCATTTCATCTAGTCTACTATTGAACTGCTCTGTAGAATTTTTCAGTTCAGTTATTATAATCTTCAGTTCTGTGTTTCTGTTTGGCACTTTTAAATATTTTCAATCTCTTTTTTGAAATTCTCACCTTATTCATGCATTACTTTCCTGACCTCAGCGATCACCTTTGTGATCATTATCTTAAATTCTTTATCAGCTAAATCGTCATTTTGTTAACATTTTTTTTTTCTGAGGTTTTATCTTGTTCTTTTGTGTGGAGTATATTCCTTTGTTTCTTCATTTTTCTTGATTCTCTGTGTTGGTTTCTGTGCATTAGATAAAACAGCCACGTCTCTCAGTCTTGAAGTAGTGGTCTTAGGTAGAAGATGAATCTTATGGTTCCACCCTGTCTGAGCTCTTGGTTGTCTCTCAGACCTTTATGATTGTCCAAGCAGCCTATTCTATTTTTAATAGCTCCCCCTAGTTGAGGATGTGCCAAGACCTGTCAGTGTCCCAAATGGGAGGATCTCAGTCAGCAGCTAGGTTCAAGGTGATTGGAAGGTGGACCCTCAGGTTTCACCTCTTAAAGTATGCAAATATATCTCTTTCAGGGGAAGACTGGGAGATGGGAATTTCTGTCTGCTTCCTCTCTGCTGAGCCCTGGGGTGATAGCTGTTAAGAACTGGTTTTTTTGTTTGTTTGCTACCATCCCACTGAACCCATGAACATAAGCCCTACTGGACACCAGGGCAGGCTCTCAAGGGATGTGTCCTCTGGCAGCATACCTAGAAAATATATCTTGTTATCATAGTTAGTGTTGTAAGGCACAAATTCGTGTGTGCCATGTGTTGTACACCACATTTCTTTGCAAAATTATTTCCATGCTGTTTTGACGTCTAAATAGAAACAGACAATGTGAATCAGGTGAAAGTGGTCATTAGAAGACAGTAGAGAGAAAGGCAAGTTGTGAGAATGATCAGGAGTTAGCTTTAGAAGATATGGCAAAAACAAAATGATGAGAAAGGAGGAGGGCATATGGTAAGGACCAGTGAAGTAGTGGTGTAGGAGGAGGAATAGAAATAAAGATGAAGAGGGAAGTGGTTATCTTTGAAGGGCAGTTTAATTTATCTGTGTCCCTGTATCACTTACTTCTACATACCTCTTTCCTACATGCATCTACAGGCATGTAGCCCTAAACAGAGGATAATGATAAATGAGGACAGTCATTCATTCCTTCAGCAAGTAATTTTTATTTATCATCTATTCTAGTCCAGGCAGTGGGCTACAATAAAAGATGAACATTTTAACAAGGCAGAAACAGTTCTTTGTCCCAAGGATGGTGGAGTCCAGCAAGGGGGACAGACAGTAGGCCACAACAACAGTTTGCTGCTAAGAGTAAATAGGGCACCAGGGGAGCCACAGGATGCCACCTATCCCTGAATTGGGGTGGGGAGTGCTCAAGGAAAGCACCTCTGAGGTGGTGATTGAGGAAGAAGAACTGGCCAAATAAAGGAGGAGAAAGAGGAAAGGAAAGGTGTTCCAGGCAGAGGCAGCAGCAAATCTAGCAGCAGCAGAATGGTTTTGCAGAATGGCAAAGCTCAGCATAGCTGGAGTGTGGACTGTAAGGGGTAAGGGAACTTACTGGGAGGTTTGAGAGATCTGGGGATAGATTTGGCACTTTTCCAGGTGTTGGTGTAAGTAGTGGCTAAGGACTGAAGAACACCTATGTCTAGGGATCCCTGGTCATATATTTCCTGGATATAGAAACATGTCTGCAAAGAGGCAGAGGATGAGAACTGAGATTTCTCCCTGGATTAGTTTTCTGGAGTAAATCCCTCTCTCATCATCTTATAACTGGGAACATACCTACTACATGGAAAGACAAGAATTCTCCAAGACTCTGTCTGTGTATTGTGACAAATAGTAGAAACTCAAGAAAATGCTTCTATCTGTTCCAAATAGTTGGATATGTTGCTTGTGGCTTCTGCAATGCAAGAAATGAAGACCAGGCAGTGTGAAGCAGTGGAAAGGTGGCTACATCCTGGCAGTCTTATTTTCAGAGCAATATTTAGTTTTCTCCATTGAGAACCAGGACAAATGAGCTTCAGGGCAGGGCAGTTGAATGTCTTGAGCATGTGTCCCTTGACCTGCAGACATAAAGTGAGGATAAATGTCAGCCAGGGCGTAACAAGTAAGGATGTATCGTAGTGACATACCTTTTGGCTTTTTAGAATGTAAACCAAACAATGTTTTAATTGTCCAGATACACAGAATTCCAGGAACAGGCTAAATTACCTTCTTGGATCACTTGAGCAGTTATAAATCACTGATTATATATTTGAGGTACTTTTTTGTTATTTATAGAAGGCTGATAACTTTTCATTTGAATAATATCTCATAATAGCTCATTAAAAAATGATGTACAAAGTAGAAAACAATATATCATTTAAATTACTCATGAAGTAAAGCCATTCACCTCCCCCGGCCTTGTGCTTTATTAGAATAATTTTGACTGTAAAATAACATTTCCTTTATGAGAATTTATATATATGTTTTTGTATAAGTTTTCCAAAGGTTAGATGAGGGGAAGGAAAAAACAATCCTAAATCCTTTATCCCTTGGTGGCCAGTTCTCCTAGTGTGATGGACTTTAGCACCTGTCTGTGCTCAAATCCCAGCCCTGCAACTCGAGCTATACAACCTTGAATAGGTTATCTAAACTCTCTGAGCATCTGAGCGTCAGTTTGCCCACCTGTGATATAGATATCTCAGTACATAATTTTTGGGGGGGGGGTTCGCGGGCCTCTCACTGTTGTGGCCTCTCCCGTTGCGGAGCACAGGCTCCAGACGCGCGGGCTCAGCGGTCATGGCTCACGGGCCTAGCTGCTCCGCGGCATGTGGGATCTTCCCGGACCGGGGCACGAACCCGCGTCCCCTGCATCGGCAGGCGGACTCTCAACCACTGCGCCACCAGGGAAGCCCAGTACATAATATTTTTATCAGAAAATTGCATTGAGAATTAATTTAGCTCATTCATTGGACTTCTCTTGTGGCGCAATGGTCAAGAATCCACCTGCCAATGCACGGGACATGGGTTCAAGCCCTGGTCCGGGAAGATCCCACATGCCACAGAGCAACTAAGCCCGTGTGCCACAACTACTGAGCCTGTGCTCTAGAGCCCGTGAGCCACAACTACTGAGCCCACGTGCCACAACTACTGAAGCCCATGTGCCTAGAGACCATGCTCCTCAACAAGAGAAGCCACTGCGATGAGAAGCCCGCGCACCACAAGGAAGAGCAGCCCCCGCTCGCCACAACTAGAGAAAGCCCGCGCACAGCAACAAAGACCCAACGCAGCCAAAAATAAATAAATATAATAAATAAATTTATTTTAAAAAGAAAGAATTAATTTAGCTCATTCATGCTAGTACTAGGTACATAGTGAAGGCTCAATAAATGTTGGCAATTACTAGCTCTTAGAATAGTGGAACTAAATGTTTTGATTGAGATTTTTATGAAAACTATGGACGTTTCCTCAGAATAAAATACTTATACACAGGACGTTTTGCATATATTTTCAGGAGTCTCACCAACCCCTTGAGGCTCTTTCATAATTAAGAGCAGCTGAGAGGGACTGAGATTCTGTGTACAAGGGGAGGGATTGCCTAGATAAGCACAAGGTCCACTGCTATGTATGAAAAATTGGTAAATTTGATAATGGGAGGATATGGAATTCTCTTCTGTTTGCATCTATTTTCTCATTGAAGTAAGAAGCAAAGCCATTGGTTGAGAATGAGGAGGGGAGGGAATGTTGGAGGTCTAAGGAGAGAAAAGTGAATAATTGGAAGAGTGAGAGAGTGAATGGCATAGGGAAAGTGTAGCAGGATTGCCAGGCAGCCCTGGGACCCACCTGAGGTTTGTGCTCACACATTCACAGTGAGATCAGGTAACTGCTGAGCACAAATGCAGAGCAGAAGCATCAATGAGGGGGAATTACCTGGCAGTCCAGTGGTTTGAACTCCGTCCTTTCACTGCTCAGGGCCTGGGTTCAGTCCCTGGTCAAGGAACTAAGCAAGGAACTAAGATCCCCCAAGCTGTGCAGCACAGCCAGAAAAAGAAAAGAAAAGAAAAGAAAAGAAAAGGATCAATGAGTATAACGAAGTTTGGGTATTTCCAGATGAGTCCCATGGAAGGAGAGGTAAGGGAATTGTGGCGTCTGATACGTTTCTCATGCGACTTCTACCCCTTGTTACAGCCTTTGTATGAGAATCTTGGACTGTGTGGTGGTGTGCAGACTCTCTGTTACTTGGAAGTGATGGGAGCTCCATCATGGGAGGGGCAGGAGTGCCGTCCCTTCCCTCCCCCTCCCCACTCATCTCTTCCCTACCAGGAGCTGGAGGAATCAGAATCTCTGTCTTCCATTGCCTTGTGGGGAGGAAGTAACCTTCTGAGCTGGGCAGGGAGGGAATCTACTCTAAAATAGACGCTCTTGCCTCTTTCCACCTGTTACTACATCAGGTAACTGTATTACTTATGCTAACTCCATGTTAGGTAACTACATTCCTGGCAATAGAATGTTCGGTTGTATTATCAAAGTGTTCTTTGATAATCAAGTTGCCTATGCAGTTAATAAACCATTTTCCAAGGAAAAAGTACTTAGTGCATAAAAAGCCATGTTCATACTGAATTTCCATGACTTAAAGTTTGGGGAAATATATGCCTTATTTCACTTGCCTTAAAGGGTAGGAAAATAAAAACAAATGAAGTTAAGGGTGCAACTTTCCCTGCTCTTTTTGCAAAAGTGTACACAGTCAATTTCTCTACCTGTTTGACTCCACTGGTAGCATTTTATTTTCTCCATCGACTTGTTTCTGCTAAGGCCTTGAGAACAGGAGTTGCTAGCAGTTTTCTTCCCGTTGCTGCCAGAATTTGCGCTGTGATGAAACATGACCCAGGGAAGCCAGAGAACAGAAGGGAAGCCAGCACTTCTGCCTCTGCCA
Organism: Lagenorhynchus albirostris; assembly: GCF_949774975.1. Lineage (NCBI taxonomy): Eukaryota > Metazoa > Chordata > Mammalia > Artiodactyla > Delphinidae > Lagenorhynchus > Lagenorhynchus albirostris. The sequence goes on from NC_083106.1 coordinate 71,495,443, forward strand.
CCTCCATAGGATCTGGGCTTCTCCTTTCAAGACTGGGTTCCAGGATTAGTACTCTTTCCCTTCCTCTTATATATAGCCCTTTTTTTTCTCAAGCAGAAGTTATTTTACCAGCTGGTGTGGAGGTCCAGGGCACACCCTACTGAGGCAGGAAATGAAGCCTGCGCTCCTCTCTGCTCATCAGTAGAAAGGCAGTGTGAGATGACAGTGGGCAAAGACAGGCTTCCAAAGTCAGCTAGACCTGAGCTGGAGTACGATTTATTGCAAGTTGCAATAATTTTTCCGCGTCTTACATATAATTCCTCCTCTTCTTCCTGCTTTTCCTCTTTCTTCTTTTCCAGGGTGTTCTGTCACCTATGACAAAAACATTGAAATCAAACTGGCTTCAACCGTAAGGATTTTATGGGCTTGTGAAACTGGAAATGCTAGGTGAGACCGCTTCCGAGTGACCTAATCCCACGGCCCTTGCCCCCATATTTGTATTTCTTTAGCTCTTTGCTCCTTAGTGGACTGACTTCATTCCCAGGTTGGCGACAGCTCTGGGCCTTGCATCACAAAGAAACGATTTTTGAAGAATGTCCAAAATGTCTTCCGGAAGGCGGGGTAGAACTTTAGCAGAAGCCCCGGGAAGCCTCTCCCTGGTCTCAGTGGATCACACGACAATTTACCAAACCTCTGGAAAAGAGGATGGAATTGCTTTTAGACAGCTAAGACCCATCCTAAGAACTGGGGATGGGGTCAGCCTTCTCAGAGACTGTATAGGGGAAGAAAACATCCATGGAAACAAATTGAGGTTTTGTTAAGAGGGAAGAAAGAAGGAATGGATGCAGGGCAGCCAACCAACAATGCGGTCTACCTGGGGCTCATGCACTGCTCAAGCAGGCTCCCTTCTCTATCTGGTTCCAGGTTAAAACTGCTCGGCCACCTGGCCCCGGAGGTCTCTTATGTCCCCCAGTAGCATTTTCCTGAAGTAGACTTTCTGGGCACACAGTCTGTACTAGAGTAGTAGAGACTTCATTTGTCACTCGGTCTTTCTTGGTGCTTTTGGTGGCCTGGTTTTTCTGAGCAGGATATGTCTTTTTCTTTTATTCATTAATCCTCTCCCTGGCACTCTCACCATCTGAGGCTTCTAGGCTCCCATTCAAGATTCCTGTGCTCTGCCCAGTGAGTCACCTTCCTAGGAACTCATCATCTGGTCTTTTCTTGTTACTGACTTTGGCATCAACTTTGAAAAGTGTAAAACCCAACTGTGTTTGCTGGCTTTCCATCCCTTATGCCAGATTCTTGTCCGTTCCCATTTCATTTTCATCGTCATCACCCAGGGGCTTGAACTGAGCGGGGGAGACACTGTGAGGGCAGAAACAGTAGCCCAGGCGGGCTCAGCACTGCAGCTCAGAGGAGGCCCAGGTGTGCCTTTTCACGCAACAGGAGTGGCTCCACTGGAGGCGAGCCTCCCAGCCTAGAGACTGGAAGATGAGGCCCCACAGCCGCCATCTACAAGATGAAGACCAGGTCTGCTTGCTCTCTTTGGGGGAGTTGCTGCCACTGAGGAAAGGGAAACTATCCTGTCGCTGGAACATTTTAAAGCCTTTTCCCAATTTTCCAAAAACACAAATTAAAAACTGATTTACTGCAAGGTGGTTCTGCCCTCCTGACAACATCTGTACATCATAATCTGTCAAACTCTCTCTTCCAGGAAGAAATATGCGTTCCTGTGAATGAAGAGGGTGAAGCAGACACCTTTCCTATATTCTAAGACTTTTTTGGTCCCTTGGAAAGAAAAATGGCACTGGCTTGGTAATTATAAAGGCGCCTTTTAAGATCTTTTATATATGTCCATACGCTTATGAAAGGGTCCAGGACCAAGTGATGTTATTATCATGATATTAGCCATCTTTGAGAACATACTGTGTGCCCGATACTAAAATGTATTCACTGATTTAGTCGTCACAAACTGCCTTGAGGGTAAGTGGTGCTAGGACTCATCCATGGAAGCTAGGACCCAGAGAAATTAATAATTTGGCCAAGTTAACCCACTTGGCAAAGAGCAGAGTTGTTTACCAGAGCGAGTCTCCAAAGTTCTTGCTCTTAACCACTTGTACCCTACTTGGAAGTCTGCCCACACCCTTTTATAACACATCCCTTGCATGACAGCACATTGTATTACTTCTCCTACTTTTAGGACTCTTCCTTTGTCGTCTTTTTGGGGGGGCTCCTTTTCTCTTTCCTATTCCTTTTTATGATTTCAGTGTGGAGGGAAGCTCATGCCAGCAAGGAGAGGTCTGACAAAGATGTCTGGGCCTGAGGGGGTTACTGGGTAGAGTCAAAAGAGGGATGTTGGACTGGATGAATTCAATGAGTAATAAATTGATCCCAAAGGCTTAGAAGAAAAGAGTCCAGAACGTTGACAGGTGGAAAGTTATGCACAGTGGCCTCAGGAAGCAGTCAGACACTGGGGAATGAGCCACAGACACTGGGGAATGAGCGACAGACCTTCTGTTTCTTACCTTGGCTTGTCCACCACCTGATTCACTCTATTTATTCAAAATTCTAGTGACCAGATCATCTATAGGCCCTTCCTGGCATGGTTCCTTTGACATACCTTTGTCTTTGTCAATCCTATGTCAGCTTTATTATCTTAAAGGATCCTGGACCTTCCTGGATGAAGTTAAAAAAAAAAAAATCTTAGAGCAGAAGCTCTTTCGTAGTTTTCTTCATGCACCAAAGATTTATTGAATATATACTATATTTCTGGTATTGCCTTGGGTTCGGGAAATTATTCAGATGGTGAAGACATCTTTAGCCCCTCTATAGAGGAGACAAAAAAAGGGAAAAGAAAACATTTTAATCCTACGAATGTGTGTACATGAGCAAACTCTGGTTCACATCAGGTGGTAATGTTTGTCTTGACCTACAGTCCACACCAGGTGATGAATCTAGTTTCAACCTTAAATGCAGACCATTTCTTTTCATGAGATTTAGTTTTGGTCAGTTGTCACTGGATTCAGAGCTCCGTGGACCAGGCTTGTGTTTTCCCCACTGTATCTCAGCATCCATCCCAGAGCCCAAGATGCAGCAGGAACAGCAGGAAGCATTTATTGTAAAAGATCACTTCTCATAGACCACTTGGTAATATTAGTGTGCCCTGTGTATGGATTTCTTTTGCCCTTTCTCCCAACTTGACTCTCAGCCCTTTCAGACTTTCTAAAGCCTTTGTTTGCAAGAAGGACCCAGGAACTAAAGAGATTCTCAGGGAACTAAAAAAAATCTTTCTGGAGGAGAGAGAGGTTGATATAGGTGACTCCTGAACAGCTCTCCTCCCACGGACACACCAACAGCTAGACATCTACAGCCACACACAGAGCAATCACATCTGCAAGAAATCCAGAAACAAACTGAGGAACTCCTACACAATGGAAAAATGAGAAAATACCCCCATCGAGATGAGTAGAAAAGGCCAGACACACCCTTGCCATAAACACACCCTTGGCCCAGCACCATACAATGGGGGGCCTCCCAACTCCCAGCTTCTCTGTAATGAGTGAGGGGTTTGGAACCCACACTTAGCATCCCAAATTTTAAGATTCCTACCTGAGAGACAGGCCCCCCAAACAGCTAGCTCTGAAAGCCAAGACTATAGCAAACAAAGGAGCAGCTGTTTACAAGGGCACAAGCACTCATTGTGTCTGTTCCCCAGGGCTGTGCCCTGGGGAGCAGGCAAGATGAACCATCTCCCAGTCTTTCCCTGAAGGAGCTCCACCTGCATACTTTGAAAGCTGCTGCCTGAAGATCAGACTTCTCATTTAGCCCACGTCTAGATGCTGCCTGCAATCCTTCTTGGAGACCAGGGAAACAGATGGACATCTCCTCTGCTATCTCCCGATAGCCCTCTTCATGTATCTTCAGTCTCTCCCTGGAAAGAGCTTGTACACGTGCTTGTACCCCAGTTTTTGCTCTGTTGCCCAAGGGATGGGTCCCTGGGTTGCCTGGCTTTGATGGCAATCGGGCTTCCGTTTGTGGTCCAGCAAGCAAAGAAGCGGTTATTAACAGGTGCAAGAGCACCCCTCTTTCACAACTATATACACGAGCCTAATGCAGAGAGAGCAGATTAAAAAAAAGCCCTTCTCCCAGTTTCTCCCTGGAAAGGGCTTAACTACATACTTTCCCAGCTGCTTCCTGAGGGTACAGCTTCTAATCAGCCTACATCTAGGCACTGAATGAGATCCTCACCTTTGGGACACTGTTGGGTCTTGGCAAACCCTCAACTCTTGGGAGCCACTAAAAACAAAAGAGATGAGTTGGACAATCACAGACATATGAGAGACAACCGAGAGCTAGGGTGGGGCTAGAGGATAAAGTTCATCTCCTACGTGAGACCACGTTGTCAAGGCTGGGAGAGGTGGCTGTTTTATCTAATGTACAGGAGACAACATGGAGAGTCAAGGAAAATGAAGAAACAGGAATATGTCCCAAACAAAAGAACAAGATAAACCGCCAGAAACAGATCTTAACGAGATAGAGATAAGGAGTTTACCTGACAGAGTTCAAAATAATGGTGATAAGGATGCTTAGTGAGTTCAGGGGAGCAGTGCATAAACAAATTGAGAATTTCAACAAAGAGATATAAAATATATAAAGTACCAGACAAGACACAGAGCTGAAGAATATAACTGAAAAATTTAATAGAGGGGTTCAACAGCAGAATAGATGAAGCAGAAGAAAGGGTCAGGGAAGTCAAAGACAGGGCAGTGGAATTCATCCAATCAGAGGAACAGAAAGGAAAAAGAATGATAAAGAGTGAAGATAGCTTACGAGACTTAGGGGACAACATCCAATGGACCACTCTGCACATTACAGGGGTCCCAGAAGGGGAAGAGAGAAAGGGGAAGAAAGAAAGCTTATTCAAATAAATAATGGCTGAAAACTTTCCTAATCTAGGGAAAGAAACAGACATCCAATCCAGATCCAGGAAGCCCAGACGGTATCCATCCTGGAGGCTTTTCCTGTGATTGGGGACAGTGGGAGAGTGAAAACACGGGAGTGAATCCTGTGTGAAACTTTCGCTTGCAGTAAGCCTGAATTAAACTGTTATCACTGCATGTGATGGGATGTTGTGTTTGTCTAATGGGCCTGTATGTTTTCCCATGTTCCTACTGTCTTCGGGTGTAGGAGATCTGAGACAGGAGAATGGGTGAGAACGAAGATTTCAGAGCCTGACGGTGCATAGCATGAGCGAGTCATGACTGAAAACACTGCCTAGCGTCTTGGCTGCTGTCGCATGTGTGAGGAGAGGGTCGAGGAAGAGGTGAGAGTAGGTTAGCTGTTTGCTCTTGCATGTTTCTATACTCAGGTGAAAACGTACAATGACATAGCATGCTGATTTCAATTCCTTTTGGCACCAGAAATAAAATCCTCAGAAGAAAGATTATCAGCTTGCCTATTTATTAAAAATCAAGCAAGCGGTGGTTGCAAAGATTTAACTGAAGCTTAGACTCTGAGGGAAACAATGCTGAACTACTGTTGGCCTCAGAACCTTGTACAGGCTCCCATTTACTGTCTCTGTGCCCACCCCACCAGCGTGACACCCCTCAATCCTCTGCCTTCTGCTCCACCGGCCTGTGGCCATGATCCATTCTCAAGCTTAAGCTGTGGACAAGAGTGTTGTCACTTGGCACAAATGAACTTATCCAGGAAACAGAAACAGACTCACAGACATAGGGAAGAGACTTGTGGTTACCAAGGGGGAGAGGAATAAGGGAAGGATGGATTGAGAGTTTGGGGTTAGTAGATGCAAACTATTATATATGGAATGGATAAACAACAAGGTCCTACTGTATAGATTAGGGAACTATTCGATATCCTGTAATAAATCATAATGGAAAAGAATATGAAAAAGAATATATGTCTGAATAACTGAATCACTTTGCTGTACACCAGAAACTAACACAACATTGTAAATCAACTATACTTCAATAAAACAAACAAACAAAGAAACAAAAAGTGTGGTCAGTTGGAAGCCTGGGAGTGTGAGTATCTTTCCCTTTCTGTCCTAATTCTGAATCATGTTCACAGGAAATCCAACCCATAAAACCAATGCGATTCTTATGCTTTCATTCTTTTCACCTTATGGAGCCTCAGTTTCCTCATCTGTAAAATGGAGAAACTAGATTTCAAAGTTTCCTTCCAGCTCCAATCTCCTATGGCATCTGTGACCTTTCTCTGCTGAGTAGAAAACTTAAGGTGATAATCAATGGGGTACCTCATTTTAAGTAGCAAGTGAGTTTCTGAAATAGCATGTGTGTGGAAAATTGTATTTTAAACATGACAACAATGGTTTTTAAAGGACATTTTTAGTGACTTGCTTTGGAAAGTTCTTTTCTCCAACTTCACCTAATTTGATAGCTTGATTTAAAAAAACCACGTATCTGTTGTTTTCTGTCTATAAAATATATACTTGTTTTACCATGTGCTTGTTAAATAAAAGCATCAATAAAATCCTCTATCTCCATGATGCAGAAATGGTGTGGAAATCATCTGAAGAGAGTTAAATATACAGCACTTATTTCTGGGAGAGTGTCTGATATAGCAGTTGTGTTTACAGATCAACAAAGGACAAAAAAACAAATTCTTAAGTGCAATATTTTAATTGAGTACAAGGAACAGCAAATATATCAAGTGTATACTGAGTGAAATTTTATTCAGTGAAAGGGAGAAGGCACCATTTCCTTTAGTAAATTAAAGAACACAGCTTGAAGGACATTAGAAGTTATGAATTACAAGGGGGAAGGAAAATGCCTCATCAATTTGGGGAGAAGGCTTAGGCATCTGATGATGTCTGGACAACTTGAAGATACCTGTGGGCTTAACTCATTGTGCAGAAGATCCAGGCAGAATAACGGCTCCCCAAAGATGTCCATGCCTGATTCCGGGAACCTTTGTCTATGTGACCTTCCATAGCAAAAGGGACTTTTGCAGATGTGATTAAGGCTAAGGACCTAGAAATGAGGAGGTGAGCCCAGTCTAATCTCATGAGTCCTTAAAATCAGAGACCCTTTCCTAGAGATGTGGTCATAGAAAACGTGTCACAGAGATGGGATGTTTCTGGCTTTGAAAACAGAAGAAGGGGCTGTGAGCCAGGGTGTGCTGGCAGCCTCTAGAAGCTGGAAGAGTCAACAAAACAGATTCTCCCGTAGAGCCTCCGGAAAGGAATACAAGCCCTGCTGACACCTGATTTCAGTTGATGAGACCTGTACTGGACTTCTGACCTACAGAACTGTAAGGTAATATATATATATGCTGTTTTAAGCAACTACATTTGTGGTAATTTGTTACAGAAGCAATAGAACACCAATGCACTTATTCCAATTCATATCCACATAAATAAAAACGCTGACATTTCAATGTCACATGACTTCACCAAAAAAAATCAAGATTTTGTCTTCCAAATCCCTTACTTTATGCTCCATGAAGGAAATATTTATGTCCTACAATGCTGAAACAAGATCAAAATTAAAAACTGGGTGGTGCTTTAATTTCTCTGACTGCCTGTGGCCTTTCCTTGGCTCATATGGGCTGACTGTGTTTCTCTTGCCCCTTCCTTGGTGCACAGCAAGCTCTCTTTTGGCGATGGTTGCTCTCTGCCTTTCATGATTAACCTGCCCTAAAAGCCCTTCAATTGTACCTTCCCATTTGAAATATTTTTGAGAATTGTTTCAAGATTTTTGTGGAGAGTCTTATATTCTAATCTTTTCCTTGAGAATTCCTCTTTTAACTTATCATGCTTATTATTTTAAAAATATTCTTCTAACAACTTCAATTTGTTGGGTCTTTTTATCTTCAGATGCTCTTGGCCTTGAATATTGAGACAAGGTGAACCTGTCTCATTTGAAAACATTTTGTGTAATTGGATGCACAAAGAACTCATCACTGTAGGGATTCCTAGGTATAGAGTCCTCCAGGCAAATATTTTCTACAGATTCCTTCTGGGGCTCCCACTTCAGGGAGACTGGATGACCTATCTATCTAAAGGCTTTCCCTTTAGCCTCTTTTATCCAAAGGCAGGAGTAGGGACCATCTAAGCAGCCTAGATCAACCAAAGGTGAGGGATGTTCCAAAGCAATGGATTCATGCAACCCCATGTTACCTTTCTTGGTGTAAAAAAGGAAAGAGAGTAAAATGTTTCTCCCAACCCAAGCTTGCCTTATCAGTTGAGTGCCAGGAGCATGGAAACATCTAAGGGCCTTAGAATTCCATCTCTAGTACACCCAGGCCACTCACTTTAGTCGCTGCTATTTTATTTGGTTTGAATGTTTGTGTCCCCCCCAAATTCGTATGCTGAAGTCTTAATGCCCAATGTGATGTTATTAGGAGGTGGGGCCTTTGGGAGCAGATTAGGTCATGAGGGCGGAGCCCACACGAATGGGGTTAGTGCCCTTATAAAAGAGATCGCACAGAGCTCCCTAGCCCCTTCTGTTATGTGAGAACACGGCAAGAAGTCTGCAACCTGGCCGGAAAAGGACCCTCACCAGACTATGCTGCCACCCTGACCTGGGGCTTCCAGCATCTGGAACTGTGAGAAGTAAATTTCTGTTGTTTATAAGCTACCTGGTCTGTGGTGTTTTGTTAGAGCAGGCTGAATGGACTAAGACACCTCCTCAGACTATCTCAGTTTTAAAAGTGTGATTATTAAGGCTACAGAGAAGCCTCATGGAAGTCCTGAAAATGCTGAACAACTGGTCCTTAGAAAGAGCAGGCCCTGGGGCAGCGTTGGGGAGCTCGCAATCAGTTTATGGACTTTGCAGTACTTCCTCACTCAACTGCTCTCCTTTCTCTCTGTCTTACAGCAGACCCAGGCTCTCAGCATCCCCACGCACATTTCTACGAGAAGAATATGATTGCCTCTCACCCTCCCCCACCATCACGGTCCCTGGAACAATTATCTTGCTTGGGAGAATCACACTCAGTAAGCACTGCCACCTGTGGCTGGGGCCTCCTAGCCCTTTTATCACAGGCTGTGACTGGGCTTTGGTGAAGCAGGACATACCTGGTCCACAAATGCACACACCCCACTCCCGCTTCTCCCCTTCATACCTTGTTCTACATTTTAATCTCTTGCCTATCAATTGGTATATCATTTTTTTCTTTGTTATCCCGGTTTAACTTTAGCACCCTTTTTAGGCTACAGCTTCAGATTTTCTCTTTAGGAATTTGTTACCACAATGAAGAAGCATCCTGGCCTATGTCCTTCCTTGGACCCCATGTACCAACAAAGTAGATCCATTTCTTGTCTTGTCCTTAATACCATCAGGAACGACAAGAAGCAGAAGACGTTTGATTCCTTTGTTTTCTTCTAGCAATAGATCGTTCTAGAGGTTGTGACCCTATTTTACATCTTAAGATATCATTCTGGCTGGATTTTTCTCTCTCATTTATTTACGTTAATATTGAATGAAATATTTTTACCGTATGAATCCCAGGAGGCAGGCTGATTGTTGTGAAGTGTTTCTTTAATAATTCAATCATTTTCTTTAACTGTAGATAGACCACCTGGTTCATACTTGAATTTCACTAGATATAAATTTCTTTAAAAACTTTTTTCTTATTGAAGTATAGTTGATGTACAATATTATACAAGTTACAATATAGTGATTCACAATTTTTAAAGGTTATATTTCATTTACAGTTATTATATTGTAAAATATTGGCTATGTTCCCCACGTTGTCACTAGGTTTTGAGTTTAAAATAGATTTCAAAATATGATTCCCAGGAGGCGCCTTGTTTGCCAGTATGGTGGGGAAGAAGGGCATGGACTTTGGGAGTGAGATATTCCTGGATTCAAATTCCAGGTCTGCCACTTACCGATTGTGAGAACTTGGGCAAATTGCTTAATTTCTCTAAGCATCCGTTTCCTCATCGGTGTGAAGGAGATAGTAACTGCTCTTTCAGTGGCGTTAAGTCAGCTGGTGCATGTAACCGGCGAGCACACTGTCTGGCACATGGTTATTTCCCTTCCTTTTTGTCCTCCCTTGTTTTCTGCGCAAGTCCTTTTGCACTGAGTTCATTCAAATTTCAGTGTAAACTTTCTTACCGAGACACTTGAAATTAGATTTCTACTGCCTGCTCTTCAGCACTTTTCTTTTTAAATAGTATCCCAATCTTGTTGCCAAATAATAATATAGTTGTTTTAATATCTCGGGTAGCAGGGGTCCCGGCTTAAAAGGAAATTATTTCCTCCTTCTGATTCTAGGAGGATTTAGTGGAGCTTTACTTAATCAAACCAAAGAACCTCATAGGAAAGAATTCAATCTGTGAGAGGGAGAGATGGAAGTAAAAGTCTGGTTGCAGGTTGGTGGACGAGGGCTCGAAGGGGCCAAGAGGAAGTTAAACGTAGAGCTCTATACCCAGAGCTCAGTTTCAATCAGGGCAGGCTTTTATTCATTGTGTTTTCTTGGAGGATTTTTTTATTCGATGGAGGGTTTTACACCTTAGAAAATTTGAATACTATATCCCTTTGGTATGTAACCTTGGAACCTGGAGACAATTTAACTCAGAAATCAAAATGAATAACATTCCTGCTGACGTTATGCTACTACTCTCCTCATATGCATGTAGTGTTTCATAGGACTTAAAGATTTATTTTTATCCAATCCTTGACAGGATTTTTATTTCCATTTAAATTTGTAGGTCATGGCTAGTGTTCATCAACCAATGAATATGCACACATGATCTCAAAGTTAGTCGAGTTTCTAGCCATATTTATAAACTTATGTTTTATTAACCAGCATTTTCTAATTTTTTGTTAGACACTGTTGCTATGTCAAAGTGACTTTTTTTTAAATCAAAGTAAAGTCGATTTACAATATTGTATTAGTTTCAGGTGTATAGCAAAGTGATTCAGTTTTCCGTATATAATATTTGTATTTTTTCAGATTATTTTCCATTCTAGGTTATTACAAGGTATTGAATATAGTTCCCTGTGCTATACAGTAAATCCATGTTGCTTATCTATTTTATGTATAGTAGTTTGTATCTGTTAATCCCATCCCCTAATTTGCCCCTCCCTCTTCCTTTTCCCCTTTGGTAACCACAAGTTTGTCTTCTATATCTGTGAGTCTGTTTCTATTTTGTCTATAGATTCATTTGTATTGCTTTTTAGATTCCACATATAAGTGATGTCGTATAATATTTGTCTTTCTCTGACTTCATTATGATATTCTCTAAGTCCATCCACGTTGCTGCAAATTGTAATATTTCATTCTTTTTAGTGACTGAGTAATATTCCACCATATATATATGTGTGTGTGTGTGTGTATATATATATATATGCCACATCTTTTTAAACCAATCATCTGCTGATGGGCATTTGGCTTATTTCCATGTCTTGGCTATTGTAAATAGTGCTGCTGTGAACATTGGAGTGCATGTATCTTTTCAAATTAGAGTTTTCATTTCTTTCCAGATATATGCCCAGGAGTGGGACTGCTAGATCATTTGGTAGCTCTGTTTTTGGCTCAAAATGACTTTCCTGAGTCTGCAAAAGTTTGTGTTATCTCCCTTTCCCAATGTTACTTTTTTGTTTTTTAAAGCAGAGGTCTTCTTAGAAGCCCATATGATTTAAATTTATTTATTTATGGCTGTGTTGGGTCTTCGTTTCTGTGGGAGGGTTTTCTCTAGTTGTGGCAAGCGGGGGACACTCTTTATCGCAGTGTGCGGGCGTCTCTTGTTGCGGAGCACAGGCTCCAGACGCCCAGGCTCAGTAATTGTGGCTCACAGGCCCAGTTGCTCCGTGGCATGTGGGATCTTCCCAGACCAGGGCTCGAACCCATGTCCCCTGCATTGGCAGGCAGACTCTCAACCACTGAGCCACCAGGGAAGCCCCCAATGTTACTTTTTATAAAGCATTCTTCTGTTGTAATATCTATTTCTCTTGGGTATGAAACCATTTCTTTACTTCTTAACAGTTGCCTTGATGAAAACATCCCACTGCTACAGATACCTATTGGAAATATAGACATTTCTCCCCTTTCTGTTACATCAAATCATTGGATACACACTCAGAAACTGGAAGGAGGAATCAGGCTGTACATGTCATAATGAACAGAGGTGCAACAGCATCCATCAATACTGGCCTACAAAACCATTGAAACTTATCAGATATATTCACAAAGCATGATTAAGCAACAAGTTCTCATATTTCTTTTTCTTCAAAGAAAGAGTCATAGTGACCTCAGGAGGTGAGCCATGTTCTTGATATTGGCCAAAGTCACCATATGCCTTCTTTTGTACAAGGAAGTAAAATCAAAGGTGGCATGAGGTCCTGGGGAATCCTGGCTGCCTCCTAGGACATACTTTAATATCATGGCACGTAGAGTTGTGTTCTTCTCACTGAGGTCTCTTCCACGTAGCAGTAGTTCCCAACCCTTCTATTCACCAGGGGAGTTTCTAAGAAATACTGATGCTCATGTTTCACCCTGGACAAATCAGAATCTTCCTCTATAATTCTAATATGCCACCTGGGTGAGGGCCACTAACTTAAGGCTTCAATTTAACCTTCATTCATCTTCGAAAACGACAGGTGAATACGACTTACAGGGCAGCCGGTGGGTTTTTCTGCATCTAGCCTGCCTCCTTGCCTGAGGAATTCAAAACTGTATGCAGAGATGGTTCTAAACACTTAATGAGATCTCTGAAATATTAATTTTAACCTTCCCTAAGGAAGGTTGCTGCTAGTAACATAAATACAATTCCTAGCTTTTTTTTTTTTGCATCCGGTTTACTTGCTGACGATTCAGATTCACACCTTTGATCATTTACCCACACAATGGAAAACAACTGGCTAAAGGAAACTCAAGCTATGTATTCAGTTAACAGCTGATTCGCATCCTGACAGTTTCTTCAAGCTGCTCTAGAGGCTTCTGTGTTCTGTCATGGGAGGTTTTCAGCCAGAGCTGTTAATTAAGGCTCATTAGGAGAGTCAAAATAGATTGTTCTGTTTCCATCTTCATATTCTTTTTTTTTTTTTTTTTGCGGTACGCGGGCCTCTCACCGTTGTGGCCTCTCCCGTTGTGGAGCACAGGCTCCGGACGCACAGGCTCAGGGGCCATGGCTCACGGGCCCAGCTGCTCCGCGGCACGTGGGATCTTCCCGGACCGGGGCACGAACCCATGTCCCCTGCATCAGCAGGCAGACTCTCAACCACTGCGCCACCAGGGAAGCCCCATCTTCATTTTCTTGCATCTCCATTAGTTTTACATTCGTAGGCTTAGCTGCCAGTCCCTGACTCTAACTTTGATTTATTGATACTTACCTTCTACATAGATCTGCCAATTTCACACCCTCCTACTCCCCCGGTAAATCTGCCAGGCCCCCTCTGCATGATCACCTGGTACCCTTACTTCTCTGGCCATCCCATTCATCCTACACCCTTGCTTCCCAAACTTGCAACCGTATTCTGCTATTCTTGGTCCTGTTGCTCACTTGACAACATCTTCCTTGCCTGTCTTGACCCTCATCCGTTCTGATGCTCTCCACTCTCAAGCCCGAGCTCTGTGTCTGTGCCCTCTCCTGACTTCTACCCACCTCTGCTAGCCTCCATCCACTTGGGAGACCGAGTTATGAATTTCTACCAAATTATGTGAAAACAGGGTTAGTTTTCCTTTCCTAAAAGTGATTTAATCAAGCTCTGTTTTTGCTATTGCTATGAAAGCCCTCTGATATCTATGCCTGCCTGCCTTTTGATAAAGTAATCCATTGGCAGATAAATGGAAAATTCTCTAAAGTGTAATTAGAGTATAAGGTAAAATTACATATACTCGTGGAACACTGGGGCAGCAGGGAGCAATGCAATCAACATGCAAAATACAACCTGCAATTACAAATAATAATAATTACATATAGGAGTATTTAATTTTGCATGTCTTATAAAATACAGCAAGGAAAAGAAATCTGCAACTGAAGTCTCAGTCTGGAAGAACCTAAATAAGTGAGAATTTTAATAAAAAGGCCAGAGCAATGAACACTTCTGCAGACAAATGATATTTTCTGCCCTGAGGAGCCTCATTTCTGTTCACTGTAGGACTATATAAAAACCAGACTTGCAGATATAAATTTGAGGAGCTGTGTCACACATTTTATTGGGGATTTCATGTGTAGTCTGGCTCTGAGAGAGAAAAGGCCATGCCTTTGTAGCTCAAATATTGTTTATCTGAATTCTGTAATATATATTTAGTTAGGTGTAATTGGAATTAATGGCTCTCAGGGAGCTTGCAGGAACAAGGGCATTTGACCATTTAAATTTCTGAGCAGTGAGAATCCACATGGTAAACCATTATAAAGTATATCCTTTTTATTTCCAGTGATCCAACAAAATGTGGATGTCTTTGACTCTGCAGATAACTAATAGAATTAGAAATACAGGTTAGGAAAGTTCAAGAAGAATCTTCCCAAGGAAAGCTATGGCCCGACGTGATTATTAAACATTAGAGTTTAAAAGTTAAAAAAAAAAATTTTTTTTTCTTAGAGAAGATTTTCTTATTTAAGCAATTCTGGACTTTTTACAAAGGCCTGGAAAACAAGGCAAAAACCTGGCCTCTTATGGGTACTTGACATAATGTGAAAACAATGTGGTTTTGTTTCGTTTTCCCTGTAGGGGTAAAAAGACAATAGGGCAGTCCCAGATTCTTTTTTTTTTTTTTTTTCTGTACGCGGGCCTCTCACCGTTGTGGCTTCTCCCATTGCGGAGCACAGGCTCTGGACACGCAGGCTCAGCGGCCATGGCTCACGGGCCCAGCCACTCCGCTACATGTGGGATCCTCCCAGACCGGGGCACGAACCCATGTCCCCTGCATCGGCAGGCAGACTCTCAACCACTGCGCCACCAGGGAAGCCCCAAGATTCTTAAATGCATTCTCCTCCAGGCAGTGGACAGAAACACTCCTCTTTATCCAAGTCTCAGTCACTCCAGAAGAGGTGGCCTGAGTTTTGCTTTGTTGTGAAATTAAAGAAGGCCAGTGCAAGGTAGAATAATAGCAGTCCTATGGCTTTTAAAATTTTACTGCATCATTAAACCATCAACCCTTGAATGGGAAAAAGATAACATTTTATTCAGAAGTCTCTAATTCCTGGAATTCTTAATCAAAATTCCATGTCTTCCAGAAATGGTTTTCAGTGGCTATAATTTATGCTATTAAGTTGCTGTCATAACTTATGTAAGAAAACATAGGGAAACATCTTTTTCTAAAAGCTTCCAGGAATATGGTAGATAAAACATTTAAAGGTACCAATCAGTTTTGGGTTATGGTCAAAGTATTCAGGGGATTTCCGTATTGATCTATATATAGACCAGTGGTTCTCAAAGTGTACCCGCTCCCCCTGCCAACAGCATAGGCATCACCTGGCAGGGGTTAGCGGGCTGGGGGGAAGGGGTTTGTTCTCAGCCCCTGCTCCAGGCCCACTGAATCAGAAACTCTTCAGGTGGACCCAGAAATCTATATATTTTTTTTCTTTTTTGGCCGCCCCACAAGGCTTGTGGGATCTTAGTTCCCCGATCAGGGATGGAACCCGCGCCCTCGGCAGTGAAAGCGCGGAGTCCTAACCACTGGACCGCCAGGGAATTCCTGCAATCTGTATTTTAACAAGCCCTCCTGCTGATTCCATTGCATGCTGCAGTTTGGAAAATGGGTTGGTGGGCCTGTCAACTCATTCATTCAACAAATCGTTATAGACTCCAAATATGTACCAGATAGTGTTCTAAATTTCTATGAAGGAATGGATGGGAGGTTAAGGAAAGTGTAAAAAGGAAAAGAGGAGATCTGGATCACCTTTGGCGATTTGTCAAAATAAAAATGCCTGGACCGCCACCTCACACCCAACGAACCACCACCTTCCACTGTAGTAGCCATGCCTCCATCCAAGGAATAAGGACAGGCAGAATGGTGAAAGCGTTCCGAGCATGTGATGAAACGATGAAATACGAATGGAAGATCCCTTCCCTGTGGGCTAGGGCTGCACACAGAGCAGGAGAGAAGAGGATTTCCCACCAGAGGCATCATTTGGTGACAAGTCTGTTTACTACATTTGCAGGAAGGGACAGGAAGCAGACAGAGGCAACAGGGCTTCTAAGTAATGGGCGTATGTTTCCAGGCATCACTCAGCTCCGAATGTATTTCATACCGGAGATGTTTACAAAACGCTTCCCGTCACTGAGGCACAAAGCACAGGGCTCTGGCAGAGCATGTGTGGAATTTTAAAAGAGGAGCTTAGGTTCCAGCCAAACTGGACCATCATTTTTTCCTGAACATTTCCCACCTCCTCCCATTTCCTAGGCTTTGATCCATCTCTTTTCTGCCATCTGGAATGCCTCCACCTCATTTCTACTTGTCAAAAGCCCATAAATTCATTAAAGCACAGTTTTTTAAAAATCCTGTTATAAATACTGGCCTAATCTGCCCTCCAACTTAGTACAATGTCTTCTTCCTTCAATTTCCCCACTGCATTCGGTGTGTACCTTTGTGTTCTGAGCCCTGTGTGCACATAGCCTGGTGGGTAGAAATAGAAGTAGTTTCCCAGAAATGCATCTAACGAACTCATCAGCCACCAATCACCTATAGAAAACACTTGATTTTGCCGCTTCAGGTTTCCTCAATCACTAGTTAAATCAGGACTTAAATTCAGTCGTTTTCGGTTCATGCCACCTATCAGGGTTGGTGTAGCCTCTGACGTGTTCTCCCTTCCTTCCAGCACGCAGGAAGGAGCTGCGGCGGGGGCTGCATGGCACGGACACCTCGTGGCACAGGGCAGGCAGGTAGGTGTTCCTGGTTGGCCTTCTGTGAGGTCTCGCTGTGTCTGTTCTGGAGGTACCTCTGGCTGGAGTTGCTGGCCATCTCTTCTCTTCCCACCATCTTCTCTCTCAGCTCTGCCCCACCAGGGCTGCTGATTTTCTGTGACGGTAACCCCATGGTCCCCTGGGCTTGTAGCCTCTGCTGAGGGTTCCCTTTCCCCACGACACAGCATTCTCAGGCACGAGGACTCAACACAGAGAGGAGGATCGTGTCCTTTATTCTCAGAGGCCTTCGTGCCCCTCTGAAAGGATTGCAGAGATTTTCTGGATTGTTTTCACTTTGTGCTGGAGGAGAGGATGCGGGTATATCTCAGATGCTCTCAGCTTAGACACAAGTGGTTCCCATTTCTACCCTACTGCCCAGGGTGACCACTTGGTGAGTTCTTGAAGGGACTGATGCTCAAGCCTCCTGCATTCTGAGGTTCTCAACCTACCTGTTTCCGAATCCTCCCTCCCCACCCCAGGCTTTCAGCCCACAGGTGCTCAAAACAGAGGCACCTCAACTCGCTGGCTCTTCCCTTTCTTGCCTAAATTTCCTCCTCCAGCCTCAGGATGGGCTTTCCTCAAATCCCTGCCCTTTTCCTACCATCTCTCTACTCTGTTTGCAGTTAAAACTCTACAATCCACTCCTCTATGCCGGCCAATGGGTATTCCAAAGCTTATCTTTGAGATTTCTGGAAAAATGCTTTCTCTTTCGTCTCTGGCTCTTGCAACTGAAAGCTGGGGGGTTTTGTGTCTGAAAGCTGGAAATTTGAAAAAAACAAATCATAGTGTGGCTGCGCCTTTTTAAATCTAGACTAATCCACCCATCCCCCCAAACGATGTGCACTTCAGCCTTAGTGTGTGGAGAGCCCCGGTGGCACGTTTGATTGGGAATGAGAAATAGAAACAATTAAAAACAAATGAAAAGGGGACTTCCCTGGTGGCACAGTGATTAAGAATCCTCCTGCCAGTGCAGGGGACACGGGTTCGAGCCCTGGTCTGGGAAGATCCCACATGCCGCGAAGCAACCAAGCCCGGGTGCCACAACTACTGAGCCCGCGCGCCTAAAGCCCGTGCTCCGCAACAAGAGAAGCCACCGCAGTGAGATGCCCTTGCACCGCAACGAAGAGTAGCCCCTGCTCGCCTCAACTAGAGAAAGCCCGCGCACAGCAATGAAGACCCCAACGCAGCCAAAAATAAATAAATTAAAAAAAAAACTATTTTTCCTGCCACCCCCTTTTGGTTCATGACCTTCTGCCTTTATCATATTTATGTATCTTGTTTTCACATCCCTCTTCCACTTTTCCACTGACTCCCACCCAGATTGTCAGTCTGAGGTAAAGATGGGGCTGAAGCCCTCTTCACCTCTAGATTCCCTTCAGCCCCTAATGTGGTACCATCGGCGCCACTGCCCATCCCCCACCCCAGAAGTGTTGGTTGCACTGTTAATTCTCAATATTTTATTTAAACTTCTATAAAACAGCTATTTATTACTGAAACAAATTTCTCCTCTGCCTCTCTCTCCTTTTTTGAGTTGCTTACTTAAAATCCTGAGTAGAAAATAAGGTTCTCTCCGGAATTTAACCTCGGATTCCCTGAAGCTTACACTACCTTTAATTATAGTAATGATAACCTAAAACCACCATCTGGATACTGCTTACAAAAAGGCAGTGGCTCTCATTAGCTTTGCCTAATTAAGAGAGGGCTCAGATAGGATTCCCACAGCTATTAACTGCCTCCTTGAGTACCCGTGCTCGCTCTCTGGCCTGAATGTGTATTTTGAAGGCAGGTGTACAGACTCAGGAGGTCCTTAAGCACACTGGTGTCTGAGGCCTGGGTCTAGGCGGTCACGATGATGAGGAAGGCTAGCTGGCTCACTCATGTTGGTTCTCATGTGTCCCAACAAGAATCTAAAGTCTGATCTCAAATCTGCAAGATGAGAGGAATATTAGCCTTTTTTTTTTTCTTGGAGTAGAACTGAGAACAGAGGCTTAAATTTTTCAAACTGATAAGAAAATTGTGATACCAAAAGAAACACCTACCTGTCTGTAGTGTTAAAATAGATTGAGATGCCCACCTGTCTGTAGGATTTGTTGTCATTTCTTAGATCAAGATTTGCACCTTCAGTTCTCAGTGATTTTTTATTTACTTGTTTTTTAAACCTTTGGCTGTGTTGGGTCTTCGTGGCTGCACGCGGGCTTTCCCTAGTTGCGGCGAGCTGGGGCTACTTTTTGTTGCGGTGCGCGGGCTTCTCATTGAGGTGGCTTCTCTTGCTGCGGAGCACGGGCTCTGGGCACGCGGGCTTCAGTAGCTGTGGCTCGCGGGCCCTAGAGCGCAGGCTCAGCAGTTGTGGCGCTCGGGCTTATTTGCTCCGCCGCACGTGGGATCTTCCCTCAGTTATTTCAGCAAACCTAATATGAAACCTGTATGTATCAGAGTCTCAGTTCCAGCTGACTTGAGCAGAAAGGCAGTTCATCAAAAGGATAGTGGGTCCCGGAGAGAACTGCCTGAAGTCTGGCTCAGGCTCCATGGCTGTGAGGCCCTGTCAGCCCAGCTGTAGAGTGTTAGCGGCCGCAGTTAGGTTGCAAAGTGGGCCCTGCTGGCCCAGAGCTCAGCGCGCTGCCGGGGCTGCAGGAGCGGCCTCCCCTCCCTCCGCGATCCTGGCTCCTGTACCTGGCTAGCTGCAGCAGGTGCGCCTGATTTGGTCAAGTGCCAGCACCCTTGGCTTGGGAAAGTGAGAATCTGACAGGCTGAGTCTGGATCACGGGAGAGAGCTCGGCCTCTCAACGGGACTCACAAGGTGAGAACGTTTTCAGACAAAGGGAGAGTGGGAGGGGCTTCTGATGAATGGCAGCCAGACGGGGAGAGAAGTGGTTCTGAGCGCGATTAGAAGCATGGGGGCGGCAGGGCATGACTGAGAGACATTTGCGTCACCTAGGCTTCTGCTTACTCAGGGGAAGATGGCTATTCTGTTCTTAGACTGTAGCATCGAAAATATTGTGAGATAAACAGCCCGGCGAAGTTTGGTACCTGTCTCATTAAATTCTAGTGTGATTATTTCCTCATTGTTTTCCCTTTTCTCCTTGGTGTTCCAAAAAGAAAACTTTGGGTTGAAAGCTTCCAGTCTTATATGTAGATGTTAGCTTCTCTTGGCAATAATCTCCCTAAAAGTTTTGGCTTGTATATGTTAACTCGGCCCCTCTCTTCTCTCTCTCTGCCCTTCTCTCTGCTCATGGAGAGAATATATAAAGCCCAAATTGTTGAAGGAACAGCCACAGACGAAAAGAACTTTGCTTTTTTGATTTCTTGCCATAGCTTTTCTTACTTTCTATGTATTAGGCATGTAATGAAGGAAATCAGTAAGTCATTTAGATAAGAATTCATGCTGAGAATAGGAAGAAATATTAATATGACAGGATTCTTCTAATTAGAAGAGAACAACTTTCTATCCTCTCAAAAAAATAAACAAGAAACTCTCCTGTACTGAGAAAGACCACTGATGCGCTTACACGATGGGAAGTAGAAGTAAAATGTCTCTGACCAATTCTCCTCTCAAAAGTCACTAACAAGACAAGAACAGTAATGACAGCAGGAAAATTATGGGTGTTCAACTTTACCTTTGAGCCAGTCAGGAAATATCTGAAACTGCACACTGTATAATAATAATATGAAGATGCTTGAACATTCACGCACCCACTTTGCATTTAGGTTGCATCTAAAGGAGGGGGTGTGTGGAGTTGGGAGACGTGACCAGTGAGAAGCTGGGGGGTTGACCCTGCCAAATTCCAAGAGTTCTTAGAAATTGGAAGCATCAGGTATTGCACAGGGTGGAGGAGAGTCAGGAGGCTGAAACCAAGAGGTCTGTTAACAGCAGTTTAAAGAGCAGTTAACTCCAAACCCTACCTTCATTCTGAGAAGTTATATGACTACCCCTCCTGTATCCTAATGGGAATTGAGAGATGCATTTCTTGGAGAAATTTCAGTAATGGGTTTTGGAGTTGTGGGTACCAAGCACAGAGGAGGGCAGTGATGTGGTTCTGGATGGAAGGCAGTGGAAATACACGTAACTCTGCATGTCTAACAGGAGGCCTCTAGTGCCCTTCCAGCATCTAACCTGAGAATACCAGCAGCCAGACTCCTACCCCAAGGTGGGGATAGAAGGATCCCTCTCCTAGGAAACTCAGAAACTGAGATGTTTTGGTGGTATCTTGATGAAAGAGCTGTGTCTCCACGTGATTGCCCTAGAGTGAGCTTCACTAGTTGTCAAGGCCTGCTGTATAGCAGGGCTTTCAATCAGCATTCTAAATGCCTTGTTCTTAAATATGAGCAAATGATCAGACATTTAAGGAAAGCCTCCAATATGAAAAGTCCGTCCCCATCAAAAAGAAAAAGAAAAATCGAGAAGAAACTCAGAGCTAAGAGAGGCAATGATTGAAGGAAAAAAAAAAACGACAAAAAAACCTACAAACTAACTCCAGTGAATATCCTTAATGAAATAAAAATGCAAAGCTATAAAACAAGTATAGTCAGAGCAAAGAGCACTTAGAAATTTAGAATTATACTTGAAATTTAAAATTCTCATCATAATTTGGAAGATAAAGTCAGGAAACTGTCCATTCCTTTATTCTTTTTTCCCTGGGTAATGAGTGAGAAAAGCTAAGACAGAGGTGTTATCTAGGAGGTCCAGTAGCCTAACAATAGGAGTTTCATTAGAAGGAAACAGAAAATGATACATTTTCAAAGTAACAATACAAGCAAATTTCCTTGGATGTGGGTCTTCAGATTAAAAGGGTACCTCACATACCAAGCACAATGAATGAAAAATACCCTCATATGGAGCACATCATTTTGAAGTTTCAGAATAACAGCGATAAAGAGAGAATTCTAAAAGCTTCCAGAGGAAAAAACGTGTAAAGGATTCTGAGTCAGAGTGGTATCAGCTCTCTCAACAATACTGCAAACTAGAAGGAAATCTTCCAGATTCTGGGGGGAAATTATTTCCTCCTTCCTCACAGATTCATAACGTGTTTTCTTTTCAACTCTGCCAATTCTTGACCCAGTTAAACTATCATTCAGGTGGGAGGATAGAATAAAGTTATTTCAGACATACAGAGCTACACACAAACAGTTTACTACCCATGCAACTTTTCTCCCGACCGACTCCTGGAGGGCATGATCTAGTCAATGAAGGAGTAGGTTGAGAGAATTTCCTGAAATGTGACCCAGGAGAGAAACAAAGGGAGCTTCCAGGGCTCTAGCTGTAAATCCGGTCCAGAAACCAAGCCAACTAGATTGAAAGGGGAGGATGGAGAGTCCACAAAGGTGGTTCCTGGTTCATTTGCCAGGTTTGAGTGCTTGAAAATTTCACGAGAAACATTTACAGTTGTTGGAGGGTGTATGAAAATGTAGCCTAGTTTCAAATAAAAGCAAGCAAATGAAGACGAGGAGGAGAAGAAGGCTGACTCCAGGGGAAAACGGAAAAAGCACCAGAGAAGAAATGTAATCATGATGCATGTCATGGCTGGGCAGTGAATGGTGTTTGTGTACGTCCAGATTATGACGTTATAATAATGAAAACATTAAATAGGGATTTAAGTAAAAATTGTGATGTAGTATTAGGTGAGGGAGCAAGATGGGCATCTGAGAGAGCTAGGTACTCTACCAATCATAATAGGAAGTCAATAGGTGTGTGTAATGTTTTGAGTTAAGAGGTAGTAATAAACATCACTTAGAAATAAGGAGGTAAGTGATAGAAAAAACTGCTAGAGGTACAAGTGGTTGTCTGAGAATGGAGGTTAGAAGGACAGTTGAGTGCAAGATATTTTTTGTTGTGGTCTGTTTGACTTTTTAAACCATGTTATGTGCCTTGGTTTTAGATTGATTTGACAAGATAATTTTTGAGTTTCTGCTAGATGGAACCTTGTAAGCTGTGATTACTCTGAGGAAATTAAAAATGACTGAAAGCCAGATGTGACCCTAGGAGCTTCCAAAAGGGAATGATTGTAATCATAACCTGTACTATAATCTTTATTTTCGTATGAAGCCTATGACTGAATGACCTTAGATATGAACTGATCAATAAAGTAGCCACTAGCCATATGTGACCATTTAAATTTAAATTAGAATTAAGTAAAATAAAAAATTAAGTCTTCATTTGTATTAGCCACATTTCAAGAACTCAATAGCTACATGTGGCTAGTGGCTACCATATTGGACAATGAAAATATAGAATATCATCATAGAAAGTTCTGTTGGACAGTGCTGCCTTAGACCATCTACATTTGCCCATGGGTCCTGAATCATGGAGGGACGAAGTCTAGCTCTATGTTTGTTTGCCCATTTTGGGAAGGACCTAAGGGAGCAGAGATTGGTATTGATACTCTATGACATTGGAAGCAACTGCAGAGAAGTTACTCTATATTTATAAGAAAAGTCTGCTGAGTTCCCACATCAAGTATGCTAGAAACTGGGAGGATGGAAGTTTTTCTCTAGCATATGTGCTTAAATGACCAGGCTGTTGCTCATAATGATACAACAGCCAGTGAGCCAGGCTGAAACCCCATCTATAAAAAAAGAGACCCTTTTAGTATGAGCTCATCTTTTCTCCTGTTGGCCAAGGTTGGAGGCATAGAGTGAGATGGGCCCATGTGAGATTAAAGAGGTAATCCCTTTGTTTCCATGTGTCTGAAAGACTGGACCAGGCTTCATCAGTGTCAGAATCTCCTGGTGTGTATAGGTGGTAGTGCAGGTGCAGGTGGAGATGGTGTGTGTGCATTTGTGTATGTTTGTGTGTCTTGGGGGATGGGAGGTCAGAGCTGTTAATAAAGCTGATGACTGGGTCCCCCTCTGAACCTAATGAATTGGAGTTTCTGGTGATCAGGACAAGAAATCTGTGTTTCTTTAAATTGAAATTTAGTTGACTTACAATATTGTATTAGTTTCAGGTGTACAATAAAGTGATTCAGTTATATATTTTTTAGATTATTTTCCATTATAGGTTATTACTAGGTACTAAACATGGTTCCCTGTTCTATACAGTAGGTCCTTGTTGCTTATCTATTTCATGTATAGTAGTTTGTATCTGTTAACCTCATACTCCTAATTTATCCCTCCTCCCCTCCCTTTACCCTTGGGTAACCATAAGTTTGTTTTCTGTATCTTTGAGTCTATTTCTGTTTTGTATATAGATTAATTTGTATTATTTTTTAGATCACACAAATAAGTGATGTCATATAATATTTGTTTTTGTCTGACTTCACTTAGTATGAAATTCTCTAGGTCCATCCATGTTGCTGCAAATGGCATTATTTATTCTTTTTTATGGCTGAGTAGTATTCAATTGTGTGTGTGTATATATATATATATTATATATATACACTACATCTTCTTTATCCATTCATCTGTCGATGGACACTTAGGTTGCTTCCATGTCTTGGCTATTGTAAATAGTGGCTCTGTGAACATTGGGGTGCATGTATCTTTTCGAGTTAGAGTTTTCTCCAGATGTACTCCCAGCAGTGGGATTGCTGGATCATACAGTAACTCTATTTTTAGTTTTTTTAAGGAACCTCCATACTGTTCTCCATAGTCACTGCACCAATTTACATTCTCATCAACAGTGTAGGAGGGTTCCCTTTTCTCCACACTCTCTCCAGCAGTTGTTACTTCTAGACTTTTTGATGATGGTCATTCTGACCAGTGTGAGGTTATTCCTCATTGTGGTTTTGATTTGCAAGAAATCTGTATTATTATTATTATTTTTTTTTGCGGTACACGGGCCTCTCACTGTTGTGGCCTCTCCCGTTGCAGAGCACAGGCTCCGGACACGCAGGCTCAGCGGCCATGGCTCACGGGCCCAGCCGCTCCGTGGCATGTGGGATCTTCCCGGACCGGGGCACAAACCCGTGTCCCCTGCATCAGCAGGCAGACTCTCAACCACTGCGCCACCAGGGAAGCCCTTGTTTGTTTGTTTTTTAATGTTGGCAACTAGATAAACGAAAAACCAAAAATCCACTGTGAGCGCCTAGCATAACATGTCTGCAGGCCAAATTTAAGTCAAGGGCCCTGGATTTGTAACTTTGGATTTAGTCCAAGTGAAGGCACTTGGCACATGGGAAACTGAGGCCCAGAGAGCCTATGACTTGCCTAGCTCTTCAGTTGTATTTTAACTGCCTTAAAAGTTGTATTGTTTTTTGGGGGAAAAAAACCCCTATTTTAGTTATTTGCTATAGGTAATCTGTAAAATGGCTCAAAATTCAAAAGGAACATGAGGTATAAAATTATTTAATGCCTAGATTAGCAACCAGTGTTACCAGTTGCTTGAGTATTTTTTCAGGGATTTTCTATGCAACTCACCTACGCTCCTTTTTGTGGTCAAATTATATTTTTTTAAATAAAAATGTCCTTATTAGCAGATTATGTGATCATTTTTGTAGAAAACCAAAAGAATCTACAGATAATTTATTAGAAATAATAAGAGAGTTGAACAAGGTGGATAGGGATAAGTCTGTAGTATAAAAGCCAACTGTCAGGCTTCCCTGGTGGCGCAGTGGTTGAGAGTCCACTTGCCGATGCAGGAGACGTGGGTTCGTGCCCCGGTCCGGGAAGATCCCACATGCCGCGGAGCGGCTGGGCCCGTGAGCCATGGCCGCTGAGCCTGCGCGTCCGTGAGCCTGTGCTCCGCAACGGGAGAGGCCACAACAGTGAGGGGCCCACGTACTGCCAAAAAAAAGCCAACTGCATTTCTTTACACCAGCAACAAATACCTGGAAAATACCTGGCAGAAAAAAATCAAGTACTCAGGAATTAATCTAATAAAATATATGTAAGATCTCTAGGGAAAACTATAAAATGATATATCTGTGATATATAAGGAAAACTATGAATGATGCATTAAATGAAGACATAAATGAGATTAAATGTGCTCATGGGTAAGGAGATTCATTATTGCAGAGATATCATTTCTTCTCCAGTTGATCTATAGATTCAATGCAATTCCAATCAAAATCTCAATAGGTTCTTTTCATGGATCATGGAAAGCCGATTCTCTTACAGTATTTTCAGGCAAATTCATCAGTATCTTCGGTGATTTTGATGAAGTATTCATGCCTTAAAAATAAAGCTAACTTTTGCTTTTTTGTTTTCTTTACACGTTTCTGATGTTACATGCTTATAAATTGTATTCATCTCACATCTAGATTTGAGCATCTGGTTAAATAACAAAAGGCCCTGGAACTCTTATGTTTGGACAAAGGATCCTTTACTTTTGTCCAGTTTTTTCCCCCACAAATTATCAACTCAAGGACAATGAAAAATAATTAAAACTTTGGGCAGTTGTATTCCCTTTTTCATGTTTCCTAGAAATCCCCTTGGTCCATGTGTGGAATCCCCAGTCTCTATATCCCAACAAAGTTTTGGGTAGGGTTCATTCTGCTTCCGTGGGGTGGATGCAACAATTCATTACTCAAATTATATTAATGCAGTTTTACTGCTCTTGTTTGTTTTGTTTTCTCCACATTGTGTGTACGAATGTGAATATGAATTGTGGTTATGCATATTAAAAGGCATGTGACTCTCAGGTCGGTTTTTCTCTCTAACTTGGGCTAGAGGGGTGGCTTCAGAAAATGGCCTCAGCTGTAATGGCAGTGATATTGCCACCGCAGACGGGATGAGGTGAGTGGGCGCAGGACCTGAAGGAGAAGGTGGGTAGAAAAGCCCTAGCAGGACGGTGGAACCCACAGATACCCACTTATGATGTATTTTAATATGAAAAGAAACAATTTAAAAACCAAGTATTTTGCTGTGAAGTGTTCTAAAATCTTAAGTATAATAAAAATCAAATAGGTAAGGAAGCCATGTTCTCACTGCTATCTTATCTTTAAAGAAGATTTATTTGTGACGTGAACATTCATTAGTAAGAGGTAGATATCATTTTTTAAATAAGTTACTTTTTAATTGAAATATAGTTGATGTATTTTGTTAGTTTTAGGTGTGCTATACAGTGATTTGACATTTGCATACATTATGAAATCACCATGATAAGTCTAGTTACCATCTGTCCCCATACAAAGTTATTACAACATTATTGATCATATTCCCTATGATTACATCCCCTAAAAGTTATTTTTCTAAGTGTAAAAAACACAGGTTGCCAAGTAATGTGAACAATATGATCCTAAGAAAGAACTTCCTTTAAATTTATGAGCATAAAGATGTGGAAGGATACCAAAAGTACCTTTAGAGGAGGATGGACTTGGTGAGGAATATGCTGGGGAGATTATTAGTATTTCTATATATATGTCTTTATTATATGCTTTGTTAAAATGAGTGTTTTACTTATGTAAATAAAAAGAATGCATGTAAGATGAAATACCCTTTTTTCAACATTTTATTATGAGCATTTTCAAACATAACAAAGTTGGAAGAATTTTACAGTCAATATCTGTATACCCACCATCAATCCAACTTAGTTTTTGATACATTTCAAAATAAATTGTGGATATAAGTATACTGCCCTCCTGAGTAATTAAGCATGTATATCATTAATTAGAATTCTATATTTGTTTACAGTATTTTGGCGATGACTAATTATAAAAGAAATGCATGTTCATCGTAGAAAATTGGAAATTGCACATAAATACTGATAGAATTGTAATTTTTTATTTTTATCAGGTATTATACTTTGTACTTTCCTGGCATGGTCTCACTTAATCCTTTCCCAAACCCTAAAAAGTAGCTTTATCCCCATTTTACAGATAAGGAATCTATAAACAAGTCACTACAGTTCCCACAGTGGCAGAGTTAGAATACGCACCAAGCATGTGTCCCAGACCCTCGCCCTTAATTACATGCCGCCCTGCTAGCCTTGATTCCATCCCACCTCACTCCAGGATATAACCACTGTCGTCTCCTCTCCAGACCCATTTCTAGATGGTCATGTTTCCACAAATATATTTTTTCACAAAAATGGGTTTACATTGTGTGTATTGGTTTGTAACTAGATTCTTTTCCATGTTTGCAAACCTTTCTGCAACATCTTACTGGCTGCAGAACATTCTGCTGAGTTGACTATATCATATTTTATAACTACCTTATCGTCCAATATTTTTCCAGTTTTTGTTGTTATCGACTGTGAGAGTATAAATCTTCATGCATACTACTAATTACATCCTTAGGGTCACAAGTAGAATTACTGGGTCAGATTGGGTGTAGTTTTTACTTTTAAAATCTGATGCATGTTTTTATTTGTGTAAACAGTTGTAGGCCAGCATCAGACCACCAGTGGCTCTCTTTGAGGGGGGCAATTGATGTCACATCTTGTTGGTCCACCATTATGAATTGTCCCGACACTCATTTTGATGATGTGTCGTGTGTGTGTGTGTGTGTGTGTGTGTGTGTGTGTGTGTGTGTGTGTGTGTGTAGTTTCCACTCTTAATACAAATTCCCAAATTTGTATTTGGGAAATTGTTTTTATCAAACTCCTCCCCCCACCCCGTAGTGTATGTATGACCAGCAAGTCTCCCCCCATCCTAGCCAATGCTGACATCGAAGATACAATTTAAAAACATCTTTTCTAGTTAGATAAACACATATTTATGCTTTGGCCTGCCTTTGATTAATGAGGTAGAACCTATGTTCCCATGTTTATTAATCGTTTAAGTTTCTCCTTTCAAATACTGCTTGTTCATGTTCAAACAGTTCAATTTTAAGTTAGTCTTTTGAAGAATTTAAACCCATCTGATGTTAAAGCTTGTGTTAAGACAAACTTTATTTTTCACGCAGTTTACTTTTTGAGAAGGGCGGTAAAAGCAGCCACACTGGGAGTACCTCAGTGACAGCAGAAAGGTTTATGTTTTCCTCTTGGTGACAAGATAAATCTCTGAGAGATTGCTGTGAAGGAAGGAAGGATTTTAGGATTCATTTGTACAGAGCTTCCCATGTGATTCGAGTGGCCTTGGAGACCCGCCTGGGCCGACCACAAGGGCAGAGCCTTGGCTAATTGAGTGATTGGCTTGCACGTAGTGTGTGGCCCTGAGGGCCCTTCAGGGGAGCAGAGGACGCTCAGCTGGGGATGGGACCGCCCTGGGCAAGGGGAGGAAGACTGTGCCTGGGCAAAGAAGCGGTAACAGAATCGGAGAGCAGAGGGGATCAGGTACTTTGGCTCCATTTTCTCTGATTGCTACTTCTCACCCCTTCTGTCTGCCCTGCTTGGTGGTGAGGAAAATCAAAATCGTGCCTCCCATGGGGCCCCGAGTCCTATTTCCACACTAGTGGGGCGACCCAGTGGCTCTCACTGGGTATGAGTTCTCAGAGGACAGGGGAGCCTGGCACAGTCAGTAAGTACATTTGGTCAGGGTTCACTTACAGTCTCAACCAGGCTTATGCTCCGTGGAAGTGTGATAGTGAAATGCAAGTTTAGGAGAAAACAAACAAGTTGCTGTTTCCAAAGAAACAGCAATGTTAATACTGGTATATTATGAGTGTTATTTTTACTCCTTTTTATTTTTCTTTATATTCCATAATGGGCACAATTACATGTATAGAGGAAATACTAATAAATTGAATTTGAACCCCCTCCCCCCCGTGAGACTCTATCGTGCTAGGTTATGTTCAAGACGTAGGAAATCCATTCATCCCTATGCACGGCAGTTGCAGCCTGCGAGTGTAGGTTCTTCTGTATTGATGTATTTGGTAATTTAAGCTTTAAGGGAAAAGGCAGCCGTTTAGTAGCAGGAATAGTTTAAAGTCGAAACGCAGTCTTCCAGATACCCCAATGCTTCTGTGGATCGTGTGACTGACAGACAAAGGAATCCCTGCTGAAATCTGTTACATTTGCTCCAGTCCAACGTGGCCCTTTCCTTAGAGACTTAATTAAATCTCAGTGAGTGTGGATTTATCTTTTCCTGGTAATGCACTGAAAGATTCTAGAAGGAGAGGTTACACAAAAGGAAATTTACATAATGTGTTGTCATCATTTCCCCTCATCACTGGTCCCAGGAGGGATGGCACTCAGGGTGAAATTAAAAGCTGGTCCTTCCAGTGAGCTGGGTGGTATTTGAGCGGAAAGGGCCAAAGTGTAAAGGGGGCCTGAAATGAGCATGGAAAAGTTCTTGAAAACTGAAGCATGGTACCATTGTATCTTTTGTTAGCTTGGTATTCTTGGCAAGTTCATTAGCCTATAGAAAGGGCCTTGCCAATGTCATAAGGCGAGTTCTAAAAGCCTCAGGCTTTTAAACTTGAAGTACTACAGTGAAGGATGGACCTCACAGGGAATGTTCACAATGTACCACAAAAAGTGACAAAAGTTGATTAATTACTTATATTGAAACTAATTTGCAGTGATGGCATTAACATTCTGAAGCCAGCTATTTCCTCCAGTTCGCTGCTTGTAGTTGGCAACCTATCTTCCTTCTTTGTTCATTTCTTAAAGGGACCATCTTTCATTTTCCCTCTTTTTTTGGTAACCTTTCTTCCAAGGACTGTAAATATCTGAGGTTCACTTACCTAATCAAGATTTCCTTCTTGACACAGGTTCTTAAAGAATTCAGTGGCAAAAATGAGTTACATGTTTGAATTGAAATCTGAAATTACTAAAAAAAAAAGGAAGATAAAAATTAAAGATAGCAGGTTCCTTTCTTGGGCTGAATGTTTGCAACAATTCTTTTAAGCAGAACATGGTAAAGACATGACCTGATATCAATCTCTGATTCCTTTCCTCCAAATTTTAATCAAATAATTCTACTTAGGAAAAGAGTCCTCTAGGGACTTCCTGGCAGAACAGTGGTTAAGACTTTGCCTTCCAATGCAGGGGGTGCCGGTTCGATCCCTGGTCGGGGACCTAAGATCCCACATGCCTCGCAGCCAAAAAACCAAAACAGAAAACAGAAGCAACATTGTAACAAATTCAATGAAGACTTTAAAAATGGTCCACAGGGCTTCCCTGGTGGCGCAGTGGTTGAGAGTCCACCTGCCGATGCAGGGGACGTGGGTTCGTGCCCCGGTCCGGGAAGATCCCACATGCCGTGGAGCGGCTGGGCCCATGAGCCATGGCCTCTGAGCCTGCGCGTCCGGAGCCTGTGCTCTGCAACGGGAGAGACCACAACAGTGAGAAGCCCGTGTACCGCAAAAAAATAAAAAAACAAAAAACAAAAAAAAAGGTCCACATCAAAAAAACAAAAATCTTAAAAAAAAAAAGTCTTCTTGAAGTTGTATGGGTTACCAACAAGTGTTCTCTTTCTGAAAATTATCTTGCATACAGTTATAAATGATATAAATGCTCAAACTTAAAAAAATATATAAAATACTTATAGTGTCTTATCTGTAAAAGTAGCGATTATTTTTTTAAATTTTATTGAAGTATAGTTGATTTACAATGTTGTGTTTAATTTCTGCTGTACAGCAAAGTGACTCAGTAGATAGCAGGGTTTTTTTTTTTAACATCTTTATTGGAGTATAATTGCTTTACAGTGTTGTTAGCTTCTGCTATATAACAAAGTGAATCAGCTATTCGTATACATATATCCCCATATCCCCTCCCTCTTGCGTCTCCCTCCCACCCTCCCTATCCCACCCCTCTAGGTGCTCACAAAGCCCCGAGCTGATCTCCCTGTGCTATGCGGCTGCTTCCCACTAGCTATCTATTCTACATTTGGTAGTGTGTATATGTCCATGCCACTCTCTCACTTCGTCCCAGCTTCCCCTTCCCCCTCCCTGTGTCCTCAAGTCTGTTCTCTATGTCTGTCTTTACTGTAGCGTTTATTTTTACATCTTGGTGACGGCATTTTTGTTCTGCCCCTGGTGTGAGTGATGGACAGTGTGGAGCTGCCTCCTCTTTGGTGTTCCAGCTCCCTGGGGCAGCAGGGCCCTCACGTGAATAGCATCAGGAATTAAGAACTCTCTTTTGCACTGGTTCTTCTTTTGGGGGGACCATTGGCCAAAACTTGCTGTCTTCCATGGAGCAGAATTTTCCAAATGTGTTCATGGAACACGTCCCAAAGGAGGCTCTGAGCGCAAAAAAAACAAAACAAAACAAACCCCTATCTGCTCAGCTGATTTGGGGAAGCACTGGAGAATGGACATAAAGCAAGTTTAGTATTTTCTACTTAAATTTGAAAGCCAATGATTATGCACATCTAAGTGGTGTTGATTAATAAGGATGGTCTGTCTTACCATCAGCCTTTAAATGGTTGCCATGCAGCGAATCCTCCTGCATAAGGTGTTTGCCTCCTGGCCCCAAGCTGGCTCCTTCCCACTGGGGCAGTCTTCCTCCCAGACCTGACTATTGCCATCTACACAGACTCTGACAAGGTTAACAGAGCCAAATGGACATTAACAGACCCTGTCAACTCTGGTGTGTATCTGCTGGCAGCGTAAAACACTCTGCATTTTAAATTCAATCTGTGGTGCAGCGTTAGGGATGAGATCTTACTTTCTTTTCCAAGAAGCTTTTCGAGTGAGTATTTCTCAAAGAGAGCAGCCTGGTCAGGAGAGAGGCAGTCTTTCATGATAATCTGGAATCAGACCACAGAGTCTGAATAGCTGAGTTTACTTGTAGACGTGCCATAAATTGTATATTTGATCTTGAGCAGTTACTTAAACATGCTGAGCCTCAGTTTCTTCACCTGTAAAATGGGAATAATAATGGGTCTTACTTCATAGGGTTGTTGCGAAGGCTAAATGAGATAAGTTACATCAGAACAGTTACTGGGACATAATTAGCAATAAATAAGTAGTAGTTATCATCATAGTGTTGTTGTTATTACTTTCTCAGAAGTTGAGGTTGGAGTTAGCATTCACCTGATACTGGCTTTGAGAGTGTGTCTATAACTGGATCTTTCCGGTCCCCCTTGGAGGGCCTGTTGCAGTCAGTAGCATATGACACTCAGTCTACACGTAAGCAACTGAGTCTTGAGGAATTTGTGTTGAAATGATAGCATGTTGGAGTTGGAAGGGCTGCAACAGCGACCAAGTCTCACTCTCATTTTGCAGATGCTTAGGTCCAGGTGAGGTGACTTTTCCAAAACCCCCTAGTTTGTTGCAGGTGGAATTGACAACAGAACCTAAGACGCCTGATTGCAGGTCTACTGCTCTGCGTTTGTAAATACTGCCCAATTGAAGGCCTCAGAGTGTAGGATAATGATATTAGTTATTTTGTTTTCTTGAACTTGTTTTCTTGAACTTGTGGATTGTTTCATAACTGAGGCTGACGTTCCTGAAGCATAAAGAAGCAATGTAAAAGGAGGGCAAGGGAGACACGGTGGAAAAGACACAGGTTTTAGAGCCAGAGAGCCCTGTGTTGCAATCCTGGTATGTGACTCTGCGACTTTGTGTGATTTAGTGACCTTTTGTGACTTTCACTCCCATTATGTGTTTGGGGATAATTTGCTTTTCAGAGTTACTGAGAGGATTAAATGAGAAAATATATAAAACTGCTTTGGACGTAGAAGCTACTCAGTAGATGGTAATGATCATTAAAATTTATTGCTAATGGAGTTTTAATAGATGGATGTCACTGCCAGAAACAGCTACCTGAGAATAATAGAGTTGGAAACAGTGTGTGGGACCTACTTCATCCCATGCTTCTTTTTTTTTTTTTTTTTACGTCTTTATTGGAGTATAACTGCTTTACAATGGTGTTAGTTTCTGCTTCATAACAAAGTGAATCAGTTATACATATGTTCCCATATCTCTTCAGTCAAGGGATAATATAAGTAGCCATGTGCAAAAGTGAATGAAATGGTAAATTATTTAGGAGTGTCACTTTTATTTGAAATAACTTGAAATTTTCAGAGGTCAGTTATTGAAAACATTTTCAAAATTACATGGCTATTCTGTGGAATAAAATTCAAAGTTAACATTTTTTAAGAAAAAGCATGGGACTTCAGATCAATTTTAGTTCTGCAGCAGACGGCTCTGAAACATACTGCCAGCCTCCTAGTCTACCACCCAGCCCAAATTCCAGAGTGCTCACGGTAGTTTGAGGGAAATGTTTGAGAATTGTTGATTTAATCTGTCATCTTACTGCTGGGCTCTAAATCTAATCACCGAAGGAAAGACAGACTGAGGTGACGTGTGCCTGACGCTGCCCAGGTCCTTTTCCAAGTGGTGTGGTGGTGATGCAGTGACAGTCAGATCAGGTCGGCTTTCAGAGGTCTTCCTGGGCTCTAGACCCATACATCTGATTTTCTAACCTTTCATCCACACTTCTGAGTACCCAGTCCTCATTTCTGGGATCTGTTTGAGGTGGTGCTTATTCTTCGTGTCTGCTGAGCGTCTGTCCTTCCTTCTGGTGATAACTCCTGAATTTCTTCACCCTCCCCAACTCAGTCCATGAAACGTGGGTGGCAGTGCGCCCGACTGCTGGACCAGGGTGGCCACATGACCCAAACCTGACCATGAACTCCTTTCTTGTCTGGCTCCTGTGATGCTTTCTTCCCCTTGAACTTGAAGCTGTGAGGCTGTAAGCCTGGAGCTGCCTGATGCCTGTCTCAGTGAGGAAGCTCCGTAAAGACACATATATTAAGTCCTTTCTTTGTTTCACTTTTGTCCAAAGTTGTTGGGCTTCAGTTTTCTGTTACTTGGGTCACTCTGCATTGGTATTTACCCTTGGCTTTTCCACCCTCAGCAACTACCACAACGATCTGCCCTTCTTTATCTTGAAGGTTAATCATTTATTCTTTTTTCTGTGTGATTCAAAATTTTTATACATTATACTTCATTTAAAGTTATCATAAAATATTGTCTCTATTACCTGTGCTGTACAATATATCCTTGTAGCTTGCTTACTTTATACATAGTTGTTTGTACCTTTTCATACCCTACCTCTATTTTGCCCCTCCCCCTTCCCACTCCCCACTGGTAACCACTCATTTGTTCCTTACATCTGTGAATGTTTTTGTTATATTCATTTGTTTTATTTTTTAGATTCCACATATAAGTGATAACATATAGTATTTGTCTTTCTCTCTCTGACTTATTTCACTAAGCGTAGTACCCTCCAGGTCCATCCATGTTATTGCAAATGGCAGAATTTCCTTCTTTTTCATGGTTGAGTAGCATTCCATTGTGTATATACCACATCTTTATGCATTCATCTGTTGATGGACACTTGAGTTGCTTCCGTATTTTGGCTATTGTAAATAATGCTGCTGTGAACAGTGGGGTACATGTAAAATCTTTCTGAAGTAATGTTTTTGTTTTCTTTGGATATGTACCCAGGAGTGGAATTGCTGGATTATATGGTAGTTCTATTTTTAGTTTTTTGAGGAACCTCCATATTGTTTTCCACTGGGGCTGCATCAATTTACATTCCCACCAACAGTGTAGGAGGGTCCCCTTTTCTCCACATCCTTGCCAACATTATTATTTATAGACTTTTTGATGATAGCGATTCTGACAGGTGTGAGCTGATATCTCATTGTGGTTTTGATTTGCATTTCTCTGATGATTAGCGATGTTGAGCATTTTTTCATGTGCCTGTTGGCCATCTGTGTGTCTTCTTTGGAGAACTGCCTATTCAGGTCTTCAGCCCATTTTTAAATCAGGATGGTTGTTTTTTTGATATTGAGTTGTATGAGCTGTTTATGTATTTTGTATACTAACCCCTTATTGGGCATATTATTTGCAAATAATTTCTCCCATTCAGTAGGTTGCCTTTTTGTTTTGCCAGTGGTTTCCTTTGCTGTGCAAAAGCTTTTAAGTCCCATTT
This sequence comes from Lagenorhynchus albirostris, assembly GCF_949774975.1. Taxonomy (NCBI): domain Eukaryota; kingdom Metazoa; phylum Chordata; class Mammalia; order Artiodactyla; family Delphinidae; genus Lagenorhynchus; species Lagenorhynchus albirostris. The sequence continues at coordinate 71,530,966 of NC_083106.1, forward strand.
GTGTATTTTTCCTTTTGTTTCCTTTGCCTTAGGAGACAGATCCAAAAATATATATATTGCTACAGTTTATGTCAAGGAGTATTCTGTTTTCCTCTAAGAATTTAATAGTATCCGGTCTTACATTTAGGTCTTTAATCCATTTTGAGTTTACTTTTGTGTATGGTGTTAGAGAATGTTCTAATTTCATTCTTCCCCATGCATCTGTCCAGTTTTCCCATCACCATTTATTTCCCCATTGTATATTCTTGCCTACTTTGTCCCAGATTAATTAATCATAAGTGTGTGGATTTATTTCTGGGCTCTGTATTCTGTCCCACTGATCTGTGTGTCTGTTTTTGTGCCAGTACCATACGTGTTTTGATGACTGTAGCCTTGTAGTATAGTCTGAAGTCACGGAGCATGATTCCTCCAGCTCTGTTCTTCCACAAGATTGTTTTGGCTGTTGGGGGTCTTCTGTGTTTCTATACAAATTTTAAAATTATTTGTTCTAGTTCTGTGAAAACCACCTGAAACACCTGAACTTTGAGTTAACAGGAATGAGGGTTTTCCAAGTAGACCTAGGCATGGCATTGGAGGACTTGCAGTCCTTGAAGTTGGAACAAATATGTACAAAGACACATGGCTAATTCAGGAGCTAGAAGCAATTATAAGTTGTAAAATGTGAGGAGATGTGTTTGTAGAAGCAGGTTCCAGATCTTAAGAGCCCTTATTTTTCATGCTAAGAAACTCAGAGCTAGACCTGGGTCAGTGGATCAGCACCTGAGTGAATCACCTATGGGCCCTTTGCCTAGATCTACTGCATTGGAGTCTATGTGTGGAACCAGGGCATCTGGGATTTTTTTTTTTTTACATCTTTATTGGAGTATAATTGCTTTACAAAGGTGTGTTAGTTTCTGCTTTATAACAAAGTTAATCAGCTATACATATACATATATCCCCATATCTCTTCCCTCTTGCATCTCCCTCCCTCCCACCCTCCCTTTCCCACCCCTCTAGGTGGTCACAAAGCACGGAGCTGATCTCCCTGTGCTATGCAGCTGCTTCCCACTAGCTATCTACCTTACGTTTGGTAGTGTATATATGTCCATGCCACTGTCTCGCTTTGTCACAGCTTACCCTTCCCCCTCCCCGTATCCTCAAGTCCATTCTCTAGTAGGTCTGTGTCTTTATTCCTATTTTACCCCTAGGTTCTTCATGACATTTTTTTTTCTTAGATTCCATATATGTCAGCATACGGTATTTGTCTTTCTCTTTCTGACTTACTTCACTCTGTATGACAGACTCTAGGTCCATCCACCTCACTACAAATAGCTCAATTTCATTTCTTTTTATGGCTGAGTAATATTCTATTGTATATATGTGCCACATCTTCTTTATCCATTCATCCGATGATGGACACTTAAGTTGTTTCCATCTCCTGGCTATTGTAAATAGAGCCGCAATGAACATTTTGGTACATGCCTCTTTTTGAATTATGGTTTTCTCAGGGTGTATGCCCAGTAGTGGGATTGCTGGGTCATATGGTAGTTCTATTTGTAGTTTTTTAAGGAACCTCCATACTGTTCTCCACAGTGGCTGTACCAATTCACATTCCCACCAGCAGTGCAAGAGTGTTCCCTTTTCTCCACACCCTCTCCAGCATTTATTGTTTCTAGATTTTTTGATGATGGCCATTCTGACTGGTGTGAGATGATATCTCATTGTAGCTTTGATTTACATTTCTCTGATGATTAGTTATGTTGAGCATTCTTTCATGTGTTTGTTGGCAATCTGTATATCTTCTTTGGAGAAATGTCTGTTTAGGTCTCCTGCCCATTTTTGGATTGGGTTGTTTGTTTTTTTGTTATTGGGCTGCATGAGCTGCTTATAAATTTTGGAGATTAATCCTTTGTCAGTTGCTTCATTTGAAAATATTTTCTCCCATTCTGAGGGTTGTCTTTTGGCCTTGCTTATGGTTTCCTTTGCTGTGCAAAAGCTTTGAAGTTTCATTAGGTCCCATTTGTGTATTTTTGTTTTTATTTCCATTTCTCTAGGAGGTGGGTCAAAAAGGATCTTGCTGTGCTTTATGTCATAGAGTGTTCTGCCTATGTTTTCCTCTAAGAGTTTGATAGTGTCTGGCCTTACATTTAGGTCTTTAATCCATTTTGAGCTTATTTTTGTGTATGGTGTTAGGGAGTGTTCTAATTTCATTCTTTAACATGTACCTGTCCAGTTTTCCTAGCACCACTTATTGAAGAGGCTGTCCTTTCTCCACTGTACATTCCTGCCTCCTTTATCAAAGATAAGGTGATCATATGTTCGTGGGTTTATCTCTGGGCTTCTATCCTGTTCCATTGGTTTATCTTTCTGTTTTTGTGCCAGTACCATATTGTCTTGATTACTGTAGCTTTGTAGTATAGTCTGAAGTCAGGGAGCCTGATTCCTACAGCTCTGTTTTTCGTTCTCAAGATTGCTTTGGCTATTCAGGGTCTTTTGTGTTTCCATACAAATTGAGAAATTTTTTGTTCTAGTTCTGTGAAAAATGCCAGTGGTAGTTTGATAGGGATTGCAGTGAATCTGTAGATTGCTTTGAGGAGTAGAGTCATTTTCACAATGTTGATTCTTCCAAGAACATGGTATATCTCTCCATCTATTTGTATCATCTTTAATTTCTTTCATCAGTGTCTTATAATTTTCTGCATACAGGTCTTTTGTCTCCTTAGGTAGGTTTATTCCTAGATATTTTATTCTTTTTGTTGCAGTGGTAAATGAGAATGTTTTCTTGATTTCACTTTGAGATTTTTCATCATTAGTGTATAGGAATGCCAGAGATTTCTGTACCTTAATTTTGTATCCTGCTACTTTACCAAATTCATTGATTAGCTCTAGTAGTTTTCTGGTAGCATCTTTAGGATTCTCTATGTATAGTATCATGTCATCTGCAAACAGTGACAGCTTTACTTCTTCTTTTCTGATTTGGATTCCTTTAATTTCCTTCTCTTCTCTGATTGCTGTGGCTAAAACTTCCAAAACTATGTTGAATAAGAGTGATGAGAGTGGGCAACCTTATCTTGTTCCTGACGTTAGTGGAAATGTTTTCAGTTTTTAACCATTGAGTACGATGTTGGCTGTGGGTTTGTCATATATGGCCTTTATTATGTTGAGGAAAGTTCCCTCTAGCACATCTGTGTTTTTGAAAAGTTTCACAGGTGACACTGTTAAGAATTACTGATGTAGGTGATGAAAAGATAGTGAAAATTTTTGATCAGGGGAGTCATAAGGTCAGATCTGCCTTTTAGAAAGATCCAGCTGCATGCCTAGCATATTTGACACACAGAGTGCATCGTTCTTAAACACATTCCTCCGTTATGTGACAAAGCTATTTTCAGTAATAGTAATTAATGACTTATTTTTTATTCTTTATTTTTAAAAAGTCGAATCTAAAAAATAAATTTCAATTACATATTCAAATTTAGTAAAGAATGTACGGACTAAAATTTACACTAACTAAACAGCATCTATTTTTGCACCCCTTTCACTGTTTGCAATATTAAACACAAAAACATCAGCTGGTCACACAATGACAAAATTCAAGTAACACAAGTTTTGTTTATTCATCTTTATAATCACTGTACTATCTATCACTGTTGAGAATCTACTATAGGTAATTCTTGCTTTGCACAGTTCCCTGGTCACAAATTTCAGTTACCACAGCTTAGTTAAATAACACTAGTCTGTCAAAAACAGGGTTCAAACTCCAGTTACAAGTTTAGTTTATTAACTGTGAGGAATTGCATGAAGTACAGACTTACACTGCGGGCTCTTCAGCTCACAGATCACAGCATAAATAATAGATGCGGATCATGGTCAGTGACCGATCAGTGACTTCTTTAAAAGTCATTGGTCACTGATTACTGTAAATGTAAGTCAGTTCATGCACAGACAGTGAAGTGTGTAGTCATGCTGCATCCTTGTTGCCCAGTGATAATCCACATGACATTTACAAAAATGGATAATCAAAAGGAGAAATCGGCCGACAAAGATGAAAGTGCTAGAAAGAAATGAAAGTGATAACGCTGGAAGTGAAATCCAAATCTAACCTGAGTGGAGTTTATAGAAGAAATAGCTGACCATGCGAATGTTGACACTGAATCATTTGAGACTTTAGATACACAGCCAGAGGAATTCAGTGAAGGTGAATTGACTGACATTAATGAGGCAGGTGGTTGTGATGAAAAATATAAAGATGTCCCCGAGGAAGTGGCGCCAGCAAAAACTACACATTAAAGGAACTCTTGGAGATATTTCATGACATTGAAAAAGCAAAGGAAAAAATGTCGGAAACTTATCCAAACTTAAGAAGTATAACCATTTGTCAAGGTATAGACAAAAATGCTCATTCCAGATCATAAGTTCTAGGACAAGAAGGAGAATGCCATTCAAACTAGTTTTGATACATTTTTATTTTTTTATTTAAAAAAAGTTTTTAATAAATTTATTTATTTATTTTTGGCTGCCCTGGGTCATCGTTGTTGCATGCGGGTTTTCTCTAGTTGCGGCGAGCAGGGGCTACTCTTCGTTCCAGTGCACGGGCTTCTCATTGTGGTGGCTTCTCTTGTTACGGAGCATGGGCTCTAGAGTGCAGGCTTAGTAGTTGTGGTGCACGGGCTTCGTTGCTCCGTGGCATGTGGGATCTTCCTGGACCAGGGCTCAAACAAGTGTCCCCTGCCTTGGCAGGTGGATTCTTAACCACTGCACCACCAGGGAAGTCCCACATTTTTAAACAAAAATAAAAACACCTTTATTTCATGGTGTTTCCACTGTTTTAACTTACAGCATACTAAATAAGTATCAATTTTACTATTTTTCATTTTGCTATTTGTTCATAGCCCACAGTAAGAGTTTTTAATTTTCCAACCAAAAAGTTTTAAAGAAGCATCCTTTTCCTCATTGATTATGAAGATTGCTTTGCATGGTTTCTGCTTGCATGGTTGTTTTTTAGTCCCACGATATCATGCAAAGTAAGGACTGCCTGTATTTAAATATGAGAACATGTAGTACCATAGGGACTAGGGATATAAACTGCTCCTGAAGTGAGCTTGAACAGTATTGAATCATTACAGATTTACTCAGGTGATAACACATTTAGGGTGTTGACAGTATAATTGGGAATTCTCTGAATTAATTTCCGTGTAAGAAATGTTTATCAAAGGATATGCAATAAAGATGTGCTAATTTGAAGCTCAAGTAGATAATACTGAAACTCACTAGTGATCACAGCAATTGTTTAGAACTTAGAGTGAGGAAAAAAAAAATTTTTTTTTTTTTGGTGGGAGGAGTAGTTTGTCACTGACGTTATTTAGACGCACTGACTCATAGAGATATTAAAAGACTCACTTTTAGTTTTATTATTGTTTTACTCTCAGTGGACTTGCTCACCTTAGTGCCTGCAACTGGGTGGACCATTCCTGCCACCTTGTTGTTGGCATATCACTGAAAATACCACTAGAGAAGCACTGTGGAGGAAGGGTGATCAGAAGACAGTGAGACAGAACTGAAAAGCATTTTGCAGAGAAACTGATGGAGAGCACCTGAGCTAGGGCAGTTCCAGTAGAAATTAACTTATTTTAGGCTATTGGTCTTTGCAATGATAATCAAGTTTAATCCGCACCTGAGATAACCACTGCCTCTTAAAATTTCCGCCGCAACTTATTTCTATCAGATCCATTCTTTTGTGGTTGGCATTGCTGGTTACTTTTGAACTTATCTGTGAACTTGGGAATTGCCCGTCCACTTGTACTTGAACTTCCAGCTCTCCCTGTGTCCGGGGATGTGTACATCTGACTTTCAATGCGACATGGCCATACCCTCAGTTGGGTTTGACAGTCTAAACAATCTAGCCTATTATTCTTATAATCATTAGTGAAATGGATTCTAGAACTTCCTAATATTTAACATCTTTTAAAATATACTACAGTTGACCCTTGAACAGCGTGGGTTTGAACTTCATCGGTCTAGTTCTCAGTTTTTCTTCAGTGGTAAATACTACAGTACTACACGATTGATGGTTGGCTGAATCCAAGAATGTGGAACCGGCGATATGGAGCGCTGACTGTACGTTATGTGTGGATTTTTGACTACAGAGAGGGTTGGTGGCCCTAACCCGGTATTGTTCAAGGGTCAACTGTAGTTTTTAAAGACAGGAGTTCACCCCACTCCACCTCATTTTCCAGAAATGACTATGCCTATTTTCCTTTTTAGGTCATCATTCTCCAACAACCATTTATAAATTTGGTTCTTCCATCACATATCTTTTAACTGCACATCTGAGTGTCCCAGAAAAAGTTCAATAACAACAACGATAGTACAGAATCCCCAAGTTATAATAGTGTAGTTAAGCCAGAAGTCCAAACTCAGATGACAGATGTACAAATCTTGTTTTCATATACGATAGAACCTCCTTGGGAAGCTTTAGCTATAATTATCACTTGGTTGCCAAAAAAGATTTTTTTATAAAAGAATATTTCCTGAAATTGCACAAATGAACTTTTACCCTTTGGGAGTAACAAAAAACCAAGGTGAGTGATATTTAGGGAATTAAACTATAAACTGAGATAGGCTTGGGATAGACTGAACTTTGGCATTAAGAGTTGTTTGAATGCACCAACAGCTTAACGTCTTTCTGGGGTAAAATAAATTGGGGAGTTTTTTGAAAAATGCTAATGCAACATATAAAAATTTCCGGTATCATTAGTTGGAAGCAACTGAAATAATGACTCTACTTCTGGGAAGGTCTACAGTGCTTTTGGAAGAATTGATCATGTTTTCCAATGTGAACCTTGCTCTGGGTGCTGTAACTGCTAGAAGCAGAATGCGAAGCTACTTTGTTTTTTGTTTTTTGTTTTTTTTTGCGGTACACGGGCCTTTCATTGTTGTGGCCTCTCCCGTTGTGGAGCACAGGCTCCGGACGCGCAGGCTCAGCGGCCATGGCTCACAGGCCCAGCCGCTCCATGGCATGTGGGATCTTCCCGGACCGGGGCACGAACCCGTGTCCCCTGCATCGGCAGGCGGACTCTCAATCACTGTGCCACCAGGGAAGCCCCACGAAGCTACTTTTATTGCAGAGAGATGGAGGACTAATATTAACAAACTCAAGAAAACCATTGTAAAGACCAAAGAAGACTTCTAAAAATCACAATGAATGTAAAGTATCAATACAATATGTAGTGTAAGGTGAGACTATGACAGAATGAGATAATCCCACAAAACTTTCATAAGAAACGTGGCTCATTGCCCGTTGCTGTAATTAGCAGCCACTTCATCCAAGTCAAGCTATTCCCAGATGGGTGGGATGTTTCAGGAAATTATGTGGCCACATACTTTCCAAAGGGGTCCTAGAGGTACCTCCAGTGTTCTCTGTGTCAATATTCATTTTTGCTGGGGACACATCTACTGCCTAGTTTTTGTCATCTCACAGTATTTAGGGTGGAAGGGGTACTTAGAAACCCAAACATCCCTGCAGAGAGGCTTTGAGAAGGAAACTGCTTGGGATAGATTAAGTAAAATCAGATATGGGTAGGTGAAATGGATTAAAGGGAGAAGCTAGGGGATCATGTAGGGACATTTAAAAAGGTTATTTTGTTTGTGGTATATTCTTGAAACATTTGATACACTATTGAAACCTATTCCATTCCTTAATATGGAGGATTTTTGGACTAAGCAGTTTCACTGGCTACAAAGGTATTGATAACCAAGAACTAATTGACCAGATAAAACTAGTGCAATTTTCAGGCTGAGTGATTCTGTGTCTGTTACTGATCTTGTAGTCATCACCTTGGGAAGCATAAAAACACTACAAAGATAAAAATACTGATGTGCCCTTTCCAGATATTAAAAACTGAATCTTTTACAAGGTGTGGTTCATCTTTGTTTAAAAAAAAGTTATAAAATATTCCTTATTGATGTGCTATAAATCTGTCAGGTTGGCTAAGTACAAAAATAGATTTTATCTCTTTATCCTCCATAGTGAAATCTGTTTTATGGTTCCAAGTCAAGAAAATGATCTATATAACATTCATGTGAAATATTTCCAAAATACGACGTTTACATAATGGTTTACCTTTTACAAAACATTTACACAACCGTTATTTCAACTGGAGTCACCAAACAGGAGAAATGTAAGGTTTAAACAAAATTTTTCTTGGAAATTCTGAAAGAAAATGATTCTTTAAAATGTTTTGTTAGTATTTTCTCTCTTCAGATATTATACCCTCTAACCCCAGTGTGTGTTTATTCTGTTATAATTTTACCTTTAAGGTGCCCTGTTAATGATGTAGAAACTTATTTACAATACAGTGAATCCTCATCATAGCAAATATTTGCATTAAAGAAAACTTTCATTTTAATTCAGTTCACTTCAACATTACTGATTGTGTGTTCACTGTGTGGAGGGTACTATGCTGGCTGCTGCAGGGCATATTAGGAGGAGAATTACTTCTTGCACTCAAGGAGCAAAAATTACATATAAAATAGAAACACGTCAAGAGTAGCTCATCACTCTGCTTTGGGGAGTGAGGGAGAGTCAAGGCTGGGACAAAAGACACTATGATACTAAGCTGAACTTGATGATGCTAGAGAAATGAAAGCAATGCCCTGTGGCAGTTCACAGGAAGACGATAGAGCTGGTAAGATTGGGAAAGCCTTCATGGATGTAGTGAATATGACATGAACTTGGAAGAATAAAGAAAATTTAAAGAAGTAAAGTTTAAACATAATCATGGGCAGAAACAAAAGTCTTTTAGTTGAGGATGTCTTAATAAGTTGAACTTTCTCTTCTTCCAAAGATATCTGTAAATCACTGTTTTGTCAGTGAATGACATAAAGGGAAGACTCAAAGTCTTATGATCTGGGTTACCTCATCCAATGTTTTCAGGAAACTCTGGTCCAGAGAAGTCAAGTGCCGGTCCACAAACCCTGGGGACTTGTTGAAGGAATCAGGTTAGAGCCTGTCTCCTTATTTCCAGGCCATTGCTAAACTCAGTTTACTTACAAAACAAAACATTGACACAAGTGTCTGTACCTCTTGGGTTTTTAAATTTTTCATTACTTAGGATGTTAATATAAAGAAAAAAATGTCAGTGATTTTTTTTTTTTTTGGTGTTGGGTGGTGGGATCTGAGATTTTTTTCTATACTATGTATATTGCTTTGCTACAGCTGCCATAATAATACCTCGGACTGGGTGGCTTAAATAACAGAAGGTGATTTTCTCACAGTTTTGCCGACTAGAAGTCCAAGATCAAGGTGTTAGCAGGGTTGGTTTCTCCCGGGTTCTCTCTCCTTGGCTTCCAGATGACTGTCTTCTCTGTGTCCTCATGTGGTTTTTCTCTGTGTATGCACATCCCTGGTGTCTCTTTCTCCTTGTAAAAACACCAGTCATATGGGATTGATCATATCATATGACCTCATTTAACCATAATTCCCTCTTTAAAGGCCTACGTCCAAATACGATTACCTTCTAAGGTATTGGGTGTCGGAAATTCGACTTGAATTTGGGAGAGGCAGTTGAGCCCCTAACACGATATCATAGTTTTGCCTAAATGGAAGGGAATAATAATAGATGCCATTACTAGGAGGCAAGCATTTAGCATATGTTTTCCCATTTAATCCTCCCAATTTATAGTTAGGCACAATTAGCATGTGATTATCATGATGAGGGAAATGATTCTGTGAGAGGGTAAATGATGGGGTTAGTACCACATATTTAAAAAATGGTAGAGTCAAGTCTCAAATATAGTGTGTTGAGCTGTGGATCTATACCCCAGTTTTTTTTTTTAATTTTTAAATGTTATTTTCCACTTACAGTTATTAACAAAATACTGGCTATACTCTCCCTGTTGTACAATACATCCTTGAGCCTATCTTACACCCAGTAGTTTGTACCTCCCTCTTTCCCACCCATATACTACTGCTGCCCCACCACTGGTAGCCTCTGGTTTGTTCTCCATATCTGTCTGCACCCAACTTTGGAACAGAGCTATGACAGCCTCTGATTGGGGATGAAGGAGTGAGATCTCTCTAATCCCTTTAAAATTACATTTCCTTTTTCTCTAAGGCAAAGTTTTTGGGACACATTTTGGGGGTATATCTCCTCTGATATTTGGTCTATAGGCTTTTTGGAAATATAAGGAGGGTAATTTCTTCCTGTAGAAATAAAGAACGCACAAAGTATGTAGTTATTAATGTATGGAGGATATCTACCTTAACGTCTCATACTAGTTTATTCTTAGTAAGAGGTCACTTTTAGGCTGTCACCGGCAACCTTGCTCATAGCTGTTTGAATGGTTGTACAGCCTGGGATCACTGCCCTTTCCAGGCTGACCCCCATTATTGCTCCTTTACTGCTGACACGTGGGGGTCATTGTGCCTGTGTAGGAGCAGGTAGAAGGTACCTTCTGGTCTTTTAAGAGGTGAGTTTTCCTGAAGGTTGAATGTAAAAAGGTTTGCCAAAGAGATGTCAGTGGAAAGTGGAATTTTTAAGTTGCGCACAAAAATGGAGAAAAGCAAAATGGAGACTTCCAGTATGAGGTTTCAAATGTACAGACAAGTGTGCTGATAAAAACAGGCAATTCTCTCAGCATATTGCTCTCATTTTATTTTTAATTACAGTGAGTTACAAGGTTAGTCCTGCGCTTTGGTTGCACTTTAATTATTCCCCCAATGTTGTCTTTCTGTGTTATGATCCCTTTAACAGGCGGGAAGAAATAGACATTTAATTAACCAGACGTCACTCAGTAAATCTTGTGTTATTCTTTGTATCAGAAAAGCAAATGCAAACCAGTGAAAAAGGGCCTGAATTTTAAACTTATTAATCTGGCATAGTTTAGGGTTTTGATGATGCTGACATTTTTGAAAGAAAATCGAGAAAGTCTTAAAATGTGAGGTAGAAAAGGGTTTCTTATGGGTCAGATGAGCAGAACCATGAATCGTGTTCTTTATTTTTCTATATGTTTATCCATGATCTATTGGCTGTAGCATATTCTTAAGGCACTCTTTTCTTCAAATAAAGGAGGCTGATTACAGAGAAGGGCTCAACAAGGACAGGAAGTTGGAAGGTGGCTGGCATTTTAGATTTGATCAACAGCCATTCCCCTTCTTTGAAAATAGAACCCTGATTTTTGTTCACCTTCCTCCTAGGAGCATCTCCTTCAAGAATGGCTGGGCTCTTCCCAACCAAGGAGGTAACTCTTGATTGCTCTAAGGCAATTATAGTGGTCTCATTCACTTTCCCAGGTAATTGGCTTAAATGTGTGCATGTGACAAAGCTCTGGCCAATGAAGGAAAATCTACCAAGGGCTTCTGAGAAGGTTTTTTTTTCGCCCCCTCACTAATAGGTATGTAGTGATATCACAATATTATTGTATTTAATTTGCATATTCCTGATGACTTATGGTGAGGAGCTTTTTTTTTTTTCATAACTCATTCAAATCTTTACTGAATACCTACGTAGTCAATGAATCTGGCTTGAGTTTCTACCGTGAAGTTGCATACATCATCTTCCTCAGGAATGTTAATTCATCATATATATTTGGTGTTTCACATACATTGAGTTTACTGATACACACATTTCACTAGAACAAGAACCCAGATTTAAAGACCATGGAATATATTCTAGAGATTTTTTTACTAATATCAACACCTGAGAGAAGATTATAAGCCTTAAAAAACACCCCACAGTTTGTCACCATCTAATAGTACGTAAGGGAGCATTTTAAAATATGCTTATTTGCCATCTGTATATCTTTGGCAAAGTGTCTGTTAAGGTCTTTGGTCTATTTTTTTAAATCCTGTTGTTTTGATTTTTATTGTTGAGTTTTAAGAGTTCCTTGTGTATTTTGGATAACAGTCCTTTGTCAGAGTTGAATTTTGCAAATACTTTCTCCCAGTTTCTTGTCTTTTCATTTTCTTGAAGTCCAGCTTATAGATTCTTTCTTTCATGGATTGTGCTTTTGGCATTGTATCAAAAAATCGTTGCCATATTCAAGGTCATCTAGATTTTCTCCTGTGTTATCTTCTAAGAGTTTTACAGTTTTGTATTTTATGTTTGGATCTATAATCCATTTTGTGTTAATTTTGTGGAAGGTGTAAAGTCTCTGTCTAGATTCATTTTTTTGCATGTGGATATCCAGTTGTTCCAGCACCATTTGTTGAAAAGACCATCTTTGCTCCATTGTAGGTAGATTTTGTACATATTTTATTAGATTTATAATGAAATATTTCATTTTGGTGGTTGGTAATGTAAATGGCATTGTGTTTTTAATTTCAAATTCCACTTGTTCATTATTGGTATATAGGAAAGTGATTGACCTTTATATATTAAGCTCATATCCTGCAACCTTGCTATAATTGCTTAGTAGTTCTGGAGTTTGTTGTTGTTGATTCTTTCAGATTTTCTACATAGTTGTCACCTGCAAACAAAACTGGTTTTACTTCTTTTTTCCTAGTGTGTATACCTTGTATTTCCTTTCCTTGTCTTATTGCATAGCTAGGACTTCCAGTATGTTGTTGAAAGGAATTGTGAGAAGGGTCATCCTTGCCTTGTACCTGATTTTAGTGAGAAAGCTTCAAGTTTCTTACCATTAAGCCTGGTGTCAGTTGTAGGTTTTCTTATAGATATTCTTTATCAAAATGAAGAAGTTACCCTCTAGTCCTAGTTTACTGAGTGCTTTTATGATGAATGGGTGTTGGATTTTGTCAAATGCTTTTTCTGCATCTATTGATAAAATCATATGGTATTTTTTCTTCTTTAGGTGGGTGGTGTGATAGATTACATTAATTGATTTTCAAGTGTTAAACCAGCCTTGCCTTAGTTGGGATAAATCCTACTTGGTCATGGTGTATAATTCTTTTCATACACTGTTGAATTCAATTTGCTAATGTTCTGCTGAGAATTTTTGCTTCTGTGTTCATGAGAGATATTGGCCTCTAATTTATTTTCTTGCAATGCCTTTGTCCGAGTAACGCTGGCCTCATAGAATGAGTTAGGAAGTATTCCCTCTGTTTCTATCTTCTGAAATAGATTGCAAAGTGTTGGTATAATTTCTTCCTTAAATGTTTAGCAGAATTCATTAGTGAACCCATCTGGACCTAGTACTTCCTCTTTTGAAAGCACTGTTATTAATTAACAATTAAATTTCTTTAATAGATATAGGCCTATTCAGATTTTCTACTTTACAACCTATTTTTTGATGACATTGCTGAACTACTGAATTAGCCATCCCCCAAACTGACCTACCTTCACATTTCTAGTTATGTGAGATGATAGATGCCCCCTAATTTGTAAGTTTCTTTGGATCAGGTTTTCCTCTAATTTGCAGATGAAAGTGCTCTAGTTAGTATGTTTCAAATTTCTTCCCCAGAATCATCTTTAACTGCTCATCAATTTGAACTCCTTCCCATCTTGTACTCCACCTAAAATGCTATTTCCTGGCTTCTCAGACTATACAGAGCCTGAAATCTCATATTCTCTATGAAATCTCCCCAAAACTTCCTGCAAAGAGTCCCCTCTTCTGAACTTCTAGAATAGTACCTCTCAAACTTTAATGCTCTTAGGAGTCATGTGGGAATCTTGTACACATGCAGATTCTGATTCAGCCGGTGTGGGGTGTGGGAGCAAAGATTGCAAATTTCTGAAAAGCTCCCAGGGGTTACCAGTGCTGCTGATCCATGTACAACATTTTGAGTAAAAAAGGCCCTCATTGATGACACTCATTTGGTACTAGATCACATGCAGTGTTATAGATGATGTAACTTTCATGAGTTTATGTCTCACCTTTCCAATTAGATTTCAAATTTTTTGAAGATGGGAGCTGTGCCTTCTTTTTTGAATCCATGACCACACTCAACACAGTGCCTTACACAAAGTACCTGTTAATCAAGTGAAGGGATTAATGAATGAAGGAAAAGGAGACAAAGTTAAATGTAACTGTTTTTTGATAAAGAGGAATTCATTATCTCAAATAACTGCAGAATTCATTGAGATGGATTGATTCTGCCTTTGGTAACCGCCAAATTTGGACCAACATTTCCATGGATAACTAAAAATTCTAGACAAAATATGAAAAATAACTACCGAAAGGCACTGGAAATTGAACAAAAGCAGGCAAATACTGGAGAGGAGGTGACACTGGGAGAAAGAAATATCATTTTGTGAAATCTTTTGCATTTTGCCTCAGGTTCCAGTTAGCCTTGTGGGAGGACCTATAAACAACAAAAAAGTACCTCTTATAATCTTACTTGTTAAAAGAAATAGAGGACAGTATCTAGAGAAACTACAGCCACTGGAAAGTGAAGAAGAAATCTTAGGAAGAAAAGAGCCAGAGAGGGCGACCCCAAAATTCTGTGCATAAACTCTGCCCAAGTTTCTTGCTGGTCCAAGACCATGCATATGTGGGGCAGGTTCCAAGTGGTTCATCTATGGCTAAAGGAACCGAAGTGAGATTTGAGCTGCTGCTCATCATAGAAGAGGCAAGAGTTTTCAGTTTGATTTCAACCAACTTAACTGACAACAAAATTAATACTCTTCAAAGGAACATAACAGTATCCAGAGTTTGTGTAGTATATCACTCACAGTGTTAAAGATAAAATCCAAAAGTACTTGACATATGAAGAAACAAGAAAATTTGATCTTTCTCCTGAAAGTCAATCACCAGAGACAGACTCTAAGATTACCCAGATGGTGGAATTAGTAGAGAAGGATTTTAAAGAAGCCAATTAATCCTATGTTCAAGTATATCAAGAATGTGCTCATTTAATGAATTAAGAGGTAGTAAATATTATCAAGAAAATAGATATAAAAAATATCAAATGGATATCCTGAAACTGAAAAATGCATCATCTAAAATGTCAAAAATCCAGTCAATAGGCTTAAAAGCAAAAAGAAGAGTCAGTCTTGGAGATATTGCTGGTTCAGTTCCAGACCACCACAATAAAATGAATATTGTAATAAGGCAGATCACATAAACTTTTTGGTTTCTCAGTGCATATAAAAGTTATGTTGACACTATATTAAGTGTTCAATAGCATTATGTCTAAAAGAAAGTAAATACCTTAATTAAAAAACACTTTATTGGTTAAAAAAAAAGCTAACTATTTTCTGAGCCTTCAGTGAGTTGTAATCTTTTTGCTGGTGGAGGGTCTTGCGCCAGTGCTGATGGCTGCTGACGGATCAGCAGAGTGGTGGCTGCTGAAGGCTGGGGTGGCCATGGCAGTTTCTTAAAATAAGACTATGGTGAAGTTTGTCACATTGATGGACTCTTCCTGTTATAAACAATTTCTCTGTAGCCTGCAGTGCCGTTTGATAGCATTTTACCCACAATAGAACTTCTTTCAAAATTGGAGTCAGTCTTCTCAAACCCTGCTGCTGCTTTATCAACTATATGTCATATTCTGAATCTTTTGTTGTCATTTCAACAGTCTTCACAACATCTTCACTAGGAATAGATTCCATCTCATGACGCCACTTTCTTTTCTCATCCATAAGAAAAAATTCTTCATCCATTAAAGTTTTATCATGAGATGGCAGCAGCTCAGTCACATCTTCAAGCTCTACTTCTAATTCTGTTGAATAGTTCTCTTGCTATTTCTAGTACAGCTGCAATTACTTCCTTCACTGAAGTCATTCATGAGGGCTGGAATAAACTTCTTCCAAACTCCTGTTACTACTGATATTTTGACCTCTTCCCATGGTCTTATGGTATCTAGAATGTTGACTTCTTTCTGGAAGGTATTCAATTTACTTTTCCCAGATACGTCAGAGGAATCACTATCTATGGCAGCTATAACCTTAGGAAATGCAGTTCTTAAATAATACTTGAAAGTTGAAATGACTCCTTGATCCGTGGACTACAGAATGGATGTTGTGTTAGCAGGCATGAAAACAACATGAATCTCATGGTAGATCTCCATCAGAGCTCTTGGGTGACCAGGTACATTGGCAATAAGCAGTCATATTTTGAAAGGCATCTTTTTTCTGAGCAGTAGGTGTCAACAGTGGGTTTAAAATATTCAGTAAACCATGTTGTAAACATACGTGCTGTCATCCAGGTTTTGTTCCATTTATGGAGCACAGATGGAGTAGATTTAGCATAATTCTTAAGAATGCTGGCATTTTTTGAATGGTTAATGAGCACTGCCTCCAACCTAAAGTCAGCAAGTGCATTAGCCCCTAGCAAGAGAGCCAGACTATCCTTTGAAGCTGTGAAGCCAGGCATTGACTTCTTCTCTCTAGCTATGAACATCTGAGATGGCATTTTCTTCCAATGTAAGGCTGTTTTGTCTACATTGAAAAATCTGTTAGTGTAGCCATCTTTGTCAACTCTTTTAGCTAGATCTTCTTTATAACTTGCTGAAGCTTCTACATCAGTACTTGCTGTTTCACCTGGCACTTTTATGTTATGAAGACTTTATGTTAAGGCTTTCCTTCAACCTCATGAACCAACCTCTGCTAGCTTTAAACTTCTCTTCTTCAGCTTCCTCGCCTCTCTCAGCCTTCATAGAATTGAAGAGAGTTAGTACCTTGCTCTGGATTTAGCTTTGGCTTCAGGGAATGTTGTGTCTGGTTTGATCTTCTATTCAGACCATGAAAACTTCCCCCATATCAGTGAGAAGGCTGTTTTGCTTTCTTAACATTCATGTGTTCCCTGGAGTAGCTCTTTTGATTTCCTTCAAGAACTTCTCCTTTGCGTTCACAACTTGGCTGACTCTTTGGTGTAGGAGGACTAGCTTTCAGCCTACCTCAGCTTGCAACATGCCTTCCTCATTCAGCTGAATCGTTTCTAGCTTTTGATTTAAAGTGAGAGACATATGACCTTCCCTTCACTTGAACACTTAGAGGTCATTATAGAACTAGTAATTGGCCTAATTTCAATATTGCATCTCAGGAATAGGGGGACCTGAGGAGAGGGAGACAGATGGGGGAACGGCCAGTCGGTGGAGCAGTCAGAACACACACAACACTTGTCGATTAAGTTCACCGTCTTATATGGGGGTAGTTTGTGATGCCCCAAAACAGTTACAATAGTAACATCAAAGATCACTGATCACAGATCACCATAACAAGTATACTAATGATGCAAAAGTTTGAAATATTGCAAGAATTATCAAAATTGGCACAAAGACACGAAGTGAGCAAATGCTGTTGGAAAAATGGCACTGATAGACTTGCTCCATGCAGGGTTGCTACCAACCTTAAACTTGTAAAAAAAACAAAAAAACAAAAAACGGTATCTGCAAAGCACAATAAAATGAAGTGCAGTAAATCGAACCTCAGAAATGACAGCTGTGGCTAGTCTAAAGACTTTCTGGGGACCAATTACCATTTCAAGGACCTCAGGAATTCACTGTTTTTCTGCGATAAGGACTTTGAAACTCAGGAAAATTTGGGGAGTTTACAAGGTTCTTAATTCTGTCAAACAGCAGTTGAAAATCTTTACTGAACTCAGAAGAGACATGCCAACCAGCAATATTCCGGGTATCTATTTGATGGCAGCCCTATTAGGGAAGCCCCAGAAGGTACTGAATGACACCAACCCAATTAGACTGATTGGAATCTGATCAGCTCTGAGAATGCAATTAAGCAATGCCACTGCTATGTTAATAGTATGGTACTTCCAGAATAACAAATATCTGATATTGCTGAAAGAAAAGAGAAAACTTAAAAGGCATTACAAAGTACACACATCATCATTTGGCGACCACCACAGTAATAATACTTGCAGGCAAGAATCAAGAAAGCAACCTAAAACTAGTTGGTGAAAACTTGATGAGAAAGATGGTATTTGCGTTGCCTCAGAGTAGCTCCCCAGAATGTATTTATTAATTACAAAGAGAAAAACATAGATTTACACTGGCAGGGGCCACCTCAACTAGGTGATCAAAGTAAACATCACTAATATTGAGACATACAGGTGTCATGTGCCTCTCGTCATCATGTACTGAGAAGGACATAACATTTCTCCCAAAACTGCATAACCTAAATCTACTCATGAGGAAACATCAGGCAGACCAAATTCAGGACCTGTAAACTTCTTGAATGCCAGGGTCATGGAGGACAGAGAAAGATTGAGGAACTGTAAGAAGATAAAGATATATGACAACTAAATGTAGTGTATGGCCCTGGATGGGAAAAAATTATTTTTTTCCTTTGCTATCAAGGACATTAGTAGAATAATTAGTGAAACTTGACTAAATTCTGTGGATTAGGTAAGAGATATGTGTGAATTTCTTTTTTTAGAAATATTTTTTTTAATATTTACTTGGTTGCACCAGGTCTTAGTTGCAGCAGGCAGGCTCCTTAGTTGTGGCTCGCTGCTCCTTAGTCACAGCTCGCTGCCTCCTCAGTTGTGGCACGTGGGCTCCTTAGTTGTGGCATGTGAACTCTTAGTTGTGGCATGTGTGTGGGACCCAGTTCCCTGATCAGGGATCAATCTGGGCCCCCTGCACTGGGAGCATAGAATCAACCACTGCGCCACCAGAGAAGTCCTGTGAATAAGTTCTTAATTTTAATAATTGAACTGTGCTTAAATAAAAGAATGCCATTGCCCTTTTAAAAAAATATTTTTTTAGAATAATTTTAGGTTCACAGAAAAATTGAGCAGAAATCACAGAGTTTCCATATACTTCCTGTCCTACACGCGTACAACCTTCTCCACTACAGACAGCCCACACCACTGTGGTACACTTGTTACAATCAATGAGCCTAAATTTAAACATTATTTCCACCCAAAGTTTATAGTGTACATTAGGGTCCATTCTTTTTTTTTTTAACATCTTTATTGGAGTATAATTGCTTTACAATGGTGTGTTAGTTTCTGCTTTACAACAAAATCAATCAGTTATATATATACATATGTTCCCATATCTCTTCCCTCTTGCGACTCCCTCCTTCCCACCCTCCCTATCCCACCCCTCCAGGCGGTCACAAAACACAGAGCTGATCTCCCTGTGCTATGCGGCTGCTTCCCACTAGCTATCTACCTTACCTTTGGTAGTGTATATATGTCCATGCCTCTCTCTCGCTTTGTCACAGCTTACCCTTCCCCCTCCTCATATCCTCAAGTCCATTCTTTAGTAGGTCTGTGTCTTTATTCCTGTCTTACCCCTAGGTTCTTCATGACATTTCTTTTTCTTAAAATCCATATATATGTGTTAGCATACGGTATTTGTCTTTCTCTTTCTGACTTCACTCTGTATGACAGACTCTAGGTCTATACACCTCATTACAAATAGCTCAATTTCATTTATTTTTATGGCTGAGTAATATTCCATTGTATATATGTGCCACATCTTCTTTATCCATTCATCCGATGATGGACACTTAGGTTGTTTCCATCTCTGGGCTATTGTAAATAGAGCCGCAATGAACATTTTGGTACATGCCTCTTTTTGAATTATAGTTTTCTCAGGGTGTATGCCCAGTAGTGGGATTGCTGGGTCATATGGTAGTTCTATTTGTAGTTTTTTAAGGAACCTCCATACTGTTCTCCACACTGGCTGTATCAATTTACATTCCCATCAACAGTGCAAGAGTGTTCCCTTTTCTCCACACCCTCTCCACCATTTATTGTTTCTAAATTTTTTGATGATGGCCATTCTGACTGGTGTGAGATGATATCTCATTGTAGTTTTGATTTGCATTTCTCTAATGATTAGTGATGTTGAGCATTCTTTCATGTGTTTGTTGGCAGTCTGTATATCTTCTTTGGAGAAATGTCTATTTAGGTCTCCTGCCCATTTTCGGATTGGGTTGTTTGTTTCTTTGTTATTGACCTGCATGAATTATAAATTTTGGTTATAAATGCTTATAAATTTTGGAGATTAATCCTTTGTCAGTTGCTTCATTTGCAAATATTTTCTCCCATTCTGAGGGTTGTCTTTTGGTCTTGTTTATGGTTTCCTTTGCTGTGCAAAAGCTTTGAAGTTTCATTAGGTCCCATTTGTTTATTTTTGTTTTTATTTCCATTTCTCTAGGAGGTGGGTCAAAAAGGACCTTGCTGTGATTTATGTCATAGAGTGTTCTGCCTATGTTTTCCTCTAAGAGTTTGATAGTGTCTGGCCTTACATTTAGGTCTTCAATCCATTTTGAGCTTATTTTTGTGTATGGTGTTAGGGAGTGATCTAATCTCATACTTTTACATGTACCTTTCCAGTTTTCCCAGCACCACTTATTGAACAGGCTGTCCTTTCTCCACTGTACATTCCTGCCTCCTTTATCAAAGATTAGGTGACCATATGTGCGTGGGTTTATCTCTGGGCTTTCTATCCTGTTCCATTGATCTATCTTTCTATTTTTGTGCCAGTACCATACTCTCTTGATTACTGTAGCTTTGTAGTATAGTTTAAAGTCAGGGAGCCTGATTCCTCCAGCTCCGTTTTTCGTTCTCAAGATTGCTTTGGCTATTCAGGGTCTTTTGTGTTCCCATACAAACTGTGAAATTTTTTGTTCTAGTTCTGTGAAAAATGCCAGTGGTAGTTTGATAGGGATTGCATTGAATCTGTAGATTGCTTTGGGTAGTAGAGTCATTTTCACAATGTTGATTCTTCCAATCCAAGAACATGCTATATGTCTCCATCTATTTGTATCATCTTTAATTTCTTTCATCAGTGTCTTATAATTTTCTGCATACAGGTCTTTTGTCTCCTTAGGTAGGTTTATTTCTATATATTTTATTCTTTTTGTTGCAGTGGTAAATGGAAGTGTTTTCTTGATTTCACTTTCAGACTTTTTATCATTAGTGTATAGGAATGCCAGAGATTTCTGTGCATTAATTTTGTATCCTGCTACTTTACCAAATTCATTGATTAGCTCTAGTAGTTTTCTGGTAGCATCTTTAGGATTCTCTATGTATAGTATCATGTCATCTGCAAATAGTGACAGCTTTACTTCTTCTTTTCTGATTTGGATTCCTTTAATTTCCTTCTCTTCTCTGATTGCTGTGGCTAAAACTTCCAAAACTATGTTGAATAAGAGTGGTGAGAGTGGGCAACCTTATCTTGTTCCTGACGTTAGTGGAAATGTTTTCAGTTTTTAACCATTGAGTACGATGTTGGCTGTGGGTTTGTCATATATGGCCTTTATTATGTTGAGGAAAGTTCCCTCTATGCCTACTTTCTGCTGGGTTTTTATCATAAATGGGTGTTGAATTTTGTCGAAAGCTTTCTCTGCATATGTTGAGATGATCATATGGTTTTTCTCCTTCAATTTGTTAATATGGTGTATCACGTTGATTGATTTGCATATATTGAAGAATCCTTGCATTCCTGGGATAAACCCCACTTGATCATGGTGTATGATCCTTTTAATGTGCTGTTAGATTCTGTTTGCTAGTATTTTATTGAGGATTTTTGCATCTGTGTTCATCAGTGATATTGGCCTGTAGTTTTCTTTGTGACATCCTTCTCTGGTTTTGGTATCAGGGTGATGGTGGCCTCGTAGAATGAGTTTGGGAGTGTTCCTCCCTCTGCTGTATTTTGGAAGAGTTTGAGAAGGATAGGTGTTAGCTCTTCTCTAAAGGTTTGATAGAATTCGCCTGTGAAGCCCTCTGGTCCTGGGCTTTTGTTGGAAGATTTTTAATCTCAGTTTCAATTTCAGTGCTTGTGATTGGTCTGTTCATATTTTCTATTTTTTCCTGATTCAGCCTTGGCAGGTTGTGCATTTCTAAGAATGTGTCCATTTCTTCCAGGTTGTCCATTTTATTGGCATATAGTTGCTTGTAGTAATGTCTCATGATCCTTTGTATTTCAGCAGTGTCAGTTGTTACTTCTCCTTTTTCATTTCTAATTCTACTGATTTGAGTCTTCTCCCTTTTTTTCTTGATGAGTCTGGCTAATGGTTTATCAACTTTGTTTATCTTCTCGAAGAACCAGCTTTTAGTTTTATTGATCTTTGTTATCGTTTCCTTCATTTCTTTTTCATTTATTTCTGATCTGATCTTTATGATTTCTTTCCTCTGCTAACTTTGGGTTTTTTTTTGTTCTTTCTCTAATTGTTTTAGGTGCAAGGTTAGGTTGTTTATTCGAGATGTTTCCTGTTTCTTAAGGTAGGACTGTATTGCTAAAAACTTCCCTCTTAGAACTGCTTTTGCTGTATCCCATAGTTTTTGGGTTGTCGTGTCTCCATTGTCATTTGTTTTTAGGTATTTTTTGATTTCCTCTTTGATTTCTTAGTCATCGCTTTGTTATTAAATAGTGTATTGTTTAGCCTCCATGTGTTTCTATTTTTTACAGATCTTTTCCTGTAATTGATATCTAGTCTCATAGCGTTGTGGTCGGAAAAGATACTTGATACAATTTCAGTTTTCTTAAATTTACCAAGGCTTGATTTGTGACCCAAGATATGATCTATCCTGGAGAATGTTCCATGAGCACTTGAGAAAAATGTGTACTCTGTTGTTTTTAGTTGGAATGTCCTGTAAATATCAATTAAGTCTATCTTGTTTAATGTATCATTTAAAGCTTGTGTTTCCTTATTTATTTTCATTTTGGATGATCTGTCCATTGGTGAAAGTGGGGTGTTAAAGTCCCCTACTATGAATGTCTTACTGTCGACTTCCCCTTATATAGCTGTTAGCATTTGCCTTATGTATTGACGTGCTCCTATGTTGGGTGCATAAATATTTACAATTGTTATATCTTCTTCTTGGATCGATCCCTTGATCATTATGTAGTGTCCTTCGTTGTCTCTTCTAATAGTCATTATTTTTAAGTCTATTTTGTCTGATATGAGAATTGCTACTCCAGCTTTCTTTTGGTTTCCATTTGCATGAGGTATCTTTTTCCATCCCCTTACTTTCAGTTGGTATGTGTCTCTGGGTCTGAAATGGGTCTCTTGTAGACAGTAAATATATTGGTCTTGTTTTTGTATCCATTCAGCCAATCTGTGTCTTTTGGTGGGAGCATTTAATCCATTTACATTTAAGGTAATTATCATTATATATGTTCCTATTCCCATTTTCTTAATTGTTTTGGGTTTGTTATTGTAGGTCTTTTCCTTCTCTTGTGTTTCTTGCCTAGAGAAGTTCCTTTAGCAGTTGTTGTAGAGCTGGTTTGGTGGTGCTGAACTCTCTCAGCTTTTGCTTGTCTGTAAGGGTTTTAATTTCTCCATCAAATCTGAATGAGATCCTTGCTGGGTAGAGTAATCTTGGTTGCAGGTTTTTCTCATTCATCACTTTAAATATGTCCTGC
Source organism: Lagenorhynchus albirostris (assembly GCF_949774975.1). Classification (NCBI taxonomy): domain Eukaryota; kingdom Metazoa; phylum Chordata; class Mammalia; order Artiodactyla; family Delphinidae; genus Lagenorhynchus; species Lagenorhynchus albirostris. The sequence continues at coordinate 71,554,184 of NC_083106.1, forward strand.
CAGTCCCTTCTGGCTTGCAGAGTTTCTGCTGAGAGATCAGCTGTTAACCTTATGGGGATTCCCTTGTGCGTTATTTGTTGTTTTTCCCTTGGTGCTTTTAATATGTTTTCTTTGTATTTAATTTTTGACAGTTTGATTAATATGTGTCTTGGTGTGTTTTTCCTGGGATTTAGCCTGTATGGGACTCTGTGTGCTTCCAGGACTTGATTAACTATTTCCTTTCCCATATTAGGGAAGTTTTCAACTATAATCTCTTCAAATATTTTCTCAGTCCCTTTCTTTTTCTCTTCTTCTTCTGGAACCCCTATAATTCGAATGTTGGTGCATTTAATGTTGTCCCAGAGGTCTCTGAGACTGTCCTCAGTTCTTTTCATTCTTTTTTCTTTATTCTGCTCTGCAGTAGTTATTTCCACTATTTTATCTTCCAGGTCACTTATCCATTCTTCTGCCTCAGTTATTCGGCTATTGATCCCACCTAGAGTATTTTTCATTTCATTTATTGTGTTGTTCATCGTTGTTTGTTTCATCTTTAGTTCTTCTAGGTCCTTGTTAAATGTTTCTTGCATTTTGTCTATTCTATTTCCAAGATTTTGGATCATCTTTACTATCATTTTTCTGAATTCTTTTTCAGGTAGACTGCCTATTTTCTCTTCATTTGTTCGGTCTGGTGGGTTTTTATCTTGCTCCTTCATCTGCTGTGTGTTTTTATGTCTTCTCATTTTGCTTATCTTACTGTGTTTGGGGTCTCCTTTTTGCAGGCTGCAGGTTCGTAGTTCCCGTTGTTTTTGGTGTCTGTCCCCAGTGGCTAAGGTTGGTTCAGTGGGTTGTGTAGGCTTCCTGGTGGAGGGGACTAGTGCCTGTGTTCTGGTGGATGAGGCTGGATCTTGTCTTTCTGGTGGGCAGGTCCACGTGTGGTGGTGTGTTTTGCGGTGTCTGTGGACTTATTATGATTTTAGGCAGCCTCTCTGCTAATGGGTGGGGTTGTGTTCCTGTCTTGCTAGTTGTTTGGCATAGGATGTCCAGCAGTGTAGCTTGCTGGTCGTTGAGTGAAGCTGGGTGCTGGTGTTGAGATGGAGATCTCTGGGAGATTTTCGCCATTTGATATTATGTGGAGCTGGGAGGTCTCTTGTGGACCAGTGTCCTGACGTTGGCTCTCCCGCCTCAGAGGCACAGCACTGACTCCTGGCTGCAGCACCAAGAGCCTTTCATCCAGTCGGCTCAGAATAAAAGGGAGAAGAATTAGAAAGAAAGAATTAGTAGAAGAAAGAAGGAAAGGAAGGAAGGAAGGAGGGAGGGAGGGACAAAGGAGGGAAGGAAGGAAAAAAAAGGAAAGATAAAGTAAAATAAAGTAAGATAAAATATAATAAAGTTATTAAAATAAAAAAAATAATTAAGAAAAAAAAAAACGGACGGATATAACCCTAGGACAAATGGTGGAAGCAAAGCTATACAGACAAAATCTCACACAGAAGCATACACATACACACTCACAAAAAGGAAAAGGGGAAAAAAATCATAAATCTTGCTCTCAAAGTCCACCTCCTTAATTTGGGATGATTCAGTGTCTATTCATGTATCCCACAGATGCAGGTACATCAAGTTGATTGTGGAGCTTTAATCCGCTGCTCCTGAGGCTTCTGAGAGCAATTTCCCTTTCTCTTCTTTGTTCGCACAGCTCCCGGGGCTCAGGTCGCCTGAGGGCGTCTGTTCTTCGCTCAGACAGGATGGGGTTAAAGGAGCCGCTGATTCGGGGACTCTGGCTCACTCAGGCCTGGGGGAGGGAGGGGCACGGCGTGAGGGGCGGGCCCACGGCAGCAGAGGCCGGCGTGATGTTGCACCAGCCTGAGGCGCGCCGTGAGTTCTCCCAGGTAAGTTGTCCCTGGATCCCGGGACCCTGGCAGTGGCGGGCTGCACAGGCTCCCGGTAGGGGGTGTGTGGATCGTGACCTGTGCTCACACACAGGCTTCTTGGTGGCGGCAGCAACAGCCTTAGCGTCTCATGCCTGTCTTTGGGGTCCGCGCTGTTAGCCGCGCCTCGCGTCCGACTCTGGAGCTCCTTTAAGCAGCGCTCTTAATCTCCTCCAGGTACGTGGGGCAGTTTCTTGCCTTCTGAGAGGTCTGAGGTCTTCCACCAGCCTTCAGTAGGTGTTCTGTAGCAGTTGTTCCACATGTAGATGTATTTCTGGTGTATCTGTGGGGAGGAAGGTGATCTCCTCGTCTTACTCTTCCGCCATCTTCCCGGAAGCTGTGTCAGGGTCCATTCTTAGTGTTGTGATACTTTTACTTTACCCATGGTTTTTCCTTTTCCAGAATAGTCATATAGTTGGAATCATTCAGTATATAGTCGCTTCAGATGGGCTTCTTTCGCTTAGTGATATGCATTTAAGGTTGCTCCATGTTTTTTCATGGCTCAATAGCTCATTTCTTCTTAGCACTGAATAATGTTGCACTGTCTGGATATACCACAGTTAATTTATCCACTCACCTACTAAAGAACATCTTGGTTGCATCCAAGTTTTAGCAATTATGAATAAAGCTGCTGTCAACATCCATGTGTAGGTTTTTGTGTAGACATAGGTTTTCAGCTCCTTTGAGTACATACTTAGCAGTACAGTTGCTGGATTGTATGGTAAGAGTGTGTTTAGCTTTGCAAGAAACTGTCTTCCAAAGTGATTGTACCATTTTGCATTCCCATCAGCAATAAGAGGAGTTTCTGTTGCTACACATCCTCATCAGCACTTGGTGTTGTCAGTGTTTAGGATTTCGGACATTCTAATAGGTGGCTAGCCCTTGTTTTAAAGAAATGTACACTACAGTATTTGTGGTTAAAGAGGCATTGCAGTATAATCTTCCATAGTTAAGAAAAAAATTGTGTGTGCTTATGTTTATGTGTCCATCTATAGCACATAGTAGACACTTACAAAGTAGTAAATATCAGTACTGATCCATCTACTTTATACTAGCTTCACCACCCCCACCTCCTTTACCTAATCTTCAGCTTCCTTCTTTCTGTTTTATTTCCAAAATAACAGGAAGAAGGACTTACTGTGGTGGTGGGGTTGGTGGGAGGAGGTGAGAGAAACACATTTCAGTTCCTTCTGGCTCTGACCGTAAATTCTGGAGCAATCGTTTTCAAACTTTGGCTGCACATGGGCTCACTCAAGGAGTTTTAAATAAATACTGATGCCTACTTCCATCCCTGGAGATTGTGGTTTAATTAGACTGGGGTCTGGTCTGGAGATTTAAAACCTCCCCAGGTTATTCCAAGGTGCAGAAAAGTTTGAGAGCCACTACTCTCGAGTGACCTTATGATTTACGAATGCAAAGGAAAAATTTTGACAAGGAAATTGAGTCCTGGATTTATTAAACATTTAAATCCTCTAAATCCTGTAGAGGTAGGTATCTCTTGTGTTTTAGCAAAGCAAACTTTGTGCGTTCAGAGGAGCACAAAGTGATTTTTTTTAAACATCTTTATTCGAGTATAGTTGCTTTACAATGTTGTACTAGTTTCTGCTGTATAACAAAGTGAATCAGCTATTTCCATATCTATATCCCCTCCCTCTTGCTTCTCCCTCCCACCCTCTCTATCCCACCCCTCTAGGTGATCACAAAGCACAGAGCTGATCTCCCTGTGCTAAGGGGCTACTTCCCGCTGTTTTACATTTGGTAGTGTATATATGTCCGTGCCACTCTCTCACTTTGTCCCAGCTTACCCTTCCCTCCGCCACGTACTCAAGTCCATTCTCTACATCTGTGTCTGTATTCCTGCCCTCCTGCCCCTAGGTTCATGAGAACTTTTTTTCTTTTTTTAGATTCCATATATATATGTTAGCATACGGTATTTGTTTTCCTCTTTCAGACTTACTTCACTCTGTATGACAGAGTCTAGGTCCATCCGCCTCACTACAAAGAATTCAATTTCATTTCTTTTTATGGCTGAGTAATATTCCATTATATATATATATGTGCCATGTCTTCTTTTTTTTTTAACCATCTTTATTGGAGTATAATTGCTTTACAATGGTGTGTTAGTTTCTACTTTATAACATAGTGAATCAGCTATACATATACACATATCCTCCCTCTTGCATCTCCCTCCCTCCCACCCTCCCTATCCCACCCCTCTAGGTGGTCACAAAGCACCAAGCTGATCTCCCTGTGCTATGCGGATGCTTCCCACTAGCTATCTGTTTTACATTTGATAGTGTATATATGTCCATGCCACTCTCTCACTTCGTCCCAGCTTACCCTTCCCCCTCCCCATCCTCAAGTCTCCCTGTCCTCTGTGTCTGCGTCTTTATTCCTGTCCTGGCTCTAGGTTATTCATGAGTTTTTTTTTTTTTTTACATTCCATTTATATGTGTTAGCATACAGTATTTATTTTTCTCTTTCTGGCTGACTTCAATCTGTATGACAGATTCTAGGTCCATCCACCTCACGACAAATAACTCAATTTCATTTCTTTTTATGGCTGAGTAATATTCCATTGTATATATGTGCCACATCTTCTTTATCCATTGATCTGTTGATGGACACTTAGGTTGCTTCCATGTCCCGCTATTGTAAATAGTGCTGCAATGAATGTTGTGGTACATGACATTTTTTTAAAATTATTTTTTAATTTATTATTTTTGGCTGTGTTCGGTCTTCATTGCTGCATGCGGGCTTTCTCTAGTTGCGGCGAGCGGGGGCTACTCTTCATTGCAGTGCACTAGCTTCTCACTGCGGTGGCTGCTGTAGTTGTAGCTCATGGGCTCTAGAGTGCAGGCTCAGTAGTTGTGGTGCACGGGCTTAGTCGCTCCGCGGCACGTGGGATCTTCCTGGACCAGGGATTGAACTCTGTGTCCCCTGCCTTGGCAGGCAGATTCTTAACCACTGTGCCACCAAGGAAGCCCACATGACTCTCTTTGAGTTATGGTTTTCTCAGTGTATATGCTCAGTAGTGGGATTGCTGGGTCGTATGGTAGTTCTATTTTTAGCTTTCTAAGGAACCTCCATACTGTTGTCCATAGTGACTGTATCAATTTACATTCCCACCAACAGTGCAAGAGGGTGCCCTTTTCTCCACACCTTCTCCAGCATTTATTGTTTGTAGATCTTTTGATGATGGCCATTCTGATCAGTGTGAGGTGATACCTCATTGTAGTTCTGATTTGCATTTCTCTAATGATTAGTGATGTTGCACATCCTTTCATGTGTTTGTTGGCAATCTGTATATCTTCTTTGGAGAAATGTCACTTTAGGTCTTCTGCCCATTTTTGGATTGGGTTGTTTGTTTTTCTGATATTGAGCTGCATGAGCTGCTTGCATATTTTGGAGATTAATCCTTTGTCAGTTGCTTCGCTGGCAAATATTTTCTCCCATTCTGAGGGCTGTCTTTTCGTCTTGTTTACGGTTTCCCTTGCTGTGCAAAAGTAAGTTTCATTAGGTCCCATTTGTTTATTTTTGTTTTTATTTCCATTTCTCTAGGAGGTGGGTCAAAAAGGATCTTGCTGTGATTTATGTCATAGAGTGTTCTGCCTATGTTTTCCTCTAAGAGTTTGATAGTGTCTGGCCTTACATTTAGGTCTTTAATCCATTTTGAGTTTATTTTTGTGTATGGTGTTAGGGAGTGTTCTAATTTCATTCTTTTTCATGTAGCTGTCCAGTTTTCCCAGCATCACTTATTGAAGGGGCTGCCTTTTCTCCATTGTATACTCTTGCCTCCTTTATCAAAGATAAGGTGACCGTATGTGCATGGGTTTATCTCTGGGCTTTCATATCCTGTTCCATTCATTTATATTTCTGTTTCGGTGCCAGTACCATACTGTCTTGATTACTGTAGTTTTGTAGTATGTTCTGAAGTCTGGGAGCCTGATTCCTCCAGCTCCATTATTCTTTCTCAAGATTGCTTTGGCTATGCGGGGTCTTTTGTGTTTCCATACAAATTGAGAAATTTTTGTTCTAGTTCTGTGAAAAATGCCAGTGGTAGTTTGATAGGGATTGCATTGAATCTGTAGATTGCTTTTGGGTAGTAGAGTCATTTTCACAATGTTGATTCTTCCAATCCAAGAACATGCTATGTATCTCCATCTGTTTGTATCGTCCTTAATTTCTTTCATCAGCGTCTTATAGTTTTCTGCATACAGGTCTTTTGTCTCCTTAGGTAGGTTTATTCCTAGATATTTTATTCTTTTTGTTGCAATGGTAAATGGGAGTGTTTTCTTGATTTCACTATCAGATATTTCATCATTAGTGTATAGCAATGCCAGAGATTTCTGTGCATTAATTTTGTATCCAGCTACTTTAACAAATTCATTGATTAGCTCTAGTAGTTTTCTGGTAGCATCTTTAGGATTCTCTATGTATAGTATCATGTCATCTGCAAACAGTGACAGTTTTACTTCTTCTTTTCCTATTTGGGTTCCTTTTATTTCCTTTTCTTCTCTGATTGCTGTGGCTAAAACTTCCAAAACTATGTTGAATAAGAGTGGTGAGAGTGGGCAACCTTATGTTTTTCTTGATCTTAGAGGAAATGGTTTCAGTTTTTAACCATTGAGAATGATGTTGGCTGAGGGTTTGTCATATATGGCCTTTATTATGTTGAGGTAGGTTCCCTCCATGCCTACCTTCTGGAGAGTTTTTATCATAAATGGTGTTGAATTTTGTCAAAACGTTTTTCTGCATCTATTGAGATGATCATATAGTTTTTCTCCTTCAGTTTGTTAATATGGTATATCACATTGATTGGTCTGTGTATATTGATGAATCCTTGCATTCCTGGGATAAACCCCACTTGATCATGATGTGTGATCCTTTTAATGTGCTGTTGGATTCTTTTTGCTAGTATTTTATTGAGGATTTTTGTATCTGTGTTCATCAGTGATATTGGCCTGTAGTTTTCTTTTTTGGGACATTTTTTTCTGGTTTTGGTATCAGGCTGATGTTGACCTCGTAGAATGAGTTTGGGAGTGTTCCTCTCTCTGCTATATTTTGGACAAGTTTGAGAAGGATAGGTGTTAGCTCTTCTGTAAACGTTTGATAGAATTTGCCTGTGAAGCCATCTGGTCCTGGGCCTTTGTTTGTTGCAAGATTTTTAATCACAGTCTCAATTTCATTGCTTGTGATTGGTCTGTTTATAGTTTTTATTTCTTCCTGGTTCAGTCTCGTAAGGTGGTGCTTTTCTAAGAATTTGTCCATTTCTTCCAGGTTGTCCATTTTATTGGCATGTAGTTGCTTGTAGTAATCTCTCATGATCCTTTGTATTTCTGCAGTGTCAGTTGTTACTTCTCCTTTTTCATTTCTAATTCTGTTGATTTGAGTCTTCTCCCTTTTCTTCTTGATGAGTCTGGCTAATGGTTTATCAATTTTGTTTATCTTCTCAAAGAACCAGGTTTTAGTTTTATAGATCTTTGCTATTGTTTCTTTCTTTCTTTTTTTTTTTGCTGTATGCGTGCCTCTCACTGTTGTGGCCCTTTCCGTTGTGGAGCACAGGCTCTGGACGCGCAGGCTCAGCAGCCATGGCTCATGGGCCAAGCCGCTCTGTGGCATGCGGTATCTTCCCGGACCGGAGCATGAACCCGTGTCCCCTGCATCGGCAGGTGGACTCTCAACCACTGAGCCACCAGGGAAGCCATCTTTCATTTCTTTTATTTCTGAACTGATCTTTATGATTTCTTTCCTTCTGCTAACTTTGGGGGGTTTTCTTTTCTTCTTTCTCTAATTGCTTTAGGTGTAATGTTAGGTTGTTTATTTGAGATGTTTCTTATAGGATTGTATTGCTATAAACTTCCCTCTTAGAACTGCTTTTGCTGCATCCCATAGGTTTTGGGTTGTGTTTTCATTGTCATTTTTGTCTAGGTAATTTTTGATTTCCTGTGATTTCTTCAGTGATATATTGGTTGTTTACTAGCATATTTTCTAGCCTCCATGTGTTTGTATTTTTTACAGTGTTTTTCCTGTAATTGATATCTAGTCTCATAGCATTGTGTTTGGAAAAGATATTTGATATGATTTGAATATTCTTAAATTTACCAAGGCTTGGTTTGTGATGGAAGATATGGTCTATCCTGGAGAATGTTCCATGAGCACTTGAGAAGAAAGTGTATTCTGTTGTTTTTGGATGGGATGTCCTATACATATCAATTAAATCCATCTTGTTTAAGGTGTCATTTAAAGCTTGTGTTTCCTTATTTATTTTCATTTTGGATGATCTGTCCATTGGTGAAAGTGGGGTGTTAAAGTCCCCAAGTATTGTTGTGTTACTGTCAATTTCATCCTTTGTTGCTCTTAGCATTTGCCTTATGTATTGAGGTGCTCCTATTTTGGGTGCATAAGTATTTGCAATTGTTATATCTTCTTCTTGGATCAATCCCTTGATCATTGTGGAGTGTCCTTCTTTGTCTCTTGCAGTAGTCTTTATTTTAAAGTCTTTTGTTTGATATGAGAATTGCTACTCCAGCTTTCTTTTGATTTCCATTTGCATGGAATATCTTTTTCCATCCCCTCACTTTCAGTCTGTATGTGTCCCTAGGTCTGAAGTGGGTCTTTTGTAGACAGCATATATACGGGTCTTGTTTTTGTATCCATTCAGCCAGTCTGTGTCTTTTGGTTGGAGCATTTAATCCATTTACATTTAAGATAGTTATCGATATGTATGTTCCTATTACCACTTTAATTGTTTTGGGTTTGTTAGTGTAGGTCTTTTCCTTCTCTTGTGTTTCCTGCCTAGAGAAGTTCCTTTAGCATTTGTTGTAAAGCTGGTTTGGTGGTGCTGAATTCTCTTAACTTCTGCTTGTCTGTAAAGGTTTTAATTCTCCATCGAATCTGAATGAGATCCTTGCTGGGTAGAGCAATCTTGGTTGTAGGTTTTTCCCTTTTACTTTAAATATGTCCTGCCACTCCCTTCTGGCTTGCAGAGTTTCTGCTGAAAGATCAGCTGTTAACCTTCTGGTTACTCCCTAGTATGTTATTTGTTGTTTTCCCCTTGCTGCTTTTAATATTTTTTCTTTGTATTTAATTTTTGATAGTTTGATTAGTATGTGTCTCGGCGTGTTTCTCCTTGGGTTTATCCTGTATTGGACTCTGCGCTTCCTGGACTTGATTGACTATTTCCTTTCCCATGTTAGGGAAAGTTTTCGACTATAATCTTTTCAAATATTTTCTCACGCCCTTTCTTTTTCTCTTCTTCTGGGACCCCTATAATTCGAATGTTGGTATGTTTAATGTTGTCCCAGTGGTCTCTGAGACTGTCCTCAATTCTTTTCAGTCTTTTTTCTTTATTCTGCTCTGTGGCAGTTATTACCACTATTTTTTCTTCCAGGTCACTTATCTGTTCTTCTGTCTCAGTTAATCTGGTATTGATTCCTTCTAGAGTATTTTTCATTTCAATAATTGTGTTGTTCATCACTGTTTGTTTGCTCTTTAGTTCTTCTAGATCCTTGTTAAATGTTTCTTGTATTTTCTATTCGGTTTCTGAGATTTTGGATCATCTTTACTATAATTACTCTGAATTCTTTTTCAGGTATGTTACCTATTTCATCTTCATTTATTTGGTGTTGTAGGTTTTTACCTTGCTTCTTTGTAACATATGTTTTGTCATTTCTTTTTTTTTTTCTTTGATGGGTGGTGGTGTATTCCTGTCTTACTGGTTGTTTGGCCTGAGATGTCCAGCACTGGAGTTTGCAAGCAGTTGGCTAGAGCTGGGTCTTGGTGCTGAGATGAGGACCTCTGGGAGGCCTCACTCCGATTGATATTCCCTGGGATCTGAGGTTCTCGGTTCGTCCACCTGTTTGGAGTCGGAGCCCCCACTGTAGGAGCTTGGACCTGACCTGCGGCCTGGGAGTCAAGATCCTGCAAGTGGTCGCTGGGGGTTCCTCCCGTTCCCTTTAGGTGTCTGTGTCCCCCACCCGTGCCTGGTAGGTGCCCTAGTTGTGCGGCGACATGAATTCCACGTCTTCCTAGTATGCCATCTTGCCTCCCCCAAAGTGATTCTTAAACCTGGCGTGATAATCAGAATTACGGGAGAAAATTCAGACCCCACTCCATGACTTCTGAATCTCTAGAAGAGCCTGAGCAAAAGTTTGTTTTTTTAAAAAAAAAACAACCAAAACAAAATCCCCAAGAAATTGTGAAGATCAGTGAGGGTTTGTAACAGATGGGAACTGGGTGCACTTTTGTAAATTTTAGTGATCCTCTAGCCATGTCATTGACTTCCAGAGTACAGTGTCTACTCAGATTAATTTGTACTTCCTATCAACCACGTAGTAGGTACTATGGAGTAGGGTTTCTTAATCCAGGCTCTATGGGTTTCCATTTGAAATCCAACTTGAAAGCTTATAGGAAACACCTTAAGAACGATTAAAATGCAGATTCTTAGCTTGACTAGCAGAGGTCCAGATTTTGTAGCTCTGGGAGGGGCCTAGGAATTGTTATTTTAATAATGTTTTAGGTTGATTTTGAAGCAGGTGTTTCAAGGATCAAGTTTGGAACTCTTCCTTGGGGGAAACATAGATTCACTTCAAGTGGTCTTCAAGTTTGCAGTTGTATGCAGGATTGTGTATATGTGTGTCTATGTACATTCTGGGGGGATAGAGAGGCCTTACCTACTGGTACATCAGGTTCTCAAAAGGGCCAATGACCCATTATATAGGATAGAAAATTTGAGTAAGGTGCAGTCAGGAGTTTAACAGGGAAATAAAACAAAAGATGGCATTTTTATCAGCTGCTATCTAAACATAGTAATAGTAAGTACTGGGGGTACAAAGTGCTTACGAGGGACCTAAAAGGAAAATAAAATTAAGACAGCACTGACTTCGTGACAGGCACCATAGGGTGCTTTACATATGTTACAGTATATCATTCTCACCATAACCCAGTGTGCCAGGATTTATTGTCTTCAATTTACAAATAAGTTTAAGTAATTTGCTTAAGGCCAGTTATTGAAGTCTGTTTCGCTGTATCACAGTTTTTCTTAAAATGTGACCACAGGCTCCTGGGGTTCCCCAAGATTCTTTTAGAGGATTTGTGTGGTTAAAACCATTTCAAAATAATATTAAATTGTTATTTGTCTCTTTCACTGTATTTCTGTTTTGATCCAGTGATGGAACAAAAGCAATGGTGGATAAAACCATTGGCACCTTGGTAGAAATCAAGACGGTGGCTCCCAACCATGTCTCCAGTCACACTGTTCCTTAACTGCCAGACACTCACAGGAAAACAGAATGCCATTTTCAATTAAGAACGTCCTTAACTAAGCAGTAAAAAGGATTAATTTTCTGAAGTCTTGATCCTTGAATACGTGTGTTTTTAACATCCTGTGTGATGAAATGGGAGTTTCTGTGGAATACTGAAGTGTAACGGTCATCTCGAGGAAAAGCAGTTGTTTTTGTTATGAGCTAAGTTAGTTAGTTGCTTTTCCTGTGGCACAGCATTTTTACTACAAGAAATGATTGAAAGCTAAACTGATTATTTAGACGTGGGTATTCGGTAGCCATTTTCTCAAAATGGATTAAGCGAGCTTATGGATTCAAAGAAAACAACTGACAGTGTTTGTTGCCAAGGATAAAACTTGAGCTTTCAAGTGAAAATTAGAATTTTGGAAAACTTTATTTTCTACCATGAACTTGACAACTTTTCAATAGTTGAAGGCTTTTCTGATGAAATTGGAAGTGATATGAATGTGATTTTAAAAACTATTTTATAAGTGAATATAACATTTGGAAGATCTGCATAACTCAGTGAATCAGTATTTTCCAAATAACCAATATATGATGTTAAAAAATGGTCCATGAGTAAAAAGATTTATTCAAAGTGCAGAATAGAACAATAAATGTCAGAGTATGAAAGGTTCATTAATATTGTTTCCGATTCCACATTGCAACTAACATTTAAGAAAGATGACTTGTAGAGTTTTGGTGCGGTATCAATAAGTAATATCCACAATTATCTGAAAAGGCTGCCAAAATACTCCTCCCTTTCCCAGCTGCATCTTCTGTGCGGCTGTTTATTCTTCAGATGTTCCCATCAAGATCATATACTGTAACATAGTAACTGCAAAGCAGATGTAAGAATCCAGCTTAAAGAGATTTGCAAAATGGAAAACAGTGCTAATTTATTCACGATTTGAGGGGTAAATGTAGTTATTTTTCATAAAAGTGTGTTATTTATGCCAGTATGTACTGAGTTTATTATTTAATGAATTAACAAATGTTTAAAAGTTGTTTCAGTTTTAATTTCTAATATGGTAATTATTGATAGGTAGAATTCATTTAAACAAAACCTCTTTGAGGTCTTCAATAGGGTTTAAGAGTATAATGGGATTTGGAGACTATGCGGATCTCTCAGCATTCACAAGAACCTCCCAGCATTTGCTATAGCGTCTTTAAGAGCTGGCTGGAAATTTAGCAACTGAAGAATTGGGGCTGATGCTGTGAAAGGATGCTCCAGGCAGAGGGACCAATGTGAGCTGAGGTCCAGAGATGTGAAAGTTTGGACAGCATTTCGGAAACAATGGATAGTCCACTTCAGTTCGACAAGTATCTGCCTTGGGCCTTTTGTGTGGTAGATCCGTACTGGGGAATAAGACGCATTATTTACCTTTAGCTCACAGTTCGTATGCATGGGAACACTGGCTATTTTTTTTTAAAATTTATTTATTTTTGGCTGTGTTGAGTCTTTGTTTCTGTGCGAGGGTTTTCTCTAGTTACGGCAAGCAGGGGCCACTCTTCATCGCGTTGCGCGGGCCTCTCACTATCTCGGCCTCTCTTGTTGCGGAGCACAGGCTCCAGACGCGCAGGCTCAGTAGTTGTGGTGCACGGGCCTAGTTGCTCCGCGGCATGTGGGATCTTCCCAGACCAGGGCACGAACCCGTGTCCCCTGCATTGGCAGGCAGATTCTCAACCACTGCGCCACCAGGGAAGCCCCCAGGAGCACTGACTTTTGATGGGAAAGCAGCCAAGGGTACACATGGCTTGACCTCAACATTATTTTCCTAGGCACTGTCTTCAAAAAAACAAAACAAAACCCACTTTGCTTAATTTCATAATAATTCTTCATTCATCTCTTTTCCAGCGTCTTACGTTGAATTAACTGTAATGCCTTTGGACTTTATTATCCAGGCAGTGTTTGGCAGCTGCCTCACTTTTTCTTTGTGGGCACCTTTTTCCTTATGCAGCCAGTTTTACACAGATGCTGGTGAAATCCTTCAGCTAATATATGAGCAAGTTATGTCCATGAAAATTAATGGGAGCCAAATACGTGCACCGGGGGAAGGATATACTTCAAAAAGTCAGTTTACACAGTGTTCCTTGTTATGTTCTCATTGTTGGATTTCTATTTTAATTCTACTTAATGAATGGTATTCGATGTCCTGTGTCTAAGGTTAGTGACATCAGATATGCTTCTAGTTGTGTTTCATGTCTTGGGCTATCCAGAGCAATCATTTAGACGTGGAATTAATCTCACCTCCTGTGATGTTCAGACCAACTTCAGGGTTTCTGATACCGTTCAATGCCAAAGTCTCCACAAACAAGAGAATACGATTAAGAAACTAATAAAGGAGAGATAACAGATTGCTTGTAAAGCATATGACTTTGAGATGATAAATGACACATTATTCCCTAAAAGAGCATTCCTAATAAGAAAAACAAACACACAAAACCATCGTCCAAATGCATGGATATTCAGGAGAGGAGACGGACCTTTTCTTCCGGGACCCTTTTATGAGCTGTGCAGTTTGTCAAGAAACCTTGGTTTCATTAAAGATCGTTTATCCTTGTACTCATAAACCAGATTTACTGAGAAACGCCAGAACGTAATGGCAAACCTAGACCATATGTTTATGTTATTATCTACTTATTGGCTTCTAGATACAAATTGATCCTCTGTTGAACTGGCTGTCTCAGCCTTTCTAATAGGCTCAGGAAGTGCCTGGCCATTTTGCTCACAGGAGCCAATGAACCTGGTCATCCTTCATTGCTGTTGTTGTTATTCTCAATAATCTTTCCTAACGTCTTACAAAGGAACACCTAATAAGTGCCTTAACGCTCCATCAGCATCAGTGACATTATTACTGAAGGAACCTTTCACTGTTCCCCTGCCCTTCTGCTTCTGGTGGCTATAACATGTTCTTAGCACTAATGCAAGATTTCAGCACATCAAGAAGCATTCCTTGGATTGAGCTTTGTCATTTGAGCATTTGCTTTTTGAGGGAGTATGTATAGGAAAACACGTCTTGCTTTTACTCAATGATTATGTTCGTAACGTTTCTTCCTATAAAAACTCCTTCCTTCGAGTGCCTATGTGCTAGGACTGTGCAAGGAACTTTATAGGATTCTCTTGTTTACAACTCTTCAAGGAAACTACTATGATGATTATCTTTTCCGTTTTTCAAAGATGAAGAAATTGAGACCGGGAGAAGCTAACAAACTGGCATTAAACTGCACAGATTTGGACCCAGACGAATTGGCTCCCAGATTGGGCTTTTCATGCCTTTGCACTTCACTGTATTTTCGGGGGAAGGGAGGGTTGGATCAACACCAAGGGGTCTGTGTCATTTGCCATGACCTGCTGTCTGGGACCACTCTCCAGCAAGGCCTCTGTCCTCATCAGCTTTGCTTCCCACGCATTCATTGTAGAAGCTGATAGCTGCCATTACATATATATCTACATGTATCTGTGTATGTATAGCCTGTACTTAGGAATTCGCCTCCAATCCCTCTAGAAAGTAGATTAAATTAAATAACAGTTAAGTGGTGACATGCAAGCATGCAGAGTTTTCTGAGCATCTTTGAATGATTCGTTTTCTAAGGAGGAGGTTTGTTTTTACATTTTCAAACTTTCATGAAGCCTGTGGCTCAGGCTCTGACAGCAGACAGACCTCAGTGGTCCTCACAGCTCTGCCCTTACTGACTGTGTGAAATGGGCAGGTAATTAACTTCTTTGAGCCTTAATCTCACCTGAAAAACAGGGCTAGCTATGCAGCTACCTCACAGGGTCCTTGTGGGCGTTTCATGGACTCCTGTGTTGAACGAACCTTTAGTGCAGCATTATTACAGAGTATGCATTCTGTGATTGGTGCTATTTTAGTACCAGTGTGCGCTTTTAGCCGTCACGTGTCAATCACTCTAGCTTTTAGAAGAGGTCATTCATGCCTTCATTCATTCATCTGCACACAGTGTAGCAACCATGAACACTTAGTTACCCTCCTTAAAGAACTTTGGGTTTAATGAGCAACTGAACACATATGCTTTATTTTTTAAATGAAAATAGACTGAAAACATCGACTCTGTGCTCAGGGAGTGACGTGTTGGTTTTGCACATTCATCCGGACAGGATGTGCATCCTGAGACCAAAGATGAAAGCCAAGATTATGTTTCCTAAATAACGCTATTTTTGTGTTTGGTTTTTGTCTTAACAGTCTCCTTTGTTAAGAAGGTGTTTCTCTTCAGAGGGTCTGTTAGCTGAAGTGTGGTTGTGCTGCTCTAGACCCAGAGTGTGGGTGCCTTAGGTCCCCCTAAGGAGCGGTGACGGGGTTACACTCGCAGGTTCCGAGCACAGAGCAGTGTTGGCGTGACTCCTCTTCCCTTTCAGCTTATTTGCCCCACTCTGTGTCCAAGCCTCCTCACAGAGACTATAGGTTTCCCAGGAAAGTTTATTTTAGTACTTTATTTGTGCGCTATAACTTCCCTTTCCTATCCTCTTAAAGGCACTTTTTTTTTTTTTTTTTTTTTTGTGGTACGCGGGCCTCTCCCTGCTGTGGCCTCTCCCGCCCTGGAGCACAGGCTCCAGACGCGCAGGCTCAGCGGCCACGGCTCACGGGCCCCGCCGCTCCGCGGCATGTGAGATCTTCCTGGACCGGGGCACGAACCCGTGTCCCCTGCATCGGCAGGCGGACTCTCAACCACTGCGCCACCAGGGAAGCCCTAAAGGCACTCTTGATGGCCTCTAATCGTTGCTACCTATGTTTCTGAGGATGTGCTCTTTTTAGTCGCTATGGGAACGGGTCCAAGCCACCTAGAGTGTGTCTCAAACATCAAAAGGAACAGAACCAGTGCGCAGACTGGCTGCTGAGCCGTTGCGTGGCCTGAAGGGCTGGGAGCTTAGTTTTAACTTGAAGTTTATGAATTGAAATGAAATAATTTTGGGGTAAAAAGCAGATGAATCAGTAGGTTTTAGCACAGTGGCTGTCCAAATGATGGCAGATGTGGGGATGGGGAGGAAAAGCTACATTTCAACGTGTTATAAGGTCTCAAAGTACTACAGATGAAGAGAAGAGACACCAAAGGCACCGGCCTCTATACACAAAGTGTACATGTCACCTGTAAGATACATTAAAATGTTAAAAGAATCTTGGGTAACTGAATCACTTTGCTGTATAGCAGAAATTAACACAACGTTGTAAATCAACTATACTTAAAAAATTAAGAGTATCAAAAGAAAAAAATGTTAAAAGAATCTTTAATGGAAAGTTAATGGGACTTGCTATTCTGAATAATCTGCCTATTTATTTTTTCTTAAACAAATCCATTCCAAATACTGTTGAGTAAATAAATCTCAAGTTGAATGTGCACGGCAAAGTCAGACACCGAAAGAAAATCCCGTGATAAGAACAATTAATGATGTGATTTCTTTCTAATTCAACCAGCGATGTCTCTTGAAGGGGCTGCATTCTCTAGATTCAAGTTCTCAGAGTTGAGTGCAGGGATGTTATTTGGTTTCCCAGTCAGTAAAAATGGTGCAGCAAGATCTGGAATGGTTTTCCCTTACTCTAGGAAACTGCAAGTCTTTTGATAAAATAATACCATTTTAGACATTTATTTAGATGTGGAGGACATTGTGACAGTGAAAATAAAGAGCAGACAGATCTGTTCAGAAAATATAAAGATACCATTGACGCAGCACCATTCCAGTTACAACACCTGTGCTAAAGCCCGCCTGGCAGTTTTATTTTTATGTTGCAATTACAGCGTGAGGTAAAATGGAAAGCTACCGGGACGTCTCCTTATCCAGGCACAGGATGCATGGAAGCAGACTCCTACATAGGCTGCAAGTCAGGGAAGCAATTGCATATACTTTACCCGGACTTACTTTTAGAATTTTGGGGTCTCCTCTGCCATGGATTTTTTGGTGAACATTCAGCTCCATTACGTCTGGGACCATTGTGTGGATTGTAGGCAATGTGCTGTATCTCTTTCCTCCGCTTCTTTCTGCCACATTCTGAGTCACAGTCCCTCATGTATTTGCTTTTGTTTCTCTTTAATCTTGCAATCGATTAATTAATATTTATCATGATGATGATGGTGGTGATTTTAATAGCCTTCCTTTAACAGCTGCTGAGAAGATGGATCTGAGATTCATAGAAGGGACCAGCATGTTTGCATTTTCTAGTATTTTAGAGGTTTAATTAAAAACCAGAAACTTTTAAGCTCAGTTTGGTCTATTCTCTTAATCTTCTGGTCTTTGGCAGAAAATTCTGAAAATCAAAGCACGCTAGCTATTTTTAATCCATAGGTGTTTTTGCTCATTTGAATTGTAGATGTCAGATCTTACCAAATGTTTGTTACATTTCTTTAAACTTGGAGATTTCGATGGCTTTCCTGCATTGTGAAGTGGAATCCCCCCGTCACCTCTGCACACATACACACGTTATGAAGCTGCCTCTTTTTCTCTCAGGTGGGCACCTTTAAAATGTTTTAATGAAAAAAATTGGATGTAAGATACAGAGATTTACTTCACAGGAAACCTTTATGTGGCTCCATCGATTTTGTAAAGTGGGAGAAATTAGTTTTACAGTCAGGACCACCGCTCTCTTCACAGGGGTGAGCTAGCTGTGAAATCCAGCCTGATTCAGCTCCCCATACAGCTGGGGGAAGAGGGTCCTTTTTCCCCTTGATCCATCCAGAGAGGTGATTTTTTTTCTCATTCTTACAAATCACATGGCATGTGCTTGCAGCAGCCCTGAAGAGGACATTTTTAAAGACAATTTTAAAAAATGTTTTAAAACGATAAAAACTACCCCGTATTATTATCTTTTTTATTGACGTATAGTTGATTTATAATGCCACGCTAGTTTCAGGTGTACAGTACAGTGATTCATTTATGTATATATACACACACACACACACGCATATACTTTTTCAGATTCTTTTCCCTTATAGGTTATTATAAAATATTGAGTATAGTTCCCTGTGCTATACAGTGGGTCCTTGTTGATTATTTTATATATAGTCGTGTGTACATGTTAATCCCAGCCCCCTAATTTATCCCTTCCCCCACCTTTCCCCTCTGGTAACCGTAAATTTGTTTTCTATGTCTGTGAGTCTCTTTTTGTTTTGTAAATAAGTTCATTTATATATATTTTTTATATTCCACATTTAAGCATTATCATATGATATTTGTCTTCTCTGTCTGGCTTACTTCACTTAGTATGATAATTTCTAGGTCCATCCATGTTGCTGCAAATGGCATTATTTCATTCTTTTTAATGGCTAGCATTCCATTGTGTTATATATATACCACATCTTCTTTATCCATCTATCTGTTGATAGACATTTAGGTTGCTTCCATGTCTTGGCTATTGTAAATAGTGCTGCAATGAACACTGGGGTGCATGTATCTTTTCGAATTATAGTTTTCTCCAGATATATGCCCAGGAGTGGGATTGCAGGGTCATATGGTAACTAGGTTTTTTATTTTTTGAGGAACTTCCATACTTTTTAAAAAAAATCTGACAATGGAGTCAGTGCCAAGTAAAACAACCATGATGCAAAGTCTCAAGTTTCTGGGAGCATCAAAATATGTTTCTATTTCCACAAGTAAATTTGTGTACACACACACACACACACACACACACACACACACACACACACACGGAGGTAGCTAATTTTCAATATGGCTGTGGCTCCCTATTTAACAGTGTATTATACTGATATCCCAAAAGGTTGAAGGTAGTAACCTTTCTGCTATACATTCACGCTGGAAAAAATTGATTATAGAAATCACTAGGTAGCGATAAATATTCATTGAGTTTAGAAAACTATTTCTCTAGAAAACATTGTTAATGTCAGAATAACGATAATAAATTTGTTTACCTGTAATTCAGAGTCCCAGTATTTGCAGTGTTAATTTGCATGGTCTATTTTCTGTTTTGATCGGAAAGAGACAGTGGCCAGTAAACAAGTTGACAGGAATTCTAGAAATCAACTTTCAGGCTATGTTATAACTAGAATTACCATAAAATTTATCTTGCAAACATGGACCCTTTTGAGAGTGAAAGGGAGAACTCTGCGGGGACAGCAGGTGTTAAGTAGAGCTATCCCAGGCAAGTGGAGTATATGAAGACCTAGGTTACCCATCACAGACTAATCTGAATTAATAATTCAATGTGGGCTCTGGGATATTGTGGTACTTCACATATTAATGTCTTAAACACTCACCAGGCGCTTTATGGTGTGCAAATGCTTGCATACTTGTGGTGTGTACAAACACGAGTCAAGGACAGATTCTGCCTTCGAGGAGCTTACAATCAAATAGGAGGTAAAAGACAGGTCTGTACAGCCTGGTTCGGCTCCTTTAAGATGCTCCCTCTGGCCTGGTAAGATGTGTCAGGCGCCATCAGAGAAGTGTAGAATTCCCAGACCAAAGAGCTACATGGTGCAACTCACTAGCCTGAACCTCTCTCCTCACTGTGTGCTCTCAGCTACCTTCGTTCTCATCTCCCATTCGGTCTCCGGCGGGCCTTGGGGTCGCTCGCCCTGGTCCCACTCGCTGTCTTTGCCTCGCCTTCCTGTCCCTGGCTTGCTCATCTCACCCTCCTCTTCTGGTCCTTCCTCCCCCCAACTCAGCGGGACTTGCCCTCCTCTGATCTCTCCTCCGATCGTTCTGGAAAAATTGCAGCTTCCTCCACGTTTTATGGATTTCGTTTCAGCCTTTTATAGAGTGGATTCATTTTATTTGCATATGTACACTGATTTGTTAGTAGGGGGGAGATTGTTTATTAGCCAATTTTCTCTCCAATGATACAGGGAAGATTTTTAAACCCCAGCTGCAACTCATTTTGAGTTTTATTGTGTATTATAATTTTAGTTTAAAATTGCACCATGCGTGTCGTGTTGTCTCCTGTTTTAACTTATTTTTATGTTGTCTTTCCCTGGCAAAAGTCGTGATTCTTTTTATTGTATTCTGTGCAATAGAGCAGGAAAAGAGTAATAAAGCAAACCAATTAAAAAGGAGATAACTTATAAACTTCTCACTGAGTTAATAATACCCTGCCTACTGAATAATATTCTCGAATATTTCCATGAGGCTCAGGGAATATTAGATAAGCATAATTTATTTCTGAGCATGGAGCATTTGGAAGACAGTGATCATCATTAAGGGAAAACGAACTAATTGCAGGAAGTCCAATATGAAATCCAGTGATGACTGGTTCTGTATCGCTCAAGGGAAGCAGTTAGTTATTTAGCTGTTATCTCTTCGATCTGATCAATATAGACAGTCAAACTGGTTAATTTAGGCCCTAAATAAAGAGCCCTCAGAGCATCTTCAGAGGGTCATTGAGAAACCTGATTCAGTTCTGAAAGTGTTGAAATTTCAAGAGAGAGAGAAGAGTTCATATGTAGGAAACAGCCATCAGTTCTTCTCTGTTTATTGAATGCCCAACAGTGTAGAGCCCTGGGGGTTTTGCAGCAAATAAAATAGACCCCTTTCCTGTCCTTAAGGTTTTCAGTGTGGTGGAGAAGACACTGCATATGAAACGTGGAATGTACTGAATGTTTCTGATACATGGATACACGGGAGCTACGTAGATGAATCCTAGGCTGATAGGCACTCAGATTTGGTAGAGGCATTTTAACTATTTAGTGCAAGTGCCAAGTAAAATCACTTCTAAGGGGTGAGGATGTTTCAGCAGGTGGAGCAAATGTTGACAGGAAGGCAGAGGACATGGGCAATGAAAGAGGAAAGGACATGCTAAAGCATGGCCTCATAGGAGCATGGTGAGGCCATATTTTGACTGCCTTTGAAAATCTGTTCAAAGAGTGCTTCAATTGGCAGGTAATAGGGCCACTGAAGTTTTGTTGTTGTTATTGTTTTAGCAGAGAAATGACATCAGAACTGAACTTAAAGGAAAATGAGTGGCAGTTGTATGCTCAACGGATGGGAACAGGAGAAGAGTTTGGAGGCTTCTGCTGTTGTGCAGGGACAGATGGTGAGGTTGAATGAGGATGGTGATAGTGGGGCCGCAGAGGCAAGAGACACGGCCAACTATGGAAAGCAGTATGGTGACACCTTAAAAAATTAAAACTAGCATTACCATACGATTCAGCAATTCTACTTCTGGGTATATACCCAAAAGAATTGAAAGCAAGGTCTTTTTAATTTTTTATTTTAACTTTCCCTATAATCCAAGTGAAAACCAGCTGAAAAGTTCAGCTGAAAAGTTCAGCTTCATTAATTGTGGCACACGGGCTCAGTATTTGCGGTGCACGGGCTTAGTTGCTCCGTGGCATGTGGGATCTTCCCAGACCAGGGCTCGAACCTGTGTCCCCTGCATCGGCAGGCAGATTCTTAACCACTGCACCACCAGGGAAGTCCTGAAAGCAAGGTCTTGAAGAATTATTTGTCCACCCCTATTCACAATGCACAAATTGTGGAAGCAAGTCAGGTGTCCGTTGTTGGATGAAGGGATTAAACAAATGTGGTTTATATGTGCAATGGAACATTTTTTCAGCTTTACAAAGCCAGGAAATTCTTAGACATGCTTCAACATGGGTAAACCTTGAGACCGTTTTGCTAAGGGAAGCAAGCTAATCACAAGAAAGACACGCATTGCGTGACTGAAGCTATATGACTGACGTAGAGACTAATCAAAACCATAGAGACAGAAGGTAGAACGGTGACTGCCAGAGCTGAGGGGGAGGGAAAATGGAGAGTTGTTTAAAGGGTTTAGAGTTTCAGTCTTCCAAGATGAGAAGAGTTATGGAGGTTGATTGCAAAAGAAGTGTGCATGTGCTTAACACTACTGAACTGTACGCTTGAAAATGGTGAAGGTGGTAAATTTTATGTGACATGTATTTTACCACAGTTTTCAAAAGAGAAATATGGCAGACAGTGGATCCACAGGGTTTGAGCTGTAAGGACTAAAAAGAAGGCATCGAAGCTGGTTTTAAGGTTCTGACTTAATGTGACAAAGGAAAAAAATGGCGACATTAATAGAGAGACATCAGGTAGAGAAGGTTGGTTTGGAGCGGTTGGGATAGAAAGTAGGATCTGGTGGGAAGGATAACTTGGATTTTAAAATATTGACCTGAAGGTTCTGGTGGGACATCCTGATGGAGGTAGTTGGAAGGAGAAGAGCCAAAAAGAGGTGTATTTATCCTTTTCCCAGGTTGATAAAACTGACCTATCTTGTATGTTTGATAAGCTTATCCATGATGTTGTCAATAAGGTTTCCTAATGACTCAGTGCAGTATCCCTTTCAGGTAAAATTATGGATATGTTGCCTAAAAGTGACCCTAATGGTAGGAATTTCAGGAGAAATATCAGGGCTTGGGTTTTTAGGCAAAGCCTTTTTATATTCCTTAAACAATACTTGATGAGAAGGGAGTGACATCAAAGTCCAGCCTTATAGCCTGAGTCAAAATTACTTGAACCAACTATGATGGTTTTTGTCTCTCCTATAGCCTTAGATGATTTTCCTATTTATAGCACTCACCGATTGTTTCTGGAAAAGCAGCAGTGTTAGTTTAAGTTCTTTGGATATTTCTCCGTGAAAATGGGGGTGATAACAATAATATTGTATAAACAATATTTTGTTTTTCCTACTTTGTTTTTCCTACTATTATATGTGCTGTGTAGGAGAGGGACCATATCTTCTTCATCTTTGTAATCCCAAACCTTTGTAATCCTAAGACCTGGTAAAGTGCCTGGTGCAGCGTAGTAATAAGTTCATGGACCTGATCATAGAATTAAAGAAGTTAACAAGGCAAGAAACTAGAGAGGCCACGTAGTCCCTCCCCTTTGCTGTCAAATGGAAAGGTGAAGTTCAGAGCGATAGGTGGGCTTGCCCAAGGAAGTGCTGGTGGGCTAGTTGGGACTAGAACCTGGGTCTGCTGACTCACAGCTCAGTCTTACTTCCATCTTACCCACAGTTTCATGAAAGTTACTTATGATCACAAACCACAAGTTACATGTAGTGGTACCCTTGGTAGTGCCCAGCAGAGAACCCTGCACTTAGTAATTGATAAATATTTGTTGGATCTCTTCCTTCGAAAATATAAAGGAGGTAAGGGGGAGAAGAAGCATCTTACCCCTGAATGACACCTAAGAGTTCTTATTTGAATTCTTATTCTGATACAAAGGATTTATAGACATTGGGTTATCAAATAAAATTCAAGGCTTCCCTGATGAAAATGAAGTCTTTTCTAATAATCTTACTTGTAATAATCTTACTAGCTGCATATTATAAGCGAATGGGTCACACAAAAATTTTTCAGTTCTCTTTGGTCGATCATGACAGGCACTGGAGAAGTCTGAAGCTGATGAAGGTAAATAATCCCCCCAGCCTTGGTACAGCTCATAAAAAACGCAGGTCTCAGATCAAATTCTTCCATAATAGAGATATTTATGAAATGGATATTAATTAGAAAGCCAGCACAAAATAGAACATACAACAGCTGTATAAGCCCAGTCAAGTCCCAGCTCTCTGTCCTTTAGCATATTCTGACCACCATCGTGCATGCAGTTTACTTGAGACAAACACAACCATATTCCACCATCACAATTCTGTCCCTTTATAGACAGTATCGGGCAACTGAAAATCCTCCTAAACTGATGGCCAAACACAGAACTATTTAGTTAGGTGCTGTCCTCAAAGATGAAGGGAGGGGCTTCCCTGGTGGCGCAGTGGTTGAGAGTCCGCCTGCCGATGCAGGGGACACAGGTTCGTGCCCCGGTCCGGGAAGATCCCACATGCCGCGGAGCGGCTGGGCCCGTGAGCCATGGCCACTGAGCCTGCGCGTCCGGAGCCTGTGCTCCGCAGCGGGAGAGGCCACAACAGTGAGAGGCCCGCGTACCGCAAAAAAAAAAAAAAAAAAAGAGATGAAGGGTTAGGCCTCACTGGATTTTATTCTGTATTCATGCAAAGGAGTTGAGTATCTCCCAAATGTCTTAAACCAGTCCTCACCTAGAATACTTTTAATTTAATCAGTAAGAACCCTTTCTAAAATTTATCATTCTCTTCACGAGGCCACTGTTTTTATCAATGAAAACCCATTGCTGATATTCATTAAGCTAATTAGCAAAGTGTTGGTTGGTGATTGAGATGTGGGTGGTTCAAGTCCCTGTGGTAGCTGCCTCTTGTAACAGATTTCCTGAATAGAACAGCAGGAGACCACCCTGGTCTTTGCATTCTTGCTTTGATATCTAGGCTGAGCTTTCACTGGGTAATATACACGTGATGTTCACACCATATATGTATTTTACAGTATGGTATAGAACAACATAATACTATGTTGTTTTTTTTAATTAATGAGGTCATTTTAGGTAAACTGGTTAAGGACCCAAAGTAGAACTTCAGAGCTAATTTTAGTACCTTATTTCTAGGTCAGATGTCTTTTTCTCATGAATGTCAATGAACTGATGTACACTGATGGCAGATACGGAGCTTTAAGCTGTGGCTTAGTTAAATGACTTTTTTAAAGTATATAGAAAAAAGTGTAGAGAGAGAACCAAGGAGAGAATCCAGAGCCCCTGATTTCTTTGCCAGTGTGTATTTCATGTGGGGGGATCCCATGGTGTGAGCAAAGAAGGACATTTCTGCGAGAGAATTAAGTGAGATACTAAAATTAGGTCACCCCTAAAACACCTCTCTCCTCACCGTTAGGGCTGGCAAAACTTAATTCTGTACTTCTGGCAGATGTTTGTCTCTCTTCTTACCTTGGGGACCGTTATCAAATGTCACTGCCCTCCAAGGCCAGGGTCCTCGTCACCTGCAGCTGAGCGATCTGAAGGGTGTAGCCCCCAGGTGTTCACACTGCACCCCTGGGGTTATACTTTCTGGTCACATGATGGTGGCAGCCAGGAGGACAGTGGCTGTGGTGACAATGACCTGGCTGAGTGTAAGCCCAGTGGTCTATCTGGGGTTATCTCCTTCTATCTTACCTAGAAAATCCTACACCAACACTAAATCCCTGGTGCTTTAGATTCTGTTCAGAAACATTGGACTAACAATTTCTTAACATCCTTTTTGGAAGAGTTTTATTCCAAAGTCTCCAGTTCTAAGGCACCTACGACCTCAGAGTATCCCTCCTGCATTCTTCCTGTTCTCCTCTCATCAACCCCACCCCAAGAGTCTCCAGGCTCTTGGAGACACAGAGGCTCCTGAGAAGGTATGGACCGGGTGGAGATTTTTTTTAAATTAGGTTTTCATGCAAAACAGTAAAGGAATCCTAGCAGACCCAAGATTTCTCCCACCACCATTTTAGGCTTTTGAGACCAGATACAGAATTGAGAGATTTATTGCCTCTACTGTTTGGTAATTATTTGCCCTAACCTGTGTAGGTTCTTTGGTGTTGATGACTACTTCCTATCCTTTAGGCTGTACAGATATTCTGAAACTCAGTAACTCCATGGCCATGGAAATTACTGTTTTAACTGAGGAGTGCTTCTGAGATCTTGACTAACTGAAGACACTATTTCAGAAATTCATGTCAGTGATAGTGTTTTATTCCATCGTTTCGGCATTTTGTTCTGGGAAGTGACTGGATGCCACCTGGCCAAAACTGAATTAAGTCTCATCCTGTATTTGAAGACTGAGCTGTTTTCTATAA